>NC_139003.1:5088993-7957129 GCF_964374135.1 Grampus griseus | reverse complement strand
CGTTCTTTTCGTTTCCCCATTTCTTCCCATGAAATGTAGATGTGTGTACTTGCGTCAAGTACAGCTAAAAGCAATCGCAAAGAATCACAACATTCTAGCGGTGGAAGACTTAGATATCAGACAGTGCACCTCTCATTTTACAGACGAGGGAACTTGGGTATGGGGAGGTTAAGTGACCGACCCAGGGGCTCGCAGCTGGTTTATGGCAGAGCACAGGGAGAGAGAGTTTGACATGAGCCTTCATCTTTAGTAATTCCCTGTGGCCAAGATGAATGTTGAGATCTGAAGAGGGAGCTTTGACCTGGAACTCTGACCCTGGGTCCCTGCCCATCAACAGCAAGCAGAGCAATAAAGTGGTGCGAGCTCTTAATCTTGCCCCACTGTGGGATCAGCTGTCTGGAAACCCTGATAGAAAACTCACAACCATAGGGATGAGGGGTCAATGACAGAAAGTTAGTGACTTCTTTTTTGTGTGTGTTTTGTTTTTACTTCGAGTTCTAGGCATTTTTTTGGCTGATAGTAGCCAACAGGGAGAAAACAAAAAACAAACCACCCACAGTTATGTGTAGAAGCCATTAACTTCTATTTTTTTCTTAATGCTCCAGCCTCTGCTGCTATTGCCATAGGCTACTACCGACTGAGAAGCCAGAGTGTCTCTTAAGAACAAGCAGAAATAGTGAAATTTTCAGGATCAAAACCTAGGCTGATTCCCATTAAAGGATTGAGCCCTCTGGGCACATCTAAGGGCAGCTCCAGTGACACAGGCAGCAGAGGCAGAAAGAAGGAAGCCTTCCCTTTGGTCTTCCAGTCTCCAGAGTGACTTTAAACGGTTAGAAGTGGACAGTGCCCCTGAAAAGAATCAGCTCTTTAGTAGTATTTGGCCACGCAACGTTAGCTGCAAACTCACTGTAGAAATGGGAAGTAAAATGAGTTACAGTTGGGGGGTAGTATTTCTATTTTACAATAGATGTGGTATTTGTATGCCTGTGGCTGACTTTCCCACCTGTCCTTTCAAATACTGCTTGTAGTTAGAGGAATCATCACATCCCACAGAGGAGATCTGCCTGGCTGAGTGAGTCTTGCTTCCTTGGCGTCCTCTCCCTGGGTGCCCATCCTTTCCCTGAACTTGTCACAGGACCCCAGGTACAGGAGAGACTTTGTTCTGTAAATTGAATCCCCACCATTGGGTTCCTCTGCTGAACTTTCCAATTGATCTCTCCAAACTTTTGCAGAAGAGAGTTAGGCTTGCTCCTTTGGTTCTAAGAACTCCTGGTGTGGAACGTGTTTGGAATCAAGAAAAATGCTAGATGAAACAGTTTCTTACCTGTCCAGGATCTGCTCCTAGGATCTAATTCAACTTAACAGCCTTAACTGACAAAAATGGGACATGGCTCCCATCCTGGATCAGTTTATATTATATCAAGGGTGAAAATTCTGACAAAGTGGAGATTTGGATGGAAGCTTGGATTCTTAGTGAGAGTTTGAAAACAGTATGGAGGTCTTGAGTGGCAGTGCTTTACAAACTTTAATGTGCTCCTAAATCACCTGGGGATCTTGGTAAAATGCAGATTCTGATTCAGGAAGTCTGGGCCAGGACTCGAGATGCTACTGCTGCTGCCACTGGCCAGTGGACCACACTCTGAGTAGCAGCGTTATAGAGCAGCACTGTGAATAGCATAGACTTTGGAGTCACACACATCTGCCTCCAAATCCCAACTCCCTCCCTCACCAGCCGTGTGCCTTTGAACCGGTTCCTTAACCTCCCTGGTCTTCCACTTCCTGCTCACAACCTTCTCTCAGCTGCAAATGAGAATAATCATAACTGCATCGCTGCAGTTCTTCTTTTAAACTCCAATTCCCCGCAGCCTTGCACACAGTCAGTGTTCTCTGGTTGTTATCGCCACCATTATTATTACCTTTGTTCATTATGGAAAGAGTGACAGGCTTGATATCAGAAAAGCTCTGCCCACCTCCCTGTCCTGTATCCCACTGTCTTTACCCTCGACTCTACCTATTCTTAGAGAAGACCTGCCTTGTCTCATAGCTGAGAGTTGGCACCCAGCCAGTAGCCTCCTTCCTGATTGGGAGGTGGTGGCCACAACCTCTGCTTAGAGCTCAGCTGCATTTGCTGGGCTCCCAGGGTGATGATGTCTGTCCATGCAAACAACCCTCATTTCCTTCTCTCTGGTCTCCTTTGCTGGAAGCAGATGGAAACCACCCCCTTTGCTTGCTGCCATCTTGGAAACTGCCCTTGGAGAACCTGGAGGACCCTAGCAAAATGCACAAAGAGTCCAGTAACATACACAGCACTCGCCGTTCCCCATGACGGCCACAGAAGGAGCCTTTCGTCCAAACAGGGAGTCAGCTAGCCTTTCCTCTAAAAGACCAGACAGGAAGTATTCTAGGCTTTGGGACCATACAGGCTGTTAGAACCCCTCAACCCTATAGTGTGAAAGCTGTCGTAGACAATATGTAAACAGATGGACATGGATGGTTACAACAAAATATTAGAGAAACAGGAAACACACTGGATTTGGCCTGAAGGCCATAGTTTGCTGAACCTCTGACCTAGAGTTTAAAAATTTTTTGTAGGACTTGAAAAATGTATGGAATTATGGCAGAATATTTTGCTGTTTTAATGCAGATTTTAGCCAGTTTTCAAACTCAGTCACAGTAACCTTCCAATTCATCCACTGATGATATTGAGCAAGGATTCGCCTCCCCTTCTGCTACATTCTTGTCTTTCTCCATGCACACTCAGATTTCAGCCTAGATTACACAGTAGCTTCTATATATACACTCAGCATTGGTGTGAGGCACTGTGTGAATATGAGGAAGTACAAACTACATTTTTTGCCCTCAAAGAGCCTACAAAAGCGCTGGCAATCAAGACATAAACACTGCAGGGCTTCCCTGGTGGCGCGCTGGTTGAGAGTCTGCCTGCCGCTGCAGGGGACACGGGTTCGTGCCCCGGTCCGGGAAGATCCCACATGCCGCGGAGCGGCTGTACCCGTGAGCCATGGCCGCTGAGCCTGCGCATCCGGAGCCTGTGCTCTGCAACGGGAGGGGCCGCAGCAGTGAGAGGCCTGCGTACCGCAAAAAAAAAAAAAAACACATAAACACTACAGACTGAAGTTCACATTCACCACCATAATCGTTTCTCCACCTATTATCCAGAGTGACTTTTCCAAGCGGTGAATCAAATTACAGCACTTTTTGGCTTATAACCAGCTGATAGCTTCCCATCACTCTTAAAATGCCAACCCTTTACCACATGCTACAAGGCTACTTCGTGTGATCTGCCCCACCCACCGGTCATCCCCACTTCTTCCATTCCAGCCCCACTGGTCTCATATCTCCAACGTGCTCTGCTTGTTACCACCTCCAGAACTTTTCCTGGTGGTTTCCTCTGCCTGGAACTTTCTCCCCATCGAGGCTCAGCTGAGCAGCAGGTCTCAGCTTTGATATTAACTCTTCCAAGAGAGCTTCCCTGCCCACTCAGCTAACAGTCACCCACATCTCACCACTCCCCATAGAACTGACCACAGTCTGAAATTCTCTCTGCAATGCTACGACACGACCCTAACATGAACTGCCCAGAGTCAGCATAGATTTCAGTCCCTACGAAGACGGCCTTTTCTTTAGACCACAGCTGCAAGTTTAGAGGGGGTTCCCAAGCCACCTGCTCTTCTGACCAACTGACTACAAATTTGGGGGTTCCCAATATCTCCTCAGGACCAAAAATTTACCAGGATGACTCGGAGAAGTCAGGAAAGCACAATACTTAAGATTGCAGTTTTATTATCAAAGATACAAATCTGGACTGGCTGAATGAACCAATGCACAGGGTGAGTTCTGGGAGGGTTTCAAATGCGGAGTCCCTATGTCTTCTCCTCATGGAATGTGGACACATCACCCGCTCAGGCTATCAGTGTGTGTCACTAACCAGGGAAACTCACGTCCACTTCAGATGTCCAGATTTTTTACCGGGGTTTCATTATGTAGGCATGATTCAGTAAGTCATTGGCCACATGACTGAATTCAATCTCCAGCTTCCCTTCCTTCTCCTCCCTGGAGATAGGGCTGATATATCCTGGTTCAAAGCCCCAACCCCCTAATCCCATGGTTGGTCTTTTGGGCAGGGCCATTCTCCATCATTTTTTTTTTTTTTTTTTTTGGGCGGTACGCGGGCCTCTCACTGTTGTGGCCTCTCCTGTTGCGGAGCACAGGCTCCGGACGCGCAGACTCAGCGGCCATGGCTCACGGGCCCAGCTGTTCCGCGGCATGTGGGATCTTCCCGGACCGGGGCACGAACCCGTGTCCCCTGCATCGGCAGGCAGACTCTCAACCACCGCGCCACCAGGGAAGCCCCATTCTCCATCTTAAAAAGTATCTAGGGGCCCACCATGAATAACAATGATATTTCTATCATTCAGGAAATTGCAAGGGTCTAGAAGCTCTTTCCCAGGAACTTGGGACAAAGGCAGGATAAATTATCCATTGCACAAGCAGCTCTTTTCTCTGTGAATTTGCATTATTTTTGTCCTCACCCCCAACGGTAGGTGGAAACTCAGGCAGAGATCTAAACCCTGTACAAAGGCAGTGCCTGCCACACTGAGAAGCTCAAATATGTGTTCGTTAAATGAGTATGAATGGTTAAATAACCACAAAAGATTTAAATAAGCATTTCAGGCTAACAATGGAGGTAGGGCCACGAGGCACTTCATGATAAATTGCAGAAAACTTGCAGAGACAATAATTGCTATAGAGGTCCAGGAGAGGAACTATCGCTTGATTTATATGCACAACTATTTTTAACCTCAGTAAGGTTTTTGCACATTTATTCATCTTAACTAAATGGAAACTTTTATTCCTTTGTACCTTGAAAACCCCTTGAATCCGATGATTATCTTCAAATTAAGGATTTTAAAAAAAAAAACCTTTTTTGCTAAGTTTCTATATTTTCTCTGGCATTTCTAAATCAGGATGCACGTGAAGTATTAAATTTATAGAACTCATTGTTTAATCTAAATTAGATTAACACCCCTGGCCCTTCGGAGATCCAAGCGGACCGTTCCACACTTTTGTTTATCTGTATCTCTAGGTTATTACTGACAAAATTACAATTAGTCAGTACTTCAAACCTATTGTTAGGCTTCTAAGCTATGAGCTATAAACTACCTCACTCTGATATAATTAAAACTGTGTTCCAGTTCACGTATTTTATGATACCTACTTGGCTTTTCATAAAGTTTCTTTTCACCATCTGAACTACATGCAGGCCTAGCAAACTCAGGAACTTTATTGAAGAAAACTTTTAATGTAGCCTCTTCCTGAAGTTTGCTGATAGTTCCAGAGCAGCAGTCTTTACAGTCATCTGGATTAAAAAAAACAAAACAAAACAAAATCTGTACTAAACTGTTGCAAACATTGTGTAAGATTGCATTAGTGTCATTAAAATAAATCCTAATTCAAAACTCACCAGGTATACATATATAAAACAGTGCATTTTAATTTTTATACACCTACTGGCGTGGTAAACAGCTCCATGGAACTAGATTTAAAGTCCCAAATTAAAAAGAAAAGGGACATTGGTTCAAGATGGCAGTGTAGAAGGACGTGCACTCACTCCGTCTTGCGAGATCACCGGAATCACAACTAACTGCTGAACAGTCATCAACAGGAAGACACTGGAACTCACCAAAAAAGGTACCGCACATCCAAAGACAAAGGAGAAGCTGCAATGAGACTGTAGGAGGGGCGCAATCACAATAAAATCAAGTCCCATAACTGCTGGGTGGGTGACTCACAAACTAGAGAACTCTTATACCACAGAAATCCACCCACTGCAGTGAAGGTTCTGAGCCCCACATCAGGCTTCCCAACCTGGGGTCAGGCAACAGGAGGAAGAATTCCTACAGAATCAGACTTTGAAGGCTGGTGACTCACTGCGGGGACAAGGACACTGGCACCAGAAGTTCTACGAAGTACTCCTTGGCATTAGCCCTCCCAGAGTCCGCCATTAGCCCCACCAAAGAGCTTGTAGGCTCCAGTTCTGGGTCCCCTGAGGCCAAACAACCAACAAGGAGGGAACACAGCCCCCCCCATCAGCAGACAAGCAGATTAAAGTTTTACTGAGCTCTGCCCACCAGAGCAACACCCAAATCTACCCACCACCAGTCCCTCCCATCAGGAAGCTTGCACAAGCCACTTAGATAGCCTCATCCACCAGAGGGAAGACAGCAGAAGCAAGAAGAACTACAATTCTGCAGCCTGTGGAATGGAAAATACATTCATAGAAAGATAAACAAGATGAAAAGGCAGAGGGCTATGTACCAGATGAAGGAAGAAGATAAAACCCCAGAAAAACAACTAAATAAAGTGGAGATAGGCAACCTTCCAGAAAAAGAATTCAGAATAATGATAGTGAAGATGATCCAGGACCTTGGAAAAAGAATGGAGGCAAAGATCGAGAAGATGCAAGTAATGTTTAACAAAGACCTAGAAGAAGTAAAGAACAAACAAACAGAGATGAACAATACAATAACTGAAATAAAAACTACACTAGAAGGAATCAAGAGCAGAATAACTGAGGCAGAAGAACGGATAAGTGACCTGGAAGACAGAATGATGGAATTCACTGCTGCGGAACAGAATAAAGAAAAAAGAATGAAAAGAAATGTAGACAGCCTAAGAGACCTCTGGGACAACATTAAACATACCAACATTCCCATTATAGTGGTCCCAGAAGGAGAAGAGAGAAAGGACCCAAGAAAATATTTGAAGAGATTATAGTCGAAAGCTTCCCTAACATGGGAAAGGAAATAGCCACCCAAGTCCAAGAAGTGCAGAGAGTCCCAAGTAGGATAAACGCAAGGAGAATCACACCAAGACACTTAGTAATCAAATTGACAAAAATTAAAGACAAAGAAAAATTATTGAAAGCAACAAGGGAAAAACGACAAATAACATACAAGGGAACACCCATAAGGTTAACAACTAATTTCTCAGCAGAAACTCTACTAGCCAGAACGGGGTGGCACGATATATTTAAAGTGATGAAAGGGAAGAACCTACAACCAAGATTACTCTACCCAGCAAGGATCTCACTCAGATTCCACGGAGAAATCAAAAGCTTTAGAGACAAGCAAAAGCTAAGAGAAGTCAGCATCACCAAACCAGCTTTACAACAAATGCTAAAGGAACTTCTCTAAGGGGGACACACAGAGAAGAAAAGGACCTACACAGACAAAGCCATAACAATTAAGAAAATGGTAATAGGAACATACATATCAATAATTACCTTAAACATGAATGGATTAAATGCTCCAACCAAAAGACACAGGCTCGCTGAGTGGATACAAAAACAAGACCCATATATATGCTGTCTACAAGAGACCCACTTCAGACCAAGGAACACAAACAGACTGAAAGTGAGAGGATGGAAAAAGATATTCCATGCAAATGGAAATCAAAAGAAAGCTGGAGTGGCAATACTCTACCAGATAAAATAGACTTTAAAATAAAGAATGTTACAAGAGACAAAGAAGGACACTACATAATGATCAAGGGATCAATCCAAGAAGAAGATATAACAATTATAAACATTTATGCACCCAGCATAGGAGCACCTCAATACATAATAAGGCAGATGTTAACAGCTATAGAAGAGGAAATTGACAGTAGCACAATAGTAGTGGGGAAGTTTAACACCTCACTCACACCAATGGAGAGATCATCAAGACTGAAAATTAATATGGAAACACAGGTTTAAATGATACAACAGACCAGTTAGATTTATGATATTTTTAGGACATTCCATCGAAAACAACAGATTACACTTTCTTCTCAAGTGCACACCGAACATTCTCCAGGATAGATCACATCTTGGGTCACAAATCAAGCCTTGGTAAATTTAAGAAAATTTAAATCACGTCAAGCATTTTTCTTACCACAGTGCTATGGGATTAGAAATCAATTACAGGGAAAAAAACGGAAGAAACACAAACACATGGAGGCTAACCAATACATTACTAAATAACCTACAGATCACTGAAGAAATCAAACAGGAAATCAGAAAATACCTGGAGACAAATTACAATGAAAGTACGACAATCCAAAACCTATGGGATGCAGCAAAAGCAGTTCTAAGAAGGAAGTTTATAGCAATACAATCCTACCTCAGAAACAAGAAAATTCTCAAATAAACAATCTAACCCTACACCTAAAGGAGCTAGAGAATGAAGAACAAGCAAAACCCAAAGTTAATAGAAGGAAATAAATCATAAAGATCAGATCAGAAATAAATGAATAGAAACCAATAAAACAATAGCAAAGATCAATAAAACTAAAAGCTACTTGTTTGAGAAGATAAACAAAATTAATAAACCTTTAGCCAGACTCATCAAGAAAAAGAGGGAGAGAACTCAAATCAATAAAATTAGAAATGAAAAAGAAGTTACAATGGACACTGCAGAAATACAAAGGATCGTAAGACAGTACTACAAGCAACTCTATGCCAATAAAATGGACAACCTGGAAGAAATGGACAAATTCTTAGAAAGGTATAACTGTCCAAGACTGAACCAGGAAGAAATAGAAAATATGAACAGACCAATCACGAGGAATGAAATTGAAACTGTGATTAAAAATGTTCCAACAAACAAAAGTCCAGGACCAGATGGCTCCACAGGTGAATTCTATCAAACATTTACAGAAGAGCTAACACCCATCCTTCTCAAACTCTTCCAAACAATTGCAGAGGAAGGAACACTCCCAAACTCATTCTATGAGGCCACCATCACCCTGATACCAAAACCAGACAAAGATGCTACCAAAAAAAAATTACAGACCAATATCACTTATGAATATAGATGCAAAAATCCTCAACAAAATACTAGCAAACAGAATCCAACAACACATTAAAAGGATCATACACCATGATCAAGTGGAATTTATCCCAGAGATGCAGTCTTCTTCAGTATACACAAATCAATCAGTGTGATATACCATATTAACAAATTGGAGAATAAAAACCATATAATCATCTCAGTAGCTGCAGAAAAGCTTTTGACAAAATTCAACACCCATTTATGATAAAGACTCTCCAGAAAGTGGGCAAAGAGGGAACTACCTCAACATAATAAAGGCCATATACAATGAACCCACAGCAAGCATCATTCTCAATGGTGAAAAACTGAAAGCATTTCCTCTAAGATCAGGAGCAAGACAAGGATGATTATTCAACATAGTTTTGGAAGTCCTAGCCATGGCAATCAGAGAAGAAAAAGAAATAAAAGGAATACAAGTTGGAAAAGAAGAAGTAAAACTGTCACTATTTGCAGATGACATGATACAGTACATAGAGAATCCTAAAGATGTCACCAGAAAACTACTAGAGCTACTCATGAATCTGGTAAAGTTGCAGGACACAAAATTAATGCCCAGAAATCTCTTGCATTCCTCTACACTAACAGTGGAAGATCAGAAAGAGAAATTAAGGAAACAATCCCGCTCACCATTGCAACAAAAATAATAAAATACCTAGGAATAAACCTATCTAAGGAGGTAAAAGACCTGTACTCAGAAAACTATAAGACACTGATAAAAGAAATCAAAGATGACACAAACAGATGGAGAGATATACCATGTTCTTGGATTGGAAGAATCAATATTGTGAAAATGACTATGCGCTACCCAAAGCAATCTACAGATTCAATGCAATCACTATCAGATTACCAATGGTATATTTGCAGAGCTAGAACAAAAAATCTTAAAATTTGTATGGAGACACAAAAGACTCCTAATAGCCAAAGCAGTCTTGAGGGAAAAAAACGGAGCTGGAGGAATCAGACTCCCTGACTTCAGACTATACTACAAAGCCACAGTCATCAAGACAATATGGTACTGGCACAAAAACAGAAACATAGATCAGTGGAACAGGATAGAAAGCCCAGAGATAAACCCACACACCTATGGTCAACTAATCTATGACAAAGGAGGCAAGGGTATACAATGGAGAAAAGACAGCCTCTTCAGTAAGTGGTGCTGGGAAAACTGGACAGCTACATGTAAAAGAATGAAATTAGAACACTCCCTAACACCACACACAAAAATAAACTCAAAATGGATTAAAGACCTAAATGTAAGACTGGGCACGCTAAAACTCTTAGAGGAAAACATAGGAAGAACACTCTTTGACATAAATCACAGCAAGATATTTTTTGACCCACCTCCTAGAGTAATGGAAATAAAAACAAAAATAAATGGGACCTAATGAAACTTAAGAGCTTTTGCACAGCAAAGGAAATTACAAACAAGACGAAAAGACAACCCTCAGAATGGGAGAAAATATTTGCAAATGAATCAGTGGACAAAGGATTAATCTCCAAAATATATAAACATTTCATGCAGCTCAATATTGAAAAAACAAACAACCCAATCAAAAAATGGGCAGAGGGCTTCCCTGGTGGCGCAGTGGTTGAGAGTCCGCCTGCCGATGCAGGGGACACAGGTTCGTGCCCCGGTCCGGGAAGATTCCATGTGCCGCGGAGCAGCTGGGCCCGTGAGCCATGGCTGCTGAGCCTGCGCGTCCGGAGCCTGTGCTCCGCAACGGGAGAGGCCACAACAGTGAGAGGCCCGCATACTGCAAAAAAAAAAAAAAAAAAAATGGGCAGAAAACCTAAATAGACATTTCTCCAAAGAAGACATACAGATGGCCAAGAAGCACATGAAAACTGCTCAACATCACTAATTATTAGAGAAATGCAAATCAAACTACAATGAGGTATCACCTCACACCAGTCAGAATGGCCATCATCAAAAAATGTATAAACTATAAATTCTGGAGCGGGTGTGGAGAAAAGGGAATCCTCTTGCACTGTTGGTGTGAATGTAAATTGATAACAGCCACCATGGAGAACAGTATGGAGGTTCCTTAAAAAAACTAAAAACAGAATTACCATATGACCCAGCAATCCCATTACTAGGCATATACCCAGAGAAAAGCATAATTCAAAAAGACACATGCACCCCAATGTTCATTGCAGCACTATTTACAATAGCCAGGTCATGGAGGCAACCTAAATGCCCATCGACAGATGAATGGATAAAGAAGATGTGGTACATATACAGAATGGAATATTACTAAGCCATAAAAAGAACGAAATTGGGTCATTTGTAGAGACATGGATGGACCTAGAGACTGTCATACAGAGGGAAGTAAGTCAGAAAGAGAAAAACAAATATCGTATATTAACGTATATATGTGGAATCTAGATAAATGGTACAGGTGAACCGGTTTGCAAGGGAGAAATAGAGACACAGATGCAGAGAACAAACATATGGACAAAAAGGGGGAAAAGCGGCGGCGGGGGGGGGGGTGGTGGTGGGATGAATTGGGAGAGTGGGATTGACATGTATACACTAATATGTATAAAAGAGATAACTAATAAGAACTTGCTATATAAAAAATAAATAAATGAAATAAAATTTAAAAATTAAAAAGAAAGAAAGAAAGAAAAGGGACCCCAGTGTCGTATTCATTCATTTTATCTTTGAGCCAGTTCAGGAATCAGTTGTCATAAAGTAAATGCATAGTTAAAGTGGCCTATAAGGGGAAGATATCCGTTGCTAGACTAACAATCAAGAATCTCTGTCAGTCCTGAAGTGTGAATAGAAGCACCAGAATCAGCAAGGAGTGCTGGGTCTTCTGATGAAGGAGAGGTGGTTTGCCCATTAAGATTCTATCCATGCCTCTTCTGTTCGGGGTTTTACTTGACTTAGACAATGAAACAGCTCAACAACCTTTACTGTAATCCTTATCTGACGCTGTAAGTATTCCTTAATTCAACTCTAGTAGACTACCCCCATCAATTTTTTTTTGTGGTATTTAGACCTTTAGAATTTAATTGATTATACTAAATAAGATGCAAATTAGGACTTGGACTTAAAATATGACCTGGTATTCAGCAGAAATGTTTTGCTGGTTTTCACCAGATTTGTAATTAGACACATATGTCTCAAATATTCTGCTCTGGTTCGCCTTCCCATTGTCATACCTGAGATAATAGTGAACTAGCTCAGGATGTCAAGATTGCCATGAAATAACCTCATTTTCACTAGGTACTTGGCTTACTCTTATGGTTTGACCAAAGATACAGTTAGCCCTGACCACCTCCATACCAAGAACAAAAACAGAAAAACAGAAAGCAAAAAACAGAACAAAAAAACCCAAAAAACGACCTTTTTTTCTTAAATAACCTAACACCTTGGAATTGGATATGTGAACAGATAACATGTCCCAGGAATTAGAGCAGAGAAGATACTATGATCATTTTATTTCTTTACTTATGTATCTTTCTCTAATCTTTACTTCTGTATTTCAAGAAAACATAATCTCTGTCTTAATCCTTCAAGGTTACATATGGAAAAATGCGTTTGTTATTGTTTAAGTATAAGGATAGTTTGATGCACCAAAATTAAGTTTGGGCCTTTCTTTGCCTGTAGAACCGACAGTTATCCTGACTTACGCTAATGACCCCATGTTTTGTTTTGGGGCAAATTATGCTCAGAGACTGAGATTGTCTTTGCCAACAGTTTATTTAACACATGTTCACTGCGGGTATTGTAATGGTTTCACAAACCAATAGCATACAGGATAACGTCTCTTGATAAGCCAATAAAGAAATAGCATACTCAAAATCAATGATAGATTAATTACACTATGGTTTCAGGCAAGGGGAGATGAAAGGAATAAAGTCCAAATTTAGCTGATGTGTACCTTTATATGAGTTGGTTCTCAGGGGAGGTGGCTTAACCAACCACAAGCTGATGTCTGGCTGCCAGTGAAAACAGAAGTCCCTTGTTGCTAGAGCCCGTTGCTAGGGAACGACAGGCCAATGTTGGCAGCCAAGATCATCTTCCCTGGGCCACTGCAAGTAAGAGTCGCCTTTACCACAGCAGGATCTGTGCCCCAAGGTCTTTGGAGAGCTATTTAGATCAGCAGAGGGTAACCTTATGCCCAGAATGAACACTCTGAAATAGTTCTCACAGACTCTGGGCATTTATAGCCAAGTGTCCCCTGGGCGTAGCTGCTGCTTCATCTGCTCTTATCGATAAGCCTCCTGGGGGCCCCCAGCTGCCGAGTGCTTATCGGCAACCACTGTTGTGGATGATGACATCCTGACGTGCAATTACATTTTTATATCAAAACGATAACTTCATTCTTGAAAACAGTTTCACTCCTACAACTTCATTTTTGTCAAAAACAAGTGGATTTGAAATCGTATCAAACCACTACACAACACCCCAGAAAGAAGTTTCCACGTCTTGACCATCTATAGGAAATAAGACTGTAGTTCAGGGTCACGTCTGTAATAAAGCAAACTTTACAGCTTCTCTTTGGGACTGAGGAGAGAGAACGAGCTGTTGACCCCACCCTGGGCTTCAGGTGGCCACATCACATCTGAAACTGGTCACTTCTTGGTGGGCGGTGTTAAATCCAGACTTTGTCTTATGCCCCACAAGTCAGCAAATCATGTCTGATTGGATAAGAGAACCCAAAAAAGTATTTCAGTTTGGAACATCAATTCTTAGGACTTTTTGTTCTTGAGAAAACTCCTGGACTGTTTTTCTAACTCTTCTGGCTTATGTAACTCTAGTAGCTGGGGCTCCCTCCTACCTGTTTGCTTCCCTTTACAAGGACCACCTACTGGGGAATCACGAAAAAAATGGCCAACACTTACTTTTAGAATAAAGTAATATTGTCTCTACCATTTCTACTCCTATACAGATTTTCCCTCCCTCTGGTGCTGATAAACACACACACACACACACACACACACACACACGCACGCACGCACGCACGCACGCAGATATGCTTACCCTCAGAATTTAGCATTTGTCCTGCTGCTTCAGTCACCTCAATCCTGAGCCTACCTCATGGTAACCCCCATGAGGGGCTGAAAACTTGAACTCAGAGAAATTGGAGGAACTCTTGTTAGAGATGGGAAGGAAGGCAAAATGAGATTAGAGGTCAGACCTCCTCTCTCCCACATGCCCTGGCACCAGCAGGACTTGGACACAGGGTGCTCTGGAGTCTGCTCTGAGAATGTGCTGTGACCCAACAGGTCTGGATCCATCCCAGGCTTAAACCCATAGTTTAGGGCTTTGTCCAAAGGGGGCACAAGTCACCTTTCTCATTTAGAAGTTAAAACTGTTGGGGAGGAAAAATAACTTTCCCTTACCCTTCTAGGTTCCTGCCTGAGACTCCCCCTGTAATAAAAGGCAGATTAATAGGAGAAAAATAAAGTTTAACAGCATGTATACTTCATGTATACAAGGAAGATATACAGGAAAACTGAGCACACCTCCGAATGGCCCAAGCCATCACCTTAAGTACCATCTTCAGCCAAAGGCAGAAGAGCCTGTGGCGGGGAGGGAAGGCCGTTTCCGGGTGGTGGGCCAGGAACAGCGTAGTGAACAAGGGTAAGGCTGCCGTGCACATCCAAGTTACTGTCTTCTCCGTAGATGAGAGTTTCTAGGAGACACCTTTACAAATGGAGACGTCCCTTATAAATGTTCATTTCTTTTACAAAACAGTGACTTCATTGCATCTGTTTTCAGAGCTTTTTCCTGTGTCTGCTGTTTCTTAAAAATAATCAGCCCAAAGTAATCAGTATGCCAAAGAGGCATATTTTGGGGTGGTAAATTCTCCTCTCCTTCAAAACATTGAATTAATGATAAACTAATCCTTAATTCAGAACAAATCTATGTATGTGTAGTTATAGAGTTCAATTATAAATTTGAGTCTATGGCCTTTGTAATGGTGTTTTCAGAAATAGCATTCCATGCTATTTCACCCAAAAAGCCACAAAGAAGTTAAGACAGAGCTGTCGTCTCTGAGAGCAGCTCTCTGCTGGAGAGAAAGAGAGCACTAAGGATCCAGAACTTTGTTTTCCTGTGTTGGCTTGTTTGTTGTCATCTTACAGTAGTGCTACTCCGTGGTTTTCTGTGATGATAAAAATATTCTTTAATCTATGTTGTCCATACGGTAGCCACACAGGTAACCAATGAACATTTGAAATAGGACTGGCCTGACCAAGGATCTGAATTCTTTAATTTTATTTAATTTTAATTTGCCTAAATTTAAATAGCCACACGCGGCGAGCGGCTGCCATGTTGGACGGCAGAGCAACAGTGAGAGGCTGCTTTAGAAACCCGAGAACCTGTCCCTACCCGGAATTCAGTCTTACTGGTAGCTTCTAGTGGCCTGTTCTCATCCTTCCTGGAGGAAGAAAGGATTAAGGAAAGAAAGAAAGATTAGGGATTAAGAAAGGATTAAGGATTAAGAAAGAAAAGGTGGGGTTTTTACCTCAGGGACTAAACCTAATGTCAGAAAAGACCAAAAAGCATCTGATCGGTTTGAACCTCAAGGAATATTTGTGTGATGAAGATCAAACTATATATAGGAAAACATTCAACACAGAGACTTCTTATAAATACCAGTAAATCATATCATATTGTTGAGTATTTTCTAAATGTGTCTGATCACAAAAATTCCCGGGGGTGCTTGTCAAAATGCAGATTCCCAGCCCCCTCCTACAGAGATGCTGATTCAGAATCTCTGGAGTAGAGGCCAAGATTCTGTTTTTAAGAATTTTTTAAGAAGATTTTTTTATGACAGGGAAATTATAGAAACTCTGGCTAAGAACACAACATTTGGGGGCAGACAGACCGAGGCTCACATTCTTCATGTAACCGCAGTGTGACATTGGGAAAGTTACTTGATTTCACTAAGCCTCAGCTTCCTCATCTGTAAAATAGAGATAATTATGCTTAGTACAAAAGGTTACCATGGGGGTAAAATGAGACAAATGTATGTAAAATGCTTAAAACAGTGACTGGTGCAGTGAGTTCTCAATAATGATAGTTATGAATATTATACAAAAAGAATAAAACTTTTATAAACCCCTTCATTTTGTAAAACTAATATGAATTAAGCTTAAATGCAAACTGCTACAATGCAACCACTATTATTTCTGTCATAGTAAAGTCATTCAGAAATAGTGCATTACAATCTGAAGTGGACAAAAGAATCAATCAATTATCAATGATAAATGTATTTTGAGCACCAGCTGTACACAAGGCATTGTGACAGGCTACAGACACAGAGGCATGACCAATGGTTTTTGCAATCAAAGAATTTATAACCTCTAATAAGATAGAGAGATGAACAGATGCATCTCTTCATAAGAAAGCATACAAAGGTAAAGGTGGAAGGTGTGGGATCCCCAAGTGGGATCTTGAAGGAGCGGGGGAGGGAGTGAGGCGAGGGTATTTTACGCAGGGACTGGTGCTTGAGTATGTAAGACAGTAGTTAGCCCAAACTGGTAAAAGCAAAAGGTTCCTGCAGAAAAATATGTAACGACACATAGTAAGCATTTGGATAAATTTTCAAATGAGAAAATGAGGCCTGACTTGGAACCAGGAAAACCTGCAGATGCTAAGCGGAGAGCTGCATGTATTCTGCAGGCAGCAGGGGGTGTGGGCCGGAAATAGGAGGAGGGGGTAATCTTCTGAAGGTTTTTCCTTTAATTAAAATATTAAACTCCTTGCTTATGTTTAATTTCAAAGATCAGTGCTCATGCAGTTTTATCTTTCTCCAGTTTTTAAAAATAAAAGGAACATTGCTAATGAAAAAGATTAGGTAATTTGATGAAGGGGTTACAGTAGGCCCACTTACGACAATGGTGTAACATAAACACACATTTAAAACTCATTGTCTGAGTCTTATAGTAGAAATCTTTCCCTTTAAGACTTTTACAAAGCTACTAATTTTAGACAAGCCTTTCTTAATTGTGGGAAAACTCTCCAAAGAAGATAGTTTTGAATACTTTGAATAAATTTGTGAAATTGTTGGTGACTGGCAGGCTTTTCTGTTTTGCTTCATTTATATATGGTGACAGTTGTGGGTTGAAGAAGGTCCCCCCTGAAGCCCAGGGCCTGTGATTGTGACCTTTTCTGGAAATAAGGTGTTTGCAAATGGTCAAGTCAAGGTGAAGTCATACTGGACTCAGGTGGGCTCTACTCCTATGTGGCTGATATCCTTATAGGAAGAGAAAACAGAGACACAGACACACACAGGGAAGAGACAGGAGTTGCCCTCACACAAGGTAAGGAATGCAAGGGATTGTTGGCAACCCCAGAAGCTAAGACAGGCATGGAACATATCCTCCCTCAGAACCGTCGCAGGGAACCGAACCTACCAACACCTGGATTTCAGACTTCTAGTCTCCAGAACACTCAGAGAATAAATTTCTGTGGTTTGAAGCACCCAGTCTGTGGTACTTTGTTAACAGCAGCCCTGGAAACCTAAACCAGTAACTCACTACCTACTCAGGGAAAACAGAATCCCAATTCAGGTGGTCTTTCTGCTCCAAGAGGAGCAGGCTGTGTTCATTATGTAAAGGATGGCTAAGGATTGTTGAAAGGACAAAGGTGAGGTGATCTAAGCTAATGGAGAGTCTGCACCCCATGGAGCAGTTCACTGGAGAGGAGAAAGTTCTCTTCCCAGGAAACCACCCTCCTTTCCTGGCACTCTTCTGTGCAATGGGTACAGCTCACCTAGTGCCCTCCTGGGGTGAGGAAGCCTTTGTGGGGAGACCCAGGAATCATAACAACTCTCAGATAATAATAATTGTATAATAATGATTGTAGATAACATTTGCTAAGTATCTACCATGTGTCAGGTGTGATTTAAACACTTTACAGACTTGGCTCATTTAATCCTTCCAGGTGTTCTCTGAAGAAGGTAACATCATTATCCTTATTTGACAGCTGAGAAAACAGAGCCAGAGATTTCAGTAATTTGCTTCAGGTCACATAGGAAATGACAGAGCCGGAATCTAACCCAGGCTGACTAGCTCCAAAGCCATGTTCTTAGCCTTTGCAGTCTGGCAAGGATGCAGCAGACCCATGGCAGGAAGCCCTCGTCCTTTTGCGTAATAAGAGAAAGATCGCCTGGCTCCGTTCCAGGCGACACTAGGTTCCCAAGGGCTGTGGAGAGCTGAGGACTTGCAAACACACGGACGAGGTAACAGCTGTGTTCGTTTGCCAGGGCTGCCATGACAACATACCACACACTGGGAGTTTAAACAGCAGAATTTTATTCCCTCATAGTCCTAGAGGCTGCAAGTCCAAAATCAAAGTGTTGGTGGGGCCACACTCCCTCAGAAGGCTCTGGGGGAGGACCCTCCTGGTCTTTGCTAGCTTCTGGTGGCTTGTGGCAAAAACCCTCCAGTCTCTGCCGCCCTCTTCACATGGCTGTCTGTCTTCTCCATGTGCCGGCGTGTCCTTTTTGGTCTCATATAAGGACACTGTCATCGGATTTGGGGCCTACCTTAATTCAGTATGATGTCATGTTGTTCCTTACCTTAATTACATCTGCAAAGACCCTATTTCCAAACACAGTCACGCTCTGAGGTTCTGGAGGAATGTGGATTTTGGGGTGACACTATTCAACCTGCTGCAATGGTCAGAGAACACGATCTGCTGCAGAGCCTCTAAGCTCTTTGAGCCCCAGAACCTTGGCCTTTCACACAAGTACTCGGCACAGCTCTTCACATACAACACGGCTCTACACAGTGTTGAACAGATTTCATGGCAGTGACTCAACCTACCTGAGGTCCCAGGCAACCCACCTGGAAGATCCCGTCACACTGTTGTCAGTGCCAACACCAGGTTCATTATTATTAACCTTCATTTTTTAGTATCTTGTAATCAATGTGCTTTGAACTGTGAGAGGACTTGGTGGTTAATGTCACCATTGCAGTGATCAGAGTCACCAGTTACAGAATGGACATGACAGAAAAGCAGGATCCTTCTACTCGAGGTGTTTTTAAATACATCTGAACTGAGACATCTGTATTTGGGCTGTAGAAAAGCCGTGCATGGATGTGTTTCTGAATGGTATTTGTTCTCTTTTGATAAGTAGTGTATCTACTAAGCCACCTAGAACCAGTTGGGAGAAAGATTTTTAAAATAAAGCGTTTTTATCAGAGCAAATAGAAGAGTTACAAAATATTTCTATGAGATTCTCTGATGTAGTTTTTTCAATTTGGTATTTTTTCATGGTTCAGCTGTTAAAGAAGTCTCGTTCATTAGTTTGTGTTCAGAAATGAGCTTGATTCATCAGTTCACACCCTTATATTCATGGTTTTCCAAATGAATGGCATTTTCTATGTCTATACATTTTTTATTATACATAAGTTATTGTATACCTAGAAAGTCTATTCCTGAAAAAATGATTTTGCTACTCAAA
Source organism: Grampus griseus (assembly GCF_964374135.1). NCBI lineage: Eukaryota > Metazoa > Chordata > Mammalia > Artiodactyla > Delphinidae > Grampus > Grampus griseus. The sequence goes on along the minus strand of NC_139003.1, from coordinate 7,937,808 downwards.
AAGACGGTTAAGTTCACAGATTCTTTCTATGGCTTGATGCAATCTTTCTGCACTATAATCAGTGGCATGTATAGTTAATTATTACGAGAAAAGCAGAGCATCTCTAAATTTCTACAGGATACTTACAATGTGATAGTTTAACTATGCTTTTTCCTTCAGTTCCCACATCTACCCCCAGCCACATGTCTTTTCATGGTGGTAAGGTGATAAGCATACATCTTTTCCAAATGACAGCAAAATGTTCATAAGAATTTCATAAAACTTTGACAGATGATATGTATTTAGAACAGGCATTTCAGTGGATCTTTACCTTTTCTTGAATTAAGAGCTCTTTTACCTTTGATCCCCATTGCTAGAAAAATGCACATTCTCGTACAGTTACAAATTTTGCATGTAATTTCAAAAAGATTTGAAGTACTTTGGAGGTCGTATGTAGTCCCCTAATAGTGCCCACTTTGGAGACCAACATTTATTATCTACTTATTATGGGAGTTAATTATTTCTCTTAAAAATAGTTAACCAGTCAGATTCATTAAAATGACTTTTGCCCCAAATCTAGATTTTTTCAGCATAAAAAGTAATTTTAAAAACAGTATTACGGTTCAGGATTTTCATATCTTCATACTGAGCACATCACCTTGGTTCCCCTTGTATGACTTTAGTTCATTCACCGGACTGTAAGCGCTTTTGAGTCCAGAAGCCAGTCTTGCTCATCACTGTATCTGCTGCAGAGCCTGGCACGATGGTTTACACGTGGAGCGAGCTCAGATAATGTTGCTATGGTCACTGTTGTTGTTTAATTTTTAAAATTAGGAGTAGTTACTATATACATATATAAAAACTTAAGTACACACATACTACCGAAAAAGCCATTTGTGTTTAACAGATACGTGACACTGGGGAAGAAGGATGAAAGATGTATTTGCATTAGATGTGGCGGAGATGTTAGTGGCCCACCTTTGCCCAGATGAGAAGCACAGAGAAGGCAGGTGGGAAACCTTCCCGTTGACGGGGCACATTCTACTTTGTGGAAGAGGTGAGCATAGAAGGCACAATGCTCAGTAGCTCCAAGCATCAGTTCTCAAGAAGCTTCAGCTGCCATGGGTCTTCCCCAAGGAAGCAGTGGGCACTAACTTGGAGGAGAACAGTATACAGTGCATAGGTCCTTCTGACCATTTCTTTTTTTAAAAAAAATTATTTTATTCATGTATAGTTGATATATAGTGTTGTGTTAATTTCTGCTGTACAGCAAAGTGATTCAGTTATCATATATATACAATCCTTTTCATAATCTCTTCCCTTATGGTTTATCACAGGATATTGAATATAGTTCCCTGTGCTATCCAGTAGGACCTTGTTGTTTTTCCAGTCTATATATAATAGTTCGCATCTGCTGATCCCAAACTCCCAACCCATGTCTCTCCCTCCCCACCCCACTCCTCCAGCAACCACAAGTCTTTTCTCCTGGTTTGTGAGTCTGTCTCTGTTTTGTAGATAAGTTCATTTGTGTCATATTTTAGACTCCACATATAAGTGATATCATATGGTATTTGTCTTTCTCTGTCTGACATACTTCACTTCGTGATAATCTCTAGTTGCATACATATTGCTGCAAATGGCATCATTTCATTCTTTTTTATGGCTGAGTAATATTCCATTGTATATCTGTACCACATCTTCTTTATCCATTCATCTTTTTCAATGGACATTTAGTCCATTTCAATGGACAAATGGTTGTTTCCATGTCTTGGCTATTGTAAATAATGCTGCTGTGAGCATAGGGGTGCATGTATCTTTTTGAATTATATTTTCTCATCCCAGTCACTCTGAAGGGATGAGATCAGAATTACTAAGGGTCGGACTTGATAAGTAGGATAAAGGGTACTTCTCCCAACCAATAATACTTCCTGTTTGCTTGCTAATGCCCAGAGTCTCTTTAACATACAAAAAGTTTTTCATTATCATATCAAAGAAAAATGTTTGCCAAGGTATCGACTAAAATGTATTCACCCTCCATTTAGTCCCAAAGAGTACAAGAGTGATTATACCTCCTCTCTGATTCCATTGATGAGAAGAGGTATTGAGGACCCGAGATTGGGAGAGAAGTACCATTGAGAATTGGCAAGGGCATCAGAAGTTGAGACTGGGGGAAAAGACATTCCACTGAACTCAAAAGACACTCACTCCATCTTTCTCTAGGGTTTTTCCTATTGCCAATTCCTTTAGATGAGTGTAGGTAGAAACCTTGTGGAATAAAGTTTGTTTTACATGACTAGCTGTCCTTCACAAAACTTCATAATTTATTAAATTCGTGAATAATGACTTTTCCCATTGGTTGATTAGTTTCCTTATGAAGAGATTTCATTCTTAGGAGTTTCACTAGTTAAGATAAATACTTAGACAATTAGCTTCTTGGCAACAAAAACTACTTCTTATTTATCTCTGAAATCCCAGTATGTAGGACAGTGCCTTGCATAAATATTGTGCTCAGTAAAGATCATTACACACATACTTCTTGAATGAAGGTAACAAAAGTATCTATTATAAACATAAGTGATTTATTAATTCTAGAAAGGATTTATGGTAACTTACAAAAATTCATTCAATAAGAGATAACATCAAATATTAAAACTGTTGAAGGACTAAATTAGAAATAAAGCAAAGGTGATATATATAGCTTTGATGGTATATAGCTTATAAGAAAATTTGTCTTACTTTTAATAAGTAGACAAGATGTCTCTACATGTGGTTTGTGTACTCCCAGTTTAATATAAGCACTGCTCTTTCTAATCACTATGAAGAAATATTCCAGTATTCCAAATTCTTCCACGTTATGCCAGCCCTAAAACGTAATTTCTAGTATGTGATGTCTTGTACTTTTAGGAGGTATTTCTCAATTGACTGCTTTACATAAGTTGCATAGTTAATTAGAATTATTACCACAGAAATCTATCTTAGCTTATGATAGAACTAAATAGGCTTTTAGGTCTTAAAACATTAATAAGGAAAGTTCCATTATGTAAGCACAGCTACCAGTACTCCAGCGTCCTTCTGGCAGGCAAAGTTTCCAATGAATATGAGTACCTTTTATGAAATATAAGAAAATTCATTCATTGTCCTTTAGATGCAGGTCCCTTAGTTTCCTACATCAGTTGTTTTTTTATTACTCTTTCATGTGGAACCTCTTCCAGCAAGATTTTATAAGACATTAAATGACCCAGTGAGTGTCCATTTAAAACGTAATAAACAAATGGGGCTTCTTTCTTGGCCCCTGTTCTTTAAACTTTAATTAAAATGCTTCATCTTTCATCACAGAAGTGTTTTCTGTTCTAACCTCTTAGCCTTGTTATTAGTTATAGTTTGGTTAGATTTTTAAATAGAACTAACATTTTTCTCAGGGTTTTGGACAGGAAGAAAGAATATCACGTGAGGTACCTGTCAGCCTGTCCCAAGAAATAACTTTTAATTGAACGTCTATCTCCTCTTGTTTAGCTAATGCAGAGAGCTTATGAAGCAGGTGTATGTGAGCCCCCAGATAATTAAGGAGCTGAATTCTCCTTTCTTATCTTGAGAAAATGTTCCCAGTGAACTGGGTTCTGCTATTTCCTGGGTGCATCCCTGCATTCCCAATAACAGATTCCTTGGTAACTTACCATCCTTGTAGCACTTTGCATTTATTTATGGGAGGACTCAACTGTCGTAAACAAGCCTGAAGTTCCCTGAAGAGTCCCTGGAGACATGAAGGTGGAGAACAGGGGCTGCTGTGCAGTCTTCACGGCCTCCCTCCTTCCTGTAACTGCTGCATCTCAAAAAGCGCAGACACGCAGCCGTCGTGTCCTCCCGAAGCCCTGCTGCGCAGCCCGCTCACTGTCCCGCATCCTCTGCAGGCAGGGGAGACGCTGAAGGGCACGTCAGTACCCCATGGCATCGAGAGCAGCTTGCAGATGTCGTAAACTGGAAAATGGGGGCTAAGGTGAAACAGCATCTTACAAATATCTTCCCTCAAAAGGCTCAGTCTTATTTTAGGAATATATGATCCATGGAGGACGTTATAAATTGATCTGAAGGAGCCAGCAAGCTTCGAAAGGTTCTTGTTTTCCAATGAGCCTGGCACTGTGCTGCTTCAGTAGTCCAGCACGATTTAGAAGTATTATTGCATAGTTACTAAAGAGACCTTTGTTTTGATTCAGTTGTTCTCCAAAATGGTTTAACTCGAGCCACTGCACTTCGGTATAATCCCATAGGGGTGTTTTTCCAGGGGTCCACGGTCCCCTGGGGCACCATTGTTTTCAGTAGATTCGTGTAAGAGTCTGTGACCCTTCCAAATAGCATTCATCTGGTGTCTGTATCCCTCTTAAATATCCTACACGCATTTGTGATCTTGGGAAAAAACAAGCAACACAGAACACAAAATGATGATCATATTACTAATGAATCTCTACATATCTACAGTATCCAAATCATCTCTCTGAGCACAAAGGCTTGTGAAAGCCCAGGGTGGGACCCAGGCACAGAGAGAACAGTGATAGCAACATCTGAAAGCAGGAATATTGATGTTTCCAAATAGAAAATATGAAAGAAAGATTCTATGAGAAATGAGCCTGTACTGTATGCCAATAAGCTTAAGAGGAACTTGAATGTCCCAGAACAAAAAAAAAAAAAAACAAAGGCCCAAATCAGGCTTACAGATTTGATACCAGATGGCTAATGCTGCAGATTTTTATTTTTTTGTCTTTGGTTTGTTTGTTTGGACATGTGCTCAGAGGAAAAAGAAAAGAATTGATGGGAGAAAATTCTAAATCACATTCTGTTCTTTCACAAAAGTGGGCAATTCAGATAATTTCTCTCAGTTTTCAAGTAGATGTTCACAGTAATTTGTACATTCAAGAGCGGCTAAACTTCCATGAACACCAGATCCTTGGACTCATAAGAATATATAGAGCATTCCAGCAAATATTTCTTAAGCTTTTATGTCTCTGGCTCACTCATTTATCAAGACTCATGTGTACATCTGATTTGCCTTATATAAACAGAAGGAAAGGTCATTTCTGAAAACAGTTCTTATAGAAAACAGAAGGAAAGGTCATTTCTGAGAACAGTTATTGTAGAAAAACTTATTTGGAAGAAACTAAGCGCTAAAGGATTCAGGTGCTCTTGCAACATTGTTGGTTTCAATACCGTGCAGTACACATGCTTTACACGTTTCATTATTTAATCTCTTTTCCTGGTGAGTTTATTGATGGCAAATGGTGCCTTGTCTTCTATTAAGTAAACACATATTTCAGTAGACATCTAAGTGCTCTCAACCAAACAGAGCAAATTCAGAAAAGATAGGACTTTTTCATGGGACTTGGGGGATTACTTCAATTGCCTCAATACTACCAGAGTAGAAATACGATATTTTCTGAAGTTCAGATAAATAAATTGTGCTGCTTATGGAGAAATTATGCTATTCTCCTCTGTAAGCAGTCTTTTACCTTGACAATATAGAAATAATCTGCCTCATTATAAGTTAGACTGCATCTAAAGCCCTGAAACTACAGATTTATGTGTACTTCTGGCTGAAAATAATACTGAAATGTGAAAACGAAACCTCCCACCAAATCTCAGGGAACACAGGTCTGAGATTTGCGTTGGTAACACAGAAAGACCATTTATTCCCCACTATAGACCAAGCACCATAAGAACTGACCTTAAGGCTTGATTGAGTTTGTGCTCTAGGGTTGATTATATTAGTGGTAGGTATGTGGTAATAGTGATTGTACTGCTCTAAATACTTTGTTTTAGGGTAAAAATTCTAGCTTCCTTTGTATCACCAGTCAAAACTCCAAAGAAAATTTATGAGTGATTTCCAACCCTGAGTTAACTTGCATTCCACACTCATATAACACAGGATACAGTAAAATGCCGGGGTCTTGGGCTGGGGTTTTGAATTCCTGTACAGCAGCTGAACTGAAAAATATCTGTGGTGGGAAGAACTGTGCCTCTCCCACTTCAAAGAGGTACACATCCTCATCTTCAGAACGTGAGAATGTGTTACCTTACATGGCAGAAGGGACTTTGTCGTGTGAGTGTTGAGTGTTATGGACCTTAAAATGGGGAGATGATCCTGGATTATCTGGGTAGGTCCAATCTAATCACACGTGTCCTTAAAAGAGGAAAAAGGAGGCAGCAGAGGAGGGGCAGAGGGGTGGAACAGGAGGACTCAGTCTACTCTTGCTGGCTTTGAAGCTGGAGGAGAGGGGTCCTGAACCAAGGAGCGCAGGGGGCCTCTAGAAGGCAAGGAAACGGATTCTTCCCCAGAGCCTCCAGAAAGGAATGCAGCCCTGCCGACACTTGATTTTAGTCTCACGAGATCCACGGCAGCCTTCTGACCTACAGTTTGTAAGATAAGAAATTACCACTAAGTTCGTTACAGCAGCAATAGGAAACTAATATGTCTAACAGTTTGTTTCACAAGGTTCATAAGAAAAGAACTAGGCGAAAATGCTTTCTAGAATAATGAGAATTTGCCGCCTGAAAAGTTTTAAAGCAGAAAGGCATGTTTTGGTTCTCCTGTCTGATTTCTTTATCACTTTCTTGTTGACCCAGAAACTTTCTTTCCACCTAACCCTCACAGGGCATTTCTTCATGGCAAACGTCTTAAGAACCATAAAGTCTGATCTTCCTTGAGGGTGCCTCTGAGCTCCACCTTAGAGTGAGTTCTCGAAATCATATGATAGCCTGTGAATTGGATGGAAGGGGCTAGGTGAGCATGTGCAGTTTACTTCCTCACTATTAGCAACTTTTTTTTTTTTTTTTTGCTGTACGCGGGCCTCTCACTGTTGTGGCCTCTCCCGCTGCAGAGCACAGGCTCCGGGCGCACAGGCTCAGTGGCCATGGCTCACGGGCCCAGCCGCTCCGCGGCACATGGAATCTTCCCGGACCGGGGCACAAACCCGTGTCCCCTGCATCGGCAGGCGGACGCTCAACCACTGCGCCACCAGGGAAGCCCTATTAGCAACTTTTAATCAAAGAAACAGCAAGTTTTCCAGAAGCTCATATTTTTCCTTAAAGATTTTGCACTGCATTTGTAAGATGGACAGCCCAAGTCAAGGGGCTACTTATATTTTCCAGGGCTCCTTACATTTTCTATAAAAACATTGTTTCTCTTTGACATGGTTATTATTTCTTTTCCTTCTAATAAAACATTTTAGACTTATAAAAAAGCATAAAGTAATCAAATAACTTTCAGATAGCCACCACCAGATAAAACATTAAAAATATTACAAATACAGTTGAAGCCTACTGTGTACCTGTCCTTAATCATATTTTCTCTTTTATATATTCCAAAGGGAATATAATATGCTGGACTTGTCATTTGTCATTCTCTTGCATATCCTTACACTTTTATTTACTTGTTGTATATAAGTATATGTAGGCAGTCTTTGCTTTCTACAGTTCTGAGACATAAAAATGAATGTACAGGCTGAAACTATTCAGCGCAATATTAATAATCAATGACAGAAATTACAGTAGTTTCATAACCTTTAAGGATTTTGTCAAAATATTTGAAAACTTACTGTCAGTAATGAATGTATAAGAAAAATTAATAAAACTAATATTTCTTTACTGTAATTTAGAACATTAGAAACATTGCAGGTTAAAGTGTTTTGTTTCTTTGTAAAACATGTACCAGGAGTAGCTCAGACAGTGCTTCCTATCTCTTCTCATTGTATCACTTGCAATATGGAGCAAGAAGTCTTTTGCGGTCACACCCCTTTCTAAGCTTGAATCAGCTTCTATCATTTTATCCTTTGTTCTTTCAAAGTCATCTCTCTGAGAGTTCCTTTAATGTGAAATATTGTGCCATTGTCACTTCCTCTAGAACATCTTTTATCCTTTTTATGTTCACAACCACTTTCCTTGTTTATGTAGATAAGTTTGCTTCACCGAGTGCCTCTGAGTGCATAGCTAGAGTCTCTCACACAGTGGCAGACTCAACTGCTACTTCTCCAAACTCCATTCGTGTTCAATTCATATTCCACTTGCAGCCCTATCACTTTCCATTTCCTTGATGCACTTTCATCTGTGTTGGCCAAACACTCTTTCAACTGTCCATTTTTGTAAAAATTTACAGGGTTTATCACTGGGAGACAAAGAGGCCACACAATTACATGCTTTGCTGTCTGTGTGTGAAAAGAATGACAGACGTGCAGTGACCAATCACCAACAGACTTTGACAGAAGTGACATGATTTGTCAGTGATCATGATGCACATCTGTTATTTCTGAAGTTTTGTGGACAGGAGAGCTAGCAATGAAGCTTGAACATTATGCATCTGCACAATGAAATTAGTATATCATGCAATTACTCACACTTACTATACCATGGTAACTGAAATTTGAATAAAGTTGTCGGGACACTGGTGTATTCGACTAAACCATGGTAACTAGAATTTGTGCATATCAGAACTTTGCAAAGCAAAGACTGCCTCTGTCCATGTGTGTTTTGCATGTTTTAAACTTTAAATAAATACCATCATATAATACATATTTCCGAAACTTTTTCATTCAATATATTGTTTCTGAAAGTTACTTATATCGATGTATACAGCTGTCGTTCATTACATTTTTCTGTCTTAGGGTTTTCCATTCACATGACTATACTACAAGTTATTCACATATTCTTTTATGAAAATTTAAGTTGCTTCTAGCTTTTTAGTATTGCAAATATCACTCCTCTGAGAATTCATTTACTGTTTCTGTGTAGTTATATGAAAGTTTCTCTAAGGTACCTATATCTATGTGTGTTTACAGGGTTGTAAAGGGTTTTGTTAGATACTTCCAGATTATTCTACCAATTTACACTCCCAAGTAAGTTTCTAAAAGCTACTTTGGCTCAACTTACTCCATAACAATTAGTATTGACTAATTTAGTTATACCAATTTGATCATATAAACTGATGACAATAAACTAATTTAAATTGGGTTTTTCTGATTAATGGTGAGATTGAGTATATTTTCATTTTCTTCAGATCTTAATTTATGTTTATAGGCTTGACAGTTACACTGATATTATGTTGATATATAGAGAGACCAGATATTAATACTTTATCACTTGTATACATTACAGTTATCTCCTAGCCTTGGTCTTTCTTTTCATTTGGATTATGATATATTTTGATGCACAGGACGTTTTAATTTGAATACAGTAGAATTTATCAATTTTCCTTTTCAAGTTTATGTTTTGTGTCATAAAAGTATTGTCTCTTGTGCTCCATGCCATAGTGAGAATCTTTTTTTCTTTGAAAAGTTTTAACTCTTTCTTTATGTTTAGGTCACTAATATATATGGAACTCATTTTTTGACATGGCACAAGATAAGGATTGACTTTCTTATTTTTGATGTATGAGTAACCAAATTTTCCATTATCATACGTGGGGGGAAAAAAATCCTTTCTCCACTGACTTGGAAAGCCACCACTATCATACATCAAGGTTTTTTTGTTGTTGTTGTTATGTTTTGTTTTGTTTTTGTCTTAGACCTTAGTTTTTAAAGAAGTTTTAGGTTCCCAGCAAAAATTGAGCAGAAGGTACAGAGATTTCCTATATACCTTCTGTCCCCACACATGCATAGCCTCCCCTATTATCAACACACATCAAGTTTTATACATACACAGGTCTCTTTTGGGGACTCTCTGTTTTGTTCCTTTGGTCATATTGTCAGTGCTGCACAAATCTCATTCTGGATGGATGCATCTTTTAAATGGGACTTGGTCTCTGATAGAATAAATCTCCTCATGTTGTTGATTTTTAATTAACTTTTTGACGTTTTAGGTAAAATTGATGCACATCTTGCTATTACAAATAGTATCATTTTTAAAATTTTTTTCTTCTTTTTTTTTTTTTTTGGCCACATGGCTTGTGGGATCTTAGTTCCCTGACCAGGGATTGAACCCCCAGGCCCTCGGCAGTGAGAGTGCGGAGTCCTAACCACTGGACCGCCAGGGAGTTCTCAGGATCTTCCTTTTTTAAAAAGTACTATCTTTTAACAAATTCCATTTTCTAACTATTGCTGGTATATAGAAATGCAAATTTTGACAGTTTAATATAATTCATCTCTTTAAAATAATATAAATCAATGGCTTTGATCTGTCTTTGGAAATGTGTAATACATTTAATGAAATAGTATCAACTCTGTATCTAGCCTCTTTCACTCAACATTATATTTCTGAGACTCATCCAAGTTTTTATCTGTAGTTGTGTCCATTTATTTTTATTGCTGTAGAGTATTCCATTGTATAAATATATCACCATTCATATATCCAGTTTCCAGTTTGGGGCTATTACTGATTATACTTTTTATTTCTAAACTTTCCTTTTGGCTTGCCTTAAATTGGCCCAACTTTCTAGATGGTATTTTATTATTTTCTTACATTTTCAATTTTTTCTTATCTACCTTACAAGCATTCTATATATGTATACTTGTTTTGTATCTTGTTTATAATTATTCCATTATTTTGAGGGTCTAGGAGTTTTTTCCTGACACTCTTCACAGTGACTTATTTTCTCTTCCATTTTGTAATCTTTTGTTATCCTTTGACTTACTCTTTGCACTTCACAGTCTCTGGGACAAACACTATCTTCGGTTGATGTTCATCAGTCCTGGGAAGATTTGGGTTTGCTTCTGGCAGGTGCCTTGATACATGCCTGGCTCCTGTTTATGTTTATTTCCTGACTTGGGATTTCCTGGACGCTCTAATAATGTAAGTTCAAATGGTAAACCTGTGTGAGGGCAGGCCTGTTGGTATGAACTTTCAGGAGAGGGTTTTTTTGCTGATCCAGTATCCTGGGCCAGACAGATGACTCATCACCATTTCCTGTGGCTGCTGGCCGGATGCTTTCCTAGCCACTTAGCATTGAAGATACAGCCTGGAGGGGCTTCACCTCCAGATTCCAACACTCCACCCTGGGGGAACTCTAGGCATTTCCTTGTCCCTGGAAAACTGCACCCCCTCAATTCTCTTGTTTTCCAAGACAAGGAAATGTCCCCAGAGAAGTGGCAGCTCACCACTCTCATAGTCATCCCTGGCTCCCTTGTATGGCCTCAGGATTTTGCTTACCTTCTCAAGTGCTCAGCTGTGAATTGAAAGAACACTTGTTATGTTTTATGCAGCATTTATAGGAATTATTGTGTAGATTTTCAGACCCGCTAGTTTGTCATAATACCAGAAATGAAAAGTTGATTATATCTTCTTTAAAGAATTGAAGACTGGGGCTTCCCTGGTGGTGCAGTGGTTGAGAGTCCGCCTGCCGATGCAGGGGACACGGGTTCGTGCCCCGGTCCGGGAAGATCCCACATGCCGCGGAGCGGCTGGGCCCGTGAGCCGTGGCCGCTGAGCCTGCGCGTCCGGAGCCTGTGCTCCGCGGCGGGAGAGGCCACAACAGTGAGAGGCCCGCGTACCGCAAAAAAAAAAAAAAAAAAGTTAAATATAAGACTGTCATAAGCAACGCTTTTGCCATTATGCATAATACTACAATAATATCCTTGTACATACTTGATGGATACGTAGAGCCTATCTGTAAGGAAACATTCCTGGAAGTGGAATTTCTGGGTTAAGTTTAAGAGATATTTTAATTTTCTAAGATTTTTACGAAATGCCCCTGGAAAAGTCATACCAGCTTAGCCTCCCACTGGTAAAATATAACAGTGCCTGTATTCCCACACCCTCACCAACGAGTGGCCCAGCTACCTATGGCTGGTGTATAGAAATGCAAATTTTGACACTTTTATTGAGATGTAATTCACATATAATATAATGCATCTGTTTAAAATGTAGGAATCAATGGCTTTGATCTGGTTTTTGGAAACGTGTAATACATTTAATCAAATAGTATGAACTCTGGGTATGTACTTTGACAACCTGATAGTGGTAATGTGGCATCTCATTATAGTTTAAATTTGCTGTTCTTGTATTATGCACAAATGGTGAGCACCCCCGCGCCAGTTAAATGAACAGGGAGGGACCTGATATTCTGGTAGTTTTCACAATGCTGAAAGCAGGAGAGCATAGATTCGATTCAGGAGAAGCTGGGAAAATGTATTTTTCCTTTTCCAACCTCACCCCAGCATGCTGACAATAGAAACTTATTCTCGAACTGACCTTATTCAGGGTAAGAGAGGTATTGCTCCAGTGTTTGGTTTCAAAGATTTTCCTCCATGCACAATGCATAGTGGAACTGAAATATCAGTAAAGCTCTAAGTAAGCAGATGAAGTGCTGTCAGCAGTGAATGCCCCATTTACTCACAATGCGAGGACTTAAATAGAGAGAGGTATTAACTGTCATGATATTTGAGAGAAGTAGAGAATCTTGTGCTCGCAGCATATTCCTTAAAACTCGACTAGGTGGCAACCCCACCCCATGCCCACCCTTCCAAAAGGTCACCCCAATTCCAGGCATCACATGAAGACAGAGATGCAACATCCAGCAGAAAAGAGATTATTACTTTATTTTGTTTCTATGTTCGAAGGGGGGAAAAAAGGCACTTTCTCAAAAATTACTAAGTGGACCTCTCGCTATGTGTTTCATTGACCAGAGCTGAACCATTGAACCATATGTCAGTCCCTAAGTCAATCAGTTATTGGCATGAGGAATAGAATTTCCCTAATTGCCTTAGATTGATCTATTTGTGGCCGTGACTTATAGGCTCTGCAGTAAAAGAAAATGTGGGAATAGCTATTGGTTAGTGTTTGATACAGAACGCATATATGTTTGATGGTATAATTTGCAATAAAGTTAAGTAACGTCATGAGTAAAATGGACCTGTGTGGTCCATTTTCAACTACAAAATGAAGGACCATGATCATGGAAACAAAATAATGTCAGCTGATACTGCTCAGTACCAGAAAATTAACCATGGTTTAGTTTTTGAGCCATACATTTGATAATACCCAGAAGTATATATATTGCAATGCTCCTGAATGATTGCAATGCTGAATCCTCTGCATAACTTATTACATTTTATCTCAGGTGGTATTAAAAGTATTAAAGTCCTCATTTGGAACTCAGTCACTCTAGCGTTTCTGGTAAAATGGGCTCAGAATTCCAAATAAGTTCACAAATGAAAATTTGCAGCAGAATCCATTCACCAGCTGGGGACTGCCCAGTATTACTACGTTTTAAACTTGATACTTGAACATGAGTTTTAAAAAGAAATAGAAGCAAGTAAATATGAAAGAATCGCACCTCTCTTTGACATGGTCTTTTCGATGAGCTTAAGAATGGAATAGTTTCATTTCACATGAATAGCAACAACAACAAAACTTTGCACATAAACTGAGAAAGGGCTCTTGGGGACTGAAATACCATCATTCTTTATTTTATTTACTTGACATCCTGCAGAGATCCTAACCACCATTTCACCATAAATTTGGTCACTTTCCCTAAATCCATACATCAAAGCCTACTGATAAAATAGAAAACTTTAGCAAGAAGGACAGCTCTGCTACTCCCCAAATGTCACCAAAACATTGGAGCAGCCGTCTCACTCTGCTCCTGTTTCCACGTGAGTTACCTGCCACCCTTTGTGAGTATAAAGAGATCAAGGAGAAGTTTTGAAACCTATTAATGAAACACTGAGAACCCACACGGCACAGGTTGGAGATCTCAGCAGAGGCCCTAATTAAAGAAGGAAAACTCCAAGTTAAAAGAAAGCAAACACTCACCGGAACCAACCTGGAAATTTCAGCCGGCTGCAGGCTGTGGCAGCGTGCTGGAATTAGGACAGATCACATCTACACCTGCTGTGGTGATGAAGGAAGCCCTACTGAGAGAGGAGGTTTTGAGTAAAGAAAATTGGGGAAGGGTTTATTTTTGTGTGAGGTTCTCGTGTGGAGGAATTTAGGACAAAACATTATCTGTCGTTATTGTCGTTGAGCCCACGGCCATGCCCTTGCGTTTTTACAGCCCAGGTCACTTTTGTTTTTCCTGAGAGTAAACACTTTCTTTGTAACACCATTGTCCAGGGCTGCTTGAACAGGTCTGACTGAAAATGCCAGCCTATTAGCATGAAGGAAATCCACGATCTTACTCCTTAACTTGTAGAACATAATTTAGTATGTTTTCAAGTAGATGCAAATTCCAGCCTTGCTGTTTGTGGTTAAAGAGCTTTAATGGCACTTTTAGCATCTCGGATGTGTAAGTGCTGATGTCCTCTGTGCTGAACTGATTTCCTGGTTTCCTGGGGCTCCTTTTGTGTTGATTCAACATTCAACTTTACAAACAGAGGAAACAGCTCTCCCTCTGTGACCCTGGCACAGTGGACTCTGCTTACAAACGCCAGGTCTCAGCAGCATTCCCTGGTCAGGATCACCCAAATCAGGAAGGCATTCAGGAGACCTGATGTCACAAAGCTTGTGCCTTTTGCTGCTGCTGTTCTGTGCAAATGATCACAGACGGATGTCTGACATGATTTTGAACCTCCACACTATTGAGCGTCACTTAATTTGTAGTCATGGTGCTAAACTGACCTGGAAACATTACACCCCATTTCCAAGTTTCCTTAAACATCCCCAGATCCAAACGCACACCTCTTTCCTCCTCAAAAGGGTGTAACACGTCAGAGGCACATGCTTCTGCATATACTTTGCCTCGATGCTGGTAGGAAAATTGATTTCCCCCCCCAGGATTTCTATCCAGAAGACACAGAGATTAATAAGCAGCTTTCAGAATGAAAGTTTCCAGGTGAGAGATTTCAACACTGTTTTGTAGATCTGGTAGATTAGACTACATACTTTCAGTATTTTAGGAGCTCAAATCCTAGTCCTTTCCAATTCACCAACTCACTTTACCCAAAAACATAGTATCAGAGCCTAATGAAAAGGGCCGTTAGCTTCTGATTTCAAGCTTCCCTTACCAACTGCTTTCACAAGAAAATTTTTTGAAGCCAAGAAAACTGACAAGCCTTGTGAGCGATCTGTACAGATTTATTTACTTTTGGCTCCAAATGTTGTAAGAAGCACGTGCCCCTGTGATTCGGGCACCAGTTTTGAATTAAGATGTCCAGTCTCTTGTGCCTGCATGTGTATCCCCACATGCAGAAGAACACGGTGGGCTCATCTCCTCCCAAGGAAGAGTCTGTTTTTACTGCAGACCTCTGACCTCCACCCAGAGATGGCACTGGCGATGACACCTGTGTCTGCCCATACCAGCGCTGGAGTCAGATCTGTGACTCAGAGCTATTCTGGTGGCTTTGGTGTGGCCACTTCCCACTGTAGCCGCCCATCACTACCTCTCAATTCCAGAGTCACCCAGATGCTCCAGTGAAGCTGACTCCTCATAAGATCACTGTGTCGCCATGCTCACACCGAACTGTGTATCTGTGTGTGTCTAGCTTATCTGGGAAAAGTAGTTGAAGAGACACAGAGGTGGAGAGATGAAAGAGAGCAGCAGATTCAAGAGGATTCACAAGAGAATACTTTTTTCCTGATTATAAAAGTCACACATGCCCATTATAAAACTTTTGGAAAATACAGAGAAGTGTAAAGAAAGGAAAAGTTACCATAATCATACTCCCCAGCTAACATTTTTGGTGTATCTGTAGTAGGGAAATTTCTGGTTGTCAAGTAAAAAGGTATTATCTTTCCCCTAATCACATAGGTTTTTAAAATAATCTTAGGTCCTAAATTTAAGTCGTGTGTGATAGCGTGTAAATGGGAGGTTTCTGAAAGGGGAGTATTTCTGGAAATCATTCCTTCCCTTTCTTCAACAGATCTGTCCACTTATTCAGGTTTCTTGACTAAGACATCCCAAGGATAGAGCACCCCCCTTCCCAAAATTCTCAAATAAAGGAAAGTCTTATTCGTTTTTGGATTTGAAGAGAGATATTCAAGAAGGGTATTTCCTTAAACTCAATTCATCTATCATGCATTGTGATGATGCCTGGACACAAAGCCCAAGATCTCTTGGTAGATGGTCAGGATAAACTCCATGGCTGGCGTCAGTTCAGCAGAGTCTTGCCTTGAGCTCTCTGTCCACACTTCGCATCTGCATACGGTTGCCCAGCTTGGTCCCAGAAATGAACAAAAGGAAAATAAACATTTTTTCCTTCATAATTAAATCTTTTCAAAACTCTATCAATATGTTATGAAACTAACTGCTGTTATCGTAGTCTATTTGGTAAACAAAGAAACTACATTTTAGTAAATATTTCAAAGTGAAGCGGATATAATGGAGGTAGTAAAAGTTCTTTATATTTATATATGGGACTTGGAGTCATTAAATGTTTTCATATCTATTACATTAAAAGGCTGCTTATGTTAAAACTTGACAGTAACTAAATATATAATATTAAAAAATTAATAATATGAATTAAAATGGAATCTTAGGTTGGTTTCATAAACTGTAAAACTTGGTCAAAATCTGTTCTGTGCACATGTTCTAGTTTTAGAATCTAAACCAGAACCAGAATCTAAGTAGTATCTAACTATTGACTTCTGTGTGACTAGAATGATTCTAAAACCGTGTGGCACTACTCAGTCATGAGAGCATTGTCAAGGCTTTCCACCATAGACATGAATAAGAAACGCCCATCGTGTTAGAATGATTTTGAAACTGACCATGGAGGAGTGTACTCTAGTAAATGACATAATTGTAGCCCGTTGAACCCCCCCTCAAAATATACATCCCATTTGGGAAAATGTTGCTTCAAAACAGATAAAAGAATGCCTGGTCAAAATAAGGTTGGCTACCCACACCTCTGATGGCCCGAGGTTTTCTTTGTTTTTGTGAAAGGCAGTGACGGACGTTTTTAATCTTCCTGTGCAAGACTTCATAAGATACAAATGCTTCCTCTTCAGAATCACCACAAAGATAGGGAAAAAGCGTTCTCAGATGCACACGGATCCCAAGAATGCTCTCAGGGCATCCCAGGAGGTCTTGCTGCTCCCTAGAAACTGTTCTTCATCATATTGTGAAAAACAGTATGATTGGTACATGCAGTTTCTGACACCAGTCTCGCATCTGATCTCCTCGGGTTTATCAGTATCTACAAGAGACCCAAGGCCTAATTGCAACCGCGGCTAACTATTGATTTATTGAGCTGTTAGCGCGGGTACTTTAGGAGGACTCCATAAATATGGGGCTGATGAAAGTAGTGGTCAAGTTCCCGTAATTTGTTACTGTCAGTTTATTTATTTGTAATATTTATGGTTGTAAGATAGAGCTGAGTGATTATCTGTGCAAGGGGGCTGGAAATTCATTTCTAAAGGATGACAGTAAATACAAGCATGTTCTTGGTTGAATTTTCAAAAACATATTCCTTAGTAGCTAAGGAAAAAAGTCACACAGTGAACTAGAATCATACAAAATAAGGAAAAAGTGGAAAATGAGAAGACATGAGGGTTTGAAGAACAAGTTATATTTGAGACCGCGTTGAGCATGTGGGTACATTGGGAGGGGAAAGCCAAGGCATCTCTTTACTCAGTAGAGAAAGCAACTGAGACCAACAGCCAGCAGTATCCAGGAGCGTCCCCCGCCGTGGTTTCCAACCCAGACCTGTGTCACATGAACGCGTGTCACGTACTTGCATTGTGACATAAAGAGAGTATGACTCTCACGATAAACCTGCATCAGGTTCTGTCAGAGGCTGGGCTTGCATCTGACAAAGGTTTGTTTGTTTAGCTCATTTTCTTGAACTGAAAAGTTGTTGGGAAAAGTGGGTCGCGGTGGTCTTCTCCCTCTAAATTGGTCCAGAGCTCCCAGAAATGTGAAGACCAGTGAACTCAAGGTCTCTTGCAGCCGCGGGGTTTTATGAAATCACTGTTGGACATCTTTAGCGTCATTTTGGTGGCAAGTGTCTGTTCCTGTCCTGGCCCTGCTTTTTGCCTCCCCCCAGCCTAGAGCAGTCTGCAGCAGAGGTGGGCTGTGAATATTCCAGGGCATAAGGTGAAAATGTTTTTACCGGCGTGAAAATAATTCTCCAAAGAATTCCCGAGGCCTTTTCTTTAGCATGACTTTCATAGTCCTCCTTGATGTGGCCCCACATCTCCCCCAGCCTTCATCTTCTGGCTTCTTCAGACTGCATCTTCCAGCATCACGATAGGAATTCTCACTTTTCCAGGACCCGGGACCCAGACCACCCAGTATCCTTCCAACCGGCCTACAGCTTCCCCATTTGCAGATGTGGGACGTTGCTTTCTCTTCTTGCCAACTGAAATCCTACTGGTTCTTCAACACCTAATTTTGGTCTGCTTATTCAGAGCATTCTTTACTTACTTCTCTGAACAACCAAAACCCAAAGGCTATTACTGCACCTTTAGCTGTCAGGTAATTGAGGCTTATGTGATAATAGTTGTTATTATTAATTATTCCTAGTAGTTTATCTGTCAGTTCCCCACCCTGAATTATACTCGAAGGCTGGAGCTACTTTTCTTCTTCTTTAGCCTTTACCAGGATGCTAAAACAAAGAGAGAAAGAAAGTTCTATTCCCTGTACTGGGCACACACAATTATGACATGCTTTTCGATTTTTTTATTTTTATTTTTTCACCAAAGCAAAGCAAGAGCAATTCATCTTATTTTTATCACTGGTCTCAGATTAACTATATTCTCAAGTTTACTAGATATCCATGTGGTCTAAGCAGGCATATTTTTCCCAAAACATATAAAAGAGGTGGGGCAGGGGGAGTACAAAGCGGTGATCTGCAAAGATAAATGTTCAGTAACTTTTACTGTGGTATTCTCAGTCTACTGATAAGTCATCTTCACCTGAGCATTCATATTATTTTTGGTCAAGAAATATACTAGTTAAAGGCATTTAGTCAATTTTATCTATTTAGTGTTTTCTACATCGGCGGGACTAAGTGATTCAAGGAGGGAGTTTATGATTGTGTGCCCCACCGTTTCAGTAAAACAATATTTTTTCCTTTTATATATTTATCGTCTGCCTTAAAACATGGAATCTGGCTTAAGCTAAAGCAAAGTGTATTTTCCTTTTTTACGATAAACACCTTTAATTACCTTTCTTCGGACTACTTTGTTGGAACACACAATGTGTATGTCTCCTGAGGTGAGTGTGAAAAAGAAACCCAGCAGGAGTGAGTTCTGCCATAATTAAAGGAAACCCGAAAAGGTCAGATCCTGGAATGGGGTAAATCTCAGGCACCTCCTGGGAACGGGCGCCGCTCTGCGCCGAGACTGTCAGTCCCTGACTTGGTTATTGAATCATTTCTCGTATTTCTTCTTCTCCACCTTGTGCCCCGGTGAAGCAGGACACGCGTCACGCCTTCAGTTAGCACCTGCTCCTATTTCCATGCCTTCTGGAGACCGTTGAGTGGGTTTCTGACAATAAAGCCGGAAAAAGAATAACGCCAAGATGGTTGGACAAGCAATTGCAGAATCAAGACAGGATGGCTCTTTTGGGGACTCAGTCTCCCACATGTCAACTCAATGGCATTTATCAAATACACATGAAACATCTGCTATGTGCCAGTGAGTCAGCTAGGTATTAGGGACACAAAAGAACAATAAGACACACTCTCCACCTTAAAGGGGCTTATTGTTTGGAAGGAAAGCAGTCTTGTAAATAGGGAAGTAGAATAAATTGTGATCTGCTGCTTGGCCGGAAGTCAGGACAGGGCCGCTGAGGAGACCGTGGGCAGTCTGTCTGAGTGGGCAGACATCAGAGACGATTTCTCGAAGTGGCACCCCAGCACCGAGTCCTGAAGGGTGAGAGGGGCTTCTTCCAGGGGGCCAGTGGGCGAGGGAACGCCTAACTTGTGAAGAACCGACAGCCTCAATTTCATTCAATTGGACAAATACTGTTGAGCAGCCCTACAGGGCAGTGAGGGTGTGAGGTGGCCCCTAGGAATTCAGTGGCGGGCTGGAAAGGACTGCGTGCTCTCCGGGCTTAAAGGACAGAATGCAGACAGGGGCACAGGCCAGTCCCCTCAGTGCAGGAATGCGGCGGCACAGAAAGAAGGCACCTCACTCAGACCTGGGAAGTCAGGACAGTGCATCCCAAAGACTCAGTGATTGTCCCAAAGCTGTACAGAGTCAGGGCTGGAGGACGGGGTGAGAGGAGGAAGGAATCATGGACACCTGCCTTGGCTTCTTCCGTGTTCCGTCATCACAAGAGGCGGTACTTCACTGTCTCCATCTCCCTTGTGGGCATGAAGGGTGGATACAGAGGAGGATGCTGTGGCTACCCCATGGGCTTTGCCTCGCTTGCTGCACACCCCCTTCTTTTCCATGCCTGCAGCATCACCCTTGCTACTCCCTTCCCTTCTCACTTCAGGCGTCTCTGCCCCAATCTGATCCAAGTATTGCACATAAACTTTTCATGAGGATTCTTTATATCAGGGCTTTGTGATGACAACAACAGAGTTTTCTAAAGTGAGGGGCTGCACACTCTAAATAGGAACTACATACAGCAGTCTCCGGTTAAAAAAACAAAATCTATGAAGGCTGTCCAGGGTTGCTTCTCCCTGTGGAGTGGGAATCACCTCCATGACCATGGCTGTGGGAACACTTGGGTCCATGTTGCTTCTGTCTGGGCCATGCTGGCACGCCCGCCCACTATTTTCCTTTGCACTCTTATTACTGCTTTGTGTCTTTTTCCGTGAACTCTGTGAATGGCTGCCTGATGCTCTCATCTTCCTAACCTGAGCCCCTGGGTCTGCAGGCTCTTGTAGCCACACTCTCTGCCGGATCATCAGTGGTATAGAAACAGTGATGGGAACAGAGCTTTGAAAGCACTGTTGTCAGGAAGGGCTTCTTCATGCTTGACACCTGAACTTAGATTCCCTGAAGTGGGGCACCATGGCCCTGCTTATGCAACACTGTTAAATAGCTCATAGGCGGTCGTGGACTAAAACTGTTGTGTCCAGTCACTTCCTTGGGTTTCACCTGTAGCAGCTCCATCCCGGCTCTCATCACAGTGCCGCTATGATGACTCTTGTAAGGATATTAGAAATCTGAGACAGTTGTTCCCAGTCAAACCTCAGCTCCATGGTTCCTCTGAAATTACTGATTCCCAAAAGGTAAAGAGAGGAGACAAAAGTCTTTCAAGTCATGAACAGAATCCATCATAAACTTGGGAATCATCAACACTAACCATGGTCACTAGAGAGAGAGGCATGTGACTGAGTTTTACTGAATTTTAATGGCATAATTTTTACCCGTAAAACAAGCTCATGTGTGCCAGAGTGATTAATGATAAAGTTTATGCAGCTCATTGGTCATACTTAAATTAGTTTAAATATTCATCTGTTGTTTCATTAAGCTAAACCTCTGTGTTTCTTTTTAGTTCTATTTTCCCTTGAGGGCTTCCTCTTGTCTGATTGGGAGATATTTGCCTGAATTGGGGGAAGAAATGCCCAATGACCTCCTAGGCAGCAATGCTCCTAGGCTGCCCAAGGATAGGAAAGATGAGTCATGAAGCATAAACAGCACTTCACACTGTGAAATGCACGCACAGCTGCACCACTTTTCATGGGTGAGGCATCGTGGTGAACCTCTCCCGTTGCGGAGCACAGGCTCCGGACGCGCAGGCTCAGCGGCCATGGCTCACGGGCCCAGCCGCTCCGCGGCATGTGGGATCTTCCCGGACCGGGGCACGAACCGGTGTCCCCTGCATCGGCAGGTGGACTCTCAACCACTGCGCCACCAGGGAAGCCCCGTACATCAATCTTTTAACACCAACCTACTGTAAGTCTTCCCTCATTTATGTGCATTTGTAATTTAAATTGAGTTGGAGATTCCGGGAACTCTGCCTCCTAGAATTGAGTGAATATTCCTCCCAAATAGGAAACTTGCCACACACTGCAATTACATTTGTGGTGAAGAGGAAAGACCAGGAGAGTAACTTTAATGAGATTCTTTTATAACATACCTTTAAGATCTTATTCAAATAAAGGAGCATCTGCACTGACAGTGTCCTGAACATAACAATACCCAGGTGCAGCAGACGTTGCCTTTTTAAGCTGTAGCCTTGAGAGTACAGTTTGCCAAATAGTCTACTCCATACTCCTTCCACTTGTGAACCATCCTATTTAGATCAACCTACATATAAACCTCTAAAATGTAAGAAATTACTTTATGGCAGTCTGAGAATTGATCCTTGGAGAGCTAGCTAGATGAATGGAAAATTCCAGATACCAAGAAGAGTTAGCACTCAGCTTCACAGATAAATCCGTTTATTTGGAAGCTGTGGCCTCCATACCAGCTGGGCATGAAAACAAAGTGTGTTGTATACACACTGCTAGTTGTGAAAGAATCTATGCCTGTTACTGGAGCCATAGTGTCCAAATTTTCCAGCCTTGAGGGCCACCGTATCTATTAATATCTGAATAAAGTATGCATCCTCCATGACACATTACTATAGGAAATCCAACTTTGTTCCCAGTATTAGCAATGATTCCTGGGGGGTGCAGGGAGGACATAGTCTCCTAGATGCCAGCTCTCCCCGCCATTCCCAATTTTCTAACACTCACCATTGAACGTATTATCATGACTCTAATTTTTTTTTTTTGGCTGCTTAGGGTCTTAGTTGGCGGCATGCGGGCTCTTCGCAGCAGCGCGCAGGCTTCTCGCTAGTTGAGGCACGTGGACTAAGTAGTAGTGGCCTGCGTGTTTAGTTGCCCTGCAGCATGTGGGATCTTAGTTCCCCCACCAGGGATCGAACCCGCGTCCCCTGCATTGGAAGGCGGATTCTTTACCACTGGACCACCAGGGAAGTCTCTATCATGGCTCTAATGATTGGCTTTTTCTACATTATTTGGCCCCGAATGTGGACACTATTAATTCAACAAATGTAATTCTATTATAAATTGTTACAGGTTATTACTAATATGACAATTATTAAATTTCACATGAGATATTGTTATTATTTTTATTATTGAAGTTTATCACCCATCGAGGTACAAGAAGCCCTTCCCAGGAAAGCATTTTTTCCCTGGGCCCTGCATCAGACCATGCTCTTAGGACTCATGCCCCGGCCCTCTCCTTTCAACGTTGCATCTTTTTGGCAGTCAAAGGGAGAAGCAAGTACTTCCTGTTACCTTATTACTCAAAACCATCTAAGGTCCCTTTTATCAACCTCTCCTCTTTCTGGACTATTTAATCTGTTACCTTTTATATACTTGCTTGTCATTCTCTGCAATAACCTCTTTGAGAATCTCACCATTGTAATTAAACTGTGATTGAACACCCTCCCAAAATCCATTCCATATTCTTTTAATTCTAATACATGAGGGTTTATAATTATCCGTAATGAGAGAAAACAGCAGCATCCTTTTCATAAAGGGATGTTTGAAAGCAGATGTTTGGAAACGACATTAAATGCATACTATACGTGACTATATGACAGCTTTTAATGCATTTAGAGGCTTGCTAATATGTCAGTATGTGACAGCCTCCTCCTTAGAGCTGTCACACTGTTGTCTGCTTCACCACAGAACATGTAGGACTTTCTGACCTGGGAGGAGGAGGTGAGGCAGGAGCAGCGTCTTGAGTGCACGTCTCTGGTCGCAGGCAGGCTAGCTTCTCCCACTGCCTTCCAGGAAACGATGGCTTATGCCATAAAACAGAGAAAATGTTCTCAGTATAGAAAAACCATTACAAGTATTCTGTGTGGGAGAATAAAGTGGGAAGCAGCTTGAGGAGTGCAGTGAGCACTGAATTTGGAGTGCAGAGAGCAAGTAGGGTTCTCATCCTGTCTCTGCCGGTCTCTGCACTTAGATTCCTGTTTTTTAAAATACTGAGTTTGGACCAGACGCCCTCCCACCCCTCATGCAGCTCTAAAACGCTGCACGGCTGCTGTTGAAAACTGCTACATTCTAATGAAGTGTGGACCCCTGATCGTCTGGCTATGGACTAGCAAGAGCCCACGTGTGAAGATAATGACCTAACAGATGAGTACCTGAGGTCTGCCGCAAGCTGCGCATGTCCTCAAAACCAAATTGTCGTGGAACTCTTTGAAGCCCATCACAGCCCTCTCCCCCACCATCAGTGCCAAACCCACCCTCTGAGCAGAGGCAGCAGCCACTGTTCCTTGAGCTTTCTCCCATGTGAATAGAGGCTTTGATGCAAAACATAGAGCAGTTACTAACCCAGGGGCTTTGGACTAACAAATCGCACTCTAACCCTAATTTTCTGTCTGGGTTTTCACAAGCCTCTGTGCGAGAAAAGCAAGAGATTTCAGACCTTAGCAAGGCCCACTGGAAGCACTGATGAGGACATTAGGCGTGTGGTCCACAGAACAGCCTAAATTACCACTGTCTGAAATAGCACTCTTCCTCCAAAGGCCTATCCAGGTTAATATCTAATTTTCTCTACATTACAACATATATGAAGGTTGTCATGGTAACTGAGTGAAAAGTTTAGCCAATAGAATCTATGTAGCTTTTTAGGCTTTTAGGCTTCCCCAGATATCTGGAGTTTTTTCTTAATCTTTTTTCTCTCAAATCCAATCTCCCAATTTTTTTTTTTTTTGGCAGTCTGTTTACCAATCAAGAAAAGATTTTTTTCTTAATTTATTTTTTTAAGGAGGCATTTGGTATGGACAGTGATTATGGATTCATGGAATGCTATAACTGGAAGATATTATAAAGGTCATTCAGTCCCTTCTTTTCCTATTTGTCAAATAAAAACAATTGCTAGGGAGATTATTAAAATACAGATTGTTAATTTCCACTCTAAACTATTGATTTAGCATTTCATCAGACAAGAGAGTCTGTATTTTAAACAAACATCCCAGCTAATTGTATCATCAAGCAAGTTTGGGAAACACTGATCTAATTTCATAATTTCCATTTGTAGATGAGGATGTTCATTTTGGTTACACATGCACCATATGAAAAAACTCAAAAAAGGATTTCATAGCTTTGATAGGATCACGGCCTAAAAGAATTGACAGCAATTGAAGATTGTTTTTGATGTAGCTGAAACACTGACCTTGGTTCCTTTCAGCTTCTGGAACCCTTAACTTTGTTGAGCCCAAAAAAGCAGAGATTATGTTACATTAATCATAGGAGTCAGCTTCCATACTCTCCCAACCTAAATAACACGCCATGGACAGGCAGCCCCTGAGAAAGGCTGTTCTCTACCGAGAAGATTCAGGTCTCCTTTGGGGCACACACTTACTCTTTTAGTAGATGTGAATTTGAGTGTGTTTTTGTCATTCTGTTTATTGCATTTGTAAATTTTCTCTTTTGATTATTCTAGTCAGGAGATGGTGAGCTCAGCAAAGTAAACACATGTGCAACTCCAAAGTTCTACACTTAACGTCAGTTATAAATTTCACCAAGTAGCTAGAAAAGCGGCTATAATAAGGAATATTCTAATTAGTCTTAGAGGCATTATGCTGCGGAAAGATGGGAATTATTTTCTTCTGCAGAGTTTGCTAATTGCCCCCAACAATATGAATGAATCTCTCTTGTTACGCTTGCAGGAAATATATGGCTCTGCCTTCCAACTGGGACACTGGCGATACGAGGGAAGTTGCAAAAAAATTAATGTTTTGAACAGCTAGAGAGAACAGTTACACGGCTGTGGAAATGAAAATACATAACAATATTCTCTCTACATACACAGTTTAAAACACTTCTGGGGTCAGTGGAGGTATATTCCCACTCTGCAGTTGATGGCTTCCATAAATATCAGTCCAGCATCTATACTTTATTTTAATTATAATTTTAAATATGCAAATGTAATACCTAAACTGACTGTAATTTCAAGGAATGCATGGTCATATTTTTTCCCAACTATACATTTGTAGAATAAATTTTGAGTAGTACTGTGATGCTACCCAACTGCTTGAGGATCAAAGTTGAGAAGTTGTTCTAGTCACCAAACTATGAAAATAAGACCAGTTATCTGCATATAATCCCCAAGGCATATTTGAAGTGCTGTTTTGTTTGGTAGAATTGTGGTAGGGACGAAGAGGGGGAAGTTCTAAGTGTCTGGAATTATTTTGCATCTATTCTAGGATGTACTCTTAATATAATACCTGTTGATTGGAAATCCTCATAGGACAGACACCTGGTGAATGGCCTTTAGCTAACTTCTGACCCCTTTGAGTGTGCGTATAAATACACTTTCCAAGATGTAGTCTAGGGCTTGGTATTTGTCTGTGTTGCTTTCCAGCTGCCATGGCTCCGTCCAGTTAGCAAGACCTGCTGGTCCTCCTGGAGTTTTTCTTAATCCTCTCTAGACCTCTCTAATTTGAATTATTCTGTGTCATCAGTAAAGATTTGACTGTTGGGCCTTTGTGAAATCAGAAACTAGAATTGCAATTAGAGTTTCTTAATCATTTTGCATATTTATTGCTACATTGGGAAAATATTGGAATCTAATTAAAAGAAAGGAGAATTGTTCATTTGCTTAATATGTCACTTTTTTCTTTCAAAATATAAAGTTAAAGAAAAGCTTGATTGTCTTCAAGAGTTGCAGTTATCTGCCAGTGGGGACTACTGAATATACATGATACAGAAATTCAATGTCAACACACAATCTATGCTTGAAGAAAGCATAATTACAGTGAGATTTAGAGGCTAAATAGCCTCTAAGTTTTTTTAGTTTCAGTTTTTCTTGCTCTTGGCCCATTGCTTTATTTGCAGAGTTATGAAAAACATTACTTTGGTAACAATTTTCTTTATCCAACTCTTTTTCAGCAGGTGGTAAAGCTTATTCTTGTAATTTAATGTGAAATATGCAGTGTAATTTCATTTATATGAAGTTAAAAATACACAAAAACTTAACAATTAAATGGTTTAGGGCTACAACATGGGATCAACTCTAAAGAAAAACAAAGGGATGATTAAGCCCAAATCCGGGAACACAGTTTCATCTGAGTCAGGAGAAAACGGGTGGTGTCAGGTCAGGGCACAGAGCGTAAAAGAAAAATTATAGCAGATGCTTGTTAAAAATGGCAAGGAAGATTTCAGTGAAGACCACTGAGAGAGAGAGAGAGGGAGAGAAACTCAACTGCATTGCATTGACTCCAAGGCTGGAGAGTCTTTAAGCAATAGGGTGAGCTAGTGGAAAAGTTCTGGAGGCCCTTAGGTTTGCTGACAGCCCTTATGGAAGTTAGTCTCCTACCCTCTTACTGAGACTGGGAGATAGGGACCCCATCTTTCTTGCCGATTCCATTTCAAATGAATGGTTCCCAGGTCCTTGAGAAAGACCTTCAGCGTTGTAGATATGTCAAAGAAGCAGAAAAGGTACAATTGCAAGTTTCCTGCTTTTGTCTTCTCCAGTTTTCAGTTTGTCCTTGTGAGTTTATAGAGGTTTATTTTTATTATTATTCCTTTCCTGTCATTTTAATGGAGGCTACATGTATGGGAGAAGACTTAAATTCTCTAAGAAAAGGCAGCTTGGGGGCCTAGAATCAGGCAGAGAGACCTGTCTACTAGAGTTTAGTCAAGCTGAGGCTAATGTTAATGCCTCCGCAGTCAACAGGAAGCTCTGGGGTAATGCCGAGGCTCTTCTCCCTAAAATTTGGTAAATACGAAGCTATTCACCATGGGTCTCTGTACTTCACGTGTACTTGATAAATTTTCCTCACTATTTAGTAAAAGCAGAAATGAAATTGAATACTACTTAATAGCAGTGTGGATGGCATTTCAGTAGAGGTAGAACGGGTGCCATGCTGTGCCCTGGGTCAGGATGGATGCGCGCAGGAGCAGAGCTCCCGGGAGGGTCAGTGCATTGCCCTGGGCTGTTCTGCAGGGGCTTCTCTCCCGCTGTCACTGGCTAGACTCCATCTCTCTGAAGCAAAGGGCAGTATTTTACCCTTGATTTACTCCTGATGAGGAGACTCAGGCAGAGGCGACATTAATTGTTTCTTCCTAACATCACAATAAACCCGCATTCCCTAAGGCTCCGTCCCTCCCTAGGACTTAGCTGCTTAGGGAAGATCACTCACCACTTCCAGGTCTCCGGGGTAACATTACCGGCTTTACTGTTGCAAGTCAACAAATCGCCTCCCATCTGTCTACGCTGACTGTGTTACTGCAGCGGCAGTGCCCTAGATGTTTCCCTAGTGGTCTGAAAGGACTAATGTGCCTCCCTAAGCATCTAGCTTAATGCTAAGGAGGGACTTAGGCGTTAAGGAAAATCTGCCTGGCAAGGAAATTCTAGAAGGTAGAATACACTGTGCTTCTCACGCTGTGGCCGTGGCTCTATCCAGGAGGACATTGACGGTCCATCTGAGTCTCACTGAAAGATCTTAGTGATAACCACAGGGCTACTGGGAAGCTAAGGGTTAGAGAAAACCGTGAGGCAGCAGGCACAGGTGGTGCCCCAGACAGACCCTCCGGGTGCTACACGACGCTTGACGTTACAATGTCGTGTATGTGGTCAGCAAGGGACAGAGGACAGAAGCCAGCCAGAGGGAGCCCTGTGCTGGAGACCACGTGAGATGCCTGGAAAATTCACAGCTCCCCTGTTCAGATCTCTCAAGGTCAGAGGAAATGCAGAAGAACCAGCTGAACAAGGGTTAGAGGAGAATTGACACATCTAAGAGGAAAGAAAAATTAATCAGTCGATCTAAAAAAGAAATGGAAAATTTTTTTCGAGCCAAATTTGAGGAATATAACCCGGGCAGAGCATCTCAGAAAGCTCTGAGGACCATTCTGCCCATTAGAAATCAAGAAATAGTTGTATAAGTTTATTGAGACAGAGGGCTGTATATTAAATGCCGTTTTATTGACAGTTTACGCAATCCAGATCTAAGCGTCATCGTGTCCCCTTACAAGATCGAGAAGGAATGTTATCTTTTAAGCAGTTGTCTTGTTGATGCCGGGAGAATGTTGCCCTTTATGTTTGAGCAGGTATTTCTGCTGATGGGGGGAGGTTTGGGCAATGCATAATACAGATGCGCAATGCACAGTGGGAGGAGAGAGGAGACCAAAGGGCAGAGAAGAATGTTTAGGTGTAAATGTTTCTTGTCTTGCCATAAAATATGAATTTTATTTCATAGTCCCAACATGGCACCTTACTTGCAGAACATCTCCAAAAACAAAGAATTGCCTTGCACCCTCTCTTTCCTTCTCATCTTAGAGACCGACTGCAGCCAGCCCACAGAAGCCACAGCACTCAGGCCCTGAGCAGAGGAGAGAACCCCTGAGGAACCATTCTCTGCACCCACTGATATGGGGGCTGCCTGCCGGCTTTAGGGTTTTCCTGTGTTGATGGCCACTTTGCCTTGTTCTGGCAAATGCCTCTTTAACAATCTTTAATGAGCTCCCATATTGCTGGCCCCAAAGTTTGACCTTTGGTTCATTCCCATCATTTTGCTCTGTTTTAGTCCGTGAGCTCATGGCAGGCACATGGTGGCCCGGCGAAGGATGTCGGTCAGGTTCCTTGCAACAGGAGTGAATGGGACTACTGGATCCCAATTACTTAGTGACCCTCTCCTTGACCGAGCTCCCTGCTAGTCTAGAATGAACCCCAGTCACAGACCTAAAGGTGGCTCTTATGTAAAAAAAGTATGTCGTCCAGAACTACTACAAGTGAGGTAATCTTCGTGTCCATGTCTGCTTGTCTGCCAGCCTTCCTTCCTCTTCTGTCTACTAAAAGAATTTGAAGATATTTCTAAGTCTGCGTACATTATAATAACATAAAATGTGGAATTCTTCATGGTTGAGAAGGTTGATTGGTTTCCCTCAGATTTTCTTCCAACTCTACCCCTCACCTCCAGAAAGACATTTATACCACCAAGGTTCAGAGCAAGAGAATATCATTCTGGGATGTCTATTTCTCAGAATGTTTTAATGTTAGACTTTAAAGAATACATGTTGGTTTTAAAAATTAGAATGAAACCTTAACATGTTTAGTATGTTTTAGCCATTAGTTTCTCCACTAATTATATCAGATTTCATAATATCAGATTTTGAAAGAGTGTATGTGTGTGTGTGTGTGTGTATATACACACACAGACAGACTTTAAGTTAAAGATGGTGGATTGCCTACATCTCAGTTTTCTCCCTCAGCAGCCTCCGTTAAAATGGTAGTAAAAGAATATTAAAAAAAAAAACAAAAAAATCTCTAAACTCACAAGGACAAAGCAAAGTAGTTGAGGGATTTCAGTTCATTTTAGGAAGATGGAAAACTAATGTAGGAGAGGCAATTGATGTAGCAGGAAGGAGGGAACCACAGCAGGAAGAGCCTACAGGAAGGGTTAAAGGAAAGAAGTCCATTGGCTTTCTAGCCTGCAGGCTCTAGGCATGGGACACTGGGTAGTTTGGAGCAAAGCATAGACAGCAGCTGAACAAAGTGCTAGTTGAAGGTCAGTGTGCAGAACTGTCAGATGCCAGTATCTTGCTATTCTCATCCAACCAGGTAACTGGGCTTCCCCAGAAGATGGGACTGTTAAAACATGAAGAACTTGAAAAAGGAGACTCAAGTCCTAGGGCTACTAGAGCCAGCTGAAAATGAGTGGAATTAGTGAAAGTCTACTTAAGTCTCCTTCACTTCCAAAAAAACAAAAACCAAACAAGTTAGCTTCACCTCCCCCTCCCCCCTATTCTCCTGCCAAACAGGAAATTAGAGAACTCTTTCAAGAGGAAACAGGATTACCAAACATTAGAGAAAAGCATTCACTATGATTGGGGAAGAAAAAAGAAAAACTTTTTTTTAAAAAAACTGAAATAAACAAAGATAAAGCAGGAACCAGAAGAAAACTTGTCTCGAGGGAGCCCTGCTGCCATGCCTGCCCCGATATCATAACGGAGGTGTCAGAATACGGCAATGTGATGTAGGTGAGAGATCTACAACTACACTGATACAGAAATGAAGGAATCTCAAGTCGTAGAACTTCTGCTGTGCAGTATCCATGTCAGAGGTTATAGAAGGTTAACATTTAAATTTGGAATCACCCAGTCTAATGTCCTCATTAGATTACACGCTTTGCCATAATCATCTAATTTACTAGCTGCAGAATCAGGTTTAGAATGCAGGCTCCTAATTTGCAGTCCAGTTTGCTTTCTACTATTACTTACCTCTACAAAATGGGTGTAAACATCTGATTAAGGGAAATTTGTTCCCCAGAGTCAACTATAGGACACATAAAATCAACTTTATGTATTTTTTTAGATATAAATATGATCTATCTAAAACCTCATAGCCAAAAAGTAGGAGTAAATGATAATCTGATCACTTTTTCAAATTTGGAAGAGCTATTTTGAGATGATTTGCTAGGCTTCTTTAAAAATTTAGCCTATGAAATTATATTAGGGTCTTTAATTTTCTTTTGATATATTTTCCTCAGGTTCAACATCCAGTATGATCCACTGATCATTATTTATACAAATAGATGGTATAGCGCTCTCTTATTTGAAGCATTACTAAGGCTCTGTCTTATGAGTGTTTGGAAAACAGGAGCCACTTCTGTCTGGCCTCCTCCTCCCCTCCTCAAGTTACAGTCCGTCCAAAATGGCAGCCTTAGTGTATAGAAGTGAGTTATGCCTGTGCCTTGATTCGGTGGGAAGAAATTGTAAGGCAGGTAGTATGTGTATCAGACTCTCTGGGCCTTGTTCTCTCCTCCCCATTTCAAAATTAACGAAACCTGGAATTTACCATATCAGAACCAACAGCTAGAGATCAGTGCCTGGTTTGAAATGGGAGGTAACTTGTGTTTGTGTACATTTGCACACGCCCTTCCTGAAACACCTTTTCCTCTAAAACAACTTCCCTAAAATCTCACAGGTCTGTACTCCTCTCCACTGTGTTTTAAGTGGAAACCCTTCCGTGTTGCCCACCTGTTGCTACTCTGGGTTTCTGGTAAATTTTAATGGGTTACATCCAGATCAGTGATACAAAACAAACACAACTATCGCTCAACTCACCGAATTCCAAGTCTAGCTAGTAATGCTTCAGCTCCTGTGAAAGCAGAATTGAAATATAAACACAGTTTTAAGGACTTCAAAATATTATTAGGGGGCTTCCCTGGTGGCGCAGTGGTTGAGGGTCCGCCTGCCGATGCAGGGGACACGGGTTCGTGCCCCTGTCCGGGAAGATCCCACATGCCGCGGAGTGGCTGGGCCCGTGAGCCATGGCCGCTGAACCTGCGCGTCCGGATCCTGTGCTCTGCAATGGGAGAGGCCACAGCAGTGAGAGGCCCGCATACCGAAAAAAAAAAAAATGTTATTAGGGAAACAGGAAAATAAAAATTAATCTGTCTTAACAAACCCAGGGAATCATTGCAGTTCATGTACACGAAGACTCTGATGTCAGCTCTCCTTCCCTTGGGGTCTTTACTTAAAATTCACTTGTTGCTCTTTAAATTCACAAGTAGCTTAAGGCAAATGTTTGAATTTCTAAAACAAAACCATGTGGCCAAAGTAAGCTTAGGGGAAACAAAAATAAGGCAAAGAAATGGAAAATCTTCCAAAACAAGCAAAAGCATTAAAATGATGATGCTCTTTCTGAACTTAACTTAAAAATAACATATGCTCAAGATAAGCTTAAAACTATAGAGACACTCTGATCCATAAAGCCTTAAAGGAAAAGCAGAAAATTACCTCAGATGAAACTTCTTTATATGTCGTTTCTGTTCCCAGGATATTCTGACTCAGTTGGTCTGGAATAGAGCCCTGGCATCAGTATTTTTGACTGCCTAGGTAGTTCACATATGCAGCCAGGATTAAGGAACACACATGAACAATGTTTGGAAACTGTTACAATAGGTATTGATGCCTCCCCTCTCTATAAGCCCTACCACACAACTGGCCCTTCCCTAAAATACACACACACACCCACACACCAAATTTTATTCATTTGAATATTCATTGAATCAACAAGTTGAATTTTGGCTTTGTGCAAGGAGCCCTGTTTCTGTCTGTCAAAAGCTCCCTATCTAGATGTGGAGAATATGTAATGGTGCAAGGGAAATGGGAACAATTCTTGGGGTGGAGAGAGGGCAAAGGAAAAGTGAGCAGATTCTTTTAAAAGAGGTAATTTCAGATTTGCTCTCAGTTCTGATCTTTCTTTGCACTGCCGTTAGGTACTGGGTTGGCTCGTATTATGTATGTGAGAAAGAAAGATGGAAGCATACCTAATAGTTTTAGATAATGGTACATTCTAGACTTTCACTTTCCACCGTGACTTCTGTTCATCGTTTATCGATGTAAGACGTCTATAAAGAGAAACAATTTCTAAACAAACAAAGCTTCTGTGAAAGTATGTGACTCTGTTTGGCCATACTGGACTGCCTTATTACCCATCTGAAAACAAGATTGACACTACTATGATTATCCTCTAGTTGGAAGGGACATCTACACTTACTTAGCCAACTAGTATGCTTTCAGGCATACCATCCCTGGAGAACTCCAGAAAAATGATTATTGGCCTTTCAGAAAAGGCACCTGGCAAAGAAGATGAGCCTCCAACTGCAGTTAACAGGAAACAGAACTGATGTAGTGTGACAGCAAGTACCCAAACCCTTAATGGAAAGGTTGACGCTTATTTGTGCACAGATGTGGCTAGAGATTCAACAACATTGAGCTTTGATAGGGCGTCAACTCTTTTTTTTTTTTTTGAATTTTTGAATTTTATTTTATTTATTTTTTATACAGCAGGTTCCTATTAGTCATCCATTTCATACACATCAGTGTATACGTGTCAATCGCAGTCGCCCAATTCATCCCACCACCACCACCACCCTCCGCTTCCCCCCATGGTGTTCATACGTTTGTTCTCTACATCTGTGTCTCAGTTTCTGCCCTGCAAACCGGTTCATCTGTACCATTTTTCTATGTTCCACATATATGCGTTAATATACGATATTTGTTTTTCTCTTTCTGACTTACTTCACTCTGTATGACAATCTCTAGAGGGCGTCAAGTCTTAATGACATGAAAAGCTGTGATAGTCCACAAATATGGAGTCTGTTTGGAGTGGAGAAGAACAGAGAACTGCGGCATCCCAACTCTAGATTAATCTGGGGCTCCCTTTTGCTGCCTCTACCCAACAGGGAAAAATTTTTCCTAAAATGTAATATTCTCTCTGGTATTTTCTATTTTTTTCTTTGTATCAGATTATATTTCCACCAAGTCAGAGCAAATGCACAACTAAACCTAGATTATGAGGAATATTGAAATAAAATCGATGTTTGGGGAAGAAATGTCATCAGCATAGTTTCAAATAATTTATTATTAATTATCTCAAGTTTAAAATAGTCATCATCTATTGAGAACTCACCTTGAACAAAGTATTATGGTAGGTGCCAAGTTTGAATAGAATGAGGCAGAAACCCTGCTGAACATATACAATTAAAAATTATCCCCCCAAATCTGGCATGTACTTTGATAAGCCCATGTGTACAGAAGTTCTGAAGTGAGCGGCAGTCTGTCCTTCAGTCAGAAATGTACTCATGGAATAAAGGTTTGTCCAGCCAAGTGCCAGGCTCTGTGCTTGGTGCCAGGCATATTGAAAGAGCAGCTTAAAAGGCCAGGAAGCTGTCACAGCTGCAGCCTATCATTTTGGATGATTTCTTTTTTAAAAAAATTTTAATTGCTATTCAAAAAAGCCACACAACACAAAATTTACCATCTTAAGCATTTTTAAGGGCACGGTTCAGTAGTGTTGAGTTGTGCAACAGATCTCCAGAACTTTTCATCTTGCAAAACTGAAACTCTGTACCCCTGAACAACAACCACTGATATCAGGTATCTAAATATTTAATTAATATTAACAGTAAGTAGAGCAGTGGTTGCCAAGGGCTGGGTGGAAGGGGAAAGGAGTAATTATTGCCTGATTTCTTCTGAAATCTCAATCTTCCCTTTGACTCCTAAGTGTGTTGATATCATGACCACCTGTCACTACCTCTAAGGGCAGACACAGCTCTGCTTCTGGAAGAGCTGTCGCCTATCTGACTGTAACAGCCCTGCCCCTGCCTGCATCCAGGTTCTACGAGCTTGGATCTGCCCCCTGTTCTCCTTCTCCCTTGCTGTTTTATGCCCGTTGTACCTGCTGTGGCAAGCTTATTTGTTTGCTGTTTTTTATAGGCACTGGAGTGCACCACCTCTTGGGGATTCATTATCCAGCCTGATCTCACAGTTCCTCTCTCATCCCAGGCTGGATGCGGTTTACCTCATCCCTTTTCAGCATCCTCAGTATTACTGCATAATACACATCCATTCCCCCACCCTCCCAAATTAACAGTACAGTCACTGTGTTTTTGGAAAATGCTTAAAACCCCACCTTTACATTCTGGGAAGCAGGGAACAATGAATGAATTTAAACCAAGAACAACCTCAAAAATGTCATGGTTCCCTACCCAGTATGTGGGAATCTTGGTCTCCAGCACACTGCTCTTCATAGATCACACAAATGTTCTGTAAACTATTACTGAGAATTATGTACGAATCTAAATGCTCTCCAGACAATTCTAAATATCAGCTTCAATACAAGACTTTACCTGCTAAAAGCATCTGTTTATGGTTTGACACTCTGTCTCTGACATTTTGACATGATACATATTCCATCAGCCTGATACATTGCCACCTCCCAGTGAGAATTACACATGTTGCTAAACCACTTTAGGGCCCTTGCAAAGCACATAAAGGCTGTTTGGCACTTACCCCCAGGAAGGTAAATAATCAGCTCACCTCTGACTCCCTTATTATTAACCATCATAAACTCATGTGCTGTGATAAACGTACCTAACAAAAACATTGACTTTTACAAGACTTCCCAAGAAGAAAACACATACATTTGATATAAGAAACCCACGGGGGAGGGGCGGGGGGGAGGGGGACTTCCATTTTCCTTTGTGTCTTCAGTTTGCTGGGAGCTGTTCCTTGTATGGCGCTGGCTTTCATCTGTCCAACTAAGGCTTCGATGACTGAGATATGAAAAAAATCATGGCCCATTGCCTTAACTGTAACACAAAGGGATGTCTTTCAAAGGAAAAGAAATCTTTTTTTTTTTTTTTTGGCTGCTTTGTAGTTAGAAGACTATTTTTAACTCAGAGATTTATATTTTTCTCCCTATTTTCCCTTGCTTCCTGTTTAATTCCTGGTTAGACAAATAAGTAGGCACTGGTCTGCACCAAAATGTGCCTGGGCAGGTCCCTGGTGTTTCGTGTTCCTTGGTTTTGTTTCCTTGTGCCATTGAGACCCTGTGCTGGTTATTCAGTCCTCACTCGAGGTAACGACACAACCATTCTTCACCAGTATCCTTCTTTTTAATTTTCATTTTATATTGGAATATAGTTGATTCACAATGTTGTGTTAGTTTCGGGTGTACAGCAAAGTGATTCAGTTATACATATACATGTTTTTTTGGATGCCCAAAGATAATTTTCCAAAGAATTTTCTGAATATATTCATAATCCCTTTTAAGTGTTACACAGAGGAGTATATATGACTGTTCAGTGGCATATTTGACTTAATTTTTTTATAAAATATTTTCCGTGTCCTATATGGTTAAAGATATGTTTCACTTGAGCTTGCAACAGAGACATGAAAATGACCCGTTGTAAATTTGTTATATTAAACAAACCTAACAAAAAGCATATGGGGATCGAGTTCAGTTCTAACTCAGCCAGCTAATAATTTACTAGTCCCGTTACCTAAGGTGAGGAAACTGAGCTTCAGTATTCGAATTTATAAAAACAAGAGCTAAAGAGTAGCCACAGTTTATTGAGTGTCTCCTTTGGAACCGTGCTCAGCGCTTTACGTATAATGACTCCTCTCGTGCTCACAACACTCCTTATTGACATTTTCCAGGAAAGAGAAATGAAGCCACAGGGCAGTTAAGCCATGTTCTCAAGGATACACAGCCAGTAAATAGCAGGGCCAGGATTTTGAACCCAGGCCATTTGTCTCCAGAGTCTATGTTTTAACCACTAGGCAAAACTCCCTCTCTAATCATCTACCTTGCAATTAAATTAGGTAGCGTGAAATGTGAAAGTTCATCTCACTATGCCTGGCAAATTATAGGTGTTCAGAAGAGTTAATTTCCTCCTTAAAAACAGATAATAGCAATAATTACACTCTAAGAATAATGTTCTTTATAAGACTCAATATGCCTTAAAAAGATAGTCACAAAGGTGCAGAAATATAATCAAAAAACATCATAATTGTCATGCTGCCTTTTAGTGAGTGCTTATTTATACGCCTTATTTTATTTTATTTAACCTTTGCAACCATCCTACCAAGTGGGTATTATTATCATATCCGTATTAGAGACAAGGACACTGAGGTTCTGAGCCACATGGCTAGTAAGTGACAAATATTGATACCAAAACCCTCAATAATCTAACCAGTGCACATTACTATATCATGGACCATCGGAAGGAGAGAGCATGGAAAACATTGCCGTCATGTTCATTCTGAAGCTAAAATTATGTAATCGATTTCAAAAAATTATAAATAAAAATTAACAATTGGTAAATTCCTACTTGCTAATGACTTAAGCTGCTGCAACATCTTATTAACTTGGGGGCCACCAGGAAAGTCAGTTCTACCTTCTTGAACTCAGAGTCCTTTTCTAGGCAGCAATGTCTCCATGCCCTATAACTACCTTAGTAAGATGTCACCGTAGAGTAATGTGCCCAAATTTTGTAAGTGTAACCATGGTATCACATAAGAAGAACAACATTTTTATGGAAAATATAAAGATTCAAGAAATAGTCTCTAAATTAATTATTAGTTTTATAAATGAAGTCACTTATTCCTCCCCTTGAGAGCATTTAATTCTGTTACATAAATATTGACTTAAGAACTGCAAGTGCATAATGGCATTTTATTAGGTATGAATGGTAGGGGGTCATACAAGGTATGGCCTCTCCCAGTTGAAAGCTTAGAGGGATAAAGAAAAGTTATGAGACAGGCACTTGAGTATTAAATAATATGTCAAAGTAGGATGTTGAGTAAGTATGTTTTGTACAATTCCAAAGATACTTCCTTTAGGAGGCTCTGATGAAAAGATCATTGTAAGCTGACATGATCTTGAAAGAAACTGTGATGATGTGGGACTTCATTTAGAAGGAGAAGACATTTTAGTTGGAAAGAATCATCAGGAATATATTCAAGAGACAGTAGAGAGAGATGGAATTGACCAAACCAAAAATTCATATTGTAGAAAATGAGAAACAGCTGTAGAAGCTAGTTGATAAAAAATGTTCTCAGTTATTCACCTAAGGATTTGCATCTTCTAGTTAGAAATTTTCTCAATGTCTATCAGTTGAAACTGTTCACTTCCATGTTACATTACCCTGGGCATATCCAGAATTATACCTGATTCCCAGTGTTCTATCTGCACCCCATCCCTTTCTCTCCTCCTCAAGAAAGCAAGTTGGGTAGATGGGTAAATAAGA
This sequence comes from Grampus griseus, assembly GCF_964374135.1. Taxonomy (NCBI): domain Eukaryota; kingdom Metazoa; phylum Chordata; class Mammalia; order Artiodactyla; family Delphinidae; genus Grampus; species Grampus griseus. Next base: position 7,899,506 of record NC_139003.1, on the reverse strand, counting down.
ATAGTGATACTGTTATTCAGATAACTGCTCTATTATTCAGATAACTGCTCTAGAGTTGATAATTGGAGGCCTTAATACTTAATACTTATTAGTAATCAATTTCTTGTGAGTCAGAACAAGCCAACATGTTCCTTCACCAGACCCCTGCAGCCAGAAATCCCAGAAGCACCAGGCTAGTTAGACAACTCCTCCTGCCGTGTGATTTAGGCAGGAGGGATGAGGGACGGACCAAGGTGGCAGCCATGCATTAGAAAGAAAATAAGATGATTCAAGAAACATTTTAGAGGAAGAATACATTTCAGCAAATATTTATGGAATGACTAGCATGTTTACGAAACCATAATACATACTAGAAGGACTGCAAAGAAGGGGAAATAAAACAACTACACAATCACACAAGTAGCGATAATGCAAGGCCAATAATATCAAATAATCCAGCAGATAAACAGTTCGTATGTCGTAGGATTCAAAAATAAGATGGGTCAATTTCTCACCAAGTGTTAAAATGTTTGATAATATTGTCCTCATAAAATCACCAGCCATAAAAAATAATTTTTATGAATGATAATGATATAATGTTGGAAATAATTTTATGTAAAAATATGTAAGAAATTATGCAATAGATTGTGATCAAAATTGATATTGGATTAGGGGTCAGGAACCTTTCTGTCCTCTAATTTCTCCTTAAATATTAGTTACCCAAACACAGCACTTGATTTTTAGTTAACCATATGAAGTACAAAATCTGTTTTACTTCTGAGCAATTGTAGCATTACACATACATATACTTTACATCTAATTACATGGAGGTAAGCAATTCACAGGTTGTATCTTTAAGTTGTAAGTTTCACCTTACAGGTTATATATCTTTAAGTTGCAGTGTTAACCTTTGCTTAATTTCATGTCTATCCTGGTTTCTCATTCATCCCTGCTTTACCTTCAAGCATGGTAACCTCTTAATATAATTCTTTCCATCTGGTTTCCCAGTTGGACTTGCCACTGCCCCTCTCTGGCCAGCAGGCATCCCCTGCTAGTTTAGGTAGTTTAATTATTGCCTGGAATTCAAGTTCTTAAACCTCTGAAAAATTCAGTTCTTGAGGCCATCCTGCCCAAGAACAAATTCCAAAATCTTCTGACTCCAGTTTTAAATGTCTTCCCGCTCTTTCCTTCTTCTTTCTTAATTTCTCTTTTATTAGCTAGGAATTTTAGTGGACAGCTTTCTGGTGGACAGCTATCAGTACCAACCTGCTGTTTTTTTCTTGTTTTCATTTCCAAATTCAGATTTATGCTTATGAAGCATTGCATTTAAATATAATTGTTCCTTCTTGGCCAACGTGAGTGCACTTCAAGGAAATGTCACATATTTCATCACATGCTTTAACATTAACGAATTTTAATTACTTTGTATTTATAAATTTGAATTAAAATTCATAAAATATTTATTCTAATAATAGCATCTCTCTAGAATAGTTCTATAGCCTTTATTAGGTAGATTAGCTGTTTCTGTTTCAACTTGTAGTATCCAAACTGGAAGAATGTTTTTCAGTTCTATGTTTGAGAAATTGAAGTCTGTTCTTAAAGAATATGTAGTATTTTTCATCTTGGGAGCAGTAGAGCCATTACCAAACGATTGTGCTAATCTTCACATAGAAATAGTGTAGTACTAAGTCTTTGTCCAGAATAGCTGTTAACCACGGCACTTGGTGAATTGGAAATAGACCTAAATGATGCTTCCTTGGGTACCATCCTGCCTGTGCCTGCCCTCCACGAAACCAGGCTGTTTCTCTCAGAATCTCCTTTTCTTTTGACTCTTCGGTTCATGCTAGATGATAACTATTTTCCATTGGTCACTACAGTTGATTCTCATTATTCACCAGAATTCTATTCTATAAAGTCACCACAAACACTGGATTAGCAAATGCTGAACCACTGCTTCTAGGGGAAATACTGGGTTAGGTTCCTGTGAGCCTCTGTCACTATACTTTTGTCAACCCATCAATTTCTGTTTTAAGACACCACATCGTGTGTGTGTGTGTGTGTGTGTGTGTGTGTGTGTGTGTGTGTGTGTGTGTGTGTGTGTGTATACACACACACACACACACACATATGATGTGATGTCTTAAAATATATATGTATATGATTCATTAATCCAATGTTTTTTATTGAAGTATAGTTGATTTACAATATTGTGTTAGTTTTAGGTGTATAGCACAGTGATTCAGTTAAATATATATATAGGGCTTCCCTGGTGGCGCAGTGGTTGAGCGTCCGCCTGCCGATGCAGGGGACACGGGTTTGTGCCCCGGTCCGGGAAGATCCCACATGCCGCAGAGTGGCTGGGCCCCTGAGCCATGGCCGCGGAGCCTGCGCGTCTGGAGCCTGTACTCCGCAACGGGACAGGCCACAGCAGTGAGAGGCCCGCGTACCGCAAAAAAAAAAAAATATATATATATATATATATATATATATGAAAAACACTATATGTTGTATATATAAAAAAACACTATATATAACTATATATATAACAAACTAGAAAAATATACTGACATAAAAGTAGTAATGTAATGTATTTTTTAAAACTTTTAAAAATCAACAACAAAAAGTAAAAAATAACAAACAACCAGGTCACAAAAAAAGATCCAGAATTGTTCAGTAAATGGGTAAAAAAAAAATTTGAAGTTCTTTCTGATCTAACAAATACAAACAAAAATAAAAATATAATATTTTATCATCTCTGAAATGGGTAAGATTTTGTTTTATTTTTGTTTAATAAGCAAAAATGATGGGGCATTTCTGACAAACAATTTTACAAAACAAATCAATAATCTTTAAAATGTTTGTAGTTCTTGAAAAAGGATTTTCACTTCTAAAACCATATCCCAAGGAAATAAGTATAGATCACACACAAGTTTTTTTACAGATTGTTCATCCCAGAGTTATATGTAATTGTGAAAAATGTGAATCACTGGTATCTGCCCCCCCAAAGTGAAGAAAATTGCTAAATACATTTAAGTCTAGCCATATCATTGTATTTCCTAAAAATGTTTTGAAGGCTATTTACATGGACACATGATAATGGTATAATTTTAGTAAGTCATAGTAGAAAGCTGTTACAATATTACCCAGTTTTACAAATTGTATTTTTATATGTATTTACATAAAGCTGGGAGTAAATATAATGAAACTATTAACAGATTATTTCTTGTCAGTGAGTTTATGGAAATTTTATATTATCTCCTTTATAGTTTTCTGTGTGTTCCAAATATAAAATATTCATTATTCATATCCTTTAAAAATTTAGATCTTAACTACCTCTTTTCATTTAATTTGCAATTTGACCATTTTTAATCCAGTAAATTTAATTTTCTCAAAATGATCAAACTGAGTGTTTAACATTCTACAGATTAATTTTTTTTCAACCTTAATTTTCTTCCTAGTAATAGTGTATATTTTTAAATGCTGGCATACCCTCAGCTATGGCTGTGCCTATTCAAAGCCAAAAATAGTGCCAATTTTTAAAAACTTGAACTCATTATCTGTATTTGGTTTATAGTATAATAAATAAACGTTTTGACTGCAGTTCATCTGCTTTGGCTAAAGACAGATGACAGACAAGGGGGCTGATTAAATACAGGAGAAAATCTGGTGTATTTTTTGGTTTTATTATTACTCTTTATAGCCATTATGTTTGTGAATTATTTATAATACTGCTATAAAGAATATTTTGAGTTAAGTCTCAGGTCTTGCTTCCAAAGAATGTGTTGTTTTGTTTTTATCATTCCAAATTTTATGATTATGTTAGGATTATAGGATGAGAGATAATAAATTTTATGAGTTGTCAGATAGTTATGAGAACAATTATGAATTTTCTTTAAAAACAGTGAAGGCTAAAATATTTAGGGATTGAAGATGTTTTCCTCTGGCTACTCTGTCGTGTATCTCTGCAGCAGGATGAGATGGCGGAAAGGCTGAGCAGGGAACCAGGAAGGCTGGGCATGAGTCTTTAATTCCCCTTCTTATTAGTGCTGGAATTGTGGGCAGTTTCTCAGAGACAGAGCTTTCTCGCCTGTAAACTAAGAGTGAGTCCAATAGGTGTATGTCTATAATCTGATTTAATCACACAATGAGCCTGGACTATGTGGGCCTTAAAGAATCCATCACCACCGCTTCTCTCACTGGCTTTTTTCTTTTCTTTTCTTTTCTTTTCTTTTCTTCACAAAGCTGGATAGTAAAGATGTAAGAATGTTATTCTTAAAAGGGAACTAAAGTGCTAGGCATTCTGAGTTGCTGACAGAGGATACGCATGTAAGCTTTAGCAAACACTGATACATTTTTGAAAATTAGTCTGTATTTCCTAACTATAACGGTACTGGAGTAAAGAGGCCAACCACCTTCCTTTAAGACATTCCCTCCAGGATATGTCCACATGGTCAGTAAGATCCATATGCTGATAGTACCCTGAGAAAACTTTCAAAAGTAGGTCTGACAATTTGCAAACCATGGACAGAAACAGACAATATCAGTAAAACTCTCAAGTAATCCCTGGTTTTGAGCCATGTAGATTCCAGGTAAGCTTGCCAAGGTTAGTTAGGTGTAAAATGTACTCCCAAGTACGTAAATGAATGGGCACCTTTTATGGCCTTACTGGACTTAAAGCAACTGGATTTTGTAGGCTATTTGCCCAAGATAATTGTTTTAAATTTTAACGTTTATTTAAATATTTTTCCAGATGGTAATTGATCATTATCTTTTGAAGCTGCTTTGGGTTGGAAGCAGTAAAAATCCTCTCCTCCAACAGCCTATAGGAACTTATTCTCCTGTTGTCTGTTGAGTCATCTAGCCAGCGACACTGTAGATCAAGCCAGATTTCCCACATCTGAGTCCAGTTCTATTTGTGACCTCCAGCAAGCTGTTAACCCCCCAACTTCCTCTTCTGTAAAACAGAATAATGGCAGCACTTATCGTCTAAGAGATTAGGCACCTAATACAGTGCCTAGTAAGACCTAAATAAATATTAGCTACATCTACTGTGATATTTATAAAAATAGACTGTAAGTTGTAATCCTGTTTTACACCATTCAAAACTGTTTTCTTTTACACAGAAATACTATTTCAGCCAAACTTTTAATTCTTGCAAAGTTATTCCATTGCAGTTAAGGAACAACAGTATGGCATTAGAGAGGAGTCCAGAAACGTCTTTGCCTTCGCCATTTCCAGCACCTTGTTCCAAACAAACCAAGAAGCAGGTCCTTATACCACCAGGTTTTCGTCGTGTAGCTTTGATAACTTGGCCACAACTGATCAAACCAGGGCTCTGGGTTTCTCCCTTAGGCAGTTCTGTGTAGTTTGGCCTATAGCCTTGTGCCTTCACATGACAACTCTGACGAATAGAAAGGTCCAAACCGAATAACAAAGAACCAGCCCGATCCAACCTTCTCTCAGTGACTTTAAATAAAAGACCTGCAGACTCTATAGCGTTCTGTGGTGGGTTCTGTTCATTTGCAAATTGCAGTACACTTGCTGAGGAGGGTGGGGGTCTTTGGGTGAGAGAAAGGTAGAACCGAATTTAAACACTGTAGGATATTTCTTCTGTCTTTCCACTTGTGGAATTTTCCAGCCATTTGGTGTTTCGTAGAGTAGTTTGATATAGTTGGTTTCCAGGATGTATTTTGGTCAACATTACCAAAAGGCATGCAGTTTTCTGTCTAGAAGTCAAATATTTTGTATGATTCTTTGACCCTAAAAGTGCATTTCTCTTATATCATAGTTCTGGTGTCACTGACATTGCATTTTAGCAGTATAAACATTTTACATATGAATGACACTTGGAATGCTCTCCTGAATGGAACACATTCCCTGAAATTCCAAGTAAACCCAAAGCAGCAGGTCTGCTAACTTGAGTCTGTGTTTTTCTGCAAGTTGCTCACTGAGCTCATACCCACCCCCCAAATCAAGATGAGACAGAGGCAGGATCTGCGTTTCCTCCTTCTACATCCCATAGAGTAAGTGAAAATCTGCTGAGCTGAATTTGCTTTTAATATTTTTGTACAGTGTGGTGCCTAAACAGAAAATGACCACATCACCTGTTGCCCAGCCGAAGATACATTATCTATTTTGTGTAAGGTCGGATCTTAACAAAACCGCACCGCGAAACAAAGGAAAGCTTCAAGTGAGCTTTATTAGGGAGCGCTCCCGGGCGAGGTTCACTGGTCCGAGAGAAAGGGGCCAGAGAAGTCGCGCCCAGTACTGGATGAGGGGAATTTTTATTGGGGTAAAAGCAAAAGGCGGCTTGCAAGGGGAGGGGGTGGTTTGCTATACAGGGTAATTCCTTATTTTGTGAGGATACAGCAGGGCCAGGTGTTGGTTGGTCTGTTGTGTGGCGTAAGCCCATTTTCCCTTCCCGTCAGCCCCATTGTTTTCTGGGCAGGAAGTTCGAGTCTCTTGTTGATTCCCAGAACAGGTGAGGTCCTTATGTCCCAATGCCTCCCCTACCTCATACTGGTTGATGTTTTCTCTTACCCCCCGGGCCTCCTTTCACCCGGGCCAACGGACCTTACATTTTGTACTGTAGTATGGTTATTTGTGTTGGAGTTCTCGAGAGGTGATGGGATGTGGTAGTTTAGAGGTGATTTAAAAGCTCTCCAGTGCAATTTTGGCTTCTCTCAATTTTCCAGTTTTGTACCAACTTTAGAACCTACTACCCACATAAGCTTTGAATCCACTAGAATTAAAAGCTCAAACTTTATAGCCAAACTGACCTGGGTTTGAATCCTGCTTGCATCACTTGCCTGTGTGGCTTTAGGAAAGTTGCTCAGCTTTTCTTGGTCTCCATTTTCTCATCTGTGTGATTGCTGTGAGCCTTAAACAGCATTCAGAGTTCTGGTTGCCGTATCTTCTGTGTAATAAGAGCCACTGTTTTTATTGACATAGTTCAGACATTAAGAGATGAACAGAGAGCATGAACAGGAAGAAATGATAATCCCTTGGTCTTCAGAGGCAGAAGCCATGAGGTGATGAGCAGGAAAATACCCCCGTAGCTGAGAGATGCTGGGTGGTCCAGGTTTCCATGAGGACTGATCTTTCATTCAATATGTTGGATGCACCTGGACAGCACATTGGCAGGAAATAGAGACTACTCAGTAAAACTGATTTTCAACAATTCCAGTGTCAAAAGATCCTAACATGGTGCTTCATTTAATTCGAGACTTTTAATCAGCCCTGGAGGAGCTCTGGGTAAAATACCTATAATAATACATGCCCCTTTTAACCCGGGTTATTATGAGATTAAATGTGTTTGTGAATGTGGCTTTATTTTGAAATGATAAAGCCTTTTATGAATGTAAGATGGTAGCAGATAAATATTAATAGCATTTTAAGTCAGGGCTAATTCTTTAGGAAAGTGAATAATGGAGAAGAAGTCGTCTATGGGCATGACTGTACTTCCTATCCTCAGTTAAAATTTACTGAAGGAATTTAAGATTATAAAATCCTTCATCATTAACCATTATATTTCCACAATGTTTTAGAAGTGTTGTCTAGGGGACAAGCTTGGCTTTTAGAGTTAAACTAACCCTGACTTTAAATCATAATTTTGCCACTGGCTGTGTGACCTTGGAGAAACTATTTAACCTCTCTGGGCCTCAAATTCCTTATTAAAAATATTTCATGAGAACTAAATTAGATGACATGGGAAAGCAACCTGGCCCCTGTAGATACTCAGTGAATGGATGGATGTATCCCCTTACATGATTACAATTCTGAAACAAAAGTGACAGACTAAATGATTGAGTTAAAACTTTGTTGATCTCTCTAAAATAAAAAGTGCAAAACAAAAGGTCCTTAAATTGTGTTTGTTTCACTTGAGAATATCTTCTGTAGCTTAATATAGGTAAAATGCAAAAATAGCAACAATATGGTCATTGCAGCCATTCCAGAAACCAAGCACATGATGCATTCTACACTGTCCTGATGGATTCTACATCAGCAGTCCCCAGCCTTTTTGGCATCAGGGACCGGTTTTGTGGAAGACAGTTTTTCCACGGACAGGGGACAGGGAGGAAGGCTCAGGCGGTAACGCGAGTGATAGGCAGATGGGCGTTCGCTCGACTGCCACTCACCTCCTGCTATGCGGCCTGGTTCCAAACAGGCCGCGGACTGCTACCAGTCTGTGGCCCGGGGGTTGGGGACCCCTGTTCTACATGATCAGTTATCCCATGTTATGAAAGCAGTGTAATAGTGGAGTCAAGATTATTGGTATAACCCTGGCGAGGAGTATTTGAAACCAAAACTAGCCATTCGTAAAGCAGCTCAAATGTGTGGTCTCTAGAGTGTGTTCATAACATATCTTAATACAACAAGACATAGCATACAGTTAATTTTTCACTTCAGGTGAAAGCAGCCTTTCAAGCCACATCACTTGCGACAGATTTCCATTAAGAGTTGGCATACTTTCAGTGCTCAGGCTGTCCTGGAGCAGAAAGAACAAGCAGATGCAAATGTGTGCCTGCCCCTGTAGCATGTTTTATGCCAAGGGGGCAAACCCATAGCTTCTACACATGGTTATACAAGTTGACATGTAGCCTCACTCCATGGGGCTTCTCCTTCTGCCTACGAGTTGTCCTGGTGGCTTGGAGCGGTTCAGAGCCAGGGTATAATTGACATGACAGTACCGGGGTCTTTACAGCCCATATTTTCACACCTGCCATCTCTGCACAAGGAAAACTTTAGGCAAACATGCAGCATGCACAACTAGGTCTGCATATCTGAGAGAGTGCTCATTTCCTTCCAAAGAGTATCCCTTGGCGGTGGGGGGGGGGGGGGAGGGCGTGGCAGGGGTTTGGCTGCAGAGGGGTTGTCAGATTTTTGTCTTTTGGTTTAGATACAATCCAAATAGGTGTAAAATAGGAAGGACTGCATGACTGCACCCAAATTTTAATTTCCATAAGACATTTTTTCAGTAGTGTTGTGTGCTTAATAGATAAATGTTATTCTAAAACCAGCCCAGGTGTTAGAAGACAAGATAGTAGGGGCCCCTGAGGGATGGTAGTGAAGAAAAGGGGCACAAAGAGGGCTTCTGGGATAACGGCTAATGTTCTGTTTTGTGATGTGGGTTCAAGTCACAACATGGGTATGTTCACTTTATGAAAATTCATCAAGCTGTATATTTATGATCTGAGCATTTTTCTTCATATAGGTTATCCTTCAATTTAAACAATAACAACCAGGAAGGAGAAAAAATCTTCTTCTTCTTTCAAAAAACTTTTTTTCAATATATATTTATATTTAGGTAAGGGAAGAAATACATACAATTTGGTACAAGGTCTACACCCAGTTAGAATATATTTAATAAAGTTAATATTTGAGCACACGTTAAATGTATTGCCTTTTAAAAAATTGGTCAAGAATATGAATTGCTTTGGAAGTTATAGCCATGTTCCATGTGAAATAACCATTCTCGGATTTCATTCAAAATACACTTCCAGGAATACTTACTTTTCATACATTCATTATAACCTTTTCAGCATCATTTACAGAGTATCTGATATCTAAGCTATAACCATACATGATTGACATAGCACTCATTTGGACTGTTTCAACAAAATATTTCATCTAAGGCATTAATCGGATCCACCAGTTTTGCTCAGTTGAAAAAAAGGATCACTTATACAGCCGTATTGATTTTTAAAAGTCATCTAAAATAAGCCTGTTATGAAATAAAATTGTTTCTAATCTTATAATAGTATGGAATGATTTCAAATAAATGTTTTATATTCACGCCTTAATTCATAACCATAATTTTCCTGTAGAGTGTTTGTAGTAGTTGAAAGACAAGACTGTAGAATGATATCTTCAAAGGGTTGAGAGAAAGATAAAAATTGAGAGAGCTTGAGACCAAAATAATTTTATTAAAGCAACTTCTAAAGGATTTAATTCATAAAAAAACAAACCCAGAATAAATGCCTGAGATGTAAGAAGTATTGATCAAAGAAACTGATGAACATATAGGTAAAAAGTGTTTAAAACTGTCTAATGAGATATTAATGTTTAAATTAGTGTTTTAGAAGAGAGGACTGGATGAAACAATTAAAAATGAAGCCTGTAAGCCAGGAAAGAAGTAATCAGTTAAAGTTTTCTAAGACACTTGTATTCGAAGAGGATTTAAAAGACTAATTAATTTTAGACTTTCTTGAGTTGTGTGTGTGGTAAAATTCCAAATATGCACACTTAATATTAGATAATATATAACTTCAAAACCAGAATGGGGCAGGAAATGGAATAAGGAAACAAAATAATCAATTCAAAAAGTAGGAAGGAATGCAAAAAGAATTATACAAAATCAAAAAAGGAACAAAACAGTGTAAGACAGAAGGAACAAGCCTCTATCTCTCTAAATATATTAGCTAAAAGAATTTGTCAGATTAGATTAAAAAGAGGCTAAATGTTTTTTAATCAGACACACATAAGAAGACTTAGGCTACATGTAAAATGAGGAAAAGATACATGTCAGGAAAATAATAAATAAAAGAAAAACTTGGTAACTATAATAATATCAGGTAATATAGCCTTCAAAATAGAAGTCTTTTGGGGGATAGAGTCTTTTATCTTACTAAATTATGACAAAAGACACAATTTGCATGGAAAACATAGTTCTAAACTTGAATGCACTGAGCAAAATATTCTCAAAATATATAAAGCACATGGAGAAATTGATAAGTCCAAAATCATATAAGAACAATATACATAATAATTTCAAAGCTAATAATTTGAAGCACATGGAAGTAAAAATAGAGGTTTCCAAAAACATAATTAACAAACTTGATTTAATAGGTATAAAGAGTCTGAACAAAAGGAATAAAGAACACACATTCTTCTAAGACATAAAGAAAGGTTTGAAACATTTTATCACTTTCTAGGAGGAAAAATCAAAAATACTTAGAACTGAGTGGTAATAAACAATCCTATAAATAAAAATTCATGAGAGACAACACACAGGTAGTTATAGTTTATATTTTAAATGCTTAAATTATAATTGAGTTAAGGCTAGAAACTGATAGCTAACCTCAAATAAACTAAAATAATGAGCTTCATGAAATAGATTTTGAAGACTAGAATAGAATCCAAAGAGTCAACATAGTCAAAAGTTAGTTCCTTGAAAATAGAAAAACCTCTAACTTATTGGCCACAAATAACCAATACAGGAAATGAAAATGGAAAATAATTACAGGCAGCAGAGATTAAGTGGTAATAAAAGAGTGCTATGAACAAACTTTGCCAATGCACTTAGAAACAGATAAAATGGACAAATTTCTAGTATTGTATATCTGAGTCAAAAAACTATTCTTGTCTTGGTTTTTGAAAGATATTCTCACTAGATATGGAATTCTAGGTAGACTGTTTATTTTTTCCCTTTCTCTACTTTGAAAATGTTGCTCCGCTGTCTTCTGACTTGCGTTGTTTCCTAGAAGAAATCTGCTGTCATTCATATCGTTATATGCAATTATATCCTTTTTCTCTGACTGCTTTTAAGCAATATGCTTACAATGTACCTTAGTGTAGTTTCCTTCATGTTTCTTTTGTTTGTGAGGTTATTGTTCTTTTAGAAGCAGTAGATTATATCTTTCACTAAATTTGGAAAATTTTAAGCCATTAGTTCTTCAAATCTTTTTGTTCCCTACATTCCCCCCTGCTTTGGGGATTGCCTATTATACATATTAGACCACTTGAAATTGTCCCACAGTCCACTGATGCTCTTTCCACTTTTTTTGGCCTTTTTTCTCTCTATATTACATAGTTTCTACTGCAGTGTCTTCAAGTTAACTAATCGTTTCTTCTGTGGTGCCTCTTCTGCTGGTACCCTTTTCTGGCATAATTTTAATTTAGAAATTGAGAGCCTTTGTGTATCTTCCATGCCTCTACTTAACATGTTCAGTCATTCCTCTACATTCTTGAGTATATAGAAAATAGTTGCAATAACTTTTAATGCCCTTGTCTATTCATTCAATCCTTTGTGCCATTTCTTCATGTGTTTCTACTGATTGATTTTTCCCCTCATTGAGGATTTTATTTTCCTACTTCTTTTCATGCCTGGTAATTTTTTATTGGATGCCAGACAGTGTGAATTTCCCCCTTATTGCGAGTAGATATTTTTATATTCCTATAATATTCTTGGGCTTTATTCTGAAATGTAGTGAACTTACTTGAAAACAGTTGACCCTTTTGAGACTTGATTTTAAACTTTGTGAGACAGGACCAGAGAAGCCATTATCTAGGGCCACTTTTGCCCCAATACCAACGTGATTTCCTTTTGAGTACTCTACCTCATGCCCTTGAATTACAAGGTTTTTTCACTCTGACTGGTGGGAACATGAACTATTCTTGGCTTTGTGTAAGTATGGAGATTGTTCCTTCATGCTTCCTCCTGACCCAGGTAACTTCCTTACATGAATGAACTTATTTTTACTCAGGTGAAGATTCAGGGGAGAGCTTCTGCAGATCCTGAAGCTCTCTGTCTGTGCAATTCTCTTCTCTCTGGTATTCTGTGCTGAGGACTCTAGACTACCTGTCTCCTCAAATAATGCAGACTGCCAGGTTCCTGAGTTCACCTTCTCTGCATTGAGGGCTGAGGAATCTTATCAGGCAAAGAGCTAGGGCAGTTTGGGGCTCACATTGTCTGTGTGTGATCTCTCAGACATAACTGTCTTGCACTACTTGATGTCCAATGTCTGAAAACTGCTGTTTGTATATTTTTCCAGTTTCCAACCAGGGCTCAAAACCATGTCCCCTGCACTGGCAGGTGGATTCTTTCTTAACCACTGTGCCATCAGGGAAGTCCCCAAGAGTAGTTTTTAAATATTATTAAATAATATGCTCATACCCCCAATGTACTAAAAGCAAAGCATTTTAAAATCCTATTTAATCATTTCTTTTTTTTTTTCCAAAATTCTTTTCACATTGACTAAAGTAGAATTTTGCCTTTTCTAATTTCAAAAATATTTTCTAACAATATTCATTGCTAGCTTCTCATGGTTCAAATGTAGAACATCTTTTTTGATGACTTTTCACTCTTCCCCCCAAAAATATCCCAATTTTATGAGACCAGTAGCAAATGTCTTCCTGTCATATGTTTTCAGGAGAATCTCACTTCTGTTTAGAATGTGAATTATTTAGTGTGAGAGATACAGTAGGCGGAACAAGAAACGTGGAAGTTGAGGAAGATCTGTAAATATTTTTAGAGGAGAGGAGTTCCTACACAGGCAGCCTCCCAGGCAGCCTCATCAACAACGCTCCTGAAAGGAAAGGAGTAATACTGTTGACATCGTTTCTGAAGGCGTGAATTGTGGATTTTGATCTTTTTCTATAAATACTCACCTTGTGAAAACTCCTCTGCAATCTCTGCTGTCAGTAACCTTTATAAATGCCGTATACAAGTCTGCTTGAGACTTATTTATTTTTTAAAGAAGAAAAGTTGGAGAAGTCATTTGAAAATTCATGGGTAGTTCACTCTTCAAGGTTGTGATGTGCTCTTGGAACAGCCATAAAAGATTCTGAGTGACAACACATGGCCCCTTCCCTTCATAACAAATAGCTTTGCTTATTCATTATCTGAATAGCAGATTAGGTAATCAAGTAAACAGTTATCTTTCTAATCAGATGGCCAAAGTGTATCCTCTCCCTCCTTCAACCACATGGCCCCACTTACTCACTGGTTGTCAGCCTACTTTGTCATTGTTTTTCAGGATTTCCTCATATCCCTCCTCCTCCTCATACCCCCAAGTTCAGAAAATTTTAAAAACAGTTTAAATATCCAAGTAATGGAAGTCTTCCAAGAGTTAAGCTAAAGTCTGTCATATCACCTTCCTAAATAAATGACAGCTCGTTTGACATGTCTCTAGATAAGGTTTGACAGACTTTTCCTGTAAAAGGCCAGATGGTAAATATTTTAGACTTGTGGGCCATGTGCTCATGGTCATAACTGCTCAACTTTGCCATTGTACTGTGAAAACAGCCAGAGACCACATTTATAAAGGAATGGGTGTGGCTGTGTTCAATAAAACTTTATTTATAGACAGTAAAATGTGAATTTCATATAAATTTCACAAGTCACAAAATAGTTCAACCATTTAAAAAGGCAAAACCATTGCTAACCTGCAGGCCAGGCTGCATCTGACCATGAGCCATGGTTTGCCATCCCTTCTCTGAAGGATTAGCAGGATGTCTATAAAGGGTTTCTCACCCACAGCACTACTGACATTTTGGGCCAGATAATTTTTTGTTATGGAGGACTGTCTTGTGTATTTTAGGGTGTTTAGCAACATAGCTGGGCTCCACCTACTAGATGCCAGTAGCACCCCCGTCCCTGAGTTGTGACAGCCAGAATGTCTCTAGATATTGGTAAATATCCCTGGGGACAAAAATCACTCCTGATTGAGAGCCACTGGTCTAACACACTGGAGGTTAGAGTTTACCACATGAAATATGAGCTAATGGGCTGCCTAGTACTAGATAGTTTCATGCATCACCTGAGAGATATCCATGGAGTTCTCATGCTTCCAAGACAGAAAGGGCAATACTATTATACTTCCCAGTTCATAGCCTTTGAAGAAATCTGAGACCTAAGGCAACCCATTATGTAACTTGAGTGGAGCTGTTACAGTGTTGATATAAACAAAAATACCTACTTTGGACTTAGCAGTCAGTATTCTCTGCCCCTCTTTATTTCTTTTTATATTCATTTCCAATCCTTCCTCTTTCCATCCCCTCATATTCAAACCATACACTATGCACCTGGCTCTGGACTACAGAGGTAAATCTAACATTTGATTAAATTATTTCACATATTTGACCAGAATACCAAGGCATGAGGTCGGAGCCACAGGATACATATTTAATATTAAATTAAGAACCTAAATGAATTTCTTTTTTTAATTGAAGTATAGTTGATTTACAATACTGTGTTAGTTTCAGGTATAGAGCAAAGGGATTCAGTTATATATTTTTTTCAGATTATTTCCATTATAGGTTTTTACAAGATATTGAATATAGCTCCCTGTGCTATACAGTAAATCCTTTTTGCTTAAATGAATTTCTGTAAATCCTCTTCCTACATAAATTTTCCTTCAGTCCAAAATTTTTCTACTGTGCAAATTGTCAGAGGTATAGTCTTAGCTTTTTAGATAGTTATTTAGGCCAAAGGTACATAGTAGGTGATGTGCTATGATAATGACACAAAAGCAGAGAGACATTCTTATTTTTCTCTACTTTATTCACCTCCAGTTTAAAATTATTGGTATAAACAAAATTCTACTTCTCACTTTACAATATATTTTTACCATTTTTTACAATTCATCAAAGGAAGTTTTTCTGGATTGTACTGAAAGTTCTTCTATAGAATGCCAGATTGTATATTCTAAAGAATATTTCTCCTTATTTTTTTACAACCTGATAAACAACTTTTGGTCCTTCCTGGGTCATATCATATCCAAATTATGAATATTTTTGCCTCAGCTCTCTGCAAATTCCTCAGGATACTTAATTATCTGATGTCTCAATATAAGAAAAAATGAATAATACTTACTTTGCCTGAAATATGAGGTTTTTGATGAGTGAAGGAGACCTTGCTCTGCTGAAGTAGGGTTGATTTACTCAGGTCTCAGTGAGTACAGCACAACTAAACAGTGCACACTGAGACACATGTAATACGAAATGGACCTCCAGCAGCAACAAAAATTATAACATTTTTAAGAGACAGAACACATGTTTTGAAAAGGAATCTGAATTTTAGCCTCTGGCTCCAGGAACTAACTGGACAAGTCTTATCTTGTCTGAACCCCATTTTTTAATCCCCAAAATAAAGGAGTTGAACTGTGTAATTTCTAAATCTCTTGATTTTATGACCTGATTACAGGTTGCAAGAACAATCAGATGGTATCAACATTTCCTTCTACAGGTGGTACCAAAATTCTGAAATAAATATTTGGAAAAGTTTGGTGACAAGTTCAATAGTCCGTATGTCTCTGAATTCTTCAATGTTTCTAATTTTCCCTCCTCCTATAGTCTTTGTAGGTATTTATCTGTAAAATGTGACCCACAGGAATGAATATAAATGATAAATCACACAGTTTGGTGTAATGCAAGATTTAGCTGATCATAGAAAACCTAAAATTAATTAAAGTTTAAGTGAAAAGCAATTTCTTAAGAAAGTCAACAGTTCAGATTCCGTAGTGGCAAATCCTCTCATGGTGTATTCCAGTAGTTCTCAACTGTAAGGTGATTTTTTTTCCTCTAGAGGACATTTGGCAATGACTGGAGCCATTTTTGCTGGTCACACTGGGGACGGCGGGGTATAGATAGCGTGTGTTAATGGCATTTAGTAAGTAGAAGCCAGGGATGCTGTTTACACCTACAGTGCATAGGACAGGCTCCCACAACAAAGAATTATCTGGCCCCAAATAGTGACAATGCCAAAGTTGAGAAACCTTGCTGTAGACCTATTATAGATCTGATTTCTGTGGTCATCAATTCCATGTCTCTCCTCTTACTTTCCACCATTACAGGAGCCTTTGCTTCCTACCAACTATTAGTAAATGTCATGAACATTAGTGGAAGAGTCAAAACGAGGTTTCTTGGCATGAATCTACCAATGTATATAAAATTTTGCCAACAAAAATTTCATATGCATGGGGTTGACTAGATCTAACAGAGCAGTCCGAGCCATGAAGTGTGATTTTCTTCAAGCCTGAGAAATACTGCAATACATACCAATAATATGAAAGGACTAATTTATATTTAGTTAAAGAAACATGTGATTCTACATATGTTTCTACCTATGGTTCTAAAAGATACATTTTAATTTCTCTGGATGATCACGTCTGGCCTCTTTTTTTCTTCACTCAGATATTCTCTGTTGGGCTTAAGAGGAGCAACCCACAGGCCATGAATGTTGACTCTTCCCATTTTGAGAAACATTGGGGAAAACTCAAATAAATAAATTCACAATGCCCCGTCAGAGTTTCTCATAGGCCAGAATTTACATACTGTTTGTTTAAAATTTTTCTTTTCTTCAGATGTGAAACTACATGCCCCAAACTAAATGGAGGCAGTACGATTACACATTTTGCCCGAATTATCTCACCGATAAAAGTAGCACCTAGCTAATTGCATCTCATTAGAATTGGCCTAAAATAGATAATAAACAAGTGCCTTATCCAAGTATTTTAATTTATGTTACACACTCTACAAGGTCCCGATTTGTTGACATGCACTGTTATTTATTTAAAAATAAAATTCAGTGAGCTTTAGATGATTTATTCTGATCCTATTGTTCATATAAGTTTTATCGCCAAAATAATCCTTTCTCATAGAAAGCCTGGAATCATACCACAGAGTTAGTATAGTTGGATTCAATTACAGCATACCTTAATAAACATTGTTTCAGATATACAAAAGATCAATGTACTTTAAGACATAATAACTGATTCTTTCACTTGTATGTTCTTCTTGCCCTCCATTTCATCCTATCTAAAGTAATAAAGAAAAAGTATTAAATACTTAATTTTAACATTCTTTCCTTGATTTTCCAAGAAGAGAGTTTTACACAAAATTTTTGGACTGGTAAATGCATTGAAATCTAGATTTCAAAATATGTTTGCTTTCTCTTACACTTGTTTAAAATGTCAAGAAAATTCAGCAAATATCAGTGTTTGTAGAAGGGAAAAATGAGGAGCAGAACAAATTTTCCAGATTTTCCCATTTGATTAAATGGTGGTATCTGCGGTTTGAGTATTTCTCACTGAATTTGTGTTTGTTATCCTGTTCCCCAATATTCTGGTTTTCCTCCTTCCAAGCAGATGGTTCGCCTGCAGCTTTCCTCTTGCCTGAATTGAAGTTCAGTGTGGCCTTGTGACTTGCTTTAGACTATGACATGGGAGCAGAAGTAGTGTGTCACTTTTACCTCAAAGCCTTTAAGAGCCAGCGTGTAATTCACTGTTTCCTCCTTCTACCATCACTGCACTCCAGATGGCTGAGCCTGTATCCCAGAATGAGGGTGACATAGAACAGAGCCTTTCTTGCAATGAACCTATAGCAGATGCAAGAAATAAACATTTGCTGTGTTAATCCTCTCAGATTGTCAGGGTTGTTTGCTCTGCAGCAAACCCCAGTTTTTGCTGACTAATGAGCTCGTCCATTCAAGTCATGGGCTTTTAGTATAAGTGCCCCCAAGGAATCAGGTAAAGCCTGAGAAGGTAGTTTTGAATAACTCCCCACCTATGCCTCCTCAAAGAATGGTAGTAATCCAAGAGGTATTTAATTTAAACCTTCACTATGCAAAGTATATTTTGCCTAGGAAAATCTTTATTGATATTAGTGATGAAAATTATACAGCAGGAGAAAAAAAGGGCAACAGATCTCAGATTCAGCATTTGTAGGGGTCTTGGGTGTCCTCTCCTCTACATTCCTTGCTTTGCAAATGAGGAAGCGAGTTCCCAAAAGGCTCTGTGAATTGCCCTCAGCATAATGATGTTTTTGTTGTGTTCTTCCTTAAAAATATGTGTGCGAGTGACTGTGTGTGTTTGGGATGGAATGGGGAGAAGGCAGGGAGTTAAGGCATAGATGGAAACCATGCACGCATATGGTATATATTTTATGTACTGAGCGTTTATATCAGGCATGGGCTAAGTACTGTAACGGAAACAAAGAATAAGACAAAGGCCCTTCCCTAAAGAAACTTAAAGGCTCAATGAGTCAAACAACAGAGAATCTTTTGAATGATAAAGAGCCATTCAAACAATAAAGAATCGAGTTCACAGGTAAGCAAAATGATGCAGTTAATAATA
This sequence comes from Grampus griseus, assembly GCF_964374135.1. Classification (NCBI taxonomy): domain Eukaryota; kingdom Metazoa; phylum Chordata; class Mammalia; order Artiodactyla; family Delphinidae; genus Grampus; species Grampus griseus. Next base: position 7,880,673 of record NC_139003.1, on the reverse strand, counting down.
TCGCAACAGTAAGGGCTATTATATTTCAAAGGGTGATTTTGATTGAGTGGGGGAGACCTGGGAAAGCTTCATAGGGGAGGTAATAGCTGAACTACATCTTGAAGGGTAGTGTCAGGGAGAAGAAAGATGTGTCAAGGAAAATGAAGCCTGAGAGGAGGACTAAATTTTCCCAAGCATATGATAAACGATACCAGTATTGGAAGATTGTATGGCCTAAGAGTGTGTAGGAAAGTGGGCCTGTCGGAACAGGATTGGAAGGGGCAGCTGAGAAAAGGGGAATAACCAGTTTCAGGCCTATAGATGAAGTAAGCATAAAGGAGGGTATATGGGGGGAGGGGAATGAAAGGAGCAGATGTGCGAGGCATTTCAAAAGAAGAATCTCAGCAGTGGAGGCTGAGGGGCTGTGGGTAAAAGCTGAAGGGTCAATTCAGGGTTGGGACCAAGAGGACTGTTTAATAACGGCAAAGTCTGGAGGCCATGCAACGAACACCCAGCAACCAGGCCTGCTAGACTGAAGCCCGGGAGAAAAGTCAAAGCTAGTGAGACTTTGAGACTTTTCTGTCATGAGTTATGGGAGAAAGAGCTTGGAGGGAAGGAGTATTGATGGAATCTTTTGTAATATCCACAGCAAAGGCAGGGCCAGGACAGGAGACGGAGGAGGTGTGATCACAGAGGCAAAAGTCATCAAGAAAGCTGATGTAGAGGAGAATCAGGATACCCATCGTGGTGTGACAGTCGAGAGAGAGAGAGTTTCATAAAAGTGGGGGGTCAGCAGGATTAAAGAGAATGAGGACAAAGGAAAGGCCATTGGGCGTGAAGTTTGGGATTTTCTTGGTGGCTCTAAGAGGAAGCATTTCATAAGATTTGGGGAAAAGCTGTATTATAAAGGGATAAGGGGAAATAGATGGGGAGGGATATACACTCTCCACTCCAGATCAGTGGCTTGAGGAAGAGGATTGGTCCTTGAAGGGGACATCAAATTTATCCAGTTGTTCTGTTGTGTTGTGTTTTGATAAGATAGGAGATAACTGAAGACAAAGAAAAGGATATTAGGAAGATGCTCAAAAATACTGATTTTCTTAAATTTGTGTAACTCTTTATGACTGACACATTTATAGTTGACATTGACATGTTCTCACTTAGCTTTCACAATAACATTAGAGAAATTATGGAAAGTTGCAGATCTGGGGCAAAGCGGTTCTTCTGCCTCCATTGCAGTTTCCTTTATAGCATGGACTCACTTATTGGGAAGAAAACTTGTTAGAGAATTAGCAAATTCAGAGGGTAGAGTGGGGAATGAAGAGTTTCAGGTAGGTTAACGTTGAGAAGAAAAGGTATGTGTGAGACCAGAAGCCATGAGAAGAAAGTAGACTAAAATTTATGTTTTACTCACCAGTGAGGTGAACAGCCTCTTCTTCCACCAAAGGCAGCAACATTCAAATGTTCTGCACACCCTTTCCCTTATGCATGAAATGAAATACTTGCATTTGAAGGAAAAGGATGATTCTGTCTCTTTCTTAAAACATTCATCCCTTGTGATTATGTGACTGTTATCTCCGAGACTCTCAAAGACTTCTGCAAAAGTGCACAAAGTACAATTATGTAATGAATACCTACTGTGTGCTCAGCACACCGTTATTGGTCACTTGTGTTAATTTCTAGAAATTACATAACTAAGAGTCACTCTTTCTCTAAAAAGGGAAAAGAGAGAAAACAATTACAATCTTTTCTTACCTTATCATTCAAGCCAGCACTTTTTAAACAGGGCGGGGGGAGGGTCTGGAGCTCCCTAGATGGCCACAGATGTAATATCACAGTTGCGAATATTTCCCAAATTCTGTATTCTCATTGTACCATAATCTGAAAGATGAAATGTCTCTTGTTCTGCAACAACTCACAACTGAGAAACATTTTCATGAAAGAAGACTGTATTTTCTTAAAGCAGTGTTTCTTAATATAAATTCTCACAAGACTCATAATTAATTTTTCCTTTAATGCATTCATTACCCTAGACCAGGACACCAAATTTGTGTACAAACCTTGTTTCCTGCTGCCATCTGGTGGAAACCACAGAAAAGTCTTACCCAGGGTCTGGCAGTGCTAGGAGCTGGGGGCCAGGCTCTTTCTCAGTCGCAGGATCCCACGTGGTGATCAAAGGGCAGGTCTTTCTGTTAAACTCCCTGACAGGGAAAAGGCACAGGCTGGGCTCCCTGCCCTGGGGACTGTGCAGAGTGTCTCATTTCGGGCGCCCATAGCATTTTTCTCTTCTTTTATCTTTAGACTCCCAGACCTTGAATATAATTCTTTCCCAAAGATTCTTTAAAATCACTGTTTGCTCTTTCTCTGCTCTTCCTTTGCTCTTTCTTCCTTTTTTTCCTCCTTTCTCTTTTTGTGGTGTGCTAGAGGGAGGAGGAAAGGGTGGGTGTTTTAATGTAAAGAACATTGCATTAAAATTATATAACTTGCTTAATTCATTAACTCACTTTAATTAACAATTGGATGTGACAAGTCGTTTATGTGTTACTCATCTGAGTCTCTGGTGCAGAAAAATCATGAGGAAGGGGCTGGGAAGTGCTTTTAGTATAATTATAAATGATCTGCACTCACTTAGAGGAGTGACATGTACAGAAAAGACATTGTTTTGTTTTAAAAAGCTTTCTTCTAGGCGATTTGGCTGCTTCTTCTATCAAGTATAACGTGAAAACAAGCCAGTCTTGATATTAAATACCCCAGTGATCCCTCAAGCTTTTTATTTTGTAATAAGTCAGTGCTCAGTTATACAGCATTATGTGTTACCCACGACAGTCATTTAGTCAGTCAATTTCAGGCTAGTGATAAAACTCTGAGTAATAGGACAGCAGCGGTGATGCTCCATATTCTCCAAGGAGATGTCTATAAATTAAAGTGCCCAGGTACACACTCAATTTATATTTAACAGCCATTACTAAATGCAATATCTAAGTAAAACTGGATTATGACCTACATATATGGGAAACTAATTAAAACTGTTGGAAACAACCTATTTCACTTTGGATTATTTATATAAATACATAGAGATCTGAAAATTTAGTGCATGTCAGATGTGTTCCTGTCTATGGCTATTACATAAAGCTAAGAACATTTTATGAGGAAATGGTGATTCTTAAAGATTGAGCTCCAAATATGAATTTTCCTACTTTTATAAGGATACAGCCTGTCTTATTAAACATTAGTGTTTTTCAAACTAGCTTTTTATTCTCACAAGAAGTCGTAAAAATCTCTTTTATCAAAAAAATAATAATTTTTACTAATTGACTAACCCCTCTGTTCTAAGTGCTATATGTGAACTAATTTTAAAAGAATACCAGTGCTGGGGCTTCCCTGGTGGTGCAGTGGTTGAGAGTCCGCCTGCTGATGCAGGGGACACGGGTTGTGCCCCGGTCCGGGAGGATCCCACATGCCGCGGAGCGGCTGGGCCTGTGAGCCATGGCCGCTGAGCCTGCGCGTCCGGAGCCTGTGCTCCGCAACAGGAGAGGCCACAACAGTGAGAGGCCCGCGTACCGCAAAAAAAAAAAAAAAAAGAATATCAGTGCTTTTTCAGCTCCCAAAATGAAAAAGATTATTAGTTAGTACTATGATTTCTCACCTTCTAATCAAATTTCCATTCATTTTATAAGGTTAAAATTTTTGACAGTCTTTTTAAATGTACATTTTTTCCTTAGAATTTCCTAAGATTAAGCATACTGTCCTTCTCTTAAAACAAGTTTCTAGATGGAATGACATCTGTGTTTGCCACGCCTGGTGTGCATCTACCTGAAGCACGGGGCAGCAGTGCGCTCTGCATTTTATGGGGGAGTAGGTGTGGCTGGTGGTGACGGGGAAAGGTAAAAGCCAAGTGCGACCAGTCATGGAGCCCAACAGAGCAGATCAAGGCGGCAGGTGAATGGGGAGTGACGCAGGTGCGCGTGCTCTAAGTGTGGCCAGGTGCTCAGCGGCGACGGGCAGAGCAACTTGTGAGGTTGCTTGGGGCAATTGATGGATGCACTGGAGTGATGACAACAGGAGTAAATACAGATAGTGACCTGCCCTCGATTTTAAGAATCCTACCAGAAATTTCTGCTTAATTTACCCAAAGTTGTTCTTTTTCTTGTTGTTTCTAAAACAAATGAAGTCTGGTTAGCTCTCACCCACTAAGGTTGGCAGGATACCAAAGCGCAGTCATTTTGGGGTGTTCAATTTAGAGTACAAGGGAAGGAAGGGTGTAGGGAAGAGACTTCTGTGGCCTAAGAGAATTGGGGAGTCCCTTACCTTCCATGGCACCTGCTTATCATTGCTGCTAGTCACCCCTCTGAATCTGTATGAACTGGGAGAGTTGGGGAGCACATGTTGGTAAATGGTTGCACAAAATTGAGAAAAGGTCAGTTGACAGTATCCCAGGCGTGCACATCCACATTAATTCCCTCGTAGGGTCAGGCCACCCTCACATTAATTCAAAGTACCAACTCCATCCTCTCGCCCTCTGAAAAACCCAGTGGATTTAGCCAGTGTTCCTGTCACCCTTTTAAGAACGGAGGTGACACAGCCAGCCTTTCTTCAATCATATTGTTCTACCATATTAAAGTTTCAACAATTGCCTTTCTTCTATTGCATGTATTAAGTTTCTACTGGATTTCAGCCCTAAGCCTGGTCTGCCTCTATTAAATCATTAAATGTCTCATTTAATCCTGAAACAACCTTCAGATGCAATGTTGAAAAGAGAATAGTCCCAGGGAGTTTTAATTTGCCCAACCAGAAATCTACCACAATTACTTGGTTTCTTGAGGAGGGTTTGAGACTATGTCTTTATGAGGATTGATACTTTAGAATCAAAGGGGTTTTAGAAAGATTCTTTCTGCCTTAGTCTGCTCAGGCTGCTGTAATAGAATAGGATAGACTGGGTGACTTATAAGCGATAGAAATGTATTTTTCATAGTCCTGAGGGCTCAGTCTAGTATCAAGGCACTGGCAGATTCAGTACATGGTGGGGACCTGCTCCCTGGTTCACAGATGGCCATCTTCTTGCTGTGTCCTCACAGGCTCTCTTTTACAAGGACACTAATCCCATTCATGAGGTCTCCATCCTCATGACCTGAGCACCTCCCAAAGTTTCCACTTCTCAATGCCATCACACTGCATGTTAGGGTTTAGCATGTGAATGGGAGGGGACAAACATAGCCTTTAGCCTTTCCTTTGGAATGAAACACTTTTCTTTGTACTTTCTTTAATGTCCATTTTTTAGTTTTATTAATAAAGCAGTATACATTTATTTCAACAGTCATCAGCATTCCCCAAATATTGATAGATTTCTTGTTTATTCACACAACTAACAATCAAAACCTAGAGATTTAACAAATTAAATTTCCCAAACACTTAAACATTAATTACACACTTATCAAGTTTTTATAAGCAGTTAATTGAAGTAAAAATTCTGATATATACAATTTTCCTAAATATGTTAAAATACCGTAGAAGTATATAAAACTCTCATGAAGCTGTTATAAGTACAAAGGTAATCAGTAATTCCAGATCAAAATCAGTTATAAACATGCAAATACAGTGAATTTAAATTTGTCCTTTATCCTTATCCTGATTTATATTTTTGTTCCTAGTCTTTTCCTAGGCTGCATTCCTAACATAGCAGCTATTTTACTATTTTTATTGCTTCCTAGAGTTCAAAACTATTGCCATATCCCAATGGAAAAAAAAAAAAGAAATAACTATCTCAGAGTAGCCACTAATACAGGGTTTAAGTTATGAACCAATTTATTCTTGACAAAGACACAGGTCCTGGTTTCTAAGGAGATTTAAACCCTAGCCAATGATCATCAGATTGTTTCACTTAAATCTGCATATGTCAAACTGGTTTTATTTTTAAATGATGTTTCTTCACAAATGATTTGGCCAACATCACATAACCTAATTGTATTAATCCTATCATTATAATGTATTGACTTATGTTAATCTGTTAGAATATCATGTTGGGAAATTTTAAAGTAGTTTTATTAAGATTGTTAGAACCATATGGGAGCATTACCTCCTAGTAGATAATGCATTGAGTCTACATTTTAGTTCTCCTCTTCAGGACACTGGCTCAGATGATCATTTTTGAAATCACTGTTGATTTTTTTCTACACGGTAGGGTCACTGGTGCTAATGAATGGTGGGCTTTTGTTTTATTCAGTTTTCATGTGTGGCTCCAGCTACTGGTTGCTCCTTTCTGATCTCATTATAATAACTACCTCTCTTAGGATTACTTGGCTTGCTGGTTTTGTGCCTACTATATATATATATATACACTATATAATTTATAGTCAGGAGTATAATTAGCAGAGGAAACAAAATATTAACCCTCCATGAATCATACCCTATTTTATTTACCTTCTTTGTATTATAACTGTCTTTGAAATGCCCTATATTAACTTTTCTCTTATAAGTATCATTATAAGCAAATGACCATTCACAAACTAGACTCAAATTCTTTTAGTTAACCATAATTCACACTCACTTGCATTCTCTCTCGTGCGTGTGCAGTGTCTCTCTCTCTCTCTCTCTCTCTCTCTCTCTCTCTCCCCCCCCCCAATGTTGAGTCATCAAAATTTGGCCAGCAGGAATCGCTTTACCTTGATTCCATTCTTTTACTATTTTAGTAAAAGTAAATAGCATTCTTAAAAACATGCTTGGTTTCTGGTAACAAGGTATACCAGACCCATTCCAATTTGTTTTGTTTTGTTCTACTGCTCTAAGACAAGGAATCAGCACCCCTACCAGGAATAGTAGAGAATAATAAAATCCAAAATCTGGGCACCAGGTGTAACCAGGAGAGTCAATCGTAGGTAAATATGCTGCTGCTGGGCCACAGTTAATAATGACAGAGATGGAACATACCTGTTTTAAGGTCATAAGTTCACGGCGATTTTCCTCTGTAAGATTATATATTGCTATGATCTTTTCTCAGAGTGTGTGGTTTCATTAAGACTGACATTTCTTTTTACATTGAAACATTTAACCCTCATTCTTTCATACTTAGGCAAAATACACTGAAATAGTTCTTATGCCTGGTTCTGAAAGGATTCCACACCATATATACCTTCACAGAATTGCATTTAGAATTTCGTGTATGTGTGTATGTCTACTTCCAGCAGCAGGTAGTATCTTACTATCCAGCATGTGCGGTAAATACTTGTTGTATTTTGCTTTCCCACCCCCCAGTGAATTAATGTAAACTATGATCTTCATTTAAATTCTTTTGTTTTTATACTTGTCTATATCAGCTACTTCATACCCTCACATAACAATTTACACCTTCCTTTTGGAATAATATACTTATCCCAGTTCTCAAATTGACAAGTAATGAATTGAAGAATAAAGTGTCCTAATCTGGCTTATGTAGGGTTGAGAGAAGCTAATGCATACAGGTCAAAATCAGAATAGGAAGAAGCAATTTTCTTTCTTTTTTTTTTTTTTTTTTTTGTGGTACTCGGGCCTCTCACTGTTGTGGCCTCTCCCGTTGCGGAGCATGGGCTCTGGACGCACAGGCTCAGCGGCCATGGCTCCCGGGCCCAGCCGCTCTGCGGCATGTGAGATCCTCCCGGACCGGGGCACGAACCTGTGTCCCCTGCATCGGCAGGTGGACTCTCAACCACTGTGCCTCCAGGGAAGCCCAGCAATTTTCTTTAGATTAAAATAATGTCAACAAATAGCAATGTTTGCTAGTCTAAGACACCATTAAAGAAAACCCAAGATTGGGAAGAGTTCTATCTTCATTCTTTTTTCCATTTATAGTCTTTATTCTGAGTGGTTTCAATCCATCTCATAACATCTGCTGCATCTTATATTGAACTGTCTCCAGTGAGTGTCACCATAGGTCAGGTTGTAACCTCAAAGGCACCACAAGCCAAAAAGAAACTAGCAGTGTAGCAGGAGAAGAAGGAAAATCTCCCTAACTGCTGGGAGTTGATGCATATATGGATGTGGGGCTGTTAAAAGACAGGCCTAGAGGCACAGGGTCCAGATCAGACAACTTCCCTCGGGTTCCAGAGACATAAAGTGAAGAATTTATGATCCTCAGAAAGGGGTAATTTGCTGAAATTCTCACCGTAGAACCTAAAAGAAGGAAGGATGCAGATGTGTTAACGGCACCAAAGTGGCCTGGGAGCTGTCTTGTTTTGCCAGTGATTTAACTGAAAATAACTCATATAAGGAAAACTGGCTCTGGTCTGGGTCCCAAGACCCAATCTGTTTCATTTCCTTGGGGAAATGGGTACCTAATTCTTACAGCCATTTGGTTAAATTTTAACCAAAAAAAGCAGACGTTATGTTGTGTTTGGTGGGCAGAGTCCTTATTTTCTGTTTAGTCTGGTGACTAGCCCATCAATCCACACAGAAATATTCATGAGGTGTTCCCATCTTAAGGCATGGCATAATTCCAGAAGGGTAGCAAGCCAAGAGAGCTCTGAAGCCTCCCTGAGAAAATGGAGAAGCTCATCATACGTTAACGCTTGGCTTGGACGGATGGAGGGACAGGGGCGGGCGGGTCCCAGTGGGGCCACAGGTCCGCTGCGTCCTGGAACCTGGACCATACCGGGAGGCTGAGGGTGCGGAGGGGGCAGCAGCCGCCCTCAGGAGGAGACGGACCTTGCTGCTGAGGTCCAAACCCCAGCAGCTTCGAGGCAGAAAAGAGCTTTGAAAACGTTTTACTGTGGCTTAAAAATCCTTCATTGCCGTCGCGCCCAGCTTTTGTTCCTTCAGCCTACCTCCTTTCCCTCAAGAAGACAGAATCTCGTGATACTGGGGTGGCCGCTTCCACAAATGCCTTGATTAACGTTAGGGAAGAGAAGCGGCCGGAAGCAGATATGATCCCTCCGTGACAGAGCTGCTTGGAGTGCGTGAATCATTTATTAGATATAAAAAGAGGGTTGCCGAGAAGTAAGTACCCACAGTCTCAGTTTTTATAAAATATCAAGCTTTGCTTTATGTGCCCTCCCCCTGACGACACAGATCAACAGTTTAATCGATAATCCTCCACATCTCCTCGAGCAGCAATTTGTTCTGGTTATCATCATTCCTAAACAGAGTAAAACATGGTGACACTCTTTAATAACATCTGTGGGGTTTAAATATAAATAAACAGCACAGCCCATATGCTTTAAATACAAAAATCGATTCTGTATTAACAGAAATACCGGGTAGCTATTTTGATATAGCATTTCCCAAATAGGTGTATATCAGAGCTGCGTTTAAAAAAAAAGAAAAAAGGGAAAAAGAGCTCTGTGGTCAGAGGTGTGCACAACACGTACTGTATCCTCTTCTCAGAGAATCACAATGCATTGTGAGACATCTTGCAGTAGAGAAACCTGTTTGACATTTTTCAATCCTGCATTTCTCATTTGACTGAAAAAAACTTTTTTGATGTGATGACCACTGATATTTCAGAAATCTGAAATCAGTATTCTATTGAATATATTTGGAAAATATGTAACTAACCAATCTATTTACAGTGGAAAGAGTTACAAAGTTCCTCAGCCATTAACAGTTAATACATTTGAAACCTATTAGCATAAAAAGCATGAATTTAGGAAGCTGGGGCTATGGGGATGGTCCTCTTTTATATGTTCATTTTACAGGCAATATAGTAACAAACTCACCCTGACCCAACTGGATGAGGGAACGTAGGTGGACTGGCTGAAACCCGTCACTGCTTTCCACCCACCATAGTGTAGAAATTATTTTAAATGCATGTAGTAAGAATACTTTCTATAGTATTTTTTTAAGCACAGCAAAAATGGGCAGTCGAGGGAAATGATTAGAATTACAGGCGTTGGATTCAGACAGACTTACTCTGAAGCCCGTCTTACTACCCACATGAACTTGAGCAAGTTATTTAATTTCTGAGTCTCCACTGCCTCATCTGCGAAGGGGAATAATAGCAGCGCCTGTTTTTTAGGGTTTTGTGAAACTCGAGTGGAATCATGCATGTTAAGCGCCTAGCACAGTGGATGACGCATACAGTAAAGTATCAATAAATATTAGCTATTATATGTTATCATCCTTATCTCTACCAATCATAGCATCTTGGTTAACTAAGACTAAGAAGAAAAGAAGGCAAACAAAAGTAAAACGTCATCACAGATGGAGGGGGTTGAGTCTGCTGGCAGGATCTGTGACACGTGTTGCTAATTCAGCCTGTATTCAGAAAGCGGTCCTGCTGGCCCCCTGGAGGATGACTCAGAGCAGGAGGGAGGCGAGCCGGGGAGACAAGGGCCAGGGGAAGGGAGAGCAGGAGGTGACTGGGGAGACACCTCGGGCGTGGGATTGACAGAATTTGGCATCTGGTTTTGCGTGGGCATGGGAACTGTGGCTCAGGATGGACTCCGAAGCTTCCTAAAAGCAGGGCACTCCCAGCATAGTGATCCTTGAGGTGAAGACCACAGAGGGGCCCATCGGTGGGTGAGGGCAGTGAGTTTGGTTTTATACTTGCTCTTTTAAGCTTCTGGTAGGAAATCTGAAAAGATGGGCATGTCCTGCTGGGCTTTTGGCGCTTAGCTCTGGAACTCTGATTAGAGTCTGTGCTGAGACACGGATGCCGGTTATCGGTGGGAGGACGGGGCGGGGGGGTCACACGGAGAGGCAGGCTAGAGAGAGAAGAGCGGAGCGGCCTGACTGCAACCTGGGGAGGACAAGTATGTAAGAGATGTTTGGAGGCAGGAGAAGCAATGAATTGACCGGGAGTAAAGTTGTGGGAAGAAACCAGAGCGAATGATGTCCCAAGAGTCAAATGAACTCAAGTAAACAAGCAGAGAACTGAAAGGTGAGGGCTGGGTGCCCAGTCTCTGAGCTTCCTCCCGCTAGGTTGTGGACTGAAGCCAAAGTCCTGTTTCCCCCAGAGACCCACAGAGCAGCCCAGTCTGGGTCTCAGTGTGACGATCTCTCTGGCGAAGGAAGCAACATGCTTGTGCATCAAAGCGGATGGACCTGCACTCTCAGCATGTGTGTGGCTTCCAAGCTGTTCTGGCTCGTCGAAGCCTAAATCAGGAGCGAGGGTGATTCCTTGGCAAACTGTCCTCATGTCCTGATGCGGCTGCACCAAGAGCGAGAATGAATGGCATGTCTGCCCTTCACAAAGTTCGAAATAATAGTAGTTCAAAAGTAGCCAGGCTTCTAAGAAGGTGTCATTGCGTAGACTCCAAAACCGTGTTTCCAAAGCTTCTATAGAAAAGATTGCCTGCATCAGAGGCAGCTGAGGTGCTGATTAGAAGGGCAGGATCCTGGACCCAGGCCTGAGTGATTCCAAATAGCTGAGATGAAGGCTCGGAAAGCTGCATTTTTAGCAAGCCCTGCAGATTATTCCAATGCACACTAAGCTTTGTGAGCTGTTGATTATAGAAGAATGCACATCAGATTGAAATACGAGAGAAGAGCACCACCTGGGAAAAATCATCTAGAGGGAACTCTACATGTCACTCAAGGGAAATAATCCTTAACAGAATTGTGATACCTTGTGAAAACTAATCAGGTCTAGTCTCTCACTTCCCAAATTATTTCTGTGAAAATTTTCTCCCTTCCTGCCCTGAGTTTTCTGATTAATACACAGTGGGATGCCTTGTGGTTTTTCAAGCATGTGAAATGGAGCAGAAGGAAATTTTCCCATGTATTTTCTTCAAGAAGAAAGATATTTTGAAGTTTAGTGTTAAAAGTCATGAAATAATTTAACCTTTTTTCCTTGAGTGTGGTGAGTTTTGTCCACAGTGTTATTTTTATTAAGCACTTTTCAGTGTAAACCTCATTTTTCTCAAGTATAAAAATTGACCTTTTTTCTACTGTAAAGTATTGACGTCCAAATTCATTGTCACATGTGAACTTTGGAAGTTTTTACTCGATTCTCGTTAGTGAAGAAAATTAGAATCGTTTATGGTCCACTTTGTTATTCTAACGTTTTCCCCTCATTTGTCAAGATTCTTAAGCTGAATGTTTTTCCGAGGGTATGTGCGTGTGTGCTGGCAGTGAAACATAGATCATAGCTGCAAGGTAACTACTAGATAATTATTATAGGTATAAACATGGACCATAGATATTGAAATATTTATCCCCACCCTGTGTTGATACTTGAAATCATACCATTAGAGATTAGCTAGTTTGGATCTTAAAGGCATTTCAATCTTCAAGAATCCCTTATTAAAAAAAAAACTGGGATGAGTAATTGTTAAGCCGTTAGCAGCCACCATGTTATGGAGGTTGGGTTGATAAGTAGCTGAGAGCAGGATTGGTAGAGGTGAAGGTGGGGACACACGAGGGGGATCAGGGTTACAAGAGGCAAAGCAGCCCCAAACCAAACATCACCTTCTGACCTTCCTGAAGTCTCTCAAATGGGGTGATCCTCCCCGTTTCTACAGGAGCCTGTGTAAGGAAGGCAAGCAAAACTTAGAAGAACGTATCTTCATGAGGCATTGGAGCAGAAACCTTACTCGATGAGGAAAAGAGTTTTCCCTGCTGGGAAAGACCAGGATCTTAATATCACTTAATAGGACTGATATATTCATTAGCCACCCTGAGGGAAGAGGAGAGCCTCTGAGCCTGGGCAGAAGCATTGGATGAGTCTGGCCCAGCACCCGACTTTCCTTTAATATAAAGCTACTTGGAGATATCAGAGCTGGAGAATGCCTTCTCCCAGCCAAATCCATGCTCCAGGAAATGGGTACAGGGTTGCAAACTAAAGCTCAATTTTTAAGCATGATAAGTGTCTTTGTGAAGGATTACAGCACAAACTTCACTTCATATGGGAACATTGGACCCTTCGCACGTGATCTAATGCAGTGTTAGCTGACATGGAGAATTTTCAGACAACTCCTTCATGAGTGTAGAACATTAGGAAGCTGAACCATTGCAGCCAATTTAGAACAGCTGGCCTCTCTCACGTGACCATTCCACCTCAGTGCTATGAATCTTCTCTCAGTGTGTCACATGCAACCAGAAATTATGTAAACTCAGCTCAAAGTCACTTGAAAAAAAATCATAAATACTTTGACAAGGTATATAAAGAATAAATTAAAATACCGTTAGCATTTTGTCATATGAAATCATTTTTAAGCTACTCTTTCTAAATAACTTCAATAAATATTACTGAGCTCATCACATCTCTAATATAATAACAAGGCTTGATTTAGGCAAATAGCAACTCCATCTCCGGGTAGACGTTGATCTTTTGAAGCCTTCCTTGGCTGTTAGACTACGAGACCCACAGTTCCCAAACTGGTGGGCCCAAGGCTGTATGTCTCATTCATTCTACAATGTTTATTGAGCACCTTCTATGTGCCAAGCAAGGTCTAAGTGCCAGAAACACAACAGATAACAAAGCAGGCAAAGCACTTGCATTCACGGACTTTATATCCTAGTTGAGGAAAGACAGTCAATAAATAAGTAAACTTAATGTATATATAGATGTATTAGATAGTGATACATGCTATGAAAATGAAATCCAGCGGGAATGACTCAGGATGCCTTGAGTGCGGATTTTCCATTTCTTTGAAAAGATGACATTGGCTCTGAGGAGGTGACTGACTGCTGAGTAGTGAGAATATCAGGAAGCATTCCAGGGAGAAGAAGTAGGTCAGAGATTGGAAAAAGCTTGGTATTTTGAAGAAGAGAAAGAAGACTGGTGTGGCCGGAGCCTAGTGAGCAAAGGAGAGAGTAGAACAGGATGATGTTGGAGAGAGACACAATTAAGAGGTCCCTGGATGTTGATCTCCCATGAAGTCTAGAGCTGTGCGTGACAAACAGCAGGTTCTCAATAGAGATATGAGGCAGAACATGGCTGTCTTCTCCCCAGACTACCTGAACCTTACAGAAGAATCTCCTCTGAATCTCCTTCAGCTGAAATTTGAAGATGGGAACACAGTAGCATCTTCAGGCTCCCTTCAGATGCAAGGAAGCCAGTACAAGATCCCATAGAAATGTTTTGAGGGTTAATCTCTATTTATAAGAAAAGCTGAGGGCTGTAGGGGAGTGAGAGGGAAGTGCTTTATAGAAAAGAGGGACAGGATTTTTTGTGGAAAGAGCATTGGTATTGAAACCATGAGACCTGAATTTTGTTTTTTTAATTGAAGTAGATTTATAGTAGTATTAGTTTCAGGTGTACAACGTAGTGATTCATTATTTTATAGATTATAGATTATACTCCATTTAAAATTAGACGTGGGTTTATAATGAAACTCTGAGCGTTCACGTTAAAATTTCTGTGCCTCAGTTTCCTCATAGGAAAAATGGAGGTAATGCTAGCACTTCAAGTGATGTTGTGAAGACTGAGATAATGCCTGTACTGAAACATTGCTTGAAACATGGTTTGATAGATTTTAGCTACTACTAACAATTATTAATAACTCTATAAAGTTAACTATTAATAAGTATTAATAACTATGAAGTCCAGAATCTTAACAGAATAAGTATTAGTGAAGAAAAGTTTGCCTGTGGCCAGAGAGAATTCACCGTAAAAATAAGTTTTGCAGCATCACTGTTAGTTAGTTGGTTAATTAGACGGCAATAAAGCAACCATCCTCCAATACTAAATGTACTTGAACTTTATTCCCCTGCATCTGTAGGTAAAATGTCCTTCTGTTCTTGAAACAATAAATCCCCGTAAACTTCCCATAAAGTTTGGAAAGGTGAAATGTGAGATTGGTTCCATCAGAATCCATTCAGCGCTCTGTTTGTGCACCTTCCAATCTGATGTTTGAAACCTCCGTTTTTTCTCCGGAGCCCAAGACGGAGAAAAGGTCAGAATGCAGCATGTTTCAAAGCTGCTGTGCTCTGGGTGGCTGCCAGGCTGTTGGAAATAATTGCTTTCAAACCCCAGATTACGGCACCATCTACTCTGTTTCAAATTAGCCTAACCTACAGCGCCAGGCAGTGGCAGTTCAAACTTTAACTCCTGCTTTGTGTTATCATCTAAATTCACTTTTTTAAATATTGAGATTCCCAAGCAGCTCGATTATGGGCAGACAGCCTTCCCATTGCTCTCAATAACCTCAAAAACAAGAGTGAGACCAAAACCTCCATGTTACAACTGGACGTTTCGAAGTAGAAAGTGTTAAGTCTGATCGTAGAGTGTCATGTCATACCGAATTTCATTGTAACGACTTCTTTAGTATTTCATCATCCGGGAGTGTACTTTTGTACCACATTTTGCTCAATAAATGTGGAGTGAGGTTCTGCCATGTAGGACTGCAGCAGTACCTCTGCATTCGGTGGAAACCTTTTATGCTGCGGCCCCGTTGGACCCTCGGTGCAGTTGGCACGTGCCCTCGGGGTGTGATAACCACACGCTCAGCAGCATCTGCTGGGGATCCCGCTATTCACCCTTCAAGCCACTTCGGCATCTGGTCACCACTCAGGCCGCCCATCCTGCCCTCATACAAATTCCCAGATTCCTTTGAAATTAACACTGTTCTAAATCAACATATTGGATGCCATTGCACTCACTTTATTATCTAACTATGTGACACAAAGTTCTAAAACTCCTGTAGTCTTACATAATCACAGACCAATGTGCGTCCTCTACAATCAGCTTGAATTCCACTTTGCAATCGTTACCCCGGTGATCAGACCAAAGCTCAGTGTCTACACACCCCAGCCTCACACTACGAAAGCAACAACAAAGAATCACAGTCACAAAATGAATCGTGTTCTCAGTTGTGTTCTATTTATCCTTAGTGTCTGAATGCTTATTTCAGCTTTGATGCACTATTCACGTTCGTATTAGAAATTACTTTCACTTAGCCACTGAATGGGATTTGTTTTCAGGCTTTCTTTCAACTGTGCTCCTTTCTTCCCGGGTTTTATCTTATAGTTTTGTTTTATGTGTTGGCAAGAAACTGCAGCGTGTTATGTATAAATCCAAACCAATTATCTGGCTCCTACATACATAGAAATGCATGTTCGTTTTCTATCACTATTACTAAATAGAGGCACAAAGGAATTTTTTTGCCTCTTTATGGTTCTTTGGTGTTTCATAATGCTTCTGCATGCCACTGTCGCTTTACCTCGTTACCACGATCTTGTGACCAAGGAGCTATTTCTCTAATTTACAAACAGGCTTATTTATATATAGTTACAGAACAGGTGTCAAAAGCTGACATTCCTGTGCTCATGTCCTTCACTTTGCATCGTGGGTTGTGTGGTTGCTTTACTGATCCCATTCCTGAAGACACGAGGACCGTGGCAGTTTTCAATAGGAAAACAACAGTTATCGATGAATAGGACATGTGAATCTTTTTATTTCCTGTAATGAAAAGAAGCACCAACAAGAAACTGATTTGTGTAGCATAATTGTACAGATCGTAGCAATCCATTAGTCTGCCGGGTAGCACAGTTTACGATGTTCACATCTACCATTCTGCTGAAATGGGCAGCTTTTTTCCACATTTTACTCACCTAATGGATTTGATACAAAATCTGTTTTCCTATGGCTGTGGGGTTCTGGGGGTTTTGTAGTTTATCAATACGGAAGGGCCACTCTCGTTATAGCCTCCTTCTCTGCACAGTGCCCGAAGGTGCCTACGTGCACAGCCGTCTTTACCATCCTGCCAGGACCATCCTTCGTGACAGCAGGGCGGATCATGAAATGGAGCTTAATGGTATTAGACCATGAATTAAAATTATACCAAGAGAGAAAAAGATATGAGGAGGTGGACAGCAAAGGGAGACCTAGTAAAGGCAGAAGTGACCTCTGTGCACATCAGATCTCCAAGAAGGGAAATACTGAATGTGCCTAGACGTCCAAATAAATAATGCCAAACCTAGAAAAGCTTCTGTCCCTGTGGGCTAAATAACTCCAATTCTGAAACTGTAGAAGGTCGGCTTTGCAGATGGTCACATCAAGAAATGGTAATAACTGGTAGTGGGATTATCAGTGCTGCAAATTATTTTTAGAAAAACATTTTTTCACTTAAGAAACACATATTGATCACCTCTGTGTGTCAGGCTGCATACTACAGGGAGAAAGAAATAGAAAATATGATCTCTGCTCTCTGAAATTCACAGCCTAGCAGAGGACGGGAACATAGGAAAGTAATTATAATAATACTTTAAGTTGGGCACAACGATAGATTCAAGATGTCACAGGAGCTCAGGGAAAGTGCATTGCACCCACCTGGGGAGGGGACACCTGAACTGAGCCTTAAAAGACGAGAAGGAGTCAGGCCAGATGCAGTGGGTGAGTTGGGAGGATGGGAGAGGAACAGATGGAGAAAGGATAATCCAAAAGGAGAAAACTATGCAAATAAAGATGAGTCCATACCAGCCCTGCAGCCCATGGAAACTGGGCAGCTGCGTGTGGCTGAGCTTACATTCTAAGGCACGGGATAGGGAGAAAAGAGGCTGGAGAAATTGGGTTCATACGCCACATCAGGGAGCTTGCACTGCATTCCGGAGGCATTTGGAACCATTAGGGGTTTTGCTCACGAGAGTGACACAGTCAGTTGTGCTTTAGAGAGATTTCACTGTTGGCTTTGTAAAGAATGGATATGAGATCCCAACGCTGGAAGCAGAACCAAAAATTAGTGCAGGATTCAGGCAGAGATGACAGTCGAGCCAAGGCAGCGGAAAGAGTAGAGGGGAGGAACACACCGCAGGATATTTCAGAGGAGCCATTACCAGGCCTCGGGGGTGGATTGCATACCCAGCAATGACTCCCATGTTTCTGGCTTAGGTGGCAAAGTAGAAACAGTTCCAAAGTGGAGAATACTGCAAGTTGAGTTAATTTGGAAGAAATACGTGTTCACTTTCAGTCATTTAGAGTTTGAGGTACTTGTAAATCAAGGTAAAGTTGTCTAGTAAGAAATGCATATGTTAATCTTAACCTCACACTAGAGATCTACCCGTATGCATAAATTTGAGAATCATTGACCTAAGGTTAGTACTTAAAATGATGAAGCATAGGAAATCACTCAGGAAAAGAAAGAAAGGCAGAGGATTCATGCCGGGGACACACAAGGCTTTAAAAGGTGGGCCATCTGCAGAGTCACCCTCTCATGGCCATTTCAGTGTACATGTGAAATGTACATGTACATACAGTACATGTGAAATATTTTCCATACCAACCTGCATGTAGTGGATATAAATTTGATCTACAAAGTTTTATTTTTGCTAAATCAAATAGATCTTCCTGCAACCCCTTACTCACAGGAATATGAGAGATTAAGTCTTGCTATTCCCTCATTCTTTGGAATCAATCACACAGAAGACTTTGGGGTTTACCCAAGAGCAGGAAGCCCACATGCTTCCATTACACACATACTTAATTATTCATCTCTCCAGTTCTGGTTATTAATTTTTAATTTGAACCTCAGTATACTTAGGATGATTCAGGAATAACCCGTAGACCCAGTAAGGAAAGTTTGAGGAGATTTAGGGATCTAAGGTAGAGACCCTGAAGAGCTTTACAAGAGAACTTAGACCTGCTCCCCACCTCCAAACATCCGAGCACACACAGCTGTTTCAAGCATTCAAAAGGAAGTAGAGGGCTTCCCTGGTGGCGCAGTGATTGAGAGTCCGCCTGCTGATGCAGGGGATGCGGGTTCGTGTCCCGGTCCGGGAAGATCCCACATGCCGCGGAGCGGCTAGGCCCGTGAGCCATAGCCACTGAGCCTGTGCATCCAGAGCCTGTGCTCCGCAATGGGAGAGGCCACAACAGTGAGAGGCCCGTGTACTGGAAAAAAAAAACGGAAATAGAATGACCTCTTAAATACCGTTACATTTTTTTTAATTATTTATTTATTTATTTGGTTGCGCTGGGTCTTAGTTGTGACAGGTGGGCTCCCTAGTTGTGGCTCACCTCCTTAGTTGTGGCACATGGGCTCCTTTCGTTGCAGCAGGCGGGCTCTTTAGTTGCAGCTCACGGGCTCCTTAGTTGAGGCACGGGCTCCTTAGTTGTGGCATGTGAACTCTTAGTTGTGGCATGCATGTGGGATCTAGTTCCTGGCCAGGGATCAAACCTGGGCCCCTTGCATTGGGAGCACAGAGTCTTAACCACTGTGCCACCAGGAAAGTCCCTGTACCGTTAACGTTTAAATGTACCATTAATGGATTTGATATGTGAGTTTTCATGACTGATTGAGAACAATTCAGTTTTACCACACACATACCCAGTCTAGCTATCGGTCAGCTCACAGCAGTGCAGGAAGCTCCCCAAGTGAGCATCATGACCTTTGGGGTTTCACCATCATATTCTTTTTAAACTTTTTTAAATTGAGGTATAGTTGATTTACAATGATTCAGGAATACAGCAAAGTAACTCATATATATATCAGATTCTTTGCCATTATAGGTTATTACAAATTATTGAGTATAGTTCCCTGTGCTATACAGTAGGTCCCTGCTGTTTATCTATTTTATATATAGTAGTGTGTCTCTGTTAACCTCAAACACCTAATTTATCCCTCCCCCTGGTTTTCCTCTTTGGTAACCATAAGTTTATTTTCTGTGTCTGTGGGTCTATTTCTGTTTTGTAAATAAGTTTTATTTTAGATTCCACATATAAGCAATATCATATGATATTTGTCCTTTTTTTTGCCTGACTTACTTCACTTAGTATGATAATCTCTAGGTCCATCCATGTTACTGCAAATTTCATTATTTCATTCTTCTTTATGGCTGTGTAATACTCCATTGTATATATACCACATCTTCTTTATCCATTCATCTGTGGATGGACACTTTGGTTGCTTCTGTGTATTGACTGTTGTAAATAGTGCTGCAGTGAACATTGGGGTGTGTGTATCTTTTCAAATTAGAATTTTCGTCTCTCCAAATATATGTCCAAGAGGGGATTGCAGGATCATACGGTAACTCTATTTTTTAAGGAACCTCCATACTCTTCTCCATAGTGGCTGCACCAATGTACATTCCCCCCAACAGTGTAGGAGGGTTCCCTTTTCTCCATATCCTCTCCAGAATTTATTATTTGTAGACTTTTTGATGATGGCCATTCTGACCACTGTGAAGTGGTACCTCATTGTAGTTTTGACTTGCATTTCTCTAATAATTAGCAGCATTGAGCATCTTTTCATGTGCCTGTTGGCCATCTGTATGTCTTCTTTGAAGAAATGTCTATTTAGGTCTCCTGCCCATATTTTGCTTGGGTTGTTTGTTGTTTTTTATATGAGCAACATAAGCTGTTTGTATATTTTGGAAATTAAACCCTTGTCATTCACATCGTTTGCAAATATTTCTCCCATTCCATAGGTTGTCTTTTCATTTTGTTTATGGTTTCCTTTGCCATGCAAAAGCTTTTAAGTTTCATTAGGTCCCATTTGTTTATTTTTGCTTTTGTTTCCATTACTCTAGGAGAAGGATCCAAAAATAATATTGCTGCAATGTATGTCAAAGAGTGTTCTGCTTATGTTTTCCTCTAAGAGTTTTGTAGTATTCAGTATTACATTTAGGTCTTTAATCCATTTTGAGTTTATTTTTATACATGGTGTTAGAGAATGTTCTAATTTCACTCTTTTACATGTAGCTGTCCAGTTATCCTAGCACCACTTGTTGAAGAGACTGTCTTTTCTCCATTGTATATTCTTACCTTGTTTGTCATAGATTAATTGACCATAAGTGTACAGATTTATTTCTGGGCTCTTTATTCTGTTCCATTGATCTATTTGTCTGTTTTTGTGCCAATATCACACTGTTTTGATGACTGTAGCTTTGCAGTATAGTGTGAAGTCAGGGAGCATGATTCCTCCAGCTCCATTCTTCTTTCTCAAGATTGTTTTGGCTATTTGGGGTATTTTGTGTTTCCATACAGATTAGAAAAATTTTTGTTCCAGCTCTGTGAAAAATGCCATTGGTAATTTGACAGGGATTGCATTGAATCTATAGATTGCCCTGGGTAGTATGGTCATTTTAACAGTATTGATTCTTCCAATCCAAGAACACAGTATATCTTTCCATCTGTTTGTGTGGTCTTCAGTTTCTTTCATCAGCGTCCTATAGTTTTCAGAGTACAGGCCTTTTGCCTCCTTAGGTAGGTTTACTCCTAGGTATTTTATTCTTTTTGATATGATGGTAAATGGGATCTTTTCCTTAATTTCTCTTTGTGATATTTCATTGTTAGTGTCATATTCTTTTTCTGTGTGGGACCCCATCCCCATTCTTGCCCAAAGGAACCAAGTCACAGACACAGAGTGAAAACTTTATACTGTTGACTCCTCTCACAAGGTTATAATATCACCCCTTTTGGTTGTAGCCATGGAAACTGCATGCTGGAGAGGATGAAACACTGCAGAGGGAATGGCTGAGTCCAGGGCAGGTCTTAACTTGCAGCCCTTGGTTCTGAGTTGCGCTCGCCCTATAAAATGAGGCCGAGAGCAGAACGAAGCTACGTTTACCTCTCCTGAATGCACAGAATGGTTTAATTAAGGAAATAATTTTTTTCTGCCCATAAGGCCACCTCTACAAATAGACTCAAATCTGCATGCAAATGAAGCCATCTGGTTTATTGTTGTAAATAGCACCCAGCCATAGTAAACAATAGAAGCCTCATTACATAACTCACAGAATACTCCAATTTTCTAACCTTCGGGTCACTAAAAATGTTCAGAGTAATTAGTCTCCTCAGAGCTGGTACTTATATTGGGAAGTGCTTTTGCCATTTTAACCAGAAGCTATAGATACGCTTCTCGGTGCCGTTCCAGTGCTGGGCCATTTGGTGACTGGAGAAATTGCTGCGTCTGGGAGAGGATGGAAACACCCACTGGCATCCAGGCCACACACCCCACCAAACCACACCCGGGAGAGCCACGCGCAGTCTTCTCCACATCAGGCTAGTGCCAGCTCTTCCAGCCAGTGCTGTGTCACCTTTTCCTAATTACCTGTGTCCCCTCTGAGGAGGAAGGAAGGACAGCAGGGGCGGACACATCGAGGTGCAGCCGCAGCTTCTCCTCCCCGTCTCTGCCCATCGTGTGTCTCTGGTCACCTTCGTTCAGATGAACCTGTTTATAGTGTTTGGATAACTCTAGTTTCTTAGCTACTCAGTCACTCCTTTCATCAGATTGTTATGTAATGGCTTCTCTACAAACCCCTGTATCACAGTGCCGGGGCTCAAGGAGAATTCTCATTTGTGTGTCCTGAATGGACATTTTTTAAAAGTCAGTAAGGAGACAAAGAAAGTGGGAGCACACAGCTTTGAAAGCCAGTGAAAAGGGAGCAGAGGAGCGAGGAAAGAGGAGAACAGGACACAAGGCAGCTGGGTGCGGGTCAGGGACGCGCCTGCGGCTGGAGGGGCCGGGGTTGTGGGTGAGTGCTGGGTCTGCCTGGGCTGTTTGCTGCCTCCCCGGCAGAGAAGTGGGTTCAGGAGGAGCTCAGGGTGTCGGGTCACACGTCAAAAGAAGGGAGCTCCTCTCCCAGCCTCCCCGCTCCTTGGCCAAGCCCTGGACAGTGACTGAACGTGACACTGAAGCCCCCCGTTTTGTGGTGGATAATACCATGTGTTGAACAGTTATTTTGTGCTCAGCGCCCTGCTAAGCACATTTCATGAATGATGTGCTGTGATTCCCAACCATCTTTAAAAGAGATTCCAATGTTATTCCGTTTTACCAATGAGGACACTGAGATTTAAGAAGATGAGAAATCTGCCCAGAGTTGCCCAGTGGGCGAGGGTGATAGAGCCAGATTGTCTGACTCTGGAGCCTGCACGTGGACCGCCACATGGCAGCTTCACCAAGTAACAGACAGGCCAGCGCCACCCCCTGAGTTCACCTGCTGTGTTCCCTATGTGCCCCACACCGCATCGTCACCCCCACCCAGAGGGAACCTCAGCGTATCACATGTCCACTCGCTTCCTTGCTGACGGTACAAGAATGTCGGTAAGTCCAGACTGCTGATGGGCAGATGAAAGCTGAGGAATTCCACAAGGTTCAGGAATTGGAGTCATCAAAGCCTGGGGGAGGGGGAGGCTCAGAACAGGATTGGTTAAAAATCTGTGTAAACATCGGTTAGAGCCAACTTCACCTCCTCCCACACCCTGGTAACTGTCTTATTCTACCCACGTGGGAGGTGAGAGGTTTACACTCCAGACAGGAGGCAACAAAGAATGTGCGGGGGGGAAACTCCTTCATTAAAATAGAACAAAAACATGGAAATCTATGTAAGCATCCCGGAACACTGACCACCACATGCATACACCTCATGAAACTGGAGGGTCCTTCTCTCAAGAAATTGAATGATCTGTGACTAAAAAATAAAAGGCCACAGATACTGACACTTGGGGGCCCTTCAACAGGACAGGGAGCTCTCCTCGTTGTGGTGAAGCCCACTGGTCAGCAAATCACCACCACTCCCAGACACGCACACTCACGGAGCAGCCCGGCAGCTTTCTGGAACTTCACCGTTCAGTGTGAGTGCCTAGGAAGACTCACCAACCACTGAAGGTAACGTGAGGAGGGAGCCCGAACTAACAATGGGGCAGGAAAGGGGGCCTCTGAAGAGAGGGAGACAACGCAGAAGACAGACAGAAGGACAGTTTCAATAATTAAATGAACATTCTCGGACAGGTAAGATACTGCATCCACAGCTGAGCAAAACCCACGACAGCCTGCTTTAAAAATGAGGACTGTCAGAGAACAAGAAATAATACTTGGGTATTTGAAATATGATTGCCGAAATAAAAAGACAGTAGCAGTGTTGGAAATAAAGCTGGAGGAATGTCCCAGGAAGTCGAACACAAAGAAGAAAGATCAAAATTAGGAACGCAAAGGGGCAAGAGAAGGACGGATAAATATACAACTAACAGGTGCTTGAGAAAGGGCATCAGGAGAAACTATCAAAGTCCACTTTCAATTAAGGGAGTTAAAGGAAAAGATTCTCAAAGCTTCCAGAGAGGAAAAAATACGAGTAATGCAGGAGAAGAAATTTTTCCTCGATCCTCTAGGGGTCCTGGCTGGGTTTAATTAACAGGAAAAAAGCGTACAAATGTATTCAAGTTTTACATGGTACAGGAACCTTCATGAGGAAATGAAGACCCAGAGAAATGGTTAAACCTCAGTGTTGTGCTGCGCCATTAGATGAAGGGTAGAAAGTCACGGAAAGTCGAGACAGGACAGCGTGTGAGCCGAGCGGAGGCAACCTCGCAAGGCCTGTTCCTCGGACGCCTCTCTGCCCCTCTCTCTTTGGAGATGAGGATGCTCCTTTCCTCTGGGGAACTTCACATGAGAGTTTCCTGTCCTGCTTCAGAGGGAGCCCAGAAAGTCCTTCTGCACCTGGCATTCCCCACATCACTTCAGCTGGAAATGCTCAGTCTCCCAAGGTGCCATATTTTGGGGTAGCACGTCCTGAACCCCGTCAGTTATGTGAGCGATGTAGTGATCAGAAGGCATTAACTTTCTCAACAACGACACTGAAAGCTTGAAGATAGTGGAGAAATGCCTTTAAAGTTCCCTGGGGAAGTAATTTTCTGGAGTGTCTCAATTACATGTGAAAGCAGGATAATGACTCTCCAGAAGAGCAGGGATTTAGGAAGTTGACTTCACACATCCCTTTTCTCAAGAAGCTACTTGAGAATGTGCTCCAGGAAAATGAGGGTGTAGGTCCAGAAAGAAGCCCAAAGTCAGAGAGACCCAGGAATTGGGAGATTTAACACTGAAGAGGCAGAGAAGGAAACCCCTGCAATAAGGGCGAGAAGGCGGTCCCAGGCCATGAGAAGAGCCAGCGTGGACAGTGGCAGAAGAACGAAGGGCTGTCACAGGACGCCCCATCCTGTCACAGGATGTCACAAAAATG
This sequence comes from Grampus griseus, assembly GCF_964374135.1. Lineage (NCBI taxonomy): Eukaryota > Metazoa > Chordata > Mammalia > Artiodactyla > Delphinidae > Grampus > Grampus griseus. Next base: position 7,855,893 of record NC_139003.1, on the reverse strand, counting down.
TGACTGCTGGGTTGCCTGACGTATCAAATGTCAGAAATGTTTGAGAAGAGCTTTTCAGGTGTGTTGGAGAATTTGTAAAGAATTCATGACAGATAGAAGGAAAACTATGTAAATGAAAAAAAATAGGTAACTCGATTCTAGAGAAACAAAACATTATACACAAAAAGAAAATATAATTAGATTTCACTGCTTGGCTCATTAGTGAACAATACTTAAATAGTCCTAAAAATATAAATACTGAATTTCAGCATACCCCCAAATCTGTGATTTTGCCATTTGGGGAGAATATGGAGGAAGGAAATAGGGAGGTGGGCTTGTAAAATGCTCGGTTCTCATGTGGCATCTGGGAAAGTAGAGACTGTTTAAAATGCATATATTAATAAATATCGACACAGGTAGATTTTAGAAATACAGGGATACAAAAAGAATTGTCACTAAGAAATTGGGTTTGCTAGGGGGAGGGTGGAGCAGGGAACAGCATTTTTCTATATCCCTTCTAGCACCACTTGACTTTTAAAACCAGGTACATGTCATACGTTGTTAGAAATTAAAATTAGGCTTAAAATTAATTGCTGCCCATCAAAAAAATCCTTAGAAATTTTGAAGTCAGAATCCCATGCTAAATTATCACTGGTGAGATTAAAGTAATTGCCTGTTAAAGAATTTGGATGAATGCACGATACTGCATTTTCTACGAATGACAGAGGTTTGAAGTGATGGTGGGTGTCAGCAAGGCCGGGTTTGCTGCCCAGCCCTACTCTCCTGCACCAGCTGAAGGTACCTCCCTGATTCCTCTGCCCACCCAAGATGAGTCCGGGCCTTGCCCTGAAGGTACTTTAAAAGCTTCTCACATGACCAGCTGGTTTTCAAGCTGGTAGAACCATCAACCTCACCGCAACTGTTTTGCTCAGCCTTTGCTGACCATTGCCTCTGCCCTGGGCTGGGTCCCTCACCCTTTTCCACCTGCCTTGTCGTTCTGTTACTGTGGACGGGCCCCTCCCATCTCAGATGTTTACTTCTGTTCTGCTTCGCGCTTTCCCTCTCAGTTTCCATCCTTGCCCGCTCTGCCTGTACACACTGGCTGTCCTGCCACCTGCTGTGGCACCATGCTTGCCATCCAGCGACTCTCGTTCCCAACTTAATGTGCTCGTCTAATGTCACTTGACCCTTGCAGTGCTGACCTTGAGAGCCAGTACAAATTGCAGCCATTTCAACAACCTTAAGGTTATAAGCCCATCAGTCTTGCAGATGCGTGGCATCGTTCAATAAGGTCTATAGGGAATAATAGGAATTAAGTCATGGATAAAGAAAATTATGAGGTGCTAGCAGGAGCTGTTGTCCAGTTATAGTAGGTGCTAAAGCAGCACTAGCTTTTATTTATATTTATTTAATATCTTTAATACTCAGGTTACTATAAAGTAGATTTTGTCCCATGAAGACTTTGCATATGGAGTGGAATTGGATATAACTTATCCAACTGTTTCATTTATCCATTGATTTAATAATTATTTATTGAGTACTTAATATGTTCTGGAGCTAAAGGTTGCAGAGATGAAATGGTTTTCTCCCAGCTTTCAAGGAGCTTACGGTCAGCTGGGAGCAATGTAAACAAACAGCAGGGCTTCCCTGGTGGCGCAGTGGTTGAGAGTCCGCCTGCCGATGCAGGGGACGCGGGTTCGTGCCCCGGTCCGGGAAGGTCCCACGTGCCACGGAGCGGCTGGACCCGTGAGCCATGGCCGCTGAGCCTGCGCGTCCGGAGCCTGTGCTCCGCAACGGGAGAGGCCACAACAGTGAGAGGCCCGCGTACCGCAAAAACAAAACAAAAAAACCAAACAAACAGTAATGACGCTATAAGCTCCTTGCATCAGTAAGTGCAATGAGCAGTAGAAAAAGCACTCATGTTACTTTGTTATAACCAGAAACCCTGGAGATTGGGCAACAGACTCATCAGCACAGGCCTCACAGAAGATCATCAGGGTCTGGAACAGCGGCACCCAAACTTCCTTATTCTGCCGCACGCTCATTAAAGCCTTTAAGCTCACACCCCAACAAGCTTACTTACGAATTCTGTCCATGCTCCACTGTACTCATATATTATGTACATTATCAAGTATGACTAAAGTGAATATTTTTAAGGGTGAGGTTTTTAAAAATCTAAATAGAATTCCTGGTCTCCTCCTCTTGTGCCCCATTGACTCTCCCCAGAGTAGGTACCTCAGCTGCCGCCATCAGTCAGGTCCAGGGTAGAGTCCTCACTGTTGCTGGTCAAGAATCTGGACTTAGTCAGTTCCTCCAGAGACTGGGGACAACCCACAAGCGACGACTCCAAAGATGTCATATGTGGTCATCCAGACATTTCCGGAATGATGGCTGGTAACCACCGTTTGTACAAGGCGTAATTTCCCTGTGAATATATTCATTCCAGAGACCAAATTAATTCAAAGTTGCTTAGTGAGTATAGAACGAGAGCTAATGGAATTGTGGTCTGTAGGGATATTTCAGCAAATGAGAATAACGGATTGAACTGTCCTTCTCCTCTCTGGGGATATTTCTGTCTGAATAACCAGTGCCAGACCTCAAATAAATACTGACATATTTTACGTTTAGCTCTCCTTTTTTCTAGAATCATTTTAGACAACTGCCCTTCTGTTAATACATCACCACCTCAGAAAGTAAGAAAGCATTTGATTGGATTGAAACTTTAAGATGTTAATTACATCTGTGTCCTGGGGATACAGCCTAAAGAGACAGAATTGCTTTGCCTTCAGGTTGAAACGTGGCTGGGGACTGATCCTTGCCGGCTCCTAGGTTGCTAAAAGGCTCTCTCACCCATTAGACGAGCTGAATCCTGCCAGCCCTGGGGACTCTTCATTCCCTCCTAGAACTCTGATTGGTGACAGGGTAGCACCTTTAGCTTTTATCTTGAGAGACCTTCATTTTCAGCCAGCTGGGAGAGGTGACTGAACTCCTCTCAACAGACTTGAAGCCAGATCTTGAGCTGGGAAGAGTGCTCAGAGCTCAGGTGATAGAAACTTAAACCATGGCTAAGATTCTTTCTTTTCAGGTATTTTTCTAACCAATATCATATCACATCCTTCTTCCCAAGAGGAAACCGGTCTCTTTTTCTCCTACTGAAAGCTATGATACTGCAGTGTTTTAAAAAAGAGCTTGAAACTGCACGAAGACTTTTGGGACACCTTCAACAGTGGGCTCCACCACCACTGGTTTTACCTTAATGGAGACGTTTACAAACATATTTTGCACCGACCGACTGCTGATATTGGGTTGGCCAAAAAGTTCATTTGGGTTTTTCCTTAAGATGTTATGGAATTAATTAAATGAGGATCCTTTAATATCTCATAATACAGCAACAATATACATTTAATTTGCACTTACGGCATAAGCATAGCAGTACCAACGCGAAGTTAACTCTGTTTAAGAGTAGCAGTTGAACTTATTGCCTGTGTGCATTATTTGCATAAAAGGAAGGGAAAAATATTGTGGATAGAAACTAACAGTAAATGTAGTTGATTCATTGTGTTCTTTGAAGGAAAGATATGGCAAAATCAACTTTTAAATAAACATGTATTTTAGATGTTAAAAGAAAATTTTCCACAGGCCGTTTACTGATCTGGTAGGCTTTTATTCAGCAGCTCATGAATCAGGCAGCCTCCAGTCTAGCAGAGAGAAAGGAGCTCCGAAGAGCTGTACAAGGAGAGATGTTTACAGACCAAAGGGAGCAGGGACAAGGAAGTTACACCGGGCGTATGCTGGTGGTTGAAGCAGGGCTGCTCCCCTTACATGAGCAGAGGGAAGGCTTGGAGCGTCAGGTACCCTGAGCTGAGCAGGCAAGAGCTGACTGGGTGGCCTGGGCCTGCCTTCTCTGGGTGAACTGAGCACAGAAACTCAGTTAAGTTTTGCTTTGCTGACCTGGGGCTTAGCAAGAGTGACTCCATTTTGGGCCTCACCTGGTGACCTTAACATGGGCTTAGTATTAAAGGTAAAGGCTTTAATGACTGTTTTAAAGCATATCCATGTATTTTGGTCCCTAGCTGTGCTGGCAAATGTACTCAGAAATGTGCACATTCTAGAGGAATTTCTCCCCTGGAGATAAAGTCTGGAGTAAGCTCTCGGTGTCATATTAAATTCTTGGTCCATCTGTTCTGATGGAATGTGAGTCCTCCAGTTTGGTGCTTTTATTTTATCCTGTGAACTGCCTTTCTCCTGGGGCCACTGGCTACTACCAGGCAGTGAGTAGGGAGGGGGGCGGGTACAACTGTGTCTACCCCATGAGTTCAAGGGTAGAGGCTGATTGTGAGCGCTCAGGAGGGCTCAGCTCAGCACTCCCACCCCCCAAAACACCCACAGGTCAGAGTGTGGCTTGGAGTCCCCAGGGAGGAAGAGGAAGGGGCTGGGGAGGAGACTCTCCCTTTACAGCAGCTGCCTCGGGGGTTTGGAACAGGAGAGGTGGGAGGTGGCTGGCCGGTCACCCCGCCTGCTTCCTCAGCTCCTCGTGCCGCAGGGCTTCTGCACTTGACATACACTCCTGAGAGCCCCTCCAGCACTGCTCCTAGCAGGTTTATCAGTCCTGAATCAAATATCTTATATACATACCCACATAGAACTTTTGGAAAGTCAAGATGTGTTTGTGGGGATTTTGTGCAATGTTGCTCAGCAGGCAGAGAAGAAACAAGGGCTACTGTCAGTGGAAATGTATTAAAACTCAGAAAATGGGTATCTTTTATATCACTGCCATGATCAAGTGTAAATTACCGTGTTTTCTTTCTTTGCTCTTTCCACAGGGAATTACTGGAATGCTGCCTCTTTCCCAAACCCATCATCCTACTTGCACTTCTCTACTTTCCAAGGGGAAACCAGTGCAGACATCTCTTTCTACTTCAAAACATTAATCCCCCGGGGAGTGTTTCTTGAAAATCTGGGGAACACAGATTTTATCAAACTCGAACTGAAATGTGAGTATAAATTCTTTGTCCGCTCATCACTAGCTACTCTTGTCACTGCGAGCTGATCTTAGCCGTGATTGTGTAATTTCGTTGGCTTCAAATATCAATGGCTTCCTTTGTTCCGAAAACAGCGCTAGATGGTAGATGCACAGCTTGAGAAAGATCCAGGTTCCTGTGCTCAGACTGCTCACCGGGAAGCAGACGCAGACAGAGCTTCCCACAGTGCTGTTCAGAGAGGATGAGGGAGAATAAATTGCCCTGATAACATGGGAGAAGGATGTGTATTTTTTTTCTTATTGAAGGGTAGCTAATTTACAATGTTGTATTCGTTTCAAGTGTACAGCAAAGTGATTCAGCTCATATATATAACTTTTCAGATTTTCTTCCATTATAGGTTATTACAAACTATTCAGTATGGTTCCCTGTGCTCTACAGTAGGTTCTTGTTGTTCACCTAGTTTATATATGGTAGTATGTATATATTAATCCAGACTCCTCATTTATCCCTGCCCCCGCCTTTCCCCTTTGGTAACCCTAAATTTGTTTTCTATGTTTGTGAGTCTATTTCTGTTTTGTAAATAAGTTCACATGTGTAATTTTTGTAGATTCCACATATCAGTGACATCATATGATGTTTGTCTTTCTCTGACTTACTTCACTTAGTATGATAATCTGAAAGTCCATCCATGTTGCTGCAAATGGCATTATTCCATTCTTTTTATGGCTGAGTAGTATCCCATTGTATGCATGTACCACATTTTCCTTATCCATTCATCTGTCCATGGACATTTAGGTCGCTTCCGTGCCTTGCCTGTTGTAAATAGTGCTGCTGTGAGCATTGGGATGCGTGTAACTTTTTGAATTAGAGTTATATGCCCAAGAATGGGATTGCAGGATCATACAGTAACTCTATTTTAAGTTTTTTAGGGAATCTCAATACCGTTCTACCTGGTGACTCTGCCAACTTCCATTCCCACCAGTAACATAGGAGGGTTCCCTTTTCTCCACACCCTCTCCAGCATTTATTATTTGTAGACTTTTTAATGATGGCCAGTCTGACTGGTGTGAAGAATGTGTTTATTTTCCAAGGAGACAGGGTTCAGAGTAGACAGAGGATTGGTAAATATCAAGAATAAGGTGTAAGAGAGTGAGGGTAACAACACAGAGGACAATAGGAATAGTCAGAACTAACACCTGCGGGAGTTCAAGGAGCAGCCTTGTGTGGCGCTATGGAACTTTGAGTCTGCACCTTTGCAGAAGAGGCCACACATCCACCCACCCTGTAAAGGCTGGAGTTCTGGTTGATCTCGCCAAGGGCACAGAAACTAACAGAATCTGAGCAAGAGCCAGTGCTGCCCTGTCCGTGGAAGGCAGAGGGTCAGTGGAGCTGAGAAGGGCAATTCTCATGGTACCGGGGCCCTTTTATCCTTGGGGCATAGTGCAGCTTCAGGGATTTACGTCCACAGACTTCCAGGTTTGATGAACATTTGCACACACCAGGCTGTCCTGGCTGTTCAGACCCAGATGGAATCAGCAAAGGAACAGACAGGACCAGGAAGGGGAAGCAGGTCTGTGCCCACCTGTTGCTCTGTGAAAACTCCTCGGTGCCTCTCCCCACATCAGAGAGTCTTTCTTCCTAGTCTGTGCTCTTTAACCCAAGTGCCTATGATACTGGGTCTGGTCTGAGGAAGATCCGGAAGCTATTTTCCAGAAATATCTGATGGAATCTTTTTCTCCTTTTGTAGTTATAATTATGCAACATGGTCTTTGAGAACTGGAATCTCGGGTAACTGTCTTTCTGCTGAAATCCTATGGGATTCTTTTTATTAAATGGTGGACTGTGATACGACCGGAAGTGCACGCACTTTGGAATTCTCATTCTCCTGTTGAAATCCAAGTTCTCGTGTAAATTGCTTAATCTGTTTAAATCTCAACTTCCTAATCTGTAAAATGGGATGGTAACTTGTGGAGGTGGTTATGATGCTAGGAGGTAGCCAGTCATGAATCATTTATTTCAGTGTCTAGTCGTTGTTGTAATTATCTTCTTCCCAAGAAAGCTCATTACAGATCTAGTGTGAACTAGATCTGATGGAAAGGAAGACTGAGAATATTCTAGCCTTAGAAATAAAAAAGAAATAAATAGAAATCTACTCTTTTCATGAATTATGGATTGGAATTATTTATAAGGGATTTTCACTTTCCACAGCAAATTAATTGAATCAAACTGTTTTCTGACTTACACAGAGTTGGATTGTGTTTTAGAAATAACTCATGGCAAAAAAGGAAAATTGACAATTCCATATCTGAGTAATTCTATAAGCTCCTATAAAATTACTATAAAATTCACCCTGCCCTTGTTTTCTATCCCCATGTTTTGTAAACCCAGGCCTGGGTTGTAAGAAGACAAACAAAGTAAGAGCAGACATTTCTACTTAGAAAGAGCAGACATTTCTACTTAGCACCTGCAGAATAGAATTGCACTTATTTATAATTACAAAAAACCTTCATAGATGTTTTCAAGTTTTCCAGGTCTTTCCATGATACAAAAACTCTGTGACAGAGAGTGAGGTCTAGTCTTGTTTTGTCATATAGCTCTTTTCTGTCACATAGTTTACCTTTGATAAAGAAGTATGGGATATTCAAGGCACGGATTAGAGGCTGGCTTCTCCTTGGAGTTCTCTAGACCTTCTAAAATTACTAAGGGTGGAAATACCTTTTATAAGATCCCCCAAATGGCGGAGATACCAAATGTCCATCATTATATAGCATCTCCATTCAGGTTCAAAGGAATTTATGGGGTGAAAAAAGGCCCGTTTCTCTATTTGAGCAAAACTTCTTCAAAGTATACAAGAAGTGAGCTTTCATGAAGAACATGGAGAAGAAAATGATTGAGGCTTCCTTCTGCCCTTCTATCACATTTCTCCAGACTCTTCTCTGCAGGATCCACGGGGCAGTGGCTAGAGATGGAGAATTCTCGCAGGCCCATCTCTGCCTTCCACTGATGAGTCACTGCAAACCTAATGGGTCCTGAACTCTTAGAAAGTGTCTCTACTCTTTTTTCCCGTTTAACTTGCAAGGCTTTCTGATCTCTTTCTGGTAGGAATTCAAATTTTGTTTCTCTACATGTGTCTCAAAGGAATTTTATCACAGGTCATGCCTACATAGTGGTTTCCAAAACAACATTTCTGTTAATTAACGACATTGCGCCCTTCTGTCAGAAGTGGGAGATTCTTGACTCTAAGAACAGTGAGTCAGTTGCACTAAGTTGATGCGATACCATCAGCATCTTAATGTGCAAGTAAAAACGCATATATGATAAAGTTAGAGTGCTGTTACCCACTAACATACTTTAAAGGTAAAATTTTAAGGCTGTATTTCATTCATTTACTATCTTTATTTTTTCATTCATTCAGTGAATATTTACTGAGTACCTACCATGTCCCAGATGCTGTGCTAGGTCAAACATAGTTAAGTCAAGCATGGTTTCTTTCCCTCAAAGATCTTTCTGTTTGTTTTGGAAAGCAGCAGAGTAAATCAGTAGTTATAATAACAATAAAAATAGCTCAGCTTTGTTCAGACTCCAGCACTGTTCCAGGGAGTTTACATAGAGCATCTCACTTAATTTCCTAACCACCCTTTGGACTGGGCCGTACCATTAGCATCTGTCCTTTACGGGGAAACTAAGGCACAGGGCGTGGAAGTTGCCTGGCCAAGGTCACACAGCGAGGAAGTGGCAGCGCTGGTGTTTGACCCCAAACATTTTTTGTCTGTCCTGAGTCATTGCTGTTAACACCAAACTGCACTGCCTCTCAAAACAGACATTGAGAGAGGTGGCTGAGCGCACCAAGGGGAGGTGGGGGGGGCAGATTTAAACCCGACTGGGATGACAAGGGTGCTTCCCAGAGAGTGTAACTTTAATTAAATTTTGATGGACAGGCAGGAGGCAGGAAGGTGAAGAAGGTGGAGAAAGAAGGGAGACCAGGAAAGGAAAAACATTATAGGAGGAGAACATCGGTGAGTGAAGGTGTGGGGACTGAACCCAAGGACCCCAGAGGGAACAATTCGGCAGGACATCCAGTGCCCTGGGAACAGCAGAGCCGCAGCTAAAAGGGCAGGCAGTGGTCAGACCACTAAAATGTGCTCTGGGCTGGGGCCGAGTTGGCTTGTCTTGACCCTGAAAGTTATGGTGAACAGGGACGTAACATGATCAGACTTGCATTCACCAGAGAAAAGATGGAAAAGCCAGAGAAGAGGCGGTAGGGGCTGGTGTGAAGGTGGTGGCAGAGTGAATGGGAGCTGGGGAAGATGACAACGAAGGGTTATAGCTGCAAGAGATGCTTAGGAGAGAGATTCCACAGATTCTAACAAAATGGTTGTATGGGTGAAGTGGGAGGGAAGGTCCTAGAATGAAGCCAACATTTGGTTGTGGTGGTTTTGATGATTGTGTGAGTAGAACAGCTTTCACTAAGGAGTGTGGCATTGGAGGCAAAATGCAAACTGCATTTTGGATATTTTGAGTTTGAGCATCTGCTGGATATAGGAGTGTCTATGCAAGTGGACACATCTAGAAGGTGCTGTATATACAAGTCTGGAGCCCAGCAGAGCACTCTGAGTTAGAAACACACAACTTAAGCATCATCATCACCTAGAGAATCATTAGGAAATCAGTACTGGGTACCTCCAGCGTGGATGGGGTTGCCAGAACAAATGTGCAGAGAGAGGAAAGGAGATGTCCAGGAATGAAAGCCACACTTAAAACCACAAGAAAAGTAGCTTGCAGAAGGCTGCCAGAGAAGTGGGAAGACAGTGATATCCCAGGGATCAAATAAAGAAAGAATTTCAAGAACAAAAAAAGTGTTTGATACCGCTGAACTGAGAGGTCACTAAAATAAGAACATAAAGGGCTCATCAGCTCTCACACGTAGGGGTCACCGTCAAAATGTAAGACAGTGTCTGCAGTGAGTGGAGGTGGATATGGAGATCAGGGGATGGTGGTTTTGTTCATTGTTCTTGTTGTTGTAAGTGGTAGGGACTTGGGCACCCATGTATATTAAAGAGGAAAATCCAGTAAAGAAAAAGACGTTGCAGATATGGGGGAGAAGGGACTGGCTGAAGGAGTGAGGTCCCCAAGGAAGTGGGAATGAGTGAGGCCCAGAATTAGAACATGTGAAGGGGCTGAAAGATACAAATCAAAGTAAGGAGGAGAGCATAAACCTTGGACAAGCAGGTCCATTTCCAAATCAAAAATGACTTTCGATTCTGTTGTTTTGTTTGCTTATTTTTTGTTAGTTATTTCTGAGATGGCAGAGGAATCGTTCTTTAAAAACTATTCCCTCACAACCATAGGTTTACCCATTTATTTTTTCAGAGTTCCCCATAGGGAACAGCTTGACTTCTCTGCATCCCTTTTCTGACCAAGATAGTCCCATCTTGACCATGACCATGGTCCCATCATCAGGCCACCTCTCACTGAGCACCTGCTGTGTCAGAGGCACTAGGGTGGATCCTGGAGATTCAGAGGTGAAGACAAAAGAAGCCAACACCCTCACCTACGGAAGGAGACAAATACGTTAGTAGCAGTATGGATTCATAACTTTAACTGAGAACTTCCTAAGTGCCAGGTACTGTTCTAAAGCTTTTACAGGTACCAACGTTTTTAGGTTTCATGACAAGTTTTATCTACATTTGACAGATAAGGAAACTGGGACACACAGGTTATACAGCTGATTTCAGATATTATGATCATTAAAATACAATAAATAAATTACAAGGATAGGCATAAGATATTGTAAATGTCCAGAGGAGAGATACATAACCCAACCTGGGAATGAAGAGGAAGATGAGGTGATACCTGAGTTGGGTCGTGGAGAACAGGCAAAGAAGTTAGCTAGATGAAGAAGTAGGGGAAAGAATTCTAGCAGGAGGGGGCAATGCAAACAAAAGCATAAGGATGGTGGGGGGGACTTCCCCTGGTCGCGCAGTGGTTAAGAATCTGCCTGCCAGTGCAGGGGACACAGGTTTGATCCCTGGTCCGGGAAGATCCCACATGCTGCCAAGCAACTAAGCCCATGCGCCACAACTACTGAGCCTGTGCTCTAGAGCCCGTAAGCCACAACTACTGAGCCTGCAAGCCACAACTACTGAGCCCGCTCGCCACAACTACTGAAACCTGAGTGCTCTAGGGCCCGCGTGTCACAACTACTGAGCCTGCATGCTGCAACTACTAAAGCCCGCATGCCTAGAACCCATGCTCCACAGCAAGAGAAGCCACCACAATGAGAAGCCTGCGCAGCGCAACGAAGAGTAGCCCCCGCTCACTGCAACTAGAGAAAGCCCGCGTGCAGCAATGAAAAGCCAATGCAGCCAAAAATAAATAAAATTTTAAAAAAAAAGCATAAGGATGGGGAACCTGATGGGTGCTCAGGAGCTACAAACATTTGGTATTGTTAGAGTAGGAAGTATGACACGGGTAGTGGAGATATTTTTAGGCAAGTCTCAGATCTGATTCTAAATATACAGCGATCTAAATATTTCAACCAGTAGTTACTGAGGACCTGCTACGTTATGTGACAAAGAGGAACTCAAGAAGAATAAGACATGTCCCCATCTCAGAGTCCCACACAACCTAGTGGGAGAGACTAGCATATGAAACAATATTTTGGATAAGATGAAATAAATATTAGAGGAATACACTGTGGTGACCCAGATGAGGCGATAATTACTTCTGATTGGAGAATAAGAAAAGGTTCTTTGGAGATTATATCATTTTAACTGAGCCTCAAAATAAATGGGAAGGAAGGGCTTCCCTGGTAGCGCAGTGGTTGAGAGTCCGCCTGCTGATGCAGGAGACATGGGTTCGTGCCCCGGTCCGGGAAGATCCCACATGCCGCGGAGCGGCTGGGCCCGTGAGCCATGGCCGCTGAGCCTGCGCGTCCGGAGCCTGTGCTCCGCAACGGGAGAGGCCACAACAGTGAGAGGCCCGCATACCACAAAAAAATAAAATAAAAATAAAAAATAAATGGGAAAGAACGTTTTAGGCTCTGGATGCCAAAGGAGGAAACTACAGTGTAGATGCGTGGATATATCGCAGATGTGTGAGGTCCGTGGTCCATTGACGTGGCAAGGGCTGTGGAACACTGTGCACCATGGTATGTCCAGGGCCGCAGCACTGCCTGGCACGTGGAGGTGCCGAGTAAGCATTTGTTGAGAGAATGAAATGAATGAATGAGGTGCTGGTCTAATGGAGAACTATGGAAAATCTAGGTGGAAAAGGAGATAACCATGATCAGGGGGCCAGTGATAAAAATGATGACACATTGAAAGGTGGAAGGACAGATCATGGTTGGTGAAATTTTGGAATTCAAGATTGCACAGGAAAGCAGTTTGGATGGTAAGAAGGTCTACGATGCATCGTCTGGCCATGCACATGGGCTTCTGGGTTGTATGAAAAGGCTATGGAGACAGTCAGGGAACTGGAGGCTAGTGTTGGCTGGTCATCCCCATCACTGCTGAGGTCCCTAGTAGCCATGGCAAGGGGCGCAGTGGACAGGGAGCCTGTGAGCCAAGCGTTACGGTCCTCGGGTTCAATGATGGCAGCAATAAGCCTGGGAGAGGGAATGTCACAGGAAGACGTATCGCTGAGTGAAGGCTCTGGTGCCATAGAACAGAAGAAGCACTGAGGTCAAGGGTACTCCCAGCTGCCCTCCTGACCCCAAGACATGGGCCCCTGGGGAAGGGTGTTGCATGGCTGATGGGTAGGTTTTCCTCAAGGTGAACTGTGATCAGAGGAAGTATTTGGAAGCGTTTGATGATAAATAGTGACCGTAGCATTTTCATTTTTGTTTAACAATTTGAAAGAGCTTACACAGTGCAAAGTTTTTGAAGGGGATGTTCACTGCCTAGGAAACATTCAGGAGAAGCAACCAGAAACTGTTGCGATACCTTAGCATAAGCTTCCGTATTGACAAAGCTTGAGCTTTTTCAGATATCAGGATGACATGGAGAACATATTTGCATTTAACGCACATAGCTCCACAAAAATGTGGCGGTAGCAGTCCAGTGTCCTGCTAATCTTGGAGAAGGGTATTAAGGAAAAACTTTCATTTTCTGAGATGCCGCCTTCTGTAATACACATGCTCAAGAACGTCACAGAAGAGAATATTCAGCAATATGTAGAAACTGTGATGAATCAGAAGAAATAAACTAATGGCAATTTATCTTCCACTGTTTCAGAATTGGAACAACTTTTATATTAAAAGAGCTTCACTTGTACAGACGTGAGGAATGCCTAATTCCGCTTAACCGGCCTCTTGTGCCATAGGGATGTTATTTAGGGTGTTTTTTCTTTCATAAATATTGTGATTGCTTACTAATACAGATCAGGTGGTAGCACCTGGATTTTTCCTTTTAACTATCCAAGCCATCTTAAGTTATCCACATAGATTTAGGAAGAATTTTAGTGTTTCTGCTACTTGGCAAGTCTATGAGTTCAATTTGTATTAAAGATTTCAGAGTCTAAAGAATGATTCTGGCTTGGTCATTACAATACATAAGAAAAAATTACTGCCTTAAAAAATTTTAAACCTGCATAGCAACACTATTGTGATTCTTAAAATTTTTTTTCTAGTGTCTGATTTAAACTTTTCAATTTCAATTGTGGAGCAAAAAATTTCAGAGATGCAAATAAAGGTGAAAGTTGTGCTATATTAAAGCTATTTAATATATTAGCTGTGTGCATTTTAAGTATTAAAAGATATAGAGACAATTGGTAAAGTCAAATTGAGTGACCCAGATATTTTTGCCAGTCTTACTAAAGGGACAGTTATTTGAGTATATGGCATAGGTGCCCTAGAGTTAAAAGAATAGTCTTTAGAGTACGATGTCCTCCTGATATGAAAAGTTGCCCAAGTTACCTTAGATATTACTGATCCACCCGTGTCAGCTGATTTGGAAATTTCTAGAAGGAGTTGGGGATGCCTCTTAAGCTGGCCAGATGGCGTCACTTCTCTCTGCAGAGTTTGTGTTCCTGCCATTCCTTCTCTACACTCCAGAGACATCTAGAAGACCATCTTCCTATTGAAATCCAGCCCACACAAAAGACATTTTTACTGCATCTGGATTTAAAATATAAAACATAAATAAAAGAGAAGCCTTTCATTTTCCTAAAAAAACCACATTCCTACAAGACAATTAATTTGGTGCATTGCCTGGAAAATAATAGGCGTCCTCATTAAAGAGCATCTTCACATAGTGTTTGTCTGAAGAGTATGCGTTGTGTGTCATTTCTATAGAGAAATGCTGAAGTTTCTTAGAGGTTTTTTTCTGGCAGAATTTCTCTTCTATCTCATTCCCTTTGATTCTAACATTTTCTGCATTATTTATTGTGTGTGATAGTCCACAAAATCTTGCCCTTCAAAGAGATGGCGTGTTAAAGTGTCAAAAAGACCAGCTACTAGAATCAGCCTGCCTGTGGCCAGCTGGAAGAGAATGGGCATCCTAAGAGGAGAAGAGATTAAAGGAGCTTGGATCCATGCATCCTGATCTGAGACAGAGCTGGGAGAAAGAGTGCTATTGTGGCAGTAATAAACACATGGACTAGTGAGAAAAACTGGAAATACATGTGTGGAGTTATAAGAAGCTTAGAGACCTTACCTCTGCCATTCTAGATGCTGCCAGCGTCTCTGCAGACTTGATATTTTATAAAAACAAATGCTTCAGGAGGGAAGAGTTGGTGCCATCACTGGTTAGTGCTTGTCACCAGCACTGGAGAATTGATCCAACTAAGGACGACACTTGGGACCAGTTAATTCAAAGCTGGCTAGAAAAGAAGATACAATAAATCAGGGAGCAGAGCTTCATTTAAATATAGTGAGTGACTGGGAACGATTAGTTGAAATAGCTCAAAACCAGAAATATCTCAAAGGGCCGAAGGTAACTGTAAATACAACAACGCTAGGCTCTTACAAGTCATCAAACACCTAAATTAAAGCCATGTGACAAAACATTGGCCAACTAGATGTCAGCTGGAAACCGTACAAGAGCAGTTTTTTACAAGTGAGGAGTTCTGGGAGTTATCTTCTTCAAGACACATTTTGCTCAAATTACAAAAGGTAATTTTTAATAGCAATCAAGATAGGAAATTTGAGGAGACAGGGAGAAACATAAACACTTACATGAAGTCTAACAGAGGACTAGGGTCATAGCTGGAATATATTTTTATTAGATACTTTAAGAAAAGAAGACTTGTTTCCATCCCTATGACATTCATGGGTTTTTTTGTTTAATTTTCCAGTTTAGCTACTTCCCGACTTACAAAGGGACTGTGTTATAGGAGTTTCCGAGCCTGTCGTTCAGGTCCTGGAGTGTATCTTCCTATATACATAACATTGTAAATGGTACTCATATTCCACAGCTAACCATGAGGAGCTTTGCTGTTTGTCTGTATCTTAAGTGCGGCTGAAAATAGAGCTGCATGAGCCAGCCTGAGGGTTCTGGGATCTGAAGTCCATTCAGTGTAGAACAGAAATGTTGAAGAACAAAGGGAATTTCTTCCCATATCTCTGAATGTCACGCTTGTCCTAGACAGACTTCTCAATAGGAAAAGGTTTTGTTCACCTTTATGATAGTCAAGGTGCAGCCCTGCGTCTCCTTTCTTTGGGAGCTTGGCTTGGTGGGGTTAGTAAAGGAGATGGCTCAGACATCCAGAGCATCACGGTCTAAAGCCTCCCATGTGGCTCCCAGACACTTCCCTTTGCTCTAAAACTTTACGGTTTTATGAATTATAGAATTCCATTAATTCATTCAAATATCACATAACCTACATATTTTGTAACTATGGCAATGTTGTGATACAGAGCTGGGTATTGAAACTAGAATAAGACCATTATGATGTAATTTATCCCTTCAAAATTCCAGTGGTCTGAGGAAGAAGATACTTTGGTTATATTTTTTAATCTTATGAATAAATATTTTAAATATGATGAGGTCGTAAGAGATTTAGGAATCAGAAGTTTTCTTGTTTAGGACTAAGTTAAGCTGCTGTAACAAATAAAACCCCAGGTTTCAGTGACTGTATGGCAGTGTCATCTGCAGGCTCTGTTCCATGAAGTCCTTCTATACAGTGATTTGAGATCAAGGCTCCTTTTGTGTTGTGGTTCCACCATCTCCTAGAGCCTGGGAGTTTCTAAACCAGTTGGCAGAGAGAAGGAGGGAGGTGAGAAGCATTCTCTCTTCTTACCCACATTGGTCCAGAAGAGACACACACTCCTTTTGTTCTCATTCGGTTGGTGGTAACGAGGCATACGGCTACACCTAGATGTCCAGGGACCAGGAAATGCAGCTCCTGGATGCCTGGCAACTTTTCAGGGGTCGCTGTGGGAAGGAGAAGACAAGCTTTTCATGAGAAGTTAGCAGTCACAGGTACTCTGGCCCGAGAAAGAGTAAGCTTTCACCTTGTCCAAAGACATCAAGGTAGGTTTCCAGAAGATGCAGCATCTGATTTGCTTCGAAGGGTGACAGGCAAATAAATGAGATAAAGACATTTTTCCAGTCAACAAGTAAAGGAGAAACATCATGGAGCATTTGAGGAATTGAAAAGAATATAGTTAAAGCCCAGGGACTGGTTAGAAGACATTTCTCATGAAAGTAATGACCCACCGACATATCTGTATTAAGAGTTGGACAAAAGAAAGCCAGCTGGACCAAAGGCCTCTTAGGAAATTACTCATTTTACTTGCCTTTGTGGATAGTGTTAAAAGGATCAGATCTGGTTTTCTGCATCTCCGAATTTGATTCCTCTGATGAGAACTGCTGAGAATGCCAAATGAGTTCTCACGAAGAGGGCTTGAGGTTTCGTATTCTACAGGGTCGTCCTGGGTAAGTGCAGCCAGAGCCGATGAATAATAGAAACAGTGTGTATCTGTCAAGTGTAATTATGGCACTGAATATGCCCATCTTGCATTCTGATTCCTGTAGACATTAATTTCAACAGCTGAACATGCCGGCACTTCAGACCTGCGAGGATTTTACTTTGAGAAATAGCGTGACCTTATTATCTGGTGCCATTTTTAATACGGAAAAAAAACTCACATCTTGTTCACAATTATTTTATGGTAAAACTTGACTACTCTCTTTTTTAAAAAATCTTCTCAGGTATCTTAAGAACAGGAAAGAAGTAAGGAGGAATGTTTCAATCTAGTTTTAAATTCCTTCTGATTTTCTGTATTTAAATGAAATCTCATTCCTTGCATTTTGATTAAGTAATCTCTCTGATTAAACACTTGTTAAAATTATAGAATAGAGTGGCTTAAAATGTCACCAACCTTTGCAAAAGAAGTGCAAATGATCAGATTGTAACTTGTAAAAATTATACAAATAGTGTTTGTTTATTGTTGAATAATTTTCAAATCCAGAGAAGCACAAAGCATAAACCCCCAAAATCAGCTGTAAGCTCAGATGTTAACGTATGTAATACCACTCTTTCGGTGTGCACATTTGCAGACATTTTTCTATGCGCTTATATATAATTTCTTACAAGAAGGAGATCATAACAGTACATACTGTTTGTAACCTACTTGTTTCAAGTAACAACATTTTAGAAACACATTTCCCTGTCCATTTTGTTGATACTCCACAACAGTGATTTTTTTTCCCCTGAGGGCACAGACTGTATCAGAATCTTCAAGAGAGCATGTATGGTTTAGAAGATCATAATTTTATATTTACAAAACAAAACAAGAAAGCTATTGTTTTGTTATACAACCTACAGAATACAACACACACACACAAGAAATCTCATTGGCTGGTAGGATGTTTCTCTGAGATCTTCAGGGCTTTGTTGTATTGCCCATCAGCCTCCTACATCTGGGCATAACAACATGGGGAGGTGCTAATTACGATTATTATGTCAACAAATGGGAGCATGGTTTAAAAAAAATTGGGAAATACGGTGTCTCAATTGCCAAGTTCTCCATTTAACCAGTTATTCCTTATTGTTGGGCTTAACTTTTAAAAGGCAGATTTTCACACAATCTGCTCTACAGGCTTCCTGTTACTAATTCTCAGACCATCGTACCACTACTTAGCTAACGTATGGAGCACACTATTGCTGTTTAAGACTTTCTCACATACCCAGCATGGAGCAGCAGGGCAGGCTAAAATGATGAAAGTGGAAGACCTCACTGGGGAAGGCCACGCAAGGATGTGCCTTGCAGGACAGTGCTCCTAATGGATGACCTATTCCCAGAGCTCTTCCATTCACTCACCTTGTTGTCAAAGCAACTGAGGCAGAGGCTGGCACGTAGCTCAAGCCTACCCACAACTGTTCTCTCAAAGGAGCTCTTTAGACAGAAACCATGATCCATTCCTTCATCAAACAATGAAAAAAGTAAACATGCTTGTCTGTACTTTGTACAAATTGGCCCTTTAAAATGTTCTCACATGTTTTATATATACAGTCTTTACGGAGGCAAAATATTTGTTTATGCAGTATAATCAAGGGAGTTGTCTTTTCAGCTGTTATAACCAAAATTAGAGAAAAGGAAGAGTTCTTGATGTGATTCATTTTTGTTATTTAACATTATCCATTCCCATGGGATGCTTCAAGTAGAAGCTGGTTGGCCCAACCCCAAGGGACACTGTGAAGTTGTGTCCTGTCATTTTCCGGAGGTGGAAATACATGACCTGAAGGGTCTATTACTCTTCCACAATGTTAATTGGGCATTTCTCCAAGGATAATTTCAACCTTGAGATTCTAAGATCCTGTATTTTTAATATTCGACCCTAAGATTCCTCATTTCTGATATTCATTACTAAATAGAAGAACAAACTGAAGTAATTGTAGCTAGAGAAAAACTGTTAAGATAATTTAGATCTTTTGCAAAGATTCCAAGGAACTTTTGCAGGTCTTTCACACTTTAAGAAAGTTGTTATGTAGAAAGAGAGTGATTCTCCTCTCCTTTCATTTCTCTCTGCGTTCCCATTTAGATAACATCCCTGCCGACCCCGTGGCATGGTTTCACTTTTTCTCCACTATCTGCCTGATACTGCAAATACTGTAGTTGAAGCGCATCTGGTGTTGTAATGGAAAACAGAATAAATCTGTTTTTATATTCCGAGTTCATAGCATGTAGAACATAGACTTGTCGTTTGGTACTTCTTTCCTCATTAGAGAGGTCTTGTCTGAAGTCATACCAAGCTGGCATTGAAAGAATCTGCTAGAAAGGAAACAATGTGCTGTAGAACAGAGAGAAAGAAACGGTGTCTGGGGATGACCTGTAGTCTGGGCTGAAACAGTCTGTGGCCGCCAGGAGACAGTCTGCTTTCCTTCTGACAGGCGTGTTCACAGCTCTAGCAGCAGGCATGCACCTTCCAAAGGCTTTTCCTTTTCTCCTTGGGTCTTTGGCTTTTACTCATGGTGTGTCCCCATAAGCATAGCCATCCATAGCTCAGTCATTTATAAATTACAATTAATTAATTGACGGGTATGTTGTCTCCTTGTAAGCTTCAGCGTGGTCCATGCTAACACCTGTGAGCTGTTTTCCAATTCAAGCTGTTTCAGCACCCAGTTGTATTACCTCCTTTGGCCCTCAAATCCCACACTCCATTCGCCTTGAACTCTCCACAGCCAGGTATCTCAACGAACATCACCTGAAACCAGCCCCATAAATCACCCCGGTCCTCCACCAAGCACATGTCCTCCAATGAGTGTTTTTCATTTTGCTGCACAACCTGACCTTGGTCAAGAGAGAAGCTGCTTCTACATCCATTGCCTCCTCGGTCCAGTCTCCTCTCCATCTCAGGAGAATCCTTAGGCATCCAGTTTCGAGGTTTTTCTCCTGCAGCTTCAGCATTTCCTTTTATCACAAATACTCTGTCCTCACAGTCACCATCTGGGACTTTCATTTATTCTTCCAAACTGGCACTCTCTGCCCAGCACACAAGTCCCCACTGATTCCAAACATGGGGGTATTTGAACCCTGACTGCATGTCCCTTACTGAGGACAGGTGCTGTTTCAAGTCACATGTCCTTTTGGGAAGCGTGTTGTCTTTTTCCTTTTTGAATCATATAGGTCCATTGATATTCAAGAAGTTATTCTCAGAAGGTAGTTAAATGCATGGAGAAAACTAAAATTAGAAAGGCTTTGCATTTTAAAGACAGCTCTGTTTTCTCGTGGCCAGTGGTAACTCCCTTTTGCTTCCTTTTCTCTGTGGATGCCTTTGTTTGTGAAGTTATTTTTTTAACTATAACAAAAAGCTTAAAGGCAAAAATACATAAAGAGAAATACTTCTCATACTCAGGAGGTTATCAACATACGAGAGATTTAAAAATGAGTTCATAGCATTGATTGTTAAGCTCCAGGCATTTCCTTGAAGAACTTCCAAAAGACTTCAAATAAATTTTCTCCTTGCCAATGTTCATCTTCAGATGTGTTTAACACTGAGATTTTGGATGTGAATATGCATATTGGCTCTAAAACTTTCCATACTCACAAACTAAGACTATAGTAGAGAAAAATAGGATTTTTAAAAAATGTCCTGCATAATATGAAAAGCAGTACAGCACAGTTAGAAAAACAGAAGCTCAATGCTTAGTTATAACTGGATGTTAGCGTCTTACAGACTCAATTTCCTTACCTAGGCAGTGAAGGTGAGCTTGGAAGTTGGACTTCATTTTTGTACATCTTTCAGTCTGAACACTGTTGGACTTGATTACATGCCTCAAAAGCAAAGTGATTATTTTTGCAGAGAATTAGACCAGCTGCAAACTTGGAAGGACCACAGCTCACACAAAATTTCACACAATTGTTTTGAGGGTCCCCCAAAACAACCCTCATTTTCAATGATTCTCTAAAAGGACTCACAGAGCTCATCAAAGGCTGCTCTACTCGTGGTTATGGCTATGACAAGGAAAGAATGCAGATTAGAATCAGACAAGAGAAGAGCACAGAGGGCAGAGACCAGGAGAAGCCCCAGGTACCAAGCCCCCAGATGTGCGCTTCCTATAGAGTCACGGACACCTTACTTTCCCGGAACTGACTGTGCCAGTATGCATGGGGTACTGCCAACCAGGGCAGCTCCCCTGAGCCTCAGTGTTCAGGGTCTTTATTCAGACTCCTTTATTTAGGAATGGTCCACTGCCCATGTGGCCAACCTTGGTTTCCAGCCCCTCCAGGGACTGAACTGTGTGAGCCAAACCCCTACCCTACATCACATCATTGGTCTAGCTGGAGTGGTCAGCCCCTACCCCAAATACTGTTTGATGAGGTTCCTACCCCAAATACTATCTGGTAAGGCCAGCCTCTACCCTAAATCACATTGTTAGACTGCCTGGCATGACCCAAGGCCCCCAGGCACACAGAGACACCCCAACCCGGCATAACACTCCAAGGCTTTAGATATTATCTACCCAAAGCCAAGGGCAAAGTCCAGACCCCTCCTTGGAAAAGGTTAAACTCTTCACTACACAGTTTGAAAATCTCTTGACGACAAGGAAGCAAAAGATTCCTAGGGCCTTCCTACTAGAATGAAACTTGGCAACCCTAGTGTTTAAAGTAGTATTCCATGTAAATTGATACAGCCACTATGGAGAACAGTATGGATGGAGGTTCCTTAAAAAACTAAAAACAGAACTACCATACGACCCAGCAATCCTGCTACTGGGCATATACCCTGAGAAAACCATAATTCAAAAAGAGTCATGTACCAATATGTTCATTGCAGCTCTGTTTACAATAGCCAGGACATGGAAGCAACCTAAGTGTCCATCAACAGATGAATAGATAAAGAAGATGTGGCACACATATACAATGAATATTACTCAGCCATAAAAAGAAACGAAATTGAGTTATTTGTAGTGAGGTAGATGGACCTAGAGTCTGTCATACAGAGTGAAGTAAGTCAGAAAGAGAAAACCAAATACCGTATGCTAACACATGCATTTGTAATCTATGAAAAAAAAATAGTCATGAAGAGCCTAGGGGCAAGACAGGAATAAAGACACAGACCTACTAGAGAATGGACTTGAGGATATGGGGAGGGGGAAGGGTGAGCTGTGACAAAGTGAGAGAGTGGCATGGACATATGTACATTACCAAACGTAAGGTAGGTAGCTAGTGGGAAGCAGCCGCATAGCACAGGGAGATGAGCTCGGGGCTTTGTGACCACCTGGAGGGGTGGGATAGGGAGGGTGGGAGGGAGGGAGACACAAGAGGGAAGAGATATGGGGATATATGTATATGTATAACTGATTCACCTTGTTATAAAGCTGAAACTAACACACCATTATAAAGCAATTACACTCCAATAAAGATGTTAAAATAAAATAAAATAAATAGTATTCCAGGACCGCTTGTATCAGTCACCTGGCATTAGCAAAATACAAACTCCACAGTCCTGCCCCAACTTACTGAGTGAGAGGAGCCTTGAAATGTGCATTTTAAGCATGTTTCTTTAGCATTTTCTTATGCAGGCCAAAATTTGAGAAATGTAATTTTGATTCAAGGTCTTTGTTCCCAAGAGTAGAGTGAAAATAGCATGAGATGTAGAAATGGGAGAAAATTCTGCTTCTGGCTCCACTACTGGGTTTATCTTGGACAAGTCTTTGTTCCTCAAATGTTATAGGTTTGGGAACAACATTTGGCACAGTTTGTTTCAAACAGACATGACTCATGTATCAAGTTCCCAGACTGAGGAATATACATTAAGTTACTGTATGCCCTCAGGGAAGATGCTTATAGAATACAAGCTGGCATTCCTTATATATGCTTGTGTCTTAAGTTACGGTTTGCATTAGGAAAATGCATGGATTTCCTTTTTTCAGAGTATCTAGATAATTGGCCTCCATGGCAGGAGTGTTCCTATTCATTCATTCATTCATTCATTCATTCATAAATTGTTGAGTGCTTACTCTGTGTCAAGCATTGTTCTAGGCACTGAACAAAAACTGAACAAAATGGAAAATACGTCTGCTTTAATGAGTCCAGGAGCACATATATGTTGTGCTAGATGGCGATACGTGCTATGTAGATCCAGAAAAATTAGGATAAAGGGGCAAAGGCAGCTAAAGGGGGTGGGGGGTTGCTGTTTAACATAGAAGGTTTAGGAAAGGAATTTCTAATATGAGGGCTGTGTACAGAGGGATAGAAAAGCAGCCGTAGAGTTATTTGGGTAAAGGGACCAGTAAGTGCTTAGGCGCTGAGTCGAGAGCAGTTTCACAATGTAGTGAAAGAGAAAGCCTTAAGGTGATGGCGTTACAGAAAGACTGAGAGGAACAGACACAGAGCACACAGGCAGCTCCTTCAAGGAATCTGCAACAACAGGGAGCAAAGAAACGGGATGTGAAGACAAGAGAAGGATTTTGTAGTGGAGGTGGTGGTGGTTAGCATTAGAGGTAGGTTCACACGGTCACGTGGAATGATTCAGTAGAGGACAAATTATAGATACTGTAGAAGGGGAGGGGGAATTGCTGGAGGGACGTCCTGGAACAGATAAGAAGGGATGGCACCCAGTGTGCAGTGGAGCGCCTGGCCTTGGACAGTATCATAGGTGGTCTCTTTACTTCTTCTTCCTGTTTCTCACCTCTCTGGTCCCCATAATGACCTCATTTTCAGCCTACCTGTGTCTTCTCATACCCTTTCCTGTTGTCTAAATTCTTTTGTCTCCTAATGGACACTTAGCCCTTCCTTCATGAAAAAGAAAGCAGAAAATTCATAACATTCCCCACTCGTAGAGTGAGGCTAAAATATCTGCTCTGCCTATTACCAGTTTTGTTGTATGGATCAAATGAGATTTGGTGCAGAATAGCCCTTTGGAAGCTATCCATCCTTGAACTTCACTGTAGAATGAAAGAAACAAATCATCATCAAAACTGCAGCCGTGTTAGCTGGTCTTCTCAGTGTGCTCACTTTGTGTACCTTCCCTTGTGTTTTTACCTATTCTGTGTTGAATGGCCAATTTTTTCTGCTGCTTCCAACTGATGCTTTGAGTCTAATGTCTGAATGTTATCTCACCTGCTGGGAAAACCCAGAGTCCAAAAGCCTACTATTCTGGTCAGTTGTTAAATTCGTCTCTCAGTACATTAAGCCTGGAGTGATTTGTTTCCGAAAACTCATGGTTAGAATGAGAGTGAATAGTGCCACCTGCTGGAATTACACTTGAAGGAGGGGAGGGGGAAAAAAAAAAATATATATATATATATATATATATATCCAGAGCTGCCCATGGTTCTGTCCCATTCATTGCTTTGTCACTCAAATGAAGTCATGATCCAGATATGATCAAAAGTAATCTCTGCCATCATGCTTGTTTCTAATGCCCATATGCCACCTTGTGCATTTCTCTTCTAATATCTCTCTTTTCTCCCTGTAGTGATCCAATATCTACCACTACTAGTGAGACCAGCTCTATTTCATTTATTGTTTCTCTTAGAATCTCTTGGAAATTAGATCATAGAATGTTCGCATTTGAAGGGACCTTAGAGCTCATCAGTGTTTTCAGGCACATTTTGGACATAGAAACTCTTGTGAAACTATAGATGTAATCCTCCTTTCAGACACCAATAAACAGAGCCCAAAAGGTGACAAAGCAAAGTGAAGACTAGAACTCATAAATACTGATTGCTAAACTGTTCTCTATATCAGTTAAGATGCTTTTAGCTGCAAGGAAGATGGCTTTAGCAATAAGGGATATCTCACATAAGAAGTCTTGAAGTGGCTCCAGGAATAATTCAGGGGCTGAACAATGTCAGCTAAGCCCCAGGTTCATCCCATTTCCCTCCCTGTTCTCCTCAGTGTGTCTGACTCCACCAACACTACAAACCACATCTCCTCCCAAGACCAAGGAGCAAAAGGGGATGACTGTCTCTTCTCTTACCAATTAATTAATTTTCCTTCCAAAGACTCCCCCTCATGTCTTACTGGCCAGAAGGAAATGATACCTCCCATCTTAAGTGGGTTGCTGGCAGAGAGCTCAGAATTCTCATGTTTGACTTAGATGAATCCAGATACACCCTCTGGGCCTGGGGTAGGGTCATCCATACCTGAAGCATGAAGTTGTATGGAAGCACATAGTTTCCTGGGCAAAATCAGGTCGGCTCACAAGGAAAAGGGTGGGGGATTGTCTAGCTGTCGGGCAGGATTCTCCATGGGTCTCTCCCATTTCTGCTTGTCTTCTAAACAAGAGGCACTGTCAGCTTTGTTCGTACCTTTTAAAGGATGTGTGTATAGCAAACAGTCTCGGAGGATAGAATGTCTTCCTCCAGAACAGAGAGTAGATTTGTTTCCTGACCAGGATAATAAAGCCAATGTCTCTCCCCAGGACAAAAGTTAAGCAGGTTTGCTAGCAGCCCTTTTGAAACTTCGGGATTTCCTAAAGTCAGGGCTCCTTGGCTGTGATGCAAACTCACTGCATAGGCAGCATCCACCTGAGCTGCTCCACGTGGCCCCCATGGGACCCTGGGGACCAAAGAAACCAAGGAGGACTGACGCTCATGCCGCCTGCTGCACCGTGAAGAACGCAGTGCGTTGTCTCTGACCCTCGAGTCTCCTGTCTTCTGCCAGCATCTACAAAACGATGGCAGGCTAACTTGTGAGTTTGCAAGAAAGATGCTTCCCAGTTCCTGACACTAAGAGAAAGGCAGCCATTCGTGTGTGCTACCGTGTTCTTTCTAATGAGCCATGCTAGAAACATCCAATCTTTAAATACTTATTTCTGAAAATAAGAATAGTGTCGATATGTCAGAAATTCCTTTTCTACAGTCAGAAACAGGGCAACACTTCAGTCTCCTGGAGACACACATTAAGAGGATGGTGTCGCTGGCTCTCGTGTCTTTTACTCTGCCTCCCTTTCATTCGCTTGCTGACTCTCTCTGTAATTAGCTCTTTTAAAATGTCAGCTCCTCTCACCCAGAAACGGAGAGAAATCATCCACAAACTGAACTTCAGAAGCTTTTAAAACACACTTGCCGTTTGGCTGGGAGACGGGATTTCTCAAAGGCAATGTCAGGGAAGCTGACATAGAATAAATGGGAAAAAGGAACCCCTTCCCTCACTCTCAGGCGGGGCCTCAGGAAGCACCAGAAGGGAAGTGGGATGGGCTGAAATTGTGGACATTACTTCAACAGAGCCTGGGTGGAGCCTCTTGGAGGAGGATTCTGCTCTCGGGGGCCCTCGGCCTTGAGTCCCTCTTCCTGCACCCAGCTGGGGAGAGGACTGAGCTCCAGCAGGTCCTCGAGACCTTCTTTCCTCCTCTAGGGGGAAGTGTTGATGTTAAGGAACAGGGGATCTAGTGCGACAAGCAGAGAAGGAAGTATGGATATTTCCTGGTAACTGCTGGTCCTCAGACCTGAACAGGGGCTTCCCTGGTGGCATAGTGGTTGAGAGTCCGCCTGCTGATGCAGGGGACGCGGGTTCGTGCCCCGGTCCGGGAGGATCCCACATGCCGCGGAGTGGCTGGGCCCGTGAGCCATGGCCGCTGAGCCTGCGCGTCCGGAGCCTGTGCTCTGCAACGGGAGAGGCCACAACAGTGAGAGGTCCGCGTACCGCAAAAAAAGACCTGAACAAAAATTCGTTAGAGCAGGAAGAGAGGAAATTAGAGGAGCATTCATCCCTCTGAGTCAAATTTTAGAGTTAAACTCAATTTATCCCTAAATCGTATTTCCCTGATGGCTGTTGATGCCTTTGAAGCAAAACCGACTTTCCTTCTTAGCTCAGGAAGTCTTGTTCTCTGGCTATTCTGATAACTTACATTTTAAAATGCATCTGCTAAGACACAGCACTGCAAGAACAGAACAAATTCAATCTTAAAAACCGAGGTTACGTTTTCCCCATTGACCATGCCAGAAATTCAGGGAAAGGTCATTCAGTTCATGAGTCGTATGATCGTCGACCCATATTCTGATCATACTTCTGCAGAAACCTTGGTGAAGGTCACTGGCCTCTATCAGGTCACAGTGACCCTGGAAGGCAGGAGCTCCCAATTTAGAGAAGAAATTTCACCAGAGCACGTGTGGCGTCACCACAGGTGTTAAAATTAAAGTTCCCTTTCTAACGACATAAAGGAACCAAATTCCTTGGTACAACTAGGTTGATGAAATTGAGTTCTGCGTCTAATGTCCCTGGAGTTCAATAAAGTTAATGCAGCTTTCAGAGGGGCCTGGCCCAGAGGTGGGGAACAGTCTAGGTCTTGAGAGAATCTGGCCCACTGCGGTTTTTAAATCAGAAGTTTGATTGCTTGCAACATCATTTCAAAGTGGTACCAGTCCAGAGAAGCTGAATTTTTCATTAGCCTGGGGGAAAAAATGACAGATAGTTAATTAAACTGCTTGGAGATTAGTCAGAGGCTCATTGATAGATAGAGGAGCTGAATCTCTTTATAAGCAAAGTTAGAAGATCCAGTGGTGCGCCTCATCTTTCCTGTCAAAAGAATTCACCAAGCTAAGGAGCTGGGACCCGCATGCCACTACCTCGCCTGCCAATCGCAGGAAAAATATACACTTAAAAAAACATATTTATAAAGCACTAGGTAGTCACTGAAGAACTTGAAACCTAAAATGTGTTGTGAGAAAGCTACTGACAATTGGAGTTACCAAAGCAACCTCCTAGTCCATTTTTCCATTGTTGAAAGGTGATTTATTAAAGGAGTTTGATTGGGAGCAGATCTATAAAAAAAAAAAAAAAAAAGAAGAAGAAGAAGAATGATTTGTGATTAGTGCTGGAGGGTAGGTTATGAGAAGGACCTGACATCCCAGATGGCGAACATCCAAGGTGTGCAACAAATGGTTCAAGAAAGGGTTTTTTCTGCAGGACTCTGGAGCTGCCCTTTGCCCAGCCCCAGAGGTCCGGGAGAGATGTGGGTCATCCTCATTGCATGCACAATTCACAGCTCCCTGACTTTCCATAGGAACCTTAAGGATTAGATCAAGGAAATAAAGTTTTGTGAATGCCCGCAAAGCAGTAGCTCTCAACTCTAGCTATATATTAATATTTTCCAGGAAGCTTTTAAAAACTACCAGTGCCTACCTAGCTGAGTGGGAATCCCTGGGGGCGGAGCTGGTGTGTTTCGTAAAGCTCCCAGGTGACGCTTGGTGCAGCCAGAGCTACAGGTCACGCCCTAAGAGCTACTGAAGAGTCAGGGTGTGTGTAGAGCCAAAAGGTCTCAGGCTCTGAAACCTGAGAAGCCTGGTTCCCATCCTGACTCCACTACTCACTCAATCTAAGGTGCTCGACATGTGCTTAAGTGCGCCAGCCTTCAGTTCCTTATCTGGAAAGAGTCAATGATGGTAACTTCCTGATAAAATAAACCAATGTATACCTGACCCCCAATCCAAGTTTATTTTCCTTCCCCTGGTTATTAATGGTTAACAATGGGTTCATGTTTTATCCCTCCTTAAAGGATTTCACCTTGGACCTTTGTAGCAAGTGACTAGCTTAGATTTCTTTTCTCTCCGTGCTTGGTTTTACCTCTAGAATTCACCACTGTTTGGCATCTGGGAGGGAAGTACTCACGTGCCTTTCATGCTTTGTGCTCCTCTAGCTGCCACGGAAGTGTCCTTTTCATTTGATGTCGGAAACGGGCCAGTGGAGATTGTGGTGAGGTCACCCTCGCCTCTCAACGATGACCAGTGGCACCGGGTCACCGCGGAGAGGAATGTCAAGCAGGCCAGCCTGCAGGTGGACAGGCTGCCCCAGCAGACCCGCAAGGCCCCAACGGAAGGCCACACCCGCCTGGAGCTCTACAGCCAGCTGTTTGTCGGTGAGTGATGGGACAGCAAGAGTGACTTCTCTGTTGCTTGAAACAACTTCTACCTTGGGAAAAAATAAAACTGCCTACGTAGGATTCTGATAGAGATTTTTCCAAAAGTAAGTGTTTTTGCCTCTTGTGGTCTCATCTGAAACAGAATGGAACAAGGAAGAGGACCCAGGAACCCTAAATCTGGTTCTACCCTCCGCTTTCTGTTGTGTTTTCTTTTTGGCCACATTGCACGACACGTGAGATCTTAGCTCCCCGACAAGGGATTGAACCCGTGTCTCCTGCGTTGGAAGTGCAGAGTCTTAACCACTGGACCACCAGGGAAGTCCCTACTCTCTGTGTTCTGGAGCCCACAATCCTCATCTACAAAATGAGAGGGTGGGCTAGGACATCTCTGAGGTCTCTGATCTATGCAGTTTTGGGCTTATGGTTTTAGAACTGCATAAATTTCCTTAATGATTTAGAGCACTTGTAAATGTGCAAAAGGAAGGATGGAAGTAGGGGAGGGAGGGAGGGAGGGAGGGAGGGAGGGAGGGAGGAGAAGGGATGGGCTCCCTAAGTTCAGGGTTGCTTGAAATGATAAGTAGAAATCCACTCCTTTCTCTACCTAGCCTCAAGGTTCTAGGCAGAGAAAGACTTAGACTTCTCCTTACGTAACATCTTTCCACAGAGGAAAGAGATCAACACTGAGAAGAAATTGAAAAAGAGCAAAAAGTAAAGTATCCTTTGCGAGAAGTGGATCTAGCCCCACATTCCGGTCTTTGCTTATGACATGTCCTAGCTGAACCTAACATTACTTTCAATCAATACTCGTTTCCATGGCTTGTGAGATTTTAACTTTCGTCTTCCAGAATACTAATATTTTAGGAAATTAGCTATTTTTCTTCTGTTGAATGAAAAGAAAGCAAGTTTGAAGGACTTGGTGGCTGTCTTGCCACCTTAGACCTCCCCTCTAGGTGTGTGTGGGTTAATTGGTCTCAGACCCAGCAAAAGCAGACATGACCTTCCACCTGGGCTCCACCCACTGGAGGTCAGAGTCCCGATGGTGTCTTTCATAATTATGGCAGGATGTTTTAAGAACATTAGACAGTCACGAAAAGACAGGTAAAATTTGACGTCCACTCCTTTGGTGAAATGTGGGCAAATTGTTAACGTAGTCGGTTACCTTTGGAAGTGAGACTGACTTGATAGCAAGCCACGTCAGCCAGGGGCCATGAAAGTTACAGATTTTGAAGGAAGTACTGACTGCTCCAACCCAACCAGAGCTCAGTCCCTTCCAAATCCTCCCCTCAAGTTATAGTTCTCAAAATTACACATTATTTTTAAGTTACTTTTTTATTGAAGTACAGTTGATTTACAATGTTGTTTTCCTGGTGCACAGCAAAGTGAGTCAGTTATACATATATATATTCTTTTCCATATTCTTTTCCATTATGGTTTATCACAGGATATTGAATATAGTTCCCTGTGCTATACAGAAGGACCTTGTTGTTTATCCATTCTATATATAATAGTTTGCATCTGCTAATCCCAAACTCCCAAACCAACCCTCCCCCACCCCCTGCCCCCTTGACAACCACAAGTCTGTTCTCTATGTCTGTGAGTCTGTTTCTGTTTCATAGATAAGTGCATTTGTGCCATATTTTAGATTCCACATATAAGTGATACCATACAGTATTTGTCTTTCTCTTTCTGACCTACTTTGCTTAGTATGATAATCTCTAGGTCCATCCATGTAGCCACAAATGGCACTATTTCATTCTTTTTTATGGCTGAGTAATATTCCATGGTATATGTATTCCACATCTTCTTTATCCATTCATCTGTTGCTGGACATTTAGGTTGCTTCCCTGTCAAGGCTGTTGTAAATAGTGCTGAACATAGGGGTGCATGTATCTTTTTTTTTGGCTGTGTTGGGTCTTCATTGCTGCACGCAGGCTTTCTCTAGTTGCGGCGAGCAAGGGCTACTCTTCATTGCGGTGTGCAGGCTTCTCATTGTGGTGGCTTCTCTTGTTGCAGAGCACGGGCTCTAGGTGCAGGCTTCCGTAGTTGTGGTGCATGGGCTCAGTAGTTGTGGCTCATGGACCCTAGAGCGCAGGCTCAGTAGTTGTGGCACACAGGCTTAGTCGCTCCCCCGCATGTGGGATCTTCCCGGACCAGGGCTCGAACCCATGTCCCCTGCATTGGCGGGCGGATTCTTAACCACTGTGCCACCAGGGAAGTCCTGCATGTATCTTTTTGAATTATAGTTTTGTCCCGATATATGTCCAGGAGTGGGATTGCTGGATTGTATAGCAACTCTATTTTTAGTCTTTTGAGAAACCTCCATACTGTTCTCCATGGTGGCTGTACTAATTTACATTCCCACCTACAGTGTAGGAGGGTTCCCTTTTCTCCACAGCCTCTACAGCATTTATTTGTAGACTTTTTAATTATTTTTATAAAACATCAGGTCCACTGATTCCTGCCAAAAGCTGTGAACAAATTCTCCTTTATCAACACATCTTACCCAGATCACCTAGGACAAGTTTCCTCCTAAATCCTGTTCTCCCAGGCATGCTGGTTAGATTCTACTTGGTTTTCATTATGACAGGTGACCCTAACTGACCCAATTTCTCACTTTTCTGAGATCTCCCTGGATGCAGAGATCCAATTTTACTTTTATCCCTTTCTGTCTACTGACTGCAGTGGTCTCCAAGAGTCTTAGAGACCAAGTAAAGCTGTAACATGAAAAAGGGTAGGGGGAGGCATTTATTATGGTCTTGGAAAGAATTTTGACTCATGTAAACAAGATGACCTGGGAACAGCTTAATAAAAGAGAAGAGGAGAGGGCTGTGGTCAGAGTCTGACAGAACACTTAAATCTAAGGGAGAGGCAGGAAGAGTAGCATCTCAGGAAGAAGAATGAAGAGGAATGAAAAGAACAAGCAAGGAAAAACCAGGAGACAGGCTGTCACAGGAGGAGAGAGTTTCATGAAACTGCTTATCATTGACAAATAATATCAAGTCCCATGTGTAAAATAGAGCTAAGAAAATGTTCTTTCAATTTAGTAATTATGAAACCACTGTTGACTTTGGAGAGAGAAAAGTTTCAGAACAGTGGGCTGATATGATGAGTCAGCAGCTTCCTTTCACTTGATGAAAAAGAGTAAGTCTCCTGTGCCACTTTCTAATTTCCTGTTATCTGAGATGTGGGCGTGAGGCACATCTCCCGGACACAAGCTATTTGAGACAGTATGAGAAATATTGGTCTGCAATAGAAGTCTACCCCAGGGGAATTGGGGAGGGGCTTGTTTCCAGAAAACAACAAATTCAACAGCTCTGAAGTCCTGGAGCCAGTTATCCCAAGACTATTCGATAGGGATTCAGGCAACCGGGAAATTGTTCTCAATTCAGCTCTAATAACAAGTGTTACCACTTTTCCTCTTTGAGTCTCTTTTTTCATCAAATAAAGGAATTGGATTAGTTGGTCTCCAAACTTTCTTCCAACTTCAGCCATTTAGGATTGTGTGTTTAGAAGTGGTTTGAAAAGTTCTGAGTTGCCAAGTGATTACCCATAACACCATGGGCTTGAATCCCACCTCTGCCACTTAGCATCTGAGGGACCACTGACAAGTTACCTAATATATCTGTCAAGTAGGAATACAGTTCCTATGTCTCAGGAGGAGATGAGCTAGTCCATGCTAAGTGCTCCATATAGTATCTGGCACAGAGCCAGTACTCATTAAATAGGAGGTATTTCTCTACCTTTTCCTTTACCTTTTATTCCCTTAGCTTTCTTCTTGCTCCATGTAATATTCACCCTCTCCTACAGAACTCACTTCCCTACAGAACTCACTTCTAACTGGCTTGTTTCCTCCTTCCCAAAATACTGACCTGAAATGGGATCACTTCACCCCACCAGCCCTGAAGGAAAGGTCACGTGCTACATGGCCCTCGACATCCACGTCACTCCACAGTCACTCCACACACCTGCCATGGTGGCCACAGAGCAGCAAGCGAGGGCCCAGGAATTTTCTCACCAAGAAAGGAAGTGAGCATCCCTCTGAAAACACCACCCAGCATCCCTTTTTACAGCGGAGACTTGGGGCACAGCTGCCCGAGAGTTCCATCCGGGTTCTAGAGAAGGAAGGGCTTAAAAGCTCAACCTAGAGCTAAAAGACGTTCTTGGCTTTGGACTCTACAGAAGGCCACCCTCTCCCTGCTGCCTACGTTAGCAAGGCCAGGATCCTGTCTCCTCTTCCAAAGTCACTGAAAAACAGAGGATACAGTTCTCTTCCCTCTACATGTTAAATGTAATTAGAAGGTAGAGCCTCCTTTCCATTGGATAGTCCCCCGCCGCGAAGTGGGAGGAGATAAGGCTCCATCCTTCAATAACACTTATCTACCCAACAACTGGGCTGGGGGAGCAGTAGAGTCTCCATGGCATAGACGAAGAAACTGTGCTCAGAGAGCCTAAGTAAACTGCCTGATGCCATACAACTACATGCAGTGATGAATGTGAGATTCAGACTTGAATTTGTCTGGCTCCAAAATCTCTGTTCCTTCTATGACAGTAAAACAAAGGAGAAGAAGAGCAAGAGAGCCATGTGGCTGACAGGGTCTTAGTGCCCCGGCCTAGTGTCAGGCCTGAGCCTCTGAAGTGGGAGAGACGAGTTCAGGACATTGGACCACCAGAGACCACCCGGCCCCATGTAATATCAGTCGGCAAGAGCTCTCCCAGAGATCTCTGTCTCAACGCTAAGACCCAGCTCCTCTCAACGGCCAGCAAGCTCCAGTGCTGAACACCCCATGGCAAGCAACTAACAAGACAGGAACAAAACCCCACCCATTAGCAGAGAGGCTGCCTAAAATCATAGTGAGTTCACAGACACCCCAAAACACACCAACGGACGTGGCCCTGCCAACCAGAAAGACAAGATCCAGCCCCACCCACCAGAACAAAGGCACCAGGCCCCTCTACCAGAAAGCCTACACAAGCCCCTGAACCAACCTTACCGACTGGCGGCAGACACCAAAAACAACGGGAACTGTGAACCTGTAGCCTGTGAAAAGGAGACCCCCAAAACAGTAAGTTAAACAAAATGAGAAGACAGAGAAATATGCAACAGATGAAGGAGCAAGGAAAAAACCCACCAGACCAAATAAATGAAGAAGGAATAGGCAACCTACCTGAAAAAGAATTCAGAATAATGAGAGTAAAGATGATGCAAAATCTTGGAAATAGAATGGAGAAAATACAAGAAACGTTTAAAAAGGACCTAGAAGAACTAAAGAGAAAATAAACAATGATGAACAACACAATAAATGAAATTAAAAATTCTCTAGAAGGAATCAATAGCAGAATAACTGAGGCAGAAGAATGGATAAGTGACGTGGAAGATAAAATAGTGGAAATAACTACCACAGAGCAGAATAAAGAAAAAAGAATGAAAAGCATTGAGGACAGTCCCAGAGACCTCTGGGACAACATTAAATGCACCAACATTCGAATTATAGGTGTCCCAGAAGAAGAAGAGAAAAAGAAAGGGTCTGAGAAAATATTTGAAGAGATGATAGTTGAAAATTTCCCTAATATGGGAAAGGAAATAGTCAATCAAGTCCAGGAAGCACAGAGAGTCCCATACAGGATAAATTCAAGGAGAAACACGCCAAGACACATATTAATCAAACTATCAAAAAATAAATACAAAGAAAAAATATTAAAAGCAGCAAGGGAAAAGTGACAAATAACATACAAGGGAGTCCCCATAAGGTTAACAGCTGATCTTGTAGCAGAAGCTCTACAAGCCAGAAGGCAGTGGTAGGACATATTTAAAGTGATGAAAGGGAAAAACCTACAACCAAAATTACTCTACCCAGCAAGGATCTCATTCAGATTCGACGGAGAAATCAAAATCTTTACAGACAAGCAAAAGCGAAGAGAATTCAGCACCACCAAACCAGCTTTACAACAAATGCTAAAGGAACTTCTCCAGGTAGGAAACACAAGAGAAGGAAAAGACCTACAATAACAAAGCGAAAACAATTAAGAAAATGGTAATAGGAATATACATATCGATAATTACCGTAAATGTAAATGGATTAAATGCCCCAGCCAAAAGACATAGACTGGCTGAATGGATACAAAAACAAGACCCATATATATGCTGTCTACAAGAAACCCACTTCAGACCTAGGGACACATACAGACTGAAAGTGAGGGGATGGAAAGAGATATTCCATGCAAATAGAAATCAAAAGAAAGCTGGAGTAGCAATTCTCATATCAGACAAAATAGACTTTAAAATAAAGACTGTTACAAGAGACAAAGAAGGGCACTACATAATGACCAAGGGATCAATCCAAGAAGATACAACAATTGTAAATATTTATGCACCCAACATAGGAGCATCTCAATACATAAGGCAAATGCTAACAGCCATAAAAGGGGAAATCGAAAGTAACACAATCATAGTAGGGGACTTTAACACCCCACTTTCACCAATGGACAGATCATGCAAAATGAAAATAACGAAACACAAGCTTTAAATGACACATGAAACAATATGGACTTAGTTGATATTTATAGGACATTCCATCCAAAAACAACAGAATACACTTTATTCTCAAGTGCTCATGGAACATTCTCCAGCATAGACCATATCTTGGGACACAAATCAAGCCTTGGTAAATTCAAGAAAATTGAAATCCTATCAAGTATATTTTCTGACCACAACGTTATGAGACTAGATATCAATTATGGAAAAAAACTGTAAAAAATACAAACACATGGAGGCTAGACAATACAGTACTAAATAACCAAGAGATCACTGAAGAAATCAAAGAGGAAATCAAAAAATACCTAGAAACAAATGACAATGAAAACTTGATGACCCAAAACCTATAGGATGCAGCAAAAGCAGTTCTAAGAGGGAAGTTTATAGCAATACAATCCTACCTCAAGAAACAAGAAACATCTCAAATAAACAACCTAACCTTACACCTAAAGCAATTAGAGAAAGAAGAACCAAAAAAACCCCAAAGTTAGCAGAAGGAAGGAAATCATAAAGATCAGATCAGAAATAAATGAAATAGAAACAAAGAAAACAATAGCAAAGATCAATAAAACTAAAAGCCGGTTATTTGAGAAGATAAACAAAATTGATAAACCATTAGCCAGACTCATCAAGAAAAAAAGGGAGAAGACTCAAATCAGTTAGAATTAGAAATGAAAAAGGAGAAGTAACTGACACTGCAGAAATACAAAGGATCATGAGAGATTACTACAAGCAACTCTATGCCAATAAAATGGACAACCTGGAAGAAATGGACAAATTCTTAGAAAAGCACAACCTTCCGAGACTGAACCAGGAAAAAATAGAAAATATGAACAGACCAATCACAAGCACTGAAATTGAAACTGATTAAAAATCCTCCAACAAACAAAAGCCCAGGACCAGATGGCTTAACAGGCGAATTCTATCAAATATTTAGAGAACTAACACCTATCCTTCTCAAACTCTTCCAAAATATAGCAGAGGGAGGAACACTCCCAAACTCATTCTGAGGCCACCATCACCCTGATACCAAAACCAGACAAAGATATCACAAAAAAGGAAAACTACAGGCCAATATGATGAACATAGATGCAAAAATGCTTAACAAAATACTAGCAAACAGAATCCAACAGTACATTAAAAGGATCATACACCATGATCAAGTACGGTTTATCCCAGGAATGCAAGGATTCTTCAATATACGCAAATCAATCAATGTGATATGCCATATTAACAAAATGAAGGATAAAAATCATACTATCATCTCAATAGATGCAGATAAAGCTTTCAACAAAATTCCACACCAAATTATGATTAAAAACCCTCCAGAAAGTAGGCACAGAGGGAACTTAGCTCAACATTATAAAGCCCATATATGACAAACCTACAGCCAACATCATTCTCAATGGTGAAAAACTGAAACCATTTCCTCTAAGATCAGGAACAAGACAAGGTGGCCCACTCTCACCACCGTTATTTAACATAGTTTTGGAAGTTTTAGACACAGCAATCAGAGAAGAAAAAGAAATTAAAGAAATCCAAATCAGAAGAGAAAAAGTAAAACTGTCACTGTTTGCAGATGACATGATACTATACATAGAGAATCCTAAAGATTCTACCAGAAAACTACTAGAGCTAATCAATGAATTTGGTAAAGTAGCAGGATACAAAATTAAGGCACAGAAATCTCTTGCATTCCTATACACAAATGATGAAAAATCTGAAAGGGAAATTAAGGAAACACTCCCATTTACCATTGCAGCAAAAAGAATAAAATATCTAGGGATAAACCTACCTAAGGAGACAAAACACCTGTATGCAGAAAACTGTAAGACACTGATGAAAGAAATTAAAGATGCTACAAACAGTTGGAGAAATATACCATGTTCTTGGATTGGAGGAATCAACATTGTGAAAATGACTCTACTACCCAAAGCAATCTGCAGATTCAATGCAATCCCTTTCAAACTACCAATGGCACTTTTCACAGAACTAGAATAAAAAATTTCACAATTTGTATGGAAACACAAAAGACCCTGAATAGCCTAAGCAGTCTAGAGAAAGGAAAATGGAGCTGGAGGAATCAGGCTCCCAGACTTCGGAATATACTACAAAGCTACAGTAATCAAGACAGTATGGTACTGGCACAAAAACAGAAATAGAGATCAATGGAACAGGATAGAAAGCCCAGAGATAAACTCACGCACATATGGTCACCTTATCTTTGATAAAGGAGGCAAGAATATAGAATGGAGGAATGACAGCCTCTTCAGTAAGTGTTGCTGGGAAAACTGGGCAGCTACATGTAAAAGAATGAAATTAGAACACTCCCTAACACCATCCACTAAAATAAACTCAAAATAGATTAAAGACCTAAATATAAGGCCAGACACTATAAAACTCTTAGAGGAAAACATAGGCAGAACACTCTATGACATAAATCACAGCAAGATCCTTTTTTGACCCACCTCCTAGAGAAATGGAAATAAAAACAAAAATAAACAAATGGGACCTAATGAAACTTAAAATCTTTGGCACAGGAAACCATAAACGACGGAAAGACAACCCTCAGAAAATATTTGCAAACAAAGCAACTGACAAAGGATTAATCTCCAAAATATACAAGCAGCTCATGCAGCTCAATATCAAAAAAACAAACAACCTAATCCCAAAATGGGTAGAAGAACTAAATAGACATTTCTCCAAAGAAGATATACAGATGGCCAACAAACGCATGAAAGGATGCTCAACATCACTAATCATTAGAGAAATGCAAATCAAAACTACAATGAGATATCACCTCACACTAGTCAGAGTGGCCATCATCAAAAAATCTACAAACAATAAATGCTGGAGAAGGTGTGGAGAAAAGGGAAACCTCTTGCACTGTTGGTAGGAATGCAGGCACTATGGAGAACAGTATGGAGGTTCCTTAAAAAACTAAGAATAGAACTACCATATGACCCAGCAATCCCACTACTGGGCATATACCCTGAGAAAAACATAATTCAAAAAGAGTCATGTACCAAAATGTTCACTGCAGCTCTATTTACAATAGCCGGGACATGGAAGCAACCTAAGTGTCCATCAACAGATGAATGGATAAAGAAGATGTGGCACATATATACAACGGAATATTACTCAGCCATAGAAAGAAACGCAATTGAGTTATTTGTGGTGAATTGGATGGACCTAGAGTCTGTCATACAGAGTGAAGTAAGTCAGAAAGAGAAAAACAAATACCGTATGCTAACACATATATATGGAACCTAAATATATATCTATATATTTATATATATGGTTATGAAGAACCTAGGGGCAGGACAGGAATAAAGACACAGACGCAGAGAATGGACTTGAGGACACAGGGAGGGGGAAGGGGATGCTGAGAAGAAGTGAGAGAGTGGTGTGGACATATATACACTACCAAATGTAAAATGGATAGCTAGTGGGAAGCAGCCGCATAGCACAGGGAGGTCAGCTCGGTGCTTTGTAACCACCTAGATGGGTGGGATAGGGAGGGTGAGAGGGAGATGCAAGAGGGAGGAGATATGGGGATATATGTATACGTATAGCTGATTCACTTTGTTATACAGCAGAAAGTAACACAACACTGTAAAGCAATTCTACTCCAATAAAGATGTGTGTATATATATATAATTAGAAGGTGTCATGAAAAGAGGGCTAACACAGGTCTTTTGGAAGTTACGAGAATCCAGCTATGATTCTGGTTTAGTCAAAAAGTAACAATTCATTTAAATTTTAAAATGAAAACTGACCTGGGAAGAAACAGCAGTTGCTGGTATTTGTCTGAAAAGCACTGGAGGCTTTCTCATGCCTCATGTCTTTGCTCCAACATGAGCAAATAGCATTAGATGAGCTCCCGGGATGGCCTGGCAGAGGTATGTGAACCACACGGTGGTCTGCAGCCTCAGCAGCCCAAGAGCATCTTCCGTGGAAGCCACGGGCCAGATTTCTCTCACGGGGTGGAGAAGAGCAGACACGCTCAAGGGCATGACTCAGCACGAGCAGCAGCAGGGTGCGTTGAGCCGGGGCCCTCTTTGGCACAGAGACATGCCAGCGAGTTCGGAGTCCTGGCCGCCGAAGCAGCAGTGGCCGGGCTGGCAGGAAGCAGAGGTCTGGGGGGCCTCAACCTGCAGGCCGGCGGCCAGCCCAGGGCAGGGGCAGCATGAGCCATCGGGGAGAGGTGAGCGGGCTTGTCAGGGCGGGGGGCCAGTGCAGGGGTTTACGTGCAGCAAAATCAACACAGGCCAGAGTGTGTCACTGTGTTCAGCAGTAGTTTAAGGAGGAGGCCAGCGTTTCCAGAGGGCTGGAGGCTGCTTCGGGAAGCTTCAGGGGGAAGTCAAGCTCCTCAGTGGCTCCTTGAGCAAGAAGGTTAGGTCCCCTTAACTATGACAGATGTCCAGGCTCAACTCACTTGGCCCTGAGCTCTTCTGAAATCTCTCTGGAAGTTCAAGGAGGCCAACCCTTCTGTGCAAGATGTCACCCGGCAGAGGCTTACTCATCCTCACTCCTTCAGGATCCTCTGTGCTGCCCGGGAGGCCCGGTGGGAGATTCCACGGGGGAAGTGCTGTCTTCAGGAGGGCTCGTGGGAGCAGGGAGCCTGCAGCGTTTCTTCCTGTGCCAAACAGTTTGTCTATCAGGCAGATTTCCTCCTGTGTGGCAACCTGAGTTTATGGCAGAGTTGAGGTTTGTTAGATGGACTCATAAGCGAATGGGGACTAGAGCGCTATGACCATTCTCCGGGCTACGCTTGGCGAGCAGCCCCAGACAGCTGCCCACCTCCCCAGACTCGATGGTGTAGCTCGTTTAGTCAGCTGCCCCTCACACCCTCAGTATTCCAGACTCATGAGTGGATAATCCTGTGGCCATCTGAAATGCCAGGTCCTGGAGGGAGTAAAGAGAAAATGGACCTTTGTAGGCAAGGGAGAAAAATGGGATTCACGTCAATCCGGGCATGAATAAAATGGCTCTTTCTGGTATCTGAAAAGTTTAAGATAAAAAATATACAATTTGAATTGCAGGAATTAGAACACAGGAAATCTGTTGTTTTTTCCCATTTCCCGCAAACCTGAGTCAATAGCAACATACGTGCTGGCTGAGATGTCCTGGGTGATACTTCAAGGCCACGCGCTTCATGTGCTTTTATTTATCTCGTTTAATCCACACGAGAACCTTATAAAGTATGTAGTTACCGATTCCCATTTTCTTTTCACAGTGAAGAAACTAAAGCTAAAGATTAGTTAACAGCCCAAGGTCAGGCAGCTAGTAAGAGACAAGAGGTGGGACTTGATCCCAGTCTGAGTCCAGAGACTTAACCATTTGTCTTGTCCAAACAAAAATTGCACCAAAGTTAAACAAGAAAGGAAGACTTCATTCAAGGCTACTGCAGGATGGGAGAGAGGCCAGAGCTTGGGGTGAGCTCAGCTCTGCTGAAGGAAAGGGCAAGAAAAATTGTTGTCCCTTTTACAACTTGGAGCAAGTTGCCTGCCCTGAGGAAGTTAGGCTCCTACCCTCCCCAGAACTGGGGTGTAGAGGCAGCAGCTCCCTGAATGTTTATGTTCCAAAAAGATGCCCCCAGGTCCTTGAGAAAGACATTCCAGTTTTACAGCTGGAAAAGGGCCATTTTACAACTGGCAAAAGGCTTTTTAAAAGATAAATATCTCAAAGGAGCAGAGAAAGAATTTAAGGAAATGCTTTAAGAATAGGGGAGTCAAGGATCTAGGGTCAGAAGAAACCTGTCAAAATTTGCTCAGTCCGAGGGGAACGTTAAGGCTGTCTTGGTCCTTATACCAGGGTCCCTCATCTGGGTGGCTACTGTGACCCACCAGGTATTTGGAAAAGTGTGATGGCTTTGGAGCACTACCTTCAGCTCCAGCCACAGGCAAAGCTGCCCACAATGCAGAAGAGGATCCATCCCCACAAAGTCTTGCACCCCCAGATGGCCGCCACGCCCCATGCAGCGCTGCTCTCAGTTGTGGAGCCTGCAGTAGGAGACGATGAGATCAGCCCGGTCCTGAGTCAGCCCCAGCAGCCCCAGCAGGCGTTCTGTGGATTACCAGTCACATTGGCAAATTTCAAGGCAGGCAGGCCGTCACTGTGACACGACCACAAAGGGCTTGGATTAACAAGAGAATTTTATGCAGAAGTACTGGGGGCAGGGAACAAACGAGACGCCTTACTTAAGAGTTTCTCTGGTACAGAGATAAGCTGTTTTTCTTTTTAGCTCATTTGGTAAACCTTTACAAAGGTTGTCAAAGTCAACACGGAACTCTCTAGAGCTGTGTCTAGAGCGCGACCCTCTGGCTTCTCTCCGTGCTCTCAGCAGCAGCCCACGTGCCCTCCTTCTTGAAACACTCTCTTCTCTTGGATTCCATGGCGTGTGCTTGCCCGCTTTCCCTCACCTCACTGGCCATGACTGGAGTCTCTCCTGTGAGTTCTCTTCCTCTCCGTGACCACTAAATGTTAGAGCATCAGACACAGAGCCTTCCCCTCTTCTCCAGCCATGCGTTTCCCTGGGTGATCTCATCCAGTCCAACGGCTCCCTAAACTGTTTATGCACCAGTGACTCTGAAATCAAAATCTCCAGGCCTCGCTTTTCCGGAAACTCTGCATCCACGTACACAGCTACTTGGCGTATCCACGTGGCTGTCTGATGGGCATCTCAGAGTAAGCATGGCAAGAAGAGCTCCTGCTGCCTGCCCCAAGCCTGCTCTTCTGCCAGCCTTCCCGTCTCAGAAAATGACATCATCGTGCACCCATTTCTGCTTGAACCCAAACTCTGGCGTTAGCCTTGATTTCCTCTTTCCCTCATCACTGCCCATCATTAGTGAGTCCTGTGACTGCCTCCGGCTGTGCCCCAAACGCACCCACTGCTGTCTCCTGCCACGGGTCCCACTCTAGTCGAAGCCTTGGTGGTTTCCTGATTGGACTGTTGTAACTGGTCTCCTGGCTGGTCCCCAATCTTGGTATGTTTCTTGAACACACCAAGCCTGTTCCTGCTTTAGAGCATGTACACTGGCTGTTCCCTCTACCTGAAACGCCTCCCCAGCCATCAACAAAATTGGCTCCTACTTTTTTTTAATTGAGGTATAGTTGATTTACAATATTACATTAGTTTCAAGTGTATAGTGTAGTGATTCAATATTTTATAAATTATACTCCATTTAAAGTTATTACAAAATAATGGTAATATT
Source organism: Grampus griseus (assembly GCF_964374135.1). Classification (NCBI taxonomy): domain Eukaryota; kingdom Metazoa; phylum Chordata; class Mammalia; order Artiodactyla; family Delphinidae; genus Grampus; species Grampus griseus. The sequence continues at coordinate 7,813,430 of NC_139003.1, read as the reverse complement.
TCCCTGTGCTGTACAATATATCCTTGTTGCTTATGTATTTTATACATATAGTAGTTTGTGTCTTTCAATCCCCTACCCCTATCTTGCCCCTCCCCTCTTTCCCTCTCCCTGCTGGTAACTACTGGTTTGCTCTCTGTATCTGTGAGTCTGTTTCTGTATTGTTATATGCATTCATTTGTTTTATTTTTTAGATTCCACATGTACGTGATAACATACAGTATTTGGTCTTTCTCTGACTTATTTCACTAAGCATAATACTCACTAGGTGCGTCCACATTGTTGCAAATGGCAGGATTTCATTCTTTTTTATGCCTGAGTAATATTCCATTGTGTGTATATGCACCACATCTTCTGTATCCATTCATCTGTTGGTGGACACCTGGGATTCTCCCGTGTCTTAAAGCTTGGCTCCTCTCATTCACTCTCAGCTCTGTACCTCCTCAGAGAGGCCTTCGCCGACCACTCAGTCTAAGGTAGCCAGTCGTTTACCATCTTACATTCTCCTTAGAACTTCTGATGTTTTCATTTATCTTTGTGCCCTTCCCCTAGAAGGTAAGCTACATGACAGGAGAGATTTAGAATATCGCTGCAGTGGTTGCCCAGTGGATTTGCTGAGTGAGCAATAAGATGAATGAATAAGTGAATTATATTTCTGTTACTTCTCTGAGTTAACAGTCATATTACCATCTTTGGAAATATTTTTTTCATTAGATACCAAGACTGAAATCAAGCATGACTGAAGCCTAAAAAAAGAGTCGCAGAGAAATTCATATGATGAAACATAGCATCTCAGATCATTCTAGGCCCTAAATATAGTTTTCAGTCTCCGTCTCTCAAACTGAGGTCTTGCCTGTTTGGCAGTGGCTGAGATGCTAGCTGGGACCCTAATGCAAAGAGTTTCTGGCCCGACCCTTGTAACTGGTCTCCTGGTTCTCTCCTAAACAGAGATAGGGAGTGATGTCATAATTAGGAACCACTGCCATAAAATAATCAAGTAAAAAGATGTGCTAGATGAAATCTAGTCTTAAAAAATCACTAGATGACATCAGCAAACTATCTACAAAGCAAAAATGCAAGTAAAATACAGAAGCTTCTCCATGGAATGCTGCTCCCTCACAGCTGTTCCCCTCAAGGATCGCTAGCACATTTATTCTTTTCTTAGCACGACCGCCTTTCACGAGGCTCTGCCGTGAAACCACATATGAGGCATCCACTCTCTTCTCAGTAGAACTATCCCTTCCCTGCCAACCTCACAGGTGAAGGATGGTCCTTCTCCACTAAGTGTCACCATATGCTTTCCTGCCCTTTACCTTTTAGAGGTCAGAACGCATGAACTTTTGCAATCCCAGCTGTCTATTTTACAATTAGAGTTTTAACATGTGAAGTAAGTTATGATAGACACAATTTTTACCTTTCTTACATACGCTCCCAACATAATCAAACTAACAATGTACTTTTAACTTCCTTTGAACCTCCAAAAGGTAGACTGTTCACTACCTACTTCCATAGGTGCTGAGCTTATTTTCTAACGCAGAGATTACATGTTTAGAAACTTACAGAGATATGCAGTCAAATGCTTTACCACCGAGAGAGATTTTGAACCTAAGAAAAGAGCCAAACCTATTGTTCACCTTCTGTGGAAAAACAGCTCATGTGCCACAAGAATAAAAGCTTCAGGGATTCTGAGGTCTTTTATTCCAGTTTTCTCATGACAGTTGGCGTGGGCCAATTCAGAGAAGACATTTTAATGTAAAGGCACCAATTTTGAAACCAGTATGGAAAAACAGTTTCAAAAATAGACTTATAAGGGTTTCCCTGGTGGCGCAGTGGTTGAGAGTCCACCTGCCGATGCAGGGGATGCGGGTTCGTGCCCCGGTCCGGGAAGATCCCACATGCCGCGGAGCGGCTGGGCCCGGGAGCCATGGCCGCTGAGCCTGCGCGTCCGGAGCCTGTGCTCCGCAACGGGAGAGGCCACAGCAGTGAGAGGCCTGCGTACCGCAAAAAAAAAAAAAGACATCAAATAATTTCTCATATGGACTTTTTATTCTTTCAGTAAGCACTGGACTAAGCTTCATGATAATAAATGGCAACTGTCACACAGAAAAAGATTGTAATAAAATTAGTATCAGTGACACAATATTGAGGAAGGAACCAGTACTCACAGCCCCGCAGTCCCTCCTGTGAAACACTAAGAAAGTGAGAGAAAAGCCATCCACTGTTACTGGCTTAAACAGAGTTGTTTCCTGCCAAATGCTGCATTTTATCCTCTTTTCTTTCATCTGCATCGTTCTCAAGGTCCGCTGGTGTGGGATTCTGTGGGACTCACACTCTTCATATCGTGGTCCTGTTGTCACAAACTGGCAGTGTTCCCCATTCGTTTTAATTTCACTCTGTTATTTCACATCTTTTTCACCATTCCCAATTCTGCTCTCCCCATCGCTGGCACCCACTCAACTGTGTTTTATGTATAACCTTCTAGCCCCACCCTCTACATATTCAAAATATGTGCATGTTATGGAAGATTCATAGTATTGCCTTTCCAGTGTCATTATTTGTATAAGTGGTATTGTACTACAAATCTCATTCTGTTTCTTTCTCTTTCACTCAGTCTTATGTTGTTTTTTTTTTAGTTCATTTATTTTATTTATTTATTTTGGCTGTGTTGGATCTTCTTGCTGTGCGCGGGCTTCCTCTAGTTGCAGCGAGCGGGGTCTACTCTTCATTGCGGTGCAGTGCTTCTCATTGCGGTGGCTTCTCTTGTTGCGGAGCACGGCCCTAGGTGCGCGGGCTTCAGTAGTTGTGGCACGCGGGCTCAGTAGGTGTGGCTCACGGGCTCTAGAGCACAGGCTCAGTAGTTGTGGCGTGTGGGCTTAGTTGCTCTGCGGCATGTGGGATCTTCCCGGACCAGGGATCAAACCCATGTCCTCTGCATTGGCAGGCAGATTCTCAACCACTGCGCCACCAGGGAAGCCCCCAGCCTTATGGGTTTTTTTGTTTTGTTTTGTTTGCGGTACACAGGCCTCTCACTGTTGTGGCCTCTCCCGTTGCGGACCACAGGCTCCGGACGCGCAGGCTCAGTGGCCATGGCTCACGGGCCCAGCCACTCCGCGGCATGTGGGATCTTCCCGGACCGGGGCACGAACCCGTGTCCCCTGTATTGGCAGGCGGACTCTCAACCACCGCGCCAACCAGGGACGCCCCTTATGTTTTAAGATGTATTTGTGTAGCTCTGCGAATACCATGTGTATAGTGTTCCATTATGGGTATATCCATGCTTTATTTATTCCATCCCCTAGTGATGCATACCTAAGTTTCCCCAAACTCTTTGCTACCACAGATGACTATTCGTCAAATATATTTGTGCCTATCCCCCTATTACCTGTATGAGGTTTTCTCATGTGCACTCACATGTGTCTGTGTGTGTGCAGGAGTCATAGAATATATGCATACTTAATTTCTACTGAGTCACAGGGTATGTGCATACTTAATTTCTCTAAGTACTGTTTGTCTGATCAGATTCTGAGTGTAAACCTCAAACTTTACTGGTTGATTATCTAGTTCTGTCAATAGTTCTGTCACTGGTAGCTCTGTATTCTCTGAGGCTATTTTGTTAGTTAGATGTGTTCATAATCTTCTTGATTTATTGTTCCTTATACAAGTATGTAATTTCCATGTTTATTCCTTCTGATGTTTTTCATCACACAATTTTATTTCTGCTCTTAAAACTACTATGCAGTTCTTCTTGTTGTTAATATTCGCCTGGTGTTTTTATGCAGGTGTTGGAATCCTTTTATTTAAATGTGTGTCTTAGATAGTATAATGCTGAATCTTTTAAAAATTTAATTTGAGAATCTCTGTCTTTTTATTCATTTGTTGTGACTACTGTCATATCAGGGTATGTCTTCTGCCATCTTACCCTGCATCTCCAATTTACTTTGTTCTCTGTTTGCTCACCCACCCCTCAGCCTACTTTCCGTTGGTTAAACTGAATATTATTCTGCTGATTTAAAAGTTTTACATTCTACTTGCATTCCTCTGGCAGCTATCCCTAACTTCTTAAGACTCATACTTATGCTTTTTTCTCTGTCATCCACAAAAACAAATCGATATCTCTGTTCTCCTGAATAAGAGACCAAGAACCCTCTGACCTCCTTCCCCACCTCACTACTTGCCGTGTTGACATCATCTGTGGTTTTAGCTGCAGAATCTTATGAATATACTTACTTTAACTGCTTATGAGAAAACATTAATATTTGCTGTTTTTCTTCTCACTTACTCTTCTTTCCCACATCTTATCTACTCTTGGATTTATTCTCGTTTTTACTCAAGAGCAATTTTTTCTAAAACTTCGTAGGTGAGTCCTTCCTAGACCTCACATGCCTGCGAATACCTTTACTGGTTCCCTATTTTAATCAACACTGTGAGGACATTAGTCCATTGTCTTTTACAGGCAGTGTTCCTGCTGAGACGTTAGACATAAGTTACACTCTTGCTCCTGAACATGTCCTTCTTTTCCTTTAATATTGCTTAACTTCATTATAATGCAGCAGTTCTAACCTTTGGGGGGCCAGTTTGGTAGTCTATGTCTCTCTTCTCAGAGTAATGTTTTCTATGAATAAAAGATACAGAATTACAAAAGAAACCAATACATTTATCAAAACACTTAAAATAGCAAATTTGTGTTACAGCAGTAGTACGTGTGCTGCGTGCTTCAGAAGGCCTCCCTCTCTCCCCGTCTGCTGTGGCTGCTTCTTAAACCAGTGCTGGATCTTCACCTCCTGAATCCGTACTCTCACTACCCGTTCCCTCGCTAAGAAGCATCTCATTACCACGTTGACAGGGCTGTCTCAAAAATAACCAAATCGAGTAGGCTTTTCCCGTTTTCTCCTTTTGCTTGGCCTCCGGTATCATTTAACACTCGTAAGCACACCCTCCTTGCAACCCTGACCTCAGCACCTCCCACGGTTGTGTCCTCGGCCTCTGGCTCCCCTCCCTCTCCATCCCAACCCTCACCTCTTTTTCTTCCACCCTCCTGTCTTGGGAAGCTCCTGCCGCCTGGGAGGTTAGTGAGCAGAGCTGCGCTGATCCCTCCCAGACCCGTAGATCTGGCCTTGACCCGGGACTGAAATCTTTAAACACTTGTTCCGAGTCTGAGAATAAGAGAGCGAGGTCACAGCTCTGATTCTTGGCTGTGGGTGAAAAGGGAGTGGATACAGTTGTTTAAAAAATAAAGGCTTTTAAAGGCAAATAATAAAGACAGAGAGACAGAGACAGAGACAGGGACAGGGACAGGGACAGGTGGCTCAACCTGGTCAGGTTCCTGGTCTGTGCATGCATGTATGTGCATGAGTGCTTGTGTGTGTGCATGTGTGTGTGTGTGTGTGAGAGAGAGAGAGAGAGAGAAAGAGAAAGAACATGGGATATGTTAAGGTCAGCAGAAAGCAGATGGTAATTTTGCTCCAAAGATGAGCAGAACTCTCCGGCAGGATGCATCGTACGAGCAGTAACATACAAGTATTTGCAAGAGAAATATTTAGGCAGCCTTGTAAGCTGATGTATTTGAAATGTGGCTTTGCATTGAAGTTTCCCAAAGTAACAATTATTAATTTAAAACTTGGACCTGGCTGGGATCTGGAGGTTTACCACTGTGCTCTCTGTCAGCCGCCACTTCTGTGAGGGACTTGGAACCGTACGACCCATTGCAGAGTGGCCGTCCTCGGAAATAGTGCTGTCAGACCAAGTGTGGGGAGATAACCAACCTCCCACCATCTAGGGGCCAAGGCTCATCACTGCTCTGGTTTTAGAGATGCAGTATTAAGCTTTTGCACCAAGAAAAAATACAACTTCAAGGACAGCATCAAAGAAGCGTCTCCTGTTTGCGGCCTAGAGACCAGTTTGGGTGTCCATATGTCCACATTCCTGACTGAACTGTAAGCATGGCATTCCCCTTTCAGCTTCAGCCATCTTGGGACGGCACTGTGCCAAGTGGTGAATGACTCATCTCAGATGGTAATCATTCTGTCAGCATGTTCCGTACCTCAGCACAGCAGAGTCAGAGAAGAGGCTCCTACGATGCAAGCCCAAAAGTCAGGAGGCAGCTCCGGCATGGCAAGAGTGCAGGCTTAACAGCCAGAAAGCCTGGGGGGTGAATTACGGCCTCTTACGACCCATGTAACACTGGACGAGTCAACTCTCTTGGTCTCAGTTTCCTTACCTGTAAAATGGGGGTGATAATAATATTTCTCTCTGAGAGTTAAAAATGTAAATTTTGAAACAGTACCTGGAACAGCTAGCATTCAGTTAATATTAGCTTTTGAAATAGCTAATATTGTAGCATGCTTACCCTCCCACCGTAGCCTCTGGAATGAATTGAGACCTCCCAGTACCATCCTCATCATGGAGCAATTCACATTCAGACACGTATGAGTGCTTTCTGCTATCAGAAACCCAGTTATTTTCTCCATCTCTATTTTGAAGTTTTCTTCTAGTTTAAATACTTTGGATTCACATATTCTGCATGTCCTCTACTCAGAGGATATAAGAAATTCATGCAGTGATAATGAACTTGAAAAAAATCCATCCTATTGAATGATGTTATGAATGAGAACTCATGAGCATTATCTGAAAAAACAACCCTCCAAAGCCCCACTCTCTGAGTATGGATAAACTTTTTCATATATGCCCTCCAATATCCAGCTGACAGAGGCATCCCTGGTCAATACTTGTCAATCACGCAGCTCTGCACTGAGTAATGTAAGCCACATCCTTGAACTCTCTCCACTACGAAAGAATCTGGGCCGATCTGAGGTCCTCAGCTTAACCAGATAACTGGGTTTTTACTCTACACACCTGTACTGACACTACTGGGTTTTTTCCATGTTCAGGTTGACAATAAAGACCTCAGAGACAATGGTAACATGTAAAACAGGAGACACAGTGGGTGCAGCATCGGCCAAGCTGCCGATGGGGGCCCAGCCTGTCCGAGCACGTCGCTGCTTTGGCCCCCTGACCTACACGGGCCAGGTCTGACTGCCATGGAGAAGAGACGGGGTCTAGGTGGGTCACCTGGACACAGAAATCACAGCTGTATTTCCTGTCAGTCTTTTGTGGCAGCCAGTCACGTGTGGAGCGCTGTATGCCAGCTTGCCGCTCTCGCAATCCAGGTGCGGTCCCCCACGGCAGACAAGCGAAGGAAAACGGCCATCGCGATCCTGAACCTGCCAAGGAAGCAATGCAGTTAGAAGGAGGACTCCAAGGTCATTCTCTCAGGCAGGCCTGGACCAGCCCAAGCCTGAAGTTAACCCTTTACTCACTGTATTAGTCTGCTCAAGCTGCCCTGACAAAATACCACAGACTGGGTAGTTTAAACAACAAAGATCTATTGCTTACAATTCCAGTGGCTGGAAGACCAAGATCAAGGTGCTGGCAGGGTTGGTTTCTCCCGAGGCCTCTCTCCTCGGCTTACGGACCTGTGCCTTCTCACACGGCTGTTTTTCTGTGTGCATGCGTCCCTGGCATCTCTTCCTCTCCTTTCAAAGGACACGCTCATATTAGGGACCCACCCCTGTGACCTCATTTAATCTTAAGTACCTCTGTAAAGGTACTATCTCCAAATATAGTCACATTGGGGATTGGCGCTTCAACACGTGAACTTTGGGGTGACACAGTGCATTTCATAACACTCACGATACCTCTGGTGTCAGATTCGTGTATACTCATCTTAGCCATATTTAATTTCCAACTCTGTGCTTCTGTAGAATTTTGTTTATACTGAATAATGGTAATAATAATAAACGGCTCCCATTAACTGAGCATTAGTACAGAGGGGGGTATTGTCACTTGTTATGAATATGACCCTGCAAGGTGCATATTTTTACGCCAGTTTCATACATGAGACTGAGGCCCAAAGAGGAGCTGGGAAGATCAAGCAGTGAGCAGCAGAGCCAACACCCAGAAGTCGAGTTTTGTGACGACAGTTCATGCTCTCCACACCTCTGTTTCCCGCCTCTCCTACGTCAGACTCTACCTTGAACCACAGTGTGGTTATTTGTGATTACATTTGTATTAACCTGAGAGCGAGAAGTATGTCTCCTCCACCTTCTTAGGAACGCCTTTCCCAGTGCCTTACACACGTGACCTGGCGCCTTTGCTTCTCTTAGCATCTCAGAGCAGCTCCCCGTCTCACCCCCTGCCCTCACCTGCAGGGCAGTGCCTCCCTTACCTCTTTGTCTTCCCAGGGCCGTGCACCCGGATACTCTTTCTGTCAGTTTCTCAGTGGGGTCTGTCTTAAGGACTCTATATAAAATGGGAATCTCCCCCACCCCACTCCCACTTAACCCAGACTGACTTCTAACAGGCGATATACTTAACTTACTTATTGAGTTTATTGTTAAATTTCCCTCTCCCTCGGCAAGAAGATAGGCTCTGCAAGCGCAAAGACTTTTGTGTGTTTTGCTTCCTAGTGCCTTCTTAACATCTAGACAAGGCTAGCTTATAGTTGCTGTGAAATAAATACTTATTGAATGGATAAATTAGATTCCTCGTGTGGGAGCTTTGGTGCGATTCCTCTCTATGGCAAATGAATGGCTGGTCTCTCTGGGCACAGGTGCCCTGGAGCCCAAATTAGCTCCTTAGAAAACAGTTAAGCTCCTAGTGTGAGGACAGTGCTTTTTAGAATTCCTCCTGATCGTTATTTCCGCCCTGTTTGTTTAATACCTGATTATTTTGCCCCAATCTTCTGTGCTTTTGATGGTTGTATTATTCATTATGGATAGTTACAACATTTTCATAATTAATCTCTAATTGCAATACTTGAATAGCATTTCACATGAAAAATGATTTACAAATTAAACCCACGTCTCACCTTGGGTAATTATCACAGGTCTAACTAATGTGTGTGAGGCTCTTGCATGGCAGGGGGCTCTCTCCAGTGACAATGTGTTGATTTTCTAATTAACAAAGGTTAAGTAGCCTTTTTGCTCGCAGACCTACAATTTAAACTTATGACATTTGTCACCAGGAAAGATTTCTATAGAGCACATAACTTGAACTCAAATAATTATCACTGGTTCTAGTACATTAACATCCTTTGCATAATATATAATGGCCATTTTCAGGACCAAAGATTTTTCTTCATATTGACTAGATCAGTAAAAGTACTGTCCAGCTCACTGACCCATTTAATAAATCAGGGACCATGTTTAAAAAAGAGTGTAAGTTATTTAGTTTTCCTTTATATAGAGACAAATGGCATTCCACTTACCTTCTTTGTAAATTAAGAAGAAGGAGTATAAAAGTTTATTTAATGAAGGCAACAAATATAAATTAGACTATAGTCATACGTTATGTTCAGTTAAGGGAAGGAGGAGGAAAAAAATGGTCAGGCAGCAGTGCAAAGGGGAAAAAGGAAGCAAGAAGAAATTTAGCAGAAATTGACAGTAATTTGCTGAAATGGAGAGAGGGGGACACATAAGCCCAGGGGGAGAGATTGTACATCATGGACCAGAGTAATTTAGAGCTGGAAGGACCAGAGACTTCTAGTTCAGCCTCCTTTTATGTGTAAGAAAAACTGATGCTGAGAAAGATGCAACGATTTGATGAAAGCCACAGAACTAACAAAAACAGTCAATAGTCCTGATAGGGAAAGATACACAAACACAAAGGCAGGAAGAAAGACTGGCAGGTGTAGAAGCTCAGAAAGAACAAGACCAGAAAGAATCAGAGAGGCAGGGAGACAGAAAAACCTGCCCCTAAATCCCCTTCCTGAATGAAGCCTGTGTAGGTACATAATGAAGCATATATACATATAGCTAAATGTTTACCTAAATGATGTAATTAAAATATGACCTAACCTAGATGTACTTTCTCTGCCAATTGATGCTTTCTAAATCTCCATTTTTTTGGTCATATTAACATATACTTAAAGAGTCTTTTTTAAAAAATCTCCTCAGACTCTCAACCATTGCTGACACCCTTAAATGTCCATTATTTCCGAATTAAAATACATTCCAGATAGATTAAAGAATGAAATGTTAAACGAGGTAAAATCATAAAAGTTCTAGAAGAAAATATAGTTGAATAATTATATTATTTTGGATTAGAGAAGGTATTTATAAGCCTAATATCAAAGGCAGAAATCATAAAAATAAGGTAGATGCATGTGACTACATAAACATTACATACAAGTTAACAAACACAAACTGGAAGGATCTAGTTGCTGAATTTATAACAAAAAATTAAAGACCCAAATATTGCTACCAATCAGTAAGAAATATATATTCTGTTTCTCCCAAAAAAGCAAAGGTCATGAAGAAACAAAAACTAAGAGTGAGGAAAACATAAAAATTATTCAACCCACAGTATTCGAAGCAATGCAAATTAAAAGAATGAACTCTTTTTTTTTTCCCCCTCTAGCCTATAAATTCAAAAGTGTCCTGCCTAGTATTAGAATTGGTGTGGAGAAGGCAGGAATCTTGTACCCTATTGCTGAGATACAAATTGATAAAGTCTTCTGAGAGGAAATTATATTACAAAGGACTTTAAAATGTTTATGCCCTTGTACCTGGCAATTACACTTCTAAGAATTAATTCTAAGGAAAAACTGGACAAGTATGTCAAGGTTTTTACAAGGATATTTATTATAGTATCATATAAAATGGGAATTGGAATAAGCTTCAAAGTCCAGTGGTATGGGATAGGGAGGGTGGGAGGGGGACGCAAGAGGGAAGGGCTATGGGGATATATGTATACATATAGCTGATTCACTTCGTTATACAGCAGAAACTAACACAACATTGTAAAGCAATTATACTGCAATAAAGATGTTAAATAAAAAATTTTTTTAATTTACTTAGTAAAAAAGTAAAATTAAATAAAAAACTTTAAAAAGTCCAATGGTAGTGGAATGACAAAGTAAGTTACAGTGCATCACAGGGTGGGCTGCTATGCAGATGTTAAGCAAGATGTTCTAGTTGAATATTTATTGCTGGGAAAAATGTTTTATGATATATTAAGTGAAAAAAGCAAATTTCAAAACAATGCCTATACCCCGCTTTTTTTTTTACTTTTTATACATATGTATGTTCATAGATAAAAGTAGAAAAGGCTATTTGCTGAAAGTGAAAGTCATTCTATCTGAGTAGCATTACAGATTCTCTTTTTCATTTTGCTTATCAGTGTGTTTATGGTTTCCACAATGAAAAACTATTACATTTGCAACCAGGGGAAAGGAGAGGCACACATCTAAAAACAACGATTTAAAAATGTCAGCATATTTTGATAGGATATAATTGTCTTAATTGACTAGTGATGAAAATTTAAATGGCTAGGCATTTATTGAACGAAAAGGCCCTTTGGAAAGCCTTATTGCAAGAATAAAAGCCATAGCTGCTAAAACGATAGACGCCAAATTGAAATTTCAACACACAAAGAGTGACTACTGGATTGAAATTCTTCCAGATCATAGCAAAGGGCCAAATTCCCCTTGGCCCAGAGGTGCAGCGGTGCTGGTGAGCAGATTGCAAAATGGGAAATCCTTCAAAGTGGTTGTTTCTAATCATTTCTTTTGCCGTCTACTCTCCCATACCATTAATCAAAAGGGGCATTGGGATCCCTTCAATTAATCCTCTTCTATTTAAACATTTTATTAAAAAATAACAATCCCTGGAGGATCATCACTCAAATCTATGCACTGCCCAATGAGAGAACCGCAAGGCTTGGGTTTATAAAGATGATAGTGCAAGTCATTTGCTATTTCACGGCTGAGGATTCACAGGCATAAGCAAAGGCTAATCCGTCTCTGCAGCTAAAGCCTTTGATCCACCAGCCCTGTCTGATGAGTCGCTAGATGGCACACTTCTTCTCAAGACACTGGAGAAAGTGATCAGAATCAACCTCCAGTGTGCAGCCTCGCCCAGAGTCTGCCAGTCCTATTGACCATGCCATTTTTAAAGACGTTCAGATCTTCACGTCAGAAACATGCACGTCTGTGGCGCCCCAGACCGTGAAGTTCTTCTGCATTAGACGATCAACACAGAACAGAGTTTAAGACCACAGGCTCGAGAATAAGACAGTTCTGACACCGCTTTGGCACTTCGGAGCTATGAGGCCTTGAGTACACGACTTAATTTCTCTAAGCCTCAGTTTCCTTATCTGTACAATGGGGTTAAGGTAACAATGCCTACCTCGCCAGGTTGTTGTGAGAATCAGGTGAATATCATATGTAAGATGCTTAGTAGAGTACCTACTACATAGCCCTCAATAAACAGTAACTTTCACTTTATTAACCACATCTTTTTTCTAAATCCCCATCAGATTTCTTTGAATAATTTTAACTACTATCATTTTATTTAATTTCTAGAAAAGCTGTTAGTCTAAAATACAGGCATATTTATAAACTTGAGTTCCTCCTTTCGTACCAGCTGCTTAAAAAAATCATAGCTAAGGTTATTATAGGTACAATCCACCTGTGATATAATTCTCCAATGAACCGTTCTTTGAAATTTATTAGGAATATTTTAATATTTTCATGCTCATGAACCTCTAACTCCATAACGTACTGAGAAAATTACAGTGAATTTGTTTTGTGTGTTATGTGTCTTGCAATGGCATTTAGACAAAAGCAATAAAATCTGAACTGACCTGGTAATAAATGTGGTGTAGCTGACTTACGTGTAAAATTCTCAATTCCAATTTCCAACCACCCCAGACAAGAAGCCCTGGGAACCCTTAACATGAATTTCAAAGCAAAGCATTTCTTGAGACAAGAACCGGGACTTACAATTACATTCCAAATGGATCTACTTCGTCCGGCTAATTGACCTGTTAACTATGCTAATATATTCATGTCCCTCTGCCTTTTTATATCTCTTCCAATAGATAATGCTATGGAACTGAATGCCATGAGATTAAAAACCAAAGAACTTAGAGAGTTCTGTACACTTCTTTTCTATAGGAAACCAGATTAAACTTCCAAAACAGCTTACGTAATCTGTGTGTGTCTCCAAACATTTTAGTACTGTAGCAAATGTATTGCTTCGCAGAAGACAGTCTCTTTTAATCAGCATTATAGCCTAAGGGGAGAAAGCTGCAAGCTCTTCTATTAGGCAGGACCAACTTGACAGTGAGCATGCCCCCTGCACTTGGCAGTCTCATCTCCCACCACAGTGGTCCCAGGAATGATGAATGAAACAGAAGCCACAGCAGAGGTTATTCTATCTGAGCTCCATGCCTTCTGTCTTCCCAGGTGGTGCCGGGGGCCAGCAGGGCTTTCTGGGCTGCATCCGCTCCCTGAGGATGAATGGGGTGACACTGGACCTGGAAGAAAGAGCAAAGGTCACATCCGGGTTCAAATCCGGGTGCTCGGGCCACTGCACCAGCTACGGGGCGAACTGTGAGAATGGAGGCAAATGCATAGAGAAATACCACGGGTATTCCTGCGATTGCTCCAACACAGCGTACGATGGAACATTTTGCAACAAAGGTAAGTCAAGCCAGTTTCCAAAGCCATTTTTAGACATCTTTGAAGTCCAGATCATCTATTGAATGGTTTTTCAGCTGTACCCAGGCATACTTCATTCTGAGGGTAAGGTATTTGGAATTCTTCTCCCACCTTAGGTAGGAAGTCTCCTAAACCACTCCCTAATCTTTGTTGTTCATTAAGATGAGAGAATCTTTGAGTGTGGTGCAGAGTTTCCCCCAAATTCCAGCAAACTTTTCACTGGCTGGAACATTACAAGTCAAATAACCGTATCATGCCTTAATGGTGAGTGACAAAGTAAGCGGCCACTGAAAGAGGACTCGGGCCTGACCCTCCCACTCAGGGGAGTCAGAGGGTCAGCACATTATCTTGGACCTGTAGATCACTGCAGTGAATCTACCTGTGCCGCCCAGTGGGCTTAATGCCCACCCCCTCCCCCAGCTGCTAAGAGATTGGATTCAAGCTGGACTCACAAGAAAGCCCTCTGGCCAGTTATTGTCATTATCTTTAGTATCCCTCTTCTATAGGACGCCTCTGTGGGAGGTTCTCAGCCTCCACGAAACCACAGGAATACTGAGATACCACATGTAATAGGTCTGTTATTACTGCATTATTTCAGTCTCGAATGATTAATCCCTAATAAATTCTGCAGAGCCAGTCAGCTGACTCCAAGAGCCTGGTGCCTATGCTTGTTGTCATTCGGGGTAGACCCTGTGATCTTGCATGACCGGAAGAAATTCATTCGACTGGCCTGTGGCTTCCTGTCCCACCTGTAAACGGGAGAGATGGGGAGAGACAGGGCTGGCAGTCTTCTTACGCTACAATTGAAATGCGCGTAAATCACTCTTCTCTTTCTAATGAATGTATAGCATTTGGGTAAAGTTCTCTGTAAATGGCTGGTGCATCTCTCTATAAGAAGCTTTACATAAGTAGCCTATTCATACTCTCATGAATACCTGGAGGGTTGTTTAGGCTGGCATTGTTCACACAAGGTGCCACAAAGAAGGAGGAATTGTTCCATAACATTCTCTGTGCATCCAGGCTACTGTCTGGCGGTGCTATAACATGAGCATAGAAATTAGGTCAGGCAGGGCTCGAAGAATGAGCGTGAGACAACAACAAAGGTGGAAAGGAGCACCTTTGCTGAATAATCCGCAGCACGTTGCCGCCGCTGTTGCAGTGCGTTCTTCCGCTTGGGACAGCGCGGCTCCATGATTTTCCCGTGGCGCACAGTGCAATGGGTTTGCAGAACACATTAATTTTGCACTTGTAGAAATGACAGTCTTGCAATTACCATTCATTGTGCTTGATGCTAATTTAGTGCCGTCATTCCCTTGCCAAAGTGGTGTCTGAATGCAATCAAGTAAGCACTAATGCCTGAGAGATTCCACTGCATAAGTGCCAATTTAAAGAAAATCATGAGCCCCTTATTTTTGGAGAGTTAGGTTAAGCACCGTGGCTCGTACACAACCTCTGGGGCAGTATTCACGAATTGAAAGGCAAGGGTACGTACCCTTCAGCTTTGCCAGTGTTCAAGATAAAGTCAAAGGAAGCTCGTGAGCTTCCACCGACATTATTTCAAACTGTTTACACAGAAGATCCCTAAATATTCTCTGAATATCTGTTTAGCAGGATGAGTTTACATTTGATTCAATTAGTGGCTTTACCCCAAAATATTAAAATTAAAAACTGCATGTCATAGTTGGAAAGTATTTGTGGGCATCCTTCTAAGTCAAGACAAGTATCCTCTTGACTTGGGGAGGATGAAGGTGGTGCTGGTTGAGAGGAATCCAGGAAAGCTTCATCTGCACTAAGGCAAGCTCGTTCCCGGACGGGGGTCTTCCCTCTGAGGCCTGCAGCCGGGTGCTCCCTCCGGTCGGGGTCTCACCTCCCATAATAGCAGCTCCTATGACCACACCTCCAGGGAGGCTACAGCCAAAGAACTCAGCCTCTAGAAAGCGCGGCCACAGCCACCTGCCAAAGCGTGAGCTCCTGAAAGTCCTTTGCGGGTCTTCTTTGGCTAGAATAGTTCTGTGCTTGTGAATATGGAAAACTGTTCACAATATTTTGCTGACTCAGTGAAACAGGTCCCAACATACATACTACACACAGCCTGATTATATGTCTGTACAAAATCAGACACACACACACGAGGAAAGCAAACTGTAAGAAAACACATCAGGGGCTTCCCTGGTGGCGCAGTGGTGAAGAATCCGCCTGCCAATGCAGGAGACACGGGTTCAAGCCCTGGTCCAGGAACTTCCCACATGCTGGGGAGCAACTAAGCCTGTGCGCCACAACTACTGAGCCCGTGTGCCACAACTACTGAAGCCCGCACACCTAGAGCCTGTGCTGTGCAACAAGAGAAGCCACCGCAATGAGAAGCCCGCACACCGCAACAAAAGGTAGCCCCCGCTCGCTGCAACTAGAGTTAGCCTGCGCGCAGCAATGAAGACCCAACGCAGCCAAAACTAAATAAATTTATTTTAAAAAAAAGGAAACACCTCAAAATATTAACTGTCATTATTCTGGGTGGGGGATGAAAACACCAGCATTTATTTTCTTATCTTTTTGCTGTGTTTTCTAGTCTTTACACAATGATGAATCACCTCTTTTTTTCCTCATTTTTGCCTCTTTTAGAGAAGAACTAAGTACTAAGTGACCGAGTTCTTACCCCATGCATTCAAGACTCACCTGACTGTCTCTGGTTAGAAAATATCTAGTTATTAACCAGAAATCATTATACCGTGTAATCACACTATCTGGAATGGAGTAGCATCTCAGGTGAAGACTGCATATAATTAAATTACCTTTGAAAAATCTCTCTCTTAGTACATTTAACAATGCCCAGTTTTTCACAAGCCTTCAAAGCGATCAACCTTCAGATGGGCCCTGGAAGAAGGTTTGCCTTGTTGGGGCCAAGTTGTGTGAAAATAAAAACACTTGTGTCACGCTGAGCCAGGTGAGGAGCTCACGCCAGGACCGGCATGGGACCGACATAGACCACTTTCGCTTGCTTTTGATTCAGAGAGAAGGATATAGGGTTGCATCTGTAAATCGAATTGCCCCGCGCTGCCGCTTCACGAAGCTCAGGAGGACAAAGGAGGGTTCCAGCGGTGCCTCCTGATCATGCTCTTTTGCTTTGTAGTGACGCATTGATGGTCACTGTCACCCACCAGCCAAGCAGAGACAGGACGCACTCCTTTCTGCCCTTCTCTGATCTCGTACCAAAAAACTCCCACAAGGTTCCTTAAAAAACTACAAATAGAACTACCATAGGACCCAGCAATCCCACTACTGGGCATATACCCTGAGAAAACCATAATTCAAAAAGAGTCATGTACCAAAATGTTCATTGCAGCTCTATTTACAATAGCCAGGACATGGAAGCAACCTAAGTGTCCATCATCGGATGAACGCGTAAAGAAGATGTGGCACATATATACAATGGAATATTACTCAGCCATAAAAAGAAACGCAATTGAGCTATCTGTAATGAGGTGGATGGACCTAGAGTCTGTCATACGGAGTGAAGTAAGTCAGAAAGAGAAAGACAAATACCGTATGCTAACACATATATATGGAATTTAAGAAAAAAAAATGTCATGAGGAACCTAGGGGTAAGACAGGAATAAAGACACAGACCTACTAGAGAACGGACTTGAGGATATGGGGAGGGGGAGGGGTGAGCTGTGACAAAGCGAGAGAGTGGCATGGACATACATACACTACCAAACGTAAGGTAGATAGCTAGTGGGAAGCAGCCGCATAGCACAGGGAGATCAGCTCGGTGCTTTGTGACCGCCTGGAGGGGTGGGATAGGGAGGGTTGGAGGGAGGGAGACACAAGAGGGAAGAGATATGGGGACATATGTATATGTATAACTGATTCACTTTGTTATAAAGCAGAAACTAACACACCACTGTAAAGCAATTATACCCCAATAAAGATGTTAAAACAAACAAATAAACAAAAAACTCCCAGAGCCCTTTTTCAAATGCACCTCTAAAGATGTGATCATCGCTGTTAGCTCTCCCAGGGAAGAGCTATTAAATAGGAATGCTAACTGGGGAAAGATTCAGGTTTTGGAGAGAGCATGAGGGCCTCCTGGAAACTCTGTAATTTGGACCACATAGCCAGTCACCTCATCTCTACAGATAGCCATGCAGTATCCCCTCTTCTCAGAATGTCCACCCACCAGCAACCACTTAAGCTCAGTGGACACAGCTCCATCCCGTGGCACCGTTCCTTCACAGCCCATTGGCTGAGGCTGTGGACTCCTCTGGGAGCAGAGCAAACCCCAGCCTACATGGAAGGCTCAGCTGTGGGTCTGTCATCCCCAGGATTAGCGGGGATCCCCACTGGGGACCAAATGGATAGTTGCCTGGACATGCCAAAGGTTGTCTTCTCTAATAGACTTATTCCTTCTCAGATAGGCAAGCCTCAAAACACATTTATGACTATCAACCTCATTTTTATTTCTAACCAGAAATTAGCAACATGATTAGAAGCAAACTTTATCTTCTATTTTCAAGCAAGAGGGAAAGTAACAGGCCTATAGCAGCAACAGCAATTTCTGTGTTAAATGTTTGTAGCTGAATACAATCACAGATTGAATAAGTGTCCCTCTCCCCCGAGTGCATGTCCACCCGGAACCTCAGAACGTAACCTTGTTTGGAAACAGGCTCTTTATAGATGTAATGAAGGTGAGGTCCTACTGGATTAGGGCGGGCCCTAAATCCAATGGGAGTGTCCTTACAAGAGGAGGAGAGGACACAGAAAGACACGCAGCTGCACAGAGAAGACCCTGTGGAGATGGAGCCAGAGACTGGAGAGACGCTGCCGCAAACCAGGGAACACTGGGGTCATCAGAAGCTGCAAGAGGCAAGGGAAGATCCTCCCCTGGAGCCTTCAGAAGGGGTGTGGCCCAGATAACACCTTGATTTCTTTTACTTACGGCCTCCGTAACTGTGAGAGAATAAATCTGTTGTTTTAGGCCACCCAGGTTGTGGTTATTACGGCACCCCTAGGAAATCAGTACAAGTGCATATAAAAATCTGAGATGCTTAATTCCTGCATTTAACAATGGTAACAGCTGTCATTTGTTGAGCACTTGCTATGTTCCAGGCAGTGTGCCAAGGTCTTTAATTACATTAACATTACCTGATACTCATGACAACCCTGTGTAGGTGCTACTATTATTTTCCCCATCTGACAGAGAAGGAAATTTAGACACAAGTGGATATTAGTCGCTTGCCTGAGGTTCACATACCAGTAAGTAGCAGGACTGGGGTTTATACGCAGGCAGTGACTCAAAGCTCCTGTTCTTCACCACCATTGTGTGTTACTGCTTCTCACCAAGGCCTGGTCCTTCATGTAGGTTCACATAAAACGAAAAACAGAACCCCCAGTCTTAAAGCTTTTTAGTTATTGTGATTCAGTAAAAAAAAAATCAGCACATTCTTGGCTGCAGAATTTATCATAAGAAAAAACAGAATACAAGATCTGAACAGAGCCTCTGTCTCTCCCTCTCTCCCCACATTTAGGTGTAAACTGTAATCATTTATTGATTTATCTCTTTAACAAACACTCAGTGAACACCTAATATGCCTGGGAGCCTTGAAAGTAGAGTTTAGTCTGACTATGCTGAAATTTTCAAAACATTTCAATGGTTTATATCTACAAGACTAGGACAATCTAGTACACTCGGAAGCAGGAGATGTGAATGAGCTGTCACGTAGGCTGCCAGGAACAGTTCTTCATTAGGATTCCTTCACTGAGCCAAGTTTAGCAAGAACTTATCATCAAGAGGCACAAAAATATCTCCTAATTCACTTCTCTGCTCTTTTTTTTCATAAAAATTTTCATGTTCGTCTGCCAAACCCAGACTGCAGCTGAAAAGCCCATATCCATAAATACTCAGAAACCGTTTCCTGAGTTTAAGGAGTTGTCTTTTCTTCTCAAACGCTATTTGTTTGTCATTCAGATAAAGTCCAAAATTAGAAGGACCAAGGTCACAGGACTGCAGTGACTACGAGTGATGGAGGATGGTGAATAGGTGCAGTGTTACCGTCACTTATAGTCACACAAGTGCACACCACCCTCACTGTGGTCCAGCTAAGTCTCCTCCTCTTCCTGCGAGGGTCATGACATTGACTAACATTTTATGACCTAAATTATTTATACAGAAGAAACTCTTTATTGCTAACTCAAGTCCCTACATAGAAAATTGGTGATGTAATTAGACATGGGTTTGAATCCAGCTTCCTCACTTGCAGGTCGTGTAACCTTGAGCAAATGGTTTAACTCCACTTGGCCTGGTCTTCAGAAACACATAATCCTACTTCTTAATTTCACTGGGAGGACCACATGGAATCGTATGAGCGCATTTCCAAATGGAGAACCTGGCACCCATCAGTCAGGCAGCAGGGGTCACTTTTCAGTCTCAGCACTCTTTCTCTTTTTGTTTGTTTGTATTTTTGTTTTTACTTTAAATCATGTCATGCTTTAACCCTTCCATAAAAGCTTTAAATGCCAGATGCCTAACCGGCATCGTTTCAGTTACCTCTGAGTTCTAGATTGCTTCTCTGCTACTTCAGGAGCAATGACAGCATCATAAAATGTCCACTCTGCCTATTGTGGTCACAGTCATATTATTCTGAAGCTGTAAAGGTCATCTCCAGAACCTAAACCCTGATCGACTGAGGAATATGCAGATATTCTGAAGATGGAGAGGGAGACAACAGTCTCTGCATCCCAGGGGTCCTGCCCACAAGTGCAATTCCTGATGCAAGGGATCCATCCCTGTTAAGAGACAACTTGGGTCTCCTTAGCAACTGCTGCATCCCTTCCTAATACAAAGCCCATCAGGAGACAGGAAAGCACTGAAAGAGTTCAGGATTCTGTTTCGCTGAAAGGAGACCTAGACTCAAGTCCAAGTTCAACCCGTAAGGGAGAGGGGACCTCCGCTCTTGCCTCCTAGAGGGATGTTTCATGGCGAGTTGGGAGAGGTGGGTTTGCCCAATGCACTTTGGATATTTACAAACTCTGCTTCTCCATGGCTCCAGGCACTGCATGGGGAGCAGAGGAAACCCATGGGCTACCCTTGTAGAGTGGGTTTGAAGCCTTTTAGGGAAAATTAATTCATTTAAAATATTATAAAACAAGTGGGGGAGAGAGAGAAGAGAACTCTTGGAGTTCTGCATCTTAGGATCTCATCCTTATATGAAACTAGTTAATGGCAACAACGGCCATTTTTCCTCAGGTCGACCTACCCCGTCTTGATCCCAGCTTGCAGGAGAGTTTCACACCAGCAGGAAGAGATGTTTTTCACTGGCTTCTTTTTCATTTCCAATTGGAACAGGAGCTTTTATAGATTTGGATGAATGCCTACAGGAAAAAGAATTGAATTCTTTTTCCTCTTCCTCTTACAATGCTATTCAGGAAGGGAAAATACTCCTCAATTAATACTTTTCTTAAATCTTCAGACCTTAGGATACAACTTAAAAACATCATAGAAACATAAGATAATCTCATTAAAACCTTTAAAAAAACAAAAGAAAAAAGAAAAGAAAATATTTGTGGACAAAGGTCCATAAATTCTCATGGATAAAAGAAATTACTTTTGGCTTGATTCCAAAAGGTCAAAGCTGCAGAGATGGCCAACAAGTTTAGGTGACTTTATTGCAGAATTTCTTGGTGGGAAATAACATTCCCCCTGGCCTGGGGTTTTCTTTGGGGTCCCAGGTATAAAGAAAAACCTGGTTAATTAGCTTTCCTGGAAAAAGGGATTTAAAAATCAGTGGTAGAAGCAAGCCCTTTCTAAAACACTAAACAAAATAAAGGACACAGTTTTGGACTTTGCTTTGGGTTTAGGATAAATAACATTTTTTCAAGTTTGTGCCAGTTTCTAATACCTACCAGGTTTTGGACCTTTTTGGATGCAACCATTTTTATTTTCCTGTGTGTTTTGTTGAATGTTTTTATTCTTCATTCTTCAGCAATAATGAGAACTCTAAATAATATGAAGTTTATAAAAATAATACACGATCATTTCCTACCGATTAGTCATGATTTCAGCTGAAGCTCTATCCATTTCTTTTCTTTCATGAACCTGAAAATAATCAATCTAATCAATTTTCTGGAGGGTTTTGCCTTTTAAAAAATTTTTATTGGAGTAGAGTTGATTTACAACGTTGTGTTAGTTTCAGGTGCACAGCAAAGTGAATCAGTTATGCATATACACATATACACTCTTTTTTAGATTCTTTCCCCATATAGGTCATTACAGAGTATTGAGTAGAGTCCCCTGTGCTATACAGTAGGTCCTTATTAGTTATCTATTTTATATGAGGGTTTTGCTTTTAAATTACTCACGTTTTAGGCTCCCCTTATAAGCATGTCCATTCACCAAGATTCACATTGCCCTAGAGTACTTCATCACTCCTACGGGAGATGAAGACCTGCCTCTGATGCGCAACTTCTCCTCTCCACAACCTTCTCAGATGATCATCATTGCCAGCGGGCAGCTCTGGCCTTAGCAAGTGGGCTCATTCTAGGCATCTCCTGGCTAGAGGAAATTCACTTTCTTAAATGATCAAGCCTGGGGGGTTTTGATCTGCCCATCTTATGTTTGCCCTGGCTCTGAACTCATTCACACATTTTTACCTCCATCAATTGCAATTGACTGTAGTAGTGGTTGATTTAGATAAATGTGTATTTTGCTTTTTTTCTCTAGTGAAGATCAAACCCTAAGGCAGCGGAAATGATTAGGGCCAACTGCTCTCTCTGAGCCATCCCTAAGCTTGGCGTTTTATTTTATTATTTTTTAAGAATTTTTATTTTTATTTTTTTATTTTTGGCTGCGTTGGGTCTTCGTTGCAGCGCAACGAAGTTGCGTACAGGCTTTAGTTGCAGCGAGCGGGGACTACTCTTCATTGCGGTGCGCAGGTTTCTCATTGCGGTGGCTTCTCTTGTTGTGGAGCACGGGCTCTAGGCGCGCGGGCTTCAGCAGTTGTGGCACATGGGCTCAGTAGTTGTGGCACGTGGGCTCTAGAGCGCAGGCTCAGTAGTTGTGGCACATGGGCTTAGTTGCTTTGCGGCATGTGGGATCTTCCTGCACCACGGCTCGAACCTGTGTCGCCTGCGTTGGCAGGTGGATTCTTAACCACTGCGCCACCAGGGAAGTCCCAGCTTGGCATTTTAAATTTATTTTTTATTTATTTATGGCTGTGTTGGGTCTTCGTTTCTGTGCGAGGGCTTTCTCTAGTTGTCTCAAACGGGGGCCACTCTTCATCACGGTGCGCGGACCTCTCACTATCGCGGCCTCTCTTGTTGTGGAGCACAGGCTCCAGACGCGCAGGCTCAGTAATTGTGGCTCACGGGCCCAGTTGCTCCGTGGCATGTGGGATCCTCCCAGACCAGGGCTCGAACCCGTGTCCCCTGCATTGGCAGGCAGATTCTCAACCACTGCGCCACCAGGGAAGCCCCAGCTTGGCATTTTAAATGTGTTATCTCCATGTTCTCGTGAGGTCTGGGCACATGATACAGAGCAGTGTTTAACTCAGCCTGACCAATGTTCTCTAGCTGATCTTCCAAGTGATGAGTTCACTAAATATAAGGTGGCTTCTGAGCTACTCAAGTTCCATAAGGCAAAGACTCTCAATGAAATTGAATCATTGGCAGTAAAATCTAACATATCTATGTACTGAATGAATGAAGTAAGATCAAGTGGCTTGATCACTAATAAAAATTTAATTTCCTTATATGCACTGGACACAAGTATAGTGAAATACAGAACACTTACTGAAAGCCTACTATGTGGGAAGCAGTGGATTGACAGTGAGGAGACCAAGGTAAATGAGACGAGGCTTGGAATGAAGTGGAGGCTGTAGACCCAACTGCAGTACAAAGGAAAGCGAGACAGAAAGTGCTGAGTGATACCTGGATACGGAACCAGCCCACTGTGAAGGTGCCAATGCCAGAGCTGCTCTTAAAGTCCCATCCAAGGGTAGTAGGGTAGATAGTGCTGGGTTGCACTGAATTCTGGGGGGAGGCGTTTCACTGGGGGACCTCTCCCCCAGTGACCTCTCCCTTTTTTTCTTTAAAAAACATTTGTCAGGAATGAATCTCAAGCTTAAAGATTCAAGAAGCCCTATGAACTTCAAGTATAACAAAAATAAAAACCACTTAAAGGTATGTCATTAAAACCAAAAGACAAAATTTTAAAACATCCCAATTTTTTTTAAAAGCGTTTATTCTTGAAATAATGTAATTGATATTTACAAGAAATACTTATTTGCTTTTAATATTACAAAAATAGATTGCTTTGGAAAACTAACAGCAAACAAAACAGTTTAGGATTAGATCAGTTTAGCTCTTCTTCAACTTGTTCCCCACCAATCAATGATATTTTGTGAAGCTTTGCTTCTCATCTGAAAAAAATAGGGAAATGTTTAAGTGGGCCAAAGGCCTTAACAGGCACCTTACCAGAGTTATACAGATGGCAAATAAGCATGTGAAATATGCTCCACATCATCTATCATCAGGGAAATCCAAATTAAAACAATAGTGCGACACCACCACACACCTATTAGAATGGCCAAAATCTGGAATACTGACAACACCAAATGCTAACAAGGATGTAGAGCAACAGGAACCCTCATTCACTGCTGGAGGGAATACAAAATGGTGCAGTCACTCTGGAGGAGATTCGGGCAGTTTCTTACAAAACTAAACATATTCTTACCGTATGTTCCAGCAATCATGCTCCTTGGTATTTACCCAAAGGAGTTGAAAACTTATGTCCACATGAAAACCTGCACACAGATGTGTATTGAAGCATTATTCATAATTGTCAAAACTTGGGAGCAACCAAGATGTCCTTCAGTAGGTGAATGAATAATGAACTGTTGTACATCCATTCAGAATTAAAAAGAAATGAGCTATCAAACCATGAAAAGACATGGAAGAGACATCAATGAATATTACTAAGTGAAAGAAGCCAATATGAAACTGGATGATTCCAAATATATGATATTTTGGAAAAGGCAAAACTGTAGAAACATTGAAACCATCGATGGTTTCCAGGGGTTGGGTGGAAGAGAGGAGGAGGAATAAGTAGGCAGAGCACAGGGGATTTTTGGGACAGTGAAACTACTCTGTGTGATAGATACTATTATGATGGGTTCATATCATATGCCTTTACCCATTGAATGTACAGCACCAAGAGTAAACTGTAATGTAAACTGTAGACTTTGGGTGATTATGATGTGTCAGCACCTTTGACAAATCAACAGTGTGACTGTAGCAACTATACCAATCTAGTGTGGGATGTTGACAGTGGAGAAGGCTATGCATTTGTGGGGACAGAGAGTATATGGAAATCTCTGTATCTTTCTCTCAATTTTGCTGTAAACCTAAAACTGCTCTCTAAATAAGGATAGGGGTGGGACTTCCCTGGTGGTGCAGTGGTTGGGAATCCACCTGCAAATGCAGAGGACACGGGTTTGAGCCCTGGTCTGGGAAGATCCTACATGCCGCGGAGCAACTATGCCCGTGCGCCACAACTACTGAGCCTGCGCTCTAGAGCCCACGAGCCACAACTACTGAGCCCTCGTGCCACAGCTACTGAAGCCTATGCACCTAGAGCCCATACTCCGCAACAAGAGAAGCCACCGCAGTGAGAAGCCCGTGCACCACAACGAAGAGTAGCCTCCGCTCGCCGCAACAAGAGAAAGCCTGCACGCAGCAACGAAAACCAAACGCAGCCAAAAATAAATAAATAAATTTATTTTTTTAAAAAAAAGAATAGGGGATTTTATTCAATTTTCCAAAATTTTATTATCATCTTCCCAGATTTTTCCCTCGTCCCTACTTCCCAAGAGTTTTATATGTGCTTAATGGTACCCTCTCTTTGTATTTCTACTTTAAAGATACCCCCTTAAAGATACCACTTCAAAGACAGATCAGTTAATTGACATGTAAATAACAGTATATCCCTGCTTTTTTTGTTAAAAGAGGTCTTCTAAGAACTCTTTATTAACTTTAACATGACCAAATTCAATTTTAATATTCTGTTCTAAAGTTCAGACTTAACCAATGCAAACTTGCTTCCTTTAGACTTCTACGAATTTACCATTTACCACTCCGGGGGCCAATATTACTTCCTGTGTTACTCCCCAAGGAGTTGGGTCAAGTGTAGCTTAAAGAAAGGTCCCCACTTCAAGCCCCTACGTGAAGCATTCTCTCTGCCACCCTTGCAGGCACAAAAATGTTCTTTCAAATCTTCTGTTCTTTTCAACCATACCCCTATGACCAGCAATGCAGCCAATATCATTCTAAACTAATTTTGGTTTTTAAAAAAAGCAATCGGTCCTTTTTTGAGTTTTCTCGCTTGAAGAGAGAAAGCTAATATCATTTAGAACAGTGGAGCAAAAAATACCTTGAATTCCAATTTCAACATTATTGAAAACAAAATTGAGCAAGAGACTCTCTTGGCATTCAGTTTCTTTATAAATTGCCTTAATTATATAAAATGTATTATTCACAGGACCGTGAGGATGAAATGAACTGATGTAGGTGAAAGTACTTTGAAAAACGTTAATGTTATGAAAATGCAAATGATTTTGAAGGTTATTAATCACTAAGTCAAAGGTCCTGCATTTGAGGGTCTCTTTAGAGAGAGGACTGAAAAGTATAATATATTGCCTTTCAAAAGCCACCAGGAAACCCTGCACAGAACTTCTCCGTCCAGATGGGTAGTGTTGCCCTACCTGCAGAAGAAAGCTGGACATCCCACCTATTTACATTAGTACTTGCCCACGTCTGGACAGCAGTGACATGTATTATCTAGAGCTCAAAGATTAAACATTCAGCAAGACTTTAAACATTAGAGTTTTCCTATTCCATGGCCTGCAGGGCTGCATTCATAGTCCGACACTTGCATGCCATGACCATGATTAAATCTCTGTCTGTATCATGGAATTGTCATGAATCGTTTGACCTGGAGCACCATTAAAGCAGCAGATACACTTGGGCTTAAGTAAGAATGGATTCAGAAGCAGTCTCTTGGGGTTATTATTGAGGTCTTTAGAAAATAATATTGGTTCCTTGAATATACACTTTCAAAAAATAAAAAGTGACTGCTAGATTCTAGAAGCCTCATTTAAAATTTTCCCCTTGTCCCAAGTGATTCATAGTCTCTCTGCCCCCTTATTAAGGATGACAACTTCAGTTCAGGTTAAAGAGTCCAGGTATTTCTCATGCTTAAGCCAAATGTAATTCAAATATTTGCACAAGACCATTGCTAGTTTCTTCTTAGAATCAGAGATGAATAAGGTTGCCACTGAAATGCTTTCTAAACTTTACTATTAGAATAATCTAATTTAAATCCATTTTAAATGGGTCTACTTTAGTCTGTTGGCATTTTAGAATTCCTTAATAAGTGTCTCCTGTAATGGAATCTTATAAATTTGGTTAAAAATACAAATTAAGTCATGTAAATCAAATTAAAACAGTAGACGAAGTTATAAATTTCGAAGAAGTTTATAGGCCCCCCCTCTCCTATTAAATAAGCAAAAATTTACCTTGTGTGACTTCGTAGTCTCCTACTGAATCAGAAGCCACAAGTGGTTATTACAGCACTTCATAACTTCTTTAAAAATATCAAGGGCTAGTGCAAAAAGTTTTATTTCTATTACCGTAATGAGTTTATCATGATTTCAGACTTTCAGCTTTTACCCTAACATTTAAATGTTATGGGGTGACTTATTTCAACACTTCTTCAATTTCTCTTATATTGTTAAGAGTTTGTGAAGCTCTTTTTGTCACAAAATCAAAGTATCTCAGGGTTGAAATGTATATTACATTTATTCGTATTCAACTGACATTTTACTGAACTCATCCTTTTATGCCAGGCACTGAACTGAGTATGTTCACATACCTTATTTTATTTAATCACCACAGCAATGTTGAGCTATAGGTATTAGCACTCCTATTTGAAAATGAGAAACTGAGGCTTCTAGAGGTTAAGTTTACTGTCCAAAGTCCTGTGGCTTCGGCGCTACCCCAGCTCCAGGCCTGGTGTTTTCTCCACCATGTACACCAGCTAAGTGTCCTCTTTATGATACACCCACTAGATGGTGTGCAGGCTGTGCTTGACAGGACGCGGTGCCACAGGAGGTGGCTCACTCCATATCTGGACATTTCTGATAGCTAGAAGGTCTTCTCTTATCCTGCACCACCATCTCTGTCACAAACAGAAAACGTCTTCATGGAGAAACAGTGGATGTCAGGCTCTGGCTTCAAATCCCTGTGCCTTTAAGAACTCAGGAATGTACACATACCTTCAAAATTCCCAAGGAGGACAAATAAAAACATCTAATCTAAAGCTTGAAATAACCTAAAGCCTTGAAACAATCGGAACTCTAAACAATGTGAAGTTCCCAGAAATAACACCCTGTATCTTCCCTGCAAACTTCAGGGTTTCAGCTGAAACTCTGTGCACTTCTTTTCTTTCATGAATCTAAAAGGAACCAGTCTAAAAAACGTCCTGAGGGTTTTGCTTGTAGATTACTAATGTTTCGACTCCCCTGCAAGCAGGTCCACTCACCGATGTCCACATTGCCCTTGAGTACTTCGGCACGTCTGCAGGGCATCCTTCTCTGGTAGTTGTCCTGTGTATAATGGCAAGTTAGTGAGGGCCATGGATAGTAGGTAACACATCCTGCCCAATTCGTCCTCTTTTTATCACACCAACCTGATAGCTATGTGTAGGCCTAAGTCCTAAAAGTTCTGAATATTTTTCCCTTCTTTCTTTGCCTGCCTTCCTGAGGCTCTCTCTATGGGGCTGATTGAGGAAACATACACACACACACACACACACACTCTCTCTCTCTCTCTCTCTCTCTCTGTCTCTGTCTCTCTCTCTCTCTCTCTCTCTCTCTCTCTCTCTCTCTCTCTCTCTCTCTGTCTCTCGGATATACACACACAGACACACACAGCACAGAAAAGCAGAGGCAGAGTTGAACCAGACCTGTGGATTTCTAATTGTGAGCCTCAGAAAACAAGACATTTCTTTGTATTTTTTAGGGTACCATATCCATGATTTTGTGTTAATAATGGAGCAGACTTTTCTCTCCAAATATATAAGGTGAGGAATGTAACAAGGGACATGGAGAGTCTGACCAAATTCTTCTGACATGAGAGACCAGTCTAGACTGCTTTATAACAAAGAAGGTGATTTGCAGGGTAAATACAAGCCATGCTCTGTGAGTTTTCCTATTGATGAAATTGATGCTTTGAATTACTGATTGATGGCTGCTGAAGGATTGCAATATCTCTGTTCTAGTCTGAAGACAGCGCTGTAAGTAATGCGCTTCTGATGACTGAAATTCCAAAATCCAAAAAACCATGGAAATTACCAAAGTAAAGCTCTACATCCATTTTTATAAGGAGCTAGGAGGGCAGACACACTTGGTCAGCCACACTATCCCCTCACACCCTGCACAGAAGTTACAGAGGGAATTCAGTCTACAGCTGTGAGCTTTTGGGATTGCTGCAGCCCACACACCTTCATGATGGCTACACAGCAATACTCTGATTGCAACATGAGCTTTCCCTCCTCTGGCCAAAGGGTAATTTGGAGATTATGAGGCAAATAAAACATCCTCTGGACAAATGTGAGTAAAGAGCTCACAAGCCAGGACACAGCTGGCTGGCATACTAGATAGAATCCAGAGCAGCTGTCTTTGTCTGTTCAGGCTGCTATAGCAGAATACCATGGACTGGGTTGCTTATAAACAACAGAAACTTATTTCTACAGTTCTGGAGACTGGAAGTCCAATATCAGGCTGCCAGTGTTGTCAGCTGAGTGTTTTCTTCTTGGTCAGAGACTTCTCGTTGTACTCTCACATGGCAGAAAGGGCTAGGAAGTCAGGGGGGTCTCTTTCATAAGGGCATTAATCTCATTCATGAGGACTCTGCCCTCATAACCTAATTACCTCCTAAAGGTCCCACTTCCTAACACCATCACTCTGGGCATCAGGATTCCAACGTGTGAACTTGGGGGGGAGCACAAACATGCAGACCGTAGCAGTAGGCATCCTCTTTTACAAAAACCTGTAAGTAATCATCTGCCCCCACCCAGCTTCTCCCCTTCCTATCACTGACCTCACCCCACCCGAGCGCCCGTGCACACACACACACACATTATTAAAGTCGCTCACCACCGTTACATCGGAGGAATATTTGCTGTTTTTTTAATTAAACTTTTAGAGCATCTGTGAGTTCAAAAGGAAGAAATTGTGGACGAGTAGGAATAGTTTAAGGAATGTACTTGGAGAGTAGCCTCTCTCCACCCAAAATGATTTCCTTTGAACCTGCTCAGTCTTTCCTGTGGCCGGATGCGCTACTATTAGAGCATCATTTGATTTAGCAGGAGTGGGTCTGGGAGGACGGCGAGGCTGTTACTCTGGCACGTGACTGTGGATTTCGTCTTTATGGAGCCAGGTGTAATTTAGGGGTGAGGAAGACGGCGGATGAGATTTGAGGAGGTGGCTAAGGTGCCCTCTGTGAGGCCAGAGACTTGAGATTTTGTCAGAGGTGGAAGGAGCAGAGCGGGTAGAAGAGGGCAGTCAGAGATGCCCTCCTTCTTTTATGGTCTTGCCCGAGGCCAGCCCTGCCTGGGCAAAGAAAGAGGAAACGTATCCTCCCTCCTGGCAGTTTCCTTGCTACTGAGATCCAGAATTCTGGTTACTTGCATCATTGCCGTAATGTAGTTACATCATCAAATAAATAATCTTTAGTTATTGATTCGTGTTAGAATATTGTACTATAGGAAAATCTGTTCCAAAGTTCCTAAAATCAATTTGTATTATTACAATGCACTACCTATCATTATAAACATACTATTAGCATATATAGTGTAAGCATTTTTCCTTGAAACCACTTGGTCTTCATGCCCATCATTTAAAAAGACTACTAAATATTCCATCCAGCAGATTTACCAAAATTTATTTAACCTAGTATTTCACAGGAAGGAAATGGCAATTTCTATTTTTGCTCTTGAAATTGTTTCCAAGACAGTATGATACTGGCACAAAAACAGGAATATAGATCAGTGGAACGGATAGAAAGCCCAGAGATAAACCCACGCACACATGGTCACCTTAGTTTTAATAAAGGAGGCAAGAATATACAATGGAGAAAAAACAGCCTCTTCAGTAAGTGTTGCTGGGAAAAGTGGACAGCTACATGTAAAAGAATGAAATTAGAACACTCCCTAACACCATCCACTAAAATAAACTCAGAATGGATTAAAGACCTAAATGGAAAGCCAGGCACTGTAAAACTCTTAGAGGAAAACATAGGCAGAACACTCTATGACATACATCACAGCAAGATCCTTTTTGACCCACCTCCTAGAGAAATGGAAATAAAAACAAAAACAAATAAATGGGACCAAATGAAACTTAAAAACTTGTGCACAGCAAAGGAAAACATAAGCAAGGTGAAAACACAACCCTCAGAATGCGAGAAAATATTTGCAAACAAAGTAACTGACAAAGGACTAATCTCCAAAATTTACAAGCAGCTCATGCAGCTCAATATCAAAAAAACAAACAACCCAATCCCAAAATGGGCAGAAGACCTAAAGAGACATTTCGCCAAAGAAGATATGCAGACTGCCAACAAATACATGAAAGAATGCTCAACATCACTAATGATTAGAGAAATGCAAATCAAAACTACAATGAGATATCACCTCACACTGGTCAGAATGGCCATCATCAAAAAATCTACAAAGAGTAAATGCTGGAGAGGGTGTGGAGGAAAGGGAACCCTCTTGCCCTGTTGGTGGGAATGTAAATTGGTACAGCCACTATGGAGAACAGTATGGAGGTTCCTTAAAAAACTACAAATAAAACTACCATATGACCCAGCAATCCCACTACTGGGCATATAGCCTGAGAAAACCATAATTCAAAGAGTCATGTACCACAATGTTCATTGCAGCTCTGTTTACAATAGCCAGGACATGGAAGCAACCTAAGTGTCCATCGACAGATGGATGAATAAAGAAGATGTGGCACATATATACAATGGAATATTACTCAGCCATAAAAAGAAATGAAATTGAGTTATTTGTAGTGAGGTGGATGGACCTAGAGTCTGTCATACAGAGTGAAGTAAGTCAGAAAGATAAAAACAAATACCATATGCTAACACATATATATGGAATCTAAAAAAAAAAAAAAGAAATGGTTCTGAAGAACCTAGGGACAGGACAGGAATAAAGATGCAGACGTAGAGACGGGGGAAGGGTAATCTGGGATGAAGTGAGAGAGTGACATGGACATATATACACTATCAAATGTAAAATAGATTGCTAGTGGGAAGCAGCTGCATAGCACAGGGAGATCAGCTCGGTGCTTTGTGACCACCTAGAGGGGGTAGGTTAGGGAGGGTGGGAGGGAGACGCAAGAGGGAGGAGATATGGGGATATATGTATACGTATAGCTGATTCACTTTGTTATAAAGCAGAAACTAACAAAAAAACTCATAATAATAATTCCAGGAGGGAGAAAGAATTGAGGTGAGGGACAGATGAAGATGAATGGCAAAATGTTGATAACTGTTAAAGTTGGCTGATGGGTATGTGGGTTCATCATCCTCTCTACTTTTGTATGTATATTTGAAAATTTAAAACAGTTAATATTGAAAAGTTAAAAAAAGAAATTCCAATTTTTTATTTTAAATAATACTGTGGTAAACGTGTTTGTAAATGGCATTTTAGTATTTTACATTATTTACTTGGGATGGATTGCCACATGCAGAGAGGTAGAGTTAGCGGCTGTAAAATGTTTGTGACTTTCCATGTGTGGAGCCCATCTAATTTCCCAAAACACAGCGCCAGTGCGCGTGCAATACGAATAAAAGCCCGGTTCTCCCAGCGCCATCAGCAGTGTTACCTTTTTTTCATTGTTATGAAAATAATAAACCAAAAATCATTCTTTATCATTTTAATTTGCACCTCATTAATCACTGGAGAACAAAGAATTCAAAAGAAAGGTCCGGCAAGATTGATGTGTCACTGAGAAAGCCCACTGTAGTGCTGCACAGCCGCACGTTTACAAAGTCAGGGTCCAGGCTGAGTCGTTCCCTTTGCTGGTGTCCCAGGCTGAACGGGAGGGGGTTGCAGGTGACACTCACCATGTGCATGAGACTGTGTGAAAATGAACGGTTAGAGGTCAAGTGAATATTCTCTATCAAAACGTAACCTAGGTGTATTCTATTAACCCAGTAATTACACTCAAGAAACCTATCCTAGAGAAACATTAGTATTAGAGAAATACACATCCACAGGACCAGTCAGCATAGCATATTTTTGTGGGATAGTGAAATGTGGGGGGGAAAACGAAATATCCATCAGTAGAGGGACTGCTATTGAATTGTGATACACAGCCATGAGGAGGAGTGCGATAGACATATTTATTCACATGAGAAAATGTCCATGATATATTATTAAGCTTAAAAGGCAGAATATGTAAAGTTTGTTTGTGTTTGTATTAAAAGCCCGTGCATTTCCTGGGCAAGAACCCTGCTCAGAAAGATTTCTGCAGTTCAGACACCCTCCGGTGATGATAAATGGATGCATGGTACTGTGTGTAGCATTTTGCATGCAGCCACATTCATTTGGTTTTCTTTTATCTAAAAATGAAGGTGAATTCACTCTTCTTTTGCCATTAATATAAGCAATTGGGCTTCCCTGGTGGCACAGTGGTTGAGAGTCTGCCTGCCGATGCAGGGGGCGCGGGTTTGTGCCCCGGTCCAGGAAGATCCCACATGCCGCGGAGCGGCTGGGCCCGTGAGCCATGGCCGCTGAGCCTGCGCGTCCGGAGCCTGTGCTCCGCAACGGGAGAGGCCGCAACAGTGAGAGGCCCGCGTACCGCCAAAAAAAAAAAAAAAAGTATATATATATATATATATATATATATATATATATATATATATATATATATATATATATATATATATATATATAAAAGCAATAACTCCTCCCCGCTCCAAAATGCACTGAATATTCCGATTGTTGGCATCTTATGGTGGTAAAGGGGAGCCCTGGCCAAAAAAAAAAAAAGCATGTATGTGCATGTTATAATATACACCATGTACACAGTACACACACACACACAGAGTTGTTTTCAGCATGAGTGGAATCAGATTATATATGGAGCAAAATATTCATGTAATCCTTCCATTCTTCTTTAAAAATTTTTGGAAACTATTGGCACTAGTTACCTCCAGAGGTTACCTCCAGAGGTAGTGTGATGGAGTGGGGAAGGGTAGGATGGTAGAACTGTTCTGCCATTTTCCTCTGTAAGAGGTCCTTTTTTTGTTTTTCCAATGAGCACGTGTGACTTTTGAAAGCAAAACGAAAACGAGTACGTATGTTCTACCTCCCCAAGGGTCTTCATTTCCTTATTTCCTGATGAAGAAAGAGTTTGGTCACTTCACCTTTGCCTTGTTAGAGCAAACTGCAGTGAAATGGAGCAATTTTCAATTTCTTTCTTAGCTGAATTCAATCTTTGATGAATTTTTAATTTGTGCTCTCTGAGCACATTTATTTGCTAAGCTGTTCATTCATTAAGATATTAGAGGCTCCAGTTCCACTTAAATGTGACAGATTGATCACACCTATTTGCTTTTGCTTCACCCTTAAATCCTTGGAAAAGGATTTTTTTAAAAAAGACACAAGTCAACCTGAGCAAAGAGGACAGGAGAGGACAGCAGCATATAAAGGACAGCAAGCAAATGGAGGCACTTAGTAGACAAAGGAAGGCTACATCCTTAGCCGGTTGAAGGAAAACTTCTTCAAGCAACAGACTTGTGCTCTGACCTCTGGAAAGGCTCAGAAATGGGGGCCCGGGTATCTGAAAGATGGAGTTGACAGCAGAGGATTGACTTCAAGTTTATCAATGGAGCCAATCTTCCCCCTCCAGTGGGGTCGCTGCCCTAAAGCCAGATCAGGCAGAAGACTAGAGGTTCTGTCGCTGGAGGGCAAGGCTCCAGACAGTGCAGGAATCGAGTGAAAGTTTTCACTCAGGCTTCCAAAATCCTGGCTGCAAATTCCTTGAGAGAAAAACTGAAGGACTCTTTGGGGGATAAAGGGTCATCCCTGAGAGAGAAGGCCGGTAGATACAAATGGACCAGACCTGCCACCCAGCTGTGAAGTCCACCCAGTAATAAGCTTCTGGTCAGAACATAGAGCCTCACTCTCACCTCCCCCATCATCACCCGTCACGTGATTCAAGTCTCTAACATGACAAAGACCAAACAGAGGATTCAGTGTAAACAAAGATCATACTGGAAGAACAAACTTTTTTGAAAAACCAAAAAACTACCATTCATATTCTCTGTTGCAGGTCCATTTGCTGCATAACAAATTGCTCCCAAAATTTAGTGGCTTAAAATAGCAGACTGGCAATTCCCTGGCAGTCCAGTGGTTAGTACTCGGCGCTTCCACTGCTGCAGGGAGCACAGGTCGGATCCCTGGTCGGGGAACTAAGATCCCGCATGCTTCGAGGTGCAGCCAAAAAAAAAACAAAAAACAGCAGACATTTCATGATCTCAGATGGTTTCTGCAGCCTAGGAATTTGGAAGGGCTCTATGGGCAGTTCTGGCTTGGAGGCTCTAAGGGGATTGCAGTCAGATGGCAGCTGGACCTGGAGGAGTGGGGAGCCGGCCAGGCTTCTCTCCCTCCTCAGGTCGACTCAGGGCTCCTCCACGTGGCCACCCAACTGCGCTAGTGTGGCTTCTTCCACCAAGGTGGACTTGGGACAGGCAGCTGCATTCCTGGCTAAGCATGGCTCCAGTGTGATTGGTCCAGTTCCCCAGGCCACAGTCACATTGCCTTTTGTAACCTAGCCTCCAAGGCAATGCACCGTAATTTCTGCCACATCCAATTGGTTCAAGCAGGTCCCAAGGCTGCCCAGGTTCCAGGGGTGGAGAATGAGAGCTGTTGTGGCAGCCATCTTTGGAAAACAGATCAGAGAGAGAAGAGAAGATACTGCATCCATGAAGCAGGGAGGGAAGTATGCCCTCTCCCCATGCAATTCAGAGATTAGAAATAAACAATTTTGAAAATTAAAATCTGATAGCAGAAATTTAAAATTAAAAGACTTCAAAGGTAAAAATCTAGTAAATCATGCAGAAAAAAGGAGAAAAAAAGAGAGAGAAACAAAAGATAAGAAAGAGGATGAAACCAATAAGTTCAAATACAGGTAATAAAAGATCTAGAAAAAGAGAACATAGAAGGAGGAATGGAGAGAATTGTCAAATAAATGGATCAAAGACAACTTCCCTGAACTGAAGGGCATGAGTTTAAAGATTGAAAGGGCTCAACATGAAACAAAGAAGGGGGGAAAACCATATGAATTAATAACATTATAAAATGTCAGATTATTAGGTATAAATAGAAAACTCTAAAAGTTTCCAGGATGATGGTAAAAGAAGATTCGAGGACAGCAGCTGTGCACAAGGCCAAGAGAGCAACCAGCTCAACTTGAAAAAGGAAGATGGATAGTCCGGGGCGACATTTCCAAGGAAAATACAGAACAGTTTTCTCTGTTTACAGAAATGAGAGTTACACTTCCAGTTGAGAAATGGAGGATTAATTAGTGATAGGTACGCAGAAAACAGGCAAAAGAAGAAATAAAAGATTACCCTAGGATATAGATGCAAGTGCTATAAAATATATATGATCAAGAATAACAATATAAGCTTGTTACTTAGAAATAGGGAGTTAATGTCGGGGGGGGGAAAAGATTCCTTCTAAGGAATGGGATTTGGGGTAGGGTCTGTAGAGTGAAGGGCTTCTGTTATGTGTTTTAAGCCCTGTAGAAGTAAACTGAGTTCTTAGACTATGTATGTCATAACATCCTTCAAAATGATAAACTTAAATACCACATTAAAATGATTGCTGAAAAGTGAAGATAAAAAAATAGTAGAATAAAGACACTTCTATTCCT
The DNA here is from genome assembly GCF_964374135.1 of Grampus griseus. Taxonomy (NCBI): domain Eukaryota; kingdom Metazoa; phylum Chordata; class Mammalia; order Artiodactyla; family Delphinidae; genus Grampus; species Grampus griseus. The sequence goes on along the minus strand of NC_139003.1, from coordinate 7,776,923 downwards.
CTCCCTCAAAGCCACTGATATCAAAAAGAATGAAATAAAAGACAAAAAGAAAAATCTGTCTTCAGTGAAACATGGACATAGTCATTACTGCAGACCACAAATTAGGAAGCATGAATGCCAAATACTGTGAAATTTGGATCAGAACCAGAGAGGAGGCAGTGAAATCATGTTTTCTTAACTTTGTTTTACCCAAAGTTTAGCACTTCCTTTAGTTCCATTTCAGTTTCTGTTTGCTATTACTTTTTTGTGAAATATGACTCTATTTTTTTCCTGTCAAAGCAGCATAGGAGATTGTAAGTTATTTGCATCTTTGGGTGCTAAGGTTTTTATAATGAGCACATGTCTGTTTTTAAAAAACAATCTAATTGCTCTTTTTTAAAATTGAAGACTTTTTTTTTTCTTTTAATGAAAACACTTTTCGAGTAAGAGCTATTTTTTAAAATCGGAATTGCACAGTAATGGAATGACTCCAAAGCTGTGATATCCATTAAATAATCCAGGTCAGAATTTAATATATCCTGTAATTGAGACCCTCATAACATTGTTCCAGGCATCTGAAGATCACTTTTATTTCTCCATTTTCTTGGTGAAACTCCTTTCTGAGAAATCACTAATATTTCCAGAATACTCAAATCACAACAAAGACCATGGGGAGAAAAATGGTGCTGCTCGGGCATTCAGAGCACACAATCTTACAAATGCATCATACTGAGCGAGCTGCAGGGGTAGCAGGAGTTTAGAAATGCCTACCCAAAAATATCTGCATCAACATTTGACCTGTCAAAGCCCATCAGTTTTGTCTTGATCATTATACCAGGTCACTAACAACTTTGCAAGCACTAATTGAAAGCAACAACATAAACATCATTTTAAAAGAGCTCCTAGGAGAACCTTCCATTTGCACATACAGAAAAGATGAATATTCCCCAGAGCTGACCAATTTCAGAATCAACTGACTACTCATCCCAAGGAGCAGTCATAAATGAAATTCTCTAAAATTGTTTTTGAATGTCAAGACCCAGCAAGAGAAACTATATTTTGAAAGTACAGTTCAAATGTCTCACGTCTTCCTCCCAAACGAAATAAATCAACTATTAATTAGGCTTTTTTCTAGTTCATGATGTGGCTAGGCATGGAAGAGTTCACAGCAGCAGGACTGGGATGAACTGGGGGCGGGCAGGTGGAGGGGGGTGTGTCTGGGTATAGAAACTCACCCCCTCCCTGGAATGGGGTTAGGAGTGGGACAGGAGTTCGTAGAGATGCTGCAGCAGGCGATAGAGGGAGGGGCTTGGGAATGGTGACTGGCTCCTTGCAGGTGAGTCTAGCAATGATGATGTGAGCATTTCACATGTACTACTTAACTCACTTGCACAAGAATCCGATGAGGGAGGTAGTTTTACTAGAGCCATTTGAGGAACATGAAAACCTGCTCATGGAGAAATTAAGTAGCTTGCCCCAGGTTATCTATCTAAGTGGCAGAGCAAGGATTTGGACGTCAACAATCCAGCCCTAACTCCTGTCTCCTTAACCACTGAGCCTTGATTCTCCTCAGGAGGTAATGAGCTTCTCTTTAGGGCAGAGGACAGAGGACAGCCTCTGGAGCTGTGAGAGCAAGCAGTACTCAGATAGACACATCGAGGTCCTTCCAGGAACGTCTACGGGCTTGCACCAGGATCCAGACATGGGGGAGGGACCCAGGGAACAGCCCTTGTGAGCTGGGGCTCTGTCTTCTAGACAGAGTGCCCCTAACTCCTTGACTGCACATTCCTAAGGAAAAAAAAATGTTAAGCTGACTTATATACCTTCACTTATGTATTCATTTATATACTTTGTCCACGTGCTGCTGGTTTAACGTACATCATCAAATATGACTTTATTCATAGGGAAAATTATTCTTTGACACTGAAAACTGACCATAAATTCACTTCAAATAACATTCACTTGCATTAGCACTAAAAATGTGTGTCCCTGACCAAAAATACATTTTTTAATAACTTGGGGCTAGTTTTTATTTTGACATCAGAATTTCTTGATCTAGACCCCAGTTTTCCTAGATTTATTCCCTAATTGTTTAAGATTATTTATCCACAAATGGATGATTACTTGAAAAAAATGTAATGCAAGACCTTTGATGTATTGCATAGTTCTGAAACTATATATTAAAATAAAAACAAAATAAAAAGCCTGCAGCAATACCAAGAGAGAAAAAAAAAAGGTCACCCAACAGGAAAAATTCTAAAACAATTCTTTTAAGATCCCGGAAACAAAGCCAAAATGTCCATTGTTTTTAACATTTTTCACAGCAAAACAATAGCCAGTGTACAAAACAAAGCTTTGGAGCTCAAACAGAACATGTCTCATTCGGGGCAAAGATTTCTTTTTCTGATCATAGCATACGAAAAGAAAAATCAAATTAAAAGCAAGCATTTCAGCAATCCTGACACGCATGAGCCCTCTGACAGCTCCCCGTACTCCATCAGCTGAGGATCTTAAAGCAGCCGCCTCCTGAAACTAAGTCTGATGGAAAGAAGCGGAGCTTAGCGAAGCCGCTTAAACATCCCACCTGCAAAGTTCATTTAAAACTAGGATCCCTATCAGTCATGTCCCAAAGTTTCCCCTCCATCCTGCACAGCAGAGATTAGTTCTTCCAGTTCCATTTGTGTGGTCATCACTAGAGTTTTCCCTGAAGCTCTGGAAAAGCTAAAAGGTTATTTCCAGCTGGAGCCACTAGACTGTGACCGCCATGTCCTTTGGCTGCACAAATCTCGACCTGACAGAGGCTGTCAGATGAGACTCCTGACTCCCGCATTAAGGGATCCCCAGGTTGGCTGATAAGATTGATAATGCTTGGGTTGGAAGGGGTGTGACCCAAACCTGTGGTAGCCAGGGCTGTTGTCTGCTCCTCAGAGCCAGCACCCCTGGGGTGGCAGGTTACTGCCTTGGTTCTGTGTCTTTGGAAGCCTCAGGTCAGGGATAGGAAGCTGACTGCCTTTTGTATTCAAGGTGATAGGTTTAGCAATGGGAAATTATCCAAGAAGTAAGAAAATCCATGCAAGTTTCATAAAGGTTTTTAAATCATCAGATATCTAGTGCCGATTTTTAGTTACCTTATATGCTCTAAAGCAACGCCTCCAGTGCTTCACGGAGCTTCTTCTTAATGGTTGAGGTAAGACAGTGTCTGCTGCAGCCCCTTTAAAACATCCCCAGATAAAATACTGCATCCCTGCTCTTCAGATGTGATTGTTGTGACTGGAAATGTCCTCCCCAAGTGATAGCAGACCATAATAGTTTTGGGTTTTTTTAACATCTTTATTGGAGTATAATTGCTTTACAATGGTGTGTTAGTTTCTGCTTTACAACAAAATGCATCAGTTATATATATACATATGTTCCCATATCTCTTCTGTCTTGCGTCTCCCTTTGGTTCTTACTTCTGGCTGCTCCCTGGGCCCACATCTATAGTAACGTGCAGTGGTCATCTTTTCAGATACGTCCTTGTTAGGCACCTGAGCCCTCAGGAGAACATTCCAACCCTACCCTTGTCTTAGCGGGTGATTAAAGCTCCAGAGCGTATTTGCATTCCGGGTGCTAGTTACAAAGTGTGACTTGAATTCTCTGCTGCTCAGAGCTTAGCAGAAGCTCATTTAAGAGAAAGCGCTTCTAGGAGGACAGCCTGACGGCCGTGTGATCCACACGCTGCCCCGGAGGAGTGTTTCTCCCCCAGGCAAGCATAACTTCTTGAAAATATTGATGCCTGGGCCCCATCTCTTGGTCTGAGATAGGTGCTCAGGGCACACAGGAGGCTGCTGGGGATGGAGGGATATGAGCAGTAATGGAAAGAGTAGAAGGAAATGAAGTGAAGGAACTAATGCAGTTGGAAATGGGGAGAGAAGCCCAGATTTTGTACAGTGTGGTTGGTCCTGGCAGGGGAGTAGCTTCTGCTCAGAAGGAGATGGGCATCCCTTCCAGGGTTTTGAGCAAAGGAGTGATGTCATATGACATATGTTATGAAATGATCACTCTGGCTAAATTATCTCTTCTTTCCATTGCATCACTTAAAGTCAGAAAAACTCAAAAGAAGAACCAATTTTACAAGCAACGGTTCAAGTGTTTAAAGGGAAGAAATGACTAGGATCCTAAATGCCAGAATCTTCCATGTAGCAGCTCCCCAGATTCCTGGGGAGATATGTAGAGGGCATATTTCCAGCAAGTTCTTGTTGTTTTTCACTCTAAGAGTGTTGAACTGGAAATGTGAGCTTTCAAGTTGCTCTTTGCTCAGGCATGTCCAAAGGTTATTCCCAGAAATTTTAACTTAATGGTTTGAGATAGAACGTAGGCATCTGTGTGCTTTAAAAGCTTCCAGAATGATTCTAATGCACATACAGAAACCACCTCTCCAGAGGCTGGAGAGAACAACTGACACTGGCAAATGCTTTGATTTTTCCCTTCTCGTCCCCAAGAGCTGTACGGTCCAGTGTGGTTGCCACTAGCTACGTGTGGCTATCGAGCATTTTAAACGGTGGTAGTCGAAATTGAGACGTACCATGAGCTCAAAAAAACACCTAGATTTTGAAGACTTAGGATGAAAGAATATATGTAAAATGGTCTCGTTAATTATTTCTATATAGATTACATTTTGAAATGATAATATTTTAGATATAATAAATTCAATACAATATGTTATTATCAGTAACTCACTATTTGTTTAATGTGGCTACAAGAGATTTAAAACTCCAGGCGTGGCTCACACTGCATTTCTAGTGGACAGCACTGGTGTGTGGAGCATTTCCGAGACAACTCTTAGACAGGAAACATAGCCCTCTGTCTGCAAAACCTTCACATACACTGACCATGCTACCACCCTCCAGAGTAATTTTTTTAAGAAAAATGCTAAGTTGCTTTTTCAGATCTTTCTTCCAGGTCGGGTACAAGTAGAAAGCCTTGAAAGACAACACAACATGGTAGTTAATACTAAGAACTTGCTAGATGTGTAAACGTTAGCAAGTTATTCACCTTCTCTGAGGTCCATCCCCTCATCAGTTAAATCTGAATGAGAACCTGTATCTCAAAGTACGGTAAAGCTAAGTAACATAGTTTCTAACTCCCCATAAGTGGTAGATCCTGTCATTGGCTCTGAGCTTTAGAGAAAGTGGGGAAGCACCGTGGATCAGGTGATGTGATTTGGTGTCAGCAGTGATACCCCAATTCCCAGCATCAGTGGAGGTGCAGAAATCCATCATCTCCCTAACTGCTTCTCAGTTTGATTTATGTTATGCTTCTGTCATTTGATTGGAAATAAACTCTCAGAATGTCAGATTACATGCAACTAGAAGTATAAAATAATTAAAAAGCAAAGTGTCTTTTGGAAAGAGTATTCTTGACGATCAGGACTGTGGTCGTCATGTGCCGTCACTAGCTGTCGTCACTAAAAAAGAAAGCCGTGTGGGTCTTGGCCAAGAAGGCAAGAATGTGTCCACAAGTCTTAAAACATCTAGTGCTCCAGTTAAACTTCTGATTTGTGAGGGTTCGCTTTACCCTGCTGTTTATGTTTGACCTTAAGTCCTTCCACCTTTTGAGCTCATAACCATTAACTAATAATGCTCACCAGCCTCGAATCTTAAACTGAATTTTTACACCCTTGGGTCCCATTCCTTCCAGTTGCCAAGTGCTAAAACTTTTTTTTACCTTTATGACTGAATACATTACACCAGTTTGTCTTCAAAAGTTTCCTTTTTTTCATAGACATGAGAAAACTCACATAGTTGGTTTCCCTCATTCTCAGGAGACAAGCCAGTTAAGAGAAAGCTGGTTTTGTATGCAGCTAGGCTTCCTACCCTCCTCCTCCAGTGGGTCAGCTCCTGTTAGAATGAAATCAGGGATGGGCAGCAACACGCATTTTAAATCGCCATCCGTGGCCACTATTATTTCTAAACCCAAAGACGCCATTAGGACCAGAATATATTTGCAGACATTTCTTTACAGTTGGGTCTGTTGAAAAATGTGAAATTAGAAACAAGTAATTATTTTAAACCTTCCCCAACCTATGGAACAAAAAAAATGGCAATAGGCAGGGAAGGATCCTAGTTAAAAAAAACTGATGCACGTGGTTGTTGAGCGACATTTCTGGAGGAGAATGTTACCAGCAGAAAAGGCAAACTTGTTAATTGGGAATAAGACAGTCTCACTTCCCGAGCCAGGGTCCTCTGCATTAGACATGAGATCAAAGCCTTAAAACACCAGAAACCTGTGCCTTCAGACTGTGTTTCTTGGAACGATTGGCCTGGGTGCTGAAAAGAGCACAGAGCCTTTTGGAGAATCCTTAACTCTGAGCATTCGCAGCATTTCACGTGCAGTGCAGTCCGTCCCGGCCTTGGTCTCTCTCCTGCTTCCAGGAGCTGCTTTTGCAGTTCGCTTTGTGTCAAAGGACAGGGCAGCGAGCAAACCACCGGGCACATTTGGGTGGGGCATGTCACTAAGCGCCCACAAGTGCTTCCCGGAAACCATTCCCAGTGTTCTGGAAAGTGTGTGTGTGTGTACACTCATACATAATTTCTGGGTAAAATACACACACACATAGTTACATACATACTTTCTGAAAACACACACACACACTCATTTCCTGGAAACCATTTTAAGGTTGATTTTCTATAAATGTAGAGAGAACTATAGATCCATATAGAAAACCTTTTGCAAGTATTTTTAATTTATTTCATATAAGAATAAACTTATTTCACACAGCCATGACTAAATTTATTCTTTTTCCACAGATGTGGTGCAAAAAGAGGGGCATGCTTGAAGAATAGAGGGAAAAAATATTAAAGTAAAAGTTTAGTTGTCAGTTTTGTAATTGAAGCCATCTCCTCCTCACTTGAAAGTATTGTTCTCATTGAAGTAGAAGGAAAAGAGGAACTGGCAAATGGCCCCAAATGTGAATTTCCCCACACAAGTTACAAGCATATACAAGATTTCAGGAGGGCTCTTGCTGTGATGGGGGCATGTGGGATCTTCCCAGACTGGGGCACGAACCCACATCCCCTGCATCAGCAGGCGGACTCTCAACCACTGCGCCACCAGGGAAGCCCTCCTTTCTCCTCTTCTTATTTCTACTTCTTTCTCTTTTTTTTTTTCCTTCTTCCACCAAAAGGCAGACAAAATATACAACTATTATATACAACTATTTAATGACAACCTCATTTTCTGGAACTCTGGATAATTCATAATCCTGAACTTATCTTTTAAAAACAATGTACTGATTGCCAATTATTTCTTGGCTTCTTTGAGGTGAATCTTTGTTTTTTATCCCATATTTTATCTTCTACCCTCAAAAATTATAGATGGTGATAGAAATACATTGCCAACATGTCTAAGATTTTCTTTGCAGGGAGATGGTAGGGGTTATACTCTGAAAAAAATCTGAATGTGGCCAAACTGGTCCATGAAACCATTAATCCATTCATTAATTAGACAAGTGTGTATTAAATACGTAATATGTGCCAGGTGTTGTGTTGGACTCTGGAGATATAAAATCAACTAAAATGTGGTGTTTGCCCTCAAGGAACCTTTGGTCATCAGTATACATATTTGTCAATTACCAGTTGTAGTTTAGTGTGAGAAAGCCTTTGAAATTACTGCATTTTGAATCTGTTTCACAGGAGAATGAATGTTTAAGTCCAGTTGTCACAGAAACAATTGGTAAGCTGTGCAAAACAAAGCCAGGGAGGTCATTTGCAAACCAGAAAGGCAGACTCAGCGTAAAGACAGCCCCTGGCCTGGGGAGGAGCCCAGTGGCCTTTGGCCTGCCCACTTATGGATTCTGTGTGGCATCATTAACAGTTCTCAATAAACATCTTTTTTTTTTCAAAAGGCATAGTGTGGCCTACCTACTCAACATCCACCAATACCGTGAGGTCTCAGATAACTCTACTGGGATATAACCTAGCTCTTGAGTTGCATGAAGTGGATTGCCACTAGCTTCTAATACTTCATACATTCATGCCTCATTCAAGACAGCAACCCTAGATGAGTTTCTTTAAATCACTCTGTTTATGTAACCATCAGCATTGTCCACGGGAGGCCACTTCCCATCTGTTGAGTGAGACTCCAGCTGTGACAGTTGACCCACATTAAAGCTGCCCGTACAGTGGGGCATGTTCTCTAAGGATGGCAGATAGTTTGAGGATGGTTTCTGTTGGTTGAAGGACAGTTCAGGGCTGGGTAGAACATTTCAACAAATCTCAAGGCTTATTAGCATACCAAATAAAGTAGCCACACAGACAAAATGGCGAGATAAGGAGGAATAATAAGCAGTCATTCCTTTTACCTTCCTTGGTCAAGAAAAATAACTTGTTTCAAAAGATACACCCTGCTTTAATTATAAAAAGAATCATCAAATGGGAATGGCTTTGGATTTCAAGAAATATATATGTGAATGTCTCAAATCTTACAGTCAACCACGACCTTCGGGTGTGGATTTTTAAAATCAAAATAGAAATCATTTTAATATTAACAAAAGATTATCATAAGTATTAGGACATTTGTGGATTTTCTGGTTCTTTTCTATTAGGGTCTTAGCTGGTAAAGAAAACAGAATTTTATCAACTTAAAGAGTCAATTGTATTTTTATGTTTGGGAGTAATAAACAATCAATGGTTACCTGATTGTTTCCTTTTAAAATTCCCAAACAAGAGACTTCCCTGGTGGTCCAGTGGTTAAGACTTCGCCTTCCAGTGCAGGGGGTGCAGGTTCGATCCCTGGTTGGGGAGCTAAGATCCCACATGCCTCGCTGCCAAAAAACTAAAATATAAAACAGAAGTAACATTGTAACAAATTCAATAAAGACTTAAATAAATAAAATTCCTAAACAGGAAGCTGGTAAACAAATCACTTTGTGGACGATGTTGGGCAGATTACTGCCCAATATCTGTTACCTTATCTGTAAAATTAGGATGATAGCATCTATCTCAAAAATGCTGTTAAATTAAATTAAATAATACATAAAAATTGCCCTTTGTGTCTGACACATAGCAGGAGTTCAGTAGAAGCTCATTTCCTTCTGGCGTGTAAACGTGTATCTGGCTCCAATTCAAAAGTGTACTCACTGAATCAACAAACTTTCAATGAGTGCCTCCTTTCACTAGATTTCACGGCTACAGCAGTGAATTATAAACAGTGCTCGTCTTCAAGGACCCTGTGGTTAAGAATTCTATTTGGCTCTTCAGATCAGCTGAGCAGGCACGAAAACATGGGATGTGTAGTGTCACGTACAGAGCAAAGAAGAAGCAACTTGCTACTTAGCAACAGAATGAATAGAATCAATAGAATGGTCCTTGTATCTGGCACAGGCACAAATTATGCAAGTAAATAAATTTACAAAGAAATAATTCCTAAAAGCCGTAGCTCCATAGCAAACGATGAAGTTAGCGGAGCAGAGGTAAAGTGAGGCAGAGACATTTGATTGAGGACAACTTTGCCTGTTAAGGCTATTTAGCCAATTAACCAATCTATCAAAATATGCTCCCACTTGCTAAGTCAATAGAAGGGAGAAAAAACAGTAGAAATTAAGAACATCTGTTAAGCTGTAAGTCATTTAATTCTTTTGGATACATTATTCTGAATGCCTATCATAACACTTTCATTAATAAACTTCTCTTTTAATTAATGATTATGTCTAAGTTGATGGAAGAGCATTTCTCTCAAGAAGCCCACTTTACAAAGGGAATGAGACTGAAGAAATTGTCAGCTAAGGAAGGTCAGTGCAGATCAACTAGTTAAAGAATATACTGTTGCTATAAAAAAAATTCAGATTCTATTCAACTCAATTCAAAAAATATTTATTGTGTATTTGCTGGATGCCAGGGGCTGGCTGAGGTTACCAGGCAAAGTTCTTACCCTAAAACGCTCACACTCTAGTGAGGATCCAGATGTGTAACTCAGGCATTCAGCTCCCAGCTTCCTCGCCCCTTCCGTGCCTTCCCTTTCTCTCCCCTCTCCTCCTTCCCAGGATGAAAGAGGTGAGGTGGGCCCCCTACGTTGCCTGGTTATTTGCAAAAATCTTTCTACATGGAAATGTATATATATACACGCATACATGTATATATAGCCTCAAGATGGTTTTCTAAAACTATCTGTGTGTATATAAGTGTCTGTGTCTGTATATACATTTTTCCCCAGGAATGGGACAATATTGTGTTACTGTTGGTTTCTTAGCTTGCTCTCATATGGTTTCAGGACTTAGTCTTTGTGTGTGCGCGTGTGTGTGTGTCTGCATATACATATATAGTGTGTGTGTGTGTGTTCATCACACAGAAATGTAGTGAAGTGTTAAAAGTGTTAAAAGTTACAGAGTCTGGATATGTAGGATATGGAGGTTCTTTGCACTAATTTTGCAACTTTTTTGTACATTTGAAATTATTTCAAAGTATAGGATTCTTCTAAAAGTTTTGAAAACAAGTGATTCAAGACCCTTTACAGCCTCCCTTCTGCCTTCTTTCCTAGCGGCACCTTCTGCCAGCTGTCACCCCACACTTGCCACTGAATTAGACCCAACACCTAGAGCAATAGAGCTGGAGGGGTCCATCGATTAAATGCATTACATTGGAGTCATCCCAGGAAATGTTGAAATATACCAACAGGCAGGCCTTTCCCCAGACTAATTAAGTCAGAATCTCTGAGAGTTTGCCTCAGACATATTTTTCTAAAGTACAGCGAGGCTGCAACGTTCTGACAGAAGTTCCTGAACCCCAAAACGTTCCGCTCCTCTGTGCTTTGTTCACGCTTTCGTCCTCCCCAGGAGCACCCTTGCCACCTTGCGAGTCTCGAGTCTTGCAGGTACGTGGTTGTTTGTCGGTACCCGACTCAGGGTCCTCTTCCTAGCGTATCATCCAGCCCTTCCCTCACCCACCCCTGAGACAGCCCCTCTCTCCCCTGCTGTTGCCGCCCACACACACTCTGTGATTCTAAATCTCAAGCTCTGCTCTCCTGATGGCCTCCCAACCAACTGCGGACTCCCTCCCGGAAAAGTCTCGTGTGTTTGCTCTTGTTATCAGCATGGGCCTAGCCTAGAGTAAGAGTCCAAGAAATGTTTACCAGTTCAATGCGAACAAGGTTACATGCGTTGGACTGAAGTTATAACATAGAGCTGGGAGGGCACTTAGAAGAGCTCTGTACACTGCATGGGGCTCTTAGCAAGGAGCTGGCGCTTACCCTGACAGGAATAGTGAGTAAGGAATAGAATAGAAGGGATGAGAAGGAAGTGGAGGTGTGAAAGCCAGTAACCCAATCAGGCAAGACCACAAGCAGAGCACAGGAGGCGCAGCTAGGAAGCAGCAGGTCCAGATAGTGAGGGTAAGGAAGGTCATTCTGGGGCCTGAGTCATCATCCAACACAGAGCCTAACGACCCTGAGCACCTCAATGGATCATTTTGAATGAGTAAGGAGTGAACTAATTTTTATTATTTTTTCCTCAAATTTGGGGAGTTGGGGTCATGAAATTTTATTTAAACTATTAACTCTTTCCCCAGAAAAGTGCATACACACTTAACTTACTTTCATGTGAAGTTTCAGAAGATTTACAGATTTTCTGAAATGTCTCTAGTGACTCCCCTTCCAAATGATACCCCAAATGTTAAGAAAAGGGATGAAATTTAAGTTTAGGAGTAAAATGCTCTCCGCTCCCTCCAATCCTTTCACCAAACTGCAGCCAGAATGATCTTTTAAAATGGCAAATCGGATTATATCACCTCTACTTAAACCCCTTCAGGGCTGCCCATTACTTTCTATATAAAAAAAATCCTCAACATGCCACTCCCTTTCTCACCAGCCTCTTCCTGCCACTTGCCCCCGAATTTTAGCCATCCTGACTTTGATTGCATTGGTCCTTAATATTCCCTCCTTCCTCAGGGCCTTTGCACATGCTCTTTTCTCTTCCTAGAATGCTTTCCCTACCCCCAAATCCCAGTTAAATCTCATTCTCCCTCAGTAATTAACTTAAATATCATTTACTCCCTGTTAAATATCTAATAGCTTCATGGCTTAAATTTATTATATTCTTTCAAATATAATAAATATTTGAAAGAAAATATGGGAGAGCCTGGGTGCTAGCCAGATCGATATGGGTTCAGTATTTAAGATGAGAATGATTTAAAGTCCACAGCAATTCAATGACTTGCCTGACCAGGGTCATAGAGCTACTTGGTGGCAACATCAGGACTAAAACCCACACCTCTGATTCCTGCCCTCCGCTTGTACCACATTAATCCCTTATAGATGTCTCAGCTGAAGTTTGCTGCAGTGGCATCCTCATCTCCCTTGCTCTCCCCAAAACATTCTAACCTGTTAACTGCCATATATGCCAGTAATGCTTAGTAACAGTTTCAGGAGCATGACCCTGGAAATTCTGCATGCAGACTGTCTTCCTGTTTAAGACTCTAGTAAATGTGTTCAGTACTGTTGGCTCTTAAACTCCAAGTGAGAAGGTCCCCTGGCTCCTCCATAGTCAACTCATGGAACATATAGTTTATTGATGTGTTTCCAGTAATAAACTTTACACCTGTGTCTCATGGGTAGCACATACCATTCAGGCTAAATGTATGAGATTTTTCTTTGGTATTTTTATCCTTTGTATGGATTCAGACACTTGAAATTTATTACACACAAACTGACCTGGCAGTGCCCTGACCTTTAGAAAGAATGGTGGGAAATGGCTGCAATAGACATGTATTCACCTGCGGAAACAGAACAAGTAGAGATGAACATTAACCCGTCTGCATCCAATGTTGTTGGCCCAAAATGATTATAGTAAATTAAAGAAAACAGCAAACAATCAGAATTTAAAAAGTCAGGAGGGAAATTCAGAGTGGTACACTTGGAGAGAAAAAGCAGATTTTGCCGATACAAGGCCAGGAGAGAAACTGGTTGTATTTCAGGATAGCGGGGCCTTGGGAGTAGAATAGGAAATAAGTTTAAACATAACTGAGCCTTGCAGATTGCCCTGGAAGGAACCGGGCCTGATTGAAAATCGGGAAACGTGCAGAAGGGTGACGTCCAAGGTCTCTAGGAGCAGAGTTCCATAAAATTCACTTAACTTTTTTTACTCAATGATAATTAAAAAACAGTTAATGAGAGTGATCATTCTGATCACTGGAATTCAGCCATGAAAGAGTTTAATGACCTGAGGCTGGGGCTGCCGTGTCTGTTCTGCAGAAATTTCTCCTAAATTTTATAGAGGCTGAACAGAGCTTTCAGGATCCAGGGTAACTGGGACAAAGTAGAAGAGAGCTTTGGAAGGCAGGAAGGAGGAAGCAAATATTAAAGTTTGGTTACAGCAGGAGGTAAAAAGAAGGAAGCCTGCTGTTATGGGCTGAATGTTTGCATTCCCTCCCTAACCAAATTCATATGTTGAAGCCCTAAGCCCCAGTGCTGTGGTTTTGGAGGTGGAGCCTTTGGTGGTACAGTCAGCATTCATGCCTGTAGTTTCCACAGTCATAGATTCAACCAAACATGGATCAAAAATATTAGAAAAAAAAAAAAAAAACTCCAGAAATTTCCAAAAAGCAAAACTTGAATTTGCCATGCACCAGCAACTATTTACATAACGTTTATATTATACTAGGCTTTATAAGTAATCTAGAGATGATTTAAAGTTTTCAGGAATATGTATGTAGGTTATATACAAATACAATACCATTTTATATAAGGGACTTGAGCATCCAAGGATTTTGGTATCCGAGGGGGGTCCTGGAAGCAATCCCCCATGGATACCGAGGGATGACTATAACTGGGCTTAGATGAGGTCATGAGGGTGGGGCCCTTATAATGGGATTAGTGCCCTCAGAAGTAGAGAGCTAGCTCTCTCTCTGCCATGTGCACACATGGCAAGAAAATGTGTCTGCAAGCCAGGAAGAGACCTCTCACCAGGAACTGAACCAGCCAGCGCCTCAGTATTGGATTTACAGCCTCCAGAGCTGTGAAGATAGATTTCTGTTGTTTACAACACCCAGTTATGGTAATATGTTATAACAGCCTGAGCAGCCTAACACACCTGCCAAGATGGGGGCTCAGTAAAGGTGGTTTGCTTGAATGACTGGGTCAGTGACAGTGGGTGAATGCAGTTCACACAGGCTGATAGACCAACTGTGAACATCTCTTCCCAACTCCATCATCTCTTAGTGATGCCACATTGGCAGCTTGAAATCAGCCAAGGTAGGAGTGTTTACACCATGGGACTAGGCGGAGACCACAAATCAGGGTTTCCCCCCAGGAGAACTAGCTGTGTAACGTTTACCAGCACGCTCCTGAATAAGTTAGATGAAAGCCTTGTGAGAACATGGTTCCCTGGGGTTCTCACACTCACAGTACACCTTAACATTTGTTGTTGCTGTTGTTTCTGCTTTAATTACTAATACACAGTGGCACTCTTCAATTATCTTTTACTACCCATCCAGAGTGATTCAGCATTTGTAGACTCTCCTGGCAAACTAACCATCATTTAAAGCATTGTTTCTATGGGAAAATAGTTCCAAGTTGCAAGTTACTGACTTTGAAATAAACTTTTGCGAAAGAACCCATCTGTGAGTTGGGGACTTTCAATTCTGGGTCCTCAGGGGGAAGTTAGAGAACAGAAAGAATCATGTCTATTTAAAAAATACAGGTTGCAAAACATATCCTAAGTGAAAAGACCAAAGGAATAGAATTATAGAACTTGGAGGAGAAAAAGATAAGCAATTTAATTACAGGGGTGGGTGCCAGCTGTTTGTTTTTCCACTGTGAGCATCAGGGATTTGGTTAGACAAAGGGGAGAATAACCTTTGTGGTATTTTTCTGGGATGTATGGTTTGTGGATTTTATTTCAAACATTTCCAAACTTACTTTCCACAGTCAGGGGTAATTTACATATGATCCATTTTGAAGACCAAGAAATGGTTAAGACAAGATTACTTGTCTGCTTCAAGATGCCTGTGACCTTTATGATCCTAAGTCTGGCATAATTTCAAAATTTCAAAATTTTGAGACACATAACTCAACAAATCTCCTTCATAATATATCTTAGAATAACTAGACCCAAAATTTATCATTTTTTTATCCAAAAAAATTAATATCAAAAATTAAACTATCTCATATTAGTATTAAACCTTAAATCAAGCATTCGAAGTCAACTTTTTGATCATTTAATGGGGGAAAAGATGTTATTTGGGGCTTGTGAAGTAAGCATTATCTTAATTATTCATTCAGAAGAGATGGGAATATTACTTTCCTAAATGAAATTGCAGTACTCTGATTTGGCATTTCCTTAAAAAGATCTGAAACAATGAAATAAGAGCTGTAATTCTGCCACTTGGAACCTTAAATGGCTCACAGCACTCCCAGGCCCCGCTTTGACAGTTGGGTTACAATGTGGTTTCAGAGCAACGCTTTTAAGCGTGGTATATCCCTTCCTCCAATACTGGCATGAATCCTTAAAGCTTCTTAACGATGGATGACTCTGAAATACACCAAAAGTATTCTCTATGGCATATTTTTTATTTGTTTATCCAAAATCCCTAGCTTTCCAAATTTCCCTTTATGATCTGCCTTGGAAGGATTGTCGCCAGTTTATTTGAGAAAAGCGTTAAGTTCTCACCCAGACAGGACCGCCCAGCAGCCCCACCGAGCGCACTATCCTCCTCCGTTCCAGCTCCCAGCACCTCAGACTCTTGTGTCCCTAAGCATCGCCTCTTACACGTGCTGATTCTCAAGACCCTCTGAGTCGGACCCTCTGAGCTAAAATCTGGGGCTGGGCCTGAGCACCAGCATTTTAACAGACTCCCAGGCCTGTTGAGAAGTGCTGTCAGGGACTCAGTTCTGCCCTCTCTCTGGGAGCAGAATACCTGGGGAGAGCCTGGCCCAAGGGAGCTTAGGATCTCACCGGCGATGCGCTGCATCTGTGGCTCAGGTGCCTGTGGTCTCCTTGGCTTTACCTGCTTCCTCAGCCTCTGCTGCTCAGAACCCCCACCCCTCCCAGGCCCAGGTGCTGCGCTCCTCAGTCGTGAGTTTCAAGGGCCCGGTACGTTTTTTCTCTCCCTGTGCATCCGCCCTGTCTGCTCGCCTCTGGCTTGGTCAAACCCTCCAGCCTTGATCTCTAGCCTTCCTCCCTCCCTCTCTCCAGGCCCCAGGTCTACCTCTTCTCTCCTGCTTGGCCCAAACCTGTTCCAAGATGCTGACCCCTGCATCCTCTGGTAGAACCTCTCTGCTGGCAAAACACACCCCTTGGTGTCTTTGCTCTGGGCGGCCTGCCTGCCTGCTGTCCCCGAATGCTCCCCGCCCCACCAGCTGCTAGACGCTGTCACATCAGCCAGTCCTAGTAATGTCCGTCTGTCCCACTAGGATCTGAACTACTGAGGGTAAGGATCACCTCTGTCTCCTTCACTGTTTTCCCAGCAGTAGTGGGAGCCTAGTGAGTCTTGTGTGAATAACTGATACTGTTAAAAAAAAAAAAAAAAAAGGAGCGTGTAAATTTCACCTGCGAGCACGATGCTCACATTGCAGACTCTCTGGCCCCTAAGTTTGTCTGAACGCTGCGCCCTCAGCTAGAAAGTGGCTTGTCTTCATCTTCACCTTTACGTAGCGACCCGCCTCTGGCTCTTTGGGCCCCGACTTCAATGTCTTTTCACTTGGGAAGTCTTCCTGGAGCCCTGGAGACAGGTCTGGTACCCCTGTTGTTCCAAGTGCCCCTTATATAAACCTGATCCTGTACTGAGCACACTGCCTTCTGATGATGTCTGTTAGCCTAAATTCTCCTCTAGATCAAGAGCACCTTGAGAACAAGGATTGTAACGTCAGCACCCGGCATAGTGCCGGGCATGCAGCTGGTGATCAGTTCCACTCTCTTTGCTGAGAGAGTGGAAAAGGCAGCTCAGGATCCTCTGGGCAGTAAGAGGGGGGTTCTTCTCACATAACCTACCAAGTAAACCACCATAACTCTCACCACACGTGTTCAAAGTGTCAGTGTGTCTCCCCTACACCTGCCACTGGACGTGAAGCTGAATCTGGCCTCTGTACCCCTACACCGAATTACATCTCAGAGACAGAGTTCTGGGTGAAGTAGAAAAGAATAGCTTTATTGCTTTGCCAGGCAAAGGGGGCCACAGCGGGCTAATGCCCTCAGAACAGTGTGCCCCAACCCAGGGGGGTTTGTGAGGAGTTTCACAGTCGAGGGGCGAGGTTGCTGAGAAGGATGAGGGTGCACGCAGGGTCCGCATTCCTTCAGTACAGAGATCATCTGGTGTCAGGTGATGATGGGCGAGCTGTGACCTTCTCTGGAATGAAGAGAGCATCATCAGGTAGTTACATCTTCCATTTGGTGGGGGCCTTGATTCTGCAGAAGAGCGCAAAGATATTGTTATGTGTGTCCCCCGAGGGGGAACCAGGACCCTGCCCCAAACCTGCACTATTGTTTCTTGACTGTTCCTCCCTGGTCTCTGCATCCCCTCCCTTCCCTGATCAGCAATTGTTTGCACCTGCACTTTGGAACCCAAGGAAGGGGACCCAGAAAGGCTTTTGTGCCCAGGAGCCCCACAGGGTCCTGCTCAGTTTCAGACAGAAGACTCTTGAAGGGCGTTGATGCATTTGCTGCACTTTACATCCTGGTGAGCCGTGCAGTGACCAGCGTGGATTAAGTGTCTGTTTAATCCTGTGTTTCCCGGCGAAGACACTCTAGGCATTTTGAGCAGGACAGTTCTTAATTGTGTGAGACAGTCCCACATGTCACAAGACACTCAGCAGGCTTCACCCCCACCCACCAAATGCCAATAGTACCCTCCACGTATGCGCGCACACACACACATGCACACGCACGCGCATGCACACACACTTGCAAAAGCCCTTGGGTGGGGGTCCAGGAGGAGAACAGTACTGCCCATGGTTGAGAGCTTGTAGTTAGCTGAGCTCTTCACCACAGCTCAGTGGGAAGCAGGACGTGGCAGCCTCTGCAGCAGTGCCGGGTGGAGTGTTGCACATGCGTGATCATGTGAGGTGGGGGTCAGGGTGGCATCTGCGGCCCTCAGTAGAAAGTGGTAACCTGTCTTTGGAATATGACTAAGTAATCTTTTTTGGACGCTTGTCATACATTCCAGGCACCAGGCTGAGTATCATCCGTGGGTTTAACCCTCACGACAGCCTGAGGCCCCAGGTTCCAGAGAGGGAAGCTGAAGCTTAGAGAGTTTCAAGCCACTGACCAAGTTAACAGGGTTGGTTAGCCACAGGTGTCTGACTGCAGACCCGGAATCACCACACTGTGCTGCTGACTCTCTCTGTGCTAGGCTTCTTTAACAAGAACAGACTTCAAAATTCCCAGAGGAAAGAATCCTCTTAAAATCGGTCCTCCCCTATTCATTATAATGTAGAGCGGATGTTTCACAAAATACACTCTGTGTAATGTTAGTTTAGTGGGATGTCAAGTCTTACGAGAGAAACGGGTTCCACGGGCAAAGAAGTTTGGGAAATGCTTTCAAGGGCACGTGCAGAAGGCAATGAAACAGTTAACTGTGAAGGCCAAGCAGACCTTGCTAGCCCCCCAGCCTTTCACAGGGAGTCAGGAGGTGCTTTTAGAACATGGAGCAAACAATGGAGAAACTGTAGCAGGAGCGTATCTGCCAGGCAATGATTAAAAACTAATTAGCATTGATTAGCCCACAGGAAAAAACTGTTGAAGGATGGGTGACCTTTCTTCTAATTTCTTAATAATAATAATAGGTACTATTTATTATGTGCTAATTACTTTAATTATCTTTTGTAATTCTTACTGTTATTACCTCTCTTTCACATATAAAATGCTGAGGCCTAGAGAAGTTGGCGAATTAACTTCTAAGGCCGCATAACCAATTAAAGGCAGCACCAAATTTGAGCCCAGTTCCCTCTACCTTCATGTCTTGTGATTTTTGAAGACTAGACCCAAAGTCTCCCAGGACTTCATCAGGGTTTCACCAAGGGCTTTCCTGGGTGAACATCCAAAGCAACTCCGATCTCTCAGAAGATGCCCATGAGTTTCTTGAATTAGTGGTTCATGTGATACTGTTGCAGGAAGGGGGACCCCTTCCAGGACCCGAGAGTGGGCTCTTGTCTAACACTAGGAAATGAATTGTCCAAGGAGACACCGACAAAGCAAGAGACTTTATTGGGAAGGGGCACCTGGGCAGAGAGCAGCAGGGTAAGGGAACCCCAGAGAACTGCTCTGCCACATGGCTCGCGGCCTCAGGTTTTATGGTGATGGGGTTAGTTTCCGGTTGTCTCTGGCCAGTCATCTTGCTTGGCCCCTATTTGGTCTGACTCAGGGTCCTTCCTGATGGCGTGTGCATCGCTCAGCCAGGAGGGATTCCAGCGCGAAGGATTCTAAGAAGTTGGTCGTCTCCTCCCGGCTAGTTTTCCACAGCACCATGTTCCTTATCGGGACCTCCTGTGTGAGACAGCTCAGGGAAGCGGGTCTGGCCGAGGCGGGCGGTGTCGGTCAGCAGTTCCCTAACAATGCCACTGCCTATTCTCAGCATCTCACTTCAACCGAAATTAGTTATTTGGTCTAAGTACTAAACGTGAAACTTTTTTCTGGTATGAGTTAACGTTTCTCAATTTAGCTACTACGTTTTAAGTGGACAGACTGCTATACTCTGTGACACTGCTTTTTTGGTTTCGGTAGCGTATCCGTGTTGATGAAACAACGTCCATCTGCATAGACGTTCCCTTCCTGGAGTCGGTCCACCCTCCAGGAACAGCCTTAGCGGCCACGACAAAGCTCACCGTCTACCCAGGTTAAATGGTTGGTGGTATTAGCCTCGGACTTCTCACCTTTCCATTTTCTCTTTCCTTTTCAAACAGATGTGGGTGCATTTTTTGAAGAGGGGATGTGGCTGCGGTATAACTTCCAGGCGCCCGGGTCCGGTGCTAAGGAATCGGGCAGCAGGTCGGAGAACTCCCTGGACCCGCAGAATGGGGCCCCGGACCTGGCCCGCGAGGAGATCTGCTTCAGCTTCAGCACCACCAAGGCACCCTGCATCCTCCTCTACGTCAGCTCTTTCACCACCGACTTCCTGGCAGTTCTCGTCAAACCCACCGGTAAGGACGAGGATACCTAGCCTTCTGCCCTTCAGTGTTGTAATATCGGAGACCATCTCCAAATATACACTAAGCCAGGAGTGTCAGTGCGACTGAAATAGGCATCCCATTTTAGAATATACAAATGGACTTAGGATCTCTCAGAGCAATCGAAGCAGTTCTAAAGCATATAAACATGCCAGACACTGAGTCCATTTCCTCTCTGAAAACTTGAGTTCTATGACACTTGGAGTTTTAAGATCTCTTTTTTACAAATAAAAATATTTAGGTGTATCAAGGAGCAAATCTCTCTCATTTCCCAGTGAGACTGTACAGGTTGGAGGCACGGAGGCTACCTCTCTCATGGTCTTGCTCTTTAATGATTGAAGCTCTGCAGCCTTTTTTTTTTTTTTAAACATCTTTATTGGAGTGTAATTGCTTTACAATGGTGTGTTAGTTTCTGCTTTATAACAAAGTGAATCAGCTATACGTATACATATATCCCCATATCTCCTCCCTCTTGCATCTCCCTCCCACCCTCCCTATCCCACCCCTCTAGGTGGTCACAAAGCACGAGCTGATCTCCCTGTGCTGTACGGCTGCTTCCCACTAGCTATCTATTTTACGTTTGGTAGTGTACATATGTCCATGCCACTCTCTCACTTTGTCCCAGCTTACCCTTCCCCCTCCCCGTATCCTCAAGTCCATTCTCTAGTAGGTTCTGCAGCCTTTTCTGACAGCTATTTCAGTGTCATGGCATCTTAAAGATCAAGACTTTCTTCTGTGGGAACTAAAAATTATTATTATTAACCCAATTCAGCTTGAGTGTTAATAAAATAGTAAATTCTTAAACTTCTCTGGGCAATGCTCTGTCGGTTTAAAAGATAGGTGGGAAAAAAATGTTCCTTAGGATTTTTCCCTTTCAGAAATTATTTCTGAAGAAAGAAGCCGAAAATCAGACAGATTCAGCATGAAGATGTTCATCATAGTTTATACTGTTATTTATGAAAATAAGGACTGGAAAAGACCTAGGAGTTACATTTTAGGAAAACAGTTAGTAAAAGAGGGAATCACCATTTTATGGAATATCGTGTATCCATTAAGAACAATATTTATGAAGAGTAATTAATGACATGGAGAAAATTTTTATGTAATATTATATAAAACCAAGAAAAGGCATGGTACAGCCTTGACTGTACGATATCAGTTTAGCTCTGTAAAAACGATGGACAGAAAAACAGCAGTAATGTGGGCGCAGAGTATCGTTGTTTGTTTGCGCAGTTGACTTGTCTCTGCTGGGTAATACTCTTCCACACATGTCAGATGCTCTCAGTGATCCTGTCCCTGTTCTCACCAGAAAAAAACAGTTCAACCAGGAAGTAGAAAAGCGTACACCCCTGCTCTCTGGAAGTTCACCTGTTAAGTTTCTTTCTCCTGCATCAGATTAAATAGCTGTTTAATCCATCGATGTTCTCCACCCTCATGTCCCAACCTCGCCTCAGTGAGCAGTGGGTTCTCACCTCTAGCTCGTCAAGAATGTCAGGAACATGCCTCAGTAGATGCTGTATTGTCTGCTCCTCAAGCCACTGCCACGTTAAAATCTGGTCCCAATTCTATCCAGTAACTCACGCCCCCAAGCCTGCACCGGCCCCTGCGAGCACCCACGCGTGTGTCTGTGGGCCTTTGTCATGCACAGGGGGTTTGACTAGTCGTTTCCATATTAATGGCTACCGTGTAAGGCTGCCCGAAGCTGTGCTAAGTGTTTCACATGCATTAGTTCCCAAGAGCACACACTCTATAAGGCAGAGTCCATTCTTACCCTCTTCCTGCAGGTGGTAGACTGGAGTGCAGAGAGATTGGGTGATTTGCACACTCAGCTGGTGGTGGCACAGCTGGGATTCCTGAACCCAGGTGTCTGATGCTGGACCCAGAGTTCTCCACTGCCCTGCTTAGAGACCTCTAGAACACTCGGTGCATTTGCAAAGCATGGACAGTCGGTTTCTCTCTAATTATTGCAAGGCCGTCCTCAATTGCTAATGAAAATTTGGCTTCTTCATACTCCAAATACTGCATTTTTTATGAATTGAGATTTAAAGCTAGAAAAATTTGAGGAACTCATTGAGGGAAAAGAAATAAATAAGGACTAAGCCAAAATGTCATTAAAATAAAATAAAAAGTTCTAACTAAATGCCCTGGCATCTCTTAAACTTAACATATCGGAAGCTGTATTGTCCTCACTGCTCCCAGAACCAGGCCCCTCTTCTTCTGACAGTGCTACCGCTTCTCAGACACCAGAACTCACAGCCTGGCCTCATTCATGAGCACTCCGTCCTTCCGCCTCTTGCGGGCCATCCAGCCTGACAAGTCCTGTGCATCCTGTTCTCACCGTGTTCTTCCAGAGTATCCCTTCCTTTGCTTCCCCACTGCTACTCTCCTGGCAAATGTCTTCTGATTCAGCGCTTTCCGACATTGGTGCTGGCGTGGCAAACATAGAATGTTATCTTTGAATGGCACCTGGGCAGATGCATGAGGTTGTGTTTGGGAGGCCCCCAGCCCAGGGACTCCAGCAGGCCTTACCTCCACAGACCTGCCAAGGCCTGAGGGTAGCCGGGCTCCTGGCACCCCGTGACCCCACCGTGGGGTACCAGTGCACCTCAGCACGTCCCTGGGATGCTCTGTCCCGACCGTCTCTCTGCTTCCAGCCACGCTAACCTTGCCCAGCCCGGCCAGAGTAGGTCTTCCTTCACACACAGTGTCCCTGTCATACAGCCAGGAGGGCCTCCTTCCCCAGGATCAGGAGGACAGATCCCGAGTCCCAGCAGCTTCCAATCAGGACCCACCAGGCTCTTGAGTGAGAGCTCGGAGTGCAGAACCAGAAAGTCTGGGTTTGAATTCTGCTTCTCCGTTTGCAGATTGTGGGATCTTGGGCAGCCGTGAGCCACTCCGAGCCTCTGTCTCATCATCTGTTACATAGTTCTCCCTCAGAGCAGTGCTGTGGAAGTCAAATGAGTTAGTAAGCGTAACACACGACACACACACACACACGCACGCGCACACACACACACACACCCTCACACACACACACGCATGCACACACACACACGCACGCGCACACACACACACCCTCACACACACACACGCACGCACACACACACACACACACGCACGCACACACCCTCACACACACGCACACTGTATGGTGTGTGTTAGCGGTTATTATTATCCAGAGCCCATGATTTAATCTACGTTTTGCCGCATATTGAGGCCACGCCTCTGTTCTCTCCCTTCTCCAGGAACTCTTCCCTCCTCACACACCCCAAGGACGTCTGCCCTGCTGCCTGCTGTGCTCCCTTATCTGGAAAAGCTCCATCTTCCTCTGTAGCTTAATACCTGCCTTTCATTCTAGACCCAGATCAAGTCTCACCTCCTTTCGATGACTTCTCCTTACTTTAAACTCCTGTTACACTTATTTTCAATGTCATTTGTTTGGCTTTTTGTACACTGTATTGTTACCCATCTTTGTTACAAATATGCCCTGTCTTCCCAGTGAGATGAAAGGCCCCCGCACTACATCTCCTGCATACAGTAGGTGCTCTGTGATTGTTTGCTGATGGTAATGATGATGACCGTAGAGAATAAATCTGTTAAGCACATTATTTGCTGCAGCCAATAATTGTCCCTTATAACTGCTTTAATTCACCCGGGAGATGAACATGAGATGCAAGAAGTGAAGTATCTCTCCATCTTAATAATATTTTATTTTAATGAACAAATATTAATATTCTCCTTCTCATCATTTAGTGGTCTTTTTGTGCTATTGTTTGAAAGGAATAAATATATCATTTAAATTTTATTATTCAAGAATATTGCCATTACTGTTTATAGATGTTCACTATATATAAATTTTAAGGTCCAACTCATCTTTTTCCTCAAAGCAGATCATTTCCATTGCCATTAAGTGAAGCAGTTAGAGAAGTTTTACATCATATTTACAAAGTCCAAGAAATCCAGGAAAGAGAAAAAATAATGAAAACAACTTAATACTGATTTTAATGAGCTGGAGAACATAAAGGGGCCAATGACGAAGAGACAGTAGGGAGAAAAATGTCCAGGGTTTTGTGGGGCTTTTTTGGCATAATTACCAGTTCCTCCAACTCCTAGCCTCAAAGGCAGAGCCCTCTCTTACTTCTCTTTGCATCCCCAGATCGAGGCACGGCCTGGCGCATACCATACAGGGGCTGGGGATGGATGTCTGTATTAGCAGTGGACTCCACACTTATAGCCAGCCAGGCAGTCCACTTCTAGACCTTGAAACCTTGGGTTCAACAGGGGCACTAAATAAGTATGTTCTAAAGAAATTAAGTTTTAAATGATGAATGAATACAGCTGTGTATTTAAGAAAACTGGCTGTGATCATACAAGGTCAGAGCACCAGAAGTAAAGTGGAGAATAAAAACTCAAGACAATTGACTTGTTTTTTCTACCTATAGCCAAACAACTGCCTAATCATCTCCTTCACTGCCAAACAATAGATTGTTTTTAATGCTATTAGAATAAAGAAAAAATAGGGTAAATCACTGAGGAGTGGGGAGAGAAGTAGCCCAGGAAATGGGAGCAACATATTCAAAGGTCCTGAGGCAGGAAGAATTGTATTTCCTAGGGAATACGAGAAGTCCTAGGTAGCTTGAATGTAAAAAGTAAGAGGGTAGGGCTTCCCTGGTGGCGCAGTGGTTGGGAGTCCGCCTGCCGATGCAGGGGACACAGGTTCGTGCCCCAGTCCGGGAAGATCCCACATGCTGCGGAGCGGCTGGGTCCGTGAGCCATGGCCACTGAGCCTGCGCGTCCAGAGCCTGTGCTTTGCAACGGGAGAGGCCACAACAGTGAGAGGCCCGCGTACAGCAAAAAAAAAAAAAAAAAAAAGTAAGAGGGTAAATGGCATGTTTTAAAATAAAGTAACTGACAAGCTGTGATCAGACAAGGCATCATAAGCTATGTTAAGAATGTATGTCTTTATCCTCTAAGCAGCTGGAAAGTTTGAAGAGTTTTAAGTGAACCAGACAAATAGTCAGTTATGCATCTTGAAAAGATTTCTCTGCTAAGAAAACATGGGAAGGAAGAAAGCACAGAAGCAAGGAGACCATCATCCATTCACTCAACAAGTAGTTATCCAGCACCTACCATGTATCGGGCGTTGTTCTAGACGTTGGGAACTAAGTCATAAAGAACATAAACAAAAATTCTTACTCTCATGGAGTTTACATTTTAGCAGAAGACAGCAGTAAACATACTAAGTACAGTATGTTGTATGGTAAGAACTCTCATGGGGAAAAAAATAAGGCAGAAGAGGGAGAGCCTGGCCAAGGGAAAGGAGTGGGTAAATTCTGCTTCTAATAAGGAAGTCACAGAAATGATCACTGAGAAGACAATATTTGAGCAGGACCTAAAGGGAGTGAGGGCTCAGCCATGCAGATAACTGGGAAATGAGCATCCTAGGCAGAAGAACCAGCAGGTGCCAAGGGCCTGAGGCAGGAACATGCTGGCATCTGGGGAGACAACAAAGAGGCCAGTGTGTTCAGGTGCGGAGTGAGAAAGGAGGAGAATAATGAGAGGTTATGTCAGAGATGAGGGGGGAGACCACAGAGGGCCTGGTGAGCCGTTATGGAGATGTCGACTTTTACTCTGAGTGAGACAGGAGGCCATGGGAGGGTTCTGAGCAGAGGACCGCTCTGACTGCCGCGTGGAGAGACCAGGTATGTGAGGGGCGGAGGCCAGGCTGGGCTGAGGGAGCGTGGCGGAAGGGCAGTAGTTAGAATGGAGGCTAGTACAATAATCCAGACAAAAGACGGGGGTGGCTTGGTCCAGGAATAGAAATGGAGGTGATGAGAGCAGTAAAATTCAGGGTGTGTTTTAAAGACTGAGCCAAGAAGCTTTGCCAATAGATCATACGTGTATTATAGGAGCAAGGCGGGAGTCAGGGCTTTTAGGCAGAAATAGCTGGAAGGATAAAGTGGCCGTTAACTGAAATGTGGGAATTGTGATGGAATAGTTTTTGGAGGGGAAGATCAAGAGTCTGGTTTCACGTATGTTGTGTCTGAGGTCCCAGTGCGACACCTCCATTAATGGGTTAGTAGTAAGAGAGCACGGAAAGAGGGGACTCGCCTGAGAGTGAAATGGGGTCAAGGGTGATCATGTTTAAAGGAGGGACTGATTTGGATCACGTGATCCAGGCAGAAGCCAATGCAGGTGAAGCCCAGGTGGTGGCCGTCAGGTCACTGATAGGGTGTGGCCAGCACAGAGGCCCTGAGTCGGGCCAGGAGCTCTGCGTGCAGGGGCAGGCTCCTATGGGAGTGATACCAGGGCATTCTAGGTGCCAGTGGAGGCCCTGTGGTTGTGGAGATGGGGGAGAGTGGGTGAACTTAGACCCATTTAGGAGACGAAAGCCAACAGTGCTTGGTTGAAACGCTATAAAGCAAAGGAATCTAGGATCAAGTGCCAAGAGAAAACTCAAGCAGTGAAGCCTTGCCAGATTTGTTCAGAAAGGAGAAATAGGAAATGCAAGTAATTCACGATTGTTCTTTCAATTCCAGGAGCGTAGCTCAATATTTTAAATGGCACAGGTAACGCAAAATAAAGAAGGGCAGCATTCAGAAACTATTGCATTTATGTACGTGCACATGAGGACATGAGAATTACCTACGGGGAGATATCGCCAAATATTTAGAGTAGTTTACCTTACCTCTGGACGGTGGAGTTTCCAGTGACTTTCTTTCTCGTTTCTGTTCACTTTTTAAGTTTTAATCATCGTGTTTTATTTCACAACTTAGAATATCAGTTTTGTTCCTCTGGAAGGAAAATGAAAAAGGCGACAAAGAATCTTTAGGTGATTTGCAGTTGGCCAAACTCTTGCTAAATTACTGGCTCCATTTTCAAGCTCTGAGATGTCAAAAGCTATTAACACGAAGATTCCAATTTGAGTAAAAAATGAGATAAAAAGTCGATGGCTTTAAAAATCATAACTAAGAAATAAAAGCTACGTTTGCTGTGCAGATTAATTAAAAGCAGGATATAGAATATTATATTAATCTTTTTGAATATTGCTTGTCATTATTGGGAAGAAACAAGAAAGAGAAAAAAGAATAATTTTTTGAGGCAAAGTGAACGACAACTGAGAGGCGATGAGGACCCATCTTTTTGCCTTTGGTTTGCATTTGGATTGATGAGGTCTCTAACCTAGAATAAAAGCCATTGCTTTGTTTTCTTGGTCTCAGTGAAGCCTCCCAAAATCCCATGGATTTATCTTCTGTAAATTATGTTTATTCTTAATATTGTATGTTCGTGGTTCTTTTATATGCTGAATGTCACACTTTGCCTATGGCATGAGGTCATCCCGGCATCCTGCACTTACTTTTTATTTCACAGAGTATTTTGTGGGGCCTGTAGGCGTCTCCATGGTCCTGTACCATGTATGTTCCCATTCTGCCATCCCAGGCTCAAGCCCGACTTGGGTTGTTTATACCATGTGCTGCTCCAGCTTGGAGATGACGGTCACCGATGGCTTGTTGTTGGTAGATTGTCAACGTGCGCGTGCCTGGTGCCGTGAGCCTTTATGGATTCGTGTGCCTCTGAGCTAGTGACTCAGAATTCAGAACGGCAATGACATTGATGGACGTTGAAGCCGAGTTTAATGGAATTAGCCTCCAGGGGTGGGGGAAGTGACATTAAAATGAAATCCAGAGTGGAGAAATGACTGAGTTTCTTTTCTTTTCTCTGTGTAGGAAGCTTACAGATCCGGTACAGCCTGGGTGGCACCAGGGAGCCATATAACATTGACGTGGACCACAGGAGCATGGCCAATGGGCAGCCCCACAGCGTTAATGTCACCCGTCACGAGAGGACCATTACTCTCAAGGTACACACGTGTTACTCATCAAGCGGATGTGATACAGGGTTGCAATCTCTGTCCTCTGTCATGCTGGGCTCTTGGTTTTGTTTTGGGCGGTTAGGACAGGTGGAAGAGATGCTTCTGATATTTTCTCCTACAAATTTCTAACCTGTGAAGTAGAAAGATATCCAGTTCCTACAGGAAGGACAATGACAGAGTTGATGGAGAAGAGATTTCTTGGGAGAAGGTAGAATAAATGTTTACTCTGTATGTTCTTTGTAGCTTTCCTGCTTGTAGCCCTGCACATCTATCGGTCTACTGCTTTTATCCATTGCAGCATCTTTTCTCTCCATGGTCTCAGACGTCTGAAGCTTATCGCGTTTCCCAGCAAAGGTTATTTTGGTTTATCTGACCTACTTCCTTCACGACTCCACTGCAATGTGAATAACTATTTTCTTTTCTTCTATGCATGCTTTGCCTTAAAAATCCTCAGTACACAAACCTTCCCCCGCATCTCAGACCCTGGTTGTAGGCTTTCCGTACACAAAGGGACGGTTTTATTGCGACGCTCAAACTTTATTTCAGGTTCATGGATTGTCCCTACCCCCAAGACCGATTTTTTACAATGAAGAGACCAGCCTGGGAGACACCATGAATAAAACATGGCATGAGGAGGTCTCCCTGGGAACTAAGGCAAAGATCAAGGCTGGAACTGTCACTGCATTCTCTAGAAGGGGTTCAGAATAGATACCTGTCAGGAAGAAGTGCAGCAGGGGGATGCTGTCTTGTCAGTCAAGTGGAATGTCATTTGCAGGGGTTCAGCAGCCTCTCCGACCTCATTCGAATTCGGGTTCGGCTGGGAACTGTGGGAAGTTCAGGTTGCAAAGGAGAGGCACAAGCCCCGTCTCTTCGTGAGCACTGGCGGATGTCAAATTCATAACTTGATATGGAGTTTACACTTGGCCTTTAGCAGTAAATGCTAGAGAGCATTTTCAGGAGAGGCCTTTCCTAGGAAAATGACAATGTGCAGTTACAGCCTATTGCACAATCAATCAAATGGGGCATATATAAGCTTCTCTCATAGTGATGGACAGTCGCTGAGTCTAGCGCAGTGCCTGTCACGTGTTAGGTGCTGCAAATTACTTATGGAGTAAACCACGCCCATCTTCCACCATAACTCAAGTTTGATTCAGAAAAGCCAGCAAGTCCAGGATTAGTATGGTGGTTTATACCAGTACAGGAAAGGGGTGGTTTTATACCATTTTATCAACGTTGTGTTTATTGGCTTTTGATTAGAGGCATTCTCTTGTTTTAAAGTGTGCCGTCTGTCACCTCTCTTAAAGAAAGTGATTATCTTGCCATTTCACCATTGCAAAATAATATTAAAAGTTAAAAAGCTCAACAGTCAGCTTGAAGGACAGTGTCAAGGAAGGGAGCTGTCTCAGCTGCGGAGTTTTGCAAGGTTAATCCTCGCTGTCTCCAAGAAAACGCGTTGTATGTCGGGACCGAGCCCTGTGGGTTGAGGAACCACATGCAAAGACGAGGGTGGGGTGAGTGGGAGAAGCGAGTCCAGATGATAGGCTAAATAATTCCATTTCCTGGTGCATTTCCCCAAATGAGAGTCTGGAGTAAAGAAGGTCAAGATGGCCTCCCTTCTGCCAAATTCCACCAACTGGGGAATCTTTGGAAGGAAGCAGCAGCTCTTTAAGAGCAAATATTAGCTTAATCAGAGCTGCTGTCTGCTACAGTAAACGAGAGATTACCCTGAAGCAGGGGAGAGGGATGGGCTGTTTTAAGGACTTGGGGCTCTTGAGGAAAGGCTGAGAAATCCACGCAGTGGAGGAGCCAGAGGCCTGCAGAGTCCAGGGGACCAAAGTGGGGCTGGGGAGAACCGGCTTCTATTGCTCAGGGTCCTTCTGATCACAAAGGACAGAAAACCAGTTCAGAATTCATTTGTAGAGAAAATTCCTAGGGTAGGTTATAGAATTTAAGAAAGGGAAAACCAAAATTTTGAAAGAATGCAGGGGACCTGGAGGATTCAAACAAAGCCTAGGCCACGACCAAATGCCTCTCTCTCTCTCTCTCTCTCTCTCTCTCTCTCTCTCTCTCTCTCTCTCTCTCTCCCTCGCCCCCCCTTCTCCCTCCTCTCCTTCCCTCCCTCCCTCCCTCCATCTTCTCTGCTTGCCCACCTGCCTCTGGACAATTCCTCTTGCAGCAGGCTTCATCTGCCACACATCATGGGACACAGGCACTGAAGTCGGCTCACATCTTCCCAGTTTTGCTGGGACCAGAAGCAAGGTCCTAGTTTCTCGGTTCTCATTTTAAAATCCGGAGAAGGTCTCTGATTGACCTGGCTGGGGTCACGCACTCACCCTATTGTGAGGGGAGGGGAACAGTGACTGATAGCCCCTAATCAAACCTCATGATTAGAGTGGGGAATTGGGGAGAATCTTCCAAGGAACAGGACTACAGTTCCAGGAAAAGGAAACACGATGGGTACGAAAAACTTTGGCTGCACAATGCTTTGAGGTAAAGGAGAAGATAAAAGTGGGAAGCATTGTAGAAGGCACGGAACTAATTTGGCCATAGGAATTGTACCCAGGGTGTTGGAAAGCCCTGTCCCCCACCTCCTCCTTCTGTCATACAATGGGATGCAATTGCACTGAGATTTCTGGACATGTTTAGAAAGCAGATGCCTCGACCCACTTGAATGCAGCCTGGAAAGACTTCATGGTCCGGGGTGCACTGGTCTTTGTCAGCCCAGCCTCTCCAGTCCAGCCCAGATGGAAAACAAAGGTAGACATGGTGGAGGAAGAAAAGATATGGTGCCTGCTTCCAGACAAGCAGGTCGGGCCGATTCCCTGCTCCCATGACCTGCTTTCTTGCAGGCAGGGAAGACTGTAGAGTGTGGACGTAATTCCAAGGACATCTTTAGAACTCCAAAAAAACACTCTAATTTTTTTTTCCTGGAAACAATCTACAAATCCATCTTGAGAACTTCTACAACCTCAAGAATATATAGAGAAAGATATAATAAAAGGTTAATCGTGATTATTTCTGTGTAAAGAGATTATAAATGGCTTCATTTCCTCTAGAGTTTTCTATATTTCCTCATTTTTTTTGTTGTTTTTAAGCAGAGGTCTTCTTAGAAGCCCATATGATTTAAATTTATTTATTTATTTATTTATTTATTTATTTATTTATGGCTGTGTTGGGTCTTCATTTCTGTGCGAGGGCTTTCTCTAGTTGTGGCAAGCGGGGGCCACTATTCATCGCGGTGCGCGGGCCTCTCATTATCGCGGCCTCTCTTGTTGCAGAGCTCAGGCTCCAGACGTGCAGGCTCAGTAATTGTGGCTCACGGGCCTAGTTGCTCCGCGGCATGTGGGATCTTCCCAGACCAGGGCTCGAACCCATGTCCCCTGCATTGGCAGGCAGATTCTCAACCACTGCGCCACCAGGGAAGCCCCTTGTTTTTTAATTATAAGTGTATGTTGCATTTTTATAAGCGAACAAAAATGTAAAACACGCATATATCCTCAACCCATTCTGATAGCCCCCAGTTACAATAAAATATAATGACAAATATATTTAAATAATTTCAAATTAAAATGTACTTCTCATCAAAGAACAAAAATAAGACTAACTCAAAGATGAGTTTAAAAGTGCCATGGAGCGGCTCCCCTGGTGGCGCAGTGGTTGAGTCCGCCTGCCGATGCAGGGGACGCGGGTTCGTGCCCCGGTCCGGGAGGACCCCACATGCCGTGGAGTGGCTGGGCCCGTGAGCCATGGCTGCTGAGCCTGCGCGTCCGGAGCCTGTGCTCCGCTGCGGGAGAGGCCACAACAGTGAGAGGCCCGCGTACCGCAAAAAAAAAAAAAAAAAAAAAGTGTCACGGAATGTCGACAGATGAATGGATGAAGAAGATGTGGCACATATATACAATGGAATATTACTCAGCCATAAGAAGGAACAAAATTGAGTTATTTGTAGTGAGGTGGATGGACCTAGAGTCTGTCATACAGAGTGAAGTAATTCAAAAAGAGAAAAACAAATACCATATGCTAACACATATATATGGAATCTAAAAAAATGGTACGATGAACCTAGTGGCAGGACAGGAATGAAGACGCAGATGTAGAGAATGGACTTGAGGACACGGAAGGTGATGGGAGGCTGGGATGTAGTGAGAGCATAGCACTGACATCTACACACTACCAAATGTAAAGTAGATAGCTAGTGGGAAGCGGCCGCATAGCCCAGGGAGATCAGCTTGATGCTTTGTGACGACCTAGAGGGGTGGGATACGGAGGGAGGGAGGGAGGGAGGCTCAAGAGGGAGGGGTTGGGGGGATATATGTATACATACAGCTGATTCATGTTGTTGTACAGCAGAAACTACAACATTGTAAAGCAATTATACTCCAAAAAAGATGTAAAAAAAAGTGCTATGGAATGATGCCTTTGGAATTAAGGTAAAATTCTATACATTTATATATGTGCAAACATCATATAATTTAGATGATGTTTGTCAGTGTTTACAGCGTTTTTAAAAGCAGGTTTGCTTTCCTAGCTGGGTTTGGCTAAAGCTAACTTTAAATAAGTTTGCATTCCCTGAGCACACGCTGTCTGAAATGGTGCTGAGCACTTGAGGGAAACTGACCTTGGATGAAACATTTGCTGCCAAAAGACAAAGTGCCCAATGTCCACACAGAGAATGAAGGACCGACTCTCAGAGTTCTCAGATGCCAGCGCAAACCAGAGCCCAGGACAACCCTCAAGTTGCATCGTTTATGGAAACTCACAGTTGCACCCGTGATAAAGCTGAAGGCTTAATGCCAAATGTAAAACAAACCCCGAGCGGGCAGAGAGCACCCGAAAAACACTGCCTGTGATTAAAAACAGTGCCAATTAGCATCATCTAAGAACTGAACATGACCATTACAAGGAATAATTTCAAAGCCTGTGTTACAAATCCTTTCTTCTTACTTTCCTTCCTGCCTGCCGTCCCTGGCTTCACCCGTCCTCCTTTCCTTCCTTTCGTCCCAACCACATTGCACAGGGGATATAAGGTGGTTTACAGGGAGTACATAAAACGAAATTGAGAGTTAAAGTAAGTCACGAAAAGTAGGGCCCCAAGACAATGGGGAAATGGAATACGGTTACCCGCGTCAGAAGGTCTCACCCACTTGCGTAAGTTTGGCTCGGAGCTTCTTGGTGCCCGGAATTGCACAACCCATAAGCATAAAATATACCAGCTCTTCCAGGGAAATGGAATTTTTCTTGCTCTGTCATTCTTTCCTTTTATTATCTACCATGGATTCTGTTTACTGGCATGGCAAGCTGCCCATAGCACGATCCACTTGGCAACATCACACGCATGATGGGAGCTCACGTTTGTTGGTGCTGTGGTCCAGGCACTGTGCTAGCACTTGACACACATTTTCTCATTGAGTCTTCACAATAGGCTTATGAGGACTGCACCATTAGTATCCCCATTTTAGAGATGTGGAAACTGACACTCAGAGTGTGATGTAGCTCACTCAAAATTAGGAAGCAGTGAGTAGCAAAAGCCTAGATGAACCGAGGTCTACCACACTGAAGTTTACACACGCTCTTAACTGAATCACTTAGTAGAGAGATGTCTGGGAGGGTGACCATAAAATGTTGGAAATGGATACCTCTGGCCAGTTGGAAATTGAGTGATGTTGAAGTTATAAAATAGTTCAAAAACATGCAGAAGTACAGAGAATAATAAAACATACACCTACGGACCCACCATCCAAACTTTTAAAATTTTGGCATTTTGCTATATTTCTTCAGAGTTTTAAAAATGCAGTGATAGTTGAAGGCCCTTCCTCCTTGTTATCTAGTGGGTACCGAGAGAGGTGGTACGCAGGGCCTTCACCAGTGTTTCTGCAACAAATGTGTTTTTCACAAACCTTCTTGACGTAGCATTTCCTTGGGAAAGTCAAGTATAACTTAAAAATGGATTTCAGCCCAAACAGTTCTGCAGGCAGTGGGGTAGAACAGGGTGATGGGAGATGAAGGGGACAAGGGCTGAGGTGATACAACTTTCTGATATTCTCACCTGATCCAAGGATAAAATTAGCTTGAAAAATGAATTAAGTACATGTTCCTTGAATAACTATCAAATATTTAGGGGTTTTATGGAAGTTTTACAGTGGAGGGTTCAGGGATATAGTCTCTGGCACAGATACTCCTAATCCATTTTCTCTAAAAATCAAATGAACAGATGGTAAAAATGTATCATTTTGGCTTTCATGTAACTGGAGGGCCAGTTCCGTCTTTGCCAAGAAGAAGCTAACAGATTTCCTGCAAGTAAAATAAGGACTTTCTTAAATAATTCCAAGTCCTCAGAAACAAATGATGATCAGGTCCCCAAATTTTTATAGCACAAAGAGCATGACTTCAATTGTTTTCATCGGGAATTTTCCAAACAAATGTTCCTCAAGCTCAGTGAATTACATCTCTTAAAATAAAGATGATAATTTCTTACCTGCTATTAATCAGAATTTCAACCAAATTGTATAACAGCAGTTGCATCGATTGCTAATTGAGCTGTATATTGAATATGAATCCTAAAAATGGTCAGAGGAAAGTGTTACCAACAATAGTAGCATATGGTGAATGCTAAACGCCGGGAATATAGAAAAAGACTAGGATAACACCAGTTGCTGTAACAACCCTAAAATGTCAGTGGCTAAGCCCAATGAAAGTCTGCCTTATATCAGATATATTTTTAAAGAGGAAAGTCCTGTGTTCTGTAGCAGTGATGAAATCATGCTGGGTAGACGCTCTGAGGGCGTCCTGCTGCCGCCCTTGGCCATGGGAGTAGTTCCTTGAATAGGCCAACTTCCTGTCCATTATTTGCATGGCTCTCCATGGCTCTCCCCTGAACTGAATGTTGGTGATAATGCATTCCTTGAAGCTGTGCAGCTTCCAGGGACCGTTTCCTGCAGGTGTCAATTACACTGAGGATTGTCTTATACTCACAAGCCTTTGTAGACCAGACCTGCAGTTTCTTTGCCAATACAGTTCCTTCAGAAGCTGAGTTGGCTTCTGATCTATCTGCTTCCGGTCAGTTTCGTGTACCAGTAGATACGCCCTGCATTCTTCCCTAAATGTGGCTCTTGGACCGACATAGTCATTTGCTTCCAAGGACCCTTGCCTCTCTCTCAAGGTCATGGCAGCTACCTTGAGGCCATCTGAGACAAGAGGCTTAGGTGATTGTGGTGGGGTAAATACTCTTAATTTTAACCTCCCGCATGGCGCTGAGCCAGTTTGCTGAGCTGAAAATCTTCATGTGCCTTTGTTGGTCAAAGCTTTTTGCAGTTTTATTTCTTACTCTCTGGTGTGAGGCTCTAAATTTTTGGACTTTTCTCTATTCCCTTTCACTGATGTTTGGAAACAGGCCAATTCTTTTCTGAACTCATCTCTTCCTTGACATAGGCAGCAGGAAACCCCTGATACCCTACTGCAGTTTATGAAAAGGTATATTCATGTTTTTGAAATACCAAATTACATGATAGTCTCCTCAGCAAAAAATAACTGTATGTAATGGAGGGAAAACACTTTTTTTAAAAAGAAAAGCCCTATTGAGATTTGCTGGAGGTCATAAAATCGCAACTTTTCTAAGTGAAAAAAGAAGTAAGCAGTCCAACTTTCAGGCCAGTGTTTGTGCCACATAAAGAGTCCACATCAGTTTTCCTGGAAGCGTGGACATAACCTCTGGTCCTTCCATCTGAGCATCCTTCTTTCCTGTGCTGGCATGCAGCCTGGCCTGAAATTAGAAGCTGAGGCTTCTAATTAAAATTAAAAATGTTTTAATCTAATTAAATCTAATTAAAAATGTGGGCCTTTATTACCCTTGAACTTTCTGCCAATAACGAACAATACTAAAAAGTGTATAGCTGTAAACACAACTGAAAATTTTAATAGCAGAGGTTGTTCAAGCCTTTATTTTAAAAAATAACAGTTTGGAAGCATTAAGTCTTTTTAGGGATGTCAGAACAAATAAAGGAAGTTGACCTCACTAGTCTAAGGCCCTGCTCTGAGATTACATTACTGTAACATCTTCCCTTTGGCCAATTTAGCGTTTCTCTCCTCTGGAAGATGAGCTCACAGCCCTGGTTGTGCATTACCAGCACGCTTGGCAGAAGGGCGGCGATTGCGGGAATAGTGATGAGCCCTTTGATGTCTCTAATCCTTCCCTCCCGGGAGCACTCTGACCCATGCACTGGCTCTCTGTTTGGGTTCTCAGCAAGTGTATTACTGCTTCTGTTCCTACATTCATGGAAGACCGACTCAGATGTTTACTTATGCGGAGGGCATAGATCAATTATTTGTTTCTCATATCATTACAATGGTTTAATTCCACAGAAGATACCTGGGAAGAGAAGAGACAGGAATGTGTCTATTGAAAACTTGCCCATTCATTTGGTCTGCACATGTGTCAGAGTTTGTTTTGTTTGGTTTTCAGTATTTCCACATATCCAGAGAAGCCTATTCACAATCGAGACACACATCACAAACCTCATGACCTTATTAGCTTTGTGTCATTTGGTTTTAGATTGGGTTTTGGGTCCTTGGCCCATGGTAGGGTATTTTAGCAAATTTTCCTTATTTCTGAACAGAAAGTAGGACTGTTTGGTGAAGTGTCTCCAGAAAAGAGAAACAAGATACACAACCATCAGTGCCGAGGATTCCTCCCCCTGCCGCCGTGTGTTCAAACTGACCTGCAGCTGTAAACTGAGACCATCTGTGTACTTAGTGGTCTGGGCACCCACTCTGTAAGGTCCCAGTTCCGAGGTGTGCAGTGACGTGTGACAAAATGTTCTCAAGATGATTCTGGGATGTTCCATTAACAGTGCATTTTTAAAAGTATTAAAACCATATGATGATCACTAAGGATTTAACACTATGCCATGTAATTGACATTAATCTCTTATCCTTGTCCGCCACTCAGCCCATGGCATGATGGGAAATTCCGAACAGCAACCATTCCTTAAGCCTGACTTGGGTAAAATCAGGGGGTCGTCAATGCCATCCCATATGGCTGCTCATGAAGTGCAATTAAAATTAACTCAACTTCATTGAGTATACATTGAGGAGAACAAATACATGCTGTGTACCTATTACATGAAAGAAATCCAGGTAGACAATGATGAGTTGGTGGGGCAGGAGGAATGAACGAAATGTATCCTTTACCCTCAAGGAGTTTATATTCTGGGAGGAGAGGAAAGCTGCATACACACTCGCTATACATTTCTTCGGATAGTAGAAGCTCATTCCACCTAATTCTCCTCGGCAAGAGACTTAACAAGTTGGTCTCCCAATCAGCGTGTAAATAATAGACTGGGGATCTAGCAGAAGAGAGTATTATGAGTCTTGGCTGGTAATAAGGCCATAGCACATGAAGCAAGATTTCCCTTTGAGGATGGTCTGAGTCTAAACGGAGACCCCCATGGATTGGGATTGTTGTTACTAAGTTGTTACTAAGACATAAATTTTTAAACATCCTTATTGACAGATTCCTCCACTTCCTAACTCTATGTTCTCTGGCAAGTTACTGAATGCTCTGTTTACGTATTTGGAGAATGGGAATAAGGCCACCTATTTTAATGGGGCGTGTGTGTGTGTGTTAAATGAAAATTTACATGAAAATATCTAGCATCTTCTATGGCCCAATAAATGCTACTATCCTTCCTTCCTTCCCAAGTCCCTTCTCTTTCTTAAAAGCAAAAAGTAAGAGAGCAGCTGTTAGGTCATTATCAGCAGGGCCTTCAGAACCAAGGTTCCTGTTCTATCCATTTGCAGTTCAACCCAGGGAGCAAGTCCTCAGCACTTTGCACGTTCACAGTGGGCAGCATGGCCGGTGGCTTCAGAAGCCACAGTCCAACAGAAGAGACCGTCAATCACACAGACACGAACCAGGGGCCAACTGAAGTGTGGACTCATGCTGAGGAAGCACAGAAAAGGGGGGGAAATTAATC
Source organism: Grampus griseus (assembly GCF_964374135.1). Classification (NCBI taxonomy): domain Eukaryota; kingdom Metazoa; phylum Chordata; class Mammalia; order Artiodactyla; family Delphinidae; genus Grampus; species Grampus griseus. The sequence continues at coordinate 7,738,973 of NC_139003.1, read as the reverse complement.
ATCCTGAGGGTGGGAGAAATGGATCAGAGGAGACCGAGGAAGGCATATGAGCCGTGCCTTAATGTTTGCATGGGGGGGCGGGAGGACCACGTTATCAGACTTATTTTTTACCACAGGGAGCCAGTATTCGCTCTTCTGCAATCCAAAAAAATTACAGAGGGGAACCGAAGAAAAAATAAGTTTAACCCATCAAAGTCATCTGATCTGAAACCGAGAAAGACTCATAATGAGTATGTCAACACTTCCAAGTTTCTCATTTCTTTTCTAAAGCAATTTCATCTGCAAAAGAATTATGCGCTCTAAGGCTAGACAGGACCTCCATTCCAGCGCTCCAGAAAAATGCGTTTACCTCGCTTTACATTTCTTACAGCTCAGTGGGAAAACAGTTGCAATGCAGCTTCTGATCCAGTTTAGGGTTTGAGATGTCAGTTCTCTCTTTTCTCCTCCAGAATGCAGCCAAAGCTGTTGGAGCGTTCATTTTCCCCCCAGGCACACTGTCCTTAAATCATCTCTCAAGAAAGAAGGCGAGGTTCCCGGATTTCTGTTCTGTCTGGCATGAAAACTAAAGTCCAATCTGTGAGGCATTATATCCTTATATCCATCTGCAGTGCACTAAAATCACTCTCAAAGATGGTAATTCTCAAAGCAATTTTGTAACACAGTAGACAGAGCGGTGGTTCCCGTGCCCAGGTACCTGAAAGCAGGTTCCTATCTCACGTAAGTGTATCTCCTCTCTGCAAAATAAATGTATCCCCACATGCAGCCCGAGGTTCTGAAGGGTTACACTCTGCCCTTTTACTCAGTGAAGGGAAACGTCAGCCCAGGGACTGAACGTGAGGATTTTGATGGACCGGGTGGCCTGGAGCAGGTCCTGAGCTAGTGCTAAGATGCCCTCTAGTGGTCACTAGCCAGAACCAGTGCTGAGGGTGGGGAAGGGAAAACTTCCGCATGAAACCAGCTTAGGTGAGGCTTCTACAAATGCTCATCTAATGCAGAGTCAGGAGTTGTCATGTGGGTCACTTGCATCTAATGTGAGATACTGGGATGGCCATGGGGCTTGGTTATATAAATGGGAGCTTGACGTCACGTTCAAAGATACCGCCCAGGGATTTCGTTCCCACCTGTGCTTCTCACAGCTCTGTCCCTGAGCCCTGGGCACTAGAGAGCCTGAAGAAATGTTTGCTGAGTGACTGGATAAATGAATGGATCACATTTATAAATGATGGATTCTGAGCACATGTGCTGCATTTGAGAGTACAAAGATTCTTTCTGCTTCCTAAGGTGCATTTGACTTGCATTCTTCCCTGTCCTGGCTAGTGACCTAAAAGAATTAGCCCTACCCATCTCATCTTTGAGATGAGGAGATGTGATCTGAACGCTGGAGGGGATGGTAATAAAAAACTTCATGCGGAGAAGCGAGGGTCTGAGCTGGTAGTTCAACAGTGAAGATGGCGCAAGAGCATCAAAGAGGAAGCAGAAGTAAGAGCAAATAAAGCCACTGAGTAAATACTGCCGCTCCCTCCAGCATCCCGCCCTATATCGGTCACTCAGGCCACCAGCAGAAGTTAAACTGGAGAATAGACAGAAATGAGCCCTCTCTACCCCTGTGAGGATGACATCGGGATCTGGATTAGCGACCCGCAGCCTCTGCCTTTGCTTACGTGCTTAAGCCCCACAGCCGAGCACCACAAATGCACTGTGGCGCCAGCGGCGAAGTAACTGACAGGCTTCCGTAGCCTCTGAGTTCAGACGTTGACGTCATCTCCGGAAACCCGTCCTGCAGCCAGAGATGGATGCAGACAGCCAGGGTCACGTAAATCAGAAGATCCCTAAAAGGAGAGGTAGCAAGATGGGGGCCAGGAGGACACCAGGCAGAGGCGATGCCGGGCTGTCCCTGCCCCTCCGCTCACTCCCAGGAGTACTTTGTGCAGCTGCTGTGGACGTCCTGCCAGCCTAGCTTTGCAACAGCACAGGATCCAGGCAGACACAGTAGCGTAGCTCAGACTCTACCGGCGCACAGACCTCTGGGCTGTACCTCTCGGAAGCTATGTGTCCCTTTAGGCAACGTAACTTAATGCCAGGGCCTCGGTTTCCTCAACCGTAAAATGGGGTGAATGAGAGTCTGTGCCCACAGGGTTGTTTGCAGATTCAGTGAAATAATACGTGTAAAGTACCTAAGGTGGGATCTGACCTGGAGTTGACTTTCAAGAAATGTTAGCTGCTACACTGATGATGATGTCGATAATATGGAAAAGGGGCAAGAAGAGGATCAAACTTTGGGGGGATATTCTTTGCACGTTTCCTCCTTCTCCCAGACCCTTTCAGCTCCATATTCTTTTTTCCAAGAGAAGTGAATGCTCTCCTTAGATCTCTTGCCTCATTTCTTCTAGTCTCTCCTATTTCCCACTCCTCACCACCTCTACTAAACTCTTCCACCCCTCCCCACATTCCACAGCCTTGAAAAACTACATTGTTTCCAGGGAGCAGAGCCTTAGTGCTTTCTGTAAAGCCAGCAGAACTGCTCATCATTCGGGCTGTTAGACCCCGCATTCACCCCACATTCTGAAGTCACTCTGTGTTTAATGATTTTCGCGATACACCTTTATACTCTTTCACCTGGAAGAGAATTTAAAGGATGTGGCTATCAGTCCTCTGATAATTGCCAAATTTTAGACTCCATCCTGCATATTGTTATTGCTGCCAAAACCTACTGGCAAAGGAATATCGATAGAGCCTCTGTACAAAAAAGAACGTGTTTGCTGAGTTTTCTTAATATCAAGGACTTTAACTATATTACAGTTGAAATCAATAGAAATGTAACCTTTTCAACCACATAAAATGAGTTCATATTTTTTATTAGTCTTTTTCTGCCATTACAGTGTCATGATTGCAGGAGGAATGAGGTCAACCTAAGCTTTAATGAAAGACCATTCAGGAAACAAACTCAAACTCATTTAAATACTGAAGCCAGTGCCTTAAAAAGATAAATAAAGTAAAAACACCTGGGGTCGCTTTACTTAAACACCCCACATATAAGCATCATTGCAGAAGCACGATGTGAGCAAACCTTTAACCCTAGAAGACCAGCCAATTAGGAAGAAAATGCTGTTTCATTAAATAGGTTCAGAACCGTAAAGCCCTTATCTTTAGTCTGATTAGATGTACAGCATTTAAATTTTCTCTCCATATTTTAAACATCATCTGGAGAAGAATCATTGATCAGTGAATTTACTTAGGAAAGTCATTAGCTTTTAGGGTTAGGGGTGTGACAGCGATAGAAATCGCAGGTTCATTTCTTTAAAAATAACAAACACCAAATTGTGCTCTAATGACCAGGAGCCTTAGAATTGCAGGGAGCCAGGAAATGTTCTTTCTAACGACACAGCCTGGTGTCCCGCACATAGTTATGTGTATTAAATTGAATAGCTACCACTGAGTCCGTGGACCTGGGTCAGACACAAACCTCCTGGTGTCTCAGCTTCCCCAGAGCTGAGTATGACAGTATCTTTGTCCACCTCCTTCCCTGGATACGAAAACAAAGCTGATTGTCACAAACCTCTTCCAGTTCTTCTCTATAAACAACAATGTAAATTGCAAACTTTAGTCATAATATTTGCTTAGAATAATTTTAGAATTGGAATGGTCGTTACGGGCCATTGAATCCAACCTCTGGCCCGACTTAGAATCATCACCAGTCCCTCCTGGCATCACCGGATATGAGAAACATGCTATTCTTTTTTTTTTTTCTTTTATTGAAGTATAGTTGATTTACAGTGTTGTGTTAGTTTTTGGTGGACATCAAAGTGATTCAGTTATACATACATATATATATATATATTCTTTTCCAGATTCTTTTCCATGATAGTTTATTGCAAGATATTGAATATAGTTCCCTGTGCTGTGCAGTAGGACCTTGCTGATTATTTTATATATAGTAGCCTGTGTATCTACTAATCCCAAACTCCTCGTTTACCCCTCCCCCACTGAAATGTAGTGGGATGTTCCCAGCCGGGAACATCTCCTCAGCCCATCTTCAGCTTTGCTCCGCAAGGTGGCTGGCTGGACGGCAGAATCTCTCGAAAGTCTTTGTGTGGCGTTAGGAGGTCAGGAGTCCTGTCATTTACTAAAAGACGCACCTAGAAGGTGATATGGTCAGAGGGGGAATTTGAGGCTTATGCCAAGGTCTCCCTCTTCCCGCAGGGAAGCTCCCCAAGCAGTCAGGTCACCCTAGGACAGTCATCCGCCTGTGCCCAGGTGGCCTGGGGCTGGGCAGGTGTAACCTCAGGAGTGCACACCGGCAGATGCCTGATGCAGCCAACCTGCTCACTCCGAAGATCTGTCCGATCGTGTTCTTCAGTGAGGGGCTCATCTTCAAAGAAAGTCTTCATATCTGGACCAGTCACAGCCGGGGCCCCCGCGGAGAACTTGACAATCAGAGCGGCCACACCCACCTCCACACTGGCCATCCCAGCCTCAGCAGACAAATGGCCGGACAGCAGTACCATCCCAAACAGCAGCCTACAATGGTTTCCCTGTCCGTAGGCGGATGGTTCTAACACATCGTGTTTACTGATGGCTTTGTTAAAACTTCCCCCAAAAAACTCACCCAGGAATTTGCCAGGAACCAAATTTAAACAACCAACCCCTGAAAACACGTGCTGGACAAACCAAGATGACAGAAGCCAATAAAGACTGAAACAGAAAGGGCCCCAATCACATTTGTCATGTTGACATTGTTTCTCATAACTGTTCTCCCTCATAGTTCTTTATTCTTTTCATTTAATTAATAGAAGATTTAGCCATCGCATTGTATAATTTTAGCAACGTTATGCTTGTTAATACCTGTTTTCAGAATTGACCTTCCCTAATTTTATTTTCTCTTCTTTGTCTTCCTCCTCCCTTTTTCCATCCATTGATTTGTTTTTCCTTATTCCCGGAAAGTCGTTTTATAGTCTATCAAAATGTGTTTTGCCTTGAGATTTTTTCTTTGAAAAAATTATACAGCATTTGGGCCCTCCCTGCTATAAACGTCTTCGAACTTAACTTTATTTAAAAAATGCTATATCAGCTATGAAACGAGAATTTCTCCTCTCATCCTTTGATATTTATAAATATTATAGGGATTTATTGATTTAAAAAAATCAGTTCTTTTAAAAATACTTTATGTTTTAAATAGTATTCAGTGTTTTTCCAGTAGGTGGAGTATTAGACTAGGGAAAGTAGATTAACATTCGAAAGCTAATTTTTTTTCTTTTGAGAAATTTTTTATATAAAACATAAATCACCTAATAGGCTCACTACTTCCTTTAATTGCATCAATACCACTGGATTTCAATTGCGCTAGACCTTATGAGGCAAAATATGTTGACTGATTAGGTTTCCATAATAAAGATGGCATGATGAGAATAGTAATAAGTACTTACAATAACTCTCATTTTAAAATTGCTTATCAAGTCATAAATGAAAACTCCTGACATCTCAGAGAAATTATGTGCATGTACAGGAAAGAAAGATGTGTCCCTTGAATCCTTTATTTCTCAGACCTTAACCATTTCTGGAAAAGAGCATTCCTTGTGAGTTTAATATTGGTTCAAAGCCGACCCTGCCACTTGCAGTCTGTGACCTGGGGCAGGCCACGTACTCTCCTGGCACCCTGCTCTCTCCTCTACCTTTGTGGGCAAAAGGTGATAAGCTAGCTCTCTCTAAGGCCCCTACCTGCCTGAATATCCCGGATGAATCTGTCTGTTTTGTAAACATCTTCTCAGGGTGAATGTTGGGGGCACATTCGCTGAGATGTGCCAATGCACATGGCAGAGACAGCTCTCGGTCCATGGCCTGTGTCTCAGAACTGAAAGTGAGAAAACTCTGCCTGGTCTACGGGGCAGTGACTCTCCTTCCCGCCCTCTGTCCATCACTAGGATTGGCTGCAGGGGAACAATGTACTGATGGAACACTTTACAAGGTGATGCCCTGGAGCTGAGTCTTAGCAGAAGATTCTGCTCAAAGCCCCAGGCACCTGGGAAAATACTACTCCTTAGGCCCATGGTAGCAAAACATTTTCAATCAGAGAAACCTTAAGTATTTCCTGGTTCAACCTCCTTGTTTTACAAATGAGGAAACAGGTCCAGGGAATCTTCGTGAAGTGTCCTCACCCATCTGTTCAGTGACAGAGCCAGGACCAGTCTCCTGGCCCGTCCTCGCTCCCCCGGACCACCCTGCCGTCCTACGCTGGAAGTCCAGCCGAGTTCCCTAGTGACCCTGGCAAGGACAGCAAGACTCACAATCCTTCCCATCCTCCAAGGAAGAGAAACGAGGTGCTATCAACGCAGGTGTTCTGAGGGTGAACAGAAGAAACAATCGCCACTTCTCCTCCTTTCTGCTTTCCTTGGACAGGTGATTTAGATTTGAAGAGAGCCTCCAGTTCCCGTTTGCAAGGCGTTCTCCGTCCTAGAAAGGCTGGGCGTCCGTGGATTCAGCTGGATCTTTCCTAGATGTGGAAGCGAAGTCTCCTCTCCTTGGTCTTAGAGTAGAAGGACCCCAGACCCAGGTGCAGGCTGAGGAGAAGGGGGCTGAGAAGGTGAATGCATCTGCTTTGGTTCTAGGCTACGCCACCTCTAGCCTTGCTGAAAATTCATTCATTAAATGGAAGTCCCCCACGTGGTTGAGTCCAGCTCACCAGGGGACTGCAAGGAAGCTTGGGGCCAGTAATAAAGTGAGCGGGTTAGATAACATTCCCAGAACAAGAACTAATTCAATCATTGTGTTTGGTGACGGAAGAGCAGAAGAGCTTGCCAGGCAAAGGACACAGCAAAAAGGGAGCCCTGGAACATGTTCCAGAGAACATAGTGGTCCAAGGGCTGAAAGGTGTTGAGTAGGGTCAGAGCAGAGGGGCAGTGGGGAGGGGAGAGCAATGCCCTTTCCTCATCTAGGAAGACGACGCCTTCCCCTCTGATCGCCTCAGGGGCATTTCATCCGTCCTGAAGCAGCAAAGGCTCCCTGGCTGGTCCACCTGCAGGTGACTGAAGTGTTCCTTCACCAGGGGCACCAGGTAGCCTGTTCAGGCACCTCTTTGCAGGTGTGCATCGCTATCCTGAGAATGAAAGTTTGACAATTTCTAGTTTATTTCATGCTTCTGTTACAGGGGAGAGTGTTCCTTGGCCTCTTTAATCTCTTTCTGTCTCTATAAAACAGCAGGGCTCCTGAGCAGTTTAGGCCAAAAGCAAAATAAGGTAGATGTCACCGTGACCTCCCAGCTGGCCCCCTGCCATTAGCATCCTCGGTTGCCCTTGGAATTGGAGGGGTAATCTGTGTCCTGGCAGTACAGGCGGGAAGAGGCTGGTGTGCTGGCCTCCACAGTGATGCACTAGTGCTTCCCAGCCATGTGGTCCCAGGAATGGGTTATGATGAACTCACAGCTCCCAGAGAAGCAGGGTCTCCCAGAGCATAGAGATTCAGATCCCAGACTAGCCATCGCTCAGTGTCCTTCCAGGATGGAGTCAGGCTGACTCACCCAAACCCGACGGCCATAAAATTCTCTACGGGCTTCAGTCAGTTGGATCGTCCCTAGAGCTCTTCTCCTCTAAGAGCAGAAGTTCCAGCAGAAGTAAAACCTTGGTTTTCCATATCCTAAATACACACACACACACACACACACACACCAACACCAACATAGCGCATTCAATAAATGTTAAGTGATCATCTAAGATGATACAGACCCATTTCATGTGGGTAATAAATGGACCAGGAGATTTACTAGATAATCTCGCGGAAAAGAAAGAGCCAGAAGTGCAGAGGTGAGGTACCATCCCCTGGGCTCCGATGCCCGGTGTCTTTCCTCTGCCTGCCCAGCCCACAGCTCAAGGTTTCGCAAGTGTGTGCGCCTCGGGCCCTGTGTCTGGGAGAGCAAGAGGTGGGTGGGGCGGGCCCCTGTCCTCGCAGAGTCACTGTCGAGGCAGGGGACCCTGTAACGGGTGGCAGACCCACATGAACTCTACTTTGCAGTCTCCCGCTCGCGTGTGTTTCTCCTGTGTCCTCCCCGTGAAGGAGAACAAAGCGACTTGGAGTCAGGAAGAGGTGGGAAACATTTACGTGGATCTGCCCTTGATGCTGGGGTCAGTCCTGCTCTTTTCCATTCTCAGTTGTGAATGGTCTGGGGCTTGCGGGACCCCCATCTGCAGACCTGCAAATGGGATGGAGAATAAGGTGGGAGAGAAAGATACAGCCTCTGCTCTTTAAACTCTCTCTCCTGTAAAGTCCAGCGGAGTTTCCAGATAGAAGGGATGGATTGAGACAGGTAACAGTGAGACTAGCTGATAGTTGTTTCTCATCCCTCTTTTCTGTTTGCACTGGCCTCTACCCGTGTTTAAACTTGGAGTAAAACATCCATCAAGATGGTTTCTTCTGAATTCAGTATTGCTAAGCTGGTTCCAACTATTACCCAGAATTAGGGATTAGGAAAAGAGGCAAGAAATACCGGGCCCTTGTCCGGAGCCCCGGAAATGTGTCCTCGGGGCAGTGTATCATGACCCTTCGTCTCCAGACGTGGGGCTGGGCCCTCGGTTGGTGAGAAGTGACCATGCTGCCTCAGTCTTTCTTCCCTCCTCCTTCCCCGCCTCCTCCAATTCATCCCCAAAACCTAAACAGGCTGAGGAAATCCCTACAAACTCTGCTAAGACAAACTGTGGCTTAAAATGGAAATGAACCGAAATCACAAAATAATACCTAAATGACATTAAAGCTCTGAACTCAGCGTGTGAGATGCAAGACCCAGCCTGAGTCAGAACGATGGTAAATGTTGAACAAGTGAGTGTCCCTTTAAGGTGTCCTGGGGCACATGGTGTCAGTCTTTAATTTTAATGAGGCTCTATTACACAATCTCTTATTGCCGCTTAACTGCCAGTGAAATGACCACCAGCTAAATGTACAGCAAAATAGCTCATGTGGACCCCAAAGAAATTACCTTGAAATTATTGCACTTGACCATGACAAATGCACCAGGGTTCGTTAGAAGAGTGGCAGCCACCTGGTAATAAAGTGAAACAGTATAATGTGACGCGTCCTGAGGCTTCGCAGGTTGAGCTGTACTTGCCTAATCTGATTTAATGCATTTTCTCCTTTAAATGTAAATACTTAAAACACAGCTGATCTCTCCCCTGGTTGAACCAGTGGGGCTGGGTCAGGAGACTGTCCCTTTCAGCCTAACACTGTCTTTGTGGCTGGGTGTAGCTGGGTGGGAATGTCAGTTCTGCCACATACTCCTTTTCTGAGTTTGGATGCTTTTTGTAATATCAAAGCAAAGGACACTATGCAATATCTATTAAATGAGTTAAGATGTGAAAAGCCTGGCACAAAGCCTTGCACACAGTAGTGGCTCAATACGTGTGTCCTCCTTTTCCTGGTGTAGATGCCTTTGTCCAAACAGGAGACAGAAATCACATAGTAGGTTAAACATAGGATTTTGATATAAGAATTTTTTTTTAACATCTTTATTGGAGTAAAACTGCTTTACAGTGGTGGGTTAGTTTCTGCTTTATAACAAAGTGAATCAGTTATATATATACATATATCCCCATATCTCTTCCCTCTTGCGTCTCCCTCCCTCCCACCCTTCCTATCCCACCCCTCTAGGTGGACACAAAGCACCAAGCTGACCTCCCTGTGCTATGCGGCTGCTTCCCACTAGCTATCTGTTTTACATTCGGTAGTGTATATATGTCCGTGCCACTCTCTCACTTCATCCCAGCTTACCCTTCCCCCTCCCCGTGTCCTCAAGTCCATTCTCTACGTCTGCGTCTTTATTCCTGTCCTGCCCCTAGGTTCTTCAGAACCTTTCTTTTCTTTTTAGGTTCCATATATATGTGTTAGCATACGGCATTTGTTTTTATCTTTCTGACTTACTTCACTCTGTTTGACAGACTCTAGGTCCATCCAGTGCACTACAAATAACTCAATTGCATTTCTTTTCATGGCTGTGTAATATTCTATTGTATGTATGTGCCACATCTTCTTTATCCATTCATCTGTCGATGGACACTCAGGTTGCTTCTATGTCCTGGCTACTGTAAATAGAGGTGCAATGAACATTGAGGTACATGACTCTTTTTGAATTATGGTTTTCTCAGGGTATATGCCCAGTAGTGGGATTGCTGGGCCATATGGTAGTTCTATTTTTAGTTTTTTAAGGAACCTCCATACTGTTCTCCATAGTGGCTGTATCAATAGTGCAAGAGGGTTCCCTTTTCTCCACACCCTCTCCAGCATTTACTGTTTGTAGATTTTTTGATGATGGCCATTCTGACTAGTGTGAGGTGATACCTCATTGTAGTTTTGATTTGCATTTCTCTAATGATTAGTGATGTTGAGCATCCTTTCATATGTTTGTTGGCAATCTGTATATCTTCTTTGGAGAAATGTCTATTTAGGTCTTCTGCCCATTTTTGGACTGGGTTGCTTTTTTGATATTGAGCTGCATGAGCTGCTTGTATATTTCAGAGATTAATCCTTTGTCAGTTGCTTCATTTGCAAATATTTTCTCCCATTCTGAGGGTTGTGTTTTCACCTTGTTTATGTTTTCCTTTGCTGTACAAAAGCTTTGAAGTTTCATTAGGTCCCATTTGTTTATTTTTGTTTTTATTTCCATTTCTCTAGGAGGTGGGTCAAAAAGGATCTTGCTGTGATTTATGTCATAGAGTGTTCTGCCTATGTTTTCCTCTAAGAGTTTTATAGTGTCTGGCCTTCCATTTAGGTCTTTAATCCATTTTGAGTTTATTTCTGTGTATGGTGTTAGGGAGTGTTCTAATTTCATTCTTTTACATGTAGATGTCCAGTTTTCCCAGCACCACTTATTGAAGAGGCTGTCTTTTCCCCATTGTATATTCTTGCCTCCTTTATCAAAAATAAGGTAACCATATGTGCCTGGGTTTATCTCTGGGCTTTCTATCCTGTTCCATTGATCTATATTTCTGTTTTTGTGCCAGTACCATACTGTCTTGATTACTATAGCTTTGTAGTATAGTCTGAAGTCTGGGAGCCTGAATCCTCCAGCTCCATTTTTCTTTCTCAGGATTGCTTTGGCTATTCAGGGTCTTTTGTGTTTCCATACAAATTGTGAAATTTTTTCTTGTAGTTCTGTGAAAAATGCCATTGGTAGTTTGATAGGGATTGCACTGAATCTGTAGATTGCTTTGGGTAGTATAGTCATTTTCACAATGTTGATTCTTCCAATCCAAGAACATGGTATATTTCTCCATCTGTCTGTGTCATCTTTAATTACTTTCATCAGTGTCTTATAGTTTTCTGCCTACAGGTCTTTTGTCTCCTTAGGTAGGTTTATTTCTAGGTATTTTATTCTTTTTGTTGCAATGGTAAATGGGAGTGTTTTCTTAATTTCTCTTTCAGATTTTTCATCCTTAGTGTATAGGAATGCAAGAGATTTCTGTGCGTTAATTTTGTATCCTGCTACTTTACCAAATTCATTGATTAGCTCTAGTATTCTGGCAGCATCTTTAGGATTCTCTATGTATAGTATCATGTCATCTGCAAACAGTGACAGTTTTACTTCTTTTCCAATTTGGATTCCTTTTATTGCTTTTTGTTCTCTGATGGCTGTGGCTAAAACTTCGAAAACTATGTTGAATAATAGTGGTGAGAGTGGGCAACCTTGTCTTGTTCCAGATCTTGTTGGAAATGGTTTCAGTTTTTCACCATTGAGGACGATGTTGGCTGTGGGTTTGTCATACGTGGCCTTTATTATGTTGGGGTAAGTTCCCTCTATGCCTACTCTCTGGAGGGTTTTTATCCTAAATGGGTGTTGAATTTTGTCAAAAGCTTTTTCTGCATCTATTGAGATGATCATATGATTTTTATCCTTCAATTTGTTAATATGGTGTATCACATTGATTGATTTGCATATATTGAAGAATCCTTGCATTCCTGAGATAAACCCCACTTGATCATGGTGTATGATAATGTGCTGTTTAATGTGCTGTTGGATTCTGTTTGCTAGTATTTTGTTGAGGATTTTTGCATCTATGTTCATCAGTGATATTGGCCTGTAGTTATCTTTTTTTGCGACATCCCTGTCTGGTTTTGGTATCAGGGTAATGGTGGCCTCATAGAATGAGTTTGGGAGTGTCCCTCCCTCTGCCATATTTTGGAAGAGTTTGAGAAGGATAGGTGTTAGCTCTTCTCTAAATGTTTGATAGAATTCACCTGTGAAGCCATCTGGTCCTGGGTTTTTGTTTGTTGGAAGTTTTTTTTGTTTTTTTGGGGGTTTTTTTTGTTTTTTCTTTGTGGTACGTGGGCCTCTCACCACTGTGGCCTCTCCCGTTGTGGAGCACAGGCTCCAGACCCACAGGCTCAGCGGCCATGGCTCACGGGCCCTGCCGCTCCACGGCATTTGGGATCCTCCCGGACCGGGGCATGAACCTGTGTCCCCTGCATCAGCAGGCGGACTCTCAACCACTGCACCACCAGGGAAGCCCCTATTGGAAGATTTTTAATCACAGTTTCAATTCCAGTGCTTGTAATTGGTCTGTTTATATTTTCTATTTCTTCCTGGTTCAGTCTCAGAAGGTTGTCCTTTTCTAAGAATTTTTCCATTTCTTCTAGGTTGTACATTTTATTGACATAGAGTTGCTTGTAGTAATCTCTCATAATCCTTTGTATTTCTGCAGTGTCAGTTGTTGCTTCTCCTTTTCCATTTCTAATTCTATTGGTTTGCATCTTCTCTGTTCTTTTCTTGATGAGTCTGGTTAATGGTTTATCAATTTTGTTTATTTTCTCAAATAACTAACCAGCTTTAGTTTTATTGATCTTTGTTCATTTCTTTTTCATTTATTTCTGATCTGATCTTCATGATTTCTTTCCTTCTGCTAACTTTGGGGGTTTTTTTTTTCTTCTTTCTCTAATTGCTTTAGGTGTAAGGTTAGGTTGTTTATTTGAGATGTTTCTTGTTTCTTGAGGTAGGATTGTATTGCTATAAACTTCCCTCTTAGAACTGCTTTTGCTGCATCCCATAGGTTTTGGGTCATCGTGTTTTCATTGTCATTTGTTTCTAGGTATTTTTTGATATCCTCTTTGATTTCTTCAGTGATCTCTTGGTTATTTAGTAGTGTATTGTTTAGCTTCCTTTTGTTTGTATTCTTTACAGTTTTTTTCCTGTAATCGATATCTAGTCTTGTAGCGTTGTGGTTGGAAAAGATACGTGATACGATTTCAATTTTCTCAAATTAACCAAGGCTTGATTTGTGACCCAAGATATGATCCATCCTGGAGAATGTTCCATGAGCACTTGAGAAGAAAGTGTATTCTGTTGTTTTTGGATGGAACGTCCTATAAATATCAATTAAGTCCATCTTGTTTAATGTGTCATTTAAAGCTTGTGTTTCATTATTTATTTTCATTTTGGATGATCCGTCCATTGGTGAAAGTGGGGTGTTAAAGTCCCCTACTATTCTTGTGTTATGTTGATTTCCCCTTTTATGGCTGTTAGCATTTGCCTTATGTATTGAGGTGCTCCTATACGGGTTCATAAATATTTACAATTGTTACACTTCCTCTTGGATTGATCCCTTGATTGTTATGTAGTGTCCTTCTTTGTCTCTTGTAGTAGTCTTTATTTTAAAGTCTATTTTGTCTGATATGAGAATTGCTACTCCAGCTTTCTTTTGACTTCCATTTGCATGGAATATCTTTTTCCATGCCCTCACTTTCAGTCTGTATGTGTCCCTAGGTCTGAAGTGGGTCTCTTGTAGACAGCATACATATATATATGGGTCTTGTTTTTGTATCCATCAGCCAGTCTATGTCTTTTGGTTGGAGCATTTAATCCATTTACATTTAAGGTAGTTATTGATATGTATGTTCCTATTACCATTTTCTTAGTTGTTTTCTGTTTGTTATTGTAGGTCTTTTTCTTCTCTTGTGTTTCCTTTAGCATTTGCTGTAAAGCTGGTTTGGTGGTGCTGAATTCTCTTAGCTTTTGCTTGTCTGTTAAGGTTTTAATTTCTCTGTTGAATCGGAATGAGATCCTTGCTGGGCAGAGTAATTTTGGTTGTAGGATTTTCCCTCTCATCACTTTAAATATGTCCTCACACTCCCTTCTGGCTTGTAGAGTTTCTGCTACAAGATCAGCTGTTAACCTTATGGGGATTCCCTTGTATGTTATTTGTTGCGTTTCCTTCGCTGCTTTTAATATGTTTTCTTTGTAGTTAATTTTTGATGGTTTGATTAATATGTGTCTTGGTGTGTTTCTCCTTGGATTTATCCTGTATGGGACTCTCTGCACTTCCTGGACTTGATTGACTATTTCCTTGTCCATATTAGGGAAGTTTTCAACTATAATCTCTTCAAATATTTTCCCAGTCCCTTTCTTTTTCTCATCTTCTTCTGGGACCCCTGTAATTCGAATGTTGGTGCATTTAATGTTGTCCCAGAGGTCTCTGGGACTGTCCTCAATGCTTTTCATTCTTTTTTCTTTATTCTGCTCTGTGGTAGTTATTTCCACTATTTTATCTTCCAGGTCACTTATCCGTTCTTCTGCCTCTCTTATTCTTCTATTGATTCTTTCTAGAGAATTTTTAATTTCATTTATTGTGTTGTTCATCATTGTTTATTTTCTCTTTAGTTCTTCTAGGTCCTTGTTAAATGTTTCCTGTATTTTCTCCATTCTATTTCCAAGATTTTGGATCATCTTTACTATCATTCCTCTGAAATCTTTTTCAGGTAGACTGCCTATTTCCTCTTCATTTGTTTTGTCTGGTGGGTTTTTACCTTGCTCCTTCATCTGCTGTGTGTTTCTCTGTCTTCTCATTTTGCTTAACTTACTGTGTTTGGGGTCTTCTTTTTGCAGGCTGCAGGTTCATAGTTCCCATTGTTTTTGGTTTCTGCCCCCAGTGGGTACGGTTGGTTCAGTGGGTTGTGTAGGCTTCCTGGTGGAGGGGACTGGTACCTGTGTTCTGGTGGATGAGGCTGGATCTTGTCTTTCTGGTGGGCAGGACTGCGTCTTGTGGTGTTTTGGGGTGTCTGTGACCTTACTATGATTTTAGGCAGCCTCTCTGCTAATGGGTGGGGTTGTGTTCCTGTCTTGCTAGTTGTTTGGCATGGGGTGTTCAGCACTGGAGCTTGCTGGTCATTGAGTGGAGCTGAGTCTTAGCATTGAGATGGAGATCTCTGGGAGAGCTTTCGCCATTTGTTATTACATGGAGCTGGGAGGTGTCTGGTGAACCAATGTCCTGTACTTGGCTCTCCCACCTCAGAGGCTCAGCCCTGACACCCAGGCGGAGCACCAAGACCCTGTCAGCCACACGGCTCAGAAGAAAAGGGAGGAAAAGAAGGAAAGAAAGAAAGATAGAAAGAAAGGAAGGAAGGAAGGAAGAAATTAAAGTTATAAAAATAGAAAAATTTTTTAAATTACTTAAAATAAAAAGTAATTTAAAAAGAAAGAAAGAAGAGAGCAACCAAACCAAAAAACAAATCCACAAGCACTTAAAACTATACTAAAAAAAAGACAGAACCCTAGTACTAATGGTAAAAGCAAAGCTATACAGACAAAATCACACAAAGAAGCTTACACATACACACTCAGAAAAAGAGGAAAAGGGAAAAATATTCATATATGTATAAAAAAAAGGAAGAGAGCAACCACATCAATAATCAAATCTACCAATGATAATAAGCTCTAAATACTAAACTAAGATAAATATAAAACCAGAAACAAATTAGATGCAGAAAGCAAACCCCAAGTCTACAGTTGCTCCCAAAGTCCACCTCCTCTATTTTGGGTTGATTCGTTGTCTATTCAGGTGTTCCACAGATGCAGGTACATCAAGTTGATCGTGGAGATTTAATCCGCTGCTTCTGAGGCTGCTGGGAGAGATTTCCCTTTCTCTTCTTTGTTCGCACAGATCCCGGGGTTCAGCTTTGGATTTGGACCCGCCTCTGTGTGTAGGTCGCCGGAGGGCGTCTGTTCTTCACTCAGACAGGACGGGGTTAAAGGAGCAGTTGATTAGGGGGCTCTGGCTCACTCAGGCCGAGGGGAGGGAGGGGTATGGATGCAGGGCGAGCCTGCGGCGGCAGAGGCCGGCATGACATTGCACCAGCCTGAGGTGCGCCGTGCGTTCTCCTGGGGAAGTTGTCCCTGGATCCCGGGACCCTGGCAGTGGCGGGCTGCACGGGCTTCCGGGAGGGAGGTGTGGAGAGTGACCTGTGCTCGCACACAGGCTTCTTGGTGGCGGCAGCAGCAGCCTTAGCGTCTCATGCCCGTCTCTGGGGTCCGCGCTGTTAGCCGCGACTCGCGCCCGTCTCTGGAGCTCCTTTAAGCGGCGCTCTTAATCCCCTCTCCTCGCGCACCAGGAAACAAAGAGGCAAGAAAAAGTCTCTTGCCTCTTCGGCAGCTCCAGACCTTTTCCTGGACTCCCTCCCGGCTAGCCGTGGAGCACTAGCCCCCTTCAAGCTGTGTTGACGCAGCCAACCCCAGTCCTCTCCCTGGGATCCGACTGAAGCCAGAACCTCAGCTCCTAGCCCCTGCCTGTCCCGGCGGGGGAGCAGACAAGCCTCTTGGGCTGGTGAGTGCTGGTCAGCACTGATCCTCTGTGCGGGAATCTCTCCGCTTTGCCCTCCGCACCCTTGTTGCTGCGCTCTCCTCTGTGGCTCTGAAGGTTTCCCCCTCCATCACCCGCAGTCTCCGCCCGTGAAGGGGCTTCCTGGTGTGTGGAAGCTTTTCCTCCTTCACAGCTCCCTCCCAGAAGTGCAGGTCCCATCCATATTCTTTTGTCTCTATTTTTTCTTTTTTCTTTTGCCCTGCCCAGGTACGTGGGGAATTTCTTGCCTTTTGGGAAGTCTAAGGTCTTCTGCCAGCATTCAGTAGGTGTTCTGTAGGAGTTGTTCCACATGTAGATGTATTTCTGATGTATCTGTGGGGAGGAAGGTGATCTCCACGTCTTACTCCTCTGCCATCTTGAAGGTCCCTCCCATCTTTACACTTTTAAAAGTGATAATCAGAGACATGCAAGATACCATGGGATACTCTGTGCTTAAGGTCTAAGTGACAGGAAGCTTGCACTGCAGCCTGGACTTGCTACACAACTTCTTTGATTTTTTGACACCCTGACTGAAGAAATTCTCATTTGAGCACTGGCTTCTAGGAAATCAAATGGAAAGAGTCTAAAATGTACAGAAGCAGAGGAAGAGCCTTGGGAAGGCATTGCTTCTGAGACAGGAAGGAAGGGGGGAGAGTATAACCATTAAAAGAATGAAACAACCATTAAGAACAGGATTCGATAGAAACTGCTTAGAACTCACTCGGCTCCTGATACAAAAATTAACTGCAATAAAGGAAACCTCCAAGATGTAAGGAAAGCCCTGTAGAGTTTGCTAGAAGCATCAGGGCTGAGGGAGGAGACCCACAGAAGGACCAGCATGGGAGCTCCAGACGTCGTGGGAAAAGCCGTGGCCCGCCACAGAGAGCAGAGAAGTTCTGGTTTGGTGGGGCTGGAACTGGTCTGGGGTTTCTGGGCCAGCACAAGGCCGCTGTCTGGAGTGCAGGTGGGGAAGCAGGGACCCAGCGTGTGTGTGGGTGGGGCTGGGGATCTGGGGGCAGGGGGCTTCAGAGCATGCGGGCCATGCAGGGCTGCACAGGGGCTCTCGTTTCCAGGGGAGACGGAGGGTCACCAGGCCGTAGGCTCACGGAGGCGTCCTGCTCTGGGCCTGTGGCTTGGGCAGACCTCACACCCTAGGCCGAACCTCCACTACCTCCCCGCCCCCAAGCCAGCACTGGAAATTTCCAGGAGCCCCTTCTTCCCTCCAGGGCTGAGAAAGTTTAATATCCTGCTCATTTTACAGGAGATTAAGGGAATTCGTGTTTATCATAGAGCAGATATTGAAGGGTGAATTGGAGCCAGGAGGCAATGAACGGATTACTGGCACAAAGAGAGTCACATACCAGGAACCATGATGGGGATAGCACTGGGCGAGAGATGGGAAGAGGATGGGGCTTGTGTTGGGAGGATTCCAGAAAGCAGGATTGGGTGCTCTAAAAAGCAAGGGCAATTCCGGAATCGGGCAGCTTTGCAACCTTCGTCTGGGAGGCAGGAAGAGTGAAACAGGACTGGAGCTATTATTTGAGAACCGAGCTGGGAGAAGGTGATGTTCAGCCATGGTTTTGGTGGCACGGCTCTTTTTTTTTTAATGTCCTCTATTAGTTTTCTACTGCTGCTGTAACAACTTACCACAAGTTTAGGGTAACGCCAATTTATTATCTTATGGCTCGGGAGGCCAGACATCCAAAATTAGTATCACTGAGCTGGTGCTCAGGTGCTGGCAGGGCTGGTTCCCCCCGCACCCCAGGCGGTGAGGGGAGAATCTAGGTCCTTGCCTTTTTCAGCCTCTAGAGGGCGCCCGCATCCCGTGGCTCGTCACCCCAGAGAGTCCGGGGTCCTTCACGGAGCCACGTCTTCAAGGCCCCCGAGCTGCTCTTGCCTTTCCTGCCGTGCCCTCCACTCCACCTCCCCCTGTTCCCGCAACCCCACCTGCCTCCCTCCTCCTCAGCACAAGGCAGGGGGGAGTGTGACAGAGAAGGAAAAAGTCAGCCAGACTCTTCTTTCCTCGTAGCTCTCCTGCTTTCCTCTTTTAGTACAGAATTACCGCAGACGCGAGAGTTTGATCTTTGTGAACGTTAAAGCCTTCCTCTGTATCTTCAGCACTTGTCATATTTTCTATGTCAGTTGTTCCAAAAGATTTTCCTAACTGAACAAGTAATTCGTATTAGAATTATAGATCATTGCCCACTTAGATTCCTGTCCAACGTTTTTTCATTAATGACTTCATTAACGAATGAAGACTTGGCATGTTTGTGATATTTATAGATAAATCAAAACCAGGCAGAATCACTGATGACAGAATCAAGATTCAAAAACTTTTGAGTAGGCTGTTATTATGCTTCAAAACAAAAGAAATAAATTTAGTATAAATAAATGTAAATTTTAGCTTTTGGTTCAAGTCACCAACTGCATATATGAAGGAAAGAGAAGAGCTGAAAGTAACCCTATGGAGACAAACTAGGAATGTTATTTTACATGAGCTCAGTAAAGATAATACAAAATGTGCCCAAAAGCCAACTCTGTCCCGTCTGGGTCCCTAGAAACAGTTCAGGAAAAGAAGGGTGATTCTGTTGTGTGAATCAGGCCACCTCTGAGCACTGATTTCACCTGTGTCCGCTGCTGGAAGAGTTGTCAGCACATTTTTATTGAGGAGCTGCTATGTGCTCAGCACGTCCTAGGCCCAAAGATACAAGAAATCTAAAAGTCTAAGCAGAGAAATTTGATATTTTTTAAAAATTGGGTACCATATATCCATAAAATGGAATACCCATCATTCATTGCAAGGGATGATTTAGTTGTATGTGTATTGACACAGAAAGCGTCTCCTATTACATTGTTAAGTAATGAAAAGGAAATGCAAATGCAAAACAATATGTGTAGTTGGCTTCCATCCAATTTTTGAAAAAATCAAAAGAATAGACAAAAAATTAACATTAAATTTTTGTCTGCAAATCTGTTATTTTCTCTATAATGAACATATATTCTTTGTATCCATTTTTAAGTTATTTAACAAAATAGATTAAATGAGAAGTATTTAGGGGGAGATCATCACTGAAGCATAGTAAGGTAGCTTACTAATTATTGATATATCGGCACTTTCCGGAAGCCTTTTGACAACAGGCAGTAGAAGTGGATGGAGGGACCGCAGCAGTTATGCATGTGTGCCACCAGATGGCGCCAAAGCAGCTAGTTAATATTTAGCAGCAGAAATAGTTGCCTTTGCTCCAGAGGAAATACAATAAAGTAGTAAAATGTTTAAGACTCTCTGGCCAGAATAAGTGTTTTGTTAACGATGCACTTGAAATTGTAGAAAGCTTTTCAAAATTATAGTCGAACACGCCGCTGATTGCTTTAATCATGTGTTTTGGACTTTTATCGCAGTGCTACCAGATACTCACCCACGCACAAAAAAACTTACAGTACCCATTCTGCAGGTCAAAACTCCCAAAAGTCCTGAGACATGATGACTCTTTGACTGTTAACCTTGAGTAACAATAACCTCGAGGTTTCTAGTAAACAGTCTCAAAATTCCGGTGTAGGCGGTCATTAATAATTAGCCATCGTTCCTCAAAGTAACTCATTCTCCTCTTGACAAGTGAGTTTAGCTCCCTCCCCGCGCACTTCCAGCCACCCTCTCCTTCCCGGAAGCAGGTCTCCTTCCTGCAGCTTTGCCCATCTTGGCCGTCAGGAGCCAAGACCCGGCAGTGGATCTAGTTTCTGAAGTCTGTGCTACTGCCTTCAGCAAGTAGCTTCCTGGTGCAGTTCCCACGGGAAGGCCCTGCCAGATAGGGATGCAGTGTTTCCTTCTGACCCACACCTTGCCTTATGCTCACCTGAGCAGGTATTAAACTCATTTCAGAAAAACGAAAGGTTACAAGAGAGGCTTTTCACATGTGGGTACACAGAAGCACAGAAAGTTCTAGGAGCTCACAGTTGGGGAAACACAACCAGAATGTTTGGGTTGTAAAAATTCAGCTAAGGCAAGAAAAGCCACTTAGGGACACAAAGGACAAGAGAAGCCCTGTGATCCTGGGACACCACCACTTGCACTTTTACGTGGGAAGTGTAATCAGAAACGTGCATTGCTACAACCGGCATTACCTGTAAGCGAGTCCCACCTGCTTCATTTCTTCCTCCCTCTGCTGCCAACTCAGCGCCACTCTGAAAAGGCAGCTCTGCTAGAGCAAAGGTGTCTTTGTCCCCTCCAGGCTCTGATGTCCCTGCCCTGTGGCAGGAGGAGAAATCACCCTCGTTTTGATAAGCAAGAAGACTATGAACCTGAATCTCAGCATTTGAACTACGTATTCATATATATGAATATATTCATATTCATATTTGAACATATATGTATTCTGAAGATCAATATTTGTGTGCAAGTTGAGAGACCCAAACGGTGAAGAAAACAGTACAGTAAGATGATCTTAAAGAAAATCCATCGCTATAGATGTAGCATTTTCTATCTCAGAGGTCAGTACTAGGGATTGGATCAAGCAGGTTTCACTCTGTTAAAATGAGCAAGGATCTTAATCTAGCAGGTAAATTATCCACAGAAGATGTGCATGAGCTGGAGAACAATTCGTAAAGGGTCTTCACTTACCAAAACTCACTTTGTTTTCCAATAACCCCAGCAAAGGAAGGGATGGACTTCCCATTTTCTCAGGCTGGTATTTCAGAGTCAGCAGTGATGAAATAAGATCCAGAAACTGAGGTTCAAAGAATGATGTCATCCCCCCTGGGAGATCTGAGTCCAGTGCAGGATGGTGACGTTCTTCTAAACGTGTCTCTCTTTTTCTTCCTGCAGCTGGATCATTATCCTTCTGTGAGTTACCACCTGCCAAGTTCGTCTGACACTCTGTTCAATTCTCCCAAGTCGCTCTTTCTAGGAAAAGTTATAGGTAAGAATTTGGGGTAAATTGCTCACCTAATTTTCTAAAGCTACTAATTCGCCTTTGAAATACATTGTGATTGGTGGTGGAGGCCTCTAAGTCAGTGATGGTGATGAAACCCATGTTCTGTGGTGTGTGACAGACTGAAACACGTATGAAGCCGAGCGTCTGCTCCTGGCTTCTTGATCTGGGATCTGTTCCTTTAAGAGCCACCCTGGCCCTTCTCCTTACTACACATTCGTGCTATCTAGATTACATAGAGATGTGATTGGCTAAGCATTTTAAAATGATTAATGTAAAGCCAATGAATTTTTTTTTCTAAGAGGACGTATATTGTGAACCCAAAGTGGAAAGAGTCAGATGGTGGGTAATGTGCTGGCCACGGAGGAGGTGAATTTGTGATCAGCATGTTATTAATCGTTAAAAGCACTCATTTTAAAAGATGGGGGTGGGAGGAGCTGGCAGATAATGAAGGGAACAGGGGACCCAACCTATAATAGTAAGTAACAATAATACACACTTATATAGGACTTTGTACGGGCCAAGCTCCATTTTAAGCACTTCAGATACATGAACTCATTTACTCTTCCTAGCAATTCCATGAGATAGTCAATGTGATCATCTCCATTTTACAGATGAAAAAACGGAGGCACTAAGAGGTTAAATAACAGACCCAAGGCCACCAATTTAAGTGGTGGAATCAAAACTTG
This sequence comes from Grampus griseus, assembly GCF_964374135.1. Lineage (NCBI taxonomy): Eukaryota > Metazoa > Chordata > Mammalia > Artiodactyla > Delphinidae > Grampus > Grampus griseus. The sequence continues at coordinate 7,716,779 of NC_139003.1, read as the reverse complement.
GACCCGGGCAGTCAGATACCGGGGTCTCTGTTCCTGACTACTGTGCTGTAACCTCTGTGATGGTTGACTCAGGAATGAAAGAGGAAGGCAGAAGAAGGAGATTTGGGTAGCAGAGGTTGACCAGTTGAGGGATAAGCCCTACATCCCATGTCAGAGAATGGCCAAGAGCAAAAAGTATTCCAGGACTTAGAACCAGGAAGACACCAGGCAAGACAGGGGGCAAACAGTTGTAGGTAAGGCCCCACGGGAAAGGGCGGCATCCTCCGCGCAAAGGCGGGAAGGAGGGGCAATAGCTCAGTCGGTGGGGTGGAAGCGGAGATGCTAAAAGTCTTATGTGTGTAAATGTGACAACTTAATGTCACAACAATCCCATTAAGCAAGACCTATGATTATTACCCTCATTTTACAGAGGAGGAAACTAAAGCTGAGCGTGGTCAGTATGCCAAAGTTACTCAGCTAGTATGTGGTAGAGTAGCGTTTTGAAGCTGCGTCTCTCTGATGAGAGTCCCTGGTTAAACAGATCAAAAGAGCTTGTCATTAAGGGCCGAGGTCCAGAAGGAATGCAGCCGAGAGTCAAGTGATGCCATTATCATTTGTTTACATACGCCAGCATTTTAGTGGGACAGAGGCTGCGGCATCCACAGGGCATGGACCCGAGATGTTGCTGAGTGCCCAGATGCCGCCACGTGCATTCCACAGTGCACCGAAGAATAATTGGAAATTCTGAGTGTTCCTTCAGGGTCGTAATGATTCCATCAAAACAAACCCTACACTATACACTGATATTCCTAAAGACACTGCACTATGATATTCCTAAAGTAACATCCACCGTGAACATACTTGAAACAATGGACTTTATTTCTTTAGTTTGACAGGAATGTTGGGTGATTGCCAGGCTCCCTCACTATGAGTAACACTCTCTTGTTCACCAGCATTTCACGTCAGGTGATTAAATTGGTACTTCAGCAAAATTACAGTGTGCAATGAGGCGTGGACCCTCAGGATCATGAACAAATAACACTGTAAAGGCAAATCCTCTATGATAACTAAGTATCTACTGTGCTAGAAATCTGTGTCAAGCTAAAAGCATAACACGAACTTCAGATGTGTGAATGTCACACCCAGAGTTTTCTGTTCACCAAAGGAAAATTTTGCTGTGCAAATAAGCTAACTGTGCATGTGATGAGGTACATGAATAAGCACAGATACCTGTAAGGACATCCACAGCCCCAACATGGAGGTGGCCTCATGGCCTCATGCACCTGAGGGTAAGTTAAGGTGATGCTGCAGGTCCCACACGAGACTTGCTGAGACCGACTGTCATCCACACCAGCCCCGGAGCTCTCTGCAGACGAAGGCAGTGTGTCTTAGCTCCGCTGTATCCTAACAAGGAGCAAGTGCTCCATAGACATTTGTTAAATTAAGAAAGAGTAGAAGGGAAAAGGAACAAAAAGCATATCCTGCAGAAGGAGAGGGTATGTGGATGATGCTGCTAAGACAATAAATAAAAATGAGCACAGAAGTGAGATCTGCCATTCTCACACACTTTGCAATCTGGTTTTCCTAAAAGCAGGCGTCTGATAATAATGGAGTAGAAAGCATGTAGGCTTTGGAATCAGGCAAAGCTGGTGTCTTAGTCAGCTCAGACTAGGTGGCTTAAGCAACAGACGTTTATTTCTCACAGTTCTGAACGCTGGGAAGTTCGAGATCAAGGTACCAGCAGATCGGGTGTCTGGTGAGGGCCCACTTCCTAGTTTGCAGACAGCCGTTTTCTCATTGTATCCTCACGTGACATGGAGAGAAGCAAGCTGTCTCCTGTTTCTTCTTAGAGGGGCACTAATCTCATTCGAGAGGGCTCCACCCTCATGATCTAATCCCAGATCCATCCCCTGATGTCATCACATTGGGGGTTAAGATTTCAACATATTAATTTGGGGAGACACAAATTACAGACACCTCAGTCTGTAGCAGCTGGTGGTGTTTGAATCCAGGCTCTGCCCCTTATCAGTGTTGAACCCTTGGGTACATTACTTGAACCTTGCAGGGCCTGGGTTCTCTCAGTTACAAAATGGGAACACAGTGCCTACTTGCAGGCTGTTAGCTTCCTGAAGTTGGAGTGTGTTTTCTTGTTTTCCTTTTAACTAATCTATTTGCGTCAGCCAGGTCAGTGCCTAGCGTATAGAAAGTGCTCAAAAAAATACTTGTGGAGTAAATGAACTACCTTTTTAGTATTAAGCTAATAACATCTTAGGGAGTAACCAATGTAATGCCTGGTAATAGTTAAGAAAATAATTACCGTTTTTGATGCTGGCTCTGTGCCAGTCGTTATGGTGTGTGTTCTAAGTACAGTGCTGCCTATAATTCTCACGACACTGCCCTGGACCACTGTTACCCTCACTGTACAGGAAACGGACCCAAGGCTCAGAAGGGTTATTTTCTTAAAGCAGGTTTCCCAACAGCAGCAATACTGCAGTTTGGGGTCAGATACATAATCCTTTGTTGTGGTGGTTGACTTGTGCATTGTAGGGTGTTTAGCAGTGCCCCACCCCCGCCCTCTACCAACTGGTTACAAGTAGCAACCCAAGTTGTGACAATCACAGCTGTCTCTAGATGTTGCCAACTGTTCTCCCCAAGGGCAGATTCACCACCAACTGAGAACCACGGGCTTAATGTCCCTCCTAGTCATTGGTAGAGGTGGCATTTGAAACAGATGTGTGACACCAAGAGCTAGGCACTGCTTCCTGATAACACCCGCGTCTTTCGAAGGATGAAGAAGCAAGGAAGAGATCTGATACTCTGAAGATAAATTCTGTTAATACAGTCAAAGGAGTCACACATGAGGACCACAAAAGACACGTGGGTGTCTGGCGAGGCTGATTACTGGCCACCTCCTCCAGCCCATGTTCCTTAAAAACTTGGTCATTTAGTAGGAGCAGGACTGATGAGAAACCCTTTAAAATTTCCCTCTGAAACTGACATACACTTCAGTGAGAAACAACCAATATGCACTCACCAGCTCTGTACACATCCACCTGGAAAGACGGATTGAACTTCAAAAGGATATCTAGTATAAACCAGTAAGGTTTTGACAACCCCTAGCGATCCATGCCCCCAGGATGTTGGTTAGCTGAGTCGGCTGCTAATCAGAAACTGATCGCATAAAAGAAGGAAAAGGAGGTGGATCTAAATAAATAATAGGACTCCACATGGAGCTCTTTGATGAGCACTGCTTGAAAAAGGACACATAAAAAGAATGAAAGAAGGGTACCTAGTCAACGACAAGTGTGACTTCTAAAGGGAACAGAGGAAATATATTCTAGAAATAAAATGGTGATCACTGTCAACCAACATCAGAATTTTGGAATGAGTTGCCATGTTTCTGAATCCTCCAAGCCAAGAAGGAAGTCAGGATCCCTAGCAGTGAGCAAAGCTTCACAAAGTAGAGGTATCACCAGACCTAGTTATGTCCATCAGTTACTAGCTGAGTGATGTCATAGACTTTATATGTCTGATTTTCAGCAACAGATTTAATCATCTTTCAAGGGAATCTTTAAGTCAATTGGAAGCCTGAAGCAGGTCTTCTGTATTACTCACGTTTTTCCAACATTTCTATCAATGCCTTGGATAAAGACACAAATAGGGGCTTCCCTGGTGGCACAGTGGTTGAGAGGCCGCCTGCCGATGCAGGGGACATGGGTTCGTGCCCCGGTCTGGGAAGATCCCACATGCTGCAGAGCGGCTGGGCCCGTAAGCCATGGCCGCTGAGCCTGCGCGTCCGGAACCTGTGTTCCGCAACGGGAGAGGCCACAACAGTGAGAGGCCCGCGTACCGCAAAAAAAAAAGACACAAATAGAATGTTTATTAAGTTTGCAAATGACACAAAGCTGAGAGGGATGGTTTAATAAGCTGGATGATAAAAAGCACTTCAAAAGCATCTTGACAGGCTAGAAAGATAGGATAAAAATAATAAGGTGGAATATAATGATATAAACTTAATTCCTGCACTTAGACCAAAAGAAAGAAAAAGCACGTAAGTAGAAGATGGAAGACTCCTGGTATCACAGAAAAAGACTCAGGGTGTTGGTTTTATGGACAGTTTGATATGAGCCAACATTATGTGGTGACTGATTTTTTAAATAAATACAGTACTGAACTACCTTAATAAGGGAACTGTGTCCATAGCAAGGAAGTACAGTCAGACCTCAGCTGGGATGTCATGGCCGATCTAGGCACCTCATTATAAGATGTATATTACTCTTTTAAGAAGACCAGATAGATAAAGGACCCCTAAAGGAAAAATCAAAAGACCTGATTCTATTTATACCAATAAAAAGATATGATTTAAGAGAAGTGAAAGAATCCGTTTTCAGTATTTGACAACTGCTCCATGAAGGAAGGGTAAGGCTTTGTAGAGGCTTACTCAGTGGGACCAAAGTAGCCCAGTGAAAGGAAAATTTCCGGTTCCTATTAGAAAGAACTTCCTAATAGCTAAGCTATTCAAAAATGAGTGGCCACTATTTTGAGGTAGTGGACTTTCCAAGATTAAGAGTATTTAACAAAAGCTAAATGGAAATTTGTCCTGTACTTTGAGGAGTTTTCTGGATCGAGTGAGACCAGATTACATATAGCCTAAAAACCCTTGAAACCGTAAGATTATGGTTTTTTAAGTGAAAATTAAAGCTAGTATATTTTCCAAAAAGTCATAAAGTTATAAACCATACTCATCCGTTCATTCAGTCCCATGTAATTAATTCCTGTTGATCTGGATGAAGTAATCCGGTTTTCCATTAGAGTTTTGTCATTTGTTACCCAATTCAGTGGTATTACCTAAAGGCTATCAGAAACTTACATTTGTTTTTTTAAAAAAGTTCTTTTCATGAGTCTTCTTGAAAATCTTCATTTTGTAAAAACATCGGCCTAAAGTAATGATTGTCTATAGAGGACAAAACTTAAAATAGCATGGTTAAAAATTGGAGTACAATGCAATTAGCAGGAAACTTGGATATTTCTGTGACTTATAACATTTTAGGATAATAACTAGAATTATGACCGATAACTTTATATCAGGATATATGTTTTAAATAAATTTTTTTTAAAAGGTGGAAGATGCAATATTAAAGCTGAGAAGGTTCTCCTGTTCCGTGTGAGAACTAAAAGGAGAATTATATTTAGGGTTCTTGATGTCATGCACCATTATGGGTGTATTATAGACAAGAATTTAGAAGCATGTCAGTATCTGCTGCTCGTCATGTCACTGTACGTTCTGTGTTATTAAACAGATAGCCTCTGTTTTCAGGATGGCAGTCCTCATTTTACTTTTCTGTTTAGAAAGTAAAATCTGAGCTCTCTTTTTGTTTTTTTCAAAATAACTATTTGTGTTTTGGCCGTGCAGCATAGTAATACAAAGTCATAATAAAGTAGACCTGTAGGAAATACCTTAATTAATTACCTATTAAGTAAATGTATTAATTAATAACTTTTCTATAGGAAAAAGGTATTAATTCCTCTGTATGAGTTTGAGAAGCTGTACTTGGGAAGAAGTTGAATACTAACTCATGCAGAGTAATCATTGCCTTACTGACCAGAGCTATTTGTCAGTGGCAACGTCTGGGGTGGTAAAATTAGAGGTGAATGCTGATTCATCTGAATTTAATATAGTTTGTAAGTCATATTGGTCCCAGAGCTTTTTTCCAAACTATGACTATCAAAGCAACTGTGATAGAAGATAGACCTTTTGGTAGCCACTGTGTGATTTCCATTATAATCTAAAGTGTGAATCTTATGATCTGTTGTTAAGAAATCCTTATTCTAGGGTTTTCCAAAACTTTCCAGAACTTTGGCAAAGTCTCCTCACACAGCAGGAGATGACATACCACTATGTTCATTCATGGGTGAGGTGGTATATACTCTGGTAGACATTACACTGCTCACTGAGTATTTCCAGCCAAAAAAGTGATGCGTAGAAAAGACATGTGCAGTTTCTGGGCTAGAACATTTAACTGCTGATGCAAGACCCTCCGGGGTCCTTCTGTCCCTTTGATAGGGTGATCGACAAACCTCAAGACAGTGGTTACTCCATCAAACTGGATCCCTCGGTGCCCACAGTGTACAGAGAACCCTGCCAACTTATGACGAATCTATAGCATCAGAAAGAAAAAACCCTTTGCTTTCTTAAGCTACCAAGACTATAGGGCTATTTGTTACTGTGTCACAACCTAGCCCATCCTGACTGATACATAAGTATTGCAGTTAAGAACAGCCTTTGCGGTCACACACGTGGGTTTGCATTCTTACTCTGTCACTTACAAACAGTATGACTTTGGCAAGTTACTTAACATCTTGTGCATTCTGTTTCCTCGTGTATAAAACAGGAATAGGAAAGGTCCCTGCTTTACAGGATGCAACAAAATAACACATGTTTAACAGGTAGCATGGGGTCTGCCCCATAGTATGTGTGTAATAAACATTAGTTATTTTTATTAAGTCATAACTGAACAAGTATGTAGTCATCATTTGTCACACGCCAGGCATTGGAAATGTCATTGGAACACCAGTGGTGTCCAGGACAGGCACAGTTTCTTAAAGGGGCTTAGGTTCTAACTGGAAGAGAGCAGCAGAGGATGAAAAGGCAATTCGAAGGGGAAGGACGGGTGGCAGGATAAATGGAAGGTGGAAATACTGGGTTCTTTGGGAGCAAGAAGGAAGGGCACTTAACCCCGTCTGGGAAATGAGGGAAGGCACACCAGGGAAAGCGACATAGAAACTGAGATCGGAGTGCTAAGTTACAGTTATCCGGGCAAAGGTACGGGGAGGAGCAGAGGGCAGGGAGAGGAGGGATTTTTCAGTTCTCTGTTTTGTTCAGCAACCCACTGAACACTCTGCAGCTTCAACAATACTTTATTACTTCACACAATCCTGTGGCCTGGCTGGATGGCTCTTCTGTTTCACGTGGTCTCAGCTGGGGCCTAAGAATGACTGGATGGTCCACAGTGGCCTCAGTCACGTGGCGTCCCAGGAGTTTCACTGGGGCTGTCAGCCGGTGGGGGGGACCCCAGTTCTCCCCTCCAAGCCAACCGCCTACACCCGCTCCCACCCCACCACCCTGCCCCCGCCCTGGGCTCTACCTCATGGCTGCCTGGGCTCCCTCCTTTCATGGTAGCTGGTCTCTTTGAAGGAGCATTGAAGAAGCAAAGGTGCAAGCTGGAGGTCTCTAAGACCCAGCCTCAGAAATCACACACAATCTCTTTAGTAGCTGCTACTGGCCAGATCTGGGCTGCAGCCCAGATTCCAGGAAAGGGGAAGCTGACTCTGCCTCTTGATGGCTCAGTGACGAGCTCACACTGCAAAGGAGCACGTGGGCTGGGCGGTATTATGACCAGCTTTGAAAACACAATGTGCTGTGAGGGAAATTTCAGGAACCACAGCCAGTTTCATTCAGAAGGGTTGAAATTAGGGTAAGAAGCAGCAGGTGATCAAAATGCAGCAGCCGTAAGCTGGGTTCATATCAAAACAGGCTTTATAAGGAGGGACCAAATGTCCTGCTTTGCCCAGTTGCCTCATGCCAGGACAAGTGTGTATCGTTAGCAATGCCCACATTCACTCTAAAAATGTGGCCCAGTGTGTTGATGAATTGTACAGTCACCTATCATGTTTTGGGTTCTCCCAGGAGGAGCTCTTGAGGTCAGAGGTCCAGCCCTGTTCCAGGAGAGAAGCCCCTTGGTGGAGTAGTGGCAAGGGGATGAGGACGTGAATACCAGCTTATTTGAGAAAGGACCCCAGGAAATACTAGTAGGGCAGTGGAGAAATGGAACAGGGAAAGGAATGGACCATTATCGGGCCCCTCACGTTGCAGGCAAGCAGAGCTCAGAACCGTGGGGGACTGCGGGAGACAGCGCAGAACAGACGGAAGCCAGGCCTCGCCCCTCATCCGCACCTGGTCTGGCTCAGGGCTGCTGCCAGGAGCAGTAACTCCCAGCAGTTCTGGCTCGTCCTGCATCCCTACCCTGCACGCTCCACAGGCCAGAAGAAAGTGCAGAGCTCAGGGGATGGCTGTCAGCCGTCTTTAGAATCCGAGGTGAAGGCAGAGACGTCGCCATATTACTGGATTCCATCCCAAGTCATGCTAAGGTTTTAATGTTGTCTTGGGGGCCAAAGGGGGTCACGGAAGGACCTTTTTTTTAATCAGGAGAATAACCTGATCAGATCGACATTTTAGAAAGGTAACACCATCTGCAGAGTGGAAAATACGTAACAGGAAGTGAGTGAGAGGCTGCAGGGAGACCAAATTGGAGGTTGCTATGGTTATAACAGAGTTGCACATTGTCATGCATGAAACAACTTGGATGTGCAGAGAAAATGCAGTGTCTTCATTTGTCTGTGGTGAGCTGACGTTCCTTCTAGGGTAGCAAGGGCAGGTACACAGTGTCCAGTCTGGCTGACAGCTGAGTCTGACTTGCCATTTCAACAGTGCCTTCTGTCGTGCTCTGTCCCTCCGGAACGAAGATGCTCAGCCTCTCGAGTGGCCCTCCCTGTCCCCTGCTTCCTTCTGTACACGTGTGTGTAGGTGTGTGGAACATAGAAGGGGGTGGGCAGCGAGATGTTGTAGCTTAAATGTTCTTTTTAACGTCATCACAGGGAGGGACCCAGATCATTGCTGGTCCTTCCTTGAGTTTGCAACATCTGCCATCTGCTGGCCTCCAGCCCAGTGTCCTGTGTCCACCTGGTCCCTGCGTGCTTGTCTGGCCTTGGATGCTAAGATCTGAGGTTGATGAACTTCGAGTCCCTCCTTGACTGAGGCAATGCTCCCAGAGAGCATCTGCTATCACTCCCTTTGCTGCTTCTGTCCCTCACTGGAGGGGACAGAGCCCCAAGTCTCTGTCATGTCCTCCCCGCTCCCCATGGCAGCCTCCCCACAGCAGCCCCGTGGTGGAGTCATGGGCTTCCTCTCAGGGTTTACTCCTCACAAGGGAAGGGCTGGAGAGCCAGAGACACATCTGCTCACTCTTCTCCCCTCTCTTGACGAGGCCAGGTTGCCCCAGGGTGGTGCAGAGCCCCCTACGTGGCAGGCTCCTCCCGGAGCCCCACGTGGGGAAGCTGGGCAGGAGCTCTCAGCCTCAGGCCTCTCCTCACCCTCTGTGAGCACTGCCTGCTCTCCAGGCAAAGCTCAGCTCTTCTCTCTCCCTCTGGGTCTCTTTTCTCGTAGTCTTCTTGGGCTTAAAAATAAAGCCTTGCTTTTACCTATTCTACCAGGTAGTGCCAGATGACAAGCAGTTCCAACAGTCACTCCTCCTCACTGACCTGCAGGGCAGTTAAGAGTTGAGGGCTCTGTGATACACCTGTCGTCTTCCTCCCGGGGCTGTAGGGTTACACGGGTGTATTCATCTCAAGCCAGTGGCAGAGACACAGACAGCAGCCCAGTCGGGTGAGCACTTTTCAAGCTTTTGGTCTTGCCACTCCCACTAGCATGCCATTGTCCGAATTAAGCCATTTGACCAAATCCAGAGTCAAGAAGAGAAATAAACTCTTGCTTCTTCAGTCGGAGAAACAGCAAGTGACGGGGAGGGAGAGAGGGCTGGGGGAGGGGGCGTGGATGCAATCTGCCATGCTCCCTGTCACCAAATTCTCCTGCGACTAAGAAATAGCTTCGTGTCTTCCCCATGTTGGCTGGAAGGGTAGGTACTGTCTCTGTGTCACAGGAGAACACTGTGACCTGCTTTGCTTAGTCCTTCATGGCTTAAAAGCTATGAGTAGGGCTTCCCTGGTGGCGCAGTGGTTGAGAGTCCATCTGCCGATGCAGGGGACACAGGTTCGTGCCCCGGTCTGGGAAGATCCCACATGCCACGGAGCGGCTGGGCCCGTGAGCCATGGCCGCTGAGCCTGCGCGTCCGGAGCCTGTGCTCCGCAACAGGAGAGGCCACGACAGTGAGAGGCCCGCGTACTGCAAAAAAAAAAAAATTTATGGGTAAAGGAATTTGGGGAAATTCACTCAAAAGTATATTGAACCCTTACATATGCCAAGCGATAGCAATGAAACAATGAATAAAACAGAAAAAGCCCTTGCCTTTATGAAGCATGTGTTCCAGTGGGCATGAACAAAGGCTGAGAAAATAATTGTGTAATATGATGTTAGCTAGCGGTAAATGCTGTGAAGAAAAATAAAGGAGGATTCGGGGAAGTCCTCTCGGAGAAGGTAGGAGGAGGTGGCGTTTAAGCAGAGGCCTAAATGAAGTGAGGGCAGCAGCGTGTGCACAGCGGGAGGGGAAGTGTCCCAGGAAGCGTGGAGGGCGATGCCCAGGCTGGGAGGCTGAGGTGGAGGCCCGTGCTCGGCTTGTTCAAGGAATAGCAAGAAAGCTGGGGTAGCTAGACCACGATGATGACAGGACAGAAAGACGAAGGTAGAGCCTTAGCCAGCAGCTAGACAGCAGCTTGAAGACCATTGTGGAGGTGAGGTGGGAAGAAGCAGGTGGCTTGGATCCGACTGAGCTGTTAGGAGCATCATTCCAGCTGCCGGGTGCTGTGCTGACTAGCGCAGGGGTGGATGGGAAAGGGCAGGAGGAGAGCAGCAAAGTTCCAGCTGTAGAGCCCCGGTGAGAGACGGCGCAAAACAGTTTGTCTTGCGCCAAAACAGTTACCGTGGCAGCAGTGGAGAAGCACTTGGAAAAGGAATATGTCGAAGGAAGAGCCCACAGTATTTGGTGATAGATTGGGTGGTAGGTGAAAAGAGATAAAAGACGGCCCCAAGATTTTGGCCTGGGTAACTGGGTACATGGTGGTGCTATTTACTGAGAATGGCATTGGGTGAGAAGTGGTTTGGGAACCAGGGGATAAAAAGTAAGACTTCTGTTCTGGACACGTTGCAGAGTATTCCGTGGATGCATGGTCCCATGACACATGTCAGAAACTGAACATTACCTGTAGTAACCCTCCCTCCTCCCACCTCTGCCTGCACTCCTTCTGCAGGCAGACGGTGTCTTGGGTTGACTTGGACCCGGTCATTACTCAGAAAGGCAAAAGAGAAAAGAATGCAGCTCCACTGGAAAATAATACAAGCAGTGTCTCCATGCCATGGAGTACTGCTCAGTAAAGAAAGGAGCAAACTATTGAGACACAAAACCACTTGGATAGATCTCCAGGGAGTTATTCTGAGGGAAAATCCAATCCCGAAAGGTTGCACACCTACTGATTCCATTTACATGACATTTTTGAAGTGACAGAATTTTAGAAATAGAGGACAGATTAGCGGTTGCCGGCAGTTGGCGACGGGTGCGAGGGAGGGGTAAAGAGAGGCCAGAGGGGCTGTGGATATAAAAGGGCAACACGAGGGATTCTTACAGTCGGATTTGTTCAATATCTGACTGTGGTGGTGAATAGACAGCCTGCACAGGTGATCCACTTATATAGAATTAAATACACACATACACACACACACGTACAAAGTCTGAGTACCATCAGTGAATTGTATCCATCTCAGTATCCTGATTGTGACATTCTACAATAGTTTTGCAAAATGTTTCCTTTGAGGAAAACTGGGCAAAATATACAAGGTATCTCTAAACAGTTACCTCAATACCAATTTCCATTTTAAAGAAGTGATCGAGGTAAAAGAGGATCTAATCCACACTGTTCTCTGGAGTTGCTTATTCATGGCGTGGTGTTTAGTAAGTGTCCACGAGGAGCTGGTGCCTGAGACGCTGCAGAAGGTTGATGGGCAAGGAGGAGGGACGTGCAGTGATCACACCATCATCTCCTGTTCATGCCCGACTTTCCTGCCTTCGCCAGCAGAGATTGGGAAATGCACGGGAATTAAATATTTATCTACAGCTTAGAATCCGGTAGTTCTTTTAGAGGTGTGATTGAAGGGAATGATTAACAGAATGCATTTCTTTAAATGGAGACAGAGGAAAATGTGGTGGATTGAACTGTCTGCTGCTCCTTTAGAGAGAATCCCTGAGAGCAGGTCGTCGCCCTGTGATTCCCCTCTGCCTCCTGCATTGAATGCGGCAAAATTGATGAATGAACAAATGGCAAATAGTTAATTGAAATTTCTTCTCAGTTGCCTTCGGCTTTTATTACAATGATTAAAGAAGCAGTAAAACACTGATGAGAAAGCTTATTTAAGTGGTAGGCAAGAAATAATATTAAAACTGAAGAGATGCAATTATATCTAATTTTTCACGTCCTAAAGAACATTTAACATAGTCTTAATGTCCAAAATCTTCTCAAGGCTGAGGGAGGCCTTCTGTTTAGATGGAATTTGTCCCGTGAGTTAGCTTGGCATTCTTTTTTAATTGCATTAATAACTTTCATTCTTAGAAATCCATTGGGTTTTTTTTTTCATCATCATTACCTTCATAGAATCATCGAAGTGTCTAGGATATAATGTATTTAAACCTCATCATATCACAGCTGAGGAAAACGATGCTCACAGAGATTAAATGACTGGGCCAAGATCTCATATGGCAGGTTCGTTCAATATCCTTTCCAAAATAACACACTCTCGGCGGCATGATCATCTTCCCTTGTCACCCAAATGTGTCTTTAACAAATACAATTGATAATGACAGCAGCATAATCAAAAGACACACTCTCAACATCCAGATAAGACAGCTGCAAAAGCAAATCTTTTAATAAAGTTTAGGCTGGAAGTGGAGCTTTCGAAGAGTAAAGGCTAGGAACGCAGGCTCCGGCGTCAGACACCTGGGATCAGCTGTCCTATCTGCTACAGGAGCCACAGCAGGTTCCCTGCATATCTGAGCTTCGGTTTTCTTAATTATAAACTGGGGGTAATAGCAGTACTGATGTCACATGCTTTGCCATGAAGATTAAAAATGGTATGATGAATGTAAAGCACTGTCGCAGCGCTTGCTACATAGTAAGTGCTCAGTACATCTTAGGCAGTGTTACTACATCTAGTCTTTGACTTTTAATTAATAAAAAATAAAGGGAAGTCTGACCTCAATACCAAGTCACTCATAAAAACAAGGAATTAAATGAGCACTGAAAACTTTGGGAAATGTTCAGTTGAAGACAAATTGGTACCATCACATCTCCACCTTTCTTTTACAAAATTAAATTATTTTTCATTAACAAAAACAAACGAAAAAAGGCATTTATTATTGAAATTCAGTGAGAGAACGTAAGTTCTGTTTTTATGACATTTTTAGTATTTGGTTAAACCAGATTGTCAAAAGCAGGGAATCTATTTTTGTCCCAAATCTTCAGCTCACCTGTTTTTGACATACAGGGTATATTTGCATACCCAATTATTTCTGAATAAGCAAACACTCTGAAAGCCAAAATTCTTCTATTATAATATTCAGAAGTATTCCAGAAGACACAGAAAATTTAACTTCTTATATTCACGTGGTCAGTCGTCATTATTCATAGATTTCATATTTGCAAATTCACCTACTTGTTAAGATCTACTAGTGGTGCTTTTGTGGTCATTTGCAGAGATGTGCAGAGCAGCAAAAAATTTGTCACCAACGCCCACATTCCAGCTGAGGGGGACAAGGCAACGCTGCCGTCTCGTTTCAGCTCTCACACTGTGAACAACTGTCATTTTCGTGGTCTATTTAGTGCCACGTCCTTTTGCATTTGGGGGCTTTTTATTAGTGATTTCCCTGTTCAGAATGGCCCCAAATGAAGTACTGAAGTGCCGTCTGTTGTTCTTAAGTGCAAGAAGGCTTTGTGCTTCACAGACAAAATATGTGGATTAAATAAGCCTCATTCAAGCATGAGTTACAGTGCTTTTGGCCGCGAGTTTCATGTTAGTGAATCAACAACATATGTCAAATAAGGTGTCTTTAAACAGAAACACACATAAAACGAGGTTAGGTATTGATTGGTTGATGAAATGCTGTGACCAGAGGCTCGCAGGAACCTTGCCCTGTATTTCCCCTGAGAGCAACGGTTTGGTATTTGCTAATTCGGTGTTTGCACTTACTATAGAAAACATAAATACTGTGAATATTGAGAATCAACTGTATTATATTTAACCCCCATCACATAACTGTGATGATACATTATAGTTGTAGGGCACGTTGCAGTTTTAAAAGCCCATCATAACTATTATCACATATGATACCCATGGAGGTTAAGATGAGAGTCATCATTGCTCAATGGAACAGAGGAACAGGTCCAGCTGAGGTTACCTGGTAGAACTGGATCTTTTCCTCCTGGTCTGTGACATCTCACGATGCTTCATGCAGCACAAAGATTAACTGCCACTGAGCAGTGCTTTATCTTACGACCCAGGGAAGGAGAACATGGTGTATTCTGGGGAAAGGAGTCTGAGCTATGAAGATCGCTTGCATAATCTTATTCATGAGCTAGAATTTAAACGCTGGAGACCTTGAAGATTAGCACATTGGGATGGAAAGAAATCAGGCTATCCTTCATTTGAATACACTGAAGGACAAAATAGAAAAACAGAATGAAGGGTGGACAGAAGAAGCAGATTTAGCCAAATACGTTTGTGCTTTAGAGAATCGCCCAGCAGCCTTATGGCCACGTTTGGGAAGGCTGACCTCCCTGCAGACTTTTCTATCGTAGTTGAAGAAAGCACAGAGAAGCCATAGAAATACAAATATTTGCTTGGAAGAGTTATTCATCTCTTAAAAATTGGAAGGATGTGAATAATCCTGCTGTTTAAAAGAGCATTAAATGTTCACAACAGATATTTCATGTGACCATTATGTTTGCTGCCAGCAAGCATGGCTACATTTTAATTGTGACACCTCCATGCTCTGGAAATAAGACAGATAGACTATGGTCTAAGTTTTTTTCTGCTTTTAAATGTAGCTATTAAAAACAAAGTTTACTTATGTAAGGAAGCTAATCTTCTCAAAGAAACTTTCAATGATTTTTAATTTGTAATTCACACTACTTTTCCCAGGTAAATTTATTCTCAAGCTATAATTCCATCTTAAATGTCCAGGAGGAATTAGCATTTGAAGTATGAGCTCAGAGGATAAAGCAAAGTCCTGGATCAGGAAGAAGGCACTCTTCCATTTTTCTTTGTCACTAGCATCAACTTTATTTAACAGATTGCCCTTCAGTCTCGGCTACAGTACCTAGACAGATACAGGGAGGAGCAATGTCTGCTGAGCTTACTAATTCACCTTGCAGGTGGGTTCCTACTCAAACCCCCACTTGATAGATGAGGAGAGAGGCACAGAGAATTTAAGTGACATGTGCCAGGTCATATAGCAAGTAAGTGGTGGGGCCGGGACTTCAGGGTGAGTCTTTCTGTGCTGGCTTGTCTGTATACTGTCTGTGCTTGTTTTATGAATGAGAAAGGCCCTGGGAGATAGACATAATGTATTTATTTGACAGTTCAAATAGAGGATCGTGTCAATCCCTGATAACTTTCTGCTCTCCTCTCTCCTTCCCCTTCCCCTCCATCTCCCAGGGCTGATCTAGTGTCCTCATCATTTGCAGCCAGCAGAGGTCTCCAGGCTGTCTGGTACCCTGATATAGAGACACACACACAGACGGGCCTGACTTCAAATTTCTAGTTAATATGGGAGGTGCAATAGAAGGCAGAGAGGAAAGAAAATTCAATCAATAAGAACAGGCTCAACACAGACCATATGCATAAATTAATTTTTGTGGGACTAATTATTAAGCATATTCTAAAACATTAAGTTTTTATTGATTTTTCTTACTACGAGTTATAGGAATCAAAGCCTAAAACAAGTAAACACGTTTAGTGCTTCTTTTAATAGTAAGGTTATTTAATTTTAATTAATTAATATCAAATTAATGGCAATATCAGGTACAAATGGAGTCATGTTATTAATTTAAAACAAAGTGACCTAGTCTTGCAAATGACTTACTATCGTGTGGCTTAATAGTTTGAAAGTTTGATTTTACTGACTTTTTAAAAAATGTAATTAATTGACTTTATTATTTAAAGCAATTTTAGGTTTACATAAAAATTAAAGGGAAAGAACAGAAAGTCCCATATACCTGCTCACCCTTCCCCACATGCGTACATAGTTTCCCCCGTTATTAACGTCTTGCTACACCATAATTATCGTTGCTGTTATATACTTGCCACAGCCTAGCAGGTTTCTTATAATGATGACAAAATGTTGATACAGTATTATTAACTGAAGTCCATAGTTTACATTAGGCTTCACTTTTTGTGTTGTACAGTCTACAGATTTTGATAAGTGTGTAGTGAATGACTAGTCTCCACCTTTGCAGTATCATTAGGATAGTTTAGTCTAAAAATCCCTTGTGTTCCATCTATACTTTCCTCCTCACCCCCTACCCCCAGCAGCCACTGATCTTTTTACTGTCTCCATAGTTTTGCCTTTTCCAGAATGTCATGTAATTGGAATCCTAACCTTTTCAGATGGACTTCTTTTACTTAGCAATAGACATTTAAAGATTCTCCATGTCTTTTCGTGTCTTGATAGCTCATTCCTTTTTATTGCTGGATAATACTGCAGCCTTATTTTGCTGAGGGAAAAAAAATCAAGAAGCTAAATTTGAATAGTCATTATAGGAAAAAGGTAGAAATCAATAAAGAAAAACAGCTGTTCAGCTTTGCTCATAATTATACGAGCTTCACAGCTCTGCCTGGTTACCATCAGTGGCAAGCTGCATGCCACCAATTAAGTGATTCCATTTCACGCCGTGTGCTGTGTGGGGCCTCCTTTGCCTGACTCACGTTTATAATCATCTTAATCCTAAAGCGACTGTTTTTAACAAATATACATATATCGTCTTTAAGATAATGTAATTCTATTAAATTAAGTTAAGAGGGAAATTTCACACTAATAATTAAATTGGTTTTGCATATTCTGTGGCTCTGTTCTGGTTATGTTTCTTAATGGTCCTTATCTATTTTTGAAAAGTGTTGCAGTCGTTTCTGTGCTACATTTCCCAAAAAGTCAATCAGAGCCTGTTCATCTGAGGTATCTGCAAAACCTTTCCACAAAAATTGAACACTTTTGAGGTTCAGAGAAATGACTCATTAAGCCACAATTCAATTAAATTTAGCAGATATTTCTTGTACAACCACTATATGCTTGCAGTTGGCATAGGGACCTGTTTTTAAACTTCCTGTTCATTTTATTTTGACTTTTTGATAAGAGCAGATTAAAATACCTTCTTCTGCAATAAAAGAAGGAAAAAAGCCCTACTGTGTATATTGAAAGGAGAGCTGAACGGAGAGTGAGGGGATCTCTCTCCTGTGCCTGTCTCCCTTTGATTGTCTACATCCCCCAAAGCTGCAGCATTTTCCATACCAGGTGCCCTAATAGGACTCTATCAGCTCAGTACTTCCAAAAAACTCAGCTGTCCCCAAGTTCCTGGAAGGTCACTGTGCCCTCCAGAGCTGCACTTAAATAGCCATCATGGGGTGTGGAGGAGAGACAACAAATCTCTCCTGGGAAAAGGCTGAGGGGGCTAAAGAGTGGGGAGAAGCGGGTGGATGCTGGCCCAGACTTGTGCTTTCAGGAGCAGAGCTACTCTGCTCTCTGCATGCAAGGTGACCTGCATGAAAAGACTACATGTCACTATGACATGTACCAGGTACAGTCCTTGCGAGGGTTTGTGTTTTCTTTTTTTTTCACTTGAAGTATAGTTGATTTATAATGTGCCAGTCTCTGCTGTACAGCAAAGTGCCTCAGTTATATACATATAGACATTCTTTTTTAATATATTCTTTTCCATTATGGTTTATCCCAGCAGATTGGCTACAGTTCCCTGTGCTACAGAGTAGGACCTTGTTGTTTATCCCTTGTACATGTAATAGTTGAGATCAGACTTGCGGTTGCCAAGGGTGATGGGGGTAGAGAGAGGGATGGACTGTGAGGGTGTTTATACAGATTCCTACCCCCGGGGTGAAATAACAAAGACTTGAAGCTGTCCCCTACGTGGGTACAGCCAATACATACCAATTTATGGTTATTTTCACCCACCCTCATTCACCCAGCTCGTAAAACTCTGATGCATGTTAGATTCCCCTCGCTTCCAGTCATTCTTGGAAGCAAAAGGATGAGTTAAACACACACACACACACACACACACACACACACACACACACACACACACACACACACACACACACACACACATGGATTAGTCAAGAGAAGAGAAACGCTCTCAGCAAACCCGTTTAGCACCAGAATAGCCAGACATTCTGCTCTCTGCCACGTGGCACCTCCTAGGACGGCTTCCACAGGCCGGTCTGCTTGATGGGGGCTGGCTGGACACCTCGCTTGTCCTCTTCACCAAGACGAGCTTCTTTATGGGACAAGGCGCCCTGCAGACAGATACTTTCGGAGGAGGCAGTAGGGGAGCAGAGCCCCCCCTCCGTGCACACACGCGTGGCATCAGCAGCAGAAACGTCTGCGGATGACGAACCCACTTTCTCATAAACACTGCAAAGCACACGTTATTTTTGTCAAAGACATTTCTGTCTTTAATGACAAACCTCATTGTTTTTTGAAGAGAATTCCTTTAATAATGATAAAAATTCAGGTGGCATTAATGAAAATTTGTAATGTATGTTATAATTAGAATCTATTTTCAGTGTTATATGCAGGATATAAGTGGATTTCCTTTCTCTATCAATAAAAAACACGTTTAAGTATTCACAGCATCCTAGATTTTTAAAAATAGCAATGTAATTGCATAATGTAACATTTTTATATATCTGGTATATATCTGGTCTTGGTATTTAAGGGGATAGAAAATGAAATTGAAGCTTGAAATAAAAAGTAGAGGAAAGAGCAAATAACAATTTTTAGCTGAGATAAAAGGGTTTCTTGTTTTTAAAAAAGCATTGTACATAAGTTTTCATCTTCACATTTAAAAATCAGAGCCCAGCCCTCTTTGTCACAGAGTAGAGAAGAGAGACACAGAAAATCAAGCTGATTAACTGCTCTATCCCTGTGCAAATTCTAACCCTTAAATATTTCTTTGTAATGCTTCCAAGGAAAGGAAATAAATCCACAAGACATTTTTGCTATTTTCAAAGCTCCTTGTATTTTGATTCCCGCTGTGAAGGACAGGAATATGAAAGCTAAACCCATTTTGCAAGGATGGGAATTCTTACTCATGTTCTATGCTGTTATTCAAGAATGACAGCGATCAGGTTTTAGAGCCTGCATTCCACAGGTGTGAGCAATAGACAACCCTGCCACGTCCCGTCTTCCACGCAGATGGAATCTATACACTAAATTACTGCTGTGGATTCATTAAAGCAGGGGTTCGTTTCCCACTGTAATGGGGGCCCATTCCAGTTTCGTATGTCAGACCCATCACTCAAACTGGCATTCAGGCTCACTTCTCTGCAGAGCCCTTCCCCAGCGCTATCCTGCCTCCAAATGCAAGTGATAAACATGTCAGCTTGCAGTGCTTTCCCCGTCTCTGAGGACCATCAATCATTGCAGTTCAGAGAAGCTTTTCTATCAGCCTTTTGGGGTTTATACCCATGAGGATACTACTTTCGTGGTTGCACAAAGGAGAATTATTACTTGAAATGGCTTTGGTGTTTCCTCGGTGTCTTTTTTAGCTTCTTTTCATGAAATCGACAAGCACAAGTCACACTGTACATTTATATGAATGCAGATCCCGGGATGTAAGTATCCTGGTGGTGCTGAGTCCTGTGGAGACGGGGCTGTGAGACCATCCAGTATTTAGAGATCTCCTCAAGGTACAGGGAGCCGTGGCTTGGTATTGAGAGGCCGTACTTAATTCACCACAGGCTGAATTAGAAAGAGCAGTTAACAGTAATAAAAGAAGTAGGTAAGTAACTTTGAGTTGAGGTAGGAAATTCTAAAGATCAGGAGAAGAACACACACACACACACACACACATAAAAAAAAAAAACAAAACAGCCTTTGACATCTCAGGAGAAGCAGCGCTGAATTTTATTCCCCTCTCACCACACCAGGAGTGGCACCTGGATGGCAAAGAAAACTCCAACAGCAGTAACATTAACATTTCATGTTTTAGTCCTAGAAGAAAAAATAAATAAATAAACATGTCCGAGGTCGGCAGCAGTTCGGACCAGGAAAACCCAGGAGCAAAGTCATTTTCTTGCAAAGGACAGGTTTTCAGAAAAGGAAGTTTACAAAATTCTATAAGTAAGAGAGTTGAAAAGGAAGATTTTTCTCTCCTCTTGCCCGGGAGGACGAAGGCAAGCGTACCCAGTTGGGCTATTAGGGTCAAATGAAATTTACTGAAGGCTGCGGATCAGGGAAACAAACTGCTAGAGTTTTGTTTTCAAACCGGTTTAGGTCTTCAGATTACTTATAGTCACAGGGTAGAAAGTCCAAATTTCTACAAGTTCTACGTTTCATCTGAAGTTCAAAATAGGTTAAAGCTGATGGGTTTTAACTGATGAAAACATGTGCCTCTGGGCTTCCCTGGTGGCGCAGTGGTTGGGAGTCCGCCTGCTGATGCAGGGGACACGGGTTCGTGCCCCGGTCCTGGAAGATCCCACGTGCCGCAGAGCGGCTGGGCCCGTGAGCCATGGCCGCTGAGCCTGAACGTCCGGAGCCTGTGCTCCGCAACGGGAGAGGCCACAACAGTGAGAGGCCCGCGTACCGCAAAAAAACCAAACAAACATGTGCCTCTGATGTAACATGTTTGCAGTGATACAGTTGATGCTATAGTGACAGTGAGTCGCCATTAAGCACAGCTTAGGTGACAAAGAACTGCTTCCAAAAAGAAAAGGGAAGTTTCGTGCCTTCAGCCTGGAGAAGGGAGAAGACAGTGCTTATAAGATCATGTTAGTCAGCTCTTGCTCTGCCTTTGGAGACTCTTGAGTGGGCAGATTCGACCTCATCTGAGGGTGGACCAGCTGGTGAAGCAGAGGATGCTGCAGGGCACCCTGGCCACCACCTACAGACCAAACACTTCATGAGTGGACCAGAGAAGACCATCTAGCTGCTTTCCCATCCTTCTCCCAGAACCCCAGCATCTATTCCCGGTGTGTGTCTACACCACACTGGGCCCCCTCTCTGGTTGATGTGAAGCATATAACAGATGGAACGCTCTGGGCTAACAAGTGGCAGATGGCTATAGTTGCCTGAGATGTCTACACTGGCAAACTTTCTTTTTTTATTTTCATAAAATTTCCCCCAAATTCTGGTGTGAGTAGAGATTTTTTGATGGAGCACAGTTGTATGGCCACTATGATTGACAAAAATATTTAAGAAAAAGTGACAAAAATCCACTAACTGAACTTGAATTAACTGGTCTAGTTCGTTATAACTCTTCACCACCATCTCAATACACACATACACACACACACACACACACACACACACAGATGCGAGCATGCGGACACACATACACACTTGCACGGACTTGCACAAACACAAACCTGTCCTTAACGTGATATTTTCTCTGTGACACTGAAGGCAGCATAAAATAGTGAAAAAGAAAATTGCCATACTGAAGTCAGATAGAACCTGGCTTGACTTGCAAACCGACGGCCTGACCAGCAAGATGACTCCCGGTATGTGGTTCTGTCTCTGTGTTTTAGGGCCTTGTTATCAGTATGTATGTGTATAACTGATTCACTTTGCTGTGCAGCAGAAACTAACACAACATTTTAAATCATCTAGACTCCAACAAACTTTTTTTAAAAGTTAATGATAATAGATGTAAAGAACTTGGCACAGTAGGTGGTCAAAGACACTCAACAAATTGAGGATAAACAAGGAAACGGGTTGGGAATCGGCCTGTAGCCAATTCCAGAAATGCCTTATTAACCTTTGAGATACAGCTGCAGGTTTCACCCAAAAGTACAAAACATCACTGGCAAGATGGGTGAGGATTTCCATCTCACATTTTTCATCCTCTCGTTTCTGACAGATTCTAAAAAGGCCTACAAGCAGCCTAGATGTTTGTGAAAGAGGAGAAGGCACGGCTTGACGTGACTGAAGGTCAAGTTCACATTAGGATTCTCCATGCTTCCAAGTTTCAGGTTTAGGATCTAAGGCCCTTTGGTCCAGAGAGGGAAAAAAAGAGCAGAAGGTGTGTCCCACTGTTCTAAGTCTGTGCCGTGCCTCCGTTACCCCAAAGCAACCTAAGCAGCTTTCTCAGCCATGGCTTTTATCCCAATCTCTCCATTCTCAAAAGACACACTGGCACCCATCTCTGCAAAAAGGCATAAAAATAATTTTTTAGTCAAAAAAAGTTATTGTTTTTATTCTCTCATTTAAAAATATACTCATTAAGCTCTACCTAATTAAACATTATTAAGCTTATATATAACTCACCTCAAAATAATAATTTAGCATTATTACCTTTATGTATAATTAACATAGAAAGATGAACTCACTTTCTGGTTATCAATTTTGGTAAAAAGTAGAGCTCTTGTAACAATTTTGAATGAATTAAAACCTATCATCTTTCCCTTTATAGGGTGGAGAATCGAATCTTTGTGTTACTTAAAAACAGTTTCAGCATAAAAGCTTTTATTTTGTATCTGTTTCATTCTTGTAAATTGTCTAGGTAACAGTGATTATTAATTAATGACTGTTTATCAAAGGTCTTAATCTTAGTTAAGAATGAAGCAATTACAATTTTTACTAAAATAATGAATCCTTTTGACATATAGCATTGTAAAATTTCACAAAAGTAAGCATTTTTTTAAAATTCATGATTACCTTCTCACATAGCTGAATACAATTATGTGAGTGTATGCATACATTTTAAATAAGTTATGGAAACAGTGATGATTTAAGTAACTCATAAAAACAATGTGGGAAATTTAGAAACTTTAAATCATAAGAAATTTGACCCCAGTCTTGTATAAACCAAATTGTTGTGCTGATGTTATTTTTATATGGTAAACTAAATTTTAAAGACTCTAAATAATGCTCAACGCTCTTCTTTTACTGGAAATGAGCCTTTTCTTCTTATCTTGTAACAATAGTAACAGGATATTTTGTAAATACAGTTTTCAGTGTCCACAAAAGAAACACAAATCGCTTAATATTTTTCTTTCTGTCTTTTAGGTATTTTTGACAGTCTGAAATAGAAATTCTTAAAGTGCACCCATAATGACAGGATGATTATTTTGATTAATTTTTAAAGTTTATCAAGAGAGAGAAGAAGAGGGGGAAAGAGATAGAAGGAGTGAGAGGGGCCAACTTCAGACACTTATGAAATTATCACTGTAAACAACAAATATCCTTCCTCTGCAAGAAGAGAAGATAAACGTTTAGATTCAAGAAAACCCATTTTGACGTATATTTTACGCAAAAGATAGTTATTACAACTGGTTTAGGTAATTATTTCGGCCTTGAAAATTTTATCAAGCAGCATATTTTAAATTAATCTTCACAGTACAGAAATGTAGGAGAGAGGTATCTACAAAAACCAAAATGCTCTCTCTTTTTTAGACAGACGGGATAATCTCCTGCTGCTTCTTCCCTTTGCGTTCTAAGGCATCTCTCAAATGAACAATTTTGTTCATGTCCAGAGTTCCCCAAAGCAGCCACTGCAATTCAAAATTATTCCTGGTGAAACTGCCAGTTAGAGAGAGAAGCATATAAATTAAGATGATGTGGGAAAGCAGGTGTTTATCCCAGAGGAAATGCATGATTTATGTCCGTGAGACACTGTGAGAACTGCAGTGCTCCCAAAGGCCAGTGCTGATGCAGCCGCCTGCCTTCAGGACTTGGCTAAAGCCCAGTCGACAGTCAGAGACCAGACAATACCTTCTGATTCCTGGAAGACTGAACAAGGCAGTCTCAGGAACACAGAGACAAGACTAATGAGGATGTTCCTATACGGTTTTGTTTTTTGTTTTTGAACATCTTTATTGGAGTATAATTGCTTTACAGTGGTGTGTTAGTTTCTGCTTTATAACAAAGTGAATCAGATATATGTACACATATATCCCCATATCTCCTCACAAAGGTGGTCACAAAGCACCGAGCTGATCTCCCTGTGCTATGTGGCTGCTTCCCACTAGCTATCTATTTTGCATTTGGTAGTGTAAATATGTCCATGCCACTCTCTCACTTCATCACAGCTTACCCTTCCCCCTCCCCACGTCCTCAAGTCCATTCTCTATGTCTGCGTCTTTATTCCTGACTTGCCCCTAGGTTCTTCAGAACCTTTTTTTTTTTTAAGATACCATATATGTGTGTTAGCATATGCTATTTGTTTTTCTCTTTCTGACTTACTTCACTCTGTATGACAGACTATAGGTCCATCCACCTCACTACAAATAACTCAATTTCATTTCTTTTTATAGCTGAGTAATATTCCATTGTATATATGTGCCACATCTTCTTCATCCATTCATCTGTCTATGGACACTTAGGTTGCTTCCATATCCTGGCTATTATAAATAGAGCTTGCAGTGAACATTGTGGTATGTGACTCTTTTTGAATTATGGTTTTCTCAGGGTATATGCCCAGTAGTGGGGTTGCTGGGAATAAACCTACCTAAGGAGACAAAAGACCTGTAGGCAGAAAACTATAAGACACTGATGAAAGAAATTAAAGATGACACAAACAGATGGAGAGATATACCATGTTCTTGGATTGGAAGAATCAGCATTGTGAAAATGGCTATACTACCCAAAGCAATCTACAGATTCAGTGCAATCCCTATCAAACTACCAATGGCATTTTTCACAGAACTAGAACAAAAATTTTCACAGTTTGTATGGAAACACAAAAGACCCTGAATAGCCAAAGCAATCTTGAGAAAGAAAAACGGAGCTGGAGGAATCAGGCTCCCGGACTTCAGACTATACTGCAAAGCTACAGTCATCAAGACAGTATGGTACTAGCACAAAAACAGAAATATAGATCAATGGAACAGGATAGAAAGCCCAGAGATAAACCCAGGCACATATGGTTACCTTAGTTTTGATAAAGGAGGCAAGAATATACAATGGGGAAAAGACAGCCTCTTCAATAAGTGGTGCTGGGAAAACTGGACAGCTACATGTAAAAGAATGAAATTAGAACACTCCCTAACACCATACACAAAAATAAACTCAAAATAGATTAAAGACCTAAATGTAAGGCCAGACACTATAAAACTCTTAGAGGAAAACATAGGCAGAACACTCTGACATAAATCACAGCAAGATCCTTTTTGACCCACCTCCTAGAGAAATGGAAATAAAAACAAAAATAAACAAATGGGACCTACTGAAACTTAAAAGCTTTGGCACAGGAAAGGAAACCATAAATGAAATGAAAAGACAACCTCAGAATGGGAGAAAATATTTGCAAATGAAGCGACTGACAAAGGATTAATCTCTGAAATATACAAGCAGCTCATGCAGCTCAATAACAAAAAAACAAACAACCCAATCCCTAAATGGGTAGAAGACCTAAATAGACATTTCTCCAAAGAAGATATACAGATTGCCAACAAACACATGAAAGGATGCTCAACATCATTAATCATTAGAGAAATGCAAATCAAAACTACAATGAGGTATCACCTCACACCAGTCAGAGTGGCCATCATCAAAATATCTACAAACAATAAATGCTGGAGAGGGTGTGGAGAAAAGGGGACCGTCTTGCCCTGTTGGTGGGAATGTAAATTGATACAGCCACTGCGGAGAACAGCATGGAGGTTTCTAATAAGGTTTTGAAATAGTGCCAAAGCCAGAGTTTACCCGAAGACATTCTGAACTCAGCCCCCAGAGCTGGCTCAGCAAAGACTGACCTGGCTGGTGCCCAGCATCTCCCCATGGACTTTTCCTCTTATAGACAAATACCACCCAACGCAGACAGAGCATAAAAACAGATACTAGGAGACTAGAAAACAGTTTCACCAAATAACAATCAATATCTGATCAGATAATCAAAAAGTCATTGATAACCTTATTCCTAAAGGCAGGAAAGGGGGTGGGAGTGGAGGGAGACAACAAGAAAGAAAGAAAGTAAGAAGCAGGGAGAAAAGGAGAGAGGAAAAACTCCTAAAATGGAAGGAAGGACCTCAACAAAATATCGGAGCTCAGTTCAGCATGAGCATCCTGCCAGCCAGGGGTGGTGTGGGACCTCAGACAGCTAGAGACACGAAGGCTTTCAAATGTGCCCACTCACAGTGCCTTGAGGGTTTCCCATCAGAGGCATTAAGCCTCTCAGATGAATATTAATGGAACCTCCAGTCGGTAAATACATCACAGCATTGACCTCTAGGAACCTGTCTGTATGAGAACGAATTTGGCGTTTTTGATTCCTTGTAGCAAGGCAGGTAGCCCCTGGAGAACTGAGGGATCTCAGGGTGGCAGAAGAGCTTCTTACAGGACTTGGGCTTGTGTTCAGTGATTTGAGGGAGGGTTCAAAGAAGCAGGAGTTTGCTCAGAATTGGAGCTGTCAGGAAACAGGGGTATTTCTGTGATTAGACATCTTAATATTGTTATCTAGACGGTAATAGAAACAAAACAGGATTAAAGCCATAGTTGGTAAAGATGGAACAGTTATGTGTATTGGGCAGGAAAGGGTAGGTTTGGTCATTTTTGTGTTTTGGACATTTCTTTTGTCTGGACTAAGACATGACTGTGGAGGACGGCATCTTTGCCTCACCATATCAGGGTCAGAGTGACTTTGCCTGATGTGTCCTGTGAACCGGTGTGTGTTCAACAGAACACCAGGACCTGACTGTGAGCACCCAGTCAGTTCCCAGTCATCAAGGGCTGCTTTTTCCTTTCTAGTTAGAGATCAAAGATTGGAGGACAACACTTGCAGGACAACCAAAGGAAAATTCAACAAAGTCACCTAAGGAAAATTAAACAAACTAAAAAAAAAAAGAAAACTCCAGGAAAAACAAAAGCTGCAGAAGAGGAGAAATAATCATGAGAAATGATATGACTTAGCTGTAAATGGTATTTCCATATTGTTAGTAATCTGAAAACTAATGTTGATCTAAGCAAAATTGCAGTCTACCTCTTTTAGAAGGATAGATGAATGAATGGTGCTTGTCGATGGGGGGAGGGGGAGTAAAAGAGAGCTAAATCCTCGTCCTCCATATTGGTAAGTCAATAGATAATGCCTGAAAATGAAACATCATGAAATTGTGATAGTACTGTGTCATTTGGAGGTGAATCTCTAAATCAGCCTAAAGGGTTGAAAATGCTTCTAGAGGGAATTCCCTGGCAGTTCAGTGGTTAGGAGTCTGAGCTTTTACCACCAAGGGCCCAGGTTCAATCCCTGGGCAGGGAGCTAAGATCCCACAAGCCTCATGGAGGGAGGGAGGGAGGGAAGGAGAGAGGGAGGGAGGGAAGGAGGGAGGGAAAGAAAGAAAGAAAGAAAGAAAATGCTTCTAGAAAGGAGAAATAGGAGGGCAGAACAGAGAACATTGTAACTATTCCTAACAGTCCTTAAAGAACTACTTGTTTAAACTTTTTTTGAAATATTTTTAAAAGAATGAGTAGAAGTAGCCAGGTGAAGAGAGAGGCAAAGCAAGGAAAAGGGAACAGACGGAGAAAAAGCCGTGGTGTGTGAGGAACAAGGGAAGCCCCTTTGCCTGCCCAAAGTGAGGTGGGGGAGGGGGAGGAATGGGCACACCAGCTCAGAACGAGCTGGATTTCCACAAAGGACAGAGTACAGTTGGTGACCATGTGTCTGCATTGTTTATAGTGGCACCCAAATGCCATCAGCCATTTTTTCTCACCAACCGCTGCGGCGAGCACCTCTGTGTGTGACCCTCAGCACTTTCTGCCTCATTCCAGCAGCCTCATAACAACCCCACCCGATTTCCCCTCTACGGTTGTTTCACAGATCAAAAGATACATCGCATGAAAGGCATGATCTGCAAGTTTAATGTGCCCTAGAAATGCACAAAATGATGATTAGTCTGTGCCCAGTCATTTCTTAGCTCAACAAGCTCCTGATAAACACAGAGCACGTTGTGAACCATCGGCAGCGGAATATTTTTCCACTTGTTAACTAGGAAAAAGGATTTCAGCACGTTCTGGAAAGCTGACACTAAATAATAATTGGTTTGATGCTGAATATAGACTAATGTGAGGAGGTAAAAAAATCTCCCCCCCACTTAACGTTCCTACTAACAGGCCTCTGTCCTTGAGTTGACCTTGAGAGGATTGCATGGGAATAAAGGATTGTTTTCAGAGACACACACTCGAGCGCAGGGCAGTAGAAGAGGGGAAGGCCGCTCCTCCTGTTTTCGCTGAATTGTTCTATTTTTCGAATATGACAGAAGTGCTCGATGAGATTTTCCAAAGGAAGTCCTTGACATTGGAATTTTAAAATGTTACAGTTCCATCGTGTGGCTGTGTTCCAAGGATTCCCGTGGAACAGCCTTACTTTAGAAAGAAATGAAGCTCTGGAGCAGATTTGCTCCTCTCTGGAAAATACAGAGAGACACAGGAGGGAAGATAAATGCATGTGAAAAAAGCAAATCCATAGTTTCATGGTAACTGTATTTTGGTTACATATTGATTCCACTTAAAGAGCATCAGCATATTAGCTAAGTTACAGAATGGATGGTCTTTTGTTTCATGGGCTTAAATTCTCTCTCCCCCATAAGTTTGAGGGATTGGATAACATTATCATCATCATCAAAAAATTTTTTCTTGAATTTCTACTCTGAAGAATACAGTGTTAGATAGGGGAAAAAATCATTAAAAGACTGTGGGCTCTTTGTACACCAGTGTTCACAGGAACACTACTCACAGTAGCCAAAAGGTGGAAACAACACAAATGTGGATCATTGGATGAGTGGATAAGCAAAAGGTGTTATATCCATACAACGAGATACTATTCAGCCTTAAAAGGAAGGAAATTCCAATACTTGAACCTTGAAAACATTATACGAAGTAAAATAAGCCACAAACCAAAGGACACATATTGTATGATTGCACTTATATGAGGTACTGGAATAGTCAAATACACAGAGACAGAAAGTGGGCTGGGGTTTCCAGGACCTGAGGAGAGGAGGGGATGGGGATTTAGTGTTTCCTGGGGACAGAGTTTCAGTTTGGGAAGATGAAAAAGTTCTGGAGATGCATGGTGGTGTTGGTTGCACAATAATGAGAATGTACTTGGTGCCACTGAACTGTGCACTTAAAATGGTAAATTTTATGTTAGACATATTTTACCACATTTTAAAAAAGTGAATAAGACATTTTCCTCCTCTGGGCCTCAGTGACATCATCTGTGCGATAAATGTGTTGGAACAGATGGTCTCTGAGGATACGTCTAAGTCTGCGAGTCTGTGTGTCTACAATGCTCCCTCCATGCTCATGGGGTGCAGCACTGAGTAGGGAAGATGAGATGCATGAATAAAAAGATAAACTCATGCTAGTTAATTTTCTAAGTACCTAGTTAGTGATAAAGA
Organism: Grampus griseus; assembly: GCF_964374135.1. Lineage (NCBI taxonomy): Eukaryota > Metazoa > Chordata > Mammalia > Artiodactyla > Delphinidae > Grampus > Grampus griseus. Next base: position 7,687,462 of record NC_139003.1, on the reverse strand, counting down.
TAGGAATATGTATCCCTCAGGGGAGGGACAGAGCAGAACTGCGGAAGCCAGCTTTGTGGACAGTGTTCATCTTAAAAAGCATCAGGCTTTGCCTTGGGTCCTTGGGCACTTTTCATCTGCACCTCTGTATCCCATCTTCCACTCTGTCCTTAGGATGGAGGAAGCCCAGTTCCTCCCATGTTCCCCACGCCTTCTCTCCATCAGTTATTCCCTCTATATCTTGTATCCCTGTTCACTCTTTCTCCTCAGAGTATGACCTGTCCCAGTTTCTCTTCAGACCCCAGGTCTGTTTCTACTTACTACCTTCCCTCCTCCCATACACTAGTTTTACGGAAACCATATATGCTTTCTCACTTCCCAGTTATTACTCATTCCTCCAAAATATTTTCTTCCCCTCATCGCACCACTAAAATGGCCCTCACTCGTGCCCCCCATGACCTTACAATTACTAAACCAAATGGATACCTTCCCACCTTCTCTTATCTTTGCCTCTTCTCAGTCCTGGATTCTGTGGACCCAGGGCTACCGTGTTGAATGACTTCGGGGCACCACACACATAGACTGGGATCCGATTGGGCGCCCCCTGGAGCTATGCACTGTGTGAGCTCTGCTTGAACCTCCATCCGTCCTAAAAACTTCTACTTGGTCTTCTCTGAGACTTGTCGTTCCCGGTTTTTCCACACTTCTTTGACCTTTCTTAGTCTCTGTCCAGAGTCCTCTTCCTCTGCCCACACTTGAAGTCTGGTCTGACCATGGGCCCCCTCCTCGACTTTCTCCTCTTTCATCCTGGACAACCCTCTGGGCAAGATGTCCTCAGCCCCCTTCCGCTCCCTGCTCATTGAACCTGCTCAGTCTGTCCCTCCAACGCGGACCTCTCTAGTGAACTCAAATCATCATTCAGAACTGTCTCATCTTCTTAATCCTATATCTGCAGATGTAAACTTTCCTCACTTTCATAATAACCAAAATGGAACTTTTCTTTCTCTCCTGAACCTGCCACTCCTCCAAATTAATCTCTCCAAGCCAGCGGCCCCACCCTCTACCTGGTCACCTAAATCAGAAACCTTATTCAGTCACTGGTGGGTAGAGTGATAAAGACACAGGGTCTGCTGTCAGACCCACCTGAGGCCAAGCACAGAGCCACCCCTTGCTCTGTGTGTGACTTTGGAAAAGTCGCTTAATTGCTCAGGTCTATTCCCTTGTCTATGAAACAGGAATATGGTATCTACCTTGCAGGGTTCATATAAGGATTAAGTAGGATGTTGCATGTAAAAGACTTAACTCCAAGCCTGTGAGGTCGAAAGCACTTGATACATGGTAATTATCTTCTTCCCACCCTCATTCCTAACTCACCACCAGTCAGCAAGACCAGTAAAGTTCAGTTCTGTAATTTCTCTTGAATCTGTCCCATTTTCTCATTCCCAGGACCAGTGTCTAAGTTCAAAAGACCCTGGATACTGTAATCGATGACTGATTTATCTCCCCGCCTCTGGTCCTCTACCTCTCCATTGCATCCTCCACACTGCTGCTAGGGTAATTGTTCTACAACAAGAATCTGATCCCATCGCTTCTCTGCTCAAAATATTTTCTGCTTCACTGCCCTCAATTTAAAGCACAAACTCCTTAGAATGGCAGTGTGAAGTCTTCCCCTGCCCACTCTCCAGTCTTCCCTACCGCCATCCCCTCAACGGCACTCTCTGCTTCCCCATACCAAACCGTCTTCAAGACCTAAGTATCACCTCCTGTGGAAACCCTCCATGGTCCTCTAGGTTCAGACAGGTGTCCTTTTTCTTGTTCCTATAGCACCCTGGCCAAATATCCAGCACAGCATTGTGAATTATAGATCATAAGTTTCCTCAAGAAAGTGCCCTGTCCTTCGTGTCTCCATCCCTTGCAGTTGTCAGTACACGGCCTTGCATGTGGAAGGTCCGGAAAATGGATAAAGATAGAAATGTTGAGGTTATGAGGTTGGTATGTCAGAGATGCTGCTACGTCATCAGTTGTTCTTGTAATTTCATCACTAAATGCTTATCAAAGTATTTTGTCCTAAGACCATTGACTGTCTTTACAAAGCACTCTCCCTACATTTGATTGCACTATTCCAGCCAGGGTCGTGTAGTGGCTCGTATTCTGCGCTACACTATTCCTCCTGTGGAAGTCATCTGCTTTTCTTCTTCTAACTGTAGAAACCGTACTCGTTCTTTAAAGTTCATGTCAAGACTCACCTCTCCCAGGCAGCATTTTTAGAAAAGGTCAGGCATTTTGCCTGAGCTGACTTCCTAGGACTCACCTTTTGCCTGCCTGCCCTAAAAAGGGCTGCGCTGAGTAATGTAAATAATACGGTCTTTATGGAAAGTTGGAACAAGGTTTTAATCCAGCTCCAGTCTTTATAAACTGCGTGACCTTGGGAAAATTACTTAGCCTTTCCAAGTTTTAAGTTCCTGATCTATTTGTTCCAATGAGGTAACAAAGCACATCTCGCTGGAGTATTGTGAGGGCTGAAGGAATAATTTTGTACAGCACAAGACATAGAGTGGCCATTTGACAGATATTAGTTTTCTTCCTAGTGATTCTCGCCTATGCACTTCTCTGGAACTTTCCTCTTCCTTTCTGGACCTGTGACGCCCACCAAACCTCTCTCCGCCAAACTCCTGGTGCTGGATCCTCCTTATCTTCTCTAGGCAGGTCTGCCCTGCATCTGTCTAAGGCCGGATGCCAAAAGGTTGCAATAATGTCTCATTCTCATAGGTTTCATATCATTACACCCTTGGAAGAAACATTTGCATGTTTCTTGTATTATTTGCAAGTTTTCCTCAATTTTGGTCATTGGCTTACAGGTGGTTACTAATGAGCAGACAGAGTCAGATGTATCAGTGAGTACATGGGCTGTTTGACACCAAATACTTGACTGAGACAAACACTGGGACAGTCCCTTGCAAATACGAGGCCACTGAGCTGACTATTAGAGACAAGAGATGGTCTACTAATTGGTCCATCTTTCCAAATGGACAACTCTCTAGCGTACAGACAGTATGAAGTTAGCATCAGAAGACTTTAATTAGAGTTCAGAGTTTACCACTGGCCATAGAACTTGGGCAAAAGCGTAATATCTTTTTTGCTAAGTCACTGTGGATGGAATTCGAGCTTTATTCTCCAACCATGGTGAATGGATCTTCAGCCGTGCCCTGTGCTCACCACTGGACTCTCCAACTGAAAACACCTCCCCTCTTGCCTCCGCCCACCCAAGAGTGGGGGCTCAGCCTACAGTGCCCACGCTGGAGTCCGACTCCTTCTCAGCCACTCCTAATCCTAGAGCACATGTGACTTCAACAACTCACGTTATCAAGTGGGCCTTTGTGGCCCACCCGATTCCTGGGTGCCTGTCAAGTCTTCCTAGCACGTTGTAATCTTAGTCATCTTTGTGTTCTCTACAGGGGTTCACGCAGAGCTAGGCACATAGTAGGTACTCAGTAAACATTTGCTGAATACACTGAAGTGACCTAGCCAGGCAAAGAAGGGGAGGTGGACAGCCAACACCCTGTGAACTGAGAGAAAGGCCATCCTCCTCCGGGAACTTGGAGAGCTGGCCCGCTGACTCAGCAGGAGTCTCACTAGGCCTATAAGCTTCAGTGGTTGGCACTGTTGGAACTGAAGTTTCTGCTGAGTAGGGTCATAAGTATTAACCTGAGAACATAATAGTGAGAATGGCTCCTTCTTTTTCACATCCTAGGCTCAAGAACAGAAATATGCACGCATCACATCTAGAGTATAATATCAATGTATTGTCCGGTATTAGTCATATAAGAAAAGTACATTTTCCGGAAAGTGTCCTTGTTTATCTTGAAGTATTGGGTAAAAAATGACCTTTGTGATTGCTGGGACAAAGCCCGAAGTGCTACTAAATTGGAAACGTGTTTAATGGCTAAGACAGCTTACCTCCCGATTAATTATGGATGCGCTGCCATTTCAAGATTACATTAGGAAGGAAGTGTGTCACCAACGGTGATCAATGGATGGAATGTGAGTCTCAGTTGCCTCCTTTAAAAATAAATAAATTGAGGTGTGAAGACAATTTGAGATCACTTTTGGTTGAGTAAAATAAAATCTGTTTAGCTAAAGTTCTTTGGATGTGTGGATTGCCTAGGAATCTAAAATCTGCAATGTCCCTCCTCCAGATACATTCAAAATGTAGGAGAGAAGTCATTTAAAGCCTAATGCTTGACTTCTTGCCTTGCTTTCTAACCAAAACTAAAAATAAAAAGGAAAAGAAAGGAAAGTTGACTCAAAGAAAGAAGTTGAACTGTAAGTAAAAAATGTCCAAAAACCAAAAGCGGGAACAAAAAGAATAGAGGTAATTTTTTAACATTTTTATCATAGCACTGAAAAAAAATTGCCTCTAATAAATTATATTAACATTCCTTTTTTATTTAGATTTTGTTTTTATCAAAGTAATGCAAGCACCTTGTTTAATGTATCAAATAGTTCTGTATAGCTCATTAGGAAAAACAGCCACCCAATTTTCACATTTTTGTTGTTGTTGTTTCTTCTGGTGTTTGTCTCTAAGCCTCTAAAGACATTTATTTGGTACACAAGGGATCAGCAAACTTTTTGTAGAGTGAAATAGTGAACATTTTAGACTTTGAGGACCATGTGGTCTCTGTTGCAAGTACTCAACTCTGTGATTACAGCATGAAAGCAGCCACAGACAATATGTAAACAAATGGTGTGGCTGTGTTGCAATAAAACTTTATTTACAAACACATGTGGCTGGCCTGTGGGCCATGGTTTACCCAGCCCTGGACTACAACCTGAATATCTGTTTTTAGTTAGTGACTACCAGGTGACTTCTTACTGCGGAAGGTGAGGATTAGGCTCTTCACAGCCAACATCGCCCTCTCCACCCCCCACACACACATGCTTCCTGTGCTGCCATCTTTCCAATAGGATGGATGCTCCACTAACTTTGGTTAGATCAGAATGCCATGTTTACGTTACACAACTTTATGCATGCTTTTCATAGCTGAACCATACAATGGAATTACATTTCCTTTCTTGAACAATGTCTTATTTTCCATAAAGGTTATAAGTATCTTGCTTTTCCATTTGTTAAATTTTCTATGAATTGATGATGAATTCAAACTCAAACTCTCCCAACTTTTAAAGCCCTTTCAATACGTTTTCACACGTCAGTCCACTTCATTTTTTTTTTTTTTTTGGTGCTAAAAATTTTATTGAAAAGACTTTACATGAGGCACAACTTTAATTAAATTAAAATCTGTTCCACAAAACCAAATTCTTCAGCCTTGAAATGTGCTGTGGGATTTTCAAATGAAGTGGCAGAGCATAACCTTTAGCTCTTTGAGTAAGAACATAAGATATTAGATATTAGTCATACTTTAATACAATATTTAGGCTTATTTACTACCAACTTTAACTCAGGACAGAGGGCGCCTGGGATCTCTGAGAAGACTAGCTCTGCAAGAGTCTTCATTTGGACTGGGAATTGTTTTTCTTCTTTTCCCCCAGTTTTATCGAGATACAATTGACATAGATCCCGGTATAAGTTTTTGTTTTGTTTTATTTTAATTGGAGTATGGTTGCTTTACACTGCTGCGTCAGTTTCTTCTGTACAGCAAAGTAAATCAGCCATACATATACGTATAGCCTCTCTTTTTTGGATTTCCTTCCCATTTGGGTCACCACAGTGCACCAAGTAGAGTTCCCTGTGCTCATTTCATTTTCTTGGAGACATCTCTTCCAGAGCATTCTGGCTGGAGAGACCAGCTGTCATCCTTGCATCTGCCTTCTCCATCATCATAGAGATTCCCTTGGCCTCTAGATTGTTAGAGCCCCTCTGACCTGGCCTCCGTGACCTCCTCTTTCTTGATCTATTTTCTTTTCTTTTTTTTTTTCCCATGGAGTCATCTTTCTGTAGCTTCCTGAGAAAGGGTGCATGGGAGTTACATTTTCTGAAACTTTACAAGTCTGAGAGTGTCTTTATTCTCTCTCACACTTAATTGAAGTTAGACTGAATATAGAATCCTTGATTGGAAATTATTTCCCTTCCAAATTTTGAAGGAATTTTTCAGTTGTCAACAATGTTGCTCTCAAGAAATTCGTTGCCATTCTAATTCTTGATCCTTTAGTTGAATTCGGTGTTTTTCTAGATGCTTTCATGTTCTTATTCTTTTCCCCCATTTTCTGAAATCTCATGAATATAATTTGATGTGTGTTTATTTCCACCCTTCTTACTGGGTAATCAATGGGCCTTTCAACCTGGAAAGCCACATTCTCTTCAGCTTTAAGGACATTTCCTTGAACTGATTTTTGGGGACAATTTCTTCACCTTCATTTTCTATTCTTTCTTTCTAGAAGTTATATTCAGATATCAGACCCCATGGACTAATCCTCTAATTTTCTTATCTTTTCTCTCATTTGTTCAATTTCTTTATTGTTTTCCCTAAATTTTGAGAGGTAGCCTGAAATTTACATCTCAAAACTTAACATTGAGTTTTTCATTTCTTTTATTACATCCCCAATTTCCAAGAGCTTTATTTTTTGTTCTTTGAATGTTCCTTTTTTATATCATCTGTTCTTGTTTCCTGGAAGCAATATATTATCTCTCAGAGGATATTAACGACACTCTTGTTCTAATTGTTCTTTCCCTACTCAGCCTTTCCCTTCAAGTAGCTCTTGTTTGTTTGTTCATGTGTGTTTTCCTTTGGCCTTCTCCTGTGTCTGAGACATTTCCTCAAATGTCTGGTGACCCTTTAGCTGGCACACATACTTAAGAGTGAGGCACTAAAAATATGACCAGGAGGGACTTCTCTGGCGGTCCACATGTCCACTGCAGGGGGCACATGTTCGATCCCTGGCTGGGAAACTAAGATCCCACATGCTGCACAGCATGGCCAAAAAAATATGTATATATGTATATGTGTGTATATATATATATATATATATATATATATAGTTGTATATTAATTATTTATCATAGGATTATATATAACTGTATGTAAAAAAATTATAATTATAAAATTAGTATATGTTCATTGCAGAAAACTTGGAAAGAACAAAAAATATAAGCTAAGCTTTTAAGATAACCCTAAAAATCAAGTATATTCTCAGCAATCACAGAAAGCTTAACAGTTTTGATGCATATTGTCCGTTAACGTTATACATATGTGGCTAAGAACTAACGTACCAACACATCAGTGCATTGTCTGTTACATTATACATACGTGGCTAAGAACTAACGTACCAATACATCAGTATCACTTTTAAATTAACAATTTAAATGTTGATGTATTCCTAGATTTTCTAAAAGACTTGTATTATATAAAGGGAAACATAGCAGTAATGGACTTGTGTGTTTATTCTTTGAGCATATTCGTTTGTTGAATGATGGGTCTATTGTAGGTAGTTCAAATTCAACCCCACGCAGAGCTGTCAGACATAATTCGCTTTATAGTCATTCATGCCTGCATAGCTCTCCTTCTTTGCCTTCAGGCTTTACTTTGGGAAATCATTTTATTGGACCTGAAGCCTTCCATTGAGATGAAAATGTTGTTAATTGCTCTGGCAATAGAGAGAATAGCGGCAGGAATAAACAACTAGGAAATTCATGGATTAAATCTTTTTTGATATTTTAAGCCTTTCAGTTATTTTTCTAGCCTGATGAGAATCCCTTCATAAAGCACCATTCTTAGAATTTTTGGTTTTCATAAATGAGCTTGGGTTTTATACGTCCCGTTTGCCCACCACCAAACCAAATTCAGTACAGACTTCTACATATAAAAACCTAGAATTGAGACCAAAAGTCTTCCTTCAACAACATACAGTTTCTGAAAGCAATGTGTAGGCCAAAATATATATTCATAGTTATTCATATTTATTCATATTTATTCATATTTATCATTTGCACTTTTGTTGAACAAACATCTACTGAGATCCCGCTTCTTGCTTGCGATATACCTATTATTCTCTCCTGAGCATCCTTCTTAGTGCAAGAAGAAAATTCATCATGAGGGGAGGAAGAAAAAGCAGGGCGAAAAAAATAGACGAAAAGAAAGCGGCAGGAGCCCAGTCCCAAGAACTAAGGGTCTTGAGAAGAAGGAGCAGATAACGATCCACACAGAACAACTAGGTTAGAAACAGGAAGCAGGCCATTAGGCTGCGGGAAGACTGGATGGGGTTCAGAGGGGAGCCAGCAGCCAGGACAACCCCTATTGCCCAAGTCCATAACCCGTGTCAGACCCTAAGATGGAATGAAACACTTGGGTGGTGCTCAATGAAGATGTGAGGATTTCAGAGATAGAAAACCAAGTAGGTACAGGTAGTACCCACACAGGTCCTAACTTACTTTATGCAGAGTTCTAATAGAAATCATTATCTGGTTTCCAAGATCCAACACAAATTAGAAGAATGATGTGGGTGGAATATTAGAGGCAGGCACATTGACTACAGTAAGAACAGGCTTGTCAGCAAGAGAGGAGATAAACAGTAAGAAAGGAGAGGTCAGAAATCCATGAACCTCATTTTGCAAAAGAGCAAAGAGCCTAAATACTTCCACAGGCACTATTAAGGGTCATCAAGAAAAGACAGTTGTTATTCACTTTTTTTTCCCCCCCAGTACGCGGGCCTCTCACTGTTGTGGCCTCTCCCGTTGTGGAGCACAGGCTCCGGACGCGCAGGCTCAGCGGCCATGGCTCACGGGCCCAGCCGCTCCGCGGCATGTGGGATCTTCCCGGACTGGGGCACGAACCCGTGTCCCCTGTATCGGCAGGCGGACTCTCAATCACTGCGCCACCAGGGAAGCCCTGTTATTCACTTTAAGGCAGCAAATAAATAAGGAAACATTTGGAGTAGCATTTCCCACCTAAAATAAATTCGGTGCTTCAGGAATTCATTTCCTTTATGAGGGGGAATTTACTTGGAATAGTTCTTCCTCATTTGGCAGCCCCGTATTTTTTCTGAAGCCATGATGGGGTTGTTAAAGGACTTCATAGATCCCACATGATGTTGCAGAACCATAGATGACTTCTCCCTGCACGAAAATAGAGGAGCAGCAGTTTTAAATTCGTGGTATTATTCTTCTGATGATGGGTACATATAAGTAAAATAATCAATGTTATCAAGGTAAACTGCAATCCTGTTACTGATCTTAGTGTCAGAGCAATATTACAGCCCACCTGGGTTTTATACCAACTGGCATTTTTAAGCACAAGTTTGCCTGAACAGTAAAGAAAGTCTTGGTTGCCCTGAGCTCACATGTAAATTCACCCTCAACCAAGGTGATGGATCAAAAGACTGTTTCTTTGTCCAGCACGGATGGTCTTTCTTCAAAGCCCGTCAGACCCTTTGGCTTTTGGGATGCTTTTCCTGGGAGTTCTCTGAGCTGGCCACTGCTCTGAGAACCTTAGAATCAGGAGAGCTTCTTACAGACCAGTCAACTGCGGAGGAAGCTACCTGAGCTAGTTAGCTCACATCCCACATTCTTTCAGCTGTCGTGAAGATCTCCCCACTGGGATGACGTCACCTGCTGCCGCTTGCCTAGCCTCCCCCTGCCCCTCCGCATTCTCATTTCATTAGCAACGTGTGTGTTCACACCCTTCAATGTGAATACGATGGATGTTAATGAATATGACCCATCTGCCTAGCTCCTGTGGGGTTTTTTCCTAATAAGTCTAGTGAAAGGCAGTAAACGGTCTGGAGGCAGCTGAGAAAACAAAGAGCAAGCGTGGGACGCGAATCAGATTGTTCAGTGGATCTGAGAGGACCGCAAACCCCCTAAACTGGTTTGAGTGTTCGTACCTAGGTCTTTGGACACTTATAACCCTGCCTAGTCCCACCCACCAAAAAAGCCTTCCTATTCGGCTCATTTTTAAACCAAGCAGATGGCGTGGTTTAAATTGTAGGAACACTGTTAACCTCTGCAAATGGGCTTCATGGTCCGAATGGGTAATTACGGATTTCCTTCCATTAGGAGTTACAGCCTCATCAGGATTCTACATCCCACTCTTGAGTTTGAATCTCCATATGACAAGGGGGGTTTATTACAAGAGGGCAGAGGGAAAGGGGAACATGGCTCTCTTTCTCTGGAGCAGAATGATGGTCGGGAAAGAACACACTGAAAGAATAAAACCTTTCTGTTAACTCAGCTTCCCAACTCTGGCCTACATTTTCCAAGTTATCAGTAATCAAAACATTAGGAAAGGAGCTATAACCTCTTCTCCTGAAGGATTTATTTTAATAACTTCCTAATAACATGCTGCTTTGATTGCATTATAGGCTATTCCTGAAGAATTTATTATCTAAGGTACTGTTTGTCAGCGGAGGCTATTTGTCGATGGTTGGAGAGACTGATGAATCGGCTATTAACGTAGATAAGAAGTCATATCGATTGAGTTGACTTTGCATTTAGTAATACGCTAGACAGCAACAATGCATGGAAAAGACACTCTGTAGTGAAGAACTACTTTTTCCTTTATATCCCATTAAGACTCTTGCACGTTTTATTCCGGCAAAATAGATCATGACCCTGATGAAAAGATCATGGTGATCGTGTGTCTTTACCATAAAAGTGAATTAGAGGGAAATTTTTATAACTCAGTACAGAAATAATTATGATACAAAAACCCTTTGTCTTTTCAATATCTCCAAAATTCATTTCATTCGTCATCTTAAAAGCCTTGACAGTAGCATCAGTTCTGCTCCGTAGAAGTGCGCTCGTGATTGTGTAGATAAATGAACTCATTCTCCTTTCAGCTGGGGAGGGTGACCACATTGCCTTCACCCCCCAGCTGCGGGAGGGACCCCAGCTTTCTTATCAGATCCATCTGCATTCGAGGTGCTAATGACTGTGCCCTCCTAGGAGCTACTATGCAATTTCTCCCCCAAGTCTCTCTAGAAATCTTGTCTGTTTTCCTCTTTTCTTCGAAGCTGGACTTTGGGAAGCAGCAGGTAGTGATGGGTCCAAGATGGAGATCTGAGAACTAATAAATAATTGTTAAGGTGCCTGCTATACAGAACATCTGTGCAAGACCCTGAAATGACAACAAAGGTGAATCAGACACGGGGACTGTCATTAAAACCCTTACAGTCTAGACTAAGACATATGCAAAAATTAATTTAATACCTGGTAGAAAGTATGAAGTATTTGATTTAACAACTTCTTTATAAGGTGCTGCATTGTAAGCTGTTTCCGAAGAGTTTACCTAAGACACTAGACAGCTTCTTTATCCATTCATCTGTCGATGGACACTTAGGTTGCTTCCATGTCCTGGCTATTGTAAATAGTGCTGCAGTGAACGTTGGGGTGCATGTATGTTTCTGAATTAAAGTTCTATTGTAAATAGTGCTGCAGTGAACGTTGGGGTGCATGTGTGTTTCTGAATTAGAGTTCTGTTGTAAATAGTGCTGCAGTGAACGTTGGGGTGCACGTGTGTTTCTGAATTAGAGTTCTATTGTAAATAGTGCTGCAGTGAACGTTGGGGTGCATGTGTGTTTCTGAATTAGAGTTCTATTGTAAATAGTGCTGCAGTGAACGTTGGGGTGCACGTGTGTTTCTGAATTAGAGTTCTATTGTAAATAGTGCTGCAGTGAACGTTGGGGTGCACGTGTGTTTCTGAATTAGAGTTCTATTGTAAATAGTGCTGCAGTGAACGTTGGGGTGCACGTGTGTTTCTGAATTAGAGTTCTATTGTAAATAGTGCTGCAGTGAACGTTGGGGTGCACGTGTGTTTCTGAATTAGAGTTCTATTGTAAATAGTGCTGCAGTGAACGTTGGGGTGCACGTGTGTTTCTGAATTAGAGTTCTGAAACTGCTATCCCCTCTCTGCTGTCCTTGGGTCAGCCTTTTCAGCCTGCCCGTTCCTAAAGGCTAGAGGAAGACTTAGATGTCTCTGAAGTCCCATTAGTCTTCCAAGTGAAGGTACTGCATCGTAGGCATGAAATCTAGGCAACCACCCAGGAAGTGGCAGGTGAGAAATGGGTCCCAGTGTTCCCTGGGAATCCACTACTACAACACCACCTTCTCATGGCCTTAGGTGACCAGCGTTGTTAAAACGCACCTCCTACCGTATGCATGCCCTCTCCCTCCTTCCTGATTTATGTTTCTCCGTAGCTCATGTCCTCACCCAGTACCCTATCTATTTCACTGAGTTGTTTGTGGCCCTTCTCCTCCCACTAGAATGTAAGTTCCATGAGAGCAGGGATTTTGGTCTCTTTGTTCTATTGTATGTCATATACCCAGCACCCGTGATAGTGGGACTCAGAGGAAGTGCTCAAGAACATTTGTTGAATGAATGAAATGTAAGCAGAACATTCAAGGGTGTTGAGAAGCTGTTTTAGGAAAATAATTCAGTCGTCCTTTGTTTCAATACCAGATGGGGTTCCCCACCACGCAATACTCAGTGACCTCAGCTGGATGTCCGAAACTTTAACTCAATTCAGACACTGTCTACCTGGCGACAGGGTCAGATCTCACAGATTACAGGCTCAGTCCCACAAGACTCCTCCACCCCACTCCGGAGGCTAATTGCAAGTCCTGGTTGTCTCCTGTGCTTTTGACCAATTGGCTAAAAATCAGAGGTTCCCACAACCCCTTCCTCGGGCTCAATTCATTTGCTAGAGCGACTCACAGAACTCAGGAAAAGAAGTCACTTATATTTACCAGATTATTATTAAAAGGTTGTGATAAAGGATATAGATAAACAGCCAGATGGAAGAGATGCCTAGGGCAGCGTATGTGGGAAGGGGTGTGGCGTTTCCACGTCCTCTAAAGGCACACCACTCTCCCAGCACCTCACACGTCACCAAACCCTGATTACAATTTCTGTGGAGGCTTCATCACATGGGCATGATTGCCGTAACTCCATTTCCAGCCCCTCTCCCTCTCAGGAGAATGGGAGGAGGGGCTGAAAATTCCAACCTTCTAATTGTGACTTGGTCTTTCTGGTGACCAGCCCCCATCCAGGAGCCCATCCAGAGTCACCGCATTAGCACAAAAGACACTGCTCTCACCCAGCAAAGTCTAAGGGATTTAGGAACTCTGTGTCTGGAGCCCAGGATCAAAGACCAAGTATTAGAACATAAAATGCTCGTGGTGCTCTTATCACTTAGGAAATTACTGGGGTTCTAGGAGCTCTGCCAGAAATCAGGGGCAGAGTCCAATACATACATTTTCCATTGTCTCACGAAGCCATAACCCATTCTAATCAGGCAGAGAAGAAAGTTGACAGTTTGTGTCATGTACCCCTCAGTTATGTTGAAACCATTGAAAGTGTCTGTGTCCAAGGGACCCGTTGCCTCATTTTTGCAGAGCCAGCTTTTACCATACAGAGCAAACGCTACACACCAGCCGGTGGCAAGTCTGACCCAGAGTGAAGTCATTCATGTGAAATAAATGGACATTACGTGTGACATTCCAGAGCCTCAGAATGGAGTAGCACAGAACGTTCTCCAATACAATTTTGAAGTATTTTTTCACCTTCACAGCAACCTCAGTGTCTGTTTATTTTTAAAGTTTCCTAAGAAAACATTGCCCTATTGATGCTGTAAAAGTAGGTGATCAAGACCTATCGCCGTGTGACCTTCAGAAACAGAGCAGGATAGATTTAACCTGAGGTTCCAGAACTAGCTTTTCACTTCATTTGTTTCTCTAACTTAAGGACTTAGGTCACAACTAACAGAGGCCATCGGCTGCTGTCCCTCCTTCCAGAGGATGTCTGGGACGGACATTCCAGAGAAGCAGGTACATGAGAAGCTCTCCCACGTTCAAGCTACTCCCAGCTCTGGTAGAAACTCGTTTCAGTATCTAATTGAGCAAGTTGCCTAGGAGACGCCCAAAGGCTCCCTATTTACCCTTTGTGCCCACATTTCTACTCATGACCCCAGACCGACAGATTTATTTTCATTTGTTTGTTTTAAGCCTTGACCCCAAAACAACAGATTTTAAGATAGCAACATATAAACATGTAACTTGTAAAATTAGCAATTTGGGGAAGCCTCAGGATTAGTAAAGCCGCTGTCACACGGCCAGAGCTGGCAGGTGCCTTCCCGAGGGCCACCTCCTCTATCTTCTCCCTCCTAGAACCCCAGTTCCTTGCAGGCATTCACACTTCTCCACATAGCCGAGAACTCCAGGGAGGCTGTGTTCTTCCCCGGCCCTAGGGTGCGCAGAATGGAAGGCGAAAGAGAGAGCTTTATCCTACCACGAAGCCATACATCCATCAATAGACTTCTGTTCACCATCTGAGGATGCCCCGAGTGGAACTGGTCCCAGTTCACTTTTCACCTTTCACTTTTGGACTTCCTGTTCCCTATAGCATTGGTCCAGCCTAAACACCTCACTGCACGCTACTGCCACCTGGAGAGTTTCTAAAATCCTACAGATGCCCAAGTGCACCCGGAGAAAGCCTATTTCAGTGGCACCTAGGCATCCAGGTTTTTCAACGTTCTCCAGGTGATTATAATGTGCAGCTAGGGATAAGAAATGTTATACTAATCCCCGTAGTCTGACTCAGTCTTTAAGATGCTTTGAGAGAACTTGGAGCTCAGGACCATCCTTTGGAAACCTTTTGCATCATCTGGTGTGAGCCTAAATCGAAGGTATAGCCTCTCAGCGAGGTTCCCTCAGGTGGGTCCTCATCTTTTAATTATACATGGTCTTCATGATCTGTCCTCTCCAATAGAAAAAAGTGTATTTTTTCATATACAATTCCCTGAATACCCTTCAGGGCTCTCTTCATAGCATCTGCACTTCCATCCTGCTCCCCCAGTCCTGTGATCCTTGACCAAACTAGCAGGCATTCCTAATCTAGGCTCTTCTTGGAAGGATTGAAATGGGAAAGCAGCTTTCCAGGAAAGGAAATAAACTGGGCACAAAGGGATGAAGAACCCCCATAGAGCTTTGGCAGATGTGGGTCAGAGTTTTAACATTCACACGTGCATAAGCAGGGCAGCTTCCTTGGGCCCCTGCACCTGCCCACCTCTGGGAGAGCCAGGTGTGCAGTGCGCTCGGGACAGCTTTCTGACCATCACAGCATCCGGTGCCGAGGGGCGGGGTCGGTTTCTCTCCCCGACGTTAGCGTAGCCCAGCCATCAGGTGGATTACATGATTTTAAGATAGCAACATATAAACATGTAACTTGTAAAATTACATGTAACTTGTAACTTGTAAAATTACATATAAACATGTAACTTGTAAAATTACAAGTGAAGAATGAAACCGCTGAGGAGGGGGTTGTTCTAGCCATGGGGGCTGGGCCCTTGGGCAGCGTGGGCTGGCCTGCAGTTGATGGGCCCAGATGGATGCCTTGTGTGACGCTCCATTCTCTACCTTGTTACAAGTGGAGGTCGAACATGTATAGCACTTGCTTGTTGATTTCCAGGGAGAATTGTTTCAGCATTTCAAAATTCAGCTTAATGCTTGAAGGTCTCTCCCTGAGCTTTGCCTCCAATGAGCATGCCCCATTTCAGGAATCCTCACTGGATTTTTGCCTGTTACCGCCGTGTAATGAGAGAACGATACTGTAAAATGATGTTGGACACACCTCGTTTAGTAAAGCCCTGTTATAATTGCCTCATTATTCTACCTTCCCCTGGCCAGTCAAATCACACCCCATGGAAGTGGTGAGAAACAATGTAGCACTCAACTTCAAATTCCAGATGCCTGAGTCACAGGTGTTGGACTCTCCCCAACCCTACAGTGGGATTACCTGTATCTCCTGGAACTGGTATTGCAATAGATACTCGCTGCATTCGCTTTTGTTGCACACATGGCACCTAACCTGGGCGGGAAAATTTAACAGTTATTTATTACTTCTCAATGTCTGTGGGTTTCCATTGAATGGAAATTCAAGAGTTACAGCAGAATTAGAGCATCTGATCGCTGGATCACAAAGTCACCCCTTCGCCGCCTCCCAACTCCCATTCTCATAGAGACCTGCTCATCTCAACTCTGGGCCACCCACATGGATCTCCCAACACTGGTCCAGCGTTTAAGGGTAAAATCTCTTCCCAAGATGTTTTAATGCTCATCTGTTTGAGGAATCTTGTTTCTGTTTGATAGGAGACGTTTGGGGTCTTAGAAAGTTGTGAAGGAATGGCATATCTCCTTTAACTCTGACTTCCACAAACATCCTACTCCAGGTACTACAAAAAAAACCTTCCAGAATAAAAGTGTTGCGGAAATAAACAAAGAGCACTCAAGTGAGAACAAGCAAAGGCTGTTTATTCAGATACTGCTTTAGTAAGTGAGTAAGGGACCATCACTTGTGTTTGGCAGAGTTTCAAAGGTAGGCTAGGAAGAGGGAAAGCTTTGTGGTGGAAAAAAGGGAAGGCTTCAAGTGTGCCCTGGTTGGAGTTTGTTGGCCTGGGGAAGCTGGGATCGGGCTAACGAGAAGCCAGGCATCCTATGTGATTGGTCAGGGGAACATAGTTGGCTTTCTTCAGCTGGTCCTCAGTTGGAAAATGGGGCAAAAATTAGGGAAGCTGGAAGTCATTGGTTAAGTTGGCTGATGGTTACAGAAGTTGTGGTTTGACTGCTCAAACTGGCTGCTGGTCATGGGTCAATGTTCTGTTGTCACGTATGACAACATATGTTGTCTGTTGTATACTCAGTCTCTCTGAGTTCCATCGGCTAGGGGTCATGGAATCATAGGGAACGTTTTCGCAGGACATGGGTAATGGAAACAGCAGAGGTGACCAGTTATCCTTCAAACAGGGCTGGGTGAGAGAGGGGAACCCTCAAGCATTCCAGGCCACCTGGCCCAGCGGTGATGTTCTGAGAAAAACCCAACCCATCCAAGGAGATTGGATTGGACCCACTTCTCCACCACTGTGCTCTCCATGCTACTTCGGGGAGAGGTAGGGTCCATCCTGAGACTGTCCCTTCCCCATCTGCAGATGGACTTGGAACGCTGAGCATAGCCTAGAACACCTGCCAGAGGCTCCCTAGGGCTGAGGATTCTAATGACCTTGGGATTCTCTGGTGTTTCTGGAAACTGCTGGAAGATTTCCAGGGTCATTGTTAAGTTTCTTGCTAGTCAGTTAAAAGATTAAACTCCATTTTCATACGGCCCAGGTTGGAAGAGAGGAAGAGAGACTTAAGAGGCATCAGAGGCTCAAGAAAGGGGGTCAGGACTAGAAGGGGGTCAGGACCGTCAGGAAGTCCTCAGTGGTTGAAGCACATTCGTTCTTTATTCATTCAACTAACGGTTATTGAGAACGTCCTGTGTCCCCGGTTCCGTGGCGAGCGCTGGACAGTCTTTTACTGCGAGGATGGAGAAGAAGACCCATGAAACTTGCGGGGAGTGAACACACAGGCGGTGGTGTTGTGCGGTTAGCGACCAGGGGGGCCCTGGAAGAGGATTCGAAGGGGAAGGTTGTGAGGCAAGGCTCCTGGTGGTTTGAGGGTGATCAGTTGTCCCCCTACGCAGTACCCCCTGGACTATGGGAGTCAAAAATGCCAGGATGGGCTTCCCTGGTGACACAGTGGTTGAGAGTCCGCCTGCCGATGCAGGGGACATGGGTTTGTGCCCCGGTCTGGGAAGATCCCACATGCCGCGGAGCGGCTGGGCCCGTGAGCCATGGCCGCTGAGCCTGCGCGTCCGGAGCCTGTGCTCCACAACGGGAGAGGCCACAACAGTGAGAGGCCCGCGTATCGCAAAAAAAAAAAAAAAAAAGCCAAGAGTCACAGTGAGTGCTGTCACGCCTCCTCTCACACATCTGAGCCCTGAGTGTGCTGTTTCTTCTGACTGGAATGCTCTTCATCCAACTTTATGCCTGACTACCTCTGACTCACCTTCCAAGTGACTAGACATCCTTTCATCCGGAAAGCCTTCCCTGATGCCCCAAAGTTGGGCAAGGGCCCCTCCGCAGAGCTCCTTCTCCAGTGCAAGCCCTTAACCCCCTGCCAGGTGGGACCATGTTGATTGAAGTCACCGCCACACTCCCTGTGCCAGCCGGCATCTGTGCCATGAGGGACCCTCAGCCAATATGGATTGAAAGGTGGGCGGATGGAATGGCCTGACTGCTTACCTAAAACCCCCATTAGATACAACTTCCCCAGCAGCCAGCACACTGCCTTGCACATGACAGTGGGAGGGCAGGAATGAGAAAGCAGAACTGACCGCGCAGCTCCTAGGCATGCTTTGACCATCTTGGCCCACAGTTTCAGACACACCACACCCCTCTGCCCTCTCCCCCTACATCCTGGCCAAGGAACGGTCTGACAGTGGCTCTTGGAGATGTTGATTGGTTAACTGACCTTTAGTGTAAACGACTTTTTAAGTAACCCACCATAATTTGTTTCTTGAAATTAAATAGTTGAAGTCACGCAAGCACACGTTTGGGTGCAAATCATCCCCGAACTCCTGGTGGTGAGTGTGGGCCGTATCATGACTCTAGGTTCACGGCACTGTGGCACAGTGGTGTGAAGAAGCTGAGATTTGTTATTTCTCAGGCATTTCTAGCCCTTTATTTATGATGATGAAATGAAGGGCGGTGTCCCTTTCTGACATCTGTCTGAGTGGAGGAAACTGCCGGAGTGGGAAGCCTTCTTTCCCAGGCACAGAGGGTGTTACAGATCCTCACGGGCTGGTCCCGGAGGCACGACTGATCCAGTGTCATGGGGAGGGGCTGCAGGGCTGGGCCACAGCGGGGCCTGGGCGCACACTGCCCTCAGTGGCTGGAGACCCGGTCTGGGGACACCTAGGCTGGCCCCGTCCTCCCTTCCAGACCCCTCCTCCCCTTCCAAGCCTGAGCAGTAGTTTAAGTCTCTTCTATCCCCCATCTCTTCCTTCCGCAAGGATAGAGTCCTGGATGGCAAGGACCCCAGCACGTTCTGACTGTGCCTTTACCCACCCCACCTCCAGCGCCGCTCCACGTGTCCAGAGTTTCTGCATACCTGAACCCCCTTGTAGGAGAGGAAGACTCGCTCAAGTGAAGAACCTCCAAGCTCCAATGGGGGGCGCAGTCTAGGGACTGGAAAGAGGAAAGATGGGGGAAATTGCTCTAGTAGTTGAGTCGAATCCAGAGTCTTTGTATTTTAAAATATATGTGTAGAAGGATCACATTTTATCTGGTAACATTATGACAAACTGAGAGAGGAAAAAAAGCCCTATAAACATTTGGTTCAACTGAGTAAAAATAATTACTATCATCTTTCTCAATCACACAACTACTGCATAGCATTAAACACATGTATCTTTAAACCATGTAAGTTCCAGTTTTTATATGTTCCACCTTCATATTTTATTCTTCAGATAATATGACATGATATGATGCTTTGCTCACCGTTAGAGGGAGCATGGATTGTAAACAGGGAGCTCAGAGAGAAAAGAATTCTTTGCTCAGTCAGGGCAGGGGCCTCTGGCTGTTCTGGAAAAGTCCATGAGTCTCCATTTGTTTTCTAAGCCTCTCGATCTAGAGCAAGGACCTTCTGAATTCCCACAACGTTCATGCTTTGTGGTAATACGTTGGAAGCTGGATTCAGCTAGTAGCAAAATACGGTGACGTGTTCCGGCTTCTAAAACAGACTAATTCTCCCTGCTAAATAAGAAAAATTTCACCAATTACTATAATCAGACATTGAAATAGTCTACGGGGGAAGAGAGAGAAGCAACATTATTCATGTCACTTAAAATTCAACCAGGCCACCAATTTATCTCAGGCTGTTCGTCCTTTTTTGAACAATGCTGCGGGGATCAGTATTAGAAACAGGGGGATGGTAGATGTAAAGCAGTTTGTCAGCCTAATTGTTTCAACTATAAAAATGCAGAAGAAGAAAGTGGGTTCAAATCAAGTATGACATAGAATCCCAGGCGCTCCTCCTAAGAGCACCTTTGTAGAATGGCGTGCTTGTAATTATGGAGTTCGATATACTCCTCATACAAAATTGTAACGCAATTGTAAACGTCATTGAGGAAGCAGTGTGTAGTTATAGGAATCAGATAAACCTGAGTGGAAAGGCCTGCTCTGCTACTCATCAGCTTTTTGTTCCTGGGTGTCCTCATCCAGAAAATGAGGAATAACGACAGACCCTCCTCACCGGGCCGTTGAGAAAATGAAACAAAATGAAGCATGTGATGCTCTTAGCACACAGAGCAGCGTCTAACAACACTGAGTAAGCTCCGTGCGGCTCTGTCCGCTTTGCTCATCCTGGACCCCAGGACTGACCCCAGCACAGGACCCATGACAGATGCCCCCCAAATACAGGATAAGTGGATTAATTAGTGAATGGTAGCCGACCTGATATTATTATTTTACAGTGCTTGATGTCGAAATGTCGGTACAATATTCCATTACGTGGACGTAACTTCCTTAACCTTCTACCTCCGTGCCTTTCTGGGTGTTCAGTATTTTTTAACAAGTGTCTCTGTGATGAACATCTCCCTCCATACAGCTTTGTATGGAGGAGCAGGGCTTCCTAGCGTGACAGAACACCCAAATCTGAAAAGCAAATCTTTGAGCAGCTTAAAGATAAAGCCTATGAGATCATCATCTAAAATCAAGGGAAGGCAGAATGTTCAAGCTGGAGGGGGCCTGGGGTCCCGGGTCCTCACGGGAGCCACACGAGGTTGATCTAGCAGAGGAGAAGCAGCAGCTGATGCCAGCTCTCTGACCAGAACCCAGGTCCCAGCTCCTGGGTCAGAGTGGCTCTGCTCTAGACCAGTTTTTGTGTATGCACGCTCGCATGCATGTGCGTGCACCTGTGCACATGTGGACACAGATGCTACTGGACATGCACCTGTGTAGCCTGCACTTGACCCAGATCACAGAAGGTTAGAGTTCAGGCCATCCGACCTCTCATTTTTCAGGTGAGGGTAAGTGACTTGGAGGGCTTTATGGAACATTTTGGTGTCTTTTCCTACTGCGGAAATTTGACCAGAAGGGCATGGAAAAGGCTAGGAAAAGGCTGCCAGGTTCACTGCCATGAAACCACACACAGCATCACTTACCTGGGCGAATTCAACCTGAATTCCAGAAATCCAGTTCAATAATGACACTGAGGTCACCAGACAGAGGGAAAGGGGCTCCTACTGACCAGGTTGTAAAGTATGGGCCCCGACAGAAAAGCCTCCCCGCAGCCAGCAGAGATGTCTGGAAGCCTCCTGTGCGCCACGCAGAGTCGCGGGGTTCTCTGTCCACCGGACACGGGGGAGGAATGCGGGTGGTGGACGGCCCGAGCCGCCCCGTCCCGCCGTGTGTGAGAGGAGCATCCCTGTCGCACACTCGTGGAGAAGGCCGGCAGAGGCATGAATGGCAAAGAAGGGAAGGACCTTAGCGGTCAGATCATCCAGTCCCCTCGTTCAGCAAGAGAGGAAACCGGGCCCCGGGGAAGGATCTGGGCTGCTCAAGTCCCGTAACTGGCTGGTGTCTGAGGCTGCCCTGACTTCTGCGCAGACATTCGCATCGCATCTGTCTTCTCCGTCCTTGAACATTAGTGTTCAGTTATTCTCGGCATTACAAGCGTTTGCTCGAGCGAATGTCATGTTCCTAATAATGGGCCTAACGACCCACAGCAGTCGTTCTAGTGTCATTCGGAGGACGTTGTACGTTCCCACTGAGATGAATGATGTGACCGTGAACTTCTTTAGCAGACATTCCTGAGTTGCACCTTACCCAGGATGCAGGCGTGTCCGAGGAAAGGCAGTTGTGGGTTCGAGAGTCTGTTTCCCTGAGGGATCACAGGGCATCTGGGGACAGAACTCATTCAAGGGAAGAGAGGACGACATAAGAAGCCCATTCTCACGACTGAGGGCAGCGCAGGTTTTGGGTGCAGTGTGGTGACTGTCCGTCGAGTGGCCTAACACGTAGTAAGTCCTCGGGAAACGACTACAGGCTAAGAGGGAGATTTGCTGCGAAAAACTCGGCAGGCAAAGGAGCGGCAGGCAGCACTGCAGGCCTTCATAAGAGACACCAGAAATGTCAGGAAAAGGATGCCGGTGGTCATAGAGAGCCCACACTGGTGGCCCCGCAGTTGTGTTGCTTCTGGAGAAAAGCTCCAGCGGCTTCGGCAGGGACGCCAGGCTGCACCAGCAGTTTGGTTGTGATGGCAGAGGGCGCCCAGGCTCAGAGGGTCTACACCAGCATCGAGCACCAGGGCGGACACGTCTTCGCCAGGCCCCAGAAGCGCCGTCACTGCCTTCATAGGAGGGAGAGGTTAGCAGGCCCTTGGCACCGGACGGGAGGCCTGGCCACACAAGACACTGCCTGGGGACCCCAGCAATGGCTGCGGACACTTTGGGAGCTGGGGAGACGGAGGCTCCTGAAAAGACACAGCCAGGAAAACACTGCTTTATTGATGTGGAGACTCTTACTTTGCCCCCCAGGCCGGCGTTGGCAGATCCTACCAACGTCCCTTTGTCCATCCATCTGTCTTTGAGGTGGAATCATTCAAAGATGAGGCACCAGGAGCCAGGGCACCTGGTCTTCGCATCTGCACTTGGCCAAACTCCCTCTCAGCTGCCCTGGGTCTGGAGGAAACAGAACCATGACGAAGCTGATTTGTATTCTGCCAACTCAGGGAAAATACAATTAACGTGGCAGCTCGACTCAGCAAAGCCCATGGGAACGGCCGAGAAAGAAAGGGCTCCCGCAGCTCAAAGTGATATCAGAGAAAAGACAAGGCCACCCTTCTAGTCCCACAGTGTGTCTCCTCTCCACTGCCCACAAGTCGGTGAAAGGGGAAAGCGGATGAAAGCTGGCAGCCGGGCGGCTGGGAAGAACCTTCTGCCTCTGGGGGTGAAGGCGGGGCATCCGGCAGAGCGGCGGGGATCCCTGCTGCTTGGCCGTCGTCAGGGCTCAGCCCCCAGCGGAAGGGAACCGTCACCAGGCCCTGCTGCTCCTGCAGCTCTGAGGGCACGCCTTCCAGCGGAGACCAGAGGCCTCCCAGGCACCAGGAAGGAGTGGGACCAGTTGCTGTATCACATACCCACCTCGCACATCATCACGTGTCAAGTGACAGAAGATCAGGCAGATATTAGCAACCCCCTGAAGCCGAGTTGTGAGGGCTGGTATCAATCGTCAGCCGCTTCCCAGCTAACAGACTCCCAAAACAGGGAAGAGAGAACTGCTTCCTAACGCCTCTGACCGGCACTTGCTTTCCCTGTAGTGACCCTTATTTATATTTAGAGACAATTTGATAAGCGTCATAGATTTTTATTTATTTAACATTACCTTAGCCTTTTTGATACCTTCAACTAGAGTATTCTCTAAAGTTTTCAATTATTTTAACGTTTTTTCGTGATTTGAACAAATTAGGGCTCAGCTTCTCCTGGCTTGAGACTCCTCTACCGCTCACGCAGCTGCCAACACAGAGGCAGGGGAGAATGGTCCACTCCCTTGCTCCCTGCTTGCCCATTTGTATTCGTGTCTGTCTTTCTGCACTTGTGTCTGTATATCTAGGCATTGTTAAATTGTTTGGTTTCAATATCTGCCTTTCCTTATGAGACTAGACTCATTATTCATTCATTCTACAAAAACTTAAAGAATATTGATACTGGATTTGAATCCAATATCAAAACTGTGTCTGATTGGTTCTCATTTCACAGACTTTATATGAATTCCACATACAAACAATTTTTTAAAACTTAATAGCTTGGGCTTCCCTGGTGGCGCAGTGGTTGAGAGTCCGCCTGCCGATGCAGGGGACACGGGTTCGTGCCCCGGTCCGGGAAGATCCCACA
This sequence comes from Grampus griseus, assembly GCF_964374135.1. Taxonomy (NCBI): domain Eukaryota; kingdom Metazoa; phylum Chordata; class Mammalia; order Artiodactyla; family Delphinidae; genus Grampus; species Grampus griseus. The sequence goes on along the minus strand of NC_139003.1, from coordinate 7,663,769 downwards.
TGCCGCGGAGCGGCTGGGCCCGTGAGCTGAGCCTGCGCGTCCGGAGCTTGTGCTCCGCAACCGGAGAGGCCACAACAGTGAGAGGCCCACGTACCCCCCAAAAAAAAAAAAAATTAATAGCTTAATTCCAGAACTTACTGAATAAGATGGTGATATTAATGAAATGATTTAATACAGGTTAATCTAGTTTTATTGAGAGGAATATGGAAGCTTTATCCAGACAAAAGGAGCTGAAAACCCCACACTAGTGATGGAGGAGGGCTGCAAATGGGCAGAGGTTGACACGATTCGCAGAGGCGTCTTTCGTTAACAAGCGATAGTGCCGGTGGTATTTTATTTTCAAGTTTCAATTGTTTTAAGAAGAGATTTTCCAGTGGGAAGTCTGTGAGTGCTAACTGGCTCCTATCTAGCCCACACTTCCTGTTTGGTTGATAAAAAAAGAAAAAAGTCAAAAATAATAGATACGTTTCAAATCAAGTGTTAAGTCATTTAAACAACTCCTAGCGGCAAAAAAAAAAAAAAAAAAAAATGCGGGCAAGTTTCCCATTTTTGCTCCAGTCCAGAGCCATCCTTGAGGACCTAAATGCCATAAAACCTGAATGCAAGATAGATACTCACATTCCTTAATGTCCACTTTAAGGAACATTAAAGTGTTCCTTAGGGAACACTTTAAAGTTACTGGTTTTGACCTTAAAACTTAATCATTTACTAGGAAATCATTTTTCAGGTGTTTTCAAATGTAAAATATTCAAGTTCATTGCCAGAATCCCAGTAGTGCGGAAAGAAACCTACCAGGCTTATCTTTATTCCTCTTTCTGGGACATATCCATTGCATTTGTTAACTGTGAAACTTTGGGTAAATGACTTCACTTCCCTGAGCAATGACGGTGCTCCAGTCAGGAAGGATAATAATCTCTCTCTCCCAGGGTGGTTTTTGGGTTTACATGCTTAGGTAGAGGGATGAAGGTGACTCTCTGAGATGCATTCATGTATTTGCTCAGTCAGCAAATATTTGTTGTCTGGCCCAGGCACTGAGCTGGGTGCAGGGGAATCTACTGACAAACAGCATTGGAGGACACCCTGGATTTCCCCTCATTCTTCCGTGGTGCTGCACCTGGACTCTCACTAAACCTGGCCAGGTTCCCTGCTGGACACAGGACCTCCGGTCACCTTCCTCTGCTTTGCCCTCTGATTCCCTGGGAAGCGTCACTCCAGCCCCCAGAGAAAGACCCCTCCGCCCCTCGCACATCCTGGAAGGCCCTTCTCCCCCTGATGCCCTGCCTGCCTCTCCACCAGGAGCATCAGGCTGTTTCTTCCCCGAGCCTGGAAGGACTTTCCTCCTCTCCTAGGAGATGATTTGTTGCTCTAAGTTGGTGGTTCCCAAACTCACATTCCCAGCACTGGCGCTGGGTAGCTACAAAGAATAACCAGGGAACTCCTTTAAAATACAGATTCTCTGACCCTGCCCCAGGCCTACTGGGAATCAGATGACTTTGATATGAAGCCAGGTTTGGGAACCACTGCTTCTGGTCACCGGATTATTTTTGTTTGGTCTTTTCAGAATCAGCAGGCCTTTCGCTCTGCCCCTTCTTCCACCATCTGACCATTCTTATCTGCTTCTTACTCATCTCTCCAAAGCCTTACTCTCAGGTCTTTGTAATCTCACGCACAGAAATCTCTACTTATCGCTGCACAGAATAAAAAGGATTGGATTTTGTGTGTTTATAGCCAGCTCTTGGCCCTGCACCATGCAGAGGATGTGCTATAGATTGGATTTTAAGGACACTTCACTGTTAAATTCCAAGCTTAGTTCTGTGGTTTCTCCAGAGTGAATAGGCTGTTAATCATACTCTCTGCAGTACCTCCTGGGGTGAAGGAGGAAGAGGAGGGACTGATCACAGGAACTTTTTTTATTTTTTACCGTCTTTATTGGAGTAAAATTGCTTTACAGTGGTGGGTTAGTTTCTGCTTTATAACAAAGTGAGTCAGCTGTACATATACATATATCCCCATATCTCCTCTCTCTTGCGTCTCCCTCCCACCCTCCCTATCCCACCCCTCTAGGTGGTCACAAAGCACCGAGCTGATCTCCCTGTGCTATGCGGCTGCTTCCCACTAGCTAGCTATTTTGCATTTGGTAGTGTAAATATGTCCATGCCACTCTCTCACTTCACCCCAGCTTACCCTTCCCCCTCCCCGTGTCCTCAAGTCCATTCTCTATGTCTGTGTCTCTATTCCTGTCCTGCCCCTTGGTTCTTCATAACCTTTTTTTTTTAGATTCCATGTATATGTTAGCATATGGTATTTGTTTTTCTCTTTCTGACTTACTTCACTCTGTATGACAGACTCTAGGCCCATCCACCTCACTACAAATAACTCAATTTCGTTTCTTTTTGTGGCTGAGTAATATTCCATTGTATATATGTGCCACATCTTCTTTATCTATTCATCTGTCCATGGACACTTAGGTCCTGGCTATTGTAAATAGAGCTGCAGTGAACATTGTGGTACATGACTCTTTTTGAATTATGTTTTTCTCAGGGTATATGCCCAGTAGTGGGATTGCTGGGTCATATGGTAGTTCTATTTTTAGTTTTTTAAGGAACCTCCATACTGTTCTCCATAGTGCCTGTACCAATTCACATTCCCACCAACAGTGTAGGAGGATTCCCTTTTCTCCACACCCTCTCCAGCATTTATTGTTTGTAGATTTTTTGATGATGGCCATTCTGACTGGTGCGACGTGATACCTCCATTTCTCTAATGATTAGCGATGTTGAGCATTCTTTCATGTGTTTGTTGGCAACACAGGAACTTTTTTAAAAGTCCTTAAACTTGATTGATTTAATCTTTATTATGGCTACAACATGGTTTTTGTTTGTTTCTTAGTTTCTTTAATTTACATGCAGTAAAATTCACCCTTTTTAGTGTAGAGTTCAATGAGTTTTGGCAAACATACATATTCAGGTAACCAACACCCCAGTCAACACACAGAACCCCTCATTTCCCTTGTTCCCTTTGTACGCAACCCCTCCCTCTGCTCTCAGCCCCTGGGAGCCACTGATCTGTTTGCTGTCCCTATATGTTTGCTTTTCCCCGAATGTTGTATGTCATATAAATGGAAACACACAGTATGTTAGCTACAGCATTTTGAAAGATTGTATATGTAAGTACCTACTGAAGAAAGGGCGATTTCTTCTAATTTTTTTGCTTTCTGGCGCTTATAATCTGATATGATATATCATCTGTGGCTCTTAATCCTTGTGCAGTACATGTGATCTATTAGAAAAATGAAGATGAAGCAGGCATGTCATCTTGTCCTTCAGCAGGTAAACACAGACTAGCAAGGCCCTTTGTAAAGGTCAGTTGTAGCTTCCTAATTTTCTCTCCCATGGCCAAAATATTCCCTCCTCCCACTTCCCCTCCCACCATACCTACTACCCTTTGCAAACTCCTCTCTCTGACATGCCCAGTAGTTGGGGGGGGAGGAACCATTCCCTGCCGCTGGACTAGGAGGCATTGCAAGGTTCATGTTGCCAAAGGCTTCAGCTGCTACCCCTTGATCTGAGTAAGCATCTTCTGGCCTCTTTCCTACCACTCCTGTCTTCTCTTTCTTTGAGAAACAACATATATACGAAAGAAAAATACTTGATTTATAGGATTCCAGAATACTGAGATGCCCCAGGAAAGCGTGGGATGATTTAACCCTTCCCAGAGGAGAAGAGAGGAGAAGGTGGGCTTCCCCACACTCAGCAAATGAGTACCGGACAGGTAACTCCCGCGCTCAGGGTGAAGAGGATGCCCCTGGCCGTGGGGAGTCACCATGCGAGTCTGCAGCGAGACTGGGAGGCGAGAGAAGGCCACTCGGGGTTCAAGGAAAGCCAGCAAACGTTACCAAATGTCCCTCAGACAAAATCCCTCCCGAACCAGGCCCCGAGGTTCTTTTCCTGTCTATAACATCAAACCCAACCATCGTTTCCACACTAATCCCATCACTCATGCCATCCACAACAAGAATAGACATCATTTTCAAGGAAGAAACAAACAAACGGTCAGTGAAAAAAGGTTTCCCCCCAAAGGCCAGGCTCTCAGAGCCCTCCTTGAAGATTAGCAGTGTCTGAAGTTTCTGACCCAGATAGTCTATGAGGCATCGGCTCCAAGCCCAAACCGCGGAAGAGGCAGGACTCACTCCTGTGCTGTGTCTATTGCCAACTTGCGGGAGGCTACGAGTAAAATTATATTTTAAAAAAATTCCAGTCCATGTATTAGGCTTTTCCTTGAATGGAGCGGTGTCTCCGCGCAGTCCAATCTGTGCCGCCAGCCTAGGACTCCAGTCCGTGTTTTCCACCCTCCCTTCACCTGCCTTTCCGTAGTCCGGGCTTGGGTCCCACAAACCCGGGGCCGGCGGTCGCCCGCAGGAGTTCCTGCTGCCGCCGCCGACAAAGGACGGTCCTAGGGGGTCCTGGAGTGCGACTGGGCCGGTGAGAACTCCACCTGCATCACAAAAGCGAGGGGAACACCTGTGCCAGGCTGACTGCCAGAGGCAAGTACTGCCAGCTGGAGGCTGGTGACTTTGAGATGCTGAATCCCTGGCATGGTGCGCGCTGCCCCGGTCCGAAGGGCGCGAGAGAGAATGTGTGAGAGAGGGCGATAGGGCCCAGGTGCCGAGCCCTGGTGCTGTAACGGGGCTTTGACACCCTGCAAGCAGTGCTTCTGGGAAAAGGGCTTCTGATCTGGGCTCTGCGAGGTCTGGTGTTCTTTTGGCAGCAAGATGACGGGAGACTCCATCACTTAGAGTGCTTGGGGTGCTGTAGCTACTCTCCCAGTCCTGCAGCCCGCCGGGCCCCCAAGCGGGGAGCGAGTAAAGAAAAGTAAGGAAAACCTGGTACAAGATTGCTTCGTGCAGTGTGTGTGTGTGTGTGCGCGTGTGTGTGTGTGTGAAAGCAAAGCTGAGATTTACTTGGTCTAAGCTGCTAAATGAGCGGCGTTTTCGAGACTTGTTAAAGACGAGGTTCCTTTTAATTCAGAACAAACTAATTTGTTGTTACATAACAAGGACCATCATCATCATCATCATCAGTGCTTTCCATAAGCATAAACACTCACACACCCCAAACTGGAAAACATCACCAAAAAGGGGCTTGCCTGCCTTTGGAGGAAAGATAAAGGATGTAGGTTCCTCGAATTGTCATGTTAAATTTGAAGTCCTTGGTTCTGTTTGTTTCGCTTTTTCTTCTTAAGGAGTAAAAAGAGCTTCAAATTGCATGTTTGGTTTTCCCCTTTTGAAACTTAGCATGGTGTTTGGTTCTCCCTGGAAAAGGCTTTAATTTGTCTGCCTCTCCTTTGGCAGCCAGCTCTCAGGGCTTTGCTTAACTCCGAGTGGGGACTGGATTCCTCCCGGCAGTGGGTGAAGAATAGAACGGATTCTCGCTCGTCCTTGGCACAATACCTAGTCATCGCCATCCGCCCTCCAGAAGTTCAGTCTTCTGAATAGGTGTCGTCATTTCTTCCCACGTTCTCTACTGTTTCACATCATTAGCAATCGCAAGGAAGCTCTTTGATTTAGAAGCCGAAGAGTTGGGGAAATCATGGATTCCATCAGATTATTCATTCAGAGGGTTCTCCACCTGTTATGTGCTGCTTATGTAATGAGACGGGGGGGGGGGGTCGGGGGAGAACAGGAAGTCTAACCACTGCTTCTCCAGGTCCATCTTTACTTTTTCCAGAACGAGAGAATTGGGAAGTCCTTTGTACAGCTGAAAGGGAACTAGGGCTCCTCTTGTGCAGGTCCAGTCAGTTCACAGGTGGAGGACTGGGTGGCCCTCAGATGGCCATTTCCTCCGAATGAGTCTGTAGATTCTGACCCGTGGTCACTGCTGACCTAGGAATTCAGCGCATGTATCACAGGCAGGTAGCTGTGAGCCTTAAGAAATGCCATGCTGGCCAGTCAAAAAGCACAAACCTGACTTTGGAAAGGCTCGTTCCTTTTGTTCTTTTCAGTTCTACTGTAATAACACCACTCGCCAGACTACACCTGCTCACTTGGAATGTTCAAGTTGGAAGTTCACTACAATTAATCTATTCAGGAGGGATTTCTTTCTTTTTAAATCAATATTGGAGCTGAACTACTTAGACTCAGTCCCTAACAGCGTACGTGTATTTGACAGACTTTCTTTTATGTTCGGCTGCTGGCTAGTAGTTGAATCCCAAGGCTGCTGAAAATCGGTCATAGAACTAAGAATGGCAACCATTTCTCAGAAGTTGATTGTGTAGCATTAACTATACTAAGGGCTCTACTCATATCGTCCCAATTGATTCTCATGACATTCTTAAGAGTTACCTAATATTATCCCCACCTTACAGATCAGAAAACTGAGGCTCCCAAAAGATGAAGTTACTAGCCTGTTATCACTCACCTCCTAAGTGAGGAGAAGAAGCCAGGTCTGTCTGACTCCTAAGCCCAGGGTCTTTCTGTACCACTCTATTGCTCTAACCTACACATAACCTACACAGATTTCTTAGGACAAGATAAATTTTATTTTATTTATTTTATTATTATTATTTTTTTTTGCGGTACACGGGCCTCTCACTGTTGTGGCCTCTCCCACTGTGGAGCACAGGCTCCAGACGCACAGGCTCAGCAGCCATGGCTCACGGGCCCAGCCGCTCCGTGGCATGTGGGATCCTCCCGGACCGGGGCACGAACCCGCGTCCCCTGCATCGGCAGCCAGACTCTCAACTGCTGCGCCACCAGGGAAGCCCCAAGATAAATTTTAGATAAATGACCGTGACCTTAATGTTCTGTCACTAGTGAAGGGGTATACAACCACTTAGACAAAATGCACTGGAATTATAGGAAGCATTGGTACAGTGACAACTAAGCTGACTGCCCCAAACCATAGTCCATATTCAGACCAGTCTCTCACTTCCCAGTGAGAGGTTGGGATGGATGGGAAGAAGGAAGAGGAAGTGCCTCTGTGTCCCCGGAGAGGGAATCTCCACTCCTCCAGAGGCCTTTGCGTTGTGTCCAGTGGACTAGAGGAGAGCGGGGGATTGATTGAGCAGAGATGTAGTGCAAAGGGAAGAGTATTTTATGTTTTTAATCAACCAAGCCCTGAGCTAAATATTTATGCCAAGAGAAGGTGAGTCCCCCGTGGAGAGACCTTTCCAATGGCGCTTAAACTGTTCTGCTGCAGTATTTTATCATGTCTTTGTTGGGGCAGAAAAATTTTCCCATCTTCTTGGCCCTACATCTTCTAAATCAAAGTTAACCCTCCCCCCAGCTTCCAACAGGACAATAGAAATGTGAAATGTTCAACCTCAATAAAAAGTCAGAAATGATCATCATTGAAAAGTCTATATTCCTGAAAACTGGCCTCTAATTTCTGTCTGTATAATCCAAGGGAGTGATTGAGGAGTGAGAAGCTAGTCTGAAAGCTAATATATCTCCATTTTTTTCTAATTCCTTAATATTTAATGTTTTCTCCTTTTAGTTTATCCTGTAAGTATTCTTGCTGATTACTTCTCGGTAAGACACGGTTATGTTACTGGGGAGGATTTAGGGAACAGCCTCCATCGTCAACATTTTTCCTTCTAAAATCTCCGTATGTCCGTGCATACACGCACACACAGTTCAGTCATTGTGTGGCTTTTACAAATAATCGTAGTCAAAATACGTTTTTCATATTGCTAGCTCAGTTGTTCATCCTTTACTGATTGGAACTGGTGACGATTTGGACAGGGACTAAATTAAAGCTCACCCCTGACCTTAGTTGCAGCCAGAGGAAGACAAGTGTCTGCTAAATAAACAAAAACCTTGATCAATACTATGCAGTGATGGAGGAAAGGGAGAGGTTGTAACCACGTAAAGTGAGCACTTTTGGAAGCTAAAAGTGTTTCAATTAAAATGCTAATCCTAAACCTCACCAAGGTAAATCTGCTTAAGGGACACCAGACCGAATTTCTTTACGATGGAAAATTACGATGGAAAAAAGAAAGTGTTCTCAAACGGGCAAAGGAAAACTCCATCTGGAAAAGGAGAGAATGAGAAAGCCCCGCAGCTCCAGGCCCACATGCCCTCATCTCCAGTTAAGCCTTCACAAAGTGAAAGTTCCCTCTCTACAGCACAAAGCTGGCCCAGTCCCTCCGGGATTGGGAACCTGTAGGGCCTCAGTTTCCTAAGCACCCCTTGGCCCAGACTCTACCAGAGCATGCATCCTGCAGCCCCCGGGACCTGCCACATGTCCACTGTGACCTCTACTTGTCTTTCACTGCTTAGCCCCTCCCCGCACTCACTGAGCACCTGGTACCCGCCCATATCCTAGTACTTCTCAGACTAGATTAGCTCAACATCTGTCAGTGTATCTTACTTATGTCTCCACATCTAGTCTGTCCATCTTCAGGACAGGAGCCAGGTTATATTCCTTATTCCTTTCATCCTTTCCCTCATCCATCTCTCTTTCTCCTATTTGATTATCTCTTGGAACACGGTAGTTGCTGCATCAATCAGTAATTAATTTAATTACAGAATTCATTTCCCCAGGTGCAGACAGATCGCCCCAGAATGCTGAAAGCATTTGTAGACGTGATCCATCAGTAATGGTGGAGAAACTTTGTCAATCTGGAGAGGTGCTAAAATGCAGGCAAGGAGATGCCAACTTTCAAACATATCTTTTTAAAAAGTAGTTTCCAAAAAGCATAGGCTGGTGAAATGACGATTGCCAAAATTCTGGAGCAGGTTACTCAGCAGGTGATACGTGAAGATTTAGAGAATCATATGATCTGTATAACCCAACATGAGTTCCCCAGCATCAAGCTATACCAAGCTAACCATATTTCTTTTTTCTGAGATCAGCGAAAAACGGGTACTAGAGGCTAGAGGTGTGTAACCCAGTGGTGTGTTCTGTCACTGTGGAATCGTTGCTTCTGTATCAGAAAATGCGAAGAGCCTGAGGGCTGTCTTAACTGGGCTACAGCCAATTGATAGCAATCTAATTACACCCCGAGGACTGCCTGGGTGAGAGGTATCCCAGGGCAGAGGTAAAGCCTTGTCATATGGTGTTGACATAGTGTTTCTTAATTTTAGCAAGCATTGGACACAATCTTTCATGGTGTATTTTTTCACGTATTCAACCAATATTCATTAAAACGTGCATTGTGGGCCAAGCGTTGTATTAGGTGCTTATTCAGTGTTTGTTGACTCAGAAGCAAATTATGAATTAGTTGAGAGCTAGGAGAACAAAACCAAGTCGAAAATTGATTGCCTGAAATTCTCTTTGCAACAAAGCAGGAAGTCGATCGATTCATTCACTGGCGTGTTTCCTGGTCTCCCGGGTGCACTGTGTGCTCCACACTCCCTCAGGTCTCTGCTTGGGTCCTCTGACCACCAGCTCTATAAAGCCCCTCCGACCAGTCACTTCCCTTTTCCTGTGTTGCTTGATTTCTCTTCATTGCACTTTTCATTCTTTGCGGTTATCTTGCAGATGGAGTCCTGGCGCTGCCCATTGTCTGTCTCCTTAGAATGTGGTGGGAAGAAGGGGGGCGTATTTCACAGGGCTGGGCCTTTTGTTCCTTGCTGTTCAACCTGTTTATCTATCAGTGATAACTGTTGCCATTCCTGCTAATCAGATTTCCAGATGATGGAAAGTTAGGAGGGAGAGCTGATATGGTAAATAAGAGAATCAAAGTTCATTCTAGTATCATATGCTAAAGCCCTTGGATCGCTGGAAAATTATAATTAAGTGTAAGTTATTCTCATTATTTAAATGGCTATAACTCTGAGCCCAAACCAATAAAATGAAGGTTAAATACAAGCTCGTGCATTTAGGTTCAAAAAAATCAATGACACGAGTCCAAGATGAAGGAGCTGGGGGACAGCACTGTGCCCACAGGGACTTAGCTGGGAGAAGAAGACGATTTTACATCTGCCGTGGCAAACGCACAGTATTGAGGTGGCTGGGCATTCTTGGAATGGCATCCGGTTTGAAGAGCCACGTCCTGAAGGGGACATTGACAAACCAGAAAATGGCCAGCAGAGGGTGACACCCAGAGAACAGCAGAGGGAATTGAGGGCGTTTAGCTGAAGGAGAGGGGGCTTGGAGAGGTGACATACTTTTTTTTTTTTTTTTTTTGCGGTACGCGGGCCTCTCACTGTTGTGGCCTCTCCCGTGGCGGAGCACGGGCTCCGGACGTGCAGGCTCAGCGGCCATGGCTCACGGGCCCAGCCACTCCGCAGCATGTGGGATCTTCCCGGACCGGGGCACGAACCCGTGTCCCCTGCATCGGCAGGTGGACTCTCAACCACTGCGCCACCAGGGAAGCTCTCATTTCTTTTTTAATGTGAAATGTAAGAAATTATGATAAAACAAAAGAAAATTATGATTATTCCTATAGCATATAACATTTGTGATTAAAAATACATTTTTACAAAGAAAGTCTGATTCCCAGGGAACAATTTTCTGCTTATAAACATGCAATAATACCAGATGGCCACCTTTCATTTACAGGCTCCAGGTTCATAGAAAAGGGGAGAACCCAGTAGTGTTTTCCCAGTTCTCTCGCCCAAAGATGGCAAAGAGAGAAAAACCAACCTTCCAAGACAATAGGGGAAAACTGTCTCTGTAAGTTTTCAGGAAAAAATACATAAAGGACGACAGCAAGCTACAAATGGACGAACCCAGATTATGTAGAATGTGGGTAGAAGCACTCAAGACTAGAATTAAATAAGACTTAAACACATTACGTTTTCCCACCCTTGGTGCAGCCTATCATGCCACCTATTCAATAGCTATTTGAAAAATGTAGGAGTGTCATACTTTTTAACTCCAGTTGTTTCTTTGTTTGACTGTCAGAGTCACAGGGAGGAAATAAATTAGGGCCTTTCCAGATCGAATTGACATTATCTAGTGCTCCGTCATGATTGCAGGCTTAAATAATCCTCGTGTCCTAAAAACATTGTGAAACACAGATCAGGAGGTGGAACTCACTACATGTGGTGACTCGGGGGAATGAGAAGCTCAGACACAGCATGAGGAAAGGCAGGAGCACAAAGTTGGGAACAGAACTTGAAGCAAGCCCGTCCCTCTGTTCGCTAAGCGTGGGCAGCGGATGCTACGTCATGCAGCCTGGACCCTCTGGTGGAAGCCGGGCATGCTGAACTGCATGAAAGCTTTCCAGCACTGAGCTACTTGCTACAAACATTCTGGAGTTTTCATCCATTCAAACCCCACCCCCAACTGTTTTCTTCCTGTGTTGCTCAGTGCATCTGTGTCTGGGTAAACTTCAGAAAATCCCTCTCGTGTTTTCTTACGAAAACTCTTTGGCTGGTTATATCTGAAAATATTTTTTTCAGCTTGTAGTTCTTTTTCTTTCCCTTCTAAGCATTGGAGTCTAAGAGTGTCTCTCTTCTGGCGGTCGGCTCAGACAAAGAGAAAGCTCTGCTCTCAGCCACCTCCACGCACCTCATGGATTCAAGCCGCTGGTCCCGAGTGGGCCCCAGCACAGGCCTGCGAAGTGCTCCCGGCAACCCAGCCCTGCTATTAGAAAACAGTGGAGAAAAAGCCCTCCAGTACAGCAACCTGATCGTTACATTTGATGGGAGCACATTATTAGTAAAGCGACATTTTTCCCTCAAATAATGTATTTTCCTCCTTATTAGTGGATATATTTGCAGGACACATAAAAAAAATGTATTGGGCAATGAGCCATCATTCAGCTTAATTCCGCATCTCTCCTGGGCGCCTTGTGATTCAGAATGAGTACGGAGAGCGTGGTTTGTGCTTATGGATTTATCTCCCTACGAGAGAGGCGAGGCCCCAGCGCAGGAGATGACTACAGAGTGGGGCAGAAGAGCACAGATAATAACACTGCAGGAGATGAGGAGAAACCAGCCAGGCACACATCATTCACTCGTAAGCACCCTCAAGGCAAAGATGTGGACTCTCTGTGTTTCATACCCTAGCCGTGCCCCATAAAACAGAAACAAACAGCCTTACTCGTTGGTTTCATTGCAATCAGCATGAACAGCTCCAATCACACAGATATTGGGCAGATAAACTAACATGATGAGAGGTTTTTCATCTGATTCTGACGTAAATTCGTGAATGTCAGTGTAATACTTTCTAATTAGAGGCTCAAAAGACGATTGATAAAGTCCAACAACCGTATAACCCTGCACATTTTTGACATTTAAGCCTCACGTCAACCCTTGGAAGTAGATGCTCTTTTTCATCCTCATGCACTCATCCCTCTCTTACTGGTGCCTTCTCAGTAAGTGCCAGGCGTTGTGCTGAGTCCTGGGGATGCCTCAGTGAAGAAAGATGCAGAGTCCCTGCTTTCATGGAGCTGACTTTCTGGTGAGGGAAAAAACAGCAAACAAGAATAAATAAATGCGTAAATGCTTTAGCTCTCTGATAAATACTATGAAGAATATAAAGCCCGTAATATGATACAGAGTCATCAAGGAGGAGGTGAGATCTCTAGAAAGGATTCTCTAAGGAGGACTTGAAGGAACCAGATCTAAGGAAAGGGTGTCCAGCTATTAGGAGCAGCAGGAGCAAAGGCCCTGAGGCCAGACAAGGCTGGTGGTCTCCCAACAGAAGGAAATCAGGTGTGGCTGACTTGGTGACCAGGAGGAGAAAAGTAGAAGCTGGGGTCAGAGAGGCGGCAGCAGCCAGTTTGTAGAGGGCCTCGTGGGCCTTGGCAAGAAGCGGGGATTTTATTATGAGTTTAAAATATCATTTGGCCTCTGGGTAATGGACTGAGCATGCGTGGAGGGAAGGCAACCAGGTGGGAGGCGACTGCAAGACTCCAAGTGAGAGAGATGGTGGCGTGAACTGGACGGTAATTCGTGGGGGTGGGGGGGGACCAAAATGGGCAGATTCCTGCTGTATTTTGGATGTCCAGCTGATAGTACCTGGCAACAGACCAAGTCTATCCCTGTAAGGGCTCTCATCACAGTAATACGTTCCACGGTTCTGTTAAATTGGCCTTAGTAGACAAGATGTCCTTTAAAATCTCCCTGTGGGCTTCCCTGGTGGCGCAGTTGTTGAGATTCCACCTGCCGATGCGGGGGACGCGGGTTCGTGCCCCGGTCCGGGAAGATCCCACATACCGCGGAGCGGCTGGGCCCGTGAGCCATGGCCGCTGAGCCTGCGTGTCCGGAGCCTGTGCTCCGCAACGGGAGAGGCCCTCGTACCGCAAAAAAAAAAAAAAAAATTCTCCCTGTGAGCAGCAAATGCTCTAAATTCAGATCTTTATTCTGCAACTGACTTGCCAAGTAATACAGAAAAGTTCTCTCGCCTCTGAACTCTGATCGACATATCTCCAGACCTTTTATACTAGATCCACGAACTGGAAAAAAAAAAAAAAAAACTGGAAATACAGATCCCAGTGCTTGTGGCTTCATCTGTTCGTTTATTCCATCAGTATGTACTGAGCTCCCAGCACACGCCAGGTGCTCTTCTAGGCTTTGGAGGACAACATGCATGAGGGGTCCCTTGATCCTAGGCTTCCTCCTGAATCACAGGGGACCAGGTACGGTTTCCGTCTCCTCGCCAGCATCTCCCTTAGAACAGGTTCCCTTCTTGACCTGTCTCCACAGCCAGCTGCCCTGCATGTCAGTCCATGATATCAGTTACCTTCAGAGCAGGACTGGCCAGATTCCGAGGGTAGATAAAGTGATTCTGAGGGATTATAATTCAACTTTGCTGAAATGTGGTCCCAAGACAGTACCACAAATTGTGAATGCAAATGCTAATAAAGGTCCCTAGGGAGAGCCCTGGCTGCCTGCTCTCAGATCCCTCGGTCAGCAGGGCAGGCACCCAGCGATTGCTTGGGGCCATTTCCAAGTCCTTTAGGTAATGCGTGGTGCCTCTGAGAACCCCAACTGCAGTGCCCCCTCAGAATGCTGTGGTTGGGAGGACGGGGTGGGAGGAAACGAAACGGAAGAGACAGAGTCAGTGAGGATTTTATTAAAGACACTACGAATATGCTTTTCTGCAGTCATGGATGCATGTTTCATTGTGCGAAACTGTGGCTTCTGGAATGATTTCTATACCCGGAAACTGGAAATTAAGGCTGGCATACTGTTCCACCATCTATAAAACACTCCCTTTTGTCTCTGAAAAGACCTTAGGAAAAAGAAAAAGAAAAACTTGTGGCAAAAACTGTCCTCCTAATCAACATTATCTGATAAGATTTTAAGCACAAAAGGCCATATTGTTCTACAAATTTTCTTACACAAATGGCACTGCTGTGAAAAATCTCAAATAGAATTATTCTCAAGAGCCTTCCGTTAGGGTGGAAGTTCATTTTCAGGCATGAGTGTTCACACGCACCCATGCACGTGCACACATACATACCAGGAAGCAAAAAAGGGAATCTGCACAGACTTTCAGTTCAAGCATTCCATGTTTTTATCGTGCTGGCTGTTACATAGGTGTATACATTTGGCAAAATTCATCAAAACTCTACACTTAAAATAGGTGTATTTATTGCATACAAATTGTATCTCAGAAAGTTTAATTCAAAAAGTAAAAAGCACACCGAAAATTTTCAATTTTATATTCCTTTCATATTTGCGTATCTGCCTCCAGCTTCCGACATTCTTATTCCCAAGGCTTTGGGTTTGAGGACAGTCAGAATGAGCAGAGCTACTATCAAAAGCTCACTGTATTAGGACTGAAGTTTAGCCAGAAAATTAAACTTAATTAGCCTTAAATTCATGTTATTTGGAGAAAAAAACAAATGCAGACCTCTGAATAACAAAGCTGTACGGCACATAGCAGCTTGTACAGCTTGGAAACTCAGCTAAAGCCTGGGAACCAAGGCTTTCCGTGGTGAGCCTTAGCAGGTGGCGAGAAGTAATCAGGGAGTCCATTGTGGTTTTTGATAAACTGAAAAGGCCTGGTTTTAAGCCTGTCAGACAAATACTAGCATTCAATATTTTGAAGCAAATCCTAGTTCCAAGTATTTCTTTTCTGTTGCATTCTTCTGGTTCCTCTTGATTACCAAGGTAATCTTCGTTCTTTGAACTGTTTCTGTAGAAAAGTCGTTGACGTGGCCCACATTGTCCAGCTCTGTTGGGATTTAGGCACATTCCTGGACTGGCCCAGGAAATTATTTGGGGCAGCCTTTGTGCTGCTGGTCCAATCCAGGATGTGCTGATTGTGAAACCGAGACCCACTCAGATCTTCAGGAGCCTGACGGCAGCCTTCCTCATCCCAGCCCAGGCTGGCAGCCTCTGTTGGACGCCGGGCCGGGGAGGGGAGGTCTGGGGAGGCAGTGCTTCCCTCTCTTTCCTGAGCCACCTCCTTCTACTGCTCCTCCAAAGTCAGAAACACGCAGGTTCTGAACAAAGTCCAGCTTTTTTCCTATGTCCTTTTCATTCCAATTCTCCCTCGTGTCCCAGAAGCACCAACCTGCTTGGCTGGTGAGAAATTCATATTCCCCACTTGGATGTGCCTTTGAACACATGGTAGGAAACTCCCACTCTGGGCTCCCTTGGGTGCTCCTGGCCGCAGGCTAACATGGGGAGTTCAGATCCACATTGATGCGGAGGAAGGGGCAGTATTACTGACAAAACAAACCCCCCCAAACCTCAAAATAGATTAAACAAAGGAAAGCTTGGCCTTAAATGAGATGGGTATAAAGCAGTCAGCAACTGCACATCACTGGAAGGTGGAAGTTTCGCAGGTGTTGTTATTATAGTCCTGAGGGTGAGTAATGAAGCTCGAGACATAGAGAGTACCAGGGACGCAAACCCGCTTTCTCCATACATCAGCTCCCAGCCACTCCTTACGGACACTTGTTGCCCAGATCCTCCCAACGTTCTTTCAGTATTAACAGCATTAAAAGAGTTAAGGGCTTCCCTGGTGGCGCAGTGGTTGAGAGTCCACCTGCAGATGCAGGGGACACGGCTTCGTGCCCCGGTCCGGGAGGATCCCGCATGCCGTGGAGTAGCTGGGCTCGTGAGCCATGGCCGCTGAGCCTGCGCGTCCAGAGCCTGTGCTCCGCAACGGGAGAGGCCACGGCAGTGAGAGGCCCGCGTACCGCAAAAAAAAAAAAAAAAAAAAAGAGTTAATTACAAGATCATTTCAGTTGGCAGCCTTTTCTCTCTTCCATTCTAAGTGTTAGGAGTTTGCCAAGTTCACTTTATATACTCTTAATGTCTGTGATTTCACATAATCCCGGGCCAGAGCTCTTCCTTTACTGGGAAGCAAGCCTGTTGTCAGACTCCGTTTATCAATCTGCTTCCAGTTACTCAAAGATTCTAACCTGGGAGGCAGACTGTGAAATAAGGCAGCACAGAGTCCACATTTGTGAGCGCTGACAGTAGATACTCTGCGCAAGCATTGTGAATCCCTCTGGCGTTCCCTTGTGCTGTGAATCAGCGTGGGTTTATCTGGAGTTCTTCCACTTTTCCTCCAGAAAAATTGTACGTAATTTGGAAACGAAGTAATGTACTGTACAATTAGAGGGGAATAGAATCCAGCAAAGGACCGTATCACTAAGGAGTATCACTGTATCACTAAGGAGAGCCATGCCATGTGCTCACTTAATCCCCATCATACGAGTGAACGTTTTCGTTCCGTGGAAACTTAGGTCTCTGAAAACCAGGACTGAGTATCAAACACTGGCTCTGCCATTGACAAGCTGTGTGACAAGTTACTTAATGGACATAAGCTTTGGTTTCCTCATCTAACTGAAAGTATTAATACCTACCATTATGATTTCATTTTGAAAGGATAATGATGTCCCTGTGTGGTTACATGCACACCCAGGATATAATGACATTCGCGTTTTAATAGTCTTCACAACTTTAACTTTTAAAAAATTTTCCTGTTTAAAACACAGCATCCTACTGGCACAAAAATAGAAATATAGATCAATGGAACAGGATAGAAAGCCCAAAGATAAACCCACACACCTATGGTCACCTGATCTTTGACACAGGAGGCAAGAATATGCAATGGAGAAAAGACAGTCTCTTCAGTAAGCAGTGCTGGGAAAACTGGACAGCTACATGTAAAAGAATGAGATCAGAGCACTCCCTAATACCATACACAAAAATAAACTTAAAATGGATTAAAGATCTAAATGTAAGGCCAGACTCTATAAAACTCTTAGAGGAAAACATAGGCAGAACACTCTTTGACATAAATCTCAGCAAGATCTTTTTTGATCCACCTCCTAGAGAAATGAAAATAAAAACAAAAATAGATAAATGGGATCTAATTAAACTTAGAAGCTTTTGCACAGCAAAGGAAACCGAAAACGAAACAAAAAGACAACCCTCAGAATGGGAGAAAATATTTGCAAATGAAGCAATTGACAAGGGATTAATCTCCAAAATATATAAATAGCTCATGCAGCTTAATATCAAAAAAATAACCCAATCAAAAAATGGGTGGAAGATCTAAATAGACATTTCTCCAAAGAAGACATACAGATGGCCAAAAAGCACATGAGAAGATGCTCAACATCACTAATTATTAGAGAAATGCAAATCAAAACTGTAATGAGGTATCACCTCACACTGGTCAGAATGGCCATCATCAAAAAATCTACAAACAGTTAATGCTGGAAAGAGTGTGGAGAAAAGGGAACCCTCCTACACTGTTGGTGGGAATGTAAGTTGGTGCAGCCACTATGGAAGACAGTGTGGAGGTTCCTTAAAAAACTAAAAATAGAACTTCCATATGACCCAGCAATCCCACTACTGGGCATATACCCTGAGAAAACCACGATTCAAAAGACACATGCACCCCAGTGTTCACTGCAGCACTATTTACAATAGCCAGGACATGGAAGCAACCTAAATGTCCATCAACAGAGAAATGGATAAAGAAGATGTGGCACATATATACAGTGGAATATTACTCGGCCGTAAAAAAGAACAAAAGAACGCCATTTGCAGCATCATGGATGGACCTAGAGATTATCATACTGAGTGAAGTAAGTCAGACACAGGAAGACAAATATCATATGATATTGCTTATATGTGGAATCTAAAAAAATGGGTACAAATGAACTTATTTACAAAACAGAAGTAGAGTCACGGATGTAGAAAACAAACATGGTTACCAGGGGATAAAGGGGGGAGGGATAGATTGGGACTGACATATATACATACAACTATATGTAAAATAGATAACTAATAAGAACCTGCTGTATAGCACAGGGAACTCTACTCAATACTCTGTAATGGCCTATATGGGAAAAGAATCTAAAAACATGAGTGGATTCACTTTGCTGTACACCTGAAACTAACACAACATTGTAAATCAACTATACTCCAATTTAAAAGAAAAAACCCCACAGCATCCATTTTCTTCAGTTTGCACTTTTTTCCATTTCACTTGGTACATGACCTTTCCATTCACTCCCTCTTATAAAATCAGCGATAAAGGACTGGAAGTTAAGAGAATTATATCATGTAAAAATATGTCATGTGCATCTGGTGTGACCAGGCTTTCTGCAGCTCATGAACTCACAGATGGTAACAGTCACCGGGGGTTTGTCATCAGAATGAATAATACAGACGGAAAGTTCTGGCTCCTGAGTGTTGGATGCCTTTTGACTGAATTCCATTTTAACCAAGACCCAAGAGGTGAGCCGTCAAACGATCGAGCCCCCTAGAGAAAACGCCGGTGTTTTTGCCTATTTAACAAGCAGTATCCTGTATTATACTAACTCTCCTGTCTTTGTATTTTCCTGACATTTATCAGCATTTCTTCCTATTTGCCAAACCATAGCAGATGAAAAGCAGGGTTATAGAAGTGTGTTCATTCATAAACGAAGCCTCTCGTGTGTCTGCTCCGCTGTCTTTACTGTCAGACCCTCCCCACCCCTCCCCTAAGATGGCTGTGACGGTCTCCTCCTCCACTCCCCACTTCCTGTGTCTTCTCCAGTCTGCCCCGTCCACCAATGCCAATTAGACCAGACTTACACACAACCCTGATTACATTTTTCTCCGTGCTTGTAAATTTTATGTGTTTTAACACAATTAAAAAAATAATAATCCTACAGAGACGCTTGATGCTTACCCAGTCAAGTAGAAACTGATTTGAAACGTGGAGACCTACCCACCACCCACCCCAGGAGAGCTTTCCGGCTTTATCCAGCACCCCTCTGTGGCACCGCCCATTCCCAAGCATGCCCCGTTGGTTTCCTTGTTGGGGATATGCCCACCCCCTCTCTCCCATCCTCCTTTTCTTTTCAAACTGCTGTGGTTCAGTGACCTTTTCAGCTGTCCCTTCCTGTGGGCTTCCCTCAACCCTTTTTACCCCAGTCTAGATCTGTAGATCTTGCATCTGAATGTGCAGCACGGCCTTTGTCTCGTTTGGCCTTGGCTAGTGTTTATTCTTGACAGTGAGATCTCTGCAGGGGATTGTGGTGTGCCTATTTCTCTCTGTCTCACGGTGCCAACACAGGGCCCTTTAGCAAGAAGTATTAGTAAATATGCCTGGTTTCAGCTAAACGTTTGCATGTCCAAGGAGGAAGTATGATTAAGTGTCTGCATATGGAATCAAAACGATTACTTTATAGTCAGCATGCAAATGTTTGTATACAGAAAATTCAAAACAAATATTCAGACAAGAAGGAAGATGTATAAGTAGGAAAAACACGTCTCATTCACTCATGACCTGTGAAGCCAGGAGTCCGGAGGCCTCATGCAGTTACTGGCTTGTCCAGGCGGGAGAGCGGCAATACCTGTAGAACCAGTTAGGGACTCTACTTTCGTGTAACTCTCTGGAACTAGAACAGGCCTCCTTTATACTGTAAGTCTGTTAGTCAGCATTCAGGTACAGTCCTTTCAAGCAGGAGATCAGGAGTGCATTAGAGAAAAGCTGTTAAGATCAGAGTAACAGAAGGGTTAAGATATTTGACTTCTCCAGGCCTGTTTCCTCTGTAAAATGAGAAGGAAAATAGTGATAGCTCTATTTCACAGAGAAGCTACAAGAATTAAAGAACCTACCACATGGAAATTGCTCAGCATAGGGCCTTGCATAAAATACAGGCGCAGGATGTCAGCTGTTATTATTACTGTGGTTTCCCTGTGTTAGCCCTCTGATGCAGAAAGAGGAGAAAATGTGAGGGCTTCTCAGCTCTGAGTCGTTGCTACAGTTGCAAGAGAGGCAAAGCCTTCCTTCTTAAACATGAATAAGGAGAAGTCTCAATTTAGATGCACATTCTACCAAGTTTGAAGAAAGCGTTTTGTCTTTCTATAGGAAGATCTGGAAATTCTGCTGTAATATCAAGTGACTTGCATACAACACCTCAACATCCATTCTCGTATGGGTGCCGTCCTCCTGTAGGTCCTGTGGTTTAAAGGTGCAGGCAGGTACCTTGCTAGAGAGATGGCATATTTAAGTCATCCTCTGCAAGTTTCCTTTGAGGAAAGTTTGTCTTTTCTTTTGTAAGGCCCTTCAGAGAACTCATTCTCTAGGACAGTTTTGGTGTGTTCAACTCTCAGGGATATTTTTTGTTGTCTCTTGTCCTTTTTGGCTGTTATGAATTTTAACAGAGAGCAAGGTAAAGAGAGGAATGTTCTTGAAGTCCACCAGCTAAGTTGTCCTTATTTATTTATTTTTAAAAATATTTATTTATTTATTTAGCTGCCCTGGGTCTTAGTTGTGGAATGCAGGATCTTTTTTAGTTGCAGCATGCGGGATCTCAGTTGCAGCATGTGGGATCTAGTTCCCTGACCAGGGATCAAACTCGGGCCCCCTGCATTGGGAGCGTGGAGTCTTAATCGCTAGACCACCAGGGAAGTCCCAATTTGCCATTACTTTCAATGACTTGTGGTTTGATCCTTCATTGAGGACTTCTCTCCAGACGTGAACAATGCAATAACATTTCTTAGCGAAGGGAATCTTTAGAAATGGTGACCTGTGTTTTGGTAGCTTCTAGGAGATTCTTAGGACTCCTTTAAAGCACTGGCAAGTCCTGCAGTTCGGCAGCCTTGGGCTGGCAGGACTATGGGGGAACCAGTTCATTTAATTTGAAGCGTCAGGAGAAGCTAAGCAATAATGCAGGGAAGACAGAATAACAAGCAACAACTCCTGGCTAACTGCTCGGAAATAAACACATGGATTTCAGGCCTCATCTGGACCGAGGTCATTTTCTTCAGCTCAAATGAAGCATTCTGGGCCTGCAGACTCTCCATAAGGTATAGAGAAGAGTTGGATGCAGGAGGGGGCGGGGGAGAAGAAGGAACTCAGAGGCTACCAAGCATCTGGGTGGTGAAGAGAACAGGCCCGAAGCAATGAAAGAAACTGCTTCTCCAAACCCAGAGTTCAGGGAACAGTCCCGCCCACGGCCAAAAGCACGCCAACCTCGAGATGGAAACAGAGATCCCGACAGACCAGGAGGAATAGCGACAAACCCCTAAAATGAATGGATCCACTTCTTTGTAAGGTTTCTCAACTCGGAAGAAATAGCACTTTAAAGATTTGGAGTCAATTAAAGCATATAGGGCTGCGTGCTGCGGACATGGATGTGTAGGAAGGACCCCAAGGAAGACCAGAATCGTCCCTGTCTCTGTTCCAATATTCATGGGCAAAAATATTTTTATTAGTTTTTAAAAGGCTGACAGTTTTATTAACACAATTCAGGTGAGCAAAAAGATGCGTTGTCGTCGTTTATATTTTCTGTAACGGCCTCACCTTGTTCTGGGCACTCATTTCTGTCTTCTTGGTTTGGGCTGGGGAGAGATCTAAGCTTGCATTTAAAGTTAACTCTCATTTTTAAAGTGTTGCTTTTAGGTTAACTCGGTCTTTAGGGCAAATGCTTTATCTCTCTGCTTCCTATCTCCTTTGCAGGATGCAAGGGACCTGGGGTTATACATGGTCTTCGGGTTGTCTTAGTTTTCTGGGGTTGCTATAACAAAGTACCACCAATGAGGTGGCCTAGAACAACAGAAATGTGTTCTGTCACGGTTCTGGAGTCCAGGAGTCTGAAATCAAGGTGCTGGCAGGGCTGGGTCCTTGAGAATTCAGCGGGGGGATCTGTTCTCAACCATCAGGGTTCTGGTGGTTGCTGCCCATCCTTGGTGTTCCTTGGCTTGTGGCAACACAACCTCAATCTCTGCCTTTGTCTCCACATGGCCTTCTCCGTGTGTGTTTGCGTGTGTGTGTGTCTTCTTACCTTCTTATAAGGATACCAGTCATTGGAGTAGGGCCCACCCTAATCCAGTATAGCCTCATCTTAACTTGACAACATCTGCAAAGACCCTGTCCAAATAAGGTCACACTCACAGGTACAGGTGTTGGAATTTCAACATAAATTTTTAGGAGACACAGCCCACAACGGCATCCTTACACGTCTTTACTCTGGTGGCTCTGGATCTGATGTGATCCCCACACTTGTGTCTGCAGAGGTGCTGAGGTTTGGGGCTGTCATGTTGCAGGTTACTAAAGGTCACACCGCTTCCCTCCAGTCCTAAGGTGCCCGCGCCCAGCCCCAGGCCTCTGTCGGCCCACTCGTCCTTCTGGCGTCCGGCTGTGTGCAGGCCACGGGGCCACAGTGCTGCCTCGACCCCTCCAACAGACACGTGTGTGCTCACCAGGACTCCACAGAGCTCACGTGCCACATTGATGCAAAGCTCTCACAGGAAGCCTGACAGCCAGTCTACACCTGGGCAAGCAGGATCCACCCTCACGCCAGCACCTCGTTTCAGCCTTTAAGGGGAAGCCAGGACACACGTGCATGTGTTTCCTCAGGGCCTTTGTAGTTACTCTTCCTTCTGCCCGAGTGCTTTTCCCCAAGATAAGTCCATAGCTTCCCTTATATTGATTCACAACCCAAATATAATCTCAGCGGTGGCCTCCCCTGACTGTCCTATCTAAAATAATGTCTCCCCCTCTCATTCCATCCCTTTCCCTGCTTTAATTAGTGAAGTATTTCGGAACGCTGGGCTTTCCTTAAGGAAAGAATGATATCTTGCTTATTGCTGACCTGGTTTTTGAGCTCACCCTAAAAAGTATCCCTTTTATCTTCACTTATTCATTCAGCCGTTAATTCACACAACAAATAATATTACTGTCCAGCATATTGTCAGAATACACAATATTATACGCAATTATAGTCCTTAAAGGCAGGAACTCTTTTTCAGCACTGAATCCCTAGCACCTAGCCTATGGTCGTCACGCAATAAATCCTGTACGAGTGAATGAATGAAGATTCCATGAGGAAGTTGATCTGTATGAGACTTTCACCTCAATCTTGCTGTAAAATTAAATGCATCATTTTTCCATGGAATCTTGCCCAAGACCAACCATTGAAAAGTTATATAAACAATAGATAGCATCATGGCTAAAGAAATGTCATCTTTTGAAGAAAATGAGTCTTTTATTTTTTTAAATAGTTCACGATTTTTAAAATGCTTGTGGAGGGCTTCCCTGGTGGCGCAGTGGTTGAGAGTCCGCCTGCCGATGCAGGGGACGCGGGTTCGTGCCCCGGTCTGGGAAGATCCCACATGCCGCGGAGCGGCTGGGCCTGTGAGCCATGGCCGCTGAGCCTGCACGTCCGGAGCCTGTGCTCCGCAACGGGAGAGGCCACAACAGTGAGAGGCCTGCGTACCGCAAAAAAAAAAAAAAAAAAAAATGCCTGTGGAGATAAAGATGATTTTCCGAAGGGAGCAAGCATCAAATGGTTTGTGATTTCTAGTTACTCCTGCAGGAAGGCAGCCGTGCTACAGAGTGCAGTATAAAGGTTCTTACTCCACCTTTATAAGACAGAGGCCAATGACCAAAAAGAAAGGTAGCTTCAGACCTTTATTCAAAAATGCACAATCCAGGGCTACCTACCAGCTGTCTCCATGACACCATAAAACAGTGTTCCCAGCTAAGTCACCAAATGTATTCTGCAGAGGCTGATATACCCATTCGGCCCAGTAGTCACAGTTCCTGGGGCCACAGTACTTTTCAGGGACTCATGAAAATATTTGAATTTCTTTTAAAAAATCAGAAGGAAAAAATGAACTTTTAGGAGGAAGCAAATGATTAAATATATTATATTAATATATTCATCTTTATATCAACATGGTCCTACAATACTGGTTTGATTTATTTATATTTTGTTATGGAGGAAAAGGCCCTTGAAGGCAAAAGTGCCTAGGGCCTATGAAAGTTGTGGCCCTGCTGTCAGTCTCCTGGGGTTAAGAAAGCCTTCTAGACACGTATTCCGTTAGAAACACTGCAGTGTGCTCATGCCAAAAGAGTTAGATCCTCAGTTATCTAGAAAAACAGCTCTTCCAGGCAGATTCATTTTCCCAAGATACCTAGGATACACAATAACATATTTCAGAAGAGAGATTAATGCAATTGCCCCATAAAATATTTTAAGCCCCAGTCGTCTCTGAAACAAAGCCCGCAGCGTGATTCTGAGAGAAAATGACTACCGGTGCTGGGAAAATGCATTTTCTTCAAGGTGCTGCAAACGCTGTAATTTGCACCTTCTGAAGTGGAGACAGAAGCGTCATCACACGTACAGGCAGCTGGGAGAGAAGAGATAATAACAGGACAGGAGGAGGTGCCCAGCTGGGCAAAGCACATGCAGCTCTCACCGTCGGAGCTGAAATGAAGGCCCCTGAACAGACACTGCAGAAGGAGGCCCTTGTCCTTTGTTCAAAGGAAGAGGGAAGATCAGCAGACCGCTAAACCCGACCTGAGTCACTGAAGTCGTTTGATTTAGGTAAATTAGGGACAGATGCGGGCTCAGCACCTTCCTCATATCAGCTCTGGCCTCCCTTACCTCCCGTACTGTGAATAGTTTAGACTAGAGCCATGGGGAGTACCTGGCAATTCACACGGCTAAGTCTTCAGGTACCCTGTATTATCTGATCAGTTACAATGTATTATCTGAAAGTCTGGTAGGAACATCTGCAGTTCCTTCGTCTGTCATAGAATGTGGTTTCAAGAGTGGTGGCCTCGCTGTACACACCCTGGCTTATTACTGCCGCCTGGTTCAGAGTGCCCTGCCCTGAACTCAACACCCTCTGGGCTTTAACTCTGACCACTGCAGGGACAGCGTCAGAGACCACCTCCTAGACTAGAATCTACACTCCATCCTTTCCCTGACTCGACCCCTCCTCACTCCTAACTCCTAGACCGCTTATAATGAAAATACCCTCGTCCTGTTTGGGCTGGGGTGGGGGAGGGAGGGGGAGGGTGTGCGCTGCCATCAGGTGTGTCCTGTCCAACTTGACACTGAAGGTGATGGGGGGAGGGCGGTATTTCCAGCTCTAGAAATTAAGTACTTGTTTCTGCTAAACTTCTCTGGTTGGATCCAGGCAATCATTTCAGCCCCTCAGGGTCCCTTTGGTTCATGATGCTGTCATCTCACGTAGACATACGCCTTTCCATAAACGCCGGGTGACACGTTGGTCAGTGTGGCATGGATGTCCTTATCCAAATTGCCGTAGTAATGAAATGTTAGCCTGGAATCCTACCCCTAAAATTCTCCCCTGAAGCTAACATCCACCATCGATCAGATTCTACCCACAGTTCATCTTGTCGTAAATCTACCTTTAAAATACTACTCTCACTGTCATGAGCCCACACAGATCTGCCTTGACCTTGAAAATGTCATGGGATCCCTCTGCCCTTGTTCCCCAACCTAGTAGGCTGTTACTCCAAGCTGACAATAGGGGAGTTGGGTTTAGAGGAACAAGAGAGAAAAAAGTGCTGAGGGAGAAGCACACTTGGACATGCCCACGCCCGCCAGGCCACATCTGGGCTCCAGGCAGCCAGGTCTGGACACCGTGGCGTCCAGGGTGGTTTCAGTTGGAGTGTTCCGATTCGTGTGCTGGTCCAGTCTAGTTTGGGCTTCAGCCTCAAAGCCTTCAGGCTCTGTCTTCTGGACAGCATTTCATAAGTCAGGGCCCCAAGATGTGAATTCTTATGTTAATTATACAACGTGGTGAGCGAATTGAGGGGACACCCCCGCCAGTGCACTTTCGTTGTCCTGGGAACTTCAGTGCGTTCCACCCCCGCCCCAGTGTCTGTTTCGTAATGCTTTCCCGTTTATGCCGTCCCGCAGTCTTAATCCTTGAAGGATTTTTTTTTCCTTCGGTAAGATAGTTGTAGTGGCCTTCTGGGGTAAGAATTACAATACAAGTGAGAACTAAGGGAGGAAACCGCTTTTTATTTTACTGAATCATTCCATTTGACATTATTTGGAAATTACAGATTTTGGTTTTCAAAATATTCCTATGCTTTTCCTAGCCTGTACTTCTTTATGCTGCTCGTGACGTGTATGAGGCCAGCACCCTTCTCTCCTCCTTTTCTCATTGCCCCAAATTCCCCTGCTTCCCAGGGAGTTAGCTTCAACTGACCATGGGCTGGTCTTAGCTGAATACTCTTCAATGGTTGGGAGAAGAATTAAGGAAGAAACTTAAGAGCTGAATCTCAGTATCCTTATAGTATTGGTTACAGTTCAGTAGGGCTTTCCAAAGCCTTAAAAATAAATAATAAAAAAAAAAAGTTTTAGCAAAAGCAGGGCATACAATTTGGTCATTTTGTACACAGGATTCTATTTCTGCTGCTTACAAGTTAAAATGCAAAAGGAAAAGTGGAATAAGACCCAGTGTGTAAGAATGAGGTTTGTCAGTTGCAGCTCATGAGACATTCAGACCATACATGTGTGTTCTGTTCTTCAATAGCAAACAGGTGGGGCACGTAGCTTATATTTACTAAGACTCTGAGAGGTCAAATCCAACCTGCATTTCTAATGAAGTAAATCACAGCACCCAGCTCTGTGGTTTGACTGACGGCTACATCCGTTTTGCTGAAAGGTCTTGCCACTTTCAGCAGACCCTGGTAGTCTTTGCCCTGAAAAATCATGCGAGTAAGCAGGGCACCTGAGGCTGCAGAAGAGGGGCGCCAGGCTTTCCGTCTCGTGTCTGACAACTTGAAACATTCAGGGAAAAGAGGGAACTCCCTATTTCAGATGTGTGAACTCTTTATGGTGCCAAATGTCTGGTGTTTTGGAAACAGCTAAGGGATCTTAAAAGATAAACTGAGGCATATTAAAATTTTTAAGAGTTTTTCTGAGCAAAAATTGATTTGAACCAGGCAGCATCCAATCCAGCAGATAAAAAGAAGCTCCAAGGGTCTGTTCAAAATGAAAGTCTTTTTCTAGGCGGAAAGGAACGGGAACACTGAAGTTATACCGGCAAAAAGGCAGGCTGGTTATTTCAAAGTTACTTTCCTTGAGGGGATGTCAGGGGTCAGTCAGACAGATTACCTCACTAGTGCTGATCAGGTGGTTCCTGATGGACTGGTTTAAGGTTTCATTGCTGGGAGAGCCGAAACTGTGATTAAGTCTCTGTGGTGACCTGGAGCTTAGCATAAGTGACTCCATCTTGGGTCTTTTGTTTTTTAACAGGGATCATATCCTTCCCTTTGTATAGAAATCACAACTATAGTATATTATCCAGCAAGCTTAATAAGTTTGCAGTTTTCAGACTAGATTTTAGGAATGGGGAAGACAGTTTTAACCTATATCTATATATAGATATATAGATATATCCCCAAAAGCTCAGGTACTGTGATCGGTTTATACAAATAAAAGTGTAATACTTTCTTTTTGCAAAACAGTATAATAAGCTAGCATCTTCACATTAAGACATCTCTTTTTATTGATGTTTCTGAAAAAAATACAATCTTGTTTTCTCAATCCTTGGGGAAGGATTTACAAATTAAAACACAGCACAGACAATGTAGAAGGACAAGAAGATTCTGCTTCTCCCAGCAGCTTGTCGCTTTGTAATTGAGTTAGCATATGTCACAGGTCAAGAGCTATTTAAATTACACCTGCATATTTTAGTCCCGCCTTCCTTCATAAAAGAGAAAAGCATATAATAGATACAATGAAATTTCATTAATGTCCTTCTTTCAGGGATTAATAAAATGTCAGAGTGTGTAATTTATACATCAGCTATGTATAGGGATTTAATTCTAGTTGTTCATCTTCTGAAAGGCAGCTGGTCAGCAAGACGTCACTGATCAGAACATTTTGCCTGTAAGAGCAGGAGCTGACGTTGAACCGAGATTCCAACATTTCAGGGCCCTGCCTAGCGTTTATCATTTGCTCATGTTAGAATTGAGGAGAATGAGGTTTATTTGGTTTTGTTTTGCTATTTTAGATTAATGCTCTTGGCTTTTTGGGGGGGTTGGGGGTTTGTTTTCTTTGGTTTTTTGTTTGTTTTTTGGTTTCTTTTGGTTATGATTACTTCCCATTTATTTATTCTGGGAACAATAAATTCTGGAACCCATCCAGGCTCCCGTTCACACAACTATGGCCAAATGGGAGACTTGTAGCCACCCTCCTCACCCACATCAGCTGCTCAGCTGCTCAGCAGTAACCCTGAGAGTCGCAGCTTAGGATGGTTGCCAGCCCAGCAGGACCCTGGTCGTGTTTTCAAGTCTGTATCAGGTGACTACTCACCAACCTCACTTCGGTCTACTTTTCCAAGAATTATTTAAATCTTCAGCCCGGCAGTGATTTCAGACCCACTTCCTACTCATTTCGTTTAGGTCCCATATAACCCCTGCTCTGTGCCGGAGGCCCGAGGTCTATGTAGCAACGGATATTCAGCATTAATAGACGTGTGCGTTTAAGAGCCACATGACAGTATTTTCAAAGACGAGTGCATTTTCAGTGAGATGGACAGGTTTCCAGGTAATAGTACTTCTGGAAGTAAATATATAATGATCTATGGGATCTAAATCTGCTACTTCCCCTTCCTCTTTCAAGGCCACATTTCACAGCTCTTTACCAAATGAGGCTGACAGACTCTGCCCCCAGTGAGCATCGCTGCGCCTAAACTTCCCTCCCGAGCGCTCGGCCCCGCCCTCACAAGCAGGCTCTGCGTGACAGACGTTTAATGTACAGTTTCCGGGGTAGGCAGCAGGCACTCACCAGCCAGGTGCTATTGTAGACACTCCGTGGAACACAGGGACTGAATGAGCAACATAGTCTCAGCTCTCAAGGAAACTGCAAATCTAGTAGAGGCACAAGTTCAGGTTTCTGGCCCGTATAGGGAGGAAATGACCACACCTGGGCCAGGTAGTTAGAGCCGGGAGCAGCACCTAGGAGGAAGCCATTTGGAGCTCTTC
This sequence comes from Grampus griseus, assembly GCF_964374135.1. NCBI lineage: Eukaryota > Metazoa > Chordata > Mammalia > Artiodactyla > Delphinidae > Grampus > Grampus griseus. The sequence continues at coordinate 7,634,646 of NC_139003.1, read as the reverse complement.
TTTTGAAGGGCTGGGCACCCCTGTGTTCTAAAGTGATGGAGAATCACAGCTATTAGGGAGGAAGATGGATTTCCATCTGAATGGAACAGAGGCCCCTAAGGCCGAAAACCAAGGGGTTCAGAGATGGACCAAGTTCTTCCACAACAATATTCCCCAAAGAAGAGTAATCTGAGGACCGATGATACAATTTCTTCATCTTCAGTTACGTATTTTCCATTTCTGGTTACCTCCTTTACTGTTATTTACTTAATACTTTTCTTTAAATGGACTCACCATTTTTACTTAAATAAATCTATGCTAAAAGGAGAATGTTTATGTTCAGAGGAAATTTTGTAATGCGGCCATAAAATTAAATACCAGTAGCACTTGCTGTAACGATAAGCAGTGATAAGATGTATATTCTATGAAAATAATATGAAGTTCAGTACTGCTGCCTGCAGAAGAGTCCAGGTCCGTTCTTTGTCAAAAAGGGAGCATAGCAGGTATCGAGGTGGTGGAAAAGACAGTCCAGTCCCAACCCGAGACCCTTTCTTTGAAGGATTGAAAGAGAATTGAGAAGGAAATAACTTCGTCACCTTGAGATTGGATGTTATTTAATGTCCAGTCTGTGAATAACCTACAACCGCCTCCAGTGCCACTGGTGGGACATACTCTACCGGAGAGCTGAGGGCAGGAAAAGAGGAGGGACGATGCTTTGGGCCAGTTGTGCCCGTGGTCTCTGCTGAGCAAAGGTGAGGTCTGCCATCCCATTCTGATCCCACAAATTCTAAGAGGCTGAATCCCCCAGCCCCTGGCACAGTGAGGGGCACGCAATAGAGCCTTATAAAAAGTCTTAGCTCAGGTCTCATTGACATTCTAAGATCTCTTGGCTCTGTTTCATAAATAGTAAGAAGTTAAGTTTATGGTGAAATTTCATATTTCATAATATCACATTCCCCCAAGAAAGGAATGTTGATAGAATATCCTAAGAAGTATAAAACATAAAAATCAGCTGATGAATAGATCCTATGGGATACACAAGAAGGCTGCATCGATGAGTTTGAGTAGTCTCAAAGGGAAATGAGAAATGTCTCTGTGAGTCAGCGTCTGAGTGTCTGCCCGGTCGCTGAAGAGGCTCCTGGGTGTCCACAAGGCCCTGGCACAATGGGGTCCTCGACTGGGCTGGCTTCCTTCTCCCCATGTTCCTTGCTCAAGTGCTCTTTTCTCTTCATTTCTCACAACACCCCTTGTCTGTCACTGGGTATTCAGCAATTTAGTAAAATGAGCCCGGAAAGCATGCTAATGCATTGCCAGTGTAAATTGCTGCGTCCTCCTTAAAAGGGTTGTCATGAGCATTTCATTTTAAGCTTTCACCCGGAATTGCATCAGTATTTTAAGTGGGCTATTTTCTATAACTCATATCACTATGAATATAAGACACTAAAGTACTAATGACAGCTTGAGAATTTAATTTCAGAAGTGACTGCACTGCATTTCTGAAATCTGCATGCTTTAGAGCAGGCTTTCCCCAGATTACACCTCAGCCATCTCCAGACAGACATCTCAGACATCTCCACGCAGAACGTAGTTTCTTACAGTAAATCGTATCTTAATATGTGGTTTCAGTATGAGATCAGTGCAATCAACTTTACAGATTAACGTACTTTTAATGAGCTCAAATGCACTAAACTGATAGCTTTACCGTTATTTGTTCAATGTTCTTAAGAAGTGTAGATTTTTATTGCACACAAGTGTTTACAGCACTTGTTGGTGCTTTAACTGATGCTGGCAAAGCTTTGACATCAGTTCACAGCATTTTTAAAAATCTTTATTATTGGCTCGTTCACTAATGAAACATGGTCTTAAAGCAAACTCTGACAGACATTTAAATTTTTTAAAAACAAAACGAAACCTCACTGCGCCATTTTTATGAAGAGTCCCTGAATAGAAATGCCAAAAATGCAAATGAATATAAAAGCAACATAAATATAGTCTGTTTTTCAGAGAGAAGCTGAGAATACAAAACATTTGACTTCTGTTTTTTTTATGAAACATAAATGTTCATTCAGTTATTAACTCCTCTAAGCCTCAGTTTTCCCATCTGTGAAGTGGGGATAATCCTTTTTAGCTCAGAGGGTTGTTAGGAAACAGTGAAATACTGCATGAAGTGTACTAAAACACAGTACCTCACACATGTACCAATTCTGGTTTATCGTGGAAGCTTTTAATATTATTATCACACGGTCCAGAGTTGGAACCATCTGGCCCTGAAGAAACCAGAGTGTCTATTGCATTTGTGGTCCCCAGGGAATGGGTCTCAGCCAGGAGTCTTTAGGGGCACATCAGCTGGATCTGGAACACTGTCCAGGTTTGGAACTGTCTGCTCTCCTGGGCATCAGGACCCTTGTTTCTGTGACCTAGCTGCCTTTCAGGAAAGGAACAGCAGTCGAAACACTGGGGTAAGGAAGAGAGTGAGCTGAGTGAACAAGCTGCGAAGAGAAGGGAAAAGTGCAGCAGTTCAGCCCCCAGGGCAGTCCTTGCAGCCCAGCCCCCAGCCGCTGCCCACTTGGCAGACATTTCCACCAACGCTCACGGCGACTCCCGCCACGGCGGGAGCCTCAGAGTCCCTGCTTCCCGCCGTTCCTCTGGTCCGTGGTCCTCATCAGAACCCCCTTCCTGGGGGCTCCCCTCTGGCCATCTGCCTTGTGTCTGTAATCCCTCTTTGAGGGTCACTTCAGGGGGAAACGCTCATGGGAGGACAGCTCTTTAAGAAGGGGGGACCCCACATTAAATTGGGAGCCCTCAGATAAATACAGCTTTGAACCCGTTTTCTGTGGCGTGATTGGAAAGCTGGCCCGACTTAAAGTTTAGAAAACTATGTCAGGGACCGTACGAAATGCAGCCGGAGTCAGAAGTTTCATACCCAAATCTCTAGCAGAGGAACCAAACTCAAAACGGACTCTCTATAGATTCTACAACGGCTGCGCAAAAGACAAGAGGGTGCTGGTGGTGAACACGTCGCTTTATCCACAGCTTAACTCTGCCTCAGCCCTTCAGCAAAAAGAAGAATCCCTCCCTCTCTTCACCCGGGGAGCTTGCAGGGCCCTGAGGGGCCAATGAGATCGCCTGCTCAGAGCAACTTGCTGTGCTCCTCTAGAATTATCTTTCCAATGTGGTTCCCACAATCATCCCCTGCAGCTTATATTTAAGCACTTTAAGTTTCCTACTGAAATACAGACATCTTAACATGGTGTTCAAGGCCCTTCCCAATCTGGCCTTGAGCTCTGACCCCATCTGACTCCCACAAAAACCTCATGAGAAACTCAGCCAGGAGTTCTCTTTCCTTTCATCCTCAAAACCTAGTTCTACAGAAGACAACAAGCCTTGGTGGTGATGTGGAGAAATTGGTGGGAATGTGGAATGGTGTAGCCACTGTGGAAAACTGTATGGAAGTTTTTCAAAAAATTAAAAATAGAACTACCATGTGATCCAGCAACTCCTGGGTACGTACACCAAAGAATTGAAATCAAGATCTCAAAGAGGTATCTGCACTCCCATGTTCATTGCAGCATTATTTACAATAGCCAAGACATGGAAACAACCTAAATGTCCATCGACAGGTGAATGGATGAAGAAAATATAGTATACACATACAATGGAATATTATTCAGCCTTAAGAAAGAAGGAAAGCCTGACATTTGCTACAACATGGATGAACTTGGAGGACATTATGCTAAGTGAAATAAACCAGACACAGAAGAATAAATACTACATGATCCCACTTATGTCAGGCCCCTAAAATCGTCAAACTCATAGAAGCCGAGAGTAGAATCATGGTTTCCAGGGGCTGGGGGGAGGGGCATTGGGGGGCATGGGTGAAAGGTACAAACTTTCCCTTATGCAAGAAGAATAAGTCCCAGAGTGTCTGTAGTTAACAATACACTGTATTTGTTATGTAAACATTTGTTAAGAGGGTAAATCTTATGTTAAGTGTTCTTACCCCCCCAAAAAAAAAAAAAACCTAGCTGTAGTGTTACCCTTCCTGAAGTGCTTTCCAGAACCCCATGAAACCTACTTCCCTGCTTTACCATAGACTTTAATAATTTTCCCCGGGGACTTCCCTGGCGGTCCGGTGGGTAAGACTCCGCGCTCCCAATGCAGGGGGCCCGGGTTCAATCCCTGGCTGGGGAACTAGATCCCGCATGCATGCCGCAACTAAGAGTCCGCATGCCGCAACTAAGAAGTCCACATGCCTCAACTAAGACCTGGCACAGCCAAAATTAACTGATTAATTAATTTTTAAAAAATAATAGTAAGTTTACCAAACGTAAGTTTTGTTTCTTAGCTAGGAACGTTGTAGGGGTTAGGAGGCCTGGGGTCAGTCTGCCTGGCCTCAACAGCCGACGTATCTTAAGCCTCATTTCCTCACATGTTGCAGAGGGATAATAACGCTCGCGCCTCCAAGGGTTGTTCTAGGAATTAAATATCCAGTTTGTCTAAGACAACTAGCACATTTTAAGGGAGTTCAACAAATACTAACTCTTGTTACTGGACAGCTTGTGTTCAGTCACGTTAGTTGGTTGTTTGTATGCTTGTTTCCTAGCGAGGCTGTGAGCTGCTCAGGGTAAACCCCTGTATTTGTCTACCTTCCTAATACTGCTGCACGCACCCAGTTCCTGCGATGAAGTGAATTGAATCGAACTGACCTGACCTGAAGTCCCACAAGATGGCAGTAGCCACCAGCCCCAGAAGCTTCCTTGTGGAGCCCTCCCCTCAGGTAGACAGGCTAAAAAGGACTCTCCTTTTACGGGCAGCTGATGGAGCTGAGGTGTCCCCAGCTTCCTGCCACCAAGTAGCTATTTGTTCTGGTGCCTCTACCACCAGTGAAGCCAGATAGCAATTCCGGACAGCAAGGAACTGAGGTCCGCCTCCCCGTGCTGGGATCAGTCATCCCGAGTCTCCTTGGTCTGAGGGTGTTTCGAGGGAAGGCAGACCACTGGGGGGAGGGGATGGAAACCAAATACTGGAAGGGTGTGCGTGGAAGGCAAGCTGGTAAACGCACGAGGGGTTCTGATATTAGACAAGGAGACGAAGAATGAGTCATGGAGTAGCCTGCAGTCATTGAGGAAAAGGCAAGGGAGGAAGAGGGGAACAAGCCAGCGCAGGTGTCAGTGGAACCAGAGCCTCTTCCTGGTCGTCATGGAAGCCTCAGGATACATCCTGGCGGCAGGGCTTTTGTACTTGGTTGCAGGTGCATCCTACCTCCCCATCCTAAATGGGATGTGCGTTAGCTCAAAGTCACAGGCTGAAATTTACTGCAGGAGAAAAATATGGAGAATCATCAATTAAAATTTCTTTATGTACTTGGCTAAGTAAGACCCTATTAGGATCCCCGGAATTACCATTCTTCATCATCCCCATTGGCATAGCTCTCTGTTAATCAAACTTCACACGGAACCAGTACAGCTCAGTCATGACACATTTTTTTTAATGTGATGAATAATCAGTACATTCATTTCTTCTGCCCCCAAGGCCTAAAAGCTCCCTTCTCCACTGATATATTCTTTAATTAATGGGGAGTAAATTTTTATACAAGACTATTTCACCTGTATTCATTCCCCAGGTGTAAAAGGTTGTAAAATCCAACTTTTCAAAGAAGTAGCTAGCCCCCTGTTTCCCGAAGTCTTTGTTTTTCACAGTTCAAGTGGAAGGGTAAATGTCTCACAACCTCGTCCTTGTGTTTACAAGGTCATCATCATGTTAACATACTCTCCCACCCAGAATACAAGCGCTGTGCTCTTCTCTGGAGTGCCGTTTGCCCAGCCCCTGAGTTTGTAGCCCTGCACCATCATTGCCTGTAGCAGTAGTTCTCAAACCTTAGCGGTGTCGGGACCACCTGGAGGGTTTGCAGCACACAGATTGCTGGGCCCCGCCCCATGCGTTTCTAATGCTTTCCCAGGTGACACTGCTGCTGCTGGTACAGGAGCCACACTGGCGAGAGCCATGCATCAGGAGGGTCTAGGACTCCTCCAACAGTCGTTTGTGCCAGGTAGATTCTAAAACCCAGGGCTACGGTCACGAAGACACTTGCTTTTGCTGATATGACTGGTATGACAATGTGTGTTTATAGTCATCGAAACAGTGCTTTGGAAGTGCCTCCACCCAGACTCACCCCTGATTTGAATGTTAGTTAGGAAGAAGATGCTGACTACAGGTTTGGGGCGGGTGGTGATTCTTAAATGCATATGTATGTTTGTGACTGAGTTGGGAAAGTTTCCTGACTTCCAAAGTGCCCATCTGATGCTAGCTGAGATTCTGGAAACCCCAGAATTCCCAGGGGATTGGATTCTAAAGAAAGGAAATGCCCCACTATAGGCTATGGGAACGCTTTTTCTTTTCTTCTCTTTTCTTTTTTAAATAAAGAATTCTAAAGAAGAAAATAAGAGGCACCAAATGAAACCATAATCTACCAGGAGGGCTGGGAGGGCTGTTCAATATATATGAGGGTCACTGAAGCATCTGAAAAGGGGAGAAAAGTCAGTCAGAACCAAGCGAGTGTTGTTAGTGTCGGCAGTATCTCACGTAGCTGGAAGGTGATTAGGCATGTGTTTCATTTTCCCAAGTATAGTCTTACTCTCCTCACCATGTTCTCTAGCAACACAGAAGGCTCTTTTAAAGTGAAGCGTCCAGGGCTTCCCTGGTGGCACAGTGGTTGGGAGTCCGCCTGCTGGTGCAGGGGACGCGGGTTCGTGCCCCGGTCCGGGAAGATCCCACGTGCCGCGGAGCGGCTGGGCCCGTGAGCCATGGCCGCTGAGCCTGCGCGTCCGGAGCCTGTGCTCCGCAGCGGGAGGGGCCGCAGCCGTGAGAGGCCCGCGTACTGCAAAAAAAAAAAATTTTGATTATAAAGTGAAGTCTCCAGCCCTAAAGTCTTATCAGGTCATTAATTTTTCATCTGAAAGAGCACAATATCTTAAACTGAAACGTAAGAGGAAGATTTGAAGACAAACATTCAAAGGGGACTTGTATATTACAGCGGTGATACGGCGAGTGGGATACGATCTTTACTTTCTCTTTTTCTTTTAGAAACAGGGAAGATTGACCAAGAGATTCACAAGTACAACACGCCGGGATTCACTGGGTGCCTCTCCAGAGTCCAGTTCAACCAGATCGCCCCTCTCAAGGCAGCCTTGAGGCAAACAAACGCCTCAGCTCGCGTGCACACCCAGGGCGAGCTGGTGGAGTCCAACTGCGGGGCCTCCCCGCTCACCCTCGCACCCATGTCGTCTGCCACCGACCCCTGGCACTTAGACCACCTGGATTCAGGTAAAGTCTAAAGCAGTGTCTTGGCTGGGATGCTTTATTTCTTTACGCCTCAGTTTCCTCACCTGTAAAATGGAGTTAATAGCAGACCGTCGCTGGTGATGTAGTTGGAGGATTAAGGGAACGAAGGAATGTGTGAGCGCAGAGTTCTTAGCACATCAAGGGCTCAAAAGGTACAACCGTATTCGTGCTCAGGGCCAGTAGTAAATAAGTCGAAGGGAAGGAGTATAGGAATTATTGACTCTTCTGCACTTAAGTGAAATGATGAGATACCTTAACCAATGTCTGCAACGTGACTGTCGGATGATCTGATCAGATCAATTCCTCACTTTTGCCTTTGTGACTCAGCTGCCTAGCAGCCCCACTGTCCAAGTTCTGATATCAAAAGATTACCTAAAACCATACAGGGATTCATCTCCCGACACTGTATTTGTACATATAATCCCATAGCCTTCCAGGTTTTATTGGTGCATTTAGGCTTAGAAAGCTCAGTGGATTTAGCTCCACTTCTGCAGGTGATAAGACTTGTCATTTGAAATCACAGCGCTAAAAGGATGCAGCTGTTGGCTGCGAAAGTAACTAGCTGCAGATTCAGTATCCACAGGACCCCGAGCGGTGGGGAGCCTGTAAGTCCCCCCGCTCACTCTACCCAGACTGACATCAGGCTACTCGGGTAATCTCTCCAAGCCTTTGCTTTTTCACCCACAAGGTATGAAGTGGGGTGTGATCTCTAAACCACCTCCAAATCTACCATCCGATGGACCTCCAAAGCAACGTGTGACTTTGCTGATGCCAAAGACAGCAAGGGGACGAGGGGGGAGCCCTGGGTTCGATACCATCCCTGCCTCTCCCCAGCAAGTGTCTTAATCTCATTCCTCAGTTTCCCCACCTCTGAAATGGAGATAGTAAGACCTAACTCAGAGAATTCCACGCAAGACGATGGATTTAAAACACTCAGCACAGTCACAGACGTGGAGGAAGCTGTACAAACGTTTAGCTGCAATAATACTAACAAAGTGGTTATTACTATATCCAACACAGTTTGCTATGATGTTTGAATGTCCAGTAGTAAAGGCTCCCAAATCCTCCCCGACCCTAACTTCGAGTTAGTAACAGTTCATCATGGAAACGCCGTGTGCTTGATCACTTTACATATATTCCAGCCCCGAACACAGGGTTTATCAGCTTCCGTGAAGCCTTGTCATCGTGAATTCTTGCCAGGATTTGCCTGCAAAGCTTTGTGAAACTTCAGAACGAAGCCGAAATTGCCCCATTGTCAGAATAGCCAATTTACAGACTAAAGAATCCTCTTCATTCCTCACACATGGGGTCCTATAACATGATGAGGGTGATGACGTGTGCCACATGGTATATGGGCACGTGTGCCCAGGGCATATGGAAGCTTACAAAAGAAGTAGCTCAATAGTGGTAAAAGTTAGAGGCTTATATACTTTTCTTAGTAGAGAAAAAGAAGAGAGGATAAAAGGCCTCTGGGAAGAACAAATGAGTTTCTAAAAGAAAAAACAGGAGATAAGGAAGTTTGTGATTATGTTTGTTCACGCCTGTGTGAACGGTCTTTGTCTTTTTCAAGGCCTTCAAACTCCCCTGCAAAGGGTGATTTGGGGTAGGTTTGCTCTTGGCCTCTTTCCTGGGACCTAAAAGCCTCCTAGAAAAAAGGGGATTTATGGTCTTATTTCTCAGAAGTTTCTATGTTTAGTCAGATAAGGAAGTTCCAAAAAGATTTCTTTCTGCATCTGTTGAATCCCAAATATCATCAGTTTAAAATAATCTTCATCCCAGCTCTGGGGTTCTTAGTGGGTCCCCACATCAGCAATTGCACCCTAGTTTCTGTGAGCCTAAGTTCATCATTCTGAATTTTGATTTGGGGGTTTTGCTTTTTTAGATAATCTTTCATGTATGACTGAGGATCCTCACTATCAGATATTCAGAAACAAAACAACAGAGCATACACAAAAATGCCATTTCTAGCTATAAATCATGTTACTTGAGTCTGTGTAGGTACCTGAGGGAAGAAAATAAAGGTGAGAGCTCATTAGTCCTGGTTTGAATAGAGGACATTTGGAAGGAGATCTGTTTCATCTGGTGCCTTGGGAAGTGTGATCCTCGACCAGCAGTATGAGTATCACCTGCAAGCTTCTTAGAAATGCAAATCAGACCAACTGAATCTGGCATCTGCATCTCAGCAAGATTCCCCTGTGATTTACCATGTGCCCATCAAGTCTGAAAGCACTCCTCTCAATCTCAGATGCACTTTCAGATTACCTAGGGAGCTTTTAAAAGCCCCAGTATCCAGGCTGCACTCCTGACCAATTAAGTCAGACACTTGGGTTGAGATGTCCAGAGATGTACAACCTCCCCAGGTGATTCTAATGTGTAGCCAAGATGGAGAATCACTCACTAAATAAGAGAGAAGCTTAATAATGGCCCCTTTGGTAAACCCTTTGAAGTAAGGTTACTAAAAAGAAAAGAAAAGTAAATACCCAGAAACCAGCTTATGAAAAACAGTGAAGCCTTTAGGTGGTGAAATCCCAAACTGAAAGGCTATAGCAGTAAGCTTGCCAAAGGTTGGGCTCCTCTGACCATTTCATAAGGAAGCTCAGGGAGATAGAGGAGTTTTCTCTGAACTTGAATAGAGCTAGTCTGCCTGGAAAAACAGACTTGAAGCAGACAAACAAGAGATCCACAGTGCGGGGCCAGACTCGGGGCCTCCATGAAAATTCATCTTTATTGAAGTTGTTACACCCCAGGAAGGAGCTTCAATTTGAGGAAGATGTCAAATTATTAATCAGTTTTTTTAATCAGCTGCAAGCTTAATTTGAAAGGATATCAGGAAGGAAATGCTGCTTTGAAATGAAGTATGTGCATTTATTTTAAAATCAAGCAGGCCCCTTGCAGTGAAGATAGGAAGTCTATGGTTTTAGTATTAGCGGGAACTTAGCAATCAACCAAGGGCTACTTACTTCATACTCACACTGGAGTATTTGCTTTGCAGAGGCCTGGAAGTTAGAATTCCAGACATCTACCCTGAGGTCTTGTGTTCTTTCTGCTCCCTTATATTTCTTTCTTATATCTTAGATGATATCACATGATAAAGACAGAAAATGGATTCCAAGGTATGCTGGCTTCCTGTGATAAGATTCCTTTTCTCTTCTGGAACACCACTGACTGAGCTGCTCATTGCCTCTCTAATGCCCTTTGGGCTCCATCACCGTTTTCCAAAGCGGGGGACATTTACAGTTGGTCAGGCTGTGTACTGCACAACTCCAGAGGATTCCATTTGCATTGCAGTCTATGGCTCCTGGAGCCCTGAAACATGGTGGCCTTGATAGGGGGTCATCAGATCATTATGGGAAGAAAATAGACATATCATCACGTGGCATAATATCAAGTTATTTCCTGTTCATTTCTTTTTCAGTCTTTCTCATTTCGTTAAAGAGAAAGTCTCCATGTGGTTCTGGCATGCATTTAGCAGCTCTCTCACCCAGCTATTCACCCTTTAATAGAGAGCACGCTTCTGTTTAAAGCCTTGACAGGCCATAGAATTACTCAGTAGGGTTATAAAGTTTTATCACTGCATCTGTTTAAATAAGAAATCAGGTCAGGGCTTCCCTGGTGGCGCAGTGGTTGAGAGTCCGCCTGCCGATGCAGGGGACACGGGTTCGTGCCCCAGTCCGGGAGGATCCCACATGCTGCGGAGCAGCTGGGCCCGTGAGCCATGGCCGCTGAGCCTGCGTGTCTGGAGCCTGTGCTCCGCACCCGGAGAGGCCGCAACAGTGAGAGGCCTGTGTACCGCAAAAAAAAAAAAAAAAATGAAGAAGATCAAATCAGGTCAATTTAGTGAGAATAAGTAAATAAATAATAATTAAGTTTTCCATGGATATGGCAAAAATATATGACAGTAGTTCCTATGTGATTGGAGTTTGGCAAACAGTGGACAGACAGTATGTCAGAATGATCACAAACACAAGGTCCTGGCATGTAGCTGGGAGAGTGCATTTTTTATAAGGGGAAATGGTAAAATTATGTTGATTTGACTTAAACCAATTCTGCTCTATTAGCAACATCTAGTCAATTCTTTTTCTGCCTAATTTTTTCTGCCTTTGGATAATAGGTACGGCCTGTTTAACCACATCATTATGGTCCTTTTAGAACAGTAGTTGCAAGGTAGAAAAGGCAATCCCTGGCCCTGAGTTCTGGTTTATTTAAAGGTCACAGAGCACCAGACAATTGCTATGATTCGCCTCTCAGAATTATGGGCTCTGTTTTTCTTTGTCAGATTCAGGGAAGCTTATTTCCTTGGAATGGCAAGGATTTGCCAGCAGAGAGACGACTACAAATGGCAACGCACTTTCTGAAAAATGCAGAAACAAAACAAACACCAGAAAAAAAATAAGAATCTGATGCCGTAAATTTCTGCACTAAGGAACAGCTCCGAACTGTACACCAAGCTGTTTTATGAGGCATTCGTATTAAGTCTTAGGATTGATTTGTTTTTTAATCACATTCATGATATTGAATACAGAATACATCAGACCAAAGGCCACATCCTAGGGTTTTTTTTAATAGCATTAAGATAGACAAGGCACTTTAAGATGTAAGATTTCATTTCCCAAGGAATCTCCTCGTTATAAAGATTATAACGAGTGACTGGAACCTAGAGATTCTGGCTCCCCGCCTAAAGCTAACCTGCATCTGATACTGAGAGGCTCTGGACCAGGAACTCTCAGAGCCCCTTCTGAGAGGAAAGTGGGCAGGACATGGAAAATCCAGAAGCACTGAGTGGAAAATAGTCCTCTGAGAATTGTCAGGAATTCGGGAATCCAAACCCAAACTCGTCCGGTGGATTCACTCAGGGTCACAGAGCAGTTGGAAAAACCAGCTCTCAGCAATGTGGCTCTCATCCCAAATAAATTGGGAAGTAAATGGAACACGGTGCCTGGGATCACTCGGTGTAACAAGCACATGCCCCAGTTAGATTCCAGAATATACAGTCTGCCCAGGTACTGTGAACTAAGAATTAAGGGCTCTGCGTGCCACATCAGACACTTTACCACTGGAAATCGTGGGTTTGATTTCTAAAGGCACCCGTTTCTCTATTGCTGTGATTTTTAGTAACTTGATTTCTTATCTATGTTCCACATTTTTTTTCTGCCATCTGAGGATAAAATATTTTTATATCTTCACGTGTGAAAGAATTATAGATAAGATGAACATTTAAAAACTGCATATATCTATTCCATTTCCATCATAATTACAAGCTGGTAGTTGGTTTTCTTTACCACCTGCAAGCACTTAAAATAATCTTTCCAGCTGTTACAATTACATCTTAATTATTTCTGAGCAGATCCCGTTTTTCATCCTTGCTAAGGTTGCATGATTAATTTGTTTAATCTCTGATACCTAATCTTTTTATTATCTTTTGTGTCTTTTGTTCTCTTCTGTGACCGACACAGACATTTATTCAAGTCCAAAAAACATTATCATCATCTCTTTTCTGACATGCACTTTTCCTGCAGATGATCCGAATTCTGCTTTTCTGCAAAAGCACCAAGCACATTTATATATAGCTTAAGTCAAATATAATAATAGTTACCGGTTTTTGATCTAATGGTCATTTAAGTTTCCATAATGAATAGCTTTATACACATGATCTTGTTGAGTCAGAGATGTATTTTTAATTTTGATTGTATTACAAATCTCCCTCCAGTGACATAGTACCTCCAATTCAATAAGATATAAATCTTTTTTCCCCACACCCTCATCAACGCAGCACATATAATATTCTTTTAAATCTTGCTATACTTTATTGGAAAAATGAAATTTTGTTGTCTTAATTTGGATTTCATTAATCCAAATTAAGTAAAGATGCTTAATCATGAGTGAGATTAAGTATCTTTGTATATGTTCATAAGCCACTAGGATTTATTTTTCCCCCCAATCAGCCTGTTTATATTTTTTGACCAAAAAATTATTTGTATATTTACATTGTTTCCCATTGGTCTGTTGGTCATTTACTAATTGACTCATAGAATTTTTATATATTAAGTAAACTGACATTTTACTCTATGTTTGAACGTTTTCTCAGTTTGAGCTCTTTTTTTTTAAATTTATGGGGTTTTTTTCCCCATGTAAAAATTTCTAAATGTTACATGATGAAATATAAAGTTTTTCATGACGTTTGGGTTTTGTGTCATGCCTTCTCCATTCAGAAAATTTTTTTTAATGATTGTACATTTTTTCTAATAATTTTATGTTTTATTTGTAAGATACACATATTTACTGCCCTTGAAATTTACTTGGGTAGTAAGAGTAAGGTAGAAACCCAACTTTATTTTTCCCCCCTGGCCAGCCAGTAGTTCCAGCACTACTGGTTGAGGACCCATCCTTTACCCTACGTTTATCCCATTCAAAATTGACCTTTATATTTATGTCTACTTCTAGACTCCCTGATCCATTGCAGTCATCTGACTCTTCCTGAGACGGTAGCAAGCTGTGGTCATGACTGAGCTTTTGTAATAGCATTTGATTTCTCATAAAGCTAATTTCCCTTTTATTCTCTCTCTTTTCTGGGATTTTTATATGTATATGTTACCTAGAGGATTCCTGTTTTCATAAGGATCTTATCAGGGTTAGATGTTAAATAGTATCTAATGCCACTTCAACATCTACTGGAGATAACCATGTGCTTTTTCTTCTGTGATAGATTAATGCGGTGAATCATAGTAATAGACTTCCAAATACTGAGCCATGCTTTCATTCCTAGCATTAACCACATTGAGTCATGGTGAGGCATTCTCTTGAGGTATAACTAAAGTCATTTTACTAAAACTTCTTTTAGTTTTCTTTTTTACATCACTAATTCTTGGGTAAGATGCGTTTGTAGCATCCTTTTACTTTGGAGGGGAGTGCAGATTTGGATTTTATACTTAGGCCAGCTTCATAAAAAGAAAGTAGAAGGGGCCACCCAGCAAGGAATGTGGGAGGCCCCTAGGACAGCAGTCCAGACAGACCAGGAAGGAACCTGGGACCTCAGTCCTACAACCTCAAAGGCCAAATTCTGCCAGCATCAGGAATGACCTTGGAAGCACATTTTCCCCCAGGACTTCCCCACAGGCACTCAGCCCTGCTGACGCCTTGATTTCGGTCTTGGGATACCCAGTCACACCATGGGCGACTTCTCCATCACTCTCTAACTAGTAGAATAGCTCAAGTGCCATCCAAACTTGAATGTGCTCAGAATCACCTGGCGAGATGAATGAATGCAGATTCAGGAGGTCAGAGGTGGGATTTGAGACTCTGCGTCTCTAACAAGCTCCCAGGTGATGCTGATACTGCCGGTTCCCAGGCCACACTGTGTGCGGCAAGGATATAAACAGCCTTGGAGCCTTACCCACCTGTACCTTGTAAGTTGGGTAAACTTCACCTGCAGAACCACTGGAGTCTACTGCTTTCTTGTGTGTGTGAGCAGAGCTCTTCGACAACTCTCTCAATTTCTTTTATGAGAATCTAATTAGATTCTCTTTCTCATCTACTATAATTTCTGTTCTTTACATTTTTCTAGAAATTAATGCATGTAATCTGAGTTTTCAAATTCGTTTCCATAGAGTTGAGCAAAATAAGTTTTTATAATAATTCCCGTTCTCTCCTTAGAAAATGTTTATTCATATATTTTTACAATGTAGGTGTAGACTTTCCCCCCATTCTTCTTAGATTATCTGACAACTTTTTTTTGCAAAGGACCAGCTCTGGATTTATTCATTAGTTCTATCATTTTTCTGTTTTCCTTTACCACTTGCTTTATCCTGACTTCTTTAAATTTATTTTTGCTTCTCTTTAACTGTCATTTGAATATTTCCTTATTGTCATTATTGGCATGTGTGTAACATCCTCTTTCGGAGGAACATGAACCAGAGTTAACAAATCGAAGCTCTAAGCCTAAGTCTCTGGCCACTTCTGACCCCACCTCCCGGACCACACATGCCAGATGCAGGGTCTTGGCATGAATATTTTTAACCAGACTCTCACCTAAGGGACGGCCACCTTAAATGCCAAAGCCTTCAGACATCACTGTAAGAACAGGTTTGGCAGGCGTGTGTTCCCACAGCAGTGGAGCAGGTGAGGAAATGATGGGGCGAAACATCACCTGAGAGGCTAAAGTGAAGGGCGGTGGGGTTCGATCCCCTTTCAGCACCGGACACCCCCTGCACACTGCCCCACGTGCCTGACTGTGTCTGGGGCTGCCTCCACTCAGGCTTCTGTTCTTTCCTAACCAGGACTGTTCAGCGCCATCGTGGGAAAATCCAAAGGAGCACAAACACCCAGCTTTGGGGTAACTTCCCAGGTCCTTGATTCCTCCTTCATCTGGGCTTCTCTTTAATCCCAGTTCCTCCCCCTCTCTTTCTGTCTGTCTTTCCCTTTGTCCCATACAATAGATTTTGAAGCCCAAGGAGGTTGGAGTTCTGTCCAGCCCCCGCTCTAAGCTGTCCACCCTCTGACCGCCCCCCCACCCCCGCCTGGCACCATCCTTAGAGACACCTCTCTCCCTGTTCCCACGCCTGCCGGGACTCTCAGCTGTCACCTCCATCATGTGGGGCTGGGAAGGGCAGGTGACACAGGCGTGCACGTTGCTATAGCAACTTCTCCGTTGATGGCAGAACCACCAGCTGCAGCGAGTCACAGCGTTCATTTCTGTCTCGCTCTTATGCAGGGCAATGTTATGAGAAGCCCATGAAAATGAAGTCGATCTGAGCTCAGGGTTGTCCACTGATGTCTGTGTCTGTCATTGCCTCTGTCAAGGCAGGGCCCCGTGCTAACTTTTCCTACTACACTGCACTTTTGAACATCCTTGTATATCACTTGGGCCATTCAAGGGAGCACAATGTTCCAGATTAATCTGGTGCCACTTCCTTTTCTGACTTGTCATCCAGAAGACTCTCACGGAAATCCCTGCGTGTGAATCCTTCCCGGGGAGCCCTGCCGGTCCCCACCTAGAAGTGCCGCTTCTGTCTTTGCCGGCAGTTCGGGGCCTGCGTCCTGCCTGTGGTTTCTGAAGTGGCAGAAACCTTATGCTAGACGAAGTCTTTGACCCAACGCCAGCTGTTTTACTCATTTGAGAAGATCTTTGCTCAGTTCTCTGTGTTCTGCACAGACTGTTCGGAAATGTCTAAAGACCAGGTGGATCCTTGACTCGGCTGTTGAGCTCCTGCCTGGGAACAATCCTGAAAGGCTTTAAAAATTAAAAAAAAAAAAAGTAATATCAATTTTATGTTAAATCGTAAAATGTACATAAAAATCCGTATGAATGTGGGGTGTAGTTATTTTAAACATAGAGAATGAGATTAATCGTGAAATTTCCCCACGAGAAAAGGCTAAAAGTGGTTTTCAAGAATTTACTTGGGAATTTTAACTTTTAGGAAATGGGAAAGGATAAAGACAGAAATGATAAATTTGTAAATAACTTCAATTGCTGAAATGCTTTCAGTGCATGGTTTTGTTTTATCCTGACAGTAGCTCTACGTGGTCTGAGTGGACATTATTAACCACATTTTAAAGATTAAAAAAAGTGCAACTCGGAGAGGAAATGTACTCATTCCCACAGTAAACATCTAATGAGTGGCCCAGCAGCGACTATGCATTAGCAAACCCTGCGGGGCTTTTTGGCCACCCTGACGCCTCCTCCCCATTCCCCATCAGGAGAGAGTCTTGATGTGCTGTCAGGACTGTGAACCAGTGGGTCCCAGTATTTATAGCACTTTGCTCAGAAGTCTACAGAAAATAACATCCTCAGGTCTAAAATTCGGGCATACTCACCTCTGATTCAGTGCTTTTCCCACTTTTCCTTTCTCTCAATGAAACATTTGAGTCTAACTATAAAAAGATTCCAGTTCTTTACTCTGAACTGTCTTCCTGTCTTCTATCATCCCTTCAGTATAATGCAGAAGCCTGAAATCAGTAATTTGCATGTCTGTAGGTAAACCCCTGATACTAAATATACCGTCCTTTTTATTTCCACTATCCCTTTTTTGGTTTGGAATAAATCATCCCCAAGCCTGCTAGAGCCAATTCAATATTATTTCACACTTGGTTGACATGAATGAGAAGAGCTATGACAGAGCAACGTGGCTGGTACTGGAAGCTTATCACGTTATCTTGGTACTGACGTGAACCAGCACCAAGGAGGCGTCTCTTTGTGGGGGAACATCAGGAAGCTGTCATGAACAAGCATCATTTGTTTCACAAGATGCTCTTTGATGGCCATTCCACCTGCCAGCCAGAAAACACAGCCGCCTTTTGAGATCTGAGGTTAATTCAAGGAAAGAACAGTTCAAAAAACGATGAAAATACCTAGCATGGGGGTTGTGTATTCTATTTTCTGAGATCAACCTTGGAAGAAAAGACATTGTCTTGGGGCTGAAATTTTAAACTTTCACTTGTGCTAATGCAGCCGGAAAACGTATTTCCAAAGCAAGAGCCCAGCGGGACATTGATAAAAGACTTAAAATATATAGAGACTTAATGTTTAAAGCCCTTTAGTTTTGCTTGTTCTCCCCTCTAATAGACCCCAGAGGAGGCAGAATCCCGTCGGCTGGCTGTGATCTGGGTCATATACCACTGTGTTCTCAGAAACTGTCCTCTTCTCTATACTGGTTTCCGAACACTTAGGAACAGAAAGGGTCAGTTTTACATTTAGATGAAATAGCAGTTACAACACAGACATCCTGCAAAGCCAAAGCCCCGTGGATATTGATGGAGCTGGTCCACAGAGAGCTGGAGTATAATCATCATCTTCCACTGAAGGCAACATTGTCTGCAAGTTGAGATACAGAGGTTGTAGCAGAAGATTAGATGTTTTTAATGCATATTATTATTCATTCTACTACCTTGAAAGACATAGGATGATAACAAAATCAGTAATGTCTAGGCATTTCCAAACGAGCCATCCACAGTCAAATTATGGCCTTTGAATTTACTAGAAATTTCCACAAAGGGGGAGTAAAAGAAGACCCTTCGTCTTTGCCTGATTCCTCAAATGATTAAATGTGTTTAAATATTCTTACAAATGATGAAACTCATCTTCTGACTAGAATTTAGGTGATTAAAAAAAAAAGTTACTTTCACTGAACTCCCAAACCACCAATTCTGCAAGTCCAAAGCCTCTGCTGGGACCTGCATGGTGCCTGGTGGATGCGTTTCTCAGCAGAAATTTGAAGGCAGTGGCTCCAGGGTCTCCTGAAGACGTGTTGGTCTTCTGAATGGTGCCAAGTCTTGATCACAGTCTAGAAGAAAAGGTGGAATACATCAAGGAATGTCTTTAAAAGACATATTTTGGCTTACTCACTGTGATTGGGTTGCTTTCTTCTTCTTTCTTATTATTGTTAGTTTCTCAACTACCCCCTCCTTAGAAACTGAGGCCATTTCCATGAATCAGCAGACAATTCTGGCTAAGACTGCCCTGCTGATAAGGAACCCACAAATTGTATTAGCAGGTGTGTTCACCTGGCCTGGTAACCATCATAACTGTGACCCAGCATTTCACCAAGTGAGAATCAGTCACTCTGGTGCTATGGGACCCCGGACACACCACATTCCTGTGTGGTCTCAGGCTTTCCACCCAGCGGACTGCATTCTGCCACTGCACAGCCCACCCATGCAAGAACCAGCAGCAAGGAGACAAGAATTCTTTCCAAAAACAAATCAATAAACTCCAGAGAAACCAACAACCCAGTATTTTTAAAAAAAAATCTGTTTTCTTTCATATATGCCTGTGAATGCATCCGTACCATCAAGAACCTATGTGCCGACATCACAATGTTACCGAATTGGGTCCCACCACTCGCCACTCGAAAAATCAATACTCGAGAGAGACAAATGTCGGTAGAAAGGAAAATTGCTTTTAATCAGAAGGCCGCAGCCTGGGGAGATGGTGGACTCAGTGTCCCCCAAAAACCACCTCCGAAGATTCTGCTCAGCCATGAAAGTTTAAGGGAAAGAAGGAAGTCATCTCAGTGAATCACTGAGATGGGGGAGGTCAGAGTCGTCCCCATCCGCCACTGTGTGCAGGCTTGTCCACTCCTCGTGATACATCATCTCCTTAGATGCTGCCTTGTTCACACAGTTTGTCCATGAGATTCCCGAAGAGATCTGGTCATCTGTTAATTACTTGTTCTTCACTTCTTTGATCCACAGAAAGAACCAACAGATTAGGCAAGGTATTGTGTGAGCAAAAGATTTGAAAGGTGTGGTAGGGCCAGAGGTGAGTAGAACATGGGTGCCTGGTTTAAGGTTAGTGACAAGACAAAAGGGTGCCCCCTGCTAAGAGCTCTTTCCTGCCGAAAGCTGCTTACTTTCTTCCTCCCTGATGCGCATGCTTTAGAGAATCACCTATTTCAAATCAGGAAAGGTCTCCAAGGACATGTCTAAGATAACTGTTTATTAAATTCTCGGCTGTTTTTTCTTAGACTGCTCTTAATATTGAGCAGTCATAGACTCTCCCCCTCTACATTCAAAATACTAAAGGATTGTCCTCAGAAATGAAAGCAGGGTTCCATTAGGAGCTTTCACAAGACTAGAAAGAAATAGGGCTAAAGGAAATGAAGCCAAGGGGCATTCTGTCATGCGGATCATTTAAAAGCACACAGTGAGTCAGCACACCACCATCCCCCAAAAAAAGACAAGGTCTCAGAAGGAATTATTTCAGTTCCTTCTCAGGCATCATGTTAAATGAAAACACACATGCACAGGAACAGCAGGAGATGTGAATCACCGGAGTCTCGATTAAACCTCTGCTGCTCAAAGTGAGGTGTGTACTCACACTCCCCCGCAGCCCATCAGAAATGCAGACTCGCAGCCCAAGGCACTCAGAATCTGCATTTTAATCAGATTCCAGGTGGTTTGTGGGAGCCTTCAAGTTGGAAAGCTCTGAACCAAAGCACTCAGGAATCGTTTTATTTATTTTCTCCTAAAGGCACATCAGAATGAGGTATACAGAGGAAGACAAAGCCTACACAACCCGCTCGAGGCCAGTGAACCCCCTTCTCCTAGTTACTCAAGGCTGAGGTGCTTCATCCCTGACCTCTGGAGCCCTGTGTGAGGGCCAGCACCTAGGTATTCTAATCCAAATACCTCCTACAGTTACTCAGACAAAAGAATGCAATGGCAGCCTCATTTGGGAGTATCAGTGGATCTCCTTCCCGAAAGGCAACTGAGACGGTTTAGAAGTTGGCTAAAAAAACCGATGGAAGGAGGGAATTTAGTAAAAATCGATTGCTCTTTCAGTACCTTCATTTACAGTTGGCATTATTTAAACAGTCAAGATCTATAGTGGAGGACGGCAATCTCCTTTATTCTGTTTCTTTTCACCTAATTAGCCTCTTTTGGTCACTGGATCTCCGACACTGGAGCAAGCAGCTGCCACTTGGCCGCTCTTTTAAGAAGCTGGAAACGTAAGGCTTGATTACCTTCCCACGTCGAAGCCCAAAATTCATACTCTCTTCACTGTTGGGGCTCTGAAATTCTGGCTGGTCACCTTTCTGTAGAAACTGAAGTGAAGGATGTAGTAGAAACACAAAACGGAGGCTCACCAAGGTCCTGCCACATAGGGTTTGCTTGGCTAAAATCCTGCTGGCCCTGAGAAATCTCCCCCTCCTGAAAATGCGATCAGCAATACCCTCTCTGAAAATAAAGGAGCATCCCCTGAGATCTTCAACGTCTTACTTGACAACAGTTTGTTTTCATAGGAGTTTCCAAAGTATCAGTCAGTAGTGAATGGCTAAAACAGTTTGAAAAAAATTGTTTTCTGCCATAGAGCTCAGATTTGAAGAGAGTGAATAAAGTGAAAGGTAGCAAAGAAACTGGGAAGAACAAAGACATATTTACAACATGGAGCGCAGACTCCACTACAAAAAGAATGTTGCAATTTAAATTAAATTATAATTAATAGCAGCAGTTTTGTTGAAGTATCTCAAATTATCCCATTAGATGCTGAAGCCCAAGTGGTTTCCATGGCAATATTTTCTCTAGATGTCAGCTACTATCTAATTTTTTGGTCCCTGGTATATGACAACCTGAAGCATTTAGTGCCTTTCATTTGGGGGAGTTTTCTGCTAGACAATCTCGGTTTATTTTTATATGCATTTAAATGTGTGTTTTATGTGCTATTGGTTTCTGAGCCTAAAGTCTACAATTTTACGTATTTTGAAATTTAGTAAATAAGAATCACAATTACCTCGTTTATGTTCTGTATTTTTAAAATTATTTTTGTCTTTTATTTTTATACAACTTTAAAGGTTACACTCCATTTACAGTTATTACAAACTATTGGCTATATTCCCCATGTTGTACAATACATCCTTGTAGCCTATCTTACACCCAATAGTTTGTACCTCCCACTTATTGTCTGTCTTTTTGATTATAACCATCCTAAGTGGGTATGAAGTATCTCACTGTGGTTTTGATTTGCATCTTCCTGAAGGGTAGTAATATTGAATGACTTTTCATGTGTTTATCAGCCACTTCTATATCTTATTTGGATAAATGTCAATTCAAATCCTTTGCCCACTTAAAAAATTGGGCATGTCTTTTTATTATTGAGTTGTAAGTGATCTTTATATTTTCTAGATATAAGTTATTTCCCTTATCCCCAGATAAGATATATACCTTATCAGATATATAATTTGTCAATTCTTTTTAACCTATGGGTTGTCTTTTTACTTTTTTTATGGTGTCCTTTGAAACACAAAAGTTTTAAATTTCAATGATGTCCAATTTTTTTTTTCATTGTTTGTGCTTTTGGTGTCATATTTAAGAAATTATTACCTAATCCAAGATCATGAAGATTTATGCCTATGTTTTCTTCTAAGAGTTTTATAATTTTAGTTCTGAAATTTAGGTCTTTGATCCATTTTGAGTTAACTTTTGTATATATGGTGTGAAATTGGGGTCCAACTTCATTCCTTTGCATGTGGAGTCCAGTTATTATTGTGATATAATTCACATATTATACAATTTACCCATTTAAAGTGTACAATTCAATGGCTTTTGGTATATTACATTATTAATCTTTTAAAAATGGTAATAAAATATATATAACATACATTTGCCATTTTAAACATTTTTAAGTGTTTAATTCAGTGGCATTAGTCACACTCAGAATACTGTGTAACCATTACCACTATCTATTTCCAAAACTTTTTCATCATCCCAAATAGAAGTTTTCACCATAGGCAATAACTCCCCATTCCTCTCTCCCCAGTCCCTCGTAAGCTCTAATCTACTTTCTGTCTCTATGAATTTGTCTACTCTAGGTAACTCATGAAATGGAATCATACAACGTTTGTCCTTTTGTATCTGGTTTATTTCACTTACCATAATGTTCATCTATGTTGTAACATGTATCAGTACTTCATTACTTTTTATGGTTGGAAAATATTCCAATGTATGTACCACATTTTATTTGCCCATGGACGAATATTTGGGTTGTTTCTACTTTTTGGCCAATATGAATAATGCTGCTATACACATCAGCACACAAGTGCTGATGAACGCTTGCTTTCAGTTCCTTTAGATATATACCTAGGAGTGGAATTGCTGGATCATATGATAATTGTATGTTTAGCTTTTTTTTTTAATAGATCTTTATTGAACTATCATTACCTCACAATACTCTGTTAGCTTCTGTTGCACAACAAAGCCGATCAGCCATACGCATACACGTCCCCATATCCCCTCCCTCTTGAGCCTCCCTCTCATCCTCCCTATCCCACCCCTCTAGGTCATCGCAAAGCACCAAGCCAATCTCCCTGTGCTACACTGCTGCTTCCCACCAGCCAACTGTTTTGCATTTGGTAGTGTATGTATGTCAATGCTACTCTCACTTTGCCCCAGCTTCGCCTTCCCAACCCATGTCCTCAAGTCCATTTTCTATGTCTATCTCTTTATTCCTGCCCTGAAACTAGGTTCATCAGTACCTTTTTTTTTTTTTTTTTTTTTTTTTAGATACCATATATATGCATTAGCATACGGTATTTGTTTTTCTCTTTCTGACTTACTTCACTCTGTATGACAGACTCTAGGTCCATCCACCTCACTACAAATGACTCAATTTCGTTTCTTTCTATGGCTGAGTAATATTCCATTGTATGTGTGTTCCACATCTTCTTTATCCATCCATCTGTCGATGGACATTTAGGTTGGTTCCACGTCCTGGCTATTGTAAATAGTGCTGCAATGAACCTTATGGTACATGTCCCTTTTTGAATTATGGTTTTCTCAGGGTATATGTCCAGTAGTGGCATTGCTGGGTCATATGGTAGCTCTATTTTTAGTTTTTTAAGGAACCTCCCTACTGTTCTCCATAGTGGCTGTATCAATTTACATTCCCACCAACAGTGCAAGAGGGTTCCCTTTTCGCCGCACCCTTTCCAGCATTTATTCTTTCTAGATTTTTTGATAAAGGCCATTCTGACTGGCATGAGGTGACACCTCATTGTATTTCTGATTTGCATTTCTCTAATAATTAATGATGTTGAGCATATTTTCAAGTGCCTCTTGGCCATCTGTATGTCTTCCTTGGTGAAATGTCTATTTAGGTCTTCCACCCATTTTTTAACTGGATTGTTTGGTTTTTTGATATTGAGCTCCATGAAGTGTTTGTGTATTTTGGAGATTAATCCTTTGTCTATTGTTTCATTTGCAAATATTTTCTCCCATTCTGAGGGTTGTCTTTTTGTCTTGTTTATGGTTTCCTTTGCTGTGCAAAAAGCTTTTAAGTTTAATTAAATCCCATTTGTTTATCTTTGTTTTTATTTCTGTAACTCTAGGAGGTGGGTCAAAAAAGATCTTGCTGTGGTTTATGTCAAAGGGTGTTTTTCCTGTGTTTTCCTCTAGGAGTTTTATAGTATCTCGTCTTACATTTAAGTCTTTAATCCATTTTGAGTTTATTTTTGTGTATGGTGTTAGGTAGTGTTCTAATTTCATTCTTTTACATGTAGCTGTCCAGTTTTCCCAGCAACACTTATTGAAGAGGCTGTCTTTTCTCCGTTGTATGTTTTTGCCTCCTTTGTCATAAATTAGGTGCCCATATGTGCATGGGTTTATCTCTGGGCATTCTGTCTTTCACCATTGATCTATATTTCTGTCTTTATGCCAGTACCATACTGTCTTAATTACTGTAGCTTTGTGGTATAGTTTGAAGTTGGGGAACCTGATTCCTCCAACTCTGTTTTTCTTTCTCAAGATTGCTTTGGCTATTTGGGGTCTTTTGTGTTTCCATACGAATTGTAAAATTTTTTGTTCTAATTCTGTGAAGAATGCCATTGGTAGTTTGATAGGGATTGCAATGAATCTATAGATTGCTTTGGGTGGTATAGTCATCTTCACAGTATTGATTCTTCCAATCCAAGAATGTGGTATATTTCTCCATCTGTTTATGTCATCTTTTATTTCTTTCATCAGTGTTTTATAGTTTTCTGAGTACAAGTCTTTCACCTCCTTAGGCAGGTTTATTCCTAGGTATATTATTCTTTTTGTTGCAGTGGTAAATGGGAGTGTTTCCTTAATTTCTCTTTCTGATTTTTCATTGTTGGTGTATAGGAATACCAGAGCTTTCTGTGCATTAGTTTTGTATCCTGCAACCTTACCAAATTCATTGATTAGTCCTAGTAGTTTTCTGGTGGCATCTTTAGCATTTTCTATGTATATTACCATGTCATCAGCAAACAGTGACAGCTTTACTTCTTCTTTTCCAATTTGTATTCCTTTTATTTCTTTTTCTTCTCTGATTGCTGTGGCTAGGACTTCCAAAACTATGTTGAATAAGAGTGGTGAGAGTGGGCAACCTTGTCTTGTTCCTGTTCTTAGTGGAAATGCTTTCAGTTTTTCACCATTGAGTATGATGCTTGCTGTGGGTTTGTCATATATGACCTTTATTATGTTGAGGTAGGTTCCCCCTATTCCTACTTTCTGGAGAGTTTTTATCATAAATTGGTGTTGAATTTTTTCAAAAACTTTTTCTGCATCTACTGAGATGACCATATGGTTTTTATTCCTAATTTGTTAATGTGGTGTATCACATTGATTGATTTGCCTATATTGAAGAGTCCTTGCATCCCTGGGATAAATCTCACTTGATCTTGGTGTATGATCCTTTTAATGTGCTGTTAGATTCTGTTTGCTAGTATTTTGTTCAGGCTTTTTGCATCTATGTTCATCAGTGATATTGGTCTATAATTTTCTTTTTTTGTGATATCTTTTTCTGGTTTTGGTATCAGGGTGATGGTGGCCTCATAAAATGAATTTGGGAGTGTTCTCCCTCTGCAATTTTTTGGAAGAGTTTGAGAAGGATCGGTGTTAGCTCTTCTCTAAATGTTTGATAGAACTCACCTATGAAGCCATCTGATCCTGAACTTTTCTTTGTTGGAAGATTTTTAATTATGGTTTCAATTTCATTACTTGTGATAAGTCTGTTTATATTTTCTAATTCTTCCTGATTCAGTCTTGGAAAATTGTACCTTTCCAAGAATTTGTCCATTTCTTTGTGGTTGTCCATTTTATTGGCATATAGTTGTTTGTAGTAGTCTGTTATAATCCTTTGTATTTCTGCAGTGTCAGTTCTGATTTCTCCTTTTTCATTTCTAATTTTATTGATTTGCATCCTCTCCCTTTTTTTCTTGATGAGTCTGGCTAAGGGTTTATCAATTTTGTTTATCTTCTCAAAGAACCAGCTTTTAGTTTTATTGATCTTTGATATTGTTTTCTTTGTTTCTATTTCATTTATTTCTGCTCTGATCTTTATGATTTCTTTCCTTCTACTGACTTTGGGTTTTCTTTGTTCTTCTTTCTCTAGTTATTTTAAGTGTAGGGTTAGATTGTTTATATGAGATTTTCCTTGTTTTTTGAGGTGAGATTGTATTGCTATAAACTTCCCTCTTAGAACTGCTTTTGCTGCGTCCCATAGGTTTTAGGTCATCATGATTTCATTGTCATTTGTTTCTATGTATTTTTTTATTTCTTCTTTGGTTTCTTCAGTGATCTCTTGGTTATTTAGTAGCACACTGTTTAGCCTCCATGTATTTGTGTTTTTTACAGTTTTTTTCCTGTAATTGATTTCCAGTCTCATAGCGTTGTGGTCGGAAGAGATGCTTGATACGATTTAAATTTTCTGAGGCTTGATTTGTGACCCAAGATGTGATCTATCCTGGAGAATGTTCCATGTGCACTTGAGAAGAAAGTGTATTCTGCCACTTTTGGGTGGAATGTTCTATAAATATCAATTAGACCTACCTGATCTATTGTGTCATTTAAAGCTTGTGTTTCCTTATTTATTTTCCGTTTGGATGATCTGTCCCTTGGTGTAAGTAGGGTGTTAAACTCCCCTACTATTATTGTGTTACTGTCTATTTCTTCTTTCATGGTTGTTAGCATTTGCCTTATGTATTGAGGTGCTCCTATGTTGGGTGCATAAATATTTATAATTGTTATATCTTCTTCTTGGATTGATCCTTTGATCATTATATAGTGTCCCTCCTTATCTCTTGTAACAGTCTTTATTTTAAAGTCTATTTTATCTGATATGAGAATTGCTACTCCAGCTTTCTTTTGATTTCCATTTGCATGGAATATCTTTTTCCATCCCTTCACTTTCAGTCTGTATGTGTCCCTAGGTCTGAAGTGCGTCTCTTCTAGACAGCATACATATGGGTCTTGTTTTTGTATCCATTCAACCAGTCTGTGTCTTTTGGTTGGGGCATTTAATCCATTTACATTCAAGGTTATTATTGATATATATGTTCCTATTACCATTCTCTTAATTGTTTTGGGTTTGTTTTTGTGGGTCTTTCTCTTCTGTTGTGTTTCCTGCTTAGAGAAGTTTCTTTAGCATTTGTTGTAAAGCTGGTTTGGTGGTGCTGAATTCTCTTAGCTTTTGCTTCTCTGAAAAGCTTTTGACTTCTCCATCAAATCTGAATGAGATCCTTGCTGGGTAGAGTAATCGTGGTTGCATCACTTTAAGTATATCCTGCCACTCCCTTCTGGCCTGCAGAGTTTTCCACTGAAAAATCAGCTGATAACCTTATGGGCATTCCTTTATATGTTACTTTTTGTTTTTCTCTTGCTGCTTTTAATATTTTTTCTTTGAATTTAATTTTTGTTAGTTTGATTAATATGTATCTTGGTGTGTTTTTCCTAGGGTTTATCCTGTATGGGACTCTCTTTGCTATTTCCTTTTCCATGTTAGGGAAGTTTTCAATTATAATCTCTTCAGATATTTTCTCAGACCCTTTCTTTTTCTCTTCTTCTTCTGGGACCCCTGTAATTCGAATGTTGGTGTGTTTAGTGTTGTCCCAGAGGTCTCTGCGATTGTCTTCAATTCTTTTCATTCTTTTTTCTTTATTCTGCTCCTTGGCGGTTATTTCCACCATTTTGTCTTCCAGGTCACTTATTCATTCTTCTGCCTCTGTTATTCTGTTATTGATTCCTCCTAGTATATTTTTCATTTCAGTTATTATGTTGTTCATCTTGTTTGTTTGTTCTTTGGTTCTTCTAGATCTTTGTTAAACATTTCTTGTATTTTCCCAATCCGTGCCACCATTCTATTTCTGAGATTCTGGATCATCTTTACTATCATTACTCTGAATTCTTTTTCAGGTAGACTGCCTATTTCCTCTTCATTTATTTGGTCTTGTAGGTTTTTATCTTACTCCTTCATCTGTGACATATTTTTTTGCTGCCTCATTTTTTTTTTTTTTTTTTTTTTTACGAGTGTGATTGTGTTCCTGTCTTACTGGTTGTTTGGTCTGAGGCTTCCAACACTGGGGTTTATAGGCTGTTGGGTAGAGCTGGGTCTTGATGCTGAGATGAGGAACTCCATGAGGCCTCACTCCAATGACTGTTCCCTGGGGTCTGAGGTTCTCTGTTATTCCAGTGGTTCAGACTCGGAGCTCCCACTGCAGGAGCTTCAGCCTGACCCTGGTGTCGTGAACTGAGATCCCACAAGCCACCTGGGGTGGCAATAAAAAAATAAATAAATAACAAAATAACAAATAAAATTAGGCTAGTAAACTAACACATATTTTAGGAAGAATATAAAAATAAAAATATAGATGAATCAACAACCAGAAGGTACAACAGTATCACAATAGTGAAAAAGAGGAGGAGGGGGAAAAAAAGGGGGAACAGGAAGGCCTTGGCTGTCGAGAGTGGGGCCTAAGCAAGGGCAAGGCTTGGGTGGTGGGTGGGGCCAATGCTCAGGACCCACAGGGCTGGAAAAGGCCCTGGGGGCTGTGGAGGGTGGGGCTTAGGCCCAAGGAACAGAAGGGGCCCAGGTGTGACCCCCACTCCTGGTCTCAGAGGGCAAGGGACCAGCCTGGGAGCTCAGCAGTCTCCCCAGCCCGAGTGTGCGGGGCAATCGCCCTCCGCTCCTCTCCCACTCCTCCCAGAGGGCCCCTCCCGCCTGCCTCTCCTGATCTCCCCGGCTTCCCTCCTATGCCCCCAAGTACCCATGTGGCCTGGAGGGGGGATTGGAGGGCAGGGGACCGGCCTGGGCTCAGCGGGCCCCCCAGCCTGAGTGGATAGGCGATCGCCCTCTCCTCTCCCGCTCTTCCCGGAGAGTCCCTCCTACCTGCGTCTCCTGATCTCCCCGGCCTCAGGGGCGCCAATCCTGTCTGGCCTCCACTTTTCCTCCCCCACATCGGTTCCCCTACGTCCTACTGGTTCACTTTGGGGTTCCTCCCATCTCCTTGTATGGGGTTCCTCCCATCTCCAGAATACACAACAACCCTAGTTGTGGGGAGACGCTAACTCCGCATCCTCCCACACTGCCATCTTGACTCTGCCTCTTGTATTTTTTTTTTAATGCTTTACTACTGCTCTTCCTCCCTATCTGCTCAATGAGACAGGCAAGAAATTTAAGGCTAAAGAATTCAAATCTCTTTTTAGTATTCCATTCTTATGAATATCTTTTAAATCAGCTTATTGTACTTAAGTACCTGCCTTGAAGCTTCCTCTCTTAATTTTTCACATTCTGTAAAGGCAGTCAAAATTATAATCTGACAGTAATGTTTTAAAGCACAGTTAGCACTGTTCATGATTTCACAAGTGTTACCCTAATGGTGATAACCATTCTCTCTGTGCCGTTTGGGCCCATAGGGAATTGTATCTGGAATACTGGGTTTCTCTTCTTACGATGTTGGTTCAGAGTTCTTAGTTTATCACATTGCTCAGCTGATGCTATCATCATGTGGAATTATCTTTGTCAGGTAAAATGCCTCACATGCTCACTTTTGAAGCCAGACAAGTGCAGTCGGGAGCCTTTAGACATCTGTGGGCCTCCCCAGACAGCCCACCAACCACAGAGAAAACAACTGGGCTAAATCAGTTGGTCACCTTAATGATGGTGATGACTCGATAAAGCCAGTGTAGACCCCTTCTTCCTCATCAGAGGCACTTCAGCTTAGTGCCTTGCAAGTGGTTTCTGGAGCCAATTCCTGGCTCCGCTGCTTCTTGGTCATGGGACCTCAGCCAAGTGTTTAGCCTCCCAAATGGGATGAATACACCAACCTCACAAGGTCCACAGGAGGATGAAATGAGCTAATCCATGAAAAGGACTTAAAACAGTGCCTGACTTGTAGGAAGTGCTATTAATATTATTTCCTAAACAGCT
Organism: Grampus griseus; assembly: GCF_964374135.1. Lineage (NCBI taxonomy): Eukaryota > Metazoa > Chordata > Mammalia > Artiodactyla > Delphinidae > Grampus > Grampus griseus. Next base: position 7,604,672 of record NC_139003.1, on the reverse strand, counting down.
TGCTCCCCAAACTTGAATTTCATGTCAATTTACCTTTTGTGCTCTATGGTAGAAGGAAAACGCTTCTGGGCTGATTCCACCAGAGCAAACACTTGCTTTTCTGGGCCCCAGAGAGTTTTATATGTGAGGAAAGTATAGTCCAAGTAATGAGTAATTTCATGTAGTCCTAAAATTTAGAGCTTTACCACGCATCCATCACGTATGTGACGGTTGGGGGTCTTTGTTGTGCAATGTCCCTCACCTGGCGGCAGGTACGGGGTAGGCTCAGAGCTAGCTGCCCGAGGAGGGCCGCCCCCTCGCCCCGCCTGGCACACGGACAGAAGAGGCAAGGATTAGACTGTCTTTTGCTTTCCTGATGAAGTCTTCCTAGAATGTAGCAAAGGGCAGGCAAAGGCCTTTAGAAGTGGAATAAAACAGTCATGGTTTCTATTCTTTGGGGGTAAGGAGGTGTATTTTTACTCACCCTGTCCCAATTTCTGACCATCTTACTATATCTGTAAGATTAGGAGGAACAGCTGCCCCTGGGCCTGCTGTTACAGAGTGTGTGTGTTCTTCCCTTTTTTTTCCCAACCTGAAGTTGGAGGAAGGGAAAGGGCAGGTGCACCAGTGCTGAGCCCTCAGCTTGCTTCCCAGGTTGAAGACAGAGATGATGGGCAGGGAGGCTGTCTGTGTGTGGAACTGTCCGAGTGTGTTTGGGGGCCTGGGATGCACGTGCCTTCCCTGTGGGCTCTGCAGCGTCGGCCAAGCTATTTAACAGGCATGTCCACGGGAGAAGGATCCCCCACCATCAGTTCCTGCAGCAACATGTCTGCCTGTCCCTGCTGGCGGGAGGCGGGGAGGAGAGCTGATCTGTGGCTGATGGGGCAAAGGAAACATGGTCTGTCAGCGTAAAGGGGATGACCAGACAAACAGGATGTGTGCAAGGGAAACAAGCAGGAACACACTTCCAGGAGACACTAGATCAGAGCTGGAATAGCAGCACACTTTAGTGTTATCATGTAGCGTGTCAAGTGAGAAAAAACATGCACAACCAAAAAGTTGAGAATTATGTTTTATGCAGTGGACATACTGAGGACTTAAGCCCGGGAGACAGACTCTCAAATAGCTCTGAGGGACAGCTCCGAAGAGGTTAGGGAGGGGCCTGGATATATGGGAGTTTTTGCAACCAAAACAAGTAGTTGGTACATCAAAGGATAACTATTAATTAAAGAATAACCAGACATCTCAAATTAATGAAGTTAGCAATTTTTTATGTATGGGAAAATTCCAGAGTCTGGCCTCACGGAGATCATTTCTTTGATAGGCACCTTAACTATCTAGGGCCAGTATCCTGTTTGCTCCATCCTGAATCTCCTCAGGGTGCACTGTGGGGGTGGGCGTGGCTGATGGCTCGATGGCAGCAACATCCTTTGACAGGTGACATTCTTTGTCCACAGTGTCATTTGGGTCCCAGAAGAAAAGTGTATTGAATACAGTCTTTGCCTATGCGACACAAATCTGGTCCTGAGACTTAATATCTAAAGTCTATTTTGGAACTCCCCTGGTGGCACAGTGGTTAAGATCCGCCTGCCAGTGCAGGGGACACGGGTTCGAGCCCTGGTCCGGGAAGATCCCACATGCCTCAGAGCAGCTAAGCCCATGTGCCACACTGCTGAGCCTGCGCTCTAGAGCCCATGAGCCACAACTACTGAGCTCGTGTGCCATAACTACTGAAGCCCGCACACCTAGAGCCTGTGCTCCGCGACAAGAGAAGTCACCGCAATGAGAAGCCCGCGCACCGCAACGAAGAGTAGCCCAAAGAGAAGAAGGGCGAACCAGGTGTCCTGACAGAGAGTGCCGTGTGGATGAGCAAAGACACGTCCCCCTCAAGCATCAGGAATCCGTGTGCCTAGAATGTTGGGTTGGAAAAGTGGTTCCATGAGGAAAGAGGCAGGAGAGAAATTCGTCTCAAGGGAAGCCTTCCTCCCCATGTTAAGGAGTTCAGATTTTATAACAGAGGCTATCCTGGGGTATTTTTCATGTTCTTTTCTAGCTCTTATTATTCTCCTCGGGTCATCTCAGGTCACATCCATACCTTCCACTAATGTTTGTATCAATAACTTCAAGAGAACCAGAGAGAGGCTGTCAGTCTCTAGGCATCTGTGTTTCTCTGCAGTTCTGTGGCCAAGAACGCAAAGCTCTCTTTGGAGCGGGAACTCCGCTGTGTGCCACCATCCGTGTTACCTGAAGCAGAAGAGCAAAGAGTTTTGTAGTGTCATGAATACCAAACAGAATAATGACAAAATTGCCACTGTAATTTTTTTGTTACCAAATATATTTGGCAGATTTATATTATTGATGTTTAAGGGTCAGGAGATTTCTGTGTTTATCCAAAGGAGATGAGAGATATGACCCACTCACCCGAATGTCTAGTCGTTATCGCCATACATCCTCTAGGCACCTCAGATTCAATGTGTCCAAACAAAACAAGTCTGTCTCCCCGATCCCCGAAGAAAAGGCTCTTCCTCCCTTAGGCCCTACGTAAGCTAAACCGTCTGAAAGCTGGCATTTCCTCACCAGCTTACCTGTCTGTGTCTTCCTAGCCCTTGAAAGCCAGCACAGGGAAGATTATTGACTTTGGAATTAACCCTACCTGGGTGTTAATACCAACTAGGCCACTTACAAGCTCCGAAGCTTTTGACTTTTTAGAAGGATGTAGACCAAATAGAGTCCAGAGAAAGGTAAATACAATGTCAAAAGACCTAGAAACTGCGCCCCAGAGGCGCAGTGAAGGTGCAAGCCTTTATCCTTGGAAAACAGCTCTCAGTCTTTGAAGGGGGGTTGACGTCAGGGAATTATGTGTATTGATAACCAAATCTTACTGTGTCCTATGAGTGTGTGAGTTACAACATGGAAGCTGCCCCATGATTTCAGGCAGTTCACTATAAACAGGGTCGTAACTAAAACCACATCCATGCTTCCGATTAGTATTTTGACTATATAAACCAAACTCTTCAATGAGGCATGGGAAGTTCTCATTAATAACAATTTTCATCTTTTTTATTGTTTACTGTATATCCCCAGCACTTAGAATAGCGCCTGACATGTGGTAGGCATTCTGCAAAGGCTTGTTGAAATAGGGAGAGAAATAGAAAATTTATTAGGCAGTTAATATTCTTCTCAACACTTATAAGATATTATCCTCTTACAAATTCCTGAAGTGTACAGTGTTTTACTAGAGCCATGTACAATATTCATGTAAAGAAATGATTACTTTTTAAAACAAAAACACTAATTTGAAAAGATACATGCACCCCAATATTTATGGCAGCATTATTTACAATAGCCAAGATATGGAAGCAACCTAACTGTCCATCAACAGATGAATGGATTAAGAAGATGTGGTACCTATATATACAATGGAATACTACTCAGCCGTAAAAAGGAATGAAATTTTGCCATTTACAGCATGGATGGACTTGGAGGGCATTATGCTAAGTGAAATAAGTCAGAGAAAGACAAATACTGCATGATATCACTTACATGTGGAATCTAAAAAATACAACAAACTAATGACTATAACAGAAACGAAGCAGACTCACAGATAGAGAGTGGTAACAAACTAGTGGTTACGAGTGGGGAGAGGGAGGGGGAGAGGGGCAAGATAGGGGTAGGGGGCCAAGAGATAATGGAGTATAACCTTTAAGAATTGTGAATCACTATATTGTACACCTATAACTTATATAATATTGTACATCAGCTATACTTCAATTTTAAAAAATATCTTTTAATGATTACTTTTTAAACTAATGCTGTAAGCTGTAAAAAGCTCATTGGCGAGTATATCCAGTGCCACCAGTTATGAAAGGGATAAAAGTGGGTTGGAAGCAGATTTCAGCCAAACTTAAGGAAAAGTATTCTAATACATAAACTTGTCTGTCAGTGGAACCAAAGCAAGCCAGCTCAGGTAGTTCTAAGATTTGTTAATACTCCTCCCAAAGAGGTACGCTGTTCATCTGGAACTTGTACAAAGGCAAACAGCAGACACTGAAGTGGCTGTGATTCTTGTGGGAAACAACAGCAGAATGGGTTTAGATGAAATGGAGATCTCATTTGGGAAAACAGGCTGTTGAAGGGTTGTATGAAAAACTAGGTATCAAATTATCTGGGATAAATGATATATATGTCTTTTCATTTCTTCCTCTGCAGCCAGTGCTGATTTTCCGTATAACCCAGGACAAGGCCAAGCTATAAGAAATGGAGTCAACAGAAACTCGGCCATCATCGGAGGTAGGTGCCTTACAGGACAGGCTTTCCTGTAACTTCTCATCTGTGGGGAGTAGTCACTTTCAATAAAACCGTAGTCTTCTTTATCCATTCATCCGATGATGGACACTTAGGTTGTTTCCATCTCCGGGCTATTGTAAATAGAGCTGCAATGAACATTTTGGTACATGACTCTTTTTGAATTATGGTTTTCTCAGGGTATATGCCCAGTAGTGGGATAGCTAGTGGGAAGCAGCCGCATAGCACAGGGAGATCAGCTCGGTGCTTTGTGACCTCCTGGAGGGGTGGGATAGGGAGGGTGGGACGGAGGGAGACGCAAGCGGGAAGAGATATGGGAATATATGTATATATATAACTGATTCATTTTGTTGTGAAGCTGAAACTAACATACCATTGTAAAGCAATTATACTCCAATAAAGATGTTAAAAAAAAAAAAAAACCGTAGTCTAGGGGAAAAGGGGTTATCTGGATTTGTACTTTATTCATTTTGCCGTTTAAATATGACTGAAGGTTGAGAAGTACACATTGTGGAGAAAGTGTGGTCAATGTAACCTGGCTACTTTTTATGCTGACTTATAAAAAAAAAAAAAGAACAGTAGTAGGGAGCTAGCCAGCATCAGAATATGCAAGCAGGCAGTCATGGCAACAGCCAGAGCATTTCTTTATGCCCTCCAGTCTTTTCCACTCTCATCCCCTTGCATCCCAAATGGTCCATAATAGCTTACTACAAAATCAGGAAGGACTCTGCCAGTCTGGTTTCAGTTATCTTAATAAAAATTATCAGAAAATTAATAAGCAGGGACTTCCCTGGTGGTCCAGCGGGTAAGACTCCGTGCTCCCAATGCAGGTGGCAGGGGTTTGATCCCTGGTTGGGGAACTAGATCCCGCGTGCATGCTGTAACTAAGAGTTCACATGCCGCAACTAAAAGTCCGCATGCCGCAGCTAAGAAGTCCACATGCTGCAACTAAGACCCGGTGTAGCCAAAATAAATAAATAAATAAATATTTTTTAAAAAAGAAAATTAATAAGCCAGAGCATCTAAAATATTCCAGTCTTTTCTTCTCACCAGAATACCTGCAGAATAATTCGACTCTCCTAGTATAGTTCCTCGTGTTTGGATCAGTATCAATAACCCTGTTGCCTGTTGCCTTCTTTTCTCCCTGCTTCTTCTGCCTTATTTCATAAAAATGTTTCCTGCCTCTCTAAGTATGGATAATATCGTAAGCTTATCAAGGGTTTTAAACTCAGCCAATCAACTCAGCTCATTCAGTAGGTTTATTTTCCACAGGAAGAAAGTAAACACCTATATGTATATATGTGACTGTGAAATTAGAATACATTCAAAATGGTGCTCAAAGCACATTGTTCAAAGTTCTGGTATAATCCTTATCCTCATTGTTTTTGCTTTTTTAAGACCAACTTTACTGAAGTATAATGTGCACTTATTTAAGTGTAGCACGTCAGTGACTTTTGACAGACACATACGCCCATAACCACAGCTACAGTCAAGACACAGAACATTTCCATCCACTGAAAGTTCTCTTGTGCCCCCTTTGTAATTCATCCTTCCCTCTTCCCCACTTGCTTTTGTCACATAGATTACTTTTGCCTCTTTTAGGGTTTCATATGAATGGAATCACATAGTATGTAATCTGTTGTACCTTCTGTCACTCAACATAACGTTTTTGTTTTTTTAATTAATTAATTTATTTTTGGCTGCATTGGGTCTTCATTGCTGCGTGTGGGCTTTCTCTAGCTGTGGCGAGCGGGGACCACTCTTCATTGTGGTGCGCGGGCTTCTCATTGCGGTGGCTTCTCTTGTGGAGCTCAGGCTCTAGGCGCGCGGGCTTCAGTAGTTGTGGCTTGCAGGCTCTAGAGCGCAGGCTTAGTAGTTGTGGCACACGGGCTAGTTGCTCCACGGCATGTGGGATCTTCCCAGGCCAGGGCTCAAACCTGTGTCCCCTGCATTGGCAGGCGGATTCTTAACCACTGCACCACCAGGGAAGTCCTGACATAACATTTTTGAGATCTATCCACATTGCTGTATGTACCAGTGGTCTGTTAATTTTTATTGCCAAGTTATATTCCATTGTATGAAGGTATTATAATTTGTTTTATCTACTCACCTGTTGAAAGGTGTTTGGTTTGTTTCCAGATTTGGGCTATTTTGAAGATAAAGCTGCTATGAATATTCTTGTCCAAGTCTTGTGTGAACAAAAGTTTTTGTTTCTCTTTGGTAATCCCTAGGAGTGCAATTGCTGGATTATAGAAAGAAGATATTTAACTTTATAAGAAATTCCCATATAGTTTTCCAAAATGGTTGAACCATTTTACACTCCCATAAGCAATATTTGAGAGATCAAGTTGCTTCACAATCTTACCAACACTTGGTATTGTCATTCTTTTTCATTGTACCCATCTAGTAGATGAGTAATGGTAACTCGTTGTGGTTTTAATGTGTAGTTATCTGATGACTAGTAATGTCAAGCATCTTCTCATGTGCTTATTGCCACTTGCAAATCTTTTGTGAAGTGTCTGTTTAAATCTTTCCCATCTTTTTTTTCTTTTTTTTTTTACATCTTTATTGGAGTATAATTGCTTTACAATGGTGTGTTAGTTTCTGCTTTATAACAAAGTGAATCAGTTATACATATACATATGTTCCCATATCTCTTCCCTCTTGCGTCTCCCTCCCTCCAACCCTCCCTATCCCACCCCTCTAGGTGGTCACAAAGCACCGAGCTGATCTCCCTGTGCTATGAGGCTGCTTCCCACTAGCTATCTACCTTATGTTTGGTAGTGTATATATGTCTATGCCTCTCTCTCGCTTTGTTACAGCTTACCCTTCCCCCTCCCCATATCCTCAAGTCCATTCTCTAGTAGGTCTGTGTCTTTATTCCTGTCTTACTCCTAGGTTCTTCATGATATATTTTTTTTCTTAAATTCCATATATATGTGTTAGCATACGGTATTTATCTTTCTCTTTCTGACTTACTTCACTCTGTATGACAGACTCTAGGTCTATCCATCTCATTACAAATAGCTCAATTTCGTTTCTTTTTATCCCATCTTTTAATTAGACTTTTTTGACTTCCTGCTATTGAGTTGTAAGAGTTCTTCTTACATTCTGGATACAACTCCTTTCTCAGACATATGTATTGTGAATATTTTCTCCTAGTCTGTGACTTGCCTTTTCATTTTCTTAGTGGTATTTTTTTGAAAAGCAGGAGATTTTAATTTTGATAAAGTCCAATTTTTCTAACCTTTTTATAGTTTGTGATTTTTTAATTCTTTCTAAAAAATCTGCCTACCCCAAGGTTGTGAAGATCTTCTCCTATGTTTTCTCCTAGAAGTTTTTTAGTTTTCATTTTTATTTTTCAGTCTATAATCACTTTGAGTTCACACCTATATATAGTATGAGTTAAAAGTCAAAGTTATTATTTGCCAAATGAATATCTAGTTATTCCAAGATGGCTTCTTGAAAAGTCTCTATTTTTTTCCAATTTAATTTCCATGGCACTTTTGTCAAAAATCAGTTGGCTGCATATGTGTATGTCTTTTTTCCGGGTTTTCTATTCCGTTTTGTTGATCTATGTCTTTCTTTGGCCAATACCATGCTTATTTTATTGTTGTATCTTTATAGTAAGTCTTGAAATAAGCAGTGTAACTGCTACAATCATTTCTCTTTTTTTTTTCAAAATCATTTTTACTCTTCTGAGTCCTTTGCACTGCCATATAAAATTCAGAATCAGCTTATACATTTCTACCAAAAAAAAGTTCGCTCTGATTTTCATTAGGATTGCATTAGATCTATAAATGAACATCTTAACAATATTGACCTTGAAGTATGGTATATTCATCCATTTATTCAGATTTCCTTTAGTTTCTCTCAGCAAGGTTTTATGATTTTCAGTGTACAGTCTAGAACATCTGTGTTCAATTTGTTCTGTTATAAATGGCATTATTTTATTACTTTCATTTCCAAGTGTTTCTTGCTAATATGTAAAAATACAAATTTCACTTTGCTAAATTTATTGTTAGTTCTAACAACCTTTTTCTGTATATTCCTTAGAATTTTCTTCATAGACAATCCCATCACCTGAGAATAGTGTTCTTACTTCTTCCCAATCTGTACACTTTTTTATTTCTTTTTCTTGCTTTATTGCACTGTCTAGGGCTTTCAGTACAATCATGGATAAAGGTGTTGAGACCTGACAGTCTTGCCTTAGGGGGAATGTGTTTAATCTTTCACTATTAAATACAATATTAGCTGTAGATTTCTCAGAGATGCCCTTTATCGGGTTGAAAAGTGTCTTTCTCTTGATAGTTTCCTGACAGGCTTCATGATGAATGGGTATTGAAGTTTGTCGTATGCTTTTGTGCATCTGTTAAGATGATCATATGGTTTTTCTCCTTTATTTGTTTAATGTGGTAAATTACACTGCTTAATTTTTTAATATTAAATCAATCTTACATTCCTAGAATTAACACCACTTTGTCATAATATATTATTTTCTACCTACTGCTGGGTTCGATGCTAAAATTTTATTAAGAAGGTATATGGCTCCATCATTTTCTTTTCCTATAATGTGTTTGTCTGGTTTTAGTGTCAGTATAATGCTGGCCTCATAAAATGAGTTGAGTGGTATATCCTTCTCCTCTATTTCCAAACATATGTGTAGGATTGGTATTGCTTCCTTAGATCAAGTTTGTTAATAGTGTTTTTGAGGTCTTCTAAATTCTTACTGATTTTCTGTTTAATTGTTCTATCATTACTAAGAGAAGAATGTTGAAATCTCCAAATATAATTGTGATTTGGTCTAAATCTCCTTTCAGTTCTGTTAGTTTTTGTTGTTGCTGTTGACTGAAAAAAAATGCACAGCCTAGATGTTGAGAATTATGTCTTATTCAGTGGACAAAACTGAGGACTTAAGCTCAGGACACAGCATCTCAGATAACTCTGAGGGGCTGCTTCAAAGAGACAGGGGGGAGCCAGGATACAGAGGAGTTTTTGCAACAAAGACCAGGTAGTCGGAACATCAAAAGATTACTATTCATTAAAGAAAAACAGACATCTCAAGTTAAGGAATTTAGCGCTTTTCCATTTATGGGGAGATGCAAGAGTCTGGGCTCACTGAAATCATTCCTTCGACAGGCACCTCAGCTCTCTGAGGCCAGTATCCTGCACTTTCTCACCCTGAGTTCCCTCAGGGCTCCCCACCTGGGGCAGCTCTAGTGGCTGACTGCTGCAACATCCTTTGTTTACTGGTATGGCAGGCAGCGTTGTTAGCCCACATTGTTGTCGTTTTGGGGTTCTGTGTCTCGAATGGGAGAGGGCAGCACTTGAGGGAACGATGGTGAAGCAGGGGAAAAGTGTTGGCGTGATATACAGGATTTGGTTAACCTCTAGTCCCTCTGCTGTCTCCACCAGGGGTCATTGCCGTGGTAATCTTCACCATCCTCTGCACCTTGGTCTTCCTTATCCGGTACATGTTCCGTCACAAGGGCACCTACCACACCAACGAGGCCAAGGGAGCAGAGTCGGCAGAGAGCGCGGACGCCGCCATCATGAGCAACGACCCCAACTTCACAGAGACCATTGAGGAAAGCAAAAAGGAATGGCTCATTTGAGGGGCGGCTCTTTGGTGATGGGATGAGGGCAGGGGGAGTGACTGGGGAGGAGGGCAAGGGACAGAAGCACCCTACTTCGTACTCCTGAGCACATCCTACAAATATTAGCACAAGTTGGGGGAGGCAAGCGACAGAAAACTCCTGAGACTGACGGCCACAAGAAATACTTTCTGATATTTCTTCATAGCTGAGTTTCCCCTTCTGTATCAAAACAAAATAATACAAAAAATGCTTTTAGAGTTTAAGCAGTGGTTGAAACTTGTAGGTACTACCTGTCTTATTTTGTGTGTGTTTAGAGGTGTTCTAAAAACCCATGGTAACAGGGCAAGCTTCCTACATTTTTCAGAGCCCTTAGAATGGGGATATTTTTTCTTGAGAAAAGCTGATGTGCAGTATACATGACTTCCAGCGTTTTCTTCCTTTTACATAGAGTCAGCCTCTAACGGGCTACTGTAGTAACTAGTTCGTGTTCACGTAATATTTCTTTCGGTGTCCTGTGAATTGGAAAAGGAGAGATGGGGCAGAGAGAACCTATGATTTGACAGTTCTCAAAGAGACCTCAGTCTGTACAGCTCTCTGAGAGTTCCCACCAGAAACAGCTGGAGGAAGAGGGGGTGTGGCCCCTCTTGTGTGACAACGTGATCAGTACAACCGAGAGCAGCTCTCAGAACCGAGGAAGCAGTTTCCTGTTGGGATCGTTGGTTTTATATTTCATCAGAGTCTGCAAGATAATACTGTTCCACGTCTGCAGTCTTAGCCCCATCCAGTGTCTGTAACTATCAGCTACGATACCTGGTGACCAGCTGTTACAAAAAAATTTTCCCTCTGCTTTACCTACAACATATTGGGTTAGCTTGTATGTGTGTGCAAAGCACCTCAGTGGGGACTTAGAGCCAGATGTTAAGACTTGTCTGCTCTGTTTCTTTTATAGTTGGTAGCAAGAGTATGGATACTTCCTAGTAAATGCATAAATTATGTTGGTCTTCTTATTTTGCTTTAAATCTCTAGTCTTTAAGCCCCGGGACAAGATCCTAGCAGACAGTGTCCTCTGAATGGATGAACCAAAATAAAGCCAAGTTGTGACTGGTAGTTTTGTTATTGCTGTTACTCTGGAATCATGTGGAAAACGCTGCCGTATTTTAACTCATCTACTTCCATGTATTGTTCCATCCTAAACAGACACGCTGCCATGATTCAGGGGCCTTCTTTGGCAGATCCATTTGAATCTCAGGTTCATCACAACCTGGTAACTGATGATTGCCTCTCAGAGAATGGAGATGTCTGGTCAAGCAGACCTCAGTTTAATCAGGAACCTTCATCAACTAATTCCAGCAAGTAACTATTTATTTAAAAATAATCGACTGTGTGTGTAGGCAGGTGGGACAATGCTCCTACTGGAGGATCCAAAAAATAATTTCATTTATTTATTTTAAAAGAAGGTGACACAAAAGTCATTTCTAGAATGACTACCATTTATGAACCTTATAGTTCAGGCTGTTATACTTAATAAGTACCTCAAAAATTTTTTTTAGACTCCAGCATTTTGAGGAATTAAATAGCCCTTTTTTCTTTCTCCCCCTGGAAGGAGGTGAGATGAGGGTAAAAAGGTACTGATGTTACTGTTCTGTTGGCCTGCCTGGAGAAAATGGAAATTCTAGCTCATTGGGGTTATATACTCAGGGTACTCGGGATGCCTGACTTATTGGAGGACCTCAGTTTCTTGAGTGATGGAAAATGTTATCCAGAGCTGCACATGGCACCAGTGCCTGACAAAAGGAGACAGTGGACCAGTTAATTCACATTCAAGTGAAGGTCATAAAACAAAAGAGAATCCTAGCGCCCTTTTACAGTTGCTGACCTCGGGCACTGTCATAACCACCCTTTATTTAAAAAGGTCTTGATCATCCTTCCATAAAATGCATTTACCATGAAAAGCATTTATTAATGACCAAATATTAGAACAACATAACATTTACAAATGACATATTGAAAATAAAGGTTATTTATTTGACCAAGATGACTACCATTAAGGGATTCATTTATATATTTTCAAAATGAAAGAGCAAATTTTAAACATTATGTTTTAAAATGTTTCTGATTTCTTAATACCTGTTTGATAGGTATTACTTTTGCACTTAACAAATAGCACCAGGTGGAAATTTATTATTTATTGCATTTACCATGAGAGCTTTATTCTTTATACATTGTCTGAGCACTTTCCCTTTCTTTCCAAAATGATTAAGAAATTAAAACAGTCAAACATAGCCCCTTATACTGAAATGTTCTCACCCTTTCTCTTCTCTGTCTTCTTTTCTTTTTCCTGCCATAAAAAGTGAAAAATAAAACCTAACACTTCTCCCCAGATTTTCAAACCTAGGGCACCGGGGTGACCGCGGGGACCCGTGTTTCTCCCACCTCAGCATCGTTTGAGATTTACAGACGCATGACACGGCCTCTGCCCTGAAGGCGGTTACAGCCCAGGCAACAGACAGGACACAGAAAAAGTGGATGAGGTATTAGTAATGAAGTAAAGGGCCGAATACGTGCTGGACATCTTCTCTTTGGGACTGCAGTCTTCACCCAAGTTCCTAAAGTTACTTGTGAAGGCCACATACAGTACCTTCTTAAATGCTAAATAATTTTGTTTTATGTGCAGAAAAGAAGACAGCTCTTTTTTCCAGCTCCCCAGGCAGCCATGACATTATGACCCAAGCTCAGGGCCCAGTCCTGCTTTGTCAGTCATATCCTGCAAAAGCCTGGTGTCTTATAACCCGATACCTTACCAATCAAGCACAAAGAGGCTAGTGGTAGTCCCTTTAAATAATAAAAGAATCAGAACAAAAACAAAAAGTTTTCTTTAAGAGGTGGTTTTCAAGTTGCAGGAGAAGCTGACAGTTGATTTCGGGTTGTTTGTGCAGGAAACATCCTCCGTGTATAAAGCAAGCATCTCTGTTTTGAGTTGCTAGGATTGGGGTCTTCAAATGAATGCAAAATCAGTCCCCATCTGCGCTCTCAATGTACTCCCTTGAGCTCAAGGATGCTAGCTCAGGAGGTAAGAGGTTATATTCTTAAGTTCTTCTCTGGCCCTTCATAGTATATAAGACAACATTTCCCTTGTGGCTTTCAAACATCTGCTCAAAAAAGAAAAGAAAAAACAAAGGTGTGAGAGAGAGACCTGTTGTGTGGGAGATTTTATTGAGGATCTGGGGATAAGAGTTTGAGAGCCTTTATTGGAAAATTTCCTGTTGCTCCGTGTTTGACAAATCAGCATCCTTTACTAAGGGGAGCAGGATTTCAGAGGCACAGGAAAGAGAGTTGGCGTGAGCCCGAGAGTGGATCTTAACGTTGTCGTTGAACATCTGTGGGGCAGCCACCAGATGGCACTGAGAGCTGGGCACAAAGACACAGACCATAGAAAGCTCCAAAGGAAGAGCTAACAGCTACCGTTAGGAAAATGCAGTGTCAGTGTAGTGTCGGGATGAAACTATCAGTTCCTTCTATAACAGGATCTGTACTTTTCTGTTCTTCCACACGTTCTTTTTCGCCCGGTCCTTTCTCTTTTGGTATAAACGTTTTCATGGTCCCTTGATGTCTCACACCTCCAAACTAATGATTAGCACCTGATTGGAACCTCTTAATATATTTTTTTTCCTTTTCACCATCCTGCCAAGCAGTTTTCAAAAAGAAAGGCAACAATTAGTAAATTGAATTCCGATGAGCCAGCCAAAAATAGGTCTAACTTGCTAGTCCCACCTCATCCTGAAATAGATGAGAAACAAATAGTGTTTCTAAGTGATCTGGGCTAAAACCCGATAGGTGCCGTTTCTAAAATGATGTTTTGGTGAGAGGTGATCCCTAGAGCTGACCCTTTCTCCCTCCCTGACGTGCTCTGTAACCTTGGCCAGCTCGCTGAACGTCTGTTCCTTTTCGCCCCATGTGTAAGGCAGAGCTGTTTTATCCACTTCCTGAGACAATGGTGCGGTGCCGTGGATTCTTGGCTGTGGATACTTTGAAACCCAAATATAAAGGCCAAAGTCAGTGGACCTACGGGAAGACTTAGTTTCCAGCTCGTGCTTGTAAGTCACATCCAAAGAAACCACGCATCCATGTCCAGGAGTGTAGAGACGTGAAGCAGTGCTGTACAATTACTAGATTATAAGTCAGGTAGACTGCCAGGGAGCTGATCCGTCAACACTGGGAGATGCAACACAGCCAAAGGCCAGAGAAATCAAAACGCCACATGTATAAAACCCTAAGTTCCCACCTGGGTGTGACTTGTCGCTTACACACGCCCCAGTGTGATTATAAATAAGACAACATTGAGAAGCAAATGCGACTGTTTCACGTAGCGCCATGGCCCTGTGCCTACACTACACACACCCTGCATGATGATGTTGGAAACTTTAAATTTATTTCACAGCAGTAGTTTTTGGATACAAGTGGTTCGTGAAACTCATTATCCATGAAACAGGGAAGCCGTGTTGAAAAGTTGGTTATCTCCCATGGAGCAAAGACTAGCAAAAGGTAGCAAAGATACCTGGGCACACGGGTATTAATACCCAGCAGGCACTTACGAGTTTATTTTCCAGATGAAAATGTGCTTTAAGAGCAGGTCTACTTAGAGGGGCTGCACCACTTTCCGAGTCTCAATTTTTTTTCAGCAACTGCTGGACCCTGAGATGGTCATGGAAACGTGGAGACGCCTCCCATCTGGTAGGCCAAGGAACAGTTCTCAGTGTCACTGATTCTACTTTTTGTCTTGTCAGGTTTCTTTTTGTTTGTTTGTTTTTTCAGTGAGCATGGTGAACTGCAGAGGTTAGGGTTGTGAAAAGCTGGGCTAATATTCTTTCTGTAAAGTCAATTAGGCTTCCATCCCTGTGAAATAACACGAAATTTTGCTCTCTGAAAGCAACAGCATGTAAACTAGAATGAAAGAAGGAAATCATGTATGTATGCCTATTATTCTTTGTGAATGTCTTTCATTTAACTAAAATTATATTAGAAACTGGATTGATAAATAAAAAAGTCCAAAATAGTTTTAATTATCCTAAAAGCGATTCTTTGTGTTTTGTTCCACCTGATTCTCTTAGAAGCTATTTTCAACCTTCAGCAAAGAAAGTTTCAGGCACTGAAGTGCACATCTCTTTGGAATATAATCTTTCCGAAAGCTGTGGCGAACTGGTCGCTCCGCAAAGACAGGTCTCGTATGAGTGCATCCATCGTTAACCTCCATTTGCCGCAAGCTCCTCCCTGCACCCCATTTTTCTTTAAGTGGCTTAATGGATATTGGCTTCAGGTTTTGGATTAGTTTACACACAGCTTGGTAAATTATGGTTGGAGCTCCATGATGTCCAGAGTATATTCTGAGCCCAATTTGGGATGAGGGAGTAACGCCGGGTAATGGACAAATAGATCCAGGCCAGTGAACTAGGTAACAGGAATTTACAAGGTGTCTGGAGATGCAGATCTTTCTAAATGCACTCCTGTGCATTAAGGGCTGCAGTTCTTAGTTCTTAGTCCCATTTTCTAGTCTTCAGTTACCATTGGGAAGCCATTTCCTGCTAATCAACTTTCAGTGAAGCATTGAAACGTACTCCAAATAAGTGTGAATTCCAGTGAAAAGCCCAACCTCTCTGTGCTTCAGCGACTCCCAAAGCCAATCAATAGAAATAACTCTGAAGTCTGTTTAGAAGGCGTTGTGCCCTGAGGTTCTTTGTCGGGATTCTGCTTTGCAAGTGTGATCCAACAGGTGTGGGGAGAATGTCAGAAAGTCCCCCGAGAAAAGAAAATCAGCGCTTGTAAAAGTTCATAACAAACGAATTTTCAAAGGATGAGCCGGCCAGTTCAGGAGTTACCGTCTGCAGCAAAAGCATCTGAGCACCACGTGCTTCCTCCCCTTCCCAGTCTCCCTGCCGTCAGCCACGTGGACACCAAGATCAGTAAGCTCCAGGAAGACAGCGATTTTATTCTGCAGAAGCAGCATCTTTTCAATGAATGGGGAGTAGAGAAGCAGAGAAGGGGTTGGAGGGAGAACAGCGGGGGGAGAGGTACGTTGAAGAAAACATCCAATTTTACTCTTTGTTGGTGATGACATGGCCGGATGGACTTACCAGCCAGAAGGCAGAAAAGAGGAAACAATGGTGTTATTATTTTCTGAAAAAGCGTTCATGTCCTCCCCAAAGAACCTATGTTTGAAAGCTAACTCTTGAGAGCAAGTATGATATGAGTCATCATTAACATATGCACATCTTGCCCTGGTCACTCTGAAGCCCATGAATTCAGAGAAACCTGGGCTAAATAATCCCTTCCCTGGAAGATTCCTTTCTACCAGCAACCGTTCCCCTCCCACAAACACGCCAGCACGCCTGCAAAGGACCGCAGCTCAAAGCAGTTTGCCAGGAAGAGAATGCAAGGTTGGTTTTCCGGGTTTTTTCCCTCTGCATTTGCATTATCATTCCATTCGTCTTAATTCATCCTCTGGGTACAGGGTGAGTAACATCTCTTGGCACAGATAAATAAACACATATGCGAAGTCTTCACCAAAGGAATGAAGCCGACATTTTTTTAAGTCCCTGGAACCAAAGCATGAGAAAGTTAGTCATTTCTTCTAAATATAGAAATCCAAGTTATAAAATGTAAATTAAGATGTGGCAGAGATGAAAAAGGCCAAGATGATGAAAATGAACTTATTTTGTTGGAAAGTTGGAAGATGAAATTCTTAGGTTTAGGAAGGCAATAGCTAAAATGGAACATAAGGGCAAACTTCTAAGTCGTGAAAGATATAAAAAGGCTAAATAAGAGCTTACTCCCTAAGATCTAGTACAGCAGGACTAGGTGGAAACTGAAGCCAGGAGTGAACTCTTGAAGGGTTTGTAGTAGCCAGGAGTTGTCAGCGTCTGAAGTATCTGTCAAGTCGTTATTTAAAACAAGGTGGAACACACTCAGAATGCTGTATAGCCGTGGGAAGTCACCAACTAGATACATAAACAGCAAGCTTAAAATCATGTATCTTAAAAATATAGTACAGAGTGAAAAGGTAAGAAACAAAATTAGATTCATAAAGCAATGGAATTTATTAACATTAAAAACGTACAGAGCAACAAAACATTTGCAAGGATCCATGAATAATTAAGGATATGCATATGTACTTACATCCTTCTATAAAATATATGTTACATGCGAAGCAAAATATGATAGTCGTTACCTGTGGAATGGTAATGAAGGAAATGGGAGTGAGGATGGGGTGAAAATAAATAAAACAAGAGACACCTTGCATGGATGAATGATGATAAAAAACCTTATTCTGTAGATTATCATCGGCTTGACTCTCAGCCCCGTGGAGCCTGGGTGGGGAGAGAGAGGGGCCGGGAGGGCAAGCATCCCGTCGCAGGGCAGCACAGTTAAATCTCGACTGCAAAGGGCTGACCCATGAATGGACGTCAGGAAACATAACCGCTAATTCAATCAATCGATAAATATTAGTGGATGAACAAAGGCAATGAGAAAGGGGAGCGACAGCAGAGCATTTCTGTTCTTTTAAATGCAATTACTTTCCTTGTATTGCGGAACTGAAGGAAACTCAGGGATAAAGGGTCTGCCCTCCGGTTCTGCAGATGAACAGACACCAACCGCTTTGCAAGGACGTGAATGGAAGATGCCGCCTCGCTGCCCCGCGTGCGCTTTCCGAGAAGGCGCCCAACCTGGACCTACCTGCGGATGACTCCTCCCCCAGCCTGACTTCTCCTTCTTGGACAGAATAAGGTCTGTACTCGTGTCGAGCGGAACCAGAACAGCACTTCTGCTGGTCAAGTGCTAGTTCTGAAGCTGGGCCAATGGGCAGGTGTCCCTATTCTGTACTCACTGTAAAGAAAACATTCCTGGTTAAATCCCAGATCTTGCTAGAAGCACACCCGGGGCTTTGTCAAAAATACAACAAGATTCTATAATATATTTCTGGGTGATCATGTTATAACTCCTCTAAATTAAATTTACAGAGTCCATTCGCTTTGATTCCAAGCAGTAACCATGGTGTTCCCTTTAAATCATTACAAGCGCAGGAGATATATTGAGTACTGCCAGGCATGTCATTACAAATCTCAGCTTAAGCACTGCAGAAGTGAACTCTAAAGTTTAATTGGTGTTCCCAGCTGGTGTTATAAAATACAAGTCCGGGACACATGCGAAAGAAAAATGACTTAATATGAATCATCTTAACATGAAACCAGAAATAGAGTAAAGCAGGTATTAGCTGAATTGATTCTGAATCAGAATGACTTGCCTTGACATCTGTACTGTATTATGTGATTGATTTGGGGGGAAATATTTATTCTTCTCAAGAAGACAGCTGTTTTCAGGGACAATTGAGGAGAAGGAACGAATAGCAGACATTGGGTCGTTTGACAAGATTACTTGGAAGTATATGAATTGCTGCGCTGGCCGCGTCCAGACATAATCACTAGCAGAACTCCATGGGACGAGTCCCCTTAACAAAACCAACTGTCGTCTATGACGTCAGCTCTGCAAAGGTGGGGCGGGGAGTCACAGGGACATCACAGCATCACAGCTACACTTTGGGGCCACTGCCCTCACATATTAGTTCAAACTTTTTAAAATTTCGTCTTATTTCCTGTTTCTACCACCTTTAGGGTAACCATTTTGATTCATGCCCTTGGGAGAGAGCATTTGCCAAGGGCTCAGGTCTTCAAGCCCTGCACCCGACTGGGTTGCATCAGAGTCCCACAGAGAAGCTTTAGCCTGACCGTTGTGGTCCTGTGCCTTCTCTCCGCCTCCCTCCTTCATCCGCATGAACCATAACGTCAGGGCCCAGGGGAGGTCCCCACCCTGTGTCCCAGCCTCCCGCACGTGAGCGCTCGCTCTTCCTTGAATACTGATCCGGGGCCAGGACTAGCCCTGCATCTACTACAGAGGATATCACTTGGAAAGGAATTTCCAAGCACTACTGCCCACACGGCCATCGGACGTCGCAGTGTACAGCCCTCAGCCAAGTGATAGCTGTGTAACTGTGCATCTGGATGATTAAATACGTGGAAAGGTCCCTGGTTACAGCATAGCAGCTGCATACCTGACACGACACAGTGTGCCACGCGTATGTACGTTTCGCCCTGTTTTCTGGGTAGAAAGCTATCAAGCAGAACAGGAAAAGACAATGGATTTCTGAGGGGGTTGAAGCGGTAAGCGTCACATGGCGGGTGTGAATTCCCCTGGGGAACGGCCCCACCCTGAGAAGAGAAAGGCTGTGGGAGACTCTATGGCATCAGACTAAATTGCATCGAGGTGGGACCACCACTCCTCTCACCCTAGAATGGGGGACCCAACATTTCGGGTCAAAACATCTATTCTAACTGCACTCAGGTCATTAGTACACAAGGGTGACCACATGCACGGTGGTCACGAGACAAAAAAGGGGCTTTTGGAGAGACGAATGCTGGCCTAGGCCCTGTGGGACAAGCTGAACTCACTTTTAATGAGGAGTAGCAGTCAGTGGAAAAAAATGTATTCACTAGAATAAGCAGATTCAAGGGAATTCTCTTCCAGGAGGCAGGCAGGTGATGAAGGTTAGCATGAAAGATAAGGAAGCTTTGGTGAAGTGGGTGGGCTAAAATCAGCAAATAACGTGCGATACTGTGAGATCCCAGTGCTGGGAAAGGACTTGTTCCCCAGCGAGGTCTCTTGACTGTTTTACTTCCAACAGGATGAAGTAGCCATGGGGCAATGACCCTCCATTCTAGACGCTGAGAATCAAGGGCACATCCATGGGACTCCTGTGGACCTCCAGACCCACAGAAACCCTCTGGTAATTTACATCAATGCACTGTGACTGCCCTCTCCCCAGGAACGGATCAGAATAAGATGTATTCTTCAGCACAGTTAGCAGGGATCAGAACTGTTCTGAACACCACCCACGTCCTCACCAGAGGAGGGAGGTGGGCCCTGCTACATACCAGCACACAGTGGAAACCAGTCTGAGTACAAGCCTGCGGGCTGAGACAGGGTGTCTGGCTGTGTCCCCAGCTGACCTGGAACCCGGAAATAACTGAACCCTGGCCTGTCATCATGATGCCTCTCTAATAATATCTGACAAATGGGTGTGTTAGTTTCCTACAGCTGCCTCAACAAATTACTACAAACCTGGATGTCTTTAAACAACAGGAATGTATTCTCTCACAGTTCTGAAGGCGAGAAGTTTGAAGTTAAAGTGTTGGCAGGGCCGCGCCCTCTCTCTAAAGGCTCTAGGAAGAATCTGCCTTCCTGTTCAAGCTTCTGGTGGTCCCAGGCTGTCCTTGACTTGCACCTGCATCTCTCTAATCTCTGCTTCGCTGGTCTTCACGTGGCCCTCTTCTCTGACCGTGTCTCCTCTCTTCTTATGAGGACATCGGTCGTATTGGATGGGGACCTCTCTACGCCAGTATGACTTCACCTTACCTAATTCATGCACAATGACCCTATTTCCAAATCAGGTCATGTTCACAGGTACCAGGAGTTAGAACTTCAATATATCTCTCTAGGGGACACAATTCAGCCCATAACAATGCACAAGGGCCAGTTCTGTTGGGAAGGCATAGCAAACACCCCTGTATTCGTTCTGTCATGAAGTTGAATTGTGCCATGACCATAATATGCGTGATCTGGTATGACACTGGCGTTGTTGCTGAGATTCAACTACCTTAGGTAGATAAGTTTTATGATAATACTAATAATGATAATCAAATATATTGGGAGCCTGAGTTAAAACCTCCTTGGGATGCAATACTGATGGAGAATTACTGACCTGAGGAAGAACTGGATTTTGCGAGCCATCAGCTAATTTCTATGCTCAATAGTTCTGCACAGTTTATCATAAGGTACAATTAGCTGTAGGTGAAGGGAGAAATTGAGGAATCAAATTAATACAGAATTATAAAAATGTGTGTAATGGCTTTATAGAATGGACTAGTTGTTTATTTAAATCTTTTCCTACACCACAGTGGCTTCTCCAAATATTAGGCATGTTCATACGGATGCTGTTGCTGTGTCTGTTATATAAACACTCTACTAAATGTAGACGCTTGGACAAACGTGGTCATTTTTGGAAAAGGGCTAGGGGCTGGCCTGTGCAGGGAAGGATTAGCCTTGACCAAAGATAGGTTTGGTCCTTTGTGTTGAGTTCTTGGGAGGTAACTTCGAAGCTCTTGGAATATCCTGACTGATGAGTGCCTTTCTTGACCTGCGAGCCTTGGGCCCGATAGTCTGTTCTAACAATGAGATTCGTGGGTGGGGGCTTTGGGTCACTTGGCATCGGCTTGAGCTTTGAAGGAGCTAGAGACTAAGGTCAGCCATAGGGGTGGTCAGGCATGTCTGTGTGACCAGCCCCAGTAAAAACTCTACACACCAAAGCTCAGGTGAACCTCCCTGATTGGCAATATTCCATATTTAATATCACACATTGTGGCTGGGAGAAATATGCACTGTCCTCCCAGCTCCACTGGGAGGGGACAGCTAGAAGCTTTCAGCAGGTCTCCACTGAGCACTGTGCTATGAGCCCTTTCCCATTACTGATTTCAGTCTATGTCCTTCTCCTGTTTTAAACTGTAACCATGAGTATAACAGCTTTGCTGAGTTCTGTGAGTCCTTCTAGTGAATTATTGAACCTGAGGTTGGTCTTGGGAGCCTCCCCAAATCAAATCCTACATACTCCTTCTCAACCAGTGTTTTTTTACTTAACAATGGAACAGTTATATTTCACTTTACTAAATGAGTTCCATCATTTTAATGGCTGCATGATATTCCAGTATATGGCTATAGCCAAACTTACTATCTGTTTTACTATTTTACTTTACCTCTGTTATTGGACATTTAGATAGTAGATCTGAATTTTTCCCTATGAAAATATTGCCGCAAAGAACACACATAAATAGATTCTTCTGTTTATCCATCATTCCTTTATGATAAATTCCTAGAGGTGGGATTCTCCATCAGCTGGAGAATTCATTCACATTGCCAGAGGGGTCCTGCCAAAGATTTTACCAGGTTACATTCCTAACACTTTCATCAGCTCCAAGCATCAGCATTTTTCCATTGCCAAATTAAGAGATGGAAAGTATTATCTGAATATTAATCTAATTTGATTTAATTTGCATTTTATTGACTGCTCACAGGGTGAATAGCTTTTCAGATTTTTTTATTAGTCCTTTGAGAACTCTCTGTGGAATATGATCATTTATGAGGCTCTTGATAATTTTTTTTTCAGTTTGCACCGATTCACACTCCATAAGCAGTCTTTGGGGATGCCTGATTTCAGAAACAGTACGTATCAGTGTGAGGTGCACTCACAAGGGATGATCCAGCAGGAAGGACGCTTGGGCTGGGTACGTTTGAATAGTAGGGCATTTTCATCAGGGAAACACACATGCGATGAGAGTGGGATGTGTTTTAGAATAAAGCATCTGGTGGAGGCAGAGGGCAGTTAGCTGGGACTGAATGGGAAAAGGTAGAGATGAGCAAAGGGGCCTCAGGGTGGAGGGACTTGAATTAAAGACTGCTAATCCTGTGGTCAGCAAGAAGCCGTGACAGATTCTTAAGCAAGGGAGTGATTTACAACTACTGTTAACTTTCTCGCCTGATCAAAGATTTGAATTCCCAACACCCACGGTGTTGTTAAAAAGTCTGTTTTAATTTTCAAATTAATCTTCTGACCACCCGATCTCTCAAGTCGTCATCTGTTCACCTCTGTTCCTCAAACACACATCCATTTCCCAGAACCTACAGCTCAACACCACCACCACCACCGTGGGCACAGCACACACGCACACACACTCACACACATGCACGTACACACACACACACACCCCAAGGCCACGCCCTCTGCCACTCAGTGGTTGCTTGAATGCCCTTGTTCCACCTCTTCACCTGATAAATCCCTACCAAATCCTTGGGACCACAGCTCTTTGTTCATTTCCTTAGAATCTCGATGACCAAGCTGGACTATAAGGTGTCTGTTTCCTTATCAGTCTACCTGCTGACCAAAGATGAAAGCCAGTTCTCTTTTGTGGTTGTCATGGTCATCAGCAGCTAACCTTACCCTCCAAGCCTTGAGTGGTCTATTTTAAGGATCTCCAGGCAACCTCTCCCACCTGAGAATTTCTCCCACACACATTTGCCTAGAAGCCAGAAATACCCTTTCTGAGTCTCAGAGGGTTTTCATTCCTCCAGCTTCTCCTAAGAAATTGAAAATGCCCTTACCTGCAAATGTCTCATCAGCCAGTATTTTGATTATTGGCTACTGTCTGAGTAGGATAGGCAATGGCTCTGATTTACCACAATGCAAATGAGTAGAGCTGGGGGCCATGAAGGCTAAAGGACTCCTCAAGAGGAAGAGGACGTGTCAACTAGAACTTGACCTGCACCACTGCTTCCCAGGCGGCAGACTCTGGAGGGAGAGAAAAAGAGGCAACCACTGGCATCAAAATTCCATTTGGAAAATCGTTGCAGAAGTGGCTCGATAGTGAGCCTTGGTTCCTGGGTTTCAATTCTCTGTACTTCATGTTAAAACTTCTCCACCCTCTTTACACTAACCAGGATCAGGAAAAGAGAAGAAATGACATCCTTTGGAAAGTTACTTGGGAGAAGATCTCAAGATGTATTTATTCACAATATCAGGCATCCCAGTGAATCTATTGGACCATTTTTTAAATAATTTTAATAATATCTTTAATAAAACTCAGTTCTTAATTTACTCCCATCCTCTCTTTTACTGCCGCCTCTTTGTTCTTTCTGCATGAACTCTTGCAGCGTCTCAGAGGCCAGACGGAGCAGCACATAGGACTCAGGTGAAGGATGCCTTCCTTCCATAGATGCTCATAACCGGCCCCTCCGACCCCGTGGTATTGCCTGTTTCACGATTCTTTGTGTGGCTTCAGGTATTGCTCTGTAATGCAAATTCCCTGTTATCCTCATGAAAACACATGCACAGTCAGTTTAATCTATTAACCACGCTTGTCAGAAGCAGGTGAGCCTTTTTGCAGCTCTCCCTGGGTTACAGGGAAAGATAGAAACATGAAAAATGCGCTTGTAATCATATTTGCTTGGACTCCGATTCACGTCTATCCTGAAAAGCTGGAAGAATAAACTGTGAACAGCAACCACAGTCGAAAAACCAATATTGTGGCAACAGCAGAGATCTAGCGTTCTACTTTTTCTTCCTAAGACCTCTGGGGGGTGGGGTGGGACTGAAGCTGCTGAGAAATGGGATCGCAGGTGGGGTAAATTAAGTCACTTCTATGAAACAAGCCAAGTTGCTTTGTGGTTTAAAACAAAAACCTCGATTCAACGAATAAGAGCCTCGGCGGTGCTCTTCGCGCAAAGTCTGTCTCTGTGGCGAGTGTGCTATTCAATCAATTCTGCAGACATTCATTAACAGCCTGCTGTGTGCCAAGCACAGTGCTGGGCCCTGAAGATGAAAACAAATGAGTCTCTTCTCTCCAAAACCCATCCCGTCTGGCAGTCAGGACATACACACAAGTAGCTCTAATACTCCGGTGTCTGTAGTAGATGCTAATTTAAAGGTTCAAACAGCAGTGTGGTGAGGAAAGAAAACAAGGAACGAATCATCAGAGAGGCAGGGCAGTTGAGGAGTAAGAATTTGAGCCCAGAGCCAGCTGATTGACTCAACCCTTCGAACCACTTGGCTTCATCTCTCTAACCCTCAGCTTTCTCACCTGTAATACAAAGATGACAATAACTTCTTCATCGTGCTGTTCTTGAAAGGATTTTAAAATAATTATGTGCCCTTCCTGGCATGGTGCCCGGCATGTAGAAAGTGCTCAGGAAATGTTCATTATCATCGGGGCAGCTCTCAATATGTTTTTTCAAATTATTATAATATCAAACTTTTCTATGACCATTGAGTGTTTATTTTAAAACTTTCTTTAATCATGGACGAACCTTGAGAACACTATGTTAAGTGAAAGAAGCCAGACACAAAAGGACAGATATCATATGATCCCATTATATGCAGTAGCTAGAATAGGCAAATTCACAGGGATAGAAAGTATAGAAGAGAGGTTCCCGGGGGGGTGGGAGGAGGGAGCGGGGAGTTATTTGCTTCATGAGCGCACAGTTGCTGCTTGGGCTGATGAAGGTCTGAAAGCCGTGCTGATGGTCGCACAACAATGCGAATGTACTAAATGCCTTTGAATTATACACTTACAAATGGTTAAAATGGTAAGTTTTTATGCTCTAGATATTCTACCACAAAAAGAATACATTTCTCGGTGTCTTCCCATCATAGAGGGATAACACGGACTAGTAACTGTTTCTAGAGAAACTTATTCTTAGAGAATAAAGTCTCTCCCCGGAACCACAAACTGAGTTCCTGTAACAGCCACTATGGGATGGTGGTTCTGGAGAGCTCTCCATGGCCCCGCAAGACCAGCTTCTCGGCTCTCTTCCCTCCGCAGAGCCGCAGTCCGAACTGATCCACAAACTGGAACTCGCGTCCCACGCTGTTAACGCGCAGCAGACTCGCTCAGGTGAAGCCAATAATCCTCCCACGAGGCCCTTTTCCCCAAGGACGCGGCGGAGCTGAGAAGCATTTACCCAGGAGTCTGTGCTTCCCGGGCCTGGGGGCGGGGCGTGCGGCGTCCTCTGTGGTACAGGGAGGGAGAGAACGGAAGATGCGCCTTCGGGCACGTTCGCTGGGACTCCTGGTCTAGTCCATCCTCCAGGGCGGTTTCCATCTGAAAGGTGAGCACACCTTCTCCCAATCCTAGTTGGCGGTAACTTCTCTACAAAGCCATTTCTCGAGCGCAAAATAGCTGGGCCAACGGGAAAGCCCATCAGACGGGATGGACTGGTTTCCTTCTGTTATTCCTGTGAGGCTAAAGGAGTCGGGGGTATCAGAAAAGGTACTTTTCCCGTTTTAATGAAAAATCCAGGAAAAGGTGTGAGGTTGTTTGCAGTGCGAGGTTGTATATTTGGTTGATATTCATCTGGGGCTGTGAGAAACGCCCTCAGGTGGATCCAGAAGTTCCCAGGTGGCAGGTCAGGTGGCCGGGTTCCCGCACACGCCGCCCCTCTGAAGCCCTGTGACCCCATGTGGCCCCCGGACCCCGAACCCCTCCTCTGCAGACCGCCTCTAGCACTCCTTCCGGCTCTACAATTGGGCGGTAAAAGTCAGTGAGCTTAGTATCAAAAGAAATAGAAATGATTACACGTGTGCGACTCAGCACCATTTTACAGATTGGCGGATTCATCACTCAAAGCGGCTTCGTCCTAAATCGCTCGCCGAGTGTACCGACATCAGGTAACAGCAGCTACCTGGCTTCTGAAGGCCTCCTGGTCCTGGCTGCGAAGCTCAGGTGTTCTGCTTGAGACCCAATTATAACGCTGAATTGGCACATTTTCCTTCTTATCAACATGCTGTTGAAAAATATATATGTAGGGATAACTTTAGAACTTTCTCTGGCTAGATTAGCCACTAGTAATTCTGGTTTCATTTCACTCGAATCGTATCCTACGGTTTTGATTACGATACCTGTTTCAAACTGCCTGAATACCTCCTAGAAACTGCACCTCTCCCAGGATGGCGCAGGAATTTCAGACTCACTTTCCTTCTGGGGCAGGGATAAGGGA
This sequence comes from Grampus griseus, assembly GCF_964374135.1. Taxonomy (NCBI): domain Eukaryota; kingdom Metazoa; phylum Chordata; class Mammalia; order Artiodactyla; family Delphinidae; genus Grampus; species Grampus griseus. The sequence goes on along the minus strand of NC_139003.1, from coordinate 7,578,144 downwards.
CCCTTCATGCAAGTCAAAGATCCATTACTGGGGCTAGGGTTTTGGTTCCTCCAAAGTTCCCGGCAGGCAGGGCAACAAGGGGAAGGACCAAGACCTTGACTGTTCTTCACCACAAACTGGAACTCGCGTCCCACACTGTTAACGCGCAGCAGACTCGCTCAGGTGAAGCCAATAATCCTCCCACGAGGCCCTTTCCCCCAAGGACGCGGCAGAGCTGAGAAGCATTTACCCAGCAGTCTGTGCTTCCCGGGCCTGGGGGTGGGGCGTGCGGCGTCCTCGGTGGTGCAGGGAGGGAGAGAACGGAGGGTGCGCCTTCAGGCATATCTGCTGGGACTCCTGGTCTAGTCCATCCTCCAGGGCGGTTTCCATCTGAAAGGTGAGCACACCTTCTCCCAATCCTAGTTGGCGGTAACCTCTACAAAGCCATTTCTCGAGCGCAGAATAGCTGGGCCAACGGGAAAGCCCATCAGAAGGGATGGACTGGTTTCCTTCTGTTATTCCTGTGAGGCTAAAGGAGTCGGGGTATCAGAAAAGGTACTTTTCCCGTTTTAATGAAAAATCCAGGAAAAGGTGTGAGGTTGTTTGCAGTGAGAGGTGCTGTTCTTCCCCTGAGTGTTCCAGACACAGGAACAGAAAAGCAAAGGCCCTGGGGCAGGAGCCAGCATATTTAGGGAAACTGGGGTAACTGGAGAAGTGAGCGAGGAAATGGGGCCGTGAGGGAGCCAGGAGCCACGTCACACTGGACCTCTCAGGCCATGGTGAAGATTTTGTGCAAATGTTTGCAGAAAGCCATTAGAGGATTTTGAACACAGGAGTGACATATTTACCTTTTCAGGTGGGACAGAAGTAGACGAAATGATACTAGTTAGAGGACTGTTTAATAGTTGAAGTGAGAAATGATGATGGCTTGAAGTAAAGTATTAATAGTAGAGGCTGTAGAGGTAGCTGGATACAGGATATACTTTGTCAGTAGAGACGACAGAACTTGCTGTTGGATTTAAGGTGCGAAAAAGGGAGAAGAATCTACGGTTAATCCTGGGTTTTGAATGGGGGTCATTCATTGGGCTGGGACAGACGGGGGGGTGGAGGGAAGGAGGGGTGGGAATAACAGGTCTGTGGCCTCCCATGTTAGATGCTGATTAGGCATCTTAGTGGAGAGATACAGGAGACAGCTGAGACGCCCGTTAACGAAGCTTAGTAAAATAACTTACAAAAGAGAGAAATGAAGGGGTGCTTGAGTGCAAGATACGCTGGATTAATGGGGAAGATGAAGCCAGTTCAAACTACTGCGGCCAGTGGAGCTGAGGGCAATTTTCCTCTCCCCTGGGGCCTATCTCCAGGGAGGTGAAGGGACCCAGAGAACTTAATCGGCTGGTTCTGCTTTTCAGCGGGCGGAGCTGGGATGCACACTCCTGCCTGCGGATTGGCACACCTTGCCCTGCAGGAAGCTGGCCCTGTGCCCCTTCCCTACCCCAAGCAGCTGGTTGGAGGCCTGATCCCAGTGCACAGGAGCCCAGGACCGAGGCAATATGTGCTTCTAACACCAGGTTGAACCCCTCTTGGATACTGAAGGTGGACTCAGGCTCAAGGTCATCACGTCCCCCTGGGCAGCCAGCTTCGCCACCCAGATGCCCTCTGCCCCCTGCCAGAGCACTGAGGCAGCAACCCCAGGCAGAGTCTGACATTCCGAGGCTGCACAAACTCTTTAAACATTTGGTGCAATTAAAACAGAGATTTGATTTCTGAGAACTTGGTTTTCACATAACGCGTTGTCACAGATGCTGTGGGAATTGATACCCACCTGTGGCAGAATAAGTTGGTGTGTGTTTATTGAAAAGTAATGGGGGAAGGCTAGCAGATTCCAGGCTTTCTTGGAAAACTTGTCCTAGTCATTTGAACAAATGACGGGCATCTAGATGACAACAGACATGTTTCTGATAATTAACTGGAAATATCAGAAGCCCTTGCATACTTGGGTTTCAAACCATACTGCACGCGTGCAGCTGCTAGGCTAGCAAACAGAAGTAGACCGTCTCCAGAGAATGTTCTAATCTTGCTTCCAGTTGGTTAACTGATGAATTTCCCTGACTCTCACCAAGAAAAACTGTCTGTCCCCTGCCCGTGACTTGCCTGTCTCTGTAGGGTGAGGTGCCCTGCTCTGCTCCGTCCACAGGGGGTGTAAGGGTAGGGGCACAGTTCTCCTGCAGTGACTGGCTGTGCCCAGAGAGCACTGAGAGGTTGTTCCTGCTTCCAGAGGCTTCTTGATGCAAATGACAACCGGAGGGTCTCCACAGAAGCTGTTATCAGGACAAGAGTTAAAACAGGTCCTTGTCTGTGATTTTTGACCTTCAATGACCTTGATTACTCAAGCTGAGCTTCCCCTGGACCTAGGTCATCCTTTCTAAGAGCGTTATTTCCATCTACCATCATCTGGGCACACTGCCCAGCATAATTTTATTTTTAGTCCTATGTATAGGAACTAACTTAGAGATAATATTCATAAGAGGTTATAAACTCCTATTAAAATTTATATGGTTGTAAATTTTGGTTCCCTCCTCTTCCACAGCTGTTGTCTCCAGAATGCTTTTTTTTTTTTTTAAAGTCTGAGAGGGTTTTCACTGCCTACTCTCCTCCTTTATCTTTTCTTTTGTATAAATTTATTTTATTTATTTATTTTTGTCTGTGTTAGGTCTTTGCTACCCCGCGCAGGCTTTCTCTAGTTGCAGCGAGCAGGGGCCACTCCTCGTTGCAGTGCACGGGCCTCCCACTGCAGGGGCCTCTTGTTGCGGAGCACGAGCTCCAGGCACACAGGCTTCAGTAGTCGTCGTGGCCCTCGGGCTCTAGAGCGCAGGCTCAGGAGTTGTGGCACACGGGCCCAGCTGCCACGCAGTGCGTGAGATCCTCCAGGACCAGGACTCGAACCCATGTCCCCTGCATTGGCAGGCAGACTCCCAACCACTGTGCCACCAGGGAAGCCCCAGAATGCTTTTTAAAACTTATTTGCAGTTGTACCTTTTCTCTTTCTTTGGCCCAAATCCTTTTCAATGAGAGGCCGCAGGGCCCTGACAGCTAAGTCACCCTTTGTCAATTAGATGAGCACCCAAACTTGCCTTTGTCTGGGGCCACCAAGCATATCAGATTTTTTGTGAAAGGAGCCCCCAGCCATTCTTTCCAGCCTCCCCACCGCATTAGTCTGCTGGGGCCACCATAACGAAATACCACAGACCAGGCGGTAAACAACAGAGATTTATTTCTCACAGTACTGGGTGGAAGGCTGCAAGTACAAGATCAAGGTATTGGCAGGGTCGGTTCCTTCTGAGGCTTCTTTCCTCCCCTTGCAGATGGCTGTCTTCCCTCTGTGCATGTCTGTGTCTTCATCTTGTCTTCTTAGAAAGATTAGGATCCTATTGGATTAAGTCCTAATCCTATTGGATTAGGACCCACCCTAATGGCCTCATTTTAACTTGACTACTTCTATAAAGGCCCTGTCTCCAAATAGTCACATTCTGAGGGACTGGGGGTTAGGACGTCAACATATGAATTTGGGAGAGCACAATTCATCCCATACACCCACCTTATAGAAAAGAAAGTGCTCCTTTGAAAGATCCTTGCTCCAAGCAGCTTCTGCACGTGAAGCCCCATTTCCAGCTCCAGACTACACAGCACTTGTTGGAAACAATGCAGAGAGTGGGTCAGCATGGGTGGTAACACATCCCAGAGAGTCAGAGTGCTACAAGAACCCCGTGTGTCTCAGCAGGTGCTCCCTTGAAGAGTGTAGCACAGAGCAGCTGATTCTTTCAAAGACTAAGTAAGAGTGTAGATATTCCAAGAGCTTTCCTATAGCAGACATCTCACGCTACAGGGTACCAGTGGTATTTATGACTTCCAGAATGCTCTGTGGACTCTAGAACTCTGTCCTCCCTTCATCTTTCCTTCCATGGCTGTAAAACCTGGTTTTCCACCATTGGAACTGGATGAAAGAGGACTCCTGTGGAAAGTGGAAGGCAGCCAATCTGACACCACGGGGCTGAGTGATTGCCATTTTCATCTCTGATAAAAGAGAGGATGCTGAGAGAGCGGTCACTATAAACCAGAGCTGTCTCTTCATGCAACAGTTTATTCACCCAAATGTTGATACCTGTTATTAAAAGGTGAAGATATGAATCAGAAATGAATGTGTTTCTCACATTCTCAAGGAACTATGTGTTTTGACCACCCTTGATTAGCTATGTGGTAGGGGATAATTACTCAGCCTCTGGGCCTGTTTTCTTATCTGACAAATGGGAAGAATTCAGTCAATCAATACACATAAAGTGATTTTCAAAATCCTTAGCAAGGAGTAATGGTTCAGCAAATATTATTTCTATTAAAATAAACTTCAGGTATGAGAGTTTACAGACAAGGATATTTTCTTTGGTTTCATGAAAAGAGAAGTTTGGTGGTTTTTCTTTTTGTTTGTTTGTTTTTTAGTGGATCCTGGAAGGATTTGTAGGACTTAGCCAGGCACATATGAGGAAAGGGCATTCTAAGTAGGCTGAACTGCCTAAGTGATAACGTGGGGGAAGGAAACAGAGCTGTCTGGATTGGCAAGAGCAGAGAATTGCTCCCAAGTGGGATTTCTGACTTCTTAACGTGGTCCTTATATAAGTGAAACCGGAGGGAAAGAAATCAGACTCTCACTGTATACTGACCACATTCCAGGCACTGTGCCTTTAATGCTTCATCTCCTCCGACTCTTACAGCCCCTATATTAGGATGCATCCCACTGCCAAGATAATGCTTCTAGCAAGAGGGGGAACCGGAATTTGAACCCACTTGTTCTGACTGGCAGGGCCCGTGTGTTTGAACAGAATCCACAGAAAGGGTAATTGCTAGAAAGACTAGTCACAGGATAAATCACACAGCTGTACAGATGAAAACTGGGCAGAATGTACGTCAACGCTGACTGCGTGGGACCCAGAGCCAGGCAAGGTCAGGGGCAAATCAGTAACAACAGCTTCAGGAAGAAGTGCTGCAGTGGAGAAGCAGCAACGGAAGTGAAGATGCAAAGCTAAACGGGCAATGGCACAGCATACCAGCGTTGGAGCTCTCTGTGATTGAAATGGAACAAGACAGGGCCAGGGCCACCCCACCACCATGTCTGAATGCAGACAAAAATAGGGCATTGTCCAAACCACAACACCCCCCCCATCCTGGTGAGTATGGGTGGCCACTGCTCTCACCAGTTCAGCACCAGCAGATTCAGCCCACCCATCTTCCAGTTCCGTCTGCTAAAACACCTAATCCTGCCTGCTTCCTGACATCGTCCAGTCCAAAGCAAAGCCCCACTGCCTTGAACCAGCCCCCAAATCACCGAACACAAGCCCAAGTCCTGTAACAAGTTGTTCCTAGCATCCTCTGGCTGAGACGGTCCACAGTCCTCTGTGGTACAAGTTCGCCCTCTTTGCAACAAACAATAAGCCCAACGTGTTGAGCTACGGGTATGTCCCTGCAGTTTCCTGCTCCTGTTTGGGTGTGAAGGAGGTTACACAATCCTTCCACATTAAATGCAGTTGCTCAACTTACATGGAAGGGCCTCAAATCCAGCTTTTGACGTATCCCGTATAAGTCATCGCATCTGCATTCTCCTCAACTGCTAGTTCAGTCATTCGGTCAACAGACATTCATTTGTGCCTGCTGTTGGGGACTTCCCTCTTCTGCATCCCTGGCACCCAGTTTCGGAGATGGCAAGATCCCCCCAGGTTCCGACCCGCTATGGTCTCTGTAGATGACAAAGTATCAGAACTGAAAGGGACCTTCCTTTTTTTTTTTTAGGTATTTTTAGTTAGTTAATTGCGTGGGGTGTTAGTTGCGGCAGGTGGCCTCCTTAGTTGTGGCTCGCCAGCTTCCTAGTTGCAGCACGTGGGCTCCTTAGTTGCGGCTTGAGGGCTCCTTAGTTGTGGCTTGCAGGATCCTTAGTTGCAGTCCACCGGCTCCTTAGTTGTGGCATGCGAACTCTTAATTGCAGCATGCGTGTGGGATCGAACCCGGGCCCCCTGCATTGGGAGCACAGAGTCTTAACCACTGCGCCACTGGGGAGGTCCCGGGACCTTCCTTTTACAAATGGTTGCACTGACACCCAGAGAAGTTAAGCCTTTCATTCTCTCATGGGCTTTCTTTCTATTTGCAACAAATGAGCGTCTTGGGCTGGGTCCCCACAAACAGACCCTGGGATGAGCACTTGACTGCACATGACGATGTATTAAGGACCTGCTCCCAGGAGAGCCCCATGAAGAAGAGGGGGGAGCAGACAGGGAAGGGATGAATAAGGCAGTCAGGGGTGTGATTGCTCACACAGCCTGCAGAGGGTATTTTTAGTCCGGCTGTTCCCAGCTGGGGCAATTTGGCAATGGCTGGAGACATCTTGACCGTCCCAATCAGGCGAGTGGGTGCTACTGACGTCTGGTGGGCAGAGACCAGATGCTGCTGGACATCCCACAATGCACAGGGCAGCCCCACAGCTAAGTCTTACCCAGACGGAAATGGCCACGCGGCTGCCTGCAGTTGGGAAGTTCTGGCCAACAATGATGACAAAAGAGTTCAACAATCGTTGAACTCAGGCCTGAGCCCCCCGCCAGCCAGGCCAGAGGGAGGACACTGAGCTCCCTGTCGAGGAGAGACTGAGGAACGAAGCCCACACTTACGTGGAATATTCAGAATCAGCTGAGGCATTTGCCTATTTTTGACTATTTTGCAAATTCAGCCAACACTTTTATAAATAGTGTGATTGCATTCCTCTCTGGCAGATTCTCCTCCTTTTTGTAAATTCCAAGTTGGACCTACAAGTGAAGTCAGCGTGGTGCAGTAGAAAGGGCACAGACCTTGGAGCTGACTTGGAACTTCAGATTCATCATTGACTTAATAGTATGTCTTCAGAGAGGTTCCTTAAGCTTTCCACGTCTTGGTTTCCTCCCCTGGGAGATGGGGGTAATCATGCTAGCCTTTACAGGGTAGTTGTGAGAGTTAAAGTAAAGCAGTAAGTGAAGAGAGTCTGGAAGGTGCTAGGCACTCCATTACCGAGAGCTGTTTCTGATATTATTATTCTGTGACGAATTGGTCAAATAAAACTGTTGCTCTCCGGAGTCCTACAACCATCGGGTCATTAGACTTTAGTGCCCAGGCAGGGGAGGACCACCCCAGTGAGGGCATATGAGCTTCAACTTACCAAGGAGACTGGCATTCCCAAAATCTGGTGATGTACCAATCAGATTTCTGGTAGAAAAGGAAATGGACACACAGGCACAGACACACAAAACAAGGACACAGGCACCTCACAGCTCTGTGTGGGCTCCTGAGAAGCCCCAGAAGACGGAAGCCCTGGGACAGCTGAATCAGAGGAGAGATGATCTCGTCTTTATGAAAGCTGAGTTAAACACGACAGTTAAACTTTGGCTCTTTGGGGTAGAGCAGCAAGTTTAAAGTCTTTCTGGCCACAAGAGGTCGAGAAACTTCATGCATGAAGGCTCTGTTCCCAGCTCTAGTTACAGAGCAAAACTATTTCATGTTTGTGTGGTTTTGTCTCAAGAGAACCAGACTGGTGTGATTGACTCGGGTCCTGGGGCTGATGGCCGCGTGGCAGCCAGGAGAGGCAGAGCTGTGTGTCTGGCATCCCGTGCTTGTAATGACTCATCCTGGCCCCTCTTTCCCCCTTGGCAGGGGGCCTGCTCCAATCCCCACCCCCACCCCAAACCCACCGACCCACCCCCCCACCCACCCTGCCTCGTCTCTGCAGCTTCAGAGCACTTCCAAAAGGAACTGAAAGCCAGCAGCACGTGGCTTTGCAAACGTAACATTTCTGGAAGCTCACACGCTCTGGGGCATTTGAGATGACAGATGTGATCCACATGGTCTATGACAGATACGGTCCCGGAAAATGTCAGTGTTAATATTTAATGTTATTTGAATAACTGCCCTGTTTGTCTCACTCAGCATGGCAGGCACCAAGGGCGGCTGGCTGTGTGTCTCCCCGAGTGTGGGCGGGAACGCGGCTTGTAGGAAACGCTCAGTCACCATCACGTGCAGAAATTCAGACGTGGGACCCAGACCTGCTTTGAGATGTTATGTTCAACTTGTTCAAAGTGACAAAGGGAGACCCCAAAGCACCGACTACACAGAAGCCACTTTGTTCAAAGGTAGTTACAAGTGCTGTAGAAACATACCGATGGGCCCCTGGATGACAACGGCTGAGGGAAGGTGTAACATGAGGGAAAGAGTAAATGAAGATCTTTATTAAAATGTGGCCATCACTTCTCATTCCAGGGCTCAAGGGCAGGAGCAGAGAGCACCTTCTCTGTCTTTCTGTGCCCCTTCCCCTCCCCACCCCCTCTCCCCTGACCACCTCCGCTGTGCAGAGCCCCAGGGCCTGCACTGTAGCCCCCTAGCTGCCGTCTGAAGCACCGCTCGGTTCTCGAATCCTGAGACCTACACGTTCCTCTTGAAATCCTTTCCGAGCTCCACCCGCCTGGGGTCACAGCCACGTTCCAAGGGCTGCATATTCAGATGGTTCTCTGAGAGGCTGGGCCGATGCAGTTGTCCAGAACGACCTTCTAGGAGAGGGCTCGGTTCTGTTGATGGGGAGGAGAGAGGGCTGGCGTAGTTCAAGGTGCCTGGACCAGAGCAGGACTGAGCCAGATGCCCGCCTTGGGGTCACCGGCCCTGAGCGCGCCCCAGAGGCACGGAGCCGGGGAAGGACCCGTGGACGTGATCCTCAGCCGTCGGAAGGGCATCGCGACCCTCAGGAGGCTCTGTCACGTTCGGCGGTGCCCTCCCACCCCATGTCCCCCTAGCCGGGGCCAGGACCAGGTGAGGCAGCAAACCCGGGGCTGGGACACAGACCCCCAAGGAGGTGCTGGCTCGCAGGGCTGGGCCAGCGCCAGGCCGGTGCCTGAGCCCAGGGCCTCCTTGGGCCTCACCCCGGGTGCCTTGCTTACCTCTCCCTCCGGCCCGGGTATAGCAGCCCCTTTCTTTGGTCCCTCCCTTTCCATTGGATAACATCATTTCAGAGTTCTGGGAAAACTGAACGTGTCCCAGACGGCACTCTTGTGTAGGACGCCATTCAACAGTGGTCGGTGGTCCAATTATATCTTGCAAAACGAGCGTTTCCTTGACCCAATTCAAGAATCACTTTTTGAATGTCGAAGGCTTGTTTCTAGCCTGCTGGAGGAGGCCAGAATACGTGTGCAGAGGGCGCCTCTCCCCCACCCAGGGCTCAGCTTTAGGAATGAAGGCTGGCGGGGGTAAGGCCAGGGGGCTGCACAAGGGCACCGCATGCAGGGGGCACCCGCCAGCCAGGGGCTGCGCGCCGGGCCGGGGGCGGCGGCCGCGCCAGCTCTCCCCGTCTGGTCCCACCAGCCCCAGCCAAGTGTGCACACAGATCACTTAACCGCCCAGCTGCGTCTCAGTGCCCTTGTGGAAAGTGGAAGTAAGGACACTGCCCCAGTGGAGTGTGTGTGAGTCTGGGCTCTCCTTAGAAACAGAACTGACAGGAAGTACAGTTGACCTTTGAACAACATGGGAGTCAGGGGTGTCAACCCTCCAGGCAGTGAAGCATTGTTGTATAACTTACAGTCGGCCCTCCCCATCCTGGGTCCTCCGTATCCACAGGTGCGCATGCATGGATTCGACCAATCACAGGCGGAGTAGTACTGCAGTATTTACTGCTGAAAAATACCTGCCTGTGAGTGGACCTGAGCAGTTCAAACCTGTGTTGTCAAGGGTCATCTGCAAATATATATATAGTTTTATTATACAGAATTGGTTCACGTGGTTAGGCTGACAAGTCCCAAGATGTGCAGTTGGCCCCGGAGAGCTGGTGGTGTAGTTCCAACCCACGTCTGAGTTCAAAGGCAAGACCCAGCTTAAAGACAGTCCAGCAGAGAGAGCGGCTTCTCCCTTACTGAGACCTTTTGTTCTATTTAGGCCTTCAACAGATTGGATGATTTCCACCCATACTGGGGAGAGCAATCTGCTTTCCCCACTCTACAGACTGAAATGTTCATCTCACCCAGAAAGACCCTCACAGACCCACCCAGAAACATCTTTGATGAAGTATGTGGGCATCCACAAAACTAACCATCATGGAGTGGTTGAGAGCATCAACGGCTGTCCCATAGAAAATGCTTTAAAGCCAATCAAACCCCGCTACTCCTGGGCCATGGGTGCCCTACAGTGAGCCTGCGCCGGGGAGGCCTAGCTTCCACAGAGCCCCTTCACACATTCTGCAGGTCTCAGCTGGTGGCAACGTAAAATAGAGAGATTTTATCCTTTTTGCAAGGCTTTTTTCTAGTAATTTTTATTAAACCTTTGGTTATGCTAATGTTCTCTATTCTGGAACGTAGGCCAAGATACCATCTCAACTGAGCACAAACTTATCTGTTTGATTATTTTAGTTTTAATATATATTTTAATACATTATATCATGATGCTCCCAAAGGGCTCAGAACTTCCAGGTTGTTCTGCCATCTAGATAGATTGGAAATTTTCTGGAAAAGAGCGTTTTCTTTCACGGGCACAAGGCCTCCTTTGGTGGAGGAAGGAGGCCAGGCTCCCCACTACTTGTCTTAAGAGGGTAGAGAACAGGCCTCAAGATACCCAGCTGCTCAAAGACTCTGGCCCCTCGGGCTTGCACTGGAATTAGGGGTCTGATCTATCACGGGGTCCTGCAGCCCAAGCGTCTTAACTGCCACCAGAGTCTGAAGACAGATCAGCAAGGCTTTGGGGGGATTCTTTAGACAGGTAAGATGTAAGGAAAGTGGCGAAGGGGTGCCCACTTTTCCTGGGCAGACGTTGTAAGGACATTTGAGTTACATTGAGATTTCACTCCAACTGCAATCATCAATGTGCAATAAATCATGTTTGATTTCGATTTTACTTAAATGCCATGAAGGTGGTAGGCAAGAGAATTGAAAACAGAGCCAAGTGGGGCTGCTTCAGTTCTTTTCTGATCGCTGGATTACTTTTCACTTCGGTTTATCTGTAGGAGGCAGCTCCAGGTCCTTGAGGAAGGGGTTTTTAAAAAGCAACACCTTAGGAAAAAAACATTAACTGATCATGAGTTCCCTTTCCAAATGCTTATTCTTACCAATTTTACATCTCCACGTAGGCATTTCTGTTCACACAGTTATATTGTTGGACGTTTTTCACTTAGATGAATCTGCGGCTGCACCTAAGGGCACATTTCCATGTGTGACGAAGCGTTTGTGGGACAGAAGTAAAATTACAGTGCCATCTTCAGGAAACAAAAAGTGTTCCTTTATGAAGCCCTGCATATGTAGCTCCAAGTGACCTAAAGATGTCCCTAGGTTTGAAGGTAAATCTCTCCTTTACGTTTGGAGCAGAGTAGCTGAGGCAAAGAATAAGCATGGGGCAGCTCCTTGCGGTGAAATGTAGTAAAATCTTCCAGAAAACCACAGAGACACTAAGGATTTAGTGATCCTGGAACCAGAGAGGGTGTGACTTCCTGGTTATACAGCTGTAAATTTATGACAGATGGCTAGACGAGAGGAAAAACTTAAACGGAGGAATCAAAGTTGCCTGGACTGCAAGTGAGAGGCCGCTGTTTTCCTGAACCTTTAGTGGACTGGTCAAGCCAGCAGAAAACCTACCTGGTCCCAGATGCTCCCGGCCTCGCAGGAGTTTCTGTTGGGAGCCCTGGTGCACATGAGGACACACACGTGTGTTTAGATACAAGCATTGGAGAGGCCATGACAGACCACAGGAGGTTGCAGAAATTCAGGCCATGAATGGTTAAAACACAAGGCTTGGCTTCAGAGAACCAGAGAAGGTTAGAGCCAGAATGGAGTTTATTTTACAGATGAGGAAACCGAGGCCTGGAGAGCATACTCCCCTTGCCCAAGGCCACACAGCGAGCAGAAGCCTGGAAATTCCAGTGTCCTGCAACAGAGAGGCCTGTAAACTGGTCCAGTCTTTCTGGAAAGCAGCTTGGAAGATGGTCAAACACTTAGTATCCTGACTTCCTCTCAGACTGACTTAGCGTTGGAGAAGAGGGGCCCTTTCCCTGAACCTGCAGTTTAGAGACACCTCTTTTCTCACCCTCTTCTCATGTGGTCTCAGGAGCCCACGGAGCTTAGGCAACGCGCCCAAGCTTCACCTCCCCTTCTGGAACCCGTTCCAGGGACCAGGAACTCTGCAACCCCTGCCCCAAACAGCCCCCAGCCAGATTCCAGGCCACCCTAAGGGTAGCCAGGGTGTGAACGTTTGCTGGGAAGGAAGGAGCTGGAGTGTGCAGCCTGGGGTGTGAACACACACACATACACACACACACAAGCCCCTCACAGAGGAAGACAAAGCAGGGAGGGGAGGAGGTCAGGGCACGTGCCGGCGCCAGGGCCCTGTTCTCGCACCAGGACGTTCAATCACGGAACTCCAAGGAATCTAAAACTCTCAACTTGAACCTGGCGTTTCAGGTCATTATGAAGATATATTTGTCAAAGTAGAAGGTAGAACATAGTTTAAGTATCTGTTTACTTGACTTATACCTTTTAAATATTTAGACACATTTATGCTTTTGCCCTCGGCCCAGTAAATCAGGAAGAACCTGATTCTTTGTCTAGATATTTATTCAAAAGACATCACCAGAAATGCTAACAAAGCTTTAGGCACAAAGATGAAATTTAAAGTGTATTTTATAGGAGCAAAAAAATGACATCCTCTTAAAAGCCTAATATTAAAGGACATATTAGCTAAATTATATTATATCCTAGATGTAAGATCATGCCACGGTTTTAGTCTGGAATGATTGAAGGGGAGAAACAAGTCATGGGGGTAGGAGGATTTGCACATCAAGAGCTTCGTTTAGACCCACTACATTCGAAACACCTATACGATATTCAATAGGTAGCTGGTTATACAAATTGGGAACACAGAGCTGGAGATATAAATTTGTGATTCATGTATATAGAATTATCATATATACATCTATATACAAAATCACTGAAATCATATATAATCATATAATAGAAGTACTATCTATACAATAAATCTCTAGGGATTGTTTATAGCTAGATGAAAGAAGAGGGTTTGATACTGAGCCCTGAAAGAGTCATACATTTGGAGATCTGGTAGAGTAAGTACAGGTGTTACGGACTGAATGCTTCCAGATTTTTACACAACCACAGGTCTCTGAATCTCTTTCATAGGTAGGTTCATTTGTGCCATATTTGAGATTCCACACAGGAATGATGTCATATGGTATTTGTCTTTCTCATTCTGACTTGCTTCGCTTAGTACCATCATCTCTAGGTGTTATCGGGCCTCTACTTCCTACACCCGCCTCCTTCTGAGCACTTCCAGCCTTGTTCCGTTAAGGCATCTTCTGGATCCCCCTCTTTTACTCCAGACCTGAGTGTTTCAGGCCTGTGGATCTGGTCAAGCATTTGGTGTGAGCTTTGGAAAAGCGCCAGTAGTGGATTAACCCTTCCTGCAGCTGAAACCCAGGGTCCCCCGAGGCAGGTACAGTGAGGGGGTTGTGGACCAGCGCTGGGCCCGGTCCCCTGGCCTCTCACTGAACTGCAGAAGGAGGCTGCAACTGCCCATCTCACTGCAATTTGAACACCCCGCTTTTTCCTCTGGTTGAGCCCTCCGTGAGGAAGGGCAAGACGAATTGTCCTTCAGGGTCGATGTTATCCTGGACACAGGGCTGCAATGCTCCCCTCCACAGGGTACAAGTGCTCACATACATAAGATTAAATAATTCGCAGTTCCACTTCAGGAGGGCATCCTAAAGGTAAACATGCTGTCCTCGTGGGGTTTGTTGATTTTTTTTTGTTTTCTTCTTGAAAGATGCTCTTAACTGTGAAACCACAAAACAGGGAACAAATTTTCCCCTTCTCTCCTTTCGATGAAGAAAAAAATCGTGTGGAATTCAGGTGTTTCATTTTTTCCACCTTTTTCATATAGGTGATTTGTAATTTCAACGTAATCGATGTTTTGCATCATTAAACAGCATTAAAGTAGAAAAAGCAAAGAAGTATGTTTATCACGTATTCAAAGGTGGAAATGGAAACGCTGTTAATATAATCATGCAACTGGAAGCAAATAAAGTAAATATAAGCCAGTGACTGAGAAGTGAAAGACAGGAATACAACCAGAAAGGCAGTGGATGGGATATTAATACAAACCAAGAATACCTGGCTCAAAAATGTGGGCACTACTCTCTTCTAAAATAGGAAGTTCCGTCTCTGTGTGCTCTGCATGTATGTGAAGATGTGTGTATATCCCTATATCCATCCCTCCATCCATCACCTTCCAATCCACCTGGGAGCTGGGAGTCAGAAGAGTAGCTTTAGGTGAAACCGTAAAGTCTTATCAACACCCTCTTCACGACACTCCACAGTTGGCACCTTCCAGAACACCCTCCCTTTTCACTGAGCCTCCTTCGCACCCACCTTGGGCAGCCCGCTGTCTGTGAAAAGGGCCACAGTGGGCGGGCTGCCCCTGCTGCATGGCCCACGTGTCCCAGTGGTTGTCCTACCCACCCGGTATCACCCGCCTGACTCTTCTTTTTTTAAGGTGAATGATTTTTTTTTTAATTGAGGTATAGTTAATTTACAATGTTGTGTTAGTTTCAAGTGTACAGCAGAGTCATTCAGTTATATATGTATATATATACATATATCTATTCTTTTTCAGATTCTTTTCCATTATAGATTACTACAAAATATTGAGTAGAGTTCCCTGTGCTCTACAGTAGGTCCTTGTTGTTTATCTATTTTATATATAGTAGTGTGTATCTGCTAATTCCAAACACCTAATTTATCCCTCCCCACCCCTTTCCCCTTTGGTAACCAGAAGTTTGTTTTCTACGTCCGTGAGTCTGTTTCTGTTTTATAAATAAGTTCATTTGCATCATTCTTTTAGATTCCACGAAAAAGTGATATCATATGATATTTGTCTATCTCTGGCTGACTTCAATTAGTATGATAATCTCTAGGTCCATCTCACTCTCCTAACTCTTGTGTCTTCCAATTGTCACCTCTGAGATTTCAAATAGCACAGTAAACCCACAATTTCTTCATCAGCGTGACCTTCTACACCAGTTTCCTCATCTCTAAAATGGAATTAATATATATTAGTGCCTACTTCAAAGGCTTGTTGCTAATAAGTTTGTTATGAAGAAGTTAACACAAGAAAAGCACTTAGAACAGTGTTGACACACAGCCCATGGCGCGCATTCAGCGGCTGGTAGCTCGTGTTCCCATCAAAGACGATCGTTCCTCTCTTCCTCGCCTTGTGAAGTGAGGCATTAGCACGCCCACCCTTTTCTCAATCTCTCCTCCCCGTGCTCCAGCCTCTCAGTCTCTGTGAGCTTGGCTTTTATTTTTACGTTATCAACACTTACAGTCTTTTTGGTAACCATTGATGTGACTTTCAAGATTTGTCTATAGATGGATCCTAAATTTGAAAATCATGTAGATCACAGCTGTGTAAATATAACTACCGCGGCATCCAGTGATGGGCTATGATCACGCTTCCTTCTCTACGCTAACTCCTTCTTTACACAAAGGAGAACAGACCCAGCATCAAGTCCCAATGCAGCCTCCTTTTGCATACGTTGGGAGATAAGTCTGGGGTTTCTGCACCAGAAATATCTCCTGGGCAAAGAGCAACCAACAGCTTTGTTCAAGGAAGTTTGCCTCACAGACAGCTTTGGAATCTAAAGACAGTGTATCCCTCCAGGGTAGAGGGCAGATTCGTTAATAAAGATGGTGATTTCCTCCCCTTGATGTAGAGATGTCTCTCTCCAGAGCCATTCTAGAGTAATGAAGCTGGACACTTCTCCCTCCCCTCCCCTGAGATCTTCCAGGCTATTGTCTCTCCCTAGAAGGAAAGGGGACAGGTTTGACGACCGTTCCCACTGAAGATCAGCATCTCCCGGTCTCTGTGCTCCTTGCTGTTCACAACCCACTGTGTGTGTGGCACCCACCTGAGCCCACTCCACCTTTTGCCCCCGTGAGCTGGGGCTTGGGAGGTGGAACAAAGGGAACCAACCAACCAGGAAGCTCTGCGGCCTGCTGTGCTGCGCTGATGAAACGTCTCAGTCCCTCTGGGCTCAGGGTCTCCCCAACTGCTGAACCTCTGCAAGTTTGGCCAATCAGGCAGCTTCGCACTTGCAGTAGTTGTTGTGCTTCAGGACTGCTCGATAGTTTCCTCCAGTTGTTCCAAATCATGCCATGGTTTGGGTTTCTTTCATCTCATCAGTGCCTCCCTTATATAATTTATTATTTCCTGGAATTACTGACTTCTTTCTTCATTCTGTAGCTTGATGATAGCCAGGTTATTCCAAGCTATTGCTCATACATTTATTCTATCAAGTTATCTTCTTTTTTTCTAGAAGAGCATCCTCTGGTGGTCTCCATGCTCCTCTGCTAATATGGACTGATTCTCTAGACCTTCTCTGTAGCTGTCGACGTGGAACTTTTCTCCACGACTCTTCTGGATTGAATGTACTGTTTCCTAAAACCCATGTTATTCTTTATTGTTTTACTCTCTCATTTTGCTGTACTACACCCACAAGTAACATCCTAAGAAAAGGTATTTCGTGCTTGAAAAGTCACTATGTTGAGTTTTTGATTCTTTAAAAATATTTCATTCTTCTCTTGCCTTTGATGATTCAGATTAGAATGGAAATCATTTCCCTTCAGGAATCTGACAGCTTGTCCCATGGCTTATAGCATCTGTGGCTGTTCATGCGATACCAACTGCTAGTGCGATTCCTGCTCCTTTGTAGGTTATCTTCTGTTTTCTCTCTGCAACTTTTTGGTATCTTTTCTTTATATGCAGTTCCCTGAGTAGCTAGATGAGGGTTTTGTGGGGTTTGTACATTTGCTCTGCTTGGATCTTTCATTTAGAACATTCCTGTTCTCCTTTAATTCTGTGAAATCTTCTCGTATCGACGATATTTTCCGATCCTCTGTTAGCTCTCCTCCCTCTTTCTGGAATTCCTGTTAGTCACCAATCTAGCTCCTGGACTGATTCTATATAACTTTTTTCTTTCCCTTATTAAAAAAGAAAAAACACCTCACTACCTTTTTGTTCTACATATGAGAGAATTACTAGAGTACATTTTCTGTCCAACTGGATCATCAGGATCCTGGCAGGAAACAAATGGCATGTGCAAAAAGATGACTGAGGACACAATAATAAGGAACATTTACAGAGGAGCGGTCAGTGTAAAGGAACCCCTGAAGGACGGGGAGGCTCGTGTAGCCCAGTGTCAAGCACCACCTGCCCGGAGCCTGGAAGGCTGACAGGAGGAAGTGACTTTGCTGGAATCGGACATGCAGTAGCCCTGAAAGAGGGGCCATCTGACAGGAGCTGTGGCCATAGAAGGAGAAGCAGCCATTCCAGAACCACAGCTCAGCAGAGGAGGGCTGAGGAGGGCTGTAGGAGGTTGATCCAGTAACTATTATTCATAACTCCAGTAATTATTTTCTGTAGAGTCACCACAAACACTGAAGTTGTGAATATGGAACCGTTGCGCCTCGGAGAAATAGCAGGTTAGGTTCCTGCGAGCCTCTGGCCACACTGTAGTCAACATGTCGTACATAACCTTGCTTCATGTGTGTTTCTGTTTAACACTTATTTCCTATATGTTGTTGATTCATTAACATTGAACTCAAGCCAGCAGCACGGTCACTCACGCCTGAACAAAGCTCGTTGAACACGTGTATTTCCTCTGTGAGACACGCTCGCCGCCTTGTGCTCAGGAGCAGCAGACAGCATTTTGGCGCTATGCTTGGAGGCCATTTGAAACAGCAAAATCACCAACCAAAAGCACAAAAATGTGAAATCGTGGCACTAAATAGACCATGAAAAGGACACGTGTTTATAGTTAAGAGCTTAAACAAGAAGGTCCTGGTTGGACCTCAGCCGCGAATGTATATGTCGGGCAAGTAAAATTCTTAGTCACTCTGTCCAGAAATGAGGGGGAAAGTGACATAAGTGTTGATTGGGGGGTTACACGTACATTGGCAAGTAGGCAAGTGGATCTGGGAGTAAGGAAGGCGCCTGCCTCTGATCACCGGCAGCTCCTTTCATGGGCTAAACCCAACCAGAAGTCAGATGCCACAAGATCCAGTTGCTGTGACTTGTAGGCGTCAGTGTGCCGGGCATACATCAAGGCAGAAAAGAACAGAGCACAGATCTGGAGGACAGACAGAGAAAAGCCAGCCCACTCTTTCTATTGAATTTCACGTTTGGCAGGTATGTTTTTAATTTCCAGGGCATCTTCCATTCTCTAACTGTTCCTTTTTTGTGACATTTTGTACAGAGACAAATATCTTCTCAGATTTCTCTGAAGAGACACTGAAGTTACTGCTGATGGTGGTATGTATATGTGTTTTTAATTCTCTTTTCTTCCCTGTATTATCTATTTCTTCAGGCATTATTTTTATGTTAATCAGTATAGATGTTTCTTTTTCATGTTGCAATCTTTCATCAACTATCTGGTCAAATTTTAAGGAGAGGTAATAGAAAAGGTAACTAGAAGTTTCATAGCAAAGATAGGGCCTGTTGACTGGTCAGCTTCCCTCCCCATCAGGGTTTCTCCAGTTGGCATTATTGACACCCAGGGATGATTAACTCTGTGCCGTGGGGATAGTCCTGAGCATTGTAGGATATTTAACAGCATCCCCAGCCTCTACCCACTAGACACCAGTAGCACTGTCCCCTAGTTGTGACCCTCAAAAATGTCTCCACAAAAAAAAAAAAAAAAAAGTCTCCACAACCCTGGTACGCTCTTGGTGGGAATGTAAATTGGTGCGGCCACTGTGGAAAACAATATAAAGGTTACTCAAAACATAGAATTAGCATATGATGCAACAATCCTACTTCTGGGTATATATCCAAAGGAGATGAAATTATGATCTTGAAGAGATATCTGCACCCTCACATTCATTGTGGCGTTATCACAATAACCAAGATAGGGAGACAACCTACGTGTCCAACGACAGATGACCGGATAAAGAAAATTGTGGTACATGTATGTATACAATAGAACACTATTCAGCCATTTAAAAAGCAGGAAATCCTGTCATCTGCAACAATGTGGATGAACCTTGAGGGCACTAGGCAAAGTGAAATAAGTCAGACAAAGAAAGACAAGTACCATATGATCTCACTTAGGTGTGGAATCTAAAACCGTCAAGCACATAGAAAGTGAGGGTAGAATGTTGGTTGCCAGGGGCTGAGGGGAGGGGGAAACGGGGAGGTGTCGGTCAAAAGGTACAAACTTGCAGCTCTAAAGTGAATAAGTTCCCCAGATCTAATGTACAGTGTGGTGACCATTGTTAACAATACTGCTTGGTACCCTGGAAAGATGCTATGACAGTAGAGCTTTAATGTTCTCACCACAACCACCACAAAATGGTAATTATGCGAGGGTGAAGGGTGTATTAACCTTATTGTAATCATTTCCCAACATATACATGTATCAAATCATCACATTGCACCCCTTAAACTTACACAGTGTTATATGTCGATTATGTCTCGATAGAGCTGGGGGAAAACAAGTGTCTCCAGACATTGCCAAATGTCTGCTTGGGGGTGAAATCACCCATTGTTGGAAAACTCATCATGCACTTGGGAACTTGTTAGAAATCCAGATACTCCAGTCCCACCCTAGAGGTACTGAATTCCCTAAAAATTCTGACAGGTGAAGCCCAGTAATCTGTGTGTTAACAACCCTCCAGGTCATTCTTACGCACACGAATGCCTCAGTTTCCTCATCTGTAAGAATGGAGTAATGACCCTCACCTCATGGGCTAGTTAGGAAGCTCAGTGAGCTCACGCAAGTAAAGAGCTTAGATTTGCCTTTAAGTGTGAAGAAACGAGCAGATCGTTTACCTCTGCTCCTTGCCACAATGCTAATGAGATTTTTAAAAGAGAGACAGAAAAAAACCAAAGAATTGGGGGTCAGGATCATCCTGGAGGCTGGGAAGCCACAGGAAGGTCAGAGAGGCAGCACACATGGCACTGCAAAATCCTCTGAAGACTCAGGAACTGGTAGCACCAGGTACCCCCGAAAAAACAGGCGGAGTAAGTAAATGTTTGCCTACAGACTACAGAAACCTGCTGCTTGTTCTCAAACCCCTCTCACCCTAGATTTCCTCCCTGACTCCACTAACTCCCAGAAGGCTGGCAACCAGGCTTCTCCCCCCAGGCAGAGAATTGGAAAGAAAATTTCCAGAAACCAGACACATAAGTGCATCTCACACCCCTCAACACAGATGCAGGTGACCCACACAGAGGCATCTCATCCTTCAGAGCAGCGGGGCCAAAGAGTGGGTTCTTCAAGCTTACGGGGGGTGGGAGGTGGAGGACAGTAGGAAGGGAATATTACACACACACACACACACGCACACACGCACACAGGGACCTACACGACTTCAGACTTCTCAAAAGTAACACTGAGAGCATTGCCTTCAAATGTCAGAGGGAATGATTTCCAACCTAGAATTACATACCAGCTAAATCCGTTGGGAGCACACACTAAGAGCACCCTCAGACATGCAGAATCTCAATCCAAATGAGAATGATTTTTCTCCCGCAGACAACATTCCTCTAATATTTGCCCTTCCGGAGTGGAGAGAGTAGTTGATGGTGGTCGCTCCCTGGAACATAGACACCCCAGAATTCGTCTCCATGGGATGATGGGAAGATGGGGACCTGCCCTCTCAACTCTTGTGGATCCTGGCCTCGTACATTTCACCTTTCCCAATAAACATGTGGCATCTTAGGGGACGGGAAATCAACATTTCCTCTGTTCTCCTAGGTTCTCCAGCTGGGGCCCAGGGAATTAAACTGACAAATTATTAACAAGAAATTAAGACGAGAAAGAAGAAATTAACACAAATAAAACAGTTAACCTGCAGCACACATACACCTGAAACAAACTCAGTGATGAGTAACTCAAAGGGGTGCTTAGAACTTGGGCTTTAAAGCATCTTAACAAAGAACAATAAATTTGTCGAGAAATGACAAGACAAAGGAAAAGGGGTTTAGGCTTGTAGGGGTAGCAAACTGTGGGAAGGTAAATACCTGAGGAAAGCGAATGGAAGATAAGACTATTTTAGGAATGTCCGTTGTGTAGATTCCTTTCCACGCCATGTCTGGGCTGCTAGGGATCTCCGGTGACGAAGAACCGAAGCTGAATTTTAGGTAAATGGGGCTGCGGAGGGAGGCAGCATGCATGCGGGGGCGTCTGCTGCTTCTCAGTTGTCTTCCGCTCAAAATAATCCTTCTGCCAAAGTGGCATACGTGGGGCGGCATATTCTGATCTCCTACAGTACGATGTGCAGAATTTGTTCCAAGCCCTGGGCCCTTCAGGGGGACATTCCCAGCCTAAGGAAAATAGCACATAACCTCAAATTAGTCTTTCTAACTTGGTCAAGGGAGGTTGGGAAGGGAAGAAGAGAGTGTGTGACAACCTCTCTGGTTAATTTATTTTTCTGTAAAATATGGACAATAATGTGTGTCTATCTCTGTGGAAATCAGAAATAAGATATACTAAGGGTTTAGTAGAGTAGTTTGCTCATGCTGGGAAAAATCATAAATTTTTATTTTATTGCCTAATTTCATCAGTTTGTCAATGCCCTTCTTAAAATACTGTGGCCAGGTGTTATCTGAGAGGCGCCAGATACAGAATCGGCACCCCACTCCAACTGATGCTGGCTGTGACCATGTGGCCTTCATTAGCTGCTCACTCATAGCAGGCTTGAGACAAGCTAAAATACCAGGTCCTTTCCCTCTTTCTTTTACTTAGCAAAAAAAAAAAATTTTAAGATTTTTTGATGTGGACCATTTTTTAAAGTCTTTATTGAATGTGTTACAATATTACTTCTGTTTTATGTTTTGGTTTTTTGGCCCCGAGGCATGTGGGATCTTAGCTCCCGGACCAGGGATCAAACCCGCACCCCCTGCATTGGAAGGCGAAGTCTTAACCACTGAACCACCAGGGAAGTCCCTTACTTAGTAAAATTTTAAATCAAGTGCTAAACTATTTATCTTCTGAATCTCACTTTATTGGTTTCAGTTCAGCATTTCAGCCTGTTGAAGTCATTTTGATTCTGAAGACTCCTCTCTATAATATTAGCTCTTTCTTCCCATCTTTGTCTCATAGGTGCACATTTGATTGTCATTTCTTGTGTTTCTTTATCCAAATCACTGATAGGAATGTTAAAACCAAAGGCAAAGCTTTCTGCCTCTCCACTGGAGACGTCACTGATAGACGTGGTAGAAAGGCAGTTCCCTTTGGAGAGTTACAGTTTTGCATTGAATCTATCATCAGACTCGGAAATGCAGAAAAATTGCGTGATTATCGTATAAGAAAAGTTAACCAAAAAAATAAAGCGATGTCCAATTTCTTTGGTTCTTTTCCATCTTGATAAATAACTGTAACATTTTCCAGTTTGGGAAACTTACGGATCAACACCCCTGAGCATGAAAACATTACAACACCTCCACACAAATTCAAGATAAAAATAATACTAAGCAAAAAAAATTATTTTTACTTTGCAAAATGACACAAAGCGTACAGAAATGCTGAAATGAAAAAGAGCTTTTCTTGCAGTTTTTCTCATTCCGGCTGTTAATGGGTGTTGTGGTGGCAGCAGAGGTAGCTGCTGGCTTTTGCTGCCGTGCCCCAAGCGTGTGACTAATGAGCGTTTTGTCATTCAGCGGTACTCCTGAGCATGGTTATACAGATCATCGTGCCAGTGGAAATGGCATGATGATATTTTTTTAGCTTTTTAAAAAATTATTATTAAAACTGTGATAAGCTTTTGTTACCAAGCAGCATTTGATAATGCTGTCAGTGGGTACAGTGGGTACGGTCAGTGGGTACAGACCGTATTCCCTGGTCCAGAGGCAGATCCTGATTAGTCAACCCCTGCTCCTCTCCTGGGAAAGTCTGCTGGTTGGATATGAGGCAATTCTTGTAAGAAATCTCTCCTACAGGAGGGTCTGCATTTCCTTTTTCACCAATTTGAGTCAGATGTCCTGTTTCATGCAGCCCAAATACTCCAAACCAATATAGGTGGGAATTTGAGTTCCATTAAACAGATGAGGCACCGCGGCTCAGAGCTGTTATGTTACTTCCCCAAAATAGCTCAGGCGCAGAGCCAGCACTTAACACTCCCCCACCGTACAACTATTCCAATTCATTGTACGACATCCCAGGGCATCCCAGCTGCGGCTTCAACAGCTCCAGCTGCGTGCGTTCGGCTCACATTTTATTTACAGAAACCTCAAAGACTTCTGGCTCTGGGGGAGACACTGTGGGAGGCGTAAAAAGCCTGCCATTTTGTTCACAGCAGAATCGTTCCTCCGTGCGCTTGCCTGGCCTGCCAGTTGGAGCGACCTCAGGACGGCAATTCCGTAGCCATCTGCTAAGGATGCGGGCAGATGATGAGCGAGTTAGCTGCCAGCTGTTGTCTGGAGTTTGGACCCGGGATGGACGTCAAGGGCAGCTAAGGGTTCCTTAAGCATCAGCTTTACGTTCCTTGCTTGAAAGACCTTGTCATCAAGTCCTGCAGGAACCGCTGCTGCCTGCTTGAGCCAGAGGACGACAGCAGAGTGGGAAGAGACCTCAGAGACCATCTAGTCCAACGACATCACTCCACAGTGATGTGAGTGAACCCTGATGGACCAAAGCCAGGCAAGAAGTTAGCCATGGGGCTGGGACTACACCTCAGTCCCCCCAACTCCCAACGCAGGGCACTTCTCACAGTAACTCAATGGTAACAACGCCTACTTCTTAATGACCCCTAATTCTTAAACAAGAAATGCACTCTGTTTGTACCATGGAGACCCTCGTTTGGGTCCGAACTATGCTTACCCTGGATTCCAGCAGGTCTGGAGGACCCATAAGGCAGGACCTCCAGGACCTTATTGCATGTGGGTCCCAGGAGGCTTCTGGAAATAAACCATCCTAACAGGGACAAGCAAGTCACACACACATGATCAGCTGCACTGGGCCCGTGTCATGATGCTCTACGTGGTGTGGAGTGCTTGCTCCTGCCGTCTGTAGCTTTTCAGTCACCCTAGGAGGTAGTAATATTAGTACCCGTTTCATTCGCAAGGAAACGAAGACCTTCAGAAATTGCCTAACTCCCCCGAAGTCACCCAGCTGGGAAGTCACCGAGCCACGTCGGCACCCCGGTCTGGGAGCTCCTGCCCACGCTGTTACCTGTGACCCTAACTGGCCCCCAAAAGGACAGACAGCTGACATTTATTTATTGCTAATTCATGCAAAGAACAGTATTAGAGACCTTCTACCCAGTGACTGTTTAGCCTTTGGGACCTCCAGCATGAGCTTCCTGTGGCTGCAATGGCAAACTCCCACACATCTGGTGGCTCAGAACAACAGGAACGTATGGTCTCACAATTCAGGAG
Source organism: Grampus griseus (assembly GCF_964374135.1). Classification (NCBI taxonomy): domain Eukaryota; kingdom Metazoa; phylum Chordata; class Mammalia; order Artiodactyla; family Delphinidae; genus Grampus; species Grampus griseus. Next base: position 7,553,694 of record NC_139003.1, on the reverse strand, counting down.
ACCAGGTGCTGAAATTGAGGTGCTGGCAGGGCCCCACTGCCTCTGAAGGCTCTAGGGGAGGGTCCTTCCTTGCCTCTTGCACCTTCTGGGGACCCCAGGTGTTCCTCGGTTTGCGGCAGCATCTCTCCAAATGTCTGACTCTGTCTTCTTCTCTGTGTCCTCTCCTCTTCTCATAAGGACACTCCCATTGGATTTAGAGCCCACCCTAAATCCAGGAGGATTTCTTTTCAAGATCCCTAGCTAATTACATCTGCAAAGACTCCGTTTCCCAATAAAGTCACATTCTGATGTTCCAGGCCGTTGTGAATTTGGGGGATACAATATTGAACGCACTACACTTCCCTATAAGGAAAGTACCAATTTTTATCCCCATTTTACAGATGAGAAAACTGAGGCTCAGAGTAAGTTGCCTCCGATGACACAGATGGCAAAGAGCAGAGGTCTGAGCCCAACCAGTTTACTTCCAAAGAGGTACCGCGTTGCTGAACGCGAGGCTACACGCCCTCTAAATGCTTTAGTGTGCAGCAATTGTCGTGGCTCCTGGGGAAAGGAAGCGCTCATGTCATAAAGATGTCAGTAAGACAGCAGGAGCACAAGGCAGCACCACTTGGGATCCAGTTCGACAGAGTGTGATGCGAAAGTTTTGGCCAGAGAATGGAGAGCAACCCATCCACCTCGGAGGCTCTGACCATCAAAGGTGTCAGCGGTTTCGGCTGCTGGGACGTAGGGAGCATCCTCAGGGCAACGGCGCACCCACCCCGTGTGACTGCAGACAGCCCTGAGCAATCCAGCAGGTGACACCAGGTGCTGAGCCATCTCCACAGGGCCTCCTAGCAGCGGAGGCCTCACAGCCAACCTCCTACAGAAGCTGGACATAGAATGAGCCAGAGGAAGAAAACAGCAGGCACTACAGGGGACAGAATCCTAACAGCAAACCCGTGCATGGCTCTGAGGTGTGTCAGGCACTGCGCTAGACACGTTGCATAAATTGGCTCACAACGACTCTGACAAATGAGGAAACTGAGGCACGATGACATTAACAACTTGCCCAGGGTCAGCTCCAGGGGCTCTGGCTCTGGGACCCTCTGTATCACAGAAACTCCTGTGATCAGAAGCACAGGAACAACAACTTCCCAGAAACTCTCCGTCCTAGTTCGGGGTGCAGAGGGGTTTAAGGGGAAACCAGAGGTCCCACAATAACACATGGGAGACAAGTGGACAAACCTTTTTTTTTTTTTTTTTTTTTACTATTTATGAGACCACATTCTTACCCCTAGACCTGTATGTCCTGAGAAATATTATCTGTACTTTCACCAGAAGGAATTAAAAACTAAGAGTCATGTAACTGGGGCTTTCCATGGTTGAAACCTGCTAGACACTCATTATTTCTCAACCTCACAATTACTTAAATGTTTTCAGAAAAGCATGGACAATTTAATCATTAGAGGTTCAGTAACACCAGGAAATGTGTACTTAAATTGTTGTTAATTCTCCTACAGTCTAGTTCTCTGTGCATGGAGAATTCCTGTTTAAACTTGAGTTTTTGAATAAGAAAGATTTGCTCATTCACACAACTCTGATTGATAATTTTCTGTTTCTAAATGAAGAAACAATCTACCCAACTTTGAACTCCAAAGGAAAAGTAATTGCAGCATGAAGCCGCTAGATGGCAAACTCCCACAGTTTGAGACAGACAGATGTTGAACAGATACATTACCATCAACAGAACTATTTTTTTAAATATGTTCAAAGACTAGCTTCATATGTAATCAAGAAAGCGTTTGTGAAAGTAACTGATTCCTTAGGCAGGAAAATGATAGGATAAGTATTAAACCTGCACCTACTCCCAACCCTTACACCCTAATGGTCAGTAAAATTAGTGGAACCCAAGAGAATTTACAGGAAAAAAGCAAACAGCTGGCCCTGAAGTATAACCCTCTTTGGATAGGAGACAGGGAGCTTTGTGATACTTCTGCAGCTTTGACATCCTTTCTCCCACAGAAATTGACACCCAGGGGCCCACCCTCGTGTCTGACTTTTGCAGGGAGGTGGCAGTCGGCAGGCATCAAAGGTGGCAGTGGAAAGGGCATGTGTGTGGAGGCCTGGGCTGGGACACCGACTTTGCCAAGGACCACTGCCTGGAGGTCAGTTTACCCCTCTGAGGAGAGGTCCTCATCTATATTAGTAATCTACTTTATGAAATGTATCTGTAAATACACCATAAAAATATATAATATTAATATAATCATTACCTGACAGGGTATTGTAATGGTTATAAATAGTGTCTTTTTTTTTTTTTTTTTTGGTCTGTGTTGGGTCTTTGTAGCTGTGCACGGGCTTTCTGTGGTTGCGGCGAGCGGGGGCTACTCTTCGTTGCGGTGCACGGGTTTCTCACTGCGGTGGCTTCTCTTGTTGCGGAGCATGGGCTCTAGGTGCGCAGGCTTCAGTAGTTGTGGCACGTGGGCTCAGTAGTTGTGGCTTGCGGGCTCTAGAGCGCAGGCTCAGTAGTTGTGGCGCACAGGCTTAGTTGCTCAGGTGCATGTGGGATCTTCCCGGACCAGGGCTCGAACCTGTGTCCGCTGCATTGGCAGGCGGATTCTTACCCGCTGCGCCACCGGGGAAGTCCCTAAATAGCGTCTTTAAAGCCCCTTCCACACAATTGTCCCATGCTGAGGAGGAGCTGTGTGGTCGTGGGCAGGTCACTGGACCCCCCAGAGCCTCGGCGTCTTCTGTGAAGCCGAGACGAAGCTGGGTGCTTTCCCCACGGCCCTCCTCTCTCACCGCTCACACTCTCGGCCTGTCCTCAGTGAGGCCTTCCCTGACCAAACTATTTAAAACTCTAACTCCCTGCATCCCTTCCCCCAGCATCCCAGCGTTCCCTTCTCCCTTCCCTGATTGATTTTTCTCAATAGCTCTGGACACCAGACGTAATATTTGACTCTGTCATTCGTTTCCTGTCTGTGTCGGCATGTAGAAAGCAAGCTCTGTGGGGGAAGGATCACAGGCTGTCGTGGTCACAGCTGTATCCCCAGGATCTAGGACAGTACCCGGCATATGGCGGGCACTCTACAAAGATGTGTTACAGGAATGAACGAATGGTACAGACAGTTGCTAGAGATATAAGTGAAGGCGTGTTTGCGAAGTTCAGTGCCATGTCCGGCACGCAGCAGGTGCTCAGTGGGTGGTAGTCAGTGTTATTACTGTGTGTCCTTGGGGAGGCGACTCCATCTCTTGAAACCTTAGTCACCATATTTCTAAGTGGTCCTAATAACCAGGTCACAGGTTTGCTACAAGGATTCAATTAAAAGACACAGCTCCACGCCTGGCACAAGTCCATCTATCCAGGCTCTCACAGCAGAGTCTAGGCTGTAGGAGGTGGCAGGCCTTAGGTTTGACCATGAAAAGAAATCACGCAAGAAAACTGTATGAGGAGCTCATGAAGCAGTTCCTGGGTCTGCAAATTACCACAAATATGGTGACTCAAAAGCGACAGAAATTCATTCTCTCTCAGTTCTGGAACCGAGAAGTCTGAAATCAAGGCATTGGCAGGGCCACATTTCCCGCAAGAGATCTAGGGGAGAATCCTTCCTCGCCCCTTCCAGTGTCTCATGGCTCCTGGCATCTCTTGACCTGTGACAGCATCACCCCAGTGTCTGCCCTCACCTTCACATGACCACCTCTTCGTGTCTCTTATGACACTTCTCACTGGATATTAAGCACGCCCCGCCCACCACATAACCCAGGATCATCTCATCTCAGGATCCTTTACTTCATTACATCTGCAAAGACCCTATTTTCAAATAAGGTCACACTCACAGCTCCAGGGTTTGGACTTGGACATGTATTTTGGGGGGCTACTATTAAACCTGCTATACACATTCATGAATACCTGTTACTTGCAAAAATCTGGGAAACAAAGCATTGGAAAGATTGAGCCCTCTGCGTTTGCTATTCGTGACGTCTCAGAGACAGTCACGGACAGCGGCCTCAGGACCCACCCCCACCAAGGTCTTTGGACTACAGAGTGGCGTGAATTCCAAAGGAGTCTTTGGAATCACATGTGTTTTCCCAAAGAAGCAAAGTCGTAAATGGAGATTAAGCCCTCAGACAAAAGCTTCTATGATTTGTAATGCAGGGGAAGTCGCATACAGGTGAATTTCAAAATTGTATTAAATGTCATCACAATTCTAAGGATTAAAGATTAAAAATGACAAAACTAAATAGGAAATAATTTTGAATCCTAAATAGTAGTCCACGTTTACTTAGAGGAGGATGAGGACGTAGTTTGAATTTTTAATGGAGATCCTAAGGGACTTTGAGGAACGAGGTCATGACTCTTTGTCTAATTTAAGTTCCTATTTTATGAGTTTTCTTTTCCTAATGTTGCTGTATACTGAGTGGTACTTTTACACCTTGACTATGAATCAAGTTGGCAGAAGGAAGAAACAAGGAGAGATTTTCCTGACACAACTCATTAACTACCTTCTTCAAAACAATTATCTATAGATGTTCTTAACTTTATGTGTACAAATAATGTCACTTGATCGTAACAACAGTTTTGTTTCTTCTTTTATGATTCTTATATGTTTTATTTCTTTTTCGTGTTTTACTGGTCTTTTTTTTTTTTTTTTTTTTTTTTTGCTGTACGCGGGCCTCTCACTGTTGTGGTCTCTCCCGTTGCGGAGCACAGGCTCCGGACGTGCAGGCTCAGTGGCCATGGCTCACGGGCCTAGCCGCTCCGTGGCATGTGGGATCTTCCCGGACCGGGGCACGAACCTGTGTCCCCTGCATCGGCAGGCGGACTCTCAATCACTGCGCCACCAGGGAAGCCCAAGATGTTGAACTTTTAAAACTTTTTCAGACACTTATAAATTCACATACAGTTGTAAGATATAATAGAAGTTCTGTATACCCTTCACTGCCTTTCCCTCAGTAATAACATCTTGAATAACTGTAGTACAATATCACAACCAGGAAACTGATATTGATACAATCCAGTGATCTTGGCTCACCATTTTTTTTTATGCAGCCAGCATAACTCTCATATGAAAACTTGACAAAGAAATTATAAGACAGGAAAATTATAGGCCAACATCCCTTATGAACATAGATGCAAAAATCTGCATACCATTTGATCCAGCAATTCTACATGAAGGGGTTTATCCTAAGGAAGCCCTCTTAGAGCTGTACAAAGATTTAGATACAAGGATATTCATCGTGGTATTGTTATTTTTGTTATTTGTTTGAACTTTTTTTCTTGTCTAATTCTTTTTTTAATTTATTTTATTCAAGTATAGTTGATTTACAATGTGTTAACTTCTGCTATACAGCAAAGTGATTCACTTATACATATATATACATTCTTTTTTGTACTGTTTCCATTATGGTTTATCACAGGATATTGAATATAGTTCCCTGTGCCATACAGTAGGACCCCCTTGTTGTTTATCCATTCTATATATAATAGTTTGCATCTGCTAATCCCAAACTCCCAACGCATCCCTCCCCTATCCCGCTTTCCCCTTGGCAACCACAAGTCTGTTCTGTATGTCTATGAGTCTGTTTCATAGATAAATTCATTTGTGTCATATTTTAGATTCCACATATAAGTGATATATGGGATTTGTCTTTCTCTTTCTGACTTACTTCACTTAGTATGATAATCTCTAGGTCCATCCATTTTGCTGCAAATGGCATTATTTCATTCTCTTTTTATGGCTGAGTAGTATTCTACTGTATATTTGTACCACATCTTTATCCATTCATCTGTTGATGGACATTTAGGTTGCTTCCATGTCTTGGCTATTGTGAATAGTGCTGCTATGAACATAGGGGTGCACGTATCTTTTTGAATTAGAGTTTTGTCTGGATATATGCCCAGGAGTGGGATTGCCGGATCATAGGGCAGCTGTATTTTTAGCCTTTTGAGGAACCTCCATACTGTTTTCCATAGTGGCTGCACCAACTTACATTCCCACCAACAGTGTAGGAGGGTTCCCTTTTCTCCACACGCTCTCCAGCACTTGTTATTTGTAGTCTTTTTAATGACAGTCATTCTCACCAATGTGAGGTGATACCTAATTGTAGTTTTAATTTTCATTTCTCTAATAATTAGAAATATTGAGCATCTTTTCATGAGCCTGTTGGCCATCTATATGTCTTCTTTGGAGAAATGTCTATTTAGGTCTTCTGCCCATTTTTCAATTGGGTTGTTTGTTTTTTGGTTGTTGAGTTATATGAGCTGTTTGTATATTTTGGAAGTTAAGCCCTTGTTGGTTGATCATTTGCAAATATTTTCTTCCATTCTGTAGGTTCACTTTTATTTATGGTTTCCTTTGCTGTACAAAAGCTTGTAAGTTTGATTAGGTCCCATTTTTTTAAATTTTGCTTTTATTTCTTTTGTCCTGGGAAACTGGTGTCCTAAGAAAACATTGGTATGATTTATGTCAGAGAATGTTTTGCCTATGCTCTCTTCTAGGAGTTTTATGGTGTCATGTCTTATGTTTAAGTCTTTGAGCTATTTCGAGTATATTTTTGTGTAAGGTGTGAGTGAGTGTTCTAACTTCATTGATTTACATGCAGCTGTCCAGCTTTCCCAGCACCACTTGCTAAAGAGACTGTCTTTTCTCCGTTGTATATTCTTGCCTCTTTTATCAAAGATTAAGTGACTGTCGGTGAGTGGGTTTATTTCTGGGCTCTCTATTCTGTTCCATTGATCCATATGTCTGTTATTGTGTCAATACCAGGCTGTTTTGATTACTGTAGCTTTGTAGTATTGTCTGAAGTCTGAAAGGGTTATGCCGCCTGTTTTCTTCTTTTTCCTCAGGATTGCTTTGACAATCTGGGCCTTTTATGGTTTCATACAAATTTTAGGATCATTTGTTCTAGTTCTGTGAAAAATGTCATGGGTATTTTGATAGGGATCCCATTAAATCTGTAGATTGCTTTGGGTAGTATGGCTATTTTAACAATATTAATTCTTCCAATCCAAGTGCATAGGATATCTTTCCATTTCTTTGAATCATCTTTAATTTCCTTTATTAATGTTTTATAGTTCTCAACATATAAGTCTTTCACCTCTTTGGTCAGGTTTATTCCTAAGTATTTTATTTTATTTGATGTGATTTTTTTTCCCCACACCACGTGGCTTGCAGGATCTTAGTTCCTGGACCGGGGATCGAACCCAGGTCCTTGGCTGTGAGAGCTTGGAGTCTTAACCACTGGACCACCAGGGAAGTCCCTGATGTGATTTTAAAAGAGATTTTTTTTTACATTCCCTTTCTGATATTTCATTGTTAGTGTAAAGCAATGCAACCGATTTCTGTATGTTAATCTTGTATCCTACTACCTTGCTGAATTCATGTATCAGTTCTAGTAGTCTTTGTGTGGAATCTTTAGCGTTTTCTACATATAGTATCCTGTCACCTGCATATGACAATTTTACCACTTCCCTTCCTATTTGGATACCTTTTATTTCTTTTTCTTGTCTTGTTGCTAAGACTTCCAATACTATGTTGAATAGAAGTGGTGAGAGTGAGCATCTTTGTCTTGTTTCAGATTTTAAGGAGAAGGCTTTCAGCTTTGCACCATTGAGTATTATATTGGCTGTAGGGTTGTCATAAACAGCATTTATTATGTTGAGATATGTTTCCTTTATACCCACTTTGGTAAGAGTTTTTATCATGAATGGATGTGAACTTTTTTAATTAAACTTTTTTATTTTGAAATAATTGTAGGTTCACATGCAGTTGTAAGAAATAATGAGAGATCCCTTTACCCAGTTTCCCACAAAAGGAACATCTTTCAAAAAACTCTGGCAGAACATCACAACCAGGAAATTGACATTGATACAGACAAAGTAGTTTTGGAAATCCAGATTGAAAAAGGATCCAGAAAATATGGAGAATTTTTTTCACTCAAGACTACTTTCTGTTCTGCATTAATGCTAGCTTAAGGAGCATCTCACCCTTAAAAGTTAGGAGGGAAAAAAGGATAAAGTTTTAATCTACTCTTTGATTGTATCAGCTCTGGAAAGTATTTCTTTTTGTTTTTTCAGCTTTTGGACATGCTACATAAATACACTTTATTACACATCATCACTTTCTTTTTTTGGCAGAGTTAAATTCTGTCACCTATTCATTACACCACTCTTGCCTTTTAGACGAGCCCATGATATCTTAGCTCAGCGTTACGAAGAATAACATTTCAGTCCTAGAGCGATAGATTCAGGCTCTGCAATATGCAGAATATGTCTTTCAGATTCACCACCTGGGCTGACAACTTGAACCAAGAGGAACAGAATGTACTGATATGAGTATGTCATGCTTGAAGGACAGTTCTTCTCTTAGCCCTCATTTTAAAACCCACATAAGCATCTTCCCCCTTGAGAGACAGTAGACTTGAACATGGAAAAGCAGCAGTTGTCATCTGTTCCCATCTCTTCTCCCAGTTTGCTGAAAAGATATACACTGAGTAGCATACACGGTCACATTGATTATACAGTCGTATTTTTAAAACTTCCTTCCTTCAGTGCCCAAGACCAGAGGCCTCTTTCTGAGCTCCAGCTGTTTTCTATGGGCTGTCACTTCAGTACAGTCTTTCTGTAGCTGGTTTCCATCAGCACTGCCCTGCTAGCAGTGTCTAGTCTGTATCATTTGTTATTGACAAAATAGTCAATAACACAGTTTTTAAAACCTCTTCTTCCACAGCGTGAGTTTTCAATGATAAGCAGAACAGAGTGTCATCATATTTTCTGTTCTACATCTTTTTCAAGAGCTGACTCATACATTATATGCAGCAAATTTGTCCAACAATAAAGCAAAACTCCTTCTGTACTTTTCTCATATTTTATGCCACGTAAGTTTTGTGACATCCTACAGAGTCACCCAATACAGGAGTTTAGCCAATAGCTGGTTCTGCTTTCTCCCTGCACAGTACTTCATGGCATTCATGTTTGTGGCTGGCTCAACCTGCTCTTCCTTGATAGTGGGATTAAGGATATCTAGCTATAAAGAGTGTGACTTTGAATGAAATCTATGCATTTTGGTCTCATCTCCACTTTTAGTGCTAAAATTCATTTATTTCAAGTTGGAAGGCATTATGTGACCTTTAGGGGATGAAAGTAAAAACTTGGTCTATCAGGTGGTCATTAGAAAATGTGTTTCATTAGAAAATGATATGCACAAATTAACAGCTTTACACTGCTATCAGAAAAGTTTTGAAAGAAAATAAACCGGGAAGAGATTGCAAATGGTCCAATAAAATTAAGGGTTTTGATTTTTTTTTATTGTATTTCCCATCTGCAATTCTTAGACTGATTTTGAGAATCATCCCACTCACAGATACATTTTTCCCAATTCATGCAGATCTGCATTCTGTATTTGCATGTTCACAATTCACAATTGTGTTGTTATTCTGAGTTATAATAGTTACCTTGTTACTTTAATCCATTTTGAATCGTTGATCCATTTTTGTGCAGGGAGAATATGATGTAACCTAATAGTAATTTTGCAAACTACCAGTTTAACAAATAACTATAAATTACGTGGAAATATATTACAGACAAGCTGCCCCTGTTCAGTAATGCTGACATGAGCTAGCCAACAGATTCTTTGCACCGACAAGCTCTGCCCATAGATCCAGTCCATCCTCTGTGAAAAGACCAGGTTGTCATGAGAATTTTTACATTTTTATGATATAACAGATGTATATTTTATTGAAGTGTAGTTGATTTACAATATTGAGTTAGTTTCAGGTGTATAGCCGAGCGATTCAGTCATATGTATTTTTCAGATTATTTTCCATTATAGCTTATTACAAGATATTGAATATAATTCCCTGTGCTATGCAGAAGGTCCTTGTTGTTTATCTATTTTATGTATAGTAGTTTGTATCTGTTAATCCCATACTCCCCCCCTTCCTCTTTGGTAACCATACGTTTGTTTTCTATGTCTGTGTGTCTGTTACTGTTTTATATATAGATTCATTTGTATTATTTTTTAGATTCCACATATGAGTGATATCATATTTGTCTTTTTCTGTCTGAGTTACTTCACTAAGCATAACATTCTCAACATGCATCCATGTTGCCGCACAGATGTATTTTTTTTCCAGCGGTATTTTTTTGATTGTGGTGAAATGCACATAAAATTTACCACCTTAACCACTTTTAAGTGTACAGGTCAGTAGTGTTAAGTACTTTCACATCGTTGAGCAAGACAGAACCGTTTTTACCTGTAATATTTATGTGCCCATAAGCAGCTTTGGAAGATGGGGCACAGAGCAGGCTGGCCAGGGTGAAGCTCAGTTTCATCAGCACCTAGTCTGGCTAGAGACGCTGGACCACAGGTGCCATTATCCAGGGACTCTCTCTGCCATTAGCCGGTCCATTGGCCAGGCTGAGGCTAAAGCTCTCTGTTAGGCTTTCATCCTGTTCATGAACTTGTCCCTCGGATATTCTTTTCCGTTAGAAGGAAGTTCAGGTTTTTGACTAATTTTGTTTGAAGAGTAAACCCATGAATCCCAAACCCATCCCAGCTTAGGGCACACAGCCCCCCTCTCCTGACCCCTACTCCCGCCGGGTGTTCTGCTCCGCACTCAGATAACGCCCTCTCCTTACCTCTACTCTTTCCTTTCACCAGGGAAAGAGTTAATACTTGCAAATAAAAATTTCTTCTACAATTCCCATAAGTGGATATTAACATTTTGAAGATTTTTGGATACCTGTCACCAGGTATACCTGCCTTCTCACCCTTCAGTATTTAAGATGATATGGAGAATAGGAATCTTACTGGAAAATCTGGCAATAATAACACACAGTATGATTCACAAGCCACTACAGCACGCCCTAAAGGACGGGAAACAGCTGCTTGTTTGCACTTAAACCAAGGCAGGCTGAAAGAAGGAGGCGGGGAGGACATTCAGGTGTATCATTAGATCAGGTAGAGCCTGACTCTCCGTTTCAGATGTGCAAAGATACCAGCATGTGAAACAAGCTGCCGAAATACATGGGGACCCCATCATTCTGAGTGAGGTGTGACCATCATTTCTATTGTGAACGAGTAGCAGCGAGGAGAGGATGTGAAGGAAGGAGGGAAGTGAGACGAGGTTCCCCACTGGCTGCCTGACAGCCTGCAGACCTTCTTGGGGGTACAATCAATGTAAGGTTTAAGAGGGGTCATGAGAAGGGGCAGGGATGTGTCAGCTGGGCCCAGAGGCTTCACGGAGGTCAAGATTCTGGCAAGAACTCTAGCAAGAGGGTGTTTTAATGATGCAGAGTGTGTTTCGGGCTGTTACAGGATGGAGTCGGGGTTGGGGGCTCGGTCCTGACTCAGCAGCAGTAGGTCACTGAGGGGTCCACACGCATGCAGAGGGCAGGGGTGAGCGAGAAAAGAGTTTGGACTTTAGGGCCATGAGCCAAAGTGCAGGACGTAGAACAAGGAGCCGTTCTGCTCTGCGCGGACCAGAGCGTCCGTGGAAAACTGTGCAGCTTGGGTACCCAGCTTCCAAGAGGGGTGGAAACAACGCGCAGCACTTTTTCAGGAGCGAAACCAGGAGGGTGGAATGAAGTGACATAGATCCATGTGGTGAGAGCCGAAGTGACTGAAAGTGGGGAGCTCGAGCAGGGCAGCACGGAAGGAATTCGATTTGTTCTGTTTGCCTGCCAGGGAATAAGCGATGAGCGAGTTCAGAGGGATTTTTTATTTCACAAAAGGAAGAACTGTGTGTTTCCTTTTAATATTGGTGTTTATAATTATGAAAGCAATGAACGTTTATCGTAGGAAATTTGGAAATACAATAAGTTTAATAATAAAAAAGAATCATCCTGCCATTTTCCACCATCCTATCACCCAGAGGTCTAGTATTTCCTTCCAATGTGTTTTTCTGCACACGTGTGCACACACACATGTATGTATATATGTTATGTGTGTGTTGCAAAGTTGGGGTCATGTGGTATACTTAGATATATACCCTGATTTATTCACTTAAACAATATGTAATAAATATTTTTCATAACCTTAAGTGTTCTTTTAAAATATTTTTTAATGGCTGCAAAATATTCTTTCTTATTAACGTGCCCATATTCTATTATTGTTTTTAGGTTCTCATTATTACAGATAATTCTAGGATGAATATCCTTATTGGAGCATCACTGACAATATCCTTAAGACAAATTACTAGGAATAAAAATACTCCATCAAAGGATTAAACTTTTTTTTTTGCAGTACGCGGGCCTCTTAGTGCTGTGGCCTCACCCGTTGCGGAGCGCAGGCTCCGGACGCGCAGGCTCAGCGGCCGTGGCTCATGGGCCCAGCCGCTCCGCGGCATGTGGGATCCTCCCGGACCGGGACACGAACCCGTGTCACCTGCATCGGCAGGGGGACTCTCAACCACTGCGCCACCAGGGAAGCCCAGGATTAATCATTTTTAAGATTTTGCACACCAGTTGCCTTATTGAAAGGTTACACACCTTCAAGGGGAGAACGGTTCCACGTTACCTCATCTTCATCAGCCCTGGATGTTACTTTTTTAAAATTGATTTATCAGTTTTCTGGGACAGAATGCCATCTTGCTGTTTTAATTGGAATTTCTTTTTATTACTAATGAGGTTGGCGATGCTTTCATAAGGTTATTGACCACTGTATATTTGGTAACCATTTGTAACTGATTCAAGTTTTTATTCATTCTCCTACTGGGGCATTTACTTATTATCAGTTTATATGAGCTTATTATACAATTGGGACTTAAGTCCTGTGTCATTTATGTTGGAAATGTTTTCCCTACTTCATTTACATTTAATATTGCTTAAGGTGCTTTTTTTTTTTCAATTTAGGGCTGTGTTGGGTCTTCGTTTCTGTGCCAGGGCTTTCTCTAGTTGTGGCAAGCAGGGGCCACTCTTCATCACGGTGTGTGGGCCTCTCACTATTGGGGTCTCTCTTGTTGTGGAGCATAGGCTCCAGACACACAGGCTCAGTAGTTGTGGCTCACGGGCCCAGTTGCTCCGTGGCATGTGGGATCTTCCCAGACCAGGGCTCGAACCTGTGTCCCCTGCATTGGCAGGCAGATTCTCAACCACTGCGCCACCAGGGAAGCCCGCTTAAGGTGCTTTTTGAGATACAGAAGTTTTTCATTTCAATGTAATCAAGTCCACTGGTCTTTCTCCTTATGGTGAAAAGCATATGTGCTTAGAACAGTCTTCCTCTTATCCAGATCTGATCAATATTTACACACATATTCTTCTGGCTCTTTAATAGTTTCATCATTTAGATTTTCCTCTTTATAAAATTTGTTTTGGTGTAGGGTATAAGGTAGAGAGCCAGCTTAACTTTTTTTGTAAATATTTAATTATCTCACCACCGTTGTGGTTTTCTTTATATAGGTCCTGCATGTTTATGAAGACCATTTCCACGTGTTTCATGTTCTTGCTGCTATTGCAGGTAGGATTTTTTATTATATTTACTAATTGGCTTTTGTTAGAATATACGAAGCTATCATTTTTCAGATGTTAAGTTTTTAATAAGCAACTTCACTAAACTTCCTAATTTTGAATTGTATATTCATTGTCTTGGATTTTCTAGATATAAAATTGTATCAGTTCCAAATGATGAAAAATTTTGTATCCTCCTTTCTAATAATTATGAAATTCCTTTTTCCTGTTTTATGCATTCACTAAAACACTATTGTGGTACTAAATAACAGTTATAACAGGCCATCTCATCTAGGATGTAAGAATGTCCTAGAAACTGTTCCAGTATCGGATGGTTGAGCTGGACGCTTTAACAAGCATTACGAAGCATCTGTCATCTACTCTCTACAAGAGAGTTAAATAGAACCTTCTCTACCCTTCATGGCCTGAGTGTAGTGGGGGACACAGCCATACGGGAAAATAATTATAGCAATGTAAATTAAAATGTGGTACATGAGTGCTTTAAATAGAGTTATCCACAAACATGGAAAAAAGAGATGAGTATTTAACTCTCCTTGTATGAAGATGGCATTCCAAGCATAGGGAGCAGTATATAAAGTCCAGGTCCTAATAGACCATGTTCACATTTAACTACAGATGCTTGAGAATGACTGGAAAACAGAGCCTTGATGTTCCCTTGGAATCATGAGATTATATTATTCACTGTTAAGTTACACAAATGCACATAGGGTGTCACAATTCCAATTTCTCATTAAGCCTCTAGTCTCAGACCCTTTACTCTGCTAGTATGCATTGTGAATCTCTAATTATAAAATATTTACTTATAATCTATCAGCTACTTGTCTTTAAGAGGAGTTAGAGGGTTTGAGGTAGCTAACAAAACCATAGAAATATAAAAAGATAAAGTAAAACTTTCAAACCAAAACCACGTTCAAAGAGGCCAACACAAATATATCAATCAGTTGTCTATGTATGCCCCCAAAGTGTATTTTATGGAAGTAGAATGGGGGTTGCCAGTGGCTGTGGGGAGGGGGAGATGGGTAGTTATTATTTAATGGGATGTTTAGGAAGATGAAAAAGTGTCTGGAGTTGGATGGTGGTGGTAGTTGCAGAGCAGTGTGAATGGACTTAATGCCACTGAACTGTACACTTAAAACATGGTTAAAATGGTAAATGTTATGTTATATGTATTTTACCACAATAAAAAGTATATATTTTATAGAACACTAATTCTAAGAAATGTTAATAGATGTTATATGGAAAAGAAAAGTCTTCTCAAATAAACTGGGGAGGAGGGGGAAATGGGTTAAAGTATCATGGGTTTCTTTTCTACAGACTCCTCTGGGCCTTCAGGACATTCACGTGTATTATGAACTATGGTATCCAGTATTTCCCAATTATATTTAGGCACAGAGTACCTGGTGGGGCTCTCCTTCATGGAACCCACTCAAAGCAATGCTGATGTAGGAAATAGAATATCTACTGTGATTAATTGTTAAACCTACTGTCATTTTTTTATGGATGATTAAAACAAAAAAGAAAAAGAGTTGTAGCTCAGAAAAGGAAAAAATAATGTTCTTTTTTCTTGTGCTAAATTCTTAAGCGATTGTATGAATCCTACGAAAAAACAAAGATTATATATATATCTTCAAGAGTTTTACAAAGGTACAGAAATGGTCTTCCTATAGCTCTTTCTAATAATATTAACCCTCAATAAATGTTAAAGCTAAAATATGAACCTATAACTTAGTAAAAGGTGGGGCTTCGCTGGTGGCGCAATGGTTGAGAGGCCGCCTGCCGATGCAGGGGACACGGGTTCGTGCCCCGGTCCGGGAAGATCCCACATGCCGCGGAGCGGCTGGGCCCGTGAGCCATGGCCGCTGAGCCTGCGCGTCGGGAGCCTGTGCTCCGCAACGGGAGAGGCCACGACAGTGAGAGGCCCGCGTACCGCAAAACAAAACAAAACAAAACAAAACAAAAAACTTAGTAAAAGGTATCTAAGTTGATGTGGCATTTGAATATCTACAGGAGAACTTTGCAGAAGTTTCCGTTTAATTTATAAATTACAGAATGGTGCTTAAAAAAATGAACCTTAAATTCCTGGCAATAAAACACGTGGTCATAATGCTAATAAATTGACCTCTCCTGTGATGTTTCCAGAAAGCCAGAGCCTTCATATTTTGGACTTACGTCATTCATGTACTTTCCTTCATAGTTTTCAGCTATTACTTCTTTGCAATAAGGAACATAAAGACAATATGATGATGTTTTTTGTTACAATTTCTTCCAGTACTGGGAGGACCACAGTCCGATATTTAAGCTGATTTTAAATATTCTCCTGCCCGAGACACATCCAGAGGCAATTTTTAATTACTGCCTCTGACAAACTTTACCCATTATGACTTCCCAAAATTCTCTGACAAATTAGCTTGGAAACTCCCACTCTAAAACAATTGTTCTTGTTTCTGATCCTTTGCAACAGACCGGGCTGGCCAATGGTGTCATGATGTATTGCTGTAATTAAGCATTTTGACAGGAAAGAGACTTGTTTACCTTTCTAGCCAATGTGCCCTGCTAGTTTCCACTCCCACCCTGAGCTGAAGACTGAAACTGAACAGAGAAGCATGAAAGAAGCAGAAAAATCTATGGGACAATAAACTCTACATTTCTGCCAGATCCCAGAGCCTGAGCCTTCAGTGTTGACCCTGCCTGTACTTGCTCTTGACATCAACTGTACGGATCCAGAAAGCAATGAACTAGCATTGTTTTACCAGACAGCCGTGTTGGAAATTCTCCTGCATTTACAGTCTCGGTGAACAGCATAACCATCCATCTGGTCAACCAAGCTGGATACCTTGGCGCAACCTTAATTTCGCCCTCTTTTTTTTTTTTTAACCATCCATATTCAGTCCATCACATGTGATCTCATCCCATCTTAGAAAAGTGTCCAGACAAAATCTGTCTCTCTCCATCTCCGTGATCACTGACAATACTTTAGGCCCTCGTTTTTTCTGGACTGTTACAGTATTTTCTTGATTCGGGCTAGATCCTTTTGCCTAACTTGAGCCTGACTCTAACTCAACTTTTAATTGACTAAGTTATTTTTCTAAATCATCTATCTGATGATCCTACTTTTCCTAAACTACCCCACTGACCCTAATCACCTGCAACAATATTTCCTAAAATGAAGTCCAAAGATCACTAGAAGTACAGAATTTTAATAGGTATTACCTGAGGTAAGGATTTTATATGGCCAACTAACCTTGGGAATGCCAAGTTAAAAGATATGTTGACTATTCTTTACTATAAAACTTCCCAGAGCCTTAAAAGTGCTATAGGGCATCGTGAAGCTACAAGATGCAGGAATCTAGCCCATGGGGCTTCCCGAACATGTCAATTCTGGAACTCTTTTTAAAGAATATCTTGGAGGAGTATGGGTCTATGGAGCACACTTCAGAAGACACTGACCTAAAGGATATATTTTCACTCCTTAATATGTTATAAAGATCTTGAAGATCTGGCCCCTATCTTCCCTTTCTGGCCAAGAGGACATGAATTAGGATATAAATCAGTAGTGATTGACTCCTATCCTCTGTCCATCCCATTTTCAAACATGGTAATGGGGACCCTTTCTCATAAGCTCTTGTCTTCCAGGTGGAGGAGTGATTAGCAAGTGACTGCCTTCTGGTGAAATGAACATGGTGTCAGCCTTCCATATGAAGGCAACATGACACTTACATTTGGGAAGCCTTAGAAAATGGAAAACCTGAGCTTGCCAAACTGCTCTCTGAAGTGAGAGGGCTGCCACAGGGCAGCTGCTAACAGTGCGGACACTGGGTCCCCTGACTCAAATAAGTCACCAGGAACAAAAGAGGCTATTTTTGTTGTCGCAAGTCCAGAAAACCTGCCATGACTGATAGTTATCTGAAGCTGCTTCAGCCTTTACTGCAAGCTGTCTGCTCCGCGTGTGCACGGTCGTCCTCTCCCCACTGCACTGGGCTACCCCCAGATGTGCAGACAGCTCAGCACGGCTGATTCCAAATGATCTGAAGATCTGTCTTGGACGTCCTGCTTGTGAACACCTGAGTGAGGAGCAGCTCCACAGCTTACGCCTCCGTGGAGGAGAAGCAGGTGTAGAACAGCTCTAATCATATCAGTCTCCACCCAGAACCTTCCATGGCTCTCAGCTGTCCAACCAAGATGACTCTTAGCCTGGCAGCAAGGATCGCCATGAGGGCCCCATCCCCCGCAACAATCCCTCTAATTTTCAGGCAGCACAGTGATTACGAGTGACACTAGAGCCTGACTCTCTGTTTCAAATGCTGCCCCCAACCCTTGTTACTAAATAACCTTAATCGCTCGGAGATTTCCATGGTTTCCTCATCTGTAAATGGGAGAGAAGGGTAGTGATAGGTACTGTCCTGCTCCATGAGGGTTTTGAGGACTGAGATAAAGCATATCAAATGTTTCACACAGAGCTCTTTCATGACATAGCAAGGATTCAATGAATCAGGGGTTGGCAAACGCTGGCCGGTGCGCCAAATCCAGCCCACTGCCTGTTTTTGTAAATATTATTGGAACACACCCACACCCACATGGTCTATGACCGTGTTTGTGGTACAACAGCAGAGTCGAGTAGTTGCTGTAGAGACTATGCTGCCCACACGGCCTAACGTACTATTACGTGGCCCTTTACAGAAAAATTTTTGAACCCCTGAAATAAATGCTGACTTATTTTGTTTTATTCCACTCAAACAGCTCACCGCTCCTTGGATGAACCCTGTAATTTCCTCCTCTGGCCTTTGCTCAGGCAGCCCCTTCACCTAGAAAGCCCTTTCCACCCACCAGGATCCATAAAGCAGCGAACAGGATGCCTGGCTCTAGCAACGCTCAGTAACTGTTTCTCCCCTCTCTTCCCAGCTCTGAAACACGATGATTCTAAGGTTCTCCTGATTCTGTTACTACTGAAATCAGTACCTTCTTTGCATCAATTTCTGTAATACTTCATTCATTCAAACTTATGACACTTTTCAGATATAGCTTTATGTGTCCCTTTATGTTTCTTTATTTTTTTTAAAGAACCCCAATAAATATTTGTTGAACAAATGGCAATCATACTACATCATAAAACAAGTCTCCATGCTCTTGGACACACTGTCCTTCACCCCTCAGGACCCAGCTCAAGCGTCATCTTCTACAAGAAGCCATCCCAGAGCCCACAGTTTGGAAAGGTGTGTTGACGCAGTCCAGCACCACAAAGACCCAATCTGATCGGGATACACTCGGAGTCCAGAGCAGACACTGCAGAAACTGTGCAGACATTTCTTTATTAGTCCCCTTGGATATCCACTCCCCCAGTGCTAAATCCAGCTCACATGGACCCCAAACACCATTTGGTGTTCCTTCCCCCCCAACTTCTCTTTTTTTTTTAATTGTGAAATAACATCATAGCCTAATTATATATGCACGTACATGTATAGTTTAAATAATATATAGTTTAACATGTAGTTTAAATAATAATAAAGCAAACAGCTCTGCGGCCACTACCCAGCTTAGGCAACGGAACTTTGTCAATGACTTCAACACCCTCTATGAGCCCGTCTCTATCACCAACCCCCTCTCCAACTTCCACCATGGAGGGCACCATCCTGACTTTCATATTACTTAGTTTCCAACTTTTTTTTCTGTTCTAACCCATACATGCGTATCTCCAAACAATATATCATTCCCTGTTGCCTGTCCTTCAACTTATAATGAGATCTTGCTGGATGCATTTTTCTGTGACTTGCTTTTGTGTTTCTTTTCACTTTGTTTTTTAAATTTACTAATATTGATACATGGAACTATACTTTCTTCATTTTCATCGTGACATAGTGCTCTGTTGTATGAGTATATTAAAACTGATTTATCCAACCTACTGTTTTGTTTTGTTTTGTTTTGTTTTTGGCAGTATGCGGGCCTCTCACTGTCGTGGCCTCTCCCGTTGCGGAGCACAGGCTCCAGACGCGCAGGCTCAGCGGCCATGGCTCACGGGCCCAGCCGCTCTGTGGCATGTGGGATCCTCCCGGACCGGGGCACAAACCCGTGTCCCCTGCGTCGGCAGGCGGACTCTCAACCACTGCGCCCCCAGGGAAGCCCTCCAATCTACTGTTGATGGATATATTGGTTGTTCTGAATGTTTATTATTATAAATAATGAGACTAGATGTACGGCTGCACATTTCATCCCGTTAAGTGTAATTGCCGGGTTGCAGGAATCGCTGACTAATGCTGACTTGTTTAATGATGCGATTGTGCCAATGTACGCTCCTAACTGTGTTGTAGGAGAGTTCCCGTTACCTCACAGCCTCATCAGCACTTGGTTTTGGTTCACTGTATTTTTTGCCAATGAAGTGGGTGTAAACTGATCTCTTGCAGTGGCTTTAAAACTTAAATTTCCCTGCTTGCTAATGAGGGTGACCTTTTTCATAAGTTTATTGACCGTTTATGTTTTCTCTTCTGTGACATGCTCATTTGTGTCTTTCGCCCATCTTTCTTGGGTCTTTCTCTTAGTGACTTTTTTCACTGACATTCTATCATCTTTTTATTACTGATTTGTAGATGTTTTTATACTCTGGACGCTTACCTTTTGTCTGTTGTATGTGTTGCAAAGAACTTCTCTGGAACTCCTGGAGGGTCCCTATTTGGGGCTGGGGTGCAGAGGAATCCGTGCCACAGAGATTCATGCCCCTAGAGCCAGAGCTAGTGACTCTGCTCAGAGTGTCAGATTCTCGTGAACCGAGGATGCTCCAGTCAGGTGAATGGCCAGTATGGGTCACAGAAGCCACGATACTGATCTTCAAGAACTAGAATTTTAGGGCTCCAGGCAGTTTTCAGGATCTGTTAGCCTAACTACATCCTCTGCGTCACATGCAAGTGTCTAGTTTTCCCTTCTTCAGTAACAGTTCTCAGCATCCCAGGTGTGAGTTGTTTCCAGAACTGTCTGCCCCAGCTCTGCTCCAGAGGCAGTTGGTCCAGGGATGCTGAGGAAGCTGATGACCATTTCCGTGCTGGCCAGCGTCCAAAAGCTCTCAGCTCAGCAACAGCCTTTGACTGATGGTGACCGGCCTCCCAGCAAGGTCTCGGCCGAGCCCTCCCACACCTGGCCAGGCTCGCTCAACGCCCAGCCGGACAGAGAAACAGCTCGGAGCCGTCCTGCTTCTCCAGGAGGAAGCAAGCCAGCCTCGCCATCTGCAATGAGCCCCCGCCCCCAGCTCCCTCTAGGCTGTCTTCTAAGGGGCAGCTAGGGAGGACAGGGCAAGTTTCCTTGCCCCCCAAAGAGGCCTCATCAAAATTCAGCAAAATAGAGGCCATCAACAGCTGGGTGGTGTGCAGGAAACAGAGGACTTGGAAATGGCCCGTTGTCCAGATATTTCCCTCCTTGAAAGAGAAAGACATGAAAATAGTCTTAAGGTTGTGTTCTTCAAAAGGTAAATATGTAAAATGTGTAAACTTCACCCTTGATTTTCAGTAAGTTTTCCAGATCTGAGAAAGTTCCCCAAATTAAAAACCAAAAATTGATTCTGTTGGCACGTTTGGAAACATGCTTCTTCTCTGGTTCAGCTATTTAAAAAGTCTACAGGTGAAGAATTTGGGCCTTTGGTACTCCAGAGGGGAGGCTCCCTTTCTGGAGAGGCATTTGTTATGTCTCTACTAGAGCTGACTTCAGTTACCTAAGTTAATTCCCACAGTTCCAAGGAAGTAAATCTCTGAGCACCACAAAAATGTATTTCAGTTATTGATTTAAACTTCCTTTCTTGGGAAAAATAGAAAAAGAGCATCAGAGACGGCTTCATGTTTTTGAATCATCTAAATAGAAGTGTTTTTTGCCAATAAAATAACACGAAATGAGGAAGAAGGGGAGACAGTGTCTAGAAACTTAAGTAAACCCGCCCTTCTGTAAAGCTGATGAAATAGAACTTCTTCTTGAAAAGAAATAACATTCTTTCAATAGCAACTAAAGAGCATAAGGAACAAAGAAAGTCTGGGTTAAATGCGTGAGAATATAGTTGCCCCCTTATTTCCTGCTTATCTGTACCAAAGACTTAAAGTGATACTGACATGTTAGAAAACCATCAGAACAATTAAGTTCCAAGGCAACAAATGTGAAGCTAAAAGAAGAGGCTGCACAGTTAATCCTCACTTTTCATCAGAGAAAACCAGAAAATGAAATGGGTACAAACCAACTGGGGCCTGAAAGAATGAGCGTATAAAAGCTTTTCTGGGCTTCCCTGGTGGCGCAGTGGTCGAGAGTCCGCCTACCAATGCAGGGGACGCGGGTTCGTGCCCCGGTCCGGGAAGATCCCACGTGCCGCGGAGCAGCTGGGCCCGTGAGCTACGGCCGCTGAGCCTGCGCATCCGGAGCCTGTGCTCCGCAACGGGAGAGGCCACAACAGTGAGAGGCCCGCGTACTGCAAAAACAAACAAACAAAAAAGCTTTTCAGGCAGGTGAAGTTGTTAAACACATAATTTCAGGGATTCATAACTACTGAGAGGAGAAGAGAGAGCAAGAAAAAGGGAGGGAGGGAGGGAAACCACATCCTCTAGTTTCTAGACCAGACCTCTTGAATCCTGTTTCATACTAATGATTATTGATTACCTGAAAAATCATCCAAAGCTTAGCCCGTGCTGACAATGACATTTTCCATCATGGGGGAAACAAAACCGTAATGTGCTTTTAGGTTTGTACCTGGCAAGCTCCTTTTAGAAAAATTACTTACATTGCCGATATAATGATGACTATTTATTCTCCACTGTTTTCTTTTAAAATAATCAAAACCAGCTAAAAGTACGGATGTAAAATATTTCTCTGGCTGCTGTGCCATTTTGATGGAAGGTGACAGATTAAAATTCTTAACAAATACACCCACTGTGGAATGCTAAACTACACTTTCGGGCAATTTTTCAGAGTAATGGATTCAATTTATTCTTGTCACCATAGCAACAAAAGGACTCACTCTATTATTTTCGTCATAGCATTCCCAGTTATTTTGTCTCACAGTTTAGGCCATAGACAAAACTAGAAAGAATGGTGTTGGCCACAAAACAAACCATAAACCCATAATTTCCTCCCAGGGGTAAAAGTTGCTCCCGGGTAGCTAATATTCTTTGGCCATTAAGAATCCCATACTAAAGTCTCCAGAGCTCTGAGAGGAAAAAGAAAAAAAAGGATTTGCTTAAAAACTTGTCCCTTTACCCCTTTTGAGTTGGGGGAAACAGAGGAGGAGACATTTTACCAATTATGTAAACTAAGAAATTTTAAAACTATTTAATTTTCAAAGAGCTTTTTTTTTTTTTTTGGAAATAAAAACATAAATAAATGGGACCTAATGAAACTTAAAAGCTTTTGCACAGCAAAGGAAACCATAAATAAGATGAAAAGACAACCGTCAGAATGGGAGAAAATATTTGCAAATGAAGCAACTGACAAAGGATTAATCTCCAAAATCTACAAGCAGCTCATGCAGCTCAATATCAAAAAAACAAACAACCCAACCCAAAAATGGGCAGAAGACCTAAATAGACATTTCTCCAAAGAAGGTATACAGAACTACCATGTGACCCAGCAATCCCACTACTGGGCATATACCCTGAGAAAACCATAATTCAAAAAGAGAGCTTTTTTTGAGGAGTGAAAGTAGGTAACTTTAAACCTCAACGATTATGACCCTCAGTGACGAAGCAACATTCTATTCTGTGCCATTAAGTTGTCAAACGCAATATACTGGGGATAAAATAACATGGCA
This sequence comes from Grampus griseus, assembly GCF_964374135.1. Classification (NCBI taxonomy): domain Eukaryota; kingdom Metazoa; phylum Chordata; class Mammalia; order Artiodactyla; family Delphinidae; genus Grampus; species Grampus griseus. The sequence continues at coordinate 7,530,484 of NC_139003.1, read as the reverse complement.
GCAATATATCCCTGAGATCAGAGCATCAGACATGATCTGCACAAGATCCAGGAAGAGGAACAAAATAACAGCAGCACTGGGTTTTAGCAAAACATCAAATGTTTGACCCCAAAGGAGAGTGCACTGGCTGAGCAGCCAGAGGTAAATAACCTCCTCCTACAGAAATGAATGCAAACGGTTTTTCAATACCTGTAACCAGCAAGCTCAGGCCTTACAAATTTGTATATAAAATAATGCCACAGTTTTATTCCTACCCACCAAGCCAAGCCACCTTCAGTCTCCGTCCCCTTCACACTCCTGCCACCTCCCAGATTATCTCAAGATGCAGCCTGGACCCAGCCCAGAGACCTGGCCTCACGTTCCCCTTCCTCAGCCTCCTCAAGTCACTGATACATTTTCCTTCCTTAGTTTTGCCTTTTCCAGGATGTTCTATAGATGGTATCATGTGGCCCTTTGGGTCTGGCTTTTTTTCTTTAGCTAAATGCATTTGAGATCCTTTCATGTTGTCGCATGAAAACAGCAATTTTATTTGTATTTAATAATGGGAGAGTCAGAAGGATAAAAAATATATATAAAATACAAGAAGGACTATTTCAAGAAATAATGAGTAGAGAAACCTGGTGGAACCACCTTAACCAAGTGATCAAACTGATCACCAGTAACAACAAACCAACATCACACATATATCCCCAGCTCAAACTGAAAGATAAGCTATGTCAGTTATTTTTAGGAGCCTGGGCCCTTCCTAATTAACTGCCTGGGCTTGATTTCTGGTTCTGCCACACACACATTGTGTGTGATTTAACACAACGTTGAAAATCAACTACACTTCAATTTAAAAAGAAAATTTTAATTTAAAAAATAGCAACCATTAGGGCTTCCCTGGTGGCGCTGTGGTTGAGAGTCCGCCTGCCGATGCAGGGGACATGGGTTCGTGCCCCGGTCCGGGAGGATCCCACATGCCGCGGAGCGGCTGGGCCCATGAGCCATGGCCGCTGAGCCTGTGCGTCCAGAGCCTGTGCTGCGCAACGGGAGAGGCCACAACAGTGAGAGGCCCACGTACCGCGATAAAAAAACAAAACAAAACAAAATAGCAACCATTAAAAAAAACCACACACACACACAAAAAGAATTGTGATTTGCCAACCTATGAAATATAATTTGTTATGGCATTTATCACTGTAGTCATTGATAATCATGAAAAAATTGTGTGTGATTTTGTACAAGCTTCTTGGCCATTTATATCATGGCCTTCTGGGATGGTTCTAATGGATCAAAACAACAGGAGGAACAAAAGTCAGTTAGCTTCATTCATGCCATGTTTTGCATGCCATTACAAAGAAAGAAAACATTCAAAAATTCAGACCACAAAGCATGAAGGAGACATAGCCAGTGCTGCAGAGTTGCAGAGCCAGGAGAGCCCGACGGGACCTGAGGGACTTCTGGTGTGCAATGCCACGTGTAAAGAGCTTAGAAGTCACTAATCCCATCCTCCCAACAAGGAGAAGCCTGAACAAACTGACAATCAACCACTCATCTTAGATCCGTGAGCGAACTGAGGTCACAGGATGAGCCACTGCTCTGGACATTGGAGAGAGAGGAGGGTACAGAGAATCACAGCCACGAGGAGCAGAAGCTCTGCAGTGGGAGCCAGTGCTGAGCCAGTGCGGCAGGAACACCTCAACTCTACCTGATGCATTGCTGGAGACTGAGTGTGAAGCTGCGGGACAGTTAAAACTCCAGGGGCCAGTCTTAGGGGAAGGCCCCCACTCTTCCATGAGTTTTACCTCCAGGAGCTCTACTAGGTTCCCACAGTGAAGGTAAGAGAAAAATCCCCTTGTGCTTCAGGCAGGAGAGGGAAAGGTAATTGTTTTGAAATATATGCAGAGCAGTCTGTTCTCCTTAACAAAAGGCAGTCCTCAAGGGAAACTATTTTGCCAGAGCCTAACCCATTTGGGTTTTACCAGAGTCTGAGCAACGTGAGGGAAGGGAAATACCCAACTCCAGCCCCGTCTCACCTAAGGAGAGGAGGGCATCTGGGACTGGGAAGAGTGTGGGAAGGTCACAGCCCAGGGGCGCAGGCTCACTAAAAGTCCCATCATGGGACTATAGGACACTTCCCCTCCCTTATCACCACAATGGGGTTTTCTGTATAGTTATAGGGGATTACAGCTGAAAGAGCAGGAAGCCTCAGACCCTATATAAGAAAGAGTCTCTAGGGAAACCCAAAGACAACAGGAGAAACACAAACAAGGATGCTAGAGAAAATCTTAGCTTCTGACACCTACAGCTCCTGAAAACATTAGACACAGCCTAACCTCTAGCCAGATAAGCATAAAACCTCACTCTAACCTATTTACCTCAGTTCCTTTTACCTGATATATCATACCTGGTTATTAACCAAAAAAATCACAAGGTACACTAAAAGGCAAAAAAAACACAGCCTGAAGAGACAAAGCAAACATTGGAACCAGACTCAGATACGACACAGATTTTGGAATTATCAAACCAAAAATTTAAAATAACTGGTTCATAAGTTAAGAGCTCTACTTAGAAGGGACCTTTAGTGAGGCAGTGTAGTACAGTGGTTGAGAAAGAGTTCTGAAAGCAGCTGCCTGGATTTGAAGCCCAATTCCACACAGTAGCTGGTTACCTAATCAATTTCTACCTTGATTTCCTTTTTGAGAGCTTAATTAATCGCCCAAGTTTTTTTGAGAAGAGTATGCCCAAGTGTCCTGGTCTGCTCAGACTGCTATAACAGCATACCATAAATTGGATAGCTTATAAACAACAGAAATTTACTTTTCACAGTTCTGGAGGCTGGAAGTCCAAGATCAGGGTGCCAGCAGATTCACTGGTGAGAATCCATTTCCTGGTTCATAGACGACCACCTTGTCACTGTGTCCTCACTCGGCAGAAAAGGAGAGCTTGCTGGGTCTGTTTTACAAGGGCACTAATCCCTTTCATGAGGGCGCCACTCTCATGACCTAATTACCTCCCAAAGGCCCCACCTCCCAGTGCCCTTCATATTGGGGACTAGGTTTCAACATATGAATTTTGGGTGGACATAAACATTCAGTCTACAGCACCTAGTGTGAGAAAAATGTCTCATAAAGGCCACTATATAGACTACACTCACATGTTTACACATTTAAAGTAAGGGCTGTGTAAGTGTTAGTTGCTGCTACTATTGTTATCACCTGGTTCACATATGGGACAACCAGAGGCAGAGGAAAATGTGCCAAAGTCACATGCTTACTTGCTGACAGAACTGACTGCACACCTCAGACCATCTTGCTCCGAATCTTTCTCTTCTCGTGAATCTGACTCAGACTTCTCCTCTTAGCTCCTTTCCGAGGCTGTTTTCTCCCTGGCTTAGGAGATATTTCTTATGATTTTGATGATTGCCGACAAATTGAACAGTGTTCCCTTTTGACGGACTCTGTGATCTAAATTGTGAAGCTTTTTCAGAGGTGGATAACAGTATAGGAGAGGTCATAATTCCATTCAATTATACTTCTTATGAAAAAAAATCAGTAGCCCAAAATTAACAGAAGGAAATTTTGCTTTACCAATAATAAACAACAATTATTTTAGAGAAAACTGTAAAGAAATATAAATACTTAAGTATATTCAGGTACCTTCTAAAAAATCTTCAACTATTACTCATCACAGATTAACCACAGATTATTATCATTCTGTGACAGTATTATCACTCTGTGATTATTATTATTTTCCCTTACAGTTTTAAAGATAAGCCTTTATCTCTTAATTACCGGTGCTTCATGATTTGAAAAATCTGAGTCTTGAAAATAGTTTCGAGAAGGCTTTCTTCAATTATATTTTTAATTAAGTATTTTTGTCATAAATACAATATTTTATCATTGTATATGGGAAAATAGGAAGAAGATTTAATTCATCCATTGCTGTTGACTTTGACGATCAGACATTCCCACTCAGGATGTGTACTTAGTTCTTGACTACTTCCTAGTTGGCTGCATTTTTCTGCAAGAGAGAGAAACTGGATTTCAGCTCCCCAAATCTGGCTTTCTTCTCCATGCAGCTTGGATTTCAGCTCCTCAAATCTGGCTTTCTTCTCCATGCAGCTTGGCTTATGCAGGAAAAGTCACAATGTACAATGCACGTCAGGACCGCCCTTTCTTATACAAAGGCATCAAAACTAATTTTCAAAAACTTAAAAACATGATTCATGCACAAATAGAGAATGGATGCATGACCAAGACTTATTCTGTTCTTAATGAGAGAACCAGCTGGATGGCAAAGTTTGGTTTAAGGAACATTTGAGGAAGTGACTATTTACAGGCATTGAAAAAAAGAATGTCAGAATAAAAGTTCTAGATTATACAAAACTGGTTCATGTCCTACAAAGCAATAAAGCAATAACCTTTCAGTTATCTTTTCTAATACACTGAAATTATTTGCGTGTTTTCCAGACAAATATATCAACATAACATGTAATTTTGTAGACTCTGGCCCTTTAATCATGAATGGATAGCAAGACAAATAAGTATATTGCCCTAAATATTTAGATAATCCTCACTTAGACCTGTTAAACAATGCTCCAAGATGACATTGAAAGAACGTGCTCCCCTCTTTTTGTCTTATTTCCAAGTTTTGAATACAAAATTAGTTTTTCAAAAATCTTTTAATAATTTCTGAATAGATTTAAATATTCTAAAATAGCCGACAGACTTTTTGACAGTAACTTACACAGTAAGTTTTTCTACATAGTGAAATCTTGCTGGTGCCTGGGAGAAGTCTTTATGGTAGGGTTGCCGGTTTAGCAAAGAAAAATACCAGACATTCAGTTAAACTGAATTTAGATAAACACACAAAAAATTTTTAATATAAGTATAATAAACACAAGCAATGAATAATTTTTAGTATAAATAGGTCCCAAATATAGCATGGCCGCACATTATCGTTTCTGGGGGCCCTTCCAGTTCTAATATTCTATGAAAGCATCCCCTTAACAGCAAATCTTGAATATAACAGACTTTTTTTTCTAAATGCACTTTGAATCCATTCATATTTTCAGCATGTCATGTTCTACAAATGCACGGTGTGTTTGAATACTGAACTCCATTTGGTGTGCTCCAAATGGAGCAATTTGAAATGTCACAGAGGATCCCAGGGTTAGATGATCCAGGAAGACAATGAGATAGCTTTGTAGCCTTACAATACCTGGGGGTTGGCTGTTGGTGAGACAAACATAATCACAAATGCTCACTTTGTTCATGACCTTCCTGAGGCAAGAACTTGAGTAACCCCCTATTGTTTATACTGACCTAATTCAAAGTTCTTTGCAGCTTACCTCATGGTACTTACTGACAACTGGTCGCCAGCTGCTATTTGGCTTTCGTTGTTTCACCTCCTAATTCTACACAGGAGTGGGAAGATTCCCTGATCCTTTTTGATGAAATAAATTTTACTTCGATTTTTTTTTTCAGGCATAACTGGGAACCTAGTCCATTTTACCCTTTCGCTCCTTAATAAGTGACCAAAACGATGGTACACAGTTTTTCCTATACTAAAACATAGAAGTTGAATACGTGTCCCATTCTGCACAATAAAAGCATATCTCAGAAACTAACCCATTAAGACCAGTGAATTTTTACACTCTCATCTCACCTATAGAACCTTCTAAAGTTGAGCCAATGAGAATACAAGCTCGGTAGTCAGAGGAGCAGAAATGCACACGTGAGTTGTTCACCCCAGTGACTGACTATAGCTACATCAAGATGCAAGTCTGAGCTGCTGACCTATTCACCAGCTAACCCAGGGCTGTCTCAGATTCTGGAAAAGTGCAAACTGTAGAGACTGTCATTCCAGCCTTGGGTGGAGTAAGAAATAGTGCATCATCTAGAATGCAGGGTCCTTATTCATTTCCCACATCTGGTGGTATATCCTAATTAATTCAACTGTCAAGATTTGTCTTTCCTCAGACTCTCACAAAGTGAATTACTAAGGGATATATTTCAGCAGAGGGAAAGGGATTCAAGACAGAGGGTCTGAAATGCAAGAAGAAATGAAGGACAAACAAAGAGATTAACCTGCAGATGAACGTACATGAATATTGACTAAATAACTTTATGTAAATGAGTAATAACCATGACTAGTGAAGTTTTAAAAAGAACAGAAATACATGATAATGTGTAAGTCAAGAAAATTAATGAATTTAAAGTGTTCTGTATTGCTCATGTTGTCCAAAACCAGGGTAAAAATACTGATTAATTTAGAATGTGATAAAATAAGTATGCAAGTAAAAATTTCTTAGGTAACTAGTAAAAGCATAGAAATAGAAATAACAACTTCAAAGCTAGAATTAAGAAATAATTACTGTTGAAAAAACACTGTGTAATTCCAAAATAAAGCAAGAAAAAAAGGAAGAAGAGAAAAAGAAACAAAAAAAGCAAGACAAATGGAAAACACAGAATAAAATGATATATTTAAACCTAAATATATCAGTAATTACATTAAATGGAAATAGATTAAATTCTCCAGATAAAAGAAAAATATTGTCAAACTGGACTTAAAATATTAAATCCAACACTATGCTGTTTATAAAAGACACATCCAATAGATAATAACACAGAAAACTTGAAAGTAAAAAGATTTAAAAAGTATACCATGGAAATGCTAATGAAAAGAAAGATGGTGTCACTATAAACACAAAATAGATGAAGGCCAAAAGCAATACTATAGAAAAAAGAGCCACATCATAAGGACAAAAGATTCAACTCACTAAGAAGATAAAAAAACTTTAACTTACGTGCATCTACGATATAGCCTCAAAATATATAATGCAAATATTGCAGAACTATAAGGAGTAACAGAATGGGCTGCAACTAGCATGACAGATCTTATTATACTTTTCTGAGTTATTAATATGGCAAAAGCAGAAAAATGTAAGGATTTAAAAGATTTGAGCAACACGATTAAGAAACAACTAATGGCACATACAGAACATCACACCCAATTATGCATAATATGCTTTCTTTCCAAGAATACATGGAACATTTACAAAAATTGACCATATGTTTCGTCATTAAGCATGCCTCAGTAAGTTTTAATAATATGAATAAAATTTAGCAGGTTCAATGACCATAATTTAATCTTACCAAGAATCAAATATGAAAGATAACCAGGAAAATACTTATGTGTCTGTAAATTGAGAAACACATGTCTAAAATAATCAATGAGTGGAGGAATCATACTGGGAAGTTGAAAGTAGTTCAAATTATACAATAATGAAAATATCACATATCAAAACTTGTGTGATGAAGCTGAAGTAATTCTTAGAAATCTATACAGCCTTGAGTGCAGATACTCAAAATAAAAATAGCTAAACACTAATGCATGACACATTTAACTCAGTACATTAGAAAAAGAATAGCAAAATGAGCCCAATGAATTAGATGGGGGGGAAAAAGCAGAAATTAATGAAAAATTTTAAAAACAAACAGTAGAGAGTATCAGTAAGCCCAAAAGTGATTCTTCATAAAGACTAATAAAAGTAACCAATGTTGCACTGTTGGTGGGAATGTAAATTGATACAGCCACTATGGAGAACAGTATGGAGGTTCCTTAAAAAACTAAAAATGGAACTACCATATGACCCAGCAATCCCACTACTGGGCATATACCCTGAGAAAACCATAATTCAAAAAGAGTCATGTACCACAATGTTCATTGCAGCACTATTTACAATAGCCAGGACATGGAAGCAACCTAAGTGTCCATCGACAGATGAATGGATAAAGAAGATGTAGCACATACATACAATGGAATATTACTCAGGCATAAAAAGAAACGAAATTGAGTTATTTGTAGTGAGGTGGATGGACCTAGAGTCTGTCATACAGAGTGAAGTAAGTCAGAAAGAGAAAAACAAATACCGTATGCTAACACATATATATGGAATCTAAAAAAAAATGGTTCTGATGAACCTAGGGGCAGGACAAGAGTAAAGACACAGATGTAGAGAATGGACTTGAGGACATGGGGAGGGGGACGTGTAAGCTGGGACGAAGTGAGAAAGTAGCATGGACATATATACACTACCAAATGTAAAATAGATAACTAGTGGGAAGCAGCCGCATAGCACAGGGAGATCAGCTCGGTGCTTTGCGACCACCTAGAGGGGTGGGATAGGGAGGGTTGGAGGGAGGGAGACGCAAGAGGGAGGGGATATGAGGATATACGTATGCATATAGCTGGTTCACTTTGTTATACAGCAGAAACTAACACAACACTGTAAAGCAATTATACTCCAATAAAGATGTTTAAAAAAAATAATAATGAATGAAGGAAAAAAGAAGTCCCAATACCAAAATCAGGAATGAAAAAGAGGTTGCTGAAGATGCTTAAAAAGGAAGAAGGTAAAGACAAAACAGAGAAGAGATGCTATTATGAACAATTTTATGCCAGTAAATTTTTCCGGAAATTACTATTTCCAGAAAAAAATATCATTTATCAAAACTCATTCACAAAGAAATTAAAATCTTAAAATATCCCAACAAATGGTACTGGGGCAATTGGACCTCTGTTAAAAAATCAAGTGCATACACAAGAATCAATTCCAAAGAAATTAAAGATCCAAATATGCATAGAAAAACTATAAAGCTTTAAACATAGAGAAGACTGTCTTCATGACTGCTAGGGGAAGTTAAGCCAAAAGACGAGAGCAAACACAAAACCGAAGCAAATGGGAAGATGTCTTCATCACATACACGTGTTTGAACCCAGAAGACAAGTCACAGTTTGGAGAACAGCAACCAGTTTAACTAGCATCCCAGGCATTGCAAAAGAGCATAAGAACATTTCTGAAAATGAAGTCGTGGTAGCTTCACGTTATTGCTTTTTTTATATTCACAAGGTCTGCTAAATAAATTTGGGAACTTCCCTCAGATTCCTTTCACTCCCTCTTATTCATTCTCTATTTTTAGCTTCTCTTGGTGGAAGATTATTGTTTCACACTTAGCTTTTAGTTCTTTTTTCATTCTAGCCCACTCTGATTACTATCTATTTAACTTCTTTCTATCGGAAGTCTAGAAAATAAACTTCCTTAAAATAAGACCTATGTTTATTAAATTTTTAAAGCATAATATATGCTCATAGAAATATTTTTTGAACTGAGAATTTGTTGCTGAAATATAGCTTAATACGTCTGATTACATTATAATTATGTAATTATAATTTATGATTGTGTCTTTTGTTTATTGGGTCTATTTTTCCAATATTTATGAATGACTACATAAAAAAAAATTAACACATACAACACGTGCAGTTTTGTGTGAAAAAAAGCACTCTTTACACACTTTACTTCAAAATTGATCTACTGAGGAAAAAATTTGAGTGTTTGAATTTTGGGGTGGGGGTTAATTACTGAATAATGTAACTATCAAATAATTTAAATAAAGTGATATTTGTACTTTCAGTGTTTCTTCTCTGTAATTCATGCCCCTTTGTCTCCCCAGAGAAAGAGGCGCCTGTAAGAATATTCATATCCAGCTCGGTCTTTGTAATAAAATCAAAGACCTGAGAAAATAGAGTAGTTCTTCCTTAAACTATGAGAAACTGTCATCATGATCAGACAGCAAAAGTAACTTACCAACGATAAGCATTTAAGCACTAAATTCTTGTCAACAACCTATGTGTCTCTTAAAGTACTAAGTGTTTTATTCTGTGTTTCATACAGTTAGGAAAATGCAGACAAAATTTCTACTACCTGTCATTGTAATAAAATAAATACCACCTCTTTCCATTTTCTGAATTCTATCCTCATTTTCTTCAGCGAGACTGAACCCTGCACTTTAAAAAGCAGACACCTAAAATATATTCAACTAGACAGTATTTATCCCATCTTTTAGTTTCAAGGTGAAATTTCAACTTTTAAAATTGTAGTTACCTCAGATGATTACCAAATTGGGGCATGATGATATCCTGCATTTATGATTATTGATGCACCTTTTTATAGATTCATTTTTATGTGGAACTACTTATTTTGTACGCATTGATGAGCATAATTGTAATTAGTTGTCTAGTTTGGTAAATGAGTATCTGTGATAATTTATGAGTGTTTCTCATTTTTAGCTCAGAGTTGACACTTTGATATTGACTTGGGAATTTTACATACCCTACTGGATACATTTGATGACTTACATTTACAATGAAGAATATGGCTACAGATATTTATAAACATAAAGGTAAGCCTTGTGTTTATTCATTCAATATTTATTTGCTTCAAAATCTAGTGAGTGTCTACTGCCCAAAAAGGACTCGGCAGCCTGGAAAGGAATTCCTGAAAATATTGTTTTCCTCAAGTTAAATTTATTAAAGTTTTGAGTTAGAAACCTGACTTCGTTGAAAGCTTTAAGCTCAATTTATAAATCTTGCTATTTTATTTCTAAATCTAACACATTTTGTGTAAAAAATAACAATCATTTCGATTTGTTCCCTTATTAGTATTTCAGTGAACTCAACTGACCAAATCATCCTTAAGCATTTCACCTTACTTGGAAAATTAAATTCCTTGAGACATTTCAAACTCTAATTATAAATTTAATGCATCTGGTTCTCTCAAATACTTCAAACACCTAAGAAAATGTCTTAGGTTGGGTTCACCTGTAGCACACTCTGAGACAAGAATTCATGTAAAAGTGTTTTATTAGGGAAAAAAAATTGGTAGGGGAATGAAGAATTAGGTGGAGAAAGAGAAGAAGGCCACATAAGGGTGCTGACCACCAGGTACAGGGACTTTGACTCAGACCCACACAGGAGCTCTGGAGGACACACTTTAGAGTTGTCCTAATTAGTGGCAAAAACTCTGGAGTATATATGCCAGCTGCACCTAGAGGAATGGAAATTCTCAGCCACTCCAGCTTTGGCGGCCTGAGGACTGCCATCCGACAGAGATGCGGGTCCTGACTCTTGAGAGGGAAAGCCCACTGGGATCAAAATAGTAGCAGGATCCGAGGGCACCTGGGTGGAACTCTGTCCACCCCTCGCACCGCTCAGATCCGTCTGTACCTGTCACTAGTGCAGGGTTAGTTCACCCCACTAATCCTTCGGGTCATGGCTGGTCACCATTTCTGGAAGAAAAGACTTTCAAGAGAAGGGTTAATGGAGCAAGTTACTGCTGGTTGGTCCTCAGGCTGTAGTTGATGCTTTGTCTCCCTCCTCTACTCCTCTACTCTCTGATATTCCCCTCATGCTAGGCCGCTGTTTACCCTTTGGGGTGCCCGAGACCACCCTCTCTGAGGAGCCTGAACCCCTGGTTACCAAGCCCTTGTCACACCATAGTTGCTAGGATTGCCTAGTCACAGTTAGAAATCTAGAACACGAAGAGATGCCCTAGTGGGTTCCAGACATACTCACCTCTGCCCCCAGTAGGTAGCAATGAGTATGCAGACTGATAACCTGTCTGTATATTAACTCCTTCTTTGCCTGCTCCACAGGCAGGAAGAGACCAAAATGACCTCACCAGGTGGCACTCATAGCTTTAGGTAGAGTGGAAATGTCATTTCATCCCCTGGGGAAAGTGTCACAAAAACCAACCCATCAGATACAACGTTGCAAGTACAGGAAGCACAAATTCCCCAAGTGGGTCACTGAGAGTGATGGTGAGGACCACTCTTACTTCCATCCCTTGGTTCCCAGACTTACAATGCTCCCTCCCAGGGACAGCATGCATATAATGGCTGTTTGTTCCAAGGTATGTATAATACTTCATCTTGAAGCTCTCCAACCACACGCGGTGTCCTCTCAAAGCAGATGCCTTAGCTGTGTTTTAAGAGGACAATCGAATGTTCTTTTGGGTCAGGAGCTGGACCTGGTTCGTGGATGAGTTAGCTGACAATGGACTGCTGCTGCTCTACACCCCAACTCAGGAGTGACATTGAAAATTAGTGGTGAGGGAGTTCCCTGGAGGTCCAGTGGTTAAGACTCCACACTTCCACTGCAGGGGGCACAGGTTCGATCCCTGGTCGGGACCTAATATCCCCCATGCCGCACAGTGCAGCCAAAAGAAATTTTAAAAGAAAGAAAGAAAGAAAGAAAATTAGTGGTGAGGGGAAATCCTCCCAGTGGACAGGGCTTTCATTTTGGGGGAAGAGAAACGTGCCCTGAGGGGAGGAAGACTGTCCAAGGACTTGGCTGGATGGTCAGGACCATGGAAGGACCAAGACTGGGTGACTGGGGAAAAGAGGTTTGAGGAAGAGGCTTGTGACCCGCTGGAGCAAACCGGAGGGGCCCGTGTGTCCACTGTTGCGCCTCCTTAGCTGTAAAGAAGGCCCCTTGGTGCGGGACAGTGTTTCACAGTAAATTAGGCGTTGTGTGTGCCCTCAAATAGTCGTGTTGACCGAGTCACCGAAGGCAGGAAGTGTAAACCCACACCTGGTAGATATGCCGGTCCTGGTCACAGAGAAATCACTGCCACATATTCCCAGGGTGGAGAGTGCCTGATGTAATCAGCTCACCACCAAGTGGCTGATTGGTCTCAAGGGGCTGTACATACTTGCAGCCCGGTATTAGGCTCTGCAGCTAACAGGCAGCGCAGCAGCTACGTTCGCCTTGGTGAGAGAAGATGTAATTCTGTGCTGGGCACACACATAGCCTCCATCTCTGCCACCAAAGCTATTCCATTCTTCAGTCCACTGTGTGAACACTGGGGCCAAGGTCTGAGGCTGGCTGACATCTACAAGATGTCATATCGTTCACCTGGCTGTTTGTGCCTTCTCTGTGGTGCATGGTCTCTGGTGGGTGTCGACATACAAGATCTCTCCCAGAGGTCCATGCACATGTCTCTTCCCCAAGCCTCGTTGCAGATAAACTTCTTCCAGGGGCCTGACAAAGCAGACATGCTTCAGCCACTGCTCAGGAATCCATGTCTACCCTTACTTCTCTTTCCTCATGAAGCGAAAGCTCTTTGTAGAGGGGATTTCCACTTACCACTGATTTCAGGGCCACTTCTTAGTGCGGTTTCACTGGGGCAAGAGTCCACCCCCCACCCCCAGTTATTAAGACCGCTTCCGTGAACCAGGCTCAGATTGTTTCCTCCATCAGTGGGTCATGGGGAGCCCCATATGGGGCCATAGTTATAGAGTGGAAGAATGGATGCAAGAGTGGTAAGTGACAGGGTCTGGACCACTTTTTGTGTAACTTACTTGTACCCCCCCGACACGCTCAGGCTCGGTCCTGGGTACCACTTTCATTTCATCATCGATTGCTGTTGTGCTCACTCAACTTGATAACTTGGTGGGTCTGACAGCACCCCAGCACCCAATTCACAGTAGGCAGTTCTGATCACATACCAGTTGATATCTCACTGTCAGATGCTCAGTGCCCAACAGCATAAGCAGAGATTTTTCCAATGGTGTATAGTTTTCTTCTGCAGGGGGCATGGCATTGCTTCAGTATCCCAGGGGTCTACGCTAAGACTCACTGGGGCTTTGCCAGAGGCAGTGTCTTTATCAAGCATCACAGGATCTGCCAAGCCATATGGCTCCAGTAGCATGGCCACGTGTTCCACAGCGTGGACCACTGCACAGCCCTCTCCTGCTCTGGAACCCACTCAGATCTGACAGCTTGACGGCAGCCCTCCAATATGCAGGTCCTGGCTGTTGGAGTGAAAATCAAGGGCACCCATGTGCCTGAAAATGGTAAAGAGATCTGAGAGGAGGTCTCAGAGTGCAGCACACTGACCAGCATCTCCCACCGAAGGCAAAAGCTCCTTAAGCTCTTAAGTAATTTTTGTAATTCTCATAAATCACAACTATACATTTAGAAGATCAAATTTTCTTAAAAGTTTCAGTCATCTTAAAATCAGAGAATACTCGGGGCTTCCCTGGTGGCACAGTGGTTAAGAATCCCCCTGCCAAAAAAAAAAAAAAAAAAAAGAATCCCCCTGCCAGTGCAGGGGACACGGGTTCAAGCCCTGGTCCAGGAAGGTCCCACATGCTGCGGAACAACTAAGCCCATGCGCCACAACTACTGAGCCTGTGCTCTAGAGCCCACGTGCCACAACTACTGAAGCCCGCGCACTGCAAAGAAGAGCAGCCCCTGCTCGCTGCAACTAGAGAAAGCCCGTGCACAGCAACAAAGATCCAATGCAACCAAAAATAAATAAATTTTAAAAGTTAAAAAAAAAATACATAAAATCAGAGAATACTCAAAAGATTCAGACTGTTACCGTGCTTGTATACATGTATCTTAAAAATGTGAATGATTTTCTTCATCTCTCTAATTTTTTACTGAATATAGTTTATTTACAATATTCTGTTAGTTTCAGGTGTACAGCACAGTGATTCAGTTATATTTTCAGGTTATGTTCCACTATAGGTTATTACAGGATATTGAATATAGTTCCCTGTGTTATACAGTAAATCTTTGTTGCTTATCTATTTTATGTATAGTAGTTTGTATCTGTTAATCCCAAAGTCCTACTTTATCCCTCCCACCGCTTTTCCCCTTTGTTAAGCCTAAGTTTGTTTTCTATGTCTGTGAGTCTGTTTCTGTTATGTATATAGATTCATTTGTATCATTTTTTTAGATTCCACATATAAGCGATATCATATTGTATTTGTCTTTCTCTCTCTGACTTAGTATGATAATCCCTAGGTCCATCCATGTTGCTGCAAATAGCATTATTTCATTCTTTTTATGGCTGAGTAATATTCCATTATATATATGTATATGTGTGTGTGTATGTATGTGTATATATATATATACACACACACACACATACATACACACACACCACATCTTCTCTCTCTACTTTTTTTTTTTTTCATACCTTCCTAGGGGAATGATAATTTTGAGCAGCTATGGTAATTGGTTGAAAACTCAGGACCAAAGAAACTCCAGACCATTAGGGGCATAGCTCCTAAGAGTGCCTAACAAAATACACCAGAAACTATTGCCATGGAACCCACTAAAGGGCATCATGTACTTGCTGGGTCAACAGAGTTTTCTAAATTCGTTCTTCAGCTGGGTTTTAAGCAGTCACATAAGTTTCAATTTCTTGAAACTCAATTCCTTTCCCCAAATGATCCGTTTGCTAAAATAACAGGGACTTTCTAAGATCCTTTGGGTTTCACTTCATCTTGTTGATAAAACCTTACTGTGTAACCTTCTGCATGAAGTCCTCGTGTGTGCTAAGAAGATTTGAACTTACTCCCTATTCGACCCTTTTTCTCTTTTATTCTTTTGATGCGTCTCATTGGCCACCGTTTTTTGAGTTTGCTGATACAGAGAAATAAGAAATATAAATTCAATTCTGCTGTTATGCCTCATAGCATCTGAAGGAGCACATGTATTACACAGACTCTCATACCTGGAACACAGCCCGTCACAAACCACCTGGAGAATCGTACGAAATATAGCATTTACAGTTCCTGTTAGGAAGACTTCAAGGATGTAAAAAGCCCACCTCCCTTGGATAGGCAGCTGCAAGCCCCCACCTCCTATCCTCCATCCTCTTTTTCTCCCTAGGGTACCAGGTCCTCTTGCTGAAGTCCCTGGGGCCTCAGCTGGTAAATACCATCTTCACTTTATGCAGAAATCTTCACCTTGGCCTTGACATGCTGCCTCCTGTGCTCCAGGCCAGCAAGGCACATTCACCTGGATCCCCTATATCTCAAAAGGAAACATTTTTTAAACAACATTCAGTGCAATTTTTATGCAGAGAAGAAATGATGCTTCGACCAAAGATGGGAAGGGATAAAGAGTGTAAGAAAGACTAAGAAGCCCCCGTGTCTTCACCCAAATCTGTCCCTCTAGCAGGGACCTCATCACTCCCAAAGCATCCTGACTCATCCTACTGTGATGTACGGGCTCGCCAGGACCTTCTGCCTCTCACCCATGATCATTCTGAGGTGGTCAAGTTTCACAAGGTAAGAGTAAGAAATGAAAATGAAGAGCTGTAGCTCCGACATGGCTGGATCTCAACTCTAAGTATTTTAGCTGATCTAGCCCTCTTAGGTAGTTTGAATCTAGGGAGTGTTCCTACAGTATTTTTTGGATTCAGGACCTGTCTCCAATCTGAAACCCCAGGGGAAACTTGGGACTTTTATTTACCCGTCTCTCCCCAGCCAACAGTGTTTTATCCCCAGCAAAATGTAAAACACTTAGCTGTGTAGTCCAAATGTGGCCTGGCCTCACTGCCTGGATATGTACAATGGGAATGAGATAACGTGGGTTTTTAATGCCTAAGTTGTTATAACACCTAGGGCTTTGTACCAGGTTTCTGTTCCCAGGTATTTCTGAGCATCTACAAAGAATAATGACGAGTTCCACAAATCTGTCAAGTTTGAAGCTTGCTGGCTTCACCAGTGATCTGGCTTTGGAGCACTGTTGTCTACTTCCTTCCCTGAGGATCATTTCCTGTCAAATCTGTATCCACTTCCTTAAGCTGTTACTGTTCTCCCATAGTGCACTTTACTCCAAGCCCAGGCATCCACCCCTCCTGAATTTCCCACGGCGATCGCTGAGACACGAACATTTAACAAGATATCTTTAGGAGCAAATGTCAGAAACCCTAATTAAAACTGACAAGCCAAAAAGGGAGTTATTGCTTACCATAACTGAAAAAGTTCAGGCATATTTTTAGTTTGGGTATGGCTGGATTCAGAGACTCAAAGAATGTCCTTAGGAATCAAAATCCCTTTCTTGGCTCTGTTTTGCTCTGTGTACTTTAACCTCCACACGGAGGCCCCCAGCAGTTCCAGGCTTGTTCATCCCAGTTATAAGAGTGTGACTCTTTCTCAGTAGTCCTGGTGAGTTCAAAGGCTGGTTCTGATTGGCCCAGCCTAGGTCATATGCTCATCCATGAGCCAATCACTATGGCCAGGGGTGCCCAGTACTTTCATTGGTTGGGTCTGTATCACATGCACACACCTAAAGTGATGGGATGAGGCCAGCCCTGTCTGAAACCCAAGGAACATGTGGGGAATCCAATCGCCTGGAGGAAATGGAAGGTGCTATTAACAGAATATTGGAAAGGCAAAAACGACAGATGACCACTACCTTTGAGGATAATAGAAAGGAACTGCAATACAGAAATCCTTTAAAACTGTATCTACAAATGGCTTCTTTCAGAATGTAGAGGCCCTCAAGGATGCAAGAAAGACGTAGTGCAGCTGCCTAGCTGCTCCTTGGAGGGCCCCCCCTCAGAGCCCCAAGGCAGCTGTTGTCAGCCCCCAGGAGGTCCCCGAGGCCAAACCCAGAATAGAAACAGAGCTGCTTTGGGCAGTCTGATCCACTGAGGGCTTTAACCCTAATGCTGCAGAACCACCTTTCCACAATGCTGCTGCCACAGTGCACCTTTCCACAATGCTGCTGCCGTCCTTACAGCCATCAATTCCATCAGGAAAGGGTCAAAAATACCCCTTGAGGCTTGGGGTTATATTTGGGGGTTTCTAAATCAGGGGTCAGTGTCTTAGGGACTGCTGAAAACTCGCTTCTGAAATCATTTCTAGACTCTTAAATCCATCAGCAGTAGAAACATAGTGATGAAAAAACATTTCTATAGTAAACTTTCACACGAGACAAAGATCAAAGGTGTATATCATCAGTGAGAAAAGGAAGCGTTTCAAGTGATAAAAAGTAAAAGGTGTTCCTAAATGTATTTTGGTCTTGATTTTATTTGAAATAGCTCAGCTGGGAGACTCTGACTTCGTCTCTGCAGATTCTGAAAACAGCAAAGCCCTGGAAAGTACCAGAGATGCTTCACAGTAGAGAATCTTCATCACTGTCTGTGCCATGCCTGGGCACTCTCTCTGCTGCTCCATCCCTTTCATGAAGGTTGAGGTTTGCAGGAGTCCTGGGAGTTCTCAGCCCTGTGCTTATAATTTGGATTTGAACACCAGGTGGACTCTGGCACCCGCTTTTGGGGAATGATATAAGTAGCCGCCAACGGGAACAATGGCGTTTCTCTTTCACAGCACACCGTACCAGATAATTACGGTTTTTCTGTGAAAATAACTGCTTTTAATAAATGTATTGTTAAACCAATAAAGCATTATTAACTATTGCTAATTTAGGTTAAAAAAAAAGAACGTATTTTAGAGTAAAGGTGCCAGAGAGTCATTAACTGTTGATAAATAACACATAACATCACGCTGGTTTTCCCTCTTCTTTAAAAGGAAACCTCAAACTCTCCCTTTAATAAGCAAAACTTTGTAATTTGAAAGAGTCCAGGATTTTCCAATAACCGCATTCCTTAAAATGAAAGTGCAGTTTCGCTTTTCTTCGCGTTAAAAGCTTTCAAAACTTTCTCAGAGAGAAAAAGCATTGATTTCCTTCGGCTCCTTCTGAGCCCCGTGAAGCATCTTGTTTTCTGCGGGAAGAGTTACTCCCAACCCTGGCCCCGCCCACCTCCAGCTCCACGCATGCTCACAGCTCTGGGACCCGGGGAGCCCAAGCTTTGCGGTACATACGGTCGTTGACTGCCCAGTCCCTACCAGGACGGACTGCTGAGATCTGATGAGTTCTTGGGATCGAGGGTGCACCTCTCACTGGCACATCAGTCATGGTTCAGATATTTAAATTTCACAAACGGAATCAATGGGTGGTGAGGGCATTGTGGCTTACAGGAGAGCTGGGCCATCTGTCACAACACGGAAATTTCCAGGCGTTGACAGGGCAGGATCTCTTTGTGGATTTCAGGATGAAGTCCTCCAATAGGACATCGTGACTGAACCAGGTTTTGAGTTCTTTATAATGTCCCCAGATGGGGCCCGGCTGATGAGACTGCATGTCACAGCAATTAGAAGATCATCTAAGTATACACACTGTCCAGAGAGCGAGGGGCAGAGTCCACGTTTGGCAATGGAAGAGACATCCAGATATCTGTTCTACAGGAAGAGATTCTGATTTTCCCCTAAAGGGTCGCCACTCCCCTCTCAGTTATGGCATGAGGAAATCTTAATGTCGATGGATGTACTAATCACAGAAGGGCACAGATATTCCCTGAATCCAACTTGCGTCATTAAAACAACAATTAGGCTTGTACATTGGCTCTGTTCATGCCTGGGATGACCACTGTCTCACTCCTCAGCCCAAATCCAGGAGGAGGAACTCCGTCCAGGAGGAACTTTTGCCACCCTGGGAATTCTCTGATTTACTTTCATCTAGGTCCATGGGTCTTGACCAAATGTTAGGTGTGCTCAACTTAAGGTGATAACCTTTTTAGTAGTAGTTTAAGAAAATACTCTGAGGTTTGTCCATTTCTCTGGTGGCCAGAGAAGCAAAAAAGCAAAACTGGAGTCGGCGTTGAGAGTTGCAGGTCCAAGCGTCCACGCAAAATTCTTGGAACCACAGCCCTACCAGCCCTGCTGCAGATCATCATTATTCTCCCCACCCATGGAAGTATTTGCAGAAAAAAAATTCCCCCCTTACCCTCCCTCAAGGTAGTGCTGAGCCCGTTAAACTTTCTCCCAGCAATATACAAAATAATTTAAGGGTTTCTGGCAGAAAAAAAAAAAAAAAAAAAACTTCTGTTTCCCCAGATGGCTCCAGGGCACATATGCTAATCAAAAGCCAGGAACAGCCCTAGTTATCCCCAAATTCCCCAAGGTGCACCTATAAACTCCTTTTCATAGGAACGCTGTCTTCTAAACGGGGCATCTCTTGTCATGCTAACCTGTTTGGCACTGCCCAGAAATTCTAACATTTCTACCATTTTAACTGATCCTAAGGGATTAAATCACAATGCATGACCTTCCTGCCGACAAACAGCATTTCAACCAGTAGCTTCTGAACAGAGATATTCAGTCAATGGGCTGAGCCCATCCCCGGTGATTTATGAAACTATCAGTCTAGGTGGAGACTCTTCCATTAATTCCTCATAATTATAAGAGGGAAAATCATTCCGTTAAATAACAGCTCCAATCTGTAAATCTTATAATATTTCTGCATTTGCGATATGGTTCTACACTGAAAACATAACTCACCTAATCTAAATAAGATTTTTCAGAAAAATGGTTTACCTAATATTTTCTTCTTGCCTCTGGGTTTAGTAAACTCCCAACCATGTTTTCTTTCAAAAAAATTTTTTTTTCTTATTATGATCTGAGACATGAATTCTGATTTTAGGGGTTTTAGATAATTTCCTCTAGGTATTTATCAGTTCTAGCCATATGGTGAGGGTGAAGTGATTCATTATTACTTTACAGTGAATGCCCTTAATTACATTTTCAATAGTAACATTAGTCCTGTTTCTTTGAGTTCCTAGGTGCTGCAGGCAACGTGGTCTGAATTACATGGAGGACGAGCTCCAGCTGACTTTCTGCAAACTCACATTAGGATTCTCACCCGAGAAGACGGAGCAGGTGGAGATAATGAGCGTGGAGGGGCTGCCCATTACACCGCCGAGAACGGCCCCTCTTTCACCTCCAGTTTGCTCCGGGCATTTTATACTTAGCTGTGACCTCACCCGTGGTCATGCCATCTGGTGGTCAGGAGGGAGGTGCCCATCCTACTTCTGAATCCTCCAGCTGCCTCTGGGGAAAGGTAGGACTTGATTTCAGTGATCGGTGGTGAATTGTTGCCCTCCTTGAGAGCATCCGGGAAGGTCGTTACTTTTCCAAAATACGGGCGGGAGGTCACAAGCCTCGGCCTTTGGAGTGTCCTCGGGAATTTTCAGGCCCTCGATGTGAATGTGAAGAGCTCTTGCCCGGGGGTGGGAAAGGCACTGACGGGGCCTCTGCCTGGGCGAGAGGGCAGTCGCAGTTTGGGTCCGGTCCAGGGAGGAGTACGGTCAGTGTAATGTTGCTGCCGGGAGACGGAAGGTAAGTTTGTGATTCTGAGGTGGATCCACGGCCGTTGCCATCAACAGGATCCTCCCTCGCGAATCCACTGATTTCCTCATCTGGCAGAGGCGGGTGGCGTCTACTGTGTGTCTGGGCACTCGGGTAAAGGACATTTAAGAGAGAGCCTGGTTCGCTACCATCAGGGGGCCGGGAATCTCCCTCGGGGAAAACAGCCCTCAGGAAGCAGCCCCCTGAGTCGTCTTTTGTTTAACCCTTGAGTCACGCTGACTTGAAATTTTCCGGCGTAAAAGTCGTGTATTTCTACCCACTAAGGTAGGAGGAACAGTCCTGTTCTGTGCACTTCTTTGCTGGGGAGACTGGGCTTGACTCCCAGATGGGGTCCTGCCCTGGAGAGACATCGGTAGGAAGCCTCCATCTTGGTGGCCCTTTGGCGCAGCCCCGAGCACCTTCCTTGGGAACGTCTTGCACCTGTTTCCAATCTCGCTGCCTGGGTTCCTTAGTCCCTCTCTGGAAAGACCCAGACCTTTGACTCGTTGCTTGCCTTTGACCTCTGACGCCTCCTCACCCTCAGCCTTTACTGCATCTCACTCGCCAGACCTCTCCCTCTTGCTCCGCGTGCATTTTTGGTAGAAGGATGTGCCCCCTCTTTGGATTCGCCTTGATCTCAGGTGTCCAGGTCCGCTGGGACCCCAGGCTTTCTCCTGTAGCTCCCTGACACCCATGTGCCTTCTTCTCGTTTTCTGGATACAGGCTCCTTCCGAGTGCCCGCACTCTGATTGTGGGCTAGTGCCCCAAACTGCCACATGCCTCAGGCTATCTTCTGGGCCGGTCGTTAGAAGGCAGAACAGGGCTTAAAGACCTTTCCCTGGGAACAGCTGCGTGAACCGAAGGGTCAGCAGGAGGGTATAGGCTCAGCTGCAGGTGGCTGTGATGTGTCTGCTCCCAAATCAGGGGAAGCCTATTTAGCATCAGAAGACAAAAAAAAAGGAAGATGAAAACGCCTCCAAGCCAGGGTTATTCTGATGTGACCCAATGAAATTAGTCTTTGAACTATGAGTATGAATAATCATTAAATGACATATATGTGTTTAAAAGAAGATGAGAAAAGATTATCACTGCCCAATCCCTTCTTTTGAAGGAGGCTACAAGTGGCAGGGTGGAGCATGTGGGGTAGATCTGATTTAAATCACCAGAACAGACGTCCACGTCTTCACAGTAGTTGTCTCTGGATGGCACTGTGGGTTCCATGTGATTTTTCTAAAGTTCAGAATATTCTGAATTTTTAAAGAAGAGAATATAAATATATTTATATATTATAAATCTATATTTATAAACATACTTATAAGTAAATATATATACATACATATAAATATATGTATATATATACGTATAAATAGATATAAGTATATATGAATATATATAAATATAATATGTATGTTTTATAGTAAGATTCTTTAATATATTTTATTTAAAATGTTCATTTAAAGTCAAGATAACTCAAAGTGCTTTTCCTCCAACTTGGTGTCTATTACTTTTGGAGAAGACTGTGCGTGAAGCCAACGTCAGGGGAGGAGGCTACTTGGAGGAGAAATAAGGGAAAATCCAAGCTGGGACTGAGTGGAGAGGGACAGAGCCAGGGTAGGTGTCCATTGGAAAGGAAGTAGGAGGAAAGACTGTGCCAGCTTACCGACAGGGGTGTGTTGAGATGACGCTTAAGTCGAAGCAGCACAGTCGTGGCTTGATTTGCTCTGCAGAAGGTGGGTACGAATTTGTAGGGAGACATGCTTATAATCCATCCTCACAGATTAGGGAAAATGTGATGGAATTGTTTGTGTCAGATATATCCTTGGAGATTAAGACTTGGTGTGATCGCCGTGGATCCTTTGTCTTCTGTTCAAATAAAGGATGACATCTGTGTCAACACTGTGGTTCAGGAACCTCGTTGGCAAGTGCAGCCTATGTGCGCCACCACTCCGCGCATGTGCGACCACAGGGCAGACAGGGACGCGTCCCGGTGCAGACCTGCTTAGCCCTGGGAATCAGTGGGGACTCTAGCAGGAGGCCGTCAGGAAGTCCCAGTCACGTAAGGATGAGTACCATGTTTCCAAACTTGGAAGTTTGTGAACATTCACCAGGTCACTTGTGTTTGGTTGGTTGGTTGGTTGAGTGGTTGGGTTTTTATTAACCCACAACCTTCCTGATTACTTTGCATTAGCCTTAAAGCTGATTAGACTTGGTATCATACAGTGATGCTTGGGCTTAATCAGGTCGTGACCTTTGAAATTTCATCTTATCACAAATTACTGAGAATACTGGCAAGAATTCACAACTGCAAAATTACAGTAGGTCAGGTGCAACTTGAAATTTTTTCTCAAATAACTTTTACATTAACATTAAATATTCCAGAGTTACAATCTCTATTCTGTGGTCAGTGTAACTGAGTTTGAAAAAAGAATTCACCTCTTCACAGGAATGTGAATTTTTTAAATATATTTTTTAATTAACAAACTTTATTTTTTAGAGCAGTTTGAGGTTCACAGCAAAACTGAGCAGAAAGTATAGAGTCCCCACACACACACAGTCTCCTTTACTGTCAACATCCCCACCAGAGAAGCAACGTTTGTTACAATCCGTGGACCTACATTGAAACATCATTATCACCCAGAGTCCACAGTTTATGTTAGGGTTCACTCTTGAGTTGTACATTCTGTGGTTTGGACAAATGTATAATATCATGACATGTAACCACCATCATAACAACATAGAATAGTTTCACTGCCCTAAAAATCCTCTGTGCTCTGCCTATCACACCAACCACTGGCAACTGCTGACCTTTTTACTGTCTCCATAGTTTTGCCTTTTCCAGAATGTCAGATAGTTGGAATTACACAGTATGTATAGCCTTTTCAGATTGGCTGTTTTCACTTCGTAATAGTCATTTAAGTTTCCTCCTTGGCTTTTTTTTTTTTAATTTATTTATTTATCTTTGGCTGTGTTGGGTCTTCGTTTCCGTGCAAGGGCTTTCCCTAGTTGTGGTAAGTGGGGGCCACTCTTCATTGCAGTGCGCGGGCCTCTCACTGTCACGGCCTCTCTTGTCGCGGAGCACAAGCTCCAGGCGCGCAGGCTCAGTAGTTGTGTCATGTGGGCTCAGTTGTTGTGGTTCGCGGGCTCTAGAGCACAGGCTCAGCAGTTGGTGGTGCACGGGCTTAGTTGCTCCGCGGCATGTGGCGTCTTCCCGGACCAGGGCTCGAACCCGTGTCCCCTGCGTTGGCAGGTGGATTCTCAACCACTGTGCCACCAGAGAAGCCCCCTCCTTGTCTTTTCATGTCTTGGTAGCTCATTTCTTTTCAGTGCTGAGTAATATCCCATTGTCCAATGTACCACAGTACCTACGGAAGCACTTTCTTGGTTACTTCCAAGTTTTGGCAATTATGCCCATGGGAGGAGGTGAGCTCAGGCTCTTCCTACTCTGGCCACCCCCCTCTAGAAGTTTTTTTGTTTTTTTTTTTGTTTTATTTTTCTTCTTCTAGAAGTTTTGGCAGTTGTGAATAAAGCTGCTATGAACATCTGTGTGCAGGTTTTTGTGTGGACATAATTTTTCCATTCATTTGGGTAAATACCAAAGAGCATAATTGCTGGATTATGTGATGATAATAAAATAATTTTTTTCAAAGAATGTTTAACCAAAATTAAAACTAAAATCTTTCCTAAATGTATTTTAAAATATTTCAGATAGGGAGTTAATTCCCTGGCAGTCCAGTGATTAGGACTCTGTTCTCTCACTGCCGAGGGCCCAGGTTCAATCCCTGGCCGGGGAACTAAGATCCCACATGGCACAGCCAAAAAAATAAATAAATAAAAATTTTAAAAAATTAAAACAAATATTTCAGACAAAAAGCCATAAAATAACAAACAGGAACGTTCATACCCCCCACCCAGCAGGCTTACCTTGTCCTTCCCAATCTCCCTTCCTCCCCAAGAAATAACTATCATCCTGAATTTGTTGTTAATCCTTCTCTGGAATTTCCTATACTTTTACTGCTTATATATATATTCCTGAACAACAGACGGTATGTTCTGCGTGCTTTTAACTTTATATAAGTGGTATTATGCGTGTATTCTTTCATAACCCGTCTTCCTCCTTTCCCTCCAAGTCTCACCAATACTAGGCTTATAAAACTCCATATTGAAATGCTCAATTCTGATTCAATGACTTTCACTGCTATGTTGTGTTCCAAACATACCACAATCGGGTTTTCTATCGTCTTGTTGATGAACATTAAGGTTGCTCCCACATTTTTCCTATTACGAACGATGCTGTTATAAACATTCTGGTACGTGTCTCCTTGGGCACATAGGCAAGAATTTCTCTGGGGCAGTGCTGCTCAGAATATGGTCCTAGAACTGGTAAGTCAATGCCTTGCTTCCTTCATCAAGAAAGTTTCTCCCGGGCTTCCCTGGTGGCGCAGTGGTTGAGAGTCCACCTGCCGATGCAGGGGACACGGGTTCGTGCCCCGGGCCGGGAGGATCCCACATGCCGCGGAGCGGCTGGGCCTGTGAGCCATGGCCGCTGAGCCTGCGCGTCCGGAGCCTGTGCTCCGCACCGGGAGAGGCCACAACAGTGAGAGGCCCGCGTACCGCAAAAAAAAAGAAAGTTTCTCTGTAAAACGAATTGGAGCTACAGTAAATAGTGTGCTTGATGATAAAGTTGATTTTTGTCATCCTGGTACAAGCTCTTCTTCTGCTGTTCTCTGAATAGCACTGCTCTTGGGTATATATCTAGGAATGGAATTATTGGCTCAGCTGTTGAATGGTCTACTTTCTAAATAATGGCATACTGCTCCCCAGAGCTTAACACGTAACATGAGAGTGTGAATTCCCATAAATCTAAAATACTGAAATACAGGTCTACCTCAAACATTGCAGGGCCTGGGGCAAAAATGCAAATGGAAAGCCACATACCATATGTCTAAATGTTTAAAGTTGTAAGTCAGGCTGACAAACTTAAATATGTTCTGTCATCCTACCATGACTGTACCTTTGTAGCAACCTAGAAGCTCAAGTTCAAATTTAGAATTCTCAAACTCCTTGAGGTTCACTTTGCAGTATGGGTAGCTGAGGAGAGCTGTCCCCTGGCCCCTGACCTGCAGCCCACCCCTCCTCCCTTCCTATCCCCTGCCCTGTCTTGCACCTCAGAGGTCCTCCTATGCATGTGTATGGACACCCAGCTACACATCCAAACTGCATCTACACTGTCACACACAGCCATCCCTTGTCCACTTTGGGAGACCAGGCCTGTGTGCAGTAAAGAGCCTACCCAGGTCCTGGCAGTGAACCCAGACTTGCTTGGACAGAGAATTCCACACCTGCTCCTTGATCTAGTGGAGGGGACAGGTGCCAATGGGCACATCCTGTTGGCTCTGGGTACCCCTGGCCATATGGGGAGGGAGAGCCAGAGGAGGGTCAGATTTGGGGCCTCTAAGGCAGGCCCAGGGCAGGAACCCCTCTTGCCAGGGTAAGAGGGCAGTACTGGGAATTCATTACTTTCAGTGAGGTTTTCAAATTTTTAGGGTTTTGTTGTTCATAATATTCATTAAGAAAACAATTTCTCATATGCCTATGTTTCTTTTTTTTTTTTTTTCTTTTTTTGCGGTATGCGGGCCTCTCACTGTTGTGGCCTCTCCCGTTGTGGAGCACAGGCTCCGGACGCGCAGGCTCAGCGGCCATGGCTCACGGGCCCAGCCACTCCGCGGCATGTGGGATCTTCCCGGACCGGGGCACGAACCCGTGTCCCCTGCATCGGCAGGCAGACTTTCAACCACTGCGCCACCAGGGAAGCCCCCCTATGTTTCTTTTTTAAAGGAACATTTCCTTTTTTAGATTCTTTATTCTATTTTCTTCTTCTTTTGTGTTTTCTTGGTTGCTGTTGCCAGAGTTGGGTCTTATTAATCTTTTCAAAGGACTAGCTTTGGATTTTGTTCATCTCCCTTGAGTTGCTGTTTTCCCCATTTCTTTGACTTCTTTAAGGTCACTTTTTGGGTTCACTTTATTTAACCTTTCTTATTGCCCCCAAAATTTATTTATTTATTTATTTATTTTGCGGTACGCGGGCCTCTCACTGTTGCGGCCTCTCCCGTTGCGGAGCACAGGCTCCGGACGCGCAGGCTCAGCGGCCATGGCTCACGGGCCCAGCCGCTCCGCGGCACGTGGGACCTTCCCGGACCGGGGCACGAACCCGCGTCCCCTGCATTGGCAGGCGGACTCTCAACCACTGCGCCACCAGGGAAGGCCCCCAAAATTTATTTTGAGCTAAAAAATTTCCTCTTAATTCTGTTTTGACAGTTTCCCACAAAATTTGACAAGTAGTGTTTTCATTATTGCTAATTCTACATATTTCTTACTTTTTATAACATCCAAATCCTTTTCAAGTTCATGATTTTTTAGCAGCATGTTATTTATTTTCCAAATAGGTGGGCCTCTTTAAGCAATCCACTTGTTACTACTTTTTAATTTTATTGCAATATGGTTAGAAAACATCATGTTTGATATTGATCCTTTGAAATGTATCATGACATCCTTTATGTTTTATCATATGACCTAGACAAATTCCTAAAAAAATTTAAGTTCCCAAAATTGGCTTAAGAAGAAGTAAAAAGCCTGAAGAGTTCTATAAAGGTTAAATAAGTTGAATCCATTGTTTAAAATTTTTATCTCAAAATACCAAGTCAAGATGCTGCCATGTTGCCTAACTCCATACCCAGATGATTTTATATGTAAATTCTGCAAAAGTTTCAAGGAACAAAAAAATTCCATTTTACATAAACTCCTCTGGAGAGTAGAAAGAGAGAACTCATTCTTTGAACCCTATTAACCTTGATGCCAAAAGCAAACAAGAACAGTACAGGAAATAAAAATTATTGGCAAGTCTTATTTTTTAATGTAGATGTAAACATTCTAAACAAAATATTACCAAAACAAGCCCAAAATGTATTTTGTTTTTTTTGGCTGTGCTGGGTCTTGGTTGCTGTGCGCGGGCTTTCTCTAGTTGCAGCGAGCGGGGGCTACTCTTTGTTGTGGTGCGCAGGCTTCTCATTGGGGTGGCTTCTTTTCTTGCGGAGCACAGGCTCTAGGTACGTGGGCTCAGTAGTTGTGGCACACAGGCTCTAGAGCACAGGCTCAGTAGTTGTGGCGCATGGGCTCTAGAGCACAGGCTCAGTAGTTGTAGTGCACAGGCTTAGTTGCCCCGCGGCTCGTGGGATCTTCCCGGACCAGAGATTGAACCCATGTTCCCTGCATTGGCAGGCAGATTCTTAACCACTGGACCACCAGGGAAGTCCCCCAAAATGTATTTAAAAAAAATAATACATCATGACCAAGTTGGGTTTGGTCCTGGAACGATAGAGTGGTTTAACATTAGAAAATCTATGTTTTTCTCTCTTTGGAATGTTATTTGACTAAGAGATTAAAATCATATGATTTTCTCATTTGATGTAGGAAAAGGTTTATAAAATTCAACACTCTTTCACCATTAAATTCCCTTTTAAAATGAGAAGATAGAAATTTCTTTGATATACTGTATCTACAAAACAGTTTCAGCAACCATTATATTTAGTGGCAAAGAACCCTAATAATTGATAATAAGACAAGGATGCCTGCTATCAAACTTCTATCCACAGTTGTGCAGAAGATTCAGCCGACGCAGTTAGACCAGAAAGGGAAGTAAGCGTTACAAGGCGTTAAAAAGGAAAGAACAAAACTGTCCTGACCCACTGATATGCTTGTCTACCTGAAAATTCTAAAATAATCTAAACTGTTGTATTAATTCCAACATTTAGCAAGGCTGTTGGATACAAAATAAATACGTGAACTCAATTACATGTCTATTTAGCAGCCATGGTTAGAAAAGAAAAAAATTTTAAGGAGTCATCCCTTCCAGATTCCTATAGGATGATAGCTACTCCCTAAATATGAAATTCTCCATACATTCTTCAAAAGGCGTAAAGATCAATAAAAGAGTTAATCCTAAGAGTGCTCATCACAAGGAGAAAATTATTTTTCTTTTTTCTTTCTTTTTGTTTTATCTATTGGGTTGGTCAGCAGGTTCGTTCAGGTTTTTGTAAGATGTTATAGAAAAACCTGAACGAACTTTTTTGCCAACCCAGTATATGAGAAGATGGATGTTAGGTAAACGTAATGTGCTAATCATTTCACAAAATATGTAAATCAGACCATCATGTTGTATACCTTAAACTTATACAGTGGTGTATGTCAATTAATAAAACTGGGAAGGAAATGTGGAGTCAAAAATAAATACAATAAAAAGATCAACAAGAAGAGCAAGTGAAACGGTCCAAAAAGGCACGTCTACGTCATAACTAGAACACTACAAACGTCAATTTGCACGTCAGGGAGGAAATAAACATACAGAACCAGCAGACCAGCTCCAAAGCCCACACTGGAGCAAAGAGTCAGGTGAAAAGCACACAGAATCAGGAGACTGAAGCAAGATTCCTAGTGGTGGCAGAACACCCCAGGAAAAATGTCACAACCGGGAGGAAAGCATCTCCCTCAGGATGGGGGAACTGTCAGAACAGCTCTGAGATCAGGTGGACTTGGCTACAAAATAATCAAAAGGAGGACACTTGAAAGTGTAGGATCACAGGATCAGCGTGAGGCGTGTACCAGTTCTGAGCGAGGAGGAGGACTTGAGGGGGAGGCATCTCTTAAAGAAGTGAAAAAAAAAAAAAACAAGCAGTGGAAATTAAAGGTCTCACAGAAACAAGGGAGTCATACAACTGGAAGAAATACTACCTTCCTTGGCACCAAAAAATAAGAGCTGCACTTTGCTGTACCAACAGAGCACCCTCTTGGACTAAGAAACCTAGTAAGTAACTCAACCCAACTCCTCACTCACCCCATAGATGCATGTGCTATTGCTGATCACGAAAAACCAGAATGAACAGAGGTAAGCAGGTAACCTCCACACAAAGCTACTGTGAGAAAAACACAGCGAGAATCCAAATGTATCTACCAATAAAAAGTTCCAATAAAAGTTAAAAAAAAAGGAAAGAAATATTATAACACACTCAAATATGAATTAAATATAACTAAACGAACAAGAGCAACTACGACAGAACACCATGAATACGAAACTATGGACAGAGGTGGACAAAAAGGAGAAGTGAAACAATTAATTTAGCTCAGAAAAAAAAAGTGAAGAAAAAGTCCAGATCAACTCATAAAATAGGACTAAACTGCAAGGTGTTCAAAAGAGAATCGTGAAATGAAAACATCCGAAAGAACAAGCAACAGAGACATAATCTGGCCATTGTCTCCAAGCTCCGAACCCTCCCCTCTACATGCTAAGCCACACCCACACCCAACCCCACCTCAAAGATCTGAGTTTTAGCTCCATGGAGGCCCACCCCTAAGTTTCTACATTTTCCCCTTCCTTTTTGTTCTGTCAACCCTGGGAGTGGTAGCTGCAGTTGCTGCCTCCATGTTGCGTTGAAGTTTTCTTTTTACCCTTTTATAATTAACACATTTTTACCTAATTGACTTTTTTATATTAATTTTTAATTATTTATTTTTTTGCAGTACTCGGGCCTCTCACTGTTGTGGCCTCTCCCGTTGCGGAGCACAGGCTCTGGCTCACGGGCCCAGCCGCTCCACGGCATGTGGGATCTTCCCGGACCGGGGCACGAACCCGTGTCCCCTGCATCGGCAGGCAGACTCTCAATCACTGCGCCACCAGGGAAGCCCTATATTAACTTTTTAATGTTCAAATAATCTGTTTGTATACTGTCTCCTGGCTGGACCCTGACTACTCTGGCTAACTTAAGTAGAAAAGGAATTTATTGAACTGTTAGTGGGTAGCTCATCAGAGGAACAGGATGGCTAGAGATCCAGCCTTGCGAAGGCAGGAAGCCCAGCCACGTTCACTCTGGAGCAATCTTTTGGATGATCCCCTGCTGCTGAGGTCTTCAAATTGCTGCATCTACCCTTACCACCACATATCCCAAGATACAGAAGGTTATGAACAGACAACTAAGATTTACTCTGGAGATAGGCAGGGGCAGTTAAACCATGCATCTCAAAACTGGGACTTGAATCCACATGCCAGGACTCAAACCCAGCCTAAACCCAGATTGGGACTTGAACCCACTCAGCCAGGACTCGAACCCAGCCAAAACTTAGTCTTCCAACTGAGATCACACACCTGGTTTCAGGACTTAATGAAGCTCAGGTTCCTGATGTCTCATCGCAGAAAGAATTCAGTGAGAGACAAAGTGATAGGTAAGAAGTGGATTTATTTAGAGAGAAACACACTCCACAGACAGAGTGTGGGGCCATCTCAGAAGGTGAGAAAGGCCCCAGGGTATGGGGTTGTCAGTTTTTATAGTGGTGGGTAATTTCATAGGCTAATGAGGGGGAGGAGTATTCCAGCTATTTTGGGAAGGGGTGGGGATTTCCAGGAATTGGGCCATCACCCACTTTTTGATCCTTATGGTTGATCTTGGAACTGTCAGGGTGCCTGTGGGTGTGTCATTTAGCTTGCTGATGTGTCACAGTGAGTGTATACTGAGGCTCAAAGTCTAGTGGAAGTCAACTTGTCCACCATCTTGGACCCACTTGGTTCTAATCAGTTTATGTGATGTCCTCGGGCTATGTCATTCTTTCAAAGGTTGTGCCCTGCCCCCTTCCCTCCTGTTTCAACAGGACAGTAAGGGGCTTCAAAGCCAAAGTTTGAAACAGTCACTTTTCTTAGATCCTTTCCTCCAAAACCCATTTCTCAAGCACTTCCTGCATGCTAGGCATTAGAAAGAAACAAAAATAAATGACATGGATCCTGTCTCAAGAAACTTAAAATCTAGACCAGTGTTTCTGAAGGTCAGAATTTGTAAAAATTACAAATCTGGGGTGCTGGTTAAAAGTACCCTTCCCCCAAAGATTCTGGGTCAGTCAGGCTGGTGTGGAGCCTCATAATACGTACTTTAGTTATCGAACAAAGTTTGTATGCCCAATGCACAGTGAGGCCTAGTAAGGCAAAACATTGGAGTTTAGAGCAGAGAAAGGCTTATTGCAGGGCCAAGCAAGGAGAACAGGTGGCTTGTGTTCAAAAGCCCTAAGCTCCCCAGTGATTTGGCCAGGGGTAGTTTTTATAGGCAAAATTTGGGGTGAGGGCTGCAGGGTGTGTGACTTTCTTCTGATTGGTTGGTAGTGAGGTAACAGGGTGGTGCTCCAGGAATCTTGTGCTCAGCCTGAAGTTACCATCCTCTGCCTTAGTTCTGCAGAACTCCAAGATATTGTTATGTGTGTCCCTTGAGGAGGAGCCAGGACCCTGCCCCAAGGCTGCACTATTGTTTCTTGACTACTCTTCCCTTGTTTCTGCATCCCCTCCCTTTCCTGATTAGCAACGGTTTGAACCTGCCCTTTGGAACTCAGGGAAGGTCAAGGAGGCTGAATGAAGCCTATTTCCTACAAACAAGAAAGGAGGGACATGGAAATATTGAAACCGAGCAGGACCCCGTGGAGCTCCTGGGTACAGATCCTTTCCCCTTGCCTACTGAATGTCTCCAATAATCACTCTACCTGGACTTAAAGTTACACAAGAGCGGGTTTTGACTTTTCATCTAAATTGCAAGGAAAGGCAAAATAAATCTCACTGTGAAGTTGACCTGTCAATTTACAACATAAGTAGCCCCAAATCTTGCCTATTATGAAGCATCTAGTCCCGCTAGGAGTCCTGGGTAGAAGGCCCCTGGGGTAAGCAAGGCTTTGTTTTGGCAAATGCTGTTGTTGACCTATGCTGGTTTCAGAGCTTAAGGGCTTAAGGCTCATTCTTACCTTGAAGAAGCAAAGAGTTTTGTGTGTGCATGGAAAAGAAAATACCTTTAACATTTTGGAGAAACTATTAAAAAAAAAAATTCAGGTCCAATGTAATAGGCAAGAGACAGCACATTAAGGGGATCCTAGGATGAATACAGAACAAACTCCCAGCCTCCAGAGCACCGGCTACTATGAAATGATATATGATGTTCAGGCTTGACAGGGTCTCTCTGGTATAAACCATTCTTACATTCCTGGGTACAGAGCAAGTCTGAACATTCCGAGGGCTATTCAGTTATACTTTGGCTCCTGTAACAGAAGGATTGAAGAGGAAAACAATGGCAGAGTGTATGTTCCTGCTTTCAGATACAGAGTAACAGAAAACCCAGCTCAGAGGTCTTTCCAGACAAGGAAACATATTTAATCACAGAAGGAGAAGTTGAAGATAGAGCAGGCTTCGATGATGTCAGCAAGGGCCCAGTTCTTTTCAGATCCCTGCCTTGCACTCCACACTGACATCATCTCGAAGCTGGTTCTTCTCCTCCTGGTCGTAAATTGACTCACAGTAATGACTGGAGCTTCTCTCTCAAGAGGAGCAAGGGCTTTCCTGGACATCACAAGCAACTTCCCTTGAAGGCGCTGTAGCCAGAACTTGGTCACATGTCCCTCCCTAAAGTAATTCCTGGCAAGAGGGAATGCAGTATCCTTAAATTATCTAGCCCGGGGTGAGGGTCCCCTCTGATACAGGGCGGTGGTTGCGGGGAGACTTGAAAAAAATCAGGGCTGTGTTAGCGGAAGAAGGGAGAGATGCTGAGTTGGCCACCAACAGTGTCCCCACCTACAGGCAGAGTCTTTGCTGAGTAGGACCATGAAGTGACTGCATTAGAAACAGAAGGACGTCAAGGACTCTTCCACCTAGCAGATTTCAAGAGCCCTAGAGAATTCCTCATCCTCAATCCATTCATTCATCAAATATTAGCTGAGGTGCTGTGTGGGTGCAGAGGTGCAAAGGTGCATGAAAATGGTTCTGCCCCAAGAGCTCATTGATCAGTGAGAGCCATAGGATGTGTCTCTAAGTAACACTGAGTTAGAACCACTCTGTGGACAGTTCAGCCTCCTTCAGGGACTTCCAAGGAGGGAGATCACATCTGAGAAAACTGAGGAACAGCAGCAAAAAGGAGGTGGCTTCTTGTGAGAGGTCAAACTTTACCTGCAAAGGTGTGGGGGACACGTGTGCCTGGGTGAATGAGGGAAGCAGGGGAAGAAAGTTAAAAGGCATGATGAGGGAATGACCTGCCCTTTTTTTTTTCTTCTTTTAGTGTAAATTGCTCCCTCACCAAAGAGGGAAAATGCCCAACTCGCCATCCCAGTGACCGAAGGGACATTCTCCTTCACACCCACTCTCCACCCTCCACTCTTCTCCATCTTGTTCTGTGGCCCCAGAGACTGGCTTTTATGGACCATGTCCACCAAGTCCCCTTGCTCCTGGCTTTTACTTGGGTTTGCCTAAGAAGGCACAGGCAGGAGATTACAGAGTTGGAGGACAGAGAGCTGAGCTACTGTTCCTCCAGCTTCCTCCTTGCCTCACCGTAGGACAGCAGTGACTGCATCCCTTCCCTAAAAGTCATGGCTTCCTTTGAGCAGCCCTTCCCTATAACTAGTTTCCAGTAACTCCCTGTTTACCAAGTTGTGACAGCAGCTTCCCAGCATCCCTAGCCCCGGGCGCTTCATCATCATTTGTTGGTTTCCCTTAACCCTGTCGACAAAGTCCCTTCATTAACCTCTCCCCAGTATCCCATCTGCTTCCCGCCAGGACCGTGACCGACAGAGAGACCTTCACAGTCAACTGAAGTTAGCCAGTGACTTTTTAGAATCTCCTTTGTCTGCTGTTTTCTCACTCCTTGGTTCTAAGCGTCTTATTTCCTCATCTTCAACATGTTTCATTCATAATAAATTTCCCATCAGACCCATAAGTTGTGAGTAATGCTTTTACCTCTACCCTGAGGAACTAGTTTATCTTTTAAAATGTTGGAACTGCACAAGTGACAGAAGAAAAAATAGATAAAAATTGGATTTCCTCAAAGTTAAAATATTCTGCGCTGCAGAGAGAATCATCAAGAAAGTGGAAAGACAACCCACAGAATGGGAGAAAGTATTTGTGAATTATGTATCTGATAAGAGACTTGGACCTAGAATATATAAAGAACTCTTACAACTCCCTAAGAAAAGATAATAATCCAATTTTAAATTGGGCAAAGCATATGAATAGACATTTCTCTGAAAGACAGACACAAATAGCTAAGAAGCAGATGAAGAAATACTCAAATCATTAGCCTTTGGGATCTGCAAACCAAAGCCACAGCGAGATACCATTTTATACCCACTAGGATGGTGATAACAAAAAAGATGGATAACAGCAAGGGTTGGCGAGGATGTGGGGAAATTGGAACCCTCATGCACTGCTGGGGGAATGTAGAATGGTGCCAGCTACCTTGATACTTCCTCAAAACATTAGACGTAGAGTTACCATATGACCCGGAAATTCCGCTTCTTGGTGTATACTCAAGAGAAATGAAAATACGTGTCCACACAAAAAGTTGCACATGAATGTTCATAGCAGCATTATTCATAATAGTCAAAAAGTGGAGGGCTTCCCTGGTGGCCCAGTGGTTGAGAGTCCACCTGCTGATGCAGGGGACACGGGTTCGTGCCCCGGTCCGGGAAGATCCCACATGCCACGGAGCGGCTGGGCCCGTGAGCCATGGCCGCTGAGCCTGCGCATCCGGAGCCTGTGCTCCGCAACGGGAGAGGCCACAACAGTGAGAGGCCCGCGTACCGCAAATAAATAAATAAATAAACAAACAAAAAAAGTGGAAACGACCCAAATGTCCACCAAATAATAAATGAATGGATAAAATGTGATATGTCCATACGATGGACTATTATTGAACATAAAAAGGAATGGAGTGCTGGTACCTGCTGCAGCATGGGTGACCCTTGAAAACATTACGTTAAGTAAAAGAATTCAGTCCCGAAAGGTCACATACTGTGATTTCATTTATATGAAATGTCCAGAATGGGCAAATCCATGGAGATAGAATGTAGATTAGTGGTTGTCTAGGGAGACTTGGGAGGAAAGGGAGTGACTACTGATGAGGACTGGACTTCTTTTAGGGGAGATGAAGAAGTTCTAAAATTGACTGTGGTGATAGCTGCACGTGTCTGTGAATATAATGTATTCTGTCCACCAATTACTCAGCTCTTCTAAGTGTCTCTTGGAAGCATGGGAAGAAAGCGAATAATTCATACCTGAACATAAATTCTGAAGGGTCTTAGAACTTACAAGCTTAAGAAAACCCTCAGGGATGCTCTGAAACTTTCCCCAAAATTAAAACTTGGAGGGCTGGCTTCTTTCTAGCATGCCCAATATTTTATAATTCTCTGCATATCCAGCATGAACTGATCACAAGCTTTTTTTTTCTTTTTTTTTTATTGAAGTATAATTGATTCACAATGTGTTAATTGCTGCTGTACTGCAAAGTGACTCAGTTATACACAGATATACATTCTTTTTTATATTCTTTTCCATTATAGTTTATCCCAGCCTATTGAATATAGTTCCCTGTGCTATACAGTAGGACCTCGCCGTTTATCCATGCTATATATAATAGTTTGCATCTGCTAATCCCAAACTCCAAATCCAACCCTCCCCCACCCCCCTCCCCCTTGGCAAACCACAAGTCTGTTCTCTATGTCTGTGAGTCCGTTTCTGTTTCATAGTTTCCTTTGGATCACAAGCTTTTTTGCCAGAGTGTTTTATGTTAGGATAAAAGAAAATACCTTTTACCAACCTCCCAGAGCACCTCATTAACGTGCTTCCCTTCTTCTCCATTATATTTATGATAACTAATGTTATTAAAAGAGTGTATAGCAACTTTAACAAAAGATTAGCTCAGTAATGGGGATTATATATCTAAACTCGTTTATGCAAATGCCGTTCCTCAGCTAACTTTGTGCTAACTTTGTGCTGTAGAAGGAGGACACTACAGGAAGCCAGGGGCCTCGGTAGTTACGTGACCCTGGGGAAACGGCTCAGCTGCCTCCATTAAATTAGAGCTTCCAACTAGAATATCTCTGGGGATCTCCAACTCAGAAAAATAATCTATCAACTTGAGCATTCATATCACCTACCTTAACTTAAAAATTTTAAACACTAGTAGTGGTAATAAAGCAATGAGATTGCTCTAAAATCATTTTATGGAAAATTCTAGAGTTCTAAGCAAATAGGCTGAATGTTAATAAATATTTAGATGAAGTAAATGAAATTGATTTTCTTTGATTCTAATGGGAGCTGGTAGAGATGGTGTTTTAAACTGTGTTGTTGATGTTCCGGGAAAAAGCTAAATCAGTCTGAGATGACCTAAGTCCTTGTAACCCACATGCAGTTAAATGGATATGAAGTATGTAAGCTGCAGATCCCTGCTGAGGCCTCAGCTGTTTGTAGGAATTTTGCAAAATTGAAGAGTCACATCTCTAAATGTGTGGGGACTGTGGACTATCCTCTTGCAGGAAGAAAGAGTAATAGCTGGAATTATGGAAATTAACAGTTGATGAAAACTTGGCAGCCTGGAATCTGACTTTGAACAAGAGCAGAGAAGCCGAGAATTCTCTAGTGATTCCACAGGAATCAGTGTGGTGGGTGTGCACTGGTGTGAGGCTCATGAGAGCACCACAGAATGACAAGGGACCAGGCATTAAGGGAGAGAAGGTCCCACAGGACCAGGGCAGGGATGTTTCCCTGACCGTCGTATGCTAAGTGTGTCCCCAGTGATGGTGTTACTGTACCAAACTTGGGTGTGCTCCCCTGCGTGCAGTAAAGCCAATCTACTGACAGTGGGGTGTGGTGAAGGAAAGTGCAGCATTTATTGTAAGGCGCCAGACAAGGAGTCCGGGGCAGCTAATGCTCAGAACACCAGAACTCCCTGATGGGTTTCAGGGAGGCATTTTTTTTTTTTTTTTTTTTTGAGGTACGCAGGCCTTTCACTGTTGTGGCCTCTCCCGTTGCGGAGCACAGGCTCCGGACGCGCAGGCTCAGCAGCCATGGCTCACGGGCCCAACCGCTCTGTGGCATGTGGGATCTTCCCGGACCAGGGCACGAACCCATGTCCCCTGCATCGGCAGGCAGACTCCCAACCACTGCGCCACCAGGGAAGCCCTCAGGGAGGCATTCTTTTTTTAGGAATTTTGCCTTTTTTTTTTTTTTTTTAATGGCTGTGTTGGGTCTTCGTTTCTGTGCGAGGGCTTTCTCTAGTTGCGGCGAGCGGGGGCCGCTCTTCATCACGGTGTGCGGGCCTCTCACTATCGTGGCCTCTCTTGTTGTGGAGCACAGGCTCCAGACGCGCAGGCTTAGCAATTGTGGCTCAGGGGGCTAGTTGCTCCGCGGCATGTGGGATCTTCCCAGACCAGGGCTCAAACCCGTGTCCCCTGCATTGGTAGGTAGATTCTCAACCACTGCGCCACCAGGGAAGCCCAGGGAGGCACTTTTAAAGGCCAGGTGAAGGAGGGGTCTCAGGGTGTGTGATCAACTTGTGCACGATTCTCTAATTGGCTGATGGTGAGGTAATGGGGCAGTGTCACAGGGGTTAACATGATCAATCCTTAGATGCCAGTAGGTCTGGGGGCTGCATACCTGATCATGGTCATCATGCCATTAACTTCTTCCATTTGGTGTGGTGGGTTTTACTGGGGTTTTGGGGTTTTTTTTAAATTTATTTTGTTTATTTTTGGCTGCATTGGGTCTCCTTTGCTGTGCATGGGCTTTCTCTAGTTGCGGTGAGCAGGGGCTACTCTTCGTTGTGGTGCACAGGCTTCTCATTGTGGTGGCTTCTCTTGTTGTGGAGCACGGGCTCTAGGTGTGCAGGCTTCAGTAGGTGTTGCACACAGGCTCAGTAGTTGTGGCGCATGGGCTTAGTTGCTCCGCGGCATGTGGGATCTTCCCGGACCAGGGCTCGAACCCGCGTCCCCTCCATTGGCCACTTAACCACTGCACCAGCAGGGAAATCCTGGTGTGGTGGTTTTAACTTCTGTAAAACAACTCAGGAAATGTGTACCAGATACTGTTATATAGGTACTTCAGGGAGGAACTAAAGATTCTGTGACTGCCATATGGCTGATTGACCATTTAAATTCTTACCAGTTCTCCTGGCCCAACTGCTATTTTTGTCACTACATGTTCACATCCTTTCAGTCATGAGTTCTTGAGCCAGGTTTTTGTGACTTACGGGAGGCCTGGGAGGTTTTCTACAAACAAGAGGCAGGCAAAGGACAAGGGGGGAGGGGTCTGTCCCAGGAAGGTCCCATAGGGTCCTCCTTGGTTATAATGGGAGCCGAGGGTTTACACCTGACCCACAGTGTAATTCACTTGCATATTATTCACAATACCTGGTATGTCTATGCTAACTGTTCAGTAAAACACACGTGTAGCCAACCTGCTGTGATGAGAGCCATGGGATCATTTAAGGTTGGGGGTTTAGATTTATCAGAGTTTTAGGATGAACTAAACTAGATTAAAGCAAAACCAGAGGCTAGAAGAGACTTTTCTAGAAATTTGTTCACAGTCAAAAGAAAAAAAAAAAGATATTATCACGGACCAGGGCTGGGGCAATAGTGAGGGGAAAATTGACAAAGTCAAGGACCTTGAAGATATTCAGTAGGAGTTGCTTGGTGATCCCAATGGGATATGGGGGTGAGAGCAGAAGAATCTAGGATACCTCCAAGATACTGTGAGGATGTTGATACCCTTGACCAAAGAGGAAAATAAAGGTACAGGACCAGTTTTCCAGCGGGAGAAAGTTAATTCCATTTTGAACCTGTTGATGAACAAGATGCTTTAGTCTGTGGGTTTCTCCCACTCAGTTTGCGTCACGTTATAATATACCAGTTCTGAGTGAGGAGAATAAAGATATCCTGATATTTAACCTGTGAACTCTGGCTGTCACTGTTCTACACCTCAGCTGTTCTGCGATTGCTCGTCAATATTAGACCATGTGGACCTTTATATCTTAAAATGAAATGTGTCCTTTTGAGGTTCTTTGTATTCAAAGGAAAACTCATTTCAGTCATACAGCAGACACGTGCCGGTCACCTGTTATATTTCAAGGTATGATCCAGGAGATGTGGAGATCACACACCTGAATCAAACAGAGCCCTGCCCTCAAAGAGTTAACAAGCTGATAGATGTTTGGGTAAACTCCTTGAGACTCTTGGGAAAAGGCAGCTTTTCTAACTGTACACCACCTCCCTCATTTACTCAGTGGCCCGTCAACTACAAAGTAGGCCAAACGAGCACAGTGTATTTAGTGACACTAATGAATACTGTGCTTCTTGGGTCCTGGCGTTCCACAGCCTGATTAAGCTTCCGGAGCCTGCTGCTACATGCCCCGAGGGCAGAAAGGAGGGCCAGGCAGGGCTGTGCACAGGCAGAGCAAGCGGCATCACGCCCAGACTAAGAAACAGATGAAGAGAGGGTTGGGAGAAGAGACCGACTCAGCAGCGGCACCCCAGCATCGCCACCGTTTGGGGGTACACTCGTCCCAGCTGCAGACCACCCGTGGATGCAGCTGTACCCAAAAGGAGAGCAGACTGCACGGCGGAGAGCATCATTGCTGCCATTTGTGTGTAAAACAGGGAGGGGTGGATATATTTGTACACGCATAGAAAATGCATGGGTGGATGCACGGGAGATGCTTAACCCCCGGGAACCAGAGATTATTCCCGAGGAGAGAGGCCGCCGTCAGAGTGGGAGGGAGACTTCCTTTCCCTGGATCCCCTTTAGTTTTGTTTGAATCCTTAACCTGATTACGTGTCACTTCCTCAATGAAAAAGAAAATGAACCAGCATTCAAAACATTTTTTAATGAGTAAATTCGTAGAATGGCTATAGGGGCCCAGCAATTCCACTCCAAGGATATACCTGGAAGAATTGAAAGCAAAGACTCAAATACTTGTACACACATGTTCACAGCAGCGCTAGTCACAAGAGCCAAAAGGTGAAAACGGCGCAAATGTCCATCAACAGATAAACGATAAACAAAATGCGGTCGATACACGCAATGGAATGTTGCTTGGCCGCAAAGAGGAAGGAAGCACTGACACACGCTGCGATGCAGATGCACCTCGAAAACATTGTATGAATCCATGTACGGGAAATATACAGAAGAGGTAAATCCACAGAGACAGAACCAGATTGGTGGCTGCCAGGGGCTGGGGAGAAGGACAGAGTAGCAAGTGCTTAATGGGTACGGGTTGCCTTTTGGGGATCATGAAGATGCCTTGGAACTAGAGGCAGTGGCTGTGCGTGTACTGAATGCTGCTGAATTGGTCATTTAAAAATGGTGTGATGTGAATGTCACCTCAGTAAAAAGATACATTTTTTAAAAAATAAAGGAAAGTGGGAAGGATGAGGGGGTAGCAGGAAGGTCACAGATCACCCTGGCAACAGCAATGGGAACGTCGGTGGGTACAGGGTAGGGAGCCGGAAAAACTAGCTTGCCATCCACCAGCCCTGTGCACTCTTTAAAAATAGTTCGTTGGAAATAGAGCATAAAGAGATTAAATCTAAATTCAAAATAACGATCACAAGGCTTACCCATAGTCCCATCACACTAAGAGCTATTTGCATTGTCTTTCCAGCATGGTCTTGACGATACATTTCTTGGAAACACTGAATTAACAGACCCTTTCCCCAGCGCCCCTTCTGCTCCTGGGAGCACACTGCCTCCTCATGAAATTCTTCCTGTCAGACTGGGCACACGTCCAGCTTGAAAAGAAACTCTCTCAATTGTGGTCGAAGACGGCAGGGACCTGCCCCTTTGAGGTCCTGCTGTCAGCCAGGTGGGCTGTCTCAACAGGAGCAGTGGCCTGCGTGTCCCTTCCAAGGCCTGGCATTGTCACTCAGGCGTCCTGCTGCCATGTCCACTTCATCTCATGGCTTGTGTGCTCCTTTCTGATGCAGCCCCTTTGAGCTGACCTGTAGTGACCCCGTGGTGACCCTCCACTTACTTGGGCCCGGGGTCCTTTCTCATAAATATCCTATGAGAAGCCCAGGTCCATCCTATACCTGGCCTTTGACCCCAGATAAATTAGGTGTCACATAGGTTTCTCCAGTGTCACCTAAAAAATATTTGGAAACCATTATATTGGGTATAAAGGAGGGGAAAATCCTTACCAGGGTGAAACGGAGAAGTCTGACCACAGCTTTACTCTGTAATAGTATAATTTGTCAGCCCAGGCTGCCCTAACCGAGTACCGCAGACTGGGTGGCTTAAACAACAGAAACTCATCTTCACACATTTCTAGAGGCTGGAGGCTGAGATCTAGGTGTCAGCGGGGTTAGTTTCTTCTGAGGACGAGACTAGAGCATCAGAGAGGAAAAGGCACACTTCTCCCATTTAACCACGTGTAAATGCAGATTTGTTTAGCGTCCCTGCTAGCATCTGTTTTCCCTACGAAGTAGGGGGCCAAGCCATCTTTGGAAAAGGGGAGAGTGGTGAGGCGAGAGGCTTCAGGGGGTCGTCTGCAGGAATATTATGGGAACACTGAGGACACCTATTCCTGTATTCAACTGCATTCTCTCCTGATAGATGCTTGTCCGAGCTCTGAAAACCAGTGCCTTTTAGTTGAAGAGACCCATTGTCTCTGGGAGCCCTGGGCCTTGGATGCCTACAAAGTCTACTCCTTCTGCCCGATGGACTTGAGAGCCCTTGTGCATTCGGTCTCCTGGAGCATCGGGAGGCAGGTGCCTCCACCTCCTTGAACCCCTTCCTGACTCTCCTGCATCCTCCAAACCTACTCCTGCAACTTAAGAGGCAGCTCCTAGTCTATCCCCTGAGCCCAGTGAAAGCTTTTGTTGCTCAGAAGTCTGCCGTTAATGATTTTCCTGAGTCTGAACGCATACTAGGTATCTGGTGATGGGTCTATAGGAGTTTATTGTACTATTCTGGAAATTCTCTGTAGGTTTGAAATTTTTCAAAATAAACACATAGTACACGAAGCATCTAAGAATCTGACCAAATCCTTTTCCAAACCGAATCAGCTTGGGGTCCTGTCCCCCCCCATCCCCTCTTGAAGAGCACTGACACTTCTCAAGGAGAGGGTGACTCTCCTTGGAACTGTCAGTGGCCCCCAGGAACAGAACCAAGCTGACTGAGTCCTAGAACCTCCTGCACAGAAACACACAAGACAATACCAGGAAAGAGAAGGCCACTTGAGGACGGCGTGGGATCACCAGCTGTCCGTCGTGCTGCCCTTCACTCAGGCTGTACATCGACTGGCGCTTGCCCCTGAATGCCCCGCTGCTGCCAGTGCCGTATAATTGGCTCCTACTCCAGCAGAACGCATCAGCTGGCGCTTCTGGGTTGGGGTCACGAAGCACCCATTTAGCGTTCAGTTTGGTGTTGCCCAGTCTCCCTATCCTAGTTCTCACTTCTGTTGTGCAGGCTGTGGTCCAGTCTGCTAGGTGCTCACTCACCTTACTGCTGACGTCTTGTCTTGCCTTATCGGGACTTGACCTTTGACTCCGGGAGAGTTCCTGGCTCCTGACTGGCTCTGAGATTTTTGACCTGCTGTCCCTCTTGATTAACCTTCAGATCTGAGCCTACCTGATGTCAACCACTCCCTTGAACAACGTACAAACCCCTGATGTTACTTAAACCACTGACTACAGCACAAGGTCCTCTCAGCAGCCTCTGAGTTGTCTGCATCCAGCCTCCCTCCAGTTTTTCTAGACTTGGCATTAACAGATCGTCCAGCCCTGGAGAGCCCACTGAAGCTCTCGTGTATGCTTACAATATGGACTACTAGGCTTTTGAACAAACACAGCATTCACAGATTGGGTTCTGAATCACTCCCCTTGACCTTTGTCTTGCATCTGGTTGTGCTTACATCTTTTGCAGCTGCTACTTCTTCCATTTTTGTCTTCACCCCAATGATTAGACTTAGTGGTTTCTATTATTTCCCTAGTGATGATCTCCAAGCTTCACTCCTGTGATTCTGGTTCCCAACTTGGCCAAACATCTACTCTGGATTTAACTTATTCCTGGGACCCTGTTTGGTAGAAGGAGAAAAAGAGGAGAGAAAAGAGAGGGAAAAAAAGAAAGGAAGGGAGGGAGGAAGGGAGGAAGGAAGGAAGGAAAAGATAAAAGAGAAAAGAAAGAGTGAAAAATTAGGAGCATTTTTTCATTACTTTGGAGTAGAGGGAAGCCTTTTAACTATGACACAAAATCCAGACATTATTAAATAAAATAT
Organism: Grampus griseus; assembly: GCF_964374135.1. NCBI lineage: Eukaryota > Metazoa > Chordata > Mammalia > Artiodactyla > Delphinidae > Grampus > Grampus griseus. The sequence continues at coordinate 7,486,560 of NC_139003.1, read as the reverse complement.
TTATAAATTCATCCTAAAAAACATTTTAACATAAAAAATAAGCAAAGTCAAAACACAAACAAGAAATGGAGGAAAAAAACATAGACTACTCTATCACAGACTAAGGGCTAAGCTTACTAATATAGAAAGAGTTACTACAAAATAATTTTTTAAAGTCAACAACTCAGTAAAAGAATTGGAAAAGTGTAGGAATGCAACAAAGCAGGACCCTATGGGGCCTTCCTGGGACAGACCCCTTCCTCATATCCTCTGCTGTAGCATCTCTCTGAAGGACCTAGATGACAGTATCTGATGCACATTTCCTGAGTTGTTTTATAGATGCTAAAACCACCACCCAATAGGAGAAATTAACTACTTGATGACCATGAGCATGTAGCCCCCAGACCTGCTGGTGCCTAAGGATTGACAATGTTAATCCCTGTGACACCACCCTGTTACCTCACCATCAACCAATCAGAGAATTGTGCGTGAGCTGACTCCCCTCCCTCACCTGGCCTTTAAAAATGCTTTGCTGAAACCCATTGGGGAGTTCAGGCTTTTTGAGCATTAGCTGCCCTGGACTTCTTGCTTGGTGCCCAGCCATAAATGCTGCACTTCCCTTCGCCACAACCTTGGGTCAGTAGATTGCACGCGGGCGAAAAGATCCAAGTTTGGCTAGGTAACAGGAATGGACAGTTTACAAGAAGCAAAACACAACAGCTTTAAAACATATAAAACATGTTCAGCCTTACTCATAAAATACAAATGCCATTCAAAACTGCACTGAAACATCACTTTCATGTGTCAGTTTGGCAAAGATCAAAGAGTTTGGTAACACACTTTGTTACTAAGGCCATCAGAAAACAGGACCTCTCATACCTTTCTGGTGGAAAAGTAAATTGGTAATACCCTTATGGAGGGCAGTTTAGTGGTATCTATCAAAATTTAAAATATATGTACATTTTATTCAAGAAATTCCATTTCTAGGAATTTATTTTATGAATATTCTCACATGAGTGTGAAATGATTAGGAATAAGGTTATATATTCCAATACTGTTTGTCTTAGAATATTAAAATTTTATTAAAGATTTAATTAAAATAATAAAGTTTTTAAGTAATTTAATAAAATATTTTAAAAGACTTTAAAATGGAAGCATAGCTGATTTGCAATGTTGTGTTAATTTCTGCTATACAGGAAAGTGATTCAGTTATATATATATACACACACATTATTTTTTATATTCTTTTCCATTATGGTTTATCACAAGATATTGAATATAGTTCCCTGTGCTATTCCATAGGACCTTGCTGTTCATCCACTCTATATATAATAGTTTGCACCTCTAATCCCAGACTCCCAGTCTATCCCTCCACCACTCCCCCTCCCCATTGGCAACCACAAGTCTATTCTCTATATCTGTGAGTCTGTTTCATAGATAAGTTCATTTGTGTCATATTTTAGATTCCATGTATAAGTGATATCATATGGTACTTGTCTTACTCTTTCTGACTTGCTTCACTTAGTATGATAATTTCTAGGTCCATCCATGTTGCTGCAAATGGCATTATTTCATTCTTTTTTATGGCCGAGTAGTATTCCATTGTATATATGTACCACATCTTCTTTATCCATTCATCTGTTGATGGACACTTAGGTTGCTTCCATGTCCTGGCTATTGCAAATAGTGCTGCTGTGAACATAGGGGTGCATGTATCATTTTGAGTTAGAGTTTTATCTGGATGTATGACCAGGAGTGAAATTGCTGGATCATATGGCAACTCTATTTTTAGTTTTTTGAGGAACCTCCATACTATTTTCCAAAGTGGCTGCACCAACTTACATTAATAAAATATTTTAAAAGACTTTTCTTACCTTATTGTGGTAAGAACACTTGCCATGAGATCTACCCACATAACAAATTTTTAAGTGTACAATACATTACTGTTGAGTATAGGAAGACACTATGTTTTAAATAACAAGTGAAATAAATCCTTAGAAAGACTCAAGAAAAAGAATGAAGAGTCAAACCTCAAAATTTGGTGATTTTCTAACTTTGGCCCTGCATCTGGGTCTGCTCATTTTTTAAATGCATCCCTGGAAAAAGCCTGGGGGTTATCTGCATTGAGAAGCTCCATCTCCAAAACCTGCGTCCTTTGAAAAACAAGCTCGCTCTGGTGGCCACGCAGAGCTCTCTGGTTTTTACTACTCGTGTGGAGCTGTTGGTTTACTGACAGATGGTGTAGCGGTGAACATACCGCCACACGGGAAAGAAGTAAAATCAATGAAAAAGAAGAACAAAACACTCTCTCCAAAGAGATTTCCTTTTTACACTAATAAATGTGATTCAAGATTTTTAAATAAAAACCACATAAAACAAAATATCTACAACAGGTGTGCTACATATGAGGGTTTTAGGAAAATAGCAAACCTGGCTGTGGCTAGAATGAAAAACGTTTTAAAGGCTTTTTGTAGAAGCTGGTCTTCTCCATCTTTATAGCGATGAAGGAAAAAGACAACACATTTTTAACGGCTTTCGTCTTCCTAAATAGCTTTTTTTTTTTTTAGTATGCAATTAATTAGAAAGCTTTATTTAAATGGAAATTGAGTGGATCGGTGTGGAGAGGTAAAGCGATACCCATCAGATTAAAGATAAGGAAAAGAAATGGAGTGACCTATATATTCAGAACATTTTAAAAGAATGCTCGTTTGTCTTTTATGCTCAGTTCTAGAGAAATTGGCTGGAAGTTGGCAAAATAACCACTGGGAAGCTGTAAAACTGCCTGTCTGAAATCTGTTCTCTTTTGTGGTAATTTGGGCCAGGCCAGCAGCCCTGCTATTCCCATCAGCAGGCTGTAAGCCACCAACCCGCACAGCCCATCACAGGCTGAGGGCATCACACATGCTCCAGCAGGTAACTTCTTCACCTGGTCTGGGTCCGATGGGAGTACAGTTATGGACTGATTGGGTGTGACAGTTCCTATAATGTTTCGCCTAGAGACTGGAAAAAACATCTGATATTTGAAAAGAGCCACTTTATTTAAAAAGTTGTGAACAAGCGCGAAGAGGCTTCCATGTGTAGTTAGCTGATTTCACTTCGTAAAATGCATTCTCTGTAGGCTTCTTTTTAACAAACAACTATGCTAAATACCATTGTTACCAAACCAAACGTAGGTTGTTCACCTGCGTGCAGTAAAGCCAATCTACTGACACTGGGTTGTGGTGAACAAAAGTGCGGCATTTATTGCAGTCACCAGTACAGGGAGAACGGGCGGCTCATGCTCTAAACCCCCAAGCTCCCTGATGGGTTTCAGCAAAACATTTTTAAAGGCCAGGCGAGGGAGGGCGTTCCAGGGTATGTGATCAGCTCGTGCGCAATTCTCTGATTGGCTGATGGTGAGGTAACAGGGCAGTGTCACAGGGGTTAACATTATCAATCCTTAGGCACCAGCAGGTCTGGGGGCTGCAGGCTCATGGTCATCAGGTAGTTAATTTCTCCTATTTGGTGGTGGTTTTAGCATCTGTAAAACAACTTGGGAAATGTGCCTCAGATACTATTACCTAGGTACCTCAGAGGGGAGCTACAGCAGAAGATATAGCATCTTCTATATCTTCTATATAGAAGGTCTATGTAGAAGACCTTCCCAGTCTATCCTGGGAGGGTCCGATAGGGTCTGCTCGGTCATACCATGTTAATAAAAAGCTAGAAATGAGCTTTCATAGTTTAAAACTAGCCATTTTCCAATCATCTAAAGGCAGGGTTGCTGTAATTCCTGAAAATATTTTTATCAAGTATTTGTTAAAATATTGTGGAGTCATACACCGAAAGAGCATATATAGTCAACAGAATAAAGCATGGCGGTACCATTCAGCAGGCAAGGTCTAAATTTTTTCCAAACTGTAAAATTTTCCCGTGTTTGTACAGGAAGTTGGAAAAGAAACTAAAGATAAAAGCAGAGTTTTACTTTAATTACTGACAGGCAACCAGGGGTTTTTTTTTTTCTTACTTCTGGAATATTCCATCCTGTATTGGCAAAACATATTTCATAACAAAAGCAGAAACAGAAGAGACCTACCACGAAAGCAAGACTACACTAAGTTCAAATGCTCCCCTCTAACTCACTAGGTACCTGTTTGTTCCCTCCGTAATGCAAGCTTTGTTTCAGGTAAACCACTCAGCTCCATCACACTCCTTGCAGAAGGGCCGGGTTCCTTCCAGTTGTCAGTGTCAGGCAGGAGAAACAAGGCCAGAGGCAGGTTGAGCCGAGGTCAGGTCCTTGGAGATGCCAAAGCCTGGTACCGAGGAGCAGAAATGGGGATGGGTGGAGGTCAGAACATGAGTCAATGGCCAGAGACACCAAGTTCAAACAAGGACAAGCCAAACCCAGCATCTTGGAGGCAAATCGAAGGACAAATCAAACAGGGATAGATGACTAGGCAAGTTAAAGGAGACTAAGGAACATATAAAATAGGGAAGGCTAGATCAGCACAGACATTTTGTTTAGTGTCAGGACCTCTTCTCTACAAGCAGGCTTCTACCGGTCTTAAAGGAGCACATAATATTTTCTACCCATCTGAAAATATTAGGGAAGGAAACAAAAGCAATGAATAGAAGATGGAGTCTTGGTTATGCACAAGCAGACACCAGCACCACCACAATCCCCAAAAGGAAGATTTACGAGAAATACACAAGCTAAAGATTTAAGAGAAATACACAAGGTAAAGTCACTCTTGTTAGAACAGTAAGTTACATACAAGCCGGCTGTAGATCCCCTGAAATACAAAGTAAGACAGATGTAGTATTCATCCCATAATCCATTCATTAAAATATTTATTGAGAACCTACAGCCAGGCACTAAGCTGAAAGCTGGGGATAAAATGTTAAACAAAATATAGTCTGTGCTCCCAAGAAATTCAAGAAAGAGACAGACAAGGAAATCAGCAATTCCAATACAGTGTGATGAATACTTTGCAAGAGGAAAGTAGGGAGTGTTACAATAAGATAGAAGGACAATGGAAAGTTTCCAAAGGAGATGAAATCTAAGCTGAGGACTGAAGGAGTGATGCCGGAGCATTTCTCTCCTTACTGGGTATTGTGTTTAATTACTCCCCAGACCCACAGAAAATTTCGAGACAACTCAAAGGAAGGCAAACAAATGAAGGCCCGCAAAGTATGACCCATCTGCAAGGAGTGACTGTCAAAAGTATGATTCTCGAAATGCTGAAAACACACATGTAGAGAGCTTATGTCGAAGTTTTATTTAGCTCATTCATGCAGGAACCATCAGAATGACAAAATGATTCCAAGGCAGAGTCAAGAAATGGATGTACATACAGTCTATTAAAGAAAACAAGACTAGAATAAAATTATCAAATTAGACACAAAACTCAGTACCTACAGGGCAATAAACTATCATCTCTTGGGTTATTTTCTCTGGTGAGCAGAAATCGTTTGCATTGCTCTTAGACAAAAATTATTTTTAACTTATTCGTTTTTTTACATATTAACTTCTAATTTTTGTTGTAAAATGCCTGGGTCCTATTCATTAGTAAATAGCTAAATAAAGTTATATTTGCCTAGAGTCAGATAATCCTGAGATTGGCTTGTTAAGTGATGCTCTAGCATAAAAATAAAAATCACACAACCATGTTTTGGAGAACTTTTTTTATAGTAAGTCCCCCCCGCAAAATTTTAGTCTCTGAAATTTGCCAGACATGAAGATATCCCACGAGGAGAGTTGTGACCGTCCTCCGTCACCATGAATAATGAAACTAAAGTTCACAGTAAAATAGGCTTTTTTTTAACCTGGTCCTAAGGCATAAAGATGATGACAACCACCTACACTCCCAGCACTCTTCTTAGGTTTGTTTTCTCGTTGAATCACCTCACCAGTCCCACGTGGTAGGTTTTACTATATTTAATATCTATAGTTGAGGAAACAAAGGCGCACAGAAATTAAATGACTTGCCCAAAGTATAAATTAGTAAAGCTCCTTGGGAGGACATTTGGCAGTATCAATCCGAATTTTAAATATATGTGCATATCTTTCTTTTTTTTTTCTTTCTTTTTTTTTTTTTTTGGTACGCGGGCCTCTCACAGCTGTGGCCTCTCCCGTTGCGGAGCACAGGCTTCGGACGCGCAGGCTCAGCGGCCACGGCTCACGGGCCCAGCCGCTCCGCGGCATGTGGGATCTTCCCGGACCGGGGCACGAACCCGTGTCCCCTGCATCGGCAGGCGGATTCTTAACCACTGCACCACCAGGGAAGCCCTGTGCATATCTTTTGACCCAGTTAAATTCTCCTTTAGAATCTATCCTAAAGACATGTTTGCTATTCAGTACGGCAATGTTTATATTAGCAAAGAAGCATGAAAGAAGTAAGGGGAGGGAGGGAGAGAAGGGGAAAAGAAGAACAAATCCATGAGTCATCAAAGAGAAATGGTTAAATGAATTAGGAAATATCCATATTTGGGGATATTAAGCAACCTTAAAAATGAATGGGGTAAACCCATTCCTTTTTTTTTTAATTGAAGTACAGTTGATTTACAATATTGTGTTACTTTCAGGTGTACAGCAAAGTGATTCCGTTTTATATATATATATATATATATTTTTTTTAAGCTCTCTTTTTAAAAATTTATTTATTTTCGGCTGCATTAGGTCTTCGTTGCTGTGCACAGGCTTTCTCTAGTTGTGGCGAGCAGGGGCTACTCTTCGTTGCAGCGTGCGGGCTTCTCATTGCGGTGGCTTCTCTTGTTGCGGAGCATGGGCTCTAGGCGCGCGGGCTTCAGTAGTTGCAGCATGTGGGCTCAGTAGTTGTGGCTCATGGGCTCTAGAGCACAGGGTCAGTAGTTGTGGTGCATGGGCTTAGTTGCTCTGCAGCATGTGGGATCTTCCTGGACCAGGGCTCGAACCCGTGTCCCCTGCATTGGCAGGCGGATTCTTAACCACTGCACTACCAGGGAAGCCCTATATATATATTTTAAGATTCTTTTCCATTATAGGTTATTACAAGATACTGAATATAGTTCCCTGTGCTATACAGTAAATCCTTGTTGCTTATTTATTTTATATATAGAGGTATGTATTTGTTAATCCCATACTCCTAATATATCCCTCTCCCACCTTTCCCTTTGGTAACCTTAAGTTTGCTTTCTATGTCTGTGTGTCTGTTTCTGTTTTGTAAACAAATTCATTTGTATTACTTTTTAGATTCCACATATAAGTGATATCATATGATTTTGACTTTCTCTGTCAGTCTTACTTCACTTGGTATATTCGCTAGATCCATCCATGTTGCTGCAAATGACAATATTTCATTCCTTTTATGGCTGAGTAATATTCCATTGTATATATGTGCCATAGCTTCTTTATCTGTTCATCTGTTGATGGACACTTAGGTTGCTTCCATGTCTTGGTCATTGTAAATAGTGCTGCTATGAACATTAGGGTGCGCATATCTTTGTGAATTAGAGTTTTCATCTTTTGCAGATATATTCCCAGAAGTGGGATTGCTGGATCATATGGTGACTCTTAGTTTTTTAAGGACCCTCTATACTGTTCTCCATAGTGACTGCATCAATTTACATTCCCACCAACAGTGTAGGAGGGTTCCCTTTTCTCCATACCCTCTCCAGCATTTATTATTTGTAGACCTTTTGATTAGGGCCATTCTGACTGGTGTGAGGTGGTACCTCATTGTAGTGCTGATTTGCATTTCTCTAATAATTAACAATGTTGAGCATCTTTTCATGTGCCTGTTGGCCATCTGTATGTCTTCTTTGGAGAAATGACTCTTTAAGTCTTCTGCCCATGTTTTTGATCGGGTTGTTTGGTTTTTTTGATATTGAGTGGTATGAGCTGTTTGTATATTTTGGAAATTAAGCCCTTGTTGGTCGCATCTTTGAAAATAGGTTGCCTTTTCATTTTTTTTATGTTGAGGTAACCCCATTCTTACCTCCAATATATATTATTCCGTGAAAAAAGCAATTTTCAGAACAGTGCATTCATGTAAAGTAAAATGTGTTTATCAAAGGCTGGACAGGACATACATCATACAGGTTGATGGTGGTCACCTCTGACGGGGAGTAGAGTGGGGGAAGTGGGGGAAGATAAGAGTGGGAAGAGGAGATTTTTCCATTTCATTCTACACTTATACATTCCTAGAACCCTTTATAATGGAGAATGATTAGTTACACATTTTCAAAACAGTAATAAATGGTCAGGGTCCAAGAAGGATAATTTGCTGGAATTTTTTACAATTCAAACTCAGGTTGGCTGACTTAAAAGCTGTAGGCTTTGCAAATTATTATTCACTCAGCTGATCACCTATGACCGCATCTACTCAGGGATGTTACTGAGGACTTGTCCACCACATCAGTCAGCGAGAAAATTCCTTTAGAGTGAGGGTTGGGACCTGCTTTCCTTCTCCCAAGATACTGGTGTCATTTTTCTTCTTCCAGAACAGTGAGAATTCTGTAACAGAACATGACTGCTTTTTATTTGATCACCAAGAAACTCAGCATCAAATGCAGCACCTAAACCCCATATTCTACCTTCGAGGTAGACACTCAATTTCAGGCACAGATTAGAAGTTAGTAAAATTGGGATACAGATCCGTATCAAAATATGGCTGCTGAGTCAGACTCCGCAGGTTGGGCTACATCTCCTTCAGTTGTCTCAGGAAAAAGTCAGGATTCATCCTAACAGGTGGATTATCAAACTTTAGTATGCCTCAGGATCACCCGGGGTTACTCATTAAAAATACAGATTCCCGGGCTTCCCTGGTGGCGCAGTGGTTGAGAGTCCGCCTGCCGATGCAGGGGACACGGGTTCGTGCCCCGGTCCGGGAAGATCCCACATGCCACGGAGCGGCTGGGCCTGTGAGCCATGGCCGCTGAGCCTGCGCGTCCGGAGCCTGTGCTCCGCAACGGGAGAGGCCACAACAGTGAGAGGCCCGCGTACTGCAAAATAAATAAATAAATAAGTAAGTAAGTAAGTAAATGAATGAATGAATGAATAAATAAATTAATTAATTAAAGGAGCCCTTTTTCAAATAGATTTCTGGATAAATATTCTCAGGGTTTAGCAAGGAAGTGGGCTAACTAATGATGGTGGAGTGTGGTAGGGGAAGTGGTTATCTCTGAACCCAAGCTTGAGTTGCAAGGCCACAGGGGCAGATGTTTCCAGCTTTTTAAGATTCTCTCAATCCACCTGTGCAGCTGCACACCCTCCACCCCAGTCCGGTAGCCTTGCTAGTTTGGGTTCTCAAAACAAGATGCTCCGCCCTCTTCCCCTTCCTCCCCTCATACCCAGATCCTGGCTCTGAGGGGTTTTGATCCTGACCCCATTTATCTGATCTTCCTCCTTATCTTAAATCTTATAATTTCTTCAGTTTGCAAAGTTAGAATCTCTGTTTGCTTGCTCTGTCTTCTGAAGGCTTTCTTCTGCGGAGTTAAATGTCAGGTGGCTCCTAGATATACCTGGAGTGAAGAGTCCGCCCTCTCTTTGGTTTTAGATGACAAGGATAAGGGTATAGCATAGCTTCCAGCAGTGGCCGGGCCTCTTTTCAAAGCACATGTGTGGTCCAGTTCCCACACGTGCTGCCCCTGGGTCTTAAAGTCAACTGTGCCCTTTACTGTGTCTGATGAGGAGGACCCGCTGCATTAGAACTGTTTAAATGCCTTTTTTTCTTTTTTCTGTAAATGACACTTAAGATTCAATCTACTGGCATAACATAGGAAACTGAAGAGCCGCAACCTCAGAGAGATAATTATTTAAAAGCTAGAGCTCATGCCATCTCTAGTGTATGTTATGATTCCCTTATCTTTGAGTGAAGTAATTTAATTAGTAACTCAATGAGCTTAATTGGTGTATTAGAAACAGAAAAAATAATCACTAATATGATCGCTTAGAGCTTGAACTGAAAGCCTCGCTCTGCTCCTTTGAGCTATAATTAATTTGTGTTTGTTGTGAAATATGAGTACATTTTGAGTGCATCAAAATACATGAGGGGGCTTCCCTAGTGGCGCAGTGGTTGAGAGTCCGCCTGCCGATGCAGGGGACGCGGGTTCATGCCCCGGTCCGGGAAGATCCCACATGCCGCGGAGCGGCTGCGCCCGTGAGCCATGGCCGTTGGGCCTGCGCGTCCGGAGCCTGTGCTCCGCAACGGGAGAGGCCACAACAGTGAGAGGCCTGCGTACCGCAAAAAATAAATTAAAAAAAAAATACATGAGGAATCTGAAGATGCATAACTGCGCTTGTAGTTAGGTGTGCCAGGGGGTGCTACGGCCCAAGATTTACATTTTACTCTTAAATCTTCTGGTTTGGGGTAAAGCAATTTTACATCAGATTAGCCCAGAATGTTTTTGTTGTTTTTTTTTCAAACATAAAATGTTGTCTTTTTTTTTTTTTTTTTTTTTGCGGTACATGGGCCTCTCACTGTTGTGGCCTCTCCCATTGCGGAGCACAGGCTCCGGACGCACAGGCCCAGCGGCCACGGCTCACGGGCCCAGCCGCTCCGCGGCATGTGGGATCCTCCCCGACCGGGGCACGAACCCGTGTCCCCTGCATCGGCAGGCGGACTCTCAACCACTGTGCCACCAGGGAAGCCCTAAAATGTTGTCTTTTAAGGGCTTTCTCTTTTCTTTGCACACATCCCATTTTTTTTTCTATCTTCTAGTCACAGTTGTCCCATCTTTTCCCTCTCTTTCATTCTACATTATCTCTTTTTTTTTTTTTATTAGGTTTATGTCCCTCTTACTTTAGTAGTTTCTCCCTTCCTTTAACCTTTCTGTAAATCCAGTACCGAGGGCTAAAACTTTACCTTTTTGAAATAACATGTATGCTAATTATATGCTAATTATTAACAGGAAGAGACTGCTCAAAAGAGAACACATGCTGAAAATGGTATCAGTCAACATGCCCAGGGAACACAGTTTCTGACCCAAAAGTTGAAATGTGTTCTGATGAGTATACGAGTATATTTGAGAGCAGCCAGACAAAGTTTTTGGAATTGAGACTGTACGATAAAATTCAGGTTGCAAAGTCTGTATAGTATGAAGAGGATCTCAAATGCCCCGCCTCGTGTGCTCAAGAGGAACTCCCCATAGAGGCTGACGTGGTGTCACCTCTTGGACCTGCATCTCCTCACTCTGGATTATATGATGAAAATGAGTGCATCATATCCACAACGCCTATGTTAAATTGCAAATTTTACCTGGGCAAGAAAGGACCTCTTTTGGTTTCTTCATTGGTTCATTGGCATAACTTAGCATACAACGCCATCTCAAAAGGTACAGTGAGCTTCTCTGGCGCACAGAACGTATATATATTAATGGGGGAACAGAGAAGATGGGGGCATCCAGCAGGAGAGGAAAAAGCTAAGCCAGGTGGGGTGCCTAACCCCAAAACCACGAGTAAGGAAAGAAACCTAACTACGGGATGGGACTGTCCTGGTCCCAGAGAACGCGTCACTGTTTTCCTGGCCAAGAAGCACGAAAGAAGTTTATTTTTCTATTTTTCCTTCTCCATCTCTACCCTAACATCCTCATCTTCTCCCCTCCTTTTCTCTTGGCTCTCTGCCCTATTTGTGGCTTAGAAAAAGAGGTCATGGATTCACAGAACAGTAGATCGGGAAATGCGACTTCAGAGTCACCTCTTCCAACCCCTTGAATAAAGGATCGGTGAGCCCGGAGCTCAGAAAGGTAGTGAGTTGCTGTGCTAAGTAGTGGCAGGGGCGTGTCTTGAATGTAGCCCAAGAATCAGGGCTTTTTTCATCAACATTTTGCTGCCTCCCTCTGGAAGAATTTTTAGGACAATGAAAAAATGGTAATGAAATACTCTACCCTATCAGGAGAGACAAGAGGCGAGAGAACAAGAGGAGAGAGACAAGAGGTAGAAGGAGGTAATCGGGAGAATAGGAAGAAGAAAGTCGAGAAAAGGAGAGAAAGTCGAGAAAAGGAGAGAAAGTCAGACGGACGAAAGGGTGGAGATATGGAATGTGCTGAGCTATAGTGATTTCACCACCTAGTGCTAAACTAAACCATTTAAAATAATGCTGGGGATTCTATTCCTATTAACCCCAGAGAAATGAAAACATGTCCATAAAAAGACTTGCATAAGAATGTCCATAGCAGATTTATATATAATATTCAAAAGCTGCAAACAGACCAGATGTCCATTAATAGGAGAAGGAATAAACAAACTATGATAGAGACGTTCAGTGGGACGCTGATATTCACATGAACAAGGATGAATCTCTTTTTTTTTTTTTGCGGTACGCGGGCCTCTCACTGCTGTGGCCTCTCCCGTTGCGGAGCACAGGCTCCGGACGCGCAGGCCCAGCGGCCATGGCTCACAGGCCCAGCCGCTCCGCGGCATGTGGGATCTTCCCGGACCGGGGCACGAACCCGTGTCCCCTGCATCAGCAGGCGGACTCTCAACCACTGCACCACCAGGGAAGCCCAATAAGGATGAATCTTGCAGGTATTATACAGAGCAAAGGAAACTAGACCCCAAAGAATGTGTACTCTATGATTCCATTTATAGGAAGCTCGAGAACAGACAAAACTCATCAGTCGTGGAAAAAATCAGAATAGTAATTGCCTGCCAGGGAGGGTGGGGGAATGACAGGGGTGGGGTTTAATAGGAAGAGGCATGAGGAACTTTTTGATGGGATATACTGCTCTATGTGTTGCTAAGGGTTTGAGTTACACAGGTGTATTTATTTGTCAAAACTCATGGAAAAATATACTTAAGCTCTGTGCATTTCATCGGGGTAAATTTTATCTCAAGAGGGAAAAAAACATAATAAATACTAAAGTCTAGTTAATGATATGCGTGCTCAAGTGTTTAGGGGGAAGGGGTGTGGCAACTTACTTTGAAATGCATTAAAAAGTAAGATGGACTGATGGAGAGACGAAAGATATGTGATAAAGCAAGTGTATAGCAAAATGTTCATTGTGCAGTCTAACCTTTTTTTTTCTGCATTGGGTCTTCATTGCTGAATGCGGGCTTCCTCTAGCTGCGGCGAGCGGGGGCTACTCTTCATTGCGGTGCACGGGCTTCTCATTGCGGTGGCTTCTCTTGTTGTGGAGCACGGGCTATAGGCACACGGGCTTCAGTAGTTCCAGCATGCAGCCTCAGTAGTTGTGGCACGCGGGCCCTAGAGCACACGGGCTTCAGTAGTTGTGGCACATGGGCTCAGTAGTTGTGGCACATGGGCTCAATAGTTGCGGCTTGCGGGCTCTAGAGCGCAGGCTCAGAAATTGTGACTCATGGGCTTAGTTGCTCCGCGTCATGTGGGATCTTCTCAGACCAGAGACTGAACCTGTATCACTGCACTGGCAGGCAGATTCTTAACCACTGCACTACCAGGGAAGTCCCCATTGTGCAGTCTAGGTGATGGGTGTATGGGTGTTCACAGTAAAGTTCTTGCAACTTTTCTGTATGTTTGAAATTTTTCATTAAAAAATGGTGAGGAAAACTCAAAGACATAGTACATTAAAAAAAAAGATTAAAATGCTGCACATAAGGATTTTTAACTGGATTTTCCCTAAACATAGGTGTGTGCAGGGACAGTGAGGCGAGAAACAATGTTCCTTGATAAGTATTTCCGGGAGAAGCTTTTGAGCTAGTGAGCTAAACTTTTTTTAACTTTCTCTCCAGCCTTTTGGCACTCCTTTCTTCCTGCCTATATTTTCTGTCTTTCTCATATTCCCCGCCACTCATGGTCAGGTTTGTGATTGACACAACCTTATTATTTTATCGTTTCTTACAACCCTGTGTCATTCAGTTTTCAAGCAATCCACGTGTCACCATCCAACTCTGCTCCTGCCAGATACTAAGTCCTCAGAGCTGGTGTAAGAACACGACCCACTGTGCAGATCTGCACCTGAGCTGGGCAGTGCTGGGTTCCAGTGGGCAGAATTATCTCACAGTTTGGAGCCCTGGGACATAGGATCTTCAGTGCTATGACCGAGACAAGCTGGTCACCCTGGCATTGGCAGTTGCCAACTCACATTCACAAGAGTTCAAGTTTATTTTCTAAAACTATGATAGTGAATTCAATAGATTTTACATTCTACTTAGTACATAATTGTCTTTATTTGTAAATATCTGATAATGTTTAAATCAAATTCCACAGATAAAATGCTCTGAAACAGTATGTCCCTTAACAAAAATTGGCTGAAAGCCCACATATATTTATTATATAGTTCATGGGAACTACATACGTATAAATGAAACAAAAATCATTTAGGCTGAGCTCCAGCCTGTGACCTTCACTGATGGGAGGTCCTGGGCACTCACCAGGATACCTCAGGGTGTGGACCAAGACACTTCCCTCGGATTGCTACACTGTCTTTCTGAATGTCTCTGCTGAGAAAGGAACTGTACGTTTCCTTTGATTGGTATTTTTCTGTGAATTAAGGTAGTGATACTGACCTATACAAACCACATATAAAAAGCATTCTCTTGTCTTTACAAACTCAGATAGCTACCTACGTGTATTGTAAATACTCAGCAGTCACCTGGATGACAAAATTCACTGTAAGTAGATAATGGATCTTACCATTAAATTCCCATTTAAACCATAAGCCTGCCACCTCAGGAAAAAGAATCACTAATTCCACAATAATATAGGCAATTTTTCTGTAGATTATGGTAACAAGTATTGCTCATTTTTAAATATATGGTCTCCTGACTTTAAATAACAGAAGTGAAATAAATACTTGGAAGTAATTTGTAGGGGCTACTATACTTCCCAAGCCTGGATGACATAATGGTTTTTTTCCAGTAGAAATTCCAGTAAAATTCTCATGTGTAGAGGATGTAAGGCAAGTCCCAAAATACCTGAATGTCTGGAATGCCCAAGACATTCCCCTGCCCTGACTCATTTTACACAGAACAATAGGATCATGATGTAAATGAGAATCGCAAACACTTTGCTTGTAGTTCTCCTAAGGAACCTGCCACATCTGATTTCTCACTCATCACACCCTAAACATGTGATATTCCTTTGTGCCCGAGTTTTGCACGTGCTGTGCCCTCTGCCTAGAAAGCCTGTCCACCCTTAATCTGTTTTGCAAATCCTCAGTCATCCTTAAAGAAAACATGAATGTCACCTCCTCTGTGAAGCCTACCCTGGCTCATACAAACAGAATTAGGTCATTCTCCTCTGTTCCTCTATACTTTCTTGATCATACAGCTATTATAACACATACACAACACTGTAATTATTTGTTTATATCTCTCTCTACAGTAAACTCTGAGTCCACAAACATGTCCTACTTACTATTTTGTCCCCGATAATAACGTGGTACAAGGAACACGTGATGGTTGGGAGACTGTAGGAACCAATGATACTCTGATTCCACAATTATAAACTTTAAGAGCATGGGCACAGCTTATTCCTATTCATTTCTTACATCGTCCGAGGTAGAACTCATTTTCTTGCACATAGTAGGCAAAAAAAAAAAAAAAGAGTTGAAGGAAAGAGATGTCGTAGCGTTAACTATGACTGCAAAATCGGCAAAATCTTGTTTTCAACTTCTCCTACACTATTTTAATCCAAATTGTATAGTATTTTCACACCAAAAACAAAAGAATGGTCTTCACTAAAAAAGTTTCCAGATTTATATAAAAGATAAGAGGAGACTAAAATCCAGACCACTGACGGCTTTAGAAGTCCCACACTCTGTCCCGTCATATTAGAGGTACACAGATTTTCGGGACCACAGAAGCCATTTTCCCACCCACATCTCTGGAGAATGTGAGCTGGAGGTGAAGGCTGTTTATATATCATGTCTTCTCCACATCTTGACCTCTTTTTTTTTTTTTTTTCTATCCGCAAGGTGTAGAGCCAAGGTCATCAACTGGCAGTCCACCCACAAACCTGTTTTGCTCACATGGTATTTTTGTGTTTTTAAGTTAGCTGCCAACATGAAAATTCACATTACCAGCCTCTCTTGGAAAATCCCATCTGGGCAATTCTTTTTTTTAAAATTTTTTTTTAACATCTTTATCAGAGTATAATTGCTTTACAATGGTGTGTTAGTTTCTGCTGTATAACAAAGTGAATCAGTTATACATATGTTCCCATATCTCTTCCCTCTTGCGTCTCCCTCCCTCCCACCCTCCCTATCCCACACCACTAGGTGGTCACAAAGCACCGAGCTGATCTCCCTGTGCTATGCGGCTGCTTCCCACTAGCTATCTATTTTACTTTTGGTAGTGTATATATGTCCATGCCACTCTCTCACTTCGTCCCAGCTTACCCTTCCCCCTCCCCATGTCCTCAAGTCCATTCTCTACGTCTGCATCTTTATTCCTGTCCTGCCCCTAGGTTCTTCTGGACGATTCTTGACCTCTCATTCCCATGTGGCAGTGATCAGCTGTGCTGAGTAATAAGGGTCCCCATTAATGAGGCTTCACTCACTTGCTTTATCTTCCAGAAGCATCAGAGCCTGCGTCTCCTGGTGTAGAGGAAACCGCAGGCCAACACCATACAGCAAACCTAAGGTTGAATACCAACCCAGAGGCAAGGCTTTGCTTGGTCATCCTTGTTCCTCTCCCAGACCCTATGCGGAACTTGTACAAGTCATGGCCCTCCTGGGGCCCCAATTTCCTCATAAACCACCTGAGAGTACATCCCACTGGACTTTGAGATTATAACGGCTACTAAATTCCATTTTCCCTTAAGCTTATTTGAATTAGATTTTCTGTCACTCGTCATCAGGAGTCCTCTTTTATGACCCATTCTCCCAGTGAACAGGTTAGAAAGATCTAAGACATCTTTAACTCTCTGTTTTCCTCTCTAACATTCGATTCATGACCAAACCTAGTGAATCCCATTTCCATAATAGTCACCATACCCCTCATCTCTTCATGCTCCAAGCTAATATCCTCATCTGCCTTTTGAAAGGCTATTGCAATAGCCTTCTAACTGGTGTCCCAGCCTGCAGACTCTACCCACTCCACTCACTTATATACCACTGTTAGACCTATTTTCCTGCAGAATAAGTCTCATTATGTAATTTCCCTCTTTACAGTTTCCATGGGTACCCATTGCTTCCAAAATAAGAAACAAAAATCCTGTATTAGTTTGGTAGGGCTGCCATGACAAAGTACTACAGACTGAGTGGCTTAAACCACAGAAATTTATTTTCTCACATTTCTGGAGCCTGGAAATACAAGATCAGAGTGCCTGCAGGGTTGGTTTCTTCTGTAGCCTCTTTTCTTGTCTTGTAAATGGCCATCTTCTCCCTGTATTTTGATATGGTCCTCTCTCTGTGGATGTCTGTGTCCTAATCTCTTCTTCTTACTTCCTGAGGTAAGATTGTATTGCTATAAATTTTCCTCTTAGAACTGCTTTTGCTGCATCCCATAGGTTTTGGATCGTCGTTTTTCTTTTTCATTTGTCTCTAGGTATTTTTTGATTTCCTCAGTGATCCATTGGTTGTTTAGTAACATGTGCTTAGCCTCCACATGTTTGTATTTTTTACAGTTTTTTTCTTGTAGTTGATTTCTAATCTCATAGTGTTGCGGTCAGAAAAGACACTTGATATGAATTGAATTTTCTTAAATTTACCGAGGCTTCCTTTGTGGTCCAGCATGTGATCTATCCTGGAGAATGTTCCATGTGCACTTGAAAAGAATGTGTATTCTGCTGCTTTCAGATGCAATTCTCTATAAATATCAATTAAGGCCATCTGGTCTTATGTGTCATTTAAGACCTGTGTTTCCTTATTGATTTTCTGTCTGGATGATCTGTCCATTGACATAAGTGGGGTGTTAAAGTCCCCCACTATTATTATTGTTACTGGTGATTTCTCTTTTTATGGCTGTTAGCATTTGCCTTATATATTGAGGTGCTCCTCTTCTTACAAGGACACCAGTCATATTGGATTAGGGCCCACCCTAGTGACCTCATTTTAACTTAATTACCTCTTTAAAAATCCTATCCCCAAACACAGTCACATTCTGAGCTATTGGGAGCTAGGTCTTCAATGTATGGATTTTGGGGGGGACACAATTCAGCCCATAACAATTCCTCATTCAGATTTCTTTACATGGCTCCAGATCAACATTTTCAATGCTATGAACCTTGTTTCCTACTCCTGTTCACGTACTAAGCTCTACAAAATTGTTCTTAGTCCCTGAGAGAGTCTCAAATTTCCTGTCTCTGGACCATTGCCATTCTACCCCACCTCTTATCTCTGTCCATCAGAACCCTTCCTGTCCTCCCAATTCATGTACAAATGCCATCTCCTCTAAGTGTTCCTGTTTTCTGACAGGGAAGTGGTCTCTCACTCCTCTTGAGCAAACACCAGTTGTTTAGTCCACATCCCTACAGTCCTTTACCTCCCCCTTGTCTTAGGAATACAGCTTCTCTCCCACTCATTAGGTCTGGCAGAGCTTCCAAGTAGAGAACCCCTGGCAACAGGTGTAGTTATGTGACCCAAGCTCAACCAATCAGATTCTATCTCCCGTAGGATTTTCTCCCCAGTGGAAACACACAGACAGAAGGTAGTTGGAGCTGAGTCACTTGATCATGGCATGCTCAATGGTTCTTGAGTTCCTCCTGTTGCATTCACCACTTCAGCCCCAGTTCCTGTCATTCTCAAAGCATCTATTGAGCTCTTTTTTTCTATGCAGTGAGGTTCCCAGAATCCTTCTGATAAAACCATTATTTTTCTCTCTTAAGTTAGCCAGTGTTCACTTCTTTCATGTTCAACCAAACATCCCTATTGATACAGTTGAATCCCCAGAGCACAAAGCTTATACATCTCATAATACACCCTATTTCTGCCTTGTATGAAATAGCTGCCACGTTTCCCCCCACATTTCTTTCCCCTTTTCTCTTCTCCACATTCAAGCAGATAATCCATTCTGTGTTCATTGACTTACAGGGATAAGAGAGAGCAGAAAAGGGAGAGAAAAAGAAGTTTCCCAATGTAACAGAAATGGCTGACAGCAAAGACAAAAGGTTTGAAAGCAAACATTACCTGTCATAGTAGGATTCCCCACCCCACCTACCCCGTCTTCCCAGATCAGAGGGTTCTCAGGGCTAGAAGTAAAAGGAAAGATGGCAAGGGGAGAAAATGAGGAGACTCAAAATGTCAATTGCTTCTAGAGAGAAGGGGCACTTTGTCCTGTGTCCCACATAGATCTTTGGGGACACATAGTAAGACCCCCATAAAGAAAATGAATGAATGGTGCGTGTCTTAGTCTATTGAGGCTGCTATAATGAAATGTCATAGACTGGGTGGCTTATAACAATAGAAATTTATTGCTGACAGCTCTGGAAGCTGGGATGTCCAAGTTTAAAGTGCTGGTAGGTTTAATATCTGGTGAGAGCCCAACCTCCTGTGTCCTCACGTGGCAGCAGGGGCGAGGGATCTCTCAGGGGTCTCTTTTATAAGGGCAATAATCCCATTCATGAGGGCTCTTCCCTCATGACCTAATCACCTCCCAAAGGCCCTACCTCCTAATACCATCACCTCAGGCGTTAGGATTTCAACATATGAATTTGTGGGGGGACACAAACAGTCAGACCGTAGCAGTGTGTTTAAGCATGCTGGGAAGAGGCACACAGATTACCATGCAACCCAGAAAGGCCTAGAGGTAGAAGAGAGAATCAAAATGTCCTGAAGGGACCACGCAGAGCAAATGAGTATGTCCCTGTGGCTGCCTGCGTGAACTGATAACACAGAACCACGGGGCTTGTGGTGGTTTTTATCTGCTGACAAATGACACTGAGGACCATAACAGCACCCCCTCCTGATGCCTTAGGATTATGTAAGCCCTGAGAATTAGTTGTGACCCAAAAAATGGTGGGACTCCCACTGAGTTTATTCCAACTTGGTGAAAAGTAGGCTCAAAACAGAAATTAAGTTAAGGAGAAATATAGAAAGAAATTGTCCTTTCTTCCCTGAGCTGAATGGAAAGATTTATACCCCTAACACACTTATTTCTGTACCAGTCTGATCCTTCCTGCTAGCCTATAACAGAACAAGCACTGCAGCTCTCTTACCTTTGTATCCCCTGCAACTGCTGTCTCAGTAACTTCCCCAAAGTAGAGACTCAATAATTATGTTTTTAAGCTGAATTGAACTGAATCAAGTACAGATTCGGAAGTGTACAGCAGGGTTGAATTGCCAGTGGCAACAAGACAGTTATTCTTGATTTATGGGAAGGGCCCTGGACGTTTTTCATATTTTCATGAGAAAATGAAAGAGTTGCATCAGTGGTCTGGAAACATCGATGGAATTTGCTTCTCTGGCACAGAGAAGGTTGTTTGACCTCAGTGATTAGAAGGAGTTGGCAGGGTCTCTCACTCATGGTCAAAGAGTACTTGCATTTTTGCAAAATTGAACCACAGAATTTTAGAACTGGAAGGGATATTAACCGAGTGAGCCAACACCCTCTCTTTTAAGTGGGAAAAAACTGAAGCCCAGAGATATGTGGCTTTTGACTCAAAGTAACAGAGTCAACGTGAGAGCCAGAGCAGGAATCTGCCCCCTCCTTCTCCCCATTTCCCATCCAGCTGAGACTCCATAGCCTGCCCCTTCACCCAGGCTCTTGCAGACCCTCAACTCTCTTGCTCCAGTGTCTCCGTAGTTCACTCTCCCCAACTACCTGGAAACACCTCAGTTTGGATCAAGCCAAGGTTCTTGAGCTCTTTGTGTACCTGGGCTGCCAAGCTCTGCTTGAGAACATCAGACAACCTCACAGATTGGCGCCAACATAAATTCATGACTGCCAGACCCTACCGGGCCCTAAGTGCTGCCAGCAACCTGTGAATCCTTCCCTGATCCACTCTCACAGTCTCCACTCTAGTTATTTCACAATGTTTCGACCCTCCTCAAACTTCGGACCCCGCTACATCTCCCCTTTACACTCAATCCTACTAAAATGAATTCCTCTAATGGGAAAGCCCTTGATCCCTATATGGTTAGGTCATTTAAGGTGGCCATTCTCTTGCTCTCTCTACATCCCCTGCTCAACCAGTCCCAGCTGCACTCACATGACTACCCAGTCCTCTTAATTATAGGGCTTAATTAGTCTTTGGTAACTGGTGAGCCCACCTGACGTCAGTAACCCCCAATCAACGGTAGCCTTCTGCTCCCCCGAATGTCCTGCCCACCGTCTGCTGCACACGGTGGGGTGTCGCTCCAGGACCCTTTGTGTAAGATCCCCTGTGCAATAAACCATTGATGTCTCTGTCGCTGTCTCCAGGCTCGCTCTTCGGTCTTGAGTCTTGGCAGCTACAAGGCTTGCAGGACTGTGGGGTGCAGCCCAACAGTCTCCCACCACCAAACCCACATAAGCATCCACACCCTTCCTTTACCGCCCCCCCACGGCAGTCTGAAGTCAATCCCTCCACCCACTCAAAGAATGCATTCCTTGCTTTGTCCCGTCTCTGCTCCGTCTCTCACTTCTTTTTCTGAACTGCTTCCTTATCATCGGCACGTGAGTAGGTGCACACAGGTGGTTCCTTTATCGGAAAATCAAACTTCCTCAGCCCCTGTTCCCCGTGTTCTTTTCCCACAACCATCTCACTTCTCCCTTCCTGAGTTATCCTCACTCATCGGCTCACTTACCAGCACCGTCTGGCTGTTACTCATCAACTATGACTGTTCTCACTGGGGACGTCCTCGATGACAAGTCCGCCAGAGCATCTCAGCCCGTCCCATCCCGGACGGCATGGTGCTGCCCACCTGTCCTCCCCTGCTGGAAGAGCCTCTTGATTCCTGTGACGGCCCATTCCTCTGCTTTTCACACGTCTCAAGCCACATCTTGTCAGTCTCTTTTTCAAGTTATGTTTTCTGTGTCCGTTCCTTGGGGGTACTAGGCTATCTTCTCCAGGCACCTTAACGTCGTACTGAGGCAATTTTATCTACTTCCTTGACTCCAAGTGTAATCTAGGTCAAGGACTCCCAAATCTGTGTCTGTCAGACCAGACCGGGCTTCTGAGCACTGGATCCATGATTCACGCAGACACCTCCGCGTGGCATCTCCACGGCAGCGTGCTTGAAGCGTACTCATTATAGTCATTCTCCCCTCCCCCCTCAACCAAAACCTGCCTTGTCCTCCTGCTGAAAGGCAATACCATCCACCCAGCCATCACCCTGAGCTCGTCCTGCTTCCTCTTGACTTCCAGATTCAATCACTGAATGCTCTCACGCCCACTCTCTCGGTATTCCTCAAATAGCCTACCTCTGGAGAGAGAACTGTAAGGAAGTGGTCGCACTTGCAGCCAGAGGAAGTAGGTTCAAACCCCACATCTACCACCTACTTATGAAACGAACTTAGCCTCTCTGTAAGCCTCCTAGATTCTTCATTTAGAAAATGTGGGTGTTAATAATGGACCTTCCTCGTGGGGATGCTCTGAGGGTTAAACGAGATGGCAGTGGCGCTCATCATAGCCCTGGCTGCCACACTCCAGCCATGGCACGGGCCATGCCCCGTGTCTCTTCCCTGGCTTATCCTGACATTCTTCCTGTCTAGGATATTATCCCCTCCTCCAACTATTACAAAAGGATCATGTGAAACAAAATTTGATCTGGTCACTTTCCTACTAACAACTTCACGGTGGCTTCCCATGGCTCTTAAATTTCAAATTTCTGAACATGACTTCCAAGGTCCTGGCCGGAAACACGCCTTCCTTCCCTCCACCTCAGACCCTCAGCTGCATCGGCTGTGCCAGCTCCTCCTGAGCCTTCAGTTCTCAGCTTCGCATCACTTGCTCCAGGAAGACAGGCTTTCTCCTCCGAGTCTGAGAATTCCCCGCCCTGTCCTCGCCCCCAAAACTCCCCAGCTGAGTTTGTCATTGCATATTTGTGTTTTTTGTTGCAGATTATGAGTTCTGCTCTCTTTTACATTTATGGCTTTTTTTTGTTTGTTTTTATTGCCTCCACACTAGAGTAGGAGGTCTTTGGGAGCAGGGACCTCATCTGATTCACTGCTGGATCCCAAGAACCTAGAAGAGTGCCTGGCATACAGGACTATCTCCAGAAATATTTGTTCAATGAACTAAAGGATGCCAAGGCTCTCATTTTCTCACCATAGATGTCAGCTTTTTAGGTAGCAGAAAACATTACAATTCATTTTGGAAATTGGACACCCAGCAAATCTCCTTAAAATAACATAATCTGTTCTTGTTCAGAGACCTCTCACCTTGAGAAACCTTGTATAATCTTCCTAGATGACTTCTATATGCTCCATCCTCTCTGCTGTAATACATCTTCATGGAAAAGGCTCCAGAGGCCCTTAATCTTGAAGAAACCTTAGCTCTTCTTTTTATGGAAAGATTTCTTATATGAGAAAAGCCTGTGGGCTCCTTTAGCACAAAATAATGACCTTAATTACATTTGACAACCCTTTCTACTTAAAATTATGTATGAGATTCAACTGAGTAGTTAGTAAATTAATGACAGCTTTAACTTGAAATGGTCCTTCCTTCCTAATGCTTTTGCTGAAATGGCTTGGTATATGACACAGCCTTCGTTGGTTTTAAAAAGTAGAGAGTTTCTTCCATTTTAAAATGTTCTTTTAAAATTTCTTTCCTTAGGCTAGAACAGATGAGAGTCCAAAAGGGCACGTGTCACTAATTATTATGATTAAGGATTTATTCTTTTCATATTAATGTTTGGGCATCTCTTTGTCACCCAGTTCTGTTCTCTTTTCTTCTCCCCCTCTTTTCTCTTCCTTCCCTCTTCTGAAGGGAAAATAAAAGGGCAGAATAAGAAAGACATAAGTGTACAATATATACATATATACAGATGTGGAGGGAGAGGGAATCTCACAATATATTCATATATGGAGAAAAAAGGGTTTACATATATATGTATGTAATCTATTAATAAATATATGTGTATTTGTGTGTTTATATGTCTATGTATATATAAATACTTAGTGTGTCCCAACATGTTTATTAATTAAGTTCCAAGGTCATCTTCATAAATGTGTAAAATTTCTGTAGATGAATATGAATATATGGATGTATATGTATACACATATATGCATATTATGTATATTACATAATACATACATGCCGTGTGTGCAATATATGTAAATTAACATACATATTAAAATATACATCCTGTACGCGTGAATGCATATATATACATGTATACATATATTCTATATGTATGTACATATAAATATATGTGTATACTGTGTATAAATACATAATGCATGTGTGTATTACATATGTATATTATGTACACATAATCTGAATATATATCCATATGTTCATATGAATCTAAGAAAATTTTACCCATTTGTGAAGGTGACCCTGGAAATTAATAAGCATGTTAGGAAGTACTAAGTATTTATGTCCCTTATAAAACTACACCACCATACATATTAGTTTGAATTTTTAATGCTTAGTAATCTCCAATCTTTTGGGAAATGTTGGTAACCCTTTTGTGTGGTCTAAATTTGATACATTTCCTTTCTCCCAAAAACTGTCCTCTTGAGCCAAAGTTAAATTCAGTTCGCTCTAGATTTGAGGATAATTCTTTGAGACCACCTGAAAAACCTAGAGGCCCCTGAGAATGTTGCGCAGACAGGCCCAGACATCCTAGTGAGGGGCCATCCTGTCCTTCTTGCCTTGTATACTCTCCACTTGTCCCAGACGGATCTCCATGCGGCCACCACTCTGCGTCCTTGTCCCAGAGAACAGGTGACCTTTCCAGAAGAAGCTAAGGCCCTCTTTATTTACCACTGTTGCAAGAAGAAATGGAGGGACTTCCCTGCTGGTCCAGTGGTTAAGACTCCAAGCTTCCAATGCAGGGGGCACAGGTTCCATCCCTGGTTGGGGAACTAAGATCCTGCATGCCACACAGTGCAGCCAAAAAAAAAAAAGAAATGGAGGTGCAGACATCTTATTCTCCCACTTGCCAATGCGTGACAGTGTCCCCGCTGCCCCCCATCTGCTGGAAGGGCTACCCTCCCTCTGAGAATTCAGCCCACCAGCAAGGAGGGTGGCATTTTCAAGTGTTTCTCTGAACCAAAAGACCTGAGTTTCTACTGAATTTTATTAATTAGCTGTGCATTCCAGGGCACATCACTTTCCTTCTCTGAACCTCCGTTCCCCTCAGTCAACTAAGGGATTTGGACTCAATTATCTCTAAGGTTCTTTTTAACTCTACTGCTCTGTTCTGAGTTGCCGTTCATAAATGTGGAAATATAAGGCTACTGTCCTTCTAGTTTCTAATCGATGTAAAAATGTTTGACCAGTTTAATTAAAGTTAAGTAACTTTTGTACTGAATACAAAATTAGGAGTATTCAAAATACAAAATAATTGGAAGCTGGTAAAAGTAGCTTCAGCAGTAGTTGGCGCTATGAAAAGGGAGGATCTTGAAGCTTAATATTCCTCTACTAATGAGATCTTAAGTGGAGGAAAAGGAAGCCAGGAGTGCGGTTTGGAAAACAGCTTTTCTCACTTTAGGAGTTCTGGAAGCAACAGAAATTACTATAACCTCACATTCCTGGCACACTGTCTGATTGTTAGGACAGGCATATAAAAAAAGTCCAGGGGAGACTCGGCGGTGGCGGAGGGGGTATTACGGAAGACTCTCGATTTGGTATTTATAGATGTATATTTGACTTCATTAAACCATGTGCTATCTTTGAATTCAGGGGAAAAAGTTAAATAAAATTATGAAATAATAAGTAAAAATTACTGATAAAATTAATTACCATAGTCAATTTTGATCACATTCCTACAGGGTTTATTTTGCTCATGTGAGAACTACCTAGCATAATCCCACATCTCTTCTCCCCTGTCCACCAGGAAGGAAAAAAAGATCTGAGAGTGAGACATAATTAAATGAAATCACAGGGCTTAAAGCATAATATTCCTCTACTAATGAGGAATCTAAGAGGGGGAAAGGCATCATCATTTTCTCAGTGTCTCCCCTGCATTCCCTTCAAAGTGCTCGTTTCGTGGAATCTTGCATCTCCCAAGCACTGGGTTGAGAAAACCATTCTCTTACCAAGGCAGGGAACAGGAGTTGTTGCCTGAGTGAAAGAAGGGTCAGCATGACAAACAAAAGCATAACCAAAATTCACTAACTAGTCTTTCAAAGAGAACCTTAAACAAATTTTCCCTCTACTACATCATTTTTGCTGATTTTAATTAATAATTGGCAATTTTGCTTGCCACTAACTATATTAAAATGGGGGGGATGCAGAAGGACCGTACCAAAGTTAATAGCCCTAATATCTCTATTACCTGGTGTAAGAGAAGTACTAGTTATCCCCAGCATCTGTTTTACCCACCTGCTATAACAGGGATCAGCTTGTGGGCCAAATCCAGCCAACCACCTGTTCTTGTAAATAAAGTTTTATTGGAACACAGCCATAAACATTCATATGCGTATTGTCTGTGGCTGCTTTCACACTGCAACATCAGAGTTAAATAGTTGAGACAGAGATCATGTAGCTCAGAAAGCCTGAAATATTTACTATCTGGCCCTTTACAGAAAAAGAATTTTGCCAACCCTTGTTCTGTAACACTAGAACATGCAGCGTTAAGCTCGCTTCGTGGCCGCCTGGAATAGAGACTTTATTTTTCTCCCTCCCTGCAGTTGTGTCATGTGTCTAAGGATTGCAATAAGATGTAAGCACAAGCTGGGCACAATTTCATCTTGAACCATGAGAAAAGCTTGAACACAGAGGCTCTGCACGGCAGAGCAACAGGATGGGAAGGACCTGGTTCTGACACCATGGGACAGTATTCCGGGCTTGGACATTCCGCCCAGATTTCCAAATGAGAGGGAAATAAAGTCTTATTTTGGGTTTTTGTCTCAACTAAATCTAATCCTAATATATGGGGGTATGACTGTTTTTAACATAAAGTATAGCTAAAGCTAAAAATATTTTTATTTATCTTTAATTGAAGTATAGTTGATTTACAATGTTGTGTTAGTTTCTGGTGTATAGCAGAGTGATTCAGTTATACATATATACATATTCTTTTTCATATTCTTTTCCATTATGGTTTGTTACAGGATATTGACTATGGTTCCCTGTGCTATAGAGTCAGGCCTTGTTGTTTATCCATCTTAGATATAATAGTTTGCATCTGCTAATCCCAAACTCCTAATTTATCCCTCCCCCACCCCCTGACCCCTTGGTTACCATTAAGTTTGTTTTCTATGTCTGTGAGTGAGTCTGGGTTTTTTTTTAACTTATTTTATTTTTTTATTGAAGTATAGTTGATTTACGGTGTTGTGTTAGTTTCTGGTGTACAGCAAAGTGATTCAGTTATACATGTGTATACATATTCTTTTTCATATTAAAAAGATTTTTAAAATGTATCTTCCTCTAACAGAAACTCATGGATCTGCATTCAAGCCAGGAGAGATGATACTAGAACGTCTTAAAATAATTTCGAATAAATGACCTGTAGACAATTCAGTAAGAGCATCACTACAGACAGCTAGAGGTGCCCATTGTTGGCATCTAAAGTTTTATTTTTATAAGCTATAATTTCTCAGTTTATCATTCTTGTCCTTAATTGGGTAACGACAGGATGTTACTGTTTGTCATTATAATAACTATTAAACAAAGTTGTCACCCCCTAAGTAATTGAGAATGTCAGATTGAAAAATGTGGGCTTTTGAATCTGTGTTACCACAAATTAACAAGCACTGTGGTGGGCAATCAAGGACATATTGGCTACAATTCGACTTTTCCCTCCTGCACTTTTTTTCCTTTGTGTCTTCGTTGTTTAGCGGTAAAACTGTTCATCACCACAGGCGAGAAGGCTGTGCCTGGTGACACAGCCGGTGCGTGGCCCATGTTTTAACAAAATGCCTTTTTATTAATTTAATTAGCGCCTATGATCACAGGCTGGTGATGCAAGAGCTAGACGCTGGAGCATGAACTCTACAGCATCACCCCACTGCCACGGTAGATGTCTCTCTGGGACTCATTCACCTCCATCTTCTTACAGTGAAAACTCACTTGTCATTTATTCCTGTTGTCACCTCTTGGCCTTACTACTCTCTCTCATGGATTAAAAAATGAAAATAAGAGCCTTTCTAAAATGGGGCAATTTATCTACATTTCTTTTTATTCGATGAGAAAATGTCTGAGAATTAGGGAGTACTCGGGAACATAAAGGTTTATTATTTTTTTATTGGCCAAAGTTGCTTTACAATATTGTGTTAGTTTATACTACAGCAAGTTCTCATTAGTTACGAACATAAAGGCTTAAAGTAGAACCATGGGAATTGGGACCGTGGACAATGCCACGACAATTGCCTTTTTGTTTTTTTGAGGGTGATTTTGTTTTTCGTAATGATGCAACATATTGGACAAAGGATGTGTATGTTTGATATAGCAGTTGCCTACAGATACCTAGTATCACCATCTGCCTACAGCACACACTGTAAGAAGGTAACGGATGACCCAAAACACCCTGTGACAGGGCATCCCAAGGGGATCATGTTGAATAGTCTACAGTAAATCAAAGCAAGAATCGTGAAGCCAAACTTGATGAAGCTTCCCAAGCTCATGAAAGGGGTCCCAACAGTACAAAAGGAACTGTCCAGGATTAAAGTACGAAATGATTCATATATTACAGGTGAAGAGCTTATCTGTGACAGAACCCATCCGGGATTCGGGTGGGACCATGGTAACAGCCCCTCACTCTCTGGAAGAGGAAACTGAGGCCCAGAGAAGTAAAGCGTTTTGTCCGAAATTGTGGGAAAATCTGGATTCGTTAGAAAGCAAGTCCTTGACTTCTGATACAGAGCTCTTCCCACAAATTGGGCATAGTCTTCTAGCCTCAAGTCTTATAACAGTTTGAGGAAATACGACACTGAGCTTGACTAGGGTTGTGTGACAGGTTTTCACACCACAGAGAACGTTTCCAGAGAACATGGACCACCTCCTTTCATGGCACGTGGACAGAGTTAGGATATCCAGAGCCACAGTGTGGGCATGGACGAAGTGGGCTTGGGGATTCACAGGTTTGCCGTTCAAAGGTTCAGCTATCCAAGGGCAATCAGAAAGGGCTATACATTTAGTGTTTGCTAATACAGGATTTTGAATGAAGTGCTCTGCCAGGAAAATCTCTTGGAGTGAGTCTGCGTTCACTTCAAGTGTCAGCCCATCATCACGCAGGACTCTGTTACTCTCTTACTGTACGTGAGAGCTCAGGAACAGTCCTTGAGTGATTTTTAGAAATTATTATTTTTTATCAATTTATTTATTTTATTTATTTATTTTTGGCTCCGTTGGGTCTTTGTTGCTGCGCGGGCTTTCTCTAGTTGCGGAGAGCAGGGGCTACTCTTCGTTGCGGTGCGTGGGCTTCTCATTGCAGTGGCTTCTCTTGTTGTAGAGCATGGGCTCTAGGCATGCGGGCTTCAGTAGTTGTGGCACTAGGGCTCAGTGGTTGTGGCTTGCAGGCTCTAGAGCACAGGCTCAGTAGTTGTGGTGCACGGGCTTAGTTGCTCTGCGGCATGTGGGATCTTCCCGGACCGGGTATTGAACCCATGTCCCCTGCATTGGCAGGCGGATTCTTAACCACCGCGCCACCAGGGAAATCCAGAAGTTATTTTCATTGTGGAAAATTGCTCTTTAGAGTGATAGAAAGTCAGTTCAAAATGACTCAGGCTGAAAAATGGAAGAAATGATGTATCCTCATAACTGAAAATCTAGGATATAATAGCTTCGGACAGAGCTAGATTTTCGATGTTGAAAGATGTCATTAAGAATCTGTTTCCATCTTTCCACTTTGCTTTCTTCTGTAGTGGCCTCCTTCCCCAGCAGTCTCTGTGTTTGTAATGATGAAGAGGCTGTCACCAGCTACTAACTTACCTCCTGCTAACTTAGGGACCCCAGAGGAGTCACTGCCACTCGCTCTTTGGGGCACGTGTCCACCCCTGGGATTGGAGCATGGGTCAGACTACTTGAGCCATGTGAACCAGCATTAGTAGACATGGGTGTGGTGGGGAACTCCCCGTGGGACTCCGGAAAATGTTTAATGATGAGCTCTGGAGGTGGGAGGTGGGGTCTTCATGTGTAATGTTTGCCAATTTCCATGGTGTAAACACTCTCACCAGGGCAGGTTTCAAGCTACCAGTGTGGTCCCTGAACACAGAGTTAGGGAAGAGAGATGCAGTACATAATATTTCTACCACAGAGGTAAAATAAAAATAAGTAACCTCAAGACCATCGGTAATAATAAAATGTCCTTAAATAGTTAGGAAGTGATGAGTTTTGAGCATGCATGACCTTTGTTTTTAATAGAGTTTATTTAATCATAAGGTTATAGAATTTAATGTTAAATAGTGACAGCATATGACAACGGACTAGCCCAATTCCTGAAAGTTTAACGACATTGGTGTGCCAGCCCTAACACACCAATGCAAATGCCCCAAAAAGAGAAGCTTTCTGTTACCAGAATAAGGGAGAACGGATGCTAAGCGGGTAAGAAGGACGCATGTCTCTTATAAATGAGAGGTAAGATTTCAAGCGAAAGTTGAAAATTGGCTCTACTGGAGCTTGAGGATATGCAAAAGAAAATTTTCAGTTCTTGCCAGAAACACATTTTGAGAGAAAATCTTGGAGAATGAGGGAGACACAGAGATTTCGTGTCTGTTTTCCCTCATAATATCAGGAGGTAATAGGTCTTGAGTCCTGCAGCCTCAGTCCTAAGGGTTGGTGGTTTGGTACAGGACAGCACCAGGGGCCAGACCTAAGACCCTGAAGAGTTGCAGAGATGGGGTTGGCTGGGCGGGAAGGCGCAGCTGGAGAAAGAGCGTCTCAGTATAATGCTCCCACCTATATCCTCCATAAAAGTTGATAATAATAACTGAATAATGCAGGAAAGTCCTTTGTAAATTGAGGAGAGTCTGGATTGTAATTTTTTGGAAAGAACCGAAGTTACTTTTCACATCCATATGACAAACATCCTCTCTAAAGCCGGTCCTTACTAACCCAGAATACATTGATCTCACCTCTCTGAACTTCTGTAATACTTAACTATGATACAGTCTACCCTGTGATTAGATACTCTCTCGTTTTGTTATAAAAATCATTGTGGGAGAAATCTTTATCCCACCAAGCGTATTATTGCCTCCTTAATATTTATTTTTATCACCAGCAATGCTAGGCGTAGTATTAAACACATAGAATGTGTTTAATAAAAATGTAGTGATGCGAAAACTGGACTGTCTACGAAATTACTATTTATTAAAAGAACTTGTTTTATGAAAAGGCAACGGTGACTTTGGTAAACAGGGTAGTAAGTTATGTGTAAGTGGTGCTTCTGTACCCTTGAGGGTGCCTGACAAATTATTTATTCATTCTGAAATTTTATCAAAAATGCTAACTTGGGGGGCTTCCCTGGTGGCGCAGTGGTTGAGAGTCCGCCTGCAGGCGGACACAAATGTTGCTAAACCCCGCACATCCCAACCCACCCCCAGGGAAACACAATATTATTAATCATAGTCAAATTTCCCCGATATCCCAAGGACTGAGTGTGGTTTTGCATAGCTGACTTTCCAAAACAGTTGAACAACTACACCTTTAAATCAAAACTTTCAAATCATAATCGTTCTCATTTGACTGCTTTGCAAGAGGTAGTATATTAAGTTTATAAATATAATTTGATCCATTTCTTAATGACTTGGTGTCATCCTACAGTGAACATTCTTCACTGTGCTGTACTATTGTGGTTGATGGCACACCAACACAAAAATAAGTCTTGTTCATTGCCATTCAGTACCACAAACATTTGTGTATTTCCCTCTCCAAGCCAGACATGATGCTGAGTTCTAAAAATAGAGCCAATGAAGCCTGGGCCCTGTATCCAGGGTTGCTCATTCTGACTAGAGGAACTCGAGAGCAGGGAAGATGTACAATGAATGGTCACAGACAATTGGCCTTGGAAATGATCAGGAACCAGATCAGGAGGGAGTTTGAACTTGACCCTGAAGTATTTTACACAGGGGACTAACTTGGTCAGGTTCAAAGGATCATCGGAAGAGCAGTGTGAAGAATGGACAAAGTAAATGCAAAACTGGAGATGAGACAAGTATGGAGAAATCTGCTCTAGTCCAAACAAGAAATGAGCTAAGGCAGAAACAGATTCAGAAGGTAGAACCAACAGGATCTGGTGTCTACCTTAACGGTGGAATAAAGAAGAAGGAGGAATTTCGGATGATTTCTAAGTCCCTTGCTATGGCAGCCAGGTAGATATGCCATTAGCCAAAATGGGAAATTCAGAAAGAAGAGGTTTGAGAGCAAATGAACTGAGTTTGGTTTTTCTTTTTATTATTATTGTTATTTTATTGAAGTATAGTTGATTTACAATGATTCAGGTGTACAGCAAAGTGATTCCGTTTTTTGCATATATATGTATATATATTCTTTTCCGTATCCTTTTTCATTATAGGTTATTACAAGATATTGAATATAGTTCCCTGTGCTATACAGTAGGTCCTTGTTGTTTATCTATTTTATATGGAGTAGTGTATATCTGTGAATCCCAAATTCCCAATTTATTCCTCCCCCCCACCTTTCCCCTTTGGTAACCAGAAGTTTGTTTTCTATGTCTGTGAGTCTGTTTCTGTTTTGTAAATAAGTTCATTTGTATCATTTTTTTAGATTCCACATATAAGTGATATCATGTGATGTTTATCTTTCTCTAAGCTTGGTTTTTCATACATTTATTCGACAAATATTCATTGGCCACCCAGTACATGCCAGGCACCAGGTTAGCACTGTGGACACGATAGTAAACAAAAGAAGACATAATCTCTGTCCTCTTGGAGCTTATGAGAGAGGATTAACTGAGTAATCACGTGAAGATATTTATAACTACAAGTGTGATGAATGCAAGAAAGGAGAAGAACATGATGCTATGACGGATTATAATTGGGAGTCTCACCTTTTCAGGGAGGTCAGAGCAGCTTCCTGAGGAGTCCTTGTTAGAGTCAAGATATAGGCAGGGGCTTCCCTGGTGGCACAGTGGTTGAGAGTCCGCCTGCCGATGCAGGGGACACGGGTTCGTGCCCTGGTCTGGGAAGATCCCACATGCCGCGGAGCGGCTGGGCCCGTGAGCCATGGCCGCTGGGCCTGCGCGTCCAGAGCCTGTGCTCCGAAATGGGAGAGGCCACAACAGTGAGAGGCCCGCGTACCGCAAAAAAAAAAAAAAAAAAAAAAAAGATATAGGCAGGATGGGTAGGAGTTTGCTAAGTGAAGGAAGGAAGGAGGATGTTCACAGAGGAAGCGATGCCCAGGGGCTCTGGAGTGGGAGGGCGGTATTTTCAAGGAACTCAAAGACCAGTGTGACTGGAGCAGGGAGGGCAGGAGATAAAGCCAGAGAAGTGGATGGATGCCAGACCACGGAAGGCCTTGGAAGCAGGCCTGGCGGTCAGCCAATCTGCTCCAATATGGCTGCACTGTCATTAGGGCAGTAACACACTTCTAGACCCGATGATACACAGCTCCTGCGCTGAGCCACCCTCATCCACCCCAAACCCAGTGCAGCTGCCCAGGCCCTCTTCTGGGCTTTGCCATGATCTAGCAGCCAAGAGAGTAATATCTGGCAGGATAGGGTAAGGAGGGCAGATTTTTTAAATGCTGCTCCAAGACTCTGGCATCTGTTCTGATGGTCGGTACCTGTGCGATATTGCTTGTTAAATACTTAGACTCTTTTGAATATGATCCCTGCTTTTAGGCCATGTAAGAGGTTAGTGTTTATTCCAAGAATAACGGGATACCCTTGAAGATGGTAACGTGATCAGATACATGTTTTGAAAATACCACTCCAGTTACAGTGTGAATAACAGAGGCCCACACCAAGGCAGATGGACCAGTTAGTAGATTCTTTTTTTTTTAATTGAAGTATAGTTGATTTAGAATGTTGTGTTAGTTTCAGGTGTACAGCAAAGTGATTCAGTTATACATACATATATATCTATTTTTTCAGATTCTTTTCCCTTATAGGTTATTAAGAAATGTTGAGTATAGTTCCCTGTGCTATACAGTAGGTCCTTATAGGTTATCTATTTTATATATAGTAGTGTGTATATGTTAATCCCAAACTCCTAATTCATCCCTCCCCCTAGTTAATAGACTCTTGTTCATCCTGCCTTCTGTTAGGGTGGTAACTGGGGTTGGGATGGAGAGAAAGAAACAGATTCAGGAGATAGAGAAGATATCCCAATCAAAATCCCAGCAGGCTTTCTTATAGAAATCCACAAGCTGATTCTAAAATCTGTAAGGAAACATAAAAGGTCTAACATAGCCAGGATGATTTTTAGAAAGAACAAGGTCGAAGGATTTACACTACCTGATTGCAAGTCTTCCTGTAAAGGCACATCAATTAATTCAGTGTGTATTGGCAGAAGGATAAACATGGTTTTATAAATTGAAATGTTTTCTGAATTTCCTTTTTGGATTATTCACTGCTGGTATATAGAAATACAACTGATTTTTGCATGTTGATTTTATATCCTTAAAATTTGTCAAATTCATTTGTTAGCTCTAAAACTTTTTTTGTGGATTCCTTAGGGTTTCTACATATAACGTCATGCCATCTTTGAAGGGAGACAGCTTTACTTCTTTATTTCCAATTTGGAGGAATTTATTTCTTTTTATTGCCTGACTTCTCCAGCTAAAATTTCCAGTACTCTGTTGAATGGAAGTGGTGAGAGTGGGCATTCTTGTCTTGTTCCTGATCTTGGGAGAAAAGCTTTCAGTTTTTCACCATTAAGTATGTTAGCTGTGGGCTTTTAATATCTGGGCTTCATCCTGTTTATTTCTAGTTTATGGAGTGCATTTTTTTTTTTATCATGAAAGCGTACTGGAATTTATCAAATGCTTTTTCCACATCTTGTGTGCCTGATGTGATGTACATGAGATGATCGTGTGTTTTTTCCTTCATTCTATTAATGTGGTGTATTACATTGATGGATGTTCTTATGTTGAAATACTCTGACATTCCTGGGATAAATCCGACTGACCAACTGATTTTTGACAAAGGCCCCAAGGTAATTCAATGGGGAAAGGATAATTGTTCAATAAATGGTGCTCACAAAGTTGGATATGCTTGTGGAATAAAAAGAAACCTGATCCTAACCTCACACCATAATAAAAAAAAATGTCATATTTTCTGTGGGGAAGGAATTTGGAGGTGGCTTAGCTGAATAGCTCTGGTTCAGGGTCTCTTGTGTGGTTTCATCAGGAGGTCAGCTGAGGCTGCAGTCATCTGAAGGCTTCATTGGGGCTGGAGGATGCCCTTCTGAGATGGTGAACTCACGCGGCTGTTGGCAGGAGCTCTCAG
Source organism: Grampus griseus (assembly GCF_964374135.1). Taxonomy (NCBI): domain Eukaryota; kingdom Metazoa; phylum Chordata; class Mammalia; order Artiodactyla; family Delphinidae; genus Grampus; species Grampus griseus. The sequence continues at coordinate 7,451,265 of NC_139003.1, read as the reverse complement.
TTTCTCACACGTGGAGATTTCCTTGCAACATGGCAGCTAACTCCCTGCAGAGCAAGTAGTCCTAGAGAGGGAGCAAGGAAGAACGCAGCATCTTTCACAACCAGGTCTCCCAAGGCTCACATTATCACTTCCACTTTCTTCTGTTTATTAGAAGCGAGTCACTAAGTTCAGCACACATTCCAGGGGAGAGGAATGTGGCTCCACCTCTTAAAGGGAGGAGCAGGAAAAACCTTCATGGACATAAAGCCACAATACAGAACATGAACTCCAAGGACTGCTGCAATTCAGAGGCTGAGATCTCTTTGGGTGGAGAGAAGTGAGGTGCAGCACATAAAATATTGTACAATTTTTACCTACGTGAATAATGTGTTTTAAAAGATGACAGCTGATTTTGGTAGAACCCATCTCATTGCTGACTTTAAAATTAGACAGAGAAGCAAAACTCTTTACATCTTATTATTTTCTTTGAGCATACCAGTCAGGATGAAAATACTGAGAAAATTCATCTCTCAACAAAGTGCTATTTTCAGGTAATCCTATTGAAAATTTTAATATTCCTTTTGTAATGATCAGCACCCTAACATACTGAATATCTATTATAGTTGCAAGTTAGAGTCTTCTTTTTACATTTTTCATTAGCATATTGAACTCCCTGCCTATTAAGTGTGTATATAAAATATAAGTTTTGAGAACTATAAACCTAGGCTAAAGAAATTCTTGAGAAATCCTTTCTGTAACAATTTTTTTTTTTTTTTTTGGCTGCGTCACATGGCTTGCGGAACCTTAGTTCCCCAACCAGGGATCGAACCTGTGCCCTGTGCAATGGAAGCGCGAGTCGTAACCCTGGACCGCCAGGGAAGTCTCCTGTAACAATATTTTTTGCATTCTTCTTTGACATCTATTTCAGTCACCAGTTTCTAAAAATTACTTGTTGAGATCTGATTTGACATCATGCTTTTCTTATAATAACTATTCCATACTCAAATGTTTTGTCTAAAAAAACACGCTTCATGTGTCCCTGTTTCTTCACATGCACATATCCTTAACCATTTCATCTTTCGAAACAGCAAGAAATCCTAATTAAATAATGTGACCGTAACAATTTTTCTTCTACAATATTTCCATTGTTTTTAACTTCCTTTCCCCTCTCTTTAAAATAAAATCAAGAATCTTTATTTTACCATCGGAGAAAATCTTCAGGATCTGGGCCTAGGTAATAGAGTTCTTCGACTTGACACCAAAAGCATAAGAGGAAATTTGATAAATTGGACATCATCAAAATGAAAACCTTTTGCTTTGTGAAAGACGAGACTAAGAGGGTGAAAAGACAAGAAGGCTAGAATCTAGTGCAGCAGAAACACAAACCACAAGAATCTGTGCCTATCGTAGAGGTCCAAACAAAGTACAATGAGAATACAAAGAAGAATGAGATTAATGTCAGCCAAGGAAATCTGGGAAGTCTGACGAGGTGAGAACCAAGCTAGGAATCAAAAGACAAGTAGAATTGCAACAGATGGACCCAAGAGTGAGAAGAGCACCGAGGCGGAATTAGCGAAAGCTAGAAGGAAGGAAAGTGCAAGGATGTTTATACCGCAAGTTGCCCAGTGCAGATTCTGGTGAATGGGAGGAGGAGAGTGGGAAGTGAGCCTGGAAAGGTGGGTTGGAGACAAATTGTGGAATCAAGTGCAGTGGGGACGTAGCCCTGTTCCCAAATAGCTTACAGCTAGAAAATGCTAATTCCGGTAAGAGGTGCAGAGAACACCTGCCAGTGTTGTGAACTCCGGACGTCCTGAAGAATGGGATTATTCGGCCAGGCGTCATCATTATAGATGGCCATCTGCTCCCACTTGAGGGGAGCTGGGGGATGTTGCCGTGTGACCCCTCCTGTGTGCTTTCCCTCTTCTGTCTGCTGTCTTAAGCACAGGCTGGGGTACCTGAGTCTGTCTTTTTCCCACGGGAGTCTCTTCCTTGCTTCTTCCCACAGTCGTTCTTAGACTGAGGGTGGAGCTGGAAGTGCTACCCTGCAGCAGCTACGGTGGGATTGATCCCACTCAGTGCAAGGTAAGAGCCACCCAGTTTCCCATTTGTAAGTTATAGCGGAGCATTTTAGCTGCAGGGGGGAAAAAGTAGGTCAGTTAGTAAATGGTTTATGAAGTGCTCGCTCAAGAAACACATCACAGTCAATGCTTTATTTTGCAAAACTCTAGATACCCTGAGCTTTTAAAAATCACTTTATTTTCACCACTAGAGTTTTAGACCTGCTCTTTACATCCACTCACCTAATTCTATCAGGAAAACTTAAGTGTCTATGGTTCAAAGTAAATTTTATTCCATTGCCCATTTCTTCCAGGTGGCCTTGCTGGTATGTTCAGAGTATAAATTTTTTTGCATGGTCCAAGTAGCGTTGTCTAATTTAAAGGCAAGTAAGTCAGCAATAATTATATGTTGGAACCAGATTGCTGGATATTTACCTAGTTCTAATCTTTTAGTAAAAGGTTAGGGTTGTTGGAAGGAAGGAGGAAGGGAGAAATAAAAGAAAATATCATCGACAAAAGGATGGGAAAGATGGCCTGGCTTCCCAAAAGGGATGAAAGTTTGAGTGTTTATTTTGGATATTTAGGAGGTGATTTCCCATCTATCTTGTATCTCTTGCTCCCCTACCAAGTTATTGAGGGGGAGGGGTTGTAATTCTTGCTGTCATCGTGGTATTTCCCTCTTTTTTTATTTTAAAGACTGACTTAAAGCTTTGGTTGTGAAATTTGTGAACTGGTCAGGTTTGCATTTTTTTTTTAATTTTAAGAAGATGTTGGGTGTAGGAGTTTATTAATTAATTTATTTTTGCTGTGTTGGGTCTTCGTTTCTGTGCGAGGACTTTCTCTAGTTGTGGCAAGAGGGGGCCACTCTTCATCACGGTGCACGGGCCTCTCACTATCGCAGCCTCTCTTGTTGCGGAGCACAGGCTGCAGACGCGCAGGCTCAGTAGTTGTGGCTCACGGGCCTAGTTGCTCCGCGGCATGTGGGATCCTCCCAGACCAGGGCTCGAACTCGTGTCCCCTGCATTAGCAGGCAGATTCTCAACCACTGCGCCACCAGGGACGCTCGGTATTTCCCTCTTGATGAACTGCTTAAACTCACAGAAGCAGACTTGAATGCTGATGGCATCAGTAGAAAAGCCAAACGCCTGCCAATGGCCTTGTCGCTGCTGGGGTGGAACAGTGGCTGATGACATGGACCTCAGTTTCTGGGATATTATCAGCAAAAATAAAATGTACCTCTGACTGTACAAAAAGCCTTTGGTTTCTGAACTTACTCTGCCACACAGCTAGCCAGGAACTCCTTATCCAGATTCCAAGTCTGGATTAAACACACATTCTTAAAAAAAAATAGAGAAATTATGCAAATTTGAGAGAGGTCTCTTCAGTTGCCCTTCCACAGAAAAAAATTAACGGAGGGGGAAGTAAAATAATTTATCCCATAAAATGGTAAATGGTAGTATAATATCTTTTTTTTTTTTTTTTTTTGGCTGTATTGGGTCTTCGCTGCTGCGCGTGGTCTTCCTGTAGTTGCAGCGAGTGGGGGCTACTCTTCGTTGCGGTGCGCGGGCTTCTCATTGCAGTGGCTTCTCTTGTTGCGGAGCATGGGCTCTAGGCACGTGGGCTTCAGTGGTTGTGGCTCGCGGGCTCTAGAGCGCAGGCTCAGTAGTTGTGGTGCACGGGCTTAGTTGCTCCGTGGCATGTGGGATCTTCCCTGACCAGGGCTGAACCCATGTCCCCTGCATTGGCAGATGGATTCTTAACCACTGTGCCACCACATAGGGAAGCCCTATAATATCTTTTTTTGATTATTATCTGTTCGTTTAGAACTCCAGCCTGCAGTCTTCTTTAATGTTCATTTTTTTCATCCCCAAAGTGAATAGTAAGTCATAAAGCAAAGGACCTTTCAGACCGGGAAAACCAAGCTCTAAGGTCACTGGAATTTCTTAACTTCTCTGTACACATTCTCAAAATACTATTGCTCTTCTTTAAAATATATCATATAAAGAAATAGTACTGAAGGGCTATAAAGTTTCTCCTGGCGCTTCATCATTCATGGCTAGAATGTTCTCTACAATTTATGCCAATAAAAACTTGGCATAATCCAAGATATACTTTACATGTATTACATTACATACAAGAATAGTGCCTCAAAAATGGAAACCCCATTTTTGGCAATTGAAAAAGAAAGTTCAGGGTGAGAGGGAATTTCTCAGAGGACTTTTAGCCAATGTATATGCAAAAATATAAGGATACAGTAAGGATGAGAAGAGGCTGAGGAAACTTCATAGGGAAGATGACATGGGATTAGGGATCTGGGGAATGATTCAGGGAAAGAAAAAGGAAGGAGGACATTCCCAACGAAGGTCTCCACCAGGAGTCCCCACGCCTCGTGGGGAGACCCCTGTGGTTGTCAAGTGTGGCTACAGCACAGGGTCCAAGAGGAGACATGGCTGGAATGGAAACTGGGAAGGGAGACAGAGGTCATGCTGTGAAGATTATTTTGAATGTCTACTTATGGGGTGTGAAACCATTGAAAGATTTTTGTAGGAGAGCTAGCTGATAATGACAGTAAAATGCCAAATGCTTTCTGTGTGTCAGACATCCTACACCATGAAATGCTGTGACTCCCTTCTTAAGGCCATCCTATAGAGTGGGTACTATTCCCATTTCACAGGCGGAGAAATTGAGGCAAAGACTGATGAAATAGCTTTTGCAAGGTCCAACAGCTGGTAAGTGGTGGGGTCAAGCTTTAAATCTAGATAGTCTAGCTCCAGAACCCATGCTCTCCTGCTTCTTGAGGAAGTCACTGCCATACTCTAGAAAAAAACTCCGTGGCTGTGTGGAGGATGAATTAGAAGAGAGACTGGAGGCAGGGAGACCAGCTAGGAGGCCATGGCAGCAGTGCAAATGAAAGCTAATACAGGTCTAAACTGGATAGGACTTAATGAACCAATGGACACAGAGGTGGAAAAGAGGGCAGAATAAATATACCTGAGGCACCTAACTTGAATGAATGGGTGGATGGTGCCGCCAGTACCAGAGACAGAAAACAAAGGAGAAGATATGGGACGGGTCGGGGGAGAAGAAAGAATGGAGGCCAAATGATTTGGAACATGGGGGACGTGCAAGTAGAGGGAGCTGCAAGCAATAGAAAATCAGACCTAAAGTGTGGGAGAGGTGGAGGCTGAAGACAGAGGTGGACGGGTACACCTGGAAGGTCGTGAAGCTTTACTTTCAGGGCTCATCCCATGAATGAGCCCTTCCAAGCCCCTTGGGGGCAGGGGGCAGCTATATGTAGTCCTATGTGTTTGTAAAAATGTCAAAAGTGGGTTCTTCTGGCTGCATCGATTGGCTGTAATTATTACCTCTTTCCACCCCAACTCCTCTCACTTTTCCCTCAGAGCCAGTGGCACTGGAGTGGTCCAGGCATTTGGGGGAACCTGTTTAAGGAGAAACTGAGTTAGAAATACAATAGCGTGTGGGATTAATGGGATACATCTGTGTGTTTTCTGTGTATAGTTAAGCTATTGCTAGCCATCCTGGCATAGAACTTTCTTAAAAAACACCCTCCCCCCAAATCGTATAAACGTCATGTGCCATAAAAGCTAGATGTGTCCCTGGATTGAGTTAGAGGTGCTAAGAGGTGCTAATTTGATGTGGTTGTCAATTGAAGCCATGGAAATGACAAGATTACATACAAAAGAGGATGTAGCAAGAAAAGATCGACAAGAATAGCACCTTCAGGAACCCACATGTAAGTGGTGGGTGGAGGAGAGCCAGGTGAAGAAAAAGTTACCAGACAGGCTAGACGATCCAGGAGAGTTTTAGAGTTTGGAAGCCCAAGGGTGACTGGTTTCAAGATGGAAGGGTAGGCAGTAGAAGTACCAAATGCAGGAGAGAAACTGTTGAACTTAATAGGTAGGTGAAATGGGCTGAGGAGTCCATAGGAGGCAAGAAACTTGAGGCAGTGAGTGTAAGATACTCCTTAAGAAACGCAGCGCCCTTTGCTATGTCCGGGGCGTCCTGCTCAGTGCTTGCAAACGTTAATTTTATGTGTCAGCTTGGCTAGGCCGTAGTGCTCTGATGTTTGTCAACCATTATTCTGAGTGTTTCTGTGAGGGTGCTTTTTGGGTGAAATTAACACTTAAATCAGTGGACTTTGAGTCAAGCAGATTGCCCTCCATACTGTGGGTGGGCCTCACCCAATCAGTTGAAGGCCTGACTAGAACCAAGACTGACTTGCCCTGAGCAAGAGGCGATTCAGCCAGCAGAGGCCTTCAGATCTGGACTGCAATGTTGGCTCTTCCCTGGGCCACCAGCCTGCTGGCCCACCCTGCAGATTTTGGTCCTGCCAGCCTCCCTTAATCACATGAGCCAATCCCTTATAATTAATCAATCAGTCTGTCTCTCTCGATATATATATGTGTGTGTATGCATAGGTGTATATATCTCCTATTGGTTCAGTTTCTATATATCTATATGTCTATATCTCTATCTAGATATATCTCCTATTGGTTCTGTTTCTCTGGAGAACCTTGCCTAATACAGTCCTGTATTACACACTTGTTTAAGAATGTCCTCAGGAAGCTTACCTAGTGTGAGGGGAGGGGTGGATTTCACATCAGGCAGATGAGCAAGAAAGGTTTCACTGAAGAGATTGCATTTAAGGTGGGCCCAGAGGGATGGACTGTATTTGGGTGAGCAGTGACTGGGGAAGAATAATTGATACAGAACGTGTAGTTAGATGAGGAAATGCTCAGAGCAAGTTCAGGCATTCACAGGGCTCCAGTTTGGATCGAGTTTGGTATGAAAAACCAGAGGGAGACAAGTATGAAGAGATCCCTTGAAGCTGAGGTGTAGAGGGTGTTTTAATATTAGGAATGAGGTGTTTGTCATTCTTTTGGTAGGAAATAGGATATTATTAAAGGCCTTCGAGCAGGAAAGTGGCATCACTGGGTTTAATAGTATAAACGATCCCAACTAATCCATGAGTTGGGTTCTAACCGTTCATTCAGTAGACTGTGTACCAGGTATTATGATAAATTTTGTAGATACAGTAATAAAAGACACTGTCTTTGAATTCAAGCTCATAACCTGTGAGAGAGTGGGAAATAGAGAACGGAAAATTATAAAGCAATATTGATAAACTCTTTAGTAAAAGTACATAGTATAAGAAGAATCACAGAAGAAAGGCACCTAATCCACATGTGGGTGTGGGGCTGGGTTGAGGTGTATAAGGTTAGAGAAAGCTTCCTGGAAGAAGAGATTTTAGGACAGTTTTCTGGAACTCAGTAATTTTCTCATAGAGACAAGGTTGAATCATTTGAAAATGAGTTGCAATTTCTTATGGCCCAACCTAATTGAATGTTATGATGGTGTTCAGTTCCCCAGGACGGACCTCCAAAGCTTAATTCATGACTATCTTACAACAGTGTTTTCTGTCTTAAGACAAGAGGCCTAGGACTTCTCAACATGCAACATCTGGAATTGGACAGATTAGATTTTTTTTTTAAGATTTATTTATTTTTAAATTTATTTTATTTTTAAATTTTATTTATTTATTTATTTTTGGGTCTTAGTTGCGGCACAAGGGATCTTCGTTGAGGCATACAGGATCTTTTGTTGTGGCATGTGGATTTCTCTCTAGTTGCGGCGTGTGGGCTCCAGAGCACATGGGCTCTGTAGTTTGTGGCACACAGGCTCTCTAGTTGAGGTGCGCAAGCGCAGGAGTTGTGGCGTGCAGGCTTAGTTGCCCCATGGCATGTGGGATCTGAGTTCCTTGACCAGGGATCGAACCTGCATCCCCTGCATTGTAAGGTGGATTCTTTACCACTCAACCACCAGGGATGTCCCCAGATTAGATTTTTTTAATGTACTTCCATCTTGTTTCCTCAGTCCCTTCTTTTGTTTATGGCTCTTCTCACCAGAACCCCTGACCCCAAGGCCTTCAGCCTAACCTGAAGCACTCAGTGTTTCTCCCAAACTTCATCTGCCCCAAACTTTCCTTTCTTTAGGTGGTACCCTATCTGGGCTAGAAAGAAGGCAACCTGATTGAACTAAATAATGCTGAAGTGTGAATGACTCTAAAGCCCTGTTACCTCCCAGAGCTATCTGACTCTTTAAGAGTGGATACTAGGAATCTTTGATGGAATTCCAGGCAATAAAACTAAGGTCTTTGTGTATTTGTTTGTATAGGCCATTTATACGTCAAGAGTTGAGAAGGTGGGGCTACCCGGTCTGTGTTCCCCATTCAGACATATTTACTTTGTGACTTTGGTTAAGTAAATTTCTGCTTCCTATTTTTAAGGCTGCTTACATTTAATATCATTAAAATACTGTTTGGCATTTGATGGACTAAACTGAGCTATGAACTTTTTTTCTAATGAATTAAAGTAGAAGATTAAAAACCTGCTTCTTCAAAAAGAACTTATGACTCATTGTCCTAAGTAAAAGAAAATGTATTATTTCATCTCTTTTCTGATTGCTTCCTTTGAATGTTAAGTTGGTTGGATTACTCTATTTAGTTATATAGTAAATGGGTAGTTATTTTCCTAAGAGAAACTAGTTGTTGTTGTTTTTCTAATCATGCATAAAGTGTATTTCATGATTTGGATTAAATAAACTAATTTAATAGAAAAATCTGTTTACTTAGCTCCCCTTCCTTGAAGTACACTATTTCAAGACAAATAAGACTTATGTGATATGTCATAATGCTAATACCAGAAGTTTTAAGACCATGACATTTGAAACTTTGAGAGGAAAGAGTAGTTCATTAAATCAGTGGTTCCCAGACTCAGGTCACCAGATTGGCCCTGGATAATTATATCATCATCACCATCATCATCGGTCATGTTTGTTAAGTATTTAATTTATAACAACCTCATATGAGATACTATTATCATCACCATTTCATAGGGGAAGGCCCAGAGAGGTTAAGTAGCTTGTTCAAAGTTACTCAGATAATACGTAGTAAAGCCAGGATATAAACTCTGGCAGTTTCAAATTTCCTCCCTTCCCCTTCCCACCCAATTTTGATTCAGTAGGCCTGGAATGGGCCCTGGAATCAGTATTCAAATCCCCAGGTGATTCTGAAGCAAAGACAAGTTTGGGAACTCTCTCATTAAATGAATTAACTTTGCACTGGATAGCTAGTTCCTTACTCAGGTCTTAGAAACATAGCTCATATGGCTGGTCAAGAGACACAGTATCCTTTCAAATTTGATTAGTAAACAATTTTGAACCTCTTCAGTGTTCTTCCGGCTCAATGCCGAGGGACCTGGGGAACGTCAGGAAATAGTGCCTGACCAAGGCACAGACCACGTAGTTTAAAGGCATATGTGAGAGGTTGGCAATCAGGGAGAGATCACCAAAGCCTGCGTAGAAGGTGCAAAGTAGGCTTCCTGAAAGTGGATGTGAGCTGGATATGAAAAAGGGAGGACGATGTGCAGATGTAGGAAAGGAGGATGGACCACTTCTGTTTGTTCGGGGAACAAGCAGAAGCGAGCACTCATAAATGGTGATTGAAGGCTGGTATTTGTGGGCCAACAGTAGACTTGGCAGGATGGGATGAAGTTGAGAGTTCCTTTTGGGAAATGGCTGGAGATAAATGTGGAAAAGTAAGTTAGGACAAGATTATGGTCAACCTTAGGTGCCAGGTCAGAGTTTGGATTGAACCCTATATACAATGAGGAGCCACTGAAAAGTCTGAGAGGACAACGATTCAGTGATGACGGTATCAGTTTGGAAAAACCATCGGCGGTCAGTCACTGCACAGGCTGGAAGGATATAGCAGAGAAGAGAACCAGGAAAACCATTCAGAAGGTTAAAGGGACAATACAGGTGTGGGAAGACATCACAGTAAAGGAGTGGATGTACCCGGACTTGGGAGTCACTGGATCAGGTTATGCCACTGATCAAGCCGAGAGATTTGGAGCAAATTGCCTAGTATCTCTGAGTCTTGGGTTTTTCTTTGGAAAGTGGGTGTGATGATGATAACGAATGCCCCCACAGATTGAGCCAAAATAGACAGAGGAGTTCTCTAGGATGGTGACTGGCTCTGAGATGCAAGGTCTGTGGGTCAGTATTTTGAGTTTTCAGGCCCATATGACTTGGAAAATGTCAGTGTTATCAACAACGAAATAGGGCAGTCACTTGATCTCCACTGTATGGAAGACGAGGAGAGAAAGGGAACTAACTCTTGCTGTTTCAGGAAGTATGCTGGAATTACAAAGGAATTACCCTTCACCTTATGAGGTAGGTATTTTCATGCCCATATAACAGTTGGCTTAACCAGAGCAAAAGATGGTGGTTTGAGTTTGAATATAAACCAAGGTCTACCTAAATCTAAAACACGGGCTTTTTGAACTTCATCATATTGTTTTAGACTCGTAAAGTTCTATTTTATTTCATTGGTTTTGGCCTAATATTCTAGTCTATGTTGAATTTTTTTTTCTGAATTTTGATTCTAACATCTAACAAGTTAATTACCCCTCCAAACTTTGGGTCATCTGAAAGGGGGACAACATCAATTTTGCTGAGATGGGGGAGAAAGATGGAGGGAGAATGTTTTGATGTGGAAAGAGAATAGATGGCCTTGGTTCATTAGGTTGGAGGCAAGCTTACCTGCCCAGAGTACAAGTGGTATAGATGCAACCGGTTGTGAAGTGGACATAAAAGTCAATGGCGTAGGGGACTTCCCTGGTGGCGCAGTGGTTAAGAATCCACCTGCCGCTGCAGGGGACACGGGTTCGAGCCCTGGCCCAGGAAGATCCCACATGCCATGGAGCAACTAAGCCTGTGCGCCACAACTACTGAGCCTGCGCTCTAGAGCCCATGAGCCACAACTACTGAGCCCGCGTGCCACAACAACTGAAGCCCACGTGCCTAGAGCCCATGCTCTGCAACAAGAGAAGCCACCGCAATGAGAAACCTGCGCACTGCAATGAAGAGCAGCCCCCGCTCACTGCAACTGGAGAAAGCCTGTGCGCAGCAATGAAGACCCAACACAGCCAAAAATAAATAAATAAATAAATCTGTTTTTTAACAAAGTCAATGTCATAGTCTAAGAGCTAAGAATAATAGTGCAGATGAGTGGAGGGCAAAGGCTAGAAGGAAGTTAAGAACCAGGAATTGAGGTAATGAGAAGTGAGGAGGATGGTATAGGTGGACTAAATCCTTCTGTTAAGGAAAAAGAGAGGTTGGAAGAAAAAAACAGTAAAGAGAAAGTTGACCCATTCAGCTCATGTATTAGCTCTGGGAAGTCACAGGCAAGGAGACCATATTGAATGATGAGATGGGAGAGGGCAGATTAAGGGAAACTGGAGATGAGATACCTTGTCTGAGGAAAGCACAGGGAAGAAGTAAGGATCTAAGAGAAGCCATATACCTACAGTGGAAAGCATTGTCTGCAGGGACAAGCCTTCCATTTGTACCTTCAGTCTTACCAAGTGCCCACAAAAAAGTTAAATGCATCCAAGTTTCTTTTGAATATTTAGAAGTACAGGGTATAAACCAAGAATCTAAAAATCCTCACACAGACTGAGATCACATACTTCGGTGACAAGTATAGACAAATGCCATATTTTTAAAGATACTTAACAGGTGCTGACAAAAGACCACTTTTTAATATGAGGAACCACATCTACTAGTGGGATATTTCTTCTAAGAGAAACCCATATTCCTCAGGAAAGAGAGGACTATGGGGGTAGCCCTCTGCTCTGGGCCTAGGATTTCCACCCCAAGGTGATACTTAATGTTTTAGTTTGGAGCAAAACAGGAAGTTAACATTCATCAAGTTTGTTGCCCAGGTAATCTGAAATCCTTCCACGCTTGTTCATGGACCACGGGTATGAAGGCAGAAGCCCCTCCAAGTCCACGATTCTCACCTGTGCGACCCTAGGAAGCCAGGTGGCTATTTGTGCTGCCAAAATTTGTATTTCAAGTACCCAATTGTGAGTTAATTTCACTTGAATGCGATGAACTACTCCAGACCCCACGTGAAAACAATCCTATAGTCACACCTCATCCCATCCATATATGTAAAATCTTCAGTTTTTGATTTGTCTTTACAGAGATTAATGGTAAAGGGAATCTTTGTCAACATTTGCCTTAAAAAGAGTCGGTTAAAGAGTTTGAAGAGGGAAGCTAGTTTTGGTTTGATTTTAAAGAAACAGAGGGAGAGAGGCGCCGAAGAGCTCGGGCTTTCAGGTGCGTATCGCCGAGGCCCGCAGGTGTCCTGGGGCTCGAGAATGGACGACACGTTTATCTCTAGCCTGTACCTGCTTTTCAGGGCCACTCGCCCATCTCAGACTTTATCAGCCGGTCGGGATATGGCTTTTGGTTATTCTCCCAGCCGGGGAGGCAGATCCACCGGGTGCACGTGTGTGCGCGCAGGAGTGGGGGAGGAGTGGGTGTGTAAGACCCCCCTCCTCCGGGGTGTCTTGGGGCAGTTGCTCCCCAGGCTGCTGCCCCGACCTAAGAAGGTGACCCCTCCTCGTTCGGCCCGAAGTGGCGGGAAGCCGGGTCCTTAGAGGCGGCCTCTAGGAGAGGGAGGCTGTAAAACCTGGAGGAGGATCCGCTGCGCCCGGCCGGGGAGGGCGCCGGGGTTCGGGGCCAGGGGCCGCGGGCTTTCAGGTAGAGAACAGCCCCGCGAGCGGGTCCTCGGTGGCGCTGGGGGACCGGGAACCGGGTCCGCGGCGGGCGGGAGGTTTCCGGGCCCCTCCCGCGCCGCGGGCTGGTGGGGAGATGGCGGCGACGGTTTCCCGGTTCCCCCGCCCCGGACGCCGATGGCGGTGCGTTCCGGCCCTCCCCCACCAGCTTCTCCCCCACGGGAGCCGTAGCCGGTGAGGCCGGGAGGGCGGGGAGCGGCGGAGGAAAGGCTAGAGGGCGGAGGTTGCGTGGTGCAGGCGGCGGCGGCGGCGGCGGCGGCGGGAGGAGGGCCGGCGGGCGGGCGGGCCGGGAGGAGGAGGCGGGAGCCGTGTCGCACGCAGCTCCAGGCGGGGCAGCCCTGGCGGCTGAGGGACGCGGCGAGACCTTGGCGGGACGGGGATTTAACCGGGGCCGGGCCCAGCGACCAGGTGGAGACGTCGCCGGAGCCATTTAGGCACCCGGGAAATGCGGGTGAGTGTCGACGGCGCCGGGGCCGAGGAGAGTCGGCGGCGCAGGCCCGGCCCGGAGCCGCGGTGTCGCAGTGACTGGGGCCGCGGCGGCCGAGCCCAGGCGCCGGGCGAGGCCTGAGCCGCCGAGTCGCGGCTGGGCGGAATGGCGGCTGGGCCGGGGTACTCGTGGGCGGAGGGCGCCGGGGGCGGGAGGGGAGCGCGCGGCCCGGCCCTGAGTCACCCCGGCCGGTTCGGGCCTGGCCGGGCCGCGGCCCCGGTCGCGGGCACGGGGCGGCCAGGCCCGGACTACGCACTGGGAAAAAGCCCGATTCATGGCGCCCGCCCCTTTCCCAGCGCAACCGGGCTCGGACCGCGGAGCCGGGCCGGCTGGCGGCCTCGGGTGGCCGGGCGTGCGAACCTCGCCTCTCCTCGGGCGGCGACCCCCGCAGGGCGCCCGGACCCGTGCCCTCTCTCCCTCGCCCCCTCGGGATCACTTCTCCCCCGAGCGTCGCTTGCCCCGGACTCGTTCTCTCAAGTAAAGTACTGGGCTCGCGCGCTGAAGGAGCCGCGGAGCCGGGCTCTCTGCTTTCCGGTTCCCTGCCCGCGGCTCCCGGGTTCCTCGCCCGCATTGTTGCGACTGTGCGGGGCGCTATTACTGGGTAATAGTCGCCCCTTTGCCCTGTTCTCTTGGGGGAGCGGGCCGGGGAGGCGCGCAGGGATGCCAGTGCGGCGGCCGGACGGGACCCCCCCGGCGCCGGCCGAGCGCCCGCGAGTCGGGCCCGGCCTGCTCCGCCACCTTGGCGCGCCCCCGGTCCCGCGCCCGGCGGGAGCGCGCGCTGACCCCGCAGGTAACCAGGGCGACGGCCACCGCCCGCGTGCAGGGGTCGCCCCGCGCACCCCTGCCTCCGCCCGGGTGTGCTGTAGGCCGAGTGCTGGTACGGGGAGAAACGATTGGTGAGCATTTCTTGAGACTAATCCTCCAAAGTTCGGGGTTTTCTCCCTTTAACGAGCTCTCTGCCAAAAATAGGATCCTCTTTTCCGATTGGATCCCTGTTGTTGCTCATAGTTCGCAGTTGGGGTTAGTGGTGAGGGTGCAAATGGGGAATTGCAGTTAACTCAGGTATTTATTTGCTCTGTGTAATTGCCCTTCCCCGTAGGGGCATTAAAACAGTCCAAGTTAGGAGTGGAGTAGTCTCTCAGTTTTGGAAATGCACTCGTCGGAGTCACAGAAGGGAACTAAATTCACTTTACGACCCCAGCTTCTAGGACCTCGGCATATCTTAACACGCTGCAAAAGCGTGTGCAGTTGTAAGGTTAACACTTCATTTTGTGGCCACTCTGTCTACCCAATTTTCCGAAATCCTGGAGCGTTTGTGGATTGTGTAGCAAAATAGGGAATGTTGTTTAAAAAGCAGCAATATTTCGTCTAAAAAAATTGGATATGACGTTTTCTTGATCTAAGTGTTCTTGGATATTAGAAAAAAATTTACTTCAACGTTCTATTTGTTGCTTTCCATGGGCATCGCATTTCAAATTCCGAAGCATGCGAACAGACTGGCTTGCTTTAACTCTATTATGCCCGTTTTTGGAGGTTTCGAGACAGAGTGCTTATTAAGCTGGAGAGGGGTGGCTGAAATACTGTCTAAAAATATTTAACTTTTTTTGTCATTGGAGTCATCCTTTTAAAAACTTATGTTACAAAAAACCCCACAAAAACCAAAAAACACCTTTAGCTGTAGTAGTAGGTTTTCTCACCGATTTGTAGTATCCTCTGTGTCTTAGGGCCACCGGCTCAGGTCCTTGCTGGTACACCCCCTTTTTTTACCGCCCACCACCTCGAGGAACTAACAGCCCAGTGAGTGCCTGGGCTGATTCTGCAGTTTGCTTAGATATTACCGCCCGGTCGACTCCTTTGCCTGTTGCTGAATATTACCTTGTAGAGATAATTAACTTAGTCTGGGTTGCCAGTGCAGCCTTACTTCCCATACTTTTATGACTGAATTGCTTGAAGGCAGGAGATACTCCTTCTGTATTTTTGCATCCCCAAAGTAAATAGCATAGAACTTTGTCATGGGTACCTCAGTTGTTTTTTGAGTGAATAAATTTGGAATAATTCTAACTTACACCGAGTGTTTGACCACCTCCGATTTTGGCTACAGAAGCAGTCACTGCACTTCCATTGCGTAAGAACGCAAGCTTAATTATAATTGTTATTACAGCACCCCAGAAACTAACACAGTGCCCCGACAGAAAAACTGCGCAGGTTTTCTTCAGCTATGGCAATCCAGGAAAGTGCCAAGAAAACAAGTTGTGAAACTTTAATTTGCTTTTTTTGTTGTTTCAAAGCTAGTTTTAGGGTAGATTTCTAAAATCTGTGTGTGTGTTTTTAAACAAGATTGAGGTCTTTCCCCTCAGGTTAAATGTTTCAGCCTTACCTTTGAAGTGAAATCGTTTGGTGAGTTAAGGCTCTTCCCAGTTGGAGAGATGATGCAAATGCAGTGGTGGTAATAGAGCCCGAGTGACCTTTCTCACAGGAGAGACCTTTCTTGGGTCCTTGAGGGCCTTTTATCAGAAGTTCACACCCAGTTTTCCCAGCAGGCATAGTATGCCTTTCTTTCAGCAAGGAAAGGTCAAAGGAATGTGGTTTAGATTGAGGAGTAGTTACTTGCCATCCTTCAAGTTGAAAATTAGGGCCCCCCAAAACACAGGAGCGTGTTTGTGTTTTATTCCTCGCTGTTTCAGCCCTGCATAGGTTCCAAGGCCATGGGCTTTCTACCTCAGCAGTTGAGTCTGGAATAAGATGTCATTTGGGGACCATTGGCTGAATTTTGGGCTTGTCTGTCAGGTATGCCTGGAGAAAAGAATGTACCATTTTTAAGGACCAATTAAAAGTTTACCTTGCTTTTTTGTTTGTTTCTTTGGGGGGAGGGAAATCAGGTAGTTCTCAACAAATTCTCTTCTTTCATTTGCCTTTCAAAACTGAGACGTGAACATGAAATGAGGAGTAAATCAAATTTAAATAAAACCTTAGGTTTATTACTAAAGATTTAAGCTCTTTGTTTATAATGTGTCCATTTAATAATGCACACTATAAACAGAATTATTTGATGGCTTTTAAATTTTTTATTCACAGGGATATAGCTTCTGAAAGAGATGTGTGTGTAATTTATTCATGTATTTTTGCTTAGGTATAGAAGATGTTGCTTGGGAGAGAAGACATGGGATCTGGTTTGAACTTAACTTTGTTGAGCCTCTATTTCCTCATTTATAAAGTGAGATGGTTTTCAATTGACTCTTAAGTTTTCTTCAGGCCCTCAAAGTCTGGGTTCTATGCGAATGCCATAGCTTCTAACGTTAACAACATTTGAGGAACCATCCTATAAAGCGTAATCTTATTCGTGTTTGAGAAGCAGGGTTGTGAAGCCTAGGCTTGTTGGTCATTTAAATGTTTTCCCTTGGGACTCTGGGATCAAGTGAGCAGAGTCTCCTGGCAGCTTCCCCATCACTGCAGCGCCTGTTCCCAGAATTGGCTTTGCTGCCCTTTCCTCATGCTCTCCCGCGGTCTCGAGTATTGTGTCCCCTTCCTGTCGCCCGACAGACTCCTGCTGCTTTGGAAAGGCTCCTCTCAGGTCCTGATGCTCCATCCGGGGTGGGAGCCTTCCCTGCGGTCCCGTGAGGCCCCACCCGGGTCACTGTCTTAGCAGTTAACCCTGGACTAGACTTGTGGTTCCTTTGGAATAGACAGACCTCCTGTAGGGCCGAGACCTTGTGACGGGCAGGTGTCCCTGTGCTGTTGCGCTACCTGCTGCAACTCATGTAACTCAAACTTCGTTCACGATCATCGACCCACTTAAAATCTTGATCGGGCCCCGCAGAGTGTGGTGCTGTTGTTCAGTCCTCTGACGGCGTCGAGGAAGCGGCTGAGGCTTTGGGTGGTTAAGATCAGGCCTCGTGAGTGGTGAGGCCTGGGTTAAAACATGACAGGGAGTCTCCAGGGCTCCAGCTTTTAACGGGATGCTCCCAAAGTGTCTAATTTATATGAAGGTGGAAGAGGAGAAGAGAGCAAAATTGAAATGCTTTCAAGATTGGTATCTTATCATTGATAATTAGGACCGAATTCATTATGCAGAACTGGGTTGCCTACCAAGAATGAGCTTATTCTTCTCGGTCTTTTAGTAACTGGGGGACATTGAAGGGGAGTAATTGGGCACTGATGGGATAGAAAGGAGCAGTTCTGGAACTTCGGGACTATTGTTAAGTTGGTGTGATGTGACTCACTGGCCTTAAATTTATGAAACCATTTAAGACTGTTCATATCTAACAAGCTACGATTTTTAAAAAAGGCCTATGTCAGAAAATACTTTGGAAAACAGATTGTATGAAATGTGTGCTTAAAATGTGTATGTACTAGTGAAAATATTTATGAAGTAGTAAAGATGGTTATAATTTTAGGATGAGGAACTTGTGTGTTTTTAAAATATCCCCCCCACCCAAGTTTTTATCTTTTTAATAAATTTATTTATTTATTTTTGGCTGCATTGGGTCTTAATTGCGGTGCGCAGGCTTCTCATTGTTGTGGCTTCTCTTGTTGCAGAGCACAGGCTCTAGGCGCGCGGGCTCAGTAGTTGTGGCTCGCGGGCTCTAGAGCGCAGGCTCAGTAGTTGCGGCGCACGAGCTTAGTTGCTCCGCGGCAGGTGGGATCTTCCCAGACCAGGGCTCTAACCCATGTCCCCTGCATTGGCAGGCGGATTCTTAACCCCTGCACCACCAGGGAAACCCCCCACCGAAGTTTTTAAGAACCAAAAGATAATACAAATGATCTCAGGATGGAGGAACCCTCTCAGCATAACACCAAAAGTAGAAACTGTAAAGGAAAAGGCTCTTTTCATTACTTTAGAATAATTAAACTTCTGCAGGTTAAAATGCCTTAAACAGAATTAAAAAGCAAATGACAAACTGAAAGAGATATTGTAACTTAACAAGTAAATTTACTTTGCTTACTATAAAAAGAGGGCTTATAAAAACTAAGGTAAAGACGATGCCCCCCCCTCCCCCGTGGGGGGGAAAAATGAGCAAACTGGTAATTTTTAAAAGAAGGATCCAGAAACAAGACAAAAATTTCAGCTTTACTAGCAGTACTCTTGGAAAAGTAAATCAGTGAGATACTGTTTTTAAAAACTTGGGCATAGATTGAAAAATAAGCCACTTCTGGTGAGGGTATGGAGAAATGAGTCCATTCATTCATTGCCTGAAAAAGAATGATTTTTCTGAGAGCACTATGTAAAAAAATATATATATATGTATTTACACACTTAGAAATAGCTAATCTACTTTTAAGGATTTAGTTTAAGAAAATATAAAAAATGATTAATATTCTGTCATGGGTACACTATTTAATGCTTTCTTATTGAACATTTGTTTTCAGGTTTTGCTATTAAGGATTATGATCTCAGCATTTTTAGATAAATCTTTGCATTTCTGTAATTCTGTATTCAGTGAGACAAAAACGTGCTGTAAGACAGTATATGTAATGCTTAAATTTTTCTTTTTAGTGTGTGTGTACATTTTTTAAAGGATAATAAGCCAAGATGTTTTTAGTGATTATCTCTGAATAGTGGAATTATGGGTTATTTTTAGTTTATTCTTTTGGCTTTTATTTTTTCATCCAACTTTCTACAGCACACATGTATTTGTAATGCGGTGGGTTAGCTTATGAAGACAAAAGACAATAGAAGCAGTGAGCCTGCTTCCGAGCGAGAGGTTTCTGCTCACTCAGTTCAGTGCTGGAATCACTCTGGTGTTTGCTTTATTTGCAGGTCCCTCGCCAGGTGTGTTGACACGTAGGGTAAATATCTGACTCTCAGCCCTCAGGTTCTCCTTGCAGCTCATCTTCCCATCCCCCCATCCTAATCCTTCAGCTGCTTTAGGCCCCTGCAAGTTTCACACCCTCCATGAAACTGTCTTAATCTCATGAACCTCATTTATGTTTTGTTATTTTGTTGAATTACAGCAGTGGATTATGTACTAGTGAATTGTCTTCAGTGTGGAAGTTTCCTTTTCTTAGAGATGCTGTGAACTTCCTGTCCTTTTTTGCTAACTTTACAACTCCTAGCAATAGTAGATGGATGTTTAAACCTGTCGTCATCATGCCTAAGAATGTAAATTTGCTAAAAATTAGAAAAATTCTTTTGACACATTTTGTGCTGTAGCCTGGAACATTGAAATGTTACTGTTGATTTAAGAAACGTATTCTAAATGACACAAATTAGGGATACTTTTGGCCATCTGAGAAACAGGTGCACAGAACGTGTCCCCTATTAGCTAACATAGTTAAGTTTGCCTGGGCAGCTTCCATAAGTCAGGATGTGGGAGAAAAGCCAGGGAGCTCAGAGCCCCCTTCCTGCAGTGGGGAGGGAGGCCTGCTCTGGTCAGACTGGAAGGAAAGGTTTGAAATCGTGGATGAGGCTGAGAAACAGGAGACTGCAGACTTCAGTCCCAGCTGGAGGCCCAGGCATGAGGGCTGGAGGCCTTTTCCCTCCCCGAGCCCTGAGTTTGTCTTTGGGAACTAGGGGACTTCAGTTTGGGGGAGGGTGGAGAAGAAAAAAGTCCAAGAGTGATTTCTTCTGACTTCTCCTGTCTTAACAGAATCATCTTGCCTGTGGTAATAACCACTATTCCTCAGCGCTTAGAATGTGCCAGAGACTGGGCTGAATCCACTTTGGTGGCTTTGGAGCTGTTCCCCCTCAGCTTTCTGCTTCTTGCAAATAAATGCCTCATTTTGGACAGAAGTCCCAGGGTGAAGGTAGCCTTGGACACTCGGTGCAGGAATGGTTCACTAGTCAGTCTTCAGATAGAGACTCCTGAAACCAGAGGGTGATTAATGTCTACCCACAGGGGACCCAAAAGTCAGAAGGGAGGGCGTAGGGATGCTGAAGACGCTTGGCCCGACGAGCAGTTTTGCCGCCGCTGCTCCTCAGTGGTACCTCTGCAAGTGTCCCGTGTGTTGGTGCCTTTGTCCTGTGCAGGATGTTGTGTGTTGTGTTTTTGAATGTCTGCAGTTTAACTGGGGCATTTATGGTGAAGCCTATAACACCTGTCATCACTTGACATTACGAAGCTTTGTTTAGTCACTATTATTTTTATAATAAAGGAGCTCAGCTTTACCATTCCCTGCATTTTCAGTAATTTTTTGATTTGCCTAGAGCAGTATTTGCCCACCTGTGTTCTGTGACGTGTAAGATACTGGAGTGGGAGGGAAGATCTGTGAGGAAGTACATTTAGGAAACGCTAGGTTACATATTGGGGGGCTTTTAGTATGTTAATGTGCATTGAGGGTCTTATAGGGAGACATTATTTTACAGAGAACGTGTATCTTACAGGATATGTGTGTGTATGTACTCGTGTATGTATGTAAGGTGTACCCTTAGTTTAATGATAGCCTTTGGGGGAAGAAAACCCTACCACCATGTTAAAGAGTATGTTTTGTTTTGTAGAGCACATACTGACTTTAGAATCAGAAATGTGAAAAATGGCGTGCCATGCAGTAGAGGCGTGGTCTGGAGTGAACGGCTGCGTTCGCTTCTTCCCTCTTCAGTGGAGCGTCGATGGGCATCTGCAAACGCCCGTGTTCTGGGGAGCAGTGTGGGAAGTGCCGCGGAGATCGGGATCCTCATGAGTACGGAGTTAGACGTGTAGTTGTCTAGAAATGGTTCCTGCTTCAGTTTATTCCTGGTCTAAATAGAAACCCTAGATGCTATCACAGGAAGTCTCTAAGAAATTGTTTTAAGCACATGGACCAGCATTAATCCGTCCTCACTACTGAGGACCAACAAACAGCAGGATGACAGCACACATGGTTCACATTTTCTTGGAGGTGCCTTACGTTGAAAGTACTTTTTAAACCTGGGAAATGCTGGTTGGTAACATTAACTGCAAAGATGTTTCAAAAATTTTAAAGTCTAAACTGCCAGAGTTTTCAAAGCACTTCAGTCCCTTGAAACTCAGACTTGGCTTCTCCTCGTTCAGGTTCTGTTAGATTCTTTCCTGTTATTTTAAGTGGGTTCCCCTGCATGTCTCGGGCTCAGTGATTTCCAGAGTGTGAACACCGTTCACGTGATACGTTTGCAAAGTGTAACCAGCACCGTTTTCTAGAGCGTTTTGGCCCCTTTAAGGAGGAGATGTAACATGCAGTGTTTTCCAAGCTTCTGGACCAGGTTCTCATCCTTTTTTCTTGAGTCATCTCTTGGCCTTAGCTTCTGTGGAGAATACTTTGCTCTTCCGGTTATGTCTTCTTCTCTAAATGGACGCCGCAGGAGGTACCTCTGGGACCTGGTTCTCTGTTCTAGTCCACTTTGCTGTGGGGTTTTTCAGTTCTGTTTTGGCCGGAGCGGTTCTGACTGTTCTCGCTGGTAGCTGGTTGCCTTCCAGCTGAGCCCCAGTGGCCTCTCTGCCTGCCCGCAGGGCTTCCCCGTGGCCCACCTGCCCTCCCCACCATCACAACCTCCCCAGACTGATCTCATTTGCTCTCCAAGCCACATCCAGCTTCTCTGTTTCGAGCCTTCTCTCCGAGACTGTGATGTTCCATAGTGACTACCGAGTATTATTAGTTCCTCCTTCAAAATGCCCTGTCTTCATCCCTCCCTTGTTCGGTTCTGTCACCAGCTCCTGTTGCCTTGTGTTCAGGATTTGTCATGGCTCCCTGACTGCAGAGTCTGCCCCCAGCGGGTGTTGGCGTCACCACGACAGGCAGGAGTGGACTCCGCTCTCCGTCCTCGCCAGCCCTTCACTACACGTCCCATCTCATCCCCTTAAGCTCAGAAAATACTGAAAGTCGGGCGGGCCGTGTGCTCGGTGCTGATCTGCGGCACTTCTCACCTAAAGTGGCTGGTGTGGGTGCCGGCTCTTTGTCGTGTCCTCATTCTTCCAACCTTCTACCCATAACAATGAGATTTCAGTAAAGCAAACCATTTTGGGGAAGTTCCGTTAATTTTGAGATTTAACCTATAATAAATTATAAATGAGAAATTTTCTTTTGATAGGCTGATTTATGGAAACAGTCTATGATTAAAGAATTCAAGGTTCTGGGCTTCCCTGGTGGCGCAGTGGTTGAGAGTCCGCCTGCCGATGCCGGGGACGTGGGTTCGTGCCCCGGTCCGGGAGGATCCCACATGCCGCGGAGCGGCTGGGCCCGTGAGCCATGGCCGCTGAGCCTGCGCGTCCGGAGCCTGTGCTCCGCAACGGGAGAGGCCACAACAGTGAGAGGCCCGCGTACCGCAAAAAAAAAAAAAAAAAAAAAGAATTCAAGGTTCTAACCAACAAACCGTATGTTAACACTGTTTAATTCTGAAAGTATGGATGTGGTGTAAGATGAATATCCACTGTTGCTTTTTATGGTAGATTTATAGGTGAGTGAGTGTGTGTCTAACTAGGACAGTGGATTCCCTTAATAGTTGTAAAAAAAGATTTTAAAACACATTCAGATGACTCCCTTGGCAGCCGTTTTACATTAAAAAGAGGGTTTTTCCCCCCAAAATGCAGAGGCAGATTTGTGTGTTTTGTTGGCAGTCTAGCGTAGACTGAGTGAGTGCAAGTGCCTGCTCGGGGTGTGTGACCTGAAAACAGTTGGTCCTAACTGTGCTGCTTTCTGTAGTTCGTTGCATTTATACAGTAGTACTTTGCAGAAGTTGACTTATTTGCAAAGTTTTGACGTCTAAATTTTATTGTAAAAATTGGATCATGTTTGTGAAGCTCAAGTCTTCTAAAGTGCCCATTTGTTATAAAAGTGAGTTCGTGTTAAACTGTGGAGGAAATCTGCATTTTGTGATTTTGATGTTCTTTGAAAAAATACTATATTTTCAACTGGGAGCATGATTTGATGGTTTTCAAAGTAAGCTGTTTGAAGCGTAAGCTTGAAAACCTTGCTTGAGAAAATATACACAAGTTAATGAAGTAAATTATGTGAAATCAAGAATTTTGCCAGACACTTCTCTGAGGCTTCTCCCACCAAACTTGAGCTTGACTGTAAAGATGATGGTACTGCCCCAGTCGCAAGTAGTATATTGATAGAAATCTGTACCAGTCTCAGTATGTAGGATGTTCTTTATTCTGATTTAAAATATGAGGCTTAATTATTGTAGAAGTGAAATGAGCTGCTTTTGTCTCTTCTGCCCCTAAACAGTAACCTAAAAAGCCACTACTTTTACAGTGACCATAAAAACAAGTTGTGCGGATTATGAAGGAAATTCACTACAAGTTTTTACAACTAAAAAGAAACATCATGACTAGAACCAGTTCAGAAAAAAACCACAAGTGAAAAATGCTAGAAGCTTAGGTCAGTTTCAGAATCATTTTCTTAGGTGAGGCCGTTACAGGTTTTACCAGACTCTTTCCTGTGTTATAGGTGTGGCCGGATTGTGCTCAGTCAGAGCGGGGAGCACGAGTTTTTAACCACCACCGCCCCTGCCCCCCAAAAAAGAAAATACCTCCCTTATTGGAGGTTATCAAATGGTACATTTTCATGAACTCAGAAGACACACTTAAATAATTGAGAGGCTGAATTTAATCTGTTTATCCTTGATAGGCGCTAAAGCCCAGGTTCAAACACACTTTTGTGTGCTGTGCACCTCCTCATACCCTTTCCCGGGTGTTTATAAGTCTCTTGACTACTTGCTGTTGTCGTAGCTGGTAAGGACATTTTCAACGGAATGCTTTTTATCAAGTCCGCAGTGCACGTGTGCACGGGGTGGGGCTGGGTGCCGACCCCCAGCAGCGGTAGGTGCCTCTCTGGCTCTTCACGACCCCGCGTGGCCAGAAGCACTATCCAGGCGCCTGTGCCGCCAGATTGCTCTCGTACCTTCGGTAAGGTGAATAAATCGGTAAACTGTATTCAAAACGTGAAAGCTCCAAATCAGATGGAGTGTAGAAGTGGGACTGTTTATTCTTTTTGAACCAATTTGTAGTGAAGTGGGCAGTGTCTTGAAAATTCACTTAGCTAGAGGGAGCTGCCGGTCAGAGTTTTTTTTAAATTTTATTTGGTTTGGGCTGCATTGGGTCTTCGTTGCTGCGCGCGGGCTTTCTCTAGTTGCGGCGAGCGGCGGCTGCTCTGTGTTGTGGAGCACGTGGGCTCTAGGTGCGCGGGCTTCAGTAGTTGTAGCTCGCGGGCTCTAGAGCGCAGGCTCAGTAGTTGTGGCGCACGGGCTTAGTTGCTCCGCGGCATGTGGATCTTCCCGGACCAGGGCTCGAACCCGTGTCCCCTGGATTGGCAGGCAGATTCTTAACCACTGTGCCACCAGGGAAGTCCCCTGGTCAGAATTTTTGAACTTAAGATAATTTATTTGTATTAGTGGAAAAAAAAAGTAATGAAAAGCCTTGAAAACCCAGATTAGATGAAGGATCTTGTTCAATTAGTGACGTGGTAACTTTCAAAATCTGCTGGGTTAGCAGATATTACTTAAAGGTCTAGCACTCACCAACTACAGGGAAAACCGTGGCCACACAGGAGGGAAATCTGCACATTAGTTGAACAGAATTGTGGGAACTGTGAGTTGAAACATTTCATTGAAACGAAAGTGACAGCGTGTTTGGTAGAACAGTGCATCCTTTCCTGAAGCAGCAGCATCACCAGGAGTGGGAGAGACCTGTCATCTGCATGTGACATGTCATTCTGTCTCCCCAGCTGAAGGTCTGTGTCTAGATTTCCACCCTCGGTGGCCTGAAGATGTTTCCTGTACCACCAACATCCCGGTCATCTCAGGAGTGAAAACGACTTGCTGTCTGTATCTGCCTGTCTGTTGTTAGGCTGGGTCCTGATGATGCTGCAGCACCAAGACAGGAGAGAGATGCTGGGATGCTGGTGTGCAGGGAGAGCTCCGCCGCAGCAGGCTTCCAACCTCAGTGGATTCGATAAAACAGCAGCTCACCCACTAACTAGGGTGAGAAACGGTTTCCAGGGTGGTATTTTAGGGCATTCTATTACGTGTATTTGGTGGTGGAATGAAAGATCCAGATGAACTTTAAGAACGAATGAAATTTCAAAGAAAATCTGAACTTTTACAACTGCTTCTGTCTGGATCCCCAGGTCCGTCAGAATACAAGGTTCCCTGTCTTCTGATGATGGGCCCACTTTGGTGGGAATTTGTAAAGTACCCCTGGTGTTACGTTGTCCAAGCGTATTGTGAAATTTTCAGGCAACATTACTTTACTTCACTTTGACTTACACGCTAGCTTTGACATTTCCCCCTGAGAAGTTTTTTGTTGTTTTATTTAAGTAGCACGTTAGGAGTTTCGAGGACATCTGATAACCTTTGTTGAAGTGTTAATATGAATAGTAGCAAATACTTACTGTGTGTCTGGTACCCTTCTAAACAGTTTATTTAAATAACTCATCTATACCTCCCAACAACCTTATAAGATAGGTACTGTTATTGTCCCCATTATATATATATGTCTATCTGTGTTATAATTGCAGATAATTATAGGCACAGAAGTTAAGGAATCTGCCCAGGCTCACACAGGCTGTGAGTTGTGGAACCAGAACTTGGGGGTCCCCTCAGACATCCACATGCACTTATCGATTAACTATTTGAAATAGTCATGTCACTGTGTAATGTCACTCTGTGCTTCTTCAGTTGTTTCTACAGTAAGAAATACATTTTGTAGGTTAACTCTGTACGTACACAGACATAACTGAATTAAAGATGCGCTGAGCAATACTTACGTTCTATAAGCTCTTCTCATTTTCACTCCTTTGAAGAGTTCCGGCTACCATTTACTAAGCTGATTTCATGGCCCACATGTTAATGGATTGCAGTCCTGAATTTGAAAAATATGCGTGGTGTAGATAAAGATCAAATGTAATACTGTATTTCCTTGTTTTAAAGTGAACGAAAATGCTTGGAAATGAAATACGTGCAAGCACCAGGCTAGATCATTGAATAAATGTCCCTATAAAAGCATTGTGCTGAAACTGAGAGCTGAAATTCGGTCCTTCACAGGTAAAGCTCGTTTATGTGGACGAACCAGTCAGTCTGCATGGCACCTGCTAAATAGTAAGAGGTTAGGGTCACCTTCAAGCTTCCTAAAGCAGTTTATACCAGTGGTGCTCCTGTCATCCCACTGGAAGGCACATAGTAATTAAAATAGGAAGAATCTGTATTCTAATGGACTTAAGATTCAGTTATAACTTGGACAGTACTTAAAGCTTTGAGTGCTTGTATTTGGATTTTTAGGATTTGAAAACACTTATTAATTAGTTGTTCAAGTACCAAGAATAAAAATTGTATCCTAATTCCTAAGATGCTCATAGGAGAAAATTCCATACTTAATGGCATCCAAAATTTCTCATGATTATAAAATTGTATGTGTGTTTGGGGGAATGAGTTGAATTAGCATATTTCTATATTTATGTAATTAGAAGGACAAAGGTTGATCTCAAGGAGAAAGCAGCTATGTTGCCTCGTTTAGTATAAGTTTGAGGGCCTACTAATTTCAAAGCTCTGCTAGTCTTTAGGAAGTGGGAGAACTCATCAAACAAACCGTGAAGATTTAAATACATGTGCTCACATCCTGCCCCAGGATGGTGAGTCCTTGCTTCTTCCCTTTCCAAGCCATCAGTTTTACAGTTTTTATCGCCTGTTTGAATAATTTCTCTTAAGTTTTATACATAACGTAAATGGTGTGCCTTCCCTCTCCCCATTTTTCTCAGTACTGTTACTGTGCTGGGAGAAAATGAAATTGCATGTAATTAACATGTTCTAGCATGCTTCTTTGTAGTTCTGTATGCTGATGGGCTGGGTGGGTTTGGGTTTTTTTTTTTTTAATCTATTTATTTTTGGCAGCGCGCGGGCTTTCTCTAGTTGCAGCGAGCGGAGTCTACTCTTCGTTGCGATGCGCGGGCTTCTCATTTCGGTGGCTTGTCTTGTTGTAGAGCACAGGCTTCGGGCACGCAGGCTTCAGTAGTTGTGGCACACGGGCTCAGTAGTTGTGGTGAACGGGCTTAGTTGCTCTGCGGCATGTGGGATCTTCCCGGACCAGGGCTCGAACCCGTGTCCCCTGCATTGGCAGGCGGATTCTTAACCACTGCGCCACCAGGGGAGTCTTGGGTTTGGGGTTTTTTTATGTGTCATCAGTGATTCAGACGTGTCCCCAAAATATTTGGAATCATCATTTCCCCAGTCTTTCTGGAGCCCTGCAGTGTGTCGGGACACTATGTTTGGTGCTGAGGATTTAGCTGTGAATTAGGCCCCTGCCTTCCAACCACAGAGCAGAGCCCATGAATCAGAAGTCTTACTTCTATTAAAGTCTGAAGGTCTGGGGCCAGATATTTTGTTTACAAAGAAGAACCAGTTATTGATATACTTTACATTTTTACAGTAACAGGTATAAATGTAAAATCTACTTATTGACGTATCCATTGTTCAGGTAGCGATAGTTATCAAAATAGCCTAATTTTCATTTAAGAAAAATAAGCAAATACAGTATTTGATATTCAGTACTAGCTCTTTGTTTACTCATGTTTTCTAGATTATAAAATGCAAGTTATTTCATGAGCAAAATAGAAAAATCAAAAGTGAGCCTCTACTTTTATTGTTTTGTTTTGATTTTTTTAACTTTTTTTTTTTTTTTTAGCAGTTGTAGGTTCACAGCAAAATGGAGAGGAAGGTATAGAGATTTTCTATATACTCCCTGCCCCAGCACATACACAGACTCCCCCGTTATCAGTATCCCCCACCAGCGTAGTACATTTGTTACAACCAGACCTCCATTAACACATCATAATCACCAAAGTCCATGGTTGACATGAGGGTTCACTCTTGGTGGTGGACATCTTGTGGGTTTGGACAAGTGTATAATAACGTGTATCCATCACTGCAGTACCGCACAGAGTAGTACACTGCCTTAAAAGTCCTCTGGGCTCTGCGTACTTATTTCCCCACCCCGAACCCCACCAAGCTCCTGGCAGCCACTTAAAACTTTTCACTGTCTCCTTAGTTTTGCTTTTTCCAGGATGTCATATAGTTGGAATCACACAGTATATAGCCTTCTCAGAATGGCTTCTTTCACTTAATAATATGCCTTTAAGTTTCCTCCATGTCTTTTCATGGCTTGATGGCTCATTTCTTTTTAGTACTAAGTAGTATTCCGTGGTCTGGGTGGACCACAGTTTATTTATCCATTCACTCCAAGGGACATCTTGGTTGCTTCCAGGTTTTGACAATTAGGAAAAAAGGTGCTGTAAAGATCTGTGTGCAGGTTTTTGTGTGGACATCAGTTTTCAACTCCTTTAGGTAAATACGAAGCAGCACAATTAATGGCCGAATTGCTTGGTATGAGTGTGTATTTCTGTAGGAAACCACCAATCTGTCTTCCAAAGTGGCTGCGCCGTGTTGCCTTCCCATCAGCAGTGATTGAGAGTCCCTGTTGCCCCACCTTCTCACCAGCATTTGGTGTTGTCAGTGTTCTGGATTTTGGCCATTCTAATAGGTGTGTAGTAGTGTCTCATTATTTTAATTTGCATTTTCCTGATGGTGACATAATGTGGAGCATCTTCTCATATGCTTATTTGCCATCTGAATATCTTTGGTAAGGGCTTTGGCCCATTTTTTAATCAAGTGGTTTTCTTACTGAGTCCTAAGAATTTTTGTATTATTTTGGTTAACAGTTGTTTATCAGATGTTTCTTCTGCGAATATTTTCTCCCAGTCTGTGGCTTGTTTTCTCATTCTCTTGACAGTGTCTTTCCCAGAGCAGAAGTTTTTAATTTTAGTGAAGTGCATCTATCCTATCAGTGATTTTTTTCATGGATCCTGCCTTTGGTGTTGTATCTAAAAAGTCACACCTCACCCAAGGTCATCTAGGTTTTCTCCTGTGTTGTCTTCTAGGAGTTTTATAGTTTTGCTCTACTTTTCTTTGTAAGGAAGGTTTTGCAAATACTGCATGAATAATGTTCAGCACACCAAAAGTGTCCTTGCATTCCTTGCATTTAATGGGTTAATCATTTTCTGACCAAGATCAGGTGAGTTAGATGGTTTCACCTCCTACTACACTATTGTTTTTTGAGAAGGAAGGGAGAAAAAGAGCTATTGGCTGGGAAATTCCTACTAGGTACCAGCCATAGAACTAGGCCTTTTTACATACGATGTCTCATTTAAAACTCTTTAACAGCCCTGGAAAGTTGTTTGGGTCTTTAGTTTCAAATGAGTTAACAGAATTAGAGCTGGCACTGAAGGAACCAAGTGTGCCCTTCTAAGTGAATCCGACTAGCGGTGCTCCCTGGTTTTGGGTCATCTGGATTTGTCTGTTCTCTGTAGTAATCGGTGTAGTATTTTCTCAGTCCCATGTGGGCGTGATTGGAGTTGGGGGTCATCTTGAGATCACCAAGGGGACCCCTGTAAGAGGGCAGTGGGAAGCATGAACTTCAGATCAGATTTTGAATTCAAGGTTTCATACGTTCAACTGTGAGACATTGCACAGAAGTTTTATTATGAGACAGCTGTTGTAATTATCATTGGTTGTATATTATTTTTGAATAGGTTATGTGATTTGTCTTAGAAGTTGAAACATGATAGTTGTCATGTTGTATTCAAATAAAAGTTTGTAACAGTTATGCTTGTATCTGGCCTTAGGATTTAAAAGGAACACTCATGTCTCTCACTTGCATTGTGTAATGGCGGATGGAGCTAGTCCTGGGTCCTCCTGTGAGACCGGGTGTCAGGAAAGGCAGGTTTCCAGGGGCCCCAGCAGCAGCAGAGCCGGCACCTTCTCCCGGCCGTTAGGGGGCGTCTCCACGTGGCTGCAGCTGGCTCCCACTCTGGAGCTGCATTCTCAGAGGTACCTTCTCCTGGCGCCTGCTACAGTCAGCGACTTTCATCCTAGACCTTCTCCCTGATTGATCGCAGCCTTTGAGCCTGTCGAGGACTAGAGGTTTCGTCCAGCTCTCCTCCCTGAGCTTCTGTTCTCTGGCCTCTGGTTCTCACACCTGTGTCCCCCCGGCTCGCAGCACTCCTCTCTCCTGGGGGGCCAGGGGGAGGGGGGCTCCCCCATGTCCTGTAAATACAGGTTTGAGTTCTCGTCGCTGTTACGTTCTTCCCTTATGCTGTGAAGATTTTATCCACGTTAATGCCGACAGTTTTACCTTTTTGCAGATTACCAAATTTTTTTCTACAGGTGCGATTTCCTTTGGGCTACAGTTGTGTATTTTCAAACTGCCTGATTGAGCATTTTCATTTTGGGTTTTTTTTTTAATTCCTTCCCATTCATCATATCTAAAATTAAGTTTCTCATCTTCTCTTTAGATTCAGACTTCTTCACATAACTTACCAGTTTATCTTAATAATATGACCTTTTTCTTTTGGGTTGTTTCTCTTTAACACTTTTACCCCTGGGTTTTTTCCAGCATGAGAATTTTTTTAAATGAGTGTTCAATTTAGTGACATAAGGAATTTTGTAATAACAGATGTATGAATGTCTAGATGGTCATCACTTAACCCAGAACTTCCATGAGACTTCGTGCTTGTGAATTCCTGTTTATTTACAATTCTATTGTTGCCAGTTATTACCTAAAGCAGAGAGCACAATTGGTTGAGACCCTCTAGGCCAACTATGGCTCACAGATAGATGTTTTTATAACTTTTACAGTGTAACTTTTTGCTTTTCTCAGTCATGAAAGATGTCCAACAAAGAACAGCAAACTTCACCCCTGAGAATTACATGTTAACGTATTTTAAATATTTCCTGTTTTTTTAAATTTATTTATTTATTTTTGGCTGCGTTGGGTCTTCGTTGCTGCGCCCGGGCTTTCTCTAGTTGCGACGAGCGGGGGCTACTCTTCGTTACTGTGAACGGGCTTCTCATTGCGGTGGCTTCTGTTGTTGCGGAGCACGGGCTCTAGGCACGTGGGCTCAGTAGTTGTGGTGCACGGGCTTAGTTGCTGCACGGCATGTGGGATCTTCCAGGACCAGGGCTCAAAACTGTGTCCCCTTCATTGGCAGACGGATTCTTAACCACTGCGCCACCAGGGGAGTCCAATATTTCCTATTTGAGGTATAAAAATTTTTATGCCAGGCTACTGTAATTCCACAGTATTGATGAGCAGAAATGATACTGGCAGTAACTGTCATGGAGTAATGAAAATACCTGTGATTTCCTGGTGGCAAAGCCAGAGGTCCTGCTAAAACTGTTGTGGACTGCTGCCTACATTCGTAATCGGAGGAGTGGTCAGGTTTCAGTCAGAGGTGAGTGGGAGATAAGATGTACCTTTTTCCCCACCCGCGTTTGCAACCCCCGAGTTCTATCCGCGGACCCCCAATGAATCTCACCTGCACCCCTCTCCTCCGTCCATGGGTAACCATTTGTATTAGTGTTTGGTTTATCTTCCACTTGTTTCTCTTCGAAAAGAAAAATAGAGATCTATCCGAGTGTTAGTATTTACTCCCCTCCCCTCACACACGCAGGGAACCTTGCCTTTTTCAGCAACTGTGTCCACTGGGAAGTCACTGTGTTGTCAGTGGGTAGGGGTCGCCCTCCTTCTTTTCCATAACTGTGCGGCGCTCCGTGATGTGGGTGCGCCATAAACGATGCTCCGCGATGTGAGTGGGCCATCATTTAGTGCTCCATCCCCTGCTGGTGGCTTTTAGGTGGATTTTCAGTCTTTTGCGTGACTAAACTTGAGGAGTTTACAACTTCTTGTAGTTTTTGGCCAGTTTGTCTTGGGGATAGATTCCTAGAAGTGAGATCGTTGGGTGGAAGGGCCAGTGCACCTGTGGTGTTACTAGATGTGGCCAGTCGCCGTCTGTCTCGGTGAACATCCCCGCCAGCAATAGTTAAGTCATTTTGACTTTGTAATGCAGTGTCCGTCAGATGCTGGAATCCAGAGGTACATTTTTGGAGATGTGAAAGTCCAAGTTTGAGAGGCGCCCTCTTCATCCTTGTGTCGTTCCTCACCAGTGCCACCCATTCTGGTGCACGTTCCCATCGTCCCTGCTTGGTTTGGTTTTAAGCATCTGGCCTTTTCTTTTTCCATTGCTGTTCCTCTAAGTTAGTTAGTGTCACTGACCTTTGGTCCCCGTTCACCCCAGCTCCAGCTCCAACTCCAGAGAGCTGTCACATGAATGTTTCTAAAATCACGGCAGTCATGTCACTTCCCTGCCCTGGAACCTTGCAGGCCTCTGTCGCCCACTCAGAATAAAGGCCTCCTCCAAGGGGGGAAAGCCGAGGGCAGGTGGGGATGGTGGTGTGATGTATTGGGCGATTGGAATTGACATGTATACACTGATGTGTATAAAATTGATGACTTAGAAGAACCTGCTGTATAAAAAAATAAAATTAAATTAAAAAATTAAAAAAAAAAAGAATAAAGGCCTCGTGGGAGTTCCGTGACGGTCCAGTGGTTAGGACTCTGCACTCCTACTGCCAAGCGCCCGGGGTTTGATCCCTGGTCGGGGAACTAAGATCCCTCAAGCTGCGCAGCCAAAAAGAAGAAGGGCCTCACGTCCTCTTACTGAAAACCTGCCCTCCTGCCCCTGAAGCTTCCAGCCTGAACCCCACGCTCAGCCTCCCGCTCTTCCCTGGCCGCCCTTCCTGTTCCTCTGCTGCCCTTCAGATCCTTCCTAAGAAGCATTCAGAGCACATGTGTGTAGAGACTTCTTGTCATTGTAGCTGGAATGACTTCTTCTAGACCCTCTGAACTCTATTGCAGTTCTGTCTTTATCTTTACTGTGGCAGTAAAACGCCTCTGCCCTCTGCCGTGCGGCAGCTCCGCTGGTGCTTCCAGCTGTCTTTTAAATGATTTGTGTTGCAGGAGAATAAGAGCCCCTCTGTTGGTAACATATTAAATAGCAGTTCTTAAATAAAGCTTTCTTTCCAGTAGAACACCCAATAATACTGTTTTTCATGCTAAGGCTCCTACATATGCAGAACCTGGTCGTTTTGTAAAGATACATTCCTTTCTGTGAATGACCTGAATTTGACCCAGAACGATTTATAGCTAGCACGCTTTAAAGCTGTCTTTTTTTCCTTAACAGTTTTATTGAGGTATAATTCACATACCGTAAAATTCACTTGTATAACTCAGTGATCCTTAGTAAAGTTAGAGTTGTGCAGCCATCACCACAATCCAGTTTGAAAACATTTTCATCACCCAGAATACCCCACGTGGCTGTCCGCGCTCTCCATCCCCGCCACCCCCGGCAAGCACGAGTCTGCTTCCTGCCTCTGTAGTTTGCCTGTGCCGTACATTTCATGTAGTAAATGGCATCGTATAACCTGTGGCCTTTTTCTTCTGGCTCTCACTTAGCGTAATGTATTTGAGGTTTGTCTGTGCTGTGGTGTGTATCAGTACTTCCCTTTTTATTGCCTGAGAGTATTCTTTTATATGACTTTAGGCTACTTTGCTTATGCGTTCACCTGTTAGTGGACATGTGGGGGGTGTTCCACTTTCTGGCTTTTATAAATAATGTGCTGTGAACATTCTTGTACAGGTCTTTGGATGGACATACGTTGTCTTGTTTGTTGGGTAAATACCTCGTAGAGGAATTGATGGGTCACGTGGTAAATTTATGTTAACTAAACCCGGTGTTTAAATGACCCAAATGGTTAATCACTAGCTTTGAGTAAAGACATAAACAAGGCAATTCGAGCACTTAGGATACATTCAGGTCTTGGGAACTTGGCTGTGAATTGGTTGCTTGAGAAAAAGCAGAACCAGCGTCCAGTCTGGGTGAGTGTTTTTGCTTCTCTTTCTAGCCGCGGATTTAAAGGTTTTGAATGACTAAGTGGAGACAGAAACTCAGTTAAAGTCTCTAGAAAGCCATCTATTAAGATGTGAATTGGAACTTTTTTATGCTTTTGTCAACTGTAATTGTTTGAACTTAATTGTAATTGTTCCCTTAGTTCTATATATAGAAATGGAATAATATATTTAAATTTTATAATATAAGTAAGTATAAATTTTGCAAGCCTTGTGTTTCAGTAGTGAAATAAGGTAGGCTTATCCGAGGTAGTAAATGCCCTTCCTGGTGATGTACAAGTAGACCCCTAATTATTGAATGCACGCATTCCTGGTCTGCATTTACAAGATATTAGCCCCTGTTCTTTAAGATTCCTTTGATTTAAAAAGTGCAAAATTTTTAATAATTAACATTCAAATACTAATAAATGAATATTCAAATGAAGTATGTGAGTATGAATAAATGCCCAGTTCCTGAGTTGGCCAGCTCTTCCTTGACCTGTGGGTTTGCTGTCCTTTGGGCTCGTCATTACACACTTGGGTCATGAAGCTTTCAGTTGCCTTGTTGCATGGTTCCTGTGGTTCGTGTTGTAATTTCGAATTGGAGAGTAAGTCTTCATAGCACACTTTTTGAGGAAGTGGAATAAGAAATCTCCACCTTCCTGTGGAAACAACATGGAGGGGCGGGTGACAGAAAGAACATGGCTTTGGAATCCAGATAGTTGGGTGTGAATACTTGCCTCTTATTAGCAGAGTGGCTTTGGGCAAATTATTGAACATCTTCAAGCCTGAGTATCCTCATTTGTAAGAAATTGGTAGTACCATGCAGAGAGTACGGTTATTGTAAGGATTCAGTGAGAAAAAGTATCACCACTAATATTGCCACAGGGTCAAGCACTGAGACCTACAGAAAATATTGGGTCCTTTTTTACACAGCGAGTAAACCGACATGCAGCAAGCAATCCCACTTGATGGACACTGTCCGGGGTGGTCATCACTGTGGTAAAGTGTAGATGGTGGTTGTGGAGTTAATTCATTTAACAGAATGAAAGGCTGCTTGTATTTTAGAAATTAACCCGGGCCCCATTGTAGAGGGTGAACTGGACAGGGTGAGAGCAGTGAAGAGACTTTTGTTAGGGACCCCAGTGAGAGACGGTGATACCTCTTGGACTCTAGGAGTTGTGTGGATATCAAGAGATGTGGATGATTCAAGAGAAGAAGAAGGGGCTTCCCTGGTGGCGCAGTGGTTAAGAATCCTCAGGGGACACAGGTTCAAGCCCTGGTCCGGGAAGATCCCACATGCCGCGGAGCAACTAAGCCCGTGCGCCACAACTGCTGAGCCTGCGCTCTAGAGCCCACGAGCCGCAACTACTGAGCCCACATGCCACAACTACTGAAGCCCGTGTGCCTAGAGCCCGTGCTCCGCAACAAGAGAAGCCACCGCAATGAGAAGCCCGTGCACTGCAATGAAGAGCAGCCCCGCTCGCTGCAACTAGAGAAAGCCCGTGCACAACAATGAAGACCCAACACAGGCCCAAAAAATAAATAAATAAAATTTTAAAAGAAGAAGAGGGAGTTGATGGAACTGACTTTACATCAGGGGTAAGAACAGAGAGGAATCAAAGCTGACCTCTTACCAAGATGGGAAATACAGAAAGAGGGTTAGTTAGAGGCTAAGCATGACCCTTAATTTACAGTGTCGGGGAGGGGCTGGGTGGGGGGTGGTGTGTGAATGGAGATGTGTCTGCCGTTAGCAGGTGGTGCTTTCATCACCCCCAGGAGTTTGAATCGGGCAACTGAGGCTTCTGTTAACTAAGGTGGAGGAAAGGCGGAGAGGGAGGTGTTCCGTTTTATTCATGTGAACTTGTGGTCTCTGGAAGGTCAGGGAAAGGAGAGTAGGAGGGAGAGCTGGATTCAGGAGCAGCTTGGAGTGGCAGGTGCACAGAGGGTCGTGCCGCCGGAATTACCAAAGTGAGAGTGTAGAAGTCTAGTAAAATCCTGACCAGAACTGTCTGCAAAGTGTATAGCCCGAAGCTTCGGTGTTACCTGATCCCAGGGGTGCACGTCAAACCCAGGTTGACTGCATCTGCCTCTCAGGTGTTACATTCATTTAAAACTCTAATGGAATTTAAGACTTTCTAATAGAATTTAAGAATTTCTCAGGTTGGGAGCTTTCCAGTCTCAGTTCTAAGTGGCACTGAGATTTCTTTGTATCAACTAGATCATGATTAAACATCACAGTATTTCCAGGGGTGCAAGTGGGAAGCTACTACTGTAGGGAACCCCCCCCCCGGCCCTGTGGAATAGGATGTGTCCAGTGCGGGCTTGCTCCCCGGGTCTGTGCTGCGTTCCAGTCCCATCTCCACCCACATCCGTGTCTGAAAGTTCACGTCCCCGCCCCCCACCCAGTCCTCTTGCTTTTCTTTCTATTTGTACTTCATATGCTGTGTAGGTTTGCAGAGCTTTTAATTATGGAAAATAGAAACTACAGTGTAACTATCACTCAGCTTTTTTTTCTGCAGTATTTTAAAGTATATATCCAGCCATCGTATCATTTCACCCACAAGAGTATCTGACGAGGATGGTGGCGGGTGTTGTTTGGTTGGTTTTAAACATGAGCCAGTAAACCCGGGTGCCAGTGCCTCCCCCAGCCGTGAGCCGAACCTTCCAGGCTTTCCTCCCATTCTGTCAGGGGAGTGCGAGCCTTCTCTCCTGTGTTTTTTGTTTGTTTGTTTTGGGGGGATTTTTTTTTTATTCAAACAGAAAGTCACGAAAATTATAATCATCCTCATCAGTTCACTCAGTCCCATGTAATTAATTGTTTTTTCATCTTGATCTTTTGTTAGCACTTATATGAACTCATCAGTTTTCCATTAGAGTTCTGAAAATGCTTATTCATTCAGTTCAGCAGTATAGTCAGTTACCAGAAACCTGTACTGGTCAGAGTCTTTTCCATGAATTCCTTGAAGATGAAACCCTTTTATAGGAACATTTTTCGAAAGCATCAGAGTACACCCAGAACTGTCTGTAAATGACAAAAGACTTAAAAATGACCACGGTTAAAGATTTGATGAAAGTTCATAATAATGCAGTTGACAAGGAAATTTAGTTATTTCTGAGATATACATCTTAAAGTAATAACTAGAATTATGACTTATAACATTATACCAGAACGTATAAGATTTTTAGAAATTTCATGTAATGTCTGAAATATTTATATTAACATATTTCCATACAAATAACCCAAAGAAACTTTAGTATTAGTTGTTTCTTTGTTTGTTTTTTTATACTGCAGGTTCTTATTAGTCATCAGTTTTATACACATCAGTGTATACATGTCAATCCCAATCGCCCAATTCATCACACCACCATCCCCACCCCACCATGATTTTCCCCCCTTGGTGTCCATACGTTTGTTCTCTACATCTGTGTCTCAACTTCTGCCCTGCAAACCGGTTCATCTGTACCATTTTTCTAGGTACCACATACATGCGTTAACCTACCATATTTGTTTTTCCCTTTCTGACTTACTTCACTCTGTATGATAGTCTCTAGATCCATCCACGTCTCAACAAATGACTCAGTTTCGTTCCTTTTTATGGCTGAGTAATTTTCCATCGTATATATGTACCACATCTTCTTTATCCATTCGTCCGTCAATGGGCATTTAGGTTGCTTCCATGACCTGGCTGTTGTAAATAGTGCTACAGTGAACATTGGGATGCATGTGTCTTTTTGAATTATGGTTTTCTCTGGGTATGTGCCCAGTAGTGGGATTGCTGGATCATATGGTAATTCTGTTTTTAGTTTTTTTGCGGAACTTCCATACTGTTCTCCATAGTGGCTGTATCAATTTACATTCCCACCAGCAGTGCAAGAGGGTTCCCTTTTCTCCATACCCTCTCCAGCATTTGCTGTTTGTAGATTTTCTGATGATGCCCATTCTAACTGGTGTGAGGTGATACCTCATTGTAGTTTTGATTTGCATTTCTCTAATGATTAGTGATGTTGAGCAGTGCTGCCTGGCCATCTGTATGTCTTCTTTGGAGAAATGTCTATTTAGGTCTTCTGCCCGTTTTTGGATTGGTTTGTTTGTTTCTTTAATATTGAGCTGCATGAGCTGTTTATATATTTTGGAGATTAATCCTTTGTTGATTTGTTTGCGAATATTTTCTCCCATTCTGAGGGTTGTCTTTTCGTCTTGTTTATGGTTTCCTTTGCTGTGCAAAAGCTTTGAAGTTTCATTAGGTCCCATTTGTTTATTTTTGTTTTTATTTCCATTACTCTAGGAGGTGGATCAAAAAAACATCTTGCTGTGATTTATGTCAAAGAGTGTTCTTCCTCTGTTTTACTCTAAGAGGTTTTTTGTTTGTTTGTTTTGTTTTTTTGCAGTACGCGGGCCTCTTACTGTTGTGGCCTCTCCCGTTGTGGAGCACAGGCTCCAGACGTGCAGGCTCAGTGGCCATGGCTCACGGGCCCAGCCGCTCCGCGGCATGTGGGATCTTCCCGGACCGGGACACGAACCCATGTCCCCTGCATCGGCAGGAGGACTGTCAACCACTGCGCCACCAGGGAAGCCCCTCCCATAGGTTTTAAATAGTTGTGTTTTCATTGTCATTTGTCTCTAGGTATTTTTTGATTTCCTCTTTGATTTCTTCAGTGACCTCTTGGTTATTTAGTAACATATTGTTTAGCATCCATGTGTTTGCTTTTTATGTTTTTTTTCCCTTGTAATTCATTTCTTTTTTTTTGTGGTACGCAGGCCTCTCACAGTTGTGGCCTCTCCCGTTGCAGAGCACAGGTTCCGGACATGCAGGCTCAGTGGCCATGGCTCATGGGCCTAGCCGCTCCGCGGCATGTGGGATCTTCCCGGACCAGGGCACAAACCCATGTCCCCTGCATCGGCAGGGGGACTCTCAACCACTGTGCCACCAGGGAAGCCCCCTGTAATTCATTTCTAATCTCACAGCGTTGTGGTCAGAAAAAATACTTCATATCATTTCAGTTTTCTTAAATTTACTGAGGCTTGATTTGTGACCCAAGATGTGATCTATCCTGGAGAATGTTGCATGCGCACTTAAGAAGAAAGTGTAATCTACTGTTTTTGGATGGAATGTCCTATAAATATCAGTTAAATCTGTCTGGTCTGTTGTGTCATTTAAAGCTTCTGTTTCCTTATTTATTTTCATTTTGGATGATCTGTCCATTGGTGTAAGTGAGGTGTTAAAGTCCCCCACTATTATTGTGTTACCATCGAATTCCTCTTTTATAGCTGTTAGCAGTTGCCTTATGTATTCGGGTGCTCCTGTGTTGGGTGCATATATATCTAAAATTGTTATATCTTCTTGGATTGATCCCTTGATCATTATATAGTGTCCTTCCTTGTCTCTTGTAACATTCTTTATTTTAAAGTCTATTTTATCTGATATGAGCATTGCTACTCCATCTTTCTTTTGATTTCCATTTGCATGGAATATCTTTTTCCATCCCCTCCCTTTCAGTCTGTATGTGTCCCTAGGTCTGAAGTGGGTCTCTTGTAGACAGCATATACATGGATCTTGTTTTTGTATCCATTCAGCAAGCCTGTGTCTTTTGGTTGGAGCATTTAATCCGTTCACGTTTAAGGTAATTATCGAGATGTATGTTCGTATGACCATTTTCTTAATTGTTTTGGGTTTGTTTTTGTAGGTCCTTCTCTTGTGTTTCCCACTTAGAGAAGTTCCTTTAGCATTTGTTGTAGAGCTGGTTTGGTGGTGCTGGATTCTCTTAGCTTTTGCTTGTCTGTCAAGTTTTTGATTTCTCCATCGAATCTGAATGAGATCCTTGCCTGGTAGAGTAATCTTGGTTGTAGGTTCTTCCCTTTCATCACTTTAAGTATATCATGCCACTCCCTTCTGTCTTGTAGAGTTTCTGCTGAGAAATCAGCTGTTAACCTTATGGGAGTTCCCTTGTATGTTATTTGTTGTTTTTCCCTTGCTGCTTTCAATAATTTCTCTTTGTCTTTAATTTTTGCCAATTTGAATACTCTGTGTCTCGGCCTGTTTCTCCTTGGGTTTATCATGTATGGGATTCTCTGCGCTTCCTGGACTTGGGTGGCTGTTTCCTTTCCCATGTTAGGGAAGTTTTTGACTATAATCTCTTCAAATATTTTCTCGGGTCCTTTCTCTCTTCTCCTTCTGGGACCCCTATAATGCGAATGTTGTTGCATTTAATGTTGTCCCAGAGGTCTCCTAGGCTGTCTTCATTTCTTTTCATTCTTTTTTCTTTGTTCTGCAGCAGTGAATTCCACCATTCTGTCTTCCAGGTCACTTATCCGTTCTTCTGCCTCAGTTATTCTGCTGTTGATTCCTTCTAGTGTAGTTTTCATTTCAATTGCTGTATTGTTCATCTCTGTTTGTTTGGTCTTTAATTCTTCTAGGTCTTTGTTGAACATTTCTTGCATCTTCTCAATCTTTGCCTCCATTGTTTTTCTAAGGTCCTGGATCATCTTCACTCTCATTATTCTGAATTCTTTTTCTGGAAGGTTGCCTATCTCCACTTCATTTAGTTGTTTTTCTGGGGTTCTATGTTGTTCCTTCATCTGGTACATAGCCCTCTGCCTTTTCATCTTGTCTGTCTTTCTGTGAATATGGTTTTTGTTCCACAGGCTGCAGGATTGTAGTTTTTCTTGCTTCTGCTGTCCGCCCTCTGGTGGATGAGGCTATCTAAGAGGCTTGATGGGAGGGACTGGTGGTGGGTAGAGCTGGCTGTTGCTCTGGTGGGCAGAGCTCAGTAAAACTTTAATCTGCTTGACTGCTGATGGGTGGGGCTGGGTTCCCTCCCTGTTGGTTGTTTTGCCTGAGGCAACCCAACACTGGAGCCTACCTGGGCTCTTTGGTGGGGCTAATGGCAGACTCCAGGAGGGCTCATGCCAAGGAGTACTTCCCAGAACTTCTGCTGCCAGTGTCCTTGTCCCCATGGTGAGCCACAGCCACCCCCCGCCTCTGCAGGAGACCCTCCAACACTAGCAGGTAGGTCTGGTTCAGTCTCCCCTGGGGTCACTGCTCCTTCCTTTGGGTCCCGATGCGCACACTGCTTTGTGTGTGCCCTCCAGGAGTGGAGTCTCTGTTTCCCCCAGTCCTGTCGAAGTCCTGCAGTCAATTCCCACTAGGCTTCAAAGTCTGATTCTCTAAGAATTCCTCCTCCCGTTGCCAGACCCCCAGGTTGGGAAGCCTGACGTGGGGCTCAGACTTCACTCCAGTGGGTGGACTTCTGTGGTGTAAGTGTTCTCCAGTCTGTGAGTCACCCACCCAGTTACAGGATTTGATTTTACTGTGATTGCGCCCCTCCTACCGTCTCATTGTGGCTTCTCCTTTGTCTTTGGATGTGGGGTATCATTTTTGGTGAGTTCCAGTGTCTTCCTGTCGATGATTGTCCAGCAGCTAGTTGTGATTCTGGTGTTTTCGCAAGAGGGAGTGAGAGCACGTCCTTCTACTCCGCCATCTTGGTTCCTCCCATTAATACGGTTTTAAGACCATGCATTCATGACCTGAATAGTTCTACAAACTGTAGTCCAAAGTCAGGGTTTTGGCAGGGCCATGCTCCCTCCAGGCCATCGGGGAGGATCTTTCCTTGCCTTCCGGCTTCTGGCAGCCCCAGGTGTTCCTTGGCTTTTCTCTCCTATGTTTTTTGTTGGTTTTTTTTAGCTCTCATATATAAAAATGGTATCGTACAATATGAATTCCTCTGTCACTTTTTTCGCTCTAGACTCTTTTCTAAAATTTATCTGTGTTGAAGTAGCCAGAGTTGATTTGTGTGTGGTCTATTGTGTGACTGTCCTACAGGTTATTCGTGAATTCTGTTGGTGAACATGTGGGTTGTTTCTAGGTTTGCGTTTTTGTTCTCGTTCTTATAAACATATGGCAAATGCATGTTTGCATATTTCTTGGTGTGCATAGGCAAACGTTCCTCTAGGTCTAAATCACTGTTTTATCATACATTTCATATCTTATGTGCCACACTGCAGGTGAAAGCCGGGGATTCTGCATACTTTTAAGAAGTGTTAGAAAATAAGCAATTGCTGAGTAATACCCAGGATCATTCACATTTTAATCAGATTTAAAATGTTACTAAACTAGAAAAGCTACATTTGGCCGCCTTGTTTGATTTTTTAACAGTGAATTTTAACTGTATTTTCATTTACTCTAATGCTTTATTTTTAGAAGATACTGTAACAGTTGAAGTCCATGCTTTGTTTTTATCTTTTTACATTTTTTCCAAAGCAGTCACGTAACTGAAGCAGCTGTGGTCTTTTTGAAGAACCCTGCTTCATGTATTCCTGTTACAACTCTGATCTGATTGATTTTGCTTTGTTTATTTAACCCTATTCAACATTGGCTTGTGCAAAAGCATCTGCTAAGTGTGTTTGGTCTTAATTTATAGGAACAGAGGCAACTATCAGTACTGCATTAATAGACAAAAGTGGTATCTGGGTTTTTTTGAGTATTGGAGGTGAAATTGAGCAGGGGACACAATTCTTTTATTATTTCTAAATTTGTCGGTTTCTCCCCTAGCGTAGAAATGCAGTTACGTTCATTAAAGTCTTAACTTATATTCCTGTCTGTTCTGTATTTAGGGCTTGTTGGGGGAATAATATAACACATTAGGAGCATGCACGGAGCTTAGCTGGTGACACGTGGTCCAGGCCGAGGGCCATGCCCCGTCCCATAAATTGGAAGCCACCGTCTACTGAAACCAGTGGCCTGAGTCCCCTTGTGTCTCCCCAGGGTCTCTCCCATCTCTGAACTAACCCCCCGTAGCTGCATTGTCTGTCCCCAACGACCCAGATCCCTACCCCGGTCCTCCCTGCCCTCCCTGCTTTCCCCACCTGGTTCTCATGGAACCTTCTGGAGCCCAATTCCGGGAATGGGAAACTCCTCCTTGCTCTTCCTCAGAGCCTAAGGCCCGTGAAGCCGAGGTGTGGCCGTCGCTCTTCCTCAGCATCCCATGGGCTCCCGTCCAAGGCGGTCTGGGGGCTCCGCTCGTCCCCCCGGTGCTGCCCGACTGCTCAGCCCGCCTGCAGCAGCCATTGTGCCCTGTCACCCTTTCGCAGGCGATGTGGCCTTCGGTGCGTCCACCTCACGTCAGCCCCTCTCGGGCCTGGCCGCCCAGCTGCACCCTCCCAGCCACAGCCCACTGCCCTCCCATCCCGCGCTCTTTCTCTGGAGAGAGGATGAGGACATGCGGGCCTTTCCCAGTTGTCGCATCCCCTTGCAGCCTCTTCACGCCTATGGCCAGAATTCCTAACGACAGTCTGCATTTCTGTCCCTCCCAGCCCACTCCAGTTTGATTCCTCCCTTAAAACCAGTGAAACCTGCCTTGCTCGGGTCCCCAGTGACTTACATAGAACTAAAGTCAGAAGCTACATTTCGGATACTGTCATGATGATGAAAATAACAGCTGGCATTTATCGAACACTGCGTGGCCACATTCAACCCTGACCCTCATAGATATTAAGTGATTTACCCAAGATCATACAGGAAGTAAATGGCAGCGACCTCCTTAGGCCCAGCCAGCCATGGCCTTCTCTGGCCTCCAGGACAGGTCTCGTTGCTTTTGGCTGTAACTTTGCAGGTACGAACTCTGTGGGTTCCCCAACATCTAGTCAGTTTCTAAATGTTCCTCAGGATTCAGTTTGGGCCCATCTTTTTCTGTAATTTCTCTGATTAACTCTGGTTCCCAGACTGAAGTAGTGCCCATCAGAGATGAGCTCTCAAGCACCTCAGATTCCCCGGGTCCAAAAGTGAACTGTCTCCCGCCTGTCTTCCCTCTGATGTGTTCTGTCCTGGTAAATGGTTCCATGGCCCATTTATCCTGTAGATACTCGTGGGTGTTTATCATATATGCTCAAAGTATGCTCAAAGAAGAGAAGTCCATAGGAGGCTGCCTGTTGCAGTATTACTTACAAACTGTTAAAAAGTCAACACCTAGAAGCTCTCTAGCAGGGTGGTAGTGTGATGAACAGTAGAATAGTACATGCCCACAAAACCAGTGAGGCGTATTTCATTAAGTGAAGTGAGGTTTATCTCATTGTTAAATGGAAACGTTACAGAACATTGTGTGGTTGATCCCAGGAGAGTTAGGACCCTGTAGGGA
The DNA here is from genome assembly GCF_964374135.1 of Grampus griseus. NCBI lineage: Eukaryota > Metazoa > Chordata > Mammalia > Artiodactyla > Delphinidae > Grampus > Grampus griseus. The sequence goes on along the minus strand of NC_139003.1, from coordinate 7,407,278 downwards.
TCAGCACAGATTTACCACCACCACCCCTTTTTTTTAAAGTTATGTTGTTCCCTGAAACATTAGTGTTTTCTTGAAAGTCCAGTCCTGAGATATGTTCAGGAAAAAGTACGCTCTGGCCAAGTCAGTTTGAGTGGGAGATGCTTTATCCTGTTTTTCTGATGGAAATTCATAAGACACATTCACTTATCAAGGCCACTGAAGTCTTGTAGCAAACAAAATATTTAGCTTCAGTAAAGCTAGCATTTCCCCAGATTCCCTCGATGATCTGTTCAGTTGACATTCCAGTCAGCGTCAGTAGATGGCTGTTACAAGTGCTCTTTTAAGAAAGCCCTTTCCGTACTAATGAAACTGTGAATTACTGATATCAAAGAGGATGTATTTTGCAGGATTCTTGGAGGTCATTTGGTTAGTTCACACTTGTACTCAAGGAAGGAATCTTATGCAACATTAATCTTGAGAAGCAGGCTGATTCGTTCACGATTTGAATTGTTAGAAAACTTGTTTAATATTGATTCTGTTGGCTTTCATATCCCTTTGGAACAACAGTCTCTTCCATGAGGCAAAGCCTTAAATAGACAACCTCCCTTCTGTTAGATGCCTTTGTTTATTTTGGCTCCTGGGTTCCGCTCCCATTATCTTACTTTCTGGCGGAGAGGAAGGTGAAGGGAGGGCGGGTGGGTGAGCAGTGTTCTCATGCAGGCTTCTGAGCCAGGCTCTGGGGTGGGAGGCTACAGCCTGCTCTGCCGTGGGTTCCTGCCCTTGGTTGGCTGCATTCTGTGCCTTGGTCTCCTGTGCTTGGGCCTGTGCTTCCAAATGGTGAAGTGGCAAATCTGCAGATTCTCCCTCCGAAATCTTGAGTGTTCCTCCTGGATATTCATCACTGCAATCGGTAAACCCTGTGATGCCAGGGACCTACTGTAACGGAGTACTTTTGAAAACCACCCGATTTCCTAAGTGTATATTTCGTTTCATTTTGTTTTTTGTTTTTAATATCGGCTTCTTGGACATCCTAAGTTTTTTGGCTCTGTGATGTGAATTATTGGGAAAATATTTTTAACCCTTACCCCAAAGCCATTTACGCCTCTGACTTTTCATGAGGTCGGATTAAGATTATTGATAGTTTTTGATGGCCTGGTTATGAGATGGAGGGTATACGGTTTGTAAAGTGGTTTATTCCTGAAAATTCAACACTGACAGTTAAACCAGTCTTTTTTTTTTTTTTTTTTGCGGGGGGAACTGCGTTGGGTCTTCGCTGCTGCGTGCGGGCTTTCTCTAGTTGCAGCGAGCGGGGACCACTCTTCGTTGCAGTGCACGGGCTTCTCACTGCAGTGGCTTCTCTTGTTGTGGAGCATGGGCTGTAGGCTTGCTGCAGTTGTGGCTCAGTAGTTGTGGCTCGCGGGCTCTAGAGCGCAGGCTCAGTAGTTATGGCGCACGGGCTTAGTTGCTCCGCGGCATGTGGGATCTTCCCGGACCAGGGCTCGAACCCGTGTCCCCTGCATTGGCAGGCGGATTCTGAACCACTGCGCCACCAGGGAAGCCCCTAAGCCAGTCTTTTATGGGTACCTCTATTATTGTACGTTATTACTCCAAACAGTTTTATAGTCAGACACTGAGTGCTGCATAAACAGGTGAAATCCAGACACACAAACCTGCACACACCCCAAGGTGGAAACCTCCGTGAGCAAAGCATCTTGGGTCCATTTGGGCCCCACCCAGGTGCCCCGTCAGGGAAAGACTTGACTCCTGTGCATGGTCAGCAGGTGGCCTCCAGTTAGCGCTGCCCTGCCTGGCCCATTGCAGGGACTGAGCCGGCAGGAGCAGAAAGGCTGCCTCTGCAGCCCTGCGTGCCATGTCCGGGCAGTGCTGGGCACCCAGCTGCCTGCCAGATGGGGACCACCTCACAGTTCCCTTCCTTCTCTGCCCAGTCCTGCTTCCTCCCCTGCCCCTCACAGGTGTCATCCCTAAGAAGCATCCTCCACCCAAACTGTGCCAGCATCTGCTCCAGGGCACCCAGCCTGAGACCAGCAGGTCAGCTGCTGTCAGCATGTGACCTGATTTTTAGGGCCTTTTTCTGATGTACTGACTTTTATCATTTCCCTTTAGATTTAGTTTGTTGTAGTGTAAGTGATGAATGTTAAATATATAAATGTGAGGCTCGCTGGGGGATGTTAAAAATATAAGATAAGGTTATCCTCTTCAAACTTCTCAGTTAAGTCGGTAAGGACATGTGAATTGTTGTGAACCTTGGATCAACTCTGTCTGAATTTTGGAATCTCAGTGGAGACAACTAGAAACAGGGAATGAGTAGTTTCAAAGGGAAAACAATAAAGCACCTAAAAGCAGGAGTAGAACACTTGGCTGATTTTTCGGCCTGGTCTCCACGTAAGCTGAGATCTGCTGCGGCACCAGATTTCCACGCGTAGACCTAGACACAGAACGTGCGTAATAAAGTAGACGACATTTCAACATGAAAAGGTGGTTTTTGGTCTTAGGATACTAGTGACTTGACAGAGTAAGCTTATAACTGGAGTCAGATGTACACGACGAGGAGGAAAGAGCACACTGGGGTGCTGATGTTGCGTGAGGACAACGAGGTATTGTGAGGAGAATCACTGACCGTTTTATTTGCTGTATCTTAACCTTGCCTCTGGGGCAGGGTTCGGGGTGAGGTTGGTATGACAAGTGCTACCCTGACTTTATACTGCTCTGATATTTGCAGTGTTCTTAGTTTAAAAAGTCAGGCTTTTTTTTTTTTTCCAACCCAGCTTTCTTAAATTTCAAAATATTTAAATAGATTTAATATTGATACGATTAAGACTGGTTTGTTCTTTCAGTCTATCAGCTGTTTTCTTTGGAGCTGTTTGGGTTTGTAAGATTAATAGATAACTGGTGCATCTGTTTGTTTGTTTATTTTTCTTATGGCTCTGTTAGTGGTTTCCCTGTTTATTGACACCTTAAAAATCAAAGAATCTGGGCTTCCCTGGTGGCGCAGTGGTTGAGAGTCCGCCTGCCGATGCAGGGGACACGGGTTCGTGCCCCGGTCCGGGAGGATCCCACATGCCGCGGAGCGGCTGGGCCCGTGAGCCATGGCCGCTGAGCCTGCGCGTCCGGAGGCTGTGCTCCGCAACGGGAGAGGCCACAGCAGTGAGAGGCCCACGTACCGCAAAAAAAAAAAAAAAAAAAAAAACTGTGTTAAAATATGTATACATTTGCAGTGACCAGGATAATACAAAACATGACTAAGTGAAAGAGCAAGAAATAAATTTTAGCCTAAAATCTAGTGTTTGAAGGAAAAAGTTGAAAGGGAACAAGATAGAATTTGTGGAGATGCTCGAGGGGGATTTGGGGTGAGTTTAGATGCTCGATGATGCTGGTATTTCCTTATTTCTAAATCCTTTCAAAACATGTAACTCATCGATTCCTTAATTTACTCTCTCGTTTATTCATGCGAAACATTGATGGAGCTCTGCGCCTGCTCTGAAGTGGGCTCAGAGACACTGTGGTGAGTGAAGAGACGGCCTCTGTGCCTGGGGATCCTTCACACCGGTACAGGGAGAGAGTCCCAGTAAAGACACAGCCGTGGAGTGTCGACTCTGAGTGAGAGTTAAGGCGGGAAAGGCCTGGAAATGGGTGAACCTGAACCTCGCCTGGGAGTTCCCTAGTGTGTCTTCTGTGGCTGGAAGAGAACTTGACGAAGAGGAGCTTTCCGGGAAGAAGCAGCAGCAAGTGCACAGATGTTCGGGAGTGGAAAAGGGACTGGCACGTCCAGGAACGGAGGACAGGGTCTGTGTGGCTGTCCCCAGGGGCGTGAAGGGGGAGTTTTGTAAGAGGCAAACGAGGAGAGAGATGTGACTCTGCCGTAGTAAGGATTTCTCTGCTGCAGCTGCCTTTGCTCTCAGGACGACAGCCTAGTCAGAGTGGCAGCTTCAGACTCAACTGCTGTGTGAAGAATAGATGGCGCGTGACATAAATACTGGGAGGTATGGGAGTCCGGTTCCGACTATGAAAACAGTGGTCCAGGTAAGAGAGGATGGTGATGGTTATTGGAAGAGGAAATAGAGATGAGTGAGTGGATTTGAAATGACCTTGAGAGTTGACATCTGTAGCAGCTGAACGTGACAGATGAGGGGCAAGGCCTTAGAATCATTCCCAGGTTTCTGGTGTGTGGGTGCGTGGAGTTGCCACTTACTGAGGTGGGCAGTACTGGTGGAGAATGGAGGTTGGAGGAAGATCCTGAGTCCAGTTGCGGATCTGCTGGGTTTGAGACATGGGAGAAGACGTGAACTGGATACAGAGGTAGGCCTGGAGTTCAGAGAAGTCTGGGCTGGAGATGAACATTGTGAGTGACTGGCCTGTGGAGGTTTGAAGAAAGAAGGGGTCATACGTCCCCATCCTATGCTTACGTGTCATAATTGAATTTACTTTTTTAAGGTACTCAGTTGAAATGATAAGGTGAGGTAAAGATAAAAATGGGGAAAGTCGAGGGACTTCCCTGGTGGTGCAGTGGTTAAAGCTCTGCGCTTCCAATGCAGGGGGCCCGGGTTCCATCCCTGGTCGGGGAACTAGATCCCGCGTGTATGCCACAACTAGGGAGCCCGCGTGCCGCAACTAAGACCCAGCACAACCAAATAAATAAATAAATAAATATTTTAAAAAATGAGTTTAAAAAAATGGAGAAAGTTGAACATTTTCAGTTGCCGGTAGAAATTAGAAGAGAAGAAAAGGAAGTAAATAGAGCATCTAGATGGGTCTGAGAAAGCTTACGGTCTAAGGTAGAATTACCTGAATTGCGAGTCTGGGAAATTAAAGTGATAATTTCCCTTTAGGGAAAAGCTAAGTAAGTGGTACGAATGGAGTGTAGGTTTAAATAGGGACGCTGTCGGGTGGCGCTGCCAGTCCGCAGCGCCCCAGTTCCTGTCAGGTGGGGCGTTAGTACGTACCATCCAAGGCAGATTGAAATTATATTAGGAAACACTTGCAAAGCGGTTGCCGAGTTGTTAGTTTCTTAAAACTTGGGGATTCGTTCTTGTTAGACATCGTTATATTTCGCATTTGGACATACCTATTTGAATGTATAACATAAAATATTTTCAGGATCAGGAATGATGTCATGGTTTCATAAAATATTAAGTCCCATAGCTTAGGTTATAAATATTAGAGATGATTTATGCTTCCGAAGTTCAGACTTAATCCATATGCGTGACCTATGTTGTCCTTAAATGTGCCTTAGACTACGGAGAGCTCTATAATGCCGTTGAAGATGCAGGACGCACTGAATCCCTTGCAGACTTTGACGGCCCATTCTTCCTGTTCCAGATTCCATTTACGTTCCAACAACATTTATTTTTTGGAGCCATTAAAATAATTCAGTGTTTCCTAGTTTTGCACCACAAATACTTGTTTAAAAGCCTCCACAGGTCTTCCCTGGTGGCGCAGTGGTTGAGAGTCCGCCTGCCGATGCAGGGGACACGGGTTCGTGTCCCGGTCCGGGAAGATCCCGCATGCCGCGGAGCGGCTGGGCTCATGAGCCATGGCCACTGGGCCTGTGCTTCCGGAGCCTGTGCTCCGCAACGGGAGAGGCCACAGCGGTGAGAGGCCCGCGTACCACCAAAAAAAAAAAAAAGCCTCCACATTTCAATGTGATGTACATAGACAGTCCTTAAAGTATGTCTGTAATGTTTTGTATTGGGAAGTACTGACTTAATGCAATATTGGATAGCTGAAGTTCTTTATCTGTGGATCCATAGTCCTGAGACATTATAAATTGTATTTTGCAGTAGCTTCATTCACTTAGAAATAATCGCCATTACCACTTGTCACGTGTTCACTGTGTGTTAAATAGATTTGCCCCCATTTTGCAGGCTGGGAAATTGAGGCTTAGAGCAGTGAGAAGTTAAGTAACTTGCCCAAGACCACGTATTTGTAGGTATGGAGCTGAGCTTCAAACCCAGGTCTCCCTAAATTGAGGGAGCATTTTAAATTTTGGTAATTCTTGCCCAGTTCCCTTCTGAAAAGAGAGTGACCAGGAATTCACTGGCGGTCCAGTGGTTAGGACTCGGCACTTTCACTGCCGGGGCCCAGGTTCAATCCCTGATTGCGGAGAACTAAGATCCCACGAGCCGCTGGGCGCTCGGCACCAAAAGCGGGGGGCGGGGGGGGGCGGCGCAGAGTGACCACTTCCCTCACCTTCAGCCTCAACAACATTTGCATTTTGCCAAATGCGAAGTGAAAAGTGTTTTAAATTCCCAGGTAACTAGTGAGATTGAATGTTTGGCTTTTTGTACTAGCTATGTTTGTTTCTCTTTCTGGAAATTTCCTTTGCCTTTTCCCCCTTGAGTTTGTCTTTCTGTTACGTAGGTCAAGTAATATAGTTTAAGTTTCGATACCTTTAGAAGGCCTGCAAAGTAACGTGTTGGTTGTGCTTGTGTCCATTTTACCCAGCTTTTCTTGTGAGCACTGATAGTCATAATGATTTTGAACTAAGCGTCTCCGTAAGCACAGACCATGTAATATGAGTGTGTTTCCACACAGAAAGAGAAACACTCTCTGGATTAGAGTGGTACCTGCTGAGGCCTGCAGACTATTTCTGCCATGTGGCAGGCATCCTATCCCACCCCCGCTCCCACCCCAATGCAGGATGTTGAAAAAGGATTAATTAGTTCCCTTTATTTCTTCTTCAGGTTTGCCTGCAATGAGATTTCATTCTCTGCCTTTAAAGGAGTCCTTTCTGAACTGCTGTGAATAAATTTGGAATGATACTGTATATTTTCATCTAATGGAGAAGTAGCTGTACCTGGAATAAGGATTGCTGCACTGGACGACTTCAGAATATTATTCAACAATGTCATCCAACAGGAGTCAGAATCCCCATGGACTGAAGCAGATTGGCCTTGATCAGATCTGGGACGACCTCAGAGCTGGAATCCAGCAAGTGTATACCAGACAAAGTATGGCGAAATCCAGATACATGGAACTCTACACGTATCCTCCTGCTTGAGCTGTGATCGATCTGCTTAGGATTTTGATTATTTACTGGTCCGATCTGTGAGTTGTTAGAAATTTTACGTCACGTGTTCTCTTCCAGTTCATCCTGTAATGTAAGACTCGTTTTTTGCTTTAAAAGTTAACTCATTTACTCTTCTTTGTTTTGAGCAGAGGTGAAATTGGCTACTTGGTAGTCTAAAGCAGTGCTGCTCAGGACAGCAGCCTGTAGCGGCACGTGGCTGTTGACATTTGAAATCATTAGTCGTGGTAGCCGTGTTTTCAAGTGCTCAGTAGGTAATAGACTACTTTTATCATTGCAGGAAGTTCTGCTGGACAACGCTGGTTAAAGCCGGGGAGCATTGGTTTCTGTATTGTGCCGGGCTGCCTTCATGCTATGCGGGCAGAGTGGAATAGCTTGCATCAGAAACGGTCTGATCCACAAAGCTGTGTATTTACTGTCTGGTCCTTTATGGGACAGGTTTGCTGACTCCCGTCTAAAGGGTCACCACATAGAGCAAAAGTTGTACTGTTATGGCCTTGTTTTACAAATAATGTGTTCAAGTGTTTCACTCACTGTTATGTGGTCCACGATGGGTGCAGGGAACTGCTGTGTGCTACGAAGGATACCTTGTCTGCTGTATACAGTCGGCCCTCCTGATCCGCAGATGCGGAACTCCAGCTGTGCTAGCCACTTCACATGAGGAACTTGAGCATCCACGGGTTTTGGTATCGTTGGCGGGAGCATTCCTGGAACCTGTCCCCCACAGGTATCGAGGGACGCCTGTACTCCAAGACATACTATTTAACTTGTAGAGTTTCTTGATTCCGTTCAAATACAAGAAGTTGCAATTTAAGCTAACTCACCAAAGAGCAGGTTGCTGGTTCTAGGAGTTTAAAGTTGCCAGTTCAGTGGAAATTTAAGTAAATCTTTAATATGTATCAGTGATTGTCAATGCGATATTCCAGTATGCCCTCAACTATGCTACTGTTTTATAATCTGAAAAAATTAACATTAATTTAAATAGATATGAACCTATATGTCTATCTCTAAATTTAAACCTTACTGTAAGTATGTACAGATATTCATAAATGTGTATATATTTACACTGTAGAATACTTTAAAAAAACAGCTTTAGTGAAATATAATTCACATACCCAAAAAACTCACCCCTTTTTAAGTGTACAGTGCAGCAGTTTTTAGTATAGTCCCATGTTGTGCAAGCGTAACCGCTGTCTAAATTTAGAGTATTTTCATCACCGTCCTGTCCCCCCCCGCCGAAAGAAACTCTGTACCCATATTAGCAGTCACTTCCCATTCTGTCCTCCCCCAGGTTCTGGCAACTGCTAACCTACTTTCTGTCTCTCTGAATTTGCCTGTTCTGGACATTTCACATAATTGGAATCACACAGTGTCTGGCCTTTGTGATTGGCTTCTTTCACTTAGCATAATGTCTTCAGGCTTCCTCCTTGTAGCACGTGTCGGCACATCATTCCTTTTTACGTTTGAGTTGAATGCGTATTCCATATTTTGTTTATCCATCAGTAATGGATATCTGGGTTGTTTCTACTTTTTGGCTATTATGAATATTGTATATGAGTTTCTGTGTGGACATGTGTTTTTAATTCTCTTAGATATATATGCAGGAGTGGAACTGCTGGGTCGTGATATGTAGAACGCTTTTAAGGACAGTAGAATCTTTGCAAATGAGAGGATATTGACCCACTCGAGGGTTGTGGCTTGCTAGGTATGATGGGTTGTTGTTGTTTTTTAAATTCTTGTAAGTAATAGATATAAAGATGGTGATTCCAGTTGTGAGACGATAAGGCACTTAGTTGGATTCCTGGTGTGCAAACAACAGGGGAGCCCTAGTGTAGACATCATGGAAATTTAGCTGCTGGTTTGTCTCTGGGGAATTTATTAGTTGTAATTTTTGACCAACTCAGACTGGTCCTTAGCCCAATCAGATGTTTTGCTCTTCGAACTCTGAGGAAGTAGAGACTTGTCTGCTTGCTGCAATTACTAAATTCTTTTATTCTACAAATAATTATAATTGGTAGTTCTGACACCTTCAATTTTAATTTTTTTAGGAATACTATTAAATTGAGTATTCTTCCAGTTTTGTCTGAGAAAATACTAACTGCATATATTTAATAGGAGTGGAGAATCTGAACTGAGTCTAAAGCATCTGACTGTACTTCTTTAGATATTATGAAATAATATCTATGAAATCACAGCTACCATTTGAGTCCGGTGTGTCAGACATGGTGCTAAGAACCGTCTACATGTTATTTAAGGCTTACATCACCCACGGGGGTTGGTGGTAGTAGCCCTCCTCTAGTGCTGTCAGAAACATGATCTCCAAAACGCAAGTAACTTGCCTAGTTGTTATAGTAACCGTTGGGCAGTGATGATGCCTGTCTAAAATTCTTAGTAGCCTGAATCTAGAAACTGCCTTTATCCACTCACTGTATGGCCTTCAGATTTTGTATGTGAATGAATCACTGTTCCCAAAGTATTTTCTGTATTTTTCTTACGAAGTTCCAAAGAAGAGGGTTTGATCATCTCTTAATAATTAACTTTTAGGATACAGATGAAACAGAATGTCTATTTGTATTAATTTAATTACTGAAAATCATAAAATTTTATTCCCCACTTTACCTGCATTTTTAACATCAGTGTTATTTTCCTAAGTAGAAGACCTTGAGTCATCTGACACAGTTTTCTAGAACACATACACTTCCATTTCAGTTAGTTAACATACAGTATTTTTGGAAACTGTGTGTCGCCATACCACAGTTTTATCCCAGCCTCAGTTTACATAACAGTATTTTTAAAAGTTTTCTCTTTCGGGTGTATGTTCAGCCTCCCATGTAACCGCTTAACTGCATCACCCTTTAAAATAATCTCCCCCAGGCTGGTCTCCAGTGACAGATGATTTAACACTTTGGATTTTGAGGTTGTGTTTCAGTCTTGGAGGTACTTTCGGTCCCAGGAAGAAGGAGCAGACTGTGCATCTCCCTGCTGTAGTGTCACCCTTCAAAGTCCTGGCCTTATGGGGAGCTGGTGAGGGAGAGTGGCTCAGAAAGGGAGGAGAGGGAAACTGCCTGAGAGAAAAATGAGGGATCCTTTCCCCATAATTGTAGCCAGTAGCTAATAGCTAGATTTGTAACCCTTCGTTCATCCTGGAGAACCACGTGACATGTTTTCTAGAGAAAAGTAACCTACTTCTGGATGTGAAACAGATATTCTTCGAGCTTTTAGGAACCTCTGGCATTTATTGGTGCTATAACAAGAAGGTGGGTTATTATACAGTATAAACATTTTTCTTGATTTTTCAACTCAGAATGGCAAAAGAAAGAGAAGGGAACTTGGGGAAAGAAAAAAAAAAAGTCCCAGAGCATCTACAGTCAGAAAGATCTAGTTCAATTAACTTTGTTTCTGGCCGTTTCACAGACGTTTCCTTTTTCTTCTAAAGTTTAGCCGGAGGCTCTTGCTCCCCCACTGTATGTCTGTTCAGCACTTATATTCGGTTCTGATTTTCTAGGACGTCTTAGGTATGTAGAGTTACCGTACAGCGACTTTTTTTTTTCTTTTCTTTTTTTTTGCAGTAAAATGTAGGAGTACATTCTCTGCCGGTGGGTAAATAATAGTAAATTTCCTTTCTCTTGAACTTGAAATAGGTAATGAAGTTTCCTATTCAGTTTCTTGACACCAGTATGTTCCCGCTGCCGTGCCCAGCTCAGAGAGCAGGCCTGGGTCCTGACTCACAGGCGGATGTTGGTGAAGGGAGTGCAGTGTGATGAGGGGACCCCTGTGGCATAACCGAGAACAGCCAGTCTGGTCTAGTCTGTTCTAGACATCAGGCCACCTGGTTAAGTGTGTTGGTTTTGCTAGGCCCCAGGTCTACCTGCTTCTCACTTCCAGGTCAAAATTCTCTTGTCCTGAAGTCATTATTCATCTCAAATCATAAATTTAGCTTCCTTGGAGTCAGTGTAAACTTCCATGGTGATGCCTTTCTCTTTTTTTCTCTCTGCCTGCGTTAGTTCTCAGAAACTTAAAAGTGGCTGTTTCTCTCCCTGTAGTGCTGTGAGCTGAATTAGTTTATTCTGTTTTCTTAGCCTGTTTTTTCAAAGTTCTTTTTCCCGGACCAGTACACTAAGGATCACATTCCCGTTGCCTAGCCTTTACTGCACCTCTCAGTAAGTTATAACACAAGTGCATTCAGAATTCAGTTAATCTCTGTCCCGATACTCTATGACAAAGTTCACCATCACTGGGGCTGGGGCACTTTTTCACCCAGGCGAGTCTGCTGGGCCCTTGGCAGCCTGCAGCGTAGGCCTTGCAAGGTTGACACGCCAGGATGTGCTTGGTCCTGCTGCAGCTCATCACCTGCCAGCTGGGCCGTCATGTCGCTGTCACTATGCTCAGGTCGCCGGCTCCTCTGCAGGAGCTGTGGATGCAGGGCCGGTATTCCAGGTGGCGGCCTTTCTTCTTGGCCTGCCTGCTCCAGAGTTCTCTTTCCTTTATAGAAACTCAGTCTTGTAGAAAATCGGATCAAACAGAAAGGGTCACAGATTGTTTTCACAATAGATTCATAATGATGCATGTCCATTTTGAAATAACCATGTAGGCGGTGAAGGTATTTGGACATTTTTCGTCTTGTATACTTTTTATTCAGGAGTCTTACGTTCATCTGATTTTGCTCACCTAACGAGCATGGCTTACAGCAAATAAACCTAAATGTACAGAAGTATCTTTTCCAAATGTATGCGACTGTTCATACATATATATATGTCCATACTTTCAGAGTACGGTTCTGAAGGATGTAACTGGTTCACAGAAGGAAGAAATGCAAATGGTCAGTAAGCATATAGGAAAATTTTCAACCTCTTAATTATTAAAGAAATGAAGAATTAAAAATTTTTTAAACTTATGTTGAAAACATTTTTAAAGAAATGTTCGTAGCCAGTATTGGCCAGAGTGAAGGGAGTTGGAGCCCCTGCGGTCAGGTGGGAGTGTTAGTTTGCTATGATCTTTCTGGAGAAATTTAGAAATATAAAGACGTAAAAATGTACTTTGGTCTGGTGATTTTTTAACTTTTAACTCTGTCCTAAGGAAATAGTTGTGTCCAAATTGTATGTGCAAGGTTGTTCGGCATACTTTAATAATAGGAAACAACAGAAAACAACCTCAGCCTTCAACATTAAGGACTTGGTATAAAATAGCTATAAACAGCCATTAAAAATTCATTGAAGACTATTCATTGACATGTAATAATGTTCGTAATAACGGGGAAAGCAGGGTAGGAAGTGGTCTGTGTGCTGTGAACCCTCACGGCATCCTCTCTGCTTTTGAAAAGCTTTCCGTAGTATTGAAAGTGGCTATCCGTATGTATTGGGCTTATAGATGACTTAAAAAAAAAACTGATCTGTGCTTTCTGGATTTTCAGTATAGAACATGCATTTTAAAATACAGTTATTTCGTTTTTGCTGGTTTTCCTTATGCAAATATAGGTCCTAGTTATTATACTTACTTGCAAAATCCTCCCTACCTTTCATTACTGACATCGTACTATTAAAATAGTTTATGGGATTGAGAAATTTTATCTATCTTTGAGAGAGAACCCACAGAAATGATAATTATATTGCATAGTTGTCTCTAGAAGCAACTTTTTTGGTTTATTAGTATAAATGTGGTATGTTCAGCTTTTATCTTCTAAATCTGATTCATAGTGAATATACTTAGAGCACTTTGAGCATTGTTGAGACAAATTTTATAGTTAATCACAGTCCATTGCATGGAGTCTCTGCCTTTGAAATAAATGTGAACTTACTTGCTTCGTCTGGGATTTTCCTTTTCAACGCTGTACCTACCACAGCCTAGAGAGAACTTGATTCTTTTATAACTTTACAGGCGACAGTGCGGGATGGTAGGCAGGCCTGCCTCTCCTGCCACTGGCTGCAGGTGGGACGTTTGTTGACACGAAGATAGGAAGTATTTTCAACACAACTTTTAGTGCAGAGCCTTTCCAAATGATTTTCATACAAGCAATTGCTTAAATTTCCACTAAGTTCAGTTGGATGAAGAAGTGGTAGTAGAAAGTGGTTCCGTTCTGTTTAGTTTTGCTTCTTCAATTGACTTGTCTTTTACAAAATGAAAATGCCTTGAGTTTGGTAGTAACTAAAAGTCACAAATTGATTCCCCAGATGTGTTGACTTTATGTAGACGGCCTGGTGCCGTGTGGTAACAGACAGTGGGGGCATCTGCCTTATCCTAAAGCGTTTGCAGGCTCCCTTGGCCTCACAGCTGGGACAGCGTGTCGTCACACGCAGCGCCTGGGATGACAGCGGCGGGAGATGGCTGCATGTCACCCGACCCCTTTCGCGGTGACTTGTCGCAACCAATCATGCAAGAAGTGTGTTTTGGCAAATGACGGAGCAGTTCTAGGATACGGAAGAGTCGTAGGCCCATTTCGGAGGCAGAACCAGGCTCGGCTCTCGAACACCAAGTGCTGCCAGGCCACCGTGCCATCCTGGCCGCCTGCAGAGACCCCAGGTGTCTGCCTAGGGTCCCACTTACTGCCCGCCTCTGGCCGTGTTGCCAAAGGAACTCTTCCAGGGAACCTTTTGAAAACAAGCTCAAAGTTTTAAAAGTCAGATACGGGGGTTTGTCAGGCTCTCGCTGACGTACTGTAAAACAGCCACCCGCTGACTACTGAAGGAAGCTTCTGTTTAATTGCCTGTTAGGTTTTTAGTTTACTTTTACCTCTAGAGGGTTTTTTCCCCTTATTTCCTCTTAATTCCCATATTTAACTTTTCTTCATATTCTATTTTGTTTTTGCTTTAAAAATCATTTTAGACCTGACCATTTTACTTTCAAATCTGAGTCATATTTACTGAGTTTTTACAGTCATCACTTAGAGTCAATGCCTTGTTGACACGCAGCTGCCCGTGTCGGAAGGGCGGGTGGTACAGGTGGGCTTGGGGCGGGGACCTGCAGGAGGAGCCCCTGCTCTTCAGCCAGAAGCCTGAGGTCGGTGGTTTCCCACAGTGGAATGAACCACCCCCAGCAATCGCGGGCCACCCCCCTTCCAGAGCCCCCCTCAGGCCCGGCTGGTCCTCCCCGTCCAGGTGACACGCGGGACGTACCAGTGACGTGTGTGGAGGGCCGGTCCCCTGCACAGACGACTTCTCCCTGCAGCTTCTTTTTTTTTTTAATTAAAAAAAATTTTTTTAATTTATTTATTTTTGGCTGCGTTGGGTCTTCGTTGCTGCGCGCGGGCTTTCTCTAGTTGTGGCGAGCGGGGGCTACTCTTCATTGCGGTGCGCGGGCTTCTCATCACAGTGGCTTCTCTTGTCGCGGAGCGCGGACTCTCAGCGTATGGGCTCAGTAGTTGAAGCATGCAGGCTCAGTAGTTGTGGCTCGCGGGCTCTAGAGCGCAGGCTTAGTAGTTGTGGCACATGGGCTTGGTTGCTCCACGGCATGTGGGATCTTCCCGGACCAGGGCTCGAACCTGTGTCCCCTGCATTGGCAGGTGGATTCTTAACCACTGCACCACCAGGGAAGTCCCCTCCCTGTAGCTTCTGATACGCATTAGGAGTCTGCTTTTTCCTTTTCTGATAGCATTTCCCCACACAGTTGATTTTAAAGCCAAGATAAAACACTACAAAGTGAAGATTGCACATCATTAGAGCTCCGTGGGTCCATCTAGGTGGGAGGCCGTGGGTCTCGCCTTTCTGCTGACACAGCCTGGGCTCAGAGCGCAGCTGGTGCCGTTCTTTTGTGAAAGGCGTTCACGACTCCGTCAGAAGCATCCACCGGTTGGTATCTTCCCGATAAACTTTGTGTCAGTTTCCTCTTCAGGAAAACAGCCAGCATGGGCCCCCAGGCCAGCATCTTCTATGAGGCATAGCCCAGCTTCGGGCTGAAGTCTTCCACAGTCAGGCGCAACTACCCATTTGGGGGCTTTTTAATAATTTTTGTTTTTTAGACAAATAATCCTGTAGTAAAATCTAGAGGTTTAAAAGGACACACAGTGAAAAGTACGAGTTCTTTCCATCCACATGTCGTTCATGTCTCTCAGCCCCCGGGAAGTCCCTGCACTGCTGTCTTGGGTACATCTGTCTGAGTGTTATCTACACACACATACATCGTACAGAAAACGAGTGTTTGTATGTAACTTAGAAATAACCTTTAACAGCATTTCCCAAGTGTAAGTAAACATGTACCTGTGATGGTTCCCTGGTCATCAGTCTTTGCAGAGCACTTTCTCTGAATCCTCCCCGTGAGTGTGAGAAATGGTCTCGTCGTGATACCATTTTTAGCTTATATCTGAGCACTTGTAATTGTTCTTCTGTGCTCTGGAAACAGACGTCTTTATAGAGACAATAGGAAAATTCATTTTTCCTTGATTCCTTTGATAGTATTTGTACTATAGTAAGGAGTAGGAATTGCCCTAACAGTTAGTTCTGTTACTTAAATGCTATTAGAAATGCGGAAGATAAATACTCTGAAACTGGAATTAATTTTGGCAGGTAGTCCTGCAGATGTGAAATATGTGCATTTCTAATAATGCATGGTTATTTAAGTAAGTTTTAGGATGCTGACATAGACACAATAATTTTGTGCCCTGTCTTTTTTTTTTTTTAAATAAATTTATTTATTTTTGGCTGCATTGGGTCTTCGTTGCTGCGCGTGGGCTTTCTCTAGTTGCAGTGAGTGAGGGCTACTCTTCGTTGTGGTGCGAGGGCTTCTCATTGCAATGGCTTCTCTTGTTGCGGAGCACGGGCTCTAGGTGCGTGGGAATCAGTAGTTGTGGCACACGAGCTTAGTAGTTGTGGCTCGCGGGCTCTAGAACACAGGCTCAGTAGTTGCAGCGCGTGGGCTTAGTTGCTCTGCGGCATGTGGGATCTTCCCAGACCAGGGCTTGAACCCGTGTCCCCTGCATTGGCAGGCGGATTCTTCACCACTGCACCACCAGGGAAGTCTTGTATCCTATCTTATTTTTGTGTTCTGTAAATATTATTTGGGCTTGTATTTTTTATTTTTCTATTACGTTTCAGGTCTTCGCATAAGCTATCTCAAATCCCTAGTGAAGTGGGTGGTGGGGGATGTGTGTGTGTGACGGAATATTTGATGGTCCCGTTTCATGAATTAGGAAGTATATTACGATGGGTAGTACAGAGGGGATGCTCAGAGGAGGAGGGAGAAGGATTCTGACACTTCCAAGGTTGGAAAGTTTCAAGAACTAGTAGAGGTTAAGTGGGCCTCAAAGGATGAGTATAGATAAGGAGAAACAAAGGGATGAAAGTCTTGCAGAGTTTTGCTGGAGGGAGAAAGATGAACGTGAAAGTGGGAGGTAGCACTTTGAGAGAACAGGATGCTGGTCAGCTTGAATAGATGCTGTAAGAATGGCTACCCAAGTTAGTTTAACTGGCTTTAATAAAGAGTGACTCCAGATTCTGGTGAACCTTGAATACCAGGTAAATGAGTTTGTTTGTTTGTTTTACAGTGTTGTGGGTCCATAGAGATGGATATATGACTTGATAACTAATGACTTTAGGAGGATGAATCTGGAAACCAGATGGGATTAAAACAGGAAAGATATCAAAGGCACAGAAAGACCAACTTGGTTTTAGTAATCCAAGTGTGGTGTTGTGTAAGTTCTGAACTAGGGTAGAAACAGGAAACAAAAGGAGCAAATTTCTGGGCTTCTGGTTGAAGATGAAATTTATGTTTTGACCTTCTCATTTGTGACATCACTAAAATGATAGTAAAATAATTTTTAAATCAATGAAGACAAAGAATGGAAGAAAACAGACATCATAGATGAGAATTTAACAGTTTTTTTTTTTGGAGAATGAAAAGCAGATAGAGTCACAGTACTGATCACCAGGGTATAGGAAGCCTCGCTTTACAGGGTACATCCCCAGAGGAGAGCACCGCTGGCCCTGCAGGACTGGAGAAGCTTGGGACCTGAAGGCTCCGGTTTGGCAGAAGGTGGAGGCGTGAGACTGGGCGGTGCTTGGGAGGTGAGGGATGGATTCAGAATCCGTGAAATTGAAAGCCTGTCATTTCCCTCTACTCAGGTATAGAACACATGGTAGTCAAGAGTCTGCATCCCAAGCAGAAGATTTGTTGCTTCTATGTAGAACACGTTGAATGGGACCGCTGCAGAAACTTGGGAACAGGAGGCCTAGCAGAGGTTGTCACGAATAGGAAGCAACAACAGTGGCTATGATAGAAAGTTGGCCTTTAGAGTGATTGGTCCCTAATTCCATATATTCAGAATACTGGTGTTGATGCTAGAGACAGAACAGTGCTCTGGAAAAATTGAACAGCCCTGAAAAATAAATGCATTTATTGACATGAAAGGTGAGCCATTCAGAACTGTGGCCTACCAGCCTCACTCAGGCCAGTGGTGTTTCCAGTTAGTTTTTTAGTACCTTATCGTTATTAGTACTAAGGATTAATAGTTGTATGAAAGAACAGAATACACACACAAAGAATAAAAGGGAACAGGAAGAAACTGATAATACAGGGAAAAGAAGAATATGTTTTAAAAAGTAACATTGTCTGATATGAGAAGCTTCTCATTATGACAGTAAGTTAGGAACAGGATGCTGTGAGAAAAGAACTCACATTTGAAATGGTAACTGAGATTTTAAAAAGAAGAACAATTGAAGACCTAGAAGGACAGTAAAAAGTAAAATAAAAGGACAAGTAGCTTTGGAGACAGGAGTCACCCAGGAGGCCTAGTATCTGACTGTTAGGAATTCTAGAGAAAAACAGGGGAAGAAGATTTTTTTGAATTTATAATATTTTTAATAGAGAGTGAAAAGTAACTTCCCAGACCTGAAGGTGCTATATCTCTAGTGCCCAAGATAATAAAGGAAGAAAAGATCGATCCCACAATTTCTGTGCACAGAGAATTAAGAGATATCCAACAACCTGTGGACTGAATTTGAGAACAGGATGCAGTTCCTGGGTTAGTGTCGCCCAGTGGATCTAGAGAGCAGTCTGTCTAAACTGAAGCTAGAAGACTGGGGAGCTGTTGCAATTGCTGCTGGAATTAAGACCATAAGTGTGTTGAGTGGAAGGAACCCAGCCTTCAGTTACCAAGAGTAGCATGTAAGGCATATCAGAAGCCCTAAGCCTGTCATTATGAAGAGGCACAGTTAAGGGAAATGAACATAATTTAGCAGCCTCAAATATTGAAATAGTTGGAGTCTGACCACCTGTCTTAAGTGATTAGCCCGTCACAATGTAATTAGCCGGGAGCACCGTTATTACAGTAAGTCTTAATAAAAGGACCAAAGTGGTACACAGGCATTTGTTCAGCAGTTTTACGAATGACTGGTTTTGTATCTTTGCTTTTGATTTTAGGTAATAAAGCATGTCTAATTGTCTTTAGCAAATGACATCAGAGGCTCAAGTGTTCTTTATGTTTTGTTTTGAAGGTGGTTATATGTTATTTTCTGTCTTGGAGTTTTCAACCTTTTATTTATTTTTGATAAATTTATTTATTTATTATTTTTTGGCTGCGTTGGGTTTTTGTTGCTGCTCAGGCTTTCTCTAGTTGTGGCGAGCGGGGGCTACTCTTCGTTGCGGTGCGCGGGCTCCTCACTGCGGTAGCTTCTCTTGTTGCGGAGCACGGGCTCTAGGCACGCGGGCTCAGTAGTTGTGGCGCACGAGCTTAGTTGCTCCGTGGCATGTGGCATCTTCCCAGACCAGGGCTCAAACCCATGTCCCTGCCTTGGCAGGCGGATTCTTAACCACTGCACCACCAGGGAAGTCCCTCAACCTTTTATTATAAAAAATTTCAAACATACAAAGAAGTCAGAAGAATTTTAGAGTGAAGACCCATTTAACTGAACTTGCTTAATTACATATCTGTCTATCCTGAATTCCCATATCCATCCATCCATTTTACTTCCTACATTTCAGAGTAAGCTGTAGACATCAATGCACTTCTCCCTAAGTGCTTAGGCATCTACATCATTGGAGTTTGATACTTGCTTATAGTTTCCAGTAGGTAAGTTTTGACTAACACATTTGCCCAAGTAACCCAAAGCCCTACCAAGTTACAGGGCATAATCATCCCCACAGAAAGTTCCTTAATGCTTCCCAGTTAATCCTGGCCTCCCCCAAGGTAACCACCATAGATTAGTTTGGCCTGTCCTAGAAGTTCATCTAAAGGAAAGTATGTACCAAGTGGTTCAAAGGAAGTGTGAACCACTTCATGTAAGGCTGCTTTCACTCAATATTTTTGAGATTTAGCCATGTTATCATAAGTAGCAGTAGTTTCCCTACCCCCCTTTTTTTCTGCTGAGTAATATTCCATTGTATGAATATGACAGTTTCTTAATTCATTCTTCTAATGACAGATACCTGGGCTGTTTCCAGTTTTGGGCTGTAATGAATAAAACTACTATGAACATCTAAGTGGAGATCTTTTATATCTCTTGGGCAGACACGTAGCAGTGGGATTGCTGGAATGTATGGTAATAGTATGTTTAACTTTATAAGAAACTAGCCAACTATTTTTCCAAAGTGGTTGTATCATTTTGAATTCATGTGAGCAATGTTTCTGAGTTCTAGTTGTCCTACAGTTTTGCCAGCATCTGCTCGGAATGTCATTCTCTTTAATTTCAGCCGTTCTTGTGGGAGTGTTGTGGTATCTCCTGGTTTTAATTTGCATTTCCCTAGTGATTAATGATGTTGAGTCCTTCTCATATGCTAGTTGACCATTTGTATGTGGTCTTTTGTAAAGCATCTGAGTCTTTTACTTTTTTTTTTTTAAACTTTTGGGTTAATATCCTTTTTATTATTGAGTTGTAGGAGTTCTTAATATATTTAGGATGCCAGCATTTCATCATATTATCAAGATATGGCTTGCTACTATTTTCTCCCAGTTTGAGGCTTGCTATTCCTGTTCTTAATGGTGTCTTTGAGTGAGCAGGTTGTTTTTATTTTGAGGAAACCTAATTTGTTTTATTTTCTTTTACAAGTATCATCCTCTGTGACCTATAAGAAACCTTTGCCTAGATGACAAAGATACTGTGTTTTCCTCTTGAGGCTTTATGGTTTGGGCTTTTACATTTAGGTCTGTGATGCATCTTGAGTTAACTTTTGTGTGTGGTGTGAGGTAGGGCTTGAGGTTAATCTTTCCCCCATGTGGTTCTCCAGTTATTCCAGCGTCATTTGTTTCCCCCAGTGTGTTGCTTTGGTGCCCTCGTTAAAACTAAGTCACAATATAAGTAGGTTCTATTTCTAGAATTCTGTTTCACTGATATGTATCCATCCTAAAGGAATGACATACTACTAATTTGATTTGTTTCTATTTTGTGCAATATGTTTACATCTATATTTATGTGGGATTATTGGTTGGTGTTTTCATTTTTCTGTAATTTCTTAATTACTGTATGTATGAAAACTCTTGAAGTCAGGTAGTATAGGTCTTCCAACCTTGTTCTCCTACCCCAAGGTTTTTGACTGTTCTAGGTCCTTTGCATTTCTCTATAAGTTTTATTGTCAGCTTGTCAATTTCTACTCTGTTAGTTTCTGGATTACAATTGGGATTACACTGAATATTTTTTAATAGCAGTTTTATTGAGATACAATTCACACGCCATACAATTCATCCATTTAAAATGTACATTTCAGTGGTTTTCAGTATATTCACAGATATATTCAATCACACATTTTAGAACATCTTCATCATCTCAGAAAGAAACCTTGTACCCTTTAGCTATTACTCCCTTAGTCCCCCGCCTCCATGCTCATCTACTTCCGGTCTATAGATCTGTCTATTCTGAACGTTTTATGTAATGTAATCATATAATATGTGGACTGAAGTGTATGCCCCCCAAAATTCATATGTTGAAGCCCTAACCCCAGTTTTATAGTATTTAGATGGGACCTTTAGGGAAATAAGCATAAATGAGGTTGTAAGGTAGGGCCCTGATCCTATGGGATTGGTGTCCTTATAAGAAAAGGAAAAAATACCAGAGAGCTCTCTCTCCAAGGACACAGGGAGAAGGCAGCCATCTGCAAGCCAGGAAGAGAGGCCTCACCCAAAACCAACCCTGGCACCTTGATCTCGCACTTCTAGCCTCCAGAACTCTGAGAAAATTAACTTCTGTTGTTTAAGCCACCCAGTCTGTGGTATTGTGTTATAGTGAACTGAGTAGACTAGTTCTGTGTCTGGCAGCTTCCACTTTACCGTGTTTTCAAGCCGCATCCATGTGGTGGCATACATAACTGCTTCATTTGTTTTTATGGCCAAATAGTATTCCACTGTGTAGATATAGATATTACATTTTGTTTATCCATTCATCAGTTAGCTACTTTGTAGCTATAATGAATAGTGCTGCTGTAAACACTTCTGTACAGGTTTCTATATGGATATGCTTCTATTTTTCTTGGTTAGATACCTAGGCGTGGAATTTCTAGGTCAGATGGTAGGTCTATGTTTAACCATTTGCAAAACTGCCAGAATGTTTTCCAAAGTGGATGATAATACTGTTTTACTTTCCCACCAGCAGTGTGTGAGGGGTCCAGTTTCTCCACATCCTGACTAGCACTTGTTACCATCTGAGTTTTTTGATTCTAGCCATCCTAATGGGTATGAAGTGGTGTCTTATTATGGTTTCGATTTGCATTTCCCTGATGACTAATGATGTATCTATTGGCAATTTTTATACATTCTTCAGAGAAATGTCTGTTAAGAGCCTTTGCCCATTTTTTAATTGGATTGTCTTTTTATTATTGAGTTGTGAGAGTTTTTTACATATTCAAATAGTTTATCGGATAAATGATTGATAAATTGTTTTCTCTCAGTCTGTGGATTGTCTGTTCGTTTTCTTGATTGTGTTCTTTGACACGAAAAACTTAAATTTTGATAAAATCCAGTTCATTTTTTTCTCTGGTTGCTCATGCTTTTGATGTCATATATGAGTCCCTTGCCAAGTACAAAGTCATGAAGATTTATTTTTATGTTTTCTTCTAAGAGTTTTATAGTTTTGGCTCTTAGTTCTAAGTCTTTGATCCATTTTCAGTTAATTTTTATATACGGTGTGAAGTAAAGGACCCCTTCATATATTTGCATGTCACTATATAGTTGTCCCAGCACCATTTGTTGAAAGACCATTTTTCCCCCCATTGAATGGTCTTGGCACCCTTGTCAAAAATTAGTTGTCCACAGAGACATGGGTTTATATGTAGATTCTCAATTCTGTTCCGTTGATATATGTGTCTATCCTATGCCAGTACCTCACTGTCTTGATTACTGTAATTTTGTAGTAAGTTTTGAAATCATGAAGTGTAAGGGCTTCAACTTTGCTCCTTTTCAAGATTGTTTTGGGTCCCTTGCAATTCCATATGAATTTTAGAATCAGCTTGTCACTTCCTACGAAGAAGTCAGCTGGGATTCTTCTGATAGGGATTGTGTTGAATCTGTAGATCAATTTGTCATCTTAACAATAAGAAGTATTGTCATCTTAATGTCATCTTCACCTATTCTAGTGTAAGTATTTGAAGGTACCAATTTCTTTGTAAGGATTTTTAGCTTCATTCCACAAATTTTGATTTGTTGTATTTTCATTATCATTTAGTTCAAAATAATTTATGTCTTGTTCTTTGACCCTTGGGTTTTATAGAAGTGTGTTGTTTAGTTAGAAATATTAGAGGTTTTCCAGGGTAGCTTATTGTTGCAGATTTCTAATTCCATTTTGGTCAGAGAATAAACTCTATATGAGTTCAGTCCTTTAAAATGTATTGAGGGCCGTTATGGCCCAGAAAACGGCCTATTTGGTGAGTGTACAATGTACTGTTGAAAAGAATGTGAATTTGTTGGGTGTAGACTGGGTCAGGATCCTATTGGCTTGTGGGAGATGATTATGCACATCTCTCCCCAGCTCCCTGTCAGTAATGTCATGTTGGTAGCTTGAAATCTGCCGTGGAGGGAGTCTTACCCCACAGATAGCTGCTAAGGCTACAGTTGGGGCTTTTTTCTTTTCTTCTTTGAGAGAGACAGTTTACTAGCATCCACTGGGTATAGAATTAGGTGAAGGTGATTGATAGTGTCAGTCAGGTCGTCTGTGTCATGACTCCTTTCCCCCCTTCCCCGCCTGTGGTCTAGTTGCTGAGAGAGGGATTTTTAATCTTATCCTATGATTGTGGAATTGTTTTTTTCTCCCTTTACTCTGTCATATTTTGCTTCATGTATTTTGAAGCTCTGCTATTAGGAGAACATACATTTATGATTATGTCCTTTTATTATTATGAAATGTCCCTCTTGTCTTTGGTAATACTTTGTCTTGTTGAAGTCTGTTTTGTCTGATACTGTTGTAGCGTCTTCAGCCTTCTTATGCTTAGTGTTTGCATGATAATCTTTTTCCATCTATTTACTTTCGATTAGTCTGTGTCTTTATATCTAAATTGTGTCTCTTAACAGCATATTGAAAGGTCTTGCTGTTTTGTCCCTTCTGATCATTTCTGCCTTTTGACTGTGGGTTTCAGTCTACTGACATTTATTATAAGTATTAATAGGTTGGTTTTTAGGCCTACCATCTTATTATTTTTTCTGCCCTGTAAAAAAATTTCTCTGTTCCTGCTTTCCTCTCTTCTTTTGGATTATTTGAATTTTTTCAGAATTGCATTTTAATATATCTGCTGGCTTTTTTAGCTATTCCTCTGCTGTGTGTGTGTGTGTGATTGCTCTAGGGAGTACAATATGTATCCTTTTATTTCTTTTTTAATATGCTGCTTAGAGTTGATATTGAATGACATCACAGAAAACATAGAAAAACCTTGTAACTGCAGTGTTCCATTTACTATCCCAAGCTCATCCTTTATATTACATCTAAATAGTTTTAAGACCCACAAGGCAATATTATAAATTTTAGTTTTAAATCATTCTTTGTATTTTAAAGAATTAAGAAAAATAGTATTTTATATTTGCCCAAATATCTACTACTTCTAATGCTCTTCATTCTTTTCTGAAGATCCAAGATTCAGCCTGATACCAATTCCTCTCTACCTAGAATTTAAGTCTGTACTATGTGAAGTCTCTAAGTTTTATTTTATTTGAAATTACCTTTATTTTGCCTTCCTTTTTGAGGAATATTTTCACTGGATAAAGAATTTTGGGGTTGATAGGTTTCTTTTTTTCTTTCAACACTTAAAGATGTTATTCCACTGTCATTTGGCCTTTGTAGTGGTGATATTCTTTTGCCGTATGTTACAAGTCTACTTTTAATATTTTTTCTCCCCTTTAGTTTTCAGCAGTTTTTTTTTTTTCCCCTCTTTCTTCTTCAGAATTGATCATTTTTGTTGGTCTGTCTTCATGAGTCTTATTTCGTTTCCACTCTGCTCTCAAGCCCATCCACTAAATAACTTATTCTAGGTAATATGTATTTCAGTTCTGTAATTTTTATTTGGGTTTTTTTTTCATAGTTTGTTTTTTACTGCAATTAATTTTCATTTGTTATGAGCCTGTTTTTCTTTGTGTCCTTGAGTATAGCTATAATAGTTGCTTTAAAATCCTTGTCTCCTAATTTGGAGACAGGTCACCTCCAGGTTGGTCTCTGTTGCTTTTCTCTTGAGTGCGTCTCATTTTCCTTTCTTAGGTCTATAGGCTTGGGTTGTGCCGTTCCCTTCTTCCAAGACTAGGATACTCTGCAGTATAAGCCACCTTTTGGTTGCTCTCTGGTGCCTTCAGACAGTTCTTTTTACACTTTTTCAAGTTTATCGTTACTATCCCACAGAAACGTGGTTAGATACGTTGGTACTGATCGCAGAACCAAAGTTTAAGTAGAACCTGAAGTTTCAGCGGCAACTCCCGCAGGCTCCACAGTGACATGGGCACTGCCGTGGCAGGATTGGGTTGGGGGTGGCCACGAGAGAGGCTTTCTGTTGGCAGGAATTCAGTAACTTACGCGAAGATTAATTAGTCAAAAGACAATACAGGCGTATGATTTGAAGATGTGTCTATTTGCCTGAAAAAGAAGAACTAAATCAAGAAACAGTTAAAAGCGGTTGCTGCTGTGGGTTGGGAGGGGTGGATCATAGCACGCTTGCTTTTTATTATAAGTTCTTCGTTATTTCATCTAATTTAGATGTAAGTTGATAGAAGGAAACCTAAGTTTTATAAAGCAGGACAGCTCCTAGCCACTACTGTCTCTAGTCAGCACTGTCTCATGTTTTCCGTGCCTGGTTGGATAATGGTGAGTGTGATGCTAATTTGGGAATGAATGTTAAACTGTGGGTAGAAATTTTAAAAGAGCTTTTAAGGGCTTTTTTTTTTCCCCCATTAAAATTTTGCCGTTTAGTCTGTTCTGTGAGGCCCAGGGTTCCTTGCATTGTTTCCAGGTCCTCTTTGAGGAGGTGAGGCTGAAAGGAAGTAATGGTGGGGTGAGAGTGTGTGTTCTGGGCACAAAGAATACTTTGTGAAGAAGAAAGAATTCTGTAGTTAAAAGTTTTTAAAAACCCTTGCTAGCCCTGCTCTCCCAAAGTAATGACTATTAATATCTGGACAGATACATAAACTTTATCTGCATGTCCAAAGGAACCACACTGAAATGCTCATTTCTAAGTTGTGCTTTACACTTTTATCTTTTCAACGTCTTTCTGTATGGATCTATGCATGTCCCACGTTCCTTGACTCCAGGGCTGAGTGCACCCCTAGTGGGCGGCATGGCTCCCTGGTTGGTCAGGTGCTCATTACCTGCACCTGTGCCGAGTTACCTGCCCCGCCCCCACCCTTGTTCTTAGCCTGCAAACCATTAAGGACCATTTTGAAGAGTATGGCCGGAAAGAACAAAACCTTTTAATATCAAGCCAAGCTCAGGATGGGAGCAGATTAGAAAGAAACCCCACCGTGGGCTATGGGCTGTGGCCTGCTCTCAGCTTTTCTTTATTTGCTTACAAGAACGTTGTGATAAATCTTTTTAAGTCTAAACCGCTAATCTTTTAGTCAGTATAAAAAAATCCCATCTAAACGCACTGTGTCAGATTCTAATTGGCAGCATTTTCGTAGTGTTACTTAAAGTAATGATACATATTGTGACCAGAGTCTTGGATTAGATGAAATTTGGTAAATGTATTGCAGTTTTTATAACCACTCTATATTCTCTGACAGTATTAAAAGCGCCATATTGTATCCTCAGGTGAATCCAACAGTGTATTTAACTAATTATGTTTGACAAGTAGGTTGTTAGAATTCTTTTTATCATCTTCAGCAATGCTGTGATAGTTTGATAGCTAAATTAAAGTATTTGTATACTTCCATGATAATTTCACTATGATAAATGCTTGTGAGTATAATTACTATATCAAAAAGAATGCACTTGAATTTTGAATATTTCCAAATTATATTCCAGAAAAAAATATAACAGTGTGTGCTCTGACCTCCAATGGATAGTTGCTCCCATGTTCCTGCACTTTGGCTATCACTGGGTTTGACTGTTTTGTTTTGTTTTTAAAACCTTTGTTAATTTAGTAGCTAGAGATTAATATATTGCCGAGAAATAAAGGTCAGGCTGAAGTAGGTAACCTAAAAAATTCCCTAGAACCAAACACCTCGAACTGGGTGCTAGATACAAAGTGAGACTCTGTGCTGCCCGAGGATCTGGGTGAGAGGCGGGTAGGCTGGAAGCAGTGGTCACACAGAACAGGAGCAAAGCCTGCGCCCGGCCAAGAAGCTGATGTTTCCATGGAAATCTTTAGTGAAAAGGTGAACTGGAAAACAAAATAATCGACCCACTCTCCCAGGTGGGCCACTAGGAAAGTAGTTTGAGCCAAGGTCTGCATGTGAGGGGAGTGGAGGGGGAATCCGTCCTGAGAATTTGTCACCTCTGGTGTCTTTGAGTTTGTATTGCCAGCTTGCTGGGGGATTTCCCCAAGCTGGGAAATTAATGTGAAAGCCCCACTGAAAATGAGTTTTTAAAAAACCCCAAAGTTACAAAGTGAGGAGAGTCTCGGTCCACGTGAACAAGTCAGCATATAGAACAAACAGCAGAACTAGAGCCTCAAGAACTTCAAACAGAAAGGTCTTTAGAGAGCACTTCTAAGTGTATTAAAA
This sequence comes from Grampus griseus, assembly GCF_964374135.1. Lineage (NCBI taxonomy): Eukaryota > Metazoa > Chordata > Mammalia > Artiodactyla > Delphinidae > Grampus > Grampus griseus. Next base: position 7,380,210 of record NC_139003.1, on the reverse strand, counting down.
ACAATTAGTGGTGTAAAAGAGTCAAGAAGATAAAGGAACAAAACACTATGGACAATAAGACATCTTTTTAAAGAAATAGGGAAAATCTGCAAATGTAAAATAAAATTATTAAAGGTAGCAAATTTGACACAGCTGATAGAGAATTACTTAACTTGATGTGGTAGGTAGATCAAGAAAAATTAGAAAGTTTGAACAAAGATAAAGTGATGGAAGTAACTGAAGTTATAAATTGAGATAAGGAGGTGACATGAAAATGTAGCAGAGAAGCTAGGAGAAAATAGAAAGGGGACCAGAAGTGTTTGAAGAGGAAATGACCCAAGAATTTACCAGAATTGGTGAAAGCAAAATATGCATGCCAAATTTTAAGGTAACCATTACAAGAATTTGAATAAGATGTGTAACTCCAGCATAACAAAAGTACTACAGTGGAATAAGGAAACTATCGATCCAATATAAGAGAAAGGGGGAGAAAACAAGAAGCACAGAGAAAAAAAATTAAAATAGAAAATGCAAAATAAGGTGGTAGAAATTAATCGAGATAGCAGTAGAAAACAGTATAATCTTAAAACCAAACCTGCCCATCAGAGACTGTCTGACTCAATTTCTATTTTAAAAGTGAATCTTACTGTGGTGATTCACAGTAGACAAACCAAAACATAGAGATATAAAAGTTGAAAGTAAAGAGGTGGAATACAGGTATTTGAGATGAATTCTAACCAAAATATAGGAAAAACCATATTAACATCAGATACGATAGCTTTCTAAGGCCCTGTTGTTAAGAAAAAACATGGTTACTTTCTAATGATAAAAAAGAACAAGTTATCAGGAATATAATTCTAAATTTGTAAACTTATTAACAGGGCCTCAAAATATATGGCAGATTTTTTAGAGAATTATAAGACTCATTGACAAACCCATAACTGGTTAGGGGGATTTTAATAAAAATTTCTCAGTAGTTAATAAACAGACAAATCACTGGCAATACAGAACATCTGAAAAGCAAAAGTGACCAGCTTGCTTTAACAAACCATGTGTCCAGCAGTTAGAGAGTGGACATTTTTTCAAGCACATGTAAAGAAAAATCACTACATCTTCGGCTACAAGTCTCATTATATATTTTTTTAAACATCTTTTTTTTTTTTTAATTAATTTATTTTTTGGCTGTGTTGGGTCTTCGTTTCTGTGCGAGGGCTTTGTCTAGTTGCGGCGAGCGGGGGCCACTCTTCATCGCGGTGCGCAGGCCTCTCACTATCGCGGCCTCTCTTGTTGAGGACCACAGGCTCCAGACGCGCAGGCTCAGTAGTTGTGGCTCACGGGCCTGGTTGCTCCGTGGCATGTGGGATTTTCCCAGACCAGGGCTTGAACCCGTGTCCCCTGCATTAGCAGGCAGATTCTCAACCACTGCGCCACCAGGGAAGCCCACTCATCATATTTTAAAGAAACTATCCAAAAGATAACACTCTCTGATTAATTTTAAAAAGAAATTAAAGGGTTTTTTTAAAGGTTAAAAAAAAACACTTTGGAAATCTAAAAAATTCTAAACTCTTACAATCAAGATAACTAGCAATGGAAAAAAGAAAATATAACTGAATAAGGAAAATACATATCAGACTTAGGTGATGTAGCCACAGAGGTGTAGAGCAGAAAGTCTGTAGGATTTTTTTTGGTTTTTTGTTTTTTTTTAAATAAATTTATTTTATTTTTATTTTTGGCTGCGTCAGGTCTTTGTTGCTGCGCGGGGGCTCTCTCTAGTTGCGGCGAGTGGGGGCTACTCTTCGTTGCGGTGCGTGGCTCCTCATTGCAGTGGCTTCTCTTGTTGCGGAGCATGGACTCTAGGCATGCGGGCTTCAGTAGTTGTGGCTCGCGGGGTCTAGAGCGCAGGCTCAGTAGTTGTGGCACATGGGTTTAGTTGTTTCGTGGCATGCGGGATGTAACCCGACCAGAGCTCGAGCCCACGTCCCCTGCGTTGGCAGGCGGATTCTTAACCACTGCGCCACCAGGGAAGCCCAGAAAGTCTGTAGGTTTTAATGCTTATATTAAAAAGAGCAAAGAGGACAAATTACAAAGCTAAGCAACCAAACGAGGATTTATAGAAAGAGAGCAAACGTAAAGAAAGAAGTAGATTGGAAACAGTAGAAATACAGGTACAGTGATGAAAATGGATAAATCTCAAACTGGTTCCTTAAAAAGACTAATAGACAAGCCTCTGGCAAAATTAATAATAAAAATATTTTAAAAGGGGGACAATAAAATTAGCAGGCATTTTTTAAAAGAAGACTGAACTGGGCAGTGTACTTGAAAAGTTTATTGAAATGGACAGTTATCTAGAAGGTAGCAATACATATAGTCAGGAAAGGATAAGACCATTTAATATGTGGTTTGTGAACCGTTGGTTTTCTATGCAGAGAAATGTAAAATCACTTTTCTTCATGTTATATACAGTTTTAACCAAGGTGGATTAGAAATGTCAGATTTAAAAGAAAATACAGTAAAATCATGCCAAAATTTGGAACCTGCCAAAAGATCGTTAGCAGGGTCTAGCAACGAGAGAATGGATAAATCATAAATCTGTACTATACAGTACATTACATACAGCTGTAACTATCTCAAATGTTGTCAGAAACAAATTGGCAGAAGCAGATGTACAACGTGTTACAGTTTGTGTAATGTAAAATTTGAAAACATGCAAAATAATTTCATATATTGTTACACAGTAAAATATAAAACATTCATAGGAATGTTAGACACCAAATCACGGGGACATTTGCCCCTAGGGAAAGGGGGAGGAAGAGTGCGATGAGGGAAGAGTTCGTAGTGTGTCAGGTATACTCTGTATCATTTCATTTCCTAAAAAGTTGAGGGGGGTTTGGATGGAATGAGACAAGCATGGGAATGTAATAAGATTTGTCCAAACTAGGTCATGAGTTTGCAAGAGTTTGTTGTGTATTATAATCTGTGATTCTGTCTATATTTGAAATATTTAATAAAATGAGTCAGTGTTTTATGGCATAGTTCTTTGATTACCACTGAGATTGAGGGGTTTTTTAGGTTTTTGGCTACGAATACGTATTTCTTTTAGCTTTTGGATTTTCTGTTGGAATCCTTGTTTCTTTAGAGATTAATTTTTTTCACATTGTTTTAAATTACCTTTATTTATTAAAGGTAGTAACTTTAAGATATCTCTTACTAAAATAGTTACAGAATTTCAGATGAAGTGATTATATGACTTTGCTTAGAAAGGCCTTCTCCAACCTCAGATCAAGAAAGTATTTGTGTGTATATTCTTTGTTTTGTGGTTTCAGTTTGTATATTTTAATTCTTAATCTGTTTGTAATATATTTTGGAATATGAAATTTTTTTGAAATCACCTATAATGCCATTTATTCAATAATCTTTATCCGCTGACTTGAAATAGTTTTTATATAGCAAGTTCTTAAATACACCAGAATATTCTGTTTCATGATTTTTCTTTCTGTCTGAATCAGTATTGGTGTCTTTCTATTAATTTTATCCAAGTAAAGAATATGCAGATAAACTGAAATAGTATTAAAGGTTATATAAAAAAAGAGAGACCACATCTCCATCTCTCTCCGTAGTGCCTGGGTCCTGCTCTTTCCTGATTGGCCAGCTTTAGGCGTCCATGACTTTCAGTTGTAATAGAGGACTCCGTCTCTTTCACTGCCGTGTCTTCTGCTTTTCATTTTTCATTCTCAGAGGGTAGCTTTGGTTAAATCCACTTACAGATAATTTTAAAGTTTTGGTTATTTTTATATTTATGACATATGCTTCTGGAAATATTCATAGCTAAGCATTATAATAGACTATGGTTATAGCTTGTTGTTTTCCCTGAAGTAGGTAGTTGCTTTTTTTCTTTTCATTTGCAACCTTTTCTTTGTACATTTGCCAGTTCTTTTCTTACCTTCTAATATACTCTCAGAACAGTTTTCCACAAGGTAATGGCATTAGACGATCTTGAAGGTCCAGAGTTTTCTTGGTGACCTTCCTCCAGGATGTTCCATCCTCCTTGGCTGGCTGACTCTTAGCTTTATTGGTGTGTGAATGGGATCTTTTTTCCACTCTAACTTTAACAGGTTTTGGTTGATACATGGGAAACATTGATACTGAAGTATCTTATAAGAAAATATGTTCGTATTAATCACTGTTGACATTGATGATGCCTGTTGATTTCCTTGACTTTTCTCCAAGTCACGTTTATAACTACTGCACGAGTGTTCACCAGTCAAACCAGGCTCGAGGGGCTGGTGTCCCTCCTTCTAAATCAAAAAAGGGGCAGACGCCGGGGGGAGCTCAGTTTGTTGGCTTGGAATTGTACAAACGGCTTAAAGAATTTTTGAAGAATTACTTGACAAATCTTCTGAAGGTAAGATGTTTTATATGTATACTGAGCATTTATAAAAGAATGTAAAAACAGAAAAGGTAGTGAAATAATGATTCTATTGATAAGTTAAATCTTTCACTGTCATTGTTTCATTGTTTTTGGCGTTGACGTGTGCCTGAAGATGTTTTGCTCTTGCTTAGTCATTTACCTATTGTGAAGATGAAATCTTCATAAGCCCATATTCTGTTCTTTGATTTGTTAAATTAGAAGTTTTTGATAGCCTTTCACCATAGTAGTACTTTCCTTCAATTACTAACCATTTGGTATTTGGTGGTTAGAGATTGATGAACCTTTTTAAAGCATACGATTATGAAGTCAGATTACCTGTATTGTATTTTGAACCCAATGTGCTGTTCTGTATCAAAATGTATAAAAGACTGTAAGGTTATCCAGCCTTTGGTAATCACATTTTCCAATGTGTTCTTGCCTTTTCTACATGGCCTTGTGGTACATTTCAGAACTATAATGAAATTGTGCCCTTGGCTGGGTGGGTTTCGCCACGAACATTCATTCCTCCTGCTCTGAGCCTTTTGCTTGGACAGTGATGTGGTTTTTCCCCTTCATCTTCTGCCTTTTTCTTCCTCAGTCTCCATCCTCTGTAGCAAAGGCAGTGTGATGCCTTCCATCCAGCCACAGGATGGGCAAGTGGCTTCTTCATCTGGTGCTACGCACATTATGTAGGGTGTGTACCCTGGGAAGTCTGCACACTCTGTGTATATACTTGAAAGATTTTTTATTTACACAGATAACAGGCAGAAAACTTAAGCATGCCACATTTGTTTTTCTTAATATATTTTACAAGGTAATTGGAAACTTAACATCATTTTAACAGACCATAATCGACTGACCACAAATCGTGACTAAGATGGTATTATTTTCCACGTTCCTAAGCAGTCTTGATGAAGCCACTGTGTCCTCCTTGCTTTTATTCACAACACTTTGTAAAGTGAACACTGGAATTAATTATTCTTTTTTAGTATTGAAGTGAGGAACAGTGTATTGTGTTTTGAAAGGTATTGACAGCCATGCCATCAGCGATATTATTTTTTGCATTCTAAAAATGGTCATCTACTATAATCCAGAATAGCTTAGCTTTACATGTTCGGGTTCGTTTCTTGTTATTTAAATGAACACAGATTTGGTTGTATCCAGATACGGTCAGGTTTTCACGTGGCTTGTCGGATCACTCGTGCAGCGTGTATTTATGGAGCTTCTGAGAAGTTCAGGGACGGCCCCAGGCCCTTAGTTCATGGAGGGGGCTGCCTTCTCCCAGCTCCCCCTGGAGTGCTCTTCTGCTACGGCACGTTTTAATTATACTGCAATTTAATGCCCCATTTTTAAAGGGTAAGACCTAACTTTGTAGATGTCATTAATACCTAAGAAAAAATTTCAAGTTACTGTCCATCAAATAAAAATTTGTGGTTTAAGTTGTAGACATTTCAGTAAAAATAATTTGGTAAATGAACATTTTCCTCGTGAGGCCTTGTTAAAGAAGAAATATTGCACCATTATACTGTATACTTTATTTTTACAAAAATGCAGCAGATTACCACAGAGAGCTATAGATTTTTATAATTTTTAAGTAAATTTAATGAATGAAGAAGATGCATTAAAAAATGGAAGAGTATCAGCCCCGTGGTCTAAATTGTTAATTGGACATTTTAATTAATTTTTTAACAGAAAATATCAAAAATAGGAGTAAGTTGAGGTGAATTCCTCATTTGTTAATATAAAGGAATTACCCTCATATTCTAAAAAGTTCAGTCTTTTTATGAATGTATATGCATATTAATACCATGAAAAATGTTCTAGTTTGAGATCAAAGAATTTCCATTAAAATTCTCTTTAGTCTAATCCTCATGAGCTACTTTCTTGTGAGAATTTATAGTAAATGAGCATGTTTTGTATACAGAATAATCCAAAGAACCCATCTGAAGCCATACACATCAGTGTATCCTAATGCAATAGATTTGTTTCAGTTAACTTCTATCTCTGATTTATCATGTGACAAATTAGTCATCTTAAAGCTCTAGTGAACTTGTCTTTAGGACGGAGAAGATTTGATGGATGAGAGTGTACTGAAGTTCTACACTCAACAGTGGGAAGACTACCGGTTTTCAAGCAAGGTGCTGAATGGGATTTGTGCCTACCTCAATAGACACTGGGTTCGCCGCGAGTGTGACGAAGGACGGAAAGGAATCTATGAAATCTACTCCGTAAGATCGTTTTTACACACCTTTCAAATGCGTGTTTTCTTAGGGACGCATCTTCCTTCCCAGTAGGAGATCTAGGCAAACAGTAAGCAGTTTTCAGACTGGTGAGCTATAACTCCCTTTGTTTTAATTGATCAATAAATGGCCCTTAGGTATTTTGTGGCGAGAAAAGAGAAGGATGAGTAATTGGAGTTCTAAAATACAGCCTGCACGCTTCTGCATTTACTTATTAAAAGTTTCTTCTTCAATTATCTGACCGACCATCAGGCTGAGCCCGGAGCTGTCCCCGTTTTAGCACAGCAAGTCCTGCATCCCGGCCGCAGCAGGCAAAGCGAGTCCCTTGCTTGGGACTCGAGCCTCAGTGATCAGCCATCCACGGTCTTCTGGGGTCTGGGAAACTGCTTCACGAGGGGACTGTGATGTGAAATTCCACTCTACCCACTCAATATACGAAGTAATAGGAGTCATGACACTTAACAGAATTCAAAATTGAGGGGTTTTTTTTAAGACTGCATGGAAATAAATTTTGAAGAGGCAAAATTTGAATTGTTACATCACCTTCATTAGTATGTTTCTTCAGTCAAGGGAGCTTTTTCCAGGCTCACTGGTTTTCAAAGTGTGGTCTCCAAACTTGCAGCATCAATATTACCTGGGAACTTGTTAGAAATGCAAGTAATTGGGCCTCAGCCTAGACTGACTTAACTAGAGACTCTGGAGCTGGGGCCCAGCAGTGTGTTTTTAGCAAGCCTTCCAGGTGATTCTGATGCACTGTCAAGTTTGAGAACCAGTCAAGGGAGGACTCAGAACAACAGAACAGTCTGTCTGTTCATAGTAGGCTCTCAGATATACAGACAGTACCTTTTTTGAACGAGTGGTGTTAAAATGTCAGGTTCTGCATAATGAGATTATCTCCATATCCAAGAATGTTGCTATAATAGCAATGCTTTGTTGCTTTGCTTTTGGCAAATTTAATTAAAAGAAATGTGCCATAGATGCATGACACACTTTTATTATTTTATTATTTGTGTAGCTCAGTTTCTATACCAAACGGTTATTGCTTCATAATGGTACTTTGTTATATAATTTTAACAGAACTTTCTAGGTTTAGTGTTTTGATTTGAGTCTCTTGTAGTCCACCTTTTCTTTTCCACTTACAGATGCTTTCTCGAGACTGAAAGTTGTCAGTGTAGGAATCAGCGTGATTTTCGTTGATTGCCTCTTGGCTGCTTGACCTAAAACACCATATAGATGCGCTATAATAACATCACATACTCCCCAAAATTATTATAGTCTTTAAACTTTTTTGTGTACTGTTTTCAAGATTTGACTGCTTTTTTTTCCTTTTCTTTCTTCCTTTTTTTTTTTTTTTTAACTTTCAAAATTCGTAGTTTCTACATCCCTAAATGCTGTAGTCAGTTTGGAAATGCAATACGCAGCCATAACTCACAGCAAAGGCCAGTTAACACGTCTCTCTAGAAACAGTATTTCCTTTGCCTGCTCTCGCAGGGAGCCTGTTGAATTCATTTAAAGCTCGAATATCAGTTGACACATGGAACAGTTCTTGTGCAGTGATGCCTCATTGCATTTTCCAGACTCTCCAGAAGACGGGGATGCTTTGTCATGAACTATAAAGATCTACTTTTTTCCCTGATAATTTTGTCTTTCTCTTCAATTATAGAAAGCTGTGGGTTTCCTTTCCAGTCAACCAGAGCGCGTAAACTAATTCCATTATTAACACGTTAAAGGAATTCAGCAGGACTTCTTCCCTGAATCTGTCCTGAACTTTCTCTGGTTTACCTTCAGTCCTGCTTTCTTATCTTGCCTTTCTTCCTTCAAAGTGACGAATTATCCCAAGTCAAATGAGGTCTGCCTAGTGCTGTCTTAACTTAGAAAAATGTTTGAAAGGTGCAGTATCTTTACTGGAAGTTGATGGCCACACGTTGCGTTTGCCTTGCCTCCCCCTGCACTGACAGGTCTGAGGAGTTTGGGAAGAGGAGCAGCGGCCAGTTTGCACAGGGAGAGTTACCTTCAGACCGCGCCCCACAGGGTGTATTTTTCCTGAAAAATAAGACTCTTTCTTCCCGGAGTCTTTTTTGGTAGCATAATTTCTAATTCTGAAATAACCTTTTTATTCTAGTAGTACTTGAGTATATATTGTTCATGCTTTACTAAAAATATTTTTCTCTTAAATAGTGCTTTCAGATTGCCCTTTTTTTGGTAGAAACTTTTTCATTTTATAAATTAAATTTACACATAACCTTTTCAGAACTGTATTATCTTGCATAAACCCAGTTTTATCTATGGTTAAATTTGGCGGAAAATAAGACTGATAGCATTTACCTTTAAATTAATTTCTCAGCAGTTTGTATTTGAGTGTTAAATTGTTATAAATTTGAGTTTGAACTTAACTGAATAATACCTTTCTCAACAGTTTAAAAACCATATATGAATTGTAACATTTCCCTTTGGGGGAACATTTTACAGTAACTTTCTGACATAACCTCTATTGAGAAGTTCCAAAACTTTTAAAAATGCATCGTACGCACACGTACTAGTAAAATGGGAAATTTGAATAATTTATGTATAATAAACTGATTCATTTAAGATGTACAGTTTGATGCTTTTACAGTTGTATGCATCCATGTAACATAAAACACCATGATAAACATACAGAACTTACTCGATATTTAAGATCTATTATTTATTTTACTGAGTATTAGGAAACTATGATAAATGGTAAACGATGATAAATCTTTCTTAAATGTGTTAGGTCAAAACATACATTTGACATACATTGTCAGAGAACAATTTTATACATTAAATCCACCGTTGCCCTTTAGGCTAATATGTATGTTCTCCTAAAATCCAGATTTTCTTTTTCTCTCAACTATTAAAATGTGAGCTAATAAACGTCTGTACTTTGATACCTTTTGAAGTTGTTAAGAGAATGGCTCTCTGATTTCATCATGATGATTTTCACCAAGTTTATAATCTAGAAATATTGATACATGTAATCTAGGATTCAGGCTATTTCCTATGACTTCAGCTTTGGAAAAAGCATAGTAAAAGTATAGCCATTTAATACTGTTCCTTTTTCTTTTCATCCAGCTTGCATTGGTGACTTGGAGAGACTGTCTTTTCAGGCCATTGAATAAACAGGTACCTACTTGTGTGAGTGTGTGCATGTTTTCCTTTTGAAACCCCTTCCAGATTTCATTTCTTAGCCATTGTCTTCCTCACTCCTTTGGGATGTCCTAAGAGTGCCTCTCATCTTGCATTTAATGGATTCTAATGTTTAAGAGCTATGTAGTAACATAATGTTGGGTTGGCTAAAAACCCGAACGAACTTTTTGGCCAGCCCAATACATACTGTAGTCTGTAATCTACATGTTTTCTTCCTATATCCTTTCTAAAGGTAACAAATGCTGTTTTAAAACTGATTGAAAAGGAAAGAAATGGTGAAACCATCAATACAAGACTGATAAGCGGAGTTGTACAGTCTTATGGTAAACAATTTCCCTTTAATTTATTCAGTTGTATATCAAGTGACAATTACATAACAATGCTCCAATAGATTTATTTTCAGATAGTTTAGGATTATCAAGAATATTGTTAGCATTTACAAAGGTACTCATAATTCTCTTTATGTCAGTGTGATTCGGTTTGATTTTACCCATTATAAAAATTGTTTGATCTTTGTGCCCTAAGGAAATTTTGATGGACTAGACATTTGACATTTGAATTCTTTTCTTTTCTGGTCTCATACTGAATTACTGGATTTATATGCTAGAGTGTCATTAATGGAGCCGAATGATAACAGATTGAGAAATCTGAAAAGTAATACAGTATTTCAAAAGCTTAGGTAGCATTGTATTTCTTTGAAAGTTTAGAATTAGGCATTCTTCCTTCTTGTAAGCTTTTAGAAATATAAACGTTCTCTGAATGAACTTCATGATAACTTGGAACGTGCCTGGCCATCCATCAGAATTACTTGCTTTTGTGTGTCTTGGACTTTTTTCTTTTTTCTTTTTTTGAAAGTATACTTTACTACCAGTGAATAACAGATTTGCCTTATGCCCTGTTGTTTTATTCTTACCTTTTAAGCATAACTTAAACTGAATGCCACCCCTAAGTGTATTCCTTAAAATATAACCAAAAATAGGGCAGTTGAAATGTAGTTCCTATTTACTTCCAGTGGAACTGGGACTGAATGAAGATGATGCCTTTGCGAAGGGCCCAACGCTAACAGTGTACAAAGAATCCTTTGAATCTCAGTTTTTGGCTGACACAGAGAGATTTTATACCAGAGAGAGCACCGAATTCTTGCAGCAGAACCCGGTTACTGAATACATGAAAAAGGTAAGCTTAAACATAGTACTTAAAGTAGGCTTAAGTTAAAAGTTATTGCTGCTCAGATGAATTATTCTTTTTAATATATGCAACTTTCTTCAAAGTCATTTCTTAGGTACTGTTATCCTGTAGTGTCTGTAGCAGGTGCAGATCGTTGCTCCCAGTTCACCAAGGAGCTTTTATAAGTTAATTTGATAATCATGGCTCCATGTTCTCCTTACTGATCGGAGGATGTAACCGTAATAGCTGTATGACTTCCGTGTTTTGAACTGTCTCTACTACAATAGAATGTGTATGTGTATCTAACGGGAGCCACGGTCTCACGTCAACGAGAAACTAGTTTTTAAGAAACAAATATTTGCAAACTTTAAGCTTTTGCTTTTTTGCTTCTGAAATATCCCCTAAAAATCTATATAACACAGTCTTCAAGTTTGCATTAGAGGAGAAGTCCTTCTGAGAGAACAGGATCAAAGTCTTAGACAAGAAAAAATCCAAGATCGGTGTCTGTATCGTAAATCTTTTTCTACATTAAGTGATGTTACAGTGAAGTTCTAGTGGAATTATTCTTCGTTCTCCTTCTTGGGAATACAGGTATCCCAGACTTATGCTCTGAGGAGTGACCTAAGTCAGGAGGTAGCAAACTTTCTATGAAGGGCCAGATGGTAAATATTTTAGACCTTGTGCACATGTGGTCTCTCTTGCAACTGTTCAGCTCTGCCGTTGTAGCGCAGAAGCAGCCACGGCAACATCTAAACAGTGAGTGCCGCGGTGTTCCAATAAAAGTTTACTTACAGGCAGGATTTTGCCCACAGGCTATGACTGCTGACTGAGACAGGCAAGGAGACTTCCAGGGAGTCTGGGGCTGACTGTCTGACACCTGCTTTTTTCCCTTTATTCTCTGTTTGCTTGGAGAGGAAATGCACTGCAGAATCGCTTTCTCCATGTGCTGAGATCGCAAGTTAGTAAGTCAGAAAGAGCAACAAACAGCTCTCCCTTCTAACCATGTAGAGAAGGTCCTCCCCAATTTGTTTGTGACATTCCAAGTGCATTTTCCCATAAGAGATAGTGATTATAAGTGGCCCTTACAAGTTTGAAGCTGAAAGTCCTTGACAAACAAATTTCTGATACCTCAAAACCTAACAAAAGTGGAACGCTTCAGAAATATTATACTTGGGGGGCTTCCCTGGTGGCGCAGTGGTTGAGAGTCCGCCTGCCGATGCAGGGGATGTGGGTTCGTGCCCCGGTCCGGGAAGATCCCACATGCCGTGGAGCGGCTGGGCCCGTGAGCCATGGCCGCTGAGCCTGCGTGTCCGGAGCCTGTGCTCCGCAGCGGGAGAGGCCACGGCGGTGGGAGGCCCGCGTACCGCAAAAAAAAAAAAAAAAAAGAAGAAGAAGTATTATACTTGGAGTAGTGATAGTTCCTTGTGTATACTTACGGATTAAATTAGCTTTTGTGTGCCAGTCTGGAACCTAACCAGCTTATAGAGAGTTTCTAACAGCTGCCTGACAAATCTGTTTTAAATCTAAGCATTGCCTGTTACTTCATTTTTTCATTTTGGCAGAGTGTAGTTTGCATAAAGACATATTTTATTGAACTCTACTATATATGGTGATCCTTTTAAAACTGTGTATGTTTTTAAAAGTGGGGCCTTTTATCGGGGAACACATCCACAAGCGTGGTTCAGGCCTTTTCAATTTGCAGACTACTTAGTGAATTGCAGCTACATGCTCTCCACAACCAGGAAGGCAGTAGTGCTTTGGTACAAGGAAATCCGCTTCGTAGGCCAGAGCTACGTCAGCACTCCCAAAACAGGGAAATCTGCTTTTAAAATCGGACCGGGGGGCTTCCCTGCTGGCGCAGTGGTTGAGAGTCCGCCCGCCAATGCAGGGGACACGGGTTCGTGCCCCGGTCTGGGAAGATCCCACATGCCGCGGAGCGGCTGGGCCCGTGAGCCATGGCCGCTGAGCCTGCGCGTCCGGAGCCTGTGCTCCGCAACGGGAGAGGCCACAACAGTGAGAGGCCCGCGTATGATTATTAAAAAAAAAAAAAAATCGGACCTGGAACCAAAGGCAGCTTGAGGAGCAAACATTTCCAATGGCCTTGGATAGTTTCAACCCAGTGTGAGCTCTGCCTTCAACAGAGAGCATGCTTCCAGCATCCTTGCTCTCTTAGAGGGGATTTCTTCCTAGAGGCGTTAAAGGTTTGGCCCAAATCTGGTTGGATCTTACCAAACATGACATCCATCCATTCTGAAAGTCCATAATGCAGAGACTCTGTGAGCATAAAATTGGAATTTAACCGTGTGAACAATTCTACCCTTACCTATAGCTATAGCCTTGCATCTCAAACTGAGCTATGGGTCTAATTTAAAATCCCTACTCCACCATTTACTAGGGAGTTGACCTTAACCTTTCTGTTCCTCAGTTTCCTCATCTATAAAATGGGGATAATTTATTATTATCATTATTATTATTATATATTATTTGATGCTTGGCAAAGAGCAAACATGATATAAGTGTTTGGTATTACACACATACATTGTTTAGAACCTTCAGTATATGCCTGAGAATATGCAAAACCATGGGATAAATTGTGGCACATTTTATTCAATAACTTAAGAAATTACGTTTATATTAAAACATTCTATCAGGAAGTAGAGTACAAAACTCATGAACAATATTGAGATAAAGCATGAACTTTCAAGAAATACTCTGCTTTTAACAGCCAGTTTGGGCTAGATGTGCAAATTCCCTGGAGGGGTCTATGTTCCCATTTCTGTGTTGTTAGGGATCTTTTAGTGGAAACAGTTGAGAATCTTTGGCTTTCCTTCTACTGATGACTTTGATGAATGAACACCCCTGAGCCATATTAGTGTCTTAGCATATCTTACTGTCTCATCTGAGCTACGAAAAAAACGTGTGACTCTTCTAGGTTTCTAATGTCATTTTTTAAAACTTTAAAAATAAATATACCTTATTTCATTAATTTGCTTACTTTTTTTTTTTCATTTTGTTTTTCCTGCATACTGATGCTAATAGAATTAATAGGAACAGTCTTTAATTGCTTAACTTTATTTAGTCATTCTGAATTTGATCTGGGTGTTCTGATGTAATTATCTGCCAAGTACAGTGCTGATCAGGAGCTTATTTGCCTTCAAGTTAACAAAGAATGTACATGACTGTCCTTCCTAAAACCTAATGACATAACACCCAGGACCTTGGGTTTTTCATCAACCTCAGAGACACTGCAGGCTCAGGTTCAGACCACTGCGAGAAAGCAAGTCACTCGGATTTTTTGGTTTCCCAGGGCATAACGCCATACTGTAGTTTATGAAATGTGGAGAATAGCGTTATGTCAAAAACAGCAATTTACATACCTTAATTTAAAAAAACTTTATTGCTAAATGATGCCAAAACAATTATAATAGCAGCATCAAAGATCACTGATCACAGATCAGCATAACAAATAATAATAATGAAAACGTTTAAATATTTTGAGAATTACCAGCATGTGGCACCGAGACCCAAAGTGAGCAAAGGCCGTTGAAGACACGGTGCTGACACACTTGCTCTACCCACAGTCCTTCAGTTTCTGTTTTGTTTTTAAAAAAGCAGTATCTGTGAATCGCAATAAAAGGAAGTAGGCCTGTGGACAGTAGTCCCACCTTATTCACAGTTTCAGTTACCCACAGTCAACCTCAGTCTGAAAAATATTAAATGGAAAGTTCCAGAAATAAACAGTCCATAAGCTTTAAATTGTATGTATTGAAATATGTCGTTCTGAGTAGCATGATGGAATCTTGCCCTTGAATCATACCTTTGTCCATAGCCTCTCCCCTGTTAGTCTCTTCATCGACCAGGTGATCAGATCGACCGTCGTCCGCAGTGCTTGAGATCACATAGCCCTTATTGTACTTAAAAGTGGCCCCAAAGCACCAGAGTAGCAATCCAGATACGCTAAAGAGAAGCCATAAAGTGCTTCCTTTAAGTAAAAAGGAGGAAGTTCTCAACTTAATAAGGAAAAGGTTGCTAAGATCTGTGGTGAGAATAAATTGTCTCTCCATGAAATTGTGAAGAAGGAAAATTTGTGCTAGTTTTGCTGTCACACCTCAAATTGACGTTATGGCCACAGTGCATGACACGTGCCCAGTTAAGATGGAAAAGGCATTAAACGTAACTTCTATTGCATTATATTGTTATAATCGTTCTACTTTATTCTTGTTGCTAATCTCTTACTGTACCTAATTTGTAAGGTAAACTTTCTCATACGTATGTATGTATAGGAAAAAACATAACATAGTACCTATAGGGTTCACAGTTTCAGGCATCCACTGGGGGGTCTTGGAACATATCCCCCGTAGATAAGGGGGGACTGCTGTGTAAACAACTGCTGAGCCCCTCTGGCTTTTGTGATCACTTAGGGACCAGTTTGCTCTTCCCTCTCGGCCCCCGCAGGAAGAGTCTGTGGAGTGCTCCTGTTTTTCGTAGTGCAGGGGGTGGAGAGCCGGTGTCCCCAGAGAGTGGGTCAGCGATACCAAAGCTTCGCCTTTCATTTCAGGGGAGAGAAAAGTTTTTAAGAGATGACTTTTTGCTGCCAGGGTATTATGTTCTTCCAGGAAACAGGTATAACCTCGAGAAAAAGTGGTGCTTTTTGGTTTGCATGTCCTGTATTTCACCAGCTTTATTTCTTGAGGTATCAGGCTTAATGAAATACTAGATATGAAGGAGCAGAGGCTTGGAACTTCAGAGTTAAAGCACAGAAAGATCTTTTATTGTTTTTTAAAATAGCTTTGTAATCAGGAAAGAAAACACACAACTGTAGACTTGCAGGGAAATACAAATAGCATAAACCTGCACAAACTTGGGACACTTGCTCAAGTGTGCGCGTAAACACCAAATTGGAGTAATGCTGTAGGGTTTTGTTTTGTTTTTATTTATTTATTTTTGGATGCGCTGGGTCTTCGTTGCTGTGTGCCGGCTTTCTCTAGTTGCAGAGAGCCAGGGCTACTCTTCGTTGCGGTGCGCAGGCTTCTCATTGCGGTGGCTTCTCTTGTTGCGGAGCACGGGCTTCGTAGTTGTGGCACACGGGCTTAGTTGCTCCGTGGCATGTGGGATCTTCCTGGACCAGGGCTCGAACCCGTGTCTCCTACATTGGCCAGCAGATTCTTTAATCACTGTGCCACCAGGGAAGCCCTATAGGTTTTTTTAGTAACTATTTTCCCCCACTAATTTATTACATTAATGTATTTTCTATTTACTGGATAGCAGTGTTCCATTAACCAAATAATATAACAAATTATATCTTATCAGAATCTTCAAGTATTTCTTACTTCGCAAATTGTTCCTTTTCCTTTCCCATGTTTTTATTTGCACATACTTATTGATTTTTCAGAGATTATTATATATTAAGGATATTGACCTTTTGATATATACTACAGATATTTTCCAAGTTTATTTTGTTTTTCACATTTAACTCTATTTAGAATGTGCAGTAAGGTTTAAATTTCTGCAGTTGAAACTATTGTCCTATTAGTAATTTTTGACAGCGCAAGTCCTGCCCAGTCATTTTTTCATTTTGTTTTTTTGGCTCTTGGATGTTTATTCTTCCATTTGAATTTTTCTAGATTTCTCCAAAATTATGCCAAATTAAAAAATCATTTTGGGGGCTTCCCTAATGGCGCAGTGGTTGAAAGTCCGCCTGCCGATGCAGGGGACACGGGTTCGTGCCCCAGTCTGGGAGAATCCCACGTGCCGCGGAGCGGCTGGGCCCGTGAGCCATGGCCGCTGAGCGTGCGCGTCCAGAGCCTGTGCTCCGCAACGGGAGAGGCCACAACAGTGAGAGGCCCGTGTACCGCCAAAAAAAAAAAAAAAAAGAAATCATTTTGGGAAGTACTGGCATTTTTATAATACAAAATATAGTTTTTCACTCTTTATTCAGGTTACCTGAATAATGCGAGATCATTGAAATTTCTTTTTCTTTTTTTTAAGAAGATGTTGGGGGGAGGAGTTTATTAATTAATTTATTTTTGCTGTGTTGGGTCTTCGTTTCTGTGTGAGGGCTTTCTCTAGTTGTGGCAAGCGGGGGCCACTCTTCATCGCGGTGCACGGGCCTCTCACTATCGCGGCCTCTCTTGTTGCGGAGCACAGGCTCCAGACGCACAGGCTCAGTAGTTGTGGCTCAGGGGCCTAGTTGCTCCACGGCATGTGGGATCCTCCCAGACCAGGGCTCGAACCCATGTCCCCTACATTAGCAGGCAGACTCTCAACCACTGCGCCACCAGGGAAGCCCTAATTTGCTGCTATTTTTGTTAGCAGTTTTTAAAAAGCAAACCCAAACCTCTGACTTGAATTAATTCCCACAGGCGGAGGCTCGTTTGCTGGAGGAGCAGCGGAGAGTCCAGGTCTACCTTCACGAGAGCACCCAGGACGAGCTAGCCCGGAAGTGCGAGCAGGTGCTCATCGAGAAACACTTGGAGATTTTCCACACAGAGTTTCAGAATTTATTGGATGCCGACAAAAATGAAGGTGAGCCACTGAGATTCAAAACACAAGGGTATTTATTCTGATCTGTGATGTTGAAATTGTGTGAAGTTCTAGACTCAGTTAGCATTACCAACACCAGTCATTCTTTAAGAGACTCACGTGTGAGATTGTGTGTGCGCATGTGTGTGCCTTGTGTGTTGATTTCAGACCTCTGCAGTGTGCTTGGGGTGTGACTTTGGGGGGAGAGCGTCTTTTCAGTTTGGTTTGGAGGCTAACCTGTTCCATACACCTTAGCATTAAGTGATGCTACCACTGGTTTTTTTTGTTTGTTTGTTTTTGGGTTTTTTTTTTTGCAGTACGCGTGCCTCTCACTGTTGTGGCCTCTCCCGTTGTGGAGCACAGGCTCCAGACGCGCAGGCTCAGCGGCCATGGCTCACGGGCCCAGCCGCTCCGTGGCACGTGGGATCCTCCCGGACCGGGGCACGAACCCGTGTCCCCTGCATCGGCAGGCAGACTCTCAACCACTGCGCCACCAGGGAAGCCCCTGGTTATTTTTTTCTTGCGTATGTTTCTTCTGAAAATTCTTTAAGATGAGAAGGCTATAATTTTGCAGAAGTATTTCCTTTACCCCTCCCTTGTTTTACTGGGACATGTTAGGAGCTCAGTAAAAGATTGGTGTTTGGATTCAGGATTTTTCTTTGGTGTTCATATATCAACCATGTGCCATACATATATTAAGTGAAGAATATGGGGACCCTTTTGTGACTTATTTGTTTGTATAGTTGGGATGGATATTCATAAATAGTCCTTAAATTTATTCATTCTTTTAAGTAATATTTGAGTGCCTATTACGTGTCAGGCATAAATAATATCTGAATCTCAAATGTTAGGAAGCCTCAGATGTAGTTCCTGATCATCTTCTTTCTCTATTAGTAGTTTCTCCTAGCAAGGGGGAGAATATGCTTTTTTTTTTTTTTTTTTGCAGTACGCGGGCCTCTCACTGCTGTGGCCTCTCCCGCTGCGGAGCACAGGCTCCGGACACACAGGCTCAGCGGCCATGGCTCACGGGCCCAGCCGCTCCGCGGCATGTGGGATCCTCCCAGACCGGGTCATGAACCCGTGTCCCCTGCATCGGCAGGCGGACTCTCAACCACTGCGCCACCAGGGAAGCCCGAATATGCTTTTATAATAGCATGACTTCCTTATTACTTTCAGCTAAATATACATATGCTAAATATAAAGTATTTGGTTACAGTTAAGTGCATTTGATTATTAAGGTGTGAAAACACGGTGGTTTTATTCCAGTGTACCTTTCACCTCTGTAAGCACTTACTTAGTGGAATGGATATGCAGAGTTTGTTTCCATGCATAAAGGTGTGGCGCCTTCTTCTTTCAGATTTGGGTCGCATGTATAATCTTGTATCCAGGATCCAGGATGGCCTGGGAGAATTGAAAAAACTCCTGGAGACACACATTCATAATCAGGGTCTTGCAGCGATTGAAAAGTGCGGAGAAGCTGCGTTAAATGTAAGTACTGTTTAACTGAAAACCAGTCGGGCCTAACCATTCCCACGCACGGACTGCAGGTGTGTCTCGTGTCTCCACCTACAAATCCAAGGGGTAAGATTTTCACTAGACTCTCATAGAGAACCTGGTTGGGCTTTCTAAAATAGAAGGTTCACAAGCATCTTTATTCAGTAAACATCTCCATAAACTCTTCTCTGGCACTTTTTAGGCATTAAGGGTTTAATTTCTTGATATTCTTTTTTCCTTTATGTCTTCTCAAAATTACATTCCTTGCACTAGAAGAGAGAAGATTATTCCATAGAAAGAACAGGCTAAAGCCTCCTAGAGACTTGTCTCTGGCACTCACAGGCCACAGGCTGCCCCTGGCAGGAACTTCGGTCTGTGTACTGCCCTCCCATTGAAGCTCACAGGGCTGTTTGCCCTGGAAAGGCCCTGAAATGTATGGGATTTCTCATACACACCCCCCTCCCCACTGCGGGAGGCACAAGAATACTCTGCTGGGTTATCTGTAATTCACTTGATAATTTTACATAGCAAGTATCATGTGTTTCTAAGAGACAGGTAAGTTGTCTTCAGTTTTGTCCCTATTGTGAACTTTAATTTTGATAGTGTTTGGGACAACTATTGGAGAAGAAAAGCTTCTAGAACACACAGTTGGTTCTTAGGTCTGAATCAGAAAACTTTTTACCTCTGATTTTATTGTGTTTGGTGTTAATTATTTCAACAGTACTATCTTTAGTATCTTTTTTTAAGTCTTTATTTTCCTGTTATCTTTGGGGATCTCTTTTCTACTTTTAATTATGGGGGTTGCTGCCTCACTTACTATCACATCTATGAAATATTAGAGGGAAGAATGTAAACACACCTTTAAAGGACCTGACACAGGCATGTACAGGGGATTCAAAAGGGGTGACCTGATGAAGCTATCTTTTCAGTAACGTAAGGTGTTTTCACAGATGTTAATTCAAAACCCGGTTTGGCTGTGTGGGCAGCAGAACCAAGTTAAATGACTTTCCTTCAAATGAGTTAAGGTGGCGAGTCTTATTTCATCAGATATGGATTAGAATAGCCGATAAATGAAGCAGGTTTCGCTTTTTCATGTAAACTGTTAAATGTTAGATATGAGATTGGCCTTAGGGACTCGTGTTCTAGGTGAATATAGTTAGATTAAAAATCAGTAGGATAACTTGCTCTTTTGTTTTCATAGGTATGATGGGATAGTCCTTCTAATGTCAATCTTTTCCAAACCAAGTAAGGTTCTAGATGGAGAAATAATCACGTTGTAATTCTCCAGTACCATTTTCTCTTTCTTTTGGATACAGTCAGCTGCCTGATTGACTTGGTCAGTGAGTCTTGAATCTGAAGTTGACCTTTTCATGGCAGTTAAAGCACAAGTTCAGCTTCTAAGTAAAATCATTCCTCTATTAGGAGAGACTTCGTCTGTCAGCAGTAGACAGCAAAAATAAACTGTATTTACCAGCAGTTATATTTTATTGGAAATTAAGCTTTTAAACAATATTTTTATTTATTATCTATTTATTTATTTAATTTATTTTTGGCTGCATCGGGTCTTCTTTACGGCACACAGGTTTCTCTCTAGTTGTGGCATGCGGGTTTTCTCTTCTCTAGTGGAGGCGTGCGGGCTCAGTAGTTGTGGTGTGTGTGGGCTTAGGTGCCCTGCAGCATGTGGGATCTTAGCTCCCTGACCAGGGATTGAACCCACATCCCCCTGCATTGTAAGGCGGATTCTTTACCACTGGACCACCAGGGAAGTCCCCTAAACAATATTTTTATTACTTAGATGTAAGCCACTGATACACGTGTATTTAAACATCAAAATAAGATTTTCCCCCATGAAGAATAATTATATATAACTTGGTAAATTTATATTGCATCTGCCTTAACTTTCAAAAGTCAAACATTTTAAAAATAACATTATTCATTATAATTATTATTTCCATAGGAACTGTTTTTATACTGAACTCATGAAACTGGTTTTTTAAATTGTTCTTGTGAGGAAAAGTTTCTTTAAGAAAACAAATACTTTTCCTATTTTCTGCAAAAGGAGTTTTCCCTGGTTTTCCATTTTATTGGCTCATCTCTGAAGTTTCGGTTGACTTGTAAGTTCGTGGTGCCGTCTGACTGGCGCGTGGATTTCTTTACGACCTTCCCCGGGCTGGGTCGGACCTGCTGCCTTTACTCACCAATGATGTAAAAGCCCAGGAAACTTGAAGAAGCTCCAGAGAGAGCACATGTAGCCAGTCTTAGCCTGACTCGCAGCTGCTTATTGTAAGACAGAATAAATACAGCTGCTAAAACATAAATAATTTTAGGTAGGTATTCATTTTTATCACATGTGTAGTAAACGTAAAAGATGTAACCCAAACCATGATGGTTTTCCAAAACCCATTAATGCTGAAAAAAAAAAAAAGGCGGCAGAAAAGGGAGATTGGTTGAATTAGTAAAAAATTACGATTATCGTACCTAATTTTAAGTGGGGTTTAATTACTTTGAAGACAGTTTTTAAAGTTTTTCACCTAATTGAATTGAATCATAGTATATGAGAATCATTTAAATTCATCTATTAAATGCCATAGAAGGCACTGCTTAAATGATTTTTTTTAAGGGCTGAAAAGTTATCTAGTCCTATGATTCCATTTATCCCATCAGTTTGGCTAGAAAACAAGTTTTACTGCTAATCAGTGTGGCCTAGGCTGAAATTAGTACAGGTTTCACACTTGTAATGTGATTCAAATAATATTTTTGTGTTAGAAACTTCAAAATCTACTTAAGAATTTTCTGAAGGCATTTTTTTTTCCAGGTAGAACAGATTTGAGAATAATGGCTGTTCCTGGGTAACCAGTGTCTGGGAAATCCCCCTCATGGTGTCCCCCTCTCTTTACCCAAAGAGGAGCTGGCAGTCTTGCCCTGTGAAGTGTGGCTGAAACCCTGAACACATGTGCTGTTTTTAGACACACTGCTTCTTGTACCTGCCCCGCCGCACCCAGGCCGGGGAACACCAGGGAACGCAGCTCGGGATCAGGGCTCCTCTCAGGGTACAGGGGCTTCAGGCTGAAGCAGATCAGTGTGGGTCCATCCCACCCGCCATGACGTGAGATTCCAGCACGAGGAGGCGTTCTCTCCAGCCTTCGAGAGATGCTCGCGACTGAGGACACTCGGGCCTAGCCGTGCTGCAGGCACCATTAGCATGTTGCATCGGGGCAGCAGTAGAACTTTGGAAACACAAAGAACTCTTCGAGGATGGGTTTTAAACAGGTTTAGAGCTGAACAAAGGATCAGATAATTCTTTTAATCGGCAAGTTTATTTCATAGGCAAGTTACCCCGTGTGTGGCCTCTGGACTGAAAGGAGACAGTGGGGCAGCAGCAGGGCAAATCAGCACATTTCACGTTGCCTCCAGGCCGGCAGGAGTCGAACATTGAGAGACCTCGTGTGCTTGTGTAGACGGGCCGCGGCACTACACGTGTGCTCAGTTGTTGGCAGTGTAGTAACGGAAGCAAAATAATCCGTATTAAAATATAGGAGGAGGTTGGGCCCGTCCACTTAGGTGTTGAGGGGAGCATCTTGAAAGCAGAGCCCGCACCTTCAGGTGTTCATTTAAAAGGATTGCAGCCCGTGGTGGGGCGGCCCCGTGCTGGGTTCTCAGCCGTTTCGTCTACCAAAGCAGCCGGCTGCTGGTGCTGGCTGGCGGTAAAACTCAGAGGACCAGCGGGGGCCGCAGAGGACGTTGACGTCACTTCCGCTCATCCAGCAAGCGTCACGGCCTTCCTGTGCTGCCTCTGCTGCCGAGGATCCCAGTGTGCGGTGCCGCCACACTGCTGTCTACTCATCGCATCTCACTTGGTCTTCTCGGGTCTCCGTGACCTCCTCGGCCCGCTTTAGTGACTGTACCGCGGGGCCATTTTAACGCTCACATCTTCCTTCCTTGGTTCCCTAGCACGGCGGCGGCAGCTGTGGAGTATGTGCCACGCGGCCTCACCCTCTGCCCCTGGCAACCTGAGTCTTCTCAGGTGGAGTCATTTCCTACTGAATGTGGGCATGGCCGTGGGGTCCTCTCGGACCAGCGGGCAGCCAGCCTGTCGACCCCCAGCAGCGCGTAGCCGCCACGCAGTCCTCTCTGCTGAGTCAGTGGAGTGGGGACGTGCTGCGTCCCTTGGCCCTCCAGGCTTTTCCTGCCTAGTCCCAAAGCTGCCCTTGGAATCGAGGCCCCGTCCCTTCATTTCTGGATGGTCTTACATCTCTCCCATTCCTGTTCATCCCTCATCTTGCTTAGCAGTTTCGTCTTCCAAAAATACTCCTCAATGTGTGAACAGTTTTACTCCATGTTCTTCATCCGTTGCTTTAAATAAAGCACAAAAAACCCCTCTTCCCTAAAATAATATATTAAATCTTCCATATTATATTAAGTCAAAATCCTCTTCTAATATGCTCCCATTGTCATGAACCTCATCTTCCAGTGAAACTGTTCTGTCCTCATTCCCCGCAAAACACGTCCTTGTTCATTATACACATGCTACCTTCTCTGCCTGGAACGCGGTCCTTCCTTCCTTCTCTTTTTATCCTGCTTTTGAAGGCCAGCTCAAATCCCACTTTCTGAAAAAGAAAAAAATGCTCTCCACTGACTCTTCCCGCCCAAGTAGTTGTATCCTCATCCTAAACCATTAGGGCATCTAGAAAAATCTCCCAAATGCCGCTGTATATTTGTGTATAACTTCTGTGTTTCTTGTCACTCCATCTATTATAAATCCCTTAAGAGTAAAACTGACACCTTACTATGGTTTGATACTCTTTATAATTTTAGAACTAGCGTCTGATACAGCAAGTAGTTATTGTTGATAATGACGATGACCGTGGTGGCAAGGAGGAAGGGCCACCTGCTGCCGCCCCAGCGCCTTTCTGGTTTCATCCTCCTTACTCTTCATTCTCATTATGTCCATCGTCGAAACGTTTTTAAGCACTCCCAGTTCCATACATGTGCCGTGCTGTACCCTCCTGGTTCTTCTGTCTGCTTAGACATATTCCTTCTTTTTTTCCTATGTGTTAAACACCTTTATCTTTCAGTACCCTCAAATGCCATTTCTTCCATGAAGGCTTTCTCGATCACCCCTGTGAAATAGCAGCATGTTGGACAATTTACATGACATTCACACTCCGTATATCTTAGATGTCTGTGTAAATGTCTTCTACAGGGATGGCTTTATCCATCTTCATGGCCTCAGCTCAGCACTGTGCCTCACACAGAATAGGGTCTCCGTCTACTTATGTCTTAATTATACTCCTCACTGTTGCCAGCAGGATTCAGGGCGGCTTACACAATACGTAAAAGACAATAGGATAAATGAAACAGTAGCAAAATAAGGGTTGGAAACACAAAGGAAGCTAAGTGTAGGATAGCACTCAGAGTGCGTGCAGTGAAGTCTGGTCTCTCATTAGAGGTGGGTTACAAATTTGCCTCTGATGTCTTCCATCAGTACAGAGAGCTTGCTGGAAAGGACAGTTGGTAGTACTGTGAAGTACAGTCAACTCCTTGATTCATAGTGATCTTAGGGAACGAGGCTGTGGCTCAGAGGAATGACTTTATCGGCGTTCAGAACGGACGGTACCTTTCCTTACGGCCCATCCTGAAGAGAACACCAGCTATGTGGAAAGTCATCTGTGTAAATACAGAGTAAATACTATATCAAGTCATTGGATGGCTTTATAAGTTCCCCTAATGCCACAATTTTATAGCAAAATAAAGTTCAGGAAATGAGTCAATACAGACTTGTAAGTACCTGCTAGTGAATGCTTGACCAATACAGTTGGTTCCATGTTGAATTTTTAATTAACACACGATTCTGCAGCAGTCTGGGTGCTATTGTTCTTCCCTACAAAGAAAGCTTCATAAATCA
This sequence comes from Grampus griseus, assembly GCF_964374135.1. Classification (NCBI taxonomy): domain Eukaryota; kingdom Metazoa; phylum Chordata; class Mammalia; order Artiodactyla; family Delphinidae; genus Grampus; species Grampus griseus. Next base: position 7,355,327 of record NC_139003.1, on the reverse strand, counting down.
GGTATAGAGAATGTTTCATTACTCTGTCTTCAGGGCAGAAGTGGCAACAGATAAGCACAAAGTCCTCTTTGAAACCGTATCTTGATTTAGTGACCTCAGTCTAACTGGAACTGAAATATAATCCAACAAGAATGGGCTTGTAGATGCTTCGATGTCCAGCAGGGCTGTTGGTGTGACGGTGGGAGGTTGGGCTGCAGAACCAGACTGGGGCACAAAGTTGTGAATGTTTACTTACAGCTTTGGAGGCAAAGGTGTACTGAGACGGAGAGGCGTTTCAGGAGCGGCCCAGGGCTGCCGCGGCGATAGTGCTTGTAAGAGGGAGCAGTTAGAGCGGAGAGTTCTAAAAGCAGAAGTAAAATCAGGGAGCTCTGACGAGCAAATTTTTCAGTATAAGACAAAGGGGCTGAGTCTGGGACCCCTTACGAAAAAGAATTACGAGAAAGTTCCATGGTTGGGATTGAGGACTCACTTGTGTGTGAGCCTACCCGAGACCGAACAGAGTAACTCAGTGCTGGGTGCCTCTGGTAGATTTGGGTTTCATTTATACAACCAAGATTCCCTTTCTCTTCTGGAGTAAAAAGCTTAAATAACAGTCCTGACTCCACCTTGCTGTGGGTGGTAATAGAAGAAAATTACCCCCGCAGAGCTAAACTTTAGCTCGGGGACCTTTTACATTTGGAGTGTGACCCGGCTTTGTGTGGTCAAGGGAGATGGAGACCATATCCATCGTGTCTTTAAAGAGCGTGGAGAGGGCGGGATAAGAAGATCCTAGACTGTCACAGCTGCAGGCCGCCCCTTAAGCTGGGGATGGATTATTCCAGCTGATTGTACTATTTCTTATTTTGAATATGTTGACATTTTTCCATAATAAAACTTAAAAAAAAAAGCAAAACGGAAGAAATGTACTAGTTTTGGTGCAGTCGATGTGGGAAAGGAGAAAGAGGAGGGAGCAGGTTACAACTTTAATTACATAAAGAGCTGATACTTGGTGACAGTGCAGATTGGTTCAGAAAGCACGCAGCTAAATTTATGAATTCGTCTTCTGTCTTTGCCATGAGATGAAGAGGGTAACCATTTTCTCTGAAGGAAAAAATACACAAATGTCCATCTTTAGTCTAAGATAACCAGGCTCTGAAAAGACTCACTGTATCCTTTGTGTATCCGGGAAACACCCTTCTCTCCTTCAACTGTAGGGAGAACTCCAGTCCTTTCACAAGCAGACCCATCGTAGAAGCCTCTTCCTGCCCAAATCTGACTTTGTACCCCACGTTAAACTAATTTTGCCTTCGTCTTTGCTGCGTATCTGTACGTCCTGAAGTGGCCCCCGCCCGGTTCAAGACCAGTCACATGCGACCCGTGAACTTCTCTGGCCGCCCACCCACCACCCACCCGCTTCCCTTCTGTATACGCTGCTCCTGTTTCTGAGCTGATGCATGTATTACTTTCTGAAACATCATTCTTTCAGTTAGAGGAGACACAGTTTTTCTTGGCAAGTCTAACGTAGTTCCACTTTCAAGAACTAATATTTTCGCCTTTGATCACCCAGCACCTAAGTCTAGTCAGTTAGAGCCTCACCATTTACGGGGTAACCAACACCAAAGGGCTGGCTGCAGGCACACCTGGGATTCAGGGCAAGGTAGGGGGTGAGCGGGCATGAGGGGCCAGGGTCAAAAATGGGAGCCCACACGGTCATGTAACTCAGGTCAGGGATTTGTGAAAGTTTATCAGAGGCCGAAGGTTATGATCAGATTAAAGATGTGTTCATTACGCTGAGGCTCATAAGTAAAAATGACTGAAGCAGAAAGTAGCAGGTGGACAGAGGTTAACGTGGTGGGAATGGAGAGCACTGGTTCAGTTGCTACGTTTGTTTGTCTTGATATTTTAAACTTAAACCATTCTCAGTCAGAAAAACTAGTGATTTCTGCTTATCTAAACAAAAGAGTTGAGGCGATGGAGTAAGAAAAGCCCATTAAAGGACTTCCCTGGTGGCGCAGGAATCCACCTGCCAACGCAGGGGACCACGGGTTCGAGCCCTGGTCCGGGAAGATCCCGCATGCCGCAGAGCAACTGATCCCGTGCACCACAGCTACTGAGCCTACGCTTTAGAGCCCGTGAGCCACAACTACTGAGCCCATGTGCCACAGCTACTGAGCCTGCGCTCTAGAGCCCGCGAGCCACAACTACTGAAGCTCGTGAGCCACAACTACTGAAGCCTGCGCACCTAGAGCCCGTGCTCCGCAACAAGAGAAGGCACCGCGGTGAGAAGCCCGCACGCACGGCAACGAAGAGTTGCCCCTGCTCACCGCAACTAGAGAAAGCCCACGTGCAGCAACGAAGACCCAATGCAGCCAAAAATTAATTACTTTTTTTAGGCCCATTAAGGAAATGTGAGACTTAGAATACTGAATGGTATTTGAGGCCTCCCATTTCTCTCCCAGTTTGGGGAGGGGGCTGTTTGGTTTTTTTGGTTTGGGTTTTGGAGGTTTTTGCTCATTAGGTAATATCAAAATTACTTTTAAACCCTGAGTGCACACAGGCTGGCAGCGGAGGGGGGCACCTCAGAAAGTGCTGAGTGATGGGGCGCCGGGCTGGGGTTGAAGCTCCCGCATGTCATCGGCAGAGTGTAGTCGGTGGTTTGGGACTGTTCTTTTTCTGAACCTCTTGCTTCTCTGTGTTTTGCTTGGAGATGATGCGACTCCAAAGGGGAAGTGCTAATGCTTATGGGGAAGAAGAGTTCCACTGACCCCGAACGATGGCGTGGTGTGTTCTCATCAGTTGAGACACATTTCTTTCCCTTTCCTTCTTGAAGAGAAGCAGCCCCGAGGTGGGGACGTCGGCCTCGTGGAACAAGGCCCTGGGTGGCCTGTGCTGCCTCCGCCTGTCCCCCGCGAGGACAGGAGGCCGGGTGCCGCTCGGGGCCCTGGAGGCCGCACAGGCTGAGAGCGCGATGCACGTGTGTGAGGTGGAGGCCCCAGGCCTGTGGCCCCCGTATCCTCTTGAGGCAGAATTACAGTATTCCTGAGGATCACAAGTGACCCCGAGAAATCCTGCGTGACGTGCAGCAGCTCCCCGTGAGGTACTGGCCTCACTCCTCTGGGCGTGCCCCACACGCCTCTCTGCTTTAACTAAGGGTAAGGTGGAAGTTATGTCAGGCTCCTAAAGTGTGTTTTCTCTCTGTGAGACGGGCTTTTAGAATTATCCTGTTAGTGGAAACGTGGGATAAAAGGTGGTAATTCAGTTATGATCATGGTTGTTCCCGATTTGGCCATTGCAGAATGAGTTGGCAAAGGACAGGAGGCCAGGCAGGCGCAGTCTGGTGAGCCCCTTGAGCTCATGCCCAGCGAGGGAGGCCGCCCTTGGAGCAGCTCACAGGGATGGTGAGCTCGTGTAACAGGGAAGCCTGGCCTGTCCTGGAAGCTCAGGGAGGTTCCCTGAAAGTATTGGAGACCAGTAGAAGAGCTGGAGCTGCCTGGGCCAGGTGGGGGTCCCAGACAGAGCAGAGACCTGTCCTGGCCACCATGAAGTCGGCTACGACAGGAAGAGGGGCAGGGCACAAGGTAAACCCGCGAGGGTGGGCCTGGGCTGGCCAGACCATGGGAGAGCTCGAAGGCCAGGTTGATGATACACCTTAATCCTAAGAGCAAGACGAACCCAGGAGGATGGTTATAATAAAACCGGACACTGACAGGATCAGATTTTGTTTTTACAAAATCGCTACCATGTAGAAAATGGATTAAAAGGAAGAAGAGTTGCTAGTGTACCAGTTAGTTTGTTAGAGTGGTTCAGATGGAAATGACACGGGCTGGTGATGGGGGGACACAGAAGGAATTAAGTAATTAGACTCTGTAATGGACGGGATCTGTGTTGGATAATTGTTGAAGCTGGACGATGAATACGTGGGGTGGGTTTTCCTGTTCTTTGTAATTTTGAATATGTTTGACTCTTTTCTGCAATAACACGTTGAAACGAAAGAAATGGAAAGAGAGAGGTCCAGAGAGCAGCAGAGCCAGGGAGGAGATGGGGCCGGCTCTGGCACACAGAGTTTGGGGATCCCTCCAGGCGTCCGCGGCAGGTTGCGTGAACCGAGTGGGACGTCTGGTCTGGTCTGGTCTGGAGAGGAATGTGACGGCCATTGGCAATAAAGACACCGATCACGTAGGAGTTGGATGAGATCCCTCTGGGACCAGCCTGAGAGGCGTCCTGTTTCTTGTATGTAGAGAGCTCTCATGTACTATGGAGTAATCACGCCGATTACTGACTACCTTTTTTTTCTATTGGAGTATAATTGCTTTACAACGTTGTGTTAGTTTCTGCTGTACAATGAAGTGAATCAGCTCTATGTATACCTATATCCCCTCCCGTTTGGACCTCCCTCACCACCCCCATCCCACCCATCTAGGTCGTCACAGAGCACCAAGCTGAGCTTTCCTTTTTTTTTTTTTTTTTAACGTCAGAAATTCACATCTTCATGCTCTTGAAAAAAACGTGCATTTCATCCGGCTGATCTTTTCTCTCTCCTTACCTCTGTTGCTTGTCTAACCCTGCGATCTGGTGCCCTGTGAAGAGACCGCCATTTACCTCCTGGTTGCTAAATCACTCACCTTTTGAACGTCTTTTCTCTGTTTGGCACTGCTGACGGCTCCTTCCTTAACTTCTCTCCTCTGTGTTATTCCTGTGTGTTCCCATCTCCATCTGCCCTTGCCAGGTTCCAAGGTGGCTTCTCTCTGGATCTCAGATGCTAAATTCAAGTCTCCAGGGCTCAGTACCTTGGCACGCTCTTCCCTCAGTGGGTTCCGTTCACACCCTCACTTCTCACCAGCCAGGCTCCTGGCTGAGTCTTCTCGTATAGCAGAAAGAATCTGGAATTGGAGTCTGAAGACTTCTGTTCCCTTAGAGAAGTGCTGTCTTTCCATGGGCAATTCTGCTGGGCATTTTTGGGGACATTTATGTTTTTCCAAATCCTAGATCTGAGAAAAATTGGTCAAGAAATCAAGAAAACGGAAGAGCGTTGTAGTTCTCCTGTAAACATAATGGTCACCGTGGAGACTTTCCTGATTCAAAGGAATCCATTGATGATGGTCCAGGGCAAGGGGAGGGGTGCTGATGTGGGGAGTCCAAGCTTCAGGTCGTCTCTGGGAGCCAGGGTGAGGTAGAGGAGCAGTGTCACCCAGTGGGTCCGTCTTCCTTGTAGGTGATGCCCAGGTATAAACGTGCATGTGTCCCTCTCTGCTGCTAAGGGTGAGTCATTCTTGCAGATAAAATAAAAACTAACCCGTTTGTATACATAATATACTTTATATCAATCCTGTGAGTGGTGTTCCAAGAAAAAGCAAGTTTTGGAAGCAAAGCCCTTAACTTGGCAGTTTTGATATGCGGTTCTTGGTAACGCTGTTAACCTTTAATGTTCCTTTATTCAAATACTACACGATAATGTTTGCTGGCATTTTCCGGTGTGTAGATACTTGCTAGAGATTAAAGCTCTTTGTAAATACTTTAAAAGAACACATGCAGAAAGAAAAATAATTTGAATGATGTGAAATAATTTGACATGAAATCAGAAAGCAATCTGAATTGGCAAAAGCAATATCAATTTCAACGGCAAAACCAAAACTGAGTCAAGCGGGCAGTATTCTTTCATTGTTAGGAAAAAGAAATGAGCTCACATGAAGTACGCTGTGTGCCAACTGAGAGGTGCTTTTGGGTGCAGTCTTGTGAATAAGACCATTAATACAGAGTGCAAGAGGTTCTTCTGCACCCGGAATAGTTGTCATGAAACGGGGGCTGGGCTGTCTGGGGGAGCAGTTAATGCTGTGTGTGTGCTGAGTTTTAAGATAGATAATTTTCAGACATTAAACACATGTGGCGTTGGCTTTCAGTATTTTAAGTGATTTTTGTTTGGCAATTATTTTGTGTTAAATTCCCTTTTAATGTTTTGTCGAATGTCTGTCAGGTAGAGGCCACTTTACATGTCATTGAAATGATAATCTTGTTATCATTTGTTCGTAATAATAGTAATCCTGGCATTTTTATTACATCTTTAACAGAAAACCTCTGAAACTCTTAGTATAACCCTATCTGTCACAGAAAAAGTATTTACTCTTAATGGTTACTCATTATTATTTTAAAACAAGTGTCACAAAAATGCAGAACAACTAGAATTGGGGGCGTTCTGGTTTCTCCTCCTGAATCCCGAGGAGAAGCACCTGTGAGGAGTTTGGAAACGCTGGCAAACCGTTTAAGCCCCCTGCGCCAGGCCTTGCCTCTGTGACGTGCTGGCCGCCGTGCCCTCAGCGCGCACCACGCGGGCTCAGCCTGTCTTCCCGACCCCTCACCTGGGCCCTTTCCTTCTCAGAGGCTCTCAGGAGTCAGGCTGCCCGTGTCCGGGCCTGACTGCCGCCGCTTAGGCCCTTGGCCGGCTGGTTGCCTGTGACTTTGTTTCTTCGTCTGTGAGGAGGGGATGCGAAGAGCACTGGCCTCGCGGCAGCGTAGTGACAGCCCTCAGCAGGCTCAGCGCCGTCCGGTGCGCAGCAGACGCTCAGCGTCGGCCTCTGCTTTCTTGTGACCCAGGACTGTCTCCTTTGGCGCCCCTCCCTGTGTTCCTTCTGTGTCGCTCCAGAAGCCTCTCCTGTGGCTGACTTTCACATTTCATGTCCATCCTGTGGTTCCTTTGTCCAGAGACTCCCACGGGGCTGCCCTGCCGATCCCACAGTGCTCTGCCTGTCCTGTCTCCCAGGCCCTGGCCTTTCCCGTCTCAGTTCTCTCTGTTTGTCCACGTGGGTCTTCTGATTTTCCCAGGATGTACTAGTCTCACCCTTGCTGCCACGTCTGACCTACTCCGGCCCCTCAGCACACTTCCTAGGACCTAAAAGCTATGCTATCTTTGCATTGCCTGCCCAGCTAAGTTCTAAATAACTGGTAGGCTGGTTTCCCCAGCCAAAACAAAGTCGAGAAGTTGAATTGTTAACAACAAAAACTGGCAAAGTAAAGCTACCGCTTTGAAAGTTTGTTTTCTGTCATCCCTTTGAGTTTTCAGATAATTTGAAAAAAATCACTCTTTTTCCTATAGCTTGAAGTCAGTATTTAATTTTGAGTGCAGAGAATATATTTTCTTTTATTATATCTATAAACATCATATCCTATGTGTTTTGATGATGGAATGAAAACTATTTCTTGATCTTGTTAACATCTTTGAAGAAGTATCCAAACCTTTTGGAATGTTTTCTAGTAGCTGTTAGTGTGCAGTTTAGTCCCCAGAAACCAACTTGTGTGTCTGCTTTTCCCTCTACCCAAGGACCCCAAAATGTATGTACAGACAGTGTTGGATGTTCATAAAAAATACAACGCCCTAGTGATGTCAGCGTTCAACAACGATGCTGGGTTCGTGGCCGCACTGGACAAGGTGGGTGTGCTGGCGCATGGCTCTCCTGGGGACAGTGGCTGGCACACTGGCCTCTGACTGTGTTTCCTGTGATCTGCAGGCTTGCGGTCGCTTCATAAACAACAACGCGGTTACCAAAATGGCTCAGTCATCCAGTAAATCCCCCGAGTTGCTGGCTCGATACTGTGACTCCTTGTTGAAGAAGAGGTACTAGTGACTTTGTGTTTTTTTCTTAGTAAACCTGTTTATAATCTCAGCCTCTAGATGAGGAGTTAAAATTTATATTACATTTTACGTATGTATGTTAAATTGTAATTTTTGTACCTTTTGAGAAAATACTGTAAACCTAATACACCTTCTTTGTCTTCCTAAAAGGCATTTCACGTTACGTGTACTGTGCCCAGTTCATGTTTTTCTTACATCACTAATGTCTATAATGGCAGGCGGTGTGCGCGTGGCCCTTCAGCTAAATAGACTCCACTGCGCAGGTCCAGCTGGTGGTGACGAGGGTGGAGGTTACGGCACAAAGTCACCATTTCCCTTCACTCCCTACTTGCTCTTTTCTGCTGGCCTTGATTAGTTTTTTTCCAGTTGAAAATATGCAGTAGCTCCCACTGGCTGCTTTTTAAAACAGAAGACTCTCCACATGCTATAGTGTTTGCATCAGTCTGTGTACTTTTAACATTTGTTTTCATTTAACGAGTTTGTTTTATTGCTGTTTCATAGTCTTTATATTTTAACCATCTTATTTCACAACTGGTATTTTTCCTAATCAATGTATGTGTATTAAGCACGAGAGGCAACGTAATCTAATATGGTTGTTTTCTCTGTGTTGTTTTTGGAAGTTCTCACTTAATTTTTTGTGTGTTTGTTTTGGTTTTCATCAGCATTTCTTTCACTGAGGAGTAGCTTTTTTCAGTTTAGAAATGCTCAAGGCTTATTTTCCTATTCCAATATCACACCAACAGATTTTGCAGTAGTTTTCCGTACCCCCCAATCATATTGGTTTGATATTAGTAAATTGTATTGTAAGCAGCTCTCAAAGGCTCGTATAATCCCATTACAGAAAAGACTGAGAACACCTATACTACCAAGCAAAAGACTACAAACAAGTCTCACTTAGAAGAGAGTTGTGGGAATCTTAAGTAAAATGTTAGCAAACTAAATTTATCAGCGAACTAAAGGACAACTGTCCAGAACATAGCATAGCTTTCTAGGAATGAATGCAGGGATGGCTCAACGGTAGCAAATCTAACGTAGTTGACTTTATTAACTGAGAGCTGTATGAACAACTACGTGGTCTTCTTGATTGACACGAGAAAACATTTGATAAGGTCAGTAGCTCTCTCTCTTCTAACTTTGCCGGAAAGTGATTTGCCCAAGGCCCAGTGCAAATTGAGTATTTGATTTTTTCCCCCTACTTATCACAATGCTTGTCTAATGTATAATTTAGCGATTCTAGTCAGATCCACTGATGTGTTCATTTCAGGAGTGAAAATGGACTTTCAATTGGGATGCCTCTTCTGACCTGATTTCATGTTTTAGGCTCTATAAAATGAAAGTTTTCAGTATTTTAAATATGCAGGTACTCTCATAGAGCTCCGGTTTGTTTGGCAGAATACATAGCTTCTTTTTTAGCCATTGTCTTTTTAGAAATTGTCTCATCAAGTCTCTTGATAGATTTTTCTTCAGTTAAGGCTGCTGAAGCAGACAGAATGGCGGAGAGTTCCAAAAGCGCTGCTTTAATGAGCGCGTGTCAGTGACTAGACTCCAGTGGGCACTAAACTAACCTCTTTCAGGAGAGATACAGCCCTGACCTCTCAGTGAGAAAAAGAGAGAGAAGAATGGACCTTCGGAGCCAACTGTTCTTAAATAGGAGCCTGTCTGGTGGTTGGATCATTCTCTATGAATTTATAGGGGTCTTGTTTATAAAGGACTCTTGGGATAAAAGCTTTAAATTTGTATTTTCCCTGAAATCACCTTTCAATTAATAGTTGCTCATAGAATAGAGTGAATGAATCCGTTGTTAAAGGACAAGCATCTATTTTGTAGACATAACGACAAACGGAAGGCAACACTTGAGAAGTGGTTTAAAAACCCCTTTCACTGTCTTTAATTATTAGGCCATTAAAAGGCGTTTGTTTGTTTTTTTTCAAAGTTAACTTAAAGCATATTGCAGAATGCACTTAGAAAAGTGAAGCTCGTTTACTTACATTTAAATGGATTATCTTAAAGGAAAACTTGTTCAGAATGTTTTGGGAAACTTAACAAGTATCTTCTGTTCAGTTTCATTGTGGATATTTTAAATGATTATATGTGAGAATAGATTATGAAATTGAGACACAGTAAAAGATTGCCAAGTTGCCACAGGTAAGGAAATGTAACTTTCCCTCTTCCACCTGTTAATCTGAAAAGAACTGAGCATTTGAATGTTCAGAACCACAGTCTGATATGGTAGTTTGGCTAAGTGGCGCTTGTTTAGTAAATGTTTGCTCATTTGTTTTAAAACACTGTGCCTTTAAAAATTTTTCAGTTCCAAGAACCCAGAAGAAGCAGAACTAGAAGACACGCTCAACCAAGTGGTAAGGTGCTGGATAGTTATGTCGCTATGTTGTAACCTTTTCTCTGACAGGTGGCTTTAAAGTTATTTATATGAGCTATCTGGAATGTGGAAAGTAGTAGAATCATTTATTTTATTTTGAATCTATGATTTTACTCCCTATGTTGAGTCATTAATTTTAGCATTTGTACTTTCCTCATTAGTACTAAGTGTAGACCAACTTAATGTGATTTAAGGGGTTGATGAAAATATTTACTTTAAAGATTACAGGACAGTAATTTTTTTAACTTTTTTTTTTAATTTATTAAAAATTTACTTTTGGCTGTGTTGGGTCTTCGTTGCTGCACGCGCGCTTCCTCTTGTTGCGGTGATTGGGGGCTACTCTTCCTTGTGGTGCACGGGCTTCTCATTGCGGTGGCTTCTCTTGTTGTGGAGCACGGGCTCTAGGCGTGCGGGCTCAGTAGTTGTGGCTCGCCGGCTCTAGAGCGCAGGCTCAGTAGTTGTGGCGCACGGGCTTAGTTGCTCCGCGGCATGTGGGATCTTCCTGGACCAGAGCCCGAACCCGTGTCTCCTGCATTGGCAGGCGGGTTCTTAACCACTGCGCCACCAAGGAAGCAGGACAGTATTTTTTGTCGTCATAAATGTTGACATACAGGGCCGGACAAGACAAAGCACACGTGTTGGTTTCTGGCCTGTGTTTGGTGACAGATTGTAAGTGCGTTAAGTGTGCTCTCGTGGTGGCTTTCTAGATGGTGGTCTTCAAGTACATAGAGGACAAAGACGTGTTTCAGAAGTTCTATGCGAAGATGCTGGCCAAGAGGCTCGTCCATCAGAACAGTGCCAGTGATGATGCCGAAGCGAGCATGATCTCGAAGTTAAAGGTAAGTGTGACCTTTCCCCGAACGATTCCAGCTTTAAGGCATCGGAGTTCTTAGTCTCTCCAGGTTATCAGTTGGGCAAAGCCGTCAATCAGTGATAACACAGAGTCCGTGCAGTGTGCGCTCTGCTACTCCGCTACCGAGAACCCGCCACGGTTGTGATGAGCCCAGGTCTCCCCTCATCAGGCCTCACGTGCTCTCCCGACCACCCTACCAGCCCAGCACACACACCCGGGGGCCCTTCTGTTCCAGCCGAGCCCTGCTCGACGCCCAGCGCCTGCTCCTGCACCTGTGGCCTCAGCTCTGCTCCCGCCACCAAGAACTGCTCCACGTGGCGTGGCCCGTACTCTTGTGCTGTTGGCCTTGAGCGGGCGGGGTGTTTTGTTTTTTTCTGGGCTTGCTTAACAGTTAGTAACCCCACGTCTGCAGGAGGACGTAAAGCGTCAGGGTTAGTTTGCTGTTGAGTCTGTCTTTCTTTATTCCGCCGCCTCTGCACTTAGCCTGCTCGCTGGCCTGTCAAACGCTGCTACATGTTTTGCAGCATGTTTCACTTTGACCCGAAATTATAGTTCCACGGGTATCTTGTTCAGCTCGGGCTGCCGTACCAAAATACCATAGACTGAGTGGCTTGAACAAGAGAGATTTATTCTCAGAGTTCTGGAGGCTGCCGGGAAGTCCAAGATCAAGGTCCCAGCCAGTTCAGTTTCTGGTGAGGGCTCTCTTCCCAGCTTGCTTGGGGCCGCCCGGCCACATCCTCACATGACCGGGAGCGGGGTCGGGGACAGCCTCTCCGTCTCTTCTCACAACCACACTAATCCCAATGTGGCGGAGGCCCGCCCTCATGACCTTTTCTAAACTTAATTATCTCTCTGTGACCTGACTTCCAAATGCCATCAGCACAGGACTGGGGTAGGGGCACCGTTCAGTCTGTGGTAGTGGATGAGAGACATAGCGAACTATGGCATCTTGGTGTTCCCCCACGGGGTCACAAATCCTTGCTCTTTGGGCCTGCGTGATAGTTACTGTGTGTATAAAGTCGTAACCGTTCCATTTATAACTGTATAATTTTTGATAGTGTATGAATTTTAATCAGTGCATGTTTATACCCTGAGACACAGTTAAATGTTAACTAGCTTTAGTAGTACGGTTAAGCGTCTGTCATGTACTGTGATCCCCATTGGATTCCCTGTATACATTTATATTTCTATAGAAATTAATAAGGCAGTTATCTGGGTTCATTTCAGCAAGCTTGTGGTTTCGAGTATACCTCCAAACTTCAGCGGATGTTTCAAGACATCGGTGTAAGCAAAGATCTGAACGAGCAGTTCAAAAAGCACCTGACGAACTCGGAGCCTCTGGACTGTGAGTATGCCCGGCTTTCCGAGCTTCCTTTACAGGCAGGGTTCTCGGAGGAGGTGGCGCTCTTTGTAGCTAGTGAGAGAGATGGTGGATGCCTTATCAGAAATTCAGGGACAGGTAAACAGGAAGTCCTCCCCACAGGCACTGCCCACCTCCTGACTTGTGTGGTGACAGGAGGTGACAGCCTTGGAAGCGTGTTGGCCTTTCCCGGAGGGCCGAGCCGGGCGGGTGGCTTGCGTCCAGGTCCTGAGCCCCGGCCCCTTCTCCTGGCTGACGTGGCCGCCCCACCCCAGGCGTTCGCCATCTCGGGGCTCCACGCACAGTTTAAGTTTCAATGAATGTTTTTTAACCTTAGTTTAATTCCATTCTAGCAGTTTTTTTAATTATAAGAAACTGAATTGACTGTGTAGATAACAGAGTCAGACATGGCTTCCGATTGCCATTGGGGGTCGGGACAGGCGGGTGCCCGGCCTCGTTCGTGGAGGCCAGCTGGGCTCCTGCTGTGAGGTCTGCCTGCTGCAGGAGGTGGCAGGTGATGCTGACATCATCATGTGGTGATTTTATCTTTTTAAATGAAACACGAGGTTTGTACTTTTCCCAAATTGAAAGCACTGTTTCATTGTTAAACTTGACAGCCGTGCCAGCGGACTTGTTGTCAGCCATCTGCGATGATGACGTCACTGTTACGAACAATGTATACGTTATATGTGTGTTAGATATATATAGTCCGTGTGCTATACACAGAGTAATCTGTGCTACACAGAACAAAGAAGTCGATTTACTTTGGGGTTCTCGTTGTCTAGAGTTTGGGGCTCTCGTGCCATCCATGCCTGGTGGCCTCAGGTGCGCCTCAGGGGGACTGAGGTTATTCATGGCAGAAAACTAAAGCAGGTGCAGCCAGACGGGCCCACGATGTTGTAATTCTGCGTTAGAAGAGGAATGAAAAGCTCGCTCTTTGGAGGAGGGAATTTCTGGCTCTTCTTCCCTTTACTGAATTTAATTGAAATTAAATGTGTTCAATGCTTAGTTCTATACTAAAGCAGGATTTTTCATTCAGTATGCTTTCTTTTAATAAAAAGCAATCCATGTGTATCTGACATGTGGCGCTTTTCAGTTCACGGGGCTAATCACATGTATTCCTGGATTTTTCCCCATCCCCCCAGTGGACTTCAGCATTCAAGTTCTGAGTTCTGGATCGTGGCCCTTTCAGCAGTCTTGTACGTTTGCCTTGCCGTCGGAGGTAAGGATGACTCTGTCATCTGTTCGTTCCCTTCGTGTTGAGCAAAGGTGAAAAGGGGCAGCCTCCACCATTATACACGTGCTGTCTGCAGAAGGCCTTCCTGCTAGTCGGCCATGCGGCATTAAACCGGGCGGTGCTAAGGCAGCCGCGAGCCCCGGGCAGGGCAGGAGATCCAGAGGTGCGCCACCCCTGTTCCAGCTCAACAGTGTGTTCATTTACATGGTCATTTACTCTCGAAAGTAGAACCTAACAGTTCTGCGATGAACATCGTGATGATACCTACTTGTCTGGAGCTAAAAACTTTTTGATTGCACCTTCAAGTGCTTAAATCAACGTGCTTTTTTGCAAGAGAGTAAACACTTGATATTTGTATTTTACTGTTCTGTAAGCGTTTTGTCCGGTAAGCTTGGACCAGTGTTTTTTATTTAGAGATGTTGACTGCAGAATATGGTGAGATATATATTCCACAAATGCTCTTCCCCCTCTGTATCCAGCTGGAACGGAGTTACCAGCGATTCACAGCGTTTTATGCCAGCCGTCACAGTGGCAGAAAATTGACATGGTTATATCAGCTGTCAAAAGGAGAATTAGTAACAAACTGCTTCAAAAACAGATACACTTTGCAGGTAAGATCACCTTTTTATTTTGGATTTTTTTTTTTTTAAGTATAAATGAAGACAAGTTACAGAAATTTAGTGTTTCACGCAACAAAATCTGGAGTCAATCTCTGGCAGAATAATACCGTGGTTAAACAGCTTGGATTTTTAAGAGTCAGTGGAGCTGAGTTCTTACTCTCTGTGGCTAAGGGAGAAGTTACTTAATGACACTGAGCCTCACTTTTCTCCTCCACAAAAGGGCGGGCGGGTGTCAGTGCTTCGACTCTGTGTGTGGTGTGAAAAACAAGCGAAATCATGTATTTAATAAGTGTTGGGTACAGCTCCTGCCTGACACACACTAAGTGGTCAGATAGTAGTTTAAAAAGCTGGAGTTTCATGAATTTAATTACGATAATAGCTCTTTCCCTTTGACAGGGCAGTTTCACATTAACAACAACCCTTGGCGCTCACTGTGGTGCTGAGTGCTGTGTGATGATAACTGTAACTTAGGTTCCATTTTATATCTGGGAAACAGAGGATCAGGCAAATTTAAGTGACTTCCTCTGGCTCCGGGCTGATATGCAGCAGAGACGAAATTGCAGTTAAGGTCTTTTCCCTTAAAGAATCCATCTTGAAGAGGGTTTCGCTAGTGTGCTTCTAAAAACAATTATAGATCTGTTGTTAAGTGTTAAGAAACTTCTGACTGCATTCTGCAGACTCAACCTGCTCATTAATTGAAACTTTTAATAGTTCTACCCTGATAAAAGTGTTTGATATTCTGTTACACCAGGTCCAGAGGCCTTTATCCACTTGAATGTGGATTTCTCTACAGCTGACCCTTGAGCAGTGCGGGGCTTAGGGGCATCCGTCCTCCATGCAGTTGAAAATCTGCACATAACTTAGAGTTGGCACCCTGCATCCACGGTACCCTGCATCCACGGTTCCCTTGCATTTGGATTCAACCAGCCTCGGATCTGTAGCACTGTCCTGTTTACTATTGAAAAACAAAATCCACGTATAAGTGGACCCACACAGTTCAAACCTGTGTCAAGGGTCAATTGTACGGTTGGAAATTTTTCTTTATTCCCAAGTATGCATAGAAGAATCTGTGAGTTCATACTTCAGAACCTGAAATCTCAGTGCCCCTTTTTTGATAAGTGGACATTCTGTAAACTTTACTGAGATAATTTACGTAAAAAGACACCCATCTAAGTGTACAGATGGAGTTATGACAAATGTGGACACCTGTGGGGCCACCACCAAGCTGTGGAACATTTATCAGAGACTCGTTTTGCTTTTGGTCACTGCCATCAGAGATGAGAGGCCCCTGCTCATCTCAGGAGAGACCTCAGAGCTGTCAGTCTTGCCCCCCCCCCGCCCCACCCCCTGGGCCCCCCGGGCCATTTTCCTGGCCGCATCCTGAAGTCTGTCAGAGGCACTCACCCCGCCCACACTGCCGCTGCTGCCCCCCCTCCCGTTGACCAGGGTTTTGCCTGGACAAGTGGCGGTGCTTATGGCCCTTTAGTTGTTGCCACGGGTTATGGAAGAGGGGAAGGGAGGAGGGGTTCGCATGGGGCGTGTGGCACGGCGCCCAGGGCTCCCCCAGGAGCGGAGCGCCCTCCCTCAGCGGGCGTCGTTCCCTGCACAGCTTGAGAAATTAAAACCAGTGCATGCTGCCTGGCGCACGGTTTGCTAAAAATACCTCAGAGCGGTTGTGGTTTGCTTTAAACCATTTAAACTTTACATAGTGAAGTACTTAGGAAAAAAAACAAAAAACACCCAAGTATCATACAGCTCAGCTGCAGGTTCCTCTGTCAGTGGTGTGCCAGACACAGTCTTCTTTAGTATTTGTGGAAAATCAGACTTAAAGATGGATGCTCAGTGCTTCTGTCTACACTGGCTGAGTATCTCTGTGTTTATCTATATAAAATGAGTGTGGCTGCATAGATGGTGTGTACACTTAACCCTTGAACCACACGAGCTTGAACCTCACGGGTCGACCATTAGGCAGGTTTTTTCCGTAGTAAATACTCCACAGCCCGGATCCACGGTTGGTTGAATCTGGCTATGAATCCTCAGGTGGGGAGGAAGCACACATACACGGGGCCGAACTTAAGTTACACGTGGCCGCTCAGCGGCTCAGGCTCGGCACCCCTAACCCAGCCCTGCTGCGAGGCATTCAAAGGCCAGCTGTATTTGTACAGACAAAGCATTTGGAAGAAAGTTCAAAATCACTTGAATGTTTGAGAAGGTGGAGAATGACGTCTTTCAGGAAAACGTGGCAGCGTGGTGGAATTAGACACGTTGTCTTCCCTTGCAGATCTGCTTTGGTTTCCGCATCTGTTTGGGAATTGGTTTCATGAGTAGGTTCTTCACGCTCAGGCTCTGCACTCTGGGAGTTGTCCGCGCGTTTAGGTTTTCCTCTCTTTCTTTCATGTGGGGACCCGAAGGCGTCGACGTTCCAGATGGCCATCCTGCTCCAGTACAACACAGAGGACGCGTACGCCGTGCAGCAGCTGACAGACAGCACCCAGATCAAAATGGTACTCCTACCGCCAGCCTCTCTGCTGTGGGAAGCTGGGGGGGGAGGGGGTGGGGGTCTTCTTTGATTTGAAATGGGTATCTGTCTTATGAACATGAATACGCTCTCATTCCAGGGCTCAAGGCATGATTTTTTTTAAATACTAATTTTTAAACTCAATGTAACATATACCTACACACACACACACACACACACACACACACACACACACACACACACACACACACACACACACACACACACACACACACACACACCACGTACACATGATATGCTTTTCTCTCATTCATTTAGCTTGTTCTTAACCCTCTTTCCAGCTAAGCTTTTTCTTACTAAACTTAAATTTTCACTTAATGTTATTCTTCCTATTAATCATTTTTTTATTGCGCTATTTCACATAACATAAAATTCACCATTTTAAAGTATACAGTTCAGTGGTTTTTCACAGGGTTGTATAACCACCGCCACTATCCAATTCCAGAACATTTCCATCACCTTCAGAAGAAGCCCAATACCCACCAGCAATAGCTACCCTTCACCTGTCCTCTCCCCAGCCCCCATGACCACTAATCTACTCTGCTCTGCTCTACTCTTCTCTCTCTCTCTCTCTCTCTCTCTCTCTCTCTCTGGATTTGCCCGCTGTGGACATGTCATATAAGTGGAATAATATGGCACGTGGCTTTTTGTGTCTGCCTTCTTTCACACGGCACAATGTTTTCAGGGCTTATCCCTGTGGGAGCACGTATCTGTATTTCATCCTCTTTTTATGGCCGAAATATGTTCCAGTATATGGATGGACCACCTTATGTCTATCCATTCATCAGCTGATGGACATTTGGGTTGTTTCCACCTTTCAAGTCTTTGTATGAACATATTCTCAGTTCTCTTGGGTATAAATCTAGATGTGGAATTGCTGAGTCATGATAACTTATATTTATCTCTTGAAGGAACTGCCAGACTGTTCCGCAGTGGCTACACCAGCTTGTATTCTCACCAGTAGCGTATGAGGGTCCACTTTCTCCACATCCTTGCCAACATTAGTTGTTATCCATTTTTTTAAAAAATTATACACATCCTAGTGGATATGAAGAAGTGCCGCATTGTGATTATTTGCATTTCCCTAACAACTAATGATGTTTATGCCCATTTTTAATTGGGTTATTTGTCTTTTTTGTTGAGTTGTAAGAATTCTTCTTCATATATTCTGCATAGTAGACCCTTTTCAGATACATGATTTACAAATATTTTCTCTTGTTCTCTGGGTTTTCATTTTCTTAATCACACACATCGTTTTAATTTTGATGAAGTCCACTTTATTTTTCTTCTATTGATTGTGCTTTTGGTGTCATATCTAAGGAACCATTACCTAATCCAAGGTCAGAGATTATTCTTTCCCTGTCTTTTTCTTTTTATTGAAGTACAGTTGACTTTATATATATATATATATATACACACACACACACACACACACACACACACACACATACATTTATTTATTCATGGGCTCAGTAGTTGTGGCTCATAGGCTCTAGAGCGCAGGCTCAGTAGTTGTGGCACATGGGCTTAGTTGCTCCGTGGCATGTGGGATCTTCCTGGACCCACAGGGGATTGAACCCGTGTCCCCTGCATTGGCAGACGGATTCTCAACCACTGTGCCACCAGGGAAGCCCTGACTTTTTATTGAAGTATAATTGAAGTATAAATTAATACATTAGCTTCAGGTGTACAACATAGTGATTGGATATTTTTGTACATGTTTTTTCCCTATTGGTTCGTACTAGCAACCTGTCAAAATCAATTGGCCATAGATGTATGGGTTTCTTTCTGGATTCCCAATTCTTTTCCACTGATCTAAATGTCTGTTCTTATGCCAGTACATTGTCTTGGTTACTGTTGTTTTGTAGTAAGTTTTGGAATTGTGACATCCAACTTCGTTCTTTTTCAAGATTGTGTTGGCTATTCTGGGTCCATATAAGTTTCAGAATCAGCTTGTCCGTTTCTGCAAAAAAGGCAGTTGGAATTGTGATGGGGATTCTGTTAAATCTGTAGATTGCTTTGGAAGGAGAATTGCCGTCCTAACAATATTAAGTCTTCTGTGAACATGGATGTCTTTCCATTTATTCAGACTGTCTCGTATTCTTTTTAAACTGTGTCTCATATTGATAGTTTTCATTATGCAAGCCTTTACACTTCTTTGGTTAAATTTATTCCTAAGTATTTTAAGTTTGATGCTATTGTTAATGGAATTGTTTGTTCATTGCTGGTGTGTAGAAATATAATTATGTATTGAACTTGTATCCTGCAACCTTGCTGAACTCATTTATTCTAATATTTTTTGTGTGGATACTTCAGGGCTTTTTTAATATGTGACCATGTCATCTGCAGATGCAGATAGTTTTACTACTTACTTTTCCTATTTGAATGCCTTTTATTTATTTTTCTTGCCTAATTGCTTTGGATAGAATTCGCAGTACATTGTTGAATACAAGTGGTAAGAACAGGCATCCTTGTCTTGTTCCTGATCTTGGGGGAAGCCTTACAGTCACTTAAGTTTCTCTTAGATGCTGTTTACTAGACTGAAGAAATTCCCTTCTATTCCTAGTTTTTTGTTTTGTTTAGTTTCGTTTTGGTTTTAGTGTTTTTATTATGAAAGAGTGTTGGATTCTGTTTAAATGCTTTTTCTACTGCATTGAGATAACTATGTGCTTTTTGTCCATCAATAATGGTGCATTATGTTGATTTTTTTTTTTTTAATGTTGAATCACCCTTGCATTCTTGGGATAAATACCACTTGGTCATGGTGTATAACGCTCTTTATATGCTGCTGGAATTTATATGTTTGCTGGAATTTTCTTGAGGATTTTTCCATCTTTATTCATAGGAAATTGGTCTGCCATTTTCTTTTGACGATTTTGTCTGGTTTTGGTGTCGGGCTAGTTCTGGCCTCATAGAATGTGAATTAGGAAAGTCATTTATTTGTGAGTCCTGCTTCAAGTTAGTCCAGAATACATTCTCAGTTTCTAATAACAAAACTAATCTGCTTCTCTGCACGTAGGAGTGTTCTTCACTCTTCATTCCTCACCGGAAGGAGGAGGCTTCCTTTGGGGTGGAGGCTTAGGTTGCCCCCAGACCCTGGTGTGGGGCTCTGCCCTCGGTCGGGGACCTGCTTTTCGGAGCTGAGCTCCTGAAAAACTGGCTCAGCCCCTGAGCCAGTTTTTAGTGCAGAGTCGGCTCCCCGTGGGGGGCTGACCCCTCCCCTGCCCTCCACAGTAGGAGTCAGCTTGGCTCGGGAAGGCAGCCTCTGCATCTGTGCCCCGGGCGTGGCCAGCAGCGTCCTCATCCTGCTCTGGACTCTGGGCCAGTCACCACACCAGAGGCCTCTCCAGCTCTCCCTGACCAGGATGGGCTTCCCTTACGTGGGGGGCGGCCCTTTCCGTCCAGGGAGGAGGGGCTGCGCATGTGAGCGGCCTGGTGACTGTCCGATTCCATGGGATCGGGAAGCTGTGGAGCTAAAGGAGAGCTGAGAAACGGTTGACCACCTACTCTCGGGGGGAGGAAGCGGCCCAGAGGCCACACGACGGGCTTAGAGTTCACCAAAGGTGGGTCAGCGGCAGGGTGACGGGCACCATCCCCGTCCTGTTTGTGAGCAGACGGTGTTGTCCACCGTGTCTGGGCCCATGACACTCCCTCTGCTCATTCTTTGCGGTGATCAGTGTTCAAGATGCGCCGTCAGGCATCTAAGAAGATTTAGTCAAAGGAATCAGTTATGCACGATTTCTAATATTTGTAGTAGAATTGTCAGTTTTAATACTAGGTGATCAAGAGCAGAAAGGGGTTGATTTCACTTGTAGGAGTAGGTTTTGGGGACCCTGTAAGAGGCACCATCCCTCTTTTTCCTCCGGGCATATTCTACTTCAGTGACTATTATTTTTCCATAGAAGAATGGACTGTGGGACTGGGGCTGTGGTTCTTATTACAAAGAAAAATGCATTTTCTCTTTTCTCTTTAATTGCAGGACATTTTGGCACAAGTCCTACAGATTTTATTGAAGTCAAAGTTATTGGTATGTTTGTGTACTTTTTATGTTAAGCTAGAAGAAAGCCTTTTCCTGAGATTACGTAGTAACAGTTGTTTTCTTATAGGTCTTGGAAGACGAAAATGCAAATGTTGATGAGGTGGAATTGAAGCCAGATACCTTAATAAAATTATATCTTGGTTATAAAAAGTAAGGAAAATCTAACAAGTAGATGGTCCTAGGCCGTAGACTTATCCCCTGACCCCCAGTGCACTTACTGGTATCACCTCAGATGGGGGGCTGTGAGCACGGTGCCAGGCCTGGCAGGCCTTTGACAGGGTCCTCTGATTCCCTCTGACCCATCCTGGGTGGGTCTCCATTTGACTCTTTCAGCTTTGGGATTTTTCTTCTATTGGCAAATAAATAAGTCTCCTTAAATGGCTCGCCTAGAAAGTTTGGACCTCTGTGTCCCAGTGTCTTGATTTTATTTCACTTGACAGAGTTTGGGAGAGCAGGTTAAGGAACTGAATTTCCTGCAATACAGACATCCTCCTGCTGGCAGAGCAGGAACCCGCCCTGCGGAGAACTAGGGGCTTTTCAGAGAGATGAGTGGCAGGGAAGCGGGAGATGGTCAGTCACACTCTCCACCCTTCGTCTGGGGAGCAAAGCACCTCTTAAAGATTGAAAACAGAAAGAAGCCTTTACTGCGTGCCTTTTAAAACAATAGTGATTGATTTCCTCGATTTTCTTGACAGTAAGAAATTAAGGGTTAACATCAATGTGCCAATGAAAACGGAACAGAAGCAGGAACAAGAAACCACACACAAAAACATCGAGGAAGATCGCAAGCTTCTGATCCAGGTGACACTGGGTGCCTGTCCCCTCGCGTGGGAGGTGGCCGCCGCAGCGGGGGTGGTGCTTCCTCTGGGCTGTGTGTCCTGTGACTTGGGAGTGGTGGCCAGGATGATGGGTGCTTCTGGATGGAGTAGATGGAATAATCGATGAAATAGATGAGAGCAAATACCTGTGGTGAGTTACTAAGATGGGAGGGAGGGAAAGTTGTTTAGCGCAGGGTCAGGCGGCTTCCGTGGCTTCGAAGACTGAACTTTTTCTCATTTTAAAAGTGTTTTCTACTTGGGTTAAATTGCTAAAATTGCTGCTCATAAGACCAAAACATTTTAATGTTTGTTGTGTTGGTGCTGAAACTTAAGTAGATGGAGTTGGCGCCCTGCCCTCTCTGACCTGCGGTGTGCTTGTTACCTGTTAGGAAATCGTAGTCCTCTGCGTGTTTGGCAGCCTTGTTGCTAGTTCTTCTTAATTACTACGGCTACGTTCTTATAACTCTGTTAAACACATTTGTTTTTCTTTCCTTGGTCACACAGGCGGCTATTGTGAGAATTATGAAAATGAGGAAGGTTCTGAAGCACCAGCAGTTACTTGGAGAAGTGCTGACCCAGCTGTCCTCAAGGTTCAAGCCTCGGGTCCCAGTAATTAAGGTACAAGAATTAATAGCAGAAGCATTCAGATTACATTTCAGAAGCCAGAAGAGGTAACCACACTAGGCTGATGGCTGTGTCGCGAAGAAGGAACTTGGCTTAGTCACGTATAATAGGTTTCTGCAAAAGAAAATAGGATGAATTTTTCAACGTTTTATTGAAGCACGTACACAGAGAAGGGCAAAATCCTCAGCATTCAGCTTGCTGACCTTGGCAAAGCGAGCAGCTGCCCCAGACGAGAGGGAGCCTCGCGCTCCCTCCCGGCCCGGTAGCCACGCCCTGGTGTCACCACCGCCGCGTGGCACTTTGCCGCCTTGAACTCTGCCCAGAGGGTCTTGAGAGTCCCGCCCTCCCGCGTCTGCCGAGCCCGCCGACCCCGCCGGGGAGGCGGTCTCCATGGATGTGGCTCGTTGCTCCGGGTCCCCTGGGTGGCCCGCGGCCCCTGGGCACACTCGAGGCTCCTTTCTGGTTGCGGTCATTTCAAACAGAAACTGGGCGGCAGGTACCGCGGGGCGGGTGCGGCTGGAGGGACGGGAGCCGCGGGGGCGGGGCTCCGGGCGGGGAGGCGGCGGTGCCCCAGGGATGGAGGGGGGTCCGTCTCCGTTCCGACCCTGAACATGTTTTTCCCTTTCACTACCTCTTCCTCTTCTAAAAATGGCGCCCAGAAATGCATTGACATTCTGATCGAGAAGGAATATTTGGAGCGAGTGGATGGTGAAAAGGACACCTACAGTTACCTGGCCTAACCCTCCTGGAGGGGTCTGACCGCGGCGCAGCCCCTCGTCCCGTGGGAAGGATGGAGACGAGGCGGCGGCGGCGGCGGCGGCGGCGCCACGCGGACCTCCTGCTCGGCCCGAGGCCCAGGCTCCCATCGCGGGCTCGGGGCGATGAGAACTGCTCAGGATCGCCACACTTCACGTCTGTAAATACGGACACCGACGCCATTTAAGCTAATTTAAGACCAGAGGGGATGGAACCTTCCTCGCTGAGGGCTGCATGCTTCTGCATCCGAATCAACCCATTGGCCACGTGAATGACAGCGGCCGGCCGGGCGGCCCTTCGGAGGCCGGCAGCGCCTGGAGAGCAGGTCTGAATGGACCCACGTGTAATCCGCTATGAAAAACCATTTGTATAGTGTGTTTCATTTTTTAATGTGTGAAAATAAAGAAAATTAAAGGATTTCTGTACAAGTCGCATTTGGTTTTGTTTTAAGTTTTACTAATTTCTATATGTAAATAAAAGACATAATGATTGTGCAAACGGGTATTCCCAGTGTCTTCCTGAGGCCCCAAGGGCTGCCCTCCTGAGACTGGCCTTTGTAAGCTCTTCCCATCTTAAGCCCTTTGTCGTCTTTTTCTCCTCGACGCTTGTGCTCAGCCCCGCGATTTCCTCCAGCGACTGAACGGCAGCTCCCAGGCCTCAGCGCCTCCCATGGCTTCTCTGTGGACACTTGCAAGGCTGGACGGGGTCATCCCGACACCTCCCGTGGGAAGAGTGGCCCCTGTTCCCGGGCGCTGGTCACGAGTGCGGCTTGGGGACCGTGTCTACCACCAGCGCCTCCCTCCTGCTTCCGACCAGTTGTTCGAAGGACAGTCACTCCTCATCCGCGGTCCTGGTGTTGGCGATGTACCACTGTCACTCAGCCCCCAGGCGGTCACTTCCCGGCCCGAGGACAGAAGGAACGGGAGGTGGGAGCAGAGGCCCGGGGAAGGCTCAGTCTCAGGGGCTTCGTGGTCCCCATAAACCACAGGCAACTCCCGTGATGTGAGACGTGAACATGCTTGTCAACACCTATGCGGTCCCTACCTGCCCGGAGGCCAGGTTCCAAGAGCAGGGCCAGAGGAAGACGCCAAAGCTAAGTCCTTACAGTTTCTTGGACCAATCTGGCACCTAACAGGTTAGTTTTTAAAAATTAAAAGTTAAACAGGTTATTAAAAGGAGTAGTAGTAATAGACTAAGCACTTGTGTAATGGTGTCCACTCTTTGTTTTTCTAGTACATTCTTCTTTTTCAAACAATCATAGAAGATTCCCAGTGTGTGAACCAGGCAAAGAGCATTGCCACCACCCCAGGGGACCGTCCCTCCCCCCAGATCCTGCAGTGCCCTGGGGCTCCGAGGACGGCCTAACTGCCCGCGAGTCCTGGCTGGGACCACAGCTCTGCTTCTCCTCTCAACAGTCCATCCGCCTCCGCGACTAACGTGCTGTAAGTAACCACCACGGAGCCAGTTGCCCAGCTTGTGTCTGAGTCTCATCGAGAGTGGGAAGGTAAATTTTAATGAGATTTTGCTGCTGCCTCTTGAGTTCCTCCAGGATGAAGAGTGCCTTTGGTAGGACCTAGGACATCTGTGAGCAAAGGCGGACTGACGGTAGGTGATCGGGTGGTTCCCTCCCGTCCTCAGATTCAGTACCTGTGCCTGCCCACCCCCCTCACACTTGGCAACTGTCCTGTTTAATGGGTGTGGAATAAAAAGCAGCTCAAGACTTTGTGCCTCTGTTCCCTAAACCATATCCTAGCCTAACAAGGACGGCCGGGGCCTCCAAACACAAGCCATGAGAATTGAGTTTCCTGCATTTTTCAGGATAACGTCAATAGTAAGTATCTTCTGAACCTACTTAGGGACAGATGCCCAGGCCTTCTGAAAGCTGTTTGATGCACAGTTGCTACAGGAAGTCCACGCCCTGGGGGAGGGATGGTGGACGGCAGTCCTGGCAGCACCCACAGGAGTTGGTCGGTTGAAGGAAAACCATGTTCCAGGCTATCGCTGTGGTACCGTGGTCTGAGGGCACCATTTCCTCTCGCCTGGGAGGGGAGCAGGCAAGGTGGGGCCCCACTGCCAGGAGCCTCTCTCTCCTGGGCTGGGCTCTTGGACCTCACGTCCACGTTAATGCAAACTGCCAGGCGGTCACCCGGCAGTGCCTTTGTGAGAAGCAGCCAGGGACGCCAGAGTACAGGCCTAAGTAGCAGGTGCAGGGAGAATGAGCTGCAGGACCAAGAGGCACCTGAATTTAACATATTTTTACTGACTGAGCATTTTAAGATGGCCTTACCTATTTGTTGAGGTATCTAATTTTCCTTTGAAAGAAAATTAAGATTTTACCACACCCAGATGAAAAAATCCGACATGCTGACCCATTTGAACTGAATCCCCCTTCTAATGAAGACAATTTCTTTTTTTTTTTTTTAGGAATGGCAATAACTTGTCTGGGTGATTTGATTTTATATACACGAATTTCATCTCCAGTGGCAGCACAGTGACTTGGTCATAATAGGTGAGTGTGGATGGTTTTTTAAAACCTCTTTCTGGAGGTGCGGTTCACATACAAAAAGCTGTGCGGATTTGATGTATTGGACCATTTCTAATACCAGGTGCTACATACACCCGTCACTGGAATTGTTTGTAACAGGCTGGAGGAACAAGCAAGCATTTATTTGAGCTTATTCCAGTAAGAGCCCAAAGCTCATACAACTCCCGGCAGAATACTTACGTTCTTCAAAACGTCCACATGTGAAATCCCTCTTGACGACCCATCTGCAAATCGAAATTACACGATGTTAGTTGACTTTTGGTGGGTGCGGGGGCAGAGGTGGAAATCGGGACTGTTGAGTCACTGACTGGATTCAGTGAAGGCTGGAGGGTGAGTGATTCAGACAATATCAAAAAATAATTAGCGGGACTTCCCCGGCGGTCCAGGGGTTAGGACTCCACGCTCCCACCGCAGGGGGCACGGGTTCGATCCCTGGCCGGGGGAACTAAGATCCTGTATGTCACCCAGCACAGCCAAAAAATAAAAAATAAAAAAAGAGGAAGCAGTTTCCAGGTAGATAATTATAAATTTTTTATAAATTACAAAATATTGAAAAGAATTTTGACACACGGAACGGTGTTGTCATGGTGCCTTCAGATTTGCTTGGGGCAGTTTACTCTGAGGCTGAGGTGCTGCCTGTATTTGGACATCAGGACTGCGGTCAGACATGTGGGCCCTCATGACCATCAGGGGAACAGCTTCAGGACTACAGACACCGGCCAGCTGGGCAGCCTGTTGTCGGGTTCTTTATCCTCAATGAACAATGGGTGGTATCCCTCAACGATGGAAACTATTTGAAACGTATCCGTATCTTGTGATAACTCGTTACACTCATCTCATCCTACGTAGGCGTCTGTTTTCCCTGGTAGGGAGCTAACCACCAGGCTTACCCACATACAAAGTCAATTACCACCTCGGTGAGGGGAGCAAGGGGAAGGGAGAAAAGCACGTACTTAAACTTAGCTTTTGCCAATTTTCTCTGTTAACTGGGTATTTGAATACGTTGTGTCAAGCTCTGTGGTTTTTTTCCCCCATTACAGATAAAGGAAGATCTAAAGCTGCCTGGACCGAAGGACGCTCTTGATCACATGGGATGTAGCCGTGGCTGCGTGTCAACAGTGTTTCTGGTCAGAATCTCCGTGTCCACGAGGTCAGTGGGTAGGTTACTGGAGGTACATTGCAAATCAGGGTACAAAGCCTGCTGTGCACCGAGAATACACACCAGCTGGTGCTCGCAAGGACTGCCGTCCATCGATACAACTGCTGTCTTTCTGCTGCATTTGGGCCTCTGGTGTACTAAACAAGCAGAACCTACCTGAGCTCAAGGACCCACCTCCTGGTGTTGGCGTCTGGGGACAGGTTGGGAGCTACACACAGTAGAAAAGTTGTGGCTGGAATGAGCTGTCAGTAGCTGCTGTTGGGGGCAAGTCATCCCTGGGGCGTCCTGAACAGGCCCACGTGCAGCAGGGAACAGACGGGCTCCGCTGGGGCTGAGTGCCAAGGGCGGGATGCGGTGATCAGGCAAACGCAGGGTGACCCTCCGTGAACAGGTCAGTGACAGGCGGCCGAGTGCAGGTCCCGCTTCCTGGGTGGGGCGTGGGGACAGGACATCCCAGCAGGGTGGCAGAGAAGACACGGCTGACACACAAGACTAGCCCCCAAGGCTGGGTCTCTTCGCTGCCAAAGCCAAGGGGCCCATGAACTGTACGCCAGGACTCAGGTGGCTACGGCTTGTGCGTGGATGCGGTGGGAACCAGTCTTCTCAGCGTTTTGTGTAACTGCAGAGGAAGGTGAGTTCTGACTGCGCTTCCCGTTAACCATTACCACGTTATAAATCAGTGAAAATTTACCAAACTCTAGTAGAGGCAGCTACACACCCGGGCTGACGACAGCCGTCTGGGCTCTCCCACCACGACGGCGTCACTGTGCCACCGCCGCCTGGCCCGAGGAGCAGCGCCACCTCCTTGGGACGTAAGAAAGAAAGAGGGTGTTCTTATTACTTCTTCAAGGAGGTATGAACCTAGTCTGGCTACATATCCCCGTCGTATCTGAAGGGCTGTATCTAGACTCGTGGGATTTAGAGCTAGATCGGTTCTCAGAAGTCGCCTCCTCCGATTGTCTGTTGTTTCACGTGGAGAACGAGGCTTAGAGGGTACGTAGCTGCAGGCCTCTCGGCAGCCGGGGACGTGCCCCGCGCTGGTCTCCGATGCCAGCAGTGAGTCCCTTATTAAATTGTGACGTGTATTAGCGGTAGTAGGTTTATATGTAGGCATATATTTGTTATATTTATTTGGTATTAACTTGCCTAATAAATAGGCAGTATTAGTGAAACCAAGATTTCAGTAGGATGGCTACTGGAAAACCGAAGGAGTTAAATGTTTTTCCCATTAGACTCAGTCGTCTTTTTCTAAAATCAGCTGAGGAAGCTGTGTGACAGATGACAACGACCAGGAGAAGTTCAAGTATTCTTTATTCAAAGTTGAAAAATGTACCACACTGCATTATTGCAAAAATTCACTGGTACAAAACACTTTGCAGCTGGTGAGAAGGCAATAAAAAGTTGATTTTTAAACTCATTACTATAAATTATTCTTACAGTACTTTTAGCAAATTCAGAATTTCAAACTGCATTTTCTTTTTCTAAATCGCCCACAGTACTCGAGGTTCCTGAAGCTAAGGCAGCTGTTCCAAGAGGAGAAGGGGGGAGGTAGCAGACGTCAAGGGATTTCCATTTCTCTTTCGATGCCCACGTACTTGAGGGCGTCAGCCTGGCTGTATCTGAAACAAACAGCAAGAAAAAGGGGTGAGTACTATCTGAAACAAACAAACAGCAAGAAAAAGGGGTGAGTGCCCTCCAGCCCGGGGTGAGATCCAACACAACCAAGTCTGCTTCGTTGAGTGTGTTGCACTCACACGTCCACAAAAGCACACACGCATCCTGTTACACAGCTGCATCACTGGGCCAATTCCAGTTGCAAAGTGGATGGAACTGGCAGTACAACCCTTCCCCAGTTCTCTCCCCAGCCAGCCCTGTGCCCCTGAAACCAACCTCCAGCGAAGGCAGGCCCGCAGCGCGGTGATTAGGCCTAACACGGGGAAGGCAAAGTAACTGCGACGCGGCAGAGCCCTGACTTGGGCCCTTAGTCAAAGCAGCCAGAGCTGGTCACGCCCCGCCCCCGCCTTGAAGAAAGAACAGGACAGAGGCCAGAAGAGGCACCTGCGACCTCCACTGCCGGCTGGAACCTACAGTGCACCCAAAGGAAGGTCTACCAGCTGCCCCTCACTCAGAGCTGGGGGGGCTACGGCTTCGTAACCTCCCACTAATTTTGCCATTGAAAGTGGCTACACACGGGCCCTACTTTACGACAACTCAGCACTCAAGAAACAGCTTCTGGATGGGATGTACATTCAGCCACAGGATTCGTTTAACTAGACAGTCATCTGAGTGCATTTAAATAAAAATTATACAACTCGTCAGTTTATCCCCCAGAGCTTGACAGCAGAGGCTGCCGGCCGGCGTGCCTTCTCCCGCAGAAAGGACCCCAAAGGTAAAATGCAGCTGTCCACATTTTTTTTGACTTATATTAAAGCATTACTTGTATAATGGAAAACTACGTTACCAAACTCCCACCACTGCCCACGACAAATAACGACCAGAACTCTGTTAACTCTAACGACAGAAGCTCCAGCCTGGAGCTGGACCAGAGAGGAAAAGCCCTTGATGACTCTAGAAATGTACTGTTACCAACCTGTAATCAAAAAACAGCTCTTCACCAGTCTGGATGGCTCTCTTAGCAAAAATCCCTATCCTGTGATCGCCGTTAACCATCATCACTGCAGAGAGAGATGCCGGGGTCAGTGAAGTCGGCCCAGGAGAGTTGCTGACCGTTCACGTAACAAGTGTCAACCCAGAACCACTCAGGCCAACCTGCGGCAGCTCCACCTCCGGGGACACCTACCTTTTGCATAGCAGTTTGGATTTACTGAGTGATTTGCAAAACGAATTTTGTTACCCTTGCGGGTTGCATCCACCACAAAATCTAAAGAGAAAAAATAAGCACAATCCCGTAAACAATTTCAGCTATACAGAGCAGTAAACACAAAGTTATTATGATTCTGGAAATACAACTGGTTATGCTTCTTCAGGGTTCGCCTTCAAAAGCAAATCATTCAACCAACTTCACCTAGTATGAAATGACATTTGGAAGAAAATGTTCTCTAGGTAAAAATTAATCAGTGATTCCAGACAGTTATATCAGCTGTAAACACCTGTTACTGACCAAAGCATGGCAAAAAATAAAATCTAACTAAATTCTTCCCTTCACATTTTAAATTATATTAGTTTTCTTCATTATGGAGCACATTCATGAAAGAACCCACTCTACCTGCTTCAGCTGAGAGGCCCCCTGAATAGCTTGGGTGTGACGTGCACACTCCCAGCAGTGACCCGACTACACCAGAAGTTTTCCACCCAGGATCAGCGTCTGCACACGCAGCGCCCTTTACCCTCACTGTCCTCTGAGGACCCCCAGGGACGTCGTGGGGATGCTTCACGAGGCCTTGCTCCACACCCTTCCCAGGTCAGAGGCACTAACTGGAGGAGGTGGGCCCAGCCAGCTGGTACCTGTGGCAAGAGGGGCACGAGAGGAGAGCCAGGCAGTGAAGCCAAGGAACGGCCCGGGGCCAGGGCAGCGATCTCTCCCTGCACACAGAACCCCCTACGGCTCAGGGAGCCTCCACCTCCGCCCCCAAGTTACACTCATCCAACCTGGCTGTTTCCTTAGCCCAGGCTGGGGCTCCTTCCAACACTGCAGACACTGGGGGCCCCTAATGTCGTTTCTGATACTCAAGCCACCAGAAGGGCCCGTGCAACCCGGGAACAAATGCACTCTAATTCATCAACATACCATTGTTCAAGTTGAAGAGAAAGCTGCACATGTATTTATCATATACTTTCCCTCTTCTGTCTGCTTCATCTTGAGAAATAATCTAAAAGGAAGGACATGGGGGAGGTTATTTTGCAACAGGTGAGCCTGGTAGGCGAACACACACCAGCTCATCAGGAACAGTTGGGACCTTGAGGGGTCACTGTGGCCAGTTTCTCTCTTTGTCAAAAACAGTGATATTTTAAGGACTCTAACTTAGAAATATCGAATCCTTCCACATTTAAAGTAACTATGCTTGGAGAAAGTGATGAACAAAAGTCTTTTTACTCAGTACAAAATACAAACCGGGTGGGTTAATCGCACAATGAAGCCAGCCCCAGGGTTTTTCCTAACTTAGGTCCTTATCAACTTGGCTGTGGATTAAGTAGGACAGACTCCTCATTTTAAAGCTCTTGTTCTCCCCCTTGTCCCCAGGTGATAAAAGCTGTGACAAGGACTGAAGCCGTGTAGCTTAACTTCCAAACAAACCAAACCCACAAGCCCAAGCTAAAAAGGCATTTTAAATTCACTTCTCATCAAACCCAACAGACTTGCCCAATGAAAATCAGTCCCAAGCAAAGTGAGTACAGATGACGCCCGCGAGCATCCCTCTGTCTGCAACTGGACGGCTGTGCCTTACCTCTCCGCAGTATTCCGAGATGAATTCGTTCTTCTGTACAGGATCTTTGATGAAAATCCCCCAGCCTGCCACATCAGACGGTGCTAGCAATAAATGCTAGAGAACAATAAACACAGTCATATGATCAGAGGAGAGCGAAGATGGACAAACCAGACATGGGATGACCCAGGGTAATTCAACCACGGGCGGGGGAAGGGGTCAGCTCCCCCACGTTACCGAAGGGCTTGGCAAACTGCAAGAACGTTTTGGTTTTTGTAAATCAAGTACAGAGCCTGAGTATCCTCTGTCTCTCTCAGAAATACGACGTCACCTATGCTGGTGCGGGTCCCTCCGACTGCGGTCCTTGCACGAGGCATCCTGACACGCTGCACCATTTGCTTCCCTGTCCGTCCTTCCGCCCTTGACTTCCTGGACTTCACGTGCAACGTGCCTGTCACACAGGGACCCCTTGCTCCCCCTCTGTCCGTGCCCCCCGCACCTCCCCAAGGCGGCCTCTATCACCACCTCCTCCGGGTCCAGTCCCAGCCCCCGTGGGGCCCTCTCCTGGCTCTTCACCAGCTTTTATTCCTCCCGAAGCGCTGCCCTTCCTTCCAGGGCGCTTTTCTCTTGGGCGCATCCTTCCACAGCCCTTCCTCACGACAGCACGAAAAACCACCACGAGGGGCAGCACGATCCCGTGGGCCAGCATTCTGTTCTTAGCGGATGCCAAGATGGCTGATCACTGCTGTGGCTTCTACCGTTAGAGTCTGTTTGGGAATGAGTCCCTGACCTTTCATCGTGGCTCATCATTATGCTTTCATTCCAAGTATCCTCGTGGCCTCGAAAAAGACTCCCGGGTCCCCAGGTTACCGATCTGTGCTTGTTCTGACTCAGCCTACACTCGCTGTCGGGGAAGAATTAACCAAGTACCTTCCTGACCAGCGAAATACTGTTAAGCAAATGAAACCCCGTTGGTACAAAGTATCTACACAGTTTTCTGTTTTAGGAGGTAAAAGATGTGTAGAAAGACATGTCGCCATTAGGATTATCCACTTTCTGAACTGAAGGAGGGGTTTTCATCATACAGTGGGAAAGTACAGGATTGAGGGAGAAATGGGAGTTCTCAGGGCTGAATGGGTGTCCCCGGGAAACCACGCCAGCATCACTGTGACGTGAGGACCTAGAGTAAAACCGTCTGAACGCCTGATAGCAAACGCCACAGCCAAAAATATAAAGCCACTGCCATAAACAGAACTTCCAGTAGAGCAGGACTGACAGTACTGCGATCTCAGTTACATTACACACTAGTTCAAGACCCTAAGAGAAGAGCGTGCTGCGTGCTCACGAGGTGGTCACTCATGGCACAGGGTCCGGGGCCGGAACGCCTGGCTGAGTTCCTGCTCCTTTCCTGACAAGTCTCAGAACGTTGGGTTTAATGATTATTCCTAACTCAGGGAGTTAGGAAGACTAATGAGTTAATACACGAAGTGCTTAGACCAGGGCCTGCTCTGTATTAAATAATAAATGTCAGCTATTATTATAAAAATGATTAACTGAAGAAATCTATCAGCTACCCTAAAAAGCCAAGATACTGATAGTACCCTAAAAACTAAGTTTCTTTTGGTCAGCAATAAACTCCCTGGTTGCAACAAGTCAAGTCCATGCAATGCCCAGGCTTCAGTTATGTAATTCCTGCCTGTGTTATTTTCAAGGTTATTACAGAAACTACTGTGGGAAGTCCCATCTTTTACTCTGTGCAAAAAGGAACCCAGAATACTATTTGATAAGAATGGGTCTCTCTGTTCTGACAGGAACACCACTGATTTGCTCTAAGGAGACTAGATAAACCACTTGTTCTATTAACTAAACTTAAAAAAGAAAATCGAATCATCTATTAAACAACTAGAAAAATACCTCTTATTCAAATCCGATACCATTAACAGCTGCTTCTCAGAGTTGACTGGTTCATCCTATAGCAAACTATTCTACAGAAAAATCAACCATTTTCCTTTTATCAGCGGTACCATTCAATAATCACTTTTTTGCCCCAGCTAAATGGTCTAAGACTATCCTGACTTTGACATCTCTCGGAAGCCCACCAACAACGATCACGCCCTACCTTCTTAGAGCCCCGCTGAATGCTACAGTTCTTGCAAGACACGTTTTTACTGTCCCAGTGGTCAGCGGCTCCACAAGTAAGACAGAGGTCGGGGTCACACTCTCGGACAGCCAGGTAGCACGGGCACTGCTTGGTGTTGCACTGGGCTTTGCAGCGGCATCCCGGAAAGCGGTTCTGACCTTCAGAGAGATGTTCTTCGTCAGACGAAAACCTTGCCTAATGGTGCAGCTCAAGTCTGGCGCTAAGGCCCTGATTAATGCACGGAGGCCTCACAACAACTGTATTATCCCATCGTACACATGAGGAAAGGGAAGTAACAGGAAAGTTAAAGCTGTCCATACTGAAAGAGATCACTGAGTTCCTGTCTCCCCTTTTTTGTCTGTTAGATGGCATGTGTACGTACAGTTCTTTGATTTATAAAGCAGGTGTGAAGGAAGGATTTGGACTACATAATATCCACGGATCTCAACCATTCCGATAGAGTTCTAGGTACTTCCTTGGTATCCAGGCTTCAGTGCAGTTTCATTAAATCATTACAGTCGCTACCCTGATGCTACACATTCCTGTATTCTGAAGACTAAACCCACCTAACTCTTAACAGTTTCTGGTGTCCAAAAAGTATTTGGGTAGCTATTTCTAGAGTCCCCTTCCATTCTGTGTCAGCTCTACTATGATTTAAGTTAAATGATCAAGGGGGAAAAAATAAAAGCTCCTTTAACCCACATTCGCCTAAACCTGCCCACATACCCGCGTCAGCCAGGAGGCTGGCTGGATACAGGCCCAGCGCCACTCCTGGGCGCCATGCATGCTCGTGGCATAAGTGAATTTCCCAAAAGGAAGAGCACGCAGGAGCTGCCGTGTCCTTGTGCCGACTGAGGTTACAGTTTTAAATTGCTGACCAACAGCCTATTGAATTCTCACGTAATCACATCAAGACAACATACTTACACTCTGAACTACATTGACAAAACTTTTCACAAAAATTCTGGGCTATCACACAAGGGCACGAGCTGTCGCAAGGCTGCCGCGGGTGGTCACAGGGCTGGTAGTTGTAAACATGGTTGGAGGAGCCGTCTGCACAGAGACAACAGCACCACGTCAGTCCAGAGAGCGGCAAGGGGAGCACACGCCCGACAAGCACATGCTCTCCCCGTGGCCCTCCGAGCTTAGCGGGTTGTCCTTCCGTGTCCGCAACGTCACACACACTGTTTACAACAGGTCAGCAGAAATTAGCCCCACCCGCCAAGAGCTCGGGAACCCTGGGGCACTGTCACACACACCTCAGTCAGGTTCCCAGAGTCGTTCTCCTCTAACCGACTGGAAATTAATCAACAGACAGCCTCCATTTAATGCACTTCTGTGCATTAAACTTCAGTGCACCAAAGTCGGTTATATTAGAATATCCCAAACTCTAATCCAATTACTATTCTAAGACACGAGAAGTAGACCGAGTTACTAATGAAGCTGAACGGAAAGGTGCCGACCCTTCTTCAGCTGTATCTTTCTGCAGTGCGCAGCCCACAACCTGCAAAACACAAAGGAAGAAAACATCACCCTCATGACCTGGGGCGCACAGTCAGCCACATGTCAACAATCGCAACTTAAATGCGTCAACCTGGGCCATGAATGCAGCGGGGCTCTTAATCCAAGTAACCATGAAAGAGGAGTCACACGCCACCCAGCTCACACCTGGCGCAGGTGTGGAGCAACGTGGGAACAGCTTAAGGGCTGTGGCCTCAGAGAGCCAGCCCAGCCCCCTGGGGCAGGTTTATCCTAGTGTGGATGATTCTGACACAGCACACCTGCTCTCATTTCTGGAATCTTGCATCATTTCAACTGAGCTATATGGTCAGAGAGAATCCAAGCAAAAAATGCCGAGGCGTCTACTAAAGCCTGAATTAAGCTGTAGACAGTTTCTGAAGTATAATGTAGATGTTCCCTTACCCAACACCCAACTATGTTTCTCTCTAAAAAGAAAAAAAGGACCGGGTGGTGGTTACAGCAAGTAGTCCATCCAGCCTCCACACATCCGAGTCGGCCTGACACCTTCACTGCCCCCGTCACTCACTCACCCAGGCCGACGGCAGGGTGGGCGTGGAAAACTCAGGCTCCTAGAGTGAAAACCGGCCCAGAGCTCACAGCCTCCCAAGATCCACACACGAATGCCAAGTAAGGGTTTATGCAGCCTTCACTGCAGAAGCTACTCAATAATTCTTCGTGACCAAAATGTAGCATAGTAATCATAAAATTTTTATGACTCAACACACCAAATCTCCTGACAGCCACTGTGTTCTTACAGAAAAATGCCACCAATGCCCATGGAAACAAGACCCCACAGGCCTATTTCTGAGGCCACTTAAGCTTCCTTCCTAATCAACGGAGTGGAGCCACCACTGCCCTCACGAGCGCCAGGCCCGCAGCGGCCTCCGCATCACGCCGCAGACTCACCGGTGTTTCCTCTTCTTCTTCCTGGGAGGGGTGTCAACGTCCTCGGCGGGGGCTGGCGCTATGACACTGGATTCTTTGACTCGAAACTCATACACCTGACAAGAGGCAAGGTCACAGGGCCGTGAGGATCGTCTCTTTAAGCAAACCAGTCTCCTGCTCATTCCCACCAGAAACTCTTTGTCTGTCCTGGGACGCTGCTGCGATTACACTCTTACTGAGAGTCATGAGGCTAAATCTAAATCGTTCCTGGTTTTTAAAACCCATCGCCAGGATTCCCTGGCTGTCCAGTGGTTAGGACTCTGCACTTACACTGCAAGGGACACAGGTTCGATCCCTGTTTGGGGAACTAAGATGCCATGTGCCGTGCAGCATGGCCAAAAAACAAATAAATGAATGAATAATAAAATAAGATAGAACCCATTGCCAGCTAACCTAAAACATCTAAAGTTGAATGAGTAATTTCCTTTCAGTATCCTCTCAGTGAAAAAAAAAATTTTTATACTTCTTTTCAGAGGAACAGCAGTTTGATAACCACGAGTGTTCGTATGTTTGGACAGTGACCACGTATTTCTCCATTTGAAGCTCACAGTAGTTTTATCAGGCACACTTACCTGTCGACATGTTTTGGTCCCAATCAACCTGGCGATGGCACAGAAATTGTCGTAGTACGTGCCGATGAGGACCCTGAACATGGAGGCCTCAGCGCCACTCCACTCCACGTTCTCGGGGGGCTCGGCGTTGGGCTTCATCTTTATTGGTGTTTGACACCGAGAATTCGCTTCTACAAAACCAAAGTTAAGCAATGGTCAAGAAATAGCAATGGGAGGAAGGAAAGGGAAAGGGAAGGAAGTATCAGTAAGCTTTTCCCCCATGGAAACCATGAGAGCAGGCTCCCTTTAACTCAGCCTTCTAAAGTGAGAGCAAATGGGGTTACCCTCCTGTTACTTATGGTGTAATCCTAGGGCTGAGAAGACACTCCATAACATACTAGTCAGTGGTTCTAATTCTCTCTCCTAACCAACACTACCCACAGGGCGTCAGGAGGATTCAACTGAATGATGAGAATTCCATCATGCCCCTGTGAAAGCTGGAAAAAGGAAAGTGACCCAAGAGTGAAAATAAACCGGATGGTCAACTTGCAAGTAACCCAGACAGATCAACAGCACAGGCGAGGGCCGGGTGTGGGCCAGAAGAGAGCAGTAAGAGTCACAGCCACACAGCTGTGCTCCTGGGTTTCTCACCGTGTCTGTAACTAACCAACCGAGGGAAGTAACTAACACCTTACATGACCCAAACCTCGACAACATGAGCCCTCCGAGCGGCAGGAAGACCCCGTTACCAGACGCGTCTCACCTGAGGAACTGGAGGTCTCGTCCTTCTTCTCCTCCTCTTCCTTGTCGTTGCCCTCCCCTCCAGTCTCGGTCCCCGCCTCCCTGTCACTGTCCGTGTCCTTCGACTCGAGCACGTTGGTGGTGGGGGTGCCGGGCCTGCTGCTGTTGTTGGGGAGCCGCCCTCTCCTGCGGCCGCCTGGGCGCTTCGGGGGCGTCTTTATCCGCTCGGCAGTGAGGGCGGCAGCAAACTCCTTCGCGCCCTCCTACGAAGGAGGAAAAGTGCAGACATCAGGGTAAAGTTCTGCAGCTCATTTTGGCGGAGGAGAAAAAGAAAAGGATGGCGTTAGCACGTTAGTCAAATGTATCACAGTATCCGGCTTTCACAAACAGTCGCACATCTACATACAACTGTTTTCTATCTGCTTTTGAGGGTTTGAAGATTTGCGAAAGATAAATATGGCTTCCGTACAGTGCCAGAGCAGCACAAAATCAGGCAAGACGGCTCTATATTAACTGATTATGAGTTAAATAGAAATATACTTTAGGTAACAGTCTATTTAAAAGTGAATTTTAAGAGGAAGCACACATCTAATGTGCATCTAAAGTCACGCTTTCCTATTTCAGGGTTTCTTAAGCCAACATGTCCCCTTCTAAGGTAATATTTAAAGTATACAAGAAGAAAACAAAACATGTACACATACTCCACTCTTTCACTTTCTGCCTTACAAGTAAAACATCCCATTTATTTTTTCCCTGTGAGGGATGCACAACCCAGGAAGACATGAAAGGAACTTGACGAACAAGGCGGTGAGGGTTACATTCTGCGTTACCAGGTGTAATAATCCAGTCTCGGAAAGTATACAACAACGGGAAGGGCGTGGATTATAGAGATACCACAGACACATTTTAGATGAGCCAAATAAAATTCTGCCTTGTAAGGAATATTATATATAAAACAGTGCTCAAGAATTCCATTTTTAGTGGCAATAGAAGGGAGAAGTCTGAGAGCAGCCAACAGTTTTATACTTCATTCTACAAAAACCAAATTGCTTAAAAATAGGATACCTTCTGCAGGTGCCATTCAATGAATCTTCTGTCCAAAATCCAACAGGCAATATATACCCATTTAGTTCCTAGGTAGGAGTGGCTTGGTTCAAAGAGGGGAAATGGTAAAAATAAGATAGTACCCGTAAAAAACAACTTTTCTACCTCATATTTTCCTAAACCCTTACCTTTTCTCCATCATTAAAAAAAAATAAATAAACATACAAAACCTCTCCGGGGCCTATATATAATATAGCTCAACTACAGTGGGTCTACAACTCAAAGAAGGGCTATGGCTCTGAGCAAGGCCCGGGAACTACTGCACTTCTGGGGTTTAAAAGGGTCCTCTGTGCTTCCCATTCTCGTAAGCTCTGTGGAGGTACAGGAGGCCTGGATCCTAAAGACCTCCATACGCTGCTGAAAAGACTAACAGAGATAAAGAATAACGCGAGATAACGAAAGACTAGAACGTGCAGTACTACCAAGAAATGTGACTGAGAAACCTCTGCTATCATATGGCCAATCAAAGTATGGGAACAGTGAGGTTACCGCTGACTTTACAGACCTCACCGAAGTTCAAAATTAAGACTTCTCCAATTCCCTCTGGAGCCCCGCTGTGCATGCTTACCAAGTGCTGGTAACACTGGGGGCCGCAAGGCTTGTTGTCCAGAGCCGTCTCCGTGTTCTTCCGCTTGTAAGTGTTGGGTGTCGCATGAAAAGCTGCAAAATAAACATAAAATATCCAAACATAACTAACATTACTTTTACACATAAACATAACATTACTTTTTCATGTCTCCAGTTCCAAAGGAGAAAGTCAATTACTACATTACACTTTTGCTAATAATGTTTACATTACAGAACTTTCCTTCAAGCTCTTATTGAATTTCCACAATGTATTCTCCTCAGGTCTCCCCCAGAACACCTGAGCGCTAATTATAAACATTTATTTGGGTCTTGAATGTCTCCATAGAAACAACTGATGTATCCTCTACACAGAAATCAGATTTCCTCTTTTTACAAAAGAATTCTGACATCTACAATTTATCGATTTCCAAAGAAAGGTCAGCAATCAGCTTGTCAAATGGGGGAGAAGAATGGGACACCAATTGTTAAAAACCAGTTTTAAAAGATAATGAGGACAGCCTCGGAATACTACAAGTCAATTTCTTTGAATCACACACAATTCAAGAACCCAGCGGGAGCCTGCACAGTCAGCACCCTTTCTGCAGGAAAATACAATGGTCAGATAAAACAGGTTTTAGAAAGATAAAAGTGTTTGAAACTTAAGATTCCCAAATAATATAATAATATAACAGAAAAATTCAAAGTCCAGCACACTGGTATACTAACAAGTATGAAAGCGCAGCAGCGAGAACTTCAGACAACTTGGGGAGGCTCTGCTTACAGCGCATAAAGGCAAATACTAGAAATGCCCTATCCAGAATTACACAAGATGAAAATTAATCTGGATGAAAACAAGTGACAGATTCATGAAATAAATCATTTAAAAAATGAGCCATGGCCGCTGAGCCTGCGCGTCCGGAGCCTGTGCTTCGCAACGGGAGAGGCCACAACAGTGAGAGGCCCGCGTACCGCAAAAAGAAAAAAAAAAAAAAAAAAAAGCCATACTTCTATCCATAGAACTTAAATGGGAAATGAAGACAGTGATGAGGGAAGGAAAAAAAGTTATGTTTTTAAAATAGAAATTCAAGGCTCAGACTGTTTCAAGTATGTGAGTTGGTTTTTCCCAGAACAAGAGCCTGATACCATATGACTTATTTAGCACTGAATTACATTTTGCACAGGTGAAGACCCCTAAAATACAGAGTGAGCACTAGAAGATTAAGGTCACATAAGCAGAAGGAATTACATCCATCCAAAAACAAAATCGTCCTGAGCCAGAGGCACATCCTGACACGCTTTAGGTGAAACCTGTGTTTAGTCTGGATGTCTCCTCTAGTACATACTATAGTTAGAGACTGATAGCTTTGCCCCAATTCACTGAAGAAGACACACATGTATCTATATACACACACACGTACACAAATGAGGACAGCAGCCTCTGCTGGTGATGAGACAGAAGAAGCCGCTAAGTCAGGACTAGGTAACAGTATCAGCATCATAAGCCACAATTATACAGTCTCCAAGGTAAGAACAAATTCAGTCCATAAAGGAAAAGTTAGCATGCTAATAATAAAAGTACTTTAAAAATTTTTAAAGTACCATTCTTCATCTCACATTGCATTTAGCTAAAGAAAGAGAACTAATCTTACGACCAGATTTCCTTCAGCAAAATTTCCAACTTCAATTCTTTAGGAAAACTAAGTATATAAAGAATTCCCTCTTCTAGAAATGTCCTATTTTTTTAACATCTTTATTGGACTATAATTGCTTTACAATGGTGTGTCAGTTTCTGCTTTATAACAAAGTGAATCAGTTATACAGATGTCCCCATATCTCTTCCCTCTTGTGTCTCCCTCCCTTCCACCCTCCCTATCCCACCCCTCCAGGTGGTCACAAAGCACCGAGCTGATCTCCCTGTGCTATGCGGCTGCTTCCCACTAGCTATCTATTTTGTATTTGGTAGTGTATATATGTCCATGCCACTCTCGCACTTTGTCCCAGCTTACCCTTCCCCCTCCCCGTATCCTCAAGTCCATTCTCTAGTAGGTCTGAGTCTTTATTCCCATCTTGCCCCTAGGTTCTTCGTGACTTTTGTTTTTCTTAGATTCCACATATATGTGTTAGCATACGGTATTTGTTTTTCTCCTTCTGACTTACTTCACTCTGTATGACAGACTCTAGGTCCATCCACCTCACTACAAATAACTCAATTTTGTTTCTTTTTATGCGTAATATTCCATTGTATATATGTGCCACATCTTCTTTATCCATTCATCTGTTGATGGACACATAGGTTGCTTCCATGTCCTGGCTATTGTAAATAGAGCTGCAATGAACATTGTGGTACATGACTTTTTGAATTATGGTTTTCTCAGGCCATGTACCCAGTAGTGGGATTGCTGAGTCATATGGTAGTTCCATTTTTAGTTTTTTAAGGCACCTCCATACTGTTCTCCATAGTGGCTGTATCAATTTACATTCCCACCAACAGTGCAGGAGGGTTTCCTTTTCTCCACACCCTCTCCAGCATTTATTGTTTGTAGATTTTTTGATGACGGCCATTCTGACCGGCGTGAGATGGTATCTCATTGTAGTTTTGATTTGCATTTCTCTTAATGATTAATGATGTTGAGCATTCTTTCATGTGTTTGTTGGCAGTCTGCATATCTTCTTTGGAGAAATGTCTATTTAGGTCTTCAGCCCATTTTTGGATTGGGTTGTTTGATTTTTTGATATTGAGCTGCATGAGCTGCTTTTAAATTTTGGAGATTAATTCTTTGTCAGTTGCTTCATTTGCAAATATTTTCTCCCATTCTGAGGGCTGTCTTTTGGTCTTGTTTGTGGTTTCCTTTGCTGTGCAAAAGCTTTTAACTTTCATTAGGTCCCATTCGTTTATTTTTGTTTTTATTTCCATTTCTCTAGGAGGTGGGTCAAAAAGGATCTTGCTGTGATTTATGTCATAGAGTGTTCTGCCTATGTTTTCCTCTAAGAGTCTTGACTATTTTAGACTTCCAGAAAACTGAAAATAATCTTTTCAAATAGACATCTTAAAATACTAGTATTTGCAATACATTATTAAAATGTATTTCAAACTAAGTATAATATGGGCAGGTTGGAGAGAAGATTATATAAAATTCCCTGATCAGGAAAATTATCAGATGGAAAATTAAAGCAAGATACTTAAAAGTTTCACAAAAAGAAAAGAACATGGATATTAAAGGCTTTTTTTTTCTTTAATTTCAAAAGCAACTTAAAAGAATCTTGGTGCAGTATCTTATCTAAAGGTTTTCAAGCAAAGGTAAAAGACTTATAAATTGTAATATACAATTCTAGCTACGCTCTAGGCCTGTATTGGAGATTAAAGTCCCTCTAATAGAAAAGATCCATGATCAGATACCAAGCTTCTGGCCCAGATGAACTGCCAATCCCCTGCCATCAGAATATCTTCCGGGACTTCCTTGGTGGGGCAGTGGTTGAGAATCCATCCGCCTGCCAATGCAGGAGACACAGGTTTGAGCCCTGGTCTGGGAAGATCCCACATGCCGTGGAGCAACTAAGCCCATGCGCCACAACTACTGAGCCTGTGCTCTGGAGCCCGTGAGCCACAACTACTGAGCCCACATGCCACATCTACTGAGGCCACGTGCCACAACTACTGAGCCTGTGCCACAACTACTGAGCCTGTACCACAACTACTGAAGCCCACGCGTCTAGAGCCCGAGCTCCACAACAAGAGAAGCCACAGCAATGAGAATCCCGCGCACCACAAGGAAGAGTAGCCCCTGCTCGCCGCAACTAGAGAAAGCCTGCGTGCAGCAACGAAGACCCAACGCAGCCAAAAATAAATTAATTAATTAATTATTTTTAAAAAAGAACATTTTCCTTAGAGATAAAAGTGGCAGACACCCCTAACATCTAAATAACAAGTAAGGCCCAACATCAGTGAGGCTGCCAGCACAGAAATAATAAAAACAGTTAACATCCAAAAAGGCCTCTTCACAATGAAGTTTTAAAAAGTCTCCCTTTGGGCTTCCCGGGTGGCGCAGTAGTTGAGAGTCTGCCTGCCGATGCAGGGGACACGGGTTCGTACCCCAGTCCGGGAAGATCCCACATGCCGCAGAGCGGCTGGGCCCGTGAGCCACGGCCGCTGAGCCTGAGCGTCCGGAGCCTGTGCTCCGCAACGGGAGAGGCCACAACAGTGAGAGGCCCGCGTACCGCAGGAAAAAAAAAAAAAAAAAAGTCTCCATTCAACAATGAGTTAAAGGAAATACAAAACATTCCCTCAAATTCCTTTAAAAAAAAAATAGTAATAATACCAAATATCGGAACCTAAAAGAAGTTGAAACAGCGCTCTAGAGACAACTCACTGTGTTAAAATACATACATCCAAAAAAAGAGGAAAGAATGAAAATGACACAAACATCAGATTCACAAAAAGAAAAACAGTAAAAACTAATACAGTAGCTGATTCTCTGAGGGAAAAATATACAAAACAGATTTTCTAAATAAAATATATAAACCACTTCTTAATCTCTTCAAGAAAAAAAGAATCAAACACAGAAGAACAATCAAAGAAATAAAAGAAATTAAAAGAATTATTAGAACATGCAGATCAAATTATACAAATAAATTTCAAAATCGGAATGAAACGGGTAATTTCCCAAAACTGATCGAGGAGCAGTAGGAAATGTATCTCCTAGCACCACTATTATTTAACATGCACTGAAGATACAGTTAGACAGGAGAAAGTAGTTAAAGTTACAAAGATTGGAAAGAAAGCAAAACCATTCATAACTGTAGATAATTACAGCTGGAAAACTCAAAAGAATCTATGCAGAAACTATCACAAACAAGGACAGCTCAGTAAAGTAGCAGGGTATCAAACATATATGATACAAGGGGAAAAGCCCAACACATTTAATGCCTAGAAATCATCTTACCAAAGAATGTAAATACAAGAGCTACGGGGAGAAAATCAGAAAGCTTATTTTAAAGGACAAAAGGAGACTTATCCCATAATTAAGACATACCCTTATTTTAAATTGTCAATTTCCCCTTAGATAATTTATAAATTTAATGAGATTCCAATAAACATACCACCTAGACTTTTTTTTTTTTCTCAGT
Organism: Grampus griseus; assembly: GCF_964374135.1. NCBI lineage: Eukaryota > Metazoa > Chordata > Mammalia > Artiodactyla > Delphinidae > Grampus > Grampus griseus. The sequence continues at coordinate 7,311,719 of NC_139003.1, read as the reverse complement.
ACGCGGGCCTCTCACTGCTATGGCCTCCCGTTGCGGAGCACAGGTTCCGGACGCGCAGGCTCAGCGGCCATGGCTCACGGGCTCAGCCGCTCCGCGGCATGTGGGATCCTCCCGGACCGGGGAACGAACCCGTGTCCCCTGCATCGGCAGGCGGACTCTCAACCACTGCGCCACCAGGGAAGCCTCTAGACTTTTTAATTAGACAAACTGGTTCTAAAATTTATATAGAAAAACAAGAATGGCCAGGAGATCTCTGAATAAAGCCCCTTGGACAGACTCAAGGAACGGAACCCAAAGACCAGAAACAGACCCCAGCACCTGTGGTGACAGTGATGAAGACAGCGGCTCAGGGCAGCCCCAGAGGGACTTGTCAATAGATGGTGTGGAGGGAAGAGATATGGGAACATATGTATATGTATAACTGATTCACTTTGTTATAAAGCAGAAACTAACACACCATTGTAAAGCAATTATACTCCAATAAAGATGTTAAGGGGCTTCCCTGGTGGCGCAGTGGTTGAGAGTCCGCCTGCCGATGCAGGGGACACGAGTTCATGCCTCGGTCCGGGAAGATCCCACGTGCCGCAAAGCGGCTGGGCCCGTGAGCCATGGCCGCTGAGCCTGAGCGTCCAGAGCCTGTGCTCCGCAGCGGGAGAGGCCAAAACAGTGAGAGGCCCGCGTACTGGAGAAAAAAAAAAAAAAAGATGGTGTGGAAACAGTAGCCCTGGAGATGCAGAGAACGAGTTGGATCCAAAATTCTAACAGAATAAATTCCAAACGGATCAAAGAGTTAGATGTTATTCCCCCAAAAAAGAAAATAGCACCAAAAGCCTAAAACGTACTAGAAAAAAAGTGAGACGTCCTTTAAAACCTTGGAGTAGTAGGGAAAGCCAACTGATAAATTCAACTACCTTAAAGGTTTTTTTTTTTTTTTAACTTTGCTATGGGATTTTTACCAAACAACAAACTGGAAAAAAAAACCCACTGCAACTCATCTCAAAAAATTTCCTGACTATATAAAGAGCTTCAAGATATCAAAAAGACCAACAAAGCCAAAAGGATAAAAATAGTTCAGAGAAAATACAAATCTCTTAATCATACAGGAAGAAAAATGCAAATTAAATTACGCTAAAAAGCATTTTACTAATTCAATCAATAAAATCAAAGTTTGTTTTTTAACACACTCTATTGGCTGGGCTCTGGGAAACAGGCACTCTTACTTTGCTGGTAGTTCTTTAAATTGGCAGATCCCCGTATGGCAGGTAGTTTGGCACTGCCTACACAGAGTGGACCGGGTTAACCTGCACTTGTGGGAAAGGACGTACAGGTCCACCACACAAGGTTATTCACTGCGGCACCATTACCATAAATGTTGACCTTCGGGGGACGGGCTCAGTACAGCAGAAGACTATGCAGCTGTCCAGACAGGAATAATATCTACAATGTTAAGTCCAACAGGGAAAACACCTGGAGAGTATGGCACTATTTGAATAGGGTGGTTGGGAAAAGAGAGGAATGTATTTGTATTTGCCAGAAGAAACTACAGAAAGACACAGAACAACTAACAGCAGAAGTGGTTTACCTACAGGGGAGTGAGGATGCGGACAGGAGGGGTGGGGGATTTCGCTGGATGCCTTTTAATGCTTTTTGGAAATGTTAAGTCATGTGAATGATGATTTATTTTAAAAAGAACAATAGCTAAACACACGCCAAGTGCTATTTTAAGTATTTTGCACATAGTAAATAATAAATTTAATCCTCATGACAGTTTGTATTATTCCCATTAGACAAAGAACAAAAAGCACAAAATGCTATATTTAACAGGTATGTTTAATAATGTATTTAATGACTTCTTTTACCTAAGAAAAATATATAGTGTGTGATATTTTGTCCAAGTCAGTGTAAAGCAATTAAATGCCTGTAGAATGTGTTAGGGTTACACTATGAAGAGCCTGGCTCTAGTGGAACAAGGGGGAAGGGTGGGCACAGCAGGGCTGGACCCGCGTCTCCGACGCACTGCAGTGAGCAGCCCACCGGTCAGTCCCAGAGAACCAGCTTCATTAAGCACAACACTTTTCTCCTCCTCTCCCCAGCATGAATAATGAGACGATGAGCAGGTTCCAGGTTCATCCAAATTACTCAGATTGAAATAGCACAATAAAATAACTCTTGTAATAATGTTTAAAAGTAGTACCCTCCTGCCTTGGCTCATCTGTACAAAAAAGGTCCATCAAATGCTACATCTATAAACAACAAATTGGAGGGACCACTGCATTGACTCCAATGAAAGAGCTCCCACCAACTTTTTTGCTATAGTGATATCTGAATGCAATTTACAGTATTCTTAAGAACTGGACATTATGTTATAAAATGATCATGTGTAAAGGGGAATTAAATGCAATTCAAAACAACTACTTCAAGGCCTGTGTAACGACAATGCTGCCAAGCCCAAGTCAGTAAGCCTACAATGGCTGGAGTATGGCTGGCTTCTACGGATTATTACAACTACCAAGTCATCAATTTAGGAGCACGGACAACAGCTGCAAGGAGATACAATGGTAATTCAGAAAGTCTACTTCAAGTTTTTCTAAATTAAGATAACTAAACCACTAATACTTCACACACACATACACACAAACACACAAATGACCATTTCCAGACCTAGATACACATCACGTAACAAATTATGTGCTGCAGCAAACATTAAGTAGATAGAGCAAAAACTCAAAATAAGGCAAGATATAGCTGCTTAGGCAGCTAATTAACATTAAGAGGTACCACTGGAAAATGAGGGAAAAAATTGTAAAAGGTGGGCACAGGAACTCCAAAAGGGCAAAGCAACATGAACCCATTTAGCACAGAGACAAAGGTGTTATGCCACAGATGGTCACACAAAACTCTAATGTGGAAAAAGCTAACCTACATTAAGTAAACTCTGCTTAGGAACCAGGAGGTATGAAATATATTTTCAAAAAACGTGCCTCAAAAGTAGCTGGTACTTTCTAAATCATACTTAATTAAGTTCCAGGTACCTGGAAATTTTACTAAGAAACTTCATTCCCCAGCAATGTCAGAAAAAGAAAGTAATATCCTATGTACCGTACGTAAATCTCATTAAGAACATGTTATGCTTTACCTGTATTCAAATGCAGGTGTTTTTAAAAGCAACATATTCAGAGGATGCCCCTCCCCCCCCCAAAAAAACCAGATTTGGCACTAAACAGACAAGAATATATAGAAACACCTTTTTAGCCAATTTCTTATTCACCAAGTTATTCATCAGTATTGGCAATGTTGCTCTGGGCCATCAGCTAGGTCACAGTAAGTTTTATTATAAAACAATTGTTCGGTTAGCATTTATGGAAAAATCACTGATCTGTATTCCAAGTTAGTGGGAGACAGAGCAGTGTCAGCTTAACATGTGCAAAAGACTTCAGAGCAACCCTTAAGCAGCAAATTAGAAAATAACAATACTATGATGCTAACATATTTTTCAGTCGTAACTGCAAGATTAAATGACAAATTCTAGTGGTAATCAATGACACTTCCCAAGTTGCTTTAACACATAATTCCACAACAAAGATAGAAAATGTAAACGTACAATAACTGCACTTACGATGTAGGAAGCAGTCATATTTAAAACATCGCCTACAGAAAAGCGTATGAAATGAGTGCAAGCTCTGCTCCCTCTGAACAGACTTGGCGTTTGGTCCATCTATGTTGGGGGTACACTCAGGGGGAAGTGCACCTGGGAGCTGCTGCTCAGTGAGTTCTTTGTACCTAGCATTAACCAAGAAAAATGGAAGTAAAGGTGAAACAAGAATTACATCTTTGAAAATAAATTTTCTACAAGATTTCTGTGTATTATTTTTGATGTTTATCTTGCCTAAAACACACAAAGAAGTTTAGCCTACAATATTTAAATGAAGAGCCAATTAAATATTATGCATGGTATAGCAAGAAACGAATTCACTAATGTGATTCAGATCTGTCATGAAAAATGTTACTATATTCATTAAAATGAAACATCAGCTGCACTAAAATTTCTACAGGCGTCCCGAGAGATTTCCTCTTACACGCATTCCTGTAAATTGTGTGTGTACGTGGGCGTGTCTGCACGCGCGCGCGCAAATTTATCCCATCTACCATAAATGGAGTACAGGGTACCAGATACATACACGTATTAGTTCAAGTATCCTGCAGATGTTGGGAACACACGAAGTGGGGAGCTCACTGGCTACATTAGTTCCATTTCTAAAGAACCAAAATGGTGAGTTAAAGACCATACGAGGCAAAACCATGGCCAAAGAACAAATCTTACTTTTCCTTTAGCTCTTCTGCTGTGCCCTTATCTGGAAACATTGAGGAAATAGCTTCAAAAATTTTATCAGAAGGAAATTTCCGAGGTGGGCGACTTTCTTTATCTAAACAGGGAAATGTGAAAGGAAAAAAGAATGAAAGTGAACAAGCTTGCCAGTCTTTCATTTCCCTCGTGCCTAACGAAGCTGCCTTCCCAGGAAATTGCCAGCTCTGTTTCACTTCCTTCCGACAAATCTCACAAGGACCTGGGAGGCTGGTGGGCCAGACGAAACTCAAACTCAAGCGTGGGAAGCTGCAAGTGCGCCGGGAGGCTCAGCCCCTAACTGACGCCGCGGCCCTGTCTGGCCACTGACCCACCTTGGCTGTAAAATGAGGAGCCAGGTGATCACTAAGGCGCCTGTTATAAAAAACTGTACGCTTCTTTGAAACTGCAATTTTCCCCCATATTCTTCTATGCTGTCTTAATAACGAGGTTTGTCCGGTCGTCACCAACTGCCAAGCTCTAAGTTGGGACCCTCTAATTTTCTGGCAAACCATAATTAGTGTAGCGGTTAAAACGTATGCTCTGGGGTCAGTTAGAGCTGGTTCCGAACACAGTATTTTCTGGGTTCTGTTTCCTCCCAATACTGTGATCTTAAGTTACTTCACCTCACTAAACCCATCTCCTCAACTATGAGGTGGATCTGATGATAAAAGCCACCTCGTGGAATATTATGAGAATTAAATGTCTATACGCATATAAAGTGAAGAGCACACACCTTGTTCATAGTCAATGACCAGTATGCTATATATATGTTATATAATGATTATGATGACTGCCCAGGGAAACCAAAAACAAAACGTTATTTTGCTAGCCAAGGGAAATAAAGTGCAGGATGAAATGTTATAAATAATATTCTAATTTTGATTATACTACCACTGATATGATATTTAACAAAAGAAAAAAGAAGGAAGGAAGATTTACCTATACTCTATTGTTTTTGAAAATTGCTGTAATGGCTACACGCAAATGTAACAGACAGACGTACCTTCTCGGTTCTCCTCTAGATCTTTCTGTTTTTCTTCTCTTTCATCAGGATCATCTCCATCATCATCATCATCATCGTCATTGTATTGACCAAGAGCATTCACCAACTCCACAAAAATTTCATCATTTATAAACCCACATTCTGAAATTCATCAAGTCAAATATCAGAAATACACAAAAGTTCACCTATGCTTTTGTTAATTTGTAAGAAACAGCTGGAGCCTATCAGTCAGTACCATAACGCTATTATTAAAATGCAGTGAGGAAAGATCATTTTCAGGACTGGCCTGAGGCAAAGTCAGAAGTAGTACTTATCCTCAACACCTGTCATTTTCACAAGTTTCCAGTGCCTGCGACCACAGCCTAATTCTCTAGAGACTAACTATGGCCTTCGCCTCCTTCCAAACAATGCATCTGCCAGACCTTGCTGTCCACTCCTGACAGGAACATGTGAGGATGTTACATGTTACCCTCCTGCCAGGAACTTTAACAGGGTCTCCTGTTAAATCACCAAAGCTGTGATTCTAATGACAGGATTTCAGGTCCTGTGGTTGCCTAGTGGGGAAGGTATTTTTGAACATAGGGCCTTTTGGAGCCCATGTCACATAAGCAGAAGCCCTATTCCTCACTGATTTTATTGCTAAAGAATCTTAAAATCTACATACACTCAAACAATTCTATTTAATTTACATGTTATTGACATCAGAGTTTGTTATGACCAGCTATGAATTATCTTCAACTGGCAATCATGATCCTTCAATTTAAAAATAGGGTGCTAACACATATATATGGAATCTAAAAAAAAACAAATGGGGCTTCCTTGGTGGCTCAGTGGTTAAGGATCCGCCTGCCAACACAGGGGACACAGGTTCGAGCCCTGGTCCGGGAGGGTCCCACATGCCACGGAGCATATAAGCCCGTGCACCACAACAACTGAGCGTGCACTCTAGAGCCCGCGAGCCACAACTACTGAGCCTGTGCTCTGGAGACTGCGAGCCACAACTACTGTTTTAAAAAAGTAATAAAATATCAATTCTCTGGCTGCGTTTCCAAGAGAATAAACACATGACTCACCTCTATCCCCGTGTACTTTTCCATCATAATTTTTTATTAGTTCTTCAATGAAAGTCCCGTCCTGGTCTAAAACTTCATCCCCCATGTAAGGAATGTTATGTAAAACAGTTTCATCTTCCACCTGAAAGTAAAAAATATTTAAAAAGCAGGCTTATCCTGAGTATCAAATTTTTTAAGAGTAAATGTAACATAACTGAAATACAACAATATTTTTTCATAAGTAGATGTCTGTACCCAGTTCTCCAGATCTAAAATAATAGACATCAAATTCTAAAAGCCACAAAGAAGTAAAAAACCCTTCATATCAATAAGCATATCTGAGAAAACAAACTGTTTACAGGGAAATAATTTAAGAAAAAATACTGTATTACCTAATCTAATATGTCATCAATCATTAAAACTTACCGTTATTTTATGTACCTCTAAGAAAGGAAAAAATGCTGCAAATTACGACTCATCATCAATTTTAAGACATGCTTATTTCAGACGTTTCAAAGTTTTCTTAGGATCGATGAAATATGGTTTATCAAAACCAGCGAGGGCTTCCCTGGTGGTGCAGTGGTTAAGAATCTGCCTGTGAATGTAGGGGCCACGGGTTCGAGCCCTGGTCCAGGAAGATCCCACATGCCGCGGAGCAATTTAGCCCATGCGCCACAACTACTGAGCCTGAGTACTGCAACTACTGAAGCCCACGCGCTTATAGCCCACGCTCCGCAACAAGAGAAGCCACCGTGATGAGAAGCCTGCGAACTGCAACGAAGAGTAGCCCCCGATCGCCCCAACTAGAGAAAGCCCGCGCGCAGCAATGAAGACCCAATGCAAAGAAAAAATAAATAAATTTATTAAAAAAAGGATATTCCACAAAAAAAGAACCCATAAATAACCATACCCCCAAAAAAGGAAAAGGAAATAAAAACTAATGTAAGGGCTTCCCTGGTGGCACGGTGGTTGGGAGTCCGCCTGCCGATGCAGGGGACACGGGTTCGTGACCCAGTCTGGGAAGATCCCACATGCTGCAGAGCGGCTAGGCCCGTGAGCCATGGCCACTGAGCCTGTACGACTGGAGCCTGTGCTCCGCAATGGGAGAGGCCACAACAGTGAGAGGCCGCGTACCGCAAAAAAAAAAAAAAAAAAAAGACATGAAGTTTCTGAAGTCCATATCTAAATATGGAGACTAAAACAAGGATAGTTCTAAGTCTTAAGGGGCCTCTGAACAAGGTATTGGTTAAAAACAGAATTTCAGAAAGATAATTCTGATAAACAGAATGGACTGGCTAAGACTGATGGGAGGACATGGCAACTATGTCAAGTGTGAGGTGCCTACCGCTTCTCGGCCTTTTGGCTAAGATCAAATGTCAAGCGTGAGGTGCCTTAGGCTGGCCCATGATCGACAGGGAGGAATACGCCGGCAAAAGGCCGTGACACACACACGGAACTGTCACGTAGGAGCAGGCAGGAAACAGGAAGAAAAGGGAAGATTTTCAAATTATTCCTACATAACAAATTTAGGATAACTGCAGAGTTCTTAAAGATAATGGTACCTTCGACAAACAAGGAAAAGGGAAACTGGGAGAAAAAGTGCATATGGGGTATAAAAGGAAAATTTAGATGTTAACGTATTTATTGTTCTGTTCAGAGTCAAGCTTATATACAACTAATGAGTCTAGCTGCCATCACACCTCACCTGCACTAATCCCATTTAAACTGGGAGAGTTAATTATTTTGGACACAAGCCAAAATTAAATGACAATTGGCTATTTTGTCTTCCCAATTATAGCCATATAACCTTTGCACCTCAAAATATATCCCAGCCATAATAAAGACAGCTTGCCTGACCTAGCTTTCGTCACCAGCAAAACCCATGGATGATGATTCATAATGTTTATTGACACCTTTGGAGGGGGAGATAAATTAGGAGTTTGGGGTTAACATATACACATTACTATATACAAAATAAACAAGGACCTACTGTATAGCACAAGGAACTATAGTCAATATCTTGTAATAACCTATAATGGAAAAGAATCTGAAACAATCACTTTGCTGTATGCCTGAAACTAACACAACAGTATAAACTGACTATACTTCAATTTTTTAAATGGTTTAAAAAAAAAGAAGTAAAATTTATTGACTTTAAACACTATATGCTTTCAGAATTACAGTCTGTGAAAATATGAACCCTCCCAGAAGCTCCTGCAACATGATTCTCAAACAAAATGTTTCTGAATAAAGCCTTAAATGCACAAAAATACACAATGGCAAAAGAGAATCTGAAGTTTGCCTTTAAGCCTCCACTGCAAAATTTTTAAGAGCAAAGTTACTGAAGCCATTAGAAACATCTATTTATTTAAAAATCTAGCAGGTAATTCTGTAAAGTAGGCTCACCAAGGACTTCCATCAACACTGAAATAGCCCTATTATTTTATATACCAACTAAGTAATAAAACTATGTATTTTTAATTTAACAACACAAGTCAAGAATGCATACTCAAATTTCTCTTTTGTTCCATCCTCCTTCATCCTACTTCTATAAAGAATTAAATACTGGCATTTCATTACAAAAGCTATTGTGCCAGTGTTATCTGTGGAAAAGTGCTTAACCTTGCCCTGAGAATATTTCATAGTGTACATTATCATTTAATAACATGCTGCCTAAAATTGTTTTAAATAATACGTTCTCAATTAACAAAACCTCAAAGTCAGACTGAGATTACAGGATACTGACTAACATCTTCAAGGATAAGAACTAGAAGCTTCATCTTTCAAATATATTTTTAATCCCAGGTATGGCTTTTGCTTAATACTTTTCCTTTGGAGAATATTTTAACTAGAAAGGACTAAGAAAAGAGCAACATCAACACCGAAAAGGCTTAAAAATACATATATTAATTGGTTTAAAAAATTACTCTAAGTACTCCCATTTCGATAGCTATTTTTACTTATACTATCTTAACTCACCTTGACAAGAAAATTATCTATGCTTTTTTATTTAAAAGAAGTGATTAGCAAATAAGAAGACACACTATTTACATACCATGAAATTCTGCTGTAGAGGAGACCAAGAATACATTATGGGTACTGAAGCAACTGCATTCAGAGTCTTTAACGGGATGACTTGTGTTGGAAAATCCAAGTCACTGGTCACCGAACACTAGAACAGAAAAAAATAAAATTGACTCGTAAGAATAAAAGGACAACCTGAAGCTGTAGGCATCATATTATAAAGAGATGCTGCCTACTTACAGCATTTTGAAAAAGAAATTTCTTTACTGAGACGGTAAGTTCATAAAAACCAGAAAGGATTCTCTCCTCTCTTTTACTTAGCAATAGAAAAAGCTTCAGATTTTGCAAATTTTCAAAACCTTCCAACCCTTTCCATACTTACCAGTATCAATAAGAATCAAATATTCTAATTAGGCTGGCCTCAGATTAACTGCTCCTTGCTTTCACTATAAATTTTCTACCTCACTGCTTAATTTCATTTACATCTCATCCACATGGAATAATATATATATATATATATATATATATATATATATATATATACCAAATACGCCACTTAAATCTTAATAAGAATATAGAAACTTGTAAGGTTAACCTTTCTTACCTTTACCTTCCCTTTTTAAAAACCCAAGTGTCATTTGCTGATATTATCAGATGATACACAAATATTAAAGGTAATAGACCTGAATTTCAATCACAACGAAATGGATTCAAATCAATTCGCAGAAGTGTAATCTCTAAATTATTAACAATAATAGCTAATGTTATTAAGCACTTCCTATGTGCTAGGCACTATTTTAAACACTTACACGTCTTATATTTAGTCCTCATAACAGCGCTGTATGATGGGGACTATTCTTAGCGCTCATTTTACAGGTGAGAAAACTAAGATAGAGAAAGGATACGTAACTGGCCCAAAGTCATACACTATTAGGGCTAGAATATAAACCCAGAACGTCTGACTCTGGAGCCCCTGCTCTTACCCACTACACATATTGTCACGATACCACATTTCTATACATTTCTAATACTGGTTAAGTAAATATATTTCCCTGAAATACCGTATTTCATCCAATCTACGATGACATCAATTTCAAAGCACACCATTATCTTCTGTATCATTAAGAAAATAATGTTGCCAATTAAACTATAACACAATGCTTTCTTATCATAGTGATTCTAAGACGCATGCCAGTTTCAGATGTTAAAATGTTAAAAAGTTTGCATCTTTGACTTGATGAAATACGGTAAAGATCTGTGCCCAAATACCACAGCACTCTCCATCCTGTCTAGGAATCCAGCTTTTCTTAAAAGAGTACCATTACCCAATTATCAGGTCTCCAGAGCCTTCTCAAAAATACCCTGGACATATAATCCATGAAAATAGAGCAAAAAGAAGTAGAATTGAAGTAGTAAAATGAAACCAAAAAAGTCATGTCTATACAACACACATAATTATTAAATGTTTCATTTTTATTTAAGAGGACTTAAAAATCGCGGGTCTAGATTTGGTGAAATCAGAGTGGAAGTCTTTGGCATCCAGGCCCACCTGGCCCTCAGCACTTCCTCAGGCCAGGGGGATAATCTTCCAATAGTCACAGTCACCACAGCACAAAAATAGTTCCTTCCTCAGTGGAAGTGAAGGTTTAAAGATAGAGTAGTTAGGAAGAACTGTGACAGTGATTAATCCATTAATTTGCTTTCCAAAAGGGCAAAGATTAAAGATAATACTAGAAAGCTCATAGCTCAAGTAAATAAGAAGGTGTGAACAGTTTACTAAAACTCCAGAACCCGCAATCTTTCCCTGTTTCCTTCTTTGGCCTCTGATGCAATTCCTCATCCATCCGTCCAATAATAACAGCAGTTAACATTTATTGAGCACGTACTATGTTGCAGGCACTGTGCTAAGTGCTTTATATACATTTTCTTAACCACTTCTCATGTTAGCCTTTGGCATCACGATTTCACAAAATGAGGAGGAGACTGAGGTTCAGAGAGGTTAAATAACTTGCCTAGTCAGAAAGGTAGTAAATTACCAAGCCAGGATGGAAGCCTAAGTCTGATTCCAACACCCACAAGCTTCATGCCTATGCTCTAGTTCTCACCCTGAGATGCCCGTGCAATGGGTGCTGTGCAAGAGAGACACCCAACAGTGTCACAGGGCATCTCCTCCCCCAGCATCTGCCTCTTGTCCTATTCCTACCATGTCTTCATTCCTTCTTAAGTTACTTAACCAGGTCACTCTGGGGCAAGGAGTGGTTATAACTACGGAATAAAGTGCTATACACTACCCAGTGATTTTAAATACAAAATAATTTCATTTCTTGCAAAACAATTAAATTGGAGTTTTTGATTTTTGTTCTACACATGGTGGAGGTAAATTAATTCTGTGATTTTAATTCTGAAGACTGGCCCCCTTTAAAGCCTGGGGGGCGAGGGGGAGCGGCTGCTTCTCCAACTCTGACTTATTCACCTGCTTTAATATCTAAATCCAAGGTCACACTTACGGGAGGACTGCTGAATATCCTATTCAACTACCAGACAGGAGGAACGCTGGCTCTGTTCCACCTGTTTGCTTTAGTGACAGAAAATGCTCTGAGTCTACTGAACGAGGTCAGCTGACTTTTCCGTTAACAGAAAGAACGTAGAGAAGCACAGAAAATAAGACAGCAAAGGCTGCAGCGCTAAGTACTATCTCCAACCCCACACCTGCCATACCCCCATGACCCATCACCTCAATTCTGAGTCATAAAAGTGTCACCAAGGGGCTGGAAATAAGCTCTCAAAGCGGCTGTGGCAGAGTGTGGTTTTACCTCTGTCTCGCAACAATACTCAGCACAGTGTCTCAAAAAAGAGTAGGCACTCAAAAAATGTTTCTGGAACAAACCGACTGCATTTGCTGATTTTTCCCTAATGGAGACTTCGACTTCAATTTCTTTTTAAAGCTAAGAGAACACCTATTTAGCAAATTGAAGGTCTATACCCACCTCATTATCTATGTAGTATCTCTAGAAACCTACCCCATTCTTTAACTATTAACCTTAACTAATAACCATATCCCTTTCATTTATGAAATAATATTCAAATGCAAAAGCATTTGTTGGTAAAACAAGTTTGGGAATTCTTATTTATTGACTTACAGGAAAATTACTCAAAAATCCCAGTTACTTACCAGTAACTTTTTTTCTTTGAAAATGTATCATCCTTGACACTTTATATTATTGTCTCGTATCACTCAGAGCACTGAAAAGGATTTTGACCTCATGGGTCTCCACAGCATTTTACCTGATCAGAGTCATATGTCTTGGACTCAGGAACTCACTAGGAGACCAATAGCAACAAATTAAATTCTCTAATTCTAGTTCCAACCTGAGGATCACACAAGGAAGTTGTTGTAGGTAATCCATCATTGATGGTAAAGAAAGAAAACAACTATATTAGTTACCAAGGATGCTACATTTTCAGAGAAACACAGCTTACTGGTAAGTAACCAGGTTCCTCTGAGGATGGATAGACTTACATCAACCAGCTGGTACAATAGGCGACTGTGTGGCTGGACCACTGGGAGCTGGAGAGGGAAGTCAAGCCAAAAATAGTAGTTGTAGGAGTACACAACCAAACTGAGACTCTTGGCAGAAGGCTGGTTCCAAGTAAAAACTGTGTTATGGAAAATCGTAGAGGGAAGAGCAGGTGAATGGCCTGCAGGGAAGGGAAAGAAATTAACACACCCTACTATGTGCCAAGCACTGTGCTAGAGACTTTACCAAAGTTAACTTCTTTAAAATTCACCACTACCCTAGGAGGATGACTCCCCATCTTACAGTGGGACATCACAAAGGGCAACAGTCATAGCCATCGGTCTCTCAACAATCTTTAACATTAGAAGGGTTATGTCCGAATTCCATATAGTAGGGGGAAAAAATACACTCAGTTAGCCAAGTTAAAAATATTCTTGGATCCTGGTTGGTCCATTTAATTCAAGCCAGAGACACAATGAACTGGTGATGTTGTCTAATATCCTTTAGCTTTTCCGAGTAAAAACAATAAGGAACTGCCTCACATCTGAGGTGTATGAAAGAAAGCATCAGCTGCCACCCAGCTCCAGGAAAAGCTGAGGATTTCTGAAACTACCCACATTCTTCAAGATTTGAGTAGAGAAAAGATGACACACCAAGTTTTAAACCAGCTAGGCCTTCTGGTGAAAATGATCGTGTACATAACTTAATTTAAGACTGCTTTTATGTGAAGTAAGTACTGAAGAAAAAACTGGAATGAGGTAAGTATCAGGTCTGGGTCAAGAAAAGCTCATAGTAGAAGTGACTTCCTAACTCACTCAGGATGATTAGGAGAAGGGTGGTTAAGGAGAGGGTCAGAAATAAAACATCCTGGTCGGATCTTGACACAGGCACATTTAATTAAAGCAGCTAATCAAGGGCGCTGGAGCTAAGGAGTACAAGAGTGGTTCACCCGGACTGTAAATTATTCTCATTTCTGCTGCTGGATATGTATGTTGCAGAGCCGTCCGGACTGGGGGGAACCTCCACCAGCAACACGAGGCTCCTGCCCTGAGCTCACTTAAGAACAGAAAGATGCCGCCCTATAAGCATCAGTCTGGCGCTTCTTCCAGGGCGGGGGCGGCATATACAGCGTTTCACACAGAACAGGTAACATGTGAAGTACAATTTCAGGAAGTTTGGACCCTTAAAGCTCTTCCCTGCGTCCTAGCTTCAGAAGCCTGAGCCCGAGTAAAGAGGTCATAAATCTATAAACCTGATTAATATAGTAACTATTAAAAACCCAATGCAGTCTGGGTCTGAAGGGGGCTGTTAGGGTAAATCATCTCCTCATAATCTGCAGTTTTGCTAAAATACTGGAGATCAGAAACAGAACAATAGTCACAGGACATAAGTTGGTAAAACTACAAAAACACCCAACACAGCATGTAAAGCACGTAACCAGAGCCATGTTTGTCCGTGACATGCAAACTCAAGAACCTAATTCAGTAATAGTCCTGCGAGTGGCAAATAAGACCATTGCTATCATTGAAAAAAAAAAGAAAGTAAACAAAAACTAAGAAGCAGAACAAAGAATAAAGTCATGGTTTCCATCAGCTGTGGCAGCACAGCCGTTGTGAAGCCTCGCTCCCGTGAGTGGACGTGGGGCTGAACGCCACAGAGCAGCAGAGCCATTGGCTAAGGTAAAAGGGCAGGACGGCCACCGGACCGTAGTCTCAGAAGCGCGAAGCCCTTGCTCAGGTGCTAAACCTGCTCCGTGACCACCAATCAGACAGGCCAATTCTGCTGATCTTTGCAAAACAGATTTATAACCGCTCCCCAATTGCTCACAGATTGATCATTTAGTGAATCGTGCTGAAACAACAAAGCCAAATAGAAAAAAAATTGAAAACAAAATTCCCCACTCACTCTTTACACCAAAGGAAATTCCAAATAGGTTAAATGATGTTAAAATATAAAAATGAAAACTAGAAGGAAAGATGGGTAATTTATAATCTTGAAGTGGATAAAGGCTTTGTAAGCCTTAAAGAAACACAGAAATCAAAAGAAGAAATTCTAATTTGACTACATAAACATTTAAAACTTCTGTATAACCAAAACATCCCAGAAACAGCATGAAAATGGGGGGGGGAAATCTGCAGAACGGATGATTAAATCTAGTATTTATAATATACAAAAAGTCCTTTAAAATCATAAGAAAAAGTCCAACCCAATTTTAAAAGATCCAAGACCATAACAGCCAACTCATAAAAGAAATATAAACAAATAAGTACTTAAAATTAACTTCACTGATGAACGAAAGGAAAACAAATTACAGTAATGTTTTACCTATCACACTGACAAAGATTAACATTTTATGTTGGGAATATAGATAAACAGACACCACTATAAACAGTTGGTGAGAGTGTAAATGTAAAACTTTTGGGGGGCAATCTGGTAATAGCTATTAAAAATTTAAATATGCATATCCTCTTGACCTAGTAATACTGTTTCCAGAAACTCTTCCTACAAAATTACTCAAAAGATGCAAAGATGTGTATGAAGGATATTCACTGAAAGGCTAACTGCAAAAGGAAAAAATAAAAACCTAAATGTTCATCAATTATGAATAGGGCAATTAATTATGGTAAATCCGCAGGACCAAGCACTGTGCATTGTTGAAGATACTGAAGACCTGGACAGATGTAAAGCGATGGCCCCAAAAGGCAGGCATGTTTTATCTGGGAATAACTTTTTAAAATAAAATATATATTATCATTATAATTAACATGTCATAGAAAAAGAAATCAGAGAATAAAAGTCACAGGGCTTGGACGACAGGGCCTTTTGCTCCTGTTTCATATATTTCTGTTTTATTTGAATTTTTACAGTTAATATTTTACAGTGACCTTTTAATTGAAGAAAAAGATAAAAAACAAAAGTTTCATTGACCCAACAGATATTCACATTAGCTAGTATTAAAAGTGCCTCATCGGTTGCCAAGGTAGCTCATGAAATCTACCCAACCCTCTCAAAATGGTACTCAAATAATATTCTTTTACAAAATCTAGTAAGAGGAGATAAAACAGAATCCTAAGCAGTGGATTTAAGTCAATCCAAATTATCAAGCTAAATTGTGATAGTAGTTCTAGGTCTAATAAAATTTTCTTATTTCTTCAGAGCAATGAACAATTTTTAACATTGCACACTAGATAAGCATTTCTTTGGGTTTTGGTTCATTCTGTTTGTTTTCAAAACAGCTGTCAAAATTTGGTTTTGCATTTTGAGGACAGACTTGATCTCTGTACTGGTCAATTTAACAATAAATTTTAAAACACAAACTATACACAGTGTTCTTGGAGAAAAACAGCAAATTAAACACAACTTCTGGTTTATTCAGTAGTACAAAATAAACATTTGACATTTTTGAAAAGTTCACTTTTTAAACTTAAGATATATAATCTTAAATTTAAAATATGAACTCAGACATCATAAGTGTATGATGTATCTTTAATATATGATAATAATATATAAACTCAAACAACAGAAGTGATCTTTTTTTTACATGGCCTTTTTGGAAAAGCATAAAATGCTTATGTTAGCTTCCTTTCAAAAGCAAAGGAACACCTCCTTATGGTCATTAAGTAATATTCCATCTATTTCAGCCGAAAGAAAGCCAGAAAGGAAGCAAAGGCTGCCGTGATTTGAAAAAGTGACCCGAGCAGGAAAGACTGGCAGAGTTAACACAAGATTCAACCAACAGATGGTTAAGAGGGACAAAGAGCAGCAGAAAGCAACTAAGAAACCAGTTTCTTGAGGAACCAAGAAAGGATGGATATGTTCAGACTGAGAGTAAAGACACACACTTGGGAGAACCATTCATCTATGTCTAAGACATGAGAAAAATGACCCAGCTCCCTGCCACGTCTGCTCAAATGCTGGGCAGGACATATTGGTCCTATAATCCTGAAATTCACAAAGGAAAGAAAGCATGTTACTGTGTTGAAAGCTGGGAGTATATTTAAGTAAAGAGCACTACACATGGGGTACACCAGCATGTTGTTTTTTCTTTGTGTGTAGTAACTAAATTTCTATTTACAATTAACTGAAGAAAGTGCATTACCACGTCAATAAATAATGCAATCAAGTGTTTACAGGTAAACAAGACAATGTTTTTCTTCTCCTTCAACAAAAATAAGCCCAAACTGCAAACTTACGAAAGAACTTATACATTCTGCATCATGAAAGAAGCCTCCCCCCCTGAAAAAAATTCATTTGCAAATAACAAATGATAGGTGATGAACTTAAAATTTTAAGATATCAATAGGAAGAGCAAACCTGTACGTACTGAAAAGTCCAAAAGACTTTTAATTCTTCATGAATATGAGGGCTAGGAGGTCCTTCTGATGCTGCTTGTTGTATATGCTAAACATTCTGAAGAAGCCCCACTTTTCTTACTCTTTCATTAGTAAACAAGACACAGAATTCTTACAAGAACATTACATTCTCCTGGGAATCTAAAAATGCATATTGGCAGGATATTTTTAAATTATTAAACCAATCACACCACTTGCCCAGAAGACAGACATCATTTGAGCAAGCCTCCCTTTCACAGTCATAATACATACAAGTAATAAAAATCTTGATATGAAGAATCAATGAAAGGGAAAAGTGCCTTGTTGTTTTCAGCAAGAAATGGAAAATGTACAGAAAGAAATGCACTAGTAAGAACTACAAGAGTAACTCCTAAACCAGCTTCTTCGTCAAAACTGGAAAAACAGACACATTAAAGAACATGATTACCAATGTGCAGACTTAAAGAAGATAAAGTTCTTTACTGACTGATGAGACAAAGTAATGAATGTCCCCTAGAAATAATCTTCTGACAAACAGCCACATATTATGGCAATACGGCATGCAACCCTTGGCCTGTATGTATCGTTTCATAACATTTTTAAGCTGAATTCTCCTTAAAAAGATAAACTGAAGAGCAAAGAAAATATATGTAACATATATTACAGTCACTGTCTTCAAGAAGTCAGAAGTATTTTTAAAAAGAGAAAATAGACACATACTCTGTATTAAGATCCTATAGGCAACACGGCTTAGGTTCTGTAACTTCAACACCAAAAAATAAGTACCCACAAGTCTCCTAAAAGCATGCATTAAGGAAACAACAGACTAAAGATGTGGTCTCCAGGTCGACTGCAGGGCTCCTTGATCTCAAGTCAGAATCTACAGCAGTCACTTCATGAGATCAGAAAGTAAACTTGTCAGACTTTCTTTACTAAAATAACCTAGAGAAAATTGGTCATTTTAAAACTGAGCTTATCCCCTTCTACAAGTACAAAAGGGAATAAAGTAGAAGACTTGAGTGAATGACTGAAAATTGTCATTGAATTGTCGTCATGCTCAAAGGATTTAAACTGAAGACAGCACTTATAAAGGATCAGCTTATAAAAATAAGGACTTAATTAAAACACTGTTACAACAGCACTTCCAAATGTTGAAAGCCATGGACGTTCTAGGTGTTTGGGTCAACAGTGCAGTCCCAAACTCTGCCAACCCTACAAGCCTATTACTAGGAAAGTCGTTGCAAAAGAGGCTAACTTATTTATCCTCCTGCTTCTGACCTAGTTGACTCCAACTTTTAAAGCATATAAAAGAAACTGATATATTGCTGCAAATGCTCAAACTGAAGAAAAAATAACAGGGATATAGTCTCATATG
The DNA here is from genome assembly GCF_964374135.1 of Grampus griseus. Lineage (NCBI taxonomy): Eukaryota > Metazoa > Chordata > Mammalia > Artiodactyla > Delphinidae > Grampus > Grampus griseus. The sequence continues at coordinate 7,293,071 of NC_139003.1, read as the reverse complement.
AACAGTAAGGAGACTAGACAGAGATCATTAAAGTCCTTTCTAGCCCTAAAATTCTATTATTTATTGTGATAACACCAAAAAGCTTATCACAAACTGTATAAACCTTCAGCTTCCAAAAGTCAGTGATGATGGTTTTAAAGGGGCCGGTGGGGGGGGGGGCGCTAGGAGGAGTAGAAGACGAATCACTTCAAGCAGAATCAGTAATTAAGAGTGGCTGAAAAACAAACGTGCTTTGACCAGAGTTCCATGCAACAAAACCTGAATTCCTGAGGCTAGGGGTTACTTTCCTCCTTTTCCCCTCCTGTTTTGTGAAAATGTTTTTTCTCAACCTGCATGGGGTACTAAGTTTAGAAAAACACTTGTTTCATTAAAATGCTAATTTCTTCTTACAATTTCTCTCACGAACTCAATAAAAAGTTAGGTATCTTTACATTCAATGACTTTTATCTCCACTTGACAAAATTAAAAGCAAAATGCAATTAGTAAATACTCATTTGAATAAACTGTACTCTTAAATTTAACACCAAAAATTGTATCATGAGCAATTCCGGTTGTACATAAATAATGAACTTTAATAATTTCTTAATGTGTCTGAGCAAAGTGTACTCTTCCAGGCCCACATCAGATCATTAGAGCAAGGAAACTGACTTTAATTCTTCTAAGGCTCAGTTTCCTCACCTGGGAATAAAAAAGTGGTAATACAACCATCACGAAGACAAAATGAGGTAGAGTAGTACCTAGTGCAGTGCCAGAAATCATTACTGCTGTTCACTTTTATTTTAAATGTAGGCTGGGCTTTCAACAGCATTTTGAGCACTTGAGGTTTGTAATGGGCGGCAAAATTAAGTATTCCGTGTGTCCCTACTTTATTTCTCCAAATTTCTAAAATGTATCCCTCTGGAGAGAAAAAAACGAGGTTTCTTCTTCCTTCCCTTCAAAATTTCCAAAAGGTCACTTTCGAAAGAATTAGAGGCTCCATCCTGATCCCTTTCGAGAACATTCTGACTGGCAGAGAAAAGAATCCCTTTCACCCTTAGTATATTAATTAGTCATTTACCTCTAATGTGTAGGTCCTGACCTGTTGCAGAAGACTGGAAGGTGTTAATAACATATAATACATATTTATACAACTGCAAGTCAGAGCTTAAAGAGCGGTCAACTGACAAAATGCATAAATAACTAAGAATCATCCCAATCCGTATGTATCAGCATCAAGACCACAACACCATCACTGAAATCACCACTAGGACCATGTCTGTAGCACAGACTGAGCTGCTATACCAGCACTGACCAGTCTCTGAAGCCAGTGCGTCACACAATCTCAACAGGTCTCATAAGACAGCAAATTAGTGCTTGATTATTACAATATCATATAAAAAAATGACTGCTCATTGAAAACATTATTTTCGAACAAATTCCATTGTTTAGATGCCTTCCATGTTTAGACACCCAGGTCAACAATCATCTACTACATGGTATAATCTAAATTTCAAATCACTTTCTTCCCTCTTTTTGCATCCATGCCCATTCAAATAGCATTCCATATCATATGCCATGTCTTCCTGCATAAAACAGGTACTTAAACAGAAATGCTTTAACCAAAATCCTACTGATTGGTTCTATACTGTGTAAGTTTCTGCCATTTTCTTTTCATCTTTCTGCCACTATGTTTTAATGTGTTATCTCATTATAAAATCTACCACAGATTTATTGCCTTCCTTTGAAAACAGTAATTTTTTGGAGTGATTAAGATCTACCTCGTTCGTTCAAAAAAATTCTGTTAAAAAAGGAAATTCTGACCTCTCAACCCCAAATTTAAAAATTCTTATAGAGAGAGCCTTAGAATTTGGACAAAATGTATAATAAGAAGCTTGTTTACTCCATGAGTATGGATGAAAAAGAACCATTTCTTACAGCACGGCTAATTCATATGAAGGGGGAGGAAAAAAGACAACTATGCATCAGAAAGCCTTGCTCTAACTTGTGATCTGATGAGGACATTCGAGAGTATTTAAAGTTCTTTTTTAATGAACAGTCTTATAAAAATCTAGGAATCAGCTGCATGTTAAAGAGAAATAACAATAAAACAAGGGACATCCGAGGTCAATGGCCTCCTCTCGACAACCAACCAACATTCCAAAAGCAAAAACCAAAATGCACTGATAATTCATACAGCGCATGAGTTCACCAACCTCCCTGGTCCCGCGCAATGAGCTCACAGAAGTCAGGATGTGCACAGGCTGGATCCTTCGCTGTTTCCATTCTTGGTTTAAGATTTCTGTTCTTTCCAAAATTTTCTGACGATTGGAACTAAACATACTCTTTAAAAAAATGAAGGAGAGGAGAAAAGAAATTGTTCATTGTTAGAAAATTTGTAACATCTCTAATGAAGGTTAAAATTGAGTGATTCCTCAAAAGTATCAGGGACATTCCTTCAAAAGCATATGGATTTTACACTAAACTGTGGTTTCTCACGTTCAAGTAATACAAAAACACCACACCTATTATTTTACTGAGAGTAGAAGGGGAAGAGGAAATTATTTCCATCCTTTCTTTGTTAACTCTGTATATATCTATATTTTTTTTAAATCACAATGACTTTAGGAACACAGTACCATGAAACACATTCCTTTATATTTGGGTCCTGGGTCTCCACATGCAGTACAAAGTTACACTGAAAAGATGGTGATTTCCAAGTAGACTGAATAACCATTAGATTAAAATCTTTCCACTTCACTAATGTGCATGGTACGATTTTTATGTTAAGACAGACCAAGGACCTTAACTTCCAAGTTTTTATTTATCTTACAGTAAATAAGACCATTTACCCTTTCAAATTAAAACTTATCTTTAGGGAGTAAACCATCCTTAACTGTACCCGCATTTTCACAGAAGACGGAGGATACCTTGACTTCGTCAGCTCGCCTGAACCTCTTGAGCTGCCGCAGGCGCATGTACTCTGACTTTACACGCTTCCGCCAACACACTGGTCCCTTCTCAGATTTCTTCCCAGTCTGGCCCATGATTATTCTAAAAGCAATGGTTTCATATTAAAATCACTAATCTAACCAGCCTGAATATGACCACTTGTGTTTTAATCCCCAGCAAACTAACAATCAACAAAAGAAATGACACATAATTACACTGTTGATATTTGCAAGAAGGGTTCTCATTTGTTCTGCATGGTGAAGTCCTTAAAAACATTTCATTCCAAGTATAAATTTTTATTTAATACAACTTTTAAAAGACATTTTTATTTACAAAGATACTCCACTTCTAAACTGCAGTCATCCTACAGAAATGTGACCCATTACAGGAGTTAAGTATATACAGTAACGAGCTGTGAGATCCACACTTGTGGAGTGAAAAAAAATGTAGACAGATATTCTAAGTTTTTCATCATTAAATTAGTTGCTACAGGCATAAATGAATGACTGAAAAAGATAAATCTGAAAAAGAAGTAAAATCTACATACAGCACCAAAGGTAGAAAATATACAGTACAACATGTGATAACTGTACAAATTAAAGTATTCCTCCTACACGCACTTTCAACCATGCTTCTCACCTTCAACACTGTGATGAAAGTCTGTGTCTCTGCCTCGGGCCACCTTTCCTCCCATGGGGGCTCCTCTGCTAGCCAGAGGAGAAGGAAGGCAGGGACCCCTTCCGCCCCATCTGTGGTTGCAGAGGCTCTGGAAGCCGGTTATGTGCAACGTGGGCTCAGCCTGCAGTCCACCGGATGTCCAGTTCACACCACAGAGTCTAAACGAGTGTCCTCTTCCAGAACATTTGTTCATCAAAGTGGTAAAACTGTACTTGTATCTTCAAAAGATTAGGACATTCCTCTATCGGATGGTGCAAAGGTGCCACATTAGGGATTTGTGCTTTAATTTATCTAAGTGCAATGGAAAGTCATAGAGTGTTTTAAGTAAAGGGGCAGGGGGAAGATTTACACTCTGGAAAGCCCAGCTGACTGCAGTGCAGCGGCAGGAGGGGCTGGAAGAGAGTAAAAGGCAAAGGTGAGGCCAGGTGAGACTGGAAGGCGGGACTGTCCCTAGACAAGAGACGACGCAGCTTCTTCAACGACACCAGTGATGAGAGAAAGGAAATGATTTCAAGAGTCACTTGAGAGCAAACATGGCAAGGATTTCAATATGGGGAAGATGGCTTTTCTGGCCTGAATAACTGAGTAGGGTTTCATGTGCCTGCTTACATAGAGCCCTCGGGCATAGAGAAAATTGCCTAAGGAGAGGAATTAGAGAAAGAAAAGGAAACCAGAGGTCAGTGGTAACTTTCTGTACGAATATTCCACCACCAAACCACGAAAGAGAACACAAATGGTGGATTATTCAAGCTGAGAGAGGGGCAAAGAAAGCACGTAATTAATGACTAGTAAGAATCAGGCAATGAATATACAAAGATGAATGAAACGCAGAACTTGCCCTTGCGACGCTTATAACTGACCTAAGAAGGCCTAAAGGAACGGACTTTACAATATGAGATAAATATGCAAAAGTACTGGGGCTGAGGGTGGGGGACACAAGCAAGGAGCTGCAGAAGGATGGCAGCAAAGTGACCACTCAACCTTAAAAGTTGAGCCGGGTTTCAAAAGGCAAAGAGAGAACGGAAGGGGCTCAGGTAAGAGCAGGAGCCAGCTGGGTTCGGGGCTGTAAGGGCGGCGAGGGGCCGCCAGCCGACCCTGCAAACAAAGGTGGACCCCAAATTAGGTAAAGAGCCCAAATTACAAGAATCGAGGGAATGAGAAGAATGAAGAGATTTCAGAACTTAAGATAAAGACAGTTGAACTTAAGATAAAGACAGTTCAATGAGATCACAGAGATAGGACGGAGTCCCATAAAAGCTTCAAAGTGCGACCTTGCCTGGGGTGCTGAGTGGAACAAAGATGACAGTCCTCAGAGCTGAGAAGACTAAACCCCACAGCCCATCCCAACTTGGCGGAAACACAGAAAGTGGGGAAGAAGTTAGGAAGACGGTGAGGCCGGGCAAAAAGACGCCAAAGTTAGGGAGAGCCTGGAGGTTTATTCTAAAAACGACTATGTGGCAGTTTTTTGCTTTCACATCTGCTGGTTAGTTAACAGATGAGCTCAGGTAATTCTATGCAAATTATTTTCAGACACTTAGCACTTCAAAGGCCTAGCTAGAAAGGAGAGGAATCAGATAAAAAGGGATGATCTGTTGTTGCATTAGCTCAGAAACTCATCACAACTAGTCCCATCTGCTGCTTCCACAAATTCATGGTCCTGGGAGGCGGCACCACCATGCCTGATAAAAACCTGCACTGGGAACACGGCTTTCGGCTTTCGTTTTCATTGATATGCAACACGGGTATCACTACAATGCATTTTTTAAGGTGCATTTTTTATGTCGTGGTGAAGAGGTATCATTTCAATAGTTAGCACTTCATGTTTTCCACTGGAACCCTCCGTGTCTAACACGCTGTAATACCTTCTATGTGTTTCTACCATTAGTATCAACACCTCTGGAAAAGTATGTCAGGACAAAACCAAAGCTGTTACACTAAACTAACAAGTCGCTCCATCAATGACAAAACACTTCAAAGCTGATTTGGAACCAACCTCTCCGTAAGAGGGCATGAAAGGATACGTTTCCACGTTTATAAACGTCACAAAGTTCCTCCAAATAAAGAAGTAAGTAAGTGAAGGTTTTAAGCTACAGAACGATCTGGTAAATATACACAATAGAGAGGAAAAGAAAAAAGGACAGTGATTCATTTAGGGGAAATTATCAAAATATAAGAATCATGACCTCCGAATTAGGATAAGAAATGAAAGTGTACAGACTGTTGTTTAAAAGTATAGGGATAAACAGGCAGATCCATGGAAAAAAATAACAAAATTTAAGGCACCATCAGAAGGATGTTTTACATAAAACACACTGCCTCCGACTGTCATAGCATTTACAACGTATTAAAATCACATCTTCACCTTCTTCACCCCACTTCACCCCCACTGGAAGTTCCTCAGTCTCAAGAACAATTTTTCTCCATTTGTAAAATCGCAGGCTGTGTGCCTGGCAAACAGATTTAAAAACAAACAAAAGGCAGGTCTATTAACATGCGCTGATCATGAGCCGCTGTGCCACAAGGTATGAAAGGAAGGGTGGCTGCCGTGCTGAGTGCGGGAAGGGAGGGGGAGTCACCCCACCCCACCACCGACAAACCCGGGAGATGAGTCTCAGGGGCTGTCAGGACCCTATGGTCCCGCCGCCTTACAAAACCTGGAGCCTCTGGGTCTTCCTTAGGGAAGCTGATATTGCCTGAGAGACCTCATCCAAACAACTGGGGTAGCATCACCTACCCCACAGCTGGGTGCGAACAGCAGACACCGGCAGGCTCACCCACCTCTCAGGCCCTGCGTGCAGAGACTTCAGGCCTTCAAAGGTGAGCTCCCCCGCTCCTTCCCGCCCTGAAGGCAGACAAACCAGCTCTTCTGACTATTTCCCACTATCACAGCCCAGTAAGTATTATGATACAGCTTGGAATACTCGTACATTATTAGCAAAAAGAAACATTAGAATGACTTGCTACTAAATGCCTGGGGATTTGTGAAAAATCCAATTTTTAAATTTCTCACTCAAAAGATTTGTTTAGTTTCATAGGTGAAATGGCACGAGTTTTATCCAGGAAAAAAACAGCTTCTCTTATTCAAAACAGGTTATAGCTCAAGTCTACCTGTATACAGTGAAACCAAAACAACAGTTATGCTTTAATTCAAAGACAAACCAGGTTATGGCAGGGAACCATCCAAACCTTAATACAATGTAAAGCTTTACAGGATCACAAACATGTAAATAAAATAAAGGAAAATTATACAGTCCAGAGTCTTATTTATGAATCAACCAAACTCAAATTGTTTTTGCCGCCCTGCATCAGTTCACCTTCTCTGGGAACTTTGCACCCACCCTTCTCTAAGGACTGTCACCTCCATGGGAGGCAGCCCGAGGTCCTGGCCCACAGCCCCTGTAGTGACCAGTGCTGGGATGAATACACGACCAGATGTGAAAGTCTCAGGAGGTTCCCTGCAAGGTCAAGAATGCTCACCCTTTCCACTTAGGTTTGAACCTGGAAGCATGCTGCCTGAAGAATCGCTGGAAGCCAACTGCAACCACAAGAGGAGAGCCTGCAAAGAACAGTCAACAAGAGAAAAAGAAAAAACACCCAAAGCCAAGAAATGGACTCTAGTCCCATCACTGAGCCCTGACCAGGCGTGCTTTGCCAAACCAACTCCACAACTGTTCAGTTATGTGAGTCAAGGAATTCCCTCTCTTTTGCTTAAACCAGTTTAGATTAGATTTTCCGCCACATGAGACACAGAAGGGGTCTGAGGTATCGTTTTAATATTGAGATTATATACACAACAACGCCTGAGTGAACAGAAGACAGGTTCTCGAGCCCTATTTCCTCATGGTCAACAGCATCGGCTCCACTCCCACGTGGTGAGGAGCTCCGCCCCTGCCCTGGGTTTGGACGGCCCTGGTGACCCCAAGACACACCTCTCTACCTCCAGTGACTGGGCCACACAGCACTGGAATCAGCATTCTTCTCCATCAAGTCCAACTCTAGTCTACTTGTAAGGGGTCTTTTCCGAAATAAGGTAACATTCCTGCCCCTCCTTACTCAGTTGCCAATGATTGAGGAATTAAAAAAAAAAAAAGCCCTAGGCATTTTCAGTGCACTTTATGCCCTTCTTTAAAGGTTTTTCATTCCTAAAGGATTTGCCAAATCAAGGCACTCGCCATCTACTAGTCTTGCTGAGTTCTGCTTCTACTTGTCTGAAGAAAACTAAAAAATAAATTACATGTACTACTTATCCTTCTCAACTAAGTCAACAGCATCAACTTTGACTCTAAACTGAAGACCAGACTAAGGAAGGTAAAATCCAAATTTAACAACATTTAAGTAATAATGATTGCAATATTCTCGATGTCCTTCCCTAACTGAAATTGCCAATTTTGAAAAATCACCCATCTTCAATAGTGCTTTTATATTTAAAATGCTTTGAGGGCAGCTGTTAGTCACATTTACCAATTTCATTTACTTTTTTAAGTTAAGATCCACTGCTTTAATAAACTCAAAAGGAAATTAATGGTAAATAAGATTCTGCGGGTAAGGCTAAGGGTTAGGGTTAGGAAAACTTAGACCTGTAGATGTAACTCTTGGTAAGAGATAAAAATTAATAACCTAAGAGAAGTAGGTCTTACGCCTGAGGGGCTTTATGGAAAACACCCCCTTGAGAAGGAGACTAGGAGTGAGGAGCCCAAGGAGGCAAGCGCACAGGGCTGCTGCCTGCGTCCTCCATTCGGGATTCGCGAGGACAAGCGGACTCCACTGCATGTCACCACCCTGAACCTTACAGCGACCCACTCCAGGCTGGCCATGCTCTGGCTCAGCAGGAAGGGCGCTCTGGCGATTAACAACACCTGTCATGGACACGGGGCAGAGAACGTGGGCAGCAGCGCTCTCCACTCCAAACTAAGTCCCAACAATAAACCAACAAGATGGCATCTGGTCCTATTAAATCCTAAGTCCTATCCACAACTTAAACAAAGGCAAGAGCACAGCCTGCAAAGCCAGCCTCCCTGGGTTAGACTCCAGTTCTCCCAGGACCAGCTGTGTGTGAACCTGGTCAAGTTCCCAAACCTTTTGGTTCCTCCCTCTCCGCATGCTGTGAGGAACGTCCTCGTCACAGAGTTGTCCTGAGAAGTCCACTCATGTAAGGATGTAAGGCCGCAGGACAGCACCTGTCAGAGCAGGCACTACACCATGTAAGTCCTGGCTACCATCACCCAACAGCAGGTGAGGGCGATCAGGATACGATATGCATATAAAAAAGTTAAGTTAGACAACAAATCAATGTGAAAAGTCATTTTCTTAAATGACAGACTGTATGCAAGTAAATAAAACCAAAACAGGATGTCAGGGGACCTCAGGAAGGAATACAGACCACACAATGAGTTGAGGTATATTAAAACCACATGAGATAAGCCCATGGAAACGGGTGGGGAGAAAAGGAGCCAACCTAGGAAACTTTGGAAATCTGTGTTCTGACTGGACAGAGGAAGGCTAAAGACGAAAAGAACTGGACAGAAACACTGTCCTCTAGTTAAGCTTTCTCACGGGTACCAGGGCCAAATAAGCAAGAGGTGGTGATGGACTAGAGTCAGAGACAGCCGCGTGAACTCTTCTATTTTCATACACACGCAGAGAGGCGCAGAGAGACTCGCGTGCATCCCTGGGTGAGCAGACACGTGTGGGCTTCCAGGCACCGCCCACAGAGCCCAGGAGCAGGACCCCCAGCAGGACCCCCAGCGCCCACATCTTTCCCTCCTGAATCCCACTACCCGCACAAGGAAGCCGGGCTCTGGATTAACGGCCAGCTCATGGGCTGGGACGGGGAAAATAGGAGAAAAGCCTGTAGCAGGAAGGGAACGCCGAGAGGATGAAAGGACGGGAACCAAACCGAAGGCACTCCCAGGGGCCAAAGCTGGAGCAATTTGAGCAGCAAACTAAATCACAACGGTATTATAACCGAACTAATGAAATAAGTATCCATGAGTCTATGAGAGAAAGAAGTGATTAAATAAACAAGTAAATGGGGGCGGAGGGGCAAGTCTTTCTTACACGAATTCCAAAATCCATATGCACACTTCCCGAGCCCACGCATGGAGCTCTAGTCCCTTCCCAGGTGAGTCGCTTTCAAAGCAGAATCCAGGGAGGGGAAGGGGACATCCCAGCAGAGAAACCAGTGACACCCCTGCCACGGTTAGATCACCCGCCACCTGCACCCCGATGTGCGCTGAGACCAGCACCGGCACCCCAGTCGTATTCTTTCCCCAAACCTCACAACCTCTCACTTCAGTCATCGCTAGAAAACATCACATCAACCCAAACTGAAGGACATTTCGACCAAACATCTGACCAATAAATAAGGTCATGAAAACAAGGAAAGACGGAGAAACTGTCACAGATTGGAAGAGACTAAGGAGACACCTAAATGCGACCTGCTGTCCTGGACTGGATCCTGGAGCAGAAAAAGGACTAAACAGAAAAACTGGTAAAATCCAAATAGTCTCCAGTTTAGTTATAACAGTAACATAATAATACTGGTTTCTTAACTCTGACAAATGTACCATGGTTACAGAAATCTAAAATTATTCCAAAATAAAGTTTCTTTTTTAAAGAAGGGAATTAAGTTATACAACAACCTAATGTAAAGACATTCATTTTTAAAATAGGCATCGACTTTTTAAAATGATAAACAGAACAGAAATATTGATATATTAAAAATTAAAATGCTATGTAAAATGTTAAATAGGAAAAACAAAAAATATACACAGACGGAATTTGAGGGGGAAATTCCCACATCTAATTCTACTATTTAAAAACTCAGACATGACTTGAACAATTTAAAAAGGGGGGAAAAGATCTCCATATGAACTTATAAGATGGTGTTCACTTAAAAAGATAATACACTTACAGGCTATATTAATAGAAATACAGACTCTGAACCAAGGAAAGTAATTGTGCCACTGATTATACATATACTGATCAAAGAAATCAAACAATTCTATACAATTCAGGTCCAGTTTAGTTGTGTTTAGGATGGACAGAGAAACATGTCTTTGCCCCAGCTGGAAGACAGCATTAAACACATAACACAAGAGAAGAGCATCTGAGTTTGGGGTTTTAAAAGAGAAGTGTTAATATGCATTCACTCATTCATTCAATATTTACTGAACATTTAACACATGGCTAGGTACTCTTACAGAAACGGAAGGCTCAGCAATAAATAAAACAGACAAAAATCTGTGACCTCATAGAACTTAAAGTCTACTTAGATGGAAACGATCAAAAACAAAGAAAAATGTTTAGTATGTAACGTGGCGTTGAGGGCTATGAAAAAAAAAAAAACAGGAAAGTAAGGTGAGGCAGGTCTGGTAAGGCTGGCAAACAAAGGAACCGGTGCTGAAGCGCTCAGCACCCAGTGCGTGCTGCAAAGCCAGTGGGATGCAGAGGTCACCAACTTGCATTTTGTTCCCACCAACCAGCAAACCCAGTAGTAAAATATGTAATGATATTTTCTAGTAAAGACTCCAAAAATAATTGATTCAATATCTATCCAATGCAGGCTTCAGTAACTCCACAGTGCTCCAAGGATCAACACAGCTTTACAGAATTTTCAACTGGCATTCAAGGATTGCTAGGTGTCACAGCGCAGGTTAACCACTAGGTCTAATTATCCTGAACAAATAAGGACTAAAAGTTAACAGCATTTTATAAAACACATATATGCAAACAGCCATTCTCTGTGTTAGCATTATTAAGCCAAATTAAAGAAACAGATTGGCTATTCATGTTAACAAAATAGCCTCATTAAATACATGTTGCTGATTTGATTGTCCGTGTTTAATCTGTAACTTTGCTTTGGTTTTACCATAAGAAGTTTATATCTGTACATTTTTAGAAAGCATATAAAGTCAAGTCAACCCTGGGGTTGCATTCAACATACAAGTTTGAAAACTATATTAGAAACAACTGGAGTACTGAAGTAATTCAGGAATAAAGTGATAAGAGTTCTGACTGGGTTGACAGTAGTGTGAATGGAGAAAAAAGATGGCAAGAGACATTCTCAAATTTAAAAACCAGATGCACTCATGAGGAGAAAGAAGAACTGACCAAAAGAGGATAAGAAGCCCGAAGTGAGCCACTGCGACCACTAAGAATTTGAACTTAGATCCAGATTGAGACATTAACTACTCACATGGCAGTTACCAGCACAGACAAAGAGAGAGGGTAGAATGTTCAAAGAAAACACCAGACACCATTCTTAAGCATTTTGGTCTCAGGACCCCTGTAGTTTATATGCGGCGTATCTACTGAAATTTTGCATATTAGAAATTTTAAACTGAGAAAGTTTTAAAACATTAATTCATTTAAAAATAACAGCAAGCCTGTTACATGTTAATAACACATTTTATTTTTTAAAAACTATTTTTCTTTTAAAATAATCAGTGAGGGACACTGTTTTACATTTTTGCCAATTTCTTTAATATCTGTCTCAATAGAAGACAGCTGGATTCTCATACCTGCTTCTGCATTCAATCTGTTCCAACATGTTGTTCTGGTTGAAGAATATAAAGAAAATCCTTTCCCAAACAGATACTGAACTAGAAAAGGGAAGAGTATCTGGATAGCCTTCCGAGGTAATGGTGAATCTCATGCTCTGATATTACTCCAAAACTGTTTTAAGAAAAGGGTGGCGAGTGCAGCTTGTAATTCAACCTCATAGGTGCTTTTCCTCAAGACAACCACTACCCTTCAGTAAGCAGTGGCAGTTTCTTAAAAGATGAGTTGCAATGTGGAACCTGAAATTGTATCAATAAACTTTTCGTACTCTGCTACATTAAAATTCATTGGCCTGTCTCCTTTGAATGCATCTTTAACCCATGCGTGACTTTATAATATCATTTCCTCAGTATGAAAAACACTGACTGGTCCACTGAGTTGTGCAGATTTTCCATAAGTTCATGTATTTCAAAAAATCATACTTGTTAAATCCACTGATGTCATCAAAGATGTCTTTAAGTATTTATTGGGAAAGTTGTCAACCTCACAGTGACAGATGCAAGTTTTCCAAAAATTCTAAATTTTGCGTGAAAACTCGAACATTATCACCAGCAACAAATAACGCTCAGTTGTTTTCCTTGAAGCGACAGGTTCACTTCGTTGAAAAATGGCTGCCAAATACCCAAGTCGGAATAATCACAGTTTGTCAGGCAACCCCTCTGTCACGTGAAAATGGTTCCCCATGAAAAAAGCAGCTGGTGCGGCCTGGAACTCCATCCGTAAGTGCAGCTCCCAAAGAAGGTCACAACTCGGGCAGCAATCGAAGCCCTTTAGGCACATTCCCATCCTGTGGCACAGAACATTAAGATGTGTGCACAGGATCAAGAGTATATAAAATTAACAACCTTTTTCACTTCATCGAGGACATTCTCAAAACTGGCTTTTTTTTTTTTTACTCTCAGTGCTAAGGTGCCAACAGTCCTTACCTACCACTGCTTTTCCACCACTGGTACAGATGTCAACACGGTAAAAAAAAAAGGCAAATAACATCTTAAAATTATTACAAAAATAATTTTTACCTCACGGACCCCCTGAGGCCCACAGAGCTCGCTTGGAGAACAACTGCCATCAGTATATCCAGACGCCGTATGAATCAGAAACCCCAATACCCCGCCTCTTCATTTGCCTAGCAGAGAGCCTGAACTGGCATATATTCAACTTATATTTTCTAAAAGACAAGTCTGTATGAATGAAAGCCTAGAAATCACCATTCTTGCAACTAAAAAAACAAAGCAAACAAAAATCTATGTGAAGAATATTTAATGAGGGATACTTTGCTATAACTGTCAACTATAGAATCCAAAAGAAAGTCTGCCATACATCTGTGCCAAATTAAGGGACTAACATTAACAAAATTTCTTTTAAACAAATTGCTTGTTTTCATCCATCTGTCCTACCCTTCATGGTCATAAGAAGATAATCACCCCCAATCATGGTCACTCTTCTGACCCCCTTGCTTACCTAAAACAACCCCATCCTCCCAACCAACTCCCCATATATTCAAACTTCACCCTACACACATAAAAGAAACATAAATAACTTGTTCCTTTTCACTTCCTAGCATGCCTCTATTTTTATTCAAAAAGGAGAAAAAAGTGACAAAAATACACAAGCTCACTACTGTTGGACCCAAACAGTCCACCCAAATGACCTGCAAAAATTTAAGGAAAAGGAACTTCTGAAACTTCATTTTGAAGGATTTGGGAAAGCCAGGAATAGAGGTATTATCAACCAGTCAATATGAATCTATGAAACATTCTGAAAGTGCTAAATCCTGTGACAAACACAAGTTTGCAAGATACAACAGGCACCTTAGCGCCTAAACTTCAGTGGACACGACTACAGGTGAGAAAGCATTATAAACAGCAATTGTATTCAAGAAGTTTTTAGGAAACACATGTGCCCCTGACTAGTGATAAGGGAAAATAAGGGAGAAAAAAATCCATATCACATTTGTAGCCCTGGTTTAAGTAGTGCTAAAAAGGCACAGTCGCGTTAAAATGCACAGGAAAATTACAGTAATGTGGCAATCTTAGGTGAATGATAGAAAACATTCACTGGATTGTTTCAGCAAAAATGAGTAGACTCTGCAGTAATGTATTTTCTACAAAAATAAGATCATTTTCCTTCCAGCAGAAGAGTAAACTAAACTCCTAAGTTCAATAGTTCAATACGGAGTCTACAGACCAGCATTCCTGTGTTTATTCGAAAGTTCTATCCATTCACAGACCCGTCCTAGAAAAGAAATGGCATATAAATTTACACCAAGTGGAAAACTGAACTATCATAAAGGTTATAAATAGTTTGCTTGGACAACAGATAAAACAGATTAACTAAATTGGCATCTAGAGGGTAAAGTTTTCTTTCAAAACTGTATGAAACCTATTTTATAAGCTAAATCCTCTCATTTCGTTGGGTATATACTCAGTTTACTGAGACACTGTCGGAGGGGAAATAGAACAAAGACTGATGTACCTGAAACTAAAACTATGATACACAACTCACTGTAATTCAAGGATGGGACATGGGATACATATTATTTCTTCAACACTCCTTTTGATATAGGCAAAAGAATGAAAACGTAGGTTAAGTCTGATGACAGCCTTTCTTCCTTATAGGAAGTCTATTTTAAATCTTATACCTCAAATAAGCCAACCTAGTACAAATTTAACAACATACTGATATACTGGCAAAATTTTAAGAGAAACTCACTTTAGGTAAATACAAGGGATCTACCCATCATTCCAAACAACAAGTTACCTAAGTGAGCATAAATAGGTGACAGGAATCTGCTGTCCCCACAGCCTGCTCTGCACATCCTTGACACTATTTCGCCGCGCAGAGTGATTCCAGAGCTCAGCGTTTTCCATATAGCATTGGCCCCTAAGTGCAAACAAACAACTCTGTGCTCAACAGAAGAACAGTGATCTGTTTGCATACTAGAGGAAAGATGGGCTGCTTTTGGACCTAAAGAGAAGGTATTTATGATATGGAATCTTCCTAGAAACTCTCCATGGGCAATTCTGCCAACATACTATTGTTGCCTGAGACACTGACCTTGTATCTTAACCCCCAAACAAAACACAATTCCCTCTATATTCTGAAGACAGAATCATAAAAAGGACTTGGTAGTTCAAACTACTAATCCCAAAGTACTTACAGAACCTCTCAGAATTTCCAGGCATCCTACAACCAAGTAACCCTTACCTGGTAGTTTCAGCACTGGAGTTTGGTGAGTTTGGTGTACACCACAAGGGGGTAAAAATGTTTGCAAGTGCCATTTATTTAGCCCATGGACGACAGAACTCCTCAGAAACCCTTCAGAAACTCCTTAGGCTCATCTCCACTCTGAAAGTCATTCTCTTGCTAAAAACAGTAGTAGTTTTGGGCCAACATGGAAGTATAGGAGGTAGGGGCAGTGATGAGCTATAAGTCTTTTCATGATTTTCCTATACTTAAGGTTCATGACAAATATCCATATAAATACATTGCTGAGGTACTAGAAAATGTCCAACTCTTCAAGTACTATTTACAATCAATGATATTTTCAGTATTTGTTACCAAAGTATATTGTCTCTTTTATTACTATAACATCACTTACCACAAATACTTAAGCCCTGAGAAAAAATATTTTGAGTCTCCAAATAACTATGGAAATGCTATAAAGAATCCACCAACTACAGGGAAACCAGTTGTACAATCCCTGCAGTCACCTCTCTGCAATTACCACACTAACACTAAGGTTTTTAGGCAGGAAAAAAATACTTCAATCCCAGCACTTCCTATGGTAAAAGAAAAGGAGGGGGCTAAAATGAGTGCCTTAACATTTAGGAATTTTAGACTCTGGGCACAGAAAAGACATGACTTTTTGTTTGGTAATCTAGATTTAAAAGTTGTAATAGAATGTCTCTTTCTCAAGGGTAAGGAAGAGAGTATCTCACCCTTTATTTGAACAGCCGTAATGGGTGAAGACTGAGGCACCCAATAAATAGTTTGAGGAAATTTCTATTCTAGGAAACTCTATGGTACAGCGAGCCATTTAGTTATATGCTGTTAGGGGATAACAAGTGACACCAGACTAATAGTAAAGAAAAACTATTTTATTTCTTTAACTACAAGAGTAAATTCTATAGGAAAAAGTGGGAAATAGTAAGTATGAACTTGCCAGTGCAGATCTGTGCAAAGTGTAATGTTATGATAGTTTTCATTTACATTACACACAATATTCTCTGAATAGTGCATTTCTGACACTTCCCGGTCACCAAACGTGGAGTTTTTCCCCTCACCAAGCAGTTCTCTGCGACACTAGCTGGGTATCCTACACTTCAACTCAAATCTGACACTATCTACCTGGAGATAAGTTTTCATTAATTAATTTGCTAGAGCTGCTCACAGAACTCAGGAAAACAGATTACCAGCTTATTAGAAAAGAATATAACTTAGGAAGAGCCAAACCGACGAGGTGCATAGGGCCAGGCACGTGGGAAGGGGCACGGGGCTTCCACGCTCTCTGGGCCTACCACTCTTCCTGAATCTCCATGTGTCCACCAACCCAGAAGCTACCCGAACTCTGTCCCTTTGAGTTTTTATGGAGGCTTCATTAAACAGGCAAGGTTGGTTGATTAGATAATTGGCCACCGGTGACTGAACTCCATTTCTAGCCCCTCTCCCCTCCCCAGAGGTTGGAGGGGGGTGGTGGTGTCTGAAAGTTCCAACCCTGTAATCTCAAGGTTGGTTTCCTAGCAAACTAGCCCCCATCCTTAGGTGTTTTCCAGAAGTCACCTCTTAGCATAAACTCAGGTGTGGCTGAAAGGGGTTGGTTACAAATAGCAAAAAACACCCTTATCACTCTTAACCCTTAGAAAATTCCAAGGGTTTTACTTAGGAGCTCCGTGCCAGAAACAGGACAAAGAGCAAATATATATAAACTTACTATAAATCACAATATCCCAATTTGATTGTTTAGAAAGCGAGTTTGGTCAGATATATCATAGTCCTAAAAGACTTTTAGGTGCTATTATGCCTATCATGCAGAGGCAAAAAAGAGGAAAGAATAGGCTTATAATCAGCATTAGATGTTTTATGAATTGATGAACTGGTAAAGGAATTTGGGAGAAATGCATAGAACGCAATTAAATGCCAGCCAGGGAGCACGGCAATTACCTGCGATAGTAATGTGAACTCAAGTCCACTATTTCTCAAACTCTCCAGAGAAACAGATCTAAGTGGCTAACAGAAGCCAAGCACCTAGCAAGCATCTCAGTATTCGAGCTAAGCAGGACCCTAGAAGCAGCAAAAGCCTATTCTCAAAGGGATCTTGGTCCTCCTGGTTGCATGAATTTAAGCAAGTTACTTACCTTCACCAAGTCCCTATTTCTTTATCTGTGAAACAGAGACACAGACATCCTCTTTGAAGGCACAAGGTAGATCCTCAATAACCACAAGTTGCTCAGTTTGCTCACCTCGGTCACTTAGCAGTGGAGATCCACGAAAGCTACTTGCCAAGGAAACAACTAGTTTAACGGCAGAGCCTAGCCTAGAGTCTGTGTTCTTTGCACAATATCCAGCTGCCTCTAAAATATCTTCTCCATAGCTAACTTGAGCTCTGTATTTCAGGCAGACAAATATTCTCTGAAGAGGCAAAATTACTTACGGGGCACGGAGAACAATTCATCCTCTCCTTCCTTTAAGCCTGTTCAAGCAACATTTCTGCCATTTAAAAGTCCTTACTGATTACTCTAGAAGGGCATTTCCCAACCTTTTCTGACCAATAAATCCTCTGCATGGTAATTTATCTCATGGTACCCATTAGAGATTTAAAAAATAATTTTGCAAATTTTGCTTACACTATTAAATAATCTGAATACAGAAACATTTTAGATCAGAATTTTATGAATAAGGATACTCACACCGTAGCTTTTGTCTACCTAATAATATTATACTGTCTACCTATAACATCATACTGTTAAAAGATTATGAAGTTCAAAAACTAAAAGGATTGTGAAGTTCATCTTATAGAATCTTTTATAATATTCAAAGAACAGATAATTATTTTCTCATTTAGCAAATACTATACGGTTTTTTAAAGTAATTAAAATGCATGACTTCAACAAATTTCAAAAGTAAAATGTTTGGTTTACAGGCTGCATGTATATTAGGCAAAGGGCAAGTTCACAATAAATAGCAGTTCCATTATTTGTAAGCACACAGTAGGTATTCATGTACCTATGAATAGCATACAGTGAAATTTCACTATAGGCAATGGCATCAAAGACAAATAAAAGTTGCTTTAATAATGATTGGAATTTTCCCTGTTTAAAGAAAATCAACTAGCTTTCTTAAATTTTTGTGTTTTGCTTATAAAGCACTTCTCAGATGGTCTTCAGTAACAAAAACCAAAGCACTAAAACAGATAAAACAGTCATGACGTTTTGTCTTTTTGACACTTTTTAAACCTACTAGAAACATCTTGACATGCTATGTACGACAGCATGCATTTAGCTCGCATAAACGCAACAGAGGGATAGAGATCATCCTGAGATAAATTTGCAGAATCATTATTTTATGTTCTCACTTTTTTCCATGATCAGAGTTTCTCAAGCTTTCTAACTTTAGTCAAGAATATACTAGGGATATAGGGCCTCCCTGGTGGCTCAGTGGTTGGGAGTCTGCCTGCCGATGCAGGGGACGCGGGTTCGTGCCCCGGTCCGGGGGGATCCCACATGCCGCGGAGCGGCTGGGCCCGTGAGCCATGGCCGCTGAGCCTGCGTGTTTGGAGCCTGTGCTCCGCAACGGGAGAGGCCACAACGGTGAGAGGCCCGCATACCGCAAAAAAAAAAAAAAAAAAAAAAGAGTATACTAGGGATATAAATTAAAATTGTATAATAGTACCTGACAGCAGGTAGCAAAGCTCACTGGGTGATACACAGAACAGCCGAAAAACTCACCTGAGACAGACTCTTGAAGGCTCTGCTTTAAAGGGTCGGGGTGCTATTTAAATCACTATTTACTGAGTTGCTGCTGAAGAAGAGAGCCTCAAGTTTTCAGGACTCTGGCCCTAAATCAATTTCACAAAATTTTATTTCTATCTACTATGTACAGAACCCTTTTTTTTTTAAGGAAGGTACTTTTTCTTTTTAAAAAATTTATTTATTTATTTATATTCATTTATTTTTGCTGCGTTGGGTGTATGTTGCTGCACACAGGCTTTCTCTAGTCGCGCTGAGCGAGAGCTACTCTTCGTTGCAGTGCGCGGGCTTCTCATGCGGTGGCTTCTCTTGTTGCGGAGCACGGGCTCTAGGTGCGCAGGCTTCAGTAGTTGTGGAACGCAGGCTCAGTAGTTGTGGCTCACGGACTTAGTTACTCCGCGGCATGTGGGATCTTCCCAGACCACGGATCGAACCTGTGTCCCCTGCGTTGGCAGGCAGACTCTTAACCACTGGGCCACCAGGGAAGTCCCAGAACCCTTTTCTAACCTCTACCATGCAGACGTGTAAATTAGAGCTTAAAGTCAAGGGGAGAGGGAAAGAGAAAAACACAAGAGAACTGCTGTGCATTTCCCTCGAAGCAGGAGAGAAGCTGTCTAGTTTGGTTGGGAGAGGGGGATGGGGCATTCTGAGCCAAACAGGCTAAACAGCATCTTCAGATGCTAAAATGGTATGGAAGACACTGCGCAAAGAGGACAGAGCACAGACTCTCCATGTGAGGCTTCCTGGAGACAAGTAAGAAGACCAGTTGAGCTCAACAGAGGAAAAGTAGAAGAAAACTATCAGAGGTGAGACTAGTTGAAAGAGGTAGGGCTGTTCCGTAGCCAGCCTGCAACACTAGCTTCAGGAGTTTTGCGTGGAATTGATGACAGCCATGGAAGACTTGAGCTGGGCAAGGACGGGACCACCTGCAGAGGCATACGACACCCAGCAGAAGCCCAAATGCTTGCTTTTCTTTTTTCTCCTTTATTTAACAGGGAAAAGGAGGTATCGTGTATTACTTGAATAATGAAGAAAAACTAAAAATTATTATGGGAGTAAATTAGCTGTTGAGCAAAAGAACTGATACTCTTCAGAAATAAAACAGTCCACAAATCAAGTATATACTCTGAAAAGCCATCTGATTATATAGGAAAAAATTTACTTAACTATCAAAATAGGTAAACGAAGCCTGGCAATCTTATCAACACTTCTACATTACCAGAGTCTAAGATCAAAGTCACTTTTACTATCCCCATTTATCCTCTGAAGAAAAAAAATGTAAGAAAAATGTTAACTCACTAATAAATGAAAAGGTCCAAATTACCCAAAATGATAATTTAAAGAATTACTAAATATTATCACTTTCAAAACTAGTTAGCTTAATTTTAAAATTCCTCATGCCACCCACCTAATACCATCATTATAAATAATATCCTTTAAATGTCCATGTTTCTGCAAACACAAGACATTTTGTTATACCAAGAACTAAATGATTTGTGGATTAAGAATGAATTTGTTTTCACACAATTTAACTGAATTTAAACAATTACGCTTCTAGTACTATTACCTAACTTGATCTATATATTGTCAAAAACACAAAATCAAAGTAGAAAATTAAGGAGAAAACATTTGCAACACATACATCTGACAGAGAATGTGCACCCAGAATACACAGAGACCTCTTACAACTCAATGAGGCAAACACCCCAATTTTTTAAATGGACAAAAGGCTTGACCGAAAAATGCATACAAATGGCCAATAAGCACGTGAAAAGATGTCCAACATCACTGATCACTTGGGAAATGCAAATTAAAACCACGATAAGATACTCAGCACTCAGAGGCCAGCGACTTAAATGACAGCAACACGGGACATGGGTGAAGACTCAGCAAAAATGTGGAGAAACCACAGCTCTCACATGGAAACAACTCAACCCTAACTCCACGCAAAACGGGACAATCGCTTGGTGAAATGGTCTGGCAGTTTCTCATAAAATTAAATCAATATTTACCACATGACCCCACAGTCCAACTACAAGGTATTTACCCAAGAGAAAGTAGAAGATATGTCCACAAAAGGCTTGCCCAAATGGTCACAGAGGCTTTACTAATAAGAGCCAAAACGGGACACAGACCCATCAACAGGTAAATGAAGAAAACATAGGATAGTCACACAATGGAACATTACTGAGAAATAAAGAGAAACTACTGAAACAAGCAACAACATACATAAATCCCAAAAACACGCTGGATCAAAGAAGCCAGTCACAAAAATGTATATTCTGCGTAATTCCATTCATGTGAAATTCTTAAACAGGAGAAATCTGACTGGCAGTTGGGAGCATAAAAGAACTCTGAAATGATAGCAAGGTTATATCGTGATTGAGGTGACAGTTACACAGATGGTTACATTTGTCAAAACTCTTCAAACTGTACCCTTCAAATACGTGCATTTTCATGTATATAAACTACACTTCAATAAAGTTGATTTTGCACACTAAAAAATGGATACCTCTCTAGAAAGTGATTTGGCAACATCTATTAAAACTTGAAATGTGCATAATCTTGAACCAGCAATTCTCCCTATAGAAAGCCATCACACAAATGTTCAAAGCTACATAAGGATGTTCCCTCCTTGCGGGGAGAGCACAACGTCCACACAGACGGCTGGTTCACTGCACGACGGCACAGAAGCCGGCATACTGCGTATCCCATGTAACAAAACAGCCTGAGAGCTTAGAGCAGAGGGCAGAAAACTTCTGCAAACAGCCACATGGTTAAGTGCTTTGAGGCTTGGCAGGCCACATCCAGTTGCCTTGCATATTCTTTTGGGGTATGTGTTGTTGTTTTACAACTCTTTTAAGAAATGCTAAAATCATGGGTACCTCGAGGGCCTTACGAAAACAAAGAACAAACACACACACACACACCCCAGGCTGAGAAATCAGGGGCTTTGAAGCCCAAATTCAAATCCGTACTCTACCACTAACTAGTTACCTAAGCTCTCCATCTCTTGTTATTAGTGTCTGTGTAAAATAAATGAAAGCACTTAAAACAGTGTTGACCACATAGCAAGCTTTAAAGAAATAGCAAGCTTTTAAAAATGAAACAGATCTCTGCATTGACCTAAAAAAATGTTTCATAACAAAATAACTTGATACTGTTTTTGTAAAATACATGTATTAATATATATTCATACGGATACATTGGAAAGTTTGGGAAGAATATACAGCAAACTGTTAAGGGTAGGGAATGGGGTTACAGGGATCAAGAAAGTTTTCACTATATAAACGTCTACGTTGTTTTCAGTATTTTAAATTGAACACATATAACCTGTTTTTAATCAATACATAATTCAAAGTAAACAGAAATGAAAAGCGTACATGGCGCCGTTTTCTTCACATACAGGTTCTAAGCACGTACTTAAGCTTGGGAAGTGTTTAGTTCCATGAATGAGAAAGTACATCAACTCTTATAAACAATATTAGTGCAATAACTAAGAATCACTTATCAAACAATTTGTGCCAGCTGTAGTTCTAAGGGCTTCACATGTATTAACTAATTTAATCCTCTCAACAACCTTATGGAATGAGTAGTTATCATTAGGACCACCAATTTACAGATAGGGAACTTAGACATCAAGGGCAACGTGACGTGACACAAACTGGCAGTTCGGGAACTGGAACCCAAGCAACGTGACTCCAAAGACCACACTCTCAAAATCTGTACTGCCCCCAGAGCGCACACTAGTACAACTCCGGCTGAAAAGAAATCCACAAAGACATCTTTTAGTTTGTCTAGGGCATCAGATCCCATAAACCTACAATTATCTACTTCTAAATATAACTCTCTGATTGATTCAAATAAACTCACTCTTCTTGGAACCAATCTGTCTTCAATCATCCAGGAGACCAGCAGATAACACGAAGTAGATAAAATGGAGCCAAACAGAATCTAAGTTTGGATCCTGACTGCAAATTCCTAGTTGGATAATCCTGGGCAAATTCTTAACCCTCTACATCAAAGTTTCCTTATCTGTAAAGGTCTGCAGAGTGTGGTGTTGTCATTGTTAAAGTTTTTTATGGTAAAACATACATAAAATTTACCATTTTAACTATTTTTAAGCACACAATTCAGTGGCATTAGACATGCAAAACGTTGTGCAGCCATTACCACCTTCCACGTCCAGAACTTTTTCACCTTCCAAACAGCAACTCTGTCCCAATTAAACACTAACTTCCCATTCCCCTCTCCCCTCTGCCCCTGGTAACCTCTTATTCTACCTTCTGTCTCTGAATTTGCCTGTTCTAGGTACCTCCTATAAATGGAATCATACAATTGTTTCCTTCTGTGTCTGGCTTATTTTCCTTAGCATAACATTGTCAAGTTTCACCCATGTTATAATATGTGTCAGTACGTCATTCCTTCAATAGCTGAACATTCCATTGTATGTATACACCATATTTTGTTTATCCAAACATCTGTTGATGAATGCAAGGTGGTTTTTACAAGAATTAAAAACAAAGCCTCTGATGTGAATGTTACCACAATAAAAACAAACAAACCAAACAAACGAATGAATGAATAAAGAATCTGGCAAATAGTAGGCTCTTTAGTATTAATGTCTTTTTTTTTCACTTCATTTTTGTCATATTTTTGCACCACGTAGTGGTGCAGTGGCAAGATATAAAACAGTGCAACCATCTTAAAAATTTATCAGCTATGCCTTTTGAGATATTATTGGATTTACAAATCTACATTTATCATATGATTTTAAAAGAATGATGAAGAACATCCCAATAAATAATCTGTAATTACACTGGCACTACTTCCTTCAGTTTTAGCTTCAAAACCTACCTCAAATTATTCCAATAAAGAACTCATTAATGGTAACTAGACACCTTTCGATTAAAAGATGTACTCGCCCCTTATATTTTTGTACAATTATCAATTTCAACACAAATTAAGCAGATACTATATGCTAGGTAGCCAGATGACCCATCAAGCTTCTCTCTAGCTGCCTGAAATACCAAATATGAAAACCAATAGTTGCACCTAAAGGATATCCAATTTTCAATACCTCAGAGTGTTAATAACTAGGAGAGACCTTGGAACTTGTACATCTTGACAATTATTTTTCTTTATAACCACTGCCTCTCAAAGAGGGAGAAAAACACCTTCCAAAGTTCCTCACAACATAAATATGAATATATCCTGTTTCCTTTGCAAGTTCCTTTGTCAAATTATTTCCCTACATTTGTTGGATTTCCTTCATTCGTTCAACTATTAACACCTACTCTCTAGCAACCACCAGGTATACAAAGAAAAGAAAGACAGAGCTTCTGACTCAAGGCACTTAAGAGTGTAGTGAAGGAGTCGGAGGCACCAGCAAGTGATTACAATACAATTGGATACATGCTACAATAAAGGTGTGAACAAAGCCTTTGCAGACACAGGGAAGGCCTCTAGCAAGTGAAGCTTTCTCTGAACTTAATGAGCTGTTCCTCTCCTGCTCTTCCTCCAAACTGAAGATTTCACCTGCCCATCTAGAATTCTTCATCATTCACAGAAAATGTTTTCTTCATTTGTACGGACACAAAGACTTCAAGGCAAATCCATAAATCATTTCTAATTGACCCCAAAAGACATTAGATCCGCTGAGAAGCAGATTTTTCCTTGCTGTTAGTCCTTTAAAAGCAGATCAACTTTCTTAATCACTTTTTAAGGCCAAGACAGAACCTAATTCACACTCTTTGAGCATGCCAGCTCAAAGGATGGAGGATATCCTGGAAAACCTCAGGGTGAGCTGGGGAAATGTGCCTAAAAATTTAAGCGGCCAACACAAAGATAATCACATACGTATGCATGCAAGGCAAAGCTGGTATAAAAGTATTAGAGCTTTTTTCTTTTTTTACCTAATTACACTAAATCAACAAGTGTGTTTTTTTAATCACTGCTACTTAAACTAAACATTCTCAATTCAAATAGAAAAAATTTAAAACCAATTCCCAAAAAAAACTTTAAAAAAAATCTTGTGGCAAGTACAAAGATAGTAATTATCAAATACAGTGTACACAAGAAGGGAAAAACTGGAATTTTATATCCTAAAAGATCCAAATTTCTGCCAAAATCTGCGTAACTAGTTCATCTCATAACAATGGGCAAGACTTTTTAATATATAATTACCAGCAACTAATATAAATGTAAACAATACTTAGGAACAGCACCTGGAATGTCTGTTCAGTGGTGTCCAACACTGCAAAATATGTAATAAAGACTTTTACAATGCAGTTCTTTGTCTCCATTTTTATGAAACCATAAGATAGTAGGTTGTACATTAGATATCAGATAGAATAATGCAAATCAGAAGAGTGTCTATGTGTTTCTAAATTCCTTTTCTTTGAATATGTTCACTTTCCACAAAAATCAGAATTTAAGATGCCATTTTCCTATGTGCTTCCAGGACTTTAAACATTACATTCTCTAACACACCTCCAAAAAGAGAGAATGGGATTCTTTATATCTAGGACTAGCATCCTATCTATTCCTATCTTTAGGGAATATGAAAAGGAAATTAAAATATATCTTAAATACTTTCATTTTCTTGCAAATAAAATGATCAATAAACTAGTTAGGATTACACACTTGTTCTACATTTTATTCCCAAACATAAAATAATTGCTAATGGTCATGAATGAAGAGTAATGGAAAACAAACTCCAAGACCCCCCCTAGCTCCCTGGTGGTCTAACGGTTAGGATCCCACCCAATCTCAAAACCCCCTAGAAGTATAGATTACAGTCAACTGTGTCAGCATTAGTGTTTTTTAAAGATTTTTTAAAATATTGTTTTAAATGTTGTTTTATGTGACACTGAAACGCCATAAAACTAAGCTGATAGTGACCTTTCAAACCCAGCAAGTAAACCCTGTAGTAAAATATTTTTAAATACCAAAGACACATCTTTATTTCCAAATGAATTTAAATTTTACAGATCCTGTGTGACAAACAAAGGAAGTTTAACTTAACTGTGGACAGCACACATTCGATTTCTTAGGCAACAAACATTTCTGCAGCCAGCCTTTTCTGACTCAACAAAGCTATTGTTCACGGAAAACAAGACCAATTAATGAGAAATTGCTAACCATACCACCTAAACACACGTTTGTCATAAACATTTTCTTGTGATCAACTCTTTCTACCATCTCATCCTCATTCATCCCCTAGGGATTTGGGGAATAATCGCTTACTAAATGACAGCTGATTTCGTTAGCACCTGTCGCCAGTCTCAGCTGTATCACACAAGTTGGCCGAAACAGCCTGTAATTTTTTTTTTTAAAGATTATGATTCTTTAGAAAGTGGGGACTCACCAGGCGTGAGTTCACCAAGTTTTCCAAAATATCGTGCTTCTCATTCTTCCCATTTTTCAAAAAGTGACCCTGTGGCACCGACTTTTGGGTGGGCGGGGGGGAGGGGTGCCACAATGACGCGGGAACTCGACGGAAAGCCCTCCGAAACGAACAAAACCGGGAAGGGGGAGAACAGCGAGACCCTTCCCTCAAACTTAACAGAAAGCCCGCCGAGAAGGCGAAGGCTGCCGCGACCGCCTGGTCCGAGCGGGTGGAGACGAGGAGCTCCGGGGCTGCTTTCCGGGGAAATGTCAGACGCGCGGCCGCTCGGAGTCCGGTCTCCGCGCGCCGTCCCGGCCCCCACGGCCCCGGCCGAGCCTGCGCCCTCACGGGGAGGGGGCGTGGAGCCGAGCCCGTCCGCTGCACCGCGGCCGCCGCTCCCCACGCCACTCTCCCGCCCGCTGTCAGGCCCCGGTGTCACTGCCCCTTCCTCGCGCCGAGCTCCCTCGAGACACAGTCCGTCCTTTGTCTGAGTGCGCACTCGGCGCCGAGGTCCCACCAACTTGTGTGCGTCCCGTCCCACCCGGGCGCTCCCGCCGCGGCGCTCCACACAAAGGAGACCGGGGCTCGGGCGGCCGGCCCGCCCCGGGCACCGGAGCGCCCCCAGCCCAGCCCCGGCGCCTCCGGAGGGGCGGGCACGCGAGAGAACCCCTTCGCTTGCCCCCCGCGGCGCCCGCCCGGGCTCCCGCCTCGGGTCGCCGGGTCCGGCACTGCCCGCCCGTGGCGGTCCCACAGGCCGGCCCGGACCCACGGCCCCTTCAGAAGGTTCTCCTCTCACCCCGCCAGCCAAAGCGGCACCCCGAGAGAGCCCGCTCGGGGCGATACCCGGACAGGCAGAGCGGCGGCGGGGATGTCCCACCACCGCCGCCGCCGCCCCTCGCCGGGCTCCAGAGCCCCGCCAGCCGGCCGGCCCGACAGCGGCGCGTTACCTGCGCCCCGCGCCCCAGCCCGCGCCGCTCCCGCGCGCCGCTCCCGCGCACCGCCGCCGCCGCCGCCGCTGCCGCCGCCGCCGCCGGGGCTCCACCGCCTTCTGCGTCCCAGTGGGTGTCGGACGCTCCCGGACCGAGCGCCAAACCCGGCAGCCCAATCGCCATCGCTTTTATTTGGCCCCCCCTGTCCGACCAAGCGCCGCCCCGATTGGCGGGACGCGAGGCGGGCTCCCATCCAATCACAGGGCCCGCCGGGCTCTGAGGCGCAGAGCCAGCCCCACGCCGAGGCACCCGCGGGACTCGGCCGGGCCGGGCTGGCGGCGCGTGCGCGCGGGCGGGCGGGCGCCGAGGGACGCCGCCGCCGGTGGAAGCGCTGCGCCGGCTCTTTGTTCTTTCGCGGAACGCACGGCGCCTTTCAGGAAGGCGGTGGGCCGACGCGCGGGGACGAAGGGCCTCTGGAGCCCGAATCCCGGGCCGCGGGCGGGAGGCGGACAGGGCGGGGTGGCGGGAACCGGCCGGAGGGCGGGACGGCGCGCTCGCGGCTCTTGGCGGGAACCGCCGCCTCAGAGTTCCCGGGCCGGAGGGGCGGGGCGGGGCCGAAAGCCAAGTTTGAACCAGTTCAAAACTCGGGGGTGGTAACGGTTTCAACCGCTGCACTCTTTTCCCCGCGCGCGGAGCCGAGGCCCGGGCCGGCCGGCGAGCGCGCGGGAGGCGCCTGGACAGGAGGGCCCGCGGTGCCCCGTTTGCCGGCCAGATGCGCTCTGGGGCCCCGGCTCCAGCCCGGCTGGTCTCGGGCGAGGAGCCGCGAGCCTCCCGCGCTCCAGTGTGGCCAGCGTGCCGCCCCCGAGCCGAGCGGAGCGCCCTGCCCGCTACTTTTGTCTGCTGCCGCCCCTCGGCCGCTTGGCCCGCCTCGGATTCCCGGCCCGCTGGACTTCGGTTGGTCGAGCCCGCAGTGCCCTTGCCTTAGAAACCTGGCACAGAGCAGCGTCACAATTATTTCAAATTCCTCATTTAGAGCGCCTTGTTCAGACCCTTCCAGTGCTTGTAGTGCCAAGCACGTGTCAACGTTAAAAATCATTTATCAAGGATGAGTGCCGTTCACTTGCCTCGTGCTAACGCCTCTGGAAAGTATTAGGATGATTGCAACATTTTTCAGGTATTAAAAAAAAATGATCTTGGGGTAAGCCTGTTTCAACCCAAAGGAATTAGGAATATTCTACTTCAGATACAGTCTCCACTTTTGATTTTTCTGGCAATGAAGTTAAGGTTATTACGAATTTTTTTTTTTAATAGGATGCAGCTATAGGGCAAAGTAACCACTCACCCATATAAACTGGGATTCCATACTGGGAGTTCAGATGCGGTGCGGGGAGGATGGTCAACTATGAACTGGAGTTACAAGCCTAACGGAATCATGTTTTTAATATTTTTAGTTACATTTTTAAATGATTAAGATTTTTAATGACTAGTTCCTCATGTGGTGATTTAACCCTTAGTTCTACCAACTTTCCTAAATCACTGTCCCATTCCTCACGTATATTCTGGACCAACTCAATGTTAAAAGTTTAGGGGGAGGGAAACCAAAAGATACAGAGAAAGTACAATCATGTGCCCAAATAAAAGCAGAGTTATGAATAAATGATAAGAATACTGCAAAAGAAAGTAGGTTATGCATCTGAGATGTAACTATAAACTAATGTAACAATTCCATCTGTCATATACCAACAGTCACCAATACATTCGGAGTCCATGGTAAAAGGCTTCCCTCTAGACCATTAATTTACAATTACTTTTTAAACCAGCCATTTAAATCTCAAGAGTTAACTTTATCCCTAAGTCACTTATCAAATTACCGATTTTGCCTGTCCTTTATATTAAATATTAAAACAATGTGGGCATTTTTTAAAGAAAGATCAAGGAAATTACATTAGAGCTTATCAGCAAATCCAGGCAATATATAAACACATCCAGCATAGTGTGAAATGCCATATAAATTGTAAGGCATTTAGAACCAAGGAATGACGTTGGATCAAGATGTTCCCCCAAAAACTCAGAAAAGGAAATTTTAGCTGGATCCTAAAGAAAGCATAAGATTTAGGTTGATGGGGCAGTGAGGACACTTGAGATGGGAATGAACAGGTACTCCGAGTGATTATGTGGAATCTAACTAGAGCTGAGAGCACCAGTTGTGAAAGAGAGCGGATTAGAAAGCCAATATTGTAATATTTATATTTACAATACACATTTATGTTAAGTATAATATGAAGGCTGACTTGGAGCAGGAAGTAGGGGTGCCAGTGGATCACAACATTGTCTTAATTCAGGGGTAACATTATCCAGTTAAGCAAGATGTTTTAGGTCACAGTGATGGCAAGAAAAAAGGCTCAATTGAAAACTGCCAAAAGGCTTCATTGCATGTGGACGGCATACATTATCTTGCAACTCAATTTTGTATATTCACACATACAGGAAAGTTGGGAGGGAGAAGAATTATTTCATTTTAGATACTAAGAAAAATTATCTGAAGATTTCCAAGCAGGGAAAGCAAGAAAATGTGTGTGTGTGTGTGTGTGAACCCCAAATTACTGAACCCCCAGATGAAGTAGAAAGCCAGGCTGAACACAAAGGTAGATATGAAGGGTGAGAGTCACCAGTAGTAGTTATGCTACTGCTAGTAGGTCATCCTGTCCTCTGTTAAAGACAGATTTACTATGAACAGTTACGGGATAAAACCAAAAGTGGAGAGTTAAACTCTGAAGTCAGGACATAGCTCTACCTTAGCCAGGGCTGTTCTCCCAGGGCCTACCACTGCCTGCACACAGTGTATCATCAGGGTTTTCCAGGGGGCACAGGAGAAGGTCAAGGGCAAAATTAAGGCTGTTAGCATCACAGAACTCCCCTTTCAACCCCCTGAACGGGATTTACTTCTCACACATTCTTATATTCACTCAGCATTCAACAAGTATTACGGAGGGCTCACTATGTGAAAGCACTGTTCTAGGGTCTAGGAATACAAAGAGAACAAAAGAAAAGTCCCTGCCTTGGTGGAGCTGATAGTCCAGTGGAGAGAAACAAACAATAAACAAATTATACAGCATATGAGTGATAGTAAATAAAACGGGGAAACACGTAGCATGGAAGGAGGGAAGTGTTGAATGTAAATGCTGCAATTTTGAAATAGCTTACGGAAGGCCACACTGAGAAGGTGACATGTGATGGAAAACTTGGAGGTGAGGGAGCACCTCCTGAGAAAGATGTTCAAAGAGGAGGGGATGGCAAGTGTCTGGGCCTGAGGTGGGAGCCTGCCTGGTGCTCTAGGGGGAGGGGGAGACTGGTGGGAGGTGAGGGGGCACAGGCAGATCTCGCGCCTTGCGGGCCGTTGTTAGGACTTGACTTTTTACTTCAGTGAGACGATTTGGAGCAGAAAGGTGATTGGATGATTTAAACGAGATCACTCTGGCTGCTGTGTTGAGAGTAGCCTGAAGTGGAGCAAGGGCCAAATCAGAGAGCAGTTAGGGGTCTATCGTAATAACCCAGGCAAGAAATGACTGTGACTGGGAAGCTAAGTGGTGACAGTGGAGCTGGCAGGCTGTAGTTAGATCCTGGGTGTGTCTTGCAGGTACAGGCAGTAGGAGCGGGTTAGGGACATGGGGGTGGAGGTTTGGAGATCAGAGTTTAGTTTGGGACACAGTAAGTTTAAGATGCCTGTTTTCAACCAAGTCGAGCTATCAAGAGGTTGGTAAGTTATTGATGGGAGGAAAACTTGTCCTCTACCAATTTAGGACCTAGTTATCAGTGCCAGCAAATTAATTCACAGCAGAGTAACAGGATAAACTTTCGTTTATTATGCCTGCAGGAGTACTTCTACAGAGAGAGTAGCTCCCCAAACAGCAAGAGGTCAATGTTTATATACCAGCTTAATAAAGGGCGGGGGAACAGGGGAGGTTTAAGCCTTCCAAGGATGGAACATTCTGATGAGGCTTGTTTAAATGACTTTTTTTTTCTTCTGCAATGTCCCAGTGCCTGAGATAGGTCACCTCCCTGACGGGAGACTTGCTGGGGAGGGCAGGCAGCTGACTCTGTGAAGCTCTCACTTTAGTCAGATAAAGGGAGTCCAATAAGTTCTTTCAGCATGTTAGAGCTGAGATGTTCGCACTTTGGGGTCATCTTTATACCATTTCTGTTATAAAAAAAAAAATTAGTTATAGGAGTCTGGACTTAGGGGAGAAGTTGTGACTAGGAATGTAAGTTTGGGAATCATCAGCATATAAATGGTGGTTAAAACCAAGGGAATAGGGGTAGACAGAAAAGAAGTTGAAGGTACTCTACCGTGACGTTTGTGGCAATGAGGAGAAACCAATAAAGACAGAGGGAACGACCAGCCAAGTGGGAAAGTGTGGCATCCTGGGAGCCAAGGGGAGGAGGTGTTTCAAAGAGGAGAGTAATCGTTGCACAATAAGTAAGATGTCCAAGACTTAACCCTCGGATTTAACAACATGGAGAGCATTGGTGACCTCGATAGCACACTTTCAGTAGACTGGTTGGAGTGGATTTCATAGTGAATGAAGATTGGAAATAGCAATTGTAGCCAACTCTCTCAAGAGTTTTACTACAGAAGGAGAGAAAATATACTGGAACAGTAAGTGGGATCGAGAGAAAGATTTTAAGATCATTAAGAGAAATAACATACCACGTTGGTATTCTGATGAAAGATCTAGTGGAGATGGGAAAACTGGTGATTCAGGAAAGAAAGCATATTGCTGGAGCAACATCTGGTGTGTTAGGAGGCATGGACTCCAGACCCTGAACAGGTGAAAAGAGATGGGTCCTGGAGCCTGTCAGCACCCTAGCAAAGACTGACCTTTGCTAGGTAATGGCCAGGAGAGAAGGTAGACTACCTGGACACAAATGCAGGTACATGGGTACATCTGGTAAGCGTTTACATCTGATTGCAACAGACACCCATCGGTAATTACCTGACTGAGAATGGGTAGTGTGTAAATGAGTATGCAGTTTGTTAGGGCAAAAAACTGTTTAGACCATTATATTCCAGCATCACATTTTTATCAACTCGCCCTTTTTGGTCTTAAAATAATTTCTCAGTCCTAATAGAGATAGAAAACTGATTATTTGGGTTTTAGACATAGAGAATACAGAGCAAAAGCAAAACATCTAAACGTTTTGGAGGACAAATGAAGAGCTATAGGATATAAAATTTGGCTAAGAGGTTTGAGCTTGTCAACAGAGGAGTAGCAACTGAAGGCCCGAGAAGGGATGAACTCTCGTAAAGAACGAGAGCGGCCTTATACTGCAGGCTGGAAAACACCCAGGGCTGGGGCCAGGAAACGTGTGGCATGTAGAGAAAGCTTAATTAAAAATTATAGCATTGGGCTTCCCTGGTGGCGCAGTGGGTGGGAGTCCGCCTGCCGATGCAGGGGACACGGGTTCGTGCCCCGAGCCGGGAAGATCCCACATGCCGCCGAGCGGCTGGGCCCGTGAGCCATGGCCGCTGAGCCTGCGTTTCCAGAGCCTGTGCTCCGCAACGGGAGAGGCCACAACAGTGAGAGGCCCGCGTGCCGCAAAAAAAAAAAAAAAAAAAAAAAAAATTATAGCATAATTTGGTCCTGATTTAAATTAGCCTGACCTTTTAAGAAAAAGGTTGAAATAGTCACCTCTAGAAAGCCAAAGGGGGCTGTGATAGGCAGCCTCTAAAATGCTCCCAGGTGTTACCGCCTCTTGATCTTCACAGCTTTGTGTAATCTCCCCTTGAATGTGGCTGGATCCACTGGCTGATTCACTTCTAATTAATAGAATACGCCCACATGAGTAATGGGATGTCATTTCTGAAATTAGGACCTACCCCCCACCTCTTTCTCCCTCTTTCTCTCCCTCATCTCTTGCTCTGGATGAAACAAGCTGTCATCAGTTTTATCCCTCACACCTCCACCACCCTTAATTCCAGCCATGTTGTACTACCCACTTTCCCAAACACAAATTCAGTGAAATTGATCAGGATGTTACCATTTTACTTTGACTTTTAAAAGAGAAATTTGATCAAGTCAAATGAATAGATTAAAATAGATTTAAACATTTAGGCAATCTAGAAATTATCTGAGAGTTTTAAAGGAATCCAAGTGTGAAACTGAGGGATGCATGGCCAAAATAGTGTTACAAATGACCCCTGGGCAGAATATCATTTTACAAATGCGACACTGGTCCTACAAAGGATTACTGAGGATTTGGGGAAGCTGAGAACTGATGAATCTTACCATGACTTTGAACTATAATGGGAGAAATGATCAATAAAGATTAAAATATACTATATGAAAGAGAACATGGTTTTAGCAAAGGATAAGAGCTGGAAAGGAAAAAATAAAATTGATTACATGCTGGCATACATAGATACTCCAAAATAATCTTCAAAGTATTAGAATTCATGAATGAAGTTAGCAAGGTCACTGGGTACAAGGCTAGTTTACAAAAATCAATTTCTATATACCAGCAATAAACAAAGAGGAAATTAAACTCTTAAAGTAAAACCATTTACCTTTTGAAAAACATCAAATACCTAATAATAAATCTGATGAAAAATGCACATGACCTATATCCTGAATATTACAAAATGATACTGGGAAAAACTTTTAAAAGACTTAAGTAAATAGGAGGAATGTCATTTTTGTGATTTAGAAGATGCCTAGATTCAACACAATGCCAATCAGAATCCCAGGAGGGTTCATGGGTGTGTGTGTGTGTGTGTGTGTGTGTGTGTGTGTGTGTGTGTAAATTGACAAGTTGATTCTGAAACATATGTGAAATGCAAAAGGCGGAGAAGACCCAAGACAATCGAAGAAGAAGAATGAAGCTGGGAGACTTCATGACCAGATATCAAAACCTAGCTTTTTAAAGCTATGGTCATTAAGACAGTGATATTAACACAAAGATGGACAAATGGACCCATGGGAAACAAAATGGAGAGCCCAGAAATACACCCATACCTATATGGTTACCTGATTTATAACAGAGGTGACCTGGCAGCTCAGTGGAGAAAGGAGAGTCTTTTCAACAATTGGTCCTGAATATCCTTATGGGAAAAAAAAATCTTCGCCTCTACCTCTTACCAGATGGGTTACTGATTTAAATGTGGAAGAAAACGCAGAGAAATATCTTTATGATCTTGCAGTAGGCGTAAAGTGCTTAAACAGGATGCAAAAAGTGCTCACCGGGGCTTCCCTGGTGGCGCAGTGGTTGAGAGTCCGCCTGCCGATGCAGGGGACATGGGATCGTGCCCCGGTCCGGGAGGATCCCACATGCCGCGGAGCGGCTGGGCCCGTGAGCCACGGCCGCCGAGCCTGCGCGTAGGGAGCCTGTGCTCCGCAACGGGAGAGGCCACAGCCGTGAGAGGCCCGTGTACAGCAAAAAAAAAAAAAAAAAAAAAAAAAAAAAAAAAAAAATGCTCACCATAAAGAAAAAAAATGATAAGTTGAACTACATTAAGAACTTCTATCCTTCAAAAGACACCATTACGATACTGCAAAGGCAGGCCAAAGAAGAAATCCACAATACTCGTATCTGGCAAAAGACTTATAATTAGATTATGTAAAGAACTCCTAGGGACTTCCCTGGAGGTGCAGTGGTTAAGACTTCACCTTCTAATGCAGGGGGTGCAGGTTTGATCCCTGGTCAGGGAGCTAAGATCCCACATGCCTCATGGCCAAAAAACCAAAACAGAAGCAGGGACTTCGCTAGTGGTCCAGTGGGTAAGACTCCACGCTCCCAATGCAGTGGGGGCGGATTCGATCCCTGGTCAGGGAACTAGATCAGCAAGCTTGCTGCAACTAAGAGCAACTAAAGAGTCCACACACCACAACTAAGAAGTCGGCACACCTAAGCTAAGAAGTTGGCATGCCGCAACTAAAGATCCCGCATGCCGCAACTAAGACCCGGTGCAACCAAAATAAATAAATAAATATAAAAAAAAAAAGAAGCAATACTGTAAAAAAAAAAAAAAAATTCAACACAGACTTTAAAAATGGTCCACATCAAAAAAATCGTAAAAAAAAAAAAGAACTCCTATAAAACAGTTTGAAAAAGAAGACAAAATATTAGGAAGTGGTCAAATACAGTGCACCTTAAACTGGCACTCTGAAAGAGTAAATGTACAAATGTCTAATAAGTAAAAAAAGGTGCTCAATTTCACTAGTTATTAGAGAAATGCAAATAAAACCATAACGCAATACCACTACATACATACCAGAATAGCTAAAACAAACAAAATAAAATACAGAAGATACCAAGGGTTAGCAAGAATGTGAAACAATGAAAATTCTTATACACTGCTAGTAGGACTATGAATTGGTACAACCACTTTGGAAAATTGAGAAGAGGTAGTGGCTACTGAACTTGAACAAATATTGAACACTCGGTAACTTAGCAACTCTACTCCGAGGTCTACATCTAGCAGGTATGTGTGTATGTATACTTACCAAGAATATACTTTCTTGAACACATGTATGAGAATGTTCAAAAGAGCAGTATTCCTAATAGCCACAAACTGGAAACATCTAAATGCCCATCAACAGTAGAATGAATAAATTGTGGTCAGTTCACAGAATGGAATACCCTACAACAGTGCAAATGAACAATCTACAGCTACGTAGAACAATGTGAATAAATCGGATCAACATAACAATTGAGTGAAAGAAGTCAGAAAAGAAGAATATGTATCATATGATTTTGTTTATTTAAAATTCCTTAACAAGCAAAACTGACCTGTGATGTTACAGGTCAGGAGAGTTGGTTATCCCTGGTGAGGCTAGTGACTGGGGAGAATGTGAGGGCCATTTCTGGGGTGCTGAGGACGTTCTACTCCTTGATCTGAGTGCTGGGTAAACAGGTGCATTTTCTTGGTGAAAATTATTTAAGCTATTTCTATTTGTATGTTATACTTCAATAATAAGTTTTTTTCACTTTTGGGTTTTTTTTTAAGATCAAGGAGAAGAGAACGAGCCAGCAAAGAAGACTGAAGGGGGTGAACAATGACAAAGGAGGAAAACCAGTGTCGTGTCCCAAAAGCCACATGAAAATAGTCTATGAAGAAGGAAGAGGTGTACCCATAATATATGAAGAACTCTTAACAACTCAACAATAAAAAGGTGGATATCCCAAATGTACAAACAATAAAAAGACAAATAGATAAAGGATTTGAATAGGCATTTCTCCAAAGAAGATATGTGAACGGCTAACAAGCACATGAAAAGATGCTTAACATCATTAGTCATTAAGGAAATGCAAATCAAAACCACCACTTCTCACCCACTAGGATGGCAATGATCAAAAAGACAGACAATAACAGGTGTTAGCAAGGATGTAGAGGGATTGGAACCCTCAGACATTGCTGGTGAACTGTAAAATGGCGCAGCACTTTGGAAAACAGTCTGGCAGTTCTGCAAAATGTAAAACAGAAAGCGTTACCATATGAACCAGCAGTTGCGTTCCTAAAACTATTTCATTTCAACGAAGAGAAATGAAAACATATAGCCACACAAAACCTTGTACATGAACATTCATAGCAACGTCATTCATAATAGCCAAAAAGTAAAAAAAAAAAAACCCAAATGTCCACCAACTGATGAAAGGATAAACCAAACGTGGTATATGGATACAATGGAATATTATTCGGCAGTAAAAGGGAATGAAGTACTAATACATGCTACAACAGGGGTGAACCTCAAAAACATGGTAAGGGGAAGAAACAACACAAAAGGCCACATATTGTACGGGGCCATTTATATCTAATGTCTAGAATGTGCGAATCTAGAGAGACAGAGGTAGAATAGCTGTTGCCTGGGACTGGAGGGGAGGAGAGGGTGGGGAGAGACAGGAGGAGTGACTGCTAGATTATACAAGGGTTCCTGGGGGATGATGGAAACGCTCTAAAGTTAGATTATGATGATGGCGGTACAACTCTGTAAATACACTAAAAACCACTGAATTGTATAGTTTCAAAGAGTGAACTTTACGGTGTGTAAATTACATCTCAAAGTCATTTTTAAAAAAGAGGGAAGTGGTGATTACTCAGGAGAACTTGCTTTGACATCCCCACCCACCAAAAGATCCTGCTTCCAGAGAAAGGATATTTGCTCAGATGGAAAGTTCCAGATAACTTATTTAGGGATAAAATAAATCCTCTAGGCATTAAAAAAGAAGACCTCTGAACCATTGGTCAAAGCCTCAGGAAAGGTCCCCCAGGGAGTCAGTTGCTTGAAAATAAGGGCTTTAGGTCCCCAAAGGCAGCAAAACATTACTTGTCCTAGCGTCAGGCTTAAAAACGAGAATAAGGTCTTCCCTGGTGGCGCAGTGGTTCAGAATCCGCCTGCCAATTCAGGGACCACGGGTTCGAGCCCTGGTCTGGGAAGATCGCACATTCCGCGGAGCAACTAAGCCCACGTGCCACAGCTACTGAGCCTGCGCTCTAGAGCCCGCGAGCCACAGCTACTGAAGCCTGCGTGCATATATAGTCCGTGCTCCGCAACAAGATAAGCCACCGCAATGAGAAGCCCGTGCACCACAACGAAGAGTAGCCCCCGCTCACCACAACTAGAGAAAGCCCGCGCGCAGCAACAAACACCCAAAGCAGCCAAAAATAAATTAATTAAATTAATAAATAAAATTTTAAAATGGGAATAAAAAACTTTGAGGTGTCCACAAAAGGAAATACTGCAAGCATTTTTGATCACTGCACCTAAAAGGATTAGAGAGGGAGAAGGGCAGATGGGTGTTGGAAAGGGAAAAGAGAAGAAATTCTGCTGAATAAAGACAGCATCAGAACACTTGAGGCTAAAAACACAAAAGTTGAGAAGCGACTCAGGTGTTCGGATTCTCTGAAAACGTGTGCAATCTGGATAAAGTGAATCCAGGTTTTCTCATTGAATCCCAAGCTGTTTCAATTAAAAAGTACTGCTTGCATTCTCTATAATGTACAATGAAAACAATCAAGAATGACTTCATTTGGTAAGTAACAAGCTAAGGAACTCATTATGTAAAAATACGGCGTAATCAGACAAACATAAAAGAGTTTAAAATGTTTGCATAAATGTTTAAAAGTCTGAATCATACGCGACAATTTATTTATTCACTCAAAATACATCTAGTTAATGTTTGCTTTGGTCCATGCCCTGCAGGAGTATAGCCAGGGGAGGGACACAGAGAAGGATTCCTCAAGAAAGCAAGAGGAAAGCAAGGGAGGGAGGGAAGGAAGGATGGAGGGCTGTGGGGCTCGGAGCCAAGGAGCACAGTTAGCAATGACGAGGGGAGAAGATGTTCAGGTGGGCAGCGAGGCAACCCAGACCTCCTGATCCCAAGAGCAGAGTGACGTGGGTCCTTTCAGCAGCCCATTCCCATGACTGGTGGGGTTTGGGTGGGGGAAGGTTAATTTCCTTGGCCTCTAGAGGTGTCATCGTCTAGGATCTCAGAAGCAGGGTGTGTGACCAGGATCCTGCCTCAGGACCAGGCTCAGTGATTCCTGAGTCTGGGGTGGGCAAGCTCCAACTCTTCGGCTAATAAATCTTCCCGATAACAAGATCCTACACCTGATTTCTTCCACTGTTCCAAGTCCAGGGTGGAACCCTCCTCAAACCCTTGCGCATTCTTAGTGGGTTTGAGCTGCAAGGTTCCCTCCAGCACCTGCGGTCCGGAGGGCAGTGCTGTTGCACATGCACGTGCTAACATAACCAGAGCTTTTGAAGCTCTGGTTCTGTACAAGTTCCATGGCAATCTTTTGACGTGTTGCTTTGCAATTCTCCGTGTTCTGCTGACTGTTGACTAAATGCTTATTCCTCCCATTCAAAGAGGAGCATGTTCCAAATCAATATCTTTAATATAAGAGACGTTCCAACTGCAGAAATTTATCCCTAACTTGAGGAGAAAATATTTTCCCACTGATGAAATTTATCAAACTGGTGTATAATATTCTGGGAAGAAAAACAGTAGCAGTGATAAAACTTCAGCTGGGAACCATATGTTTCAAAAAGCAACCATTTTAAACTAAGGGCAGTATATCTGTGATAGAGCAGGTTCATTCTGCAGTGTTGTCACATCTGTACCACCTGTGAAGTTTTTGCAAAAAAAATCACTGAACTTGGAATATTGCACTGGAAATAGACCTCATAAGTTACTTTTCAAATACTTTCCTACAAAGATTATCCTAGGGTAATCTTAAAAGAATGGCCCATTGCTCAATAGTTTATTATCTTATAAATATAAAAGAGTGCATAACAGTCAGTGCACACTGGCAGAAACTTCTCAGTAAAGACATCCATTGTGCCCATAATTTTATTATTTTTCATACCTTATATATTTTACAAGGCAATGTCTTTTAAAGTAGGCTGGGTTCTCACAGAAAATGGTGAGATTATTAAATTTTTTCTACGGTGCAAGCTATGCCAGCCAACCTGCAAACGTGTGAGTGACAACACCATTGCTGTTTAAGCAACTAGTTTTAGAGGGGTTTGTTATACAGCAAAAGCTAACTGATGAACTTCCGACCCTTCATCTTTGGTGAACTGTAGATAAAGCTTTTTAAAAATAAGCCACAAATATATTTATACGTATGGATACATATGAATTAATGTTTAAGTTTATATAAATAGCATAGAAATACATGTGACTAAATTTCCTGGAGGAGAATGTGCTAACTTAATTCAGTGGCTTTTTCCTTCCTCAAATTTTCCAAGGGACTTATATGTCAAAATGGTTTTAACAGAATATAAAAAAATAAAACAAACAAAAATTCAAACCTTCATTAGTAGATTTGTCTTTTATGTTAGTATGTAGGCCATATGATGAAATAGCACAAACATTTATTGAGATAGAGATGTTTAGAACAAAAAAGCATGGATACTTAAAATTAATTCCCACTTTAGTTGAAAGTAGAGATGTAGTCTCTGCCTATCTAATTACTTCTGTTCATTGATTATGGTATTATTGACCAAAAATAAGGTAACACCCACCATTCTTCATATCAGGAAGAATACTGTTTAAGTTCAGAGGATCATTTATTTCACTCCTGAATTTCCCACGTTTCCTGCATGTATATTGAGAAGGCTAGCTTATTAATAGGGTTAGTGTCATCCAATGAAAACAACATCTAGCTACTAGTGGTACATTTTGAACAGGCAGAATCAGTTGATTATATTTCAAGCTGAAGAAGATTATTCGCTTTACCCACTGAGGTATATTTGGATGCAAGTAGCAGAAACCCTAACTATAGGTTAAGCCAGAAGAATGTTTCTTACTTAAGAAACTCAAAGACAGTCCATATCAGGATTGACCTGCCAACTTACCAATGTCATTAAAGACTCAGACTCTTTCTGTCTCTCCATTTTGCATATTGGCCTATTATCCCCATGCACATCACCTCAAGGTTACAAGATGGCTGTGGAAGTTCCAACTATCACAGGCAAGTTCAAGGCCAAAAGAAAGGGGACGGGGCTGAGGCAGCCACTTCTTTCTTACGTATAAAGAAAGCAAGAACTCTCCAAAAGCTTCCCTGCAGCCTTCCTCTTGCATCTCATTGGCAAGAAATGGAACACATGCTGACGACACCCTCACTGAAAGGGAGGCTGAGAAGTTGACAGTCTAATGGAAGAGGATGGGATTGTCCTGACTGGTTTTGCAATGTCATGAGTCATCCTCCCAGGCTAGGCCCAGTGTCACCCTGAGCAAAATCGGGGTTCTATTGGCAGAAAGAAGGGAAGACAAACAGCATCCCCACATTGTCTTGCTGTCCTTCCATCCCTCGTCTTCTCGACCCAATGGATGCAGGAAAGAAGAAGACACGGAATTGTGTTTTTTTTTTTTTTCTTGGCAGGGCAACCTGAATCCCTTTGAGCATCTAAGCAACAGATACTGCACCACCCTCAGAATTTCCAAATAGGGCATTTCAGGGAGTGCCCAGAGCCCCTGAGGCCCATCCGTGGGTGACTAAGTTGAGAAATCCACCCACAGTCTTTCAGCTTGGTCCCCCACATTATCCAGCTTCTGGGTTCCACTCTGCTCTTTCAAGTATGGTTGTGTTGTGGGTATGATGGTTGCTGATTCTGAATGTAGCAGTATCTCCTCTCTCTGTAACTAAGTTTGCAACTGAGGAAAACTGACAATGTCTAAAATGGCATAACAAGAAAACTTAAATTTTCACTCTTTTCAAGGTCCATTATGTTAAAAATAAACAGACCAAACGTTAAACTGAGTTCCTACTTCAAAGCATTATCATTATTAAGCATCTAAGTGCAAAATATTACACACGGGGAACTGCATGTGGCTGGCGGCTGCTGCTAAGAATCTATAATCTGAGACAATCCGGTGATTATCTCGTTTGGGTCATGGGGGAGGGGCATGAATAATGTTATTAAGTCATTAAATAATACCTGATGACTTTAAGAAGTATAAACTATTTTGAAAATACAAAGTTCTAGATCAGTTGTTAAGTCCTAACTCCATGCTCCAACAAGTAAAATCAGAGATCGCCAATGATGCCCAAAATCACATCTGAAACTCTAGGAAAACAGAATACTGAAGAAGCTTTTTTAAATTAAGATGTAACTGACATACAACATTGTATTAGTTTTATACAACAACATAATGGTTTGATATAGGCACATATTGCCTGTATACGCTTCGGTTATAAAATAAGAACATTGATTTCCTGTGTGGCTCGTGGAATCAGAAGACTTCCTTTGTAGTCACACCTTGTAACAGTGTGAGACAGATTTCTGATAATAATAAAATGATGATTCAGGGCTTCCCTGGTGGCGCAGTGGTTGAGAGTCCGCCTGCCTATGCAGGGGACACGGGTTCGTGTCCCGGTCTGGGAAGATCCCACATGCCGCGGAGCGGCTGGGCCCGTGAGCCATGGCCGCTGAGTCTGTGCGTCCGGAGCCTGTGCTCCGCGACGGGAGAGGCCACAGCAGTGAGAGGCCCGCGTACCGCAAAAACAAACAAAAAAAAACCAAAAGATGATTCAAAATTCTTCGGCATTCCATACACCTGAAACTAACACAACATTGTAAATCAACTATACTGCAATAATAAAAAAAAAATTCTTAGCCAGAGAAAAAGGGACATATAGAGACTAGAACAGAAAAGTGTAGAGGAAAGGTGAATCTTTTTTTCTTTTTCCTTACTGGATTGGAAGAATTGGCTTTTCCATTTTATGTCAGTGCAATAAAGTGGTATCATGTGCAACTTTATGCTTTTTTTTTTTTTTTAAATCTAAGCTTCTGGTTCAACTTATCACATTTCCTAACAGCAGACATTCTCTACAGGTCCTCTTGTTCTCCGCGGGATTCTGTACTTTGTACTAGTTCCGATTTTGTGGAGACCTGAATCATTCTGTAAGCAGTTATGAAATATCTCCTGTAGAGTCATGGCCCAGGACAGATGGAGGAATTAACTCAAAGAAGAAAAGCGCACTCTGAGCAACCTTATTTTCTGGCAGACAGCCGTCGCCGTGATCTCAGGGATCAGTTCCTCCCCCTGGTCCACGGATCAGCCTGCACGGCCTCGGTTCCAGTGAGAGAGGGTCTGGGCTCCGGTTTCAGCCCTGTGGCCGTAAGATCCTATTTCCTCCGTGTCTGAGCCCAGTGATCTGAAGCAGATGCTTGTTGGAGGCTGCTTGCAATTCAACCTTCCTTCAGCCCCTTATCATCTCCTTCTAGCTCCATACCCCTGTCCCAAGTTGTCCTAGAGTTGAGATAAATAACCCCAACCTTTACAGAGCTTCTTAAGGGTGGGGAAAAAAGGCTGGGTTTCAAGGAAAACGGGATAAAATTTCTCCCTGAACATAACCCAGAGTACGGAGACTTTACATCTACTTTCTTTTCTTTTTTTTCCCATCTATGCTTTCTTTTCCCCTTTTTTAAACACAAACTTATAGCAGAAACCTGCCATTCTAGTATGTAATTTAAAATCTATTTTACTCTAGTATTAAAGATGTCCCATATAAGAGAGCTTATCGTTCATTTCATGAAAATTTATTTCCATACATACGAACTAACAATTTCAAAGACGCCAATGCGTATAAAATTAATAAACCTGAATGCTGCTTGATAGCACGACCGTGGTGAAATATACAAATTGAAATCACAGTTACAGCCCAAATATATTCACGTTTTAAAACTAGGTGGCTTTCCTAATCAAATGTTTGCGGTGTCGTTAGCACTCTTGGTACGGGGTTGAGGTGTAAGAGCAAGTTCAGACGTCCTTAGGGCATCTGAGTTAAGACACCAGCAGAGGGTCTAGATGTGGGTCCATGGAACTGTCCTGGTGATGGACCAGAGTGGGCAAGATTCAGAGTAACCCAGGATGACCTGGGCTCTTGCATCAGAGAAGAGAGAGAGGGGGAAACCAGCAACTATTAAGTGCCTGATACCTGCCAAGCGTTTAGACACATCAATTCATTTAATCTTCATGTTTCATATATGATGGAGGGAGGTTTTCCCTTTTACGGATGTGGAAGCTGAGTTCTCTGGGAACTCCTTGGTCAGCAATCTTTGTCCCATAAGCCACCTGATGGCATAGGTCCTATTTATCTTACTCTACGTTTTTCCATTGTTTCGCATTGTGCCTCATCTAGAGAAGGCATTTATTTAATACTTGTTGAATAAGCAGCCTCCCCTGTCTTCCTGGTGAGGCCCATCCCTTAGAGCAGAACTCGCTAGACTTTAATAAGTCCTTAACTAATTAAGGGTGTTCTCTATTTCCTTTGAGGCAGGGGATCATCCCCAAGCCTCTAGTTCCCTGATACAAATCAGGACCACATGCTGCGGCCACATGTGTGTCTCAGTCCGGGTGCTCATATCCGTAGAGAGGCTCTTGGGGTCAGGTTCCGGGGTCCACAGTCCATGCCCCAGAGCTGGTATCTGGAGTTTTCTTCATCAGGTTTCTCCAAACAAAGCAAGCACATGACCTGTAGCATCTTTCCTCTATTCGACTTACTGCCCTCCCCAGCCAGGTATCTTAATAATATTGTGTCCTGTGTCCCCAGGAACATTTGATAAGAGCGTTCAGAACAAATGCAGACTCCCCAAGGGATTACAGTCCTATTCATTTTGATTTTACATCTACATTAATCAAATTAATTCCTTCTGGGCTGAGATTTATGTGTATTTCACAATCCCTATAACAGCAAGAAAAGGATCTTTTCATTTTCTGTTATGATTTATTCAATTCTATCTTTTTGCATCTAGAAAAAGCAAAAAGATTGTTTCACAAAACATCCGAGAAGTTGAGGCGATTGGTATAGAATCAGGTTGCGTGAGTCCCCATCTCTTGGCGGCACTATTGAGTTTTTATTGTTTCCCACCCACCTCCACCAGCACCCGCCCTTCTCCGTTGTTAGTGTTATATAGTATGTATTAAACTTTGGGGACTAACTTCTTAATTCTGAAAAAATTTTAGACAGAAAAAAGTTGAAAAAATTGAGCAAGTAATTCCCATC
Organism: Grampus griseus; assembly: GCF_964374135.1. NCBI lineage: Eukaryota > Metazoa > Chordata > Mammalia > Artiodactyla > Delphinidae > Grampus > Grampus griseus. The sequence goes on along the minus strand of NC_139003.1, from coordinate 7,248,104 downwards.
TCTCCTTCATTGACATTCCCCAAATGTTAACATTTTACAACATTCTCTCTCTCTCAGTAAGTATACATATACACATAAAGGGCACTCAATTAAAGCATGCTGACTTATTTAGTATTTTGTGGGCATTGGATTATATCATTTCTAATCTTCCTTCTCTAAAGAGTGTATGATTTTCTCACCTGTATATAGAGTAAAGCCTTTTATAATATTTGTAATATGTATTTGTACACAGTATCAAAACACTAACAGCTAATCAATTCAGCCCAATGATAAGCTAATAGCTCAGATGCAAATATTTGGCATTTCCACAGTGAACTATCACACTAGATGGCAAGTCAGAGGAGAACTGTAAACGGGACATGAGTGACAGTGAATTACCCCCATCCAAGAAATCAAAAATAAGAGAAAATAGATGCCTCATAAGAGGTAAATGGAAAAATCAGCTGGGGATGGGTCAAAACAACCCTTCCGTCTAGGACTCACTGAAGCTTAGATGCACGTGCCCAGCTGCCAGCCTGAGGTTCACATCCGTGGGTCCCACAAGTGCCACAAACTGAAGTGGCCAACACCAAAGACCTTAAGTCTGCCTGTTTTCCTGTGTTCTCTCTTCTTGGTGACACTGAGACCAATTCTGGGACTTGGGATTCCTCCGTGATGAAATTTTCTTTCGTCCCCAGCTTCTAATCAGTCACCAAACTCTGCTCATCTGCGTGGCTGAGACCACCCAGGAGAGCAAGGAAGTAGTCCAGGTGAGAGGGGGGTGAGTGCCTCACACTTAGAGGATCTTAATCTGAAGATGCCCAAAGATAAATATTTAAGGAAATACGGTCCAGAAAGCTGCCCGGTGAAGCCCGAAGCCTGGTGTATTTCTGCGGATGTAGTGGTTTCTGTTCCACTGTGTCTTGTAAGGTTAGTGCCAGCAAGAGTTACAGAGAGCTTGTGTGAAAGAACTTAGACACGGGGCCCTGAACGGATAGCCAACCACCCCTGTGATGGCTCTTCAGACCCAGAAGGACCATCAGGTCCCCTGGTGGTTTGGTGGGGGCAGTTAGCCGGGTAAGGACCCCAGAGAAATGCACTAGGAAACAGCCCGAAGAACGCGCCTGCCTCCTGCTGGGCTCACCGCCCCATTGCCGAGGGACAGCTCCATGTTCCATCACATTAAAGGTGAGCATTGGGCTTCCCTGGTGGCGCAGTGGTTGAGAGTCCGCCTGCCGATGCAGGGGACACGGATTCGTGCCCCGGTCCGGGAAGATCCCACGTGCCGCGGAGCGGCTGAGCCTGCGCGTCCGGAGCCTGTGCTCCGCAACGGGAGAGGCCACAGCAGTGAGAGGCCCGCGAAAGAGTGAACCCTCATGTAAACTATGCACGTTGGGTGTTTATGGTGTGTCAGGGCAGGTTCATCAGTTGTAACAAATGGACCACTCTGGTGGGGGGATGCTGATGATAACATGGGAAGCTGTGTATATGTCGGGCTAAGGGTATGTGGGAACTCTCGGTTCCTTCCTCTCAATTTCGCTGTGAATCTAAAACTGCTCTAAAAAATAAAGTCTATTTAAAAAAAAAATGGGATGAGGGGCCTTGAGTCTCTTCCCCCACACCCACTTCAGCCTTCCCTTTGGAGGTCCCTGATGCCACCAAAGGTCCTGCAAGTGGCTCCACCGTGAGCAGTATAAAAGCCACTGGCCGCCCCGCCAGGGAATAACCCCTTCTGTGAAAACCCCAGAGCAGTCCCGTACAGTTTGCCCCAGACGTGTGGGACTGCTCTCTTTCTTCTAACCCCTCTGCACTCTGTTCCTGGGTCTTCTCCCCCAAAGGCATAGCTGGAACCTATCTCCCAGAGGGTCACTCCCAGCCCTCACGCCACCTGCAGCCTGTCAGGTCACAGAGAGCTTCCCTACCCTGTCAGAGAAAGCGGACCCCCAGAGCTAGAACATGCCTGCCCCAGCGCTGAGGCCCCGGGGCGCCTCAGGCCCAGACAGCGTCTCAGGCAAGCCATCCCGTGGGAAGGAAAGAGTGTCTGGGGACAGACACGGCCAGGATGGCTCCGAGACCCCGAAAGGAAAAAGGAAGAGGAGGGCTCAGAGAGTCTTCTTGGTTCCATCTCCCCGGACTGCAGGCATATTTTTTCTTTCGAACTTCTAAAATTCCTACTTATCTCCTTGTCTCATCAGCCAGCACCATGCGGACCCCCCAGGAGACATTTACCGAAGGCATATTGAATAAAGAATTGTGAGAATTCTCCTTCAGGGAGACGCTTTCCTCACCTGCTAGGGAATGCCTGAACATCGCTATAATCGTTGCTATACGAATGATTCAAAAGCAAGGAGGGAGGAAATGTCTCCTCCAACCTCCTAAGCTGCGACCTAAGCTGCAACTTTCTGGGAGGAAAACTGGTTTGAAGGAGCTCTCCTTGGGATATAGAATCCTTGGGAGTTTTATTAGGCCTTCTGGGTCCCAGGTGGCATTTGCTCTCATGGAGAATGTTTTCTACAACCTCAGCTTGTTAATCCATATTACCAGTGGAAGGCAATGGCTCAGAACATCTCAAGGAGGGACTTTCCTGGTGGTGCCGTGGATAAGACTCCGTGCTGCCAACGCAGGGGGCCTGAGTTCAATCCCTGGTCAGGGAACTAGATCCCACATGCATGCCGCAACTAAGAGTTCGCGTGTCACAACTAAGGAGCTGGCGAGCTGCAACTACGGAGGCCGTGAGCCACAACTAAGGAGCCCGCCTGCCTCAAGTAAGACCCGGTGCAACCAAATAAATAAATATTAAAAAAAAAAAAAAGAACATCTCAAGAAACTGTCCCTCAGTCACTAATGTTTGCCTCCTTGAGAATAGAATAGAACAGAGGAATAGAACAGAGCAGAAGAGATGCTGCACAGGTTTCTGGCCAGGGCCTTACTGCCCCTTTGGAATGGTCATTCTTGAGACGCTGCCATGCTTCGAGAATCTGAGTCACATGGAGAGGTCACATGGAGAAGCTCCAGTCCAGAGGCACAGCTGAGCCCCCAGCCAAAGACAACACCAACCTTGGGCATGTGAGTGCGTCATCTTGGACATCCTGCCCAGTCATGCCTTCAAATGACTCTAGTCCCGGCCACTGTCTAAGAGATCCTGAGAGAGAAGGACCCACCCTCGCCCACTCAACCTGCAGAAACATGAGAGGTATATTCACTTCCCAGGGCTGCCTTCCACAGTACCGTAAGCTGCGGGGCTGAAAACAACAGAAATTCATTCTCTCACCGTTCTGGAGGCTGGAAGTCTGAAATTAATGTGTCAGCAGGGTCGTCCTCCCTCTGAAACTTCTAGGGGAGGGTCCTTCCTTGTCTCTTCCAGCTTCTGGTGGTCCCAGGTGTTCCTTGACTTGTGGTAACATCACACCAAGGTCTGACTCTATCTTCCCATGGCCTTCTTCCCTCTGGGTGTCTGGTGTCCAGATTGCCCTCTTCTTATGGGGACACCAGTGATACTGGATTTGGGCCCTGATGCCCTCATCTTAACTTGATGACATCTGCCAAGATCCTATTTTCAAATAAGGTCCCACTCACAGGCCCCGGGGGTTAGGACTTCAATATGTCTTTTCTCTCGTTAACCCATAACAAGAGGTAAAGATAAACTGTTGTAAGCTTCTTCCTTTTGGAGAAGTTTGTGATGCAGCAATAGAATGGTTGACACTTGTGGTCCACCAGGCAAATGAGTTGGATGTCTAAGGGAAGCCAGCCTATGATTAAAACGTGGATATGCAGATAATTGAAACTTTGTGAAACTTTGTTTCACTTGGCTGTTGTGTAGAGGTGTTTTATTTATTTTCTTCCTAGGGTGTTTTCTTTTTTTTTTTTAATACATTTATTTATTTTATTTCTTTATTTTCGGCCGCGCTGGGTCTTTGTTGCTGCACGCAGGCTTTCTCTAGTTGCGGAGAGCAGAGGCTACTCTTCGTTGCGGTGCACGGGCTTCTCACTGCAGGGGCCCCTCCCGTTGTGGAGCACAGGCTCTAGGCGCGCGGGCTTCAGTAGCTGTGGCACGTGGGCTCAGTAGTTGTGGCTCTCGCGGCTCTAGAGCACAGGCTCGGTAGTTGTGGCACACGGGCTTAGTGGGCATGTGGGATCTTCCCGGACCAGGGCTTGAACCCGCGTCCCCTGCATTGGCAGGCAGATTCCCAACCACTGCACCACCAGCAAAGCCCCCGTAGGGTGTTTTCTTCATTGATCTCTATGTACTTTTACCAAATTCAAGGTCTTTATTCTAAGCCTACTCTATACCAAGAGCCATGGCTGAAAGTCAGAAGACGTGGGTCTCTCCCTGAGTAACTGTGTGATCTCAGGCCAATCAACCAGTCTCTCTGGGTGCTAGCTTCATTCACCCAACAACCATTTATTAGGATTCTGCAAAATGTTGGTGGTGGGAGGAGATCAGAGTTCATACAGCCCAGCCTCTCATTTCACAGACCAGAAAGCCGAGCCCTGGGAGGTTAAGGGACCTGCAGGTCATAAACTAGCTGCATTCATCTGCAAAATGATGGGCTGGGAACAGATATTCTCAAAGGCTCTTCAGTCATTAAACTGATTCTGATTCTAAAACCATGAATCACTCCAATAAAGATGTTAAAATGAAAAAATAAAAATAAAAAAAAATAAAACCATGAATCTATATTTTACCCATTTTAAATTAAAAAAAAATACTACATTCGAATCAGCTGAATGCATTTCTGAGACTCAGAAATTGTGACTGCAAAATTATGTCGCCAGTTTCCATGACTTTGATGCTTGTGAGTTATGAAGCCAGTGAAGAGAAAGTTTCATCAAACCATCAAAAGCCAAAATGTTTCTTTTTGTACTTTCAATTTGCATGACTTTGACGATCCTGTTTTTACTAATCTTAAGAATGTCTCCATGCTTTTAAAAGCCTCCAGACTGCCTCATTATGGCAAAGTTGAGTCACAGAGCTCGTCTGCAAAGAGTTCAGCCTTGGAAAGTGTACTCATTGCCTGATTTGACAGAAAAAAATAATAATATGAGACTAATGTGAAAAAAATGTCAGTATACTCATATATCATTTATAGTATATACATATCATATATACATGTATAGATATCATATATACTCAAATACATATACCTATATATCATATAGTCATTTATATATGAGTACACTCATATCATTTTCTTTGAAACTAGGAAGAAATCTCAAATGTTGTACAGATGTGTTGGGATTATTTGTGGATTCATCTTCCAGTTATGCCTGGTACCAGAGTGTATAGGGTTCATGATCTGCAGGAACATTTACATGAACAATTTGCTTTTGGAAATGAAAGCACATCGTATAGTCAGATAGTGACACAAAGCACACACTGGGTAAAAAGATATTTTTATAACATATCATGAGAAGACCTGGGTAAGTGAGATTAACAGACATTTCATGGCTGCATGTTCTGCCATGGTAGCGAAACCTGAGAATACGAATTAAAACGAAAAAGTCATAAAATGAGAAGGTATTTGCTCCATGATCAGGGCATGATATCAACCATCGTCAAGTGCAAATGTTGGGAGCCTGTGTCGGGAGCACGCAGGGAAGCCGAAAGGACCATTTCTTTGTTCGTGAGCGGTTATCGGCTTCTCCCTCTCTGTTCCCAGATCCTTGTAAAATGTGTTTTTATAGCATTTGACCCCTGTGTGGTCATTATTAGTTTATAGTTCACATCTCCGTCTAGGCTGTGAGTATCTGTGGGAGAGAAATTAGGTCTTAACTCTCTCTGCGTACCCAGGGCCAGCTGGTGCCCCGGGTACAGAAGGTGATCACAGGTCATATTTCTCCAGTCCCTCCACCAACGGCAGCAAAGATGCTGTGGGTGATGCAGGCATGAAGAGGTAGCTGAAATGATGTGGGTTTGGAAGAGAATGAAATTTTCCTCGCAGGCAGCTCCAGGTAAGTAACCTGATATCTGTGATTCATTCATACCTATACCTTTCCCCATCCATCCCTGACTTCGGCGTGGGAACATCTAGCCTCTGGACTGTTCAGGGAGGTTTTCATCACCACCTGATCCGCAGCCTCAAGTGCAGCTGTCTCTCCAAAGCACCTGCCGCTTACTCAGAACTCACCCTGAGAGCGACTTCTGACAGGTCCTCTTTCACAACTGCTTGAGAGAAATCCAGAGCGTGACTCACCCAGAGCAATTATAAAAGAGAGGGAAGTATTCTCAAGAAAAAGAGTTTTGGAAGCAGTGACTTGCTGGGCCTCCACGTGGGCGGACCTCAGGTGTAACTGACAAGGGCCCGTGTGCCCCGACGGGAGGGGCCCGGCCCCAGCTCTGCCCCTGCTTCCCACACCTCCTCCTCCGCCAGCTGCAATTCCAGGAGACCCAGCCAGGAGAGCGTCTCAGCACTGAGCCCAGAGCCAACCTGCGCCCTCTCCTCGTTCCTAGAACAGGAACCCTCTGAGGGGCTGTGTTCTGGTTCCCTGGAACCAGGTCAGCAATGCCCGGGGCCAGGTGTGAGGCCCTGCAGTTCAGGTTCAGCTGGAAAGTTGTTTTTGAAGGTGGAGCTGGGATTTGTTGGGTGAGATGCCTCCCAAGAGTTCCTGCCAATGCCTGAGCCAGCTGTGCTGTGGCTGCCTCATGAGCTGTATGAGAAACTCCTTCACAAGTTATCTTTTCTCCTCCTCCCTGACCGTTTTTGCCAGTGAACAAATGGGAGGCGGGTTCTGCTTTTCAAACAGATGTGGGTCTCACAAAATGCATGGCTTGCTACCAGGTGGCAAGTTCTGTGGGGCCTCTTTTTTATTTTTTTTCGCCTCTAGCTTCCTTTCCCGCCGTTTATATGAAGGGCATTTAGTAAGGGCCCAATCAGTACTGGCTGAACCAGTGAGTGATTCCTCCCATTTGCAGTACTTTCCACTTCTTATTCAACTTCCTCAGAAGAGTTAGGCCCCGCCCCTCACTCGTTCACATGTCTGGCCTCAGAAAGTTCCTGCCGACCCGCTCTTCTCAAAGGAGGAGGAGAAGACGTGGGCAGTGTTGCCTCCAGCCCCATCACAGAAACAGAGACTGACAAGAACCAGCCATGCGTGGGCTCTGGGCACCTGGGGCAGAGTCCTTTGACGGAGGGGTTCCAAGACAGGACGAACCTAAGGATGTGTATTGGGTGCTGCTGAGGGTTAGAAACTACCTTACTTACGCTTCACCTCCACAATAGCCCTACGAAGAGGGTGGTCTTCCCATTTCACAGATGGGTAAATGGTGGCCCGGAAGTACTAACCAGCTTTCCCAGGCTTACACAGCTAGGACGCGGCACGGCTGGGCTTCAAGCCGCTGTCTCGCCGTCTGCGGAGAATCATTTGTTCACGTTTCATTTGATTACATCACTAAGCTCCGTTTTCCTGTCCTCATTCTAGTATATTCTTCATGTGGAAGCCTCACACACGTCAAGGATTAGAGAACCCTGGTTGCGGTCTGTCGGCAACCTTATTGGGCCAGAGTTCAAAGGAAGTACGTTAAGGGCAGTCTTCTCAAAGGGAAGTCTGTGGACGGGGGTCCAAAAACGTTACCAATCTGACCAGAGATAAATACAGAATCTGAGATTAACCACTTGAAAACTTTTAAGGCAGGATTTTTCTGCCTTGGCACTTTTGGTATTTTGAGCCCCAAAATTCCTTCGTGTTAGGGCCGTTCTGTGCACTGTGGTCCCAACAGTAAGTAGCATCCCTGGCCTCCACCTACTAGGTGCCAGTAACACTTCCCTCCCCAGTTGTGACAACCAAAAGTGTCTCTAGACTTGCCAAATGTCCCCTGGGGGCAAAAATCACAGCTCACCACCCCAGTTGAGAACCACTGTTTGGGGTTTGTTTGTTTGTTTTTTTTTACAAGTTTTTTTTTTATTATTAATTTTTAATAGAGTATAGTTGCTTTACAAGGTTGTGTTACTTTCTGCTGTACAGCAAAGTGAATCAGCTATATGTATACATATATCCCCTCTTTTTGGGGATTTCTTTCCCATTTAGGTCACCACAGAGCATTAAGTAGCGTTCCCTGTGCTCTACAGTAGGTTCTCATTAATTATCTGTTTTATACATAGTAGTGTATATATGTCAATCCGAATCTCCCAATTCGTCCCACCCCCCCGCCCCCTTGGTATCCATATGTCTGTTCTCTATGTCTGTGCCTCTATTTCTGCTTTGCAAATAAGTTCATCTGTATCATTTGAGAACCACAGTTTAAAAGCAACTTGACAGAGGAACTTTATGTCTATTCTATCTACTAATAAAAATATTGAACCCTGAATTTTGCATGTCTTGGTTGGTTTTTAATTTCATTTTTGCAGTAATTCATTTTTATTGGTTTTATTAAAGCCTCCATCTGCAAGGCATTGGGGAAATAAAGGGCAAAACAGAACTGGTCTTTCACTACCGATGCCCTGTTCTAGAAGTCCTGTTGGGGGCAGAACATAGCAGGCGGTGGGTGTGAGAAGCCCACTGGGAGGAAATAGAAAGTATCCCATCAGACTCCTGTTCTATCTTGACCAGTAGTTGTGGCTTGTGAACCTAAGTATAGCCTTTTAACATTTTAATTTTTTTTTAAACACGTGGCACAAGCACTTGGTATAAAATTGAGAAAGTTCCCCCCAGCAACACCCTCTTAGGCTCACCCCACTGCAGACAGACACACATTCTCACGTCCTCTCTCTCTCCCTTGGATGATGGCCTTTCGAGGACTTTTTTTTAATGGCAGAGCTTTTGCCATTTCAGGCGTGGCTGTAGCAAACATCCTTGGGTACACAGGCAGGATGCAGTTTTGGGGGTTGGGTGGTTTTGGGATTTTGTTTGTTTGTTTGTTTGTTTTTAGGATGCAGTTTTGATAGATGACTCTGCAACTAGATTACTTTCAAGCTCTTTTCAATACTATTTTTTTTTTTTGCGGTACGCGGGCCTCTCACTGTTGTGGCCTCTCCTGTTGCGGAGCACAGGCTCCGGACGCGCAGGCTCAGCGGCCATGGCTCACGGGCCCAGCCGCTCCGCGGCACGTGGGATCCTCCCGGACCGGGGCACAAACCCGTGTCCCCTGCATCGGCAGGCGGACTCTCAACCACTGCGCCACCAGGGAAGCCCTGCAATACTATTTTTATTGTAGATGTCATCAATTTCAGCTCTATATTAATATATCATTTTCTGATTACAAAAGCAATATAGGCTTCTTATAAAAATTCAAGTAGTACAGAAATATGTAACTAAATGTAAAAATACCTTATAATCTCACTCCGCCCTGATCCTCACCAAAACCACTGTGACGTTAGATAGCCTTCCGGGGTTTTTTGTGTGTGAATGTGTGTACCTATAAATGTATCTACGCACACACAAATGGGATCATACTGCACATTCTGTCCTGTAACTATCATTCTTAGATATTAAAGGTTACATACAAAATGCCAGCCAATGGTTTCTGATATTAAAACAAGAACAATTCCAAAGAATCTATTTGTAAAGCAAAGAATTACTGAGAACACATCTCTCCGGATTTTAGAAATGTGAAAATCCACCGATGTGTAGCCATATGGTACTATATTTATTTCCTTGAAGTTCACCCCAAAGGATTGTTCTCATGCAGTATTTATTAAAGTGTATGTTTTCTGTCTAACATTATTGAACAAAACAAATATTTCCCTGGACCAGCCTAACCATCATATTAACTGTAAATTGCATTATCTGAAAAGCAATCAATATTCTTCTGGTATACAGTGCTCCTAATGTATAATTCTAAACCACATTAGGAGATGGAGAAGGCTGCCTAAGATTTAACAGGCTTTGTCTAGCTATTGTTCAGATTTCTTCATCCAAACCGTGTAATCTGAACTGAGCAGTAATTATGACCGAGAGCAGGGAAAATGTCGTTTGAAAAAAGCCACCATTGACTATCGTAGGTAAAGAAATGGCACTTGCAGGTTTGGGTACCTAGATCAAACATTCTGGCAAAAATTATGTTTTGAGCATGTTTTATATTCTAAGCTCTGAGCTGGGAAGGTCGGTGATACAAAATGGTTAAAACAGTGTCTGCCCTTGCACAGATTTCTTAGGAGATGGTTTCTCTCTCTAAGCAAGAATCTTGTAAAAACCTTCTACCATTTGGTGATTTAAGCTCATATACCAGATACCAAGCAAAACTCTTTGCTTTCAAGCCAGCATTTTTTGCTGCTCAGGTGCATCTTACTATCCCCTTCTTAGTGTAGAGGTCTCTCACCCAACACAGGGGAGAATTGTTTTAAGTTTCCTGAAAGTGAATCTCTGCTAAATGAATGCTTCCACTATAAAATCAGATAGGCTTTCTGTAAAACAAAGCACAACAAAAAAGCACTGTCTTTGAATGTGAGGAAATTATAATTAAAAAAGCAAGCACCTAAAAATCATATATACTGAGAATGCACGTATATACACGCATCGTGTACGGCATGTAGGAAGTACCCAATACGTTTCCACTGCTGAATTAACATATTAATAAGATTGGCTATATTTAAAAAATTCTCCTTTGTCCACAAAAGGCTTATTCACTTACTAAATCTGACTCAGAAAATGCCAACACAACCAAAAATGCCACCTACAAAAGGAAACATATCTAATTTTATCCAGAAACCCTGACGGTAATTGGGTGTTTCACTGTTTCACATCCTAGTCCTGCTATAGATATTGTAGTTCCTGGAGTCTTAGGATTTGGTGAAGTTCTACTTCAACTTCAAATCTCCATACCTATCTAGCTGTATCTTTAAAGCAACTTTTATAGGTTTTGCTTTCATTCCGCTTCTAGGAGTGTACTTTCACCTTACCAGTTTATTAGGTAAAGAGGTAAGCGGTTAGTGATTAGTTTCCCAAGACTACAGCATCTAACATCCAAGTCTTTTTTAAAAATTAATTAATTAATTAATTTTGGCTATGTTGGGTCTTCGTCGCTGCACACAGGCTTTCTCTAGTTGCCGCGAGCGGGGGCTACTCTTCGTTGCGGTGCGCGGGCTTCTCATTGCGGTGGTTTCTCTTGTTGCGGAGCACTGGCTCTAGGCGCACGGGCTTCAGTAGTTGCGGCACACAGGCTCAGTAGTTGTGGCTCGTGGGCTCTAGAGCGCAGGCTCAGTAGTTGTGGCGCGGGTTTACTTGCTCCCTGGCATGTGGGATCTTCCCGGACCAGGGCCTGAACCCATGTTCCCTGCACCAGGAGGCGGATTTTTTTTTTTTTTTTAGGAGGCGGATTATTTGTTTGTTTATGGATGGCTGCATTGGGTCTTCGTTGCTGTGCGCGGGCTTTCTCTAGTTGCGGCGAGCGGGGGCTACTCTTCGTTGCGGTGCGCGGGCTTCTCATTGCGGTGGCTTCTCTTATTGCAGAGCACCGGCTCTAGGCGCACAGGCTTCAGTAGTTGTGGCAGGCAGGCTCAGTAGTTGTGGTGTATGGGCTTAGATGCTCCACAGCATGCGGGATCTTCCCAGACCAGGGCTCAAACCTGTGTCCCCTTCATTGGCAGGCGGATTCTTAACCACTGTGCCACCAGGGAAGTCCTATTCAAGTCTTAATATGAGCGCTTTGATTTCTAAAAACACACCTTTCTCCTTACTAATCTGGTGAATCTGACCTGACCAACACCATTGTTGCTCTCATTAGAGAGAAAATCCAAATTTTTCACTGATGATGTCACATCATCGGCGCTCAGTGACACCATGGCTGCACACAGTCTGATAGAAAGTACATTCCTGTCTATACAGATATGTGTAACTACTGGAAGTGCTGAGTTTAAGATGACATGCCTTTTGGACAAAATTTGAAATTAACTCTACAGTGCACAACTGAACCTTTTCTACTAGGTCTGAACTTTTCCCATAACAGTCTTTATGCTAAATCTACTCTTATCCCAGACCTTTATTTAAAAGACAATCTTTTAATCCACCCAACTCTGCTTTTGACGTCAGGCCCTGGGGACACTGGCTTATTTGCTTTCTGATTCTATCTGTCTGTCTGTCTGTCTGTCTCTCTCTCTCATCTCTTCCCCCTCCCTCCCCTCTATTTAAGTCTTTCCTTCCCTCATCTAGCCCCAGATGTCAGTGAGAGCCTAGAATTTCTCTAGCTTTCTCTGTTTTTCTTTCTGCACTCAAATTTTATAGCCAAATGTCTATGTCCAGCGGGTATGTTGGCAGGAGGGGGCAGTGGGGGATTCCTGAGCTTCACTAGTCACTAAAAAAGAGGAAAATCACTTAAATCACTGCTATCTAATTTGCATAATATCCGAATTTACAGGCTTTAGGTTCCAAGGCGTCCCTTAACAAGGGACATCTGTGATATCTCAAGACAGCCAAGTGACAGCATGACACCTAAACCTCCACCTCACCTACACGCTCAGCACACACTAACACACTGATGCAAACACACATACACACACTCTCACACACACACGCACTTACACATATTCACTCAATTTATGAGGTTTTAAGCCCACAGAACTTCAAAAAACATCCGCCACGGCTACGACAATTTTATGGGCTGGCAAAGTCCATGGATGAAGAGTCTTAAGTGTTTTAACGGTAGCCAGCGTGTTGGTTTTACAATTTCTTGCCAGGATGTCACCCCACTGGCAAACTCCTTGGGGTGTCTCCGTCCTCTGTAATTGTCCAGGACTGGTCCCCAGCAGCTACTAGATCCCCCTTGTGGAATTATCCTGTTGCACCCTATACTATCCCTTACCAAGGTCCACATATGATGCTTTTTAAAGGGAGAAGGGATAGGAAGTGAATCATTATAAGTTTGGTTTGCTGGGAAGGAAAGATGAGCACTCCGGTTCCAGCCTTGACATGTTATTATGGGATTGAACTGTGTCCCTCCAAAAGATAGGCTGAAGTCCTAATTCCCAATGCTTCAGAATGTGACCTTCTCTGGAAACAGGGTCTTTGCAGATGTAATTCATTAGGGTGCAGTCATACTGCAGTAAGATGGGCCTTTCATCCAACAGGATGGCGTCCTTACGAGAAGAGGGAAGAAGCCCATGTGAAGAGAGACACACAAGGGAAGGCCATGTGGCCGTAAAGGCGGAGACTGGAGGAAGGAGAGGGAGTGAGGCGTCCACATGCCAAGAAATGCCAAGGGCGGCCAGCCACCACCAGAAGCTGGAAGAGGCAAGGACGGATTCTACCCAGAGTCTCAGAGGGATCCTGGCTTGCATCCTATATACACAATCTGAAATTTTCACAATACAAGATCTTCACATCATGCTCTATGACTTTTGCACTTTTAGGAATTCGGTTGGGGGTTCAGTAGAAACGATGTGTAACTGCCTTATAAAAGCAGTTTTAAGTTTAGGACACTTTCATTACACAATTATATACAATATAATACAGGTCCTATGACAAATGAAATTGGATGTCACAGAGAAAAGGTAAGCTGTACCTTAAAGCCAACAGCAATTCAAGTCCACATTTGCTATGACAGCAAAGTCCGAAACACTCAGGAATGTTATATCAACCAGTGCTATCCTGTCCACAAGTTCAGCGATTAGAGTTAAAAGTTTCCAAACTGAGTATGGACTTTCTGAAGAGTCTAAAAGCTACAAATTGGGGGAATTCCCTGGTGGTCCAGTGGTTAGGACTGGTTGGGGAACTAAGATCCTGTGTGGTGAGATAGATAGATAGACAGACAGACAGATAAGTAAATGCTACAAATTGAACTTGTCATCAAAATAGCCTCCTTGACTTGAGGTCATCATGCCTCTCTCCCTTGTCTGTAGGCTTGCAAGTTGGGGTCCTTTTAAAATCCTGTATCCTGGGAACTCCCTGGCAGTCCAGTGGTTAAGACCTGGGCTTTCACTTCTGTGGACCTGGGTTCGATCCCTGGTCAGGGAATTAAGATCCCCCAAGCCGTGTGGTGCGGCCAAAACCAACCAAACAAACAACCAAATCCTCTTTCCTTTGCCGTCTGCACGCGGCCCATCACCAGTGCACTTCCCAAATGTGTGTTGGCTTCAACCTTCTTTTCCTTCCCCAGAGTCAGCAGCCTTACCTCACAGCCTCTCCCCAGCAAGGTAGCTGCCATCTCCTGACCAGACCCTTAGGCTTGGAGTCTTCCCTGCTCTAAGCTCTCTGGCAACCTGGTACCCTTGAACACTTCCAGCCCAAATCTGGTTGGTCATGCCATATGAGATGAAGTGAGCTGGGCAGTTTCCTGGGCTGAAGGTTTGAGGTACCATCCAGTTCTCATGAGAAAACTGTGGCCACATCTTTGGGAGCTCTTCGGGCCACCTCCTCAGGGGCTGGTCAGCTTTCCATCCGTGAATCCCTGGGAACTGTGTATAATGAGGATAAGCATAGATTCATGGGGAGGGAGACCATAATTTTCTACTGTTTTCTTAAGGGCATGCTTGACTCCTCAACAAAAGGATAAGAACTACTGACTTGAACTATTAGAATCTCTTCTGAATTTCAACACCGGCCAGACGTCAGACTGAAACTGGCTGTTCATTCCTTCACTCATTAGAATAAAGGTGACGGGGACATGAAGCATCCTCCAGGGTCAGTCCTTTATCAGGGTAGATCACAAGATGAGAAGGCACCTGCATAGCCAAGGCTTCTTGAGAAAATGAAGTGGTTGAACTACGGTTCGAGATTATGACCTTGGCTTTTTTTTGGTCAAGTTGTATTCAACACCGCATTGCTGAGGGAAGTGAAGGACACGTATATAGATTTGGGGGAGAATGAGGCAGCCCTTGCCTGTGAAACTGTTGGAGAATCACTGAGTCTTCCTAGGTCCTGACTGCGTCAACATATCACCTTTCTCCAAAACCCCTCTCCTCCTCCTGACCTCCTGGAGTGGCCAAATGGTGGTCTGGAATGACATCTCCTGTGAGATGTGACTTATTTGGGGAAAGGGTGTTTAGCAATGTAATTAAGAATATCAAGATGAGATCTTCCTGGACTCGGATGAGCCCTAAATCCAGTGACAAGTGTCCTCATACGAGAGGAGAGGTAACGTGAGGACGGAGGCACAGACTGCAGCGATGCGCCTACCAACCAAGGAACACCAAGGGCTGCCGGCAGCTGCCAGGAGACAGACAGGAAACGGATTCTCCAAAAGGAACCCACCCTGCCAACACCTTGATTGCAGACTTCTGGCCTCCAGAGCTGCAGAGAAGATACTTCTGTTCTTTTTTGCGGTACGCGGGCCCCTCACTGTTGTGGCCTCTCCCGTTGCGGAGCACAGGCTCTGTACGCGCAGGCTCAGCGGCCATGGCTCACGGGCCCAGCCGCTCTGCGACATGTGGGATCTTCCCGGACCGGGGCACGAACCCGTGTCCCCTGCATCTGCAGGCGGACTCTCAACCACTGCGCCACCAGGGAAGCCCAACACTTCTGTTCTTATAAGCCACCAGTCTGTGATAATTTGTTCCAGCGGTCCCAGCAAGTGGGTGCATTGAATACACCTATTTCTCCTGGCTTCTTACTTTTGTCACTCTTGAGTCTACCTAACATAACAGCCAGAGTCAGATGTCGTTCTTCTGCTGGAAGCCCCAATGGTCCTCTCCCCATCACTCCCTCCTTTTTAGAGGAGCACACGTCCACATTCAGGTAACCAGATGGCTCATTCTCTCATGCCCTTCAGGTGTTTTTGTTTTGTTTTTTAATTTATTATTTATTTTTGGCGGCATTGGGTCTTCATTGCTGCGCACAGGCTTTCTCTAGTTGTGGCGAGCGGAGGCTACTCTTCGTTGTGGTGCGCGGGCTTCTCACTGCAGTGGCTTCTCTTGTTGCGAAGCTCAGGCTCTAGGCGCGCGGGCTTCAGTAGTTGTGGCGCACGGGCTCTAGAGCGCAGGCTCAGTAGTTGTGCTGCATGGGCTTAGTTGCTCCGCGGCACGTGGTATCTTCCCGGACCAGGGCTCGAACCCATGTCCCCGGCATTGGCAGGCGGATTCTTAACCACTGCGCCACCAGGGAAGCCCCAAGTGTTTATTTAAAAATCCTCCCTCTGTGATATCTTCCCTAACTACCCTACTTAAAACTGCACCTGCCACACACCCTAACTGCCTCCTTGCTTCATTTTTCCCCATAACAGTTACCACCACCTAACATGCTATGTCTTGTAGTTATTTATTTTACTTTTTTGTCTGTCACCCCACCGTTACCTGTAAGTTCCATAATAGTAGTAGGTACTTGATACATTTCTGTTGAATGAATGAATGATGATTTAATGGAGGTACTTGATACATTTCTGTTAAATGAATGAATGGATAATGTTCATCCAGTGGAACTTTCCACGCCACCTTTAACTCCTCCATCTCAAGTCTCACTCCCCACATCTTAATTCATCCAGACTTACTGATCACTCACTTCCGACAGCCTCAAATCTACCCCTTCCTCCTTTGGTCACAGCTATCGCCACCGTTTTGTCCAGCGACCCATGAATTAGCTTCCTAAATAGTCTCCCTGACTTAGCTCTTCCCCAGTACATCCTAGACTGCCTGTCATGTGAATTTTCCTAAAAATAGCACTTTGATAACGCTTCTCTCCAACAAAAAAAAAAAGAAAAAAAAAAAGAAAGAAAAAAATCACAATGGCTCTGAAAGACGAGATTATGAGTGAAGTTCATCTCCTTCTTTATACCTTTCTGGGTTTTTTTTCTGATTTTTCTACATTAAAGGTATATTCTTCCTATTATAAAAATTTATTGAAGATAAAACTTCCAAATGGTTCCCTCTTGCCTATAGCAAGGCCCTCCATAGTGTGGCCCCCACTGTCCTCTCTCCCCTCTGGACCATCCCCACCCCTCTCTGCACGGACCGAGCCTAAACTCTGACCCATACTTCAGTGGGAAAGTCTCCCCCGGATCCCACGAAAACTGGACGGGTACATGTAAAAGTATGAGATTAGATCACTCCCTAACACCATGCACAAAAGTAAGCTCAAAATGGATTAAAGGCCTAAATGTAAGGCCAGAAACTATCAAACTCTTAGAGGAAAACATAGGCAGAACACTCTATGACATAAATCACAGCAAGATCCTTTTTGACCCCCTTCCTAGAGAAATGGAAATAAAAACAAAAATAAACAAATGGGACCTAATGAAACTTAAAAGCTTTTGCACAGCAAAGGAAACCATAAACAAGACCAAAAGACAACCCTCAGAATGGGAGAAAATATTTGCAAATGAAGCAACTGACGAAAGATTAATCTCCAAAATTTACAAGCAGCTCATGCAGCTCAATAACAAAGAAACAAACAACCCAATCCCAAAATGGGCAGAAGACCTAAGGAGACATTTCTCCAAAGAAGATATACAGATTGCCAACAGACACATGAAAGAATGCTCAACATCATTAATCATTAGAGAAATGCAAATCAAAACTACTATGAGATATCATCTCACACCAGTCAGAATGGCCATCATCAAAACATCTACAAACAATAAATACTGGAGAGGGTGTGGAGAAAAGGGAACAGTCTTGCACTGCTGGTGGGAATGTGAATTGGTTCAGCCACTATGGAGAACAGTATGGAGGTTCCTTAAAAAACTACAAATAGAACTACCATATGACCCAGCAATCCCACTACTGGGCATATACCCTGAGAAAACCAAAATTCAAAAAGAGTCATGTACCAAAATGTTCATTGCAGCTCTATTTACAATAGCCCAGAGATGGAAGCAACCTAAGTGCCCGTCATCGGATGAATGGATAAAGAAGATGTGGCACATATATACAATGGAATATTACTCAGCCATAAAAAGAAACGAAGTTGAGCTATTTGTAATGAGGTGGATAGACCTAGAGTCTGTCATACAGAGTGAAGTAAGTCAGAAAGAAAAAGACAAATACCGTATGCTAACACATATATATGGAATTCAAGGGGAAAAAAATATCATGAAGAACCTAGGGGTAAGACAGGAATAAAGACACAGACCTACTGGAGAACTGGACTTGAGGATATGGGGAGGGGGAGGGGTGAGCTGTGACAGGGCGAGAGAGAGTCATGGACATATACACACTAACAAACGTAAGGTAGATAGCTAGTGGGAAGCAGCCGCATGGCACGGGATATCAGCTCGGTGCTTTGTGACCGCCTGGAGGGGTGGGATGGGGAGGGTGGGAGGGAGAGAGACGCAAGAGGGAAGAGATATGGGAACATATGTATATGTATGGCTGATTCACTTTGTTATAAAGCAGAAACTAACACACCATTGTAAAGCAATTATACCCCAATAAAGATGTTAAAAAAAAAAAACCAGATGGGCCGGGGCAATTCCAAGGCATGAGGGGCTACAGATGTAGTCAGATGGAAGATGTGTTAAAGTCGCAAATGTGACCAAGAATCCCCAAAGGCAGACACTTGAGTCTCCTCACATTCTAAAATTCCTTCTCCTCACTCTGTTATACTTAATTTGCGTTTGGAATGTTGCACTGATTTTTCTCATTGCTGGCTTTTGTAATGCTAGCGTGGTCATTGTGCTTTCCTATTCAACAAACCATAAGAATTCTGAAATGCAAGCCCTCCTCTGATGATAAATGAAATTGATTTTTAAAAAAACATTTGGATTCACCAGAAACAACGGCCTCAACACTTGTCTGAACTCCTACCTAATTATTTTTGGGGCTTTGGGCTAGGAAGCAAATTGCATTATATTCTTCTAAAAGTATACACTTACAGAACCATCTGTAATCCCTTCAAAGCAATCTTTGCAAGTCACTACTGGAATACGTAATGTTATAAATTCTATTAGATCATAGAATTACAGGGCTGGAAGTGATCTAGAAAACTGACAGATCATAGAGCTGACAGATCCCTGCTGTCTTCAAAAACCGCATCTTAACTAGGCCAGAAAATAAATGACCAAATGTATTTGTTCCAAAGTGCCTTCCTGCTTCCACCTCCCCAAAATGTAAAAAGATTTTCATGTTGAGTGAGACCAAGCCGTAAAAATTTAAATTTCAAAAGGGAATTGGGAAGAACTTTCCAGTGCTACTATCCATGATTATTTCCCTTACTACGCACATTCGTAGGAATCACGTGTCAGTACTCTGAGGCCAGCCCTACCCTTTCCTCTCCTTTGGTCACTAGGTTATCAGACGGAGTTAGCCGCGTACCTCCCAGGAGCCCAATCTGCTCAACTGAGTTGACCCTACCGCAAGTTCCCGTGACAGAAGCCAGCAGAAGACAGACTCTGTGTCATTTCTATTAAAACAATGCTTCTTATCACCAAGGCCAGGTTCATTCTAACTTGGGCAAATGCTAAGAAGCGTTTTTAATAGGGTAAAGGCAAGTCAGGCCCTGTCTTAAAGGGAAACGTTGATTAAAACCCCAGCCTCACCTTTGTTGCCACCACCCTCCCCACCCACCGGCTGGCCTTCCCACCTCCCTCCTCGGACACCCAGACTCATAGAACCTTCCACCACCCCTCAGTCAGAACAGTCCCATAACATGTATTCAACGTTCATCGCTCAGCACGTGTTTTTTGAGCACCTTACTGCACTGACCACTTCACGGGGATATTCTCTCTAATCTTCACACGGGGACTCTGATGTGCGTGCCGTGGTGATCTTCAGCCAGCTGGTAAAGTGCTGCACAGAGAAGTTAAGAAATTTGCCCAAGGTCACAAAGCTTGTAAGTAGTAAATGGAGCAGAAACTTGAACCCGGCAAGCCTGACTCAGGTGGCCATCCTCTGAGGCTGCCTCATTCAGCCTCCTCGTAGGCCTGATGTCTTTCCGTTGCCAACAGCAGTGGTGCTACATGTTAGGAAGAGGTAGAACGGCCTGACCTAGTCGGGTATAGCTTCTCCGAGGGCGCGGCATTGAAATTAGGGCCAGCGGTTAGGAGAAGCAGCCGTAGAAAGGGGTACAGAGGAGCATTTCAGCCCAGAAAATGAAGTCGTTCACTCATTCACTCATTCATTCATGGTGTGATGCTGAACTTCCGCTTTCTTGGAGGCACTGGCGTCCGCAGCCTATTCCCCGGGCAGGAAGCACTGGTTGATATTCACGTACTCGTTAACCTGTAAATATTTATTGATCCCTATGCTGTGCCACTGTTAACCTAGGGAATCATGAGCTGCCGGAGGTCGTTTGGCAAATGGATAAGAACCTTTCCTTTCTTCCTGAGACGTTCATGCGAAGGTTACTTGGCAGGTGAGGCCAGCTCTGGATGAAGGCCCTTGACTTGGTTTACTGGTCACTAATATGCTTTTCAAAGGAAGAGGCCAAGTGCTAACTGGTGGTGCCCTCAGGGTGCAGAGCCACGGGTGAGCCCACGTGGAGGCCCCCCTGTACCCCTGAGTTCTGAGAAGGAGGCTATCCCAGAGGACAGACCGACGTGATGGCTCAGCTGAGCAGTATGTGCCCCCACAGCCTGTGACCGCCCAGTGTTTGATTCAGAGACTCAAACATCAGACCAGGCAGGAGGCTTCTGTGATGTGTTCCGTGTTGTTCTAGGTGGTGTTCACATGGGTGTGCTCATCATGTATAAATGCATCCGTTGTGCACCTTCTGTACCTTTCTTACACTTGAATGTACAGGTTTATTTAAAACATCAGGCCATGCAATTTACTTTCTGGTTATAATAAGCATGACGGGAAAAGATCACATGTGAGCTGGCAGGGACCTCTGAGAGTGGCTAGTGCAGCATTTATCAAAGTGTGTTCCACGGAACCCTGGCCCCAAGAGATGTTCTACCAAGAAGAAATGGATTATGGGTTATGGATTATGACAGATGCTGCATACTATTGATTTTAGGGGTTTGAGATATCAGCTCCCAAACGGAGTTCACTGGTCTCCACACATCCCTGCCACCATCACCTCATAAATATTCTCCATGTCAATATCACTCCCTCTGCATTCCAGGCACTAGTACCAGTATCCCCCAATGGCACAGACCAGAAACCTGGGTATCATTTCTGACTCCTGTCTTTCCCTGACTTCTTTCAATTACATCTCCAATTTTTTTCTCCAGTCTGCCCACTTTGGCCCCATTTTCACTGCCATCATCCAACATCACCAGCATCTCCTCTCTAAAACACTACAGACCCCTAACGGTTCTGTCTCCATTAACCTATTCTCTCCAAAGCAGCCAGAAGGATGGATCTCTGCAAAATGTAAACACCGCATGCCTAATGAAAATCTTCAGTAGCTTTTTGCTCCCCGGGATAAACTCCCAAATCCCCCAAAAGGCTTCAGAGGTCCACAGTGATCTGGCTCGAGGCTGGTTTCTCACCACTTTCTCAGAAGTTCCACACGCTCTCAGTTAGGAGCATGTGCTTTCTTCTCTGCCACTCCCCACCCTTACCCTGGGCTCCTACTCACCCTTCAATTCTCAGCACTCTGTGTGGGCTCCCCCTGCCATGCGTTCCTGACACCCCTTTGCAACTTCTCTGTAACTGACCAGGGTTTGCTCAAGTCTGTCTTCTGCACAGTATGAATTCCACTGCAGAGACTGTGTCTGGGCTTAGGGGCCCTACCTCTTGTGATCATGAGTCACTCAATAAACGCTTCTGAATAAACAATAATATTAAAGGTAAGATAAAAGAAAAAGCCCTTTTACACTTTATATAACACAGAACTTCCTGAACATAACTGTCTACAGAATTCCTTTCTCATTTAGCCCAACAAGACTGTACTGCTCAGAATACTCAGGGGGAAAAGCAGATCCAGTCCAAGCCTCTCATTTTACACAAGATTTTGAGGCCCAGAGAGGTGAAAACAATGACCCAAAGTCATCTAGCATGTTAGCTCTTGAAAGAGTGCAGTTTGTCCTCAGAAAATAACCTACAACATAATAAAATTTAACTTTTTTTTAAACACTCCCTGCAGGCGTTTTAAAGCCAAGAAATACCATAGAAATTAGAAATCTTAATTAAGATAAGAGGGAAGAGCCGGGCAAAGAAGATGAGAAGCTGGTCTCTCATCACTCACACTGAAATAAAACTGATTAAAGAGTTAAATGAAAAATAAGAGCAAAACCTAGAAGAAAACACAGGGGAATATTTAACTGAATTATCAACAGGAAGGACTTTAAACTTAAAAGCAATGGAAGAAACCACATAGGAAAAGATGTGACAACGGAAAATTAAACTCGGCGTGGGCCACCTCCCGAGTCGGGACTTCTTTCCCTACATGTAAACATAACTGGCTGTATCCCACTAAGTAGCCTAAAAAGAAAAGAAGGTATCATTAGCATAAGTCCAGGAAAATATAAATGCTTTCGATGACAAGAAAGGAAGAGAGGGCACAGATGCAATGTTGGTCAGTTATCAAAATTGAAACTCTCGGGCTTCCCTGGTGGCGCAGTGGTTGAGAGTCCGCCTGCCGATTCAGGGGACGCGGGTTCGTGCCCCGGTCCGGGAAGATCCCACATGTCTCAGAGCGGCTGGGTCCGTGAACCATGGCCGCTGAGCCTGCGCGTCCAGAGCCTGTGCTCCACAACGGGAAGGGCTGCAACAGTTAGAGGCCCGCGTACCGCCAAAAAATGAAAAAATAAAGCTCTTGAGAATCAAACTCGATGGTCATTAATTAATGAATTTAAGTGAACTTTTACTGAGTGTGCATGACACATGCCAGGCATTAGATGACATGCCTCTGACACCTGCAGCAACATCTTTGAGGGAGAGAAAGATGCCTGGGGTAAGAAGCAGCATTTAGGCACCCGTTCTACCTTTTACAGGAAGTTATTTATTTTCTCTGATTTAACTACCTGATGGAGTTGTTTTGAGGGTGAAATGAGATAATGCTAGTTAAAGCTCTTAGCACAGTGCTTGGCAGGGAGGTAAATCTCAATAAAATATTAAAGAGAGCCAACTTAAGTTGGGTTCTGCAGATCTAGGTCTAAGAGCATTTCTATAAAGAGCTAAGGTATACTCCTCTCCCCCACGCACCTCATTTAACCTCTTTGATCAGTACTGATATTTCACGGTATTTCCTTTAGGTCAGCAGGGGAAGGAAAAAGTTTTCCTCTAGGCTTTCAAGTTCAGTTTCTGGGGGTCTGTGAATTAAGCCCAACAAAAGACAGGATGGTAAGGGGGAAGAAAGGAGAGTTTCCTTATGTGTGTAGCACTCATACATGCAGGAGTAATCAATGAGGAGTAACTCAAA
Source organism: Grampus griseus (assembly GCF_964374135.1). Lineage (NCBI taxonomy): Eukaryota > Metazoa > Chordata > Mammalia > Artiodactyla > Delphinidae > Grampus > Grampus griseus. Next base: position 7,225,019 of record NC_139003.1, on the reverse strand, counting down.
GGGGTATTTAGAATTTGGAGTTTATACACCTAACTTAGTAGGGGGAAGGGAGGGGAAAGAAAAGGCTACTATGGGAAGAGCAGAAGGGTTTATTTAGGAAAGCCAAACAGGAGAACAAACAGGAGAGAAGGAAGTTTGTGATAATGTTTGTCTATATGGGTTTGAGTGGTCTTTCTTCTTCAGGGCCATAAAACTCCCCCAGAGAGGACATTTATGAGTAGACCTGCCCCAAAGAGGGAATTTATGGAAGCCTTATTTCCCCGAAGTTGCCGCTTTGGGTCAGATAAGGGAAACTCCCAAACGGCTTCTTTCTTCATCTGTTGACTCTCAATTGTCCTCAGCTCAAAATAATTTTATGCCGAAGTAGCATATCCTGATTCCCTTCAGGTCTGATAAGTATAACAAAAGGGGGGAAAAGCTGACGTGTGCAAACCAGTTACTAAAGACACGAGTACTATAATATAAATGAGATAATACAAAGAAAAGTATAAATGATTATACAAACTGCAATGATTACTGTTATGTAAATTCCCACCTCAGTCAAAAGACAAAACCCCCCAAATTTATAAGGATGTCACTAGAGCAATTATCCACATCTAAAATAGAGCATTTGAGAGCATTCCTAATGTCTTTCTTAATCTATTAGCCTTTCCTAGATTATACGTATTTTTTAAAATCATTGAGTCAGCTAGCTTAGACTTTGGAAATCTCTAAGCTTCTTGTACCATCATTTTCTCTAGGACAATTTTTTCAGTATCTTATTTTAAATTTGACGATTTCTCCATTTTTCTGAAATTCTCAACCCAGTCCCAATATTCCCAATTTCCCAAATTTTTCTCACTAATCATAATAGGTAATTAGGAAGTCAGCTTGGGCCTTTTTCTGAACAATTTCCTGGTTTTGTCTTTACAGGAAGAAAGAACAGTAAGTTACTAGGAAAACCCTAAGAAATATGTTGAATAAGAGCTTTATTTTGAGTAAGTGCAAGAAATCTATCAAAGCTGTCCCAAAAGGATTTTTTTTTTAACAACGACAACCAAACAAAGCAAAACTATCCTTAGAAAAGATTCAGACGATGCCAATATTCCAAAGGGCTTATTTCTTAAATCTAGTTCATATTTTAGTTTCTGGGTATAATTTATATCTGACACGTAAAACCGAGGTTCAGCCCCACTTCCTCAGCCGAAACCCTCTCCCTTAAGGAAAATAACTTCATGTTTTTGTTGGCAATGTTTTTTATGTGCAAAACACTTAAGTGTGGGTAATCTCTCAGTTTGTCCTTCGACTTCCACTATAAATATTTAAAGCTTGGAAGTTCACCAGTGGTTTGCATTTTCCCAATCAGTTGTTGGAAATAAATACCCCCGCCCACAATGGTAGGTTGAGAAAAGGTGAGTAATTTATGGGTGATGTAAACCATTGAACAACTCCCAGAATAGGAGTTTAGCACACACGGAGTTTCATGGGTGGTATCTTTACCCGAAAGGGAAAGAGGAAGTCTTGCTGAAACCACCTGTTTGACTGCTGTTGACTCACTCTTAATCCCTAACCAGTAGAGACAGGGATGTAGACATCGGGATTTCTGGGGGAAGGGGTTCCTAATGATGAGCCGGAAGGTGGTACCCGCCAGTGCCAGGAGAGGGACCAGCAGACCAGCGCCCCCTACCTGCCTGCCTGGCCTCCGCGCGCTGGGAGAGCGCACAGTCCAGACCCGCCGCGTGCTCCTGAAACTGACACGACACTGACAGGACTGCCTGCCAGGGCGCGCCCCGCACTGGGGCCCCAGGCAAGCGCGTGACTTGGTTTCCTCGTCATTCCGCGCGACCCACCCGGTCGGGCGGGGCGTGGGCTCCCAGCCAGGCGGGCTGTCCTCTGCCAGGCGAACCCGCCGCTCCCGGAGCCCGCGTGGCTGGCAGCCGCCCGCCCGGGTTTACTTTCATATTTAGCTAGGCGCTACCCACAATGCATTTGTAAAAATGAAATGCAAAAGAGGTTAGTGGTTAACATAATCCTTACAAACAGTACTTTTCAAAAGAGCGATTTGGGTTTTTTTTACATCGTATTTAATCGGGAAGTTGAACGCATCTTATTTTTCATGGTTGTGACATGGGCCATGAAAAGTCTCCTTACTTAGAAAAGTCTCTGGGAAGGAACTATAAATAATCGGAGACCTATTCCCGCCCACCGTCGGTCCAAAAGTTGTGGGTTATCATTAATCTGTTTGACGTGGTCTCACGCCACAACTACGTCTGACTGACTTTGTGTTTTGCTTTAATCAAGAAGCAGTAATTGGTAGTGTTTACATAAATTAACCAAAATGCAAATTTAAGGAAATTTTTAGTTTAGGATCTAAAAAGGAAAAGACTTTGTAAAAATAGCTTGCTTGGGACTCACAGACATAGAGAATAGACTTGTGATTGGCAAGGGGAAGCAGGGGGAGGGAAGGGAGAACTGGGAGTTTGGGATTAGCAGATGCAAACTATATATTATATATAGAATGGATAAACGACAAGGTTCTACTGTACAGCACAGGGGAACTATATTCAATATCCTGTAATAAGCTATAATGGAAAAGAATATAAAAAAATAAAATAAACTGCTTGGTTACAAGTGTTTTTTTTGTAAAGTTACTTTCCAGCAGTATTTATGCATTCACTTTCAAAGTGCCTGGAAAAAAAAAAAACTAATGCAAAAAAAGCAACTTTGTTTTAATTAGCTTTAAACTTACCAAAGAATGTATCGGTTTTTAGAAATCTTATATTGAAAATCGTTAATTCATGGTTAAACAGCAATGCATTTCTTATAAATCAGGAAAAAGAAGGAGAAAACCAATTAAAGAAGCTTCCTTTCAAAGCTGCATATGGCATGATCTCATATGTCTATGTATGTGTATATAAATACATGTGTGTGTTTGTAGATGGATAGAAAAAACCTGGAAGGTACACACCACATTATTAACAGTGATTACATAACTCTAGGGAGTGGGATTTCAGGTGAGGGCATTTAAAGAAACTTCCAGAATGAAAAAAAGGTACAGAGCGTTTGTTGCCAAAAATTCAGCATATTTGTAGGTGTCTGTGAATGAACTTTGGACTGTTTGTTTCACAACAAATATAAAGTACATATGTTCACAGACCCAGATGGATACCCAATTTAACACCAGGTGGGAAAGGAGGTGTAAGTCAGTTTCTGATTTATGGCAAGACTTCCTGACACCACGTCGTCCATCATTTCTGTCTGCAGTTGTCAGCCAGCAGATGTCATCTCTTTGGTTCAACTGTTGTGATCAGTTAGAGTTTATAGTCAGATTCAAGCAACAGGTTCCAACACACTAGTGTTCCTCATTAGCAATGAAACTTGACTGCTCTGTTGATTAATACGCACCCTCTGCTGTAAATTTGTTTGGGGAAAAAAATCGTGAAAAAAATTGGAGAGAAGGTTCTATGTTTACCAAATCTTGATAGATGAAAAGGGCATCATTTGTTAGTAAGGATGGTTCTCAGCTGGAGAACACCCCTAGCTCACACTCTCAGGCTGGTGGCAGCTTGTTAAAAACAGGTGTTTTGTGTCAGTCAGCCTTGTTGAACTTAATATTAAGTTAATTTCTGAATTTAAAAGCATTAAGCCGACTGGTAGTCTAGAAATGTTAGAATACCAGAATCTTGTTCAGTGTTATAATCCTGATAGGCAGTTCCATATCTATTTCAGATGCCTAAAAAAATCTATCAGAGGTGAGGTCATTATGAGGGAAATGGACTGGAGCTAACATTTTCCTTATATAATTTCAACCCATGACCCAGGCCCAAGATAACAATTATTACAACCATGTTTTTAGTGTCAGATAATTTTTCCACAATAATATCTGTATCACAGGAAAAAAATGTAGCATCCCTACAAAACAATGAAATTAAAAAAAACAATTGGAGATACATATGTATGTGTGTGTATATATATATGTGTATATATATATATATATATATAGAGAGAGAGAGAGAGAGAGAGAGAGAGAGAGAGAGAGGGAGGGAGAGAGAGGGAGAGAGAGAGAGGGAGAGAGAGATCTTATGGAAATGAGTGTTATCTTTCAACCCTGCCATCTCACTTCAGGGATTTATGCAATGATTCTGCCTCCTGGTATTCGTTCCTGTGTAATCACATCTCCAGGAGTGAGACCTGAACTTACTAATTCATTTCTAAGGAAAAGAATAAGGCAAACTTATAGGGTGTCACCTTCAGGATTAGTTTCAAAAATAACTGTAGATTCTACTAGGATTCTCTCTCCCCCCAGCCCCATCTCCACTCCCGCAATTGCTCTGGGGGAAGCCAGCTGCCCTGTACAGAGCAGCCCTAGGGAGAGGCAAGGAAGGGTGTTTGCAGCCAACAGTCACTCAGGCCTGAGGACATGTGAGTGAGCCAACAGCCTTGCAGAGGGCTTGGAAGTAGATGTCTCCCCGGTGGAGCGCTGAGATGAACACAGCCCTGGCTAACACCTTCAGTGCAGCCTGGGGAGAGACCCTCAGCCTGAGCGCCAGCTAACTGTGCCCACATTTCTGACCCATGGATAGTGTCAGAAAAATGTTAGTTGTCTTAGATTGCTGTGTTTGGGGTTAATCTGTTATACAGCCATAGATAACTAATACGTGTCCTTTACTAAAAGTGCTGCCATTGCTTAAGCATCTTTGGAACCCTTCTGTTTTGAAAGTTGCCTTCAGGGTCCAAGTGTGAGCCACACACGAAGATGGACTGCATTACTTTAATTACACCTCGTTTTTGCCAAGAACATCCTTCCAGGCTTGTTCTCATCACATTCACCATCCTTGACTTTGACAGACTTGGGGCTGTTTTAAAAAGCAAATCTGCCTTCCAAAGAGGAGGAGTCACTGCCACAAGGAATACTAAAAACGAATATGCCACGGCTTCTGAAGACAATTTCACTTGGCTTCAGATACATTCTGACCGACGGCTACATCACTGGAATAATTCTTCCAAGGGGATTGTTTTGAAAGGGATGATACTCACTTTGGATATTTAATGCACAGATTACTCATTGAAAGAGTTGTGCTGTGTTTATTTATTTAGTATCTAACAAACATGACACTTCCTACCAATAATTACTCTGTGCAGTAGGTGCTATTATCTTTTGTATAGCCGAGGAAACTGAGGCAGAGAGAACTTGCCTGAGGTGCACAGAGTAAGAGGCAGAGCAGGAGTGTAATCTGGGCAGAGTCTGGTTCAGGTCTTTGCTGTCCTGCTTCTGTTAATTCACTCTGTGTTCTAGTTAGATCTCACCCCATAACAGGGTCAAGACAATAACAAAGCAGAATCAGATTCTTATTCATTGTAATAAAATTTCACCTCTACTCAGATAATATTCCAATTTGATGGGCTTAGGAAATGTACAAAGTACTAAATTGACGTTCCTTCGTACATTCTCCTGTAAAAAGAAAGGTTTCTTTTCCCTTAAAAGAAACCAGAACATCTGTCTTTGGTCAAATTTAGGAAGGTGCAAGTTCGAAACAGCAAATTAAGATTTTGGTCTTTATGTAAAACCTGACAGTTTTTTTAAAAAAATTAGTAACCTATCAGACTTTGGGTAGAACTTTCCACGCATTCGGGTGTGATGTTTCTGACTGAAATGCTGGCAAAGCTCACACCAGATTTGGAGTCCGGCTTCTGAGAAGAGGGCTTTGTGGCAGCCACCCTGTCTTGACAACTGCTGGGTTACTTCAGAGAAGGTGTCTTTACTGATAAGCCTCCCTTTTCTTTCTCTTCTTTGGTGTCTGAGGGTGTCCAGCTGAGTGCACCTCCTCTAGCTATAACCAAGGGAAGTGTCCTTTCTGATGTGGTTTCCTGGAACGCATCTCTCCCTTCAGTCTGCTCCTCCTTCCTGCGAAACACCAAAGACCCTTGTTTATAGCTTTATTTTGTGTCGCCACTCAGCAGATCCTTTGTTGTCTTATAATAATTTGTGAATTTGTCCCCAGGTAGATTAGAACACTTTTAGGGGCGGTTATGCAATTGTATTGGTTCCATTAGCCTCACAGGCATTGTAACACAGGCATTGTTTTTTTTTTTTCGGTACGCGGGCCTCTCACTGTTGTGGCCTCTCCTGTTGCGGAGCACAGGCTCCAGATGCGCAGGCTCAGCGGCCATGGCTCACGGGCCCAGCCGCTCCGCGGCATGTGGGATCCTCCCAGACCGGGGCACGAACCCGTGTCCCTGCATCGGCAGGCGGACTCTCAACCACTGCGCCACCAGGGAAGCCCCTTTAATGCTTATTTTTAAAAATGAATGAACTGTTTCCATTTCCAAGGAGCCATGTTATTACCTATAGACAGACAGGATGTAAGTTGGCTTCCAAAGTCATGCGAGCACCAGAAGATGCCCAGTTTCTGCTCTTCAAGCTGCTGCAGCCAACTTTTTAAAGATTCCAAACTACTAGGAATAGCAACGAAACTCAGCAGGACTGAGTCATGGTAGTGAACTTGACCACTCTGATGAGTTTCCAGACTACTCGTTATTGGAAACTATTGTTTAAGAATGGTTACTTGCCTTGTATACCTTTGTGCATTATTTAGCAATGTAAATAATTAGCCTCAAGAACTTTCTGTGATTCCAGTGCACATTTTTTTAATCCCCAAGAGCTTGAATTCAGAAAGGATTCTGTGTATCCATGAGGTAACCTTCCTTTTCTCCTCTTTTTCCATCCTTTACATGGAGGCATAAACACCATCATTTTAATAAGGAGACTGTCAACAAATATTCACTGGCCCCTGCTATCGGCAAGCTCTGTGGCCAGAAACACACAAGAGAAACAACCTCTGTCCTTAAGTAGCCAAGTAAATAATGTATGTGATTCACCTGTACAAGGTAACACCAAAGTATGATGTAAGGTTCCCGAAGCACAGTTTACAGACAAGGAACTTCAGACTGGAGAGGTTGGGCGGCTCACCCAGAGACGCACAGCTGCAAAATGACCCAACCACGACTCAACTCTGGTTTTCTGGTGCCAAGCCCAATGCCCCTGTCCCAAATGTGGATGGATATGTAGAAATATACATTCAGCCGGAGGAATGTTCAAGGAAAGAGCGAGACAATTCACGGCTTGGATAAAGAACTTTTATTGCATTTTTAAGAAAATTATAAGCATAATCCAATTCACAAGTAGGCTATTCAGTTCGTGCAAATGACTAAAGAAAAAAATTTACATAAAAGTGTAGTAATATATTTAGTAAAGAATGCTAATGGCGAAAGAATATATTTCCAAAAAAAGAACATATGCAACTTTTGGTCAACAACTGCTGATGGGAAATCCATGCCACTGTCCCGTGCTGCTATCAGGCTCAGTAGGATGTGCTCAAGGCTTATAGGTTGGCAGGAGGAAGCTGCAGTGGGGAGGGGGACAGTGTCCCACAGCAGGGGACAGTGATCTCTGTGAGACCACACACAATCAGTTCAGAACAGATAGCTGGAGCATCTGGCAACAAGTTCCACTTTAGTGTTGCTTTCCTTGAAATAACTTGTCATTTCCATTTGCTCCTTTAGGAGGTAATTAGCAGGGGTGAGGTCACATGCCTGTATCTTCCTGCTTGCGGTATGTACTCAATGGATATTTTCGATTAAATGAAAACCACATTCTACAGCATAAGTGCAGTCATGTTTGGATGACTTAACTGCTGATGCCTTGGTCTAAATGTCACATACAGAGAAAAATTATGAGTGCTAGGGAAGGTTGATAAGATAAAAACAAAGGCTGTTGCCACTTGGTATTGACTGAATATTTGTGTACCCCCCCATATCCATATGTTGAGTCCCCAATCCCCAATGTGATGGTATTTGGAGGCTGTGCCTTTGGAAGGTGATTAGGTCATGAGGGTGGAGCCCTCATGAATGGGATTAGTGCCCTCTAAGCAAAAACATGAGAGATGATCTCTCCCCCCACTATTCGAGGACACAATGAGAAGACAGACATCTGCAAATCAGGACGAGAGCCCACACCAGGAATCAAATCTGCAGCACCCTGATCTTGGACTTCCAGCCTCCAGAACTGTGAGAAATAAATGTCTAAGCCATCCAGTCTTTGATAGTTTGTTATTGCAGCCTGAGACACGCCTCATCACATTCCATTTTTGCCACTTACTACGCGTGTGATCACGCACAAGTTAGTATTTTGACGCTCAATTATCTCATTGTTAAAATGAGTATAATAAAACATAGGTGGTAAGCACCTCCAAATCAACCTTTTTTTGGATTTGACACCAAAAGCAAAGGCAATAAAAGCAAAAATAAACAAGTGGGACTACATCAAATAAAAAAGCAAAGGAAACCATCAACAAAATGAAAAGGCAACCTACTGAATGGGAAAAAATATTTGTAAATCATATATACAAGAAGCAGTTAATATCCAAACTATATAAAGAACTCAAACAACTCAGTAGCAAAAATACAAACAATCCAATTGAAAAATGGGAAGAGGATCTGAACAGACATTTTTCCAAAGAAGACGTACAGATGACCAACAGGTACAGGAAAAGGTGCTCAACATCACTAAGCATCAGGAAAATGCAAATTAAAACCACAATGAGGTATCACCTGACACCTGTTAGAATGGCTACTATCAAAATGACAAGAAATAGCAAGCGTTGGGAAGGATGTGGAGAAAAGGGAACGCTTGTACACTGTTGGTGGGAATGTAAACTGGTGCAGCCACTACACTATGGAAAACAATATGGAGATTCTTCCAAAAATTAAAAATAGAACTACCAATATGACCCAGCAATCCCACTCTGGGTATTTATCTGAAGAAAATGAAAAACCAATTTAAAAAGATATCTGCAGAACTACCCTGGTGGTGCAGTGGTTAAGAATCCGCCCACCAATGCAGGGGACATGGTTTCGAGCCCCGAATCGGGAAGGTCCCACATGCCGCATAGCAACTAAGCCCGTGCTCTGCAACTACCGAAGCCCGCATGCCTAGAGCCCGTGCTCCACAACAAGAGAAGCCACCGCAATGAGAAGCCCGCGCACCGCAACGAAGAGTAGCCCCTGCTCACGGCAACTAGAGAAAGCCAGCCCACAGCAGCAAAAACCCAACACAGCCAAAAATAAAAACCACACATATATCTGCACCCCCATATTCACTGCAGCAGTGTTTACAATAGCCAAGACATGAAAACAATCTGAGTGCCCATCAAAAGGTGTATGGGTAAAGAAAATATTATTCAGCCATAGAAGAAAATGAAATCTTGCCATTTGTGACAACGTGGATGGTCCTTGAGGGCATGATGCTAAGTGAAATAAGTCAGAGAAAGACAAATACTGTATGACCTCACCTATGTGGAATCTTAAAAAAGAAATAAGAACTCATAGATACAGAGAACAGGTGGTTTCAGGGGGTGGGAGTGTGGAGGGCAGGCAAAATGGGTGAAGGGGGTCAAAAAGTACAAAATTCCAGTTGTAAAGTAAATTACTCCTGGGGTTCTGACGCTCAGCACCGTGACTCTGGTTAATAACACTGTGTCGAATATTTGAAAGTTGCTAGGAGTAAATTCTAAAAGTTTTCATGAGACGAAAAAGTTAGTAACTGTGTGCTGAAAGATGTGAAGTGGACTTGGAGTGATCGTTTTGCAATATATACTAATATCAAATCATTATGTTGTACACCTGAACATAATGTTATGTGTCAATGACACCTCAATTTTTTAAAAATAGAAAAAAATGGATATAATAATAGTACTACCTCACAGAATGATCAGGAGGGCGAGCGACCGCATTTAGCACGGTCCCAAACGGGAAGAGCTCAATTCATGCTCTTTCACTACTCTAATGATGATTATTATTCCCTGCTCTTTATTTCATAGACATGATATTTTTCTATATTGCAGCAATGACCATTGTTCTGGTATAAATTAAATGCTTTAAATAATATTATGAGTCTGCTTTGATGATCCTAGGGACAGATAAGGAACTTGTATGTAATCTGAGAGCCCAGGTACCAGGTGGGGCCAGCCTTAGCCCTCTGCCAGATTCTGTTCACCTGCTGCTGACTGTTCCAAGTCTATTCTCCCGTCAACTCCTCCACACCTGGCCAGCCTTGGTGTTTCACCCACCAACTCTGCTTTCCTCCACCCAGCTCTGGGCCTGCGACCCGCCGAATCCGGCGGTTTCACCATCCAGCCCTGAGGCCTCTGCCTGGCAAATGCCCTGAGTAAGCAAAAACTCACCTCCAACCAGCGCACCCCACCGTGGACCAGAGGGTCGGAGTCAAGGATTATCCTTGGAGCGCAGTGTCCACATAAATGCCCCCCCCCCCAAATATACTTAAAACTTCCAGCAGCGACCCTTAACAATACAGTACTCACGGCCTTTGAACAAGGCCATTCCAGCTGGCTTTGAAGCCTCCAGGTGACAGATGAGGAAGGACCGGGGCCACAGCAAGCCAGCGCGTCCAGCACAGCAGCGGTGGGAACCGCTCCCCCGACGGCCGGCCCCTCCATCATTTGGGCCGGGAGGCGCTCGCACCCCATGTCACGAAAGAGGAAGGCGAGACGCGAGGGACAAACGCTTGCCTGGTAAGGAGCGGCAGGGCGGGGACAAACCCAGATCCCGAAGCCTGGGTCCCCTCCCGCCCCACCGCGGGCGCCTGCAAGCGGGAACCTTCCACGGGAGAGGTGTGTCCGAGGAACACAGGTTTGGGCAGAGAGAAAGAAACTAGTACAGAGGAGAAAGAAAGAAGATTTTTAAAAAGGAAAAAAGTTCCAGCCGGGATCCACCTGCCAAACCAGAACACACAAAGCGCTCCTGTTTGGGTCTGCGGCGGTCCGGCTGCCTCACCTGACACCTGGACGATTCCGCCGAATGGGTCACCTCCCGGGGCCGGATGAGCGCGGCCGCCGCACAAAGGCCGGCTGTTCCCTGCGGCCCGCGGCCCCGCGGCTCCCGCCCGCACCGCCCTCTCAGCGGTGGCCCGCCTGCTCAGCCCCGCGAGGTCCAGGTGGAACCTCTTCAAAGAGAAGCCTCTAGACGCTGGCACCCGAGGAGGCCTGTTTAAGCACCGCAGAGCCGTCCCACCTGCCCTTCCCCGGAGGTGCAGAGCCCGACTTGCCCGCCTCCTAGCCCACCTTAGCCACAGGTGAGCCTTCTGGAGGATTCCCCAGGCTGATGCGCCCTCCCCCCGACGCCCTCATCCTACAGCAGCCCTGCCTGTGAATAACAAGTACCGTCTTCAAAAACCAAGCCTTCTGCAACTAACACAACACTTTTAATCACCTATACTCCAATATAAAATTTAAAAAGCTTTAAAAAAAAAAAAGGATGAGGTACTCTCTATATATTGGCTAAGATTCCCAAGATGTATTAAGCTAAAAATAAATAAATATTGCAAATAAAAGAAGCAACACATACACACCTCCGCAGGAGTCTTGGAAGAAACACTGCGAAAATATTTCAATGGATCTTTTCCTCTTTCAAGCTGGAAAAAAATGTTAAGAAACCTGCAGCTTCTTTGCAGAAGGCCAGGACGCTCTGGCTGCTTAGATAAAGTCCCTTTTCAGGGTCATTTCGGGTTGGGGGAATCCCATTTAGATCAGATATAGGGGTTTATATGGTGTTATCTACACCATGTGGAAATTTGTTTACTCAGCCTTTTTTTTTTAATTGAATGAAACTCTTTAAATTCTATAGTGCTTTACAATTTTCAAAAGTTTCACACACGTGATTTCATGTAATCCCATAATAACCCGTTTTTCATCCCCTATCCCTATATTGCCCCTCCCCCTTCCCTCTCCCCACTGGTAACCACTAGTTTGTTCTCTATATCTGTGAGTCTGCTTCTTTTTTGTTTAATTCACTAGTTTGTTGTGTTTTTTAGATTGCATATATAAGCGATATCATACAGTGTTTGTCTCTCTCTGACACTCAGCCTCTTTTATTCTAACTTAGTTGAGCTGGCTGCAAGGAAGGAATGAGATTCCTAATTCTTATGTAAGTAGCACTATAATACTATCTAGTAAATATAGATATATAGACATAACAAAGGAAAAAGAGACACTGTCCCAATAGATCACACTTCCGATGTTCAGTTTTCTTTGCTTATTCCCATATAATTCTCCAATAGGTGTGAGCACAGTATGATTTTGTTTTGTTCTCCTGCTGAACTGTATGTGTAAGTTTCCTTTGTACTACTCAGTCTTAATAATTCTGTTTTAAATCTGCCTAACTTTCCATCTCTCAAATAGATGTATAAAAATATACTTAAAACATTTCCTATTCTTGGGTATGCTCTGGGGGAATAAGGGTTTCTATGACCGGGAGGAAGGGGTAATTTGGGGCACTGCTTCCCAAGGGCAGCTCTGGGTGGGACAAGGGGATGTAGAAGAGAGTGGAGATAAGGATGGAGGAAGTAGACAAACGTGTCCTGGTTTTGCAGTTAGCCGTCTGCATTCCTCAGGTTTAGATCAGACTTTCTCAACCTGGGTTCATGATTGGGCTTGGAGCTCCATAACACCCTGACATTGTACACAGAATGTTTGTACATATGCAAATATGTGCAATTTTGTGGAATAGATGCATAACTTTCATCAGAGTCCCAAATAACATAATGGTTTTTTGGGGTTTTTTTGGTTTTTTGTTTTTGCGGTACGCGGGCCTCTCACTGTTGTGGCCTCTCCCGTTGCGGAGCACAGGCTCCGGACGCGCAGGCTCAGCGGCCATGGCTCACGGGCCCAGCCGCTCCGCGGCATGTCGAATGCGGGATCTTCGCGGACCGGGGCACAAACCCGCGTCCCCTGCATCGGCAGGCGGACTCTCAACCACTGCGCCACCAGGGAAGCCCAACATAATGATTTTTAAAAGATTTTAAGAACCGCTGGTTTTGAGAGAAAAGATTCAAAGGGCCAAGCTCCTTTGAATTGCTAAGCTTCTGCCATCCCCAAAGATGCATCTGAAGGAGAGCATGGGGGGGGGGTGACACATTGGTGTGTGCCTTGGGGACTGGACATCACAGGCAACTTGTAATAATAATACACCTCCATAATTATGACACATTTAAGAAACTGAAAAGTGCTGTGACTGGGGCATGTGAATAAAATTAGATTGGCATTCAGAGGAGAAAAGATTCCTTCAGATTGAGAGGAAAAGAGAAACAAGGGAGGCAGTCTTGCTGGGAGAGATGAAGCCTCAAAGATACTTTTAGGGAAGCATGTGGGGTGTGGTTTGATGTGGTGAGATGTGGAGGGCAGATCAAGTAAATGGGGGAGTGTGGAATAAAGAGGGGAGGTAGGTCGGCGCCAGGGAGTTTAAGATGTATCACTTAAAAACAAAACCCCAATAAAGGACTTCCCTGGTGGTGCAGTGGTTGAGAATCCGCTTGCCAGTGCAGGGGACATGGGTTCGAGCCCTGGTCGGGGAAGATCCCACATGCCCCGGAGCAGCTAAGTCCGTGCGCCACAACTACTGATCCTGAGCTCTACAGCCTGTGAGCCACAACTACTGAGCCCACGTGCCACAACTACTGAAGCCTGTGCCTAGATCCTGTGCTCTGCACTAAGAGAAGCCACCACAGTGAGAAGCCCGCGCACCACAAAGACGCAATGCAGCCCAAAAAACAAAAAATACCCACAACATTGTAAATCAACTATATTTCAAAAAAATTATTAAAAAAAAACAAAACAATGAACGAAACTGCTACCTCTGTGGCTTCACCTGTAGCTTCATCACCTCCTGCGTGATTGTTGTTTACGTAGTCGTGTTCTCCTCCTGCATTTTAGAAGAGGCATCTGTTTATATCCTGCGCACAGAGATTTTTAAAGAGAGGAATCATATCAGAGAACTGCTTAGACAGAGCTGGCTAAAAACGCTTTTGGCCACAGAAAGATTCCCCTTAAATAATGGTCTCCTTCCCTTCCCTGCCTTAGACGGCTGTAGTTATAAATCAGGCTGAAAGGGAGAGGGGAGGGTACAGAGCCACGAGCAGTTCTTGGGTCTGGTTGGAGAGCAGAGGTCTTAGGCCTTGGGGTGGGAGCAGCTCATGCCTGTGGAAGACAGACCCCAGAGAAATTAGGGAATTTAAACATCATCAAAGACAGTGGGGTGCCATGGAATGGTTTCCAGCATATTCTGAAGAAAAGCACAGGTTAGCACGTGAAAAAAAGGGTTCTTCCCTGGGAGCCCAGTGACCAAATGGCGCATCTTCCTAAAGAATTGCTATTTTTCCAAGTAGGTCATAGCACAGCTGTGAAACAGATTAATCGTGACGTCTGCCCCTCCCACCTCCTCTTCAGACCTCCTTCCTGGCTGCCCCCTGGTTCTTATCAGTGCTCATCTCCAGCCCCAGCAGCATCACCTGGATGAAGTTTTAGGACCTTGACCTAAGCATCTGTTAAATGCCTACTGAAGTTACCTATATTCCTCATCTCAGCCATTTGAAACTCACTTCCTGGGTTTTGGTGAAATTCAGGTATCACTTTAATGGTTATTTACACAATATTTTTCTTTAAATAAATTAATTTGTTTTACATAGATACTTCTTTATTTTTTATCTTTATTGAGGTATAATTTGTATACAGTAAGATGCACCCATTTTAATCGTGCTGTTCAAGGAGTTTTGACAAATGTATACATACATGAAATCACAACCAAGATGTAGAACTGTCCCATCACCACATAAAGTTCCTTCATGGCCCTTTGCACAGTCCCCCATCCTTAACCCCCGTTCTATGCAACTGCAGATCTGCTTCTATGATCATAGATTCGTTTTCTCTTTTCTAGAATTTCATGTAAATGAAATCATACTTTTCGTGCACTGCCGTATCTGGATTCTTTTTTTTCATTATTATTCTTGAGATTCATTCATGCTGTTGCATCTATCAGTAGTTTTTCCCTTTTATTCCCAAGTAATTTTCCAAAAATACATTTTTCAAGAAAACTTTACATCTCCAGTAAAATTAGAAAATCAATATCAATTACCATAAGTAAAAGGAACCATAAATATGAATACTATGGAAACAAAGTAATGTTTTAAAATTCTAGTGAGATACTGTTGCAGCAAGAGGTACTTTCCTTTTGCTTAAAAAAGAAGCTTAGCAAATGGGAGGTATTAGTGACATATCATCAGACTAAGATTTTCCCTCCTTGATGTAATCATAAGGATTGAAAGAAAGTTGAAAAAAAAAAACTTTTCTCATTATAGGGGTCACTGCTATTTAAGTCCGTGTACAGTGCTACCTAAAGTTTCTCATACCTCACCATGATCTGGTGATATATATCCCATGCTTTGGGTATCCTCTTTCTACCAGCTAGGAATGTGTTGAGCTGCATGTAACAGCAAAGCCAAATAAGAGTGGCTTGAACCCATGCAGACTCATTGTCGTCAGATCACAAGAAGTGTGGAGCTAGGCAGTGTCCAGGGCTGGAGCAATGCCCCACCAGGTCATCAATACTCCAAGATCTTTTCTCTTTATCTTATGCCATCCTTTGGGAGGGCCTCTGTACTCAAGGTTTCAGAATGGCTTTTCCCACTCCAGGTACCAGTCCCCATTCCAGGCAGGAGGAAGGGGTGAAGTATGTCTTCTCTCCCTTCTCTTTCCCCCTTTTCTATTGTTTCACTCTAGTTTTAGTGGGATTAGAGAAGGAATTCAGACAAATGCATGTGTTCAGGCTACCATGTTAAACAGAAGTTGAATACTTAGATGTTGGTAAGAGATGTCTGAGACCAGAATGACCTTCCATCCAAATGAACTGAAGACTCTTTCAAATGTGGGAGAGATGAAAGTAATTTCGGACTGGTCAGGCTTCCAGGAAATCCCAACTAGCCTACTTTGGCAAGTGGTCCCAATCACTGCCTGAGAGATTATAAAGATGAGGATAGAGCCTGTATCTTCTATTCTTCATCCCCCAGAAGGCTCAGCCCTTCACTTCTCTCAGCCCCAGATCCCAAGGAAACTTCATAATTCTTATTCCAATTACTTAAAAGAACTTTCTGTTATTGACTAAGCTCGATGAAGGTGAGGTCAGCAAATGCTATGCCTTACCAAGCGGCATTTCCTAAGCATTCGTATTAATCATAATCTTCCCACGTTTTCTTCCATCCTTGAAAATTTCAATTCACTTTAACATTTAATATTTTAAAGTACAAATGATTTAAAGCAGGAAAATTAAGATTTGACAGGCAAAGATAATAACGAAGATTTCTTGATCATTTTCTAATCACTTTCATTCATTTTCTTCTGATTAATGTGGAATTTCTTACCTGGATTTTGGTGAGGGTGCTTATATCTAATCATTGAGTGGGATTTGGCCCCAATAACAAAACCATTGGCAAAAGACCATTTTCAGCATTTTATGGTAACTCCTACATCACAGCAGCAGTCTTTCTTAAAGGTGAAGGATACGGTCATATTAAACTTGGCCTAACTATTTAACTTATTATAACGATCAGGGATTATTAAGAAAAGAAGTCTAGAATATAACAAGTATAAACATTAATTGTATTCATGGACGAACTGGGAGATTGGGATTGACATATATACACTAATATGTATAAAATGGATACCAAATAAGAACCCGCTGTCTAAAAAAATAAATAAAATAGAATTTTAAAAGTAAAAAAAAAAACGTATTCGTGGACGAGAAGTTCTCTAGTCAAAGCTCTAGATGGAAAGTGAATCTTCTGTGTAGTACTGCCCTCTGCTGCTGCCCTGAGTCAGGAAGGCATTTTGCAGATCATAGACAGAAAGACGATTACAAAAAAAAAAAAATCAAAGCTCATTTTGTTGACATTAATTTTTTTTTGGCTAAACATGGGGCACAAATATGTTCATTATTTATTTATTTTCCTGTGATCCCTGGATGTCCTAAAATATTTGTGAAGGACAAGAGGCTTCCATCTGGTAATTTGTTTCTATTTCCCATCATGCAACTATATTCATTTTGAATATCAGTTTGTGTTAAGCTGTTTAAAATCTAGGGAAAATCATCAGGAAATGCATCGATTTCTGTAGCACTATATTGTATGGCTCATGTAACATTAAGACGTTTTGAAAATGGTTAAAACAACTCATCCTAAGTTATTTAGAGTAGCTACTGAAGAGATTTATATAATGAAAGTGAAAGTGGTTCTCTTGGCTGGTCCGATGGTAGTGGGTTACCAGAACTTATTAACGTTAGTGTCACTAAAGTTGGTATACAACCCCCCACTGCTAAATTTGACTAGCTTTTCACCTTTTGAGTTTGTATCCAATTAAAAAAAAAATAACTTTGCAAAATATTCATTTTTGAGGAAAAACAATCTTAAAAAAATGCACTTATAGCAACTAGGAACAATACCGTTCTTTTTCTAAGTTTCATAACAAGTGCATTTTTTTTTTTTTTTTTTTTGTACTGGAAATGGGCTTTTGCAGGTTTGAGCCTTTCATTTGTACTTAACCTGAATGGCAGTTCCCTATGGCTTTTGGGTCAGAGCACACTTCTCGTGTCGTAGCCCTTGGAGATGGGGCAGGTACAGTGTTACTGCCAAGGGTTAAGCTTCCCTGGCAGCATGTCCAAGGTGCTTCTTTGCTCAGAAGGGAGGAGTTTTCAAGGGACCCGGTACAATCAGATCTGATTGTCTCCTCTGAGGACCAAGGCTCTCTTTACCGTCATGGTTATCTATTGTTTGAGCTGCAAACCCTTGTCAATGATGAAGCTCTGTAAGTATCTCTCAGTAGCTCAGGCCTAACCACTGTGTTCAGAGGAATTTAGGGATAAGAGCTAAGGTGCAGGGCAAAAGGGAGAAATCCACAAGTCTTTCCTTGACCCTTTCTATTATATTTGCTTTAGTTCAAAATAGTAATGATCATTTTTTTAAAATAATAAAACCAGCATAATCTGTCCTTTCTAGAGAATGAGACTGGGCATCAGAGCAAAGCGAAGAAAATAAGGGTGATATCATTCCCCAAAGCTCCTGATTATGGAGGAAACAGTACATATATCTTTTCCTTTTTTCTGCAGTGGGGACGAAGGGCAATGGTTGGCGGTTGAGTCACTGAAACAGAAATAGCCTGAGTCTCCAGGAACACCCCCTTAGATGATCTCTAGTCCAAATCCCATCATGATTTCAACTGACAGACAAAGTTACAGGGAACAAAGAATTAAAGCAAATACGGATAATGGAGGCAGCTTTCCCATTGCTCCCCCAACCCTTTGCCCCTTGTATCCGACTAGTGTTTTCTCAGTTGCCTGGATCATGGCCTCTGCTCCTGGGTGTGTGGGTGTGGGTGTGGGATGAGCATCCCAGAGACCAGCGCAGCAAGAGCAGTGTGCATGCCTCAGGGACCTGGGGTGAAGTGTGACTGTAGCAGCCATGCTACTTCTCCTCTGCCTGGTCCATTGAGGACTAATAATTGTGTTGAACTGGATATCAAATGCCTTGCTCTCCAGGGGCAGAATGGAAATTGATCCCTTGGAGAGACTATGCCTCTAGGGCCCACCTCTCTGATTCCCCTGCCCCATCTCTAAGCCCCTACCCACTGCCTTTGGCAAAAAACACCCTACCTTCCCCTCCAGGCATAGTTCCCCATGCTGCCTTCATGCAGCTACCTATTGCCTCCTATTCTCATTTTCCATCCCCTTTTCTGGCTCCCCAACTAGAGAGGGAGAGTGTCCTGGGTTCTTTCATCCGTGCCTTCCTTCTGCCTAGCACACAAACCCCCTCTTCACAGGTACACAATGAGTGTTTTGGGAATGCCTGAAAAATTGAGCGACTAAGCATTTATTTAAAGTTACTGACTGTAATATAAAAAATTTTCCAGGCCTTGGTCTAGAAGTCGATTTATTCCTAATGGGTGGGCGAAGTAAGTGGAAGGGCCCCTCTGGGAGCTGGAGCAGGTGGTAGAAGGTGTTGGTGAATAATGAGATTTAGGGGCCGCCAAGGAAAGGACAGAATGGAAACCGACGCTGCTGAAGACAACGCACTGGGGATGCCTGGCGCTCTGTCCCCAGGCTTTGGGGCTGTAGCGGTCAGAGGTGTGTTCACAAAGCCCTCCTCCTGACCCCACGCTAATCAGCAGCAGTGCAGAAGCACCTTCACCGGTTCTTCCCACCTTCTGGAAGCGGGGGGCAGGCCCCGACACTGTTTCCTATCAGCCCAGAGCCTCAGTCCGGGGCCATTTCCAGAAAGACGCCCCTGTTCACGTTGTGGGCTGCACCTGTCCACAGAGGGGTTCATTCAACAGCCCTGTGTCCGCCGCTCTCACATCTACTCATTATATGCATTGCACTTTATCTTCAGAATAAAAGTCACTCAGAAAGTTTGTGTGTGCTTTAATTTTCAGCTCTGCTGTTCCATGGCGGCTCTGCAGGACACTTCTCAGTTAAGTTCTCAACAGCCTTCTTTCAGAATCAGTTCTTTTCCGTTTCCTTCTTTGCTTCTGTCTCTACAGACAGAATCGTTTGCTTCCCAGCGCACCAAGGAGTTAACAACAGAGGTTGCACTGGAGAGAGATAACGGTGGCTCCAGAAAGCTGGATTCTTCCACCCCGGCCCCAGGGGACAGAGGACACCTCCCCAGGAGCCGGGAGCAGGCCCAATCATGGTCACCACTAAAAAAGATCCTGAGACAGTAGCCTGGAGAACATTTGATTGACTCTGTGTAGCAGCGACCAGCCCCTAGCCCCGCCCCACAGCAGACCAATCCTGTTCCATCCGTTCATCCGTCCCAGGATTTCATCCATTCCTGTTTCATCCATTCCCTCCTCAGATCATTTTGAAGCAAATCCCAGACATCATATTTTCTTCAACTGCAAATATTTCAACATAAAATTACAAAGGAAAATAACTCCTTTGAAAACTCTTTTTAAAAACATAACCACCGGGCTTCCCTGGTGGCGCAGTGGTTGAGAGTCCTCCTGCCGATGCAGGGGATACGGGTTCGTGCCCCGGTCCGGGAAGATCCCACATGCCGCGAAGCGGCTGGGCCCGTGAGCCATGGCCGCTGAGCTTGCGCGTTCGGAGCCTGTGTTCCGCAACGGGACAGGCCACAGCAGTGAGAGGCCCGCCTACCGCAAAAACAAAACAAAACAAAACACCATAACCACAATACTATCACTTACCTAAAAATTTAACAATAATTCCTTAATGTCATCAAATATGCAGCCTTGGTATTTTCCTGTCTCATAATTTTTTCCAGCTTGTATTTTGAATTTGGATCCAAATAAGATCCATACACCATAATGGGTTTGCATGTCTCTTAATTCTCTGTAAAAAAAATTTTTAATTAAGATATAATTCACATAAGATTCAACTTTCTAAAGTACACAATTGAGTCCTTTTCAGCATATTCACAAGGTTATGCAACCATCGCTGCTATCAAATACCAGAACATTTTCTTCACCCCATATCCATCAACAAACACTCCCATTTTTCCCCTCCCACCTCGGTCCCCGGCAACCACTAATCTACCTTCTGTCTCTTAATTCTCCTTCTTTTTTTAAAAAAATAAATTTATTTATTTATTTATGTCTGCGTTTGGTCTTCGTTGCTGCGCGCAGGCTTTCTCTAGTTGCGGCGAGCGGGGGCTACTCTTCGTTGTGGTGCGTGGGCTTCTCGTTGTAGTGGCTTCTCTTGTTGTGGGGTACGGGCTCTAGGCATGCGAGCTTCAGTAGTTGTGGCACATGGGCTCAGTAGTTGTGGCACGTGGGCTCAGTAGTTGTGGCTCGCGGGCTCTAGAGCGCAGGCTCAGTAGTTGCAGCACACGAGCTTAGTTGCTCCGCAGCATGTGGGATCTTCCCGGACCAGGGCTCAAACCCGTGTGCCCTGCATTGACAGGCGGATTCTTAACCACTGCGCCACCAGGGAAGTCCCTCTTAATTCTCTTTTAATCTGTAGGCTTCTCCTCTTTCCGTCTTATGCAATTTACTTGTCGAGGAAACTGGGTCATTCGACTTCAGAGTTTGCACAGGTTGGATTTCCCAGATTGCCTCCCTGGGATGTAGTTTACAGAGTTCCTTTGTTCTGTATCTCCTGTAAATGGATAGGGAAGTCTGGAGTCTTGATCAGATTCAAGTTGGATTGGGGAGGCATTCCTGGTGTCGTGAACATCTGTAAAGAAGCACATGATGTAGGATTCTCTCTTTTCGCGGCGTTAACAGCTGTTGGTAACTGTTGCCCGGATCTATTGATTCATCCAAGGTCGCACAACGGTGCGGTTTTAACTCAATCTTCCCTTCTCTTCTGTGAGTTGGCATGACTCTACGAAGAGAAACTTTCCTTCAGCAACTATGAGTTACTCTGAGGTGCAGCGTATTGTGTAAGAGCAGGATAAATGTTTGAGTCTTTTCCTCTGTCTACAGTTTTGAAAATAATGAGTTTGTTCGCAAGCATTCTCCAAAGCTGATCAGTGAGAGTTGGTTGGTTGGGTTGTTGGTTTGTTGGTTTTGGGGTTTTTTTTGTAGCATAATTATAAACCATGCATTTAAAAATCTACTATAAATGTGGGAAAGGTAGAATGGGTCCAGATTCTGGAGGACCTTAAAATGTGGCAGAAGGGCATAAATTATGGCATTCAGAGAGCATTGTTAATTTCTGATTGAGGTGTTATTTGGTGAAATGGTGTTGAAGGAATAATATTAGAAACGGCAACAGAGGAGAGGATGTGGAGAAAACCGAACCCTCCTACACTGTGGGTGGGAATGTAAGCTGGTGCAGCCACTATGGAGAACAGTATGGAAGTTCCTCAGAAAACTAAAAATAGAATTATCATATGATCCAGTAATCCCACTCCTGGGCAAATAGCCAGACAAAACTCTAATCTAAAAAGATACACGCACCCCTGCGTTCATAGCAGCACTATTCACAATAGTGAAGTCATGGAAACAACCTAAAAGTCCATCAACAGATGAATGGATAAAGAAGATGTGATACATATATACAGTGGAATACTACTCGGCCCTAAAAAAGAACAAACTAATGCCATTTGCAGCAACATGGATGCAACTAGAGATTATCATACTAAGTGAAGTAAGTCAGAAAGAGGACAAATACCATATGATATCACTTATATGTGGAATCTAAAATATGACACAAATAAACCTATCTACGAAACAGAAACAGACTCACAGGCATAGAGAACAGACTTGTGGCTGCCAAGGGGGAGGGGGTCAGGGGAGGGATGGAGTGGGAGGTCAGGGTTAGCAGATGTCAGCTTTTGTATATAGGATGGATAAACAACAAGGTGCTACTGTACAGCACAGTGAACTATATTCAATACCTATGATAAACCACAATGGAAAAGAGTATGAAAAAGAATATATATATGTATAACTGAATCACTTTGCTGTACGACAGAAGGCAACACAACATGGTAAGTCAACCATACTTCAACTAAAAAAAAAATATTGAAAAGGCAGATGTCAGGACAGACTCAAGGTGAGGGCAGGGGATAAATAAACAAGAGTCACAAAGATCAGAAAGGATCTGTTGCTACAATTTAATGAGAGAGAGAGAATCAGCTGAACATGATTAGAAATGAGGAATAAAGGACACACGTTTTGAAGAACAATTCAGACACTGCAAGTGACTGGCAGGGTGTGGGAAACATGAACTCTACAGGTTCAAACCAGGGGCAGAGAGAATGGTCATTCCTTGGCTAAAAACAGGGCAGCTGGATGAGGGAGACAGTCCTGAAGAGAGAAGATCAGGATGATGGGGTGGGTGCCCGGAAGGTTGTTTGAGGTCAGAGTGAGACGTCTGTGTGTGAATATCCAGGCATCGCAGGCGGGCATAGCTGAAGCCGGGAATATGAAGAGAAGGACGTGAAGAGATTTGTCAAGGGAGAGACAGATACTCAAAGGGCTGGAGGAGGGAATAGGAAAGGATAGAGGGGGAGTTAAGGCAGGCAGCCCAGAGCCAGGGAGAGTGAGGAGGGAGTCCCGGCTAAAGGTGCCACACAATTGGGTTGGGTTACGGAGAGTAAGAATTGAGACAGCCATTGGATTTGTCAAGACAAGGAACTGGAGACCCTGGAGAGAGGAGAGAGGAGGGAGGTTTGGAGGAAGTTAAGGAGGGAATCTGTCCTGGATTTTATCTAGTGATGGACAGTGAGTGCACATTTCCATCCCTC
This sequence comes from Grampus griseus, assembly GCF_964374135.1. Classification (NCBI taxonomy): domain Eukaryota; kingdom Metazoa; phylum Chordata; class Mammalia; order Artiodactyla; family Delphinidae; genus Grampus; species Grampus griseus. The sequence continues at coordinate 7,201,930 of NC_139003.1, read as the reverse complement.
TTCTATCTCACTCCAGTACCACCGAGGCTGGACACCTGGAAAACGCACTTCCCAGCCTCCTGTGCCAGCAGTGGTCCACGTATAGTTTGTTTTCTGCCTGAGATGGACTGGAATGGGATCTGGAAATTATACAGGAGGTAGAAGCTCTTTTCCTCCTGCAATGGGGGGAGCAAACACCAAGTTGGACAGCTGTGCTTTGAGCAGCCATGCCCTGACCTCTAGGCAGCTTGGCATCCCTGGCTTTCTGGATCACGACTATGGCCGTGAACCTGAGGGCAGCAGTGGTCCCACTCCCTTCCTGTGCTGTCCAGACCTTCCCAGCTCCCTCGGCTAAAGTCCTTCTGCTTGAAATTCCTAGTGTGGCTTGTCTCCAAGTGTCAGAGGTTAGGCAGTGAGTGGAGGGATTTAGGAATCAGCCTGCGGAGTTGGGAGGACCCAAGGCGATCGTCATTTTTCGAGGTGGGGAAGACCATGCGTGTCTGCCGGTGGCAGGGGTGGGGGGAGGTTGAGGACGCACACAGGTGGAGGGTAAGTGGGGGACCCGTGGAGTCAGGGACCACCTCACTACAAATGCAAGGGAAATACACTTGAAACATACCTCCCACCAAGAAATAAGAGATTTGTGGGAGTTTTCTGATTACAAAAACAATACACATACACTATAGAAAAAAAAAAAAACCTGGAAAGGTGTTTGTTTGTTTTGAGTAAAAACAAACAAAACAATCATGCCCAGCCAAGCTCAAAGCCTTTGGCATCTTTCTTGCTGGTGTCTTTTCTTGGCACGTTACTCCTGGTTGGGGCTGAGTGAAAGCACTGGTGAGGTCGCCGTGTTGGCAGAAAAGCTCAGGTTTCCCTCTGGACTTAACCACAGCCCGGTACTCTATTTCATCCTCATAGGTTCAGGAACATTTTTGTCAGTCCCCGGAGAGGAAAGCAATAACGGTGCTCCCTGAGACGGGCATGTGAGCCAGAGTGCCAAGAGTTCCATCAACCATGGGAGCTCCAGAGGTCACTCGGACCAGAACGCCATTAACTATCACAGCAACAGCAAAATGATGCACTCATGGTGAGTGTGCTAGTCTCCTAGGGCTGCCATCAAAGTGCCACACACGGGGTGGACTGAAACAACAGAAATTTACTGTCTCAAAGTTCTGGAGACTGGAAGTCCAGCAGATGTCAGCAGGGCTGGGCTCTCGATAAGTCCCATAGAGGAGGGTCCTTCCTCGCCTCTTCCTGGCTTCTGGTGCTGGTTGGTCAGTTGACACTGGCCTTCCCTGCCTGCAGCTGCCCCTCTCCATTCTCTGCCTGTCATTGCATGGTGGTTGCCCCGTGTGTGTCTGGTCTTCATATGGTGTTGTCCCCACTTCTTATCAGGACACCAGTCATATTGGATTAGGGGGCAACCCAACTCCAGTTCGACCTCATCTTAACTAGACTAATTACATCTGCAATGACCCTGTTTGCAAATAAGGTCACATTCACAGGTACTGGAGTTAGGACTTCAACATATTATTTGGGGTTGGGGGACACATTTCAACCCATAACGGGGAGCCAGGAGCCCCAAGCAAGGTGAAGTTGCTGAATGACAAGTACAGAGGTCTGGTGGCCAGGCATCCTCTGCTGGTCAGCTCTTGGAGATTCACTGCCCACTCTGGGCTCCTCTGTTAGGCTCCAATCCAATCACAGTCTTTCCCCAAACAAGGAAGAGGACAGAGGCACACAAGATTCCACTCAGCTCATAACAACAGCCTGGTTCTGCTGCCCTAAGTTGACACTCGAATTTTTCCATCATACTATAAGATAGTTCCTTAGTTTATGCTAATTGATGGGTTAATTTCTAATTGGGTGATTTTCTCTGACTTCCCTCCTTCCAAGAGTTTAGAAGACACCTCACTGTTACCCCTAGGTACCACTGACATCCATAACTCTAGAATACAGTTGACAGACGGAAGATCAGTGTCAATGTCACATGCATGGCGAACGGCTGGCTTTTTCAAGGAAACCAGCTTTGCAGCCAAGACCCCGCGGACAGCGAGCTTTATCGTCTTTGCTCCGGTTGAAACTCTGAGCAAATCCGTTACTCAGAATGCCTTGGTTTCTTAACTGCAAGAGGATAACTTGTGTGATATGCACTCACAAGTCATTTTATACCGAAAGTGGTCAACTTTGAGTGGACCTGTTTTTTTGTTTGTTTGTTTGTTTTAAATAAAGAGACGAACTTTTTAGAACAGTTTGAGATTTACAGACCTATTGTGAATATAGTACAGAGAGTTTCCAGATACCCTGCACCCAGGGTCCCCTATTATTAACATCTTACATTGGTAGGGTACAGGTGTCACAATTAGTGAACCAATATTGATACAGTCTTATTGACTAAAGCTCTTACATTACTCAGTTTTCCCCTAACACCCTTCTTCTGGTCCGGGGTTCCATCCAGGACACCCCATTACATGTAGTCGTCATGTCTCCTTAGGCTCCCCTTGTCTGTAACAGTTTCTCAGTATCCCTGTTTTTGATGATCTCAACAGATTGGAGGATTGCTGAGCAGGTGTTTTGTAGAATGTCCCTTCATTGGGATTTGTCTGATGTTTTCCTCATAATTAGATCAGGGTTACGAGTTTTTGGAGAAAGACCTCCGAAGTGGCGTGCCATCATTATATTGTATCACGGTCACGTACTGTCACTATGACTTATCACTGTTGATTTAACCTTGATCACCTGACGGAGGTCGGGTTTGCCAGGTTTCTCCATGGAAAAGTTACTCTTTCTTCCTCTCCCTTTCCATACTGTCCTCTCCGGTGGAAAATCGAGTGGGCACATTTCTGAATGCTGTTTATATTTCAAACCTTGCATCGCTCTGGCGGCCTGACTTCCCTTGGTGATAACAACCCACGTCTGCGCACACACAGCACCTCCCACCCACACCCTCTCTGTTCGATGCTGCAGACACCTCTTCCATGCTCTTTCTCCTTTCCTGTGCACAGCTTGCTCTTGCATCTTGCCAGTAAGTCTGTATTGCACTTTGAATAAATACCCTCGTGACGCAAGATCATGGCAAGTTTCCGTGACCTGGGGTGATGAGGCTGTGAGTTGCTGAGGAAGGTTTGCTTGGTTTGTTTAGTGCTATCAGATGTGACACAGGTAGCAGCTAATTAGCACATCAATCGTCTGTAGCGTAATTATCACCTCAGTTAAAACATCAGAGCCTGCTAGCAAGTATCATTAAGTTTAAATTGGATCCCTGGGCAATGTTCTAATTACAATATTTGAATTTTTTAAATGAACTTGTAGAAAGATTAGTTTCATGCTGTACTTAGTGATTTCTTCCTATCGGACAGGAATATGTACAATGTACCCTTGAAGTAAATGATCATTCTTTCCTTGTAGCACTAAGGTGAGCTTATGAGTACGATTAATTAAGGTAATTACATCTTGCTTCTTACTAGAATATATTAGATTCTAATTATTATGTAGTATAGTATATATAATATCTAATATATAATAATATATTCATAAATATATTTAAATATTTATACATTTATAGGTAAGTATAATATATTACATAGAATTATTTTGTTATATGTTTCATATTATATCTTATATTCTATATAATTTATTATAACATTCTATATTATATTATACATTCTTATTGGAAAATATATATACATGTATATACATATATACAATATCGTCTTGGTTGAAAATCTGAAAGTGAGGAATGGAAGATGTCATTTCAGAGCAAGGTTAGATTACACTATGCAAAATAGCAAAGGTACATAGGATATGAAAGAAATCAGCCTACAGGGAAGTCATATTTTAATTAAAATATAAAACGTAATCCTTGGTATTGGCCCTATGCTTTTTAGGTTCTTGCTGTGCAGGCGTGGCAAACAGGGAGAGCCTGTTGAGAATGCGAGCCTTTCCAGGATGACCTTCCCCATGGCCACAGTGTATGGCTGGGCAGGCTGTGCACTGCACAACTCCAGGGGGTGCCATTCATACAGAGACTATAGTATAGACTATACTGAGATGCTCCAGGAGTTATACTATGAGGCTCTGGATCTCCCATAAATTGTGCATGCAACAGGGAGTTTTTCTGAACACTTTCCTCATTCTCTCTTCCTTTTTTCCATTCATGGTACTCATGGGTTATTAAGATTTAATGATTTACCCATCTGGTATGGAATCTATTTGGATCATCCACACCTGAGGAGGGCAGTCTGACCATCTACCATCATTTGATTCTTTTGCACTACATCTTTGTTTTCAATCACTCAACAAATAGGTATCAGTATTTCAGTCTATGCCTCCCCGTGGGCTATCCTTCTCTTATTTTGAAGAGCAGACGTGGAGAATCTTTTATCTCCTGCAATCTACTGACCCACAAAGCATATCAAGGTCTGCCAAAATAAAGAACCACTTAAATTCACACTGGAAACTTCTACATAGGTGTTCACAGCAGTATTAGTATAAGAGTAAAACCCAAATGTCCACCAACTGCTGAATACAGAAACGAAATGCGGTATGTCCATACAGTGGAATATCATTCTGCCATAGAAAGGAATGGATTGCCGATGCCTGACACAGCATGGCAGAACCTTGAAAACAGTGAAAGAAGCCAGACACAAAGCCTATATATTGCATGATTACGTTTATATGAATGTTCAGAATAGGCAAATCTATAGAGACAGTAGATTCATGGTTGCCAAGGAGTAGGGGGAGTGACCACTAGTAAATATGGGGGGTTTGGGGGGAAGGGTGGAAAATGATGATGTTCTAAAATTAGATAGTGGTGATGTTGCGTAACTCCATGAATACACTACAATGGCCTGAATTGTACACGTTAAAAGGATGAATTTTATGGTGTGTGAATATGTCAATAAAGCCATAATGAAGACTTTTAAATCATATCGGAATCACATAACTTTAGAGATGCATTTTAGAGGGCTCTAGACCAATTCCTCCTTTTACATTTGAGGAAAATAAGGTTCTAAAGCAGTTGATTGCCAACAGTCACAATATGTTGATTGCTGCCTTGTGATTAAATTGTTAGGGAGAAGGTGTTTTTGTGAGGGTCCCAATTACATATAAGTGGCTACCGGTGTATCCAGGAGATGGTCCTCACAGCAAATTACATTTCACAATTGAAAGCGCGGGTTTGGACTTCCCTGATGGCGCAGTGGTTGAGAGTCCGCCTGCTGATGCAGGGCATATGGGTTCGTGCCCCGGTCCGGGAAGATCCCACATGCCGCGGAGCGGCTGGGCCCTTGAGCCATGGCCGCGGAGCCTGCACGTCCAGAGCCTGTGCTCCGCAACGGGAGAGGCCACAACAGTGAGAGGCCCGCGTACCGGGGAAAAAAAAAAAAAAAAAGGATCCTAGATGGACCTAGAGATGATCATACTAAGTGAAATAAGACAGAGAAAGACAAATATCATATGATATCACTTATATGTGGAGCCTAAAAATACTGATACAGATGAACTATTTACAAAACAGAAACAGACTCACAAACATAGAAAACAAACTTACGGTTACCAAAGGGGAAAGTGGGGTGAGGGATAAATAAGGAGTTTGGGATTAGCAGATACAGACTACTATATATAAAATAGATAGACGACAAGGTCCTACTGTATAGCACAGGGAACTATATTCAGTACCTTGTAATAAATAATAATGGAAAAGAATCTAACATATATATGAATCACTTTGCTGTATACCAGAAACTAACACAACATTGTAAATCAACTACACTTCAATTTTTTAAAGAAAGGATCATAGACCTAAATGCAAAACTATAAAAGTCCTAGAGGATAACACAGGGAAAAAATCTAGGTGACCTTAAGGATGGTGATGACTTTTTAGACACAACATCAAAGGGCATGATCCATGAAACAAACCATTGATAAGCTGGACTTCATTAAAGTTAATAACTTCTGCTCTGGGAAAGACACTATCAAGAGAATGAGGAGACCAGCCATAGGCTAGGAGAAAATATTTGCAAAAGACATTCATCTGATAAAGGACTCCTATTCAAAGTCCAACTCTTAAAGTCCAGCAATAAGCAAACAATTCAATTTTTAAATGGGCAAAAGACCCAAACAGACACCTCACCAAAGAAGATATACACATGGCAAATAAGCATATATGAAAAGATGCTCAACGTCATACGTCATTAGAGAATTGCAAATTAAAACAGCAAGGCACTACTACACACCTGTTAGAATGGTCCAAATCCAAAACACTGACAACACCAAATGCTGGTGAAGATGTGAAGCAACAGGAATTCTCATTCACTGCTGGTGGGAATGCAAAATGGTACATCAACTTTGGAAGAGTTTGGCAATTACTTTTTTCTTTTTTTGGCAATTTCTTACAAAAATAAACATACTCTAACTATGTGATCCAACATCATGCTCCTTGGTATTTATCCAAAGGAGCTGAAAACTGATGTCCACACAAAAACCTGCACACAGATGTTTATAGCAGCTTTATTCATAATTGTCAAAACTTGGAAAATGTCCCTCTGTAGGTAAATGGATAAACTGTGGCATATTCAAACAATGAAATATTAGTCAGCACTGAAAAGAAATAAGCTATCAAGCCATGAAAAGCCATGGAAGAAACTTAAAGGCATATTACTAAGGGAGAGAAGCCAATGTGAAAGTCTATATGCTGTATAATTCCAACTATACGTCATTCTGGAAAGGCAAGACTATGGAGACAGTAAAAGGATCACTGGTTGCCAGGAGTTAGGCGGGAGGGAGGGATGAATACTGGAGCACAGAGGGTTTTTAGGGCAGTGAAACGACTCTGTATATTATAATGATTGATACATGTCATTAAACATTTATCCCAAACCATGGAACATACAACACCAAGAGTGAACCCTAATGCAAACTATGGACTTTGGGTGATAATGATGTGTAAATTTGTGGGTTGTAACAAATGTACCACTCTGGTTCAGGATGTTGATAGTGTTGGGAGGCTGTACCTATGTGGTCGCAGCCAGTCCATGGGAAATCTCTGTATATACTGCTCAATTTTGCTGTGAACTTAAAACTGCCTTAAAAATAAAGTCTATTTTAAAAAGGGGGAAGAAAACCCAAAACACCAGAGAACAGTGATTCTTCAGGAAAAAGTACGTTACTTGAGTTACTTCATTGTATGTCACCTCTTGGAATTTTCATTTATTTAAAGTTTAATTGAAAATTAAATTAATTTAAATAAAATTTAAAGTTTAATTTCAAATAAATTGATTTAAATTGGTTTTAAATTTGAATTTGTTTAATATAAAATTTTAAACACACTATTTAAAGTAGGGACACAGCGGGAACTGCACCGTATAATATTTGTATTTGGTAAGTGCAAATCTTAATTCATACATGAACTTATCTTACTGAATTTGGCAAAATCTTTAAAATGGACATTTCTTCCTTTTTTCAAATTGTTAATTGCTTGTTTTACAGCTAAAGGACGAATAGAGGAAACAGTGATTATTACATGAGTATTACTGAAAATAATTTTGACGCACAGAGAGAAGTGTTCAATATGACCTGCTCCGGGGGTCCAGTAGTTGGTCCCTGATACTGAACCTGACAGTGGTGACTTGCCCCAAAGCTGCCCTGCGCGCCCAGCTCTCACTGTTCGCTTCTGTACGACAAGACCCCCTCCCGCCCTCCTCAAAGCTACGGGGAAAAGGACTTGCACTTTGAAAAGACCGTGCAGCCAGTGGTGCGGGGCTGGAGGTCCAGGACCCTGGGGCCGCTCTGCGGGAGAAAAGCCAGGCAAGTTCCCAGCCCCGGTCTCCTGCCCCCAGTTACCACGCGCCTTATTTCTCCCAGGCATCATTTTTTAAAACTCACTGCTAATTAAACACATTTTTTGTTTTAGCCGCCAGGGACGAAATTCACTGTTTCCCCTTCTGTGAGGACAGGGACCCCCCCCCCATCTCCCTCCCGGAGAGCAGACGGTCCCCATTTCTCCTAAAAACAAAAGCCCTTGCGGAGAACAGGAGGCAACGACCACGGAGACTGCGGGGCGCAGCGCGCCGGGAGCTCCCCGCCGCCCGGGTAGGAGGTCGGGAGCCCGGGGCGGCTCGGCTTCCTGGCCGAAGACCCCGGCTCGGGAGGGTGAAGCCCCGCAGTGCGTCCCGGGCGATTTCCCTGTATCCCAGCCCGAGACGCGGGGCGTGGGGTCCGGGAAGCGGAACCTACCCGCGCGAGGCCGCCCCACGCAAATGTCCCGGCCCTTTGAGACTTAAGACAAACCAGGGGGCTCCCCACGCTTCACAGACCCGCCAGGACCCACCTTCGCGGTTCGGCGCCTTGGCCGCGGCTCGTTTTGCATGCAAATCACCCACAATGCTCTAGCAGGGCCGCCTGGAGCTGTTTGCATTCCACTGAAGAGGAAAGCCTCCTTTCTTGACGAAGTTCATATGCTTAATGGTTTTATGTTTTAAATATACGGTTGATATATGAGGTGTATGTTTGTGCGTTTAAAAAGAACCCCTCTCCCCCGTGTCTATAGATAATCACCATAACCGTAGAAGGAATAGAATTCTAGAGCTTTATATAAGCAGCGGTGGAAACTCTTGTATCGGCTGGTCCGCGTGCAGTGGTGTTTACAATTAATTGATCACAGCCAGTTACAGATTTCTTTGTTCCTTCTCCACTCCCACTGCTTCACTTGACTAGCCTTTTATACCGCCTGAGGGAAATGGAGAATTAGTCTTAAAAGATTTTCTTTTTCTCTTTGTTTTTTTTTTATCTTACAGGACAGCCAAATACTAAGTCCGTTTCTTAAACACACCATAAAATGCACTGTGCACGCCCGTCTGCCGGCGAGGATGACTAATGGACCGCAACAGATGCCCCGTTCATGAGTCTGCAGGGAGGACGCCGGAAAACAGGTCCCTTGTCTCCGGATTGTTCCTTGAGAAAAAGGAGAGCCAGAGGTTTGGGTGCCTGAGGTGTGAAGGAGAGAGAGCAAGAGGTTCATTGTACTGGCTTAAGCCCGGGGTCCACTAACATTTGCTTTTCTAAGAAAACGTAAAGATTTGGGTATTGGGGTGGGAAATGCGGGCTTTTGCAAAATCAAGGATATTTTGGCTTCAAACTGTGGTGTCTGCAATGATAGCAGGATACCTTGCAATACTGGGGGTATACTTATATACTAAGACTTGTTATCTGAAATTCAAATTCGACTAGGCATCTTGTATTTTATCTGGCAACCCTATCTTAGTCGCACAAGTCTTACAAAAGAACTAACCCCAAACTCTTTCCTTTCTCGAGTTATTGTATGAATCTAGGCTGGCCTCATTGTTTCGTTGGCCATTCATTATTGCTTTGCAGTTACTATCACATGGTTAGGAATCTTCTGGAGACAGGATACATATGTCATCGAGACTGATGGGATTGTGGAGTCCCCTCACCTGTGGAATGAGAGCTTCCTAAGGTCGGAGAAACTGACTCTGCTCTCAAGTTTCTTAGCTTCTTCATGTCCATGTCACACTATTCCATCAAGTACTTACCTCTCTCCCTCTCTCCTTGTCCGTCTGTCTCATTTATTATCTGTCCATGTATCTACCTATCTTTTTTTTTAATTTTTCATTTTTTTGCAGTGCTTCTATTGACCAGGACACCACAGCAATTGGTTTCATGGATTTATTGCCATTGTTTTGTTGTCCATTTTTCATCATGCGGTGGCAGGGAGAACTCTTGAAGAAGAAAGATAGGATTTTTCTGGTCCTGCAAGTCATGAACTATGAACTCTGGCTGACCTTGAGCTGCCCGTGTGACCTCTCAGAAATTCAGTTTCCTCATTTGTAAAATGATAATGTCTGCCATCTCTCCTGACTGGGTTGCAAAGAATATTAAATAAAACAAATAATATTTGAAGATACCTTGCACCTTATAAAATACAAAACAAACGAAAGGGTTTTCTTTGGCACATACAGAACATTGACTGTGGCCATCGGCTGTTATTCTCTTGCAAGATCGCTTATTATCATTATTTCTCAGATACAACAGTCGTGTGTCAACTGCTGGTGTGTGATCATAGCATCATCAATTGGCTTGAACAGTCCACTGTGATTAAGGCGGTTCGCCTTCTAAGGGTATGCCCATTACAGAGGGCTGGGCACAGGATCCAGACTGAGAACCCACACAGGGAACCCTGGCTTCCTGACAGTAGTACTCCTAACACCGCCTTACCTCTCTGTGAGGTCAACTAAACAAGATGGTTCTAGTGGAAGCGCCAGAGAAATCCAACGTGTTCTCAATGCACCTTGGGTCGCCTCCACTTATAAGGACAAACCAAATAGTCTCCTTTATTATACACACATCTGTGACAGTTACACAGTACTATGCCTTGCTTCCGATGCTGTTAGGAAATTACATTTCCATCTAGCAAAGGGCTAGGAAGATCACTGTTATGACCCCCAGTTTCAGATGGAAGAAGAGGGCTGAATGGCTTTCTCAAGGTTACACGAGAGAGTAAAGGCAAAACCAAGATGAGAAACTGGCTCCAAGGCCCCACCCAGGAGTCCCACAATATACTCTGCCCTTCTCCCATTCTCTTCTCTATTTCCAGACTCTTGGACTTGGTTTTTCCTCCTCCAACATGTTTTGAGAATGTTCATATCTCTATCTTCAGAACTTAACAGTATTGTTGACTTTGAAATGTCTCTTAATTTTGTCTATTAAGTGTTGTGACTATTATCAAATATTAATCTCTCATCCTGTTGATATTCAAAACACTTAAAAATCCTTACATATCTTTAAAGATGATTTCCTCTTTTTTGCAAATGATTTAAAGAATGTAAAAATTAAATAAAACCCCACTCCACTAAAAAGTGGGAAAAATAAAATCCTTATTCACCCCCACCCCCACCCCATTACCCCATTTCCTTTCCTTGACCTCTTAGAATATATACTATCTTTACTATATCTATATGTGTGTGTTGGGGCAGAGGAGGATTCTGTGATGGGTTTCCCCAAATTTATTGTTAGCTTCTTCAGAGAAAGGGCTATTCTAAAACTCTTTTCTGTATTTCCACCTCTTATCTCAGTGATAAGATAGTGTTAACTTTCAAATTTTTCACATTAAGATAAAAGCAAGAGCAACATATTTAACACCTAGAAGGGGGGGCAGCTGTACAAAAGACTAGTCAAGTGCAGTAGTGAGAAGGGGGGAAAGAGTAGAACGAGGAGTTCGATCTGTTACTGACTGTGAACAATCAATTGAGATAACTCACTACCTTCGGACCAGCCGATTCTCAAGCTGGCTGCGTACAGAATTTAAAGCCCAGGGAACTGTTCATTTTTACCTTATGGTGATATTCCAGTTGGCGTTTATGAATGACAACATTTACAGTATGTATGACATGCATCCCCTAACGATTTCCCCCAAGCACCTATTTATCAATAAATAGAATAAATGTATTTAACAACAAGAATCAGAAGCACTGCTGAGCACCCTGGGAAAGAGACATGCAAAATTAGCATCTCGTCACTAGGGCGTCTCTCCTCAGTCCGGTTTTTCTGGAGAGACTCCGCAGGTTCCGGGAGAGCTGTCCGTTCAGCGCTGACCTCCTCTGTCTATTTACCACATGTGACCCTCGAGACAGCTCAGTGAGGTCTGGAGAAAACTCTGTGAGTCAGAGCAGATAAAGTCTTGCGCTTCTCCACATCTGTAAACCCCGGCAGAGCCCCGCAACCCCGGAAGCAGCGCTCTCACATGTTGGAGTCGGCTCCCTTCCGAAGGGCGGAGGGGCCTCCTCATTGCTCAAGATCTGCTCCTCTTTAAATCCCAACTGATAAAAAAACAGAAACCACCACAGGAACGGGAAGATGAGTCACCTGAGACACTCAAACATCTTGGATGCTTCTGAGAATTTCAAAATTTAAAGAGACAAAAGACAGAAGCTGAAAGTCAGAAAGGAAGATGACTTTAAGCGAAGGCAAGAGGAACAGATTTCTGTAAAAGCATCAGAGAGACAAAGCTCAGAGAGACCTGAGGTTCACCCCCAATGCAAAGAATAGCAAAAGGACTGCAGGGCTGTGTCTGGGGCAGCCAGGTCAGGAATATTCCCGGGCAGAGGGGCAGCAGAGTTCTCAGCAGGAAGGCCACAGCAGGAGGGCAGGCAGCTGCCCCTTTGGGAGTTCACATCTTCAGGCCCAGACCAAACACACCTGTTACCCCTGATGTGAAAGCAGAATTGCTGGATGCCTGTCTGACTCCCGCTCGTGCCTAGCCCAGTGCCTGGCACATGGCAGGTGCTCAATAAATGTTGAGTGAATGAGTGAGTGAAAGAGATTAAGGAAAATGAACAATGCCAGAAAACCAGACACAAGCAAATGTCCTAATTTTCAAGAGGGGGAAAATGAGAGTAAAATGTTCATACATTACAATCTGTAAATAGATGTTGCTCTCCAGTAAAATTCTAGAATGGATTATTTAGGAGGTGGATGTGTACTGGGAGCCAATTTGAAATTAACAAGAAAAAGTCACACATCAAAATAACTTAATTTCTTTTTGTTTCTAATTGCACGGCTTGACTAAATTGTTTCCATCTCTTCTTATGCCTTTATGTGGGCTGGAAGTCCACTCGACAACAGGCTCAGAGGCTGCTGCTGGGGACTGAGGCCATCCTGGGAGAGGGGTGTCTCTGGTGCTGTCCCATGGGGCTGTTTCTTGGCCAGACCCTGTCTAACCTGTTTTCATCATTCACGTGAATGAAACACCAAAGGCAGCTATTCACCTTTACTGAAGACACATTAGGTGATATGCTGTGAGAATCAGGAAGGCACCAGAGATGGACAGCGTGGACTCATATCACATTATCTGGGCTTGAGTCCTAGTTTTCACCACCTACTAGCCATGTGTCTTTGGGCAAGTTGCTTACCTTGCTTGAGCATCAGTTTCTCCACCTTTAAAATGGGCATAATCAGAGTATCTATCTTGTAGGAGGTTGGGAGAATTAAGTGAGAAGCCGTGGAGAGAGTTCACTCGGGCACATTAAAAAGTCCTGTAAGAAGGTTAGCTCTCAATGTTCAGAAACATTTTCCCAGGCTGAACAGATACAATCTAATGAGAAACTAATAGATACAAACTAACAAGACAACAGATACAAATTAACAGCTGAAGTTTCCCTTCTCAGTTAAAAACAAAAAGAAAATCGGAGCAGGTACCAGATAAGAGAATCTCACAAAGTAAAAATACAAATCCGAGTGTCCCCCTGAGGCATGCTCTGGTCAGGTGGTACCCAGAGCCCAGGGCTCATTTTTTTTAAATTTAATTTTTATTTTTTAAATCGAAGTATATTTGATGTACAATATTATATGTTACAGGTGTACGGTATAGTGATTCACAATTTTTAAAGGTTATACTCCATTGATATTTATTATAAAATATTGGCTATATTCCCCGTGTTGTACAGTATATCCTTGTAGCTTATTTTATACCTAATAATTTGTACCTCTTAATCCCAGGGCTCCGTTTTTAAAAAGACATTGGCAAACTAGAGTGTACCCAGGGGAAAGTGACCGAGGTGGTGACATACATTTCCTCATACTTTCTTGACTTTGCAAAAATGCTTTCAACTAACAGTATCCCATTAGCTTTGGTCTTCGTGACAATCCTGTGAAGGGAGTAGGATTGACAATATTTTTTCTAGTTTTCTAGCTGAGAAAAATGGGGCTGGAAGTGGATGGGGAGTTTGCCCTGTTAGTAAGCTCAGTGGCCCCAGACAAGTCTGGAGGGAGGGAGTCTCCGATTCCAGGTCCAGCTCGATCCCCAATGTCCACCATACTCCCTGCTTCCTGTCACCCCAGTGTCGAGGGGACCCTGGCTCCCCTGGCCCAGCTGGCTCAGAACCCTCCCCTGGGGCTCCCGTAGCCCTGGCGGACAGCCCTGCAGAAGGCGGAGGCGGCTTGGGGGCTGTCTGCCAAGGCTCGTGCCCCCTTAACACTTGGACTTGTGGGCCTGGTCAACCACATGAGGTGCACACAGTGCAGCCTGCAGGCCCTTCCTTCCCAGGAGGCCGTGTCCGCGGGCTGGACCAGGCAGGGCCCATCTGCAGGGGCGCATCTGCGAGGGTGATACAGGGTTGCTTCTTAATGTTAAAGTAGACAATGGAGGTACCTTGTTGAAAACCTTTTTGACTGTGTCTGTCTTGAAGTTCAACTTAATTTAATCAATTAAGTTATGGCAAAGAGAAGACAGTTTGCCCTGATTTTTATCAAAGATGCCTCTCCAGGGCTTCCCTGGTGGCGCAGTGGTTGGGAGTCCGCCTGCTGATGCAGGGGACATGGGTTCGTGCCCTGGTGCGGGAGGATCCCACATGTCGCGGAGTGGCTGGGCCCGTGAGCCATGGCCGCTGGGCCTGCGCGTCCGGAGCCTGTGCTCCGCAACGGGAGAGGCCACAACAGTGAGAGGCCCGCGTACCGCAAAAAAAAAGTAATTAATTAATTTTAAAAAGATGCCTCTCCAAACAGTCCTAAAATGCTTTATGAAAGCAGGATTTTCCCTTTTTCCTGTCTTTTTTTCTTGTCTTTTTTTCCCCATCTATGTGCCCTCCCAGGCCAGGTGAATTCTCTCAACCTTTTCTTCCCTCCCTTCACTCAAAACCTATCTGTGGTGGGTCCCATCTTTGCCACCTCTCTCTCCCTCCCCCCTCACTTTCCAAGATGGGGCCCACCATCCAGCAAGATTATTTGTCCCGACAGGCAAGTAGTCGGGAGCCTGCGGTCACCACCACACACCTTCCCAGGTTCCTGGTTTTTCAAAGCCCCAAACCTGGGGCACTGAGGTCAGGAGACCTCCCTCACCGGGTCTCAGAGTTCAGGGAGGGCACAGCATCGACCCTCGTGTCTGAGCTGCTCTCAGCCTGCTCACATGTTACAGCCCTGGATCATGGGGAAATAGACAGGGAACCAGAACAAACAAACAAAAAAACCTGTGGGAATGACACTGAAAATTGTATGAATACCAGAAACCTGGGTAGAGAGAAATCATGTGTCTCTTGACTCACTGACATTCACCTGGGGAGTTAGCTGAAAATCAAACGTCTCCCTTCTTTAGTCCCTCCTGCCTTTGAATTGTGAAAATAAAACTAAACAACAATTTTTTTTAATGAAATAGAAGACACCCCAGGCAGGATTTCCACAGTCCCATGGGGGGGTCCGTCTGCCTTTGCACCCATCTGATGAGCTCCTGGGGTCTGAGTGGCCCACTGCACGAGGACTGTGCACAGTCAGACCAATAATACTGGTTGTCTTAGTCGGCTCAGGAGCTATAAGAAAACACCACAGACTGGGTGCTTAAACAACAGACAGGTATAACTCACAGTCTGGAGGCTGGAGGTCTAAGATCAAAGTGCTAATCAATTCAGTTCTTGGTGAGGACCCCCTTCCTGGCTTGTAGACGGCCACCTTCTTGCTATGTCCTTACGTGGGCTTTCCTTGGTGAGTGCACATGGAGAGGAGGCTCTGGCCTCTCTCTTCTTATGAGGACACTAATCCCACCATGGCAGCCGCACCCTCAGGACCACATCTAAACCTAATTACCTCCCAAAGGCCCCACTCCCAAATGCCATCACATTGGGAGGTAGCGTTTCAACATAGAGAGGTCGGGGGGAAACATTCAATCCATAACACTGGTATCCAGTTGGATTTGCTTTTTCTGTCCAGATAGCTGTAAAGGCTGGCGTGGTCCCAGGAGCGGGAATGGGCCCATCCAGGCGCTCCCTGCTCAGGCCCCTGAGATTGCAGCCCTCAGCCACTCAGAGCACGTAACTGACACTCCCAGGCCACAGCTGGAACACTGGGTCCCAACCAGGAGGCCCTTCCTCCCCGAGAATCTGTGTCCATGGGTTGGCAGCTTCTTGCTTAATCCCTCAAAACATGAAGGGCCTGCTTTCCCCCCAGTCCTACTCAAGGTGCTGCCACCTGCCGACCTGGTGACACCGGTGGGCACGGGGATAGGAATTTTCAGCGACTTCGGTGACTCCCTGGCGCTCCCTAGGACGCTGTACACCCCGCCCCCTCCATCCCGGGCAGCCCTTCCTAACCCACACAGGAGAATTAAAAACCCATAAAAATTGCCCTCCTTAGACTTCTCTGGAATTTGAACGGACTCGGGCTGGCCTTAAACACCTCCTTTTCACAAGCCCGGCTTCTGAGTCTTCTCTCCCTCACACGTTTCATCCTTTTTATAGGAAGGCCCTCTCCTTTGCCCCCGCATATGTCTTCCTTAAAAACAGAGCCTCATAGGGCTGGAGGGAAGGGCCACAGGTGCCAGCTTGGATGAACGGGGCCCCCTTGAGAGGTTCATGGGAGGACACTGCCCTCCCTCCAGCCTGGCCCTGCTCATACCATCGCGCCTCCTTTGGGGAAGTTTTCTCAAAGCCTTTCCGAAGAGCCAGGCCCACCTTTCTCTGACCTCCTATGTGGCAAGTGTGCTTGTAAAAGCCCTTTCTGAAAGCAACAGGCTCCTTCTTCACACCTTTGGTTTTCAGACCCAGAGGAGGGGAGCCAGGAAGGAGGGGCTGAGGGGTAGGCAGAGACCCCAATCTGATCAGCTCCTTCAGTCTGCAGGGCCCCGTGAGGGGGCGGAGCCTGGCAGCCACGAGGTCAGAGGATCAGGAGCCTGAGACTGGGCTAATTCAGCAATGACATCGCAAGGCGCTGAAACAGAATCACTGACGGTAGCTCCGGACCCTTCGCGGTTTTGAATGATTGGAAGTGCCCTAGGCCAGGCCCGCCTCTTCTCTGGGCCTCAGTTTCCTAAAAAGGCAGGAGTTAGAAGTGCCGAGGCTCTGGTGGGAACAGCAGAAGTGGGTGGGCTTGCCTCCAGCTAATCCCGCCCCCAGGGACCTTCCCTGACCTATAAATCAGCCTTGGGGTGACCAAAAGGCAGTTGGGTGTGCTTCCGGGGCAGGTCAGAGAAATAATAGGAAGGACTTTGACAAGTACAGCCGCGCTGGGCATGTGCTGAGGTAATCCATGAAAGGCAGCACTTCTGACCGGCCAGGTGGCCATTGTCATGTTCAAATGCCGTTGAAGCACAGACCATGTTGTGCGGCTGGCAACCCACCCAAACCCTAAGAACTCAGCCCAAATCCCACCACCAGACTCAACTCTTCAGCTTTTCTAAAAGAACTCGAGTTTTAAGCCTTTGTTACACTCAGGGCATCCTCTGTGCTAGTGATTTCTTGTGATTATAAAACCATCAGAGAGGCTTCCCTGGTGGCGTAGTGGTTGAGCGTCCGCCTGCCGATGCACGGGACACGGGTTCGTGCCCCGGTCCGCGAAATATCCCACATGCCGCGGAGCGGCTGGGCCCGTGAGCCATGACCACTAAGCCTGCGCGTCCGGAAGGCTCCGCAACGGGAGAAGCTGCAACAGTGAGAGGCCCGCGTACCGAAAGAAAAAAAAAAAAATTTTTTTTTGTGGGGGGGGGGTAGGATTTATTTAGATCTGCAGTTTCTAACCAAGCCCAGCCCTCAGATGCCTTTTCTTTGGCCCACACAGTATTGATACGATAATCTGAATTAGACTCGACACTTAAAAATTAGGGGATTTCACATTTAAAATGTCTGGCTTTTCTTGAAAAATCAGAATGGCAACAGCAGGCCCAGAGTCCTACAGGCAGCAAGCGCCCCCTTCAGGTGAGACACGGAATCTCAGGTGTGCCCTGGTCACCACCACTCCCTATCGCCCGCATCCAGCCCCTTCATGCACGCAACTTACCACCCAGGTCCCTTGAACACTGGACTTTTCAACCTCTGAGCTCGAAGGCCTTTTAAGTCTCTAGAGGCATCAGTTTTCAATCCAACCTGAGCTGAGCTCACACTTCTTTTTTTGAGAAACGCCAGAAGGAACAGACAGAAGCTCGTTTTCCACATTTCTTCTCCCAGCCACAGCCACTGCTTTCTAAAAGGCCCTCTCTCAGTCTTTGCCAACAAGTGGTCCTTTGTCCTTTCTCTGCCCCAGTATCTCCGTAATCTAAGGTGGGAACACGACGATTTAGAGAACCGTGCTCATTCTGTCTGGGGCTGACTCCGAAGGGGGAGGTAAGGGCAGCGGAGCCCTTCCCTGCCTGGCCCTCAAGCCTCTGAGGTTCTCCACCGGTTCACTCAAATGGTGTTTCATTCTGGGCTCGCCCTGGGTGCTCCCAAATCTCACTTCAGCTTTCCCAAGTCCGGTGCTTAGCACAGCTGGCCAAGGGCCATGTGGGTAACAGGACAGACTTACAGTAGGAGCGATGCTTTACCATAGTACAGGTGCCAGAGAATTCATTTTCAGTACCTCTGATTCGTCATAATAGGAATCAAGGAGACACAGTAATGTGCCTCTCAGGGTTTAATTCCTTTGCTCCAGCTGAAGGCTCTTCTGAAGATGGGGGGAAATACACCTGTAACGTTGCTACTGATGTGCACCGAGATGGGCTCAAGGGTCAGGCTTGTCCTTGGGCTCCTGGAGCACTTCCTGGCCCACATCCCTCACCCTAGGGTGGGTCCACATTGAGGAGGATGGATACAGAAGAGAAGGAAGGCACCAGTACTTCCTCGGGACCTGGGGAACGAGCCAAGGGCTCACGTATTCTCGTAAAATGCACTAACAAGGCTTGGCACTAGGAGAGGGCGTCAAGGTGGAGCCCTGAGGATCCGCGCAGGAGAGAAGCCAGGGCAAGTTCCACCTGCTCCTGGAGTCTCCAGCACGCTGGTGCCTTACAGGCTCCAAGCTTCTTCAACAAGAACCCCATTGAAGCATCTTTTAGTTCCAGTATTTCCCAAGCCAAATTACCAACAGAATCCAACGTTAATGAAGCATGTATTAGTCTCCTTCATGAGTGTTCTGCCAACACACCTTGGGAGATGCTGCTGTAGAAACAACACTGGTTCTGAGTTCTCGTTCTGGCTTCTCAGTTTACTGTGTGACTTCGGGCAAATTATTGTCTCTCTGATCTCCACCTCCTTTATTATGTGATGGAGGTCATAATACCTGACCTGCCTATGTTTCAGGTGAAATGTGATCATATTTGGAAGGTTTTGAAATCAGAAAGTACGCAGCAACCCTGCCGATCTGATTCCCTAGGCCAGAATTAGGGTTCAGGAATCTGTTTTATACACACACAGACCCACACCCTCCCATTTGGGGTCTACCTGTGTCTGATCTATGGTTCCATCCTGGCCCATCAGAACAGGCGGGAGAGACAGAGAGAGAAGCAGTTCCAATAAAAAGGGGAGAGGCCTCAGATTTCGCGTCTCAGGGTGGCTGACGTTCTGTGCGGAAACCCGTGCACACATTACTGCATTGGATCCTTACGAATACCCTGCGAAGGAGGCTGTGTCTCTACCTTACAGACAGGAAAACAAACTCTGAGAGGAGTTAAGTAACTTATAAAGCCACACAGCCTGAGGGCAGTCAGCCTGGGTTGCAGCTTTGATGACTCAGAACGGATGCTGGGTCCCGGGCACCTAGAAGGCACGCGGCCAAGGCACCGATCATCAATCTTATAAGACTTGCTACTGTTTCCTCCGTCCGGACCTCGCCAGTTTCCGTACCTACTAGACACACCACCAAGACAGCGACCATCGAACATTCCTCAAACTCGTGCAAAACACGTGACCCAAGAGATCTCTCGTCGTTTTTTTTTCCTGAAACTGGGACAGTTGTGGGGAAAAAAGAGGTGACAGAAGTGCTCTAGTTGACATTTAAGAGACAAAACTACAAGGCAGGCAGTGCTGATGATTCAAACGGACCAACTGCAAAAAGATGTTTGAGAAAATTGGGGGATCTGGACTGGGTACTGAGGAATTACGGCTTATTTTGGTGGCTGTGAAAAGGCGCCGAGGCCCTGTAGGACAATGCGTTCTCCAGTGCAGGGGTGAAACGACGTCTTGGCTGTCATAGGGGTGGGGGGTGCGGGGTGGGGGGACATGAGGGACTTCCCTGGTGGCCCAGTGGTTAAGACTCTGTGCTTCCAATGCAGGGGACACAGGTTCGATCCCTGGTCGGGGAACTAAGACCCCACATGCACTGGGTGTGGCCAAAAAACGGGGGGATATGAAAATGTAGCAAAATTTTGGTAATTGTTTTAGGTGAATGATGAGTAAAGGGCACCGAGTAGCCAATTCTCTCCGTTTTTGTGGATGCTTGAGATGTTTCATAATTAAATAACAAAAAGTTGATTCAGACACTGGATGTGATACCAGTCTTCTTGCGTCCACTCACCCACCCTCAACCTCCCATCAGCGCCGGCTCCTGCAGACCCCTTAACCGCTAAAGCCCACTCAGTACTCAAAATGCAGCCCACCCTCCTTTGCAGCCGGCCCTGGCTCCCCTGCTACTAGACTGCGCTGTCTACAAGGGAGATGCAATGGCACAACTGGGGTGGGGGAGCAGCACACCCCAGGTTCGCATTTGCAGACACATGCCCCCTTCCTTTCTTCAGCTGTAAAGTGAGCACAAGAGCACCTACCTTGCAGATCACTTGCACTGGGATAATCCAGCAAACTGCTGGACACAGGGTCTGGCTTTTGCTAAATGCCCAATAAATGTTACCTGTCACTCCCATGATTAATCAATCTGATCGCAGCACTTCCCTGCTTAAAACCATCAGGGGTTCCCTGCAAAGTTCTAGGACAAGGTCAAACTCCTGACTTAGGGCACCCGCCTCTTCCAGGTCCAGCTCCACCTCCTTTCGCATCACTGCTTCCCTCCCTCGCCTCTGTCCCTCTGCACCTGCTTTGCCTCAACCTGGAAAGTTCACCTCTTCCTTGTGGCTCCCGGGTCAGCCTCTCTGAAGGGCTGCTCAGGCTCCCAGGCTGGGCCAGTGCCTGCCATCTGGGCTCCCGTTGCCTGCACATCTTTACCCTGGCACTGATCGCACTGGACTGTCATCGGCGGACTCACCTGTCTCCTTTAGCAACCTATCAGCTCCCTAACCAGCCTGGGGTAGATTCTCTCCCAGGGGTCTACTCTCTACAGTCGATATAGGGTGAGTTTACCTGACACTCCATTGGGCAACTTGGTTTCCAGATTCTATTTCAGAAGAGGATACATTTTGACTTCCGCCTTTGCATTCACTAGGCATGAGTCTCCTGGGATCTTCTTAAAATGCATTCTGACTCAGCAGGTCTGGGGCCAAGCCCGAGATTGTGCATTTCTGACAAACATCCAAGTAGTGTCAACGCTGCAGGTCCCGGGACACACTGAGAAATGACTCACTCCCAACCTCTGCCGGGCTCCAGCCAACTCATCCTTGGGTCTCAGCTCAAACATCACTTCAAAAAGGGCTTTCCCGACACCTCACTTCAAATGAGACCACACTTATTCCCTCCTAGAGCCCAGGCCTCACGTGTGCTGTGCGAGGTCTCCCAGACCAGCACGGAAGCCCGAGGCGGTGCTGGAGGAGTGTGCCTCTCGGTTGGAAAAAAAAAGCCTTCAAGCCCCACACCCACATTTACTCCTGTGAGCTTCTGGCACAAAGTCTCTGAAGGGGGCCTGCTTGTCCTCCTGAGGGAAGAGGGCATCCAGGAGGGTGCAGAGGACTTCCTGCCACACTGGGGATTCTGAGGACTTACCAGACACCCCCGCCCACCCTGGCCAGACTCAACTTGAAAGCAGATCATCTAGAAAGGCCCACCACGGCTGTCCCTTCCCCTGGGGCTGCTTCTTGCCCCACCCAACCCCTGCAGCAAACCCACCAGCCACTGCTCGAAGAGACGCCCCCAGCTCACGATTTCTGTTTCAGCAAAATTAGGAACAGGTGAGCGGGGATGGCACATCTCGGTGAATGAACTCCCAGAATGAAGCTCACATCACACAAATCGCCCAGAACCCTGCAGGCCGGTCCAGCTTCCCGTGCTGTCCTGTCCTGTCCCCTCCCTCCAGCCTCCAGAAGTGCTCAGGGCCTTGCCCTCCACCCCTGCCCCCTCCCGACAGAGTGCACCACTGCCCACCCACAAACAACCAAGAGCAGAGCCCATCGATGCCCCTACCCGGGTCGGGATGCCACCCCACCCCTGGATGTTCAGGCAGGCCGGGCAGGGAGCCTCCCCTCCAGGCCCGGCCTCTCCATCTCCAGCACGCTGAGGCTCCAGGGCGGGACCATGTTCTCTAGGACGGTGATGGAGGTTCATTTTGAATCCTTTCTTTATTCCATCACAACAGCCTACCCTATCGTCCTATCACCCTGAAGTCTCCACCTGTGCCCCAGCTCATCTCTCCTTGGCCACAGCGGTTCTGAAGAGGCAGGCGGCCTCTCGGAGGCTGAGCCTCGGATCAGGGTCTGGGAGCACCTGGGAAACGCTCCTGCCTGCGGTCCTCGATTTGGGAGGAGAAGGCACGGTGACGCCCAGGCCCGCAGAGATGCTGTTTCTCCCTGGACCAGGTGGCAGATCAGTCGGGCTGGAATGACGTCCTCGGCAGGGTGCTCGGCGACAGTTCTCACTTTGTGCCACAACAGAAAGAAAAAAAACCAAACACCAACAGTCCCATCTTCAGCTAAGCTTTCCTCAGGTGACAATCAAACAAAAAGGAAAAGTCGACGTGATTTGGCAAAGGCTTCTTAAATTTTAAATTAAAAACAGAGAAAAACATTCACACAGAAGAGATTCAACTGTCTGCTTTGAAGAAATATATTAAAGAAGATGAAAAAGTTAAAAAAAAAATCAAACCCCAAATAATGGTAAAAATAGATGTATCCTCTGTAAAATTCTGGACTAACCTACTGAGTCATTCGTATCTATTCAGTATCAGAGCATAAGGTGAAATACCAAAGTATAAAAAATTAAAACACAAGACAAACCAAAACACCTTGACAGACTGCCTTTGAGCAAGCCCACCGGGCTCGCAGCTGGCTCAGGCTCCAATGCCGAGTGCTGGAAGCTTCGCTGTCTGGTCCCTGCCGCGCTTGCCCTGAGCAGACCCTCAAGGCCTTCAAAGTTCTTCCCTGGCCCTGCTCAGTTCTGTGGCATGTTCTTCTATAAACTTGCTCAAATGCTCCAGATCTCTGTTTCCGTCCTCAAATTTAATTGGGTTCTTTTTGTCCCCGCTGGGCGAGAAGTAGATGGTGGGGAAGCCCTCGACTTTGTAGCGGTCGTTGGTGACATCGTTGGCCGTGGCATCCATCTTGGCGATGACCAGATTCTTGTGTCCCTTGTACTTCTTGCCCAGGGCTGCGTACACGGGCTCCAGCTGCTTGCAGTGCCCGCACCAGGGGGCGTAGAACTCGATGAGGACGTCCTTCTTAGGGTCCATCACGATGGAGTCGAAGGTCTTCCCCACCACGACCTTGACCGGCCCCTTGTTGTTCTTGGGCACCGGCTGGGATTTGACAACTGGCTTCAGTTTTCCTGCCGAGGAAAGCAAGCAGAGGAGGAGTGTGAGAGCCGAAAAGCCCCGACCCTGGTGGCTCTGACTGGACCAGGCAGTGAGGCTGGCCTGACGTGCAGGACATGGCAAGTCAGACGCTGCCAGGGCCAGCCAGGGCCTTGTCTCCAGAAGCCCACTGCCAGTTCTCTGGTTTCCTCACGTCTTCTACTTTCCCAGTCCCTGCAAAGGCCAGAGAGGGTGCAGGTGGTTCCCCACAAGGCCTAGCAGACGCTGGGTCCTGTTCAGTGAGGCTGTCACAAGAGATGCTCCCGATGCAGAGGGGTTACTAGGAGGGTGGGCGCTGCAGGCTGGAAGCCACGGTGGGGAGTAGACTGAGCAGTGACGGACAAGGAGGTCTGCCCGTCAGCCGCCAGCGCTGGGGACCTGGGGCCATGTGCGCAACCAGGTGAGAAAGACGCTCGCTTTGATGCCAAAGCAAGTTTTCCTCATACATGAAACTTACGTCTAAGTCCAAAAGCCTGTTGTACTTTACATATTTTAAAAATAAGGCTTCTTGGGCTTCCCTGGTGGCGCAGTGGTTGAGAGTCTACCTGCCGATGCAGGGGACACGGGTTTGTGCCCCGGTCCGGGAAGATCCCACATGCCGCGGAGCGGCTGGGCCCGTGAGCCATGGCCGCTGAGCCTGCGCGTCCGGAGCCTGTGCTCCGCAACGGGAGGGGCCACAACAGTGAGAGGCCCGCGTAACCGCAAAAAAAAAAAAAGGCTTCTTGAAATTTCTAAGACGCCTGCCTTTTATTCTATTATGAAAAAAAAAAAAAAGAGAGAGAGAAAGCAAAAGAACAGGGATTCTCCATCCCCATCTTCCCATCCCTCAGGTCCAGGAGGAAGCCTGGGCCAGGCCCCCGACAACCAGCCGGTGGGGCCGCGGAGGTGGAGGATGGTGGGGGGATGGGATGGGGGGGCTCACCTTTCTTGAAGGCGCTGACAAAGGCGCGGAGGGCGTCGGCATCGAAGTCGTCGGGCTCCATGGCGAACCTGCGGCCGCCCTCGTCCAGGATGGCCGCGTTCACCTCCTCCCCACTCTCACTCAGCCCCAGGTCCTTCACCTCCGTGGCGAAGTCGTCCTCGTCGGCCACGGCAAAGGTGTACTCGGGGAAGTCCTTGGCCACCTCCAGGACCTTGTTCCGCCAGAACTGAGTGGCTGAAAGGGCACCGAGGGCTGTGAGCCAGGCCGCAGCGGCTGAGGCTCCAGATGCCGGGCGCAGACCCCGGACCAGCCTCGGGCCACAGCCCAGGGCCCCTGCCCGCAGGCGGGTCGGGGTTGGGAGCTGGCCTCGCCCGATTGCCCCCGCATCTCTAATCTAAGAGGGCCCAACTCGACTCGAAGCTCCCCTCGTGCTCAAGCAGAGAGGGAAGGGGGTAGGGACACAGCCCGGGAGGAAAAAGCCCCTGAAGCCGTAAGTAACCACACACCCCAGCCGCCAACCCGGGCCTCACCGACGCGGTAGTCGAAGCTGAAGTCCACGCCGTAGTACACGACCACCAGGGGGCGCCGCGAGTAGCGCTTGGCCTCGTTGGAAGACTTGCGGTGGCCGACAAGGGGCAGCGTGTGCCTCAACACGTGCTCCTTGATGGCCGAGCTCTCCGTGGAGTCCTGCAAAAGGGGGCAGGTGAGGTGCAGCTGTCCGTTGCTGTCGATGGGAAAAGCCATTTGCTCCAAGAGACGGGCACAGGGGCCCCACTCAAGTCCACCCAGTGATGCTGGGGCCCCTCCTCCAGGGAACCCGAAGTGAGCCTCTCCGGCAACTGCAGAGGCCACGTGCCCTTCCCTCTGGGTGGGGGCCTGCGGTCCAGGTCAATCAGGTTCTGCTGGGGGAAGGCCCGGCTCCCAGATGACAGCGGTGCTAACACGGGCTACACTGGGCACAGGGTCCCACCTTCCCCTGGTCTGATCCTCACAGCAGCCTCTCTGGGCCACTGCACGGACAAGGAACACGGTGCCGTGATGCGAAGCGCTGCTGGGGCTCCGAGCTCCGCCTGGAGAAAGCCTGCCCCTGACTAGCCGCGACACTGAAGCCGGGGGCAGGGGTGCGGGCAGTGTCTCTCAGGAAGAGCATGGGGCCACACAGCTGCACGTGAGGGCGGCACGGCCACCTCGTTCTACAGGTGAGGAAACCGAGGCCCAACAAGGTGCGGCTGCCTGCCCAGCAGGAAGTGATGGATGACCACTGCTCTCTCCCCCTAGGGCCCATGTCCCATCTGCAGCGATGGTCAGGAGGTGGTCCCAGGTGGCGCTGAGAAATGGCAGGC
Source organism: Grampus griseus (assembly GCF_964374135.1). Lineage (NCBI taxonomy): Eukaryota > Metazoa > Chordata > Mammalia > Artiodactyla > Delphinidae > Grampus > Grampus griseus. The sequence continues at coordinate 7,176,277 of NC_139003.1, read as the reverse complement.
CGGGCCAGGTGGAAGGAGGCAGCAGGGACGAGGCAGAGGGCAGCTGGGCTGTGGGGTGTCTTTCATCAGGACGGCCCCTGGACCAACCATCACTCAGGAGGTGAGCTCAAAGCCGAGGGACCCAGGACAAATGTGCTCCCGCGCTGAGCACCTGGCCCCCGCGGGCCCGAATCTGAACTCAAGGCCAGAGCCCTCCTCGCTTACGTCTGCAGCCAACAGGCTCCCCTCACAGCAGTGCTGCCTGTGCTGACTTTACACCTGGCTTCATCTTACCTGTCCTGCCCTTGTCTTCCCTTTGTCCTAATTTTTAAATCCATTTTTTAAAGTCACATTTTATCTGTTGTGTGCATTTTTTACAAAGCAGCCTGAAATAATTTTTGCAACCAAGACGGTATATAAATACCAAAAGAGCAAAGTAGCAGTGATGTGCACAACAGACTGTGGATCTCAACCTTTGCAGGTCAAGGACCCCTTCAAGAATCTACTGAAAGCTGCAGACAGCCCCCTTTCCCAGGAGCACACACACCATACAGAACTGTACCATCAGGGCCCCTCTGCGGACCCAGAGCCAGTATCTCTGGATGCTAAAAAGAGAAGCTGGAGGGCAGGGGGAGAGATGAGACCACCCCCACACGTCCTGGCTGGGGACGGAGCACACCTGCATTCTCTCCTTAGTCTGCTCCTAACTGGTTGTAGGACCTCCAGCCTGTTGGCTCACTTCTCTGCATCGTTCTATCAAATAAAATATTTGGATTCAAGGTGTAAGGTTTTTTCCAAACCTGAAGATCTGTTCAGTGGAGTGCGGAGCCCCTGTGAAGCACTCGGAACACCGAGCTGGACCCAGGCTCACCCTGGGCTGGGAGCTCCCTCCGCCCCTCTAGAGATGAGTGTGTCACCCCCTTAGGAAGACCGAGAGTGGGGGGACATAGAGGAAAGAAAGGCCAAGTCCACGTGCCACGTCCCACAGCTTCACCCAGTGAACAGAGAGGCCCGTCATCGCTTCCTAGGCCTCAGCGCCCAAGCCACCCGGCGGCAAGTGAGGCTTGGCTCAGACCCAGCAGCCAGCACATCCTGGCCAGGAGCCACACCAGCCACGCAGGCCGCTGCTGGCCTGCCAGGAGCTATAAAGACCGCGGGAACCCTTCTGGCAAAAGCAGGTGGAGCTCTGCCAGGGGCCAAGGCCCCACGACCCACGAGGTATGTGTGACCCCAACCCCCGACCGCCGTCCCTCCCGCGAACCCTGACCAAGAGACCATGCCGATGAGATGCCCCGGGGCTGGCATCCCTCCCCCACCTGGATGTCCATCACGTGGCTCTTGGGCTCATATTTGGACTGGAATTTCTCAGGCTGCATGATGACCAACTTCCCCGGGGAGACTTTCAAGAACTTGGCTATTTCAGTGTGGAAAGTGTGGTGGAATTTGTAATCCTCTCTCAGGTGGTTAGCTGAAAAATTAACAGAACAACAAATACACGACTTACTAAATTGCTTAAATGATCTAGATTCAACTCACTACCCACCATCAGTCAAAGCAAACGCCCAGAAAATGTGTTCTTAACCACGAACGCCGTATGGACTACATCCAGAGCTGAAACACTTGAAAGGAGTCTGGAGTTTACAACCTGGTATAGATGTAATCCCTTAAAATCTATATATCTTGGAATTTATTTTAAAAATAAACAATCTTCACAGAAAAACTCAGAGCTAATTTGTCAGGCGCTACGGTCGTCTGTGGCCTCTGATGCTGAGAAGCACATAACCCTGGACAGACAGCCCAAATCCTCCTGCGTCCGTCACAAGAGCCCTCCATCCCCACAGGGAGTTTTCACACCCAGCACCCTTTGCAGGGCTTTGACTGCTCCTCCCCGAGTTGTTGGGTGGCCTGTCTGTGGGCTGCGGTTCTTTTGCTGTACATACTTTAAATCTCGGGAAACTGCCCAATGCACCCCCACTGACTGAGGATACTCTAGAACAGGGGCTGGCAATCTTTTATGGGAAGGACCAGACAGGAACTATCTTGGCTTTGTGGACCCCACGGTCATGACGACCCAGCTCTGTGCTGATCAGCGTGCAAACCGTCCGGTGTGCTGTGTTCTAAGGGAACTTACAAAAACAGATGAGGACCGGATTTGGCCCGTGGGCCGGCCTGTCAACCCCTGCCCCGGACCCCCCAGGGGAATCACCTCAGTCCCTCTGCTCTGCCCTCGCTGAGGCATCCACACGCACCTTGAGCGAAGTGTGGTCCCAGCACTGGGTGAGGCGTCGCCCCACCCGAGGGCAGCCTCCGACTGGCTATATATAGGGACAGGTGGCTGAGGGCACAGTACGTGTCTTGCAGGAGGCAGGGGCGACCTGGACAAGCTCACAGCTTCTGGAAGCTGAGACAGACTTCGACTGAAATCGTAATTTTCGACCTGCCGACTGTGTGACTTCAGGCCTGCCAGTGACTCACCTCCCCGAGCCCCAGTCCCTCCTCTGTAGAAACAGGACAGGGCACCTCTCAGACCACTGTAAGAATGAAACAAGGTGGCCCACCCAGAAGGCACACCCGTTCTAAGCCGCCAGGCGCCCCGGGTATTTGTTATCAGGTGGCCCTGGGTGCAGAGACAGAATCGACTCAAGAACTTCCTGCCCGCCCTCCACGCTCACAGACCCCTTCCTCCCGCCAGCCTCCCCTCTGCTCCTGCCCCATCAGCTTCCCTGTCGTCCACGCTGCATCTCCAGGACTGTCTCTGGCTCCTTCCCCACAGTCTACACCCCAGGCCCAGTGACCGTCACCCCTGCCTGAGCCTAACCTGACCGGCCACGCGGGGTCACACGTATGTCAGGCTGGAAGTGAGGCAGCTGGACGGGCAGCACCGGGCCCACCCAGATGTATAGCACCAGAACCCACATTTTTTTTTTTTTTGCAGTACGCAGGCCTCTAACTGTTGTGGCCTCTCCCGTTGCGGAGCACAGGCTCTGGACGCGCAGGCTCAGCGGCCATGGCTCACGGGCCCAGCCGCTCCGCGGCATGTGGGATCCTCCCGGACCGGGGAACGAACCCGTGTCCCCTGCATCGGCAGGCGGACTCTCAACCACTGCGCCACCAGGGAAGCCCCAGAACCCACATTTTGCCAAGATCCCCAGGGATCTGCATGCACATAAATGTGTAGGTCTGGGGACTCCGTGGCTGCCTGTGGCCCTGGGTGGGCTAGGGGACCCTCTGCAAGTTTCTAGCACAACTGGGTGACAAGGTTACTGACTGAACCAGTGAAGACCGAGGAAGCACAGAGTTTAGCTCTACTGTATGTTTTACAACGTTAATCTGCATTTGACAAACGCACAACCGTGACTGCGCAGCAGAGATTAGCACTAAGTGGCAAGCAGATCATAACTGCTCCTTCGAAGTAGAAAAGCAAACTGTTCTGGTGTGTGTGACGTGGGGTGAGGGGTGGAGGGCACTCAGGAGCTGATGAGGACCAAGAGGATCCTGACCGTCCCTGAAAAGCCGTCTTTTGTTCATGGCCTAGGGACCATCCGGGGAGCGAGGACGCCAGCCCCCACGGGACACCGACAGCTGCTGGTGATAAACTTTGCCTCCCGGCCCGGCAAGACCAGCATTCAGTGTGCAGTCAGCATCCCCAGGCACTTTGCTAAGCACTTCCTCCAATTTATCTCAACTAATGTAACAACCTTCCAAGTAGGACAGGTGACCGTGTTGGACGTGAGATCTCTGAGCTGATCAAGTCACTGACTGTGGTCACGGTATTCGAACACTGGCAGAGCCAGGACTCGAACCCAGGTCTGATGCAGAAACCCTCACTTTCCGGTCAAGACCCTACCCCTGGCAGAGGGACTGGATCTGGGAAGGGGCCCCTGGAAGGGGCGGGAGGTAGACAATGACCTTGGATGAACTTGACTGTGCCCCTCCCCTCCTCTCAGAGGCCAGGAGGGGGACTGTGCAGCCCTCTCATCTATTTAGTAAGAGGTCATATCACCCACGTGCAATTAAAGCAACAGAGAACCAAGCCCCAAGCCGAGAAAGGAAATCCTGTTCCCACGTACGCAATCTCAATTCTTCCGTCAAGCCATCCCTTAAGTCGATGCCCAGGAGTTTTATACAGAAGCAGCAGACTCCCCAGCAACCTCAGAGGGCCCGGGCCTGGGCACTCTGCCCTGCCCAGAGGGCCACTCCTTACCAGCGTCCTGGTACCGCTGGTAGGCTGGGTCGCTCTCCGCCTTAAAGACCCCAACGATGATGACATCGTCTCCATCCTTCAGGAACTCCTGGACCTGCTTCAGGGCCAGGATCTGCTTGGAGGGTGGCCCGGACTGCTCGATCATGTAGTCGACGATCCCTGGGAGCAGAGCACACACCTGAGGGGCCGCTTGGGGCTGTAGGGCGCTGTCCCCACAGCTCTGCCGGCGCCCACACGCACCAGGAGCTTCCCTCCCCACTGAGGCCAGAGGAGGTGGCAGTACCGTATTTTTCCCGTGGGCCGTTGTAATCAAAGGGCTTTCCCTTGCGGAAGATTTTCAGGGTGGGATAGCCGGAGACGTCGAACCTCTTGGCCAGGTCTGTCTCTGCGGTGGCGTCGACCTTCGCCAGGGGGATTGGGGGAGAGCGCTTGCTCAGCTCCTTGGCGGCCTTCTCATACTCGGGGGCCAGTTTCTTGCAGTGTCCACACCTGTGAGAGGAAGCAGTTCTGTCAGGGGCCTGTTCTGGTGTGGATGCCACCTGCCAGGTAAGTGAAGCGCAGAAACCCAGCCTGCGCTCCCGGGTGACTGGAGAGATCCGGCCAACCTCGGGATGCCCCCGGGTGAGGGCGGGGCCCGGGCCTTCCCCAGGGGCCAGCAGGATGTGGCCTCCTCCTTCATGGGGGTGGGGGGACGCACACAACACACACACACCCGAGACATGGGTGGACAGGGGCATAACCGTGACATGGGGTAAGACGTGGGAAAGGCCAAGACAATTTTCTTGGTTGGAGAGCTGGGACAGGTAAGGATACCAATCAGTGGTGACTTCACACAGGACGTGAGGGTGAGCTGGGACACAAGGGATGGGCAGGAAGTGGACGCAAGCCTGTGAAGGGGGCGGTGAGGGGAAGGGACAAAAGGCAGGAAGCTCTAGGGGCCCTGGGGCTCCGGCACAAGAAGGGAACACGTCTTGAGTGTAAAGCAAGAGTCAGGGTCAACTTCCAAGATTCACTCCAGAACAGTCGAGAGCAGAGACGAAGACAGAGAAAACCAAGGTTCAAACATCTCAGGAGGGAGGCAGCAAGGCCCGGGGGGGAAGCGGGCACTGCCTGGCGCATGGCCGTGTCCTCCAGCTCCGAGGGGCCGCAGATTGTTGGGTGGCCCCCCCTATGTGGCCCACGTGGCTTACTCTCCCTGCAGGCTTCACGCTTCAGGCCTATATTTTAGCCTCATCCTACCCCCCAGGAAAGACTCTGTGAAACCGCCTCTTTCGGAACACGCAGCGCCCCACTCTGCCCACTTGTGCACGGCGGGGACTTTGCACCCGCCTGCTCTTCGGCTAGCCCTGCCTCACGTGCGGGGGTCTGTCTCTGCCACCCCCGGCCCGTGCCTGTACCGAACACAGGACGGGCCTGACCAGTATCCGATAACAGGTGATAGACACCATCTTACCACGGGGCATAAAACTCCACCAGAATGATGCCTGAGTCATTCACCACCTCATCGAAGTTATCTTTGGTCAGCACGAGTGTGACTTCTGGTGGAGGTGTCCAGTTGGGCTGGGAGATCTCTTTGACCTTGGCCACAATTTCTGGAAGAAACAACACAAGACTAAGCACATGCAGGCCCCCGCTCCAGGGGTGGCAGGTGGTGAGGGGCGAAGAGAGAGAGCGGGGCCACAGAACAGGACCCATGTGATTTCCTGAAATCCAATCACATCTACAGCCAGGGCCACTCTGCACAGTTAAGAGCCAGAGGCCCACTGTTTCCAGCAGCTGTCCGTCATGGGTCCACTGCCACACGCACCCGCTGCGGACTGCTCGAGACAGTCCAAGCCCAACCCGACGAATGAGACCTCCGTTCCTAACACGCCAGGGTTCTAACTGCACTTGAACCCCGAGAGGTCATCTCCCAGTGTTTGACCACACATGCCTATTAATAGTTTTGGGGGCATCCTCTTAACTCGTACAAATACATATGTATTTAGACACGCACATCTAGCACTGGCATGTTACACGCATCATAAAACGTAACCAAACTGGAGAAAAATGAAAAGAGAAGCAGCAGCTCCCACGCTGCTCAGGCTGCGGACTGCGAACGGCCCTTCTGTGGCCTGCTTCCCCGGAGATGGATTCAACGCCAGGCCTGGGACACTGAATATATTCTCGCAAAGCACTTTCCAAGGGGTTCTTAGGAGCAGTGGCTGCAAACTTTTTCTCTCCTTTTTTTGCCATAGAATCTACCAAGGAGCCAGGTCTGAGACCCACTGCCGCAAAGCACGGGCTTTCAGACTGGAGCGCGCACAGCAGCACCTGCCGGTGTAGGCAGAGCCGAGGCCCTGGGGCCCTCAGCGCAGGCGAGCCCCATTATTAAGACGCACTGGGAGGGCTGGCGCCTGGGGAGGCCACTTAGGCAAACTCTGCTCTCAAGACTCCAAACTGGGCCACGTCCCTAGCTGGCAGGTGTCAAGCGCAGACCTCCAAATATACAAGTCTGTCACAGGACAGACTCTCGTACCAATTCAAAGGGAACCTTGAGATCAAGTCCACGTGACCTCACACTCCGCGATGAGGAGCCCAAGGCCCAGCAAGGGAGGCCCTTGTGGGGGACACAGGGCTACGTGATGGCAATGAAGACCCCAAACCTATTCAGTGCTATTTCTACTACGCTATACTGGGAATGGAAAATGCAGCACAAAGCAATCTTTTTTCTTAAGTGATTAAGAGCTACGCTAAAGGCTACCACAATGTCATTTTCTCATTCATTTAATGAAACTTATTTAGTGTCTGATGTGAGCCAGGCAGGGACCCATCGGGCCTGGTTTTAGAAACACTGTCTGGCTCCGCACACCAGTGGTTCCAATGGGGGCTCTGGACCTGCACGTTCGGCAAGCCCTTAGAGCTCGCAAGAAACGCAGGTTATTGGGCCAGACCTGAAACTTAGTGAATCAGAAGCTCTGGGCTGGGGCTCGACAGTCTGTCTAAACGAGCCCCCTCAACCCCACCCCACCCCACCCCACCCCCCATGAGTCGGATACAAGCTAGACATTCAGAAGCACCGCTGCAGCGCACTACCAAGACCCATGACCTGTAACACACCAGCTCCAGACCTTGAGTTTCATGGTCGCCAATGGAAGAAGATACCCCCTCCCATGCAAGGACAAGTTTACATTGATCCAAGTTTCCGCGAACATTCCATCAGGGATCACTCCCCGTCCACTCAGCTCGGCTTCCTTTCTAATATCCAAATTCCCCTCCCATCACCCCCTCCACTTTCCCTTCCAGGGGGAGGGAGCCCTATCCCCGACTTCCACCAGCAGCTCAGAAGCCGCTCACCTTCCTGGGTCCTGGAGCCCTCGTAGTCGACAGCCTGCCCCTTCTTAAGGATCTTGATGGTGGGATAGCCACTCACGTCAAACCTGCTGGCCAGCGCCGATTCTGAGGTCGCATCGATCTTGGCGACAGCAATGGGAGGGTCATTCTCCCTCAAGGTAGTGGCGATTTTTTCATATTCTGGAGCAAACTGCTTGCAATGCCCGCACCTGAGAATTAGATTTCGGGAAGAAGAAGCAGGTTAACTGTATCCATGGAGACTTAAATCCAGCAACACGCACACAAACGGGGACACTGGGACCAGAAATGTTTGCAGTTGACAAGAAACACAAAACAGGGGAGGCCAAGGCAGCTGAAAGTCAAACAGATCCAGGTTCGAAACTCAGCTCTGCTGAGGGAACATGCTTTCAACATCTCTACACCCCAGTGTGAGGAGAAAACTCTTCCTGAAAGATGCCGTCTTTTCCACTCCTCTCAGAAGCATACGGCAGGGTTTTCCAGAGGCTACGTGATCGACGATGATGTCAGCATCCTGACGTGAACATGTAAGAGCGCTACTGTTATTTAAAGATGGCCTTTTCTATTTCTCAGTTTTAATTCCCGATACGGTAACTACTGATAAACGTGACCCACATAACAAGCTATTTGAGGTCCTCAATTATTAAGTGTTAAGGGGTCCTGAGAGAACAAAATGTTTGAGAACGGCTGATCTATAAACTAGGAACAATGTAACCTCATAGGCCTGTCCTAAGGTCTGTTTAGATACTTTTACAAAGCATCTCACACTGTGCTAGACAAACAACGTAAGAATATCTTGACTATTTTGTCTCCGAAGTGAACCAAGGAGGGCAGGAGAAAGGGGAAAAAGAAGACGGGATTATGAGATGGAAAAAACAGCAGAAGAGAGGTGGGGGGAAGGAGCCCAAGAGTCATGACTGGCTGCCCCGTGAGGGTGAAAGATGGGAAAAGAGGGGCTGCTCCCCCAGGGCCCATGCACCTTTCCTATGGGAGGCCCCAGGGGCTGCACTGGGCAGCCACCAGACTCCAGGCAGGAGGAGGGGGTGGAGGGCGGAATCTGTAATGAGGGATGCGCCTGTCACCCACGCAGGTCTCTGTGTCATCACAGCTCGTTAGCCGCCCCCAGCTGTAACTAGCAGAGGACGTGTTCACATTTTTAAGCACTGGATCTGAAACGAGCGGGGCCCGCGGTCTGCGAGGGCTGGCTCGTCAGACGCTCAATGCAAATTGGCAGAATGCTGAGCCCCTGGCACTCCCGAACCAGGAGTCTGGGTTCCTGCACCCGGACACTCCCACCCTGCGGGGTCCGGATGACTCTGAGGGGTCCAGCCTGGGACACAGAGGAACCCCTGGTCCATCTGGCTGAGGGGGGCGGAGCGTGGGTCCTCACCATGGAGCGTAGAACTCCAGCAGCACCGTGTCTTTGTCAGCCACAAAGTTATCAAAGTTCGCGTCATTTAGGACTGAGACACCATTTTCTTCCTTAACTTCCAAGTCATCGCCATCGTCCTCGTCCTCGTCATCTTCCTCCTCCTCGTCTTCCTCCTCAATGGCATCCTCTTTCTTAGAAGAATCTGTGCAGAAAATACCCAGACTGGTTAGGAAAATGGTGACCCTCCTCCTTAAAAATCTTCCTAGAGGGACTTCCCTGGTGGCAAAGTGGTTAAGAATCCGCCTGCCAATGCATGGGACACGGGTTTGAGCCCTGGTCCGGGAAGATCCCACAGGCCGCGGAGCAACTAAGCCCGTGCGCCCAACTACTGAGCCTGCGCTCTAGAGCCTGCATGCCGCAACTACTGAAGACCGCGTGCCTAGAGCCCGTGCTCCGCAACAAGAGAAGCCACTGCAATGAGAAGCTTGCGCACCGCAACAAAGAGGAGCCCCCACTCGCCACAACTAGAGGAAAGCCCACGCGCAGCAACGAAGACCCAACGCAGCCAAAAATAAATAAATACGTAACTTTACTTAAAAAGAAAAAAAAAAAATCTCCCTAGAACCCAAAACCTTCAAAATGGTCACGAGTCCTGCGTGGTCCGTGGGGGCCTCCCCAACCCCAGGAATTTGCATATCGGGTGGCCACTTAAGATTTCACTTAAAGGGAGGTCATGCCTAAAAGATGGCTGAAAACTGACTACAGGTCTAGAATTTAAAGTCTAAAAACTGCAGCAGGACTCGGAGGGCAGAATCAGCCCCCTCTCCAGACAGAGCACTCCCTCCCTGGCCCTGCTCTGCAGGCCTCCAGCCCAGGTACAGAGAACCCGCCGTCCTGCTCCCCAGGCACAGACCTGATGCACCCCTCGGGCCGCCCCGCGCAAGCCTCCTGACCCATATGCATGCTGTGCGCCTCAGGCTCCTCACTTCGTGGGCCCCCCACGTCTGTGCTCAAGGGCCAGGCTAACTTTCACACACGTATTCCTCTTCCTCACCCTCTCTGCTTCCACAGGCAGGAAGGACTGCATCTAATCCCCCCCGACCCCTGCCCAATGAATGACTGACTGCCTGGTCCCCAGATCAGTACAAACAGGAAACAAGTACTGGTCTCAACTTTTCCACCCCGGAGGTTACTCGGGCTGACTTCGTAAGTAAAATATGATGCCCCACACTCCTCCCTTCACATTTCAACCTTTGCTGAAGGACTGTAACACCCGTGGGGCTGTTTTTTATGTGTATGAGGTAAAAATGCCACCCCTTTCAGAAATGGATTAGGATTCCATCCTCCAGAATGAAAAGCTGAGAACCAGCACTTGTTTCCTGTTCGTACCTTTGTAGGACGCCCTGCCTGGAAGCAAAGTACTCTTTCCAGAACGCAAGCATATGAGCACATCTTATTATCAAGGTTCAACTGAATTTGTTGCTGAACTACAGGTACCAGAAATCCTGAACGGCAGTTCTCGTTACCCAGGTTCCCCAGCTGCTACCACGCCAGCAAACAGAACTGCAGCCAGCACGATTTCATCAACTCCAAAGGCAGAATGTTTCAGAGCCAATTATTTATTTTTGGAGATGCTTCCCAGGAGAGAAACCAACACCGACAGCGGGACTGAGGTCAGGGCTCGAAAACCTGCCCTCGGGATCCGGGAACCCCTGGGACTTGACCAATCTTAGCCGCCCCTGAATTGATCCAGTGCTGGCTCTGCAGGTGCTCAGAAAAGCCAGGAACTGGTCTGGGCAGGGTGGCAGCTTTGCTCGGTATCATGAAAATCTACCAATCTGCACACTAATTGTCAAAAGTAAACCAAAAACCCACCCCACCCCGCTGAGCCCCACTTTCCTCCACATTGTCCCTTCAAACACCCTCTGCTTTTTCCTTTCACACCCCCGACCCCCAACTTAAGGCAGAAGTTCCTCCATTGCGCGGGCAGGAGAAACGGCTCTAAAATCCAAAAAGAACACCCACCAATTTGAGGAGTACATACCCAGCAGACTCCCATGTTTCTTGGGGCAGGTTACCAGCCCTGCCTGCAGTCTTCCTCCCGCCCTCCCCGAGCTCCCCAGCCACCTCGCCACTTCCCTGCTCCTCATCAGGGACCCTGCAGGGTGGTCAGGCCTGCAGAAGCCCCAGGCCCCCAGCACTGTCAGCAGGAGGCTTGGGGAGAGCAATGAGAACCAGGCTCCCTGGACGTGGAGGGGGCAGGACCCAGAGGAAGACAACCTGGGCTCAACCCCAACGCCACCTCTCAGGGCTGTGGCCTCAGCTCGCTTCTTTACACTCACGTCACACTGAATCCCCTTCCACTGGTGACTGGCAGCCAACACGATACACCCAGGTCCTCGGGAATCCTAGCACGTAACGCTTGAGGACCTCCGGGTTTACGCCAGCTGGCTAGGGGCTCCCGGTACAGGAACACTGCCTACAACAAACTTGCAGGATAAGTACTAGCTGACCCATGTCGGCCTGCAGAACCTTGTCACAGTGGCTTTCAAAAGGCTAGTCTGACCGCCCCTCACCTGAAAGTCCCACCCAAAATGACCCACATCGGGGCTGCAAACCCGGGGGCTTAATGTGGGGATGTCATGCAGGTTCTCTGCTCCTGTCGCGGACCTAGGAAGCACCACACGCCTTGCCCCAGATCTGGGTGCTCCCACGGCCCGGAAGGCCTGCTGTGGGCAGTTAGGTAGATGCCCCAGGCAGTGCATCTCCACTCTCACCGCCTGGCTGCTCAGCTCAGTCCGAGAATCAAGTTTACTTGCGGGCAGACGGAAAGACTGGAGGAAGGGTGGAAAGAAGGCTCGGGAGAACTTAATCCCCTCTTCAAGCTAGGAAACACAGCTCAGGGAGGAAGAGGGACTCGGCTATCTGCTCAATGCACAAGGATAAGGTGAATTTTACAAAATGGAAAAGCAAAGATGCTTTCCTACCTACACCCAGCCCGAAGTGGTCTGAGAGCACTATTGGTAATGGGGCTCTCACGATTAAATGGGGGTCCATGAGTTATCCTGGGACAGAGCTCCAAACAGTGAATTCATTTCTTGACACTTTTTAAAAAATTGACTTTGAGTTTATATTTTTAAGGATAAACAAAATGGCAGAACATTCCCTACATAATTAAGGATCCTTAATAGCATTAAGGCGTGGCCCCCCCTTTCCATTCCTCCCCAAGTTGCAGACAATCCCCAGGGTTGACTCCTCTGCAACTGGAGAAGGTGCTGGCTCTATATTCCCATGGACTAAAACCCCACACATCCGGACAAGGAAAATATCTCAGTTTAATGGGGAGACCACTCTTCACTGGGCTTCACTTTTAAAGTTGGACATTCTAGGATAGAAATATATCCAAAGCCTTCCAGCACCTTCTGGAAGGGTGCCATCCTCCCCTGCGTGTAGTCAGTGAAGCCTCTTGCATCATCTCCACAGCCTGCTTAGCCCACCCAGTAAGGCCACTCCTGAAATGTAGGCCCCTCCTCTAACCAGGTCACTGCAACCCCTGCCCACTCCCACCAGTACATCTGACAACACTGGATCCTGCCCAGGCTGGACACCAGCCGCTCCTTACAGCATGTCCTCATCTGCCTCCTCAGCTGGCCGGTCTTCCAGTCCCCACCAGGGAGATGCCCATAAAAGTTGGGTAAATCTTACCATTAGGTCAATACTGAATAGAAAAAGAGAAATTTGTTATCAGATATAACATCATTTAACTGATATGTTTTATGCGCCAGGCACCGTGCTGGGCACTTAAGCACACTCTCTCATCCCCCGAGGGAAACACATTACATGCACTTTACAGAGGAAGAAACAGAGAGCTTTAGTCACCTGCCCAAAGGCACAAGGCTACTGAGTGGAGGGTCCTGACCGCTCAGCTGCTATGCCATGGTGACACATAGGATTTTCTTCCCAGGATGCCCCAAGTTTTACACGGACTCGTTTGATAATTACTTCCCAGAAAGGAAAAGAGAGGGGCAACTGGACAGTTCCCCAGCACTGTACCCAAGTGAATTTCCACTTACTTTAAAATCTAAACCAATCCCAAATGAAAGCAAGCAAGGGACTTCCCTGGTGGTCCAGCGGTTAAGACTCTGCACTCCCAATGCAGGGGGCCCCGGGCTCCATCCCGCATGCCGCAACTAAGAGTCCACATGCCGCAACTACAAGAGCTCACAGGCCACAACGAAGATCCTGCATGCTGCAACTAAGACCCGGTGCAGCCAAATAAATAAATAAGTAATAAAATAACTAAGAACCTGCATGCCCAGCAGTGAGGCAAAAAAAAAAAGGTTTTCCTTAGGGAAAACCCCCTAAGGACAGTGACCATCTGGGGTAGAGGCAAGTGTGGCCCTAAAATAAATCCACGGGATGGGTTATCTGTGATAGAAGCTGAACGTGAAGATCCAGGGATGGGAAAGAGTCAAGGTAACTACTAGAAGCCCCACCCTACCCAACTGCAGAGATTCCCGGGCTCACCCCAGAGGCGGCTACTTCCCAGGGTCTCCAGTGCATTAGCGACCTGTGACCAAAATGACAGATTCACTCCTCCTAATAGCCCTTGGTGTCCACCCATGTTTGCCACCCTTCCAGGCCTCTTAAGAATCCCCGCAAAATAGAATCACTGGATCAGAACCAAGACAAAGCTAGTTTGCTCTTTGGCTACGTTCCAAAAACTACCCTCCATCTCCACTGGTCCTCAAACTTTAAGGTACCTCCCAAAGTTTACCTTGCCCATGAATCAATGAAATGTTTAACATGCAGATTCGAGGGCCCACTGCTGCAGTCCGCTTGGGTGTATTTTGGGACTCTGTATTTAAATAAGCACCAGGTGATTTGGATAAAGGTCCTAAGACACTTGTAGGTGACACTACTCTCTAGTTCCTGTTGGCAGGTAGGTGTTCTTCTCACCAAGCGTTGGTTTTTAACCTCCCTTTCTATGTGGGTAAAGACTCTTGAATCATTGACTTGCATAAAAGTTACTCAAGCTGTTTAAAAGAGTATAAAGTTCACAGTTCATTTACACACTAACGTTAGAAAAAGGGGTTTATTTATATTGGAACAAACTCAACAGGAAAAAACTCTAGTCACCTAGAGAAAGGCCAGAGAGGAATAAGTTTAAGACCAGTAATGCGATGCCCTGTTCTCTAGGAATTAGCACTCTTTTCTTGACTAAAACTTTCTAATTTTCCAAGTTCTCTTACACCATTTTTTAGCTAGCCGACTTCAAAGAAAAATGCAGGAGTGATGACTAGTAGCTGCGAACCTTCCTCCCAGAGCGGGCGCTTTATGGGCAGGGGCCACACTCATCCTTAACTCCCACAACCCAGCGCAGTGACCGGCACACACAGTAGGTGCTGAATAAATGCTCGCAAAAGGAATGCTATCTCCGGTTTCCAAAAGATGCAAACCAAGCCATTCCTTTCTCCCTCAAACCAGAACCCTTGAGTTACTTATATCCAAACCTACAAACCACAGTTTTGAGACGAAAAATGCTTGCTGCCCACGGTTGTCCCGAGAGCTCCCACTTGGGGCTTCGTGCCCTCGCCCCTTCTCTAAAATCTGTTTTGAAACCAGAGGCCCCTCTCCCTTCACACTCCCTGGACGCGTTAGCCTCAAATGCTGAACCAGGTCCCAAGCTCCCGTTCCCAGGAGCGGGAAGTCAGCCTGGACTCGAGAAAAACCTGAGCAGAATCACGGCGAAGGAGCCAGCATGCAAAGAAGGCACTTTACATCCTGTCCGCGTTCAAGCCTCAGTGGCAGCCCCGGCCGCTTCGCCGCCCTCCTCTCCCGGATCTCCCAAGCGATGCTGTCCCCCGCTACCGCCCTCAAACTGCAGCACGTCGGCGGTCCGCGCGGCGACCCCGCCCACAGGCCCGGCCCGCCGCCGCTCACCTTCATCCGGGCCCTCTGCGCTCGCCGCTGCCAGCAGCTGCGCCAGGGCTAAGAGCAGAACGAGCAGCCAGGCTTCCCGGGGCCTCATCGCGGCGGTGCGGAGCTCGGCCTCCTCGCGCCGACGGCCACTGGGCGATCCCAAACCTCTGGCTCCGGTCTCGCGAAAAGAAACGAGAGGTAAGGAAAGAAACTCCCCCCCCGCCGGAAGACCTAGCCGGCAATTGACTGGGGGCGGGGAAGCCGCGGACCGGCCAATCCCAGCCCGACCTGGGGCGGGGGCCGCGTGCGTCGAAGTGCGCGTCCGAGCGCCAAAGTGCGCGTCCTAGCTCCCCAGCACAGTCCCCAGCACAGTCCCCAGCACAGTCCCCAGCACAGTCCTCAGCGCAGATCCTCCTCCCTGGCCTCCTCCGCAGCCCGCGGCTCCGGCGTTTAAAGATCAGAGCGCTACCGTGAGGTGCCCCCTTCTGATTGGCTGCGCCGCGGCCTCCAATCAGCGGCTGCCACTCGGTTTGCCTGGAGCGCACAGGCTGAGAGAGGGAGCGGGGGAGAACAAAAGCGACGGGCAGGGGCCGGAGGGGCGGGGTCGGGCTACGCCTCGGGAGCAATTGGCCGGTGGAGCGGTAGGCGGGGCCTTGGAAATGCGAGGCGGGCGGGGCTCCAGGCTGCTGATCTGGGCAGGAAGAACACGTGTCCTTAGCAGAACGTTGGTGAGAGGGTACGTGTGCGCAACTCTGGGGGACGGCGGGGTGGGGGTGGGGGGGCTCAAGAGCGAAGCGGCGGAGAGGCCCGAACTAGTCTGTTGGTGGGAAAGAGAGAGAACGGGACTCCGGAGTCGGCTTCATGTTCGTGGTCTTTTTGGTTTATGCCTGCGCGAATGAAAGTTGGCATTTCTTTCCTGGATTAAAACACAAATTGGCCTAGGGACGGAGGTCGCATGCAGTAAAAGTGAATCTAGAACTAGGATTTGGGGAAGCTTCTCTCTAGGGTTTCATCTATGAGCAGGCCATCAGGTGCGTGTCTAAACTTTGCTTCATGTTATCAGTTTCTCCTGATTTTACGCCAAATCTATAGGTTTACACAAGTCTAAATATAGGCTTGAGGTCTTCCCTCTTGACAATTTAGGAGGAAAAAAACTAGATTAAGATAGATAATGATTTTTGTACGTCAAGCCGTGATGTGTTTTAGGGTTTGAGATTTCTTTAACACCTGTGGATTCGTATGCCTGAAGAGTTACGGAAGACAAATAGGTCAAATTAACAAAACTCGAGGGTCCAGAAGTATTTTTCTGTGTATACAGATTGTCAGGAAGAAAGAAAGCTAACTACTCACAGGCTTTAGTAATTAGAAAGTTTTTTATTTGATTTATTAAATTTAATAAATTTCTATTGAACTACTGAATCTGATGGTACTCCCCTCAATTTTGTAGGGCAGGAAGACATTATTCAATTAACTGTAACGACAGGATGAGTATGCACTAAGTGATTTATCAGAATGCTCTGAATGTAGAATATCAAACAGTTGAATATCATTTTAAGAAACTTTTCAGGAGGCTTCCCTGGTGGCGCAGTGGTTGAGAGTGTGCCTGCCGATGTAGGGGACACAGGTTCGTGCCCCGGTCCGGGAAGATCCCACATGCTGCGGAGCGGCTGCGCCCGTGAGCCATGACCGCTGAGCCTGCGCGTCCGGAGCCTGTGCTCCACAATGGAAGTAGGCCATAACAGTGAGAGGCCCGCGTACCACAGAAAAAAAAAAAGAAACTCTTCAAAAAGATAGTGTGCCCAGCCAAAATTTTTATCTTTCTTGGTAGTTTCCTCTGAATCCTTATTAAACTGAGGATTGAGAATACCATTTGCCCAGAAGTGGGACAAATACAATCAATTTCACTAAGACCCTTTGTTGATCCAAGGTATGAGAGGAAACCTCTCAAAATGCAGTATATATGTATGTATACAAACACATATATATGAAATCAGTAACATATTACTTGTGAAATTAAAGTAATATTTTCTTTTTAAAAAACATTTAGAGCAATGAACAATGAATGAACAGTTCATTCAACAGCAAAACATTAGTTTATCAAGTTGAAAAGCTCCTCACTTTTTCTTTATCCCCAAATATCACCAGGTTTGGTTATATGGGTACAAGTAGGCTGCAGACCACTGTGTTCAGTGTCAGAATGGAGAGACAGATTTTTGTGATTATCTCCAAGATCTTTATAACTAGTTGTGAACATAGGAGGCTGCCTTTAAGACACAGAACTGGCCCCTGGCTTGTCCTCAGGCCTGCCATTTAACACTGTTAGGTTATGTTTATAGATCAATTTGAGCATGTGCTTCCCTCTTCTCCCAAATAGCACTCTCTAGAGAAGAGGCCTACGGGGAAATAATCTTCCCCATTATATAGTCTCCAGGTGGATCTGTGACAATATTATTACCAATCTTGGCACTTATGTCAGTTTTCACAAGCCAACAATATATGGTCAGAAAACTGTAAACTGAAACCAGGCAGCTGCACATCTGCATGCCCTGAATGCATGAGGCTTATGATCAATCTTTTGGGGGAATTAAACCCTGTGGGATGAAACCATTTCTTTTATGTGCTGGAGAACTCAGGAATGGTCCTGACTATCTTTCCCATGGTTCTGATATAGTCCCCTTTCAGTAGAAAGGGGAAAGAAAAGCTGAAGTTTTCGGAAATAAAGGGATTCGTTTTCAGAAATCTCTGCCTCTTCAGGCAAACGCTACTGTAGCCAGAGATACAATCTGCATGTACTTTTCTAGCTTACATTTTTAACTTAAAATCACATCATACTCATTTTCTCACGCTCTTACGTTGTCTTCTGAAGGAATTGAGCTCTCCCTTGAAGGGTCCACCTTGACTCATGAAGATGAGAGACTGAAATGAGGTCCCATGCACACACTCAGACCTCCTTTAGCTGCTCAGGCAGCTGCCTGAGAATGCCTACCATATTCGTTAACTCCATCCTGTTCGTAGCTGAGACATGGTACTCAGACTCTATCCTTACCTTTTAGGATGTAATGATATTCAGCTACTGCAACTTTTATTGAATCTTCCAATAGCTTGGAGTATTTACTGCCTTTGATGTGATTCAAAACAGCAAAATGTTCACACTACAAGTGTGGCCAAACATTGAGAGTAAGACTAAGCCAGCATTTTTGCAGGAGATTGTCTGTGATAAGACATTCTTTCCAAGTTTGCAAATATAGGTAACCTGCACAGCCATTTTGTTTGTTTGTTAAGCCAGTGGTCTTGGCCACCATTTCTCATTGTTCTATGGTGAACGAATTCTTAAGAAGATGTTTTAAGACTCAAACTGATGTTATTTTAGTAGTGTTGTCACCAAATGCTAGGTTCCAGACATTTGGTAGCTGTTACTAAAGAGACCAATGCCCTTGTGGAAATTAAATAGTAAAACTTAAAGACAGAATACCTTTATATTAGAAACAAAAAAATATTTACTGTGTTTGCTGTGAAAGGTTAAGAGTAGAGGCTCTGGAGTCAGACCTCACAGCCTTGAGTTTAGACCCTACCAACTTTTTACTCATTCAGTATTTATTGTGTACCTACTATGTGACTAGTGATTTTCAGTGTGCAATCTTGCATATATTTTTGCTATTTTTTTAAAGATTTATTTATTATATATTTATTTAATTTATTTTTGGCTGCGTTGGGTCTTAGCTGTGGCACACAGGATCTTCACTGAGGCACACGGGATTTTTCATTGTGGTGCGTGGGCTCTTCATTGTAGTGGGCGGGCTTCTCTCCAGTTGGGGTTTGCAGGTTTTCTCTTCTCTTGTTGAGGCACACGAACTCAGTAGTTGTGGCTTGTGCGGGCTTAGTTGCCCCGTGGCATGTGGGATCTTAGTTCCCCCAGCCAGGGGTCAAACGTGTGTCCCCTGAATTGTAAGGTGGATTCTTTACCACTGGACCACCAAGGAAGTCCCTATTTTATGCTATTTTAAGTGAATCTTTAAATTTCACTTGAAATTAGAAATTTCAAATTCCTATTGTTCATTGAAAGTATGTAGAATACAATTGATTTTTGTATATTGACCTTGTCTCCTGCAACCTTACTAAACTCACAGCAGTTTTCGTAGCTTTGTTTAGATTCCATTGGATCTCCTACATAAATCATGTCATCTGCAAATAAAGACAGTCTACTTCCTTTTTGTTACGGATGCCTTTCATTTCTTTTACTTTCCTTATTTCACTGGCCAGAATCTCCAGTACAATGCTGAAGAGAAGTAGTGAGAGAAGATATCCTTGCTTTGTTCTAGATATCAGGGGAAGAATTCAGTCTTTCCCATTATTTGATGTTAGCTATAGGTTTGTAGCAGATGCACTTTTGAGGTTGAGGAGGTTCCCTTCTAATTCATAGTTTTCTGAGAGATTTTTTTTTTAAATCATGACTACATCATATTGTTTTTCTTTTTTAGTTTGTTCATATAGATTAATATATTGATTGGTTTTCAAAAGTTAAACCAACCTTGCATTCCTGAGACAACCTGCACTTGGTCATGATGTATTATCATTTTTATATATTGTTGGATTTGATTTACCAAAATTTTATTAAGAGTTTATATATCTATGTATAAAAATATTGGTCTTTAATTTTCTTGTTATATTTTTATCTGGCTTTGATAAATCAGTAATGCTGGCCTCACAGAATGAGTTGGGAAGTATTCTCTCTTTCTCAGTTTTCTGGAATAGTTTACCAATTCACTAGAGAATTGGTAAAGTTCTCTAGTGAAATTTTCTTTGTGGGAAAGATCTTAACTATAAATTCAATTTCTTTAATAAATACTAAGGCTATTCAGTTTATTTCTTCTCAAGGGAGCTTTGGTAATTAGTGGGTATTTGTCCATTTCACATAAGTTGTCAAATTTATTGTCATAAAGTTGTTAATAATATTCTTTTTTATGTTTTAAATAACTGTAGAATCTGTAGTGAGGTCACTTCTCTTACTGCTGATATTGATAAATTTTTAAAAATAAATTTTATTTATTTATTTATTTAGGCTGCATTGGGTCTTCGTTGCTGCATGCAGGCTTTCTCTAGTTGCTGCGAGTGGGGGCTACTCTTTTTTTTTTTTTTTTTTTTCTTTTGGTACGTGGGCCTCTCACTGTTGTGGCCCCTCCCGTTGCGGAGCACAGGCTCCGGACGCGCAGGCCCAGCGGCCATGGCTCACGGGCCCAGTCGCTCCACGGCATGTGGGATCCTCCCGGACTGGGCACGAACCCACGTCCCCTGCATCGGCAGGCAGACCCTCAACCACTGCGCCACCAGGGAAGCCCCGGGGGCTACTCTTCCTTGCGGTGCATGGGCTTCTCATTGCGGTGGTTTCTCCTGTTGCAGAGCACAGGCTCTAGGCACGCAGGCTTCAGTAGTTGCAGCACACAGGCTCAGTAGATGTGGCTCGCAGGCTCTAGAGCACAGGCTCAGTGGTTGTGGCACACGGGCTCAGTTGCTCTGCAGCATGTGGATCTTCCCGGATCAGGGCTCGAACACGTGTCCCCTGCATTGGCAAGTGGATTCTTAACCACTGTGCCACCAGGGATGTCCCTTCTGATTACTTTAGGTTTCACTTACTCTTTTTTCCCCTAGTTTCTTAAAATGGAAGCTGAGGTAATTGATTTGTGACCTTTCTTATCTTCTAATGTAAGTATAAACTTCCCCCTAAGTGTGGCTTTATATCTTGAATTAGACAGGTGGAGACGGTGGATATAGGGAAGTCCATGCAAAGAATTGGAACATGAAGGATGGAAAACATAATATAGCTTGAATCTATAGTGAGAGATATTCTATGTAAGCGAGGCCCATGCAAATAACCAAAACATGGAGAATGTGGAGAAAGGCAGGTTATTTAGTAAACCTGAGATATAGTGGGAGAGGTGCAACAGGGATGAAGCTGGAGGCAGGGGTCCAGAAAATAAAAGCCTTTAGCCTGAGGGCAATAAGAAGTCAGTGAAAAATCTTAAGTGGGGGAGTGGCATGGAATTATTTGCATTTTATAAAGATCACTCTGGTGGGCATGTGGCAGTGGAAGTTGACTGGAGTCAGGAACACTGGATAGGAGATGGTCTATCCATGAGGAGATGGTCTTGTGCTAATCCAGGTGAGAGGTGGTGGTGGTAGCGGGGATGAAGCAACGTAGGAATATTAAAGTAATAATAAGGAACTGGAATCAGTGTAAAAATTGGTGATTGACCAAGACATATGGGGAAGAGGAATGAAGGGTCAGCAGGGCAGCTAGTGGTGCCTTTCAATGAGATGGGGAACAGATAAGGAGGAACACGTTACTGTCAGGCAGGGACGAGAGGAGGAGTGAAGCCGGGAATGATTTCAGTTTGGGGTGTGTTGAGTTTATGATGCCTGTGAAGCATCCAAGAAGAGAGCTACAGTAGGCAGGTGTAAACGTGGGTTTTGAGCTTAGGAGAAATGCCAGTATGTGATGGGTAAGTGAGGTGTGAGTGGATGAAATCACCCATGGAGAGGATGTTGAGTGAGAAGAAAGTAGAGGATGAAAGTTTGGAAAGCAACATTTTAGGGATTGTCAGAGGATACAAGAGAAGTAAGAGTGATCACCTTGCTGCAATGAGAAGAATTTCATGGAAGAGAGAACAAGAAGACAAGGAACAACAACAATATATATTAGATTTATCAACAGAGAATAATATGCACTTTCCATGAGGTACTTAAAAAGGTTTTTTTAATTGTCAAAAAGAGTTTAGGGCTTCCCTGGTGGTGCAGTGGTTGAGAGTCCGCCTGCCGATGCAGGGGACACGGATTCGTGCTCCGGTCCGGGAGGATCCCACATGCCGCGGAGCGGCTGGGCCCGTGAGCCATGGCCGCTGAGCCTGCGTGTCCGGAGCCTGTGCTCCGCAATGGGAGAGGCCACAACAGTGAGAGGCCCGCGTCACAAAAAACAAAACAAAACAAAAAAAAGAAAGGCCTCATCTTACAGGCTGGAATCACAGAATTCTACATGCTGCCACTATGACAAGAAGACTTAAGAAAAGCAATTCATGTAATCTCAATGCACACACTCAAATGTCGGCGCTCCAACTCTTTCTTACCCTAAAACAGCCACACTTTGATGCTCTGCAAATCCAAGCCTCCCAGCACGGGGGTAACTGCCCTTTCTGTCTTCTCCCTTTCCCCTCTGTCCTGGAAGAGTGAGCAGCTCTTGTCCCATTTCAATCTGGGATATTGAGCCTGGTTTGGGAATAGTGTGTTTTCTCACCTCGAAAGGTCACAATGCGGTGGACTGGTTGCCTTCAGCTTTGTGTCTGAAAGCACGTCCAGGGGCGCCAAAGTTCCCATATTTCACTAAAGGCACAAGACACTGGGAGAGAGAAAATCAAAACAAAACCCAAAAAACCTGAGGACCCTTCAATGCCAGGAAGGGGAAATAAAACCATCCACACTCCAGCACTGTAAACTTTATTTGGAACTGGGGTACCCATCTTACCACACTTCTCACATGACTAAAAAGCCCAGTGAGGTGTCTGTTTTCTGATAGTAGTAGAAACAGTACTCCAGGAGAAACGACGTCAGGAATATTGCAGGGAAGAGTTCTCATCGGCATCTAACCCAAACGATAGGGCTGGGCTGCTCAGAACCAAAAGGCTGTTCCAACTGCTCTCTAAGGGCCTGGACAACATGGTCCAAGAAAACAGCGGAGCAGGTGACTGGTTGTAGTTTAGGAAGCAGATGCCCGAAGACAGTGGGGAACCTGGCACATGGTCCGGGAGGGGGGCGGCTGGAGGGCTAGAGCTGTCCCACGTGTTAGTGTTCTTTTTTCTATTCTGTTATAAATTCATGGATTTAATCCAGTATAAATTAAGAGTATTTGTTTTCTTTTTTTAAAGGAATGATAGAGGGAAGTGGTAAATGTTACCACTTGTTACCAAATGTTACCAAATGTTTTTCTGCTTACAAAAAGTAATGCCCTTATAAAATCTTCTCAGCTGCAGTAAACCTTTTATTTCTTCAAAATGCTGCTTCCGCCAACAGAATTTGAGTTTCTCTTCTTCACAGGCAGGAGCTCCTTCACGGTCCAATTGTAGTTCCATCTGCCCTAGAGTAGGCACAAAAGTCAGTGCAACTAGTGCCTAGTGTTCTGGCCAGTTCCTGCATCTCCATTTCAGGATGACCTTTTTATTTGTTAACAATTCTATATATTTACCGGTGATGTTCCCATCAAACATTTGGAGTTTCCCTCCCTTTTCAGCTTCTAATACAGCAGGAGATTTAGAAAATTTTTGTACCAAATCTTTCACAGTAAAGATTCTGTACAGCTGCTCGATAGCTGTGTCAAACAGTCCCGTCATGTGCAGTGCCATAGTGGGAATCCTTACACCCAGTGCCACTGGAGAGGAGGCCTGAATCTGCAAGGTATTCTCACTCAGTTTCCTTTTAACAGTCAATTCCTGGGTTGCCATAGCTTTGGTTTGTAAAATCATTCCCATTGTGAGTTCCGACTTAAGTGCCTTCAGGTAATCTCCAAGGGCTTCCCTGACCTTGGCGGTGTCTGCAGTTTTCATAAGATCTTTCAAGTATATCCCCATCTCCTTTCTTTTTACTCACGTTCACTTCAGTGTCATCTACTTCATTTTCTTAAGACAGGTTGGGTATTTCAATCAACCCCTTGTGCTTCGCACCAGCTTCTTTAATTACACCTTTCCAGCCCAATGTGATGTTCCACTCATAGAGGAAAATCAGCTTTCCTTTGCCGCGGCTGCAGGAAGCCTCACCTTCCACCTGCCTCAGCTCACTGATCTCACAACCGGCAGCCTCATTCTCCACAGCGGTGCCCGCCAGGAGCTCACAGAGCTTCCCCTTGGACCAGCTGGTGGTATCCCGCTCTGTCAAGCCCTGGCTCACTGCCACGTCCCTGAACCTGCTTCTCCTCTTGTTCCCCTCCTGGCTTCCCTCTGTAGGACTGTGGGCAACATCTCCTATCATCCAAGGGCTGGATGTTCTCAACATGTGTTAATCTTAATTACCTCCTTCCAATGACTGGAATCTGCCTTCTATCATAAACCACACATGAAGCCCTTTCATCGAAAACATGCATTGCTTTCCTCCTTGGTTCTCATTAGACTGTCTAACCTGCACTTTAATCAACTTCAAGTTTACCTCTTGGGCAGGTGCAACCTGCTTCTCATTGGTCAAGACTGAGTTGAGGTGCCGTTTCTCTGGGACAACTTCCCTGACCCCTTGAATGTGGGTTAAGTGCCCTTCCTGGGTGCTGTCCTCACGCGTCTGCTTTCCCTCTCGCCTGGCGTTTATTCCACTTTCCTATATCTGCCCATTATTCGTCTTTCTCTCCATTTGACTGTGAGCTTCTCGAGGGCAGGGACAATACCCGGCCACATCGACGTTTGCTGAATGACTGGGACTGCCCTTCCTCCTGGTGCTGCCCTTGGGTTGGGTGTGCTTTCCAAACCCCAGCCCATGGCCATCTGCAATTGGCTGTTGATGTTTATGATCTTAGTAAATTACTCCTAATTTTATAGCATTAGAATCACTTTTATTTAAATGACTTTCAGATCTGTACTAGATTCAGTTTGGGGGTTGATTTCAGTCCTATATCCGCTCACATATTAAATTTATCACCTCTGTTGATCTTTTTCACTTCTACACTGATTCATTTTGTCAACTAAACCATTTCCATTAATAGTGTCACCACCTTTTGCTTCCCTTCTCCTCTTTCTTTTCCTTCCTCTTTCTCCTCCCTTCCTTTCCTGAACAATTCAGTTCCAAAATCATTAAGTAGAGCTGAGTAAGGTAAGCATCTACAGCAGGTGGGGATGGGAGGGGGTGGGGTGGCCCAGAGCAGGATGT
Organism: Grampus griseus; assembly: GCF_964374135.1. Taxonomy (NCBI): domain Eukaryota; kingdom Metazoa; phylum Chordata; class Mammalia; order Artiodactyla; family Delphinidae; genus Grampus; species Grampus griseus. Next base: position 7,151,558 of record NC_139003.1, on the reverse strand, counting down.
CAGAGCCCCACTGGGGCTCTGCTCGGGGGAAAGGGTGGCAGTGGCCCCATGAGGTGGCTTACTCACAGGAGGACTGATCAGATAAATAAATATATTACAGATAATGGGAGCAAAGCTCACTCTTGGAGATGAGAATTACCGATATGGGAAGGGACAAAACTAGAACGGACACTGGTGTGGTAGTGGTATTGGTGTGGAATCATTCATAAAAATAGATGTGGAAATAAGTGTAAATGTAAACATGTGTACGTGTTATATGTATGTATGTCCTAGCTCTGTCCACTGAGAGGGTCTGGGAGTAGCAATCCTCAAATAGCAATGGGCACAACTAGTGCCGGATCTTGGCTTCTAACCCACTCTCCGTTACAAGGAACCAGGGGTCCTGGGAGAAATGATCAACTGCAGCGCTGGAACAGGGTAAATAGAAGACATACCTGGAACAACCTGTGACAGAGATAGCAAGGAAGTTGCTCAAGAATGATGAGAACAAGTCAAAAGGACACAGAAGCCTGTGTAAGGGGGCTTCCACTGGCCAAATTTAGGACAATGAGAGCCTCAAAATAAATACGGATAGAATTATAACCCACTGGACAAAATAGGAATAAAAATAGGAAACTATTATGAGTCCATACAGATATAAAATATGTGGCTAAATGAATGGAAAATTTGCTGAGGAATGGGATATTTACATGACTTCAAAGTACCTTCCCACAAAATCATGAACTACTTGTTAATTACAGAGGGGGGAAAGCAACTTCATAGGGAAGTCTGGCAGACACTACCTTAAGTGATCACCATGAACATCCTCAGTAATGGAACGAATTGAAATCATGCGCCACCCGATAAGATGCAGTGAGATAAACACAGCATCACATCTTGGCTAACCCTCTGAAGGCAAATAAACTGAGCCTACTCATGAAGACACATCAGGTACAGCCGGATTGAGGGACATTCTACAAAATAACTGCCCTGTAACCTTGAAAAGTATCAAGGTCTTGACAGCCTAAGACTGTCTCTTTTCTTTTTAGAAACTTATTGAGGGCTGAAAACAAGCGGCAACATCTGAATTTTTTTCTCCCTACCAAGTCCCTAATGCTTCATATTAGTATGTACACGGTCTGAGTCCCAAGACAGAAGAGGTGACAGTTACTACCTAACAAAGACTGTCACCTTCTCAGCCCGGACAGTCATCACTCCTCCCATTCTTTTTCTGTGCAGCCAATTTCATGCCTTAGGATCTGTTACTCACAAACCCTCATTCTGTTAACAATTTCTGTGTCTCTTAGGACTCTGTTTTGTAAGAGGAAATGCAATTCCAAAACATTTTAAACAGTAAGAAAATGTTACTGGTTCACATACGTGAAGAGTCGGGTAGGATAAGTTCAGGGACCACTTAATGTGGGGTTCAAACAATGTTACCAGGACAAGGTTTCGCTTCCATGTGCTGGTTCAGCATTTCTTAGGGCTGCATCCTTCCTCATTCATATCCATCAGGAAGGAGGGTGTTTTTTTCCCCTGTGTAAGTCATTCTCATAGAATAAGGAAGTTATGACATAATTTTCAAATGGCAAAAGTACAGGTAGTTTTCTTCTCTCATAGGTGGCATTTTCTACTACCTTTCAACATCAGCACTGTCAGCATGAAAACTCTAAGGGCATGATTTTCTATCCAGTTACGCTTTCACCACTGAGTGGACGACTCACTGAATGCTGAATCTCCAACTGCAAAAGTGACTTAAATATAAGTATCTGTGACTTTAAAAGACGCTGGATGGGTACGTCAAGTTTGCTGTCTCGTTAAAGGCTGACCAAGTAGCAAACAGAAAGTATGGATGACCTGCTGAGACTTGCTTAGCCTTTGATTTCATGAATTACTCTCAAATTTTCAACAAAAACGTCTCATGCCTAGAGAGAGCAGCCTCATGCATACGCCTCATCCCATGCATGTAAAGCATGCACCACGAGCATTCGTTCTGACGCTTATCCGGATTCTCCTACTCCTGGGCTCAGAAACAGATGACCACGTCATCAAAGGGCACTGCCATCTGGACCCCCAAACGCGTTTCCTTCTGTCTCAGGATGGCTTCACACTTCTCATCAGTAATGTTTAAAAGCCTTCTCTACCTTTGTTCGTATCACGCGAGAAGTTACGACACGGATCTTGAAAAGCCAGACTTTTCAATATGTAAAATGGGCAAGGTTTGGATGATACAATTCCAAGAAGAGCTTGTGATGGTTTTGCTGGTCCTCCTTCCAAAACAACAGTTGCTGCAAACAAAGCAAATTTATACCCTGACAAAGGTGGAATACTGAATGTACAGGCCCTTGTTTTACAGGAACAGTGGGGGGATGGGGGGAACTCATAAAGAAGTCAGTCATTGGAACTGCCACAGACACTCATTTCTAACTGGAGAAACTTGACCTGAAACAAAGAGTTTGATTCAATTAAAAGGACATTTGAGGGAATTCCCTGGCAGTCCGGTGGTTAGGACTCAGCTCTCTCACTGCCAGGGGCCCAGGTTCTATCCATGGGTGGGGAATTAAGATCCTACAAGCCACGTGACGCAGTCAAAAATAAAAATAAAATAAAAAGCCATTTGAGCACATAGCATAAGACACAGTCACGTAACTACCTACCATAGGACACAGTCATTTAAATGTGTTAAAATACTGTGTGATAAAGTATGCATAGAACTGTCTTCAGCATTTCCTGTGAGATATCTTTAAACCCATTCATGTGTTTTTAAGAAATACAGAAAGTTGCATTTACAGAGACTTCTACAATTGGTAGTTCGACTCCACTGAAATGAAATTTAAACTGAAAACTATTTGCCCCAAGATCATGTTACAAATGTCAGAAAGAAATGATAAATCATCAGTGATCTTTTTCAAGACCATTTGCACCAGAAAAACAAACCACTTTCTGTAGAAGATGACAAAGGGGAATAAGGAAAATGCCCTATAGCTTCCTGATAACTTGGAAAATGTAAAACAGAAGCTTGATTAAGCAGCCACAACCCAAGAGAAACAATACTGTATTAATATGTTTTGAAGAAGTTCCAATAAATATGTTGAAAGAAAGGAGGGAGAGCATAGAACTGGAACTCAAGAAACCTAGGCTGTATTCTCAGTCACTAGCTATATGACCTGGAGCAAGTCACTTCAACCTCTCTGTAACTCACTTTACTCATCTATAAAGTGAGGGAGTTGGATTATGATCCCTAAAGATTTTATTCTGAATACCATTTTGTGTGTGTGTGTTAGGGAAAAGGCAGTAAGAAATTAATTGTCATATTTCTTGGGAAACATTGTTTCAATTTAAGCCAAGTATCAGGAAACTGAGTTACTGTCACCCCTGAGAATCTCTGAAAGACTTGAAACTAAAATAAGAGTTGCAACCGTCATCATCATTTTCTAAAGAACTACATGTTGAAGTGACAGTCCCTATCATTGCAATTTAGTATTATACTCTATGTTCCCCTATGGGACTCCTTTCCTTTTCTCAGCCGTAATTCCCTGTTCTTTCTTCCACTCTGTACCTTACTAACAGTACTCCCAGCACACAAGCTGAGCTTCAGAGAAACAGCAACACTCAGAAAGCCCTGGGCTGACTGTAAAATCAGTGGCTATGTGTACATCTCTTTCATTCGTTAATTCATTGATTCAACAAGTGTTTGTAGAGCGCCCACTGTGGAAACACACTGCACGGGTAACAAAGATTAAAAAAAAAAAAAAAATCAGTCCCTGCTTCGAGGAACTTAGTAACCACGGCTGAAAGCACGGATTTCCCTGCACGGCCCCCTCTGGACTCCAACGCGCGAGCTCGGGTTAGACTGCTGGGCTAGGGCTGCAGATTTCACAGTCAGTCCGAGGATCCCGGACCGCGCCTCCTCCAGGCCCGGCTCCCGCCCGAGCAGGCTTTTCTTCCTGCCACCGCGGACCGCCCCTTCTGCCGGGCCGAGAGGTCACCGCTGACACTTGCAGAGTCTGCGTAGCCCGAGACCCGGGGGCGCGGCCGCTGAACCCGGCCCCGGGATGGTCCCCGGCCGGATTCCAGGCCTCGGTTGGGCGCGGGGTACCCTTTTCAAACGCCGCGCTGGTGCCGCAGCGAACGACCAAACGATCTTACCGACCACTCGGGGGTGGGGCCTGCGCTTGTCAGCCCCGCTCCGCGGGGGCCGTTGCCATGGGGACACGCAAGGCACCCTGGGAACGCTGCCTTTCTGGCGCGGGGACTGGGCTCCTACCGCGCCGCCTGCAGGCAAGAGGAGCCAAGAGTCTCCAGAGGCAGGTCATAGCGCTGCGCGTCCGGTCCATATCTCCCAGGCTCTGGGAGGACTGCAATTTAAACTCTGCTCCCCCCCACCCCTTGGTTTTTTTTAATGGCTACGTCACATCTTAGGTGTGGCACACGGGATCTTTGTTGGGGCATGTGGCCTCTCGTTGAGGCATGTGGGCTCTTCGTTATGGTGCGCGGTCTCCTCTCTAGTTGTGGCCTGTGGGTTTTCTCTTCTCTAGTTGTGGCACGCTGGCTCCAGGGCGTGTGGGCTCTGTAGTTGTGGCACGCGGGCTCTCTAGTTGAGGCACGCGAGCTCAGTAGTTATGGTGCGGAGGATTCGTTGCCCCGTGGCATGTGGGATTCCAGTTCCCCGACCAGGGATCGAACCCGAGTCCCCTGCATTGGAAGGCGGATTCCTTACTACTGGACCACTAGGGAAGTCCCGCCCCTTCCTCTTTTGGGGGTTACACAAGGTTGGACCTAAAATTGATGGGCATATAAATCAGGGAATTGGATCATATGTAAGGTTGCCTTTTTCTGCCTGAATTTTTGGTACACCAAACTTCTCGACAGTGAAAAAACTTGATAGTCAATCTCATAAAGATGTGGAAATTGTTATTTGAGCCAAACTGAGGATTATTACAGGGGAGACAGTCTTGCAGAAAGTTCTGAAGGCTGTTCCACCTACCAGAAGGCAAAGCACAGTTATATAGATTTTTGAGACAAAGGGTTATATATCAAAGTACCGTATTGACAGTTTACATAGTCCAACGAGGCAAGTAGTGGGTTATTGTGACCTCTGACAGGATTGAGAAAGGAACATTAACTCCTAAGGGGTTAACTTGCTGGTGCCAGGAGGAAATTGGGTGAGGTTTTTTTGGCGAGTAGGCATTCCTGTGTCTTCTAAGGGGATATAGTTAATGTCTACGTAATGCAGATGCACAGTGCACACTAAAAGGGAGACGGTAGTGGTTCAAAGGGACAGAGTCCCTCTCCTCCTCGTTTCCTATCCTCCAGTTACTGTGGGAAAAATGTCCCTCCCTCATCAAAAGCCAATTCCTCCACTTCCTCTATTATCTTTCCTCTCGACATCAATTTCCTCCTCTTTCAGAATCCTCCTCCATTAGCATGCAAACATGCTCCATTATCAATAACTTTTCCCGCTACTGCCAAATTCTCTTTTCCCCTTCATGACCAAACTTCTTTCAAACTTGAGTTTTCTGTGTAGCCTGTCTCCAATTCCTTATTCACACTCCTGCACCAATCAACCAAGTTTTGCCTTTCTGCCCCAACGGCTCCCAATGAAACTGTTCTTGATTAGGTTAACATTTATCTCAATGTTGCCAATTCTACTGGCCACTTCCCTGTTCTCATTGTACTCCTTAGCAGCAGACCTGCTTCTTGGAATACTCTCCTTGCTTGGCTAGTGAGACACCATGTTCTCATGGGATCCCTCTCACCTCACTGTTCTCTCCTTTTTGGTCTCTTCTGCTTCTTCAAATCTGTTGACCCTCAAATTATTGGGGGTTTTGACCAGGAAAATGACATGACCTGACTTTTATTTTTAAAGGATCACTCTGGCTGCTCTCTGGAGAACAGACTGTGGGCAGGCAATGGTGGAAACAGGAAGATCAGTGAGGAGGCTATTGAAATAATCAGGCACCAGGTGATGGCAGCTTGAGCCAGGTTGTCTTAGAGGAGGTGGTAAGAAGACTTAAGAGTCTAGATTTATTTTGAAGATGGAATTCTCAGGACATGTTGATGGATTAGGTGAGATTTTTGAGAGAGAGAGAAGTCAAAGTATCAAGATTTTTTACCTAAGAAACTAGAAGGTGGAGTTTCCATTTGCTGAGATGGAAAGGACTACAGAAGGAACAGGATAAGGGAGGAAAATTATAAGTTTGGTTTTGGAAATGTTGAATTTGAGAAGTCTATTAGACATCCAAGTGGATGTGGTGAGAAGCTATCCTTTTATTCCCTTGATACACCACACAGGCATAATAGAAACTGTTGCCTCTCCATCAACAACTTATTTTAAGTGTTTGGTGAGTACATCCTTTTCTGTACTTTTTACCAGGTGACTCTCATCAGGATATAATCACACTGGTTTCCGGGGGGGGGTGTTATTCTCATAGAGTGGGGTCACAGATAAAAAGCCCTCTAGTTTCCATGAGAGTGATTGGTTTGTTCCTAACTTATTTTAAAACTTCTGGTGATAAACTCCCCTTTGTCAATTATAACTAAAAGTTTCTGGATTTTTAGTTAATAACTCCAAGCTTCACATTTTAGGGTGATGGAAACCTCCCCCCAGAAGCTATCTTGGTCAAGAGTGAAGTAGTGAATTACGTTCAGTCAGAAAGAAGATTCTATTTTATTCCTAAATAATCTCTTTGTCCCTAAAATCATAAAGGGTTTCCATTCATTCCGATGGCTTTTCTTCCCTATTTAAAAAAAGAACCCTTTCATTAATCTTTTGGTTTTTTCCAAGATGCTGCTAATAATCTCCCTTTGCCTATGTGATTTTTTACACTGAATACTTGTGGTTTTCTCTGTTCTCTTTCTCTGTAATCTTCCTTCCCTGGTTTAGGTAACTGTGCTGGTTTTGTTTGTTTAAGCAGTTAGTATTTCCTATCCACAGAACATGCATTTCCTGGATTTCCAATTAAGTGTGATGGAAGGATCCCTGCTCAGAAGACCCACACGGTCTCAGCCCTGCCACTAACTAGGTATGAGATTGTGGATGAGACACTTACTGTGGCTTTGGTTTCCTTCTCTGTAATATTAGAGACTGGAATTTTAAAACTCTAAAATTCTAAAAAGAATTAAAAGGAGTGTCCAGCCCTCCTTTAGGACTGAGTTTTGTATTTTATTTTTATATTACTACTTTTTAAAATTTCAAAGTTTCCTTGTAATCACATACATTTTTATATAGATGCATAATCACACATGAGGGGCTTTTTGGTGTACTTTCTCCCCTTTATTTGCTTCTTTCTCCCACTCTCTTCCCCTCCTACCTTTATGTCATATATGTATATATGATTAAGATAATATGTATAGATATGCATTTCTTTCCTATAGAAAAATGGGCAGAGGCTAGTATTTGCACAATTCATTTTCTCCCATTTACTCTTATTTTCTATCTGTTGAAACTTGGTTCTGTTTTCTCTGAGATTTCTTTAATACTACTATGAGATTTTGTTTTGTTTTATTTTGGGTTTTTTTTTTTGGGCTGTGCTGCACAGCTTGCGGGATCTTAATTCCCTGACCAGGGCTTGAACCCTGGGGCCCTGGCAGTGAAAGTGCCGAGTCCTAGCCACAGGACTGTGAGGGAATTCCTGAGACGTTTTTATTTTAAAAGTCACTTTTTTTTAACTTCCTAGAATTTGCTTTTCAGATGCTTCCTTTTTCATAACATTATGTCTTGTTTTATAATAAGTGTTCTCCAATTTTTCTGAATATTTTTATTAGAGATTTAAAAATACAGCTTTTATTTCCTGAATTAGCTATGGTTTGTCTGACGTACTTTTTTTCTTGCTTGTCTTGGTCTTTCTCTTTCATGTAAAAGTTTTTTCCAAATGTTTGATAATCTTGCCTGTCCATATTTGAGAATGCAACAGTAGACAAGTCAATTAGGATCTTTGTGTCCATGGGTGGGTCTTGTATGACAGTTTACTCCAAGGTGACTGATTGCTTAGGAGTCATGCTAGAATGAGGAGGGCTTTTATCTCAGACAACATCCATATTGTTCTAGTTATCCCCAGATGCTTTGTTCCTTTCCTTTTTTCCCTTACAAGGTAAATACCTAGCTGCCAGACACACTTCCTGCTTCTGGTGTTGGTAGTGGTAGGGATGGAGTGGGGCTGGACTATTCACTGTAATAGACTTTCAGTTAATGCCCTGGTTTCCAGACTCCATCCTGCCTGGCTCCCCAGGCTGAGCTTCTTCTGAGCAAATCAATAGTCCCCTCAGCTCAGTCCTGTGATCCTCTTCATTAGATACCATTCTTTAATAACTTTCTGAAATCTATTGAAATTTCTCATCTGGTGATGGTCTCCTCGGAATTGTTCTTTATTGTGGATTTACAGCCTTTGAAGAAAAATCCCTTTACTATAATTTCAATGGGATACTGAGAGGCAGAAGACAAACATAAGCGTGTGCTTAATTCCTATCTTGAATCAAGAGAGTAACTGGACTCTTGTGAATAGGGTCATTTTTCTTACTTGTAGTAGTTACCTAGCTGATTCTCTTGGATGTTCCAGGTACACAGTAATATGATGTATTCTATAATGTTAAATAATGGCTCAGCAGAGACCTTGTCTTCTTGACTTAAATGGATTTTTTTTTTAAACCATTCTGTCCCTTTAATATGATCTTCACTGTTGCGCCAATCAGAGTTCTTATTCCTTTGTAGGTGACAGGATACTTTTTTTTTTCCCTTCTTCTTATTTTTGGAAGTTCAGGGATTTCACCAGGATATCTCAGCAGTGATATTTTTTTTTTAGGAATTTTGGGCAGGAAAGGAAGAGAAGTTTTAGGAACCTGTGCTTATAATACCTTCCTTCCCAGAAATCCCTCTACTTGTTAAACACCACTCTGGTATCTTTTTCATTTGTAGCGTGGGCAGCCTAGGGTACTGGGGTTTAGTTGGGTTGTGCCCTTTTTCTCAACTTCCTCCAAAACCCTTCCAGTTTCTAACAAAATTCAAACACTTTGGATCTTTTACTATCTCTGAGATCCTCCAATTATAACAGGAAATATGTGAGAACACCGAACTGGAGGCCCTAGCCTTCAGTCTCCCTCAAAGCCTCTACATGATTCATTGCCACATCCTCCTCCTCCCCTCCCCCAGCACAGGCCCCCTTCTTCTCCCCCTCCCCCACTACGGACCCTGCTCCTCCTCGCCCTCTTGCTCCCTCACCATAGGCCCTCGTCTGCAGCAGGGGCCACGGCTCCTTCTTTCCTCACGCACTGTAAGGTCAACTGCCTCGTGAACACAGCAGACATAGCCATGTGTGTCTAATGATTATAAACCTGCCTAAATCATATCACCTCTTAATATCATCAGTCACCTCTGTTAGCGTCCTATCACATGAGAGAAAGGGTGCTCTAAAACCAATTAAAGATTTATTCTGACTTAAAGTTGTTTTGTCACCTAAAACTGAGGGCGTTCATCCCGATATTCTGTCTTAGACTAAGGGCTACTTGGCTGGAGCCAGGGCTATTCTTCAGTAATATTTTCCAGAATGAGTCCTGTAGAACTCTACTGATGTCCACAAGATCATAGTGGGGTTTTTTGGGGGAAAAAAAAAAGACAGAAAGGAATCCCAAGGTCAAATATATTCAGAATATACTATACATTATGTCTTCCTCTTGAGAGTCATAGACTCTGTGTGTGTGTAGGGGGAAACTGTTTAACTTATTTACTTGGAACTAGTGTTCCAGAGAAAATCATCTTGAACTATTGCTTTATAGTAATGTCTATTACAGTTTACTGACATCTCATTTTCTATCATCCCTAGAATTTCAGGTCAGCCATTCTTTTAAATGAAACATAAACCCTCTGAAAGTCAGGAATTCTCTGGATGGAGTACAACTCTGTCCCTGGGGTATAAACATTGTGTGCTCACACAGCCTTCACCTAGTGTAACAAATGGGGTATTTTCCTCGACTTCTATTTGTATTATGTTTACTTTGAACGTTTCCTTGAAAACTCTCTACATGAAACTGTTGTTGCCTGTCAGGCTCCCTAATAAAGCTGTTTAGCTTTGTTATTTTGTCTTAACTCAGACTTTAGTCATCTGCCTAGAAAGTCACTCTTGGGAATCTCACTCACTCTCTCAGCTGCAAACAGCACCTGTGTTCTGGAACTCCCAAATCTACCTCCTGTCCCAATCTCTTATCTAAACTCTAGCTACCCCCTCTCCATGGGGTGGGATAAATCAGGAGTTTGGGATACTATATATAAAATAGATAATCAACAAGGACCTACTGTATAGCACAAGGAACTATACTCAGTATTTTATAATAACCTGTATGGGAAAAGAATCTGAAAATAAAATAGGTATATATGTATGTATAACTGAATCACTTTGCTGTACACCTGAAACTAACGCATTGTAAATCAACTATACTTCAATTTAAAAAAACAAAACTCTAGTCCCATACAACTTAGCACCTTTGGTTTTATTTTCTTCAACCCACATTAATCAAATTTTGCTTGAATTATCAGCTTTTCCTTAAGGGTAACCATGCATAATCACTATGAAACCTGCTGTGAAACTTCAGCATTCACATAGACAAACCATCAGTCGGAGAACTCATTTTGTTGCTATTAGCTTCAAATAAGTCAAAACCAAATCCTATCATATCAGGCCTGCAACAAAAGTCGCTGGGTTAAACCCCCTGCTTATCATCATACTATGAAAAAAAGAAGAGTTGACATTTAACAGTCACCCCATCCTTTTAGCTTTGAGAACAGTACTGGAGGGATTTCCTGCTGTCTAAATTCAAGCTGGGATTTCAGAGTTAGCTTATTAGCACATTGGGGAAAATGACCCATTAAGATGGTGGGAAGAACAAACCTATCTACTGTTTCTATCCACTGTTTTCTATCAATGGATAGAAAACACAGCTGGTGATGTTTTAAATGAGAATCTTTGTGGTTTCTCACATGCCTAACCTGTATTACATTCTTGCTCAGAAAAGGGCCCCTGTTCCTTCCATCTGTCTTACCAGATTTTGGGTTTGGCTGCGCTGGCTGTGGACTCCCTGGCAATACCGACTCTGCTGACCGCTTTGGGCGCCCTCCTCGGCCTCAACTCCAGTCGGCCTCAATCATCGCAAACAGTTGGCTGAGCCTCTGCTTAACGTCAGGCTCACTGGGGGCACGACAGGACTTCGTGTGCACTCTGATGTGTTCGGCGAGTTTCGACTTATAAATGAAACCCTTGCCGCAGTCTGCACAGGCGAACGGCCTGTCGGGACTGTGGATGCGCTGGTGCCGAAGCATGTGGCCCCTTTCCCGGAAGTTTTTATTGCACTCGGGGCAGCGGAAAGGCCTCTCACCGGTGTGCAGGCCCTGGTGGCTGAGCAGCTGCGCCTTCAAGCGGAAGCTCTTGTCGCACTGGGGACACTGAAAGGGCTTCTCGCCTGTGTGCGTCCTGATGTGCTCCACGAGCTTGGACTGCTTGGCGAAGCCTTTGCCACACTCGCAGGAGAAGGGCATCCGGCCGCCGTGCAGCAGCCAGTGCGCCTTCATGTCGGCCTTCACGCGGTAGCTCTTGCCGCAGTCGGGGCACGGGAAGGGCCTCTCGCCCGTGTGCAGGCGCTGGTGGCTCCGCAGCTGCCCCTTGAGACGGAAACGGCGGCTGCAGTCGGGGCAGCCGAAGGGCCGCTCGCCGCTGTGCACGCGGAAGTGCTCGGCCAGCTTGGATGGCCGCGTGAAGCCCTTGCCGCACTCCGCGCACTGGAAGGGCCGCTCGCGGCTGTGCGTGCGCTCGTGCGCCTTCAGGATGCCCTTCAGGCGGAAGCTCTTGCCGCACTCAGGGCACCCGAAGGGCCGCTCTCCGCTGTGAACCCGCAGGTGCTCGCGCAGCTTGCACGGGTGGGCGAAGTCGCGGCCGCACTCGCCGCAGGAGAGCGGCCTCTCGCCGCCGTGCCTCCTCAGCCGGAAGCCCAGGCCGCACTCCGGGCACGCGAAAGGCTGCTCCTCTGACTGCAGCCGCCGGTGGAGCCGCAGCCGCCCGTGCTGGCGGGAGGCCCGGCCGCACTCGGCGCACCGGAAGGGCCGCTCTGCGCTGTGCACGTGGGTGTGGTCTGGAAGCCCGCACTGCGGGGAGGAGCGCCGGCCGCACGGGCCGCAGGAGGCCGGCCTCTCCGCGCCGGGGCCGGGCTCGAGAGCCTCCGGGCGCTCCTCGCCAGCCGGGATCAGGCCCGGCTTTTCTCCCGAGCGCGGGAGCTCAGCCTGCTCGGAGGCGGCCCCGGCACCCTCTCTCCGGGAGCCTGGCCTCTCCGCGCCGGGAGGGCCCCGGGGTCCTCGCTCGTCGCAGCCGGGGCACTGGGAAGGCCTCGGCCCCGCGCGCAGGTAGTGGGCGTACACTTCACACTCGCTGCCCAGCAGCTGGCTCTCATCAGGGTGGATTGACAGGGGTCTAAGCAAACACGACTTCCGGCGGAAGCCCCGCCCACATTCTGGACAGCGGAAATGCCTCTGTCCCCGAGGGATGCTCAGCGGCTGTTGTGCCTCGGTTTGTTTGCGGAATTGATTCCAGGCCCTGTGTGGCAGGTCCTTCGAGTGGCTCCCCTGGTGCTGCTCTGAGAGGTTTTTCCAAAAGCATTCCCCACAGACAGGGCAAGGGTGCTGGAGGCCCTCCCCAGAGGTTTCCTGGAAGCCTGGGGGACCGAGGGTCCTGGGACTTACGATTGTGTCTCTTTGGGTGGGTTCCCTGGAGCTGTGGACTACTGGAACTAGAGCCCGAGTATCATGTCTTTGTGGATTCAGGAGGGCGACGACTTGGTCAGGCCTGAAGGAAACATCTTCACTTTTTCCTAATAAGGGTTCAGAGGAACGCTGGCTCTGAAGAGGATCTACTTGGAAATGGCAGTGGGCTTCTCCTGGTTTCACAGCTTGCTGGCTTCCTGAAATTGAAAAGAAAACTTCAGTCAGTATCCCATCCTGTGACGTGACCAAGGCTTATGTGGCCGTAGCAGTGACCTGAGGTGGCCTGGAAGCCCAGCTTCCACTGAACTAAACCGGCAGCTCCTTTCAGTGGGGTCAGTTTCATGACCAGGAGTTTGGTGAGAGTCTGCTGAAACTAAACTGAACAGATCTATCTTAGAATAATATTGAAAAGGGAACATGTAAGTCACAAATGTAGGACCTAAGCTTTGGAATCAGACTGGGTTCGAATCCCATTTGTCCATTGTGTAAGCTCTGTCAAACTCATCTCTGGCTTCAGTTCCTTCTCCTGTAGAAATGGAAACAATACATAAGATTGTTGTGAGAACTGTATGAGTTAACGTGGGTAAAGGGCTTAGCGTGGGCCTGGCACACTGCATGTTCCCTGTAAATGTTCACCATTATTATGACATCAGGGCCACCAGACTTGTCCCATTTGGATGCGCAGACATTCCTGGAGTCAAAAAATAATGACAGGGACGTCCCTGGCAGTCCAGTGGTTAAGACTTCACCTTCCAGTGCAGGGGGTGCAGGTTCAATCCCTGGTCAGGGAGCTAAGATCTCACATGCCTCCTCGCCAAAAAACCAAAACATAAAACAGAAGCAGTATTGTAACAAATTCAATAAAGACTTAAAAAAAGATAAAATAATGACGGCAGTGTTACTGACAGGCCCTGGCTAACACTATGATTCCATATACTCCAGGAGCTGTCCTAAGACCAGATGTTCCTCCCTCCTCGTCTCTATTCCTACCAACCTTGTAAAAAGGTTTCTTGGAAGAATTGCTAACAGACAGTAAAATAATTTGTGAAGAAAAACTTTTACTCTCCTGAAAGCAGCAGCTAAAAATTAAACTACTGACAACATTTCTTGGAATGATGCTCCCATTTGACTTTCTCTTTCCATACTTTAATACTGACCCTTAAGAATCCAAAAATCTCAGACTCTCCCATCATGACAAGAAACAAAAGAGGAGTCTCTATTCCTCCCCCCACTACTAAGAATACCTCATATTTGCTGAACTCTTACTGTGCTGCCAGGTATCATTGTGACAGTTTACATACATTAACCCATTTAATCCTATAATGTAGGTACTTTTATTATCTTCACTTTATAGGTCAGGAAACTGAAATACTATGAGGTTGAATAACTTGCCCAAGGTCACCTGGAAAAGGCAAGATCCAGACTCAGGATCCAGAACCCACAATCCTAACAACTATGCTTTACTGCCTTTCTCTAGAATATACCAGGTGTTAAGCCTCAGTCCAGTCAAACAGGAAGTCAAGGTCAGAGAATTGGAGCTAAGAAACCTGAATGGGATGTCTTAAGGACAGGGCCCTGATTCCTTAATACTCACCCACAAACAGCTGTCCCTCAATAACTGGATCCAAATGCAAATCAGCAGAGGTGCAAATTATGTTTCCTGATTTCTGTGATTCTCCCCAGATCCTGAAGAGTTCTCTCCCCTGTTCAAGCCAGGATATTAGTTCTGGTTTGGGAAGTCCATCATCTGTACAGAAAAGTCAAACAGGGTAGTTCGGTTTCCTTGAGCACTAAATTTAAAGCACAATGAGCTGTTTTTAAATTCTCAAATTTACTCCTGGGAAAATGTATGAGAAGAGATTTTTAAAAATAGATTATAGGTTTACACAAAGAAAAGCAGAACTGCCCACACATTATAACAGTGGGTTCCTAACCTACCTGGACCTGTTAGATGACTCTGTGTTTGATTTTGTCTTGGTCCCAATATATCTAGCAATGCTGCATTTTGTCACAGGTTTCTTAAAACTCACCAGTATTGTGCTTTGAGAATTGTGGGACAACCCCTGAGACAACCGGAGATATCTTGGGAATGGGGGTATATGAAAATAAGAACTGGAGCTTCAGCTAAAATATTCTGAGAAGTACTTCCAGTGACAGTGCTAATCGCAACCTAAAATACAGTTGAGTTCTGCTAGAATAGAAGGGGGTTGCAATGAATGAAATGAACGAATTAAAATATTACAAGATACCCATTTCCCTGTAAAAACTGTTTACGCTGTGTACTTTCAAGTAAAACTTTCTTTCAGTAATATATATATTTAAAAGAACCAAAAGTATGCTTCATGGATTGCTAAAGGGAGATTAGTAGATGGTCCAAATCAGAGAAAGAGGATAAGCTGGGCAATGCTGAGGGATTTTAGGGATAAAATGTCAGAGTGACATATACATTAGCCCTCTGAAATCTGACTTCAACCCCAAAAGAATTCCAAGGCTGCTCTCATGAAAAAAGGAATCACTGTATTTTATTTAAATCCATACACCTAAAACAAATATCATATAATATCGCTTATATGTGGAATCTAGAAAAAAGGTACAGATGAACTTACTTGCAAAGCAGAAATAGAGACACAGATGTAGAGAACAAACATGTGGATACCAAGGGGGGAAGGGGAGGTGAGATGAACTGGGAGATTTGGATTGACATATATACACTACTATATATAAAATAGATAACTAATGAGAACCTACTGTATAACACAGGGAACTCTACTCAGTGCTCTGTGGTGACCTAAATGGGAAGGAAATCTAAAAAAGAGGGGATATATGTATACGTATAACTGATTCACTTTGCTGTACAGCAGAAACTAACACAACATTGCAAAGCAACTATACTCCAATAAAAATTAATTAAAAAAATAAATCCATACACGTATTCTCAGTCTTCATCTGGGTTGAACTCTCAGCATCTTTTAAAATAAAACAATTTTTCAAAAAAAATTAAGAAAGCAAGTCCATTTACAAGAACATCAAAAAGAGTAAAATACTTAGGAAAAAATTTAATAAAAGAAACATAAGACTTACAGAATACAAATCATAAAATGTTGTTCAAAGTAATTTTAAAAGTCCTAAAAAAAAAAAGTACTAAATAAATGAAATGATATCCCATGTTCATGAATTGGAAGACTTAGTACTGTTAAGATGACCATATTCCCCAAGCCCCATCTGCCTTTTTTTTTTTTTGGCAGAAATTGACAAACTGATCCTAAAGCAATGGTAATTAAAACAGTGTGGTACTGGCATAAGACTAGACATATATAGATCCATGAAACAGACTTGAGGATCCAGAAATAAACGCTGACATTTACTGTTAATTGGTTTTCCAAAAGGGTGCCAAGATAATTCAATGGGGGAAAGAATAGTCTTTTCAACAAATGGTGTAGGGACAACTGGATATCCATATGCAAAAGAGGCTGGATCCCTATATCACACAGTGTGAAAAAATTAACTCAAAATGGATCAAAGAAGGAAAAAAAAGGATCAAAGACCTAAATATATGTACTAAAGCTATAAAACTCTTAGAAGAAAACATAGGAGTGGATCTTTGTGACACTGAATTAGGCAATGGCTTCTTAGATATGACACCAAAAGCTCAAGCAACAAAAGAAAAAATAAATGGGAATTCATCAAAACTTAAAACTTCTGTGCTTCAAAGGACTCCATCAAAAAGGGAACAGGGGGCTTCGCTGGTGGCGCAGTGGTTGAGAGTCCGCCTGCAGATGCAGGGGACATGGGTTCGTGCCCTGGTCCAGGAGGATCCCACATGCCGCGGAGCGGCTGGGCCCGTGAGCCGTGGCCGCTGAGCCTGCGCGTTCGGAGCCTGTGCTCCGCAACGGGAGAGGCCACAGCAGTGAGAGGCCCGTGTACCACAACAACAACAACAACAAAAAAGGGAACAGGTAACCCAAGAAACAGAGAAAATATCTGCAAATCATATATCTGATAAGGGTTCAGTATTCAGAACAAATAGAGAACACTTATAACCCAACAATAAAAAGACAAATAGCCCACTATAAAAATGGGCAAAGTATTTGAATAGACATTTCTTCAAAGAAGATACACAAATGAAAAGATGCTCAACATGATTAACCATTAAGGAAATGCAAACCAAACCCACATTGATACACCACTTCACATCCATTTGATCTTCTGTTGTTTCTTCATTGCTGCGCGTGGGCTTTCTCTAGTTGTGTCGAGCAGGGGCTACTCTTCACTGTGGTGTGTGGGCTTCTCATTGCAGTGGCTTCTCTTGTTGTGGAGCACGGGCTCTAGGAGCATGGGCTTCAGTAGTTGTGGCACGTGGGCTCAGTAGTTGTGGCTCGTGGGCTCTAGAGCGCAGGCTCAGTAGTTGTGAAGCACGGGCTTAGTTGCTCCACGACATATGGGATCTTCCCAGACCAGGGATCAAACCCATGGCCCCTGCACTGGCAGGCGGAATCTTAACCACTGCGCCACCATAGAAGTCCACATCCATTTGATCTTGATGCTTGGAACATTCTTTTTGGGTGGCACAGGGTTCATGTCACAAGATTATTTTTCTTTCCTCTATTGATTCAATTACTTTAATTGGTTCTTCACTAACAATGAAAATAATGTAATATCTTGTATTAATGTTTCAGAAACACTGTATAGAAACTGGAAATCTTAATTATGTCAGACGCTGGCAAGAGAAGTGGAGGGAATATAGGAGAACTAATTACCTTCGTAGACTGAAAGATAAAGAGATATAATGTAAAGTTCATGAAACATGATCTAGAAGTTTATTATTTAAATTATAAAGGTGGCCAACAGAGGCATTAAAAAACTATCAGGGGCTTACCTGGCAGTCCAGTGGTTAAGACTCCACACTGCCAATGCAGGGGGCATGGGTTTGATCCCTGGTTGGGGAACTGGGATCTCACAAGTCACGCAGTGTGGCCAAAAGATAAAACAACAAATATATGTGTGTGTGTGTGTATGTGTGTGTGTGTATGGAACAAATTGGAAAGAAATATTTGTAACATAGATAATAAAATTTTTTTTTAAAGTTAAAAAAATTTTTAAAAAACTATCAAAATTTCGGAAGAAGGGGGAAAAAGGAGATAGAAGAGGGATAGTATAAGTAAGTGAAACCCTCATTTTTCACAGTAAGGAGTTAAACTCAATAACCAAGAAATACAGGTGTAAGCACAATAGACTGTAGTAAACTGCAGTAAAAACTAAAACAGAAATGATTAACATGGTTGCCTTTGGGGAATTAACTGAGTGAGGGGTGAGGCAAGAGACTTATCATTCATTTTGATGCTTCTCCAAACAGATTGATTTTTTAAAAAACATATTTAATAGTAAAATACAAAGACTAAGTAAGCAAAAAGACTAAAAAGAACACCATTACCGTAACCATGCAGAAACAACTGCGGGTAAACACCTATGTATAGCCTTCCAAAATCTCATTGCAGGGAAAAATAACATTAGCTTTTTTGAGGTATATGGACACCACTGTAAAAGTTGACAGGTAGGAACATCCTAGGTTAAAGATATACAGGGTACTTTATGGATATAGGCAAGGTATGTATCCATGTTGAAAAATCATGGCAACCTGTAAGTATATAGTGATTAAAAGCCCTGACATATATTTAGTCATCTCTGACCACCTTACATTACATGCTGTCACAAATATTCTCATGTAGCAACATCTACCCTTGAGTAAGGATTAGCAATGCTTACAGATATTAACAAAAGACTCTGCATAAAAATGCCTTTCTGAGTTAATTTCTGAGAAATCTGGCTACCTGACAAACAGGAGTATGGAGTGACTGAAACCCCTAACAGGACCCAGTTCCATGCCTCAGCCACAGTTAAACACTTCTTACCTAGAGAAACAAGAATCTCATAATTGGTTCTCATTACTTGCTTGTAAAGCTCCTTCTGCCATGGCTCTAGATCCCGCCATTCTTGCTCGGAGAAATAAACGGCCACATCCTCAAAAGTCAGAGGTAACTGAAATTATAGGCATAATACACATGCAGTCATAATGGCTTCAAAACTCCAGTTCCTTTTCATCAATTTAAGAGTTTCGCAGTGGACAGTGTTTTTGTCCGTTAGGCAGCTTCTTCCTTGGGAACTGCTCCTTCCCTGACTCCCATCATGTGGTTCTGTTGGTGACCATGACCACCCCCTTCCACTTGTTTCTCTATGCCTGTTCCAACTACATATGCATATGTATAGCATGGACCTCTTTCTTTTTCTTCTTCTTCTTTTTTTAAACAAAAATGGGAACAAATCACTGTGTAACTTCTTTCACTTAACTTGTCATCTTTCCAGGTCAATTTACATAGGCAAAATCGGTTTTTTGTTAATTGCGTTATATTCCATGGGTACACATACTCCACTGATGACACATATATTGTTTCCATTTCCTTTATAAATTACCAACAATGCTCTGATATGCTTCCTTATATATTAGTGGTTTTACTTCTGCAGGAAAAGGCTAAATAAAAAGGAGGCCTACTAAATCAAAGGATAGAAACATCTTCAGTTTACGAGATACCACTAGATTGCCTTCCAAAAAGAATCCAGCACTTTTACCCTTGCTAATAAGAGACATTTCTTTACACCTTTGCCAGCACAGGATGTTCTGAAACCTTATTTGTTTGTTTGTTTATTGGCCAACATGATAGGTAAAATATTCTATTTCATTGTTTTATTTATTTATTTTAGGCTTCTCTGTGAGCCATGCGGGATCTTAGTTCCCCCACCAGGGATTGAACCTGTGCCCCCTGCATTGGGAACGCGGAGTCTTAATCACTGGACCACCAGGGAAGTCCCCTGTACTTCATTATTTTAATTTGCATTCATTTGTGAGGCTTAGCAACATTTTCATATTTGGCGGGGAGGGGGGGTTCCACTTATCTTTGTGCATGCCTGTTCACATCCTTTGCTCGACGTTTTAGTGGGCTCCTATAATTTGAATTAACTTTCTTACATTAGGGTTAATAATCCTTTGACTAGTTAACAAACATTTTCTTCTAGTTTATCATTTGTATTTTGACTTTCTCTTCTGCCAAAGAGAACATTTTGACCCTTTTATTTAGTTAAAACCTGAGTCTTTTCCATATTGTTTCCAGCTTTTACTTTCATTTTTTGTATTTGTCACAATCAAAAAATTATACAAATATTCTACTGAATTTTTTTCACAATTAGATTTGCAGCTTAATTCTACAGATGATATTGGTATCTTTATTTATGTACAGCCAATCACAGAACACTAATAAATGCACCACTCTTTCTCCTTAGATTGAAATCCTGACCTTCACCTTTGCATATATTAGATTTTCACATGTATGTGAATCTATATATTGTTATACTATCTATACATATCTGATTACAGTACCTATGCAATGTTATAAGTGCCCCCCCACACCCATTCTTTGTCAAGCTACTGCTGTTAATTTCTGGAACATTCATTCTTCCTTACAAATTCTAAAATAATTTTGTCCAGTTTAGAAAAAAGTACATTGGGATTCAATTTTAATTAAATTTATATGTGTATTTAGGAAAGATTGAGCTCATCTAGGAACATGTTCTACCACTCATTTGATCTTGCTTCCTATCCTTTAATAAACTTAATGATTTTCTTCATAAATGTTCTGAATCTTTTTTATGAACTTTATTTCTGGTATTGTGTAGTTTTCCCAACAATTATAAATGGGACCACCTCTGCCACTTCAAATCATTACTACTAGTAGTTTTAAAAAACTGATTTTTGTAAACTTATTTTATATCCAATTAATATACCATATTTGTTTATCAATTCTAATAGTATTAAGGTTTTGGTGGAACCAATCATAGTTCTCAGATAATTTCCCCATCTCTTTTCAAAGTACGTGCACTGCTTTTATCTCATACTGTTGTACTTACTAGAACCTCTTTTGTGGCTTCAGGGTTTAGTACCTTGATTTGGAAGACTTTCCCTATTCTAAAATTATAAAAGATATTCTGGTATATTATAACAATAAGGCACATAATTCTTTTTCCAAAGAGATATTAAATTGTCACAAAACTTACTGATGATTCTTTTACCATTGTGTTGGGATTGCTTTTTCATAAACTAGTTTTCCATTTATACTTGGTTATATTTTTGTTCCACTGGTGGTTTTGTCTGTTCTTGCTCCAATACTGGACTGTTTAATTCTTATAGTTTTATCAAATGATTTGCTGTTTAAGAGGATATGGCCATCTACCACCACCTTGATCATTTTTTTAAAGGAAACTGTCTTGACCTTCCTTGTCTATTTTCTCTTCTAAATAAACAGGAGAAATATTTTGTCAAATTTATATAAATTCTATTGGGATTCTGATAGGAATATACTAAGTATATGAATAAATTTTGAGAGAAGTGGGTCTCTAAATTATCGGATCTTCCCATCCAGAAACATATATTTATCTAGATTTTTTATTTTCTTTAGTAAAATTTATTGTTTTCTTCATATAGATCTTATATAATTCTTGACAGATTCATTCCTAGGGATTTTAGAGTTCTGGTTGCTACTATGAGAACTGAACTGAATAGGAATATACAAAGCACACACATGCATACCCTTCAAGCACCAGCTGCCTCAGATTACCCTGTGGTGAGCCCTACCTATTCACACCTGGTGTTACAACTTTCCATCTAATTTCAGATAATGTCCCTTCCACTACTTCACAATAACTCAAAAGCTCCATCCCTTCTTACACCCACTTCCACAGGCAAATTTCAGATTGTTTTTAAGGTAATTATTTCTTAATCATTTAACATGCATAAAACTGTGCTGTTTTTATTGTTTCTATCTTTTCTTTTTAACTTGTCACTGACAAACTTTTTGAGTGTTGTGTACCTAACCCCATTTCTCCCATAAGCTCTGTGGTTTTTACTGCATGATTTTGCATTGCACTGTGATTTTTAGAAATGCATATGATGTATGATGGCAGAATTCATTACTTTTAAAATGTTTTCCAAAAATGCTCAAAAAGGCTTCACTGTTTATTTCTTTAATCTTCAGAAGTGTGAAAGATCCAAAAAATTACAGAGTACATTATAGCAAGCATCTGAGTATTTACCACTGATTTAACAAATTTAACATTTTTTCTTCAGATTTCCTTCTCAAGAAATTGAATTTGACAGATAAAACTCAAAGCCCCCTCGGTCCCCACTTCAATCTTATTCTTACACTCAGTCCTATTCACCTCCCTTCTGAGACACAACCATGTTGATGCATGTGGTACGTTTTCAGCTCATGTTTTTAATTTTTTTAATATACATATGTATCTATAAATAATATATAGTATTGCTTTGTCTTTTATACATAAATGGTTTCTTATACTGCAACTTGCATTTTTCATGCAACATTTTGAGATCTGTCCATCTTGATATACATAGAACTGATTTATTTTAATTTTGTATAGTGTTCCATTGTCTGAATGTCACAATTTTTAATTCATGCTTTTATCCATTGACCATTTGCTTTCAGTTCTATGAACTGCCTGTTCATATCCTTTGCCTGTATTTTTACTGGGTTATTTGTCCTTTCATTTCTAAGATTTCTTTATATAATTTGTGTATTAACTGTTGACTACATTAGTTTACAAATACTTTCTCCTAGTGTATCTCTTAGCTTTTATTTTTACTTAAGCTGTCTTATATTTATATTGTATATAAATTTTCAATTGTAATGCAATATATCAATCTTTTCTTAGTTCATTTTGCCCTTTGTGGTTTAAGAAATTTTCTTCTACGCTAAGATTATGAAGATATCCTACATCTCCTTCCAAAAGACTGAAGTTTTACTTTTCATGTTTAGATTTTTAATTTATCTGGAACGTAATTTTTTTATGGTATACAGCAATGATCTACCTTAATGTTTTTTTCCAAATGGAAAAGTCAGTTGTCCCAACACCACTTCTGAAGTTCTCCGAATTAGATTCCTAGGGCTGCTGTCACAAAGTACCACAAACTTGGCGGCTTAAAACATTAAATATTTGTTCTCTCATAGTTCTGGTAGTTAGAAATCTGAAATCAAAGTGTCAGCAGAGCTATGCTCTCTCTGAAGCCTTTAGGGGAGAATCTGTTCCATGCCTTTCCCTTTGCTTCTGGTGGTGGTTGTTGATATGTGGCATTTCTCAGCTTGCAGCTGCATAGTTCCATCTCTGCCTCCACTGTCACAGGGCCTTCTCCCTTTGTGTGTCTGGGTCTCTGTGACTCTGCTCCTCTTCTTATAAAGACACCACTCATGATGGATTAAGAACCTGTCCTACTCCAGTATGATCTCATCATAACGAATTTCATCTGCAGCAACCCTACTCCTATTTAGGTCACAATCTGAGGTTCGGGGAAGTACATGTATTGGGGGAGACACTATTCAACTCAGTACTCTGCTCTGGGGTCCTCTTTGGGTTTCGTCTGCTCCATGTGTCTACCCCTGCACAAAACAGTACTGTATTAATTCTATGGATTTACTGTAAATTTTATTATCTGCTAGGGCAAGTCCCCGTTATTCTTCTTTTCGGCATCATATTTTGACCTTTATTTTTCCAAACGAAATTTAGAATCCGTTTATATAATTTACAAAAATCTTACTGCCATTTTGATGAAGTTGCAGTAAATTTATATATTAACTTGGAAGGAAAGTATCATCTTTATTATATTTAGTCTTCCCATTTATGGGCATGATTTACCTCCTGTTTACAGGCATATCTCATCTTACTGTGCTTTGTGCTTTGTAAAAAATGCAGGTACTGCATTTGTTACAAATTGAAGGTCTGTGGCAACCCTGTGTCGAACAAGCCTATTGGTGCCATTTTTCCAACAGCATTTGCTCACTTCATGTCTGTGTGTCACTCTTTAGTAATTCTCACAATATTTCAAACTTTTTCATTATTATTGTATTTGTTATGGTGATTTGTGATCAGTGATCTTTGATGTCACCTTTTTTTTTTTTTTGACTGTGTTGGGTCTTCATTGCTGTGCGCGGGCTTTCTCTAGTTGTGGCGAGCGGGGGCTACTCTTCGTTGCGGTGCACAGGCTTCTCATTGCCGTGGCTTCTCTTGTGGCGGAGCACGGGCTCTAGGTGTGCGGGCTTCAGTAGCTGCGGCATGTGGGCTCAGTGGTTGTGGCTCGCGGGCTCTAGAGCGCAGGATCAGTAGTTGTGGCGCACGGGCTTAGCTGCTCCACGGCATGTGGTATCTTCCCAGACCAGGGCTCAAACCCATGTCCCCTGCACTGGCATGCGGATTCTTAACCACTGCACTACCAGGGAAGCCCTGATGTTACCATTTTAATTGTGTTTGGGTGCCATGAGCCGTGCCCATATAAGACGGCAAACTTAATCAATCCATGTATGTGTTTTGGGACTTCCCTGGTGGCACAGTGGTTAAGAGTCCACCTGCCAATGCAGGGGACATGGGTTCAAGCCCTGGTCCGGGAAGATCCCACATGCTGTGGAGCAACTAAGCCTGTGTGCCACAACTACTGAGCCTGTGCTCTAGAGCCCGTGAGCCACAACTACTGAGCCCGCGTGCTGCAACTACTGAAGCCCACGCACCTAGAGCCCGTGCTCTGCAACAAGAGAAGCCACCTTAATGAGAAGCCCACACACTGCAACCAAGAGTAGCCCCTGCTCGCTGCAACTAGAGAAAGCCTGCTCGCTGCAACTAGAGAAAGCCCGCGCGCAGCAACAAAGACCCAACACAGCCAAAAATAAATACATTTATCAAAAAAAAGTTATTAAAAAAAATGTGTGTGTTCTGACTGCCCCACGGACTGGCCCATCTCTCTCCCTCTCCTCGGGCCTCTTTATTCCCTGAGATAGAACAATACTGAAATTAGGCCGCTTAATAACCCTACATTATTAAGTGTTCAAGTGAAAGGAAGAGTCACACATCTCTCACTTTAAATCAAAAGCTAGAAATGATTAAGCTTAGTGAGGAAGGCACATGGAAAGCTGAGACAGGCTGAAAAGCGAGGCCTCTTGTGTCAGTTAGCCAAGTTGTGAATGCAAAGGAAAAGTTCTTGAAGGAAATTAAAGTGCTACTCGGTGAACACACAAATGATAAGAAAGTAAAACAGCCTTACTGCTGATACAAAGCAAGTTTTAGTGGTCTAGAGAGAAGATTAAACCAGCCACAACATCGCCTTAAGCCAAAGCCTAATGCAGAGCAAGGTCCTAACTCTTTTCAATGCTATGAAGCCTGAGACGTGTGAGGAAGCTGCAGAAGAAAAGTGTGAAGCCAGCAGAGCACAGTTTATGAGGCTGAAGGAAAGAAGCCGTCTCCTAAACATAAATGTGCAAGGTGCATCAGCAAGTGATGGTGTAGAAGCTGCAGCAAGTTCTCCAGACCTAGCTAAGATAATTAATGAAGGTGGCTATACTAAACAACAGATTTTCAATATAGACAAAACAGCCTAATATTGGAGAAAGATATCTTCTAGGACTTTCGTAGCTAGAGAGGAAAATCAATGCCTGGCTTCAAAGTTTCAAAGGACAAGCTGAGTCTCTGTTGGGAGCTAAATGCAGCTGGTGACTATAAGTTGAAACCCCTGTTCATTTACCATTCCAAAAATCCTAGGGCCCTTAACAATTATGCTAAATCAACTCTGCCTGTGCTCTAGAAATGGAACATCAAAGCCTGGGTGACAGCACAGCTGTTTACAACATGATTTACCAAATATTTTAAGCCCACTATTGAGACCTACTGCTCAGGAAAAAAGATTCCTTTCAAAATATTACTGCTCATTGACAATGCACTTGGTCACCCAAGAGCTCTGAAGGAGATATATAAGGCATGTTGTTTTCATGCCTGCTAACACAATATCCATTTTGCAGCCTATGGATCAAGGAGTAATTTCGACTTTTAAGTCTTATTATTTAAGAAATACCTTTCATAAGACTATAGTTGCTATACATAGTGATTCCTCTGATGGATCTGGGCAAAGTAAATTGCAAATCTTTTGGAAAGGATTTATCCTTCTAGATGCCACAAAGAACATTCATGATTCATGGGAAGAAGCTGAAATATCAATGTTAACAGGAGTTTGGAAGTTGATTCCAACCTTCATGGATGACTTTGAGGGGTTCAAGACTTCAGTGGAGGAAGTAACTGCAGATGTGGTAGAAACAGCAAGAGAACTAGAATTCGAAGTGGAGCCTTGAGGGTGTGACTGAATTGCTGTAACCCCATGATAAAACTTTAACAGATGAGGAGTTGCTTCTTACGGATGAGCAAAGACAGTGGTTTCTCCAGATGAAATATACTCCTGCTGATGCCATTTAGATTGTTGAAATGACAACAAAGGATTTAGAATATTACATAAACTTGGTTGATAAAGCAGTGGCAGGGCTCAAGAGGACTGACTCCAAATTTGAAAGAAGTGCTACTGTGGGTAAAATGCTATTAAACAGCATTGCATGCTACAGAGAAACGACTCCTGAAGAGTCAACTGATGCAGCAAACTGCACTGTTGTCTTATTTTAAGAAATTGCCACATGCCAACCTTCAGTAACCACCACGCTGATCAGTCAGCAACCATCAACAAGGAGCCAAGACCCTCCACCAAGCAGAAAGATTACAACTTGCTCCAGGCTCAGAAAATGATTAGCAATTTTAGCCAGAGTATTTTTAATTAAGGTTTGTACATTGTTTTTTAACACTTAATGCTACTGCACACTTAACACACTACAGTACAGTATAAACATAACTTTTATATGCACTGAGAAACCAAAAAAATCGTGACTTCCTTTACTGTGATACTTGCTTTATTGCAGCAGTCTGAAACCAAACCCAAAATATCCCCAAGGTATGCCCGTTATTAATAATTTTTGCTATAAAGGTGTTACAGGGGCTTCCCTGCTGGCGCAGTGGTTGAGAGTCCGCCTGACGATGCAGGGGACACGGGTTCGTGCCCCGGTCCGGGAAGATCCCACATGCCGCCGAGCGGCTGGGCCCGTGAGCTATGGCCGCTGAGCCTGCGCGTCCGGAGCCTGTGCTCCGCAACGGGAGAGGCCACAACAGTGAGAGGCCCGCGTACCGCAAAAAAAAAAAAAAAAGGTGTTACATATCTTTTATATATTTAGTCCTAGGTGTTATGGTTTTTGTTGAGATTGTTAACGGTATCTTAAAAGTAATGATCTCATGAATTCATTTAGTAATCTGAAAAAATGCTCAATATGTAAGCTTATAGAGAAAAACATAAAACCTCAATTTCAACAAAACACTAATCAAATAATGTGTACCCTACTTAGGTTTTTATATCTTCTCCTTCCAACGTGTCCTCCTTCCTTCTTACACTCAACACAAACTTCAACACGTTAGCGTTAAATTCTGCCATTTAAGTCCCTGCCAACCATCATTTCAACCATTCAGAATCTTAAATCTTTTCAAACACTTGTTCTAAATTCAGTAACTATAATGTAAAACTGGCTGAACTAGTTAACATGCATTGCCGGCCCCAGACCAACTTCGATCCTATCTCTCATCCGCCCGTCTCACGCACAGGCGCCCCCGGCCCAGACTCCGCCAGTTCCACGATCGGCTTTGTTTAGGGCTTTGGACACGCACAAGCCCAAGGGGCGGCGTTCACCGGCTCAGTCCAGGGTCCAGACCCCACCGCAGGCGCTAAGCGCGACCCTCAGACCCCGCCCCACCCGTCCGCCTCCGCCCCGGGAGGACCCCAGGATGCCGGCCCGCCGAGCCGGAACCCGAGGACCCTCCCAGATCCCCGAGCCGGGCGTCCGCGCGGGGAGCCCCTCTTACCGGAGCCGGCTCGGCCATGGGCCCTCGCGGTCCCACCTGGCCCCGGACCGGGTTACAGCCAAGCCAGGAGTCCCTGCTGCCCGCGGCACCTTCCCAGCGGCAGCGGCAACCGCGGCCTCCCACCCCGCCGCTGCTCGCCGACCTGCAGGCCCAGCGCAGGCGCGGTGCACACTGGGACTCGCGGCCGCTCTGCCCCACAGCGTCCCCTGCGGCCTGGAGGAGCGAGCGCTGTCTGCAGTGGCAGCCCGCGCCGTGCAGACCGGTGTCAGTCGCAAGCCGCAGCCGTCGGGGGTGACCGATCCTCGCACTCTCTTGGGGGACCCAGAGGAGGGAGACGGAGATGCAGACGGAAAGAGGGGGAAATGCAGCGTCAACTGCAAATGGATGGATAGTATACTCGCTATTAACTGAGATAGAAACAATGAGAGGGAGTACAGGGGTTTGATTCCTCCCCAAAGCCAACCCCAGTCAAGGATTAGGTTCAAGGGGTCATCTGTGAGGTGATCTTAGGAACCAAGTCAGGGAGGTGAGAAATCAAGGGGCATTAAGCATTAACGAGCAGGTCCCCCCGTCGGCAACTGGGAGTCCATTCTGCTGGGGACTCAGAGGGTGCAGATCATCCCTCAGAATGGTCCTGCCAAGGGTGAGGAAGCTGGGTATTCATCCTCAGGAAGTCAGGCAGAGTCATGACATCGCTTTCCCCATGGACTTACATTAGGAACATGACTCATAGTCTATAAAATTCAAGAAATGGTCTATAACCTAAATATGAAATGGATCTTTTTTTTTTTGCGGTACGCGGGCCTCTCACTGCCGTGGCCTCTCCCGTTGCGGAGCACAGGCTCCGGACACGCAGGCTCAGCGGCCATGGCTCACGGGCCCAGCCGCTCCGCGGCACGTCGTATCCTCCCGGACCGGGGCACAGAACCGTGTCCCCTGCATCGTCAGGCGGACTCTTAACCACTGCGCCACCAGGGAAGCCCTGAAATGGATCTTAAATTTACTCTGCCTTTCACTCTTAAGCAGCCAGTATGGTTGAACTGCTTAGATATATGTAATTGCTATCCCTAACTTAAAGGTTTTCTTAAGGAACAATACTGTATATATACAATTTAGCAACAATAAAGCAAATTTTAAAAGAAGTGAAAGTTGTCCATAATTCTGGTATTCTAATGTAAATGCTCGATTTTGCTTCATATAGACTTCCAGTCTCTGTCCACAGACATGTTCTTTTTATATGGTTCTGAGACACACATAATTTTTTGTCTTTTTATCTTTCACTTACCATACCAAGGTTTTCCATATTTCTCATAATCTCATAATTATACTTTTAAATGGCTGCAATTTAAGGTAGTGTATTAATCTGCTAGGGCTGCCATACCAAAGTACCATGGACTGTTTAACCGCGGGTTAAACAACAGAAATTAATTTTCTCACAGTTCTGGAGGCCAGAATTCCAAGATCAAGGTGTCAGCAGTGTTTGTTTCCTCTGAGGACTCTCTCCTCGGCTTGCAGATGGCTGCGCTTCTCCCTGTGACCTCCCATGGTTGTCCCTCAGTCTGGGTGTTCTCGGTCCCAATCTCCTCTTATAAGGACACCTGTCACATTGGATTAGGTGTCTGACCCATAAGCCCTAATTGGATTGGATTAGGGCTGACCCATAACACCTTGTTTTACCTTAATTACCTTTTTAAAGGCCCTATCTCTAAATATAGTCACATTCTGAGGTACTGGGGGGTCAGGACTTCAACAAATGAATTTTGGGGGACTTCCCTGGTGGTCCAGTGGCTAAGACTGCGCTCCCAATGCAGGGGGCCTCAGGCTTGATTCCTGGTCAAGGAACTAGATCCCACGTGCCACAACCAGAAAGATTCCTCATACCACAACTAAAAGATCCCACATGCTGAAGCAAAGATCCCGCGTGCTGCAACTAAGACCTGGTGCAGTCAAATAAATTTTTTTAAAGAATTTTTGGAAACACAATTAAGCCCGTAACAGGTAGGGTAGTGTGAAGTATTTAGCGGCAGTTTAAAAATTTTGTGGCCATAAATAATATTGCTTGAATATTTTTATACACACAGTCTTAAGATACAAAAAGTACAAAGTGCAAAGGATAGACCAATACATTAAATTAGATTAAAATTTAAAACTTTGCTGAAAGGGAAAACCCTGCAACCTAGCATACTCTACCCAGCAAGATTATCCTTTAGAATTGAAAGAAAGTTAAAGAACTTCTCAGACAAGCAAAAACTGAGTTCATCAGCACTAAACCTACCCTAAAAGAAATGTTAAAGGGTCCTCTTTAAGTGGAAAAGAAGAGTCTATAACAAGAAGCAATAATCTAGAGGAAAGGAAAAATCCCACCAGTAAAGACAAATATATAGTATAGGCTGAGGATCAACCACTTAAGCTAGGATGAAGATTAAAAGACAAAAAAATGTAAAATTGACTATAACTACAATAATCAGTAAAGGGATAAACATGAAGTAGTAGAAGATGACATCAAAAACACAAGATGTGGGGGAGGCGAGGAAAAGTGGAGATCTTTTAGAATGTGTTTGAACTTAAATGACTACCTGGTTAAAACAAATAGATATTATTATAGGTAAACATATATGACTCCTGTGTAACCACAAATCAAAAACCTACAATAATTACACAAAAAAGGAGAGAGAATGGGACACAAGCATACCACTAAAGAAAATCATCAAACCACAAGGGAAGAAACTAAACGGAGAACAGAAGAACAGAGAACTACAAAAGCAACTGTAAAACAAGTAACAAATGGCAATAAGTACATACTTATCAATAATTACTTTAAATGTCAATGGACTAAATGCTCCAATCAAAAGACATCGGGTAGCTGATTGGACAAAAATAACAAGACTCATCTATATGCTGCTTACAAGAGACTAACCTCAAAGCTAAAGAAACACACAGACTGAAAGTGAGGAGATGGAAAAAGATATTTCAAGCAAATGGAAATGACAAGAAAGCAGGGGTAGCAATACCAATACCAGAAAAAATATACTTTCAAACCAAGTCTGTAACAAAAGACAAAGAAGGGTATTATATGATGGTAAAGGGATCAATACAAGAAGAGGATATGACACTTGTTAACATATATGCACCCAATACAGGAGCACCTAAATATATAAAGCAAATATTAACAGACATAGAGGGAGAAATTAACAGTAATACAATAATAGTAAGGGATTTTAACACCCCACTTGCATCAATGGACAGAAGATCTGGAGATGCTCAACATCGCTAATTATGAGAGACAGGCAAATCAAAACCACAATGAGATATCACCTCACACCTGTCAGAATGGCTATCATCCAAAAGTCTACAAATAGCAAATGTTGGTGAGGATGTGGAAAAAAGGAAAACCTTTTATGCTGTTGGTAGGAATGGAAATCGGTGCAGCCACTGTGGAAAACAGTATGGAGATTCCTCAAAAAAAACTAAAAATAGAACTACCATATAATCCAGCAGTTCCACTATTGGGTATATATCAGAAGAAAATGAAAACACTAATTGGAGAAGATACATGAACCCCAATGTTCACAGCAGCACTATTTACAATAGCCAAGATACGGAAGCAGTGTAAGTGTCCATCAACAGAAAAATGGATAAAGAAGAAGTGATACACACCCACACACACCCCCCCCACACACACTGTAATGTTACTCAGCCATAAAAAAGAATGAAAATCTGCCATTTGCAGCAGTGTGGATGGACCTAGCGGGTATTATGCTTAGTGAAATAAGTCAGGCAGAGAAAGACGAATACTCTCTATATTATCACTCATATGTGGAATCTAAAAAGTAAAATAAATGAATGATATAACAAAACAGAAAAGGACTCACAGATATAGGGAACAAACTAGTGGTTACCAGTGTGAAGAGGGGAGAGGGGAGGGGCACGATAAGGGAAAGGGATTAAGAGGTACAAACTACTATGTATAAAATAAATAAGCAACAAGCATATATTGTACAGGACAGGGAAATATAGCCATTAACTTGTAATAACTTTAAATGGAGTATAACCTATAAAAATATTGAATCACTATGCTGTACACCTGAAATTAATATAATATTGTAAATGAACTGTACTTCAATTTAAAAACAAAATTTAAAACTTGAGATCAAAAGACATGATAGAGTAACCAAAACTAGGTCACAGATTGGGAAAAAATATTTACAACACGGAATAGCATCTAAATAAACATAAATAACTGCTAAAAATCATAGACTGCCCTAGAGGAAAATGTGCAAAATTATGAATTCACAGAAAGGAAAAAAAAAACAGAATAGGTGCTAAACACACGACAATGTTCCATCTCATTGTTAGTCAGGCAAATGCAATATGTTTATGAAAATGCACATACCCTATTATCCAGCAATTCTTATCTCAGAGCTATTTTTGCATATCAAAGAGCCATATCCTAGAATCTCTAAAGCAGCACTGTTTTAAAAGTAAAAACAGGAAAATAATTTAAATGTCCAATCACCCAGAGGATGGATATCTTGTGGGACTCAGTTCGTGTATGTGTGAGATGTGTGCAGTTAACTATTCCTGTCCAGCTGTTTTGCAGTGGCCTCTCCTGGGATCCTCAAATCCACAATCAAGTACTGTCAGCGGTTCAGTGCTTCTCCACCACGGTGTTGTTGGGTATATCACAGATCCACGCATTAAGCCAGAGAATGTCTTGGTTTGGATGGAGAAAATGTAAAACCAAGATCAAATCCATGCCCTCCAGGGGGCATGGCAGGGGAAGCAGGGAAGGTTTCAGTTGAATGTGGGGAGTGCTATTAGAGAGAGGTATTTAGAGGATGCTATGAAGAGATGAGCACGTGCCCAAAATGTTCCTGGTGTTGAGAGTGAATGGTGGATATGAAGGAGTTCAGAAGAAGAGACAGGAAAGGCATTCCAGAGGAAGCAGTCATGAGGATATGATGCATTGGGGAAAGATGAAAGTCATCTGGTATGAGTGAAATTCATACTGTGAATAGGTAACAAGATTAGGCTGAAAAGGCAGGTCCAGTTCAGCTCAGAGGTTCTTTTATGTCATGTTAATGAGTTTGCATTTATTTTTAAATTTTTATTTATTTTTTGGCTGCACTGCGAGGCACATGGGATCCAAGTTCCCCTAACAGGGATGGAACCCATGTCCTGCCCCCGCAGTGGAAGCGCAGAGTCCCAACCACCGGAAGTCCCTAATTTATTTTTAATTTTTAAAAAATTTTATTGAAATACAGTTGATTTACAATGTTGTGTTAGTTTCAGGTGTACAGCAAAGTGATTCAGATATATATATCTGAATATAAATATATAATATTCTTTTCCATTATAGATTATTACAACATACTTAGCGTACTTCCCTGTGCTATACAGTAGGTCCTGTTGGCTATTTTATATTTTAATCCCAAACTCCTAATTTATCCTCTCGCTTTGGTAAGCATAAGTTTGTTTTCTATGTCCGTGAGTATATTTCTGTTTTTTAAATTTGTTTTCTATGTCTGTGAGTCTATTTCTGTTTTTTAAATAAGTTCATTTGTATCATTTTTTAGATTCCACATGTAAGCAATATCATATGTTGTCTTTCTCTGTCTGACTTACTTCATATGATAATCTCTAGGTCCATCAATGTTGCTGCAAATGGCATTACTTCATTCTTTTTTATGGCTGAGTAATAGTCCATTGTGTATATATACCACATCTTCTTTATCCATTCATCTGTCGATGTACACTTAGGTGGCTTCCATGTCTTGGCTATTGTAAGTAGTACTGCTATAAAACTGGAGTGCATGTATCTTTTCAAATGAGATCTTTCTGGATATATGCCCAGGAGTGGAATCGCTGGATCACATAACTCTTTTTAGTTCTTTAAGGAACTTCCATACCGTTCTCCGTAGTGGCTGCACCAATTTACATTCCCACCAACAGTGTAGGTGGGTTTCTTTTTCTCCACACCCTCTCCAGCATTTATTCGCAGACTTTTTAATCATGGCCATTCCGACTGGTGTGAGGTGGTACCTCACTGTAGTTTTGATGTGCATTTCTCTAATGATTAGCAATGTTGAGCATCTTTTCATGTGCTATCCTCATGTCTTCTTTGGAGAAATGAGTTTTCACTTATAACAAAATTGGAAACTTCTTAAAAATATCTTTTGAGAATAACATTAGAGTTGCATTTTAGAAAAACCAATTTGTCACAAGAGTGATAATATATTACTGGAAAAAGCCAGAGGCAGGGAAATCTGTTAGGAAAAACACTTGAAAAAAAAAGTTTTTCGGGCTTCCCTAGTGGCGCAGTGGTTGAGAGTCCGCCTGCCGATGCAGGGGACACGGGTTCGTGCCCTGGTCCGGGAAGATCCCACATGCCACAGAGCGGCTGGGCCCGTGAGCCATGGCCGCTGAGCCTGCGCGTCCGGAGCCTGTGCTCCACAACGGGAGAGGCCACAACAGTGAGAGGCCCGCATACTGCAAGAAAAAAAAAAGTTTTTCAAAAGTGAGCTTATATGGTGTCAGCAGAGATAGAGAAGGGCTTTTATTTGGGAGAAATTTAGTAGACTGGGTGTAGGAAAATCTAGGATCATTATCAAGTTTACAGCTCTGGAGATTAGTTGTAATTTTGACGTGAGAAAAACAGGAGTGTAAAGAAAAGAGGTATAGAGTGAGGGCTGGTACTGATCAGGAGTCTTATTCTGGGCGATCTGTGTTTGAGATGTCTGTGGAAGTCAGAAACAATCAGGAGGAATCTGGAAATATGAACATGGATTTATAGATTTAAAAGTCATCATCACCTCACAGAGAACAGAGAAAATTGCTGCACAAGGTGTGGCTCAGGAGAGCCAGACAGGCGAATGGACAGGAACAGCTGGCTGTTGGATTTGGTGGAGGGCATGCTTCTTCCCCATTCTTGGCATTTCTCTCCATTTAGAGGAGGCTCCACCAGCACATCATTCCTAGTCTCTGCCTCCTCATTCACTTTGTTCAGGTCTAGGGCTATACCATCAGGTTCTCCAAAATTAATTCATTACGGTTAAATGAGGTCACAGGGTTGGGGTACTAATCCAATAGGACTGGTGTCCGTATTAAAGGAAGAACTACCAGAGATACCCCACCCCTAACCAGAAAAAAGCCACGTGAGGACACAGGGGGAAAGTGACATCTGCAAGCCAGGAAAACAGGCCCTCACCAGACACCAACCTTGCTGGCACCTTGATCTTGGACTTCCAGCCTCTAGAACTGTAAGAAAATAAATTTCTGTGGTTCAAGCCACCCAGTCTGTGGCATTTTCCTATGGCAGCCCCAGCAGACTAAAACACCCATAATGTAAGGAACTTCTGTCGCAAGAAACTTTATTACAAAAAAGAGGGGAAAAAGGCTAAAGGAGGAGCTCTAACCTGACTCTCACATCAGGATGACCAGCGCCTTCCACAAAAAGCTTGCCTTCCTCCAGTCTCTAGACGCTGTGCCTGGATTATCTGGAACCTTCGTCAAGGAGCCCTCACAGCCGCCTGCTCCATGCTGGCCAGTGTGGCTGAAGCATGTTGGCTGAATTTTTCGTCCTGCCTCAGCCAGCGCCAACAGAGCCAATGGCCCCACCGCAGAGCTGTCACTGCTTTCTGAGTGGAGTGACCTCGAGACTGAAGGGCTGCTCCCTGGCGTGCATGGCAATGTGGGTGTTAAGCGCCCCCAGGTAGGTGAAGCCCCTTCCACACTCAGCACAAGAAAAAGGCCTCTCCCCGCGGTGACGGTGCAGATGGGTCTCCAGACTTCTCTTCTGGAGGAAGCTCTTGCCGCACTCGGGACACCCGAAGGGCTTCTCGCCGCTGTGCGTGTGCAGGTGCGCCTTCAAGCTTCCCCGGAGGCAGTAGCTCTTGCCGCACTCGGGGCACCGGAAGGGCTTCTCGCCGCTGTGGATGCGTACGTGCTCCGTGAGCCTGTACCGCTGAGCGAAGCTTCGGCCACACGTCGCACAGGAGAAGGGCTTCTGGCCGCTGTGCTGGAGCAGGTGGCTCTTCAGGTTCCCTCTGAGCCGGAAGCCCCTGTCGCACTCGGGGCACCGGAAGGGCTTCTCCCCGCTGTGGACCCTCGCGTGCTCGGCGAGATGGGACGGCTGAGCGTAGGCCTTGCCGCACTCGCCGCACGGGAAAGGCCGCTCGCCCGCGTGCTGCCGCCGGTGCAGATTCAGGGAGACCTTCCAGGAGAAGCTCCGGCTGCACTCGGGGCACCGGAAGGGCTCGGCCCCGCCGTGGAGTCGCCGATGCTCGGCGAGGTGCGCGCGGCGGTGGAAGCCCCGGCCGCACTGGGCGCAGGAGAAGGGCTTCTCCTCAGTGTGGACCTGGAGGTGCCGCGTGAGCCCCGAGCGCCGCGGGAAGGTCCTCCCGCACTGCTCGCAGGGGAACGCCGTCTGCCTGGCGTGGACGCGGCGCTGGCGCGCGAGCTTTGAGGGCCGGGTGAACCCCCGGCCGCACTGCCCGCAGGAGAAGGGCTTCTCCTGGCTGTGCAGACGCTGGTGCGCCTTCATGGCGTTCCTCCAGCACAAGCTGCGGCCGCACTCTGGGCACCGGAAGGGCTTCCTCTCGCTGTGCCGACAGAGATGGGCCCGCAGGCTGCTCTTGAGGCGGAAGTTTCTCTGGCAGTCCGACCACCGGAAGGGCTTCTCCCCCGTGTGAACTCGGACGTGTTCGGTGCGCTTGCTCCGGTGGGTGAACTTCCGCTCACAGTCGTCACAGGAGAATGGCTTCTCTCCGCGGTGTGCCCGCTGGTGGGCCCTCGCGGCCGTCTCCCACGAGGGGCCTCTGCCGCCCTGCGGACCCTGGAAGGGTGTCCTCCCGCTGTGCACCCGCAGGTGCTCGGCCGGCTCGTCCTGCCGGGTGAATCCCCGGCCACACTCCCGGCAGGAAAACCGCCTCTGCCCTCTGGGCGAACACACATGCTTGTTCAGGGCGGCTTTGGACCGGAAGGCCCTGCCACACTCAGGGCACTGGAAGGGCCACGGGCCCGGGCGAGCCACCTGGTGCAGGGCCAGGCTGCACCTGAGACAGCTGCTCTGCTCGCACGCGCCGCTCCGGAAAGGCTGCTTACACGGGACCGCCCGGAGCCACCTGAGCTCCGCCTTCCCCCTGGACTTGTTTTTGTGCTTCGGGTATTGACAGGACTGGCTCTCGCGGTGGTTCCTTCTGTGCTTCACAAAGTCTCTCTTTATCTGGAAGACCTTCCTACAGACAAAGCAGGAATAAAGTCTCAGGCCTGGTGGAATTTCCAGGCGATCTGGGGTTCCCATTGGCTTATGCCGTGGATCATTCTTGTCCTGATTAGATGCTGTGATGTCGAGGCTTTTATTATTTAGAATCTCTGTTTCTTGGAGACTTGGGTGTTGTAAGGCGGCTCTTTGATCTGATAAAATCTTTCTTTCCTCCTTGGATAAGGGAGCACAGAAGCCCTGCTCTTAGAGACCATTTAAATGGCATTCCTCCTCTTTTGCCCCGAGAGTTCCCTGGTCACCTGGAGAGACAAAAAGGCCCTCCCTCATCAGTGATGGGTCTCCGGGGTCAAGGACTGTCTTCACATCACTGAC
Source organism: Grampus griseus (assembly GCF_964374135.1). Taxonomy (NCBI): domain Eukaryota; kingdom Metazoa; phylum Chordata; class Mammalia; order Artiodactyla; family Delphinidae; genus Grampus; species Grampus griseus. The sequence continues at coordinate 7,114,419 of NC_139003.1, read as the reverse complement.
AACGTGGGAAAGGGACTCCCGTTGTCCCCATGACTTTGTGAATCTGCCTGCCACAGGTGAATTATACTGAAGTTTAACTTGGATGTGCAAATCCTTTCATCATTTGTTAACAAAAGGCTTAGCGTGAAAAAAATGGCAGGCAAATACATTTTGTGAGCCTATGAGGACCCTCAGAGGCTAAGCAGAACTTGGAAGAAAATAAAAATGAGTTACTCTGAGAATCTGACCATTTCATTATAATATTTCTTTAAATCTGTGAAATAAATAGCACAGTATTTAAGTAGAAAGGCTTCGGGTCATATTCTTGCACCTTCCACCACACATTTCAGGAAAAGTTTTCTGAAGAAGTGCTAATAGGAAGTATCTTTCTTAGGAATGTCAAATGGCAATTTACTGAATTCACAAAGAACACTGTGGAAATAATTCCCTTTCCCAAGGAACTTCGAATTATAAGAAAGTCACTGCTGTTCCCAAAGTAAAAGCCATGATGACAGGGTACAGAGGGAGCTGAGCTGCTACCTTATTCTCACCCACCACACCTGGAGAGGACAATTCCCGACCATTATCTGAGCTGCTATATTCCAGAACATCTTTTTCTCCCTCATGCTGTTGCAGTGGGTCACATAGCTCTCCTTTTTTAAATCTCTTAACCTGGGAGCAAACCTCACCTATTAGGCTTGCCCCAGAGCAGGACTCTGACTCTGCTCTGAGGTCATCTCAACAACACAGATGTTTCCAACTAGATGATGTCATTTACTAAGTTAGCACCCACAGCTTTTGCCTGGACCATGAGAAGAGCATACTTGCCTGTCTCCTTGAATCCTATTTCTCATCACTTACTGTTTATCCCAGGCAGGGGAGTAGTTGTGTTACTGGGTGAGTACCACCTGGTACAAAGGAAACATTTGTTTTTAGGGACAGCCACCAACGTCGTTCATTCTTTGGTACTCAAAAACCTTTCCAGGCCCTTTCTAAAGGATGAAATTAAACTCCCACCATGGCATTTTTGGTCTCTGATACCAATTATGTGCCACCACTGCCACCCCCCCATCTTCCACTATGTCCCACAAATAACATTCAGCTATACTCAACGCCTTCCATTTTCTAAATATAACAGGCTTGTTCCCACCTCTAAGCCTCAGCTCATGTATGACCCCTGTTGAATCTTCTTTGCCTTACCAAATATGCCCATTCTATGCTATTTAAATCCTAATTCCTTTAGAAGTCCTCCTGGGATATTGCTGTCTCTCCTCTGCTTTCTCCTCTAAATCCCTATAGCACTTTATTATCATTGCCACTTACTATTTATAAGTGTATACAGTCTTATTTTATAGTTGACTAATCCAATAGTTCAATATAATTGACTAACCTAACTGCCATGTCAGTAGGTCAGTAAGACAGACAATAAACTCTTAGAGTGGGAAAATACATATATATATATATATATATATATATATATATATATATATATATATATGTCCCAACCCCTGGGCTAAATAATATGTGACATAGTCCTATGAACATGGTAGGGACAATACTGATTAGATGAGTGAATTAATAGATGGTAGCAGTGAAATGAAGCCCCTGGGAATTCTTCTATCCTCCGATGGAGCTAGTCACACACTCCCTGGGTTTAAATTCCCTCTTTTTCAGAAGAGTCCTTGATACCCAGAGACTTAGTAGATCTCCATTTAGTAAAGCATTAACATACTCTAAAAAATGACACATTCTCTTAAATACTTAAAGTATTAATATATTTAAAATGTTTTCCTATGATACAAGGAATTAAAAAGTAATCCTTCAAAAGGAATACAAAAATCCCAAGTTCTAAAAATCTGTACAATAAAAAAAAATACTGTACAAAATTGGAAGGCTTCTCATTTCTCTGTACACAGATGGACATGATGATGTGATGGGGAAGACGGTTTTTCCTCAGGACTGGACAAATGGATCCTTTACTGTTCTCTTAAAGGCAGTTCCATTTTCTGTTTTTTTTTTTTTTTTTAATGAAATATATACAACTTCCTTCTTTATAAAAGTAAGACATATTTGCTACCAACTTGAGTGAAAAAAAATAACATTCTCCATCAAAATAATATTTCTTATTCACTACGTCCTGCTGACTCTGCAGAAAGATTAGCAAACAAGGCTAGGAGAATAAATGAGTCAGGCCCTCAAATCCATCTACTCACCAGAAAGGCTAAGTGTCATTTGTGTTTTCTCTAAGTGTCCTTGGTCTCTGATTAACAGCATTCTTCCTTGTTCCATCCAGGTGATCAAATCTGGCTTTGAAGAAATATAGCCTGCAGAGAGAGTCCACACAGACTCAGTCTGGGTTTCCTGAGTACTTGACTAAAAACAATGTTAGTTTTTAATTTTTAATTTTAACTTTAGTTTCATGGCTGACCTTGATTCCTGGAGACATGAGATCAATGTTAGGTTAAAAAGAAAATGGAAACTCTTGATTACATGAATAACTGTTAAATGTTCCCGACAATATTTCACAAAATTAAAGGAAACAGGGAGGTTGGGGATGATGAGGATCCAGGCAGAAAGTATTCAAAAGGGATCATTATGAGAACAATGTGAGTAAAATAAAAAGCAGTCGGGGACCGGGGGGGGGGGGGGTGTCAAGGAGGGAACCCAGGTGACTAAACTTTTCTGATTAGACTCTGCACATCTAAGGAACCAATTACTGAGGTGCCCACATTCTTTCTAATATTTTATTTATTTACTTGGTTGTGCCACGTCTTAGTTGCAGAAGGCGGACTCCTTAGTCGCAGCTTGCGGACTCCTTAGTTGTGGCTCGCCAGTTCCTTAGTTGTGGCATTCGAACTCTTAACTGCAGCATGCATGTGGGATCTAGTTCCCTGACCAGGGACCAACCCCGGGCCCACTGCATTGGAAGGAGGATTCTTTACCACTGTGCCACCAGGGAAGTCCCGCCCACATTCTTTCTTGATCAACGTAATGAAGGAACCAGGAGGCTGTTAAATGACAGTGATTATGAAGAAGTGGAGAGTAATGTGTCTAATGACATCAGCCTGAAGGGAGGAGGGGTTGTTACAAAGTAGTGGAGGGATTTTAAAGATGCATCAGTTACCCTGCAGTGGTGTCACCTACGGCTCAGCCCTTGGATCAGTGTTTCTCAAAGTGACCTAGTTACCATCAGCATTAGCAGCACCTGAAGTACTTGTTAAAAACGTAGATGCCTGGGCCTGAGCCAGGACCTGCTGAATCCTAATCTCTGCAGTTAGGATCTGGACATCCTGTAAAGAAAATCATTTGCAAATAATACTGTTTGCTTTTTAAAATTTGGGAAAATCAGACTGGATTCTCCAAGCCCAAGGATTGTGATAACTCAAAACTCAACACTGGATCAGCACAGGGCTGTAGTTTCTCCTACCCTACTGGCCTCAGTCTCCTTAGCTTGACCCTAACTGTTGGGGTATCCTGGGGACAGCTGGGGGTGTCCTGTCGTATTGACAAATTCTCCCTAGATGATCCCAACTGGCCCTGTGGTTTAAATGTCATTTATACAATGACCCCAAATGTGTGAATCCAGTCCTGATTTCACTGGAATTCCAGTCTCGCATACTCAATTACCTACTTTATATTTCCATATAAATGTTTAATAAGCATCTCAAACTTAATGTGGCCAAAACCTGCTCTCTCCCAAGCCTTCCTCATGTCAGTGAATAAAACCACTGCCATCGGGGCTTCCCTGGTGGCGCAGTGGTTGGGAATCAGCATTGCTAATGCCAGGGACATAGGTTCAAGCCCTGGTCTGGGAAGATCCCACATGCTGCGGAGCAACTGAGCCTGTGGGCCACAACTACCGAGCCTGCGCTCTAGAGCCCGTGCTCTGCAACAAGAGAAGCCACTGCAATGAGAAGCCTGCACACTGCAACCAAGAGTAGCCCCCACTCGCCACAACTAGAGAAAGCCTGTGCGCAGCAACAAAGACCCAACGCAGCCAAAAATAAATTAAATAAAATAAATTTAAAAAAAACAAAAGGCATTGCTCTTTAAAACAAAACAAAACAAAAAAACACTGCCATCAAGATACTCAAGCCAAAAATCTAGAAGTTGGTTCTTCTTTCACCGGACTCCACTGCAAGCCACTGGCAAAATCTGGGATGCTACCTCCAAAACATATCTGGAGACTGCCTCCTGCTCTCTGTCTTCATTACTACATACCTGGTTCAGCTGCCACAAAGATTCACCAGTACTGCCAAGGCTCCTGGTTGGTCTCTCTCCTTTATTTCTACGCACTACAATTTATTTTCCACATAGCAACCCAAGTAATCATTAAAAAAAAAAAGATATCATATTACTTCTCTATTTAAATCCCCCTATGGGAATTCCCTGGTGGCCCAGTGGTTAGGACTCTGTGCTTTCACTGCTGAGGGCGCAGGTTCAATCCCTGGTGAGGGAACTAAAAGCCCACAAGCTGTGTGGTGCGGCAGAAAAAAAAAAAAAATCCCCCTATCATCTTCCCTTTATCTTTAGAATAAAATCCAACCCTGCGCCTCAGCCTAGAGGCCCTTCACAATTCGGCATAGCTGCGCTTTCTGTCCTCTTCTCCCATCACTCTTGTGCTAACCCTCTGTGCATATGCCACAATAGCCTCACTGTGGTTCCCACCATGTACTGAGCTCATTCACTCCAACCTTTGGGCCCTTGCACTAGTTCTTTCTCTGCTTAGAATTTTCTTCCCCATGATTTCACATGGCTGACTCCCTCTTGTCATTCATATCTCAGACAGAATTATAAGCCCCCAAAGAGAGAAAGAATTCTTCAGGTATACTGAGATCACCTATTAAATTGATAAGAGGAGAACTATTCTTTATGACACAAGACTGAGTTAGAGCAAGATGAGTAAGCAGTGAGGTACAATCTCCCCAAATTTCTCTTCCAATCCACTTCCTGAGTACTTCCCTGGAGATATCTAAGTATCCCATCCCCCTGCTCTCTTCTCTCTCCCTTTACCAGGGAAACTTTCATCCCTGTCGTATCCACGTTCTGCAATGTGTTGGGTCCTCAGCTTATTCTAATATAATAACTATGGCCCCTTCATGAGCGCTTTAGTTCTTATAAGGATGCATCTCATTCAGGCAACATAAGCAGGCACTAAAGTATCAGTTAAAGGAATAAAACAACACACTTAAAAAAGAGAGCGGCAATTAGATTATTTTGTAATTCTAACTGTGGGAGAAAAGGGGGAGGGTTGGAGTGGGAGATAGAGAATGCAGAGTGTTAACAAGGCTGAGGGGCACAGATATAATCGGATAAAAAGGGACAAAATTCCCAGGCCATTACAGGAAGTTAAAGAGACATTCTGAATGTGGATTGGGCACAGTATCATATTCAACCAGCCAACAGCCAATAAAGGGAAGAAAGCCTACTAGTATCAGGTTGGGTCCCAAAAAGCGATTCCTTAGAAATGCATCTTACCCAGGGAATCAAGGCTCTCATAATTGGTCTTCATTTCCTGCTGATACATGTCCTTCTGCCACTTCTCCAGGATTTCCCACTTTCGCTCCAGAAAGTATAAGGCCACATCATCAAATGCCACGGGAAACTGAAATCATAAACAGTACATACATATATTTTCATTTCAAGGCTACTGTGTTTTTCAACATCCGTGTCTTTAAGAGACAGGAAGGAACGGTATTAAAGTAGTTATCTCTGGATGGTGCCACGAACATAATAAAGGGGTCACAGAGGTCTGTTGGAACTAAGTAAAGTGAATGGATGAATAGCAGGCCTTTGAGCACATGTACCGTCTAAAGGAGGATACTTCACACAGCAGCAAACAATTACTGCAATGTAAGACTGGGCCAGTGTCGCCAGATATGTCAATGCGGTACGCGGGCCTCTCACTGTTGCGGCCTCTCCCGTTGCGGAGCACAGGCTCCGGACGCGCAGGCTCAGCGGCCGTGGCTCACGGGCCCAGCCGCTCCGCGGCATGTGGGATCTTCCCGGACCAGGGCACGAACCCGCGTCCCCTGCATCGGCAGGCGGACTCCCAACCACTGCGCCACCAGGGAAGCCCCAGATATGTCAATTTTTAAAGTAACTTTTTAATTTTGAAACGATTATAGATTCAAAGGTAGTACAGACGGGTTCCCTGTACCCTTCAGTTTACCCCAATGGTCACACGGTACATTATTATAGTACACTGTCAAAACCATGAAACTGACATTGGTAGTGTGTGTATAATTCTACGTGATTTCATCACATGTGCTGACTCATATAACCACCCTGCAATCATGAACAAAACTATTCCATGACCAGAGATCTCCTTTGGGCTACCCCTTCCTAATCACACCCACTAATCTATTATCCGTCTCTGTAACTTTGTCATTTCAAGACTGTTACAAAAATGAAGTCAGAGAATTCACTGGCAGTCCAGTGGTTAGGACTCCATGCATCCACTGCAGGGGGCACGGGTTCGATTCCTGGTCAGGGAACTGGGATACTGCATGCCATGTAACGTGGCCAAAAAAAAAAAGTCATAGTATGCAACTTTTTGAAATTGACATTTTTCAGCCATCATAATGCTCTTGAGATCCATCCAAGCTGTGTTTATTGCTTATCAATATTTCATTTCTTTCTATTGCTGAGCAGTAGTCAATGGTATGGGTATACCACAGTTTGCTTAACCACTTACCTATTGAGGGACAATGTAGTTGTTTCTAGTTTGGGGCTATTACCAAAAATCTGCTATAAATAATCATGTACAAGTTTTTGGTGGGGATACATTTCATTTTTCTGGGATAAATGCCGAGGTCTACAACTGCAGGGTCATATGGGAAGTATATGTTGTTTTCTAAGAAACCATTTTCCAGAGTGGCTGAACCCTTTTACATTCCTACCAGCAATGCATGAGAGATCATTTCTCAGCATCCTCACCAGCATTTGGTAATGTTGCTTTTTTTTTTTTTTGCCCGCACCGTGCAGCATGTGGGGTCTTAGTTCCCTGACCAGGGATCGAACCCGCACCCCCTGCCTTGGAAGGGTGGAGTCTTAGCCACTGGACTGCCAGGGAATTCCCAATGTTGCTATTTTTTATTTTCATCATTCTAATAGTTGTGCAGTGATCTCATTGGGATTCGAGTTTGCACTTCTCTAATGAATAATGATAATGAGCATCTTTTCATGTGCTTATTTCTCATCCACATATCCTCTTTGGTGAACTGTCTCTTCATGTCTTTTGCCCATTTTCTAATTGGACTGTTTTTGTTGTTGTTGTTGAATTTTGAGAGTTCTTTATATATTCTAGATATAAGTCCTTTGTCAGATATGTGGTTTGCAAATATGCCCTCCTCCATCCGTAGCTTGTCTTTTCACCCTCTTAACAGAATTTTTCCCAGAGCAAAAGTTTTTAATTTTGATGACATCCAACTCATCATTCTTTTCTTTTATAGACTGTGCATTTTGTGCCACATCTATGAACTTTTCACCAAGCCCTAGGTCCCAAAGGTTTTCTCCAATGTCATCTTAGAGCTTAACATTTTACATTTGGATGTGACAGTCCATATATATATATATATATATTTATTTATTTATTTATTTATTTTGGTTGCGCTGCATCTTAGTTGTGGCAAACAGCCTCCTTTAGATGTGGCTCAAAGTCTCCTTCATTGCGGCTTGAGGGCTCCTTAGTTGCGGCACGTGGGCTCCTTCGTTGTGGCATGCAAACTCTTAGTTGTGGCATGCATGTGGGATCTAGTTCCCCGACCAGGAATCGAACCCGGGCCCCCCTGCATTGGGAGTGTGGAGTCTTAACCACTGCCACCAGGGAAGTCCCTGGATGTGACAGTTTTATGTGAACTCTCCTGATTTTTACATTTTGGCAACTAAAATTCACAATTTTAACAAGGAATAGTTAAAAACAAACAAACACCCAAAACACACAGGTGCGAGCCACAATTTGTTCATGGATGTTTAATCTACAACCTCTGGTATGGACTGACTAACCAGGACCGCTCTTCCTGGAGGTTCGAAGGACAGATGCACTGTGACAATAGAGAAGGAAGAGAAGATATATAATTTAGCTTGTGAAGATTCCATTTCACTCCTTTCAAATTCTGTACTACAAATGTAGATGAGAGCCTACCAAGGCAAGTGCTGGGCAACTCACAAGACAGCTTGGGCTCTTCGCAAGTATATGAAAAATGTTGGTCCCAAATGCTACAAAGTAAACTCTCCCAATAAAGGAATCTAGGAAACTCCACAACCAGGGCCACTTGACACTTTCTGAAGAGAAAAGTTGCAGAGATAAAATTCCATCATCAAAACCATTACAGGCGCCCAAAGCTGAAGTATCAGCTAGTATAACAAACAAGTTAAAACTTGGTGTTGCATTTAAGGTGGGAATTTCAAAGAAATTCCTCTACTGTTTACTTGCAACTCACCCACGTGCTTTCCACCTACAAAAGACTTTTCTGTGAGCATTCTCACAATTAGCACTGAACTGCTCCAGTGAAAAGGAATATCAACCAGAAAAATGCTGATTTCTCCCTGCCTACCCCCAATAACACAACAGCCAAGAAGCTGACATCACTTGAGCTTTCTCTGTGAACTCAAACTTATAGTCAAAGAAGAACTATTACAAACCACCAAGTTTCACAGAACAGAGAGAGATATTCCAGGACGTTGAAGAGAGGCGGCCTGAAGAAATCTGAACAGAATTGGTACCTGCCAAGGAATGCTGGGAGAGAGGGATGAGAAGCAGAAGGAAAGAAAATGCATTACATTAGTGAGATTATTAGATAGGAAATCTCAGTGGAGATACAAGGAGAACTTGCATACTTAGGCAGGTTATACTTAATTGAATGTAGAGTTTCCTGGATTAGGCTTGGGATATGTCTTTCAAACTCTAAAACCAGTGTTCAAATTTTCCATTAAATCACTAGAGTATTCGTGGTAAATCTGAATTAGGATAACCACCCAAACTGGTTAAGTTTTCCGTCTTTTCCTAGAGGGAGCAGTCTCCAGTCTTCTTCCAACTTTTCCTCACTTGCTGTTGAAGATGTGCTTCTCTGAAACTCCATGTCAGCAGACCTCGGAACGTGAGCCCAAGAAAAACCGGGACGTTCAGAGACCCCCGCACAGGACGGGAACAGCAGGGGAACTGAACGGACCACAAGCGAGACCCTGGGTTTCTCCACGGGACCCCTTTCTCCCAGATCAACCTCACAACAACTCGAGCACCTAGACCGCGCCTTCTCCGGCCCGGGGTCGGAGCGCAGTCCTGCTTACAGACAATCCCCGGCCGGGGCTCCCACCGCCTCACTCTCTGAACCGGGAGCCCACTCCAGATCGCGACGGGGCCCGCATCTTCCACGGCCCCTCTTACCGGAGCCGACTCGGCCATGTCCCCTCGCGGTCCCGCCCGACCCAGGCCCCCCAGCCACCCGGGAATCCAGGCGACGCCGCGGCACTTCCCCTACGGCGGTCCCGCGCTCCGCCCAGACCAGCCGGCCCGGCCCGGGCGCGGTGCACGCTGGGACAGGCGGCCGCCCCGCCCCCACAGCGCCTCCTGCGGCTAGGAGGCGCGAACGCCGGCCGCAGGAGTGGATCTCGAGCACATTTTCGTGTGCCTAATTCTCACCCACAGACCCTCTTCGGTGAAATATCTCTTCACGTCAAATAGTCTTATTTTAACTTTGTTCTGATTTACCTTTCTTTAATTACTATTGACGCTATAGACTTTTTTAAGTTAAAAATTTTATTGAAATAATTGTAGTTTTATATGCAGTTATAAGACATAATGCAGAGAGGTCCCATGTTTCACTTCTATTAATTTGTGTGTGTGGGTATTTAGTTCCATGAGGCTTTAGGCTTTTCTATGCATTAATTTGTTTTTCCTCCTTTGTAACGCTTTCTTCATTCCCTATTTGATCCTAGAAAATGATCTTACATATTTATATAAATTCCATATCACATCACGGTCACATCACATAATCCAGTGATGTTTCTCATACATTTCTTATTCAGTAGCTTGACTTATAAGATTTTTCAAATGTATATTTTCAAATTCACTTATTTTTGTCTTTGATGCTATCTGATACTTAAATATTTAGAATTTCTCTGTATATACAGTGAGTAGTAAATACAAATTTATTTTCTTTGATAAACAATTTAACTATGTAAAACTATCCAGTTTATGGTGTTAGATATGGATCTGAAGTAGTTCTTATTATTCTAATATCCATCTGTACTACTTGGACAGCCTTTGCTCTATCACAGTGAAATTTGCTTTATTCCCTTAACTAGTAGTGTTCCTGAGACTTCAAAGCCACTGAAACCCCTTCCTCTTTATGTGTGTCTGGAGGGCTCACAAACTTCCTTAGTGACTCTTGTAGTGTCTCCACTGTTGTCCCTCTGCTGCTGCCAATGAGCATATCACTGTTGTTGTGGTAGCCAGTGATTATTTCTCCTAAAGCTGCTGCTGGGGCCTCAGAGTTGGGGGTATGGATTTTCCTCAAATGATTACAGTTTTCAGCCTAATTAAGTTTCTGGGCTTACAATGTCTTTTACTGGGACATTCAAATGATATTCCCAGGAGACCAGAAAGGTGAGCACCTGAAGGACACCCCTACCTATTACACACTCGGTGTGTAAATGGCTGCCCAGTCTCTGGATGTCTCTTACACAGAAGGAAAGAAATCACAAATAGGCATGAATACAGCTATTTTTGTAAAATTCTGCTTAGCTTCCTAAACCATCTGTACAGGTCAGCCCTTCTGTTCTCCATGAATGAGGAAGGTGTTTCCCTACACGACCTCACAACTATCCTGTCCCAAGTTTTAGGCCACCCCAAACCAACTTTGCACATCTCCATTTTCCCCAGAGTTCTTCCTGGCTGACTTCAGGGAGTCCTATTACACAAGGAAGCCACCTATGGTGGAAAGAGCTTGAGTTTAATGTGAGAAAGACCTGGCTTTGGATATAGGCTATACCGTCCGCCATCTTTGTGACACCAAGCAAGTCACTTGACACTTGGAACCTTAGTTTCCAAATCTGAAGGGTCGCTGTAATAATTAAGTGGGAAGCAACTTAAATGTTCATTGACAGAGGAATGTATAAAGAAAATGTGGTACATACATAAAATTGAATATTACTCAGCCATAAAAAAGAATGAAATAATGCCGTTTGCAGCAACATGGATGGACCTCAAGATTACCATACTACGTAAAGTAAGTCAGAGAAAGACAAATATCATATGATATCACTCATATGTGGAATCTAATTTTAAAAATGATATAAATGAACTTATTTACAAAACAGAAACAGACTCACAGATTTCAAAAACAAACTTATGGTTACCAAAGGGGAAACGTTGGTGGGGGAGGGGTGGATAGGAATAAATTATGAGTTTGGGATTAACATACACACACTACTATATATAAAATAGGTAACCAACAAGGAAGTACTGTATAGCACAGGGAATTTTACTCAATATTCTGTAATAACTTATATGGGAAAAGAATCTGAAAAAGAATGAATATATGTATATGTATAACTGAATCACTTTGCTGTACACCTGAAACTAACACAACATTGTAAATCAACTATACTTCAATAAAATAAAAAATAAAATATATGTAAGCAAAAAATAAAAAATAAAAACTAAGTGAGAGAACATAGATAAAGCAGTTTTATCACAGTACCTGGCATTCATTCCTCCTGGCCTTGCCCCTCTCCCACCTCCCTCGGCCTCAGATTGTCTGGTATGCAGAGAGGCACATCCTTCACCCTACCTGGAAGTCTCCTTGGCTTTCTTCTCTCGAGTCTTATTTTCTCTCCTAGCCCGAATCTCCCAGTCCTGTGTTATTTCCCTGCTAAGAATTCAGCATAAAATCCAGCATATTAGGCAAAAATCAGATATAGTCAAAATTACCCCAAACATCTTCCAATTTGCTCCTAATTGTTGTACACATGGTTTCATACAACTCTGTACAGCAGTTCTTTTTTTTTTTTTTTTTGGCGGTACGCGGGCCTCTCACTGTTGTGGCCTCTCCCGTTGTGGAGCACAGGCTCCGGACGCGCAGGCTCAGCGGCCATGGCTCATGGGCCCAGCAGCTCCACAGCATGGGGGATCCTCCCGGACCCGTCCTCGCGAACCCGTGTTCACTGCATTGGCAGGCAGACTCTCAACCACTGCGCCACCAGGGAAGCCCATGTACAGCAGTTCTTACACACACAAATGTTTCAGAACCAGTAACTTAGACCAGAGGCAGGAAGGAAATGAAAGTCCAGTTATAGATGTCTGCACATTCAAACCATCCTGCCTCTGAGATAATCATCGAATCTCTGGAGGTGGAGAAGCAACGAGTGGGGAAATGGAAAGTGTTGCTGCATGACTGTTGGGACTCCTCTAGTCCTCTTTAATATTAAACCTCTATAAGCTTTCCACAGTCAGTAGACTTGAGTGCCATCATTCCACTAAGCACATACTGGAGGCACACAAGATGTGAAGTATCTGCCACATGGGGGCGCTATGAGAACTAAAAGCTACAATGTGCTTATTCCAGCAGCGCTTGGTGTATAGTAAGCGCTCAACGTGAGTCAGCTGTTGTTATTACCTTCTTTAAAAGGAGCAGATAAAAGATCTAAAAATCCCAGAAGCAGATGGAAAACTCCCTTTCTCATTTCACTGAGAAGCATCATATACACTTAAATGAAAATACATGAACCAGTTCTTTTAAAATATCTGGTTAGAGAAACCCAAGATTCTGAAAAATTATACACACACATACACACACACACACACACACACACACACACACACACACATGGAGGAAGAACGTTACCTATAATATTCTGTTTTATTTTTACTTTTTTCTTTTCTGGGGCTAAGCCAGGATCTGTTTAAATTACTGGGATTCACTGTTCACTGTTCTTTTTCTGGTATGGTGCTGGAAATGAGGAGGAAGGTGCCTGTCAACCCCCAAAGAGAAACCATATCCTAACCTGCAGTTTAGATTGTAAAGTTGCATTTGTCAAGTTTGAAATCTGATTTGAATCACTATTTACAAGCAAACGCTGATGTTTCCTCCTCAATTAGCAGGAGAAAAATTCTTGTTTTTTAAGCAGGAATGAATGGGGGAGGCTGTATTGAATCTAGGAATTCTGGGAGAATGTGGCAGTCTGGTCCCCAGCTGCATATTAACAGATGCCTGGCATAGAATTTTGTTTAGGAATCGTATTAGCCACTCCCACCTGCCGTATGGGGCAAAATGCATCACCTAACAGATTACCCTTTCCCTTCTTTTTTTTTAAAATTTACTTATTTTATTTTATTTTTGGCTGCATTGGGTCTTCGTTGCTGCACGCGGGCTTTTTTCTGGTTGCAGCGATCAGGGGCTACTGTTCTTTGAGGTGCGCAGGCTTCTCATTGCATTGGCTTCTCTTGTTGCGGAGCACGGGCTCTAGGGGTGCAGGCTCCAGTAGTTGTAGCACGCGGGCTCAGTAGTTGTGGTTCACAGGCTCTAGAGCGCAGGCTCAGTAGTTGTGGCTCATGGGCTTAGTTGCTCCATGGCATGTGGGATCTTCCCGGACCAGGGCTCGAACCCATGTGCCCTGCATTGGCAGGCGGATTTTTAACCACTGTGCCACCAGGGAAGTCCACCCTTTCCATTCTAAAGATCTGGCCCTCCTAGTCTTACATTGAGGAAACGTTTCCATGAGCTGTAGTGAACTGAGGAAAAAATATATGTTCGAGGCTCTCTACCCCCGTAAGAGCTGGAGAAAGTGTAACAATGACACAGATGGGGAGTTCCTGAAATAAATCCCCAGGAGGCATCTATAAATTTATAAAATGTGGATTCAGGGGAAGTAGCCATGGGGAAGGCTTGGGACCCTGTTGCTTACTCATTGTCTTGTCAAAATTAAATGTTCTGTGGTTGCAGTTATACTGTGTTTTGGTGATGGTGACCATTTCTATCTCTTCGGGAATGAAACCTGGAGAAATCCAGTGTCATAGTCTCACTTTGGAAATGATAGAGCGAGCTCCCCTGGGACTTGCAGCACCCCAGACATACGTCAAGAGTTTCCTCTGATGCATCTCAAGGTAGTCTCTGCAGTGTCCATGCTGAGGAATCCCACAAGTATGCCAAGTTAGTGAGTGCTTTGTGCTGTGAAAGTGTCAACCTGCTGTATAGCACAGGGAATGCTACTTCACTTCGCTGTACGGTAGAAACTAACACAACATTGTAAAACAACTATACCCCAATTTAAAAAAAAAAGAGAGCGATCAATGTAGATGTCCTTCTTCATAGGGACAGGAATTTGTTTTGTTCCCTGCTGTATTGCCAGGGTACAAAATCTGATACAGAGTAGATAAACACATCTTTGTTGTATGAAAGAATATTAAAATCAAAATATGTTGCCACTTTAAGCAAGACTAGAAAGAATAAGTAAAACTCTTCTCTTTAAATGACTTGGGATCTGGATCACTTTCCATAATGAGTTTTACCAAAAGCTTTAATCTGAGAGCATTGCAATTGTCTGAAAATTTGCTTGAGAACAATATAAGAAGGAAAGTTTTTTGAGTGTCAGAAAACTCTGTATATCCTACACAAACAAAAATATAATTTTTTATCATAAAAAAGAAGGTCTCGGGCTTCCCTGGTGGCGCAGTGGTTGAGAGTCCACCTGCCAATGCAGGGGACACGGGTTCGTGCCCCGGTCTGGGAAGATCCCACATGCCGTGGAGCGGCTGGGCCCGTGAGTCATGGCCGCTGAGCCTGCACGTCCGGAGCCTGTGCTCCGCGATGGGAGAGGCCACAACAGTGAGAGGCCCGTGTACCGCAAAAAAAAAAAGAAGGTCTCTGTAAAGAAATGCAAAAGTATAAAGAAAATAAAGTCATACCACCTACGTAAAAAAAAAAGAAAGAAAGTGTCAATGAACCAGAAGTCCCCCAGAGATGATAGCAAAATGCACCGAAAGCGAGGTTGAAGTTTTGAGTTATTTTTTTTTTTAATATTTATTTATTTATTTAGGCTGCTCCAGGTCTTAGTTGCAGCATTTGGACTCTCAGTTGTGGCATGCATGTGGGATCTAGTTCCCCGACCAGGGATTGAACCCTGGCCCCCTGTACTGGGGGCACAGAGTCTTACCCACTGGACCACCAGGGAAGTCTCTGAGTTATTGTTTCTTTCATGAAGACTTCTTCCAAAAATGTGAGGGATTAAAAAGAAAGAAAGAAAGAAAAAACTCAAGAGCGGAGAGGGCCTTGCTAAGCAAGGTACCAAACCCCAAAATCATAAAAGACTGAAAATGTCAATTACATAAAACTAAAAAATTTCTGTTTTGCAAGATGCCAAATGGCAGATGTCAAACTAGGGAAAGTATATATAACACATAAAAAATTGCTGTGTTATATAAAGAGTTTGTGCAACTCAACAAGAAAACATCAACAACTCAACAGAAAAATATTTTAAATGTGAACAGTTCACAGAAAAGGAAATTCCCAAGGCTTTTAAGCTTAAGATGTTCAACTTTACTCATAATAAGAGAAATACAAAGTTAAATTAAATGAGATTCCACTTTTTACTTAGGTTGGCAAAGATCAAAAAAGTTCATAATACATTGGGCTACAAATATGGAAGAAAAAAGCACTCTCATACATCTTGGTGAGAATTTGTGAACATGACCTCTATGAAGGACAATTTATTGATAGATGTCAACATTTTGTCTTATTTTCTAATTATTTTTGGCTGCACCGCACAGCATTTGGGCTCTTAGTTCCCCAACCAGGGATCGAACCAGCACCCCTTGCATTGGAAGTGCAGAGTCTTAACCACTGGACCATAGGGAAGTCCCTACTCCAACATTTTAAATGTACACACCTTTTAATCCAGCAATTCCACTTCTAGGAATTTTTCCAACAGATGGTTTTGTACCTATGCACAGAGAATTATGTTCCAGGATATCTGTTACTATATTGCTTATAAAAGCAATATTATCTATTTAGACTAGAAATAATCTAAGTGTGCCTCAATAGGGGATTGGTGTCAAGTAAGGAACTACACAGGGTTTTACCCTATTTGCAAGTTCCCAAGTTAGCCTGCCATAGTTTCCATGGATGCTGGACAAGACAGAAGATTCCTGGGTCAGAGACAAAGGACTCTGTTACTCACAGAGCAGGAGGCAGTGTGAGCTTCGTGTTCCAGTCAATTCACTCCTGGGGGTGACACAATATGGCCCAGGTGGCTAAGGCACACACAACGGACCTGTGCCAAGGAACAGCGAGCCTAGGAGCCCCCAGCTGGGGCTGCCAGATTTAACAAGAAGAAACACAGATGTCCAGTTAAATTTGAGTTTCAAATAAACAAAAAATAATTTTTTTAAATTTATTTTTGGCTGTGTTGGGTCTTCGTTGCTGCATGCGGGCTTTCTCTAGTTGCAGCGAGCAGGGGCTACTCTTCATTGCAGTGCGCGGGCTTCTCATTGCAGGGGCTTCGCTTGTTGCAGAGCACAGTCTCTAGGCACGTGGGCTCAGTAGTTGTGGCTCATGGGCTCTAGAGCTCCGGCTTTGTAGTGGTGGCACATGGGTTTAGTTGCTCCGTAGCATGTGGGATCTTCCCGGACCAGGGCTCGAACCAGTGTCCCCTGCATTGGCAGGTGGATTCTTAACCACTGTGCCACCAGGGAAGTCCCCCCAAATAATTTTTAATATAAATGTTTCACAGGGCACAGTGACACTAAAAATTACGTGTGGTTTATTTGAAATTCAAATTTAATTGGGCATCTTATATTTAATCTAGCAATCCTATGTTAATCTTGTAAGGGGGATGTTAGTCGACTTGTCCAACCTCTGACCTGGAGGAAGACAATATCTTTACTATCTTTGTCAAGAAAAAAATCTGCCTTCTCCCCCAGGGGGAGACATGGTCTCTGTCCTCCCAGGTTGTTTGCATACACATTCCCTTGAAATGAAACAGTTTTATCCAGTCCAGGATAAAAACTGTTACAAGACATGTAGAAACACCATGGAGAATTGCCCACCAAATATTCACATAAACTATGGAGTAAAAAACATGTATGTCATATGGTTGACGTAGGGATTAAACCTGATGGTTGTGTAAACAAATAATAATCACTAGTTCACTTTCAGTTTCCTTACCTAATTGCTGTTTTAAATTTTTGGCAAGCTTCTTTTATGATTTCATTTAGCCTGCCAACCTAACTTTCTGCATCGGCGCTCTGCTCCCCACTTTACCACATTTTAAGATCCAACAGCACTGCCCCTCATGTACTTTTCTGAATATCCCATGCTGAGCACACCTCTGGGACTTTGCATGGCTCTTCACTCTGATTGGAATGACCATCTCCCATTCCCGGGACAGCTGATAACTTCTATTTTCCTTCAAGACTCAGCTATCATGTCAACTTCTCCAGGAAACCTTCCCTGAAACTCCCAGGACACAGAAAAAGTTTCTTTCCTATATGCTACTTACTATAGCTGCTTTTATTTCATGTTTATATCTGTTGTGGGCTGGACTATATCCCCCCCCACACACACAAAAGACATGTTGAAGTCCTAACCCCTGGTATCTGTGAACGTGACCTTATTTGGAAATAGGTTCTTTGCAGATGTGATTAAGATGTTAGTTAAGATGAGGTCGTATGGGGGCTTCCCGGGCTTCCCTAGTGGAGCAGTGGTTGAGAGTCCGCCTGCCGACGCAGGGGACGCGGGTTCGTGCCCTGGTCAGGGAAGATCCCACATGCCGCGGAGCGGCTGGGCCCCTGAGCCTGCGCGTCCGGAGCCTGTGCTCTGCAATGGGAGGGGCCACAACAGTGAGAGGCCCGCATACCACAAAAAAACCAAAAAACAAACAAACAAAAAGATGAGGTCATATGGGAGTAGGGTGGGCCCTTAATCCAATATGACTGGTGTCCATATAAGAAGCGAAGCAGAAACACAGAGGCACAGGGAGGACACTATGAGTTGATGGGGGCAGAGATTGGAGTGATAGTGATGCCTCTGCAAGTCAGGGAACACAAGGATTGCCAGCAAATCCCAGAAGCTAGGTAGAAGCAAGGAACGACTCTCCCTAGAGCCTCAGAGGGAACATGGCCCTGCCAACACCTTGATTTCAGAATTATAGCCTCCAGAACTGTGGGAAACTAAATTTCTGTTGTTTTAAGCCACCCAGCTTGTAGTACTTTGTTATGGCAATCCTAGGAAATGAATACGACGTCACATAATTACACAATATGCATTGAGTTGAAATTATTTACTTTCTTGCCACCTCCCACTGCTAAGTAAAGCTACAGCCCCATGAGGAAAGTTTACCTTATTCCACTCTTTATCCCCTGTACAATATCTGGCACATGGAGGCACTCATAAATGATTGTAAAACGTGAAAGAAACGTTATAGTGTCAATGATCATTGTTGACTTTTCCAAAACCCAAAAGTTCTTAATCAGTTTACACTTGGCAGTGAAAAGACAATCTTGCATATCATTGAATGTTTCAAATTGTAATGTCTTCTCAGTGAAAAATCTATAACCATCCTCAGCCATCTCTGATTGGTGGGCTCTCTCTTCCTACCTCATTCAGGTAAAAATTTCACATTAATATTTGGTTTAAAGGCAATATGGGGAGTTCCCTGGTGGTCCAGTGGCTAAGACTCCACGCTCCCAATGCAGGGGGCCTGGGTTCGATCCCTGGTCAGGGAACTAGATCCCACAGGCCGCAACTAAGACCCTGCACAGCCAAATAAACAAATAAGTAAATATTAAAAAAAAAATACGTGGGAAAGTAGTGCAGTAGAGTAGTCAAGAACTTGGGCTGTGGATAAACAATAAGGCCCTACTGTATAGTACAGGGAACTGTATTCACTATACTTTTATAAACCATAATGGAAAAGAATATGGAAAAGAATATATAGATGTATAGCTGAGTCACTTTGCTGTACAGCAGACATTAAACACAACATTGTAAATCAACTATATTTCAATAAAATTAAAAGAAAAAAAACAACTTGGACTGGGAAGTCAAAGGAACTTGTATTTGAATCCCTACTTGTCCACTTCTTAGTCCTGTGACCTTGGGCAAATTATTTGACTTTTAAGGCATGTTATCTCTATTATAGAATAGTTGAGAAGATTAGATCATATAATACATGTAAAGAGCATAGCATGGCCCCTGACATTTGGTACTCAATAAATGTTAGTTGTTATTGCTATAAAGAGATCATGAAAGGGAAAGACGTTAATATAATTTTTCCCACAACTAGAAGAAAATGTAAAACTATTTTTGTAGTTTTGGAGTAACATGGCAAAACACAAATTTAGAAGGCATAAAGGGAAACACACTGACAGATTTGACTACATAAAAATAAACTTGGGGAATTTCCTGGTGGTCCAGTGGTTAGGACTCCATGCTGTCACTGCTGAGGGGCCAGGTTCAACCCCTGGTCAGGGAATTAAGATCCCACAAGCTGCGTGGCGTGGCCAAAAAATAAAAAATAGAATAAAAAATTTAAAATAATAAATAAATAAAAGCTAAACTTTGGAACATTAAAAGACACAACAACAGCAACAAAAACAAAAGTGAGAGTTATGTATTGCTGGTGGGAATGTAAATTGGCATAACTTCTCTGGATAGCCACATATCTCAAGAGTCTAAAATAATCATGCCCTTGCCCAGTAATCTCTCACTCCTGGCAACTGCATCTAAGACAACAATCAAAAAAGCTTATAAAAATTATGGATAAGCAGAATCATCCTAAATTTATGTTGTAGCAAAAATTAGAACCTACATGTATAAATAAATTATTAAACACCTGTACAGTGAAGTAATATGTAAACATTTCATTTATGTTTTAGAAGAATATTTAATGCTAGGGAAGATATTCAAGTGTATTAAGTAATAAAGGCAGCTTGCAAAACAGTACTTACGGTTCCAACTATGTTAAATAAACAAACAAATATACATAGAAGAAAGAGGCCTGGAAGGATAGACACCAAAATGCTGAGTGATTTTCTCTGAATAGTGCAGTTATAGGTGGCTTTTGTCTTCTTTATAATCGCTGTATACTTCAAATATTCTGCAAAGCACAGAAAAAGAATAATAAACGTGAATGGAGAAAGACAAAAAGAAAAGGTAAAGGCGTCAGCCTCAGAATTCTGGTGGCCACTGGTAGTAAAAATAGAAAATATTTTCAACCTATTTACATCATATAAATATAAAAATATTTAAATAAAAAATAACATCCATACTTCCAATCGAGATGGATAATAGACTTGGAAATTTCCATCTAAAATCACAGTAATCTGGTCACTGCACAACTGCCAGGCCTTTCACATATGCCCAGATGAGAACTACATGCACATGTACTGGGGGTGCACTATTTTCTATTTGGCTTCAAGTTCAGTGTTTGGCCAAATTCTGCTGTTCAGCTGTGGTGTTCAGCCTTGGCCACTGCAAAGTGGAATAGTTGAATGCTTACTCAATGCCATTTCTGGCATCCTTAAACTTGTACATGAGTAAGACTGTGCTGTTGGGTAGATTTCCATCATATCCCATCAGTGCATCAATCTTCAGTAACATAAACATGGCATGTCATGGACCTAGAGACTGTCCTACAGAGTGAAGTAAGTCAGAAGGAGAAAAACAAATATTGTATACTATCGCTTATATGTGGAATCTAGAAAAATGGTACAGATGAACTTATTTGCAAAGCAGAAATAGAGTCACAGATGTAGAGAAAAAACTTACAGTTACCAAGGGGGGAAGGGGGGGATGGGACCAACTGAGAGATTGGGTTTGACATATATACACTACTATGTATAAAATAGATAACTAATGAGAACCTACTGTATAACACAGGGAACTCTACTCATTGCTCTGTGGTGACCTAAATGGGAAGGAAACCTAAAAAAAGTGGATATATGTATAGGTATAACTGATTCATTTTGCTGTACAGCAGAAACTAATACAACATTGTAAAGCAACTATACTAAAATAAAACGTAATTTAAAAAGAACATGGCATATCAGTCATTGTTAGTATATGAATATTTGCTCTCAAATTTAAATATTTGAAATTCTAGATGTAACTAGAAGTGCAAAATCCGATGATGTGCTTTATATGTTGAAATGCTAACAATTGAGGTATATATGAATGTATTTTTAATATTGCAAAAGTAAAATGCTACAATAATTATTGCGGATTATGAAAGGTGCTGATTTTATGTAATAAATGAGAACTTTCAGATAGTTAAATATTAACACTTAATGTGAATATTGAGAGAATGTCATCCAGATAACTTAAAAAAACCAATATATCCTTTTTGAACCTACAGATGTTCATAGAAATATAAATATGACCACAGGGCAAAACTAACAAAGTTTAGATTGTATCACAATTCTAATTACTGTAGAATTATTTGGTGCAATTGCATTCATAACACTAAGTAATCTTTAGAAACTAATGTTTAATTAAATTCCATTTGGTCTGTTAATCCTAGAAAAGAAAAAGCCCTATTTGGTAATTTTTCACATATTAGGAGGGTAAAATTAAATGCAGAATGTCAACATGGCTATCTCAAAATTTCACAAGGACGAAAAAAGTCATGTACAAGACATATATGATTAATCATCTTTGATTGAGACATGATTAAAAATATAGAGAGAGCCTGGAAAAAAAGGAGAAAGGAGATAAAATGAGACACCCAAAATACATTTCTTCTCTCTAAACAACGGACTTTACAAGAATGCTTTTAATTAGACAATGCCTTGTGGTTTGGGATCTGTGAAGGGTAATATTTTTTAAAGCTTGTAGAAATAATTACTGTAGACTTATAACCATTTTAAGCTGTTGAAGAGAAAGGATTTTTTTAGATTTGCCCAAGCTATGAATTCTAAATATTGATTTATCTTAGAAAACATTCCTAAAAACTTTTTCCTGATTTATATTTTGTTGTACACAAAAAGGTTATTGAAATTATGAAATATGCTACCACAGTACGTATATGGTATGTGTGACATTTGGACATGAAGAATCAACCTTAATTTTTTTAGGTTTGACAACATAGAGGATTAATGACTAATTCAACTGTTTCCTCTTTCCTTACTTGATGAACGATTCCCGGGTCTCACACACATAGTGAATTTGACTTTGAGAAACATTTATGGAATGTAAAATCTGTAAAGAGAAATGCACAAAATTATTGACTACGGAGCAAATATGGTAAAGGCTATGGGTACAAGCATATAATTTGTTTACTTCCTTCAGTTCTATGTTTAGAAAATGGTTATAGCTTAAAAAGATGTAATAGAAAATGAGTGGTTTCAAGCAGAAAGATTGTAGACTACTTCCACAATTTTTCTTCAACCAATAACAAATTTTGTTAAACAAGAACCTTTGAAATTGTCTTGTCGTGTACATATGCAAAATTTTTAAACAAGATAGAACAACAGCTATTACATCCGTCAAAGGCTTATAGAATAAAGAAGGCCTTAATTCTGTATTTTCCAGAGAACGTTACCAACGTAGCAAGACTTACTAATAATCAATGGTGATTTGCATGGAAAGCAGTTTGTTTGCTGGAACTTGCTGAATAAATTGATGTCCCTTGAGAATGCAAGTATTTCCTACATCATTGCTGCTGAAAAAAGATTTCCTTTTGATTCTACTCTAAGGAAGATGCTGAAATTGACATGCATACAAGGAAAGCCAAGATGCAGATGGAAACTTCAATTATTTTCTTAACTTGAAAACCAGTTAAATTGCTCCATTGTCCCATTTCTAGATCCAAAGTTTAAGAACAAATTTTTCTCCAGTGAGTATGTATAGTGGCAAGAACAGGCTAAAATATTAGAAATTAGGGACTTCCCTGGTGGCACAGTGGTTAAGAATCCGCCTGCCAATACAGGCGACACGGGTTCGCGCTCTGGTCCGGGAAGGTCCCACATGCTTCGATGAAATGCTATCACCATCCCCCCAAATTTTCAAGGCTAAGAATTAAAAAAGAGAAAATCTTTACCTTAATAAGCTCCTATTAGAAGAAAGAATATTTAATGGTAATGTTACCATATTATACTGGCAGAACTAGACCTATGCCCCAAGAAGCTCAGTTGAAAGTATCTTATTTAGTAATACAATTGTTTCTATTTAATGGTCATAGGAGTGTCCAGCAGTTGCTGTTCTTGCCTTATAAGTTCAAACTTTAAATTTTTTAAAGTTTTAATTACTACATTTTTAATAATAAAATTACAAAAATGAATTTCCTTTCCAAGAAAATTCAGATTTCCCCCCTCTTTTCTAGAAGTTCATTCGATTATGGTGATATTCTGATTCAGAGAATAGCAATTTTTTTAACATCTTTATTGGAGTATAATTGCTTTACAATGACAATTTTTTACCATCATTCACCATTTGACCAAAATATATATTAATTTGAGGTAGACCTCAAATTACATACTGCAGGTGTAGCTACAGTCTAAAAATAGCTTAGTAGGTTCAAGAGCAGGCCCAACAGGACGGTTCTCATACTTTTGTGATTTATAGCTTCTTTAACTGTTATGGGCATTGACGATTCATTTGCTGAAATACAGGTTTGGGAGGACTTTGGGTCACGTTCAGCCTGTTTGAAAGGAGGGCCTTGCTGGAAACTCAGGGTTATGTGGTTGTCTTACTGTAACATACGCTCTGTCAGCCTTAGATACACAACCTCCGTAGATAGCACTTGGTTCTTTGCTGTCCGTTAGTACAGACCCAGCAAACCCCAACTTCAATAATCCGAGATATAAGGACGACTGTAGTTTTGGTCCTAACACCGGCCACGTGGAATGTGAACCGCTTCCCCTTGGGAGCCACATTTGCAATTTCTGCAAGTGATGAACGTCGTCTTCATCACATATCTGTGCCTCATGGTCTCTGATTCTAACCCACTGTCTCCCTACGCCCTGTCCGGCACCTGGACCTCGCACTCCGCCCACTTCCACCTTCCTGCATCGGGCTGCCCTCCCCCTGGCGCCTCCCTTCAGACGGGGCCTGCTGATTGGGCCTCCAGAAAGAAAAACGCTTCCCAGAATGAGTCCTGGTTTGTGGCTGGGGCCTAAGCACCAATCTGTTGAGCACTCTCGGGGTTTGTGAGAAAACAAGACCCACCTAGTTCCGTAGAACAAACCGTTCGCGAGCGGAGCCGAGCGAAGCCTGGCCAGCCGGTGGGGCGCAAGTGGCCGGCGGGGCCGGCAGGGGGCGCGCTGCCGCGGCGGACGGGCGGGCGGCGCGTCTAGGCCCGAGCGGTCCCTGGGGTGCGCTCGGTGCCCACAAAGCGCCAGCTGAGGGGCCGCTGCGGGCTGAGCGCGGCTGAGCCTGCCCGCCACCCGAGTTCCACCGGCCGGCTGCCCCGCGCCTCTGCCGCGTCGCCGCGCCCCGAGCAGCCGGGCCCGACGGCAGTGCGAGAGCCGGGTCGGGAAGGCAGGGCCGGGCGGGTGCCGCCTACGGAGAGGCCGGGGGTCGGCCTGCGTGGGGCAGCGCGGAGGCGGCGGCAGCGGCGGCGACTCCGGCCCGGGCCGGACAGCGCAGGACCATGGCCGAGGCAGCCCCGGCTCCGGTAAGGGCGGCCTGCGCGCCGAGCTCAGTGAGCCCGGGAGGGTCGGGGCGCCTCGGGCTCTGCGGTCGGACCCGAGGGAAGGGAGGAGGGCGGGGAGCCCAGCCTGTCAGGCTCGGGGCCCCGGAGCGGGGCGCAGCCCGGACGGCCGAGCACAGACGCCCACCGGGGTGCCGCCGGCAGGGGAGGGGCCTGGGGGGGACCCCGACGCCGAGCGCGGGTCTGGGACAGCTCGCCCTCCCCCATCGTTGGGTCCCTGCGCCTGGGTGTGAGGCCCCGGCTCGCCCATCCCGTTTGGAGGTTTCCAGCGGAGAGAGCCTCTTACACCAATGGAAGAGGAATGAGTGAAGCGATCCTCGCCTGGTGCCAGCCCCGCTCCTGCCTGCCGGACGCGGGGCAGTGGAGTTGGCTTGGTTTGGGGTTTTCATCAGCCATTCTCCAGCCCTGGGAGCCGA
Source organism: Grampus griseus (assembly GCF_964374135.1). NCBI lineage: Eukaryota > Metazoa > Chordata > Mammalia > Artiodactyla > Delphinidae > Grampus > Grampus griseus. The sequence continues at coordinate 7,089,376 of NC_139003.1, read as the reverse complement.
CCCCACAGTCACCCTCGCTGCCGCCTCCGTGAGCCTCGCGCAGCCACAGATGCCGTGGTGACGGCAACACTTAGGTGTGTTGAAGGACCGCCGGAGGACAGGGATCCCCAGTGCCCAGCCCGTGACGATGCCGGACACGCAGGAGGCCCTCCGTCGGGATTGCAGAGTGAACTAGCGGTGCAGGTTCGGAGGGCGGGATTACCTTCTGCGTGTTTTATTCGTTACGCGGATGTTTACTGCAGGCCTGCCGCGTGCCAAGCCCGCTCCGGCAGTTGCTAAGCCTGCAGAGCTGACCAAGACAGTCGCTGCACACAAGAGCCGTGCAGAACCAGCAGGGACTAGTCAAGTAACAGGACCGGAAACGATGCCTTGGATTTGCCAGCTAAGAAGCCTCTGCTCACCCCAAAGAGAGTCATTGTAGTGGATCAGGAGCCAGACTGGCCTACAGAGTAGTGACCCGAAAGTGAGAGGGGGGAAGAAGAGGAGGAAAAAGGGAGCAGCAGCAGTGGGGGTGGGGGATCGAGCAGAGGGAATGTCATCTGTGCCCTCAGACCTATTTTTCCCTTTGGATCTTGTTTTTCAATATGGTAGAGATGATCATGTGTCTGTATGCCAGCCCAGTCCAATAGAAACATAATAGAAGCCACGTATATAACCTTAAACTTTCTAGCAGTCACATTTTATTTTATTTTATTTATTTATTTATTTATTTATTTATTTATTTATTTATTTATTTATTTATTTATGCCCAGTGGCCTGCTGAGCCCTCGGCAGTGAAAGGGGGGAGTCCTAACCACTGGATGCTGGGGAATTCCCAGTAGTCACATTTTAGAAGTAAAGAGAAATAGATGAAATGAACTTTAATGATATGTTCTATTTAACCCAAGGCTAACAAAATATTTCAGTGTGTGATTAGTATTAAGAAATTATCGATGAGGTTTTACATTTTCTCCCCACACTCAGTCTTCAAAATCTGGTGTGTATTTTTTACTCACGGCACATCTCAATGGAAATAAATGCACCTCAAGTGTTCAGTAGCCACACGTGGCTACCATATTGAACAGTGCAGGTCTGTCCCATGGAGAAGACCCGGGAGAGATTGAAACATTGACCATAAACAAGAGGAAAGATTCGTGTACCTAAAAATGTGGAAGGAGGTGGCATTCAGAGCATTAAGTGGAGAGATTCATTTTAAATAGGATGCACCTTTTTCCCGAGGGAAGGAAAGAAGAAAGCGTGGACTAAGCTACTGATGAGTTTGAAGTGGGAAGGAGGGTGAAGAAAAAGAAGAGAAAGAGGAGAACGTTGAGAGAGTTGAGGTCTAATAATTCTAACCCTCTTCTCAAAGTAGGAGGCCGCCTCATCTCCTGAGAGTGAGGGGCCCGCAGCGGACAGGAGTCTTCCCGCTCAGCCTGCGCTCCCTGAAGCAGCAACAGCAACATCACCTTGTTTTCAATGCAAACTCCCAGTTTTCCTACCCGACCTACTGAAGCAGAGTCTTGCATTTTAGCAGGGCCTCCAGATGATACTTAGGCTCATTAGTTTGAGCCTAAAAGCTGGAGAGGGCCAGGGGCTTGTGGTGGCCACGCTGTGGAATGGGAAGCGGAGTGTGGGGCACAGGACAGTGCTGAGTCCCTGCTGAGCTTAGAGACCGTGGGTGTGTGGTGACACCAGTTTACCTGGTTGTGTGACTTCATTTCGTAGGGCTTACCAGCCTGCTTCCAGGAACAGAGAATGAGAACAATTGAACTGATTCAAAGCCGGAGGTTAGCCGAGCAGGTGAGGCAGAAAGGCAGACGAGTGAAGGGGTTGAAGTTAGCTGAAATGATCACCTAAGGAAGAAAGCAAAGCCCGGAGCAGGCCGGTAAACCAGGAGCAAATGGAACAGTTAAGGGTTCAGTGGGATCGCAGAGCAGGTGAAAGGAGAAAAAGGTGGTGGGAGAGCTGCAGAGACCGGAGGTTACGGCCAAAGAGCCGGTTATCAAACTCGTAGAGTCAGAAGGCTTTGCAGAGGTCATCCTCACCCAACCTCCCGTTTCTTGTAGGAGTTTCATTTTCTATACACTCTTTGTTCCAAGGTATGTTCAGTGAGGAGGCAGCCTGTTATGTTCTTGGAAAGATCTAGTTCAAATAGGCCAGAGTTTACGTTCCTGAAAATTTCATGTTGGTTCTAGTTCTGCCCTCTGGAGTAACACAGTATAGGAGTAAACAAGTCTGTCCTGCCTTCTGTTTTATAACCCTCAAATATTTGAAAATAGCTGTCATGCTTTCTCCACACTTGACATTCTCAGCTTTTTCAGCTGCTACTGAATGGTATGGTTGTGGCTTGTCAGCAGGGTGATGGATGGGGCCGGAGCCTAAGTCAATAAATAAGGGGTTTATCAGAAGGGCACCGAGCTCACTGAAACCTGGAAAGATCCTGATGCACTTAGAGCTTTTCCAGAGCCAGAGGATGCAGCAGCAACCTGGCCTCTGGGTGGCTGGCTCTGTGCCAGGCTGCTTCTTGATCCAGTTTCACCTGTTCACTGTCTTACCTACTCCATCCCTCAACCACCAAAGCAATTCTCTTGGCTTTTGATGTCAATGAGCTCCATAAAGATGAGGCTTATGCAGGCACTACTAATACTATATTTAGATTAATCTCCGCTGGCCACTCAAGCAGCGCTTATCTCATTTTAGTTCGGATCAGGGCTCCTTCTAACACTCAATGTCTCATCTCCTCTTTCCACTGCACACAGACTTCTGAATGGGACTCCGAATGCCTTACATCCCTGCAGGCACTTCCTCTTCCCACACCCCCAGCAGCAAATGAAGCACACCTGCAGACTGCGGCCATCTCCTTGTGGACAGTAGTGGCGGCCGTGCAGGCTATCGAGAGAAAGGTGGAGGTCCACAGCCGGCGACTCCTGCACCTGGAAGGACGGACAGGGACAGCCGAAAAGAAGCTGGCCAGCTGCGAAAAGACAGTGGCTGATCTCGGGAACCAGCTGGAGGGCAAGTGGGCGGTGCTGGGGACCCTGCTGCAGGAGTACGGGCTGCTGCAGAGGCGGCTGGAGAACTTGGAGAACCTGCTGAGGAACAGGAACTTCTGGATCCTGCGGCTGCCCCCCGGTATTAAAGGAGATATCCCAAAGGTAACACCTCCACTTCTGCGTGCGCAGTGCTACCACTAGACCTTAGACTATTAGCAAGGGGTAGTCTTGGTCAATCAGTTTGGCTGAAGGAACCAAGAAGTTGTATTGTGTTTTATCTATTTTGGAAGCATTCCACGTTCAAGTTAGTGATCATGTGAAGTGTCAGACTTCAGATTGGAAAACTCTTCCCAATCCAAAGTTGGCTATCCGGCAGATGGATTTTTTTCTCTTTTGCTTTCTCCCGCCCATTACCCCCCAAGTCACTTTTTTCTTTATTAACCTGTCTGCTACAGTCTTGTTTGGAAACAAAAGTAAATATTATTTAAATCAGTCAATTTGAATTTGTTGGCAATTCTGGTAAAAAAAAAAAAAAAGAGGAGGACAGAGGAAGGGGTGTGGAGTTAAGTGGTTAATATAAGGTTTGGGGCTGTCTGTGGGTCTAGGATCCACATGGATCCTGTCCTTCCGCATCCTTTACAGAGTGCGCCACAGTGCTAGGGCCCGGCCTTTCTGAAGGGAATAGTCCCTAAAACAACAGGAAATAAACATCATTCTTGAGCTATGGAAGACAGCCTGGAGGCAGCTAGTTTCCAAACATGCCCGTTTATTTATTCATTCATTCAACAAATACTTCTTGAACACTTAGTATTTGCTTGATATCTACTTCCTGAAGGCACAGCAGTGAACAATTCTTGTAAGCTCCCCTGGAGCTTAAATTTTAGGGGGAAAGATAATATAAACAAACAAAATAAATCCATTTAAGTACTTTGATAAAAATAAAAGTGCTATCTGGTGATTTATTTTTTAGATTGGATGTCACAGAAGTTCTCATAAAGTAGCTAATTTTTAGGCTGAGACTAAATGACAGGAAGGAACCTACTGGGAGAAGATCTGAGGAAGAGCTTCCCAGGTGTAAAGAATACCTGGTGCAATGTCCCAAAGGCACAAACAACCTTGAAACACTGAGGGGAAGGAAAAAGACCAGTTGGCTGGTGTGCAGTGAGTAAGTGGAGCACGGCTAGAGAAGCAGGGGGCAGCTCATTTAGGGCAGTGTTTTTCAGCCCTAGCTGTACAGGAATCACCTGGGGGGCTTTTAAAATTTTGATGGGCATCACATCTAGAGGTTCTGATGTAACAGGTTCAGGATGGGGCCTAATCATTAATCTTAAAACTCCATAGATAATTCTAATATGCAACTACGGTTGTGAACCACTGACATAGGGCATTGGAGACCGAGGTAAGGAATGTGGACTTTATCTTGGGTGTAATGGGAAGACTGGGGGATTTTTTAGATGAGGAGTTATATCTGGTCTGTATTTTGAAAGAATCTCTTTGGCCGCTCTGGGCCGAATGGGTCATGGGGGTAAGAACAGAAGCAAGGAGAAAACAATAAGGCAGCTGTAATGGTAGGAGGGCCGAGAGTGGCTTGAGTGAGGGTGGCAGTAGTGGAGATGGAGACAAGTGGACAGATTCAGGCTGTTTTGGTGGTAAAATTGACGGTAGGACTTACTAATGGGAATTAGGGAATGAGGAATTAAGAACAAGAGCTGTAAATTAACTGTGATAATTTACTGAGCACTTACTGTTGTAAGTGCTTTAGTTGCTTTAATAAGACTCCTAACTTGCCCAAGCTCATACAGTCAGTAAGTATAAATGCTGGAGTTGTACTGTGACCCAGTTGGCTCCAGAGAGTATGCTCTTAACCACGGGCTCTTAGGCTTTTGACTTGAAGGACTGGATGGATGGTATTGGCACTTACAGAGGTGGGGATGCTTCAGGGTGGGAAAGAATTAGTTCTCCTTTGGCAGCATTGGTTTGAGATGACTGGGATACGTTCAGGAGAGATGTTAAGTGATCTTCGAAGCCCAAAGGTGAGAAATATTTGGAAATCACTGACGTACAGATTGTATTGTTAAGTCATGAGGCTGGAGGTGATTACTTCGGGAGAGAATGTGGAGCAGCAGCAGAAAGAGCCCAAGGACCAAGCGCCATAAGTGGGAGTGGTGGCCAGTGAGTGTGTGGGTCACAGGGTCAAGGGACAGTGGTCGTGTGGGTTAACGTGTTACTGAGCGGGCTAGAAGGATGAGGATGGTGAATACAACTTGGCAACACAGCCTCGCTGGGAACCTTGCAGGAGTTGTTTTAGTGCAGGGGCGGGGATAGAAGACTGGGTGGAGCAGGCTGAAGGGCGAACGGGAAGAGAGGCGATGGAGGCTCCTTTAATGCTGGCGGGGGCGGGGAGCAGAGGTGAGCAGGCGGCGGAGGGCTCAGAGTCAGCTTCTTAGAGAGAACCTTCCCCACAGTGTGTTTTGTTTGTGTATCTGGAGCACCTCCAGAAGGGTTTTTGGGTAATTTAAACATAATATTTGCCATAAAGTTACTTACTGTCTTACCTGGATGAGTGGATAACATTGAAACTGTCCATCTTTTTTTGTGTGTGTGTGTGGTACGCGGGCCTCTCACTGTTGTGGCCTTTCCCGTTGCGGAGCACAGGCTCCGGACGCGCAGGCTCCGCACGCGCAGGCTCAGCGGCTATGGCTCATGGGCCCAGCCGCCCCGCAGCATGTGGGATCTTCCCAGACCGGGGCACGAACCCGTGTCCTCTGCATCTGCAGGTGGACTCTCAACCACTGCACCACCAGGGAAGCCCTAAACTGTCCATCTTAAACTCCAAAGTCATATATAAAATAATGTGATTTCTCTCAAAGATTTCTTCATGAAATTGAAATATATCGAAGATTTACTAGATTGAAACATGGGCCACACAGGTAGAAATTTTGTGTCCTTGATTTGTTGAAAATGCTCTTATTCTGCCCTTACTTTTGAATGCCAAACTCAAAATAATTTTCCCTCAGAATTTTTTTCTTAATTTTAAAAATTGTGGTAAAATATATATGACATAAAATTTACCATTTTGTGGGGGAGAGAAAAAAAGAAAAAATATTTACCATTTTAAGTGTACAGTTCAGTGGCATTAAGTACATTCACATTGTTATGCAGCTGTCACCACCAACCATCTTCAGAACTTCTTCATTTTGCAAAACTTTAATGCTGCACCTATAGAACCCCTCCATTCCCCCCTCCCCCAGCCCCTGGCAACCCCGCTTCTGCTTTCTGTCTCTGTGAATCTGTCTGCTCTAGGTCCTCATCTAGGTAGGGTCATGCAGTATGACATCTGTCCCCGTACGACTGGCTTATTTCACTGAGCATGACCTCTCCCAGGTTCATCCATGTTGGAGCAGGTGTCAGAATTTCCTTCTTAAGGCTGAATAATATTCCATTTCTCTCACAATTTTAAAGGCGTTGGTTCTTTGTCTCATAACATCAAATGCCATTGATGAAAAGTTTAATAACAAATCAATTCTCATTCGTTTGTAAGAAATCTCTTTTTTTTTTTTTTTCCCTCTCTGGAAGATTTTATCTTCTATTTGTACTTGGTTTTTCTAAAATTTGTTGAGGATGTATCTGGGTGTAGGTCTTTTAAACTTTTTGTTGGGCACTCGGTGTGACCTTTCAGTCAGAAGGCTGATATGTTTTCCACTCTGGAAAATTTTCTTCTGTGATTCTATTTTTATAATTTTTCTTTTCCCCCTTTCACATTTTTTTCTGTTCTCTTTCTGGAATTACTGTTTGACAGATGATGGATTATTGTCTTTGTGTCTTTAACTTTTCCTTCATATTTTTCACCTTTTAAACTAGAGTTCTCTGACGTTTCCTTCCAGCCTTTCTTTTATTTTAACAAGTATATATTTAATTTTCCAGAATATTTATTTTCTCCTTTTTTAAAGCAGCCTGAATTTTTTTTTAATGGATGCAGTATCTACTTGAATGTCTCTGAGAATATGTATTGGAGCTTTTTTTTTTTTTAATTCTCTAGGATTGTTTGTAGTGTGTGCTCATCTTGATGCTGTTAGTTTTACTTTTTCAATATCGAGTAATCCTTGGTTGTTTGGAGGTTAATTAAGAGGTTAATTTGAGGAAGCTGGCGTGTTTTCTCTGCCACCATGTAAGTCCAAAGACCAAAGGATCTTTGCTTTGCAGGAGAGGCTCTCTCCATAGGTGCCCGATATAGGTGGGCTTCACTTTAAGGTGCTGTGCAAGGAGCAAACAGGCAGTGCGGGGGGCCACCCAGAGGCCAGGAGTAAGGTGGTACTCTAAGTTGTCAGCACCGCACTGGGACCGGGTGCTGTCTCCAGGCAGGTTTTTTTGTTTTTTTTAAAATATTTAATGGCTGCGTTGGGTCTTCTTTGCTGCGCACGGGCTTTCTCTAGTTGTGGCGAGCGGGGGCTACTCTTCGTTGTGGTGCGCAGGCTTCTCATTGCGGTGGCTTCTCGTTGTGGAGCACGGGTTCTAGGAGTGCGGGCTTCAGTAGTTGTGGCTCGAGGGCTCTAGCGCGCAGGCTCAGTACTTGTGGCACACGGGCTTAGTTGATCCGCGGCATGTGGGATCTTCCCGGACCAGGGCTCGAACCCGTGTCCCCTGCATTGGCAGGTGGATTCCTAACCACTGTGCCACCACGGAAGCCCTCCAAGCGGGTTTTTTAATTTCTTTAGAGTTGAGGTCTGGGTTTCAGCTTTGGGGTAAATGCTGCTTTCCCAGGGCTGATGAGGACAAGGCAGGGGGCCCCGCTATTCCAGAGGTCGACCTCCAGACTGCAGTTTATAACCAGTAACCCCTACTCAGCATCTCTGCCAGCTTTGAGCTTGGAATTCTCTGGATTCCTTACTGCAGTCTTTTCCTGTGTGTTGTCAGAGATGCAGCTTCCTCGTAGCTTAGACCCCAGCACAGGCGCATCCTCTAGGTCTCAGTGAGAAACTCATCAGAAATTCTGATCTAGTGACGGCCTCTCCTTCTCATTTTTGGTACTGGTATTGAGTCCCTCCTGCTCTTATTTACTGTCATTTCAATGGAACTCTGGGTGGAAAGGGAAGTACATGTGTGTTTAGTTCACAATCTTGAACCAGAAGCCCATCTCAATCCTTTATTTTTGTCATTATTTTATCACATGTGTTTCTGTTGTAAGCTATCACAAATCTTTTGTATAGTGAGATTAGATAAAAAATTAACTATTGAGCATCTGCGTTTGCCTCAGTTGGTTTTAGATGCTGAGCAGGATGTAAAATGAGTAATTTATGGTTCTAGCTCCTAAGGAACAAAATTTATGGTTGGGGAAGAAAAGATGGCACAAATGAAGCAATTAGAGAGAAATTAATTGCCTCATAGAATTGTACAGACCTTTGTATTTTAAAGGATATGTTAAGTTTATGAAGATGAGTATCTTTTTATTGAATTTTTTAATTTGGGGAAAAAGTATATGTGTATATATTAGTTACACGGAGTCTTTCTTGCTCTTGGTTATTTCTTTTCCCGTAGCATCCTGTTTTTATTTTATGGGTTTAATATCTCTCGATTCTTTATGGGATTACTAATTAAGGTTTTTTTAAAAATTCTGTTGCCTAGGTATTTCTATTTTTTCCACAGTTATTTTTTCCCTCCTTTTATTTTAGTCTTTCTTGATCATGTGGCAGGATTTCTCTAAATGGTCACTGATACTTAGAAATAAGCTCATATTTAAGAATAAAACTGCTAAAAGCTGTCAGGCAGGAAAAGGAAGAGCTAGCCATTATGACGATGGCAGGAGAAGAGCTTCACACTAGGCGATAGTGCCCATACTTGGTGCCTGAATTCCCCAGGCAACTCTTGTATTTCTTTCCAGAGAAACATATCCATTTGCCTGTGGATAAGCTCCTAGCTTTAGACAGAATTGTGCTGGAAGGTGGGAGGATTCTGTCCTGTATATGACCATTTCCTTCATGAAACCTTGACTCCAACTAGGCAGAATCTATAACTGTTCTCTGAATGCACTCTCCAGTGTTCCATGCTTAAATGTTTTTCCCATTCACATTAGGCCTGTTTATAACCTACCTGTCTTTTAGGACTGGCCAAAGTCCCATCTTTTCTAGACTCATCCCAACCGCATTATAGCTCTGTTTCCAAAATTTCTTGTCCATGTCATTAATTTGAGTATAGTCATATGCTCCTTTTAGGCAGAAACGATATATTTATAATCTTGGTGCTTAGGATAAGCCTTGTACTTGACGGATATTCACAATATGTAGAGTTCTGTGAATTAAATCCTGCTTTGCATTTGTACCTACTTCTATGAGTGACTGTTTACACTCTCCTAGAACTCATAGCCCTAAAGTTTATCACAGTGAAAACACTGTCAACTCTTGGAGGTTAGATCTGTGTCTTAAATATTGCCTGTATCCTTTCAGCATCTCACCTAGGTTTTTTTGTAACTAGTAGGCATTTAGTAGAGATTTATTGAATGGTTAAATTGCAGTGAGAGAAACTAACCCCAGTGTTGTAATTTCAGGTGCCTGTGACATTTGATGACATCTCCATCTACTTTTCCACTCCAGAGTGGGAAAAATTAGAAGAATGGCAAAAGGAACTTTACAAGAATATCATGAAGGGCAACTACGAGTCGCTCATTTCCATGGGTGAGGCTAAGTTGGCATCTTTTGAATGAGGTGACAGCAGCTCCATGAAGTCTCAGAATGGTCCCTTTTCCTCCAGTGTCCTCATTTTCACTCTGTCCTCACACACTTCTGGTTCCAAGCAAAAGATTTCCAGTTCACCCTTGCTAAATAGGCAATCATGATCTCTCCTTCTGCCAAATCATGGGACAGAGAATGAAGTTCAAGGTTATGGGTTATGGGTGTGCCAGCTGCAGTGGTTTCCATAGTATCCCTCACTTTGAAAGGGCCTTGCCTCTCCTCCTTGAGGCACACTCACTCTTACTCCATGGAAGTAGCAGGCGGTGCCCAGGTAGCACATGTGCCTTTCCCACACCTCACCTCTCCTCTTACTTGTTTCCTAATAGATAACGTCCATAGTTGGAGGTGAATGGATGGGGGGAGGTGATCTAGACTCTGAAAGAAATTCCCTGGGCCTGCACCTCACAGCCTTCAGTTCAGCTTTTATGGCCATCAGTTGTCATCCTCATTTATCACTTTGTCATACCCTCTTTCCCATTTTCCTCTCCTAGATTATGCCATGAATCAACCTGATGTCTTATCTCAGATTCAGCCAGAAGGGGACCATAATACAGAGGACCAGGCAGGGCCAGAGGAAAGTGAGATTCCCACAGATCCCACTGAAGGTGAGTGAGAGAAGAGAGTATCCACTCCTTGTCTCCCTTTCCTGGTCAGAGATGATGGCTCAGAACTAAGGTAAGCAGGGCTTGGGCCTTCTAGAGCCTCTCAGTCCTAAAGCAAGTAGACTGCGAATGGGTCGTCAGGCATTTAAATAGAGCTTAGAGATAACCTTGTCCAAGGCCTTCACTCATCAGTACCACACACCTAAGGGCTATCGAGGGAATGTGTGCCCAGCTGTTCAGAAGTGCTAAGGGGCTGGGAGTCTGCCTGGTCCCTCGGGGATGCACTTAACTGGCAGACCCTGATGGCATCCACCTGGGCAAAGTGGATTTTGCCCAATTTGGGAGCCAGCTATCATTAGTTAACTCTCCCTAGTTTTTTCGGTTGGCAGCTCCTTGATATTGTGTGGGGAAGACTGCTAGTCAAAGTCCAGTTGTATTATTTCTCTCAAGTCCCACCTCTGTTATCAGAAAAATCTCATGCAATTTTTGTTCTTTGATAGATAGAAAGCTCACAGAGAATTCATCCTCCAGACGTGTCTATTAGATGAACTTCTCTGACAACCCACCCCCGCCCCATACACTGTTATTTTTTCTAACATTTTATTATGAAAATTTTCAAACAGTCAGAAAAGTTGAAATAATTTTACAATGAACACCTAGATACCTATCACCTAGATTCTATCACTAACATTTTACTGTACTTCCCTATTACATATATATCCATCCCTGCATCCCTGTATCCCTGCATCAATACATCTTATTTTTCATGTATTTCAAAATCAGTACAGATATCAATACATTTCCCCCTAATTAGTTCAGCATGAATATCATTTACCTAGAGTTCAATATTTGTTTATATTTTTTCTTTTTTTTAAATAAATTTATTTATTTATTTTTATTTTTGGCTGTGTTGGGTCTTCGTTTCTGTGCGAGGGCTTTCTCTAGTTGTGGCAAGCGGGGGCCACTCTTCATCGCGGTGCGCGGGCCTCTCACTGTCGCGGCCTCTCTTGTTGCGGAGCACGGGCTCCAGACGCGCAGGCTCAGTAGTTGTGGCTCACGGGCTTAGTTGCTCCACGGTATGTGGGATCTTCCCGGACCAGGGCTCGAACCCGTGTCCCCTGCATTGGCAGGCAGATTCTCAACCACTGTGCCACCAGGGAAGCCCTATATTTTTTCTTTTGATGTAAATTTTTCTTTTTAATTTTATTTATTTATTTATGGCTGCGTTGGGTCTTCGTTACTGTGCGTGGGCTTCCTCTAGTTGCGGTGAGTGGGGGCTACTCTACATCGTGGTGCGTGGGCTTCTCATTGTGGTGGCTTATCTTGTTGTGGAGCACGGGCTCTAGGTACGCGGGGTTCAGTAGTTGTGGCACATGGGCTCTAGAGCGCAGGCTCAGTAGTTGTGGCTCGCGGGCTCTAGAACACAGGCTCAGTAGTTGTGGCACACGGGCTTAGTTGCTTCGCGGCATGTGGGATCTTCCCGGACCAGGGCTCGAACCTGTGTCCCGTGCATTGGCAGGCAGATTTTTAACCACTGTGCCACCAGGGAAGTCCCATTCTCTGAGTTTTGAGGAATGTATATATCTGCTACCCACTATTTTTAAGAATGTGTAGGTGATTGTATTTAGGCAGTGTAACAGGTTGAATTTTATTAATCTCTATATCATGGATATAAATAATGAGTCTAAAATCATATCACAAGTAAAGGTGGGTTATTTGATTGCAGAAAAATTCATTATTGGAAATGGCTCCTTGGTCACCTTTGTTAGGTACATGACATAGTCCTCAGTGAGAAAGAATGAGTGTATCATTTTATTGTTTGGGGATGAATGGAAAAGGTATAAATAATTTGGTTTTGAGGTTATATATGAAAGTTTGATTTAGCTTTCATCTTGTCAATTTATTTTTACCTTGGTTTTTAAGACTCTGTTTGTGGGGGACTTCCTTGGTGGTCCAGTGGTTGAGACTTTGCCTTCCAGTGCAGGGGTGTGGGTTCGATCCCTGGTTGAGGAGCTGAGATCCCACATGCCTCGGGGCCAAAAAACCAAAACATAAAACAGAAGCAATATTGTAACAATTTCAATAAAGACTTTAAAAGTGGTCCACATCAAAAAAAAAAATCTTAAAAAAAAAAGACTCTATTTGTGGGTAGTCACCCTTTATACTTTAATACATTTTTATTTAGAGTTAACAGTGTAAGCATTGCATTTATTTAGTACTCTGGTTTTATTATTTAGAGTTTTAGCCTGCATTGGTGATTACCAACCTAGATATTTACTAGAACTTGAGGATAGAAGTCATATAATTTGGACTGATCAATATATAGCCTTTAAAAAATTCATATGTTTCTAACCTTTAGAACCCTTAGTATTTTCCTCCTTTTAGGTTTAATTATATTTTAATGCCTTTTTATTCATTTAATTCAGTTGTTTTCTTTTGGTTGCTCAAATTGTCAACAAGTGAGAGGACTTCTAAACTATCTGCTGTGTCTCCTGTGTCCTTCTAGTACGGCCTCAGTACTCGTTTTCTTAAAAAAATATGTTCCAGGCTGTGTTGGGATTTCCAAGACTTCTCCTAGGCCCAGTAGTTTGCTGGGAGGACACACAGGACCCGGCATATAGTCACGCTCAGGGCTGAGATTTATTACAGTGAAAGGACACAAAGCAAAATCAGCAAAGGTTAAAGGCACTCAGGGCAAAGTCTGGAGGGAACCAGGGGCCAGCTTCCAGAGTCCCCTTTCCGTAGAGTCTCATAGGACACACTTAATTCCTCCAGCGATGAGTTGTGACAACACGTGCAGTGTGTTGTCTCCCAGAGAAGCTCTCTGGGGACTCAGCACCCAAGGCTGGTCACGTAGGCACCCTCTGTCTGGCATGTACCAAGATTCCAGACTCCCAGAAGGAAAGTGGATGTTCAACATAAACCACACTGTTTGTACAAACAGCTTAGGTCCAGTGAAGCACTCAACATATAGGAAAGTTTGATATCAGCATAGGGAGCTATTTGCCAGCCAAGCGACAACCTTGCAAGCAGGCCTCCTGAGGATAGGCAGTCTCAGGACTGCTGTGTTAACAGGAGCTTATTTTAGATTTTCCTTCCCCCAACACATTAAAAAAGTCTTGGTTCCTTTCGGCAGAGAATAGTATTAATTGTCTGGTCATCAAGGTGCATAACAGACTGTCCACACGGATGCCAGGTAGATACTAATGCTGGGCCACTTCAGTGACAGAACTAATAAAGTATTTTTTTCATAGATTATTCTTCACTGTAACCGTTTATATCATTTTTAACATCTTGTTATTATAAAAAAAAGATTCAAAACTTTTCATTTTTGAGCAAGCAGCTTCTCTCTTCTTTAACATCATCATGTTTGTTTAATTTTTTTTTTTTTTTGGCCGTCTGCGGGGCATGCAGGATCTTAGTTCCCTGACCGGGGATCGATCCTGGGCCCCCAGCAGTGGAAGCTTGGAGTCCTAACCACTGGACCGCCAGGGAACTCCCCATCTTTGTTTAATTTTAATACACCTTGTAATTTTTATTAGACCAGTGTGTTTACATTAAAATTTTGATGTACGTTTAGAAACAATTTTCTAAAATTATGTTTGGATTTATCCATATTTCTTATAAAATAACACCCATAATTTATTATCGTATTCCATTTTAGAGCTTTAGGAAGAACTATGCATTGTAATTAAATAAAAAATATGCATAGGTAGACTAGATTTGGGGATAGCAATAGTGCCATGTGGCACCCCCTCCTTTTTATGTCCAGATATCTTAGAATTAATTTTGTGCTCTGTCTCCATCGCCATCATCTGAATCTGATGAAGGAAAAGAGAAATTATTATTCCTCCTAGGGAACAGTCATTGCTGTCTAGTATCTTAGATAAAACTGCTTACAGTTAGTAGAAAATAGTAATGAATGGGAGAATACAGAGAGATCTAAACCTGAGATTTCTGAAATTCATCTTTGACTCTGTTGCTAGGGCCAGAATACAGACCAGCTCTGTGTGCGTGTGGCCATTATTTGGTTGCTGATAGTTTTAATATTGAACTCCAATATTTTAGAATTCTTTGGAGAAAAGCCTTAACTAAGAAGTTCAGATGGAATAATTACCAAAAGCTCATTATCTAGCGCTTCTTCTAGTTTGGAAGCCATGGACTAGAGCCAAGATTCTAGAATGACCTATAAGTAAAATAAATTCATTCTCAAACCTTGTAGTCCTGAGGAGACTTCTTTGATCATCATTGTTTTGGGTGCATCACCCTTATCTCCTTTATCACCGTTCACTCTAATCCAGCAAGGCCACCTTTTCCTAAACAAAATCAGCGACTAAAGCACATCCAAATATGATAGTCCTTTTATTTTATTTTATTTTAGCCTATTTGCAAACAAGAATTATCCTGGAAATAAAACTTAGAGGTTTTAACTTATTACACAAATACTCAATATATTCACCTGCTATGTTACAGTTCTATACCTATTTCACAAAAGGTGCAAAAAAGTTTTTATATCTTTACCAATGGTAGTTTCATGTGTCAAGTATTTTTTTTCATAATTTTATTTATTGATTGATTGATTTTTGGCTGCGTTGGGTCTTTGTTGCTGCGCTTGGGCTTTCTCTAGTTGCGTTGAGCGGGGGCTAGTCTTCATTGCGGTGCGCGGGCTTCTCATTGTGGTGGCTTCTCTTGTTGCAGAGCACGGGCTCTAGGCGCGTGGGCTTCAGTAGTTGTGGCTCGTGGGCTCAGTAGTTGTGGCTCACGGGCTCTAGAGCGCAGGCTCAGTAACTGTGGCTCATGGGCTTAGTTGCTCCGCAGCATGTGGGATCTTCCTGGACCAGGGCTCAAACCCGTGTCTCCTGCATTGACAGGTGGATTCTTAACCACTGCGCCACCAGGGAAGGCCCTGTCAAGTATTTTTATTTTCTGCTTAAGAATTCAAATCTCAGCACCAGTTTTTGTTTTAACTGAAGTATAGTTGATTTATGATGTTGTGCCAGTCTCTGTTGCACAGCAAAGTGACTTAGTTATACAGATACAGACATTCTTTTTATATATCCTTTTCCATTAGGTTTATCACAGGATATTGAATATAGTTTCCTGTGCTATACAGTAGGACCTTGTTGTTTATCCATTCTAAATGTAATAGTTTGCATCTACCAACCCCAAACTCCCACTCTATCCCTCCCCCTCCCCTCCCCCTCCCCTCCCCCTCCCCTCCCCTCCCCCACCCACCCCACCCCTGGCAACCACAAGTCTGCTCTCTATGTCTGAGTCTGTTTCTGTTTTCTAGATAGGTTCATTTGTGCCATATTTTAGATTCCATGTATAAGTGATATCATATGGTATTTGTCTTTCTCTTTCTGACTTATTTCATTTAGCATGATAATCTCTGGTTGCATACATGTTGCTGCAAATCTCAGCACCAGTTTTTTTTTTGTTCTTTTAATTTTATTTATTTGTTTATTTATTGGCTGCATTGAGTCTTAGTTGCTGCGCGTGGGCTTTTCTCTAGTTGCAGTGAGTGGGGGCTACTGTTCATTGCCATGAGCGTGCTCCTCATTGCGGTGGCTTCTCTTGTTGCAGAGCATGGACTCTAGACGTGCGGGCTTCAGTAGTTGTGGCGCACAGGCTTAGTTGCTCTGCGGCATGTGGGATCTTCCTGGACCAGGGCTCGAACCCATGTTCCCTGCATTGGCAGGTGGATTCTTAACCACTGTGCCACCAGGGAAGTCCCTCAGCACTTGTTTTAACTCACTTAGTTCATAATGCCTTTGTATACATCCCAGAACCTCAAGGTTCCAGCTGCTTTTCAGACAGTGTGGGGCCTTACCTGTTTAAAACATACGCACACACACACACATACAATAAGATTTCCTCATAGCTAAAATGACATTCAACCAGTGTAGATATTAAAATTTTATGTTTTCTTGGGATCAGCCTTTCTATTTGAACTACCCCTCAAACCTAAAACCTCAGCATTTATTGACTTCCTCTTACCTGATCACTATTTTCAGTTTTTCTCTCTTCTGTGGCTTTCTCCAGAGCCTGCTGCTTGCAGGAACCAATGATTTTACTTTCATTTGTGTCTCTTTAAGTATCCACTGTTGGGATTCCTCAGGCCTGTGCAGATGTCCTCTGAGTGCTGTTGTGGTGACTGGGCCAGTAGTTGCCCTACCGTCACCAGGCAGGTGACTGCATGAGGCCACCTGAGTATTCCAGTACTCCTGCTCCTTTTATTTCACTTCCTAAAGGTCCTCAGTTATACACCTCCACCACCCCCACCAAATGTGGTAGACACAACCATATTACATGCATTCAGTTACAACAGTGCTAAGACCCAATTATTTGATAAAATAAATATTTACTTAGTTTTACTGATCTAGTAAGCTAAATGACCAGAGGAACTTTAGCATCATTATTCAAAAAGAAGGGTTACCTTCCTGGGGTTCCCCAAGTTCAGTGAAGACATACTGAGCCAGTGGCTGTAATAACAATAGCCACTCGCATTTCTGGAGAACTGGCTTGTTCTTTTAGTCCTCCATAGCTTTTATGGTTGGCTGCTGACTAATATTGTAACAAAAGATTGGAAGGAATCCAAATGCCTATCAGTAGGAGACTCTTGAATAAACAATGGTACAGCTACAAAAAGGAATGAGAAAGCTCTCTGTATACGGCTACAGACAGATGTCCACAATATATTGGTAAGTAAAAAATGAAAATACAGGGCAGTTTGTGTAGTATACCTCATGGAGAGGGAAAATACAAAGATGTACATATGTTTGCTTATATTTTTCCAAGAAACAATGCAAGATTAAAACAAAAACTAATGAGAATGGCTGCCTATACAGGGAGGGAGAGATTAGAGATGGAAGCTAGACCTCTCTGAATGTACCTTATTTTATAGTTTTGATTTTGGAACTTTGTAAATATTTTACATTAAAAAAAGTAAAAATCAAACACACACTGAAATAACTAAACTGTATACCACAAAAAAATCTTAAATTGAGTCCATATTTTTGTTAATAATATTAGTATTATTTTGAAATGTACATTCAGATAAAGCAAAGATTATGTAGTGTCGTTAGGAACCCAGATTCTCAGGATGAGAGGGAAAAGATACAAGCATAAAATCAAAGGATTTAATTAAAGCCCTGTAATCTTAAATATGAATCATAAATATTAATATAAACTCATGACACTTTCCTTTTTCTAAAAGGTATGTATTTTATAGCTTTGCCCATTGAAAAGACCTAGAAGCAGTGACAACCTATTAGCAGTTAGCATCCTTATCATCCAGATTGTTGTCTCTAAATCCCGTTTCTCAGAGAGATTATTGATTGTGTGCTTGGAGCAGGAAATGTACAAGATGAACCTGCTCTAGTTTGTCATACTAGAAATAAAGGAAACTAGATGTTTGATGATGTGAAAAGATACAGAACTGGTCTGAAGGGGCTCCCGCTGGCCAAAAAAGGGACAATTTGAGCGTTAAAAAGAATAATGACTTGAACTTATTTACAAAATGGAAATAGACTCACGGACAGACTTAAGGTTACCAAAGGGATAGCGGGGGGAGAGGAGGAGGAGATAAATTTGGAGTTTGGGATTAACATATACACACTACTATATATAAAACAGATAAACAACAGGGATCTACTGTATAGCACAGGGAACTATATTCAGTAATAACTATAATGGAAAACAATCTGAAAATATATACATATATATGTATAACTGAATCACTTTGCTGTACACCTGAAACGAACACAACATTGTAAATTAATTGTACTTCAATTTAAAAAATGGTTAAAAAAATAATGGCTGCAATGGATTGAAACTCATCCAGTGTATAGCATTCTGTGAGTTCATAATGATAAACTAAAGAAAAAAGTCAAAACCACTTGAATCACATTTGGAGGTTCTAGAGCACTAACTCATTATTCAGAAAATTGACGAATGAAGCAATTAAGCATTTTAAAAGTCTCATATTTTTGATGAATAGACAGTTCATCATTCGGATGTCTGTTAAAAGATCCACTTCCTTACACTCAGTCTCTCACTGCCTGTTTATATATGTGTGAGTTTATAAAATCTTGGAGAAAAAAAGATAAGGTTGGATTATGGTTAATACACTTCAGCCTTGTAGCTCAAAGTAGGAAGTTGGAAAGACAGACTGCCACGTGTGCAAAAACCTGTATTTTTCCGTCTCTCTGCATAAGCTGACAGTCTTTTGGGCCTTAGTCTTGTCCAACCTCTTATTTCTCCTTTGGGGGTGACTTTAGATTTCAGTGGTCTCTAACAGATTTGAAAGGCATTGAGCAAAACACTGAGTTCTAAAAAAAACAAAACACTGACTTCTGTTCATTTGCTAGGAATAAAACCATAACCTTCCTACAAGGCTTTTTTCATAAATAATATAGAGAGCTTGAATTTATTCTCTGGACCCTGTCAGCGTGCCAGCTTGTCCTTTTAGGCCAAAAAAGGCTATATAGACCTCGGCTGGAATAGCAAGCACAGCTGTTTCTGTACTGACCAAATGAGGCATGTTATGTGCAAAGCCTTTAGAGGCTGTTCTTTTTTTCTTTCCAAAAGAATCCCCAAGGCCTGAGGGCCTTGCAAATACTATTCTCCCCACTCCCAGTGTTCAGGAAACAATAACCTATATCATTAATAAGTAGAAGTAATATGATCTCTTGGAAAGAACCCAGAATTGGGAACCTGAAAAATGTTTCTGAGCAGTCAGATCTGTGCTTAAACCTAACTTTGTAATTCTGGAAATGTATTTTTTTTTTAAAGGATCAATTTTATTTATTTATTTTTGGTTGTGTTGGGTCTTCGTTGCTGTGCATGGGCTTTCTCTCGTTGCGTCGAGCGGGGGCTACTCTTTGTTGCGGCGTGCAGGCTTCTCATCGTGATGGCTTTTCTTGTTGTGGAGCACGGGCTGTAGGTGCGTGGGCTTCAGTAGTTGTGGCATGTAGGCTCAGTGGTTGTGGCTCGTGGGCTCTAGAGCGCAGGCTCAGTAGTTGTGGCGAATGGGCTTAGTTGCTACGTGGCATGTGGGATCTTCCCAGACCAGGGATGGAACCCATGTTCCCTGCATTGGCAGGCGGATTCTTAACCACTGTGCCACCAGGGAAGTCCCTGTATTTGTTTTCAAATTAACATTGTTTCAAAGTTTTCGGTTCATCTTTTTTGTGTGTGTGTGTGTATTTTAAAGCAAATCTTTTTTTTTTTTTTTTTTTTTTGTGGTACGCGGGCTTCTCACTGCTGTGGCCTCTCCTGTTGCGGAGCACAGGCTCCGGACGCACAGGCCCAGCGGCCATGGCTTACGGGCCCAGCCCCGATCCTCCCGGACCGGGGCACGAACCCGTGTCCCCTGCATCGGCAGGCAGACTCTCAACCACTGTGCCACCAGGGAAGCCCCTAAAGCAAATCTTTGATAATATAGCTTTTCACTGTAAATACTTCCTTACTGGCAGTTTACTTAACCCCTGAGGGCCCCCCCCTACTTAAATGGAGAAAATATTCCCTGCTTCATTATTTCATAAAAAAGCTGTGAGAGAAAAAGGTGAAAATACTTTGAAAGTGTGCTAATGAAATGAAAGGTACTATTGAATCTAGATTATTTCAGAGTGTCATCTCTACTATAAAAATTTTGATTTGTTTTGAAATGGGCTCACCGAAAATAGTGAATCAAGGTGAGTCTATCATGTAAAGATTCATAAATTTGGTTTCACTTTGAACTGGTTCTCTAGATGTTATATGCATTTTTTAAAAGGTTAGTTTCATTTTGTTGTTATAGTTAATTAGAGATAAATATTTGGGCAAAATGTAATATTCAGCAAACCAACATGATTATTTCCACTTTCTGAGTCAAGCCCTGAAGGCCATTCTCTTCCCCACAAACAGAGCCTGGCATTTCAACATCGGATATTCTGTCTTGGATTAAACAAGAGGAAGAGACCCAGGTCAGCACCCCACAGGAGCCCAAGGAGAGTGACGTGTGCAAAAGCACCTATGCCGGTGAGTACTGAGGCGCCCAGACCCAGCTCATGCCAGGACCACTGAGAAGAAACGGCAGAGGAAGTTGGGTTGTGGATGCAAGGAAGTGGGTGAGGAATGAGGAAAAGGGGGAAAAAGCATGTTCAAGTAAGTTAGAAATGAAACGGAAATCAAACCAAGATACATTTTAAGTGAGAAAACATACTCTTAAGTGTAAAGACAAATTAGAAGTGTCCGAGGAAGAAAAACAAGTGCATACAGATGCACCAGAAGTATGAGGATGGGGAAGGACAGAACATTTGAAGAGCATGCAGAAAGGACAGAACAAAGCTAGGGGGTGGGAGAGACAAGCAGTGGAGACAGCAGTGTCTTGGGAGAGGCACAAATGGGAATGTTAATGAAGAGCTCTCCCTCAGGAAGAACAGTGACATGAGAAGAAACACGCGTCTTCTAAGACATTTAGCACCATCTATATTTTGCCATCTGAACCAGAAGAGAATCTCAAGGTCAGAAGAGACATGATCGTTTATGCAACTTAATGCAACCTGTTTAACTTCTATGCTCTGTGCTTAGACCCTGGGGAAAAAAAAAAAGACAGTTTCTGCTCTTCAAGAAGTTTATATTGGGGACACACATATCAGTGCTAGGCATGCCTATTATTAAATGTCAAGGGTGAGTGGGATGGATGACCGTATACAAGAAATAAGAAGTTCGGAGAACATCACATCAGCTTTAGTTTAGGTATTTAGATAAGGCCTAAAGAAGGATGCAAAGGGACTTCCATGGCGGTCCAGTGATTAGGACTCTGTGCTTCCACTGCAGGGGGCTTGGGTTCCATCCCTGGTTGGGGAACTAAGATCCCCGCAAGCTAGGATGTGAAGCTAGAATTGGCCTTAGAAAATTGGTACTGTGTGGTTGGGTATAATCTGGGAAGATGGGAAGAGAGGAGATGCATTCTACAAAAGGGAGGGCAGAATGATTAAAGACATATGAGCAGAAATGTGTACTTTATTTTCCAGGAAAGTAAAGAGACAGCTAACTATAGTGAAGGACTTACCTGGCAGAATACAAAGGAACAAGATTAGATAAATACATGATTTTAGGCCTAATCACAATAGGCAACAGAGAACATTTCAGAGCCTGTGAGCAGAGGTGAATCATAATGAAAGTAATGCTGGGAAGATTGATGCCAGGGTTCTTCCTGTCCAAACGGGGAGCGCTGAAGAGGTTCAGTAGTAAATTCTCCGACATTGGCCTCAGGGACTACAGACACCCTGGTTATTATCTCAGCCCTCCACTGACTTCCTTATCTGGGCCAATGGGAGCTCAGAGCAGCCTGTCAGAGCTGGGCAGGGACACAGGAGAGTTGCTGGGACACCTGTTGTCGACAGGTGTGACTCTGAGTCCTTTCTTTCAGACGAAGAGCTTGTCATCAAAGCTGAAGGCCTCGCCAGAGCCTCCCTGTGCCCCGAGGTGCCCGTCACCTTCTCTTCACCAGCAGCAGCTAAGGATACGTTTCCGGACGTGGCCTTCAAAAGCCCGCAGTCTGCGCCCATGGCGCCGTTTGGACGTCCAGCCACCGAGCTGGCCGAAGCTTCTGAGGGACAAGTGACTTTCACTCAGCTGGGCAGCTACCCCCTCCCGCCTCCGGCCGGGGAGCAGGTGTTCTCGTGCCACCACTGTGGCAAGAGCCTCAGCCAGGACATGCTGCTGACCCACCAATGCGGCCCCGCGGGGGAGCGCCCGGCCCCCTGTGCCCAGTGCCCCAGGCACTTCCCCCCGCACGCCGACCGCGGCCCCCAGCCGCCCGCCAGCGAGACGCCACCCACCTGCCCGCACTGCGCCAGGACTTTCACTCACCCGTCCAGACTCACCTACCACCTTCGGGTCCACAACAGCACCGAGCGCCCCTTCCCCTGCCCCGACTGCCCCAAGCGCTTCGCCGACCAGGCGCGCCTGGCCAGCCACCGGCGAGCCCACGCCAGCGAGCGGCCCTTCCGGTGCGCGCAGTGCGGCCGGAGCTTCAGCCTGAAGATCAGCCTGCTGCTCCACCAGCGGGGCCACGCGCAGGAGCGGCCCTTCTCCTGCCCTCAGTGTGGCATCGACTTCAACGGCCACTCGGCCCTGATCCGCCACCAGATGATCCACACGGGCGAGCGGCCGTACCCCTGCCCTGACTGCAGCAAGAGCTTCATGCGCAAGGAGCACCTGCTCAACCACCGGCGGCTGCACACGGGCGAGCGGCCCTTCAGCTGCGCGCACTGCGGCAAGAGCTTCATCCGCAAGCACCACCTCATGAAGCACCAGCGCATCCACACGGGCGAGCGGCCCTACCCCTGCGCCGAGTGCGGCAGGAGCTTCCGCTACAAGCAGACGCTCAAGGACCACCTGCGCTCGGGCCACGGTGGCGGCTGTGGTGGGCATAGTGACCCCTCTGGACAGCCGCCGGACCCCCCGGGCCCCCTCCTAACTGGGCTCGAAACCGCTGGCCTGGGCGTTAACACCGAAGGTCTAGAGGCCAATCAGTGGTATGGGGAAGGGACTGGAGGCGGGGTTTAGTAAATCTCTCTCCTTTCAGGGTTAGCCGTGCTGGCAGCGGGGCAAGAGGCAAGCCCAGAAGCCCCTGCACCCCGCTCACCCGGTGGTAATGCCTGCCTGGCACGTCAGTGAATTTGGGGTCCTGTGCACTTGGCTAGAGGCGTGCTTGAGTTTCGGAACTTCACAAGAGCAGCACATTGTGAAACCCAGGAAGACCTGGAGGAGAGCCCAGCTTCCCCATCTTTTCAAAAACATTACCTAAGCAGAAGTTATAAGAATGTTGCAGAGAGGTTGGAAAGCAAGATTCGGCCTCTGGTGGTCCATCACAGGGTAATTCGGCCTCTGGTGATCCATCAGTAGGTAGAGTCAGGTGCGTGGAAGAGCCTCCAAGGCTTGAAGCCCATTCTGCAGCAGAGAATGTTTAACTGAGCCTTTCATCACCTCCTTGATGGTAGGATGGTTCTGGAAGAAAGTGCCCAAGCCTGGGCACCACTCCTGTTCCTCCCAGACAGTGGCTCCAGTTGGCTCACGTGCTTGGGTACTGTCTCTCCCGAAATGATGACTCAAGACTGCCTTCCTAGGTCTCCTAGATTAATTCTTCTAATATATTTTGTTTAATACTGGATGAGCAAAAAATTTGACTTTAAAACCTTCTTAAGGAGAACAGTTCTTTCACTAGCTTAATTTGAAGCATTCAGGCTTTTACTGTCATTTAAACTGCTAGAAACTTTTGCCGGGGTCCTGGTTAAAAATTTGGGAGCAGGATTCTCAGCCCCAGCTTTAAAAGCTAGAGATCCCCGAGAAGTGACAGAAGAGCCTAGAGTTTGTGCCTGAACCATGTTTCTTAGAGTCACTTATGTCATATTCTTCCTTATTGTTTCCAAGCAAGCAAGCTGGCTTTTCCATTCCCGGTGTCTGATATTCTGACAGTCATCAGCAGGAAAGGTCACAGCACTTTCCAGAAGCATTACAGAGTTTTGGAAAGTGCCAATGGACTGTCACCTTTCACTTCCTCAGTAGTGAGATGATAGTTGCAGTGCCGCTTTCTTGAGCCAGCAGAGTGTCTGTTCTCCCCCCCGGCGATGGGCAGATTGAGGGACCTCGTAGGCCCCTGAGAGCTAAGCACGAGGCGTGGGTGAGGACAGCCTCTTCCTGCTGGTTTTGCTTCTGGGGACCTTGGCTGCCGTGTGTTCTTTTGTCAGGGTCAGTCAGTCACCTGGGAGCATCTGAGCCTGGTCCCATTCCCAAGTGGCTTTGCAGTTGGGCCCCTTTCCCTTTACAGATCTCAGATTTTCATCTGCAAAATGAGGCTGGTGAAAGGAAAAAAAGTGAACCTTTAGAATTAAAAAAAAAAAATTTTGTGCATTCCTTCTCCTGCCAAAATCCTATCTCTATCTCTGGCTTTTATCCAGGCAAAGCAAAATAAGACAGCAAAATCAAAGCGACATTCTTGCTGAAACTTGACTGAAATCAGTTTGATTTGTTGTTTTACTCTTGCTTGGAGACTGAGGTAGAAGACAGAGAATGCAGAAGTCCTAAGTCTTGGGCAGAAAAGTTGTTTGTACCTGTACTCTCCTGTTTCCCCTGAATCTTCCTGAGATGGCTGTGACAGGGTCTGCGAGTATTTAGACAAGACACTTTCTTGATGAAATGATAAGGGAAGGACCCATTTTTTCCCTTATCACCCAGCCCAAACCTCACCCTGCCTAGTTATGTGTAACTACACTAGGAAAAAAGTGTCACCCCCAGCTAGCTTTGCTCCTGGGAATGCTCTGTCTGAACATGCTGCTCCTTAGGATAATCACATTTACAGAACATCTGTGACATTCTCAACACCAAGCATCATGGGAGGCCTAAGAAATGTGTATGAGACCTATTCCACTGTCATAACTTATAGTCTAAAGGCAAGGGTATGGGACAAACCAAGAGAGATGATAAACAGAACCCTGGCATATGGGACTAAGTTTTCTAGCTAGAATCTGGACCCATACCATGGGAAATTGGGGGGTTCTGGGGGTCCCAAAACCAGAGTTCCAGCTTTACTGGTGACCCACTAGGAACCTGAGTGTGAGATCCAGCTCTGGTTTGTATCCTGATCTTCCTAATGAAAAGGAAGAAGAGTCAGATCTCTATGTGGTGAGGTCCCTTTTCTGAACAGATGGATTTGAGCATTCGCCAGGGTTTGCTGGAGAAGGCACTCCTACACTAGGTGTGATGACGGATGAGATGGAAATTCTTTACTCAGAGGTTTACTGAGGACACAGAGCTTATTAATGAAAGAGACCTGTGGATTAAAATGCTGCAGATAGGTCCCACAGTCCCTTTTGCAAGGAACTGTAGCCAGCAGGGGCCTGCACTTTGGCAAGAAGTGAACAGAGTTCAAATACCAGTGAGGCAAGAGCCGTGAAGCTGAATGAGAGGGAAGAATGGGCAGCATCATGCCAGAAAGATGGAAGTAGATGTTATCCAGTCCTCAGCCCTTGAACGAACTTGGGGTTCAGCTACTGTACATTCTGGTCTCCTTTCCCTCCACCAGTCCTCTACCAGGTAGAACTCCAGGCCAGCTCTTAATTCGAGTTTGTTTGCTTAAGATTCAAAAGTGGATAAGTAAAATAGACCAGTGGAAAAGATAAGTCCAACAGAGGGGTTCCAGTGTGTGGAGAAACGTGGTCCATCAAGGGCTCCTGAGACAAACCATACACTTCACAGTAACTGAGGATTGGTCTTCCTGACCAGACACAGTGGGAAAGAGGAAAACCTAGAAACGTGCCCTTCATCAGTCTGCCCGCTGGGCTGGGAAGTCTGTACTATCACATAAATAGGCAGCATCTCCTTGGAGTGGATCCAGCTGTTGACTGTAACCAGATTCACTCTTTGCTTACTAGATTTTTCATTATCACCGTAAGATGAACCTCTGGCTCAGCCACAGATGTGAACATAAATGGAGTTGATTGTCCAGAAAGTGAAAGAAGACTCTGACCTTTTCTGCTGGATATTTGTTACTGGAACACCATGGCTGGGCTCTAGCTACTTTACGTAACTTCCCAGCAGTGCTTTACATAACTTCCCTCATCATTAGTAACAGTCTGCGGACTTTCTGTTGGGGGACTCTGCTGGGCTTCTCTTTGGAGCATTTTTAAATATTTGGGTGTCCATGCCTATCTCAACCAGGACCAGACCTTATGGCTTACTAGGGAGTAATAAACGTTCACTGTCTCAGTCGGCAACGGTCTTGTTGATGATAAAAGAGGGCCCGAGTTCCTTTATCTGTTCATTCCGAATGGGATGGAGAACCCAAATTTCTGCTCAGATTCCCTCTTGAGGAGGGGCCGGGCATGCTGTCCCACAGCCACATCCCACATTGTAGCTTCTTAGACAATAAAAAGCATCCTCCTCAGCTGTCTGAGGGCTGCTGAGGAGCGATGAGGAAAAGCAAGTCTCCCCGAAAGGTTCTCACAGACCAGGGACTCTGTTATCATCAGAGATATGTTCTTTCTGTGTGCTCGGTGGACACCTTTGACCCTGTTCCCTTCACTCGACAAAGGAAGCAGTCTTCTCGCAGGGTTTTACAGAGAGGACATTCTTTGACTTGGGAAGTGTCAGGCTCTTACAAGCAAAAGATCCTCAAGTTAGGGCAACTTGGTGGGAGATGGGAGTAGGGAGTGCTTGGGCCTTGTAAGGACATGCCATGTGGGTTAGTACAGCTTAATGGCTTAAAGCAGGGACTAGATTCAGACTTAGGTTCAAGTCCTGACATCATAAGAAGTAACATGACATATTATTTAGCCATCCTAAGCCTAGTTTCCTTAAATGGAAAATAGAATGGTGCTGTCTTGGAGGTGTCAGGGTTTGGGGGGAACCTGTGAAAGTGCTTAGCACAGAGCCTGGCACGCGGAGGTGTCAGGGGGCAGCCATCAGGAAAGGTGCAGGCCCAACCAGAGAGGGGAAGGTGCAGAGAACTGAGGTCGCTCTGCAAAAGAACGTGATTGCTTGATGACATAGCTTATGCCTTCCATCTTTTGCTTCCATTTAGCCTGTTCGTTTACTCTGTCTTTTCTGTATCTCCTGGCTCCCAAAAGTTTGTGTGCGCCATGACACCAGGTGGTTCTGATTCTCTTGACTTTTCTTAGTTCACGTTCTAACATGTGGGATCTGGCCCAGCTCCTCTTTCCATACCAGGCCACAGAAGTCTCCATCCGACCCTTGGACTGGCTGCCCTTGGGTTACATGCTCATCTTGGTTCAGTCAGCTGTAGTCAGGCGGGAAGGTCCCAGATCCCAGGATCTGTGGGCCTGGTAGACTGACGTGGGAATGGGCAAACGGTGGCACAGTGGGGCATTCCTAGTACTGCGAGGAGAGGAAAACTCTGTTTCACCTGTATCAGGCTTGCTTGAAAGGCTTCTGCTTCATCAGCACATCCTAGACCAGAGCTCATGGTCCCTGCGTAAAGGACCTGGAAGGTGCTGTTTCTGTATCTTGCAAAAGAAGTAATTTGTTACTTTCTAGGGTGTTATTCCTCCTTTCTGTCCCAGCTCCACTTTCTTTTTAAATATGTAACTCTGGCCATAATTCTATTTATACACACATACACAATGACTTCTGTCAGCTTGGTCAAATTGCCTCTTCAAAACAAAACATAATTCTGCCCCTTAAGACCAACTGCCCACTGAAGAATGCAGAGAGATACAGTCAATCAGAGAGGCCTCAGAAGTACTGCGCTGCAATGCTCTTAAAATTGCCAGGTTACATTTCAAATAAAATATTTGGTAAAACCTCATTGGGCTACGTGGCTTCGTGTCTGCTATTAGCAAAGCCAGTATTTACTGTAAAATCTTGAAGCTGGTCTAAAAATTAAGCTTCCCAAGAACTGGGGCCATGTCTTCTTTTGTATTCCTTCTGGTGCCACGTGCTGTCAGGGACGTGGATGCTTGATGAATGATCGTGCAGTGGGAAGACCACCTGCGAAGGGATTACAAATGATTCTGGTTGTAGCTTAACATTCTCTACCTGCTTGGTACGGAGCAAGCCACTTAGACTGTGTAGATCTCATTTTCCTAATTCTAATGGGCAGATTGAACAAGGTGGTAGTAGAAGGTCCCTTCCAACTCTAAAATCATAGAACTTAAGATTTTACTTCCTGGTCCTGTTTTCCTTGTCTGGTTTCTCCCCAGATTCTGCCCTATTGAGTGATTCCTTTGACACAGCAGAATCAACACCTTGGAGAGGTATGCGTTATTACAGATTAAAGAGTCTCATTCTAACCATATTATGATTACTCCAAAACCACACAAACTGACAAAATTCTAGCAAAACTATAAAATTTCGTTTTAAAACACAGCATGTGTTTGACTGCACTTTTAAGCATAGGAAGACACACCAAAGTAATAGTTGTTCTAGGGTGCTGGGGTCATTCAGTGGTTACTTTTTCCCGTATATTTTGTGTAATGTAAAACGTTTTGTATATAGCACTTCTAATGCTTTTATAAGAATAAGGATTATCGGGCTTCCCTGGTGGCGCAGTGGTTGAGAGTCTGCCTGCCGTTGCAGGGGACGCGGGTTCGTGCCCCGGTTCGGGAGGATCCCACGTGCCGCGGAGCGGCTGGGCCCGTGAGCCATGGCCGCTGAGCCTGCGCGTCCGGAGCCTGTGCTCTGCAACGGGAGAGGCCACAACAGTGTGAGGCCCGCGTACCGCAAAAAAAAAAAAAAAAAAAAAAAAAAAAAAAGAATAAGGATTATCATAATGAAAGAGGTCCTGGAAAGGAAGTCAGGGAGCCTCTTGCTTTGGTTTTCTCACTCGCAGTGTGAGGCTAGTATACACTTTACCAAGTTTACCTAAGGTGTGGTGAGGCTCAAATGAGGGAAGGTCTTCAAAAGTGCTTTGAAACATACTGCAAGCCTAAGAAAGTGTTGATGTAGTAGGTGCAGGAGAATTTCTTGTTGATCAGTTAAACAGTTTCCTGGATGTTACTTAAATGATGCTTCTCTTCAGTCAAGACTGGGCAGTGGCTGTTTCTTCACTTCCAGTTTGCTTGCCTGTGCTGGGGGGAAGCTAGCCTGAGACTGCAATTTGGGAAGCAGTGAGAGAGCAGAAGTACGTGTGGGCAGAGACTGAAAAAAAGTTTGATGCAGAAAATATCAGGGTGACATATATAATGTGACCTATATAATGTGCTGACTTCTATCAGCAACTCAGGCGAGATAACCAGTTTTATGTATATGAGGAATTATAACAAATTGGAAAGGCAGGCACATTCCTGGAGAGGTTGGTTTAAACAGAATTCAAAATTAAGGATGTATGTAAAGCTATGTACATCAAATCAGTTCTTGGCTTTGAGGTTATAGTTTTAAAAAAATTATACAAGAAAAACAATATCTGCAAGCCAAACTCAATGAGTAAACAGCAGAATAAAACAATGAACAAGAATAGTTAAGTCAATCATTTTTTATTATTAGTAAGTAATAATTTGGGATGTTTATGCCCCCAGGGAGATTTGTGGGGCTGAGACAAGGATCTGAGGAACAGCAGGGAGCCCTTCTTATGCTACTTTGTTCTTGGCCGGTCATTACAATAACCTGGGGAGCTAAAAAAAATATTTATGTCGGGGCTCACCCTGGCATGATTTGATTCATCTGGGATGGGGCCTAGATGTTTTGTTTTGTTGGGTTTTTTTTTTTTTTTTTTTTTTTTTTTTTGCGGTACGCGGGCCTCTCACTGTTGTGGCCTCTTCCGTTGTGGAGCACAGGCTCCGGACACGCAGGCCCAGCAGCCATGGCTCATGGGCCCAGCCGCTCTGCGGCATGTGGGATCCTCCCGGACCGGGGCACAAACCCACGTCCCCTGCATCGGCAGGCGGACTCTCAACCACTGCGCCACCAGGGAAGCCCAGATGTTTTTTGTTTTTTTGTTTTTTTTGATGTTTTATTTTTTAAAGTTCCCCCAAGTGATTCTAAAGTGCCTGCAAGTTTAGAAGATCATAGAAAGAGAAAGTGAATTATTGGACTGGAAATGACCAGTTAGCCTGCTTTCCCAGAACAGGGAGCTGTGGACTGAAGATGAAAAAAAGGATTTTTGAATCCACTATGGGAAGTCATAATTTGATTCTAGAGGCAGGACTCGGAAGGAAATAAGGCTATGGGAATGGTTGTTGAAAAAGTTCTGACTGATCTCAGTAGTGAAGTTAGGAGCTCCAGAGGCAGCATTCATTTCAGCTGTGCCCACTGCAGGCTCTGTCCAGAGACCTGGTATGGACAGGACACTGCACGAGCACAGGTGGGAACAGCACCAGTGCCTGCACCGCCGTCCTCCCTAACCTCCATCGTGGTAAGGCCAGCACCTCTGTGTAAGGGCAGTTTGCTGAAGAACCGAAAGGGACTGTGGTGACGTCACAGTCACTGACGTCACTGATTATTTTAATAATCAGCCCAGGAACTTCCCTGGCGGTCCAGTGGTTAAGACTTCGCCTTCCAATGCAGGGGGTGCGGGTTCGATCCCTGGTCGGGGAGCTAAGATCCCACATTCCTCGTGGCCAAAAACCAAAACATAAAGCTGAAACAGTATTGTAACAAATTCAATAAAGACTCTAAAAATGGTCCACATCAAACAAACGAAAAAAAAACCCCAAACAAACAAACAAAACAAAAAATATATAGTCACCCCACACTTAAATGTTGAAGGGTTGCCCACTGAGAAGATTGGAGAGGATGTACTGCAGTTATCGCCAACATAAAACATGTCTTCTGCATAAACGGTTTCTGAGCCCTGGTGCCTGTGTTTAGGACTGTCGAGTAGCTTACTCAGTCACCAAGCCGTCACATGTCAAGGAAAGTGCCAGAGAGTCATTAAGAACTGAAGAGAACTTCACTCATCTACTGTGTCGAGACTTGCAAAGACTTGCAAAGATAGAATGCCTATTTGAAGTAGGCTGAGAATAAACTCAAGAGGGAAAAAGTAGTATTTTCTCCAAACTTTGCATAGGTATAAAGCAGAAATTTTCAGAAGTCACTGAGAAAGAGAGGGAGAGGGAGAGAGGGGAAAAAATACATGTGTGTGTGTTTGGGCATTTAAGTTTGAATTAAAATGTTGGCAGAAGGTGGATCTGAAAAAGGCAAGGATATTGAAAGCTCATTAGCAAGAGCAAATTGACCTTAAAACTGTATAATACAAAATATCTGACTGTGTTCCCCACATGAACACTTTCTGCCTCTTCTAAGTAGTCCTGGAGCTTTATCACCTTACCCCCAGCGACCCTCCCCTTCACATAGTCTTGCCTCTGATTTTTAGTTATACTTAGGATGTCAATGACTCTGAAACCTAAGGTGTTATCCTTCCTTGGAGGTTGGCGTAAAGCATCCTAAAGTGAAGATAAGGAAGTTGTAACCATGGACATGTCAGTGGGTGAGGAGAGCTTGAGGATTACATTGCAGTCCTTAAGCCTGCTTTTTAAACTAAGCAAGGACCGACACTGAGGTAGAAGTGCAGATCTGGTTACCCTCTTCACTTAGCTAAGCGTGAATCTAGAGGATTTCTTCCTCAAATAAAGCTTGTAGTTGTTGAAAGGACACGGAGTGCACAGGGAACACCAGGAATTAGGGAGTGGCAGACACGTGTGTTAGCGCTCCCCAGAGAAACAGAACCAAAAGGATATATAGAGATATATAAGAAGAGATTTATCAGAGGAATTAACTCATGCAATTATGGAGGCCAAGAAGTCCTATGATCTGCCAGCTGCAGGCTGGAAAGCCAGGAAAGCAGTGGCGTAATTCATTCCGAGTCCAAAGCCCCAAAACCAGGGGCAGCGATGTCCAAGGGCAGAAGGTGATGGCTGTGACCGCTCAAAGGAGGAGCAAATTTGCTCTCCCTCTGCCTTTTTGTTCCACTCACGCCCTCAGCGGATTGGATGATGCCCATCCACGCTGGTGAGGGCATCTTCTCTAATCAGTCTTGGATTAAATGCTAATTTCTTCTGGAAACGCCCTCACAGACACCCAGAAGTAACATTTTTTACCTCTGGGCATCTCGTGGCTCAGTCAAGTTCATGCATAAAATCAACCATCACAACACATAAATGTTCTGGCATTTTTGAATGCCCTCTCCTTTGGCCTCTCCTTTAGTCCAATACCCTGTCCTGAGCAGAAGCTATCTAATTCCTAGGTGAGGAGATGAGAAGAAGCCCATTCCCACCTGAGAGACTGAGGGCCCAGCCCCGGGTCCTTCCGCTACGAGAAATGTTTATTAACAATGATACTTGACATCTATAATCCACTTCATCCAGTTGCTTTCTCCTCCTCAGAAAGTTAGATAACTGCCTCATAGTTACTCAGTAACTCACAGAAACAAGTCTGAGGACTGGACACCTCTCCCAGTGAGGGTCTCTCCCACCCTCGCATCTCTCAGCCCCATCAGCCTGTTGGTCACTGGAGTCCATGGTCCATGGACAGCAGCCCCCTCCTCGTGCCCTTCTTGTTTTCCTTCTGGGAAGTGTCCCCCAATCCCCCCATTCACCATGCATCTGCTGTATCCACTACTGGTTTTTGTGACCTGTGGTTGCTAGGGTTGGCAGTTATAAGATAATGCTAGTACCACGAAGCCTGTGCATTTAAATCCTGTTTGAGCTGAGTAGCTTTGCTCATATCTCATGACAGTGAACTGAACTCTGGCTGCCAGGGGTGAAAGTACGATGGCTCTGTGTGTGCAAAATTCACCCTCTGTGAAGGAGAAACGTAAAGTGGACATACTATGTGGTATCTTATTGTGTAAAAAGAAAAGTAGTTATAAGTAGTTTAATGCTTAGGAAGGGAAGTAATTTTAACTACTTTATATTGAAAAGATAGCTTAAACGCTTGGGACTAACCTAGCTTCTCTTCCACCTCTAGGAACAAGGGAAGATGTTGATGTATAGGTCAGAATGTGTGCTCTGAAATGTGTCTCACTGGTGGAAATGAGTTTACTTGGAGCTTTTCAGAGCTTTTACTTGCCAGTTTCCTCTAATAATAGTGACATGATATTTACAATCGGGGGCAGCCTATGGCCAAGGAACAGAGGGAAGAAAATCACTGGCTTCTGGGAACATAGCCTTTGCTAACCTGTAAGCTCCTTGAGAATAGTATTAAGTCTGTGAGATACTCATTCTTTATCCTGGAAGTATGCCTAGCAGAGAAAGTACTTGATGACTGTCCTTCTGAGTACGGTGCTCTAAGTACATGTCTCACTTGGACCAATAATGCCCTTTCATATACTAAATGCAGTGGAACAAAAGAGTACTAGTCGGGGGTGGCCCTCTGGAAGGTCTGCCTCTACCCAGGGCGATAATCAGCCTTGGAGATCT
The DNA here is from genome assembly GCF_964374135.1 of Grampus griseus. Classification (NCBI taxonomy): domain Eukaryota; kingdom Metazoa; phylum Chordata; class Mammalia; order Artiodactyla; family Delphinidae; genus Grampus; species Grampus griseus. Next base: position 7,056,212 of record NC_139003.1, on the reverse strand, counting down.
CTGTCTTAACAAGATAGGGACTAGTCATTTAGGAAGACAGACACTATTTTGAGGATAATTACAAGGACTTACCTTTTGGAGGTAATTACTTTTGTTGGGTGCCTATAAGCACTGTTCTCATTTGATTTGTAACTGTGGAATAGACATTATTTTCTTCATTTATATATAAAGAGACCAAGTGAAGCTCAGAGAAGTGAAATTGCTCACAGTTACAGCTAATGAGTGGTGATTTTGGAATTTAAACTCAGGTATGTCAAACTGCAAAGCCCACCCGCTGCCCAAGCAGCAGCTGGCACATAGTAGGTGCTCAGTAAATATTTGTGGAATGAGTGAATGAGTTTTCCCCTTCCCATTTCTTCTCCATCAGCCTACCTTGTCCTCTCCCCCGCTCCTCCTCTGACTTGGCCTGACGTTTCAAAGTGACGTTGACTTACATTTAAAGGTTCTGGAAGAGGCTGCTGTTAAAATGCTGTGAGTGCACCTTACCTGGGAGGAAGAGTGTGGCCCTCTTCTGACACAGACCAGGTCACTTCTCTGTCATCCAGTCCAATGCAAAGGCCTGGAGCTGATCCAGGTAAATTTGGGTTGAGACGAGGGAGAGTGGGGAGGTGAAGGCTGCAAAGGAGTGAGGCAAGAGGAAAGGCCAGAACAAAGAGTCTGGAGACAATTGCCAATTTTTCAAAAGGGTCAGGTCCTTTGGGATGGGATCCCCAATAAATATTAGCCGAATTAACAGAAATCCAGCCCCAGGGCCCTCCTGCCTTGTTGGGGACTCTAGGACAGGCAGGTATGAGAGGCATACCCGCGCAGGGTCACTTTGGGGGCGGCGGTGGTCCCCTGGCCCCGCAGCGGCCCCGTTGGTCCCCGCAGGCGGGCAGGAGCTCGGAGGCCATTGGCTGGCGCGCGGGCGGCGGAGGGGCGGGGAGCGCCGCCGAAGGGGACTGTTTGCTCCTACGGGCTGTAGATGGAGCTGTCCGGCCCCGGCGAGGGGGAAGGCGCCTGGAAAACGTTCTTCTTCTCCCTGGCCGGCCCGAGCGGGGAACAGCGCTCCCAGGATGCAGTTTGTGTCAACACGGCCGCAGCCTCAGCAGCTGGGCATCCAGGGCCTGGGGCTGGACAGCGGGAGCTGGAGCTGGGCGCAGGCTCTGCCCCCGGAGGAGGTCTGCCACCAAGAGCCGGCGCTGCGCGGGGAAATGGCCGAGGGAATGCCGCCCATGCAGGTGGGTGCACCCCCGCCGGCGCCATGGCCGCCCGCCTGCCGTGGGGGCGGGGCGGGGCGCAGGGCAGTGGGCGCCGGGCGGCTGGGGGCCCGGGCCGCGCGGGGCGGGGACGGAGGCCGGGTGGGCCGGGGCGCCGGGGGCTCGCGCGACAGGCCCGGCCCGGCGCCCTCGCAGGCCCCGCCCGCGTCCCGGAGCGGAGGGCGCCCGAGGCCGCGTGCCGGCAGGGCCCAGAGCCGGCGCCCGGGGAGGCCCCGCGGGGCGGGGGGCCCGGAACGCGCGGTCCCCGGGCCCTGGCGGGGCCGTAACCGCGTCACCCACCCCGGCCCGGGCTTGCCGAGGGGCTTGCCGGCCGCACTCGCGCCGGGCCGGCGACGTGGGCGCGCAGCGTACCTCGTCAGGTCACACTGCGGCCACTCTGACGAAAAGATGTTTTAAACGTTGTATGGCCATCTTTCACCGAGCATAACGAGCGATTCACCTTTCCCCGGCACCGGCTGTGATGGAGGGAAGGGGCCGCTGAGAGGCGATTCTGCCCTCCATCCAGCGGTGGGCAAACTTGGTCGCACATTAGAAGCACCTGAGCAGCTTAAGACTCCTGACGCCCAAGCCTCGTCCAGACCGGTTAAATCAGCGCCTCTGGGGTTGAGAATAGGCACCAGTCATTTCGTAAAGGTCCATAAGGATCTCGGTTCCGGAGTCAGAGCTCTAGAGCGGTGTGTAAAACACAAGGACGTGATGCTGAGAGAGGCCTGGATAGCTTTGCCCGGAGGAGAGTGTGGGAGCTGACCCTGGGCTGGACCCCGCGGAGCCTCCTCTGTCCCTGGCCTGGTTCTCAGCCAGCCGGGTTCTGACAAGTCCGCCAGGAGTTGCCGTGTCCTGTTTGATCATTTTTCAGCTTTAGGTCTCCAAACCTGTGTAGGGAAGCGGAACTTGCCGCCCCAAAATATGCCTCTTTGGCATAAGGATTATTTTAAGATGGTTATTTTAGAGGAGCTGCAGGCACAGGAGAAGCTCTGAAAACCAAGTAGGAGTTCCCTCTGTAAAAGAGAAATCTCCGTCGCTCTACCAGGAAGAGGAGCGTGACTCAGTGTCTCTAAGAACTCTCACCAGCGGAGAAGGCAAGGACGTACATCTGCATAAACCTGTACACCCTTGTGTTCTGGTCTTTTCCTGGTCACCTCCTGTGACTGACTCCTCCACCCCCCAACATCATCTGTCTTTAGCTGAAGATGGTATTTAAGGTAGTGGCCTGGGCCATTCTGGCGAGTAACTCAGTTTTCTGGGTCTCTCCCAGGTATACAGGAGATATACCTGTTTTTTGTTTGTTTGTTTGATTTTATTTAGTTATTTTGGCTGCGTTGGGTCTTCATTGCTGTGCACGGACTTTCTCTAGCTGTGGCAAGCGGGGGCTACTCTTCGTTGAGGTGCGCAGGCTTCTCATTGTGGTGGCTTCTCTTGTTGCGGAGCACAGGCTCTAGGGGCAAGGGCTACAGTAATTGTGGCTCGAGGGCTCTAGAGCTCAGGCTCAGTAGTTGTGGCACACGGGCTTAGTTGCTCCGCTGCATGTGGGATCTTCCTGGACCAGGGCTCGAACCCGTGTCCCCTGCATTGGCAGGCGGATTCTTATCCACTGCGCCGCCACCGCCACCGGGGAAGCCCCAGAATACATGTTTTTAAACTTCGTTTTTCTCATGTTAATCTGTCTTATGTCAATTCGCCTATTAGAGCAGCCGAAGAACCTAGAAGGGTAGAAGGAAAATTTTTCTTCCCCAACACCTGCAAAAAGTAAACTGGGCCCAGTGACTCTCTGAACTTCCACCATCAGCCCTTGCCCCCTTCTGTAGGCCAGGCTGGAATGATGCCTGAATGAGCCCCAGTACACGGCTTTGCTGGAAATATTACTGCCTCTTATGGAGCAGGGTCTGGGGCCCAGACCCTGCTGCCCTTTCTCCCATGTCAGGAGTGATTCCCTGGAAGCTGGGTGATGCTCCTCTGTGGCTGTCACAGCTGCTCTGAGTTAGAGAGGGCAGTGAGCATGCCTGTCCCTACCTGCCCAGCGCACCTCTAAGTAATAGGTCTCCACTTCGCCCAGCCTGAGGGCCTCTTCAGCAGCGACGGAGAGAACAGAAAATGACACCTCCTCCTGTCCCATGTGGCAAGGAGATGCCATTTCAGCCCCGCTGTCCAGTAAGCCCTGGGTAGCTGGTATGGTATGGGGCCAGTTCCCAGGTCACCAGTGCACAGTGACCACCCCACTCTCGGTCACAGGGCTCAGCTCCTAACTTGCACCCAGGGGACCTCGCCCTCCAGGGTAAGGACCCAGAACTGGGGGAGTACCAGAGGGCCGGGACCATCAGGTACCCCTCCCCCCTGGGAAGCAGAGGGGGCTGGGAGGTCTTCTCTTCCTCTTAGAGATGTCCCCTCCTCCTCTCCTCAGTGAATGACATTTTTTGGCAAACCCACTTTTATTTTGGAAAATATGAATACGTACTTACATAAGGAGACAGAGCTGCTCGTCTGCTCTCTTGCTCGGGCTCCCGGTGTCTCCCTTGGCCACAGCCCTGCTGGGAAGGGTGGCAGCCCAGTTACCTGAACTGTGTTTTTTGTCACCTGCAGCACCTAGAACTACTCCAGTTGACAGTGCAGCGAGATGCTGTGGAATGACCGGCCACTTCTCTGTGGCTCTATTTCATCATCTTTAAAGCAGAGATAGATAATCATTCTTGCCCTAACCGGCTTAGAGATCGCTGGGAAGATTAGGGGCAGATGACTGACATGAAAATTTTTACTTTGAAACAGCAAACACTGGGCAGCTCTAGAGTTCATCATTAAGTCTAGCCCATGAAGAAAACAGATGGGCTCGCCAAGGAAAGTGGTTCGTGACATTTTAGCCTGGGGTCCACAGCCTTGACCTCTCAAGGGTCAAGGTGGGGTCGTAAACTAGTGGCCAGCTTGACTCCTGCAGATGGGAAGTGGGAAGATTGGGTGGGTGGCTGCCCGAGCTCTTGCTGGCATGTTAAGGAACACCATAGCCTGAGAGGCAGGGGCTTGGCAGGAGAGCGAGACTCTGCGGCATTTAATGAGTTGTCCCCTGCTCTCAGGCCACCCTGCCTCCTCACACAGGGTCTCATCCCCGCTGTCACTTTCTCCCTCCTCGCACAGGCTCAGGAATGGGACATGGACGCCCGGCGACCAATGCCTTTTCAGTTCCCACCCTTCCCAGATAGGGCACCCGTCTTCCCCGACCGCATGATGAGAGAGCCCCAGCTGCCCACGGCAGAGATCTCTCTCTGGACCGTGGTGGCCGCCATCCAGGCCGTGGAGAGGAAGGTGGATGCCCAGGCCAGCCAGCTGCTAAACCTGGAGGGCCGGACGGGGACGGCCGAGAAGAAGCTGGCCGACTGCGAGAAGACGGCCGTGGAGTTCGGGAACCACATGGAGGGCAAGTGGGCGGTGCTGGGGACCCTGCTGCAGGAGTACGGGCTGCTGCAGAGGCGGCTGGAGAACATGGAGAACCTGCTGAGGAACAGGAACTTCTGGGTCCTGCGGCTGCCCCCGGGCAGCAAGGGCGAGGTCCCCAAGGTAAGTGGCGGTCCCCAGGGGCAGGGATGGCGGAGAGGACCAGCCCACGTGGACAGCGCTCTTTTTGTCAGGCCTTCTCACAGGCGTCTCTGGCTCCCTGTTGCCTGACTCAAGTGTCTTCTTCCCAAAGCCTGCTTCCACTCTAACCACTTCGTCTGGAATGTTCCACCGCCGCGAGGCTGGCCTCCAGCCATTCCCCACGGAGCCCGCAGGTGTCCCTCCCCAGGCGTCTGGGCGTCCGCAGATTCCGACAGCGCCTCATGCTTGGGTTTTCCCCTTGGCACCTGCAAATGACCCTTTGTCATTGGTTGTCTTCGTGTCTGCTCCTCTGAATGGTTGGGGACTGACCCAGACCACGCCAACCAGGGTCACTTGAGTCATGTCCACCGCCCTCCGGTGGGCCCTCCTCACAGTTCAGAATTCACGCTCCGTTTCCTGTTCCGTTTTCTCTCCTGCTGTCCCCGGCTCATCAAGCCTGCGGGCTCAGTCAGCACGCCCCTGAGAAGATGGGGTCACCCTCCGGAGACTCCACGTGCAGCTGCGTGTCCTCTGCCTTCCTGTTACCGTGGGCTCGCACCCCACCCCTTCACTTGCTCCAGGAAGTCACGCAGCATCTGCCCTGTGTCCCCTGCATCGTCACCTCCTCCCTCTCCACTAGCTCATCCCCACCTGCAGCGTCGCCCATCTCTGTAATAAAAAAAAACTCCCTCCAGCGGTGCCTCATTTCTCTGCTCCTCTTCAGAGCGGTCTTTACTTGCTGTCTCCAATTCTTTCTTCATTGTCTCTCTCTCCCTTTTTTAACCTTTTTTATTATAGAAAATTCAAACCTAGACCAAAGTAGATCGAATTGTGTGATGAACCCTCATGAATCCGTCGTCCAGCCTCTGCAGTTATCAGCTCTTGGACAATCTTGTTTCATCCAACTCCCTACCCACATCCCCCTCCCATTTTATTCTGAAGCACATCTCAGACAGCAGGCGTTTTAATTGTAAATATTTCAATAGGTAGCTCTAAAAGGTAAGGACTCTTTTTTTAATGTAATAATCTCAAGATTATCACTACCATAACAAAGATCTCAACCTACTCCAATATCCAGTCAGTGTTCAGATTTTCAGTTCTTCCAAAAATATTATATATTTTTTTCTGTTAGTTTGCCTGAATCAGAACTCAAATAAGTCCACACGCTGTGATTCCTGTGTCTCTTAAGCCTTTTCAATCTGTAAGTTCCTCCTTCATCTCTCTCATTTTTCCTTGTAGTTTATCTGTGGAGGAAACTAGGCCATCTGTCCTGAGGAACTTCTCACTCTCTGGATTCTGCTGTTGCATCCTCTGTGGTCTACATTTAACGTGTTCCTCTGTTCTCAGTATTCCAGTCAATTGGTGACTGGATGATTCTCCCGGGAACCCACGTGGTTGAGGCTTTTGCTGCCACTTCTCCGTCCTAGTGGTCTTGCCAAGGCTCTAATGACATCCATGGTATTAAAGCCAAGGGTTGTTAAAGCCGTGGTATTTAAGCCTCAGTCTTCATCTCCCTGCCCTGTCAGCAGCATTTCACGCAGGAGACCCCTCCCTCCTTGAAACACCTGTCCGCGTGCCCTCCAGGCTCCCCGCACCCCCTTGGTCCTTTTCCTGCATCACTACCTGCTTCTTCTCAGTCTTCTTCGCTGCTTTCCCCTCCTTTTCCTGACTTCTAGTGTTTGGCATGGTCCAGGGCTCCGTCCTGACCTTCTGCTCACTCTCTACACTCCCTCTCTCGTGATTTCATCCAGGCTCAGCGTTTTAGATGCTGTCAGCTCTCAAAGGCAGTCTTTCCCTCCCGCTCTGTCTCTGTATCCTGCCCAGACTTCCTCCTTGAATGCAGAGTCACGTTCCTACCTGTTAATTCAGCATCTCCATCAGGATGTCAGTAAGTATCTTAGATTTAACTCGACCAAACTGAACCCCCGATTTCTGCCTGAACCCTGTTCTACTCAAAGTCGTCCTCTTCTCCGTCGAAGACAAGAGCATCCTTCCAGCTGCTCAAGCCACAGGCCTTAGGGTCATCCTTCTCTCCTTTCTTTCTCGCACCCAACTTCCGCTATATTGGTAAATACCATCTGATTTTTCTTCAAAACATATGCACAGCCCAGCCACTCCTCCCCGCCTCCACGGCTCCCGCCTTCGTCTGTTGAAGCTGTCATCGCCTCCCGTCTGATTATTGCCATGGCCTCCGCCCTGGTCCTCTTGTCTCCATCCTGGGCCCCCACCCCATACAGTCTCTTCTCAGCAGAGCAGCCAGAGTGATCCTTTAAAAATATCAATCAGTCATGACTTCCCTGGCAGTGCAGTCCAGTGGTTAAGACTCCGCACTTCCACTTCAGGGGCCATGGGTTTAATCCCTGGTCGGAGAACTAAAACCCTGCATGCTGCACGGCGAGGCTAAAAAATAAATATTCGTTGCTTTCTTCCCTGCCCCCGTACCCCCAATAAGGAGGAAGAAAAAATACAAATCAGTCATATTACACCTCTGCTTAAAACCCCCCAAATGGCTCCCCAACTTATTGAGCATAAAAGCCCCCATTTCGTCACTGGCCCCTTCCCTGTGGCCCACCCATCCGACCTCCTTTCCCCCCACCCCCTCTTGCCCACTTGTTGCTCCCCACGGTCCCATGGCAAGGACTTTCCTCCACTGAAGGGCCCCCGCCCCGTCGCCCCCATCAGCTGTTCTGCTAAGCTGCCACTGGACCGCTGTCCCTTCCTGGCCACCCAATCCCGGCGCACTCTTTCCTCGGTCCCTGCTCTCATTTCCTCCAAAGCACTTACACCATCAGGCATCTTAAATATGTACTTTTTTTTTTTGTCTCTTGGTTGGTTTCCCTCTTCTTGGTTCACTGCAGTGTCTTCGTGCCTACAGCAGTACCCGGCTTATAGCAAAACATGTTTGCCGAATGACCCTCCAGCTGGAGGGCTCACGCTTCCACGTAAGGCACTGGGCCTTCTTGGTCTTTGTATCTGGTAGCCGACCCAGTGGCTTCGCCGGAGGAGGTGCTGGACGGTGATCCATTGAGGCCACGCAGAGCTGAGTTCTAACAGTGGCTGTGGTTCCTCCCTAAGCCACCCCCACCACTGCAGCCCCCAGGGGCTCGTTTTTGTCGAGTTTGGCTTATATAACATATTGCTGTGCGGCATAGGTGGCATCTCCTCCCACGCTGCCCTTTGCCCTCGTCTGTACCCTGCTTTAACTCGGTGCTGCGTCCCGGCCCTGCTGCGCGTTCTGTGTGTTGGGCCAGGCGTTGGGGGTCTTGAGTTGACACCTACCCTCACGGAACAATGGAATGGTTGTGGGGTCCGTAATTAGAAGGCTTGGGTTTGAATTTTGGCTTTACCACGTGCCGGTTTTCCTACTGCAGGTCAGCTATGTTTTGTGTTGTCTCTGAGCCTCCTCAATTCCTCTTTGGAAAGAAGTGAAGTGTAAATAAGTAATTTAGTAAGTAAATTCCCAGGTGGTCTCTCTGAGCTTCAGTGTTCTCACCTGTAACACGAAGATGATACTATGCCTACTTCGTGGAGTTGTGAGGTTTAACTGATATCGCTGATGGGACAACACTATGTAGCTCATTGTAGTAGTTCTCTATTGCCATGTAACAAATGACCCCAACCCTTAGCAGCCTAAAAAAAATTATCATTTATCATTTTACAATTTTCGTGGGTTAAGAATTCAGGAGCCGCTTAGCTGAGTGGCTCTGGCTCAGAGTCTCATGAAGTTACAGTCAAGCTGATGAGCTGCAGATGACTGATGGGCTGCAGTCATCTGAAGGCTTGACTGAGGCTGGAGGACCGGCTTCCAGTACGCCCACTCGCCTGTTTTGGCAGGAAGCCTTAGCTAGTTCCTCACCACTTGGACCTGCCCCACAAGGCTGCTTGAGCATTCTCACAACATGGCAGCCGGCTTCCCCTAGAGTGAGTGATCCAGAAAGAGAGACCAGGATGGAAGCTACAATGTCTTTTATGACGCGGCCTTAGAAATTGTATACCGTCACTTCTTTATTCATTTGTTAGGAGCAAGTCACTCAATCCTGCGCTCAAGAGGAGGAAAATTCGGCTTTATTTTTTGAAGGGCTTGTCAAAGAATTTGCAGACATATTTTAAAACCTCCATAACCATACGGCACCATGAGAATGTTAATTAATGTTGCTGGCAGTAGTTTCAGTTCATTGTAGACTCTTGGCCTTGCTAGATGCATTCTCTTTGTCAGATTCAAATTTCAGGCTGCTGTCTCTCAGCTTCTCTGTGCCTCGTGGGTTCTATTAAATTGGTTAATTGTTCATGGATAATTCATGGATATTCTTTCCTGTCTGGCTAGGCTGTGGGTTCCCTGCAATCTTGGCCCATGTCTCAGAGTTCTGCTGCATCCTAGCAGAGTGAGGCTTTTGCAGAGTGATGTCTATTTCCAGTTGTGGGACCATGATTCTGGAATTTTGACTGGTGAAGCGGGGACAGAGGAGTTGGTGTGTCGGAAAAGATAACAAACTTGGTTTTGGATGCATTTAGTTTGAGGTACTTAAAAGATGAATAGGGACTTCCCTGGCGGTCCAGTGGTTAAGACTTCACCTTCCATTGCAGGGGGTGCGGGTTCGATCCCTGGTCAGGGAGTTAAGATCCCACATGCCTCGTGGCCAAGAGAACAAAACATAAAACAGAAGCAATATTGTAACAAATTTAATGAAGACTTCAAAAAAATGGTCCATATCCAAAAAAAAATCTTAAAAAAAAAAGATGAATAAATGAAGCCACTCAGAAGGCTATTGAAATGTGAACTTTGAAGGGAGGAAGGAAAGCTGAAGGGTGTCATCTGCAAAGAAGTAACCACTGAACCCGTGAAAAGAATGAAGCTGCCAAGGGGAAAGTGACGAAACAGGGCAGGGTGAGAGCAGAACCATGGCCCCGGGGCGAGGAAGAGGGAGCAGTACAGGAGACGTGAACCAGGTGGGCAGGAGGCAGCGTGGTCGTGGAAACCAAGCAGGAGGAAATTCCAGGAAGGTGGTCTGACCTTTCAGAGAGGTCTGAAGGGGTGAAAGCTAACAGCAGGAGGCTGATGACCTCTCAGGATGAGGTTTCAGAGAGTAGAGGATGCTCATAGACAGATTTCGGGGGTTAAGGATGCCTGGATGGGGAAGAAAGCACAGAACGTGTGTCTCGGGATGTGTCAAGTGAAGGGGAAGAGCAGACTCATTTGTGGTGGCAGAGTTGAGTGGGGCTCCTCTCGGGTTGGGGGTCCTGAAGGGGGAGACGGAGAGACGGAAAATGCCAAAGGGAAAAGGTGGTTTGGGTTGAGTTTCACAGGCAGGAGGAGGGGAAATGAAGGGTGCACGTGGGGGGCAGGGGTGCTGGCTTGGCAAGAAGGAGGGCGGAGGTGGGAGTTTGTCAACAGCGACCTGCCATCGAGGGGAGACCGGAGGAGATGGCGGGAGGCCCGGGGAGCACTGGGGATAGGTAAGCGTGCGAAAGAAGCCCCCCGGGGAACACAGGGAGATGCCAGCGAGATCGCCAGGAAGCCTGAGTGTGTGGCGGTTGTCACCTGCAGAATTTTGTGACTTTTATCTAGAGCAGAGAATTAAAATGAAGAAAGGGGTCTGTATCCGTTTTCCCAGGTTGGGGATTTGCCGAAGTCGGGTGGAAGGTCCAGGGAATTAGGAGTTCTAGTTCCGTTTCTAAAGATGGGAGTGAGCTGTCAGTCAGTGGGTGACATACAGGTCTGCACGTGGCCCCTGCCCAGTCGCCCTTAGGGTGATGAGCACCTGATGACAGGGCTGGCATTTATCGTTTGTGTACGAGCACTGCCCACTTACCAGGCAGTGCGCCAGCAGGCCTGACACCGAGAGTGCTGCTTTTTTCATTCGCACAAAGGTGCCATGTGTCAGGTACAGAGACCGATGGACTAGGGTCAGGGCCTTGGGGAGAACTGAGGGCTTGGATTTCAGAGTGAGAGGGAAAGGCTGGTCCAGCAGGGATGGGAAAGTGGTAGGAGGTAAGGCTATGTGGTCAGAGAAGTGAAGCTCAGATATTGAAGTCTTGGAAGTGAAACCATCTTGAACAATTCTGTCCGAGATGAGGCCATGATGGTGAGTGACTGAAATGAGTACAGACAAGAATCCTCGTCGAACTGAAATAACAGCTTTATGGAGCAGATTAGATGACCTTGAACACCAGGTGACTGACACTGGATGCTGGATGACTCAGACCACAGTGGGACCTTCCTAGTGTTGGCAACAGCTATTCAACACATTCAACAAATATTTATTGACTCCAAACTACATGCTTTTAGATGCTTGGGATGTAGCGGTGCACGAAACAGATCAAGATTCCGGAGCCTTAGCACGGGCAAGTTTTAGTGACAAAAACACGACTGTGTACCTAGGGGTGACCTGACTGAAGTACAGGTTCTATAACAGGGTTTTATTGGACTTGGCTTGCTAATACGCACTCCAGGAACCTACTGCATCTCTGTCACCCTGAATGCCAAAAGCTTTACCTTCAGGTACCCAGTTTACCTAAAAGTGAAATTACAAAGGATGTGGTTAAATGCTTAATTTTTACTTATTTATTTATTTTTTTTTGCTGTACGCGGGCCTCTCACTGCTGTGGCCTCTCCTGTTGCGGAGCACAGGCTCCGGACGCGCAGGCTCAGCGGCTCCGTGGCACGTGGGATCCTCCCGGACCGGGGCACGAACCCGTGTCCCCTGCATCGGCAGGTGGACTCTCAACCACTGCGCCACCAGGGAAGCCCTAAATGCTTAATTTTTAAAAGGTTACTGGAGGCACAGGATGATCAGGAACAGAGTGGACTGACTCCACTGAAACGGGCCGAGCAGGATGGGGGCCGTGGGTGCAGCGGGCCCAGTGCCCCTGATGGGGAGTTGGTGGGGGGAGGAGCGAGCAGGGGGTTCCAGACTAAAACTCTTGTTGGCCCAGGTTCCGGTGACTTTTGTAGACATTGCTGTTTACTTCTCTGAGGACGAGTGGAAGAACCTGGATGAATGGCAGAAGGAGCTTTACAACAACCTGGTTAAGGAGAACTACAAAACCCTGATGTCCCTGGGTAAGGGCGCCTTCCCTCCCCTGTGGCAAGCACCTTGGGAGTGGGGAGTGAGATGCTTCTTGACCCATGGTGCACCACCCCCGGGCAAGGTGTTTCATGTTCATACGTCACGGAAACTCAAGAAACGATTTGCTTGGCTGCTAGGAAGTTAGAATGACTTGTAACAGAATGGAAGGTAAAAACAGGGCCTATCACTGCGGGGCTGAACACTGTGCTGCCACCATTTTGGAATTACAGCCAAACAGCGTCACTACGTGCTGACCCCCAGCAGCCTTGGATAAGCCACAGTCGCTCTGCTGCTGGCTTTCAGAGACCAGAAACTGGAGAATCTATTGACTTGTTTTCATAGTTCCTCGTGAGAGATTACCTGACGTACTCACATAACGGCCACCACCTAGAGGACTGCTGGGGTGGGGTGGGGGAGGGGAGAGCTCCACATCGCCCTTGATCGGGGCCCATTGATCAGCTTCACTCAGCCCTTCCTTCCCTTCCACCTCATTCCAGACTCGGAAGGTCCAGTGTCCAAGCCAGATGCTCCACCCCAGGCCGAGCCCCGGGAAGAGCCTTGCGTGTGGGAGCAGCGTGACCCCGAAGAGAGAGGAATCCTGATGGATCCAGACACAGGTGATGGCAGCCGAAGACAGCCCTAGGTCCAGGGCAGGGTGGGAGAGAAGCACCGCCATCCCTGCATGAATTCCAGGCGGGCTTCTCCCGAGTTGTTCGTGGGGCCAGTTCTGCTGCCCTTGAAATTTGGCGGTCACCTACAGGAAGAGTTTCAGGGCCAGAAAGCGCACCACAGATGTTTGTCTTTTGGGTCAGAACCATGTAGCTCGAGATGCCCAGGTAAGCTGGAGAGAAGAGGAAGCAGCGGGGGCGGGGGGGCGCCTTGCAGCCTCCCAGCCCTGATGGGCGCCTTAGACCCGAGTGCAGCTCCAGCCTAGGGAGGTGGGCAGAGGAGGCTCTGCGTGGCGCACGTGGGGTGCGTGGCCGACTGCTTCGGGCCTGGCTGTCTCCTTCAGCGTCCTCACCCCGTTCTCACAGACGCCCCATCACAGGCAGACTTACCCTCCAAAGCTTTCTCCTCATTCAAGGGAGATCTTACGTTCTGAGGATCCAGTTCCCCGAGAACGTCACACCTGGTGATGGGAGGTGCGAGGCTTCTCGGGACCTCAGCTCTCCTGAGCACTGTTGGGCCAGGTGAAATCTGGTCCTTGAACTGTATTCTCTGCCTTCTCCCAGGAGCCTTCACCCGTTGGGGCCCTCTGCCCTTCCTCCCTTTTCAGTGGAGGGTGTATTCACCGAAACTTCCTTAGAAGGTGGCTCAAGGCGGCCCCCTCCCCCCACTCTGCTCTCTTTATTGAGATATAATTCGCATGCTGTAAATTCACTCTTGAAGTGTATCATTCAGTTCACCAAGTTGTGCAGCCATCATCACTATCTAATTCCAGAACATTTTCATCATCGGGAACCCCACACCCATGAGCAGTCACTCCTGTTCTCTGGGCCTCCCCCGCCCAGCCCCTGGTTGCTGTGCATTTGCCTCTTCTGGACGTTTCGTCTAAATGGCTCCTTCCCTGTCTTAGGTACCACAAATGTGTGAGGTCAGCAGCTGTGGTAACCTTTCACAGTAAAGCAATGTAACCTCAGCCGTTTCACTGAGTTATCATCCATCCCTGTGCCAGATAGAACAGGGACCACTGTGGCCTTTTTATGGATGGACCAAGCAGACTGAGAGCCAGAGAGGGCAAGTGACTCATCCTCTGGACTGGGGGCAGAGGTGAAACCAGGATCCGTGTCTTCCACTTCTTCATGTAGTCTCTTTCCTGCTGTCTCCTGCGGGGGCTAGTGTTATACATCACACCATAGACCCTCACAAGAGGAACATGCCCCTGTGGTCACGTCACGGGGTCCGCGTGGAAGACATGTTATTGTCTTTTATGCAAAAGGATGCTGTGCCTTATCCATTCCAGGAAGGGATGGGGTTGCTTCCCTTTGCCCAGTCTAACTTTGTGTGTGTGTGTGTGTGTGTGTCTGTCTGGCCCACTCTTCCTGACTGGGGTGCAGAACAAGGACGAATGTCTCCCACATGGAGGGAGACCTATGGCCTGTCCTGATTAGCACCCACCCAGCATGGGCTGTTTCTGGAACCCTGTCCCAGCCTTACCACACCTCATTTTGTGGCTTGGCCTACCCCCTTGTCCTGAATGTCAATCGCCTCTCTGCTCCCAGGACCTTCTGCTCCTGGGGGTTCCCCATAGTTGCCCAGAGAAACCCAAGACCCCTGTGCTCTTCCCTGGCCAGTGCTGTCAGCCGTGCTCCTGACCCCGAGAACGTCCAGCTGACGATCATTCATGAAAACGGCACCAAACGATGTGATTCTCTGTCCCCAGGAGCAGAGCCCCTGGTGCCTGCACAGGACACGTCCTCTCAGGTGAAGCGGGAGGAGGCCCTGTGTGCCCGGGGTCAGCGGGGCCTGGAGGAAAGAGCCATCCCCACAGAGTCCATTACCGGTGAGTGAGCTGACTGGCCGCCCAAGCCGGGTGGCAGAGGAAAGTCCAACGTGGTCTGCAGGCGCCCAGCATTGTCTGACGTGTGTGCCAGGCCAGAGGCCTGAGCTGAAAACGGAAGATTGTGGGTCCAGGATGGATGGAGAGACAGGGTTTCCCACGAGCCGCAGACTCGGCACACGACGTGGACGAGTTGCCAGCACGTCTGGGCTTAGCCGTTCTGTTTTCTCTTCTTTGTAATATCAGTTTTTAACTGTTCCTTTCTTCCCTTGGAAAGCAGTATCTGCAGAAGTACTGAGTGTGAGGCGTTTTACAGGTCCCGTGGGTGGGGGAATCTGTGGGTCCGTGAGACCTGCTTCCGACTGGTGGCAAGAGCTTTCGTTGTTTTAACCAAGCACTTATGACTGCTGCCTCTGTGTCAGGCCCCGCACGGCCACAGTCCTGTCAGGAGGTCTGGATAGCTCCTCTTCGACAGCATTCTGGCTGGACTTTGTATGTGAGATCTCTGTTAGAGAAGATATGTATTTATTAGTCAGAGTTCTCCAAACAGTCAACAGGGTGAGTGTGTGTGTGCGTGTGTGTGCGCATGTGTGTAGAGATATTGATGGAGTGATTGAATTTAAGGAGCTGGCTTCTGCCAACTGGAGCACCGGGGCAATCTGCCGGCAGGATTCCCTTTTCCTCGGGATGTCAGTCTCTTGTCATTAAGGCCGTCAGGTGGTGGGACGGGGCCCACCCACATTATGGAAGGCAGTCCACCTTACTCAAAGTCTTGTTGAACTCCTCAAAACAAATAAAAACAACACAGAAACATCGAGAAGAATGTTTGGCCCAGTATCTGGGTACTGTGGTCTAGGCAAGTTGACACATAAAATTAACCGTCACAAGATATATTAACACACTGTAGCTCTTTACTTATCCACAGGTTAGAGCTCCACAAACCTCATCCCCCTTAGTCAAAGCCTCACACTCATAGGTGAGTGATAGCAGCCCTTTCCGCTTCCCAATTCATCAGGCCAGTTCCTCAGAGAGCATCACAGTGCTTCAGAGGGATCTTTAAGAGATAAGAGGGCAATAAAGGGTAAATGAGGTTTAATAGACTCTGCAGAGGAAAGGGGGTGTAGGATACATCTTAGAAAAACCCCATTAAGATGGTTAAGATAAAAGGCTTCCTGGGGCTTCCCCGGTGGCGCAGTGGTTGAGAGTCCGCCTGCTGATGCAGGGGACGCGGGTTCGTGCCCCTGTCCGGGAAGATCCCACATGCCGCGGAGCGGCTGGGCTGGTGAGCCATGGCCGCTGGGCCTGCGCGTCTGGAGCCTGTGCTCCACGACAGGAGAGGCCACAACAGTGAGAGGCCCGCGTACCGCAAAAAAAAAAAAAAAAAAAAGCCTTCCTGGAAGGTGTCATTTTCCTGGACGGTCCCTGCAGGAGGAAGACCTCCTTCCACGGTGTTGCTCAGGCCTCAGGCGTGAACCTCGGTTGAAGGAGTTAAGCTCCTGAAGGACAGGAAAGCTCTCTCGATGACATCACTGTTATGTCACCCCCTGTAGTATCCACTTATTTGCGGCAAAAGCTCCAGCAGCTGAGGCCAAGCTGACCTAAAGCTTTAATTAACTAGAATAATTACTGCTGATGTTTAGGGAAAAGAACTCATTGCATGACACGAGAGACTTAAAGCACCACCTTGCGGGCGTTTCCGTGTCCCCTGACACCTTTGCTGCTCTGTTCCCACAAGCAGACTCACCAGCTTCTGCCCAAGACCTCCTGTCCCGGATCAAACAGGAAGACCCCCCGTGCGTGTGGGCTCAGCAGGAGTTGGCGGAGAGGGACATTCCAACGGACCCCAACTCAGGTGAGCGCGCCGTCGGGGCACGTGGAGATGACTTCTGTAACCGCCAGAAAATCTACCCGATCGAGTCACTTTGGTCAAAGGCCAGTGAAAGACGCAGGGGATAAACTACAGTGTGTTCCTCAGGTGGTGACTTTGTACGCATTTCGGCGTATAACTATTAGCAGAGTGGGGAGGACTTCTCTAAAGGAATCATCACACTGATAATTTGTACTGTCAGTGAACTGATACTAATATGACTTCACTGATTTCTGAAATATAATTAAAAAGCCTTTTAAAAGTGGTATATATTTCTGTGACAGAAAGAAAGAAAGTAATTTTACTTTTTCCGGAGTCTTCCTTGAGTGAATAGTAGTTAGGTGTCTCCCAGGAAACTTCTGGGGAAAGTCCAGGCGTAAAGGGAAGCATAAAAGAACAATAGGGAAGCTCTGCCCGCCCAGGCCCCATGTACGTGTGCACGCGGGCGTGTGTGTGCATGCGGGTGTGCGTGTGCATTTGTGTGCGTGTGCACTGTGTGTGCGCGTGTGTTCACATATGCTTGCAGAGCTGGAGGAGGCCAGTGTCATCTTGTTTGCTGGTTGTGACCCCAAAGTCTCATGCAGCCCCGCACACCAGGAAAAGAAGCAGCTGTAAGATCTAGGATTCCGTGTCGTTTGTCAACTCTACAGCTCCACAAGGGGGGAAGTTGAAGGGGTCCAGGGCAGGAGAGGAAGCAGTGCCCTCCCGACAGAGAGGCGGCAGTGTCCACGGCAGTTCCTATTAATGACCTGTGCCCACTGCTTCTGCCGTTGCCGATCTGGAAGGCCGACCTCTCCTCCCTTGGTCCTGTGGGCCATCAGAGGCCAGGCTCGCCTCCGGCCTGGCCCCGCAGATGGCCCTGGGGCTCCGAGGACAGAGCCAGAAGACCTGGGTTCCGGTCCTGGCTCTGCCTCCACACAGCCTCCTCCCCGGCAGCAGGACCAGTGAGGTCCCATCTGGGGAGGCTGTTGACGGGATGGGGACAGGGATACCCAAACTGCCACACGCCCTCTGAGCAGAGCAGCGGCCTCTGCACGTGGCGGTGTTCGAACTTCCGGTGGGATGCTCGGTGGAAAGCAACAGGCTCTAAGACTGCCTTCTTTCCCCGAACAGAGTCTCTGATCTCCGCACACGACATCTTGTCATGGATAAAGCAGGAGGAGCAGCCGTACCCGTGGGGCCCTCGCGACGCCATGGAAGGAGAGCTCGGATTAGATTCTGGCCCCGGTGAGTGGTGCACCCAGCGGGGCCCCTGGGTGTTTTGTCCACTGGGACGGTTGCTCACCCAGCCTAGCCCCTTACAGGGTGATGTTCTGTCATGGCAGCCTTTTGAAGGCCTGTATCAAAGCACTGTCCCCTTTCCTTCTGGAGGATGGCAGGTATGTTAGCTTCCTAGGGCTGTCTTGACAAAAATACCCAACTGGGTGGCCTAAAACAGCAGAAATTTATTCTCTCATAGTTCTGGAGGCCTGGAGTCTGAAATCAAAGGGTCGGCACGGCCATGCTCCCTCTGAAAGCTGTAGGGGAGCCCTGCCTTGCCTCTGCCTAGCTTCTGTGTTTGTTGGTGATCTTTGGTGTTCCTTGGTCTGTGGATGTGTCACCCCAATCTTCTGTCTTCACACGTTCTGTGTCTTATAAGGTCACGAGTCACATTGGATCAGGGGCCTGCCCTCCTCCAGTATGACCTCATCTTAACTACACCTGGAGAGATCCCATTTCCAAATAAGGTCACATTCTGAAGTACTTGGGGGGTCCAGATTTTGATGTTATCTTTTGGGGGGATATAATTCAACCCATCACAACAGGGAAAGGCGAGCAGGCTGGGAGCGAGCTGAGGCAGTGGTGTCACAGCAGGTGATGGCAGCAGGCGGCTCACACACTAGGAAACACTCACCAGAGCCCCCTGGCAGCCGACCTCCCAGAGTAACTGGGAGGCTCCTGAAGCTCAGATAGGAAGAGGGGGGTTTCTTCTGCCGGCAAGTGTGAGGCCAAATACCTCCCCTGACTTGGCTCTCTTGGGTCTTTCTGGAAGCCCCTGACTGGCTGAGGGCCTCTGGCATGTGTTGGTGGGTTAGCTAACGCGTCGCATCAGGCTCACATTCCTTGCCAGGGCCAGTACCACTGAAACAGCTGGCTTAATGTCCTCTGGGTGATTGGGGTGGTGAAGGGACAGTTAATCATATGTGCCTTGCTCACATTCCTGACACCCTCTGAGAGCTCGAAATCCATGTCAGAGCTGAGGACATGGGTTATTTCTGAATCTGAAGGGACATTTAAAACCCAGGTGAGCGGATCTCACTCTCCGTGAGACAGACTTAGTTCAGTCTGGAAGAGCAGAGTGGGGCCGGAGGAATGGGCAGGGGATGGCAGAGGAACGGTGCACATCCTTGTCTAAAACAGAATTTCAGTTGTCCTCTTTCTAACCTGCTGGTGGGGTGGGATGTGACAGGGACATCCGGGGGACCGCCTGTGAGGGCAGGAAGAAGCGATAGCGGTTGATGCTACCCCATCCTCTGCAGCACTCAGGCCACCATTTCTAGCCCTGGCCCTGAAGGCAGGGGTACCAGATCAGCAAACATTGTGCCAGGAAACTCCGCCCAAATCTTTGTCCCTCGGCGCTGCCTTCCGACTTCTCCAACTTGGCTAAGAGCGTGTGGGCTTCAAGGAGCCTTTTCCTGGGACCTGCGTGGTTGTGAAAACAGCGTGAGAAACTCGTGCAGAAATCGCCAGGCTTTGCAAATTACCAAAACGCTTTCCTTCTCCAGTTCGAATATGCCGAGCGGCTCATAGAACAGTTTGCCTCGTGCTGTTTTGTCTCTGGGAGGCCTTAGAAAGTTTGCATTTGGGAAGAAAGGCCCAGAGCTGGGAGAGAGGGGTATCTGGAAACGCTTCTCCTGCCCGCCCAGTCACTAGAGCCTCGTATCAGAGCCTCTTGTCTTTCTCCCAAAATGGACCTGCCTTCCGCTCATTAATGTTGGGATGTGAAATTAGTATCTCACCTGTGATTTCTTTGAGGTTTAAAACCCACCTAGTGCTGTGGTTGCCAAGGACCACCAGGTGGACTTTTGGTAAGACATGGCATCATGTGGTAGTCTTCTGGAGGGGGCTCGGAAGGGGAGAGGGGGCAGGGCTAGAGAGTAAAACACAGAAATACATGCATGTTCACGCCAACCCCCTTCCCTGGCCCTGCCGTAAACAAGAGAGAAAGACCCGGTGTCCTGCTTAACTCAAAGTCAGACGTCAGCCTAACCGGACGTTACCTTTTAGTAAAAAGGATTCCTGGCTTTATATATTAATGAGTGGATATTACTCTCTGCTCTCTGACAGTTAGTGTAAGACAGGAAAAAAGTCTGGTTCACTCAGAAGTAACGTGCATGGGGCTCCACTGAAGCAGGAAGTGTGAATAGGGGTTTGGAGTTCAGTGGCTACTGGGTGCTTCTGGAGAGAGTGGGGAGCCTCAGGCCAGACCACCCTACCCGGACGCCAGCGCTCAAAACACACTCGCAAGTCACAGGATACGATTTGAAAGCAGCCTCCTGAAATTCCCACGTACTGCCTTGGGTTAAAACTGGTTAAAACAGTGATTCCAGCCTTTTTTAGTCTCTGTTACTTAACAAGTATTTACCTCGTGCCTGCTCTATGCTATGCAGTACTACAGGCACTTGGAATCAGTGGTGAAGAAGGGCCAGGGGCCTTTCCTTTTGTGGGACGGTGATGAACAGTAATCACGCAAACAAGATAAACTCGGGGTGGTAAACGCTCTGAGGGTGACGACTCAGGGAAAACAGGGGGCCGGGAGTCGGGGCAGGAAAGGAGGAAGCACTCGAGTGTGTCCAGATCACGAGAAGGAGCTGACCACGGGGCTGCTGGGGAAGGGAAGGCCATAAGGAAGGCCATCTGGGGAAGGAGGTTGGAGCAATAGACAAGGAGGAGTCTGACCACGTATGACCTATGGGCCAGGTTAGCGTCTGGATTTTATTCTAATATGAAAGGAGACTAACAGAGGGTTTGAAACACAGTGGTGACGTGATCTGGTTTACATTTTTAAAACGTACGTTTGGGAATTGACTGGAGTCAGGTGGGGAGAAAGGGCCAGAAGCAGGGAAACCATGTAGGAGCTAATGTAGTGGGTAGAGACCAGGTCAAGAGGTGATGGTTGGAAATATAACTGATAGATTGTCTGTGGTGGATGAGGAGACAAGAGTGACTCCTAGGTTTTGATCCGGAAACACTGGGCGAATGGGTGCTGTTTGCTGAAATGGTGAGTCCTGGAAAAGCAGCAGGTTAGCTGTGTAAATTAGGTGTTCTCCTCTGGACCCGTTCAACTTGAGATGACATCCAGGTAGCAATGTCAAGTAGACAGATGAACATAGGAGTCTGAAGTTGGAGAGCCTGGGGCTAGATTGATTGGGGAGTTACAGGTTGCAAGGACTTCTGACACCAACCACCTGGGATTAGGCCAGACTTCACAGGTGAGGCACCTCGTTCTCCACGTGACTGCTCTCATCTTACACAGCAGCTGCAAGTTCGAGGGTCCCCAGACCACCCGCACTTCTGACCAGCTGGCTGCAAATTCAGGGGTCTCCATTAACGCCTCAGGTGCAGTAATTCCCTAGAACAACTCACAGAACTCAGGAAAGTGCTATACTTACAATTAGTTTTATTAGAGCAAGAGGATGGATTCAAATCAGAACCAGCTGAAAGGGGAGATCCGCAGGACCAGGTCTGGGAGGGTCCTAAGCATGAAGCTTCTGTTGTCTACTCCCTGTGGAGTCGGGAGTGTCCTGCTCCCCACACAGCGATGAGTGACAGTACTGCCTACCAGAGAACCGCACTGGAGCCTCTGTGTCCAGAGTGTTTACTGGGATTTCTTTACATACGTACAATTGATTGAATATTCAAACTGCTTTAAAGAATGAAGACATTTATCCTCTTACGTAACTAAGAGGTAGTCCAGTTCTAGCCTTGGTTGGCTCAAGGATGCAGCTATATTATCAAGGACCCAGGTTCTTTCCAACTGCTTGTTCGCTCATCCTTGGTGTGGATGGAGCAAGTTGGCCACAGCTGTTCCAAGTATCACCTCCAGGCCCAGAGGGAAAGGAGAGGCCGTCTTTTTGCCTGCACTGTCTCCAAGGAGTGAGGATGCTTTCCCAGAAGCCTCCCAGCAAACACATCTCATCAGCCAGAACAAGGTCCCGTGCTTGTATCTGAATCAGTTACTGGCCAGTGAGTTCTAGAGTGAAAGTCCTCATGTTAGAGGTGGGAGGAGATGGTGTGACGTAATCCCCATGGAGAGTGGAAAACTGGGGCATGCTGAGTCATGGGGTAGGATGCCAGGGTTTGAGGTGTGTGATCTTCTCCAGCAGCCTTCAGCTACTTGAGTGCTGTCACTGCATTGGGGTCCCCCAGGCAAGCCCAACAGAGGAGAGAGGGGCAGAGGGACCACAGGAGCTAAGCTGGGTCAGGAAGGGAGAACAGAGGCGGGGGGCGGGGCGGAGCAGGGAGGCAGTTGACAGAAGTGGTCTGGTGCTCACTCCGAGTTTGAAGAATGATCAGAGTAGGATTAGGATTGTTTGGGGTTGGGTTTCCTGGGAAACAGTCCCTGAGATGGAGGTTTACGTACACGTGGTTTCCTTGGGGGTCCTCTTGGGAATAACACCCACGAAGGAGGGAGAGTAGCCAATCGGGTAGAGGGAGAAGCAAGGCCCACAGTGCAGCTGTGACAGAGGCCACAGCCAAACCTGCAGGATTGACGGCATGACATCCTGGATTGAGGCTAGGAGAGTTACAGTGGCCCCTGCCCCTGGCCAGTGTCCTATGGAAATGGTTCTTTGCCTGGTCAGTGTTGGTTGGGATAGAGGGGGGCAGGCTGGGCCCAGTCTGTCTAGGAGTGTCACATAAGGAACACATGTCATGGGGAGGGGGCTCCTGCAGGAAGAAAGGACTGTGAACTGGGGATCGGGGAGGTGATGGAGGGTGAAGGAAAGAGAAGACTCCTGAATACAGTCAGCAAACCCAGTAGTGCCTTGGAAGTCGGAGTCCTGGGCCTCAGATCGCTGCTCCGATGCCCAGAGCCTGGGCTTTGTGCCCCACTGCCCCCAAGGTCGTGTGGAACCATGAACCCTGGAGACTCGGGGGTGCAGGAAAGGGCACCATTGCAGGAGCGAGACAGGCGCTTCCTGGGGAGGCTGGCTGGGCAGCCACTTCCACACGAGGATGAGGAGAGCGCCAGTCACGTGTGGTCCGCGGCCAGGTGGGGTCAGGCGCCAGGGTGGGACTCATATCAACCCAGCTGACCCCGCCGCAGTACAAGGCCGAAGGCTGCCTGCTTAGTGGAGACATAACTGCAAATCGCAGGGTGGTTATGCGCCCGGCCCCCTGCATTCCCCTCCTGTAGGCCTTCAGACGGGCTTTTCACCTGGGAGAGGTTCTGGCAGACTCTCTCCCTCCAGTCGAGAGATTCTCCGTAGGTAAATTAGCACTGAACACCAGAATACAATTAAGTCTTATTATTTCCAGGCGATTCCGCCTTCCAAGGGGACTTCCGCAGAGCACCGCTCCTCTGCCCACCGGCTCCCGGCATCTGGGGGTGTTTCCTATCCTAACTGCGTGCCACCTGCCTGACCCGCTTCAGGTGCTCTCCAGCTGGTGGCTCTGTGCAGCTCCGAGGGTTGGGGAACCCTCGAGCACAGGGAACTTGATCATTTGCCTTGTTCAATCCCCTCATCCTTTAGAGAAGCTGAGGCCCGGCTAGCCTGTGACTCGCAGGAAGCCGCAGAGGAACTAGTTAAGGCCCGGGGCCCCCTTGCAGGGACGGCGTGAGTCCTGGACCGAGCAGTGTCAGCATGTCGCTTCTTCGTGTCTCCCCCCCAGGTGACAGCCTGCTGATGGTGAAGAACCCGCCCCCGGCCCCGCCGCAGCCCCCGCCCGCCCCGCAGAGCCTGCCCCCGCTGCCGGCGCCCCCCGAGGACGCGGGCGGCCCCCCGAGCCGCGGCGGGGGCGCGCTGCTGGACGACGGCTTCCCCGCGCTGCCTGGGGAGCGGGGCGCGGGCGGGGCGCAGGCGGACGGCCAGGCGGGCGGCGGCGGGGCAGCCGGGGGCGCGGGCGGGGGCCCAGGCGGGGGCGGCGGGGGCTGCGGCAGCTGCTGCCCGGGCGGCCTCCGCCGGAGCCTCCTCCTGCACGGCGCGCGCAGCAAGCCCTACTCGTGCCCGGAGTGCGGCAAGAGCTTCGGTGTGCGCAAAAGCCTCATCATCCACCACCGCAGCCACACCAAGGAGCGGCCGTACGAGTGCGCCGAGTGCGAGAAGAGCTTCAACTGCCACTCGGGCCTCATCCGCCACCAGATGACGCACCGTGGCGAGCGGCCCTACAAGTGCTCCGAGTGCGAGAAGACCTACAGCCGCAAGGAGCACCTGCAGAACCACCAGCGGCTGCACACGGGCGAGCGGCCCTTCCAGTGCGCGCTGTGCGGCAAGAGCTTCATCCGCAAGCAGAACCTGCTCAAGCACCAGCGCATCCACACCGGCGAGCGGCCCTACACGTGCGGCGAGTGCGGCAAGAGCTTCCGCTACAAGGAGTCGCTCAAGGACCACCTGCGCGTGCACAGCGGCGGCGGACCGGGCCTCGGGGCCCAGCGGCCCCTCCAGGCGCCGCCAGAGCGAGACTAGGGCTGGGCCGGGGGAGGGAAGGGCCCGGCGGCAGGAGCAGGGGGCGGGGGCGAGCCTGGGGGCGTCCTGAGGCCCCACCATCCGATCCTGCCCTTGGTTCTCGGGGCGCCTTCCCTCCCTCTACCCCGCCACCTGCTGGAAGTCGGGAACAGGAATTGCACTCCAGATGGGGTCCCCTGAGTGTGGGGCAGGGGTACCCTAGACCTGTCCGGCCTGAATGGACAGCCCAGCTCTTCTCATAGGGTGGACCAAGGGGGCCGGCGCAGGGAAGGTGCCGGAAGGACAGCGGGTAGGTCCCTCTTCCGGCACCCCCCCTCAGACACCTAGCGTGCCCATTGGGCCTCTGGGGTCACAGATTGTGATCAGGGGAAACCACCAGGGAGTCTCGGAACCCTTCTGAGATAAAGAAATAGGTCCTAAAGTTAAGAGACCCTAAAAAGGAAGCGAAGGTGTCCTGGTGAGAGGAGGGACGTGCTAAGGGATGGATCTCCGTGATGACAACACTGCCTCGCGTTTGAATAGCGCTTTATACTTTTTTAAACACGTTTTCTATCCGTTATCTATTTTCACCCTTAGCCTATCTCTCTGAGGTACGTGGGGTAGGATTTTCCTGACTTGATAGCTGAGGAAAGTGAGACACAGGTGAGATGGTTTGCCCGAGATCACACAGAAGAGAGTGGCAGGGCTGGGACCAGAGCCCTGCCCCCAGCGCAGTGTCCCCACCACACACACTGCCTACCTCTGGCATGTGAGAGACCTCTCTGGCCTGGTCTCCTCTCTCTTTCCCCTGACCCACCAAAAATAATCAGAAGCAACAGGGGCCAACTCATGGGGTTACTGGGAATGGGGAATAGATTGACTAGAAAATGCCCGGGGTTGTGCTTCCAGAAGGTTCTTCCTGTGTGGGCACTGCTGGGCGGGAGGGAGGGCTGCCGGCCCCCAGCCTGTCCCTCCCACCTCCAGTCCCTCTACCTGGTGCAGCAGCATCTTTCCACTGCACAGCAGTGACCTGGCCCTCCAGAGGCAGCTAGCACCCTGGCTCAGACCTCATCTTGATGATTTATTCGTTTCCCAGGGCACAGGGGTGAGGGAGAGGCTCTTGCTGCAAGAGCAGCTATCAAGGAAGTGAGTCTCTTCCCAGGAGGGCCAGGGCCAGTAGGTGCTAGTGTCTGAGAGCCTCAGTCTCTCTCCTGCCCTGAGCCTCCCAACTGGTGCTGTCTGTTAACCGACCATGCTCGTGGACATGGACACAGACCCTCCTCTGCTCCAGACCCTGCAGGCGCCTCGGGAGGCGCCCAGAGGACTCCCCGTGTCAGTACATCTGCTCTGTGGTCCTGATGGGCCACAGCCTCCCTATCTGCGTCTTGCATGGCCAGGCACTGGGGTGGGGTGGCACGCCCCAGGACCCTTGTTTGTGTCAAGAATGACTTCCGCTCCTGCCATCGATCCCATTTCTCTCCCAGCTGGGGAGCACGTGTGTGAGCGCTCTGCTTCTGCCCTTCCCCTCATCTGTGCCGCTCTGCTTTCCTCAGACCCCTTTTTGCCGTGCAAAGGGAATTCTTGAAATTAAATAAAAGGTGTCCAGATTGCAGACTGCATGTTCACAAGGCCGGAGGGCTCTCCAGCGTGGCTTCGTACAGTAAACCCTCAATGAACTGGAATCCAGCTAACTGAGATTTTTCCCCCCTTTATTCTGCTTTTTGAAGGAGGCAAATCTTAAGAAAATGAGAAGTTAAATATAGACAAGCTCAATGGAGTTCTGTTGGAGCAGAAGGGGACCCTCTAGTCCATTGTACTGGTTGGGAGGCAGCAGTAGTCTGCTTTTCAAAAGCACGTGGAGAAAATCAACATTTTCATAACCTAAATCATGGGAAGTAAGGCCAACAGGTTTTTTTGTTTGTTTGTTGCTTCTTTGGGCTGTTAAGAGTATGAAGGAGGGGGAGAAATCCCTACTGAGACATGGGTTTGAAACATTTGAGCCCATAGCTCGAGTCTGTCCCTTTATTTTACCTTTGAGGAGCTGATTCCCAAAGAGGTTTAGTGACGGATGAGTGAGAGAGCCAAGGCCAAGTTTCTGGTTTCTCGCGTCCTAGTCTGGTGGACCCCACGCACCAAGTGCCCCTCGGTTATGCCGCAAGTCAACCCAGCCTCCAGCACCAGCCCCTGGGGGAGTCCTAGAGTGAGCTCTAACGCCCCCCCCCCGGAGCTGAGCAAAGGTGGTGACACTCAGTGTGGACCTCCCCCAGGCAGCGAGGATCCTCAGCGTGGACCCTGCAGTCCACTTACCGAAGCAGGACGGCGGTCCTACTTTGGGGGTGGATTTTTATTTTCCTCCCGATAATGTGTTAATTAAAAGTATTTTAATTAAAAGATTAATGCATGCAGTAAAAATCGGTTTAAAAAATAATGAAGAGTAAAACTCTTTCCTACCAGATTCCTGTTGAGAGGCATCCGCTGCTGAGAGCTTATATGTCCTTTAGACCTGGAGGAGCCGGGGCTTAAAGGATGCATTGAATGCAGCAGGGGAAGGAGGGAGAGGCAAAGTGGGATGAGGATGGAACATGTCGGGGAGGCAGGAACTGGGGAAGTAAGGCCGGAGACTGGCCTGGCTAGAGCCGGGGTGTATGAAGTTGTAGGTGATGTAGATGTAAGGTGAGTCGTGACCGGGCCACGGAGGGCCTTCAGTGCCAAGACTCTTCCACAGACGGGCTGCCAGTTAGCCTGCGATCCGCTGTGCCACAGACACCCTCATCCCCCCGCTTAGAACTCCTTAGAAACAGTGCATAGCTTCCTCAGAGAGGAAGTCTTGAGACGGCAGGTTCAAGCTAGATGCCACTGAAAATGAAGAGCCACAGGTGGACAAAGTTATCTCACCATCAAGGCTTTGGGCGCTATAACTGGCTCTCTGATCTCTGGCCCCGGAATATTGGGTGATGGCAGAGGGTAAAGGAAAAATGAGTAAACACACCAGGCGCAAGATGAACCAGCCTGTGTCCGTGTTTTACAGTGTTGGCCCATCGGTTTGTTACTGTTAGAAAAACATGTAACAGCATTTTATCATCCTGGGACCCTAATAGTTTGGGGGAGGCCATGGCCGTCATTCCATCCAACACTGACTCGCTAGGGAGCCGTCATGGAGGGACATCTCTAAAATGGTTATTCTTGAGAAGAGGGGCCCTGGATATAAGAATCTTACATCCCCCTACCCCGTCCAGCGAGGTTCCCGTAGGTCTATAAATCTAGTGAGATGCTGGCAGTGTGTGCTAAAGGCTGAGAACCTCTGCTCAAACCTCCTTAGACATATTTTAAACCCATATCATTCGTCAGCATTCTAATCGCTATAGGCTTACTATCTCCTATTATAAAAGAAGACTCCCATTTAAGAGTACGGGGAGGGACTTCCCTGGTGGCGCAGTGGTTAAGAATCCACCTGCCAATGCAGGGGACAGGGGGTCGAGCCTTGGTCCGGAAAGATCCCACCTGCCGCGGAGCAACTAAGCCCGTGCGCCACAATTACTGAGCCTCGGCTCTAGAGCCCGCGAGCCACAACTACTGAGCCTGCGCCTTAGAGCCCACGAGCCACAACTACTGAGCCTGTGTGCTCCTAGAGCCCGTGCTCCACAACAAGAGAAACCACTACAATGAGAAGCCCGCGCACCTCAACGAAGAGTAGACCCCGCTCGCCGCAACTAGAGAAAGCCCACGCGCAGCATCAAAGACCAAACACAGCCAAAATAAATAAATTATTTAAAAAAATTTTTTTTTAAACAGTCGGGAGAGAGCCTATATCCAGTCTTAGAAGCGTAAGCCAGCGTTGTTTACCCGGATTCCCCACACCTTCCGTCCCAATGGGATCGCTATCCTTTAATGGTAAAGGGGCTTGAGTCCCCAGCACATAGTGTCAAAACCAGCAGCCCTGCCCCCCATCTCAAGGATCTGGGCGTGAGGAGAGGTTTGTTTCCCTTAGTTACTGCGCGCTTTCTGGATTCCCCAATTCACATATATCTTCCTTCACACTGCCGGTCTTGCCTGTCAGCTCTGCGTTAACCCAGACGGTGGAGCTCTGTGCCCTTCCTTTGCCTTTCCCAGGTAAGACACTTAACGCGTAGTAGACTTTTATAGTTTGAAGTTCATAGAGAGGGTCTCATCTCAGCCTAGCGCAGGACCTTGCCAACCTCTGATGAGTAGCTCCCCTTCCCCTTCTCCGGTCCCTCACTCCCCAGGGAAACCCCCCAATCCCAATTTACTCTGGAGAGCAATTTAGTTTTATCTTTGCCCACCTTCTGCCTTCCAAGCCCTGCCCAGGAGCCTATTTTCCCACGATTAAAATGGCCAATAAAACTCTTTTGCTAAACAAAACACTTTTCTCTCCCTAAAAGAAACTCTGCACTAGTTTTTTTTTTTTTTCTTTCTTTCTTTTTAAATCCTGTTTCTTGTTTGTTTGTTTGGGTTTTTTTGGCCGCGCTGTGTGGCGTGTGGGATCCTAGCTCGCAGACCAGGGATCGAACCCACGCCCCCTGCAGTGGAAGCGCCGAGTCTTAACCACTGGACCACCAGGAAATTCCCATCTGCACAAGTCTGGTACATTCAAAATGGGTAAAAGGATGTGCAGTAAAAAAATCTCCTTGTCACCCAGACACCCAGTTCCCCTACCTGAGGCTGACTGGCCAACCACGAAGAAAGGGGAAGTTTCTGGAAGGAACCTGGAATCATTCACAGACTCAAAGGAACATTTGAATAACCAATCCTGGACAGAGACAAAAATGTGTCATCTCTGCTCCTTTCTGTGTGTTGGGATCATTCTTTCAAATTAACTTACTCCCAAAAAAACGGGGAACAAGACTATTCCTGACTCACATCTACAGCTTCACCAGACAGAAAATTAACCTGTTCCCTCAGCTCCAATAGAAGAATCCAAGGGAAGAGCTTAAGTCATATGCCCGCCACGGGCTCAGCTACTGTGGCCAGGAGGCTGCCGTGCTATGATTGGGCTGGCTTGAGTCAGATGGCTGCTTTTCAGTCATTGTGGCCAGGCTGGAATTGTCACAGCACAAGATGGCAGCATCTGTTTGAGTTACACGGCTAGAGCCCAGAAAGAGCCATCCCCAAAGGGAAGGAGGTATATATATGCCCAGAGGAAGGGAGAAGTGCTAGGCTGACAAGGTTAACAGGTACCTACTACATCCGTATATACAGTGGGGTTCGGGGGTCAGCTTGAGCCAAGGAGTGTTCATTCTGGGGTTCTCACTGACCCAGAAGCTGAGTGGAATATGCTCCCCAGGGGCTTATTGATGGGAGAGGAGCACAAAAGACATGGTCCCAGACATCTAGAGACTTGCAGGGTAGTAAGGGGAACAGACTAGAAAGGGTCTCAAAGCTGTGGTCTATAAACGTTCCTGAGTTAAAAAAAAATGTTTGGGCATACATATATGTACATAAATGTGTTAATATGTATGCTATAAATCATATGCTAGAAAATTAAAGGGACGAGATAAATATTTGACAGCATTATTAAACTTTATATTATTTGTGATTCAAAGAATACTTTTTTCTGTCACTGAAAAGGAGAGTTCGGGTAAGATGATGTCTAAGCTTGCTCTCAGCTCTGCATGTTACGTTCATAGTGTACAGATGTGGAGATGACAGGATACAAGTACTAAGAGTATATTTCCTTCATTCCTCTAATACCACTGCCACCAATGGGAATAACTGTGAACTGCATTTAAGTTTATTTAAAGGCATGTGTCAAGATCTGAGTGTCATTGGCAAAGGACAAGTGGGTGGCATCTAAGAGATGCAACAAGGTGACATTTATCTTGGTGAATTCATTGCAGTTCAAGGCTTGGACCTTGCCAAAGCTAAACCAAAGCCAAATGAGAAATTGCTTGTTACCGAGCGCTTGCTCTGTGTTAGGCATTCAGCTGCACAAGCACCTTACTTCCATCTGTTATCTTGCAATGAGTAATAGGGATCGGAAGTGCTTCTTGAGCTCCTAACCTGTGACAGGCACTGTTCTAAGCACTTGATTTGAACTAACTCATGTAATCTGCACAATAACTCTATGAGATACGTGCTACTATTATCCCTCACTAATAATGAGGTCATGGAGGTGCTGGTAAGTTCATGACTTGCCCAAGGTCCACATCTAGTAAGTGGCAGCGCTGGGCTAGGGACTCAGACGCTCTCACTCCTCATCCCACTTTCTAATCACTGCACCATCTCTGCAAGCCCGTGAGGCTGCAAACCAGCACCTGGTGCTACCTCCCTTGCACATTGGGAATTTGATCTAAATATTTTCCCAGAGTTCCAGGCAGGGATGCTAAATCATGCTGACTCTCAGAGACTGACAGATAAGGCAGAGAATCAGTTTAATAATTTCCAGGGGTGGTCTGGACATTTGCATCCGTCTGACCTGCATGTTGTCTCCCAGAAGCTACACGGGAACCTGCATCATCAGAAGTTTGCCTGGTGGACATAGAAACAGAATAGAGAGTGTGAGTTCTATAACTGAACCGTTTAATCCTTTGTCCTGATATGTCTGCCTCCACAATCATGATATTTTTCTTTTCTGTATCTGACAGTAAGTTTTTGTTGGCCTGAGACATATCTCCAAGGCTGACTAATTTTCTCAGCCTGTCCCATTTTTTCTTTAGGTGTATTAATGATTCAACCAATCCCCTGTCAGTCTGGTTGCCCTGGACATCATGCCTTCTCTTGGGGCTGACTTTTCCTATCCTTATCTTCTGATTCACCATTCAATCATCCAAAAATATTCATGAGCATTTCTGTGTGCAAGAAATGGAGGATAACAGTGGAGATATTTTAGTGAAACATAATTACGATGCAAACTAATGAAAAAAATGAGGCTATTTCAGATAGTGATAAATGCTATGAAAAATTTCGGGCAGGATAACAGGATTGAGTGTTGGGATGGAGGAGGGTGTTGCGCTGTAGACAGGGTGGACAGGGAATGTCTGTCGGAGGAGGTAAGGTCTGAACTGAGCCCTGCACACTAAGAAGGAGCCAGTCACGTGAACATACTTTCCTGCTGATCTTAAGAGTTTAGCTCTCAGGGGAATTGCTTCATGCCTATCATTCGAAGTGGAAATTCATCGCCTGTCTCTATAGAGAAAATGTGGCACAAATTACATAATTACGTTGCATTAGTGTTGTGTGTTGCGTACTCAAATGGTAAGATAACCATGCTTTTCAATCCAAAACGCAGAATGCATGGTTTAACGTGTAGCGTGTGGGCTGGGTATGAAATCAGGGCTATCTTGGATTTTCCAAGGCATGATTACTATCATTGATAAGCTTCAGGGGGTTGGCCTGGGCACCTAACCCACTGCTGATATGAGAAGTGTATTTCTAGTTTCTAAAAAGTGAAATAACAGGTGTACTTTTGGAATAAAACTGCTTGCCATTTGGGACCGTATCTCTTTTCCCCAACCAGATTACACGTTCTTCCCTCAGAGCAAAGTCTGATTTTTATACTTTTTTGAATCCCTCAAAGCACCTACCAGAGTGCTGGGTACGTAGAAGACACAAAAAGGTCCATGGGTTTGCCTTAAATTCCGAACATGCACTTGACTGGGAAGCACCGAGTCCTTTTGTCCCTCTCGGGCTCGGAGTGCCGAGGTGCTGTTCACCCTCCTGCCGCATGGAGGCGCAAAGGGAATGCCGCGCGGTGAGGAGGAGCGGCTGGAGCCGGTATTGGCCCGGGAGGGCCGAACTCCCATAATGCACCTTGTATCAACACGGCGTTGCGGGCAGCTTCGAGGAGGTGCCGGGGGCGCCCAGCGGACCCGCACGCACCCCGAGGCGTATCAGGCGGGGCCCGGGTGTTGGGGGGCGACTGGCAGCCATGGCAGAGTCGGCGCCTGCTCGGGTAAGAGTCCTCCTGGCGCGGACCCGAGGGCGCGTTCGGGACGGCTGAGCCCCGGCCGGGGCGGGGCTTCGAGGTGCGGGGCTGGGCGGCCGTCGTCCGCAGCTGGCGTGGGTCAACGCCGACCTCTCCGCTCAACCCCAGAGTTCTGCCCTCCCCCTGTCGGTTTCCTCCGCGTCGGGCCACAGCCCCAGTGCCACGCGCCTTCGCCGAGAAACTTCTCGGAGGTTTGTTTCATGTTCTTGGATTTGCTACCGTCCCTACACGTTTTCGTCCCGCCCTAAGAGAGCCCGTTTCCAGGCTGGCGAGGGGGCGCGGATTGGAAACCTTGGGTCCCCGTCACTGCCAGTGAACTTGCCCGGTGCTTCGGGGACCCCAGGACTCTGCCTCTCTGCGACCAGCTCGTTCTCGGGCTGATGGGTTTCCCTCGTTTCTTCTGCCGTGCTCTCCTGCTACAGACTCTGCCCTGGGTTGCAGCCGCAGGTTGAAGTCAGGCTGGGCTTCCTCTCCTTGGGACAGGTGTTATCTCACTGTGTAGTTGTTGGCTTTTGTCTGTGAAGCTGTCGATCTCTTTCCCTCTCCCCCTTCCCCAGATGTCCCCATTCAGGGAATGGCAAGACGTGGAGCTTGGGCACGGTGTCGGGAAACTAGGTATCAGCCGTAACTCAGCTCTCAGCTATCCACTTTAGTGATTTTAGGCAACTTTGTTCACTTGAAGCCTCCTTTTCCTTAGCTGTAAGTTGAGAGTGTTGGACTAGTTACTAGACGATCTCTAAGGTTTCTGGCAGCTCTGACACTCTCATATTATTACAAAGTGGTGGTTATTTTAATGATACAGGATGATTTGTTATAGGAAGGGTAGATGGAGTTTAGTTGGGTTTTAGTGCAGCATTTCTCGATCTAGAAACACTTTCAAAATCGTGTGAGACCTTTGTGAAGATAGAGGGCTAAGGAGATCCTGTAGTGAAAACTTGACCATGAGCTGGGTGCATTGTATTTGGTTCTTGTAGGAAGTGGGTAAGAACTAAGAGGGGAAGGATTGGAAGACTTAAAGAACACAGTGTTTGCTTTCAACAAATTATGGAAACAAGACACAGATGTTCATGATAATCACAATATTTACCTCGTTTTGATTCCTTTAAGTTAAGGTGATCCAGTCAAAGACTTGCCTTTTCCCCAAGATCAAATTGTAGTACTAAAGTCGGGCAGGAGGACAAGTTACTAATTTCCAGAGTACTTCTTGACTGGTCAGCGCCGTTACCTACATGTCTACAACAGACCTTGTTAAAAAGAAGTCTTGGGTTTCCCAGGTGCCGCAGTGGTTGAGGGTTCGCCTGCCGATGCAGCAGACGTGGGTTCGTGCCCCGGTCTGGGAAGATCCCATATGCCGCGGAGCGGCTGGGCCCGTGAGCCATGGCCAATGAGCCTGCGCATCCGGAGCCTGTGCTCCGCAACGGGAGAGGCCACAACAGTGAGAAGCCTGCGTACCGCAAAAAAAAAAAAAAAAAAAAAAAAAGAAGAAGTCTTAAAGATCCTCCAAAATCCCCAACTGTCCTTTAAGTAATTCATGGGTCTGTCATTGCAGAACGTATTTAAATTGTCCTTGAGCATATTTCTTTTCTCATCTTGAGATGAAGATTCTGTACCTTTTATTTGACAGTATGGCCAAGTGGGTGCCCTGATGAAAACAACTAAAAATGCTGAGGGGGAAAAACAAATATATTTGAAATGTAGCTAGTAAAGAATACGTGGAGGGGCTTCCCTGGTGGCGCAGTGGTTAAGAATCCGCCTGCCAATGCGGGGGACCCGGGTTCAATACCTGGTCTGGGAAGATCCCACATGCCAGGGAGCAACTAAGCCCGTGCACCACAACTACTGAGCCTGCGTTCTAGAGCCTGCATGCCACAGCTACTGAGCCCAAGTGACGCAACTACTGAGGCCCATGTACCTGGAGCCTGTGTCTGCAACAGGAGAAGCCACTGCAATGAGAAGCCCGTGCACCGCAATGCAGAGTAGCCCCCGCTCACTGCAACTAGAGAAAGGCTACACGCAGCAACGAAGACCCAACACAGCCAAAAATAAATAAATAAAATAAATTAAAAAAAATAAAGAATAAGTGGAGCCCAAAGACTAAGTGGAAAATGGAGTGCTTAAGAGGTAAGCAGAGTTCTGAAGCCAACTTTGAGGGCATTGGCTGAACATTCATCTGTAGTGTTTATGACCTCAAGGGGCCTGGAAAATAGAAGACAAAACTCAGAGCCTACGGTGGGGAGTCTAAGATGCCTCCTACTCCAGTCTCATATAACTGAGACTTCAAAGGGCAACGTTCAGTGTGAACTGGAAGTAAGCTCTTACCCCCAAGGAGTGATTGCAAAGAAAATCATGTCAAACCTTGGTGCTGGGAGATGGGTGCAAGGTGCCCCTTGAAAATTCATGTTGACTCTCAAGTGGGTTTATTGCCTGAATTCACACGACCTTGGTGTCTGGGAAACCTTAAGCCAAGAATTTAGTTTAAAGTAGAGCCTCCAGCCGTCTATAAGAAATAAACACAGATCTCCAGAGGAGTCTACACTTAACTCAGACTTCAGATAATTCTCAGATAAAATGCCAAGAAAAATGAATTCACAATAAAAAGTTATCCAAAAAGCGATGAAAAACTATGAGAAAAAGCCAGTAAAATTAATGGGCAACAAAATTAGACCTTCAGAGATTTCAGATATTGCAATTCCAGAAGAAAAACATATTGGAATTCCAGTAGGAAACACACACACACACGCGCGCGCACACACACATGCACACACACAATCTGCACTGGAGGACATATTTGATGAATATCTAGTGGCTGAGGATATTGTAGGACTGATGCAAATACTAATACTTAGAAGTCCCATAGATCCCAATCAGGATAAACATAAAGAAATCTCTACCTAGACACGTAATAGTGAAAGTACAGAATACAAGGCAGAGAGAATTCTTAAAAGCAGCCAAACAAAAAAGATTAACTTCAAATGAACCATTGTAAGGCTGATGAGGTTCAGCTTCTCAGCAACAGTGGAAGCCAGCCAACAGTAGAATGGTTTCATCAAAGGGCTAAAAGAAAATAACTATGTAATCCCATATTTTAAAACTATGCAAAAGTACCTTTCAAAAAAAAAAGGTAAAATAAAATATTTTCAGACAAATTAAAACTGACAATTTGTTACCAATATACTTTTTTTTTTCATTTTAACATCTTTATTGGAGTATAATTGCTTTACAATGGTATGTTAGTTTCAGCTTCACAACAAAATGAATCAGTTATATATATACATATGTTCCCATATCTCTTCCCGCTTGCGTCTCCCTCACCAATATACTCTTATTAAAGGAAGTTCTAAAGGATATACTTCAGGTACAAGGAAAATTATCTTAAGTGGAAAGTGAAAGTGTAAGAAAGTATGATGATCCATTAAAATGGGTAAATCTAAACAACTATTGACTGAATAAAACAGTAATAATCTCTTGTGGGTTAAAACCAAAGGCAGAATTAAAATACATGGCAGCATTGATGTAAACGTTAGGAAGAGATGATCAGAATTCAGATATTTAAAGGTCTTTGTAAGTAATTTCTAGGATGGTTGCTAAAAGACTAGAAATTGGCTGTATAACTTACAATTTAAAAGGGGGGATAATAGAATAAGAAAAAATTATCTAAAAGAAGGCAAGAAAGAAGATGGGATAAATAGCACAAAAAAGGTAAAAATAAATAAAAATAGGTCAACAATTACAGTAAATGTAAATGGACTAAATGTTCTAGTTAAAAGGCAAAGATTGATAGGATTGGTTAAAGTTCAGCAAATGGCTTATAAGAGATACAACTGAAAGATAAAGCTATAGAAATGGTTGAATATAACAGGATATGAAAACATGTATCAGGCTAATACTAATCAAAAGAAAAATGGCTTAACTGTATTAATATTGCTAGAGATAGACGGCTACTACTACTTTTATAATAGTAAAAGACTCAATTTACTAGGCTGATAGGACATTTCTAATCTTATGTGCACCTAATTATACTGTCTCAAAATATATAAAACAAAAATTGATAGAACTACAAGGAAAATCCATTATCATAGTAGAAATTTTAACACAACCTTAGTATTTTATCAAGCAGAGAAAAACTAGTAAGGGTGTAGTGCATTCAACAGAACTTTCTGAGATGATGGAAATATTCTCTCTGTCCTGTTCAATGTAGTAGCTACAAAGTACATGTGGCTATTTGAGCACTTGCAATGTGGCTCAATAGCTGAGGAACTGAATTTTTAATTTAATTTTAATTAATTTAAATTTAAGCATCCACATGTTTCTAGTGGCTGTTATATTGGACAGCACAGATATAGAGGATAATACTAATTTTTTTATCCACATATCAATATATAATTTCAACGTTCAGAGAGATTAGTGAAAAAAGAGAGAAGGCAAAAATACCCCATTAGAAATGAAAGTGTGTTCTGGTGGCTGATGCTGACTGTAGACCAGGACCTTAGGTAGGGTTGTTGAACAGAACATCACCATCACCACCACCAACATCCCTCTCCATGTGGCTTGGGATTCTTCAGGCGATTCCAGCACCTACATGCCTATGATTTGCTCTGCTTGACATGGAGTGGGGCAGACACAAACTGTCCCTGACAAACCCTCCTTTAATTGCAGATTCGTGAACAAAATAGATGTTGTTGTCTTAAGCCACAAAATTTGGGATTATTTATGATATAGCAATTGATGATTGGAACAGATACCTATGGAATATATTTAAATACCAAAAGGTGTTAAAAAATACCTTACAAAAGGAGTATATACTGTGTGTGTGAATTGAAACATTTTATCCTAAAGATGTCACTTCTCAAATTTATCTATGGACTTGATGCAGTGCCAAACAAAATCTCTAAAGATATTTTTATGAAACCTTTCGAGCTTGTAAACTATCAACAGGCCAAAATTAGTCAAGATACTCCTGTAAAATAAGGAGGTGGGACTTGTATCAATAATTATCAAAAAGCTGTGGTCATTAAGATGGTAATTTTGGTAAAGCAGTAGAAAAATTGACCCATAGAACAGAACAGAGATGCCAGAAACAGACTGACTGTATGTATGAAAACTTGATTTATGACAGAGATAGCATTAAAAATTAGTGGGTAGGGCTTCCCTGGTGGCGCAGTGGTTGAGAGTCCGCCTGCCAATGCAGGGGACACGGGTTCGTGCCCCGGTCCGGGAAGATCCCACATGCCGCGGAGCAGCTGGGCCCGTGAGCCATGGCTGCTGAGCCTGTGCGTCCGGAGCCTGTGCTCCGCAACGGGAGAGGCCACAACAGTGAGAGGCCCGCGTACCGCAAAAAAAAAAAAAAAAAAAAATTAGTGGGTAAATGATGGATTTTTCATTATATAGTATTAGATCTATTTATTGACTTTCATATGAAAATCAAAGCTTGCACTGTACACAAATACTGTCTCAGTTCTAGTTGAGATAAATGCTTAAATGTGAAAGTCAAAACTATCAAGTGTTTAGAAGACAGTATTGTGGGATATAGATTTTTTTTTTTACACCTGACACAAAAGTTCAAACCACAAAAGAATTAATACTGATAAAACTCAACTACGTTAAAACTAAGGACTTTTAATCAAATGATAATAAAGAGAATTTTAAAATGAGGCACAAATAAGGGAAGTTATTTGTAACACATATGACTGATAAAGATTAGTATACAGAATTTACAGAGAAATTGTATGAGACAACCTCATAGATCCTATGAGAAGTCAGATAACCCAAAAGATAAATGGATTAAAGATTTCAGTCAGAGGAAGTTTGAATGGCCAATAAACATAAAAAAGATGCTTATCCCTTGTTAAAAATCAAGGAAAATGCAGGTTAAAACCATGATGAGGTATCATTTCAGATCTACTAGAGGGATGCAAATTTTAGTTTGACAGTAACAAATGTTGATGAAGCTGTGGAACAGCCAGAATACTTACAGACTTCTGACAAGAATGAAATTGGTATGACTGCTTTGGAAAACATTTGACATTATCTGCTTAAGTTCAGGATGTGTATATACCCTATGAGCCAACAATTCCCCTCCTAGGACTATACCCTTGGGAAACTTGCCCATGTCCACTAGAAGCCAGACACAATTCTATTTATCATAGCACTGCTTGTAATGACAGAGATGGGGAAACATCAATAGTGGAATAGAAAAATAAACTGTGGTATAGTCACACGATGGAATATTATACAGCAATGAAAATGAATTAATTAAAGCCACCTGCAACAACAAGCTATTCCCAGGAGTTGTAGAAGAGTGACTTGTTCATATAAAATCCTAAAACATGCAAAATTTAAAGAATATATATTTTTTGGAAACAAACGTAAAAAAAAACAAACATGAAAAAGGGCAGTTAATAGTAAAAACCAAATTTGGGATAGTAGTTACTTCAGAGAGTTGCACAAAGGACTGTAAAGGTGATATATATAAAACACACACACACACACACACACACACACACACACACACACACACACACACACAGGCATACCTCATTGTATTGTGCTTTGCTTTATTGCACTTGGTAGATACTGTGTTTCTTACAAACTGAAGGTTTGTGGCAACTCTGTGTTGAGCAAGTCTGTCATCGACCATTTTTCCAACGTGTTTGCTCACTTTGTGTCTCTGTGTCACATTTTGGTAATTCTCAAAATATTTTGAACTTTTTCATTGTTTTTATATTTGTTATGGTGAACTTTGATGTTAATATTACAGAAAGAAGGCTCAGATGATGGTCAGCATTATTTACCTGAAAAAATTTAATTTTTTAATTAAGGTATATACTTTTTTTAGATGTAATGCCATTGCATTAGACTACAGAACAGTGTAAACATAACTTTTTCTATGTACTAGAAAACCAAAAAATTCATGTGACTTGCTTAATTGTGATACTTGCTTTAAGAACCCACAGTATTCTCCGAGGTATGCTGTGTGCATGTGTATATGTGTGTGTATATACATATATATTTAATTTTAATTAATTAATTTTTTAAACTGAGTGGTGGTTACATGGAGATTTGTTGTCACTACTTTATATATTTTATGTATTATGTAAATATTCTTTTTTAAACTATTCAGTAAGTCATGGTATCTCAGAAGTGACCTTAAATATCATCTAGTCCAGCTTAAGCAAGTATCACTTTAGAGCGTTATTTAATTGTTCAGTGTTTTACTCAAGCAGACTGTAGGTGTCTAAACAACAGGGGCTGTGTCTTGTACTTAATGGGTTTCAGACCATGGCTGCAGGCCCAATGTATGATACATGATCTGACACTATGATACAATATGCAAGCAGGACTGTCCCAGAAAATCTAGAAATACAGTTAGTGTAAGTATACTTTTAAAAAATTTCTCACTACCTTCAGGAATTTTCTTATATATGGAACTTAAGAAAAAAATTATGGAGGAATACGTGTTTATTGAAAAAGTCAAACAAGCAATAGTTTATAATCAAAGATTAAAATTCCTCTCTCTCATATCCTGAGACTGACTCATGTTAGTATAGTTTGGTGAATACCTTCCCAAACCTTTCTGTGTGTGGAAACATATACACGTATCTTTTCTCTTCTTTAGGAAAATGAAGTCAGAATGAATATGTTTCCCTAAAAGTTGACAGCCTATCAATGTATGATGAACAGTCTTCCAAACCATACATATAGATCTAACTCATTCTTTTTAACAGTTGTATAACATCATCTTTGGTCGTGCCATAATTTATTTAACCATCCTCTTATTAATAGACATCTAGAGGGAGTTCCCTTGTGGTCCAGTGGTTAGGACTTGGTGCTTTCACTGCCATGGCCCGAGTTTAATCCCTGGTTGGGGAACTAAGGTACCGCAAGCCACGCGGTGTGGCCAAAAAAAATATTAGACATCTAGATTATTTCCAAGTTTTGGCTATTCCAGAGAATGTTGCCAGTAATCATCTTTGTATGTATGTCACTAAACAGTAATGCCATTTATTTTTGAAGATTCCCATAGCGGTACTACTAGGTGAAAGGGTTTTTAATAACTTCCTGGATATTTTCTTTCCTCAAAGTTTGTAGTATTTTTCATTCCTTCCAGGAGTGTTATGGAAGTGCCAGTTTTACCACGTCATAGTCAGCTCTGAATGTTGTTTCTGCCCCTTTCTTTCATATTTCTCAACCTCGTGGGTGAAAAGTGGTTTCACTTGGTTGTATGTGCATTC
Source organism: Grampus griseus (assembly GCF_964374135.1). NCBI lineage: Eukaryota > Metazoa > Chordata > Mammalia > Artiodactyla > Delphinidae > Grampus > Grampus griseus. The sequence continues at coordinate 7,016,139 of NC_139003.1, read as the reverse complement.
ATGACTGCTAATGTGGCTGTCTTTTCATTGGCTTATTGACCACCTGCATTTCCACTTTCGCAAATTATTTATAGTTGCAGTTTTATCTTTGGGTTGTTTATCTTTCCTTTGCGCTTCATATCCTGTTTTCAGATATTCTCTCCCAGTTTGTTTTTAGACTTTGTTTATGGTATCTTTTATAATAGCTAATATTTTCTCCTTAACGTTCTGAGTGTTGCTTACTGAGATATAATTTACATACAGTAAAATTTACTCCTTCGGCATAACTGTAGTTAAGTGAGTTTTGAAAAACGTGTAGCCATCATATTACCAAGTTATAGAATATTGTCATCATCCCAGAAATTACCCCTAAGTAATTAATTTCCCCCAATCCCCGCCTCTGGCAACCACTGATCTCTGTTTTGTGTCTATAGTTTTCCCTTTTCCTCAGTGTCACGTAAATGGAATACAGTATGTAGCATTTTGTGTCTGGCTTCTTTCACGTAGCCTAGTGATTTTGGTATTTACCCATGTTGTTACAAGTCTCAATAATTTGTTCCTTTTCATTGCTGAGGAGTATTCTGATATACGATATGTCTTTCCTAGGGCTGCTGTAAAAAAATCCCACCAACTAGGTGGCTTAACCAAAAAATTTATTGTCTCACAGTTGCAGAGGCTAGAAGTCTGCAATCAGGGTGTCCACCGGGTTGGTTCCTTATGAGGACTGTGAGGGAGAGTCTGTTCCATGCCTCTCCCCCAGCTTCTGGTGGTGCCAGGTGTTTCCTTGGCTTGTTGCCGCATAACTCCAACCTCTGCCTCCACTTTCACGTGGTTGTCTTCTCCTTGTATGTGCCTTCACATTGTCTCTTCTCTCTCTGTGTGTTTGTCTCTGTCCGTATTCCTCCTTCTTTACTAGGACACCAGTCACATTGGATTAGAGCCCACTGTCATGACCTCATTTTAACCTGATTACTCGGTAAAGACTATCTCCAAGTAAAATCACATTGTGAGGTACTAGGGGTTAGGACGTCCACATACCTTTTTGGGGAGACACAATTGAACCCATAACATACGAATGGACACAGTTTGTTTGTTTATCCATTCACCAGTTGATGGACATTCAAATTGTTTCTGTCATGATAGATAATTTAAAACAAAAGAAAAGAGGAACCTTGGCTTGCCTGCTCTTTTTAGCCTTTGACTATGTGGAAGAGGAGAGATGTTATTTCTCTGCTCAGATCCCAACCCACCTTCCTGTTTGGAAAAAGTGCTAGAAAGCAACACAGTGCTGGCCACAGAAAGGAAAGAGGAGATTCCAAAAAACTAGAGACTTAGAGACTTAAAGTTAAAAGCAGAACATGTGATGAAATGAATTTACCCAGTAATCTAAGTTTTTTGTTTCATTTGTATTTTTCTTTTACATTAAACTTTTCTTTAAATCTTTTTTAAGGGGGATATTTAAGCTTTTGACTGTATGCTCAATAATGAACTGAGTTGGTTAACTGGAGTAGGTCATGGCCAAACTTAAGAGTTCAGTTCTGTGCCGGTTGGTTTCATCTTGTCCCCTCTTTCTCCAGACCATAAGCTCTGGCCCTAGCAGTTCTTTCAAAGATATTTCCTTTCAGTGCCTTGTTCTCAGTGTCCTCATTATGGTTAGAGAAGCAGCCTTGAATCAAGTGTATGCTGTTACACTTGAGAATATGAAGTTTCAGGGGTTTAGGACTGAAATGAACATGCAGTGAGACAGTGAGGGCAAGAGGCAGTTCAGGAAGACTTCCCAGGTGTTGGTTTTAGTAATTTTGAGGTTCAGCCACAGTGATTTTTCTACTATCTGGGACAGACCATAAAAATGTGAAGTCTAAGGACAATGTCCGAGGACTTAGTCAAGTCATTTAAGTAAATGTTTATGAAGGATTTAGTAGGTGTTTTCACTATACTAGTTGCTAGGGTGCAAAGATGAATGAGGTGAGTCTTGTAGGTCCTGCTAAGGAATTTTGTCTTGATTGTGGGGAGCCACTGAAAGGTTTTTAGCAGGGCTGACGTGATCAGCTACAAATCAAGAAGGAATGTGAAGTTGAGTGTGGATGTAAGTTACATCATTTATCATAGCAAAGTGTTAGAAATAGTCCAAAATATCAAGTAGAAAGAAATGGGCTTAAAAACTGAATACTGATGCAGGGAAGTCTTACGGAATATGCTGACAGTGAAACACAGGTAACAAAACATGTACAATATGATTGCAGTTTTGTTGAAAAAGAAATAAGTTAAAAGATGAAAAAAACTTATAGGAAATACACCAAAATTCCAAGCTTATTTCTGGACGGTGGTATTTTACATACATTTTTCTTTCTTTCTTCTTTTCAGCGTTTTCTTGTTACAGGATAGATGTATAGTTTGCAGTATCAGAATGTAAAAGCACCTGCTTTTTATTTTTATATGTTTTTCATGCTTTTATTAGTTTACTGCGTGGTATATGCCTCTTAATCTTTTTTTTTAAATAAATTTATTTATTTATTTTTGGCTGTGTTGGGTCTTCGTTGCTGTGCGCGGCCTTTCTCTAGTTGCAGTGATCGGGACTACTCTTTGTTGCGGTGCGTGGGCTTCTTATCGTCGTGGCTTCTCTTGTTGTGGAGCACGGGCTCTAGGCGCGCAGGCTTCAGTAGCTGTGGCACACGGGCTCAGTAGTTGTAGCTTGCGGGCTCTAGAGCGCAGGCTCAGTAGTTGTGGCACATGGGCTTAGTTGCTCCGTGGCATGTGAGATCTTCCCCGGGCCAGGGCTCGAACCTGTGTCCCCTGCATTGGCAGGCGGATTCTTAACCACTGCACCACCAGGGAAGCCCCGCACATGCTTTTTAAATTGAAAAGAAAGAAAAGAAGTAGAAACTAGGTGCTGTAAGCGCTCCTGGACCCACTGGACCCATTGTGTTTTTTCACCTGTTGTTTGGAAGTGACACTGACTGCCTGACGCCGTATCTGGTTCTTCAGCACAGGAGGAAGCGCCGCTCCACCCCTTTGACTTCCTCCACGCTGCCCCCACAAGCACCAGAGGAAAGCTCCTATTTGCAGACCACAGATATCTCACTCTGGACAGTGGTGGCCGCTATTCAAGCTGTGGAGAAGAAGATGGAGTCCCAGGCTGCCCGACTGCAGAGCCTGGAGGGCCGGACGGGGACGGCTGAGAAGAAGCTGGCCGACTGTGAGAAGACGGCCGTGGAGTTGGGGAACCAGCTGGAGGGCAAGTGGGCGGTGCTGGGGACCCTGCTGCAGGAGTACGGGCTGCTGCAGAGGCGGCTGGAGAACGTGGAGAACCTGCTGAGGAACAGGAACTTCTGGGTCCTGCGGCTGCCCCCGGGCAGCAAGGGCGAGGCCCCCAAGGTAAGCCTTGAGGGTTGAGAGTCAGACCAGAGGGGGTGGGCCCAGCCCTTTGTTAGTGAAGATTCTCAGTGGCTGGCTTTTCCTTTGTGGCTTTGGTAGGAGACACTCACTATGTGACATTTGTGATTTCAGGTGTCCAGGTCACTTGAAAATGATGGAGTCTGTTTTTCAGAGCAGGAGTGGGAGAACCTGGAGGGCTGGCAGAAGGAGCTGTACACAAATGCGATGAAAAGCAGCTATGAGACTCTGGTCTCTCTAAGTAAGTAGCAGAGTTTTCTCCCTAGAATTTGCTCTCAGGCATCCTACAATTCTTGGCCAAGTAGCTTGTGACCCAGGCTGCATCTGTGATTCTAGTGGGCTGTGGATCCTCTCTTGGCCTCAGCCAGGCTGAGAAATGGGAGTCTCCAGGCCCTCAATTTATGAAGACTTTCGGAAAGGTCTTGGTGTTGTGCATTTTGTATTTCTTCCCTGTGCTCATGTAGTCGGTTCACCGCTGTGGCCTCTCCCGTTGCGGAGCACAGGCTCCGGACGCGCAGGCTCAGCGGCCATGGCTCACGGGCCCAGCCGCTCCACGACACGTGGGATCCTCCCGGACCGGGGCACGAACCCGTGTCCCCTGCAGCGGCAGGCGGACTCTCAACCACTGCGCCACCAGGGAAGCCCCCAGTCAGTTCTAGATAATGTTTACTAATAGATAAGATGTCATCATGTGCCTTAGGGTTTAACACGGCTAGGGTTCCTCATGCTGCATTTAATACTTAGGACTGCTTGACAGGAAATCCTTTGTTGCCTGGGATGGGCAGACAGCATGGGCTCACCAAACACTGTTTCTTGGCGTTTACCTGGAATTACAGATGGTCCTTGTGGTCCCAGTGTTCATTTTGTGTTGATGAAAAGTGCCGATTGATAGATGTACATCTTTATATGTAAAATATAGGCTATTACGTAATAAATGCATTTTGTTTGGTTGACAAAATCTTTTAGAACCTAGGTCCGTGGAGGCATGTCAAGAAGGCCAGCGTGCCTGGAGCGAAGTGGAGGGGGAGGGGAGTAGCAAATAGGTCAGAGATGGGACTGTGTGACCTCGACTGGCTCACGTGTTCTGCTAGTGGCTGTTTCCTTGTCTGTCATAGTGGGGGATAGCGGTGCTGACCTTACCTTGCAGTGCTGTAGCCCAGATGAAGTTAGATACCCGGAGAGGAGCCCATGTCCGTGGGTGGCAATGGTGGTGTTGGAAGGAAAGCAGTGGGCTCTGAAGCCTGACCACCTGTGCCTCAAACGGCTGAGAAGGGGCACTGAAGGCAGCAGTTAGCTGAATGGATCACTCGAATTGGCCATAATTTTCTAATTGTCCCTAACTGCTAAGGGAAAGTGACTTTGAATCTTTCGAAGTTTTAATATCAGCTCCTTGACATTGGTCACCTTGTTCATCGGCAAATGACCAGTACTGTCTCCTGGGCTCACACTGTGCCGTTTCCAACCCAGAGGTGCTTGGCCAGCCAGAAGGAGAAGCGGAGTTGGGTACAGAGATGCTGGGTGACTTGGAGGAGGAAGACGCTCGTGGTGTCCACCCAGGTGAGTGGCTCCAGAACACTCCACCCCAGGCCCGCTCCCTGCAGCCTGTGGTGAGCTGCCCCACTGCTAAACGGCCAGACACTGATTGTTAGTAACCTCACCCGGCATTTAGTTGTTCTAAAGTCCTTCATGATTATCATCAGCTCACCTATTATATGTGTATCTTACCTCCTTAACTGCTGTGTGGAGTCCCTAAGGTTCACGGCCGTGTCACACTTCTGTATGCCCTGCAGACAGTGTAGAGTGTCTAACAGGCCTTAGTCAAAACCCACTGGAGATTGAGAATAGGGTTGGTCAGACCTTCAGGAGTGAAGCTAACTGGGTAAGGGGCAGGAGAAACCGTTGTAAACCAGGTAATTTGGGGAGAATATGCAGGAAGAACAGAGCTGGATGCGTGAATTTTTAAGCTATAGGTTCGGTTGTTTGGTTTTTTTTCAATTATTCACATGTATTATTTTAACACTCTGTAACACTTAAATTAGCTTAGGTGTTACCTATGTATACTTTACCATTTTCCACAGAGTTGAATACAAATTTGTGGACAAGCTTAGAGGATTTATAACACTGTTCTGTAAGAATAACATATTCGGATTTCCGATCAGTATGTCTCTACCTGAGTATAGGTTACTTTTTCAGGTCTTGCAGCCCAGTCTGTCTCATCCTCTTCCAAATTATCCTGATTCCCTTGATCCTGGGGTACTTTGATTTGAGCCCTTCTGAAATTCACAGATGTTTGTTCAGCTCTGAAAAAACCAAAGGTGCTAGAATGTGATCTTTTTTGTGGCTCTTCTTTGTCTTGGCAGTGGAAGGGGTTATGATCAAGCAGGAGATACAGTACACGCAGGACGGCTCTGCGGAACTTCCTGGAGAGTTCTCGGGCATTGCCGAAGAGCACGCTTTCCTGAGCCCAGAGCAGCCTGAGCTCTGGGATGGTCAGGGACGTTCTGTCCTCTTGGAATCAGGTCCCGGGGACACTAATCCAGAGGAGCCCATTGAGGGCAGTAGAGACCCTGGCAGTGGCAGAACTCTGGGCTGCCCCCCGAAGCAGAAGTCTACCAGGCAGCTGCAGCTGGGTCAGCAGCGTGGGCAGGGCCTGAAGCTGAAAAGGGACACTGCTGGCCCCTACGAATGTTCCGAGTGCGAGGCCATCTTCCGCTGTAAGCAGCAGCTGGCCGCACATCTGCGGACCCACTCAGGATGGGAGCCTTACACGGCCTCGGAGCCAGAGGAGAGCCTTCGGCCCCGGCCCCGGCCCCAGCTTAAGCCCCAGCCCCGGAAGGCGAAGCTGCACCAGTGTGATGTGTGCACAAGGAGCTTCAGCTGCAGGGTGAGCCTGCTGACCCACCAGCGCTGCCACCTGCAGGAGGGGCCCGGTGCCGGCCGCCGGGTCCAGGAGCGGTTCTCACCCAACAGCCTGGTCGCCCTGCCCGGCCACATCCCTTGGAGGAAAAGCCGGAGCGCCCTCATCTGTGGTTACTGCGGCAAGAGCTTCAGCCACCCGTCCGACCTGGTGCGGCACCAGCGCATCCACACGGGCGAGCGGCCCTACAGCTGCCCTGAGTGTGAGAAGAGCTTTGTCCAGAAGCAGCACCTCCTGCAGCACCAGAAGATCCACCAGCGGGAGCGGGGCGGGCCAGCCCTGGAGCCCGGAAGGCCCAACGGCCTGCTTTAGGGGTGCCGGCCCCTCGCCCGACTGGGGGAGGCGGAGGGGGCTGGCACTGTCCCCCCGAAGAGACAGTGTAGCGTCAGGGACTGACTTCTTTCTGAGGGGAGTCACTTTGATTTGCTTTCCCTTGACCAGGCGCCAGGCCGAGCCCAAAGGCTGCCCTGAAAACCACGGAAGAGGAGGAGTCGGGGCCAGGCCTCTCCTGCTGTCTTCACCCTGCTGCCGAGTTTGCCATCTCTGTGGCACCGTCAAGTCTCTGCTTTTCCCATCCGAGTTGATAGTCGTGGGCTGGGGTTGGCTCTCTGAGCCTGCAGGGCTGGTGGCCTGTTCCAGGGCCCGTCCCGGCATTCAGGTCTTCCCGAGGGTTGAGTCGGGCCAAAGGAGCGAGCAGACACGTGGAAGCCCTCTAGCTGCTCTTCTTTTGTCATCTCCTTGTTAATAACAGGTAGAAGAAATAATTTAAATGAACTGCTTACCGTGCTCTGAAGACCCTTTTTTTTTGGAATTAGATTTTAGTTGGTTAAAGAAAAAGTCTGACAATTTTTAGATTTCCAGAGTTGTAGAAGTTGTTCCTAACATGGGGACTGGGCCTGCCCTCTGGGAGGGGATCACTTATGGGGCTCTTTTAGCCCACCCACATTTAGTCAGGGCCGTAGTGCTGGGCTCCCTCTTGTGCGGGTGCTTGGCACTCCGGAATAGGGCTACCTGACCGAGAGGAGGAGAGTAGTAGGGTCAGACCCCAGAACCCCTGCTGGGAATGAAGGGTCCTGTAAAGGAGCTGAGGTACGGTCCTGCTTCTCTGAGTTTGGGTTTCTCTCTGCTCTTCCATCCCATCCTTGCTGCGTTTCTGCAGCCTCCCAGCATAGAAGACTACTTTTTACTTAAGGTTGTTCAGCTTATACCAGTGGTTACTTGAGTTGGTTTTTATTATACCAGTTGTTTCTTGAGGTTGTTCAGATCACACACTTTCCACAGTAGCTCTGGGATTGACTATTCCTGAAATGGTGGAAAAAAAGCACACAGATGCCCATCTCTCAGGAGTGTTGAATGCCTGCCCCACTGTTGTTTGGGGAGATGAGAGTGGGCTCCTGGGTCCTATGTGAATGTCCCGTTTGATGTTTGCAGTTGCCTAGAATAAAACTTAACTACTAGCCAAAAAAAAAAAAAAAAACCCACAAAACTCCTGTTTGATGTTTTTCTCCATTTGTCAAGAATACCCTCCTGGGGCCAAGATGGAGGCGGTGCCTGACCTGGAGCAGTGCCAGAGACCTGATGGCATAGCCTGACCTGCATCCTTCCTTAAACCTAGGGAGATGAGAAGAGGCGTGTATGGGAATACTCACCAACACCTGTGGTGGCCGAGGGCTGCAGGCAGTCTGAGCATCTGAACGTTGGGAGGTAGAGAGGGCAGGTGAGACACGGTGGGTGCACCAGGAGTCCTGGGGAGCACTTAGGGGTATTGGCTTAGCTACACATGTGGCCGTGTGGGTCCATCTTAAACATGGTGCTGAGTGGCAAATGTAAGAAGTTGAATGAGATCTATAACACAATACCATTGCTGTAAATTAAAAACATGTACACAAAACAAATCACTTGGTAAGAACACATAGAAGCGAAAAGTTACATACAGGCATTATGGTTGCCCATGGGAGGAATGAGTGGGATATGGGGTTGAGAAGAAACTAAATAAATAGATTAAAATGAGCTTGGTCGCTGTAAGGTAAGGGATTATCTTGGTGTAGAAACGGAATGTGGAGGGAAGCTGTCGTAGGGCAGCGCCGTGAGAGGTGCTCAGCTTCATTGTATGGAGGAAAACGTCTGGAGCGTCTCTCCTAAATCCCTTCTCCAGTCTCCTGCCTGCGGGTTTTTGCATTAGACATACCCCCTATCCCATCCTTGACTATTCTTAGCTCCCAGTGAGTGCTTTAATGTGACCAGCCTTTGCCTCGCATCATGGGGAGAAAAAGTACAAGATAGGCTCCTATTTCTCCAGCAAAGTTAGGTGGTTCTTGAGGCAGGGAAATGATTGTCTTAATCCGTCAGACTAGTGTGATAATGGCTAATGTTTACTGAGCACTCATGTGCTAGTCACTGTTCTAAGTTCTTCACATAAAAGTGAACTTAATCCTCACAAGACCCTATGTGGTGGGTACGATTATTACCCCATTTCCCACGTGAGATGCGGGAAGAGACCTGAAAGGTGATGCAGAAGCAGAGGTGGCTGTGAACCAGGCCATCTTGCTTCAGTGCTCACACACTCCACCACAGGCTCTGTTGCTTCTGGCTGGCCACGATTAAGGACCTCGTGTCTGGGTTGGATTCTAAGTCCTTGTTACCCAAAGTGTGGTCTCTGCACCAGAAGCATTGGCACCCCCTGGGAGCTTGGTAGAAGGGCAGGCTCTGAGACTCACTGAATCAGAATCTGCATTTTAACAGGATCTCCAGGTCATGCTCTGCACACAGAATACACTGTTTTAAGTGATACAAAAAATCTTGGCCTGCTTCAACTGTCCTTCATTGAAAGTCTGCTCTGCTGGGTGATGAGAAGGAAACAGACTGTGCAACTGCCTGAAGGACAGGGATGATCAAGTTAGATTAAATCAGCATATAGTGAAGAGTGAAATGCCAAACATCAGAGACTCATCTGTCCAATCTTCTCCTTCCTATTCCACCAGGTAAGGGCCTAATCATCGCCCACCTACTTTTCACTCAGTAACCTAACTGGTCTCCTACCCTTAATCACGTCCTTTTTGCTACCAGGGTTATTGTCCTGGAACACAGATTGGACATGGGCTTTCCTCAAAGCCTTGCAGTGCACTGACGCTACTGATGAAGAGCAAGCTTTTTTTTTTTTTTTTTTTTTGCGGTATGTGGGCCTCTCACTGTTGTGGCCTCTCCCGTTGCGGAGCACAGGCTCTGGACGCGCAGGCTCAGCGGCCATGGCTCACGGGCCCAGCCGCTCCGCGGCACGTGGGATCTTCCCAGACCGGGGCACGAACCCGTGTCCCCTGCATCGGCAGGCGGACTCTCAACCACTGCGCCACCAGGGAAGCCCAAAGAGCAAGCTTTTAAGTGTAGATTCAAGACTTGGACAACCTAACCTGCTCTGGGTTTGTTCGCTTCTCACACTAAATTCTCTCTCCTGCTGCCACAGTGGGATTCCCGTCACTTAGTCAATAAGCCGTACTTTCCCACGACTGAATTCAGCTCAGGCTTTCCCTCTCCGGGGAATGCCCTTCTCTGTGAACCAAGTACTATTTATTTTTCACTACTCAGTTTGTAGGCCCCCTTTTGTGGAAGCTTCCCTTGTTCATTTCTTTTATTCAACAAATATATGTTGAGCACCTATTATTTAGGTACTGTTTTAAATACTTGGGGTATGTCAGTGTACAGAAAAACAGTCTTTGCCCTAGCTGAGTTTACATTCGATCAAAATACATTTCCTTTAAAAAAAATTATTTTTAATTGAAGTATAGTTGATGTACAACATGTAAGTTACAGGTGTCCAGTATAGTGATTCACAGTTTTTAAAGGTTATACTCCATTTATAGTTATAAAATACTGGCTATATTCCCTGTGCTGTACAGTATATCCTTGTAGCTTATTTTATGCCTAATAGTTTGTACCTCTCAATCCCCTACCCCTGTGCTGTCCCTGCCCCCTTCCCTGTCCCCATTGGTAACCACTAATTTGTTCTCTATATCTGTGAGTCTATTTCTTTTTTGTTATATTCACTGGTTTGTTGTATTTTTAGGTTCCACATATAAGTGATATCATACAGTATTTGTCTTTCTCTGTCTGACTTATTTCACTTGCATAATACTCTCCACGTCCATCCATGTTGTTGCAAATGGCAAAATTCCATTCTTTTTTATGACCGAGTAGTATTCCATTGTATATATGTACCACATCTTTATCCATTCATCTGTTGATGGACGCTTAGGTTGCTTCCATATCTTGACAATTGTAAATAATACTGCTGTGAACAGTGGGGTGGAAATCTGTTCCCTTCTTGTACTGTACCTTTGCATACCTTAGATGTTGTTCACCCCTGAATATCTGAGTAGCCTCCATGTGCAGAGTCTACAGAGGGAGGGATAAAAGGTTAAATCAGATTTTGTTCTTGGGCTCACAGGCTGTCAAGGGACTTTAATAGAAGATAGAAAATGAAGCTAAAATTCTGTAAGAGAACAATTACATTCAAGTTGCAGGACATTGGGAAAGGCTTTATGAGAGATGACATTTGAGCTGGACCTTTAAGGATGAGATGACGGACATTCTAAAAAGGAGAGACATGACCAAACTAGACCTTATGGGGCATGTACCAATAAACACCAATTCATTCGACTTGTCTGGAGGGTGGGGTGGGAGGAGGGGAGTAGGGGGACGTGGTTGGAAAGAGAGGTTGGGGTCAGACTAAGGAGTTTGGATTGTATTGAGTTAGTAATGGGGAGCTGAGAGTTTTGAGCAAAAGGGTGACCTGAATCTAACTGCGATTTGGGACTATTAACCTAAGAAGAGGTACAGCATGCTTTTGTTGTTGCCGGGGTGGGGGATATGTTAGAAGGTTTTTGAGTGAGAACAGCGAGAGCCAGTGAGGATCTGACTGGGTGCCGCTTCAGCGCGAAGAGAGTGATGGACAAGATCACCGAGGTGGAGTCAACAGGAGGCGATGCTCTTTGAAGGCAGGGACCAGGTCTTAATCGTATCCAGATTCCACAGCTCTGAGCAATGGGGGCTTCCCACATAGATGGTCACAGCACGTTTACTGAATGAACAGGTATAACAGGAATTCACAGGATAGGGAGCTCAGTGCTGTCTGAACTAGGGAGGGCTTCGTGGAGGAAGGGGGATTTGGTTATACTTCTGGTCTCCCTCTTCTAATACTTCCCCTCCTACCACTTTACAATTCTGGGTGGGTCCACTTTCTAATCTAAAGGTAGGGTGAGGGGGCCACGGGAATTCTCTCTGAGCTGCCCCATCTCCTGGCTGAGGGCACTAGCACATGAGTATCTTGACCACCCCCCAACCCTACGTGACCCTAAGGTGTTGTTTTAGTGGCCCTCACCTGACCAGCCCACCCTCTGCAGCACAGGCCGATGGCCAACTGTCTCAGAGTGGGCTGCACCTGGGTGGAGTCACCCCTGTCCCTGCAGGGTCTGTGCCTCTACTTTGGAAATCCAGTGTTGTCAACTCACCCAGAGGTGTTCAGGCCCTGGAGACCCGATCTAAAAAAGAGCAAATCCACAGGAGACAGATTAATAACGAAGGATGCAAGGAATTTTAATTTATATTACAGCTACACCTGGCCTGACACCCAGGCTGGTCTGCTGTGGAAACCACATTATGGTGTCAAGTTTCTGTATTTTTTGTTCAGTATATTTATAAAGTCAGAGCGTGGGAATGAGAGGCAGCTCTGGGAGCTAATGCACAGGGCAGTGTGATCATTCAACCAGTAGAAGCAGCATTTCATGGCAACTAGTTAGAAATGAAATTCTGGACTCCTACCCACTCCAGCCGCAGGCCTAGAAACTCTGAGACCGGTGCCCAACAGTCTGCATTTTAACAAGCACTCCAGGAGAGCATGATGCACACTGAAGTTTGAATACTGACTTACAGAAACTCTTCTAAAAAACGCAGACCAGCTGTCAAAAATTAGAGCACTCTTCCCTGAACAAAGCTTGTTTAATACTAGCATCTTCCTCTCCAATCCATTTTCCGGACTCTTTCTGTTTGCCTTGGACATTAACTCTTACTTTATGAGATCACAACTTATCAATTTATAAGAAATGTATAATCCTTAATATATTGGTCTTACCCCTGCTGAGAACCGAGGGATGCTCTTCAAGTTTGCAAACTGTCTTAAGGTCAGGTTACTTCAACAAGGATTTCCACAATAAACAATGCCATATATTGATTTGACTTCTTGTTACCTTAAAGTAACACTTCCTAACCTTGCCCCAAATTCTACCGGTGCACCTTACTTGGAGAAGGTATCAATTTACTTATGTTCTTATTATATTGATTGACCACACTTTTGCTTGGATCAAATACATGGGCAAATCATTTTCTCCCTCCCTCCCAAGAGAAAAATACTAAGAAAAGAAACAAAAACAAAGCATACACACAAAGAAACAAAACTGCAGAGTAATTTCTAGTGGGAAGAATTTCCGGGCTTGTTGGACAAAGAGTGAGGTGATTGGGAAATGCAGAAAAGAGAGAAAATAAAAGTTAAATGGCATGCAGCATATTTTACTTTATATTCAGAGATTAACAGGTTTTCCAGAGCAAGGCTCGGTGGGTTGCAGATGAGGAAAATAGGTCCTAGATTGAGTCGTTTATTCAAGATGCCTCAGGGCCTGAACTAGTGATGGATTTACTCTTGCTGCAGAGGATCCCCAGCTGGTGGCTGATGCGCAAGTGAAGACTGGGCGTGGCAAAGAGGGCTTCAGGGCACTCTGCGGAGGATGCTCGAGTCGCGTGTCTGCTGGGAAGGTGGGCCCCAGGGAAGGACGAGGAGACCCAGGGTCCCCAAAGGGAGGTTTGGGGAGGGAGGTGGGGCTTTTTTTTTTTTTTAAGGAAATAAAATTTTCCTGAGGTCTTTCTATTTGTTCTGGAAAACTAATAAAGTTTAAAAACCCTTATTGATCCCTCCCACCCCCCTGGCTTTTCCCGGGCAAAATGTATAGTCACTTTGGGTCCATTAGAGGTGTTCAAACGGCAAATCAAGTGCATACACTTGAGATTACCCGGCAATGACGGACCTTCCCCCAAAGCTTCGAAGTTTCCTGCGCGTTTCCTTTATTAGCTCCCTGACTGGATTGCCCCAGCACCCCGGAGCGGGGTTAGGGTCCCACCGTGCCGGCCCTGCGCGTGGCCCGCGCCGCTCGGCCCAGGCCCGAGGGTCGCCTCCGCCCGAAGGGAGCCCGTCTGGAGGGCTCCGCGGCGCGTGAGGCCCGGCGTCGACTACCGCGGCCCAGGAGGGGGCGGGCACCCCGCTCCCCCCGGGAGACCCCCGCGGCCGCCGGGGCGGGTGGGCGCAGAAGGCCGCGGGCCGCGGGCGTGCGGTCCTTCGGGCTGCAGGGGGCGCTGTGCGCGCCCTCGGGCAGGGCCGCGAGCGCAGCTCTTGTTTAAAGGGCCGGCGGGGCACGTGGCTCGGACGCAGCTCGCGGCCGCCCGGCAGGAGCTCCGAGGCTGGGCGGCTCAGCTCCGCCTCCGCCGCCGCGCCGCGCAGCGCCGCGCCGGGCCCGACAAACCGGGCCTGAGGAGAGCCGCCCAGAGAAGGACGCGGGCAGCCATGGCCGAAGAGGCGCCTGCCCCGGTAAGCGCCCCCGCGCGGACGCCCAGCCCGGCCAGGCCGCCGACTCCACCGCCGCGTGGGCCCGCGCGGGTCTCGGTCGGGCGGCCCGAGAGGCCCGCGCGCCGCCTCCGTCCAGGCCCGCGCTTCGGGCCCTCTCGTGCCGCCTGGCCGCCCTCGTCCGCCTCGTCCGAGCGGCCGGGCGGCCCAAACGCGAGGCCGGGCGCGGCGGGCGGACGGCCCCGACGTCGGGGGACAGGCCGGGCTTTCTAGTTACACTTAAGATGACAAGCCCTCGTCTTTGAACCGAATGGCTGTTTCCCCGCCCCGTCCATTGTCTCACTGGAGGTCCGGCGGCCCCGGAGGCAGGCAGGGGGGCAGGGGCGCCGGCCCCATTCGGTTCTGACGACCGAAGTCTGGGGCTCGGGGCGGGGAGCGGTCTGAAGTCGCCCACCTAGTAGAGGCCAGAGCCTGACGCCCACCAGGGGCTCCGGAGTTACACCCCCATTAAGGTGCCCAAGTGTTCTTCTGACACCTAAGAGGTGTTGAGTGCTGTTTACTGACGGGATTGTAGGTGTGGTGCTTTTGTTGTTGTTTTTCGTGTTTTTGTTTTTGTTTTTAAGATTAGTTTAGCAGACGTTACAATGTTGGCTGATAATGTGCAGTGTGTCCAATTCGGAGAAAATAATCTGTCCTTTTTTGACATACTCGAAAAACATTTGTAAAGAGCTCAATAAACGGTATCTACTATTATTAATACATCTTAATAAAATGTTTGAAGCTGTGATCTTTCTGGATGCTGATTATTGTGGATGATTTTTAAGGAGGAACTTTTCTCTCCTCTTTAACTAGTGAGTTTGGTGTGTGCTTTTTTAAGGGTCCTCTGAGTGCGAGGCAGAAGAGGATGGGAGTTCTTGGCGTTTATGGCCCCCAGGAAGGCCCTTCTGTAGGGGGACAAGTGACCTTTTCAGCTCCCACTTAGCCCAGGGCCACTTTCTCAGTACTCTTTCTGACCATTCTTATCCTCTTTCCGCCCCTTTTCCTCTGCTGTCTTGTGTAGCACATGAGATCCCAAGAAACTCCTCAAACAGGACAGATTTGCCCTCAACTTTCGATAGCCCATGGTATCACACTGTTATTTAATTTATTATGACTATTTTTGTACAAAACTTTTCTCCAGGAGAAGGAAGAACCACATATTTTTTTCTGCATCCCCATTGCTCGTTTACTATGACAGATGTTCAGTAATTGTTATTGGATGAATGTGTTGTTTAATTGTTTAGTTAGTCGCTCATTCAGTAGGTATTTATTGAGCGTCTTCTATGAATGAGGCAGTCTTTTAGAAACTTACGTCGTCATGGAGCTTATGTTCTCATGGGCGAAGCAAACCATAACACAGGCATACACATGGCACGATCATAGATTATTAGTGCTGTGAAGGAAGGGACTAGCAGGGGGCCTATGTTAGATGTGTCTATCTGCGAAGGTCTCTTTGAGGCAGTGTTTAAGCTGGAGCCTTATACGAGAGGGAGCCAGGCGTACCGAGAGGTGTGGGAAGAGCTAACAGAAAGGTGGAAGAGAGAGCTGGGTGCATCATAGGAATCCAAGGAGACCAGGGTAGCTGGAGTGTAGTTGATAGCCAGGAGGATATAAGCTCAGGGAGGTAGGCTGGGATACGATACGAAGTTTAGGTTTTATTCTGGGTACACGGGAAGCTGTTGATCGGGGACTAAAATGATCTAGTCTGTGTATTTAAAAGATTACTGATCACCCTGTGGAAAGTGTATTGTGGGGGAAGAAGGGCGAACTGGGGAAACCAGCTGGGCAGGATTGCAGTGGTTTGGGGGAAAGATGATTGGGATTTTGACTAGTCACGGCAGAGAAGTAGAAAAGAGGATGGATTTGAGATAGTTTCAGAAGTTACACGGATAGGACTTGATGGTGATTTGACCATGAGGATGAGTGCAGTGAAGGGATGAAGTGTCAATTCACCTTTCCAACAAAGCTTTCAGCGAGATGAACTGGGACTGAGACTTTGTCATCAGGCACCAAGGTAAGCTGAGGCACTGCAGGAGCTCTTTTCCGAGATGCTGAAGGACATTGTAATGAAAGAGGTGGAGGACAAAGGCCATATGAACTGCTGCATCCCTGAGCCAGAGCCACCATCGTCATCATCCCCCTCGTGATCAACAACACAGGGCTCACATTTATTGAGTATTTGCCATGTGCTATTTACAAAGATTGTACCATCAATTCTCACAATCCTATCATGTAGGCACTGTTATTACCCCCATTTTATAGATGTGGGATTGAAGTTGAAGTGCTTAACAAACCTTGCCAAAGTCAGCCAGCTCGTGAGCAGTGGAGCTGCCAGCTGCACTCTGGTTGTTTGACTGCAGAGCTTCTGAGTTTCGGAGGAGGAGACTGAGACCCGGAAAGGAAGTCACCTGTGTGAGGCCACAGATGCTTTCCTGCTTTGGCCATGCCTTTCCTCCTGTTCCCACTTGCTAACACCCTGGTCCAGCCAGTGTTTCCTGTCCTAGAGGCTGGATGTCCCCCCTCCCCATCCCTGGCTGCCTGACTGGTCCTCAGGATCCCAGATGGGGCTTCACCTGGGCAGGTGCCATTCTGAGGTTTCTTTTAGAGATGGACATTTTGACTGGATAATTCTGATAACATCTCTCTTTTCTCTTGTGGACAGGCTCCAGAGAGGGACAGGCAAATAGGGGATGAAAGGCCTTTGACGCCTTCTCCATCACCCCAGCTGGCTGCTGAGAAGAGCTCATACCTCTACTCCACGGAGATCACGCTGTGGACGGTGGTGGCCGCCATCCAGGCGTTGGAGAAGAAGGTGGATTCCTGCCTGGCCCGCCTGATGACTCTGGAGGGGCGGACAGGGAAGGCTGAGAAGAAGCTGGCCGACTGCGAGAAGACGGCCGTGGAGTTGGGGAACCAGCTGGAGGGCAAGTGGGCAGTGCTGGGGACCCTGCTGCAGGAGTACGGGCTGCTGCAGAGGCGGCTGGAGAATGTGGAGAACCTGCTGAGGAACAGGAACTTCTGGATCCTGCGGCTGCCCCCGGGCAGCAAGGGCGAGGCCCCCAAGGTAAGCCCTGGGCGCCGGGGGTGGGACAGCCCGTGCCCGTCAGCGTGCGGGTGAGCGTGCGTGACACTGTGGTTCCAGGTGCCCGTGACCTTTGATGATGTGGCCGTGTATTTCTCTGAGCCAGAGTGGGGCAAACTGGATGAGTGGCAGAAGGAGCTGTACAAGCACGTGATGCGGGGCAACTACGAGACGCTGGTCTCCCTGGGTAAGGCTGTGTAGGTGGCACCCTGGGCCTCGGTGCACAGATGGGCCTCCTGTGGTCTGGGTCTTGGCTTTGGCTTCTGTTCCTCTGGGGGTCTCTGCATCTCTGTGGGCAACTGCATGGTGGGTGTGCAGTCCTGACCCAGCTGCCTCTGTTCTGTGTGCAGATTATGCCATCTCCAAACCGGATATCCTCACCCGGATGGAGAGGGGAGAGGAGCCTTGCCCTGAAGGCCCGAGGGGCCGGGAGGAGGGGAGTGACAGAGAGGAAGCATGCCCAAGGAGGCTGGGCGCTGGTGAGTGGGGGCAAGATGGAGGCGTGGCTGGGGACAGTCCATTCATGTCCCTAGCCTCCTGCGCTTCCGAGCCGTGAGGCCAGGACGGAGCGCAGGCCCTTAACCCAGGGTGGGCCGCGCCCTAGCCCCCTTCACTCGTTTCACCTACCTCCACCCCTCACCTCTGACAACCGCCAATCTGTTCTCTGTATCTATGACCTCATTTTTGTGTCTTTGTTTTTAATAGATTCCACATATGAGTGAGATCATACAATGCTTGTCTTTCTCTTATTTCACGTAGCATAATGTCGTCAAGGTTGTCGCCAATGACAAGATTTCATTCTTTTTTGTGGCTGAATAATATTCCATTGTATGTATATGTGACATTTTCTTTATGCATTCATTGATCAGTGGACACTTCAGTTGTTTCCATATCTTGGCTATTGTATATAAATAGTGCTGCCGTGAGCATCAGGGTGCAGATATCTTTTTGAGTTAGTGTTTCTGTTTTCTTTGAAAGAATACCTGGAAGTGGGATTGCTGGATCATATTGTAGTTCTATTTTTAGTTTTTTGAGGAACCCCTATAGTGTTTTCCATAGTGGCTGCACCACTTTACATTCCCACCGACAGGGTACAAGAGTTCCCTTTTCTCCACATCCTTGTCATTTCTTGTCTTTTTGATAATAGCCATTCTAACAGATGTGAGGTGGTATCTCATTGTGGTTTTGATTTGCATTTCCCTGATGGTTAGTGATGTTGAGCATCTTTTCATGTGCCAGTTGCCCATCTGTATGTCTTCTTTGGAAGAATGTCCATTCAGATCTTCTGTCCATTTTGTAATTGGATTTTTGTTGCTGTTGAGTTGTGTGTGTTCTTTATATATTTTAGAAGTTAACCCCTTATCAAGATGTATGACTTGCAAATATTTTCTCGCATTCAGTAGGTTGCATTTTCACTTTGTTGATGGTTTCCTTTGCTGTGCAGAAGCTTTTTAGTTTGATGTATTCTCTTTTGTTTATATTTGCTTTTGGTGTCAAATCCAAAAAGTCGTTGCCAAGACTGATGTCAAAGAGCTTACCGCCTGTGTTTTCTACTAGGAGCCTATGGCTTCAGGTCTTACCCAATTGCCCTTCTTTTTCTGATTGTGAGCCTTATCCTTCTGTTATAAAGTTCCCCGTCAACTTTTCACCTAATGATTTTATTAGCCATTGAAAATTGTTGCCTGGATTCATTATTTTATTAGGGGTTGCAAAATGGTGAAATTTGGTCATTACTTTTGTACCTAATAGCTGAAATTCTTTTTTTTTTTTTTTTTTTTTTGGTACGCGGGCCTCTCACTGTTGTGGCCTCTCCCGTTGCGGAGCACAGGCTCCGGACGCACAGGCTCAGCGGCCATGGCTTACGGACCCAGCCGCTCCGCGGCATGTGGGATCTTCCTGGACTGGGGCACGAACCCGCGTCCCCTGCATCGGCAGGTGGACTCTCAACCACCGCGCCACCAGGGAAGCCCTGAAATTCTTTTATAAAGAATAATTTCCCTAACTAACTCTTTTAGTTACCTTGAAATATAGTCTGTACAGAAAAGGCAGGATAGGTGCTTAATTCTTTCCCTTCATCAGTTTTTAGAATGAAGAGTTGCTTCCTTAGACGCCTCCAAAGGTGACCAATACTTGGGCTTTTCTTTCTTTTTTTTTTTTATTATTATTATGACTTCATAGATTGTTGAGTATTTTATACATGCAGTCCTTTGCAGCCATTATTTTCATGCTTAAGTTGTCCCATTTTTAGCTCTTGGGAGCCCCTTCAAGTTGACCTATAGGTCGTTTTGGTGTAACTTTGATGGCGTTCAGACACCGTAAGATGTTCTAGTTTCATCTTGTATGTTTCCTTCCCCAGACCTGGAATAAGAGTTTCTCCAAGAAGTTTTATTTCTTTCAATAAGGAATGGTATTCTGAAACTGCAGTATGAGTTCTAGTAGTTGCTAATTTTTGGCATTACTTCTAGGCCTTCTCAGAAAATATGTATTTTTGAGAAGAAAAAAATCATGAGTTCGTAATGATATTTAGAATTCAAATTTAATGTCCTTTGATTTTATACTTGTATGTCACTTTTACATGGACATCTTAAATTCCTCACTATAGTAGCATAATTACTTATTTGCATTACTTTGTATCATTTTGTATCCAAATCTTAATATTTCATTATCCTATAATATCTTATTTGGAATAATAATAATTTGGAAATAATTTCAAATAATTGAGTCTGTATTACTACTAACAATTACACTTCTAATTGAAATTTGAGATTTCTTTGCAGCTCTTTTTGTCATCTGAATGCATATTTCATTCAGGACTTAATAGACAAAATAATGCCTTTTAAAGTCGCTTGAAATAATTATTTTCTCTATGTGGTTATGCCACCAACTTGATATACAGTTAAGTTTTTTTGTTTCTGCTTAATTTTACTTATTTATTTTTATTTATTTATTTAATTTACTTATTTTTGGCTGCGTTGGGTCTTCGTTGCTGCGTGCGGGCTTTCTCTAGTTGCATCGAGCAGGGACTACTCTTCATCGCGGTGCGCAGGCTTCTCATTGCGGGGGTTTCTCATTACGGTAGCTTCTCTTGTTGCAGAGCACGGGCTCTAGGCACACGGGCTTCAGTAGTTGTGACACACAGGTTTAGTTGCTCTGCAGCATGTGGGATCTTCCCGGACCAGGGCTCGAACCCGTGTCCCCTGCAGGCAGATTCGTAACCACTGTGCTACCAGGGAAGCCCCTGCTTAATTTTAGGTTTTTAGTGATGGCTCTTTTTAATGATGATTTAATTTAACTTTTTGAACATGTAAGACATGGTTGCAAAGTCAAAATGATTTAACAAGATACACTCAGGGAGGTCTCATTTCCACCCTTATCCCCTCCCTCTCCCTATAGATAACCATTTTTATTAACTTCTCGTTTATACTCCAGTGTTTCCTTTTGAAAATATCACTAATACATAGATACCTTTGTATTCCCCCATACTATTTGTCTTTGAAATACCTCATAGCAGTATGTAGAGATCTTCCTAATTTTTTGTGTGAATATGGAATGTTCCATGGTGTGATATACCATAGTTTATTTAACCAGTCTTCACTGATGGATTATTTGGGGAATAGCCAGTGTATTGCTGATATAAATAATGCTGTAGGAAATATCTTGTGCATATATCAGTTCATATTTTTGTCAGTGTATCTTTGGGATACAGTCCAGAATCTGGACTGCTGGGTCAAAGATAAATGAATATGCAATTTTTAAAGAATTTATCACCAAATCCCCCTCCATAGGGGTTGTATCATTTACATTCCCGTCAGCATTGTGAAAGAGGGCCTCTTTCCCCACAGCCTTGCCACTAGAGAATGTGGTCAGACTTGTCGGATTTCTGTCTGCATAATAGGTAAGTACTTCAGTGTAGTTAAAAAAATAGATTTATTAGAAATAATTCACTCATTTAAAGTATACAATTCAGTGCTTTCTATCATACTCATAGATAAGTGCAGCCAACACCACAGTCAATTTTATAGCATTTTTGTCACCTCAAAAACAAGCTCTGTGTCTTTCAGCTATCACCCTGACCCCGTTCCCAGCCCCCCAGCCATAAGCAACAACAAATCTGCTTTCTGACTCCGTAGATTTGCCTATTCTGGACATGTCATGTAAATGGAATCACGTAGTATGTTGTCTTTGGTGTCTGTCTTCTTTCACTTAGCATAATGTATTCAAGGTTCATCTATATTGAGCTGTGTATTAGCACTTTATTTTTTTTTCTTATTTTAGTCAAATACATATAACATAAAATTTACCATATTAACTGTTTTTAAGTATACAGTTCAGTGATATTAAATACATTTACCATGCTGTGCCACCATCACCACCATTCATCTCTTTTATTCTTTTACTGAAATTCTGTACCCATCAAACAATAACACTCCCCCCCTTTCTCAGTCCCTGGCAGCCACAGTTCTACTTTCTGTCTCCCTGAATTTGAGTACTCTAAGTACTTCATATAAGTGGAATCGTACACTGTTTGTCTTTTTGTGGCTGGCTTATTTCACTTAGCACAGTATCATCAAGGTTCATCTATGTTGTAGCACATGTCAGAATTTCCTTTATTAAGGCTTTTATTATACTGAGGTAGTTTCCTTGTATTCTTAGTTTTTTGAGTAGTTTTTTCATAAAAGGGTGTTGAATTTTGTCAAATGTTTTTTCTGCATCAGCCGAGATGATCATGTGGGGTTTTTTCCCCCCTTCATTCTCTTAATGTGGTGTATTCCATTGATCCAGTTTCATATGTAGAACCATCCTTGCATTCCAGGAATAAACTCCACTTGGTTATGATATTTGATCCTTTTAATATGCTGCTGAATTCGGTTTGCTAGCATTTTGTTCATATTGGGATATTGGTCTGTAGTTTTCTTGTAGTGTCTGTCTGGCCTTGGTAACAGTGTAGCTTTGTTTGTTTATGGCCATTTTAATTTTTTATTCTGTGAAATATTCATGTCTTTTCCCGTAGGAAGCTTTTTTTTAAAAATAAATTTATTTTATTTATTTATTTTTGGCTGCGTTGGGTCTTCTTTGCTGCACGCGGGCCTTCTCCAGTTGTGGCGAGTGGGGCTACTCTTCGTTGTGGTGTGCAGGCCTCTCACTGCAGTGGCTTCTCTCGTTGCCAAGCACGGGCTGTTGGCATGTGGGCTTTGGAGTGCAGGTTCAGTAGTTGTGGCGCACAGGCCCAGTTGCTCCGCGGCATGTGGGATCCTCCCGGACCAGGGCTCGAATCCTCGAATCCGTGTCCCCTGCATTGGTAGGCGGACTCTCAACCACTGCACCACCAGGGAAGCCCCCTCCCCTAGGAAGCTTTTTAAAAATGCATACTTCCTAGGCCCACCCAGAACTAACTGATAAGAATCTTGGGGGGGCTCCCCAGGAGATCTTTATACACCAGCCTGGTGGAGGACCTGGGATTGGGAACTACCGTTGAAATGTTCTGAGCCAGGAGTCCTTAAAAAGCCAGACCTTTGGTCCGGCTGTGTCATGACCTGTGTGGTACTATCGGATAACTTAACATGCTATATATACCATTTCCTTTTCTCAGATATGGAGGCTTTAGTCTAGACTCTAGTTACTAGACGATCAGTAAATTTCACTGAATTATCATACCCTGTGTTTGACCTGATGCTCCAGGTGACTGCATTTAGCCACTCCCCAGAGGCTCCTGGGAGACCTCTGCGTTGCCCGTAGTGTCACTGATTTGCATTCCCCAGGCCTTCCTCCATACCCAGAGCACACCTCCAGCCCAGTCAGCCCTGCCCAGAAGGAGCCAAAAGAAGGTCAGGCCTCCAAGCACCAGCAAGACTCAGAAACAAGAGTAACCCCACCCGAAACGAGCACCGGTGAGTGAGCGCTGGGCAGCCATGTGAACAGGACCAGACAAGCGGTACTGAGCATAAGTGCTGCAGCTCGAGGCGGGGAGAGGTGGCTGGGCGCTGGGCCAGGCTGGGCAAGGCTGGACAGGTTTCCTGGAAAAGGGGTCCCTGAGACGGGCCTTAGAGGTAGATTTTGCTGGGAACACAGGGTATTTTCAGCGGGAGGAAACAGTCTAAGCAAAGGTATGGGTTACTTAGGTATGTTGGGGGCCAGGTACACTGATCGGGCTGGAGTGAGGGGAAGGGCACAGGAGGGGGACATTGGGTCTCTTCAGGGTTCTTAAGACAATCCCATTAATGGGGCAGTACGTGCCGTATGCCTAGCAGAGTGCCAGCATGTGTGCTCCTCAGTGAGTGTCCTCTTCTGCAGACCGGTGAAGCTCCAGTCACCGCTTCCAGTGTTCTCTGCTTTTGTTTAAAGGGAATTCTTGCCCATCCTGTCACAAAAATGGAGTATATTCAGGGGGCATTTAGCATAGCACTTGGCAGGTAACCCAGAGCCTCGTTTTCTGTCTCCAGACTGCTCTGTGCTGGCTTGGCGTCCCCCTCCTGCCGGCCTGACCGTTCAGTCTCTGGGTTGCTTTCTATCCAGTTACTTCTGTGCATCTTCCCCACTGAATATGGGCCCCTGCAGTTGGAGGTGACACCCCATCCCCGCTCCCTGTGTCCATCCTTCCCAGCCAGTGTGTAAGAGGACTGGGACCTTCTCATTGTCCTTTTGCTCTGTTGCAAACCCGGTGCTGTGCCCTGGGGCCTCCCCAAACCCTCTGTCCTTTTGAGGCCCATCAGGGTGACCCCCAGATGCAGAGGGGCCAGTTGTTAGCACCACGTGCATGGGAATTGGGGGTGTGGCCTTCCCCGGTCTCCGCCCACCTCTGAGCAGAGGCTGCGGGGTGGGGCACCTGCCACCCTTGGGACAGAACCCAGCGCTCCCTCTTCCTGGGCCTCAGGCACTTGAGCGTGTCCTGGACCTGCTAGGGAATGGCTGGGTCTCCCTGTGGGAGCCTGCTGTTGGGAAAGGCCCTCATGGGACTCTCTCTCACAGGACCACTAGCCAGCACTAGCGTTTTGTCCTCGGTTAAACGGGAGGAAGAATCTTCAGATGGGGAGTCACCCACCTCCCCTCCCAGGGACATCCTGCCCGGCATGGGGCCAGGTGAGTGAAGGGAAGAGGCCCCGTGGCCACAGCAGAGCCTCGGAGGAACTCGGGGGCCCTTTGGGAGTGGGTAGGGGTTGCATGATGGACCTGGTAAGGGGTTTCCTCTTGAGGGCTCCCTCCCTCACCCCCCAAGTATTACTTCCCTGGGGCTCTGGGGACCCAGATCACCTATGGTCCTGCTCCTCCCCCGTCGTGGTCTGGTCTGGCTGGAAAGGTGCTGCTTAAAACAAGCTGTGTGCCACCAGGTGTGGCCTCCTCACAGCCACCCTGTGAAGTGGCCCAGCCCACAGCCTCTCGCGTCTTGCAGCTGGAGTCTGGAGGCCTGTGATTTAAATTTAGCTCTTCCTGCTTAGAGTCTGTGTGTTTTCTATAAACCGGGCTTACCTCCTGATAAGCAGGAAGAAAGAAAGCGATTATTGCCTATTTGGGCCCAATAGAAAGGGATCCAGCTGTCCTCCCATTCCATTCTGGTACCTGCTTCGGTGGGAGGCAAGCATGAGATCTGGGCCCGCCTTGGGGTTGTGGTGTGGCTGCAGATGGGCTGCAGATGAAGAGATCTGGGAGCCTTGGCCTTCACAGAGAAGAGGGCCTGAGACCCTCACTAATTTCTAAGCCCAAGACCACCATGGGGGCCTCTTCAGTGCAACAAGGTTTTACCTCAAAGTTTACAGGATTCTTAGACTCTTAACGATTCTGTAGCTGGAGGACTAAATTAAAAACAGTGGGTCATTTCTGACATAGAAATAAAGTTCTGCCCTGAGTTAATTTGTGAGGATTACTGGGTGAGCAGAGAACCCAAGGTCTTGCTGTCGGGTGCTGCCCTGGAGGGTCACCAGTTAAGGGGTCTCTTCCTCAGTGGCCTCCCGGCTTGTGGTTTAAGCTCAGGCTTCAGCAAAAATAGAAATCACTCTTGTCTTGGACCTTGGAAGTTGCCTAATGAGGGCTGTAAGTTTTCATTCTAATAGGCAGCGGGCAGGGTTCTCTTGTCACCGTTGAGCAGACTGTGCAGTCTAGCAGCTGAGGCTGCCGGATCCTGGGGGATGGTTGGCTGGCTCCAGAGGAAACCAGAGGTGACCAGCAGCTGGAGGAGGTGGGAGAATGCCGGGTTCCAGGCAGGGCTCTGCGGCCAGGACCGGCCTCCTCAGCGACAGGGACCCCTGGAGCTGCTGCTGAGACCACCTGTCACTGCCTGAGTCCCACCTCAGAGTCAAGTGTGACCCACACTGAGGCCCAGCCGGGAAGCCCAGGACTCGTGCCCGCTTTCTGTCAGGGCAGGTGGTGGACGCTCGGTGTGGACTTGTTACTTGGCTGCGTAGCTCTGAGGGGGGCTAAGTCACCCACCACCTCCAGGCCCGAAGCCTCTTACCTAGTGTGGGGGCAGTGGTGGCCCGCAGGGCTCATCGTCATTCACAGATCAGAACTAAAGTCGTCAGAACTTTGGGGGTCCCGCATGGTCAGCATGCCGCAGGGCACAGGACGTAGGCCTCCCTTTGTCTGCCTTTCATTTTCCCACCCATCTGCCTCCCCGGTCTGACCCCTGACCCCAGCTTCTGGGTTTGCAGCAGTGTTTCCCTGCTCTGGCCGGGAGCGCTGGGAGGAAGAGGGGCCCGGGGAAGGCTGGGGGGTGGGGGCGGGGCTGGTGTGGCTGGAGCACGCCGGGAGGCCAGGACTGGGTCTGTGGCCCGGGTGGGGGCCGGCGGTGTGCTCCGCTTGAAATCAACGCAGACTCCGTTTGCCAGGTGGTGGCGGTATGGTCATCAAGACGGAAGCACAATCTGAGGACGAGATGATGCCTGAGCAGCTCTACCTGGGGGAGTCCCAGAACCAGCCAGAGTGTAGACTCCCCAAAGGGCCCAGGAGCAGGACCGGGGGTTCTGGCCGGCCTCACTCGGGGGCAGCGCCCAGGGTGCGGGCAGGGGACCCTCTGCCACCGGGGGCACCGGGGAAGGGGGGCGAGCCGCCTCGCGTCCTCCCCCGCCGGCGAGAGCGGGCCTTCCCCTGCCCTGACTGCGGACAGAGCTTCCGCCTGAAGATCAACCTGACCATTCACCAACGGACCCACGCGGAGGAGGAGCAGCGCGCGGAGGCCCGGGGCGGCTCGGCCTCCGGGGCCGGGGGACGTGCCCAGCCCGCGCTGGAGCCGGGGGAGGTGGTGGTGCCCGGCCCCGTCATCCGCTGGCTCCCAGAGGGGCCCGAGGGCCGCCGCTGCTTCGTGGGGCGGAGGCCGGCGGCCGCCAAGGTGTACCACTGCAGCGAGTGCCTGCGCTTCTTCCAGCAGCGGAAGAGCCTGCTGCTCCACCAGCGCCTGCACACCGGCGACAGCCAGGGCTGGCCCGCCTGCCCCTACTGCGGCAAGGCCTTCCGCCGGCCCTCGGACCTCTTCCGGCACCAGCGCATCCACACGGGCGAGCGGCCCTACCCGTGCCCCGAGTGCGGCCGCGCCTTCAACCGCAACCACCACCTGGCGGTCCACATGCAGACGCACGCGCGCGGCCAGGGCGGCCCGCACGTTCCGGCTCCCCCCGCCCGCCTGGGCAGCCCGCCGCTGGCACGGCCCAGCCCCTCCGAGGAGGGCTGACCGGGCAGGAGCCTGCGGGGCACCCCCTGCTCCAGGACCACCTCAACACCGGCGGAGCCCTTCCACTTGTGCCTGATGCTGGTTCCTCCTTCTGCGATGGCTTTGGAGAGATCTTTTTACATGGGAAGCAGTGGCCTTTTTGATGACAGAGTGTATGCGTGTCAGATGCCTCAGTTTCCTAAGTTTGTCACTCTGCTGCTTTTTCTACATTCCTGACTTACACAGGGGCCACTAAGGCTTAGGGGATGCCAAGCTTTGGTGGGGGCCTTTGACGGGTACTGTGGACAGGCAACAGGACCAGAGGCCATGGCCTTTCTAGTAGGGGGTGTTCGAGACACGGAGAGCCTGGGGTTTGATTTTATACACAGAGGTCTTGGCCTTCTGTCAACACGAGAAACAGCAGAGTGGACAGACAGCCTGAAGAATAGGCACTGGAAATTTGAGTTTTCTACTGTTATTTTGAAACTTTTTTTAATGGAGATTTTCTAAGTGCTTCTGTAAGTATTGTGTGTGGTTGTAAAGGGGACCGAGAACTCCTGAGGGGCAGGGATTATTCTGCCACCTCCTTGTGTGTGGGGATGGCAGAGGGACTGTCCAGACCAGCCTGGGAATGCCTGCTGATGGGGGTGCCTTGGCTGCTGCCCTGGAAACCAGGTGTCTTCCCAGGTGTGTGTTCGTTGGTCTAGACTGATTCCCAGTATTCCTGGTGCTTTCCCCAGTGGGTGTTCACATTCATGATTGACTTTGGTAATCAGCTGAGAGCGGGGAACTGCAGCCTGGAGTGGATGACATTTCCCCCAAGGTCTCAGTGTTCACGGGTGTGCACGCTCCATGGACTGGACCCCACCTGACACCTGGGGGGTGGGGGAGGTCAGGTGCAGAGCGGGCCCAGGAAGTTCCTCCCGAGAGGAAGATCCTGGTCTGAGGGAGGCTGGTCAGCCCACGTGGACTGTGGGGTTGCCAGGCCTGATGTGTCACGTTAAAGGAGGGGGTTGTCTTCTAGAACTTGGGGCTCATGGCAGAGTTAGGCCAGGAGATCTAGGTGAATCTTTTAACCACCTCCATCCTCGTGTTACTTGTCTGTCGAAGGTGGTAATGACCCCAGTGCATCCTACCTCACCTTAGAGTTGTCAGGGTCATAATAGATTTAGAGGCAGCGGGACAAATAGGAAGCCTGATTTCGACCTTCCTTTCAGGTTCAGGGCCCCCTTTCTCTTTCATGTTGATCTTCCAGCCCTCTTCCCAGTCAGAATCACTCAAGAAGGACCTTTATTTTCTGGAGTGAGTGGAAGGTCCCACGGGTGCAAAGTGAGGTAAGACTTTCCCTTTGGGCTATATCCGCCTGGAGCCTTTTGTACCTCAGTGGAACAAATTCTCACCAAAGCAGTGAGGTTCAAACTGTGGAGGTTCGGGCTCTAGTGTCGCGCCTCATGGAGAAGTCTCGGTGGCACCTAGCTTCTTGTGCCTCTTCAGTCACACCACTTCGGGCGCTCCCTATAAACCAGCCCTTGGTCTGGGTGACTTTGAAGCTGGAGTGATGGGTCCTCAGCTCTTCTGATTGTTGTCTTATTTATCTGGCACTATGTGAAGTGTCCAGTGTTCAGGCCTGCTTCCAGGTGCCTGGGTCCCTGGCTGTGCCACTTCCTCTTGCCCCCCTCTGACCCTCATACCTCTCCTAAAGTCCTGAACAGGGTTGGGGGCAGATGGAAACATTGCTGTCATCTCTGGGGCGAGAGTATACGCGTCAGTGACTGCTCAGCCAAGCTCCTCTGGGCTTGGGAGAGGCGCCCCCCTCCCCTGCCATAGATCCTGCTTGTCTGCTCTGGTATCCCCCAGCTCTTGCCAGGGCCCCGCAGTCAGGGCTGGGCTGTCAGCAAGTGCTCAGACAGGATGTGGTGCTAGTGAAGCTGCTGAGAGCTTAGCCCTCAGCTGCAAGAGCTAGTCTCAGGTGTTTCCTTGGAAGGCCTCAGGGCTCAGAGTTTCCAGGCTTTTCTAATGCTTAATGCCCTGTGTAAATACGCAAACTCTTAACAGAAGCAGTAATCACTGTGCAGTGGTGCTCCTCTTCTTCCAAAGCATTCAATGTGCCGGGCTCCCGGCTAGGCCCTGTGAGTTTGCCAGGCACTCACTAGGTGTTCAAAGGACATTCTTTGCACTGAAATGAGTCAGCGGAGGCTGGTCTGACCCCAGTCTCACTCCCAGCTCTGGGTCTCGGGTTCCTCATTTGTAAAGCAAAGTTGGGGTTCTGGTGTTAAAAGGCCCGTTAAGAACTGTGACGGTGGTGAAACCTTGGCCCCATCAGTGCTCAATAAATATGTTGGACTCTGTACGTGCACGTGACCTGGTTCCTGCTCTCTGGGAGTCTGCGGCGGTGCGGAAAGTCCCCGCCCGCCACGCGGGTGGGCTGCTCGGCCGAGCTCGGGTCCGCATTCACGCTTGAGAGCGGCCCTCGCGCCGGGCTCTCCCATGGAGCTGGCGCCCAACCCTGCCCCGCGCCCACAGAGCCTTGGCGCACGCCGCGGGGGCGGGGCCTCTGGGCCGGCCAATGTGGGGCAGGCTCCGGGCTGCCGGGGTCGCCCGCGCAAGGGGCGGGGGCGGAGCTTCCCGGTCTGGCCAATGGGGAGCCGCCTCCGGGAGGCGGGGTGGGGCCCAGCTCGTAGCCCGGGGCAGCGCTGCTGCTCGTCCGGGTCCTTTCTTTCCCGCGCGTCCGGAGCAGCCCGGCCCGACGGCCGCGAGAACACGAGAGAGCTTGCAGGGAGGCCGGGCGCTGGCCTGTGTGGGCCGCCCGGCGGCGGCGGCGGCGGCGGCGGCGGCGACTCCCCCGCCCGGCCGGACAGTGCAGGGCCATGGCCGAGGCGGCCCGGCTCCGGTGAGGGCGGCACTCACAGAGGATGTCCTGCCCCCACCCCGCCCCTCCTGGAATTGGGGAGGCTCAGCCTGGGTAGAGGGTCTAGGAAAAAGACGCTTGAGGCCGAAGGGCCTGAGGGGAGCTGTCTGAGGTCTCACGATAAAATCCCTTCTCCTTTCTTGGCCCCGGTTTGCTCGCCTATAGACTTAACCACAATGTTTCCGAGGTTTCCGCCAGCCCTGACGTTCTGTGACCCGGCTCAGGGGCTCAGGGTGGGTGTGTGGGGCGGATGGGCTGTGACCATCCTCACTCCAGAGGCACTCCAGGACCCCCTTCCTGGACCTGTCTTTCAGCCCCCATCCCCTAAAATCATCTCAGGGAGACCGTGACCCCATTCTCATCCCTTTCCCAAGCTGAGATCAGTGCTATTGTCTGGTGACCTTATTTCCACTCCAGTCTAGGCCCTTGGCTTCCTCCCGTCAGCAGTCTTGCCTCTGGCTGTGAGGGTCGTGTAAAGCTCTTCTAGGTATGAACTCTGATTCGTATCAGGATGTATTGGGGTGTCTGCTCACTCTTTTCTGAAATTCCCCAGGGTGTCCCTCCTGTTGCTGCTAGGAGGGGTCTGCGTCATAGAGGACTTCTGGTTAGTGGCTCAGGCTCAAGTTTGAGGCCATCCCTGGCCTGTGTGACAAGAGCTATCAAGATGAGGTTTTTCTATGTCTCTGAAGGCGGAGGAGTCATCTCCTGGTGGACATAACTTTGAGATGGTTTTAGATACATTCCTGGATGCCAGATTTGTGACAGGGCACTGTGGGGAGATAAGCTGTTTTGTCCCTAATCTGTGGAAGTGGGGTCTGCCCCCTCTAGGCTACACCTTGTACCGGTCAGAGACCAGACTCAGAGGTGGAACAGTTATGCTGTGAAGGAAGGAAGGGACAAGTGTGTGGTGACCAGTCCCTAGCACGTGTGGGACACTTGGCTAAGTGCTTTTATGGAGAAGGTGTTGGGGGGACCTCAGGTGCACAGAATTGGATTAATCACAGTCTTTGGTTTATCAACACTATGATCATTGGTCCACAGCCTTTATATTTGTTTTAGTGATGTACTACGTGCCAATATAATGCTCCCTGAGTGCTTTTCCGTACCTACGGTGCATTTCAGCCTCGCAAAATGCACAGGATTCAAATGGCAGGATAGGTGTTGAGTCAAGTTCTAGCAGAGTTCCATTTCCAGGAACGTTTCCATTAAATGTCAGTTGTCCCCACTGAGGCATTCATGAATTTCTTACTACTCCTAGTAATACACGGTACATTTTCCACCTCCTGTGGCAGGATATTCTTTGAAATATTTCTTTCTTCTGACCACTCTTAAATGCTGGCTTTTGACTTTCTCTGGCTCCATCACCTGGCAGCTAGGACCTGGCCTCCTAGTGTGGAGACAACCCTGAAGCTGGTTGACAAGGCACCTGGGTCACGGGGACCTGATATCTCAGGCAGGTTAGGAGATCACGTACTAGTAAATGTCAGGGTGGAAGTGCCGTAGAAATCACATCACCAAGGCCAGAACAACAGGGCCTCGCTCACCTCTGTGCCCCGGAATGCGGGCAGTAGGTTTGCTCTAGAACACCCAGGAACTGAAATAGCAATCTGTGTGTACATTGGTCCCCTGAGAAATCTTCTGGATCTCACTCACTTCCTTTCTCCTGCTGGGCTGTGTTCTTGGGTGAAGTGGTTGGTTAAATAATTGACTAAGTTTATACCACTATTATGTGGTAGGGCTGGGATTCAAATTCCTTATACTGACTGTCCATTTATGATGGTAATGCTTTGTCATACCATTTACCATTACCCCTGGGTCTTGGTTCAAGATTCTTCCCACAGGAGCTCTATGGGGTCAGTGTCTGCTGTCTTTGACAGTCTGCCGGGTGGGGTCTGTTTGGAAGTCTGACCAGTGAGGCCTTCTAGCACCTGGAAGAAGTTTCCCCCTATTCCAGGGGATCCTGACCTTTCCGTAGCTGGGAATGGCTCTGGGCCCCTTTCCTGGTGGCTGACGCACCTCCTCGTGTCTAGTTGCAGGCATGGCACATGGGGACTGACCTCCAACGAGAGGCCCAGATCCAGTCTGCAGAGATTTCCCTTCTGGCCATCTTGGCTGCCATTCAGGCTGTGGGGAAGGTGGAACGGCGGCCCATCCGACTTCAGAGCCTGGAGAGGTGAACAGAGACAGCCAAGGAGAAGATGGCTGTGGAGATAAAGAGTCCGCTGGAGGGCAAGTTGGGATCCTGCTGCAGGAGCACGGGCTGCTGCAGAGGTGGCTGGAGAACATGGAACAGGCAGCAAGGGGAGCCCCGCAAGGTACAGGAATTGGGTGTGGGTGGAGAGGGCCTGCTTGGACTCAGTGGGGTCCTCAGACTCATAGTGGAGGGAAGCCCGGTGGCTGCCAAGGCCTGACCTCTAGGTGCCTAATGCTAGTCACCAGTTGACTTTAAAGGGCTTGAAAAACGTCGGGAGGAAGGTGTGACACGGCAGAGATGTCTGCTGTGGCGGATGGCGTGGAGTTGGTTGGGGAGGGTGTGGCTGTGCAGCAGTGGTGTGCCTGCTACTCCAGGAAGACCTCTGAGCATGAACTCAAGTAGGGGAACTCACAGGACGTGTGTGTGCACTTAGGAGAGGGGATGAGAACCTAGGAGCCCTGGTCTTGAGTCCTTTTAGACACTGGCCTCTGCCCTTTATCTGAAGTAAACATGATGGAGATGCTTTTGCAGTTGCCCAGTGGTTTGGCCAGTGATGCCTTGTGGTTTGGGGCGAGAAAAGAGGAGACTGGAGCTGGTTTTAGCTGTTCTCTGAAATGGCTGGTGACTCACGTTGGCGCAGGTGACCTGTACTTCTAGGTGTGGGCGACTGCAGAAGATGGGGCCACGCGCTTCTTAGAGTCGGGGTGGGGCAGCCTGGGAGACAGGCAGAGGAGCTCCGCGAGCATGTCGTGAAGGTGAGCCCGGGTAAGGGGCCAGCCGGGCGACTTCCAAGCCTGAAGTCCTTGGAATAAAATCCTTTATTGAATCAAATGAGCCTCTAGGATCTGAGAGCTGGAAGCACTTTGAGATAATTTGACTGGCCCT
The DNA here is from genome assembly GCF_964374135.1 of Grampus griseus. Lineage (NCBI taxonomy): Eukaryota > Metazoa > Chordata > Mammalia > Artiodactyla > Delphinidae > Grampus > Grampus griseus. The sequence continues at coordinate 6,983,502 of NC_139003.1, read as the reverse complement.
CTGTCTTCAGGCAGGTAGAAGGTATCCTTGATTCTCGTTTTTAGTTTTTATGAAATGAAATGCAGGGAGGTTAGCTGTCTTGCCCGAGGTCTCACGGAGACTAAATATGAACTGGCCTCTGCTCCGCACTGTCTGCCCTTCATGTAGCACCAGAGGCAGCTCTTACACACGCATCTTCTCACTTGCTGGTGAGCTAGGGCCTCTTGTTATCTGTATTTGCAGCCCTCGGGCTCACCGAACTGTACTCTGCACACTGTGAGTACTCCAGAACAACTACTGAATGAAGGATTCTTTGTGGGCCCCAGGCCCAAAAAAGGAGGTTCAGTCCTGGAATATTAAGTTCTTCAGGCTGTGGATTAAGAATAGGTGTGCATGAGCATGCGTGCTTGTGTAAGACACAATTAGATCTAAGTTTTTCAAGCTACCCCGCCCCCATTCCGTCCCAGCTTGCACCCCCGGATTCTCCCACTGCTTTGAGCAGGTAAGCAGCTGGCTTGTGTCCACTCTCCCCTCCTAAGGGGGCTGAGGCCCAGAACAAATGACTTACTTGCCTTCACCTGGCCGCCAAGGTTCCTCTTCGGGAAGGGCGTCCAGCATGCTGTGAGGCCATGGGGAGAGGGAGGATGTGGCCTCAGGGGAGGCGGGGACTATGTGGAAGGGAGGACGGCGGGAGGCCTGCAGAGTGGACGGTGCGCCCAGCTGAGAGCTGACTTCCAGGCATGCCTGACTCCCCCTCCCGGACCTGTTTCCCCGTCTGTCGAATGAGGTGGCTGGGCTGTGACTTCGGGCTCCTGCTGTCTCTCTTGGATTCCACTTCTTCCCTTGTGAGGGCAGCGGGATGTGCCTCCCAGCTTTGGTCACCTGCACTGCCGGCCGGGGAGCCTGGGAGCACTTGTGCTCCGCCTGAGACACGGCGCTTTCCGCCCCCCCCCCCCCCGGCACATCAGGAAGAGGGGCAGATCCTGCGCCAGACCCCTGGCTGCGGCGTGCTCTCCCTTCCAGGCTTGCAGAGCTGAGCCCCGTCACCTCGCTTATGGCATACGGGCCCGTTTTCCTCCCTCATAGACTGTGCTGCCACCGAGCCTGAGCTGCGGAGGTGGGAGGGGAGGCCCTCGGAGCCTGGCCTCCCACCTTTGCCTGCTGAGGGCAGCCTGGTGTCAGGGGTCCGTGTTTCTGGAGAAACAGAGGGAGAGGAGAGTGGGATAAGCTGCTCGATGTCACACAGCTGACGGTTAGGGCAGGCCCAGGTGTTCTGGTGCCCAGGGAGCGCCTGTGCCACTTGCTGCACACATATCATTGTGGCCTGAGATGGCCCTGGGAGCTTGGGGGAGTGGCAGAGGGCAGACCAGACACCCAGTCCTGAGGCTGAGAAGGTTGTCGTAGAGCAGGCAGAGTCCTGAGGGCAGACATGGGCGGGAAGGTGGCCTCCTTCCGAGACCTTCTCTGACCAATATCTGCCCCCGCGTCTCTCAGCACCTGCTCTCAGGTGCCCCTCACTCTGCACTCCAGCTCCTTCTTCCTTCTGTCTTCTCCTTGGCTTCAGTCTCCTTGTGGGAAGGCACTGAGTCTTTCTGGAATGTCCCCAGCACCTAACACAGTGCCTGGCACGTGTGTAAATATCAAATAATGAGTGATTATTAAATGAATGATGAACCAAATAGGAGCTCAGTTTTCTTTATCTTTCAAATAATAGCACTGGATCTGAAATGCAGTTTTCAAGGCTTTTTAAAGGCGAGGAACCCTTTATTTAAATGACAGCTAGAAACAACACAGGGCAAAGTGGGACTACCCTGGTTGAAGCAGGGGACAGGAACCCAGGAGCCCTGTTCTCTCAGGACATAAGGGATCATGCCAAGACACCTGTTCCTTGCTTTCTAGACTCTGACATTTTATTTGGGGAGAAAGCCTTGCCTTTGAAGCAGGTCCTTCGAGTAGGTAAATTAAGTTACCATGAGCTCAGAGCTGGGAAGAAGGTAGGTATTGACCAGGGTATTGAGTGGCTGGCATGTAAGACTGGTGCTAAAAGTGGCATTTTCAGACTCCCGCCGGGACGGGGCACGACAGCAGGACAAAAGAAACAACGAGTGAGAGGCTGGCAGGCAGGGTTGCTCTTGTGGTTTCTGACCTGTCTCTGTGAATGCCATTACTGCAGGAACCTGGGAGTTGCTTCCTCCTCTGTGGGGCAGGGAGTGAGCTGGGCCAGCCCCGCAGTCAGCCTGTAGCCACCGGGGCTGGGCCCCTACAGCAGACGTGTCAGGACTGGGCTGTTCACAAGCTCCTAGGGAGATGCAGAGCATGCAGGGCCTAGTGGAGGTGCCCCGGCTGCAGAAGCCCCCAGCCCTGGCTCAGCTCTGCCGTGGAGCGGGGCTTTGCTCTTGTGTGGGGCTCGAGTGAGCATTGGGAGGCAGAGGAATGAGGTCTTCGGGGGACTCGGCTACCATCCTGTGGTCTGGGAGGTTCCTGATGTTTCAGAAGTTACTTCCTTGCATTCCACCCTCTCTGTAAGCTTTTCCAGATTCATTAGGAGAGAGCTGTGCTTCCTGCCTAACCCCCAGGACAGGCCCTGCTCCTGGGAGCTGTTTCCACACACTCTGGCTCAAACCTGCGGGCTGACAGAGTGTGTGCAGATTGCTTTATTTACTTGTGTTTCCAGGGGCAGGCTTCTCTTACTGGAATTCTAGGACAGGTGTATCCTGTGTTCTCCGTCAGGAGGTCTGGGCGTTGAAGTTCCAACATGTTCCTCAGGGGATTCGGAGGCAGGTCCACATTGGAGGACCAAGGTTGGAGATCCCTCTGAACAGACTAACCAGCCTCTAACCTTTGGAAGTGTTTGCTTTTTGACTCTGCAAACGTGTTCTTAAAAGAATACATTCTCACCAAGAAAATGTATGCACGTGAAGCTGAAGGGCTCTCTGTGCTGGCCACCCTCCATCCCCAGCCCTCTCTCCAGGGTCTCCACTATTGTCATTCTGGTGTATAGCCTTTCAGCCTCCTTCCTTATGCATTTTCATACATGTAGGTAGTGCGGAAAAAGGTTTAAAAGGGGTTAAAAACCATGCATACCATACTGTGTGTATCATTCTGCAGCTTGCTGTTTTCACTTAGGAATATGTCTTAGGGACCTTTTCCCCTTGGCACATTTTGATCAGCTGCACTCTGAGAGCCTGGACTCGGCTGCATGATAGGAACTTCGTTTCCAGAGCCCTGATTAAGTGTGGCAGCCAGTAACAGAAAACTACTAGAGCTCATCAATGAATTCAGTAAAGTTGCAGGGTACAAAATTAATACACAGAAATCTGATGATTTCTATATACTTAACAATGAAAGATCAGAAAGAGAAATTAAGGAAACAACCCCATTTACCATCGCGTTGAAAAGAATAAAATACCTAGGAATATACCTACCTAAGAAGGCAAAAGACCTGTATTCTGAAAACTGTAAGACAGTGATGAAAGAATTTGAAGACGACATGAACAGATGGAGAGATATACCATGTTCTTGGATTGGAAGAATCAATATTGTTAAAATGACTGTACTACCCAAGGCAATCTACAGATTCAGTGCAATCCCTATCATATTGCCAATGGCATTTTTCACAGAACTAGAACAAAATATTTTAAAATTTATGGAAACAAAAGAACCTGAATAGCCAAAGCAATCTTGAGAAAGAAAAATGGAGCTGGAGGAATCAGGCTCCCTCACTTGAGACTACACTACAAAGCAACAGTCATCAAAACAGTATGGTACTGGCACAAAAACAGACATATAGCTCAATGGAACAGGATAGAAAACCCAGAAATAAACCCACGAACCTATGGTCAATTAATCTATGACAAAGGATGCAAGAATATACAATGGAGAAAAGACAGTCTCTTGAATAAGTGGTGTTGGGAAAACTCGACAGCTATATCTAAAAGAATGAAATTAGAACATTCTCTAACACCATATACAAAAATAAACTCAAAATGGATTAAAGCCCTAAATGTAAGACTGGATACTATAAAACTTCTAGAGGAAAACATAGAACACTCCTTGACATAAATCTCAGCAATATCTTTTTGGATCTGTCTCCTGAAGTAATGGAAATAAAAACAAAAGTGAATAAATGGAACCTAATTAAACTTAAAAGCTTTTTCACAGCAAAGGAAACCATAAACAAAACAAAAAAGACAACCTACAGAATGGGAGAAAATATTTGCAAATGATGCAACCAACAAGGGATTAATTCCCAAAATACACAAACAACTCATACAGCTCAATATCAAAAAACAAACAAACAACCCAATCAAAAAATAGGCAGAAGATCTAAATAGACATTTCTCCAAAGAAGACATACAGATGGCCAACTGGCACATGAAAAGATGCTCAACATTGCTAATTATTAGAGAAATGCAAATCAAAACTACAATGAGGTATCACCTCACACTGGTCAGAATGGCCATCATCAAAAAGTCTACAAATAATAAATGCTGGAGAGGGAATGGAGAAAAAGGAGCCCTCCTACACTGCTGGTGGGAATGTAAATTGGTGCAGCCACTATAGAAAATGGTATGGAGGTTCCTTAAAAAACTAAAAATAGAGTTACCATATGATCCTGCAATCCCACTCCTGAGCATATATCCTGAGAAAACTCTAATTCAAAAAGATACATGCACCCAGTGTTCTTTGCAGCACTATTTACAATAGGCAAGACATGGAAGCAGCCTAAATGTCCATTGACAGATGAATGGTACACACACACACACACACACACACATACATATATACATGTATATATTATATACACACACCATGGAATATTACTTAGCCATAGAAAAGAATGAAATAATGTCATTTGCAGCAACATGGATGGACCTAGAGATTATCATACTAAGTGAAGTAAGCCAGACAAAGACAAATATCATATGATATCACTTACATATGGAATCTAAAAAGATGCAAATGAACTTATTTACAAAATAGAAATAGACCCACAGATGTAGTAAACAAACTTACGGTTACCAAGTGGGGAAGGGGTGGGGAGGGATAAATTAGGAGTTTGGGATATACACACTACTATATATAAAATAGATAACCAGTAAGGATCTACTGTATAGCACAGGGAACTATACTCAATATTATGTAATAACCTATAACGGAAAAGAATCTGAAAAAGAATATACGTGTGTGTGTGCGCGTGTGTGTGCGCGTGTGTGTGTGTATAACTGAATCACTTTGCTGTACACCTGAAACTAACACAACATTGTAAATCAACTATACTCCAATTTTAAAGAGACTGTGGCATCCAGGAGCAAGTGGCTAGGCTGGCTGTCCCCGAGCATCATGGTGTCAAAGTTGCCTGCGTGCACCACAGAAACAGAAAAGCTGTACCCTGTAGTCCTGGGGACAAAATCTGGCATGGTGTTGCGAGTTGTGGGCGGCCATTAGATATTGGTGGTCTGGAATGTCCTACATTCATTCATTTAACAAAAAGTGTGCTTCAGGGAGATTGGCTCGGTGCTTTGTGACCACCTAGAGGGGTGGGATAGGGAGGGTGGGAGGGAGACGCAAGAGGGAGGAGATATGGGGATGTATGTATATGTATAGCTGATTCACTTTGATATAAAGCAGAAACTAACACACCATTGTAAAGCAATTATACTCCAATAAAGACGTTAAAAAAAAAAAAAGTGCCTACCCTGTGTCAAACCCAGGCAGGGAAAAGGAGCAGTAATTATTCCTTATTCTTAAGATGGGTTTTAGAAATTGGCGCCAATTGGTGAGGTCACCCATTCCACCAGGCTTGCTGTCTTAGAATGTCAGTGCTAGATAACAAGCTAGCAAACAAAACAACAACAACAACAAAAGGTATCGATCAAGAGACGTTTTTGAAAGGCAATGATGTGACCAGATTAATTTTGTAGATGTTATGGGCTGAATTGTGTCCCCCACCAAAATTCGTAGGTTCAAATCCCAACCCCCAATACCTCAGAATGTAGTCATGTTTGGAGATAAAGCCTTTAAATAGGTGATTAGGTTAAATGAGCCCATTAGGGTGGGTCCTGATCCAATAGGACTGGTGTCCTTATAAGAGGAAGAGACACTAGTGCGGCACATGCACAGAGGAAACGACCTGTGCGGACATAGTGAGAAGGTGGTCACCCGTAAGCCGAGGAGAAGGGGTCTCAGAAGAAACCAACCCTGCTGGCACCTAGATCTTGGACTTGCAGCCTTCAGAACTGTGTGAAAATCAACTTCTGTTGTTTAAAGCCCCCAGTCTGTTGTACTTCGTGATGGCAGCCCAAGCAGACTAAGGCAGCTGGTAAATTGCTGGTGGCTGTGCAGAGGGTGGACGGCTTAGTGGATGGAGGAATGAGCTGAGGCTGGCAGGCTGAGGCTGCAGACATGGCCCCCAGACCTCCTCGCTCTGTGGATGCGGCACCAGGATCTGCATATGCTGCAGGTGCCGGAGGTGCCTCACCTCCCCCTGCTGCTGAGCTGGAGAAGGCGTTCTGTCAGGATTGGCCTTTGTCAGCGCAGAAAGATTCTCTCAACCTGAGTTATGTACCAGGTACTGCGTTCGACGATGGGGCTTCAGAGGCAAATATAACATAGTGGTTGTTCTCAAGCAGCTCAGTCTACTGGGGATACCTGTAAATAAACAAATTATCACACTAGTGCTAGAGCCAGTGGTCTGTAAAGTTAAGGTGCTAGAAATTGCAAGTATGCATCCTTTTTTATTTGCATTTTATTATAATTTACACAAAACAGCTGGATTTGGGAACTGTATCACTCCTAGTATCTTTATTGTGAATGTTTTAATAACTTTTATTTTTTGTACGAAAAAATGTACATGTTTATGTGGAGGATAGATGCCCAGTGGGAGGGGGTGGAGGTGAGGGAGAGTGTCACAGAAATGGTGACACTTGGGCTACATTGTGTTTCTGTTCTTGTTACACTTTCTTTTTTAGATGGGTAATGAAATACTGAAATAAAGAATGCATTTGCATGGTTCAACATTCAAACATTAGGAAAGGGTGTGCAGGAATATTCCATCTAACCTCTGCCCCCCCCCACTTCCCCTCCCTGCAGGCATCTAATGTTGGCCGTATATCTTTCTAGAGAATTTTTATGCTTATGGAAGCAAATATATTTCCTCCCCTCCTTTGTTCGTCACTGACGGTGGCGCTATATGGTGTGTACATACATTGTTCTGCAGCTTGCTGTTTTGTTTCTTCTTTGTCCGTCTTTCCGTATCGGTGCATAAAGAGCAGAGCATCACCATTTTTATGGCTGTTTATTAGTATTCGACTCCAGGATGTTCCATGACTTATTTAACCAGTCCTCGGATGAGGGACAATTGGGTTGTTTCCAGCGTTTTGGAATTACAAATAATGGTGCAGTGGAATAGCCTTGCACAAACATCATTCCACAAATATGTGCATATGTCTTTAAGTTTCTAGAAGTCTCATTTCTGGGTCAGAGTTATGTGCTTTCGTCATTTCGAGAGTCATGGCCAGATACCTGCCACCAGTGTAATCAGTGTGTGCTCCTCGAGGACGCGTGCCCACCCCTGTTCCTGCGCGTCGTTCACGCCGCCCCAGCGAGGAGCAGTTGGTCAGCTCTAAGTAGAAGAGCTGGGAAGAGGAGGGAGCTGGAGCTGATGATGCCCCAAAGTGAGGGAATCAGAGACTCCGGACTCCCCAGTGAACGGTGTTTGCCCATGGCTATAATAATACCGGCAATAGCTACTTTTTATTAAGTATTTGTTATGTATCCGGCAGAACTCTATGAAGACTCGAAGTCAGGAGTCAGCACATTTTATTCTGAAAAGGGCCAGAGAGTACATATTTTTAGTTTTATGGGCATTTGGTCCCTGTTGCAACCACTCAACTCTGCCCTAGTAGAGGAAGGCAGCTGCAGATGGGTGAGAGCAGCTGTGCTCTGATAAAACTTGATGGACTCTGAAATTTGCATTTCTTATAATTTTCACATGTCACAATATATTATTATTATTAGAAATAACAGCTAATGTTTATTAAGCACGTACTCTGTACCATTTCCACCCTCCAGCCATTTGAAAATATCAAAACCATTCTTTGCTCCTGGGGCTGTACCCTGGCTGTGGGCTATAGTTTGCTGACTCCTGCTCTAAAGGATCTCATTTAATCCGCACAATTGTAGGGCCTTTTATAATCCCCACTTAACAGATGAGGAAACAGAGGCATAGAAAGGTCAAAGATCTTGTCTGCCAAATGGGCTATGATGTGAATAAGAGAGGACATTCAGAACATGGAGACGACATCAGGACTTGAACCCCAACTTCTTGACCTGCCGTCAGTGCTCCAGCCTCAACACATTGGTGGGTCTGACTATCCCTTCTCTCTCCCTGGAGTTACACCCAGGGCCCACGTGGCTCATCAGTTCCCGTGGGGGTCCTGCTGCCTACAGACTGTGCCATCTCCTCTCCAGGACCCCCTCCCACCTCACCCAGCACCAGCCGTTCTTGAACCTTGTCAAGAGCTTCACCTGATTCCTTAGTCCTTAGTGCCATTTTCACCCAGAATTCCTTCCCTACCTCCCCTGTTTATTAAATGAGCCCCTCAGAGTGCACAGCCCGTTTCAAATGGGGAGCATGTCATGACCCCCGCCTCTGGTCAGGCTTCTAATGAATGCTCTCTCTCTCTGTGTTCCCATAGCGTCCGGTTCTCACCATGTTAGTACCACTTGTTGCCGTGTCAGACACCTCCTCTAGGCTGCCCGCTCCTGAGGCCAGGAACTGTGCAGTTGATAGGGTCAGGCACACAGTAGCCACCTACGAAGTACTTGTTGGATGAACGAGCGAAAACCGTCAAGGAATCTGTGGCTGTGGAGGGCTTCTGAGGACTCCAGGCCGCAGAAGCAATAGACTGCTCTCCTGCTTCGCATGGTAGACTCGACCGGCGAGGCCCAGAGCTGCAGAGGTGGCCCCCTGGGGCCATGTCTTGGCTGCCCCTGACTTCTTTTGGGGGCTCACCCTCCCTCCCTGTACTATAGACGTGTATTCTGAGTGGGAGCAGATACATTCTTATGTGACATCACTCCTGAAATGGTTATACCACTTAAGTACCCTGTCCCCTGGTTGCACTACAACCCAGCCAGGCCAGGCCTTCTCTAGGATTTTTCAGAGTTAAGCCCTTTTCTCTCTGGCAACCACGGTGTGGAGATGTGAGCCTAGAGGTGCTGGAGGTGGGGTATCAGCTGCGTGGAGAGATTGGTTTGAGAGATTAAAGCTGATTTGAGAAGGAAGCAAAGAAAAGGGAGAGTCCTGATAACTTTTGAATTTCTGGAAGTCAGTTTCTTCTCTGATCTAAATTGCTTAAAAATTTTTTTTATCAGTTGAAATTTAATCTCTGCCACTGACTGTCCGTGTTAACGCAACATGATTCTGCACATGAAATGATATTAGCAGGACAGTTGTAACTGGGGGTATAGCTCAGGGGTAGAGCATTTGACTGCAGATCAAGAGGTCCCTGGTTCAAGTCCGGGTGCCCCCTTGTTTTCTTCACTCACATGACCAACCTTAGAGCTCATCTCTCAGGTGAGAGTATTTGGGGGAAAAGGTGAGATATGGGGGATTAATAAAGAGCTGGAGAGATGGATGCTGGGTAAACAGACTCAACAGATATCGCTAGAGGCAGTGATCAGATTGAAACTTGAAACAACAAAACCTTGTCTGGCCCTGCACTCTTTGGGTTGCAGGAGGACAAGACAGGGAGGAGAGACACTAGACTGTTGCCTGATGGCGTGATGAGCTGGGCTGAGCATTGCTCCCTCTCCTAGACCCTCAGCCCTTGCTGCCTTCTCCTTCCCTCCCTCTTGCTGTGCACAAGGGCATTTACAAGACAATCATTTCTCTTTGTTGGTCTGCACATGCAGCTCAAGCCACAGAGGCCCCTTGGCCTTGGGTGCAGAGACTAACCCTGGCGGCCTGAAACCAGGACGATGACCACGTTGTCCTTTGGCAGATATATCGCCAGGGAAGTCCCAAGATTGAGGTCTTAATCAGCTAGGGGTCCCCAGCACCTGGCACAGGTGGGAACATGGTAGGGGCTCAGGAAATGTCTGTTGAAGGCATGAACTAGCCCTGGGCTCCTCCCCCACTCTCCCCTCCTGTGTGTCTGACCTCTACAGGCTCTTACACATCCTCTCTCTTCTCCCTACAGCCCCCTGCCCCAGCCTTCCCCAGGTGCAGATGTGAGAAGGAAGCCCTTATTGAAGCAGCTCAGGGAGAGGGTGGGCACATGGAGACAGTCCTAGTGTCAGCACTAGGTTCTAAGGAATAAAAGCTTGTAGAAGAACATTTAACTTGTAAGGAGCTACCTGGGATTTTTTACTTGTGGTTCAGCCACCTGGCCTGAGTTCTGTCCTTTGCTCTGCCCTAAACTCAGAGGAACTCATTTCCCTCTTTGAGGAGGTAGGGACACTTAGCACAGCCGTTCATATAGGATTTATTTCCCTTTCTTTCATTCAACAAATATCTATTAAACACTTACTATGTACTAGATTCAGGCTCAGGGCTGAGCATCATTAAGAAAAGTGAGGCAGGATCCCTGTTCTCGAGGGACACATAGACCAGTGGGCGGTAGGTGGCCCTAAGCTCAGCGCTGTAGTATCGAAAGTAGGCATTTGAGATGCACATCCTGTGATCATCAGTGATGCTTCCACCTTTGAGGTCTTGATTTCAAGCACAGTATCTGACCATTACCTGTATCTTCTGACCTTGTCAGGTCCTCTTTCCTGTTCCTGTTTGGCTTTTCATCACCCACCTCCCCCTCGTGTTCTCTCCTCCTGCCCACACAGCTTGGATTCCATGACCCAGTGCATCAACCACTGTCTTGCAAATCTCTTACCTGTTTGGCCCTCTCTCCCTGTATTGTACCCACCTGGCAAAATCACAGTGCAGGTATTCGCTTATTCCATGCCCACATCCGAGCAGCCTAACACTGCTGGGGAAAATCATACAACTGTGCTGACGAAGTTCACCTGTGACCAAAATCTCAAGTCAGCATTGAACGTAGCTGGGCAGTCTTGTATACCTTTGCTGTCTCACTTTCTGAGACGGCTACTTCACCTCTTCTATGCTCTTTTTTTTTTTAAAAAATTATTTATTTATTTTTGGCTGTGTTGGGTCTTCGTTTCTGTGTAAGGGCTTTCTCTAGTTGCGGTGAGCGGGGGCCACTCTTCATCGCGGTGCGCGGGCCTCTCACTGTCACGGCCTCTCTCGTTGCGGAGCACAGGCTCCAGACGCGCAGGCTCAGTAGACGTGGCACACGGGCCCAGTTGCTCCGCGGCATGTGGGCTCTTCCCGGACCGGGGCCCGAACCCGTGTCCCCTGCATTGGCAGGCAGACTCCCAACCACTGCGCCACCAGGGAAGCTGTAAAAGTCCAAATATTTCTGTTTTATGGTATGACGATGTAAAAATTGCCAGTTTTTCCTCAACATAAAGCAGCACTGACAGCATCCTTTGAACATTTTGTGCAACAAATGGGTAGAGGAGCCTCCGGCTGGTCCTCTCTCCTACCTCTCCCACCACTGGAGCAGTTCCTGTGATCGCTGCTCAGCGAGAACACGCCTCACCCGGCTGAAAAGCCCTAGTCTCTTGCTTTCGTGAGTAACTGAAAAATTTGACTATGCTTACTTATGGCTTCTTTCTTGGTAACGACAATTAACTAAAACAACGTGGAAGAGCTGTGCCTTCCCCATCCCCAGTGTCTCCGTGGGTTGGTCTCCCCCACAGACGGTCCTCAGCGTGTCTTCTCTCGGGGTCTTCCTTTCTGCTCCACCGCCCAAGGGCCTGTCCCTGCGAGCCCGGAGCGCATGCCCTTGGCTACTTCAGCCCCTCAGGCCCGTTTCCTAGCACAGCTGCTCAAACAAGTCCTCTTCCCAGGGGGTCCTGGAGTGGCAGCCGGTGTCATGGGGGTGGAGACTGCGGGCCGGGGGTCCTATATGAAGCAGGAGCCAGCCGGTGAAATCCTGCCGGGTCTCTGCCAGGGAAGGTGCCCACCAGGCTGGGCCGACCTGGGCTCGCCTGGTGAGGGAGAGGGTCCATATAGGCAGGTGTTGTGCCCCAGGACACCTACCTGGTCGGGGACCAGTTCCAGCTCCATCAGCTGTGCTGGGGCGCTGGTTGCCACCCTCTTCCCCCGCGGTAGCTGAAACTGAAAATGTCACCCCCTTGGGTCAATGAAGGGAGGCAGGTCACAGCGGCCTCAAGAGCAGAGGAGGGCACAGTAAGTGTGCGGTCACTTCAGGTGCCAGGAAAACTGGCCACCAGCCAGCCCATGTGGACTAGGTCTCCCCTCAGTATTTCTGGACGAAATAGCTACTTCCCAAAGCCCATGAGCCTCGTAGACGTTGCTGGAGACCGCTTCCGTGGGGAGAGGAAGGGTTGATGGGGGAGTCGAAGCCTGCTTTAGCGTCTCCCTCAGTGGCCGGGAGGGGGCGCCCCGGCTCCGTTCCACACCAGCGCCCAGCCTTTCTCGTGAGAGGACAGCCTCCTCCCTGCCTGCCTCGCCCTTCCCGCTGCCCAAGCAGGGCTGCCCACCCTCGGCTACGGCTGTGGAGCTTGCCGCCCGCCGCCTTCCATTCCCCGGGGCTCACAAGCAAGTCATCATGGTGTTCCACCCCCTCCCCAAATCAGTTTTCTCCTTGAGATGAAATTCGGAGCTGGTTCAACTTATTTCTCCACAATATTTGCAGGTTGAGTGGATGAAGGGGGTTGAGTGAAGGAAGGGCGTGGGGAGGGGAGAAGGGGGGGGTCATCTGTGTCTCAGGGCGTGGTGTCCTGGCCAGGCCCTCGTCCCCGCTCCCCACCCTGTGCAGGGCCCTCTCTGCTCCCCAGCGCCTTAGTGCAGGAGGGGAGGCGGGGACCACGGTCCTGTGAGGTGGGGAAAGCCAATGATGGCCCACTGCAGGGCAGACGGAACTGGGGTGGCAGAGGTAGGCGGAGCCAGAGAAAATGGAAGGAGAAGGAAGGATGTGTCTGGCACATAGAAACTGTTCAGTAGGTGTTTGGAGGTGGGCGAGTGAGTGAGTGATGGTAGTGAGAGCAGGCTGTCGCGGGGCAGGCTGCCTGCTCCCGGAGCTGGGCTGTAAGAGGCCAGAAACGGCAGTCAGGTGCCCAGATCAAGAGGTGCAGTTCATAGCAGAGGCAGGCTTGTGGCTGTAGCTCAGGGGTAGAGCATTTGACTGCAGATCAAGAGGTCCCTGGTTCAAATCTGGGTGCCCCCTTGCTAAGGTCACTTTTAACTGTGATAAGAAGTAAATATAAATAAATAGGAAATCAAATAGGAAAGAGGCAGTTGTCACCCACAGCCCTGGGGCACTCCATTACCATGTTCTAGTATACGCGGTGTTCTTGATGTTACCTGGGCAAACCTGTGTACCTCCTCGTGTCTACAATTAGACAGCTGGGGTTTTAATTAATTGAAGTTATGGCTAGTTGTGCCGTGTGTCACAAGCCTTCCTCCAATGACAGTCGTGGTGGGTGAGTCCTACTCATCACCAGACTTCCAAAGTGTCTCCTGGGTTGATGAGCACACTTTATATGTGACATCAGTCTCAAGCCTCACTGAGTTCCAGATACACCTGACCCACTTATTTATCTGTGATTTTATTCCTGCCTTGGCTGGAAAACCCCTCCAGCTGCTTCTTCCAGCAAACTCCTTGCCCATCACCTCCAGAAGCCCCTCCTGACTTCGCAGGCCGGGTAGCTCCGACTCCCTGCTCCCAGAGCTCTCTGCTTGGGCTTCTGCCACCCTTTGGAAATCCTTTAGTTCATGGGCCCGTCTCCTATTTGGACCAAGACTCTGAAGAACAGGGACAATGTTTTGTTTGTCTCTGTGTCCTCAACATGGATGATAGGGCCTGGCACCTAACATGTTCCATGAGTGTTTGTTGAGTGAATGAATGAATGAGCACCCTCCTTGAGGCCTCAGAGTGTGGAGGAGGCTCTCCCTGCGCTGAGTCTGAGGTTCACTAAAGACCCGGAACCAATGGTCTTTTCCTGTGAACTATGTGCCGGCTGAAGTAGAACCAGTAGTATAGACTCAAATGACCAGGTGTAAGGGATGGTGCCATTACCACGACCTGAGGAAGAGGAGGGCTGGAGAGGGGAAGACAGGAGAGCGGACTACAGTGGAGAAGACCTGCCACCTCCTGGGACATGTGGAAAGAGCAAGGAAGAATAGGCAGGGAGAAAGCAGCACCGTGGGTGAAAAGGTGCTAATGAAAAGCTCAACATAAGTGGGGGGTATGGCTTAGGGGTAGAGCATTTGACTGCATATCAAGAGGTGCCTGGTTCAAATCCACATGCCCCCTGCTTTGCTCACATTTTCAGTTACTGAAACAGAGACTGTGATTTCAGGCCCTTCCTTCCACATTTGAAATTTAAATTAACGTGCTATGTCTTGTTATACAAATTTAGGGTCCGGACTAGGACCAGCTCCAAGTATCCTCCCTTGACTGTCACACAGACAAGAGGTACTGAGGTCACATTTCTCTGAAGAGGCTGATGAAGTTAACCCAGTTTCCCCCCCACTCCCCCTGGGGACTCGTCCTTCGTGGCTGGTGTGGAGACCAGTTTCTCATTTCCTCAACCTTACAGTAATCTCCAGAAAGAAGGCTATCTCTTTGCTCTTGCTGCTACCACTTGAGAAGTATAGAGGGTGTATATGCGTCTTCCTTCCTAATTTCCAGAAGTGACTGTAAAGATTTGAAAACCACGTCCAAAGTAAACCCTCTTTCCTCCCCCTGGGAATTTCTCAGGGTGTTGCCTCTACCACAGATTTGGACCACTTGATTCTCCCTTCTCCCTCCTTTCTCTCCTACCACTTTTTCTTTTTTGAACCTCAGTCAGTATTTCCTTAGTGAGAACGCCTAAAAGTAGACCCTACTTTATATAATAAGATCTAAAAATCCAGATAAAATAGTTAAGAGATATAAATGGTAAAAAGAAACCTGCAAAAGAATCTCCACATTCCTTAATGGATAAGGTGATTTGAAACACTCTTTCCTATGAAGACAAGTTAAAAAGCTGGAAAACTATTAAAAACATCTCATTAAAAGAATCAAAGAACTAACCTTAGACAGAAAATACTAGGTGGAGATTTGAAAAGGATGGGAAACAGAAAGTTAATGCTCCATACTACAGGCTGTTTTGGCCCTGAGTGTGTTTTTCAGTCCAAAAGAGGCAGCCGAGAGGCTAAGTGGAACTTCTGGAAGCCTCCCAGGATTAGGGGGATAAAAATCAGAATTCTGGGGCCCCCTGAATAGGGACACTGGTAAAACTATCTCTGGCTTTGGGCTTGAATCCTGAGGAGTAAGGGTGAACTGAAAGAAAACAGCCACTGCAAGAATTTGTGACTGGTCTTTGTGACATCCGAAAGGCCCAGAAAACTCAAGCCTTGACATTATGCTGAGGTCCTTTGACTGCTAGAGCTGCTCAGGTCCCTGGAAAAAGCAAATGAAGGAAGATATTATTATCCCCAGCCTCGAGTTAGTTCTACAAATAAAATTTTGAATACAATGCTCAACACACAGTCAAGGATAACTATGTGCACGGGGAAGCAAAATGCCTTCAGTGAAAATCAACAGAAACAACAGATCACATAACTAAACACGGGGACTTTTTAATTAGAACTGTCAGAAACGCACTGTAAAATGACAGTGCTTGCTGTGTTCAAGGAGAGAAAAGCCAAGCTTCAATATTTCAGTAGGAAACTGGAAAGCATAAAAAGTGACTAAGAAGATTTGAAAAGAGAACAACCTAGAAAATTTTTTTTGAGTTTTTAGAAATTTTATATCTAAAAATCAATAACTAAAATTAAACACTCAATGAATATGTCTGTGTTCTACCCAGTGAATAGATTCAGCTAAAGAGAAAATCAATGAATTGGAACATTGGGAAGAAAAACTATCCATAATAAAGCATGGAGAAACAAAAGTATGACAAACACAGAATACAGAGGCTACAATGAGGTGGTCTAATGTCCATTTAAATGGAGTCCTGGAAGAAATGGGTGAGAATGAAGTGGATGCAATATTTGAGGAGACAGCCATTGAGATTATTTCACAACTAATGAAAGACATCAGTTCTTACATTCAAGAACCCTAATGAATCTCAAACATAATAAGCAAGATGAAATCCATACCTAGAGTTACTGTAGTAAAATTGCAGAAAATCGGAGATAACAAGAAACTCTTATAAATATAATAAAAAAGAAGACATATTACTTTCAGTGGAGTGCAAGTTAAATTAACAACTGAGTTCTCAAGAGCAACAATGAAAGCCAGAAGGCAGTGGAATTGTGTGTACAGTTGGCCTTCAGTATCCATGGTTCTGCATCTACATATTTAACCAAGTGCAGAATTAAAATATCTGGAAAAAAATTCCAAATAGTTCCACACAGCAAAACTTGAATTTGCCTCACACTGACAACTATTTATATAGCATTTACATTGTATTAGGTGTTATAAGTAATCTAGAGATGATTTAAAATATATGGGAGGATGTACATATGTTACATGCAAATACTATGACATTTTATATAAGGGACTTGAACATCCGTGGACTTTAGTATCTGGGGTGGGAGATCCTGGAACCAGTCCCCTATGGATACTGAGGGACTGTACTGAAACACTGTAACTGTTAACACAAAATTCTATACTCAGGTAAAGTATCCTTCATGAGTGAAGGTAAAATAAAGACAATTTCAGACAAACCAAAACTGAAAGAATTCATCAACACCAGGCCTGCACTAAAGGAAATTCGTAAGGGGATATTCTAAGCAGCTTGGAACTGATCTGGATGGAAGGATAGAGATGTAGGAAGGAAGAAAGAGGCAAAGAAATAATAAGTATATGAATAAATCTAAGCGAACATTGACTGTATAAAACAGTAACAATAATGAGGTTAAGACAACATGTGGAATAACGTAAGATGGGAGGAAAATAAGTGGAGTTAAAGTGTTCTAAGATGTTTGTATTACCTAAGAGGAGGATATGCTATTGGTTAGCCACAGACTTTGAGACTTTGAAAAATAACTATGCATGTTGAGTTTCTAGCATAATCACTAAAATAGAACAAATAGCATTTATATTTTTCAAACTAACGGGGAAATAATGGCATTACAAAAATCTCAATCAATCAAACAAAAAAAGGAAGAAGGAGAGAAAAACATAAGTGACACATATTGAAGCACAAAATAAGGTGGTAGATTTGAATACAAAAACATCAGCAAGTACATTAAAAGTAAAGAAATTAAATGCCCCAGATTAAAAGACAATGATTATCACATTGAGTTAAAACAACCAACTATGTTTTATTTACAAAAGACACGTCTAAAACTTAGGCATACAGAAAGATTGAAAGTAAAGGAATGAAAAAATATATAACTTGTAGAACATTAACAAAAAGAAAGTGGGTGTATATTATTATCAGACAAAATAGACTTGAAGACCTGAGATATTATTAGAGATGAGAAGATCACGAATTTAAGCTAAAAGGCTGAATTTACCAGGTAGATATAAGAATTCCTAACTTTTATGTTTCTAATAATATAGCTTCAAAATATGTCAGGCAGGGCTTCCCTGGTGGCGCAGTGGTTGAGAGTCCGCCTGCCGATGCAGGGGACGCAGGTTCGTTCCCCCGTCCGGGAGGATCCCACGTGCCGCGGAGCGGCTGGGCCCGTGGGCCATGGCCGCTGAGCCTGCGCGTCCGGAGCCTGTGCCCCGCAGTGGGAGAAGCCACAACAGTGAGAGGCCCACGTAATGCAAAAAAAAAAAAAAAAAAAAAAAAAAAAAAAAATATGTCAGGCAAAAACTTGACAGAATAGCAAAGAAAACAAATCTAGAATTAGAGTGGGAAATTTTTACATACTTTTCTCACTAACTAATAGAATCAGACAAAAGCATCATGAATAATTTAGAATTTTTTGTTTAGTTTCTTTTTCCTCTCAGCTTTTTTGAAGCATAATTGACAAATAAAACTGTAATGTATTTGAAGTGTACAGTGTGATGATATGATATAAATACATTGTGAAATGATTACTGCAATCAAGTTAATTAACACAGCAATCACCTCACATAGTTACCTTTTCTTTTCAGGGACGGGTGAGAGTGCTTAAGATATACTGTCATAGCAGCTTTCAAGTATACAATACAATATTATTAACTGTAGTCAGAATGCTGTGCAGCAGATTCTCAGAACTTCTTCATTATAACTGAAAGTTTGCATCCTTTGACCAATATCTCCCCGTTTCCCCCTCCCTCCAGCCCCTGGCAACCACCAATCTACTCTCTCTGTTTCTATGAGTTTGATTTTTTTTTTTCCAGTTCCATCCATGTTGTCACAGATGGCAGGATTTTCTTCTTTCTGGCTGAATAGTATTCCATTTAATATATATATATATATATATATATATGTATATGTATATATACCACATTTTCTTTATCCACTCATCCATTGACAGATACTAAATCAGCATTTAAAGGAATACTTATAGCTTTGAGCAATATACTAGAAAAGAAGAATAAATATAAATAAATGAAGGATCCATCTCAAAAGTTAGGGAAAAAAACTGGATAAAAGAACACTACGAGGGCTTCCCTGGTTGCGCAGTGGTTAAGAATCCGCCTGCCAGTGCAGGGGCCATGGGTTTGAGCCCTGGTCCAGGAAGATCCCACATGCCGCAGAGCAACTAAGCCCCGGCGCCACAACCACTGAAGCCTGCGTGCCTAGAGCCCGTGCTCCAGAACAAGAGAAGCCACCACAATGAGAAGCCCTCACGCTGCAACGAAGAGTAGCCCCCGCTCACTGCAACTAGAGAAAACCCACATGCAGCATCAAAGACCCAATGCAGACAAAAATAAATAAATAAATAAATTTATTAAAAAAACAAAAGAACACTACGAGAAAGGAAATACAAGGAAGAGCAGAAATCAATGAAATGGAAAACAAACATGCAACAGAGGTGACTAACAAAGCCAAAAGTTGGCCTTTGAAAATCAAAATAAGTTTGATTAACTTTTGGTGAAAATGATAAGAAAAATAAGAAAGCAGACAAAAATAATCAAAAGCATGAATTAAAAAGAAAAGCTGCTTGGGAGATTGAGATTGACATATATACACTAATATGTATAAAATAGAAAACTAATAAGAACCTGCTGTATAAAAAATAAAATAAAATAAAATTCAAAAAAAAATGCTGCATTGGGACTTTCCTGGTAGTCCAGTGGTTAAGATTACACGCTTCCAATGCAAAGGGTGCGGGTTCAATCCCTGGTCGGGGAACTAAGGTCCCACATGCTGCGTGGCGTGGCCAGAAAACTTTTTTTTTTAATTAAAAAATTAAAAGAAAATGAAAAGCTTCAGTCTTTAGGCTTTAAAATAATAATCATAGAACATTACGAAAAATAATGTAGAAAAATTTAAATCTATTTAACAAACCTGTGCAAAGAACTTACCATGTGGCAGGCACTATTCTATATACTTTTAAAATACTAATTTATTTATCCTCACAACAACTCCACAAACTAGGTACTTATTTCGCTCATTTCTATTATCATGCCCATTTTATATATGGCAAAACTAAGGCTGAGAGAGTTAAGCAACTTTGCCAAGGTCACTCAGTTATGATCTAGAATCTGAATCCATGCATCATGTTTTAAGAGTCCAGGGACTTTATGACTATGTTATGTGGAAATTTAGCAAGAACTTTAAAAACACTACAACTTACCAAAGCTGACACAAGAAGAAACAGAAAAGATGAATAGTCCTCTAGTTTTAAATAGTAATTTTATTAAAACAGTTATTTGAAAGTTTCCCCCCCAAAATTCAGATAAGGTGGTTTCACTGGTGAGTTTTATCACTTACTTAATGCAAAATAACTCTATTTTTGCATAAAAACCTTTCTAAGAATAGAAAAGATGTATACATTGTACGACTTCGTTTGTGAAGCTAGCACAACCTTGATACCAAAACCCAACAAGGATAGTATATAAAAATGTATAGGCCAATCTCACTCATAAATATAGGTACAAAAAATTAAATAAGTTATTATATAACTGAATCCACAAATATATGAAAATGATAGCGCTTCATGACCAAGCTAGTTTTATATCTGGAATGCAAAGTGTGTTTAATTTTACAAAAAGCAATTAAGTGTAATTCACCATGTTAATAGACTAAAGGAGAAAAATTATATTATTATCTCAATAGATGCAAAAAACGGGTGGTTTTGAGAACATTCTACATTGATCCATGATAAAAAAAATTTTTTTGCAAACTAGAAATAGAAGGAAAATTCCTTAATCTGATAAAGACCATTTACAAAAAGTGTAGCCCACAACATTTTTTTTAAAATAAATTTATTTTATTTATTTATTTTTGGCTGTGTTGGGTCTTCCTTACTGCATGCGTGGGCTTTCTCTAGTTGCAGCCAGCAGGGGCTACTCTTTGTTGCAGTGTGTGGGCTTCTCACTGCGGTGGCTTCTCTTGTGGAGCACAGGTTCTAGGCACGTGCGCTTCAGTAGTTATAGCACATGGGCTCAGTAGTTGTGGCCCACGAGCTCTGGAGCGCAGGCTCAGTTGTCATGCACAGGCTTAGTTTCTTTGCAGCATGTGGGATCTTCCTGGACCAGGGCTCGAACCCGTGTCCCCTAGCGTTGACAGGCGGATTCTTAACCACTGCGCCACCAGGGAAGTCCACACAGCATGTTCTTAATGGTGAAATGTTGAAAGCTTTTCATTTGAAATCAGAATAAAACAAGATATCTACCATCAACACCTTTTTTCAACATGATCCTGGTGGTTCTAGCCATTATGATAAGGTAAGAAAAAGAGATAAAATAAGGATTGGAAAGAAGAAATAAAAATTTCTTAGATGACATGGTCATCTATGTAGGAAATCTAAAAGAATCAACAAATAAATTATTAGAATTAATGAGTGTTTAGCAAGACTATCAGCATATACCCTTCATTCCCGTACCTCCTTTTTCTCAGCAAAACTACAACTTCTAAAATGATACACTAGAAATTTCTGCATGCAAATTTTAAAACTCTAAAGTTAATCAATATCTTCATCTTCTTTCCTAACTACATAAAGACATTTTAATTCTTATGAGCCCTTTCCTAAAATATTATTGTTAGCTAGTATTTTAGTTCTATCTTTAAAAAAAAAAAACCCTTATAAATTAGACATTAACACTGTGTTATATGGACGACTTTTAGATCTACTTGCATATCTACCAATTTCTTTGTTCAACATTCCTTCTTGCATCTCAGACCTCCTATATGGAATCATTTTACTTTTCTCTAAAGTATATATTTTAGATTTTTCTTTAGTGAGCATCTGTTGGCCATAAACTCTCCGACAGCTTGTGTCTGTTCTCGAAGAATGGTTTGGCTGGGAGTAGAATTCTGAGTTGGCTGATATCTCCTCTCAACATATTGCTTGTGTTACTGCGCTAGCTTCTGGCTTCCTTTGCAACTGTTGAGAAGTCAGCCAGCAGTTCAACTATTCTTCCTCTGTAGGTGATCTCAGATTTCTCTCTGGCTGCCTTCGAAGGACAAAGTCCTCATCCTCAGCCAGGAGATCAACGTACAAGCAGGATTGCATGGTAGACCAGGGGAGGGGAGAGTGGGAAGATCAGAGGAGTGGGACAAACACATCGTCTGAGCAGAGCTGCCTTGCTTGGGTCTGAAGGGTCTTCTCTGACTCTTTACCTGCTGCAAAGCCAGATTCAGCAAGCAGAGAGGAAATTGGAACTCCCTTACCACCTTTAGTGACTAAAAGGGTAGGGGGCACCCAGATTTGAACTGGGGACCTCTTGATCTGCAGTCAAATGCTCTACCCCTGAGCTATACCCCCTGCCATGTCAGCAAGGTCCAATTAACACCATTCCATGTGCTGCCCCAGTTGCCCCTTCAGAATGGGTTGGCTGAGTTGCCAGACCTGCTTTACTGCTAACTCATCCCCCTGCCTTAGTAGAAGCAACGGGCTCTTTTCTCCCACAGCTCACAGCCTCTACTGTCAGTGCTGGAGGAGGTATAACCTGGGGAGCATTCCCCGAAAGCTGGAAGGGTCTATAGTGACATCTCCATGGTGGTTTTTGTGCTGAGCACCTGAGACTCAAAGTCCCCACTGGCCTGGCCAAGCATGCAACACCTCGAAGACAGGACACACATGGACTGGATATGGGTCAGAGCATACAATGCCACACCCTAGGATGCAGGCTGGCCTCTCTCCCGTTGCCCCAGATCTCCATGTAGTCAACCCTTTCACTGTTGGGTGAGATGAAACGTCTGAAGAAATGATTGTCTCTAAGCTCCCAGTTCGCCTTTCTGTGCTCTGCTCTGTGCTGCTGGGTCTGGGACTCTGTAAACCTCTCTTGTCCTTTGCCAGGTGGATTCCTGGTTGGTCCTGCCAGCAGGGCTCTGTCCTTCCTGCCTACTGGGTTCCTGTCCGTGTCCCCGGCCATGACAGTCCATCCCAGGGGATTGCCGCCTGCAGTTTAGTGCTCATAGGGCCAGCTTTGTCATGTCACCTCAGGGACACTAGCACCACCTTAGGGGTTGGGGTCCCGCCTTAGGGGTTGGGGTCCCGGATCCACAGAGACCCTCCCCAGGTTTGTAAGATTGAGTAAGTTCATCCTCCTCCAGTTGTGTCCACAGACCGGGAGTCAGAGTGGTTTCTTGCAGGTACTCCCTCCATGATACTTAATCTTCCCTTTCACCCTTTCAGTCCTGTGATTTCCAATTGTTGTGGGTTAAATTGTGTCCCCACCCCCCAAAAAAGATGTGTTGAATCCTGGCCCCCAGTACCTCAGAATGTGACCTTCCTTGGAGAGGGGCATGAAAGATGTAATTAGTTAAGATGAGATCACAATGGAGTCAGGTGGACCCTTAATCCAATATGATGGAGTCCTTATAAGAAGAGGAGAGACACACAGGGAGAATGCAGCCGTGTGAACTTGGAGGCAGAGATTGGAGTGATGCATTACAAGCCAAGGGAGGCTGAGGGTTGCCAGCAACCCCCAGAAGCTAGGGAGGGGCCAGGAAGGACCCTCCCCAAGAGCCTTCAGAGGGAGCCTGCCCTGCCCATACCTGGATTTCAGACTTCTAGCCTCCAGAACTGTGAGACAATAAATGCCTGTTGCTTTAAGCCATCTATTTTGTGGCACTTTATCACAGCAGCCCTGAGAAACTGACACACAGATTAACAATTCTTTATATTAAGTGCTTTCTGTTAAAATGACCAGTGCAATTTTTGTCTCCAGACTGGACCCTGAATAATACAGAAATTGGTACCATTGGGATCCCATGAAACAGACCCTCAAAGAGGGTACGGGGGATGCACTTGGTCTAGTTCTTCATCTTCAAGACAGGGCCGAGTGTCTGACAGGACCCTGAATCATAAGGGGTGGCCATCTAAGGTACTGTAAGCTCCAGCCAGGTTCTCGTTTTGAGAGTGGTCTCTATGGGACACAATATTGTCAATTCAGCTCAAGGAGGAAAAGGGAACTTTCAAAGGGGGAATCCGGACTTGAAGCAGGGACCTCTTGAGCTACAGTCAGATGCTCTACCACTAAGCTATACCCCTAGCTGGCAGAGAGATCCTGTAATTAACAAACTTTACACTTCTACTCACACACAGCCTGGCCAGCAGAGAGCTGTTAGTCCCACTCAATTGTACCTGGACCCCTTTATGCCATAACTATCCTCCTTTTCCAAAAAACACCATCATTTCTTGGCACCAGCTTGGAAGGTAACTGAAGGTTCTGTTTGGGACAACAAAGTCTGTACCTGGCCTGATATACAGGCAGATGATGAAGATCAGAGACTCATCGGCAGCTTTTCAGTTGAGCCCACTTTCAAATAACCTATAAAGTGGGACGGAGATAAGCATCTCTCCCAGCTCACCTCCAAATTCCCCATCTGTTTAAGGCACTTGAACTTTCACATTGTTACTTTAGCCTTCTGCCTCATGTGTATCCTTCCCCACACTGCTCACTTCTTCCTGTCTTTCCTTTAGCCATCCCCTGCCGTCTGCGATGACATCAATTTTCTAAATTTTTTGTTTCTTTGGATTTCTCTCTCATCGCCCAATCACTGTCTTTTGTGTCATTCCCCAAAGTGTTCCAGAGGCTTGGTTGATTCTAGGGCAGGTGTCGGGTTGATGGCAGAAGGACTCGGCATTAGTTAGATGTTGGTGCATAACAACATACCCCCAAACTCAGCAGCTTAGAACAGTAAGTCTTTATCATATCGTGCAGTTCCAGAGATTCTGGAATCTGGGGGTGGCTTAGCTGGGTGGCTCTGGTTCAGGATCTCTCATGAGGTTGTGGATAAGATGTCAGCGGGGGCTGCATCATCTGAAGGTTTCACTGGGGTGGGAGGAGCCACTCCAAGCTGCCTCACTCACACAGACGTTGGCAGGAGGCCTCTATCCCCTGCTTGATGTATCCTTATGACATGGCAACTGGCTTCCCCCGGTGTCAATCTCATCCCAAAGCACCCTCACAGACCTACCCAGAGTATTGTTTGACCAAGTGTCTGGGCACCCCATGGCCCAGTCGAGTTGACACACAAAATTAACCACCACATATATATGCGTATAATTAGTTTTATAAGATCCTACCAAACTGTTTTGCAGAGTGGTTGTACCATTTTACATTCCTAGCTGCAATATACAAGTGATCCATTTTTCCTGTATCCTCACCAGCATCTGGTGTTATCACCTTTTTCATTTCAGTCGTGCTGATAGGTATGTAGTGATATTCCATTGTGGTTTTCATGCATTTCCCTAATGGTTAAAGATGTTGACACCTTTTCAAGTGCTTATTTACCATCTGTATATCCTTTTCTGTGAAATGTCTGTTCGTATTTTGTACCCATTTTCTAATTGGTTTCTAATTGGTTTTTTTGGTTGAATTTTGACAACTTTATGTATTTTAGATACAAGTCCCATTTTTAATACTTTCACATTCAGTAACAGTATTTAGTATTGTTCTGTGTATCTTTTAAAAACCCAAATGGCATAATGCAAATATATAGTTTTGCATCTTAAATTCTTTTGCACATGACATCATATTTTTAAGAGTTATCTATGTTGCTCTTGGCATTGAACTTGTGGGACCCAAGAGATAATAATAAAAGCAACTTCATTTTTGCCTTTCACTGTCCATTTAAATTTTCTCAGTGAGGTATTTCTCTTGCCCAAGTGATTTTAATAATAACACTTAGGTAACAGTCTGAATTCGTAATTAAAATGTCCAGTCTCATGTAATAATCAATACTCTGAAATTGACTTCACTTTTTTTGGGGGGGAGGACACACACACCGGACCTTAGTTCCCCGACCAGAGATCGGACCTAGGCCTTCAGCAGTGAAAGTGCAGAGCCCTAACCACTGGCCCACCAGGGAAGTCCTGTGAAATCAACTTCAACTTCTCTCCACCCCTCGAAGTTGGAGAGTTGGGACATGGTCCTTCCTTTCTCTCCTCCATGGGCACTGGTTCCCAGCACTTAGGGTGGGAAGGAGGAAGGGAGGGAGGAGAGGACGAGGAGAATAAGAAAGCTCCTCCTTGATCAGTACTGTCGTGAGGTAGGTTTGCTTTCCCTGGGCCTGGAGAGTGTTGGAAATTACTCCTCAGGCATTTCCTCGGGTTTCCTGTGAGGTCTCCACCGGGAACATTCGACTGCTCCCATGACCTGGCAAAGCATTTTTCTCCTGGCTTTCCGGGATCTGTGTCACACAGACTCTCTCTGTTAGGGTTCACGACCCATCTCTTGAGCAGAGTTTGATTTGCTCCAAAATGGCTGTGTGGCCTGCGGGAAATACTCATGTGCCCTTTGTTCCCACCCATGCTGGTAGCACAGGCCAATTCCAAAGAGCGGCCGGCTCCTCTCCACCTGCAGAGTTCTGTGCTGGACACACCTCACTGCAAACCCCAACTCCAGGGCACGTGGACCAAGGCCTTCGGTGGACTCCGTGAAACCCCTTTGCTAGACTTAAGAGTGATACTCACAACACATTCTCTCCAGAAAAGTATTCCTTACCCATACTCTGATCTCCAACAACCTGACCCTCTTACACCCTCGAGGTGGGTGACTCATCTGGTTATCAGACCTGACTTTCAAATTTCACTCCTGCCTTTGGTACCTGATACCTATTTTATGGTGGACACTCAGTTAAAACTTCCTTTTAATTGCTTTATTTTATACATTATAAGACTCCAGGAAGTTTTATTTATCTATTCCACTATTAATGGACATATTAAGAATGTTTCCTGTTTTTTGCAAATTAACAGTAGTGCTGCGATGAACATCTCCTGATGCATTTATGCTAGGATTTCTCAAGGGGATATACCCAGAAATGAAATATCTGGATTGTATGCACACTTTTAATTTGAAAATTACAGTTTTAAATAATTTTAATATTTATTTTACTATGTTGATTGCCAAGATTTTCTCCACAGTGAGTGTACCAATTATACTCTCATTGTTAGCAAATGAAAATAATATTTTCTCCCTCACCGACTTTCGATCTAGTTAAATCTCCACTTGACTTTTGACAGGGGGGTGAAAATGGTGCCTCTATTATTTTAATTAATTTTCATTTATTTGATTTCTAGCAAAGCTGAGCATCTTTTCATATGTTTATTTGTCATAAAAAGAACCTCTTCTGTAAATTGCTTATTCTGTCCTTGTCCATTTTTTCTGTTGGGTTAACTTTTTTTTTTTTTTCTGATTGCTCTATAGGAATTCTTATATTTTTATTTTAAAAAATTACTTATTTATTTTTGGCTGCGTTGGGTCTTCGTTGCCGCGCACAGGCTTTCTCTAGTTGTGGCCTTCATTGCCGCGTGAGGGCTTCTCATTGCGGTGGCTTCTCTTGTTGCGGAGCACCGGCTCTAGGCGCGCGGGCTTCAGTAGTTGTGGCACACGGGCTTAGTTGCTCCATGGCATGTGGAATCTTCTTGGACCAGGACTTGAACCCGTGTCCCCTGCATTAGCAGGCAGATTCTTAACCACTGTGCCACCAGGGAAGTCCCCTTATATTTTTAAAATTGTGGTAAAAAAATTTTTAATTGTGGTAAAAAACACATAACATAAATTTACCATCTTAGCCATTTTTAAGTGGACAGTTCAATAGTGTTAAGTATATTCACGATGTTTTGCAACAAATCTCCAGAAACTTTTCATCTTGCTTATATTCTGGTGCAAATCTATGTGTTGCAAATCTATGTGTTGCATATGTGTTGCAAAATTCATGGTCTCTTGCTAAGGAATTTTTGTCATATAAAACTTTAAATTTTGATACAATCAAATTTATCTTTTATAGTTTGTGATTTTTGGGGTTGTGTTTAAGAAAGCCTTCCCTGAGTTATACATATTTTATAAACAATGTTTGTGTCCCCACCCAAATTCATACATTGAAACCTAATCCCTAATGTCATGATATTTGGAGGTGGGGCCTTTGGGGGGTGGTCAGGTCATGAGGGTGGAGCCCTCATGAATGGGATTAGTGCCCTGGGTGCTAATTTCTGGGTCTATGGTATTTGGTTATAGCACCCCAATGGACTAAGACAATTTTATTTTGTATATTCTTCCAAAAGTTTGAGTTTATATTTAGGTCTTTAATCCATCTGGAATTTGTTTGTAATGGAGTGAAGTAGGGATCTTATGTGATTTTTTTAGGAGCCAATTATCCCAGCACCATTTATTATATATCCACCCTTTCCACATTGGTAACATTATTTAGGTCTTATATTCTGAGGTCATGCTTCATCCAGAGCAACACTGTCCAATATAAATATAATGCAAGCCCCAAATGTAATTATATATTTTCTAGTAGCCACATTAAAAAGCAAAAGTAATTATTAAAGTTAATTTTAAAGATCTATTTATTTAACCCAAAATATCTAAAATATTATCACTGCAACATGTAATTAACACACAAAATTAATAATGAAATTACTTGCATTCTTACTTTTGGTACTAAGTATTCAAAAATCTGCTGTGATTGCAAAGGATACGTTCATGTTTTCTGACTGTGCAGAGCATTTCAAATGCCCTTGTTGTGTATGGGGAATTTCTTTCCTTGCAAAACCCTCAAAAGAGAAGCTAGAAAACTCTGTTCTCCAGGCTCCTTTGAGTTTCTGGAATAGGTCCAGGCTCCAATAATGAGAGGTACTCGTGTAAGGTTTGAAGAGAGAAGAGGGAGGTGTAGAGTCTGTTTTGCTTGCAAGGATGGTGTCATTGTCCAGTGTTCAGGGCTTGTTTGGTACAGATGTAGTGCACGTGCTGGTTTCTGGGAAGGAAACTGGCACCTCCAGCTGGGCGGCACCAATGCAGTGGTGGTGGTTTTTCATCAGACCAGTTCTGCAGCTTAGCTTGGGTCATTGTTCCTGGAAGGCTGGTCTGCAGACTCTTTTTCCACCACTCCTACCTAGTGAGATATATATATATATATTTTTTGAGATATATATTTTTAATAAATATTTACAGCTTAGTCTACCTTCTGTGGCAGGCACCCAAAGGCCCTGATGGCCACAGCAGATTAAATCCTAAAGTTCTTTACTGTTCCAGCCCAAGGATGCTGAGAAACATACCTCCAAGGGCATGAATTCAAGCAGTGAGTTTCCAACTATCTTTGGTCAAAGACTAGCTTTATTTTTAGTTTCTTAAAAAGCTGTCACAGCTCAATACTAGTACCTCAGACTTGCGGACTTTGAGACCCACTACAGCCAGATCTGGCCAGTGTCAGATTGTAGAATTTCTAACCATCGACAAAGAGGTCTTGGGCTGGTTCCTGGACCACACTTTGAGCAGACCACAAATTCCTCTGAAATCTAGGGATGACTTTATCACTCTGCTAAGTTAGTTACGCAAGACCTCTGTAGAACTGCCTTCTCCAGCTGCTAGAAGAATCATACTCCACCAGTTAGGAACTGCATTCAGCTGCTGGTAACCAATTAGAAATGAGAGTGGCTATTGTGCTCCTCAGGACAGACTCATTCACCATAGTACCATGCATTTCTTTTTTTAAAATTTTTTTTAAATTTTATTGAAGCATAGTTGGTTTGCAATGTTGTGTTAATTTCTGCTGTACAGAAAAGTGACTCAGTTAGACATATATATATTCTTTTCCATTATGATTTATCAGAGGATATTGAATATAGTTCCTTGTGCTATGCAGTAAGATCTCGTTGTTTATCCATCCTGTATGTAATAGTTTGCATCTGCTAATCCCAAACTCTCAATCATTCCCTACCTCCCTCCCCCCACCCCCGGGCAACCACAAGTCTGTTCTCTATGTCTGTGAGTCTGTCCTATTTCATAGATATGTTCATTTGTGTCATATTTTAGATTCCACATATAAGTGATATCATACGGTATTTGTCTTTCTCTTTCTGACTTACTTTGCTTAGTATGATAATCTCTAGGTCCATCCACGTTGCTGCAAATGGCATTATTTCATTCTTTTTAATGGCTGAGTAATATTCCATTATATATATATATATATATACACCACATCTTCTTTATCCATTCACCTGTCGATGGACATTTAAGTTGTTTCCATGTCTTGGTTATTGTGAACAGTGCTGCTATGAACATATGGGTGCATGTATCTTTTCGAATTATAGTTTTGTCTGGGTATATGCCCAGGAGTGGGATTGCTGGATCAAATGGCAACTTTATTTTTAATTTTTTGAGAAAGGGCCATACTGTTTTCCATAGTGGCTGCACCAATTTACATTCCCACCAACAGTGTAGAGGGTTCCCTTTTCCCCACACCCTCTCAGCATTCATTATTTGTAGACTTTTTAATGATGGTGTGAGGTGGTACCTCATTGCAGTGTTGATTTGCATTTCTCTAATAATTGGCAAGGGTGAGCATCTTTCTGTGTGCCTATTGGCCATCTGTATATTTTCTTTGGAGAAATGTCTATTTAGATCTTCTGCTCATTTTTCGATTGGACTGTTTTTTTTTTTAATTGAATTGTATGAGCTGTTTGTATATTTTGGGAATTAAGCCCTTGTTGGTTGCATCGCTTGCAAATATTTTCTCCCAGTCTATATGTTGTCTTGTACCATGCATTTCTGATGTGAAAGAAAGGAAGTTCTTGGCGGAACTTCAGGCAAGGAAGAATCCAAATGCACACGGTCCCCTGGGCTCTCTTTAACCTGCAGAAAGGTGGGCTTGAACCAGGCAGAGCTGGGCACACCATGGAACTTGCATCTGTAGACTTTTCTCCTGCACTGCTTTACCTTGTTACAGGGGAGCTGAGAGGGCCTCCCATTGACTGTAACAATGGGAGGTTCCTGGTGTAGGAAATGGCCTTGTTAGAGGAGCCTTTTTTAAATGAGTAACTAAGATCTACTGAGCTAGGTGCTTGAAAAGTTGTTGATGGGGAAAGGGCATGAGTCTCAGAATCATCTGGATTTGTGTCTTCTCTAGGTATAAACACGCTAGAAATGTCTATCTTTCTTTTGAAAAAGAGTATGTGGAGGTGAGCAGACCAGGGCTGGCATGGGCACTCCAGGGTGTCTTTAGGGACACAGGCTCTTTTTATCTCTCTGATCAGCCTTCCCTTAAATGTGGGTCCCATTCTCAAGGTTGACTCATGGTCCAAGTTGGCAGCTGGCACTCCAGCCATCACATCTATGCTCCAAGTAGGAAGCATGAATTAGGTCAAAAAGGGAATATGTCATGTTTGTCCTTCTTTTAAGTTTTCCCAGAACTTTTGTCTGATGACTGCTTCTTATCACTCATTTACCTCCCCTAGCCAACGAGAAGTCAGGAAATGTGGTCTTTTAGTTGGGAACATAAATGCTCAGTATAAAATCAGGGTTCTATTACTAAGCAAGAGGGAAGAATGTATTTTGGGTAGTTAACTAGTGAGCTCTGCCCCCTACACACACACACATGTATTTATACACATATGTGTGTGGAGCACAGTTTATGCTTATTTTTGTAAAGGGGATAAAATATGGACAATATCTAGGGTCTGTATGTTACATAACTCCAGGGACAATGTGATTGGTGGAGTTGTGTAATATACAACCTCTGTGACTGTACTTGGCTGCCCTGGCAATAACCATCATCTTCCCAACCTTCCATCTATAAAGACCTATCATATGAATGCCTGCTGTTTTTCAGAGCCAATACAATATTTTGCTCAGTTGATGAATTGGTGTGTTTTCACTTCTGTTTGATTACCAGGAAACTCAGAGATACGTTTTGTATTCAGCAGCAGTAGCTTCTCCTAGCCTGGGCTCTCGGGAATAATAAATTTACATCCTCTCTCAAATGTTCAGTTCTTGCTTTATTCTTCCCTTGAATTTTTAAAATTGTGGTGAAATACACATAGCATAAGACTTATCATCTGGGCTTCCCTGGTGGCGCAGTGGTTGAGAGTCCGCCTGCCGATGCAGGGGACCGGGTTCGTGCCCCAGTCCGGGAAGATCCCACATGCCGCGGAGCGGCTGGGCCTATGAGCCATGGCCGCTGAACCTGCGCGTCCGCAGCCTGTGCTCCGCAACAGGAGAGGCCACAACAGTGAGAGGCCCAAGTACCGCAAAAAAAAAAAAAAAAAAAAAAATCATAGAGACAGAAAGATGGCTGGTGGGTATCAGGGGCTGGCGGAGGGGGGAATGGGGAGTTATTGATTAGTGGGGACAGAGTTTCAGTTTGGCAAATGAAAAAGTTCTGGAGATGGATCGTTGTACAACATTATGCCTGTGCTTAATACCACTGAACCATATACTTAAACATGGGTAAGATGATAAGTGTTTTGGGGCCTCTCACTGTTGTGGCCTCTCCTGCCGCAGAGCACAGGCTCCGGACGCACAGGCTCAGCATCCATGGCTCACAGGCCCAGCCGCTCCGCGGCATGTGGGATCTTCCCGGACCAGGGCACGAACCCATGTCCCCTTCATCAGCAGGCGGACTCTCAACCACTACGCCACGAGGGAAGCCCTGTCTCTATGACTTTGACTACCTCATGTAAGTCAGCCCTTGCCTTTTTTTTTTTTAAATAAATTTATTTTTGGCTGCGTTGTGTCTTTGTTGCTGCACGCAGGCTCTCTCCAGTTGCAGCGAGCGGGCTCTAGGCACGTGGGCTTCAGTAGTTATGGCTCACAGGCTCTAGAGTGCAGGCTCAGTAGTTGTGGTGCACGGGCTTAGTCGCTCCACGGCATGTGGGGTCTTCCCGGGCCGGGGCTCGAACCCATGTCCCCTGCTTTGGCAGGCAGATTCTGAACCTCTGTACTACAAGGGAAGCCCAGCCCTGACCTTTTAATGCTTGCTCCATTGGTGGACTTTTATTACATCTTTTACTGCAAGCTGCCTCAGATCCTATTTTTTTGAAGCTAGCTTGGTATAAACAAATAAAATCAGGATGGTAATAATTAGGCACAAGGGAAACACAGAGAAAGCTTAGGGCAGACTTCCTCTGCCCCTCCAGGAAATGAGTATGGCTGAGGAGGTGAAAATGTAGCTCATGAGAAATGTCACAGGAGGAATACTGAAGTCTTTACCCCTTGTTGGAAATTTAGATTCCATGAGGCTGGGCCTCCACAGAAGAAGGAGGTATAACTTCCACTGGAGTGAAAAACAATCATGACAGAGGGGGCACCTGGATTTGAACCGGGGACCTCTTGATCTGCAGTCAGATGCTCAACCCCTGAGCTATACCCCCAGCTGCCTACATCTTTTTCACAAGACACTTCCATAGTTGCAGTCTTTCCTAAGCTGTGCTCTCACCATCCTGTGTCTCCCTGGGGAGCTTCCTGAGCTGCTTCTCTGGGCACCCACCTGCACACCTGCCAGAACTGCTCCCCTTCCTCAGAGCCTGCGTACCTATGCCCACCCAAACACCCCGCTTCCCAGAGCACGTCTCGCCCCCTTCCCTCATTATTATTATTATTACTGAATACAGGAGGAACTCTACCCAGCCCCTTAATATCTAAGATGCTTCATTTCTTTTTTCTTTTTCTTCATCTCCCACTCTCTGTTTTGGTTTCCTTTCCAGGGGCCCAAGGCCTGGGACCTATGGGAGGCTGTCAGTGTCTTGGCTTTACCCCAGGCGAGGCGCCTGGCCAAGAAAGCTGCAGCCCCAGCCTTCCAGGGGAAGAGTGGGCAGGGGTGAGCCCAGAAGTTGGCATAGCCACAGGGCCTGGCATGGGGCTTGGGCTTACTTCTTCTGGAACTCAAACAGCCCCTGCTGTACAGTCCTACGTTTTGTAGTACTGAGCCATCGTTGCATTTCTGTCTGAGTCTTTCTTGGTTATGTTGTACCATACAATTGGATACGATTTCTACTATTTCATTCAGATTATTCTGAAGTGAGATTGCCCTTCCCTGATAGAGGAGGGTGGTTCTTTGGTCAAGGGTATGGGAGTAGCTGTGTCCCTGCTAGAGCCTCCAAACAAGCTCTCCATTTGTAGGAGAACGTAGGCCCATCAAGCTTCCAAGCCTCCAGACACATCCAGTGAGGCGCTGAACGTGACACTCTGCCTTTCTTGGGAAAAAAAGAGTTAAGAGTGTTGGCAAGTGGATGATTTTTTTCCAGGATTATAAAACAACACTGGATGAACACGAACATACTTCTTGGCCCACTTCTCTGATGATTTCCCTAGGACTGATTCCCAAGAGTGAAGATGGAAGGCTCCGAGGGGCTGGCTGGGTGCTGCGACTCACAGCCGCCATCAGCAGTCACCAGCCCCCCCGGGGTCCTGCACTCTGCCCTTCACTTCCCAACCCCCATGGTCCTGCCCTTCACTGGAGTCCTTACCTGGCAGCACCTCAGTGAGGCCGTCAGGTATGGAGCCTGGCTCCCAGCCCTGCAGCACCAGACCCCTGACTTTGTGATGCAACCCGGTTAGACCCGGCTTTCAGGACCTCCCTAATCAGGCTCTGAGAGATGGATGCATAATAAGCCAGAATGCCCTCGAGGTTACCTGGGAAACCAAATTAGCTATCAGAAAGTTGCTTCCAGAGGCTGCAATCAGAGCAAAGGGGAACTGAATGCTCTTGAGGGTTTCTGAGGCCACGGAAAATTATTATGCATTATTCCTGTTCCAAAGTCCCGTTCCTTCTTCAGAGGCCAGAATACTCACAGTCACCGAACTGGGAAGCGCAGTGTGTCCTCAGGCATCCTTCCTAGATCACTGCACTCTGTCATCCCGCTTCCTGAACGTGCCCGTCCCTCTCCTCCATCTAGCCTCTCAGCCCTGCGATCTGCTCAGTGTGGATAGATCTTAGTCCACAGATTGAGGGATAGAAGATAACTCTACAAAACAACCGGATCTCTATTTTGTGTCCCATCCCACTGAGTGGCAGAAATTTAATGAGTCAACCTCAGGACTCCCCCAACGCCCCCGCACCCTGTGTCACACCTAAGTCCTGAAAGGGCTTTCCGAGTACCACAGTGCTGGGCGGTGCGGTGGGCATCTGGTCCTCCATGTCGTCTTGACCACATGGTGACCTTCTGATCCCACGCTGGTCCCCGCTGTGTCTCCTCCCAGGTTCCCTGGCTCTCCCGGCCACGCCCATGCCACGCCCCCCTGCTGGCACAGAGTGGGTGCCGATCTTTATTCCCCGAATCCCCCAGCACCCACACTGTTGGAATTGGAAAGCTGAGTACTGACAACATGCATTCTACAGGGTCATCCCTTCTCTGTGTTGTTAAAGGCACAAAACCTCCCCGGCTGGATGGGGGATGGGGGAGAGCATCTTTCGAGGGCAGGAAACCTTGGTTACCAGCTGTGTTAAGACCCAGCTTCCTAACTGGTCTGGGGGCTGGTTTAAATCCTATAATGCAGCCCCAAAAGTAAGGCGGTTAGATAATTCCCTGGCAATAACGAGGGAAAGTTTCCACATCCTCATTCTTGCTGGTTACACAGAAGGGGTGCAATACCAGGAGGCCCAGCAAAGGGAAATTTGGGATAATTCCCAGTAAAGGGAAGCTTGGGATAGTTAAAGGGGGCACCCAGATTTGAACCAGCAACCTCTTGAACTGCAGTCAAATGCTCTAGCCCTGAGCTACAGCCCCTACTGGAATATCATCTCTCCTCAGAACTTCTCACTTTGGTAGTCACACCAAAGACACCTGTGATAACTTTAAGACCTGATGTTTATCGAGCACTTATAATGCGCTAGATAAACTGTTCTAAGACTTTCATATACTGTATCTAATTTTAAAAATTATTTTGTTAGTGCTGTGTCCACCACCACCCTCATCATGGGTGACAATGACACAGGGGATTGAAGCAAATTGCCCTAAATCACAAAGCCAAAGTGACAGAATCAAGAGTTAAAGGACCACCACTGTATCTCGCCTCGACTCAGCTGCCCTTGAGGGTGGGTCTCAGGGCCTTGCTGCCTCAGGGCCAAGCCTTCACCCCGCCCTGTGACCCCAGCAGTCCCTCTCCCCCACCTCCCTGCAAACTCTCCCCCTTTTCTAATGGGTTTGTTAGGGAGGGGACCTAACCCAGCGCCTTGAGAGGACCCACCAGAGGCTTCTGGGAGTCAGATGGCTTGAACTGAAGTTTCCTAAATTTCTGAATGAATTAGGTTTTTTACGAGTAGCGCTTTCATATGGCACAGAATTGAAAATGTACGAAACAGCAACCAGAGAAAAACCGACTCCATCCCATCTCTGTCTCTCAGCCACCACACAACGAGTTTACTGGTTTCTTGTTGTGTGTACACCTTTGAAAGGGAACATTCTTTTCTTAGTGCCGCAGGGCTAACTTAATTTTAGTTTATTGTACCGCTTGTATCTGTATACAAATGTGTACACAAAACTAGATGTAAATGCTTCCTACTCACAGTTGTACACACTATTAAGACAAAACAATTTTAGAAATCAATACAAACAAAATCACATACCCAATAGCATTCAACTTAATAGCAACTCAGATGGAATCATTTTGCTGGAAGAGGCTCTTTGCAATGTCTTGTGAAGCTGCTCGTGCCTGGAGACCCAGCTGTCCCCCAACTCCTCTGCTGTCTCTGCTAACACACCCAGTGACAGCCTCTCTCGGCCCAGATCCGTCTCTCATAGGCTGAAGTTGTCACCAAACTCAGCGTTGGCTGCTCGCTGCTCAAAAGCCAATAATCAAGAGGCAAGTGTCAGTAGAAACGAAAAACGCTTTAATCAGAAAAGCCCGCTATCTGGGGAGAAGGTGAACTCATGTCCCAAGACCAACTGCAAAGATTCTGCTCAGACATGACAGTTTTTAAAGGGAAAAATGGGGAAGAATTTCAGTGAACCATCGAGGCAGGAGGTCGGGCTCTGCATCCTTCTCCATTGCTTGCTGGCTGGCTGCCTCTCTCTCCAGACGTTATCTTGCTTGTGTGATCTGCCTGCAGGATTGCTAAGGGGGCTGTTGCGGGTAGAGAGCTGGTCATTCCTTAACTACTTAATTCTTCCTTCTTCCTTCTTTTAATCTAGGAAAAGACTCAACAGGTTACACAAGGCATGGTGTGCACTCAGGAGAGCTCAAGTCGGGAGTTAGGTTAAATTGCCTAGTCATCTCGTTCCTATAATTAGGTTCTTTAAGGTTGGAGGGGCACAGAAATGGACAAACAGTTAAGGGGCAAAAGAGCTGCTTTCAAAGTCTGCCTCTGTTCTTCTGTCATCACAGTGTTACAGCACGGTGTGGTGACAATGTGGTCATAAACCCGGGCACACGCCAGCACTGGGCTCTAGATTAAAAGATGGCTCTGCAAACCAGCCACAGTGTGCCTATATCTGAACGGTTAAGATTGTTATTAAAGTATGAATAGATTCCTAGGCAAACTCAAGAACCACTGAGAAGCACTGATCTGCTGTCCCTTTCATGCCTGGGCACATTTGGGCTGCCCACAAGGGTCAGGACCAGGCCTCAAAGGTTTTGATTTCTGCTCCGGAATCTAAACCTCAGGCCTCCCCAGGAGCACAGCCGCCCTCCCTTCATTTTCTCCTCCCCTCTGTCCAACCTCTCCACCAGCTCCTTTCTGAGGAGCACCCCCATCCCGGGGAACACATGTTGTTGGGAAGCTGAGTAACTACAAAGTCTTGTTAGGTAGGGCCACATAAGTCTGTCCCTGGGGATGGTTCTGCTTTCAGGTCTGTAGTCCCAGCATCCAGTTCATGGAATCAAAGTGAAGCTTTAGAAGTTCATTTTGTCCAAGGTGAAACACCTGACTTATTGCAAAGGCTGTTATAAACTCCATTTAAGACTTCAATAGAAGATAGAACTCTTTGTTTTTGCAGTAATAATACAAGAATGAAATTTTCGGAGCACAGCATTGTAATATAAACCATGTTCTTAGCAAGGAAGCCATCAGTAAGTTGTAAGCAAACTAAGCAGAAATGTCGCTGGCACTGTGGCACACACATAATTCACAAGTGCATCCGAACAAGCTGTGGTTTTCTACCAACTCATATAAAAGCTGAATTGGTTTTTTGTTTAAGTTTTTAAAAAACTAAATTACTTTTGTGACACAGCTGATTTAATACAAGAAAATATTTCATGATGGCAGTATGTATAAGAAAGTACAAATAGCTACTGAATAGAATTATTTTGTAGGTCCACCAACATAATCAGTCTCTTAAAACACATCTGTCCCCAATACCACTAAGATTTTAGAAATGTTTAAACCTTTGAAGAACTACTTTGTGAATTAACCTAAGTGTCCTGCAATGGCATTGGTATTAAACTTTTCTTTTTGTAAAAATGTGCACCAAAAATTGTTGTTCTGTTTTGCACAAACCTGTTGGAAATCTTTAATCAAAGTTTTCAACAAATGGTGTGCCCCAAAACTTCAGCTTTTGAAAACTTTAGACAGTTGCAATAAATGAAAACAAAATTTGCAAACAGGAAGATATTGAAATGTATTCTTGCCAAAGCAAGAGAGAAACTGAACAAGTTAAACAATGAAATTTCACGTGGTATACAGGATTTAATTCTGAATTTCTAAAATTGCATTTGCGATATCTCTAAGGAGTCTTTGACTGAAGCTCCTCATTTAAATTGGATAATTTACATTCTGTACCTGAAGGGAATGAAATTTTCAAAGCTTATGATTTTGCAGCATCTAAATTTGGTGAAATATTCCAAAGAATCATACTCATTTCAAGAGCTTTGTCTTATAAATATTTTTGTGGAAGAAACGTACTTTGAATGGAAGCAAAAAGAGAATGTGAAAATTTTGTGGCTAAAATGTTTACATATTGCAATACAAAAAAATTACAACTGAGAATACTTTTTAAAAATGCTTTTTGGTTGTTTAAAACTTTTTCTTTTGTTTCATGGCCATACCACACAACATGCAGGATCTTAGTCCCTTCATCAGGGATCAAACCCATAGCCCCCTACAGGGGAACTACAGTATCCCAACCACTAGGCCACCAGGGAAGTCCCACAGGGTGCCTTTCAATTAGCATACTTTAAGCTTACCAGTTACTTTAGCACCTGGATCAGAGGTATTTTCATTAAACATATTTTGGTCTACAGAAAAAAGTCACTTGAAAGTGGCTGTCCAGGGACCTGGAAATCTGTGGGTCTCCTACGCCTCCCCAGAGCCGTCCGCAGACCCCAGTCTTGCTTCTGTCCTGTGCGGAGCAGCCCTCATTGCTTCTGGCTGACACCCCTTGTGCTGATGAGAAAAGGTGGGGTGATGGTGGTGCTGGGACCAGAACCCCAACTTCTTACTCCTCCCTGGGGCTCCTTCCATCTACCACACTCTGATGAGCAGCAGGACCTTCCTGGGGCCCTGACAGCATCCTGCTCCCCCCATTTCCTTGAAAAGTGCAAGAAGCCAATGAGGCTTCCCACACTGTGGGCCTCTCCACAATCCATAGGTGGCTGTTCCGGGTGGAACATCTCCAGATGGGAAAGAGTCAGCGGGTGTTGTTCTCAGTGTGGAGAGGTGCTGGAACTACAGGGACCCAAGGAAGGAAGACCATGGGCCTCAGGCTTGCTGAAGCCTGGAAATTCCAAAATGCTACGTGGGCAGGGGGCACCCGGATTCGAACCGGAGACCTCTTGATCTGCAGTCAAATGCTCTACCCCTGAGCTATACCCCCTGACACAGCTAAACATTCTCAACTCACACCTTTATAGCCGTGCAGCCACACCCAGGCCCTGCCAACCGTCGTAGCCTCTGCCTTGGGTTTTGCTGCATATGGTCGCTCCAGGCAGGCCTTCCTGCTCAGAACTCCAACCGGTTTTCCTCCCCAGGTTCGGTGGGACGATTGATTTGGTCACAGTCTTCTGCCCACAGCCGGAGGTGGTAGAGGTTCAGGGCCCCTCTTGTTGCCTGGAGAAGACCCAGGCCGCCCGGAGGGAGACTTCTCAGCGCGCCAAGCTCCCGCCTGAGCCCGGGCCGCCTCGTTGCTTCTGCTCCATCTACCCTTTTCCGGCTTTTGGTCTCGTCGTCCTCCTCCTCGTCTTCGCCGCCTCTCTCTCCTCTTCCCACCGCTCTGATGCCCCTCGGGGCTCTGCTCCCCTAACCGCGCAGACCTTAGCTAGTCTGCCAGCTGCATCAAGCAGTGTCCTTTTCGAACTCCTTCCTTGAGAGGTAAACGGAAGGCCAGGCCTAGTAAATAAAAGGGGAACCGTTTATTTCCAAAACTGAAATAGGTGACGGTAGCTAAGAAAACTGCGAAAGTAATAACAGAAGCGACACTGGAGGACTTTTCCACTGTAAATATTAGAACATCTACTAAAATAGCGCAAGGCAGCCAGACCTGGGAGAACACCAATAGTATATGTACCCACGTAATAAAAGATCATCGCGAGTGCCTCCCGAGCGCTGAGGACGTCCACAGCCCTCTGGGAGCGGGCTGTGATTGCTACCCCAGGGGCACAGCGGAGGAACCCGAGGGGGCAGGATGCGAAATAAGCTGTCGGGGCTTACTTAACCACACACTTAACCACGGCGTTTTACTGCCCCGACGTAGAGCAGTCACGAATTCAGACGGGAAAGGAAAGGTTATTTACATAAATCAAGCTAGGAGAGTTTAATTGGCCATTTGGGAAAAATAATTAAAGTAGCAACTAAACTTCTTTTTGTATATCAAAATACAGTCCAAGTGGATTAAAGCACTGTGTATAACAAAACCGAACATAAAGTATGAGAGAATATAAATGAATATCTAACTAATTTCTGAACAGCAGGGAAGGCATGGAAGAAATCCGAACAGAAAATGTCAGTAGTTATTTAAACATTAAGAGTTTAGGAATATGAACAAAATTGAAAGGTTAATAGCAAGTTGGGATTATAGCAAATTTCCATCATTTACGACAGACAAAATGCTGCAAATAAATATCCTTAATATGTAAAGGGTCCACTTAGGCCATCAAGGATGTGCTCAATCTCAGTAAATCAGGGTAAATTTTAGGAAGACCAAAGAAATGCAAATTAAAACATAACATTTTTCACCTATCAAATTAGGAAAACAATTAAAACAGTAATTATCATATTAGTACTGTAAATTGGGACTGTAAATTGGTACAATCTTTCTTGAGGGGAAGGGCAGTGTAAAACCAGAGATTATTTTAAATAATTAATTCCCTTTGACTTGGTAGTAATTCCATTTCTTGGAATCCATCCTTAGAAAATGTCTGAAATATGAACAAATGTTGGCTCAAAGATATGTAAGTCCTCTTACTTACTTACATGTAAGCCCTCTTACGTGTTATTTAAAATATTTAAACATGCCTAATACTAGAGAGGTAGTTAAGGGAAGTATGCTAGATCTCCAGTGATCAAAAACTACTGGGACTTCCCTGGCAGGGTAGTGATTAGGACTCCTTGGCTTCCACTGCAGGGGCTGTGGGTTCGATCCCTGGTGGGGGAAATAAGTTCCTGCAAGCTATTTAAATGTTTCGTATAATTCACAAGAAAATGTGAATTACATGCTAAGTCATGGTTCTTAATCCTGATCTTATTAGAACCTTCTAGGGAGGTTTAAAAAGGTTTTAAAAACCCTAATGCAGGGAGGAGGGGGGCAGCTAGTTGAGTGACAAGGACACTGGTGTCTTTTAAAACCAGGTGATTCTGTGTTAAATGACAGAGAGCATTATTTCAAATGTAAAAATTTCCAGTAATGTATTATTTTCATAAACTACTTAGAAATGTAAAAAAAAAAAAAAAATTAAGGACCTGGTAAAAGTACCTCTGAATCCAAATCGGGACCTCTTAATCTATAGTCAGACGCTCTCCTCGGGCCACACCCTCAAAAGACCAGTCCCTTCTCGTGGGCCTCCTTCCCCTCCGAGCCACTCCCAAGACTCCATCAAGCCAGGACTCCACTTGCCCTGGCCTTTCAGGAAGCAGACCTACCTGCTAGGAAGCCCAAGTCGCTGGCCCTGCTGACATCACTGTTCCTCTCGCCAATGCATTTAAATTTGTATTGTTTGCTCCATGGCATAAAGAGGAGGACTAAAAATGGGGGGATTAGGGATGATTTTAAAACTTTCTTCTTCAAACTTTCTATATCCTCCAAATTTTCTGTAACATATTACTTTCAAAATCAGAAAAAACAATAAATATTACAAATTTAAGCATATTCCCTTCTAGTAATTGCAAGCAATACCATTTACTATGATATAATTAATAAATAATTGCTTTAAGACAAAAAGAACCAGTGGAAGAGTCATTTGGGAAATATGCATCATAATTTACATATAAGCCACTTAAGCTTTTATAAGGAATAATTATTTCCATTTTGCAGGTGAGGATGCAGCTTCAGAAAGTTTCTAAGACACTCAGTTTCAAGACCACTTGGTCCAAGTTCAGGGCTGTTACAATACCACACTTCTTCCATCCTTTTGTGGTAAAGGTTGGGTAACTGAAAGAATGTGAAGGTTGAATCACCCTCTGTAATCCCTCTGGGGATCTGTAAGAGTTACCACCACATCTGCCACATCCCCTCCATGTTAGGCTGGGTGTCAATCTAAGATACTGATAATGGTTCCAATATGTTGAGTGTTTACTTCTCTGGAGGCATTTCATGTACCTCCTCTCATTTAGTCTTCCCTTTGAGGTAGGTACAATTATTATCTCTTATGAAGTAGCTCAGATTATCCCCATTTTGTAGATGAAGAAACAGAGCTTGGAAGGGTTAACTTTCATTCAGTCATTCAACAAACAGGAAGCACCCACTGTGTTCCAGGTTCTAGCCTGGCACTGAGGGCTCAGCAGTGAACAGGCAAACGAGGTCCTTGCTTTCACAGAGCTTATATTCTGAGAGGTTAGGGGGACAGACAGGAAAACAAACAAATGAACAAGATCATCACAGACACTGAAAATAAAGCAGGTTGATGTGATGGAGGACGACGCGGGTGAGATGGGGTCGTCAGGGAAGTGACAATAGGAGCTGAAGTCTGAATGGTAAGAAGCCAGTGTGTAAAAACCTGATGCAGAGCATTCCGGGATGTGGGTAGAGACCGCCAAGGCCCTAAGAAGGGAGCTGGCTTGGCAGGATGGATGCAGGAGCGTGAACAGTGCAAAGGGACAGAACAAGACAGAGATGTGAGCAGAGGTCAGTGAGGTGGGGCAGGGGCAGCTTAGAGAGGGCCTTGAAGGTCATGGTCGGGGGAGGGGTGGAGCCTGCCCTGACCACAGGTCTGTCTCCCCCGTGTCCCGGGGCCACGGAGGCCTTCCTGGAGGGCCCTGCAGTGGGCTTGGTACAGAGCCTGTCCCCTCTGGCCTGTCCTACTGAGACAGGCTTCCGCAGTCAGTCTCTGTGCCCACATGTTTAGGTTTGTTATTGCTCACCCAGGCGGCCTGGTTCCGGCCCTCACGGGGGTGACCTTCCAGGGGAGGCACACGTGAGACTGACACACTGTGACTCAGGCACTTCCTCAGATACCATTGGGATGGGTGTCATGAGCCCGTTAAACAAGGCAGGGTGACCCTCATCTGCGGGGTTTGGGAGGGCTTCTTGGAGGCAGTGACATTTCCACAACACCTTGCAGGAGGAGGGGACGGGAGGTGGAGATGGGTGGCCCAGGAGGACAGGGTGGGGGGCAGAGGCTGAGCCAGGAGAGTGGAGAGAAGCCCAGGGCCCCCGAGTCAGGGGAGACAGCCTCTTGTGGGTTGGACAGCGTCCGCTCAAATCCACGTCCTTTCAGGAACCTCCAATGTGACATGATCTGGAAGTAGGGTCATTGCAGATAGTTCAGTTAGGATGAGGTGGTTCAGAATTAGGGTGCGTCCTTCATCTAATATGACTATTGTCCTTAGAGGAAGAGAAGAGACATAGAGATAGAGATACAAGGGAAACACCACGTGAGGATGGAGGCAGACACTGGAGTGATGCGTCCACAAGCGAAGGGACACAGAGGATTGCCGGCAACAGAGCGAGGCGTGCAACAGGGTCTCCAGTAAGAGCCAACCCTAACGCCGCCTTGATTGTGGACTTTTTTAGACAATAAACTTCTGTTATGTGAAGCCACCCAGTTTCTGGTATTTCGTGACGCAGCCCTAGGAAACCAATACACTGCCCAAGATAGGGCTGGAGAGGCAGGCAGGGCCCGGTGGGCCCTGATGCGATTTTGGATTTTACCCGAAGAGCAAAAGAGGACCCGCATTTTCAAAGGATCCCTCTGGCTGCCCAATGTTCCGGAAGCGTTGACATCCACTGAGAGTCAGTCCCACAGTATGACCCAGGGCACTGTCGCAAAGCCACTGCCTGCCTGGTCATCACTCACACGGAACCCCATGTTGCCCCTTAAATGCCAGGCGATTCTCAACCCCTCCCCCTCCCCACAAGAGACCACCTTCCCAGTTGGCAGCTCTGCCTGCGGGTACTCTACCTACGTCCCACAGAGAACAAGGTAAGCCCGTGGCCCTTCTGGAAAATGGTTTGGCAACAGGCATCAAAAGGCCTTAAAAAAAAAAAAAAGGCCTATACTCTTTGACAGGGCAATTCCAACTCTTGGAAATAACTATAGACATATTTGAAAATGTATCAAGAAACAAACAACAGGTCGAGCCCATCGTCAGGACGCTTCTCAAGGTCCGCCTCCGCGTGATGTAGAGCTTAACCGACTCGAGCAGTGCCACGCGGGAAAGGGTTTGCATCCCTAAAGCTCGGGTCAATTCCACGGGCCACCCCTTCCTTCTCGGTCCCCGCGGCTCGTTGGGATTTCCCTTTAAGTCTTCTCCTCGGAGCGGCTTTGGGCCTTACAGGTGGGGCACGTCTCGGCGCTCCCGCTCTCCGCAGAGCCCCGAGGTCCGCTCTGCACCCAC
Organism: Grampus griseus; assembly: GCF_964374135.1. NCBI lineage: Eukaryota > Metazoa > Chordata > Mammalia > Artiodactyla > Delphinidae > Grampus > Grampus griseus. The sequence goes on along the minus strand of NC_139003.1, from coordinate 6,939,222 downwards.
GGGTTCCCAGCAACAGGATCTGCACAAAGAACGCGCCCGCGACGGGTCGGGGAACGGGGCCGGCCAGGCGTGCGAAAAAACAAGAAAACCAGAGCGGCTTCGGCCCCAGAGGGATGGTCTCGGGGCGTACAAGGACGGCGCCGGGCCGCCCGCTCGGCAGAGAGGCCTGGCGCGCCTTGCAGAAGCGCCCGCGCCGCAGAACCCCGGCTTCGGGCACAGCCCCTTCCTGGGCGCGCGACGACGGGCCCCCGCCACCACCGAGAGGCCCCGCGTTCCTAGAGCGGCCGCGGGCGGCCAGGTGCGGCGCGGCAGCCTCCGGGCCTCCCGGCTCCGGCCGCCAGGGGGCAGCACGGCACGGCCGCGGCCCCACGTGGCGCGGGCGCTCGAGCGAGGCCCAGGACCCGGCGTCCGGCCAGCGCGCGCCTCAGCTGGTTCGGCCGGTAGGTGAGGGGAGGCTCGGCTGAGGAAATTGAAAAAATTCAGCTCGCTATAAATTAAATTTACAAGATGACATACATTTATTTAAAACGTAAATATATAAATCTATAGAAATCCAAGTTTTAATTTAAAAAAGATTTTTTATTAAGGCCTAGCTCCATCATCCTGCAGCACCGCTTACAGAGCGCCTGGGAGACAGACGCTGTCCGTCCCCATTTCACAGGTGCTGACTTGGGGCCCCGATCTTTGAGGGAGTCATGAAGTCTCAAGAAGAGACGGAGCTGGGGTTCAGCGAGGGAGGCTGAGGACGGGCATGGCAGTTCCCTGGGAGCCGGGAAGGACTCTAAGGATCCCCAAGGAAGTCTTCAAGGGTTTGGGGGCCTGGGGTTGGGAGAGGACTCTACCCAGGGGGTCCATGTGCCGCCGCCGCTGTAGAGGGCAGGAGGGCACAGGGGACCAAGGCCATCTAAAATGAGAGGAAGCCAAGAGTCGCTGCTGTCCTGTGCGAACAGAGGAGTGACGATCTGACGGCTCTGACAGCCAGCAAGGGTGGGAGGGCTCGCTGGATGCAGGGGAGATGCCAACTGCTCCATTCCCTTGCAGTCTAGCTCTGCTGCCTGCCTACCCTTGGACTCCATATCTGGGAGCTGGGTGGCCGTCCTTCAAAGGGCAGCGTAGCCCAGAAGGATTTCTGTCATCACCCCAGCCACCCAGCAAATGTGGTTAAGAGGATCTGGCAGTGACCTGGGGACTCTACCTATTATTTGGGCTGAGATATCGGAGGGAATGATAAAGTATGTTTTCTATGCCATCTTTTAAAGGTTTGGATTAGCTTTAATGAGGAAAATCATCTGCAGCCCAAATGGACAGAGATTTGGGGTTTTGCTTGTTTCTCTTTCCTGCACATTTTCATCTGTGTCTGATTTCCCTGGTCATTTAAGGTGAGTGCCTCACCTGGGCCAGACCCGGGTACCAGATGCTGGAGCAAGCACAGAGATGACCTGAAGCCTGCCCTTGAGAATGTCAAGCACACATGCCGTCAAGGGCCCACGCCAGGCACGCACGGAGCCCAGGACAGCCTGGAGGAGGGAGACCCTCAAAGCATCTCACAGCCATGATGTGTGGCCAAGGGTCCTGGGGGCTGTAACTTGGCGTGATGATCCCTCGTCTCCACAGTGTAAGTGTTTGCTGTAAAAATAACTTCTGTAATCCTGGCAGCTTCTACCAGGGCCTTTCTGGACATCTGTGCTGCTACTTCCTTCTGCCTTCCAGGGATTCTTGGTGGGTGTCATTTCTCTAGACTTCACTGGGACTTGCCATATAACCTGCTATGAACATCTGCCTGGTAATGTAGAGGTTATAGAGAATAGAGATGCACGTACACCCTAAAAGGAAGAAATAAACTTAAACCCTGTGCCCTGTCAAAGGTGTAAGCATGGAATGTGTCAATGGATAAATTAAACCCACAGAGTTTGGATTGAGACTGGGAAACATTGACGCAAGGGAGAAGGGTGGGCAGGACTTGCCCAGGGCAGGGGGTGGGGTTTGAAGCAGCTTCCTCTTCAGAAACCCCTCTGGGCAGCCCCCAGGGCCGGGAGGGCTGAGCAGGTGGGTTTAGCCGCTACCCCTCCCACCCCAACCCCAGCCCCTCTGCCTCTGATTATTGTACATATTTAGATTCTGAAAATGGTTTTATTTAAACAAGGGATTCTGGGGTTAAAAACAAAATCTTGAAAACCCTGACAGATGAAGTGCAGAAAATTTGGCGGATCATTATAAATTTGATGAAGATTTTGTGTCCTGACTCTGAAAGAGATTCTAAAATATAGGACTATAGATTTAGTTTCTACAGAGAGGTGCTGAACTCTTCCAGACAACCCAGTTAATCTCACAGGTATGGAGATGGTTAAAAGTCCTCATAGTGGGTGGCAAATGAATTTCTTCTGGTACATTTACAGATGAGACTTAATACTTCCTCTTGGAGAAATAACAGGCTCATTCAATTCTGAGATAAGTTCTTATTCTTTGGAACTCAGAAGTTCCCTTTACAGTAAGAAAAAACAACAGTGCTACTTTCATTTGGGGGAAAAGGGTTTTAAATTAAATTCTGAAATTCAGTTATATGACAATAACATACTAATGCGAGTTAATCCTTTTGGTAAAATGAACACCCAAGCATGTTTGTACGCAGTTTAGTTTATGCTTGTTCCAAGACTCTGCAGAGCTGGCACAGATTTGGGCAAGAAAAATGTGTCTATTTCTTCTCAGTATGTCTACCATTTGAATAAATATACTAGGGGCTGGCGTTATTTGGATACTGACTTGCTCTTTCAGTAGTACTCTGAAACATTTGAGGGTTTTTTTTTTCCAAACTTATTTCAAGATGTATCACAAACCTTTGGCTTGGTAAGGCATTGGTTAATTCAGGATAAGCTAAAGTGGGAAATGAATAATAATTTTAGTTGGACATTTGTTATTATTAAATTGTTTAGGGGGTAGCTTTGCAAACCAACTTACTGCCTTTACTTTGGGACAAAATTAATGGGGCCAGTTTCAGTGATGACGATCAACCCACATACGATAATACACGCCTAAAATTTTTATCTTAGATTTTAGAATTTGTATAATTGACCTGCAGAAAATTTGGTCATGATACTATGGTTCTTGGATCATACCTTCAGTGGAAGAATGGCAAATGTGATGCTTCATAACCTGTTTAATTTTCTTAATTGAATCGAACTTAAATCCAATCAATTTCAATCCTTTGAGGGCGTATCTTTAGTATTTGTGTATCTGTAAACAAAGAACTGATTGAATGTAGTTCTTAAAAAGCTTTTATGCTTATTAGACTATACTGATTCTAAAAGGAAACAATTTGTTGTCCCGATATTCAGTATTTAAATAAAATTGCTAGTGAGGATAGAAATTTTCATTGGTACATTTTGTCACTAAAATTCAACTTTTTATTACCCTAGTTAATGGTCAGTAGTGATGCTCCTATCCTAACATACTCGAGTTATTTTGAGAACTTGTTTGTTATTTCATAAAGAGGAGCAGTGAGTTTCATTCATTGGTTGCGGTGGAAGGAATGGTGAGAACCCAAGAGGTAGCACAAGCCTAAAGGATTTGAGTCACGGCGTGAGCACTGTTTTATTGGAGAGCAGGTGCATCGTCCGTATGAAAATCTTCACCCCGTTCCTTCTCTGTTAAACAAATGGCTTCTTAGGTCCCAACGTAGAAACAAACACAGAAAGGGAGCCCCTCGCCTTAACACATAAGCCTCTTCCCAAAGTCCCCACGGAAGAGAGGGGCTCGGTCTAAAATGGGGGCTGGCTTGATGCCCAGCCACCGGGGCGCGCAGCATCTATTCTCCCCGGTTAGGAGAGCCGGATGCTGTCCCAGGGTTGCCGGGCTGAGCTGGTCTGTCTGCCAGGTCCAGAACTTACACGCTGTGTCCATGGGAGAGTCAGAGCTGCAATTTGAGAAAAAGTACTGTTTTGCCTTCTTTATTAAGGATCCACGTAGAAGAAATTGGGAGGCAGTCTCCAACAGCAGTTAACAGCACACACGTGACGTTTAAATTCTGGCCGTGTGACCTTGGGCTAATCGCTTAACCTCTCCAAACTTCATTGTAAAAGGGTATATAATACCGATTTCACAGGTTGTCAAAAGAGAAAATGAAATGAAAGCATTTCCTTAGCACAGTGCCTGGAACATGGTAAGACCCAATGAATTTTAGCGGTAATTATTATTATCCCTAATAAACTCAGGGCTAGGTCTGATTTCTGACTGGAAGTTTTCACGCAAGGCCACTCACTATCAGTAGTACTCGGTTTAACTTAGTTTTTTCTTTCTTTTTCCCTTCCTTCCTCCCTTCCTTCCTTCTTTCCTTCTTCCCTCCCTCTCTCCCTTCCTTTCTTTTCTTGCTTAGAAAACTTATTTTAGCCTGGAATTACCTTTGGTAGAAAATAGAAATAGAAGGGTTAGATTCTAGTATGCTTTAACTAAAAATACCCGTTTCAAAGAACCCAACTAGAAGTGGTCAGTGCAGAACCGATTTATCAAAAATTTAAATCTAGAAGTCCCCACTATGCCTGGGAAGCAGTAAGAGGCTTCAGCAGCTGCAGTGCTTTCCAGAAAGCTGGAGGAGAGGCCTTGGCCTGACTCACTGTTGCCCTGGCAACAGTAGGGCCTGGAGGCCTCCGTCCCTGATCCCTTAATCTGAGAAGCTGCCACAACATGGCCTCAGGAAAGGTCCCCACAGACACCTGGCTAAAGCTACCCTGTCTGAAAGGAGGGTCAGAGAAGAGATGGTGGCGTGATGGCTCTTCCTGCCCAGACAGTGGCCTGAAGGTCTCCGTCGCTTTCCAGACCCCAAAGGTTCAGTCTGGAGAATTAGGCCGCAGTCTCCACCAGATTTTAAGTGCTGTCAAGGCAGTGGAGGGTTTCCTAATCCTTTTGTGTTTCTCCATGGAGCCCAGTACAACGCTTTGCCCACGAGGGATGCCTAATAGATACGGGCGTCTGTAGGCCAGCCCCACGGCTGGCTGAGATGCCAGCCCCACGGCTCACTCCCTTCGCTGCACCTGCCCGGGTGAGCGAGCCCGGCACCGACCACGCGCTCCTCCCCGTCTTCTTTTCTCCAGCTGCAAACACGGGCTCCACGACGCTACGGCCAAGGCCTCTAAAATTCTGTTTTACTATGTTCACGATTTTGGCAAATGTATGGCACAGAGCATGTTCTGCTCGGTATATTTGTTCCCCTAATTGTGTCTTAATTTTTAAAATCGGAGGGTAAAATGGAATAATTTGAAAGAGGCTCTGACTTCTCTTTTGTCAGTAACCATTTGGGTTATTTGGTTATGTGGCCAAACACATGGGCTTTGGAGTCAAGACGACTTCAGATCTTGGCTCCGCAGTGTGGTTGCTGTGTGACTCTGGGCCAACTTACCCCCTCTGGGCCTCAAGCTCTTCACCTATGAAATGAGCGTGCGGTGCACACATCCGAGCTGTGAAGCCTGCGAAGGTCCGTAAAGCCTTCAAAAGTAAGAAGCCTTCAATGAGTGGCAGTGACTCTCTTTGGCGCACGACTCCGTGGGGCCAACGGCAACTGACAGTTCAGGAGTTTGAAAGTCTGGCTTTCCAATTAAGGGCCCCTGGGGAAAGCGCCGTGAGGGTACGGGATAACCAGGAAGGCGGGTACTACCCACTGCAGATGCTGGCATGTGGCTGAGACGTGAGTTTTAACCCCTGTCTGCTCCGACTTCAAGACCAAGGGGTAGTTGTCTGCGTGATTTGACTTGAACGTCCTCACACCAAAGTAATCTGCCTCTGGCTGGTGGGGAAGTTGCCTTCTCAGAGCATCATTCTTTGGGGACACAACACTGGCCCCACGACCTGCCCGAACTTCTGCTTTTACCAAGTTAAGCTGTCATTAGCCATAAGCTAACCTGAAACTAGCAAACTTTTACTCAGACCTTAGGATGTGCCCAAGTCTTTGCTACATATTTACTGCATCGTTATTAAGCCTCAGAACAATGGCTTATTGTCCCCAGTTAACGAATGAGGACACGGTCTGTTAATTAGCTTGTTCGAGGCCACACGACCATCATGTTTAAATCCACATCTGTTCGACTCCAGGGTCCGTCTATACTGTAGTGAGCCCCCGTTGGATGTTGGTCCGTGACCACTGGCAGAGATTACGGCAGATGGAGAGCGAGAATCACGATGGTGTTCGGGAGTCGGGAAAAGGGAGAGATGACTTGGAGCCCAGGGAGCTGGGCCACGAAGAGGAAAGGGCATGAAGGGGGTTCAAGCCAAGGGAGGTCGGGGCACAGAGGACCCCTGACAGCCCATAAGACGTACCAGTCTTTGACTATATTGAATCCTTTATAAACCAGATTTCCTAGGAAAAGAAAGGCTCACGGGCACGGTTCCCACAGACCCCACAGTTCTCTGAGGATGCCCTGGTACCAAAGGAAGTTACTCTCTGAGTTTCCGCCTTGGATTTCACCGGAAACTGCCACGGTCTCCCACTCAGGTCTGATCGCCCCCAGCACTCTCTGGTTCTCAAGATTTTGAGCAGCTGTGGCCTTGCACCAAGTATCTCCAAAATACCTCTGCTCACATCTCTTCGAGGCTTCACACATCCTGGCGTTCAAAAGAGCCATTTCCTCTGTCACGCCTCCAACCTCCAGCACCAGATGCATCGTCCTCGGACCCGTCCACTGACCACGGCTAGTTCCCCCCATACGTCTGACTATAGACTGTCCCCATCCCCATTGGCTGCAGCCTCCTGATACCCACTTGCACCCGTCTCTCTCCTGCTCAGCGATCGGCAATGGCATCTCCTACATGATCAGATTCAAACTCCACACTCTCCAGTCTCAGATCCGAGACTCCCCTGCACCCACGTCTACTCCCAGCCAGCTTGTTTTCTCTCCACAAGCCCTTTCTCCAGCTCAGTGGGTTTCATCAGTCACTGATCCCTGATTCAGTTGGGCCCACTTTCCACACTTCCGCCTTCAAGAATACCCACAGCTGGAAGGCCTTCCCCATTCCTCTCATCTGTGAAATCCTCCAGCTCGGATCCCACCTCTGCAAGAAGCTACGCTGTGTCTATGCCGTGTCCTCCCGCGGTCGGCAGTGCATTTATCACGCGCTTGGCACTTAGGTGTTTCCTATAGGCAAACCTACCGACTTGCTCCTAGATCTGAATCTACTCTACAGCCGGTTCCGCAGGTCAGGACCCAGAATGGCCTCCTCTCCAGCCCTTCACATCAGCCCGGCCCTCTAACCCTCCCTCTGGCTGCCGGCCCTGGTGTCCTGCCATCCTTTTAGAAAATTTCAGTGTAAACCAACAAATCACATCCTTTCCAATAGGAGATCTTGGGCTATCGCTTCCCCTCTCTGTGCCTGACTTCATGCATCTTTATAAAGGAGGGCGTTGATGACCTACCTCAGCAGCCCCTTCAAAGTCAGTAATGTAGCAGCTGTGCCCTCTGAATTCCTAACCCCCTTTAAATATCTGTCCTCCCCTCTCCGCCCCCAGACTCACTACCTTCAGCAGCTCGTGGCTCTCAGGTGCTCTGCCGTCAGAAGTCTGGCCTCCCAGACTTCTGACTCCCAGCCTCCATGAACTGCCTGAATTCTCTCTGGGTCACTGTCAAGCCCAGGACAACAAGAGCAGATCGCTCTGTGGGCAACATAATTTGCCCCCAGTTTCTTTTTCTGTGCCCCACTGGAGGGTGATTGGAAATGAATACCTAGAAAATGAGGGTGCACCGATGCAGTTAACAAGTCGAAGGAGAGTAATTGGGTGCAACATGCAAATAAAAAGTGTTCTGACTGGTGCCTTTCCCACAGATTGGCACCAGGTGCCTCCGCACCCCTTCCCTACGCCTCCCTACACGGCGGGCACGCCACCCCTCCACCAGCTGCTTTTCAAGCCAGGCAGGAGGGCTTCCTGGGCCTGCGGGAGGCACCCAGCTTCTGCTGCCGGTCTTCCCAGAGCCTTCCAAACCTTTCACTCTCCCTCCTCCCTCCTGAACCCCACTGTCCTCCAGACACCAGGGCGCAGGGAGGATCTGCGCCGGGAGCTCCACCCTCCCGTGGGCTCATTCACCTGTGAGGCTGCTCAGGCCTGCCTCTCCTTTTCGGCTTTATAACGGCGGGATCTGCGCCCCCTTCACCACCCAACACGGGGGATGAGCACAGAAAAAGGACTCAACAGAACCTGTCCACTGACACTAGGCCCATGTACCTCGGCCACCTTCTCAAACCCGCCCCTTCAAAACCAAACAAAAACGGCAAACAGGAAACGCTCGTCTTTTAAAAATTACTCTATTATTATCAAATAGAACCACAGTATCCAAAATGTAATTATAAAGTTCTATCCCCTACTAAGTGACCCCGCCCCGCCCCTCCGAGTGGCCGGCGGCCAAATCACGCCCCCCGTGCTGATTGGTTTCATCCATTTTATTGTCAAGGAAATTAACAGCCCGAAGGGGTTCCCCAGGTCCGCGCTCCTCCCCTGGGGCCCCGGGGAAACGCGGCAGCCAGCGACCTGGTCTCACTACCCCGCGTCCTTGGGAGGAGGGGCGAAGGGAGAGGGGGGCTCACAGCAAAGGGGCTCAGAGGCGCCCCGTCCCCGCCCGCCGGGCTCGGGCGGGGCGACGGGGCGGCCCGCGCGCTCACTCGCCCGTGTGGGTCCGCAGGTGGTACTTGAGCGACTGCTTGTAGCGGAAGCACTTGGCGCAGTGCGTGCAGGGGTAGGGCCGCTCGCCGGTGTGCGCGCGCTGGTGCTCCAGCAGGTGGTGCTTCTGCGTGAAGCGCTTGCCGCACTCGGCGCAGTGGTAGGGCCGCTCGCCTGTGTGGATGCGCCGGTGCTCCAGCAGGTGGTGCTTGCGGATGAAGCTCTTGCCGCACTCGGGGCAGGCGTGCGGCCGCTCGCGCGAGTGCACGCGGCAGTGGTTGGTGAGCTTGGACTTCTCGCTGAAGCTCTTCTCGCACTCGGGGCACTTGAAGGGCCGCTCGCCCGTGTGAGTCCGCTGGTGGCGCAGCAGGTGCGACGGGCGGCTGAAGCTCTTGCCACACAGGCTGCAGATGAAGGAGACCTCGTGCTTGCCCGCGTGCACGCGCTGGTGGATGACCAGGCTGATGTGCAGGCGGAAGCTCTTCTTGCACTCGGGGCACGTGTAGGGCCGCTCGCCCGTGTGCGTGATCTGGTGCTTGGTGAGGCTGGACTTGTGGCTGAAGCTGCTGTCGCACTCGGGACACTTGTAGGGCTTGGGGCCGCCGCCGCCGCTGCCCGAGCTGGGCGACTTGGGGCGCGGCTTGAGCGCGTGCTTGGGGGCGAAGCCGGGCCCGCGCTCGGGCGAGGCGTAGCCGCCGCGGACGCGGTGGATGCGCTGGTGCAGCGTGAGCTGCTGCTTGTGCCGGAAGCTGACCTCGCACTCGGCGCACTCGTACGGCCCCTCCTTGATGTGGTTGCGCTGATGGATGACGAGGTTGATCTTCAGCCGAAAGCTCTTACCGCACTCCATGCACGTGAAGGGCCGCTCGCCGCGGCGGTTCCGCTGCTGCTGGCTGGCCGCGCCCCGGTTCTCGCCCGGGTGCCGCTCGCCGTGCGACGGGGGCGCCAGCCTCTTCACCGTCGGGTTCCCCAGCTGCAGCGGCGGGGGGCTCTCCTCGCCCTCGGGGGACAGCTCCCCGGGCAGGGGCGGCGGGTACATGCCGGCCTCGTACCTCCCGGACAGCTGCCCGAGGGGCTGCAGGCGCTGCGGCAGCTCGTCCTCGTCGTCCTCGTCGTCTTCGTCGTCCTGCTCCTCTGTCTTGATCACGATGCCCTCTGCTCCGGGGACGCACGGCGGGGGGAGAGAGAGACAAGATGCCGTTAGGTGTTGCCTGACGCCCCTAACCCGGAGGAGGTAAGCCCCTATTCGCCCTCGCCCGCGGCACTGCGTGGGCATCGTCCACCCCACGGCCTGCTTTCGGGAAAACGCAGCTCCCCGCTCCTGCGGCCCAGGGAAGACGGGCCGGCTGCGGCGCCTGGCTCAGGAAGGAGCCCAGGCCTAAAACGGGCCAGTCGGAGACCTGCCTTGGAATTTCATGCAGAGGAAGCAGGGACGATGGCATCCTCGTGGTGGGACGCGGGCGCTGCGTGTGCCCATCGCCCGACGCCGCTGGCGGGCAGGGACTGGCAGGAAAGAAGGCACGTAGACGCAGAACCCTCCGGAGAGGCAGCGGGTCCAGGGCGCCTGAGGTTGGCATACCCGAGGACCTACCAGCTCTCCAAGCCGATAAACACCCCTTTCTTACTTAAGCCACTTGAGGATTGGCTTTCTACCGCCAGAGTCAAAAGGGTCTTGACTCATCAAGTTCCCGACCTCGTCCCCCTCTGTGGTCTCGCCTCCCTGAACTCTGCTCAGCCTCGCTGGTCTCCTTTCCTGGACGCGCCTGGAGAGTTCTCCTCAGGTGTCTTTACTGACCCTCCTCCGTGTCTCCAAATCGTGCCCATTACTTAACACCCCGCTCCAATCCTGTCTCCTCCTGAAAACATTGCTTGACCATCCCGACCTGCATCCCTCAGGCCCCCCTGAGCCGCTAGCACGTGCAGGGCGCCTCCCCGAGACTTAAGAACCCCGCCTCCTGACGGGGCACCTCACCTGCACAGGTGGATGACTCACCTGCACAGACTCTACCAGCCCTGACCCTGAAGCTGGGGTGGGGGGTTTCCTCTGCCTTTGCCACAAGCTCAGGTGTGCAATGCCCCACACGCGGTGAGTGTTCCACGAACATCCCAAATGGTGGATGTCCTCCTCCGCCACCGGCCCTCCACCCTCTAGCCTGGCCCTTTAGGACCTAAGATGTTGGCTGTTCTACAGGGTCCCTGGAGAAGTCCGAGAGAAAAGGAGAGGCCTCCAGCACCTATTTGAATTTTCTCAGGTGCCTTGAACTCACCTGGCCCTCGCTAAACACTTAATTGGGGAGCTCTATTTTTAGTCGCCGACTTTGTGTGACATGAGAAAGTCATTCACTTTTGAGTCCACCTGTGAGATGGAAGATGCAATACCGTAGTAGTCTGCATCTGCAGAATTCTCAAAAGCAAACAAATGAGAACTTTTTCAAAGCACCTCACACCTATGCTCTCTCATGTTCACAATATCTTATGGGAGACGTCAAGCAAGAATTATCCCCATTTCACAGACTTGGGGCATCCGAGCTTGGCACTATCAAGTAATGTCTCCAAATAAATAAAGTCAGACCTTTTCAGAGCTTGCAATTTAAGGACCAGCTAGTCTGTCCCTTCAACTGATAAGGAAACTGAAGCTGGCAGTGTTCGTGACCTGGCCAAGGTCTTCAAGTTTGTCAGTGACCGCTAGGCCACAGCACTTCTAGCTACTCCTCTGAACCCAGTTAAGTGGCAGTGTTAAAATCAGAACACAGGTGTGCCAAGTCCCAGCTCAAGCCTCCCGTCGTAAGACAATGCTGCCTCGGTCCTGTCAGGACTCTCAGCAGGAAGTGACCCAGAACATCCCTGGAACACGAGGCTTAAAAGATCAGGAAGGAGGAAGCAGCTTCAGAGGTTGGTAACTCATTGCCCTGGTGTTTAGCCTGAAAATAGGGTTGTTTATGAAAGGCAGAGGGGGAAGTATGGGCCTTGGAAGATTTAAACTCTCCTTGAGTTTCCAAGTTGTTTTTTCTTAATGAAATAAGAATGGAACAGTTGGCCCTGAAATTCAGGTCTCGAAATCCCACAAAAAGCTTACAGTATTACTAAATGGTACTAACAGAATTAATGGGAGTGTTCAAAGGGCAATCTGGAATTGCTCTTATGAAGCTCCCATTCAATGAATTCTCACAACTTGCCTTGTGTCTTTCACTATTCTCTAATGAAAGACAACACGGTATATTAAGATTTCTCGAATATCATGCAATTATTTAAATATAAGCAGTTAGGTACACATCTTTTGACCAAGAACAATGTCCATATTTTATGTGCAAAAAAGCAAACTGCAAGGGTTAAAATAAAATGAAAAAAAATTTTTAAATCATCAAAATAATACTTTTAAAAACCTAAATAAAATGGATGTGGATACATTTCTAAGTATAAATAATATAGTAACTGATATGATGGCTAATGACTCTTTTGCACATAAACATACAAAAACCAAAACCCAAGTGGGTTCTACCAAATTTTCAAGGAGCTCGCAGAATTCCTATCTTACACACTATTTTTAGGATACAGAAAAAAGGAGCAAAAGCTTCCCAGTCCCTTTGATAAGTCTAGTATAATCTTAATGATGATTCCCGAAAAGTTCAGGTTCACTTCATTTATGAATATAGTTGTAAAATTCCTGAATAAAATAGCGGCTAAGTCTAGTAGTGTATTTAAAAAAATACACCACAATGATCAGACAGGGCTTTTCTCAGGCCTGCGAGGATGGTTTAGCATCAGAAAACTGACCACAAAAGATGTCCTGGCCGTGCTGCTGCAAGGCCGCTTCCTCACTGTTTCCTTGTCCTCCCAGGGAGCAAGGATGTGCAGAATGGTGACCCTGAGGCCTTGCGATTAAACAAAAATGATGCCTAGATTCTACCAGAGAAAGCAGCCTCGGCCATTTACAAAGATGTGCTCTTCAAGGGTGGAAATCTTCAAGCCAGTTGAGGCTTCCAGTGTGACAAGGGAATGACCAAGGACACGTCAGGAGATGGAAGTTCTAGCATTGCCACTAGTGTGGGACCTTCTCTGCCTGTAGAGGGAGGGGGCCGGAGAGATGATCTCCGCCAGCCCCTGATGTCCTCATCTGACCTGGTCTTTGGCTGTTAACACCCTCTTTCCTTGCCGGGAGACGGATGCTTTTAAATCCCGAGGCAGGGAAGCTGTACCTAAGGCCATGGTCGGTTCTGTCACACCTGCTGAGCCCTCAGTGTCACAGTACCTCTCTAAAGGAGACCACACCTTCCCCACAGGCACCAGCCCCCCACTCACCCGCGCAGTTTCTCTGCTGTGCCAGCATCTGCTTGAGCTCACTGAACTCGCCTGAGCTCTCCGTGGACGCCTCCAGCGGGTTTTCCGGCTCCTGCATGTCCAGGTCCGGCTGCTCGCCGCACGGGTCCCCCAGCTCTGAGTCCTGGAAGCCATGCTCCTCCACCTGGCCCATCAGGGGCTCCGGCGTCTCCAGACTCTCAGAGCCCTCGTCGTTGGTCTGCACCTCGATCTTAATCACGATGCCGTCGTGAGCTGAGAAGGTGGGGGCGGGGTGGGGGGAGGGCAAAAGAATCCAGAACATGTTCATTCCACCTGCCCAGGGTTTTGTGGCCCTAGAATTTATATTTCCAAAATTCTTATTTTAGAGACCCTGAAGAAACATCCTGGGTTGGCAGTGAGTAGGCACGGACACTGTGTAGCCTTGAATATGAACTGCAGTCAAGTTAAAAGAGACGCAGGTTTGTTTCCATGACCCCCTATAATTTTAAAATAAGGCTTTCTTTTAGAAAGAGATCCTAATTCCCTTTCCCAGGTTAGGTCAGCCAAAGGCAACAGTTTCTCTGTCTCCCCCTCAACCAGGCTAATAAAGAAAAGGCTAATCATCGGGTCTCCCCGCACACCTTTTCAACACTTCCCCACCAGGTGTCCTACAGATCAGAGGCCCCCAGCCCCTTCCTGGCCCCCGTTTACAGGCATAAGAGGGGCTGCAGGGTTAGTTTTTCGTTAAACAGCATCTGATTACGCACATGGCCCTGACATTTTTTTTTTTAATCTGCCTGTACATCTGTAGGTTAATTTCAAATGTCGTTACACACATAGGCATCACTTTCAATAAACAGGATTCTAGCGCACATTTTTGTTCTTTAGTGCAGTAATTTTTCCCCTTTTAACTTGCCTCACTCCCCACTCGACAGGTGCGACCTTCCCAGGTAATCCCCGTAACTGCCCCCACACTCTTCTCTATGCTTATGTAGTGATTTACCACAGCACGTTTACATCTATGTTTTTCCTTTCTGGCCATTACAGGTTTAAAAAAAATAAAACTGCCTTATACATAATCCTCTGTTGCTTTTCTCACCCAAATATTGTGTAGAAATCCCCTCACACCGATTTCTGTAGGCTAACGCGTTCCTTTTCAAAGCTGCGTGCATTCCATGGTGAGGATAATACAGCAACGTGCTCCACCATTTCCTCATTGACAACATTCACTTTCCGCTGCCAGGCTTTTGCCATGAACAACACTGCCATAAACATGTGTTTATATCTCTAACCATAAAATAGTGCTTTTATTTTTATGAGAGTCCCAGGAGTGGGACTGCAGGGTAAAAAATTTAAAATACTTTAGATTCTGACAGGTGTCATCAGACTGCTTTTCCACAGGCTGTGACTATTCACATTTCTACCAGCCCTTTTCCCCACGTGCCTGCTGGCAAGACACCACTGCTCTTTTTAATATTCCTCAGTCTGATGGGTATAAAGTGATAACTTACTGATACTTCAATTCTACTTCCCTGACGAGGGTAATTTGAATATCATTTCTTTTATTTATTGGCCTTTTAGAGTTGATTCTATGTGAACTCTGTTCTGTCAATTGGTCAGAGTCCTTTGATTTCCTGTATTAAAGATAACCCATTTTCTCTTACTGGCATTTCAAATATCTCCCCCAAATCTATCATTTGTCTCTGTGTTACCTTTTATCATATAACTTTCCTAAAGTTTTCATCTTGTCAAATATGTCCCTCTTTCTTACGGCTCCTGGGTTTTCTTAGTTAAGAGGGTCTCCTCTGGTCCTAGATGGTTCATCTGATCTCCTAGATTTTATTCCCAGGTTTTTATGGTTTTCTTTTTTACATTTAGCTCTTTATTCCACCTGAAATTTCTTTTTATCTTGTGTATAGTGTGAGGTAGGGGTCAACTTTATTTTCTTGCATCTGGGCAGAGCTGTGCTAGCATAAAGCCCCTTAAAGGTTGAAACTCACTGTTAAGGAAATTATAAACATATATGCATGAACATATTCATTCATCCTTTGAATGTTTATTCAATAGCTATTTATTGAGCACCACCTATGTGCCACGCATGTTCTAATGGTGGGACACATCAGTGAACAAAACATAGCTCCCTGCTCTCCTACATCTCACATAAGGCAGTAAACACAGTTAATAAATTATATATATAATATATATTATTTATTATATATAATAAATTATATGGTATGTTAGAAGGTGATTAAGTGCTGTGGAAAAAGGAAAAGGCACCAGGAACCCAGTGAACGAAGCCCCTCACTGTCCTTCACCGTATCCACTTGTCCCGCCCACACTAAAGTGAACGTTGCCCAGAAAGCAGACCGCCCAGTCATGCTAGCAACTGATGCCACATGACCTAAAGCTGGGTTCTTTCGGATGCCTGGCAGTCCTTTAATTCCTCTCTGATCAGCCAAGTAATCGATTCCCAACAGCTGGGGAGCGGACCGCATACAAAGCAGCCCTAATGTCCCAGGTTGCACTCCGCACAGCCTCCCACGCAGACCGTGCCTACCTTCCCTCCAAGTTGACTCTCCAAAGACATCTTCATCCTATTCTCTGTCTTACAAAAAACATAAAGTCATCCACACTCAGGTCCTGGGTCTCCTCCTGCTCCAGCTCGACGTCATCCCCCTGCATCCCCTTCCTCCCGTGTCCCTCCTCCGGCCTCCTCTCTTCTGGGCTCTGCACGACATCCGCAACTATGACTCCAGCGTCGGAAAGATAACCTTCCCTGACTTCACAACTCCTGAAGGTATTTTGCTTGCCTCCTCCCTAAGATAAGTTTTTAAAACCATGTACCCGTTTGCACCTTTTTGAATAAATAGACAAAATGCTTCAATCACTGCTAAGGATGTAATTTCTGGAGTACTGTAAATATTGATATGTTAAAATAAACTCTTCCATTGCCATTTAATGTTGCCAATGGAATCTAAGAACCCTAGCAATTTAAAACCCACCATTATTCACTTAAAAAATACACGAACAAGTTCTTCTTTGATACTTGGAGTTTTAAGATCATCCCTTTTCACCATGGACTTCTATTTCCATTCCCACTTTACCCACAGAATTTTAGCCTAACAGAGCATATTTATGCTTAGGTGCCTTCCTAATCAGCTCATCTACTGCACAGAAATGCGTATGTAAATGGAAAGATTAATTTTGCTTTCACTTCCAATAACCACAGGGTTCTAAGTGTTACTTGTCTGCCTGGCTTAAGTCATCCTTAGTTATTATTATTGTGGAATGAAAAATTATTATTCAAGATAGGAAACAAAAAACCTGTAGGAAATGTACCTCTTACAAGGATGCATGGGGACTTTTTCCCCGATTAGTTCATTTATCTGAGAATGAATATTCTTATTGCTGGAATCAGACAGCGTTCAGAATAAAATCTGCTCCTATCTTTCATTTTTATAAATATAACCATTGGAAGAGCTCATTTACATAGATCTGTAGCTGGGCTGGTGGGAGCTTTGTTACGGAATCATCACTCCATTCTCTGAACTTCTGAATTATAAATACTGCAAAAGCACATGGTCAACATATCATCAAAAATTGTTTTTAATGACCTATTAGCTGACAACTTAATTAGGTTCTCTTTCAATTTTGTCGAAAGCTAAGTATTCCAAACGATCTAACTTCCAAAAGGATTCGCCATCCAGGCCCCAGAGCCACCAATGTACTTCTGGTTCTGTCCCCCAACATTCTGGCTTGTCTCTTTGTTTCGTGAGCCAGAGGCCTTTTTATACATCAGAGAAACACTCCATAGTAAGGCAGGATGGGCAGGAGGTGCCTCCTCTTTTGTTCTCAGTGGTAGGAGACATAGGACATGGGACCAACACTAGAGGGGCCGCAGGTGTCGAGCGCCCTCACTGACACGCTTTATGAAGGACAACAGATGGGCAGAGACTTGGAAGCTGAACCCGCAAAGCCCTCTGTGTTGTGCCTTCTTGGAAAGTCTCTTGTACCCCGGGGAATGGGTACTGCAGCCTGAAGACCACTGCCTTCCCATCCTGACCTCTCCTCAAGACCCCCACTCCACCAGACGTCCCAGGCCGCTCCTAGCCCATCGTGAGCGTGCTCTTCTCTGACCCCCCAAGCACTCGTCTGCCCCTCTCTATGGCATCTAATTCTTTTGCCCTTGAAATGGGCATCGGTTACACCTTTTCGTGCCTCTCCCCCGCTTGTTACACAGCAGGGAAACCAGTGTTTCCCACCAAAAAGGTCTCTCTGCCCCAAACAACTTCTGACAACCAGAATGCATTCATAAGCAGTAATCTGTTCTCCCATTAAAAAAATTAATCAAAGACACGTACACTGTGGGAATATAGTTTATGACCAAAGGTAGCACTTCAAACCAGTGGGAAAAGGTTTAGGCAAATGAAGTGGAGACAGCTGGCTTCCTGACTAGAAGGAAAAAACCAAAAAAACCATCTTCACATATCTCACCTCAAAATAAATTACGGATGAATCAAAACTTTAGACATATATAATGAAATCATACTAGCATTAGAGAAAAGCACAGCTTTTTCCCCTCTCTCCTTCCTTCCTTCCTTTCTTTCGTTTTTTTTTTTCTAAACAGTGTTGAGCTGAGGAACAGGCTACCCTGAGACCCTCTGGGACTTCAGAGATTCCTTCTGGAAGCTGTCTGGTCAGTCACACCAAATATATTAAATGTGCACAACACATATCAACTATAATCTTTTGGTGTAAATTTTTTGGAAAAAATTTTTTGTAGCTTTGCCTTGACACTGTTTGGTGATAAGAAACATTTAATTTGTGATAGGTTGTTAATCTCTGTAATCAAATCTCTTCATAAGAACTCTTCTGAGATGGGAAAAATCTCTCCTACAAATTGTTTTCAAACGTATTAAATGTTTGTGGACACTAAATTTAATAATTAATGAAGCTGGTATAATGTTATATTGGGAGACACAGTTAAACATTTAATTATTTACATTTTGTAATTTTCTGGAGCAAAAAATACCTTATTTCAGCTTTCAAATATTTTTATAGATTTTTGAAAAGCTCATAGGTCTATGGCCTGTGATCATAATGTTTACTGAATAAAAGAGGCCAAGTAAGTATTTCTACACTTGGTATGAAGCCCACCCACCATAAAGAAAATTTCTGGTAAATCTGAATACATAGGAACTTAAAATTAATAAATTGGAACACAAAAATCTTAAACAGCTATATCACAGATACACACAAAGGTAAACCATAAATTTGGAAACATATTTGCATACGTAAGACAGACTACAGCTAATATCCTTAATATTTAAAAAGCTTTTATAAATCAATAATAAAAAGATGAATAATCCAAAAGAACAATGGGCAAAGGATAATTCATAAACAAGACATACTGGTGACCAACAAATACGTGAAGATATGCTCAACATCACTCTTACAGAGTGCATGAAAACATCAAAATATTGTTTTTTCTACCCATCACTCCGGCAAATAATAAAAAGATAATACCACCTATTGGCATGGGTGTGGGGAAACAGGTTTTCTCATGTATAGATGAGGGTGTGTAAAGTGGCACAATCGTTTTGAAGGACATTTGCTCATATCTATTTAAGTTTTAAATGGGTATATCCTTTGACCCAGAAAGTGCACTTCTAAATAAGTTTCAGACGAGTACATGAAGATTTACTTATAAAGGATGTTTAATGAAGCACTGAAACTTGTGAAGACTCTAAATGCATATCAATGGGGGTTTGTTTAAAGTATGATATCAATATACAAAATACTACAGTCTGCTACTTAAAAAAGAGACTTACATGTTTTGACATGTAAAGATGTCAAAGATATTTTTGGAAAAAGCAAGTTCTAAACAATGTACTTCTATATTGTTTGAAGAAATTTTTTTAACAATGAGAAAGTATTATATAATTAAGGCTGTGTGTGTGTGTGTGTGTGTGCGTGTGTGTGTGTGACTATACGCACATAAATTGGAAGGAATAAGCTGTTGACTCTTCTCTCTCTCTTTTTTTTTTTTTGGCTACACCGTGCAGCCTGTGGGATCTTAGTTCCCCGACCAGGGATTGAACCGGGCCCTGGGCAGTGAAAGCGTGGAGTCCTAACTACTGGACCGCCAGGGAAGCCCCGATCTGTTGATTCTTAAGGGAGAATTATATGGGACTTTCACTTTCTCTGCATTTTTTCTTTTTGAATTACACTGACGCAACTTCAGAGTTTCACTGGAAAGTAAAAACCAGCGTGGCCACATTAACTTTCTCCACCAGCTCAAAGCACAGAAATGATGGCTGCCATGGGCTTCCCAACATTTTCATGGCTACACTTTCTGTTAGATTTTTTTAAACCTCGGTATATTAATTTTTAAAATCTTCTTTAAAAAGTTATATGTACACATAGGCCAGAGGGATGAAGGGTTCTTCAAACCTCATTTTTAAGAAGCTCCCCTCCACCCCCCAACCTGCTCCCCAGAGGCAATCACTTTCAATTCTTCTAGCTGATTCTTTTGTCACTTATATTCATAACTCTACATAACATAATGGCATTGCTACTCCTTGAGTTTTCAATTTGAAGCATAATCTACTGACTTCCAAGAGCTGGAGGTAAGGACCACCTCTTCCCCAACCATCCACATCTCTTCCAAATCCCTGATTTTTCCCAGCCTGTAATTCTGGTTGAATTAATGTTGGGTGTTTACATGATTGGATTATGTAAGTGTTATTTAAAATTGAACAATGTAGGGCTTCCCTGGTGGCGCAGTGGTTGGGAGTCCGCCTGCCGGTGCGGGGGACGCGGGCTCGTGCCCCGGTCCGGGAGGATTCCGCACGCCGTGGAGCGGCTGGGCCCGTGGGCCATGGCCGCTGGGCCTGCGTGTCCGGAGCCTGTGCTCCACGGCGGGAGAGGCCGCAGCAGTGGGAGGCCCGCGTACCGCAAAAAAAAAAAAAAAAAATTGAACCATGTAGCATACTATAAGTACTCTTCTATGCCTGTAAACCTATTTGCTTCCCCTGGAGCTAGTTTTCTTTTCTTTTGCTTAGCTTACTATTAATTACCACTAAGTCAGCTCCAGTGTCTCCCCCCACCCTGCTCTATAACTCTCCTCTCAGAACATCCAAACATAATGGGGATTCCTCGGTTTTACCTACTTGAAGAAAAATTTTCTGGAACCTCTGGTATGCTCCAGTGTGGACTGGTGCCTCCAGATCCACAGCTGTCTTTTGGGGATCCCCTTCGGCAGCACCCCAGGGATTCCTTCCCCTCTCTTGTGCTGGAGCTCCTTACACCTCTTTCTTGGTTTACTTCCTCATTTGGCAAAGTACCTGCCCCAGCTTGAGAAAGGGCGCATGGCAGACCTTGAACATCTCAGTATCTCGATTTCACTCTCATATTTAATTAGATTAGTCTGTCTAGATATCAAATTCTAGAATGTTAGAAAATATTTTCCAATTTTAAAATTTAAAGAATTTTAAAGGAATTATCCTACGGTCTTGTAGCTTCCAATACTGTTGAAAAGTCCAATGCCATTCTAATTCTTGTTCCTTTGTATGAACCTGGTCTTTCTCCCAGAAGTTTGTCAGATCTCCTGGGTCCTCAGTTGCGCTGAAATTTCTTGCTGAAGTATTTAAGGCTGGATCAATTTTCATCCACTGTTCTGGACAGTTGGCGGGCTCTTCGATCTGGAAAGCTGTCTTTAAGCGCTGGGAATTTTTCCTGAAGTCTTTCATCTCTAATTCCCTTCTCCCTGTTTTTGCTATTTTTTATCCCGATATTTCTATTATCTGGACATTAGACTTCCATCCTTTACTTTTCTTATTGTCTCCCTATTTTCTTTTTTGTCTTTTTGCTCTATTTTCTGGGCTGTGTATTCAACTTTATTTTCTAACAGTGCTACTGAGTTTTTAATTTGCATTATTATATTTTTAATTTCTAAGAGTTCCTTTCTATGTTTTTTTAGATAAGCATTATACTTTTGTCATGGATACATTCACTTCTTTTATCTCTCTAAGGAATATGAAAAAATGTATATTTTAAATGTATAACTATATATAAGTATTTAAACATATTTCCCCCACCCACCCCGTATGGTCTCTGTTTCCTTGAAATTTATTTTTTCTGCTTTTTGTCTCCTTTGTCTCTGTATATTAGAGGCTCTTCCCAAATGCCTTGTGGTTCTTGGTTGTCCATTTATATTAAAAGTTGAATAGTCAGAAGAGAATTGCAAGTTTGGTGCATTCAGGTAGGGCTCGGTTTCCCAGCAGGATTGTTTAGCTAGATCATCTCCCTGGGAAATCTCCTGGGCTGGCCCCAAGCATCTCCAGATAAGACTCTTCCAATATCCTGCCCTGAGGGTTTAATCTTGGATGTGAGCATCATTTTGGGATTCAGGTTAGGGAAGAAGGCTAGAGATCTCAACATCTCTGTCAAGCTTCACTCATTCCCTTGTTTTCAACATGGCACCCACCCCAATCACACCTGGTGTCCACGTCCAGAAACCCTGTTGTTCACCATCTCCAGAGAATAAGCCTTGGTCACCTACCACGGTCGGGTGAGGCAATGGAGGGAAATGGCAGTGTTTAAAGGCCTCTTAAGATGTTTGACCAATGTTCTGTTTTTAGCCTCACCTTTACCCCCATTTCCAAAGACACCTGGAACCTCTGGTACTGCTAGTTCCCGAGTCTTGAGCAGGGATGGGGGTGGAGTGCAAACTGGGTTTCTTCCCTAACACCAATTTTGGATTCTGCTTTCTCAATCAGCGATCACCCAGCCATCTGCTCTCAGCCTTCCAAAACTTAGCTGCCGTTGTCTCCTTGTCCGTTCCTTTTAAAAAAAGTCCCTTCGCTCTCGTTTTAGAAGGACTTGGGGAGGTGGGAGTAAACACACGGTCAATCTGCCACCTTTAACTTGGAGTCTTTCTTCATGCGTTGTTTTTTAAAAAACTTATTTTTACTGAATAAGAAGTAATATACTCTCACTTCTTAGGGATCTTAGTTCCCCGACCAGGGATCGAACCTGGGCCCTCGGCAGTGAAAGTGCGGAGTCCTAACTGCTGGACCGCCAGGGAAGTCCCTACATTATCCACTTCTATACCATTAACTTCCCGTATCAACTGGCTCATTCCTGTCAACATGTCAAACAGGCTTCGGCAATCCCTATCTTAAGCAAACAAGAGTCCCCACGCTGCCCGGCCCGCCAGCGTTTCTCTTCCCCACCCACAGCTACACTGGAACAATCTCCACTTCCTCGCCTCCCATCCACTCCTCAACCCACTCACAGGCTTCCACCTCAGTCGTGCCGCCAACGTTTCTCTTTCTTGCTAAGGTCACTGATGCTGCCAATCTGCAAATCCAATGGACACTTCGCGCAGTCTTTGCCTAACTAAACCACACTGCAGAATTCAACACTGTTACCCACGCTCCCTCCTTCCGGAAACACTCTTCTCTTGAAATACCCAACAATGCACCACCCTGATTTCTTGCTACCTTTCTGGCCACTCCTGTTTCCTTTGCTTCTTCTGGTTCCTCCTCCTTTTTCCAAATCCTACAGCAGTGGTTTTCAACCCTGGCTGCACATGAGAATCATCTTGGAAGCTTAAAAACAAACAAAACTAACACCTGGGCTCCACCCAGACCCAGATATTCCAACTCTCCAAATCTACTCTAACAGTCAGGGCTCCAAGCCAAGGGCACAGGCTGTGCTCTTGCTCTTCTCCCATCCAGGCTGGGAAAGCTGATCCCGTCCACGCTACCAAGGCCCACACGTCTGTCACTAGCTCAGGGCTCTTCTGTGAGCTCCAGCCTCCTTTGTTCAGCTGCTTTCTCAACACCACCTCCTGGACGTGTCCTGGGACCTCACACCTAACGCGTCCCTGTCGTTTCTCTGGGTTGGAACCTCTTGTCGTCCCCCACCTACCCTCTCACTCACGTCACGACCTGGACTCATCCGTGGGACCCCCTCTCCTCATATTCGACATCCGCCAGCCACCGACGCCAAAATACACCTCGCAAATACCCATGGTGCTCCCTGGGCTATGCCAGGCCTCCTACCTGGGCTACAAAGAGAGCCCCCTCGCTTCCAGTCTTTCCTCCCTCTGAGGAGTTCTCTTCCGAGTAACGGGAACTCCCACTTGTGCTTCCACTAAAAATCCCACCTCCTCCGAGGCCTTTGCTGAGCACCTGGTCCCAGTCAGGCCTTTGCTGCTGTGTGTCCCAGAGCCCTGGATGCCTGTCTCCACAACACTATCACAGTGGCTGGCTGTATTTTTACATATGTGGGGTGTTTAGTTTGTTAACATCAGTCTCTTGACATAGTACCTGGTACAAAAAATATTAGATGAACTTAATAATAAACATACAAGTGAAAATATGGTGTAAAAACTCTTCACGTGTGATTTTAGTGGCTGTATAATCGTCTATCATAATGTAATATAATATTTGTACATCTTAATCCATATTTTTGGATTCTTTTCTAGGCTATAGACTCTCAGAAAGGAAATTATTAGGTTAAGTAAATGAACATTTTAAATATTTAAAACATATTTGAAGACCAGAAAATATCAAATTGCTTTTTAAAAAGACTGAAACTATGTACACTGTATGAGAACTTGGATTTCAGCCATGGCTTCTGGCTTGTTTGTTTTATTCTGCTAATTTGTTAGGTGACAATGGTCCCTGGCTTCCCCAGGCCTCCTGTTCGCCCTTAAAGAGCCATGAATGGGAGCCCCGGCTTGGAGGATTTTGAGAGCTGGGTCGCTATCTGAGTCACCTTCAGGTCTCCTTGCCCTTAGGGACCCCAATGATAAATACAAGTTTACTGAATGCATTTACTCAGCCAGTTCCCAAAACTGTCATGTTTGGTGTACTTGGAACCATGAAAATTCTCAATTGGTATCACCCTTTGGGTCTGGCCCAGGGCTGGCCTTGTGGCCACTCTTCTAAGGGGGAGGACACACGAATGACAGGTGACCACTGGCTCTGATAACTGCAGACTCACAGGACAACCCTGCTACCCCGAGGCCAGGGCCTTGCACACACACAGAAGTGCGAGTTTACAGCTGGCCCATGGGGCAGTGGTTCTCAGTCCTCGCCTGTCCTCCCTCCAGTCAGGCTCCTAGTGGCTGAGACGGTTAGTGGAACAAATGGCACATTCCAGCCACACAAGGCAGCCTCTGTGAGGCCGCCGCTGCCCACAGAAGCTCCGGCCTTAGACGCGCCTGTGCCAGAACGAACCCCGCCTGGGGCCGAGGGGGTTGGAGTTATTTGCTCTCAATTCTGGCCCCACTTTGTGGGAGGCCCACCTGTGATGAGAGTGTGAACAAGCAGACAGAGGAAGGGGTCCACGTTCCCATCCCAGCCCTTCTAAGAAGATGCTACAAAAGCAGTACCCGGACCACAAAACCCCACGGGGACATCGGATGGGTTCTAGGATTTTTACCACAAACCACCCCTCCCCTTTCTCATTCTTTGCCTCCTAAGCCCTCTTTCTGATTTCTTCTCCTTTGAATCTCTCCGTTCCCACTGACACCTGTTTTTGGATGCGGCCACTCAAACCTTTCACATACACACTTGTTTTCCTCCAAACAAAAGATCACTCTGCCCCGTGCCACACCCTGTCCCACGACACCCACTCTCACCTCATCTACTTTTTTTTTTTTTTTTTGCGGTATGCAGGCCCCTCACTGTTGTGGCCTCTCCCGTTGCGGAGCACAGGCTCCGGACGTGCAGGCCCAGGGGCCATGGCTCACGGGCCCAGCCGCTCCATGGCACGTGGGATCCTCCCGGACCGGGGCACGAACCCGTGTCCCCTGCATCAGCAGGCGGACTGTCAGCCACTGCACCACCGGGGAAGCCCCTCACCTCATCTACTTTTAAATCCATCTTTTTTGTCTTCCAGAATGAATTCAGGATCTGCCTCTTCCCTCCACTTCAATCTCCAGACAAATCTCTAGAGAGTGATGATGGCTTAGGGTTTCTCTGAAACACGCCAGCACTTATTTTTCCTCAGGGTCCTGCCTCTTCTGGAAGTTACCTCTGCTCTCACTCCATGGGGCCGACATGCCTGCATGTGATTCTGGACCTCCTCCTGGTGCCAGAGTCGATGATATTACTTCATACAAGACCTGGCTGTTGGCCCCAGTGAGTTCTCCTGCTAGATTATCCTCCTTTTTCAAAAGACAGGATCACCCATGACATCTGGCTACAAAGGACAAGGATCTCCTCCCACGGAAGACCTTCAAGGGAAGTGATGCAAGGCCAAGGGCAATTCCAAAGAACGAACCACACCCCGAAAGCACTGCCGTGCAAGTGTGAGGGCTGCTGAGCGGCCGCTGGGGAAGGGACGGCTCCCCACGCAGACGGACACAGCAGCTGGCGTGTCCTGGGCCACTGGAACCTGCCGGTCAGCATGCCAAGCCCTGGCTATCAGTACCAGTTTTGTTTCACGGATGAGAAAGCGGGCCTCCAAAAGGCCGAGTAATAAAAACCACAGGGCGAGGACGCAGAGAAGCCAGGGTTCAAGCGCCGGCAGCGCGACGCTGGCGTCTGCACCCGAGCCCGTGGCCAGGCCGGCCTGCGCTTCTCCACCGCCTCGCCTCACTGCCTCGTCTGGACCCCGCCCCACACACTGGAGGATGCTTCGGGTAAAGTCCGTGTCTGTCCCTGTCCTTCCACGCACCGGCCACAGGACCAGGGACGTGGCCCTCCTCTGGGAGCTCGAGGCTCACCCGCACCAGCATCCCGACAAGGGAACGCCTTTCTGCCAGTTTTGGTTCTGTTTCCTGCAAAGAGTGAGGTGACGCTCGGTCGCGTCAAAAGCTCCCCGAGACAATGACCGCAACGGCATTCCTAGCTCAGCCGCTAGGGCCACTGGCGATCAAGGAGGCCCCAGGCAGGTCCCAGCACCTGCAGGCTTCCCTGAGGCACTCAGCCTGCTAACACAGCCCTCCGGGGCCCACGGTGGGTTGTAACAGCCCGTGCCGCCTGGCAGCCACTCACCGGCACTGGGGTCCGCAGGCGCCTCGCCCTCTTCTGAGTCCTCTTGCTCCTGCATGGCTGGCCTCTCCCCGCGCTCCATCTGAGACATGAGGTCTGGTTTGGAAATTGCATAGTCTGCGCAGGAGGAAGCAAAGAAGATATCCTATGGGATGAGTTCGCATTGGATGCTACAAAGATGTCACCTGTGTGAGTGGGACATCGGGAGCAGTTGCCCTACCCAAGGCCGGCAATGCTGCAGAAGGAAGCGCCAAGTTTCCAGCCCTTCTCCTCGGTGCACACAGAGTGGGTGTGGGCACACGTGTGTGTGCATGTGTGTGTGTGTTAACTGCGCCCTGGGTCCTCCCAGCGGCACCAGCTCTGGGGCACCACTTGCCCACTGATGGAAACTGGTCATCTGTGGCTCACAGGTGGCCAATGCCAGCTCAGGTTTTCATGACAAAGGGAGAAGATATTTGAAATTTTATAAATTAAAAAACTGATCTTGATAAAATATAGAAGCCATGAAACAAAACACTGATAGGTTTTTTTTTTTACATTACAAAAAGTTAAAGTTCTTTGGAAATAAATTTAAAAGATAAAGAAACTTGGAGAAAATAGTATCACACACACACATTTGTAAAAAATAAGGCAAAGGATTAATGTCCGTAATTATATATAAAGAGCCTCTACAGTTAGTAAAATAAAAAATCAAAGATATGAATGGGTAATTCGTAGAAAATATGCAAATGGCCAATAAACATATTAAAAGATGCACAAGCTCCCTGATCATCAAAGGGATACACGTTACAAGAATGCGGCGTCATTTTTCACCATCAGAAAAGACGAATCTTTACAATAGGAGAACCTCAGTTCCGGCCCGGGTGTGGAGATGGCGTTGTCACACTCTGTTACGTGAACATACACAGCCCTGGGTAGGGCCCGTGGAAGTGCCCGTGACATTGTAAACGACACCCTCTTTCCTCCGCAAACCCACCTCCTGGAATGCATCCCACTGAAATACTCGCGGAAGAGCACAGATAGAGATGCTGATTGCAACCCTCTGTGGCAGTGAGAAGAGGGACTGAGGCTGCTGCGCGTCGATAGTTCTCTATCAACAGCCCGACGGTTCAGCGGGAACACTGCACTGTCTTTCGAGCAGGCCTCCGCGCTGACATGGAAAGCTGTCTCTGACTACTGTTAGGTAAAATAAGTGAAGGATCCTATTTGTGCAAACCACAAACCGTGTGTGCACGCGTGCAGCAAAATGATGAGAAACAATATCGGCCCAAGGGTTCACGGTGGTTACCTCTGGGGAGCGGTGCTGGCTGGGGGTGGGGATTGCTCTTGCTCTTTGTTTTACAAATCTAAATTGTTCCATTTTCACAATTATGTATATACTTTAAAAAGAACAGAAAAAAATAAGAAGTTACCCCATGGAGAGGTATATATGTATAAAATTAACAATTCCAGCAAGGATCAGATTTTCTATACAGCAGCTTATTTAATGTTTTTCTAATTTTTTTTGTGCCCAAAGAGTTCCCCATATCGGAGAAAAGGAAACATATAAGACTAAAGCCTATTTTCCCAGGTCCTCATCCTCAAATACTCCCATTAGCGAAAACAAGACTCCACCGACTGTGGGGTATGAGAGATCCCAGTGAAATCGCGACTCCCTGGCAGGGACCTAGGACGACCGTTTACTCCCCAGGTCATACCTCGTCTCTGCACGAGCGGGATGAGAACCTGGGGGACGTAAGCTCTCAATCGACGACAGTGTTCAGCCACCTAGGCGGCCTATCAGGAGGGCTGGCACCTGTCCTAGCTCCCACACGGGCAAGGTGCGAGGATTAAATGTCATTCTCATAAAGCACCTCACACTGTGCTTAATAATAGTTTGCTGGACAAACTAATTTCAAGATATATATATATATATATATATATATGTGTGTATGTATGTATATATATATATATAGGGGCCATGGGGAAAATAATATAAAGGTGAGAGACTGCTGACGTCTGAGTCTGTCCCCTGGCCCCCGCGGGTAGAGGGGGGGGTCTCTGCTTACGAGCTGTGCTGATCTGTGCTGTGCTGAGGTATGTGGGTATATGGGTGTCTGCTCTCATTTGCTGTGCTCTCGAAAATTGTCTCTGGGAGTTCAGAGCTCCCGGGACTCCTAAGGAACCCCCAGCTAGCAGGCGGGAAGCCGCGGGCAGCGAAGCCGTCTCCTTACCCATGGAAACCAGAGACTCGTAGTTGCCCCGCATC
Organism: Grampus griseus; assembly: GCF_964374135.1. Lineage (NCBI taxonomy): Eukaryota > Metazoa > Chordata > Mammalia > Artiodactyla > Delphinidae > Grampus > Grampus griseus. The sequence goes on along the minus strand of NC_139003.1, from coordinate 6,911,051 downwards.
ACGTTCTTGTACAGCTCCTTCTGCCACTCGGACAGGTTCCCCCATTCCTGCTCCGAGAAATGGACGGCCACGTCGTCAAACGTCACAGGGACCTGAAACCACACAACAAGCTCAGCTCGGACCAACGGGAAGGCATCACGGGCCCTCAGCCGCCAGATCTGAAGGTTGCCAATGGCTCTGGCCCCCTGGGCCTGTTTCAAAACTCTTAGGACTGGAGTGGGAAAGGCCCAGAGGCCGAGCTGTGGGTTTTCACCAAGGACCTCTCTAGAAATCAGGAGGCTTCAGCCACTGTCCTGGCCCGAGAGAGTCGGGGCCCCGTGATGTCTGGTCCTTTCCCTCTCTAACAGGACAGTCCTTACTGCTGTAAAGTGTGGACCAGCAGCAATGGCACCACTGGGGAATGCTAGAAATGCAGGCTCCCAGGCCCCACTCGAGACTCACTAATTCAGATTCAGCCTTTAGTAAGATCCCCAGGTGATTCCTGTACACAATACAATCTGCAGAGTGCTGGCCTAGGCAACACGGTCCACGCGTTTTCCCTCCATGAGGCTGTGAAAAGGGGCCGTGGCATAAAAGAACAGGAAGAAAACCAGTTCACGTTTAAGTGCTTTCCTCTGGGAAACAATACAAAAATCTAACCATCCTCTGTTTCTTTAGGATACCTCTGGAAATCATATTTTTACTGGCGTTAACGTGATTTATGAGTTTACTGATAAAAATGCTGAGCAGGACACCGCCCTGTAACATTTCACCACGTCCTCCCTCCACCTCCACGGGGAACCACACAGGTTCACACTTGTCCACAGCTCGACCACTTGGCCTTCAATTTGCCTTTTATCCTCAGACATCACAGACTGAACGCCTTCTACACTGCCAGCCCCCATCACTAGGTCGTCTCTCTAATCTATAGCCTATGCTTTTATCAACAGGAGAAATCATTTGGTTTTGCTGCGTCCTGTTCTCAGCAACGTGAAGTTGGTGACTAGGTATCATCATACTGTTTCCCTTCTTAACCACGGCTTTCCCTTTCTTTGATATTAAATTCCTAAAACACATTCCAGTCCCGGTCACTCCTCGGGAAGCCCCGGTTGGGATAAAGTTACCTTGGGAACTTCTCCGTTGCTGCCCGGGGGCAGCCGCAGGATCCAGAAGTTTCTGTTCTTCAGCAGGTTCTCCATGTTCTCCAGCCGCCTCTGCAGCAGCCCGTACTCCTGCAGCAGGGTCCCCAGCACCACCCATTTGCTCTCCAGGTGGTTTGCAAACTCCACGGCCGTCTTCTCACAGTCGGCTATCTTTTTCTCATTTGTCCCAGTCCTGCCCTCCAGGGTCAGGAGCCGCATGGCTTGGGCCTCCAGTTTCCTCTCCACCGCTTGGACGGCAGCCCACACGGCCAAGCGGGTGATCTCCGCCGTTGGGAGTGGTGTGTCCTTCTGGGCCGCAGAAGAGATCTGGAAGGGGGTGTCCTTTTGGGAAACCGGGCTCTGGAGCAGGGGGTCCATGTCAGTCTCGGGAACTGTGGGGGAAAGGGTCAAGGGGTCTCTCTCGGGAACTTCGGGGGAGTGGAGTGGGGCTTCTTGATGATGGGTGGAGTGGGAGAGAAGCGAGATCTCTGGTTCAGCAGCAGCTGGGGGTAGATACGGGGCCTCTTCTTGGGAAGTCAGGGGGCCCTGGATCTGAGTCTCTTGCTCGGAAGCGGCAGGATACAGGAGTGAGGGTCCCTTCTGGAGCACATGCGGCATTCGGCCAGAAGTCTGTTGCTTGGGAGCGCTGGGAGTCTGGGGTAGGGAGCCTTGCCGGGGAATGGCGGGAGACAGAGAAGGAACTTCTTTGGGGGGAAGAACGTGGGATTGGAACAGAGTTTCTCGAGGGAGTCCAGCAGGGGCCTGACGCGGGGTTTCCTCTTGCACAACGTTGGGGAATGACAGAGGTGAGGAGCGTTGGGTCTCCATGTCCAGCTGCTGGACCTGTGTTCCAGAAAGAAAGGACAGGACTGAAGGCCAGAGTCTCCAGCTGGCAAATAAATCCCCCAAAATAAGCACCTACATTAAAAGGGCTTCAGGCTTCGCAGCAATAAGATATGTTCCATGGACATGAATCTCTTCTTGAGACCCTAGCATTGATCTACACATCAATGACAACTGCTAATAACAACAAATAAAAGATGGTTATGCCACCTTCTGCTTCTACAGAGCCATCTCCTTTTTCACAACATACACTGCACAGGTGTCATCTCGTGAGTAGTGGTGTGGAGAGCAGGAAGGATACTGGCCTTGAATCAGAACACTTGGCGTTCAGTCCTGTCTACACCAATGCTGCCCGGGTTACCCTGGCCCAATTATTCAACTCCTCTGTTCTCAGCGACCTCAGCCACCAAATAAGGGTCATTAACACCTGACCCAGCTGCTGCCTTACTGAGTTCTTCGAGCATTGAGCGTTACATAGAATAAAACTTTGAAAAACAATAGAGCAGAATTTTGTCAATGCCAGGCTAGCCTAAGACTGCCAGCAAGCTGGGGCTGGTTCTGTCAAGGCACTTACCCCGAAGGTGAGCTTGACATCCAGTCCCACCGCTTCTACTTGTATTATCAGGCAGTCGTGGTACCCATGCTCTTTCCCTCACTTTGTCCAACAGCGATGACACACAAGTACCTTAAGCTTCCCAGACTCCTTGATAAAATCTGCACTGTTGACTTAATAACATTTCTCAAAGGGTTGATATGGTAGAGGTTTGCCTTTGAGGCACGCTCAGTGGACCCAGCCCCTGCTGGAGAGGCTGAACGGGCTACCGTGCATTCAGGCTGGCTCCTGCTACACACAGAGAAGACAGACAGACAGACACTGAGACAGGTGTGGGAGTGGCCATTCAGACTCTCCTGAGGGAGCCAAGGTTCCCGGGGCTGATGGTCCCCGGCGGGTAGGTGGACCCTGGCCATCCGGAGTCCTCCCCATGGCTCATGAGCTGGGGAAAGAGGAGGAAAGGAGGCCTGGAAGGACCAGAAGCAAAGCTGAAGTCAACCAGTTCTGAGAGCTGTGTCAAGGTTGGTGGGGACCAGAACCAGAATAAAGACCGAGTCCTTCAATTACTTGAAGGGGGTTTCAATTATTCACACTCTCCCCATTCCCCACCTTGCCATGTCCATGTTCAGGGAGTGCTTGTGTCATCAAAGAAGTGAAGCCAAGGTCTTCTGAGTGACCAGCTCTGTATCTGTCTATCCAGAATGTCAGCATGTTTACTGGAACTGAACGGAGTTTCTTCCATATCAATGTTTGTCCATTCCCTCATACCCTTCCTTCGCTCAATCTGCTGACTGGCCGATTACTGTGTACCATACAGAAGTGGGCTTTAAAGTAACTGAAATGTCCCTTTTCTTCGTTTGAAAATTAGCATATTCCTGGTGTCCACTCTGAAATACAGTACGTGCCCAACAAATGTCTACTGGACGAATAGTATAAATGACCGGGTTACAAAGAAATTATTAGAGTTAATAATGAAGTGCCTTGCGTCATCTATCAAAGACTCATCTAAACCTATTTATACCTTCTGTTGCTTTCTTTCTTTCATTTGTTCATTCATTCACTTATGTGTAGCTTAAATGAGACAGCATCACGCTTTTAAGACAAGGATGGAAGATTTAAGGCCTTGTTCAGGCAAAAGGTTTTTGAGATGGTACGACCCAATAGCTTTGCAGGGAACCAGATGTGAGGGCTAATTAGTCAGCCCTGACAACTCTCTGGCATTTATGCGCCATGAACTGTGTTTTAAAGGATTATCTAATTTACTCTCCACAAAACCCTATAAACAGGGACCACTAGAATTCTTATCCACACTTAGCACAGGAAGTTGTGGAGGCTTGGAGAGGCCAAGTAACTGGCCCAACGTCACACAGCAGTCTGGCTCCAGAGCCTGGGCTTCCGCCTACACTGTAGGTCGCCTCTAGGCCTCATCTGTCAGATGAGACAGCTGGTCAGTATGTGTTCTGAATCCTCTTTACCTCTAAGATTCGGAGGCTTGGAGATTAAACAAAGACCTGTGGGAAGGTCCTGCCCATAGACGTTTCCATCTAATGCTGGGGTCAGGGACCCCTTTGAAAAGCTGATGAAAACTATGGATTCTCCCCCTCAAAAAACACACATGGGCACATACGCCAAATCCTGCGAGCACTTTCAAGGGAATCACAGAGCCCTGAAACTGAAGGCTTGTCGACAACTAAGCCACCTCTCAACTCTTCACAGGCGAGGGCAAGGCTGGACGACCTCTGGGATAGGAGCCTCAGACACAGGGAAAGTGACGAGCATAATGCAACACAACAGGCACATGTATGGCCCTGTCCTCACAGGGGGATTAGGGTATTTGCCTACAACTAGTAGGAGGAAGGGGAAATCCCCAGGGGCCAAGTTAGTCCCCCTGAGTAATACAGGGGCTTAACTGAAACAATGAAGAGAAGCTTCAGGACAGTAAATTACGCCATTAGCGCAAGACATCTTTGCTAACTAGTCTACTCAGAGCTCAAAGGAAAATACCAGTTCTTTGCTCTCTATTATTAGACCGTCTCTGTCCATTTCTGGATTTGGAGGACTGTAGAGCAATGAGGGGCCACAGGAGCACATCCCCTCCGCCACCCCCAAATAAAAGCCCCTTGCTGTAATTTCACCAGTCCCAGTAAACCTGTGGCTTGATACCACCCTAAGCAGAAAGAAATGGCCAAAGAGAGGAATGGAGCTGTAAATATAAAATGTGAGATTAACAAGCCTGCATTCGCAAACTCTTGGGGGCAGGGGGAGAATTCTTCTGGTTCTCATTTCACAGGATTTAACCCACCTTCCCTACCCCATGTATCCTAAGAGGATGGAGTCTCCAGGATTCATTCATTGGCAGAAAAATACATAATCACACCTGACTTATAAAGAAAGCCATGCCACTGTCTTGTATGACCCAGTGTGGTGCACCCAGAATTATATACCTACCATTCAAGGGTCCTGGAGATCTAAGCATTTAAAAATCATTTTATTTTATTTTCCCAAGAGTTTTATTATTCATATTATCATTATCATTCTTATTATTATGATCATTTTTTGTAAGACCTGAGAGGCTCTTTAGAAAGTCCTATATCCCGACCCCTTCCTGCACACAACAGGAAACTGAGGCTCAGGGCACTGCCCCCCATGCAGCAATCCTCCTCACAACACGGCTACTGCATCTCAAAGAGCAGGTCTGAGGGGAGACTTTGAGACTGATTTTTAAGAATGGTCCACTGAAGAGGCAAACCAGCCCCCAAACCCTTAGTAGCTTGCTCCCCAGACCCCATCCGTCTGGACACCCAGAATTCAACCGGGTCCCCCGGACGCAGAGACTGGAGGCCGAGGCGCCCGAGCCCGAGGGTCACCTGCTCCTCACACCGGGGACGCTCGGCTGGGCGCTGCCCAGCCTCCCAAACGGCCGTCACCTCCCCCCCGACGGGCCGCGTCGCCCGCGCGCCGGCCCCGGCCCCCACCCCAGGGGAGGCCCCCGCCAGGGCCGCCCCCTCCCCGTCCAGGCCCGCGGCCCGGAGGCAGGTATTTTTGCGGACGCGGGCGCCGAGCCATGGTTGACTCGCTACGTGACCTTGGGGCAGGCAGGGCCGGTCGCCGCCAGGTGTCCGTGCCTCAGTGTCTCCGTTCTGCGAAATGGGGAGAGCCGCGTCAGCGCCGCGCTCCGGCCGCGAGAGTCTCGGCGGGGCCGAGCTCTGCGGAAAACGTGCGGCGGCAACCCCGACGGACGCAGCGCCGGCTCCGCAGAGAACGAGGCGCGCCGCCCGGGTGCCCGCCTCCGGGCCCGCGTGCGTGCCAGGCCACAAGCGTCCCCTCAGCCGCGCCCGGACGGCGGACGGCTCCCCGCGCGTAGCCCCCGCCCCCACCTAGCAGGGGCGCGCGAGACCTCCGATTCCCCCGCCCCCACGTCGCGGCGTTTCCGTCCCTTACCGAGACCCCAGGCCGGGCCGCCGAGCCCGGGACGCGCAGGCCGTCCCCAGGGCCCCGAGTCCGCGCGTCCGTGCGCGCGCGGGCCGCCCTCACCGGAGCCGGGGCCGCCTCGGCCATGGCCCTGTGCTGTCCGGCCCGGGCCGGAGTCGCCGCCGCCGCCGCCGCCGCGCGGCCCCACGCAGGCCGGCCCCTGGGCTCTCCGCAGGCGGCGCCGGCCCGGCCCGGCCTTCCCCGCCCGGGCTCTCGCGGCCGTCGGGCCCGGCCTGCGCGGGGCGGGCGGGGACGGAGCGGCCGAGCCCGGCGGCGGCGTCGGAGCGGGTCGCGCGGCGGTGCGGGCGGCCCGGCGGGCTGCGCCCCGGCCGCGAGCTGGGCCCCGGCCCTCAGCACCGGCCCCTCTGCGGCCGCGGCTGCGACCCCGGCTCCGGCCCCGGCCCCGGCTGCGAGCTGCGCTGCCGTCCCGGCGCCTCTTCAGCAGGGGAGCTGCACAGCAGCTGCCATGTTGATACAAACTGCATCCTGGGAGGCATGTCCCTCTCAGGCCGTTTAAAGAGAAACACTCCGAGGCTCGTCGGAGGCTGCAGGAACCCAGACAGCTCCATCTACAGCCGGTAGGAGCGAACAGTGTCGAGCGAGCAGCCAGGCGGCGACGGACACGCCCTGAGCCCCGGGCCAGCCCGTCGTGCCGCCCGGGCCGAACCGCTCGGGCCTCCCACCCCCCGGGGCCCCCGGCCTCTCACCTGGGGTCCTCGCCTCCTCGGGCACCCTAGGGCGAGACCCGGAGGCAGGAGAATGGAGGAGAAATAACAGCGCGCGGCCGAGGCGACGTGCTGGGGTCTGGAGGCGGCTTGATTGGCTCCGACAGCCTTCCAACCGCCGGATCCTCCCGCTCCTCTCAAACCCAGAACCCGGGTCGTTCCCTTTCAAAACCTGCGCTCACAAAGGGATCTAAAAAACCCGTCACACTAAAGAAAGCCCGGAGTTCATGTGACCGGCTCCGTGCAGCCCCGGTTCCAGGGGAGCAAGGGGGTTGGGTGCTTTTGTGAAACGCCCGAGTGTTGTTTTCGACCTGAAAGGACAGAATGCCGAGAATCAGAGAGAGAGCTGGGGCTGGAGGGGGCAGACCCGGCGTCTGGGAGGAAACTGAGGCCGGGGGCGGGGTGGGGGGGGAAGTGACTTGTTTACCCCAAGTTGCTCCTTCGGTCCCTTGTAGGAATGCTCTTTCTAACCAGCAGAGCGATCCCAAAAGGAATGGGAGAGCCTGGAGCTGGCGACTCCCTTTCCTGGACGGGTTCACTTATACACATTTTTAGGGAGTACGTACAAGGTGGCATGAACGGGTAATGACCTGAAAAAGAAAGTATAAGCAGGCCTCCTGGTTACAAGTGATGAAAACCCAACTGGAACTAACTTAAGAAGAGACAAAAGTAGACTATATTTGTTCACCTAAAGGCACGGGGGGGCGTGGTGGTCCCGCCCAGGGCACTTGCCCTGGGAGGCAACAGGAGCAAGACTTGGTCTGCTGTCGGCTCAGATCTCTCTTTAAAAATGGAAAGTAACGGGTAGAGAGAAGGCCGGGGCCACCCAATCCTTTCCCTTCCCTTCCCGGTGCTTCTCCTACCACGTGTCAGTAAACAGTGCATACCGCTGGTTTTGGTATTTTAAATTTTTATGTGAATGATGTACTTCAGTCCATATCCTGTTGGAACTTGCTTTTTTTCGTACATCATTATGTTTTTGAGATAGAGTCATGTTTAAACAAGCATATCTGGCTCATTCGTTTTAACCACTGTATAGTATTTCATTGAATAAATAAACTCCAGTTTACTTTCCATTCTCCAGAGGGGAATCTGCATAAATGTCTCTTTGCCCACCGTGCAGAGCTGCTCTCAGAGGGACACCGAGACACAGAGACGCTCAGTACTGGGGACAGGAGTGCTCTCATCTTCCCTGGGCTCCCCAAAGTGCTCACCAAAGAGAGGGGGCCCAGTGGCACTCCCACCAGCAGTGCCTAGGTCCTGTTTTCAGATCCTTGCCAACACTTACTGATAATGGACTTAAAACCTTTGCCAGCAGGATGAGTGTGAAATGGCAGTTCAGTATATTTTACTTTTTATTTATATTTGATTATAATATAATTATTATAGTATTTCTTCCTGATTATTAAGGAAGTTGAACATCTTTTCATATTTACGAGAGATTTGGTTTCTTCCTCTGTGAATTTTCTCTTCATATCCTTTGCCAGTATTTCTGTTGTGAAGCCTTTTTCTTATTGGTTTATAGGTGTTTAAAATCATATTCCGGACATTAATTCGATCACCAGACACTTAAGGTGATTGCTGATAGGGTTGCATTTAAGTCTCCCATCTTACTTACCATAGTTGTTTTCTGTGTTCCAGACATTCAATGACACTTTTTTCTTTGGCCTGCTTTTGGATTGAGTATTTTTTTTTTTTTTAGTAATTCTATTTTCATCACTCACTTATTAGTTATACATCATTTTTAATGGTTGCTCTACATTTTACAATATACATCTTTAATTTTCAACAGCCTGCTTCACGTAAATTATACCACTCCACCTGTGGCGCTTTAACCTCACAGGAATTTATCCACCATCCTTTGTGCTGTTGTAAGCATACATTTTATGTTTCTAGATGTTACCATCTGCATAGTTCATTGTAGGTTGTGCACATGGCAAATATCTTCTCCCAGTCTGTCTCTTGTCTTAACATTTTTCATGGTAATATATGTTGCACATTTATTTTTAAATATAATCAAATTTAGTACTTTTATTTTTAGGGTTTGCACTTTTATCTTTTGTTTCTTTTCTTCCCTACCCAATGCCTTAAGGATATGCCTCAATTTTTTATTCTAAGATGTTTACAGTTTAGCTTTTACACAGTTAGATCTTTAACCTAGAATTGAGTCTTTTAGTTTTTAATACAAGTTGCATCTTTACTGAGATATAATTCACAGAGCATTAAATCCATCCACTTAAAGTGTACAATTCAGTGGTTTATTATGCTCACAGAGTTATGCAACCATCACTATAACCTAAATTTAGGATATTTTCATCACTCCAAAAAGAAACCCTGTACCCCATTTGCCCCTAGCCACTCCCACTCAGCCCTAGGTAACCACTAATCCACTTTCCGTCTCTACAGATTTGCCTATTTTGGACATTTCAAATAAACAGAATCATATCATATGTGGTCAGTTGTTACTGGCTTCTTTTACTCACATAAGGTTTTTTAAGGTTCGTCCATGTTGTAGCATGAATAGTATATCATTCCTTGTTACTTCATTGTATGGATAGACCCAATTTTATTTATCAGTTCATCACTTGATAGACATTTGGATTTTTTCCCACTCTTTGACGATTATCAAAAATGCTGCTGTGAACATTTGTGTACAGATTTTTGTGTGGATGGATATTTTCATTTCTCTTGAGTGGAATTCTAAGAGTAGAATTGCTGGGCCAACTATTTAATATATATTTTTATTGGAGGATAATTGCTTTACAATGTTGTGTTAGTTTCTGCTGTACAACGAAGTGAATAAGCTATATGTATATCTAAGGAGCTGCTAAATTGTTTTTCCAAAGAAGCTGCACCACTTCTCATTCCCACCCGCCGTGTAAGAGGGTTCCGATTTCTCCACATCCTCACCAACACTGATTCTCTTTCTTATTATAGCTATCTATGGGTGTGCAGTGGTATCTCACCGTGGTGTTTTTTTTATTTTATTTATTTTATTTTTTTGCGGTACGCGGGCCTCTCACTGCCGGGGCCCCTCCCGCTGCGGAGCACAGGCTCCGGACGCGCAGGCTCGGCGGCCATGGCTCACGGGCCCAGCCGCTCCACAGCATGTGGGATCTTCCCGGACCAGGGCACGAACCCGTGTCCCCTGCATCGGCAGGTGGACTCTCAACCACTGCGCCACCAGGGAAGCCCATCTCACCGTGGTTTTGATTTACATTTCCTTAATGGCTAATGATGTCGAGCATCTTTTTATGTGCATATTGGTCATTTGTATGTCTTCTATGGAGCCACGTCTATTCAGAACTTTGCCCATTACAATTTTTTTAAATTGTGGTAAAATACACATAAAATTTACAATTTTAACCATTTTTAAGTGTACCTTTCACAGTCAGTATGGACATTCACATTGTTGTATAGCCAATCTCCAGAACTCGTTTGATCTTGCAGAACTAAAACTCCATACCCATCAAACAATTACTCCCCATTTCCCCAGCTCCAGCTCTGGGCAACTACCATTCCTCTTTCTGTCTCTATGAATCTGACTATTCTAGGCACCTTATATAAGTAGAATCATACACTACTTGTCTTTTTGTGACTGGTTTATTTTACTTAGCATAATGTCAGCCATCAAGATTCATCCGTGTTGTAGCATGTGTCACAATTTTCTTCCACTTTAGAGGTGAGTAATATTCCATTGTGTGTATAGATCATACTTTGCTGATCCATTCCTCCGTGGAGGGACACTTGGGTTGCTGCCACCTTATGGCTATTGCGAGTCATGCTGCTATGACCATGGCTGCACAAATATCTCTTTGAGACCCTGCTTTCAATTCTTTAGGGCTGTATACTCAGAAGCTGAATTGCTGGATCATAATGGGTTCTATTTTTAATGTTTTGAGGAACCATCATAATGTTTTCCACAGCAGCTGCACCATTATACTTTCCTACCAACAGTGCTCAACAGGTCCAGTTTCTCCACATCTTCACCAACACTTACCATTTTCTGTTTGTTTTGTTTTGTTTCGATCGTAGCCATTCTAACAGGTGTGAGGTGGTATCTGATGGTGCTTTTGATTTGCATTTCCCTAATGATCAGTGATGCTGAGCATTTCTTCTTGTGCTGTTGGCCATTTGTATATCTGCTTTGGAGAAATGTGTATTCAAATCCTTTGCTCATTTTTAAATCACTTTTAAAAAATTGTCCATTTTAAAATTGGGTTGTAAAAGTACTATATATATTCTAGATACAGGTACCTCATCAAATATAATATTCACAAATATTTTCTCCCATTCTGTAGGTTGTATGTTCACTTTATTGAAAGGGTCTTTTGAATCACAAAATATTTTAATTTTGAGGAAATTCAGTTTACCTATTTTTTCTTTTGTTGTTTGTTTTTCTGGTGTCATATCTAAACAACCATTGCCTCATCCAAGGACATGGAGGCTTATGCCCATTTTTCTTCTGAGAGTTTTATAGTTTTGGCTCTTACATTCAGGTCTGTGACTCATTTTCAGTTAATTTTTGTATAAATTGTGAGGCAGGGGTCCAACATCATACCTTTGTATGTGGAAGTCCAGTTGTCCCAGCACCATTTGTTAAGAAGACCATTTATTTACCCCCATTGAGTTGTCGTGGTACTTTTGTCAAAAAAATCAATTGACCATAAATGTGATAATTTATTTTAATTCTATTCCATTGATCTATATCTTATCTTTATACCAGTACACACTGTTTTGATTACTGTCACTTTGTAGTAGTCTTCAAAATCAGAAAGTGTGAGCCCTTCAACTTTGTTCTTTTCTTTCAAGATTGTTTTGGGCTACTCAGGATCCCTTGAATTTCTATGTGAATTTTAGAATGAGCTTATAAATTTCTGGAAATAAGCCATCTGGAATTTTGATGGGACCCAGAAGTCAACTCATCAGCTAATATCCCAGTAAGAGGCTCCTAGGTTAACTACTCTATGATGATTCTTTTCAGATGAATGTAAGATGAGAAATCCAGTATTAATAATTTTGGATTTTCTTTTTGTTTTAATTTAATTTATTTATACAGCAGTTTCCTATTAGTCATCCATTTTATACACATCAGTGTATACATGTGAATCCCAATCGCCCAATTCATCACACCATCACCCCACACCCCGCGGCTTTCCCCTGTTGGTGTCCATACGTTTGATCTCTACATCTGTGTCTCAATTTCTGCCCTGCAAACTGGTTCATCTGTACCATTTTTCTAGGTTCCACATATATGCGTTAATATACAATATTTGTTTTTCTCTTTCTGACTTACTTCACTCTGTATGACAGGCTCTAGATCCATCCACGTCTCTACAAATGACCCAATTTCTTTCCTTTTATGGCTGAGTAATATTCCATTGTATATATGTACCACATCTTCTTTATCCATTCATCTGTCGATGGACATTTACGTTGCTTCCATGACCTGGCTATTGTAAACAGTGCTGAAATGAACATTGAGGTGCATGTGTCTTTTTGAATTATAGTTTTCTCTGGGTATATGCCCAGGAGTGGGATTGCTGGGTCATATGGTAATTCTATTTTTCGTTTTTTGCGGAACTTCCATACTGTTCTCCATAGTGGCTGTGTCAATTTACATTCCCACCAACAGTGCAAGAGGGTTCCCTTTTCTCCACACCCTCTCCAGCATTTGTTGTTTGTAGGTTTTCTGATGATGCCCATTCTAACTGGTGTGAGGTGATACCTCACCGTAGTTTTGATTTGCATTTCTCTAATAATTAGTGATACTGAGCAGCTTGTCACGTGCCTCTTGGCCATCTGTATGTTTTCTTTGGAGAAATGTGTGTTTAGGTCTTCTACCCATTTTTGGATTGGGTTGTTTGTTTTTTTAATATTGAGCTGCATGAGCTGTTTATATATTTTGGAGATTAATCCTTTGTCTGTTGATTCGTTTGCAAATATTTTCTCCCATTCTGAGGGTTGTCTTTTCGTCTTGTTTCTGGTTTCCTTTGCTGTGCAAAAGTTTTGTTTTTTGTTTTTTTTTTTGTGGTACACGGGCCTCTCACTGTTGTGGCCTCTGCGGTTGCGGAGCACAGGCTCCAGAAGTGCAGGCTCAGCGGCCATGGCTCACGGGCCCAGCCACTCTGTGGCATGTGGGATCTTCCCGGACCAGGGCACAAACCCATGTCCCCTGCATTGGCAGGCGGACTCTCAACCACTGTGCCACTAGGGAAACCCTGTGCAAAAGCTTTTAAGTTTCATTAGGTCCCATTTATTTTTTTTGTTTTTATTTCCATTACTCTAGGAGGTAGATCAAAAAAGATATTGCTGTGATTTATGTCAAAGAGTGTTCTTCCTATGTTTTCCTCTAAGAGTTTTATAGTGTCCGGTCTTACATTTAGGTCTCTAATCCATTTTGAGTTTATTTTTGTGTATGGTGTTAGGGAGTGTTCTAATTTCATTCTTTTACATGTAGCTGTCCAGTTTTCCCAGCACCACTTATTGAAAAGACTGTCTTTTCTCCATTATATATTCTTGCCTCCTTTGTCATAGATTAGTTGACCATAGGTGTGGGTGTTTGTCTCTGGGCTTTCTATCTTGTTCCATTGATCTATATTTCTCTTTTTGTGCCAGTACCATATTGTCTTGATTACTGTAGCTTTGTAGTATAGTCTGAAACCAGGGAGTCTGATTCCTCCAGCTCTGTTTTTTTCCCTCAAGACTGCTTTGGCTATTCGGGGTCTTTTGTGTCTCCATAAAAATTTAAGATTTTTTGTTCTAGTTCCATAAAAAATGCCATTGGTAATTTGATAGGGATTGTATTGAATCTGTAGATTGCTTTGGGTAGTATAGTCATTTTCACAATATTGATTCTTCCAATCCAAGAACACGGTATATCTCTCCATAGATATCTCTCCATCTATCATCTCCACGGAAGATGATCCGTTGGTATCATCTTCAATTTCTTTCATCAGTGTCTTATAGTTTTCTACATACAGGTCATCTGTCTCCCTTGGTAGGTTTATTCCTAGGTATTTTATTCTTTTTGTTGCAGTGGTAAATGGGAGTGTTTCCTTAATTTCTCTTTCAGATTTTTCATCATTAGTGTATAGGAATGCAAGAGATTTCTGTGCATTAATTTTGTATCCTGCTACTTTACCAAATTCATTGATTAGCTCTAGTAGTTTTCTGGTGGTATCATTAGGATCCTCTATGTATAGTATCATGTCATCTGCCAACAATGACAGTTATACTTCTTCTTGTTCAATTTGTATTCCTTTTATTTCTTTTTCTTCTCTGATTGCCATGGCTGGGACTTCCAAAACTATGTTGAATAATAGTGGTGAGAGTGGACATCCTTGTCTTGTTCCTGATCTTAGAGGAAATGCTTTCAGTTTTTCACCATTGAGAATGATGTTTGCTGTGGGTTTGTCGTATATGGCCTTTATTATGTTGAGGTAGGTTCCCTCTATACCCACTTTCTGAAGAGTTTTTATCATAAATGGGTGTTGAATTTTGCCAAAAGTTTTTTCTGCATCTATTGAGATGTTCATATGGTTTTTATTCTTCAATTTGTTAATATGGTGCATCACATTGATTTGCATATACTGAAGGATCCTTGCATTCCTAGGATAAATCCCACTTGATCATGGTGTATGATCCTTTTAATGTGTTGTTGGATTCTGTTTGCTAGTATTTTGCTGAGGATTTTTGCATCTATATTCATTAGTGATATTGGTCTGTAATTTTTTTTGTAGTATCTTTGTCTGGTTTTGGTATCAGGGTGATGGTGGCCTCATAGAATGAGTTTGGGAGTGTTCCTTCCTATGCAGTTTTTTGGAAGAGTTTGAGAAGGATGGGTGTTTGATAGAATTCACCTGTGAAGCCATCTGGTCCTGGACTTTTGTTTGTTGGAAGAATTTGAATCACAGTTTCAATTTCATTACTTGTGATTGGTCTGTTCATATTTTCTATTTCTTCCTGGTTCAGTCTTGGAAGGTTATACCTTTCTAAGAATTTGTCCATTTCTTCCAGGTTGTCCATTTTATTGGCATAGAGTTGCTTGTAGTAGTCTCCTAGGATACTTTGTATTTCTGCGGTGTCTGTTGTAACTTCTTTTTCATTTCTAATTTTATTGATTTTAGTCTTCTCCCTCTTTTTTTTGATGAGTCTGGCTAATGGTTTATCAATTCTGTTTATCTTCTCAAAGAACCAGCTTTTAGTTTTACTGATCCTTGCTATTGATTTCTTTGTTTCTATTTCATTTATTTCTGCTCTGATCTTTATGATTTCTTTCCTTCTGCTAACTTTGGGTTTTGTTTGTTCTTCTTTCTCTAGCTCCTTTAGGTTTAAAGTTAGATTGTTTATTTGAGATTTTTCTTGTTTCTTGAGGTAGGCTTGTATAGCTATAAACTTCTCTCTTAGAACTGTTTTTGTCCATCCCGTAGGTTTTGGATCGTTGTGTTTTCATTGTCATTTGTCTCTAGGTATTTTTTGATTTCCTCTTTGATTTCTTCAGTAATCTCTTGGTTACTTAGTAACGTATTGTTTAGCCTCCATGTGTTTGTATTTTTTACATTTTTTCCCCTGTAATTGATTTCTAATCTCATAGCGTTGTAGTCAGAAAAGATGCTTGATATGATTTCAGTTTTCTTCAATTTACTGAGGCTTGATTTGTGACTCAAGGTATGATCTCTCCTGGAGAATGTTCCGTGCGCACTTGAGAAGAAAGTGTAATCTGCTGTTTTTGGATGGAATGTCCTATAAATATCAATTAAATCTATCTGGTCTATTGTGTCATTTAAAGCTTGTGTTTCCTTATTAATTTTCTGTTTGGATGCTTTTCCTTTAGTGTAAGTGAGGTGTTAAAGTCCCCCACTATTATTGTGTTACTGTCGATTTCCTCTTTTATAGCTGTTCACAGTTGCCTTATGTATTTAGGTGTTCCTATGTTGGGTGCATATATATTTATAATTGTTATATCTTCTTGGATTGATCCCTTGATCATTATGTAGTGTCCTTCTTTGTCTCTTGTAACATTCTTTATTTTAAAGTCTGTTTTATCTGATATGAGTATTGGTACTCCAGCTTTCTTTTGATTTCCATTTGCGTGGAATATCTTTTTCCATCCCCTCGCGTTCAGTCTGTATGTGTCCCTAGTGGGTCTCTTGTAGACAACTCATATATATGAGTCTTGTTTTTGTATCCATTCAGCAAGCCTGTGTCTTTTGGTTGGAGCATTTAATCCATTCACGTTTGAGATAATTATCGATATGTATGTTCCTATTACCATTTTCTTAATTGTTTTTGGTTTGTTTTTGTAGCTCCTTTTCTTCTCTTGTGTTTCCCACTTAGAGAAGTTCCTTTACCATTTGTTGTAGACCTGGTTTGGTGGTGCTGAATTCTCTTAGCTTTTGCTAGTCTGTAAAACTTTTGATTTCTCCATCGAATCTGAATGAGATCCTTGCTGGGTAGAGTAATCTTGGTTGTGGGTTCTTCCCTTTCATCACTGAAGTATATCATGCCACTCCCTTCTGTCTTGTAGCGTTTCTGCTGAGAAATCAGCTGTTAACCTTATGGGAGTTCCCTTCTATGTTATTTGTCGTTTTTCCCTTGCTGCTTTCAATAGTTTTTCTTTGTCTTTAAGTTTTGCCCATTTGATTATTATGTGTCTTGGCGTGTTTATCCTTGGGTTTATCCTGTATGGGACTCTCTGCGCTTCCCGGACTTGGGTGGCTATTTCCTTTCCCATGTTAGGGAAGTTTTCGACTATAATCTTTTCAAATATTTTCTCTGGTCCTTTATCTCTCTCTTCTCCTTCTGGGACCCCTATAATGCGAATGTTGTTGCGTTTAATGTTGTCCCAGAGGTCTCTTAGGCCGTCTTCATTTCTTTTCATTCTTTTTTCTTTATTCTGTTCCGCAGCCGTGAATTCCACCATTCTGTCTTCCAGGTCACTTATCCGTTCTTCTGCCTCAGTTATTCTGCTATTGGTTCCTTCTAGTGTAGTTTTCATTTCAGTTATTGTATTGTTCATCTCTGTTTGTTTGTTCTTTAATTCTTCTAGATCTTTGTTGAACATTTCTTGCATCTTCTCGATCTTTGCCTCCATTCTTTTTCCGAGGTCCTGGATCATCTTCACTATCATCATTCTGAATTCTTTTTCTGGAAGGTTGCCTATCTCCGCTTCATTTAGTTGTTTTTCTGGGGTTCTATCTTGTTCCTTCATCTGGTACATAGCCCTCTGCCTTTTCATCTTGTCTGTCTTTCTGTGAATGTGGTTTTTGTTCCACAGGCTGCAGGATTGTAATTCTTCTTGCTTCTGCTGTCTGCCCTCTGGTGGATGAGGCTATCTAAGAGGCTTGTGCAAGTTTCCTGATGGGAGGGACTGGTGGTGGGTAGAGCTGGCTGTTGCTCTGGTGGGCAGAGGTCAGTAAAACTTGAATCTGCTTGACTGCTGTTGGGTGGGGCTGGGTCCCCTCCCTGTTGGTTGTTTGGCCTGAGGCGATCCAACCCTGAGCCTACCTGGGCGCTTTGGTGGGGCTAATGGCAGACTCTGGGAGGGCTCACACCAAGGAGTACTTCCCAGAACTTCTGCTGCCAGTGTCCTTGTCCTCATGGTGAGACAGAGCCACCCCCGAACTCTGCAGGAGACCCTCCAACACTAGCAGGTAGGTCTGGTTCAGTCTCCCCTGGGGTCACTTCTCCTTCCCCCTGGGTCCCGATGCGCACACTACTTTGTGTGTGCCCTCCAAGAGTGGAGTCTCCGTTTCCCCCAGTCCTGTCGAAGTCCTGCAATCAAATCCCGCTAGCCTTCGAAGTCTGATTCTCTAGGAATTCCTCCTCCCGTTGCTGGACCCCCAGGTTGGGAAGCCTGACGTGGGGCTCAGAACCTTCACTCCAGTGGGTGGACTTCTGTGGTATAAGTGTTCTCCAGTGTGTGAGTCACCCACCCAGCAGTTATGGGTTTTAATTTTATTGTGATTGCACCCCTCCTACCGTCTCATTGTGGCTTCTCCTTTGTCTTTGGATGTGGAGTATCTTTTTTGGTGAGTTCCATTGTCTTCCTGTTGATGATTGTTCAGCAGTTAGTTGTGATTCCGGTGTTCTCACAAGAGGGAGTGAGAGCACGTCCTTCTACTCTGCCATCTTGAACCAATCTCGCTGGATTTTCTTGTTACCAAAATAAAATGAAAGACTTCACTCACCAGGATAATTAATTAACTGATTGGAGTCTATTTATCTTCCTTTGTCGTGTAGACTATGTAAAAAGTGGAAAAATAAAATGTATCTTCCATTTGACATATTTAATATGAATTTAGTTCTATAATTGCATATACTTTTGCTATATTTTCTCCGTCAATATTACCAGCTGTATATTTGACACATTAATATTAAATATTGTGTAATCAGTTGAAGTTTTTTGTTATGAACTTATTACAATAGGAATTGTTCTAAGAAACAAACATGTAAGGCAGTATTAAAATGTGAGCAAAATGTGTTTTGTTTTTTCTTAAATAAATGATTATTGTCTTTAAAAAACATTTTGGGGCTTCCCTGGTGGCACAGTGGTTGAGAGTCCGCCTGCCGATACAGGGGACACGGGTTTGTGCCCCGGTCTGGGAAGATCCCACATGCCACGGAGCGGCTAGGCCTGTGAGCCATGGCTGCTGAGCCTGTGTGTCCGGAGCCTGTGCTCCACAATGGGAGAGGCCACAACAGTGAGAGGCCCGCGTACCGCAAAAGAAAAGGAAAAACATTTTGTATATCATCTTATTCTTTATTTCTAATTTTATTGTATTTTGAGTATAAAAAGTGATCTGAATAAAATTGGTTATTTGGAATTTGTTATAATTTGCTTACAGCCAGTTTTTGTAAATATTCCATGTATATTTGAAAAGAACATAGAAATCTCTAATTGTTTGGATAACATTAATATGCTTTTCAAATTTTCTGTATTCTTACTAATTTTTGTCTGTTTTATCAATTACAGAGAAAGAGGTATATAGAAGCATTCCATTGTGGGTTTTTTTCAATTTTTTCCTCATAATTCTGTCATTTTTTGCTTTATATATTTTGAGATCATGCTGTTAGCTACATTATATCATACTTTTTTTCACAATATAGTGACCTTTTTATCCTAGTAATAGTTTTTGCTTTAAAGCCTGTTTTGTCCAATGGTATTACTATGCCAGCTTTCTTTTGGTTAGTGTTTGCTGGTATGTCTTTTTTTTCCTTCCCAATTCTTTACTTTACTCTATACTGTGTCCTTAAGTTTTAGATATCTCTTGTAAACAGCATGTGACAGAATGTCAAGTGTCTTTTTGCCCTTGTCTGGGCATTGAGGCTAAGGCCCAGAGCTGAGGACAAAAGGCATAACCTACCCCATGTTTTGATTTTGTGTGGCCAGAAGGCGTGGGAACTGTCACTTACCTACAGAGCTTACTAGGAGGCACCACTTAAGAACTGACACTATCCCCGTGCCCGCCCCCCAACCCCTGCATAAAGAGACTAGAGAGAACAGGTTTCTGGGCCGTCCCTCCCTTTCCACGATGCGAGAGAGTTCTTGGTCCTCTTTTGTGGAGCCCAGAAGTATGGCTCAGTGCCCTTTGCAGTCTCCCTCTTCCATTACAGGGAAGAAGAGGAGGGTGCTTGATCCATGTCCCCTGTAGGTGTGGGCACACTGGAACGTGGAAACAGACAGTTTTTAACATAGAGATTTCTGAAGGCTTAAAAACATCACCAGAAAGACACTAGGCTACTCCCACCCCATTCCAGTTCCCCTCAACCTCTGATGGTGCAGTATACAACCCAAGCAACTTCCTTGCTTTCTTGTAAAGAGCATGGGGGTTGGGGGAGGGGCAGGGACTCTGCTGTGCCCACACCCCACAGGCCCACATGGCCACAGGCCACTTGATGGGTGCCTACCTCTGGGAAGAGCTAGGGACAGAAATTTCTAGTTACCCCTCTGGGAGTGAGTCTCAGTGTCAGAGTGGGACAGAGTGAAGCTGAGCACTACCCCAAGGTAACCTCACATACTGCATACCTGGAAACCACCATAGCAGCAGAGGCCCACGGTCCCAGGTGGGACCCAGCGGTGGGAGGGTTCCAGTCAACACAGAAAACCACGTCCTCCTTCACCTCCTTTTTGAACGCTCCATGCTTTGGCCAAAAGTGAGGCTTTGCAAAAGCCTAAGTTAGAGTGTGGGTGGAGGAAGCTTGGAAGACCAGAGAGAAAAACGAAGAAGGGTTTGGAAAGCAGACCGCATGCCCTCTTCACCTCAAGCCGCTAGTGCCCCAGACAGATCTAGCCTGAACTGGAGTGGAGGGGACCCCAGCTCTGACTGAGTTCAAACACAGTTCAGACTGAGGCTGAAATGAGACTCTCTGACAAGAGAAAGTGATGAAACATTTTGGAATTTCAAAAAGATGTCATTATTGTACTGAATAACCAGTAAGAAAACAAGGGTTGACATAACACAATTATGGGGCAGTCACGGGAAAAAGGGAAACTATTTTATGTTTATGCCCCAATGAATTAATGTTTCTCATAAAACTTCATAGAGCTGGATTTTTGTTTAGTTTTATAATCTGACAATTTGTCTTTCAACTGGAGAGCTTATTTTCTTTATATTTATTGTGAATATAGATATATATGGATTTTTTCTATCATCTTATTTTGTGATCTTTATTTACTGTAACTTTGCTTCTTTCCCCCTTTCCCTACCTTCTGTTAGATTAATCAGATTTTCTTTATTCATCTCTTCTCCCTCTGCTAGGAGCCATTCTACCTCTGTTCTTTCAGCAGCTGTGATGAACATAGTAAATATGTATATTTGACTTACGAAGTCTAAATGTAATTGCTGTCTCTGCCCTTCTCTTGAAATCACCAAGACCGTAGGATACTTTCATTGAAGTCATGTTCTATCCTTCTTACATGTTGTCTAGTATTGTAGTTCCATTTGTTTTGTATCCCCCAAACTTGTCTTTATTATTGTCTTACAAAGTCAATGCATGTTGAGATTTACCCATGTTTACTAAATTTGTTTTGCTCACCACTCTCCTTGTGTCCTTCTTCTTACTGAGTTCAAGTTTCCTCTTCTCAAAGGATAGTCCTCAGTAGTTTTTCAGTGAGGGTTTATAAATGGTACATTTCCAGTTTTTATTTTCTGGAACTGTCTTTATTTGGTTTTGCTCGTGTGTGACAATTGATCAGGGTATAAAATCTAGGTTGACAGTTATTTTCCCTCACCACTGTGTAGGTGTTCGTCCATTGTCCTCTGACCTTTATTTTTATCATAGAAGAGTCTACTGTCAATCTAGTAGTTCTTTCTTTGATGTCAATCTGTCTTTTTCTCTGGTTGCTTTTAGGATTTCTTCTTTGTTTTTGGTGTTCTAGTTTCGCCACAATGTTTATACAAGTGGATTTACATTTGTGTGTCTTGGATTTGAGGATTTATATCTTTCATCAGTTCTTGAAGACTGTTATTCTTTCAAAAAATATTTATTTTCTTCTAATTTCCTAATTATCTCTTTCTAGATAAGAAAATCTGATTTGATAGATGTATGGTCAGTGTTCCTAGTCTATGTTCTTAACATACCATATGTTTCCATCCATCATTTTATCTGTCTTTCATTCTGGGTACTTTCCTCAACTATCTTTCATTTAATGAATTCTTCCCAGCTGTGTCTAGGTCTGCTGTTTAACCTTAACCAGTCCATTGAGTTTTTTAATTTCAGTGGCTCTATTTTTTCTCATGCTTTCTTTTTAAAATGTTTCTTTTTAATAGTGTCTTGATTTTTCTTAAGGTTTGGTGATTTCTATTTACCTTGCTTTTACCATGCTGCTGCTTCTACTTCTTTGCCCTTAGTTTTTAGAAATTATAAAAATATTCACATTATAGTCTGTTTTGAATTATTTTACCTGAATTCAAGTTCCTGGATATTTACTCCTGCTCTTTCGTTATATTCTCAATAATGGTGGACTGTTTCCTTGTGGGTTTTGCAGTTTCTGATTGTGAGTTTATATTGAGCTGGGCTTGTGGTCTGGATTGTGGGATAGTTCCTCCTGTTTTTGTTTCCTTCAATCAGGGACCTCAAGTGCTTTCATTGGCCTAGGTCCAATTTTTATGTCAATTTATCAGCCCCGAAGGTAATGTAAAATTTGAATCCCGATCTCCATAAGGTACTATCTGTGGTTTTGGATTCTCAAGGAAGATATCACCCCATCCACTACCATCACCCAGAGCCCAGCCTGAGATAGATAAGCTTTTTGTCACTGTGGCAGGCATGGAGATATGCCACTCAGATCTCTGTTCAAGAGCTTAGGATTCAGCTACAAGAAGTGCAGTTAACTGACCAGTTACACCTCTAGGAAATGCCTTGGCTTTCCAGCTGAGGCCATGCTTTTCTTGGACAGCCCCAGGCAATGAGTGAGCAGGTGGGGTCCTAGGCCTGGTCATTTCTTCCCAACACAGGACTCCTCTAACGGGCAATATTTGCTCTAGAACCCTTTGTTTAGTTGGCTGAAACTTTGTCAGAGCTGCATAATGGTCTGTTCCTGCTGCCCAAAACTGCTTCTTCTCCTCTTTCCTTTCACGGGTGTTGGATATGCGTCCTGGTCTGAGACTTTGCCTGCAAAACCCTGCTTCCTCCTCCTTTTACCTTTCATAGGCATCATTCTCCTCTTGTACTTCAAACTATGTCTCAGCATCTGCTTCCTGAGGACCCAAGTAACACATCATCTTTTGATGTTAGGATGCATTGTTTGTGAACCATGTATTTTCTGAAGATGAGGCCTTGAAGGGACTTTATCTGGAGGTGTTAGTTCCAACTTCTCACCTCCATGGACCCAAGGCCCACTCCAGGTAGGTGCAGCAGCTCCTCATAGGCTTCCAACATGGCTGCTCTGTTCTGTCTTTGTTTCTGGCACAATAGGATCTCCCTTTATTCCTTTCTATATTAGCTCTATATTTAAAATTACGTTTATTATATCCCACCTGGAATTCCTAGGTATTTGTATCAGGAGTGTGTTCAGTATTTTGTGTTTATTACTTTTTGACAAAGAATTTTCTTAAGACAGAGATTAAGTATATATACTTAATGTCTAAACAGTGCTTTTAATGTTTTTAGATAATCGTATACAAACTGTACAATACTCAGGGTGAAAAGAAACGTGACAATTACGCAAATCAGGAACTTTGTTTTACAGCTGCTGTCAGGGAATAAAGCCTTCCTTGTGATTTGTAAGTCCCTTGCTTCTTTTATTTTTTAATTGAAGTTTAGTTGATTTATAATATTGTGTTAGTTTCAGGTGACAGCAAAGTGATTCACATCTATTTTTTCAGATTTTTTCCATTCTAGGTTATTACAAAATATTGAATATAGTTCCCTGTGCTATACAGTAAATCTGTGTTGCTTATCTATTTTATATATAGTAGATTCTTAACCACAGGCAGATTCTTAACCACTGCGCCACCAGGGAAGCCCCTATGTATTTTATATACAGTAGTGTGTATCTGTTAATCCCATACTCCTAATTTATCTCTCCCCTCCCTTTCCCCTTTGGTAACTGTTAGTTTGTTTTCTGTGTCTGTGAGTCTGTTTCTGTTTTGTAACTAAATTCATTTGTATCATTTTTTAGATTCCATATATAAGTGATATCATATCATATTTGTCTTTGTCTGATTAGTATGATAATCTCTGGGTCCATCCATGTTGCTGCAGATGGCAATATTTCATTTTTTTTTATGGATCAGTAATATTTCATTGTATATGTATACCACATCTTTTTAAACCAATCATCTGTTGATGGGCATCTGGGTTGTTTCCATGTCTTGGTTATTGTAAATAGTGCTGTAATGAACATTGGGGTGCATGTATCTTTTTGATTTAGAGGTTTCACATTTCCTGGATATATGCCCAGGAGTGGGATCGCTGGATCATATGGTGACTCTATTTTTAGTTTTTTAAGGAACTTCCATACTGTTCTCCATAGTGGCTGCACCGGTTTACATTCCTACCAACAGTGTAGGAGGGTTCTCTTTTCTCCACACTCTCTCCAGCATTTATTATTTGTAGAATTTTTAATTATGGCCATTCTGACTGGTGTGAGGTGGTACCTCATTGTAGTGCTGATTTGCATTTCTCTAATGATTAGCAATGTTGAGCATCTTTTCATGTACTTGTTGGCCATCTGTATGTCTTCTTTGGAGAAATGTCTATTTAGGTCTTCTGCCCATTTTTTGATTGGGTTGTTTTTTTGACTTCGAGTTGTATGAGTTGCTTGTATGTATATTTTGGAAATTACCCCCTTGTTGGTCGCATCATTTTATTGCTTCATTTTTATACATACACCTTTATACACATTTCCAGGAACCCATGATATACAAAGTAAGAGAGAGTCCTGTGAGATGACAGATGGAGTCTGAGCAAGTGTCCATGGAAAAACAGGGGAGGCATCAATTCCACCTGCAGAAACTGCGGAAGGCTGGGTGAGGTTGAGCCATGAACTGAGGGGTAAGAAGGAGTGCACCAGGTGGATGGGGCAGTGGGGCAAAGGGAAGGAGGACATCGTCTGCAGCGGGAACAGCATGTGCAGAGATGTGGAACAGCACAGTGCTCTGGGAAGGGCAGGTGGTTCAGTTCATCTAGAGCATGAGATGCAAGGGGAGTTACAGGAGATGACAGGGAAGGAGCCACCTCATGAGGGGTCGGAAATGTCGTGCTGAAGTTTAGATTCTCAGTGCAGGTGGTGGAGTTGCTGGGGGACTTTAAAACCGGGAATGAGAGGGATCAGATCTCCCAGTTAGAAAGGTCACTTGGGGCCTGCGTGAGGGATGGAGAAGTGCAGGATGGGGTGGGAGACACAGACTTGAGACCCAGAAGGACTTCTGGCAAGCCTTCACTGATGTGGAAGAAAGACTGATAAACGACAGAGAAAAAGACAGAAGGTGACAGGAACTTTAGAGGAGGAGGGGACGTCTTCCCCAGGATGGAGACGTAAAGGAGAGTAACAGTCACACTTGGCCAGCACAATCTTAAAAGATCTTGAGGCTGTTGAAATGGTTAAGGTGCAGCTGACCCACCTTGTCTTCAGTCTGCCTGTAAACATGACAATGATGTAGCACTACTACTTAACAATGGAGAGTCAGAAGGGATGGTGACCATCTTTGGAAGCATAGGAATGAGAACAAAGTTGGAAAAAGATGAAGGTAAAGAAAGATGTCAGGAGGAGGCAGGCAGCAGACAGGTACATTTTGATGGGCAACAGACGGTGGCCGATATGAAGGAATGACTGGGAATGATGAACCTCGAGTGTTCTCATTTTGGCAGGTTATTTCAGTGCCAGAACATACAGGAGCATCCCAGGGAGGATCTGGTCTGGCCTCGGAGAGGTGATGAGTGTTGTCCTGAGATTTGGGAAGTGTGGTAAGTCAAATAATGCCCCCCCCACCCGTGAAAGCTGTCCACATCCTAATTCCCAGAACCTGTGTAGCCTTATAGTATGGCAAAGGGGACTTTGCAGATGTGATTAAATTAGGATCTTTGGATGTAGAGATCATTCTCGATTATCTGGGCAGGCCCAATGAAATTGCAAGAGTCTTTATGAGAGGGAGATAAGAGGGTCAAAGTCAAAAAAAAGATGTAATGATTGAAGCAGAGGTTGGAGTGATTCCCTTTGAAGATGAAGGAAGGGGCCACAAGCCAAGGAATGCAGGTGGCCTCAAGAAATTGGAAAAGGCGAAGAAATGGATTCTCTCGAGTCTCCAGAAGGAATGCAGCCCTGATGACACCTTGATTGTAGCTCTATATGACTCATTTTGGACTCCTGACCTCCAGAAATGTAAGATAAACCTGGTTGGTTTAAGCCATGAAGTTTGTGGTAATTTGTTACAGCAGCAATAGGAAGCTAATACCAGGGACCACTGTGCTTTGGCCTAAGTGGGATTCTTTTTTTTGTTTTTTGGGGTTTTTTTTGCAGTATGCGGGCCTCTCACTGTTGTGGCCTCTCCCGCTGCGGAGCACAGGCTCCGGACGCGCAGGCTCAGCGGCCATGGCTCACGGGCCCAGCCGCTCCGAGGCATGTGGGATCTTCCTGGACCGGGGCACGAACCCGTGTCCCCTGCATCGGCAGGCGGACTCTCAACCACTGCGCCACCAGGGAAGCCCAGTGGGATTCTTTTGAGCTGTGGCAGAGCAAGCGTTCCCTGGAAGTTTGGGAGTCGTGGTGGGGTCCCCGTTCCACAGTGCTTGTCTGGTCTCCCTCACTGATTGGGCACCCCTGCTGGATGTCTGAGACGGACCTCAGCCTGCCCCTCCCCACTGCCTAAAACCTTTCCTCCCATGCCCTCTGTCTTGGAGAGCACCTGAGCCAGACCTTAGGAGTCATCCTTTCCTGGGCCTCAGATGGGGTTCGGGCGTGACACGCAGGCAGCATGAGGGCATGAGAATGCATGTGAGGACGGGCGAGGGTGTGGTGGTGGAGGAGGAGCCCCGCCAGCCGGGCAGACACCACATGCATCCCGGTTGGCTTCCAAGCACGAGAGACATGTCCAGTGGGGGCGGTGGGCCAGAAGCACAGCAGAGAGTTCAGGGCTGCTGAGAAGGAATGAGGCGCCATGGCCTGTGCCCGCCATCTCACGATGGGCCTGGATGAGAGCCACTCCCCTTCCTTCTCTGCGTCCCACTCCCACGCCTTCTGTGGCAAATTCGAGTGGATTTTTAAATTTTTTACATTTTCATTTTCTTAAAAAGACAACAATCAAAACAAACGAGACTGAAAACAAAACATGAGATAGAATGTTAACAAGTGTTAACCCTAGTTGGTGGGAATATGGGTGTCAGCTGGCCTGGCTCAAATGCCATTGGAGGGATTTCACTCCAAGACCAGGGTTACAGCCACTGCAGGCATCCCAGATCCTTTCTTGGCCTCTGCCCAGCCAAGAAAAGATGTAAAGAGAAAACATCCAGCTTCAGTTCTTCTTTGATACCCTGCAATTTTTTCTTCCTGTCTTCATATACATGATCTCATACTAAACTAATGACAAAAACCATGACTATATTCTGAAGCGAGGTGACTGGATGTGGTTTTATTTTCCCTCCAGGTGTCGGTTTTATCTCCACAGAGTCAAACTTCTCCGGATTCTCCCATCCCAGCTCTCAGGGACAGCTGCCTCCCTGGGTCCAAGGCCACCCTGAGGAGGGCG
Organism: Grampus griseus; assembly: GCF_964374135.1. NCBI lineage: Eukaryota > Metazoa > Chordata > Mammalia > Artiodactyla > Delphinidae > Grampus > Grampus griseus. Next base: position 6,884,146 of record NC_139003.1, on the reverse strand, counting down.
CAGAGAAAGCCGACTGCACCCTTGCCGCGGGGGATGCATGTAGTGGCGCCAGGGCCAAAGACGCGGGTCTAAGAACAGGACCCACCAAACCGCCTCGGTGCTGGTTAGGTTTTATTTTAACAGGAGGTCTCCTCTTCATTTGTTTCTCAAAATATCAGTTATATCAATATTAGAAGTGTAAACTGGTACAAAATATACAGTACATAGAAACAATCTTCTTAACTAGTCTATTGCCTAATAAAAGTACGCACAAGGGAGCTGAATGAACAGAAGTGACGGTCTCCCCCCTCGGGAAACAAGTTCCCCAGAGGACAAGGAACCAGCGTCTGCTTCAACAAAACGGGAATGGATAGTCGTGTGGCAGAGACAGCATTGGGGTGGAATCAAGAAACCTTGGCCCATTTCTAATTCCACCTTCAAGATGTCAGCCAGGGAACGAGCAAGCCCTGCCCCTGGCCCAGCCCCTCAACCCCGACCCCTCCCGGGGGTGAGCGCCCACCGGCCGCCAAGGCCGCCACTTGGCTAAAGCTTGAGGCCTGATGATTTTGCTCAGGCAGATGTGGGGCAAACCTTCTAAAAGGGCAAAATGAAAAGCTTTCCTCCCCCAAACTGATGCTCCAGAAGGATGAGCCAAGTCTGACCTGAGCCTCTTCCCAAGTGTCTGCACTCATCGTGCACACGGGGTGCGAGGCTGAGATGGGTCCCCTCTGAGTAGCTTATTGCCTCATCTCTCACAGGAAAGGATGCTCGTCCGGCGTGCTTCACTAGGGCACAGTAACGATCAAATGAGGTTCCATGTGAAAGCGTCTGGACAGCGAGAACACACACCACACCAAGAGAAAAGGAAACGAGCATCTGGCAGGAGCAGAGGGCAGCCCCTCCCCTGTGGGGGTCGGCAGGTGAGGCTCTGTTCCCGGCCCTGCTTCTGCAGCCCCTGCCTCACGCCTGCATCCCTAACGGTGCTTCCGGACAGCTCTCCTTTACGAGGCCCAGGAGTCACGGGGCGGGGCGGGGCGGGGGGGGGGGGGGGGGAGCGGCAGAGCGCCTGCGCACGGCGGGCACTTGGCGCAGAGCCTTCGCAGATGAAAAGCAGGTGCTGAGAGACGCTGGGCTACTGCTCCTCAGTCCTCCTGCCCGCGAGCTGAGGCTGGGCTTCCACGGCGCCCGGCTGGCCTTACTTCCCAGCCTGGCCCTGGGCAGAGCCCGGTCTCCGCTCCCCTGGGGCTGTGTGCAGAGACCGGCCCATCCCTAGGGGTCACTGAGGCCAGGGAGGTCCAGGTCCCTCCTCGCCCGCGTCCCCGGCCAGCCAAGCTTCCGTCGCACCCTCTGTCAGACTTGGTAAGGACACAGCCCACAGCACACACACGCACTCCAGAAACCAAAGGTACACTACGAAGTTTAAACTGCTGCTACTACTATTTAACGGCTTTCTCTTCAAGAATTAGAAAAAAAAAAAAAGTTTCGTAATTAAATTACTTAAAATTCTATGCTGCTCAGTTTCACAATCAGAGAATTCTACTTTGTTTAGAGGTGGGAGCTGCGTTGTCTGGTAGTTTCTCCCGCTCCAGTGATCGGTTCAGCAACTGGGAATCTGGTTCTCCCCCAGGCTCCGTTCCGCCTCGAAGCTTTTCGCACCACCCTGCTGTCTGGAGAAGCGCCTCTTTACACTTGGGCCTGCGGGGGTCGCCCGCGGGGGCCTCACAGGTCCCCGCCGTCGGTGGGTCCCAGGACACTCAGGCCACAAGTCCAGTCGGTCACGAGGTCCGTGGAGGCCAAGGGTCCTTTGGAGGCGGGGCTCTTGAAGGGGTCGGGGGGCACGGCAGGCAGCGGCGGCAGGGGCTGGCCCCGGGCCGGCTTGGCGCCCGCTGCGTGGTTGCGCTGGTGCTTGCGGAGGTGGTCCTTGCGGATGAAGCTCTTGCCGCACACGGTGCAGGTGAAGGGCCGCACGCCCGTGTGCGTGCGGTAGTGGTCGATGAGCTTGGAGCGCTCGGTGAAGCGCTTCTCGCACTCGGTGCAGGGGAAGGGCCGCTCGCCCGTGTGCAGCATGCGGTGCCGGATGAGGTGCGCCGGCCGCGTGAAGCAGCGGCCACACTCGCCGCACCGCAGGCCGCTGCCGTCCCGCGCGCCGCCCGCCGCCCCCGGCGCCCCGTCGGGCAGCCCCCCGCAACTGCGCTGGTGCGCGCTCAGGCTGACCTGCAGCTGGAAGCTCTTCCCGCACGCGGCGCACGTGAACGGCCGCCCCCCCGGGGGGGCCGCCGGGTGTTTCTTCAGGCCCGGCTTGTGGCCGAAGCCTTTGGTCCGGCCGGGGTACTTGCAGGGGTCGCTGAAGGGTCTCGGGGCCTGGCCGGGGTCCAGCACGGCCTCTCCGTTGTCGGGCGAGGAGTAGGCCAGACCCTCAGGCCCGGTCCTCGGGTTCAGGCTCGCGGGAGGCTTACACCTGAAATTCCAGCCCCACCGGACCCCCCCGAAGAGCCAGTCCCCTGGAGGGGTCTCGTCCTGGGTCACCGCGGGGCTGGGCTCGCCCAGCTCGCGCTCGGGCCGGGCGGGCTCTCTCAGCCCCAGCACGGGGTCCTGGCTGGGGAAGGAGCTGCCCTGGCTCTCCCAGGCTCCTTCCTGGACAGGACTAGGGAAGAACCTTGTGGCTTGGCCTGGTCCGAACAGGGTCGCGTGGGCTTCTAGGTCAGTAGGATGCACTGGTGTGGCCACTACCTCCTCTTCCTGGACTTCAGTTTTTATCACAATCTTTACATCTGCTGAGAAAGAGACAGACAGACCAGGTATCATTCTGTCCCCTCCCCACTTACAAAGAGAAGATCTTTCATCGGGACATTTGGCCCAACTACGGCCACTCTGAGCCCTAGTCTCGAAGCCTCCGGATCCAACCATTTCAGCAGAGATGCCCCAGGCGGTCAGGTGGCTGCCTCAAACCGTGGGTGAGGACATCGTGTTCCAGACCTTCACCACAGGTAAAGCAACCAGCCTATCTGCTCCCCTTGTTCTAGAACCTTCACCCCAGGAGAGCAACCATTGCATCTGCTCACCGCGTTCCATTTTCACTTTGGCTCTTAAGGCTAATCATGAAGTTATGCCAAGGAAGGAGCTCTGACCACTGGTGGCAATGCACCCGAGGGGCAGAAGCACAGAGCTGGGCTCAGGTTTATCTGAGACTGGAGCGTGGCTCCCCACAGAGCAGCAGTGACCTCAGGCAAGCTCCTCTGCGAATACCCTGTTGCACAGGGTTGCTTGAAGTTTAAACCACACAGCACATGTGAAAGCACTTAGCATGCTGTTTTGCATGCATTAAGCATTCAGTAAATGTAGCCAGCTAGCTAATGATAAAAATATTAGTGTAGTAGTAAAAGTGTGTTGGATTTTACGTAAATGTACTTGAATTTCATGCCCTAGAGTTTTATATCAGGGATCTAGGCTTCTAGCACAATTTTGGGGTGCCAAAATATGACAGAAATTATTACTTAAAGTAACAGATAACTGCCTTTCAAGACAGAGTAGAAAACTAATACATAAATGAGGCAGTTCCTCCCAATTCGGGCCTGTGGACACCTGTCTTTGGCAGTGCTGATATCTAAGAAGCGGTTCTAGGTGGGTTTGGGTTTTTCCAGGCCAGGGAGGAGCCAGGGTTGCTGAGTCTGGGCAAGAGGTACATCCCCTTAAGTGTTCAGCTTGTCAGGATTGACTGGTTAACACAAGAAAGGAACTGTGGGAAAACGGACCGTCTCAAGAAAGACTGTTCAAGCCTAAGAATCTAGAAGGAGAAAAGGGACAGACTGTACAGAGTGTTCACATCACCGGCACCTAAATGCCTGCTGGCTGCACCACCAGGGGCCACGGCTGAGGCAGCCTCCGGGGCAGACATGAGCCCTTCCAGTCCTCCCTCCACACCCCGTACCTTCCGTGGAGGCGGCCGTGCTGAGCTTCAGCGTCCCATCTGAGCAGGCGGAGGAGGGATGGTGAGGGGGGAGATCCGCCTGCCAGGAGGTGGGCGGGATAGTGGTTGAGAAGTTGGAGTGGACGCCTGCAGTGAAGAGAGAGCAGAGCCAGTGGGTTAGGGAAAGAAGCGGGCAGACCCCGTGGGAGAGGCGGAGCAGCTGCCCCGAGACCCCACCGGTGACTCTCCTGCCCGAGCACAACGACCCCACCTCTCCTGAACCAGTTTGCTTCCGTCCCCTTCTCTGAGGCACCCGGAAGCTCAGACGTCACACTCTTGTCACACAGCCCCTCTTTAATAGGAGGCAGCTGGTGATTTAAATGTCCAGTGCTGGGGCAAGAAGACCAGGAGGGGGCCGGCAAGAGTGAGGCGGAGGAATACCAGGACAAGAGCATCATGGAACCCAGAGGGACCAGCAAGAAGTCCTTCGGGGCAACCCCTGCCGTAAGGTGGGAAATCTTCTAAACTCGTCAGGCCAGAGCCCACAGCCCCCCGCAATGCTTGCAGGAACTTCTTCTCCCAGGTCCTGCCCTCAGTCCCTGCATCTGGTTCCTGCTGTCTGCTCCCAGCCTCAGCCACTCACCAGAGGCAGCGTCGGTAGAGACGTCTCCTGCTCCGGAGTCCAGCTGGCTGAGGCCCCACGGCTCCTCCCCGATGTCTGGCTGTCCGGCTGCCCACGCCTCCACGCCTAGAGCCTGCTGCTCCTGGAGCTGGAGCTCCCCTTCCTGCTTGATCTGCATCAAGAGGTCAGGGGCAGGAACGGGGGGCCCTGAGCCTGAGAAGAAGAGAGTGCGTGAGTGACAGCATCAGGGGCCCTGGGGTGGACACACATCCAGCCAAGGAAAGGCACACGGGGCCTTGCAAAGGTCAAACAGCAAAAGAGCCTGGTGGAAAGGGAAGGCAAGAGCTCAAACAGGGACTGCAGGGTCTTCCAGGCAAATCATGTGGTCACATGGTACTGAGCACACGGGTCAGGCAGGGAAAAGTGAGGAGTACAAAACGCATTCTTGGACTTCCCTGGTGGTGCCGTGGTTAAGAATCTGCCTGCCAATGCGGGGGACACGGGTTCCAGCCCTGGTCTGGGAAGATCCCACGTGTCGCAGTGCAACTAAGCCCGTGCGCCACAGCTACTGAGCCTGCGCTCTAGAGCCCGCGAGCCACAACTACTGAGCCCGTGTGCCACAACCACTGAAGCCCGTGCGCCTAGAGGCCATGCTCTGCAGCAAGAGAAGCCACCACAATGAGAAGCCTGCGTACCACAACTAGAGAAAGCCCGCGCGCAGCAACAAAAACCCAACCTAACCAAAAATAAATAAATAAATAAAACAAAAAAAACGCATTCTCAGGGCTGGATCTCTGGTCCATGGGCAAGACTGTGCTGCCCTAGGGAGGTCCTGCTCTCACTTTAAACACAGAAATGCTAGACAAAATCTACCCCCGTCCCCAAAACCTTACCCCTACACATGTATTTACGTGAGCACAAAAGAAAGATTCCAGATATAAGAATCAAAGAAAAGGGCTTCCCTGGTGGCGCAGTGGTTGAGAGTCCGCCTGCCAATGCAGGGGGCGCGGGTTCGTGCCCCGGTCCGGGAGGATCCCACATGCCACGGAGCGGCTGGGCCCGTGGGCCATGGCCGCTGGGCCTGCGCGTCTGGAGCCTGTGCTCCGCAGCGGGAGAGGCCACGGCGGTGAGAGGCCCGCGTACCGAAAAAAAAAATTAAAAAGAAAAAAAAGAATCAAAGAAAAAACACAAAGTCAAATCAAGAGTTTGAGCAGGAACCAAGCAGAGCTGTTGAAACAGGATGCAGGCCTTAGGGGCGGGGCTTTGATGTCCGAGTGAGGTGAGAGCAGAGCTGAGCTGCCTGCATCCGCCAGGAGCCATGAGGCTCTGTCCCATCAGGTAGATGGGGACTAAAACCCCACCCACGCAGGGGCACAATAAGGAAGCTGCGTCTTGTCCTGGGCCATGGATGGAAAAGCCACCCATAATAGGTTAGATTTCCGTGTCCACACTAACTTCATACTAACCACGTGGTGCAGCTGAGGAAAGTTGAGAAATTCATAGAAAAATTGGCTGAGAACCACGGCAACCCAGGAGGGCCCCAAACAGAGGCAAATGCAAACCTGCCCATAGGGGCACACCCACAAGGCAGGCCTTAAGGGGCCCCTACTAAAAGGCTAAACCTACAAACCAGAAGAGGAGCCAAACGGCATGAGAGCCATGGCAGAGCTCACTCCTGCAAACTACAGAAAAGGAACAGGCCGAAGGATGCAGTAGCGTAAGTACGTTTAAAATATTCAAAGAAGTGAAGGAACAGGATCTGTAAGGCAAGAATGGGAAATTAGTTTTTAAAAGGCAGATGTGAAAGAGAACCAAATAGACATTCTAGAAATGACAAAAACAGTCATGGAAATAAAAAATACAATGGCTGGCTTAACAACAGAATGAACGCAGTTGCAGAGAAAATTAGTGACTTAGAAGATGGATCTGGGGAAACAATCCAGAGTACAACACTGAGAGATAAAGAAATGAAAATATGAAAGAGAAGTTGAGACACGGAGGATTAAACGAGAAGTTCCAACATATGCTGGCAGAAATCCCAGAAGGAGGGAATAAGAAATGGATACGTGGCAACAGGTAAAGAAATAACGGCTGAGAATTTTCCAAAACTGAGCCCATGGTTTGAAGGAAAACACCACTTCCTAAGTAGGAAATAAAAAAGAATATAAACCTAGACAATATTCATGTGATATGGAACAGCAAAGACAAAGAGAAAATCTTAAAAGGCACCAGAGAGAAAAGAATGACATTCAGACTGAAAGCAGATTTCTATCAGCAAGTACGATGTCAGAAGATAATATTTTCAATATTTGACAGGGAAAATAGCTGTCAAAATGAAGCCAGTATAATTCTCATTGCACAAACTAGAGAACAGTGTATGAAAAAATTCATAAAATGGTCATTTATGAACAGGTACGCAAAGGTTCTAAATGAGAGAAATAGAAATCAAATCCTGTAATATGTTTTCAAAAAAGAAGAAAAGACAGTACATTATGAACAAACTGGGTTTCTCCTGAGAACTCAAGGATAAGCTACCCCTGGACAATACAGTAACACAACTCACAAACAGATTAATGGAGAAAACAATAGTCATCTCAACAGACACAGAAGCAGCATTCAACTCTTCCATTTCTGGCATATGGCTGGCTAGCTGTGCAGAGAAACTCCTCTTAATATGGAGTATCTAAAAATGATGGGTAGAGTATAAAAACACACAAATTTTTAAGCATGGATGACCTCTAAGAAAGCCTAAGTCAGCCACGGTAAACTGTAGGGCATCTCCCATTCCCCTACTGCTGGGCTGCAATGGACTGTGCACACCTGGGGCAGATAGATGTGAGAAGCCGGGTGCTTAAGCAGGGTGGAAGGTTGGGCTGGAGACCCCTCACCACCACCACACACATAAACCTGGGACCAAAGAGCAATGTTCCCAGTGCACTAAACATAAAACAAAGGTGAAAACCTGCCCTGTGAAAGGCAACTGCCCATTCTGGCCTTTGGTCTTAGCTGAGTGGGGAGAACAGTCTCCCCTGGGAGTTGACACACCCCAGGCTGGTGTTCCAAACTAATTAAAAATAATAACAGTTTAAGGAAGAAAAAATCTAAATGAGTCATTCTCAAGGGAGGCGTGGGGAAAAAAATAAATACAGGAAAGGCAGGGTTAAGGTCTCACAGCACAATTTAAGATGGTGGCTAAGAATCCGAACACCCTAGTGGCCATGGTCAATGTCAATGATCTAGACCAGCGCCGTACAACAGAGATCAAGGTGGGCCACATATCTAATTTTAGGTTTGATAGTAGCTACCTTAGAAAAGTAGAAAGAAACAGGTGAAATAATTTTGGCAATATTTTTTTAACCCAATATATCCAAATATATCCAGAGTATTCATTTAGACATATTTCATCCCTTTAAGTGCTTGACAGTCACATGTGGCTGGTGCCTACTGTTCTGGACATTTCACACGTAAAGATGAGCAGACTAAAAACAAACAAGAGACTCAGCTACGTGCTGTTTATAGGAGACACACCTAAAACAGAAGGATGCAAAAGCAGTGTGAGACAATAAAAGATATGCTAAGTCAAATAAACAATTAAAAACAAAAAGATGTGGTTATACCATATCAGATGAAATAGACTTAAAAAGAAAAGTATCCATAGAAATAAAAAAGAATCACTGCACAATGGTAAACTGACCAGAAAGGTACAATAATTCTATGATTTAAATCTAATAACACAGCTTCAAAATAATAAAGCAAAACTGACAGAACTCCAGGAGAAATGAACAAATCCACCTCCTCTGTGGGGGACTGACATACCATTTTCCATAACTGGTAAACCAAGCCAACCAAAGATTATAGGATCTGAACAACACTATTAACAAACTGACCAAATGGACATAAGCATAACTTAAAGACAAGGACAACACAAGCTTCTCAAGCCATACAAAACATTAAGAAAAAATGAATACTTTCTAGGCCATAAAACAAACTTCAATAAATTTTAAAAGATTAGTATTTTACACATCTATTTTCTAACTATAACAGCATTAAGTTAGAAATCAATAACATATCCTCAAACTCCCCATATATACTAAAATTATATATATATATATATATATATATATATGCTTTCTAAATAATCCAAGGCTCTAAGGACAAATCACAATGAAAATGGAAGCTATTTGGAACCCAATGCTAATGAAGAAATTACCAAAATGTGTGTCTGCATCTACATGGTACTTAGAGGAAAGTTTGTAGCCTCATATATTTATATTAAAAAAGAGGAAACAGGTTGAAAATTAATAGGTCAAGCAGTCAATGCAAGATGTTAGAAAGTAACAGCAATAAAATAAAAGCAATAAAATAAAAAGAAAGGAAATACTATGAGAGTATAAGTTAATAAAAGAAGAAACAAAGAACACAGAGAAGCAAAAGTTGGTTCTCTGGAAAGGATATTAACCAATACATCTCTAGCAAGATTATCAAGAGAAAAGGAGAAAGCACCAATAACCAACATGAAGAATGAAAAAGGGACATAATGATAGATGTAGCTGAGATTAAAAAATAGAATATTATGAACGTTATTCCAAGAAATTTGAAAACTCTGGGGAAATGAACAAATTCCTTAGAAAAACTAGAACTTGCCAAAACTGAATCAAGAAGGTCCTATAGCTACTAAAGAACTTAGTAGACAAAAATCTCCCCCACAAAGAAAAACATTCAAAGAATAGATAATCCCAATATTACACAAACTCCCTGAGCAAATAAAAACAGAGGGAATACATCATAACATATCTTTAATACCAAAACCAGCCAAAGACAGTCTGAGAAAGGAAAAGTAAAGGCCAGTCTCACTCATGAACAAAGATTCAAAAATCCTAAACAAAATAATTAGCATATTAAGTCCAGCAATGTATATAAAGGATCATGACTAAGTTAGGTTTTTTTCCCAAAATTGCAAGGTTGGTTCAACATGAGAAAATGACATAATTTACCATACTAGTTAAAGAAGAAAAATCATATAATCATCTCAATAGATACCAAAATAGCATTCCATAAAAATTCAACAGCGATTCCTGTTAGAAATATCTAGTCGACCAGACATATACCAAACTCTTTTAACCTGATAAACAGCACTGATCAAAAAACTTTTAACAAATATTAGACTCAATGTGAAAAGTTAAAAAGTATCTTCTTTAACATCATGAACCAATAAGATACCTGTTGTCATCACTTCTATTTAAGGATTTTCTGGGAGTTCTCAGCCAGCACAGTAAAACAAGAGAAAACTAAATCATAAAGATTTGAAACGAAACAAAAAATTCTTATTACTCATAGGGGATATGATTATCTTTTCAGAAAACCCAAGACTCATCAGACAATTATTGGAAAAGTTATTAGTACTAATGAGAATTTTGGCAAGGTTCCTAGATAGAAATATCAATAAATAAAAGACAATTGCATTTTTGTCCACTCTTAGGGTTTTAAGGGAGCCTGGTAATTACCATTTTTCTTCCCTGTCATGGATCTTAACAATTAGAGAAATAAAACAAAAGAGGAAGGCTGGTGAGGGTAAACTCTTTTTATTACTGATAAATGAGGATGCAGCTTTTATGTAAGAGGGGCCCTCAGCACTGACCCTGGATCAGGAAGTCACCCTGGACCATGGTGAAGGAGGCTCTCCCCAGCAGAGCAGCAGAGACTGCCTGTCCCTGGGGGCAGCCAGCTGCCCAAGGGAAGAAGGTTGGGCAAGGACTGTGCTTGTCCAATCCTTGCTCCCAAACTCGCCGATGAGGAGCATCCCTGGTGGCACCTCTGGTGGGGTGCCTAACTGGGTGGGAGAGAACGAAAAGGAATGACTACAGCTGTACTACACCAACATGGATGACTCTCAAAAACAAAGTCAAATGAAAACAGCAAGTTAAAGAAGAGTATATATGGTATGATCTCATTCATAAAAAGTTCAAAACCAGGTTAAACAATGTTACTTAGGAACATATACATAGGTAATAAAAATGTAAGGAAAAGCAAGGGACTGATCTCATCTGTCTGAATTTTGCGTTTATCTGTGAGAGGAAGGGAGGGGTCTGGGGTCTGGGAGGGACAGTGGGGTCTTGAAAATAGATCGGGTTATGATCTATTTCTTATGCTGCGAGTTGGGAATATGGGTGTTTACCAATTGTTCTCTAAACTTTATGTATTTTATGTTATGTATTTTATTCTGTATGTATTTTGTTTATGTTATATAATACAAAGTAAAATGTATTAAAGAAATAAAATAATATTAAAAAAACAAAAAACAACATTTGATACAATATAACATTTATTCACGATTAAAAACAGTGGCCAGAAGTGGAAGGAAACTTCTTTTAAACTAACAGTATCTTCAAAAGTCTACGGCAAAAATCATCCTAAATGCCGAAACTCTTTAAGTATCCCACAGACAAGGATGCCAGCTATCACAGCTACTATTTAACCATGTCGTAGGCCCACTGCTAAACCAGAAAAATAAAGTTACGAACATTTAAAAAGAAGAGATAACTTTTGTGCTGTCTATGGAGAGCACAATTGTGCATGTAAAGAACCTAAGACTCTAAATTGACCAGTCATTAGAAGTAATAAGAGCTGAGAAAATTGTTTTTCTTACTAAACAAAGTCAACAGCTTTACCGCACACCTGCAACGACTATTTAAAACATGTAATTAATTTAAAAATCTCATTCACAATAGAAACAACAATGGTCAGGAGAAAACTGTAAAGTCCTATTCAGGCACATACAGAAGGCTTCAGTAAACAAGTCTTCCTGTGGGTAAGGGGGCTCAATACTGCAATGACAGTAATTCTCCAGAAATGAAATTACAAAAGAAATGCAATTCCAATCAAAATTCCAACAGAATTTCTGAGAACCTGACACAAAGATTCTGAAATTCATCTAGAAGAACAAAGGTCCAAGAATAGCCAAGAAAAGTTTAGAAGAACAAGTAGGGAAAGCTTAGTCTACTACATATCAAGGCTTAGTAGGAAACTAAAACAGTGAGAATTGGTGCAGAGATAGACAAAGAGACCAAAGAAACCAGTAAAGAGCCCAGGAACGGCGCGTGCACGTATGGAAACCTGGTTCGTGACCAAATGGGCATTACACATCATTGGAGAAAAGGGAGAGTCTCCAGCCAACTTTGCTGGAAAACTAGATGTCTTGTGGGGAAAATTTTTTTAAATTCTCCCTTGTAACCTCCCCAAATATTCATTCTAGTTGGATTAGAGACTTAAAGGTAAAAAGCAAGACTAGAGTGAGGCAGGAAAGGATATTTTAAGACAGAAAAAGCACAGATCATAAAGGAAAAGACTGGTGTTTATGACTCTACCAAAAATTAAAACTTCTATCTAAGAACTACAAAGTTAAAAGACCTGCCACAGACTGGGAGAAGATATTTGTAATGCAAATAACAGACAAAGCGTTAGTATCCAGAACTATATAAAGAGACCTGAATCAGTAAGATAATGAGAAACAACAGGAGAAAAACAGAAAAAGATAATTCACTGAAGCAGAACCCAAATAAACATCTGAAGATGCTCAGCTCCACTAAGAACTGGGGAAATGCAAATTAAAACAAGATACCATTTCACTTCCATCAGATCGGCAAACATCTAATTCTGAAAAGTGGGCAAGGAAGTAAGAAAGCAGGTCCTCTTAACTGCTGGGGAGTATGTACGCCAGTGTGACCATGGGGAGGGTGAGCTGGCAACGGCAGAGGTGCAGACGGGCATGCCCTCCACACTGGGATTCCTCCTCCAGGTCTATTCCCTAGAGAGACATCAGCACATGGACACAAAAAGACACCTTTAAGAATGTACACTCCAGTACCACTTGTGACAGTGAAAAGTTAGAAACAGCTTAAGTGCAACTCAATGCAGGGATGGATAAAAAATTGTAATATAGTTGCTTTCGGAATGCTGAGTAGCCATTAAAATGAACGAACTTGACTTATATGCGTTGACAGAGATAAGTATGAAACACAGAATACTGAGTGATAGAGATGATGACACGTGATTTTTTCAAAACACACAAAACCATTATTATATATTGTTTATGGCTACATATGTATACAAAGAAGTTTTAAAATGTGGATAGAAAGGACAAACAACTTCTGGACAACTGGCTACCCTGAGGAGGAATGAGACTGGGAGATCTAAAAAGGAATTTAAATTGTATCAGAAATATATTATACACACACACGATTAAATTATGAAACACAGGATACATTCAAAAATATTTATTCAATTCCTACTCTGTGCTAGGCAGTGTTCTAGGCCAGAATGATTATATGAACAAAACAAATAAAAGTGCTCATCCTCTTGAAATTTACATCCTAATGAAGGTGAGGGTGGTGACCAGACACATACACGTCTATCAATAGGAAACATGTATAATCTACAAATATGAAATATATTCTAGTTATACATATGTAGTATCTATGTCTATATAAAGTCTATAAATATAGAATATATAATAATGTAAAATATGAAATGCACATAATAGATGATATCGGATATGGAACAAACCGAAGTAGGAAAGGGAGCCTGGAAGCTGGGTGGGGAGAGGGGCTGCCATTTTAAATAGGGTGATTAGGGAAAGTCATATTTCAGCAGAGACCTGAAGGAGGTAATGGGTTGAGCCCAGGAGATATCTGAAGAGCACTCCTGGCAGAGGGCACTGCCAGGTGCAAAGGCTCAGAGACTGGGCCAGCCTGGAGTGTTGCGGGAACATCAAGGAGGCCGGTGTGGCTGGAACTGAGCGAGTGGGGGACAAGCAGAGGGAGAGAAGCCTGGCTGTGTGAGTCGATGGAAAGCCAGCAGGGGTTGGGAGCCAAAGGACGCAGGACTTGTGCTGTAAAGGGGTCACTCTGGCTGCTGGGTGGGGAGCAGACTCTGGAGGATTAGGGCAGGAGCAGGGAGACTGGTGGGAGGTGCCCGCGATACTCTAAGCAGGAAACCACGGGCCTGGGGGCAGGGGGACAGGCAGGAGAGTCTGGAGGAGTGCTGGCAGGGTTTCCCGACGGTGGGGACTGCGCGTGAAAGAGGGTCAGGGATGGCCCCTGTGTTCTGGGCCAGCAGCTGGAGGACGGAGGGCTCCTACTGCAGTGGGGAAGCCTGTGGGAGGAGCAGGTTCTGACGGGCAGACGAGGAGCTCGGGGAGGCACGTGGTCCAAGCGGGCTGTCCGGCAGCTGTCCACGTGCAGACAGACCGGGCGGCGGGCGTGCAGGATTCAGGGGAGAGGCCCTGGTGGGAGTGCCCACCGGAAGGATGGAGTGTGGGCGCAGAGAGAGGCGGAGGAGGGCTGAGGGCACCCCAATGCTTAAAGATCAGAAAGGGCAGCAGGAAACAGCAAAGGAAAGGTGGGAGGAAAACCAGGAGAGGCTATACTGAGGAGCAACGACCCCAGTGACAGCAGCACCCTCCAGGCAGGGAAAGAGGGTGAGGAAAGGGCAGGAAGCAGGTCTCCGCTGGGCAAGAATGGGTGGACAGCTGGGGAGGAGCCTGAGGATTGGCGGCCTTGCTGAGCACCCACTTCCCCAAGCACAGCTGGGAGGATTTAGGGGTTGAAGAGAAGTGGGAGAGGAGGTCTGACGAGTGGCTGCACAAAGCCCAGAGCTGGGGAGGGTGGACCGGGGGTCCCGGCTTCTTGGACTGAGGTGGGCGGGGATGAGGGCCACCCAGGGATCCCGCTGATGGGCTCAAGGCCTGAGAGGGGAGCTCTGAGTGCCGGAGGGGAGGGCTGGGCAGGGACTCCCCAGAAGCCACCACATTTCCAGGCCCCTATTCACTCTCATTATCGTGTATATTGATTACATCCAGGGAGGCCTCCACATACGATAAAACAAACCTACGGGGAACCTCCCACCCAAGGTAAGCCGCTGGCAGCCCCACGTGTCATAACTATCTTTTCCATCCAGACAGCACTCTGCTCTTAGTCAATTTCTAGCTTTCAGCACTGTCCCTGTTGACCTAAACTGGTGAATGATTTCTGAACACGGCCTGCCCCGGGGAAAGGGAAAATCTAACTGCAGTGACACAGCAAACACGGAAGACACATTTTGTGAATCACAAATTAAACATATAAGACTTTTTAGTAACCCAGGTGTTCAGACGAAAGGCAAGCCCCAAGGCAGGTGGTGCAGACAAGGGGTCTTGGGAGGAGGTGGGCTTGAGCCTGCAGGGGTGGGGTCTCCCTGGTAAGTGACAGACCGTTGCTGACCCCCAACCCAGCAAGGTCTTCCCGTCAGCCATTTGGCTTTTCTCATGTGTCTACCTGTCCTTTCCTTAACTTTCAAACGTGCTGACTGGCCCAGGAAAATCTGAGACCGTCGTATCGGGTATCCAGATTCACCTTTAAATAAATCAGTGACTCTAACCATGTTGAGACATGGCTAAGGGGTTTATGTTCTGTAATTACTAATGGTTTTAAGTGAAATTTGGTTCTCAGGTGGAGGCAAGGCTGACTCTTTGTAAAGCTATGAATGAATTAAATTTTGTCTTTATTATCTTCTACCTTCCTGTCTGTATCCCCCTCCTTCTTCCTCTAATGCTGAGCCACTGGCACCATCTCTTTCCTAAAAGACTAAGTTTGTTGCCTGTTTTCACGCTGGGAAGTATTCCTGGAGTGTTAGCTGAACAGGCTATAGGTCATAATTCAACTATAAGAAAACTCAGGTTTAAAACATTGATGTTGGCCTTCCCTGGTGGCGCAGTGGTTGAGAGTCCTCCTGCCGATGCAGGGGACACGGGTTCATGCCCCGGTCCGGGAGGATCCCACATGCCGCAGAGCGGCTGGGCCCGTGAGCCATGGCCTCTGAGCCTGCGCGTCCAGAGCCTGTGCTCCGCAGCGGGAGAGGCCACAGCAGTGAGAGGCCCGCATACCGCAAAACAAAAAAAACAAAAAAAACAACAAAAAAAAAACCATTGATGTTTTTCCTTGGCTCTCCCTGGAAAGAAGGTCACACCTTCCCTGGCCCTTTACTTTTGTTTCCATCTGATTGCCTGCTATCTCCCTAGCCTTCCCCCAACCCCTCACCTGGACTCGGGTCCACAGGAACATCTGGAACCTTGGGGCCAGCGCGACGCCAGCTGCACGGCTCCTTCCCCTGTTCAATCTGGGAGAGGACCTCGGGCTTGGAGATGGCATAGTCTGGGGGAAGACAGAAGGGTTAGCTTTTGCCACGTTCCGTTCAGAGCTGGGGACAGGCAGCCTGGGAAACCAAGATGGCCCAGAAACTACATTTCTTGATTGGTAAAGGGCAGTGGTTCCCAACCATAGGCAATTTTGCCTCCTAAGGGACATTTGTCAAAGTCTGAGACATTTTTGGTTGTCACGACTGGGGGCTGGGGGAGAGGTGCCACTGGCATCTGCTGGGAAGAGGGACACTGCCGAACATCCTATGAGGCACAGGATGGCCCCCAAAACAAAGCCTCATCTGGCCCAAGATGCAATGCTGAGCTGAAGACACTCTGGTATAGGGTCTCGAGGTTAAGAAGCCGTACATTCCTGCAAACTGAAATAGAACCTCACACCCGCACCTGCTCCCAGCCTCATAACCATGCCTTTTGCCTTCAGACCTGGGGTCACACAGATACCATCCCAAGAGGTAATAAGCCCAGAAGAAACAGTCCAGGCCTTCTTGGGGGTACTGCCTGAAGGGAGCGGCGGCAGGCCCAGGGTGTGGAGAAGCCTCCAGGTGTGAAGGCAGCGCTGGCTCTGAGAAGCATGGTCTGCCCACATTCTCCGCCGACCCAGAGGAGCCACTCGGTCAGGCCTCATGTCTCAGCGAGAGAAAAAGTCCTTCTCAAACCTGGGTTGATCATACTGGATCTGAGAGCGGTGGGAGCCTTCTCCACTCCAGGTCTCAGCAGAACAGAAACGGCTGTGCTCTGAGCCTGGTTAGGAGAGGGGCCACCATGCCTCCCGGTCTGGCACCCCGTGAACTTCACCAAGTAGAAGGCAGCCTTTGACTCAGTCACCCAGGGCTCATCTTTAGGAAAAAGAGGCGATAACCGTGCCTGGTCAAGGTTCCCAGCGATTTACATATCCTCAGGACAAAAGCCACCAGAAGGAAGAGAGAAGCTGAGGTCTCCCCAAATCACACGTAACCAAGAAAAGAGTCTCACGCCTTACCCAGGGAGACCAGCGTCTCGTAGTTGCCCCGCATCACGTGCTTGTACAGCTCCTTCTGCCACTCGGACAGGTTCCCCCACTCCTGCTCAGAGAAATACACGGCCATATCATCAAAGGTCACGGGCACCCGGAACCACAGTGTCACGCACGCTCACCCGCACGCTGACGGGCACGGACTGTCCCACCCCCGGCGCCCAGGGCTTACCTTGGGGGCCTCGCCCTTGCTGCCCGGGGGCAGCCTCAGGATCCAGAAGTTCCTGTTCCTCAGCAGGTTTTCCACGTTCTCCAGCCGCCTCTGCAGCAGCCCGTACTCCTGCAGCAGGGTCCCCAGCACCGCCCACTTGCCCTCCAGCTGGTTCCCCAACTCCACGGCTGTCTTCTCGCAGTCGGCCAGCTTCTTCTCGGCCATCCCGGTTCGACCTTCTAGGGAAAGCAAGCGGGCAGCCTGCGATTCGATCTTCCTCTCCATGGCCTGAATTGTAGCTGCCATTGTCCACGGAGAAATCTTGCAGAAACAGAGAGGAGAACAGCATCAATCATTCCGCCCGCCGTGTTCCTTGAGCCCCTCTCTCTGAGGCATCAGGGAGCTGAGTGGGGCAGCGCACGTGTGGGAAGTGGGGATGTCCTGTGCCACAGGCCAGATCTCGGCCTGGCGGTCAGCTCCTCTGGGCAGGTGCCCTGCCTCCAGGCCTCCGCAGCACTCCTTGCAGACCCCCATCAGGGCACTCGCCGCCCTATACAGTAACCTCCCGCATCCACCTCTACAAGCTCTCTGAAGGCAGCGCTGCATCTTCACAGCACAGTGAGGGGCCCGTGGTAGGCGCTCGGTGCAATTTTGCTAAATCAACTGTGACTTCGCACTGCTGGGGTGTCTTAATGGAGAAATAGTAAACTGCAGATTTACTAGAGCCCCGCCAGCACCTCCCATCATAATTGCACAGATCTGTCTACTGATGACGACCTTGCAAAAAAAACAGCTGGTTCACTGAAACGACACAAACACAAGCGCTGCTCAACCGCTTTATTAAAAAGCAACTCGTGTCTCTTTAATAAACATGGAAGTCTGATGACTAATTCCTTTCCACCCCAGGACAATCTAATTTTGTCCAATTACCACCCACCTCAAACTAAAAATCACCATTACTGCAAATCTCCCCCAGCCAAGAGTTAAGACTTTTTGACAAAACACGAGCCCCTGCCCTTGTGAGACTGACTTTTTTCTCTCACTGTTCCCACCCTTCCCAAGGGGCGAATTACGGTCTCGGACATTGTTGTCGCTGCCCCAGGATCAGTGACACACCTTACAGACTGGTGAGGAAGGTGAGACATATACCATAAGGTGAGACTTTTATATGTGCTGCAACCATCATAAACCGTCATTCCCCTGACTTGCCTGTCGCTGGACAGTTCAATCGTGGCTTAGATGACCGGCAGCTGGGGACACCGAGGCAAGGGCGCATTTTGCTTTGGGTGGGGCTCGACCACTAGACCCCCCCGACCCACATCTGAAGGTAGGACCCATGGGTCCGAGAGGAAGCCCTGATATTTATACCTTCTGGCAGCACCTGAGGATCAATGGTACCTTACAGCATTCTGAAAACTATTCCTAAACAAATGTTTGGTGACTATCTGCAAAATTGAAAAGTGACTGGTAGGAACCAGTGTGGGTTCATTCAGAGGAAGTCACTGAGAACTAGAACATGGGA
This sequence comes from Grampus griseus, assembly GCF_964374135.1. Taxonomy (NCBI): domain Eukaryota; kingdom Metazoa; phylum Chordata; class Mammalia; order Artiodactyla; family Delphinidae; genus Grampus; species Grampus griseus. Next base: position 6,865,762 of record NC_139003.1, on the reverse strand, counting down.
GGGTGCCTCAGAAAATAGCGACAGGAGAGTCTGAGCAGAGGCTGAAAAAACTGGCAAGGGTGGAGCATCAGGGATTTTGTGGTGGTTTGGAAGGCAGCTGGACCAGATGACCTCTGACCTGAAGAAGGTAGGGCTTTAGCTGGGCCTCAAAGGACGGAGAGGAGCTGGACTGGCAGAGAAACAACTGGATGTGGGATTCCTGCTCAGGAGGTAGGTGGCTCTGCTCTGAGGCTGCAAAGACTGCACTGGGCTGGCACCTTGGGCTGGTGCAGCCCTGCCCCTGGGTGCGAGGCCACGTTTCTTCCCTTCCCCTCACTCCTCCTCTCTTGACCGATCCCAGACATACGACCCCAGCCTCTAAACGTTTGCTTCAGAAGTGTCCTTTCACTTTATCGCCCAGCTCCCCAACCCCAGAAATCCCACTCAGCCTCCAAGAACATCTGACTGCCATTATTATAATCTTTGTGTTCCATGAAAAGGGCATCTGCATAAACTCCAACCTTATAGACACATGCAGTTTTCTTACATTTTAACGGGGCCAGGGAGCCTCGTGTGAGGCCTTCACACTATTTGGTGAGAGGTGGCGACTGTTTCTACTCAAGCCCAGCTCCTCGCTGAATAGTGGGTGGACAAGATGGGGCTGGCCTCAGACTCCTGCCAGGGAAGCGGAAACTCTCTGCTTGAGAACAGCTGATGGGAAGAGAACTCCAAATCCTTCAATGGCTCCCCACCCATAGGATGAAGTCCAGGCAGGCCTTCAAACCCCTTCCAACTCTCCCTGCAGCCTCCTCTCCCCGTGCCTCCCTACCAAAGCCATCTTTTCCAGGCAAACGACTTCTGTCTCCTCCCGGCACTGCCTGCCAGTCTGTGTCCAAGCCTCCTCCCTACCTGAAAAGCTCCACGGGTCCAGCTCAGCCTGATGAAATCCTAGCCTTCCCTAAAAGCCCAGCTCAAATCACAGCAGCACAGGCCAGGAAGGTGCACGCACCTCCTTCTGCCTTGCTTTACCATCACCAGTGTACCTGTTTCCCCCAAAGCGCCAGTGTGTCCCAGCACACAGAGCGACCCTGTCTTTCCACACCTTTTCTAGCCGTGCGATCCTGGGCAAGTTAACTTCTCTAGGCCTCGGGTTTTTCTTTTTTATGACAGAGAATCAGAGCCTACCCCCTAGGTTTCCTGTGAGGACAAAATCACGCCTAACAGGGCTGGTGCCGTGCCTGCGTCCCTCTACGAACGAGAGCAGCTGTCTTCCGCCCCGACCCCGAGCGAGCCGGGCACGCAGAGGGGCCTCGGTGCCAGCGGAATCGCCGCCGCTCGGGACGCCTCCCAGGTGCCACCAGGCCGCTGGGGGGAGCTGGGGGGAAGGGAACGCAAGGCTGAGCGGTGGGCAGAGAAAGGAGACGCGGGGTGGGGGGCGCGGAGACGAGGGGGCCAGCGGATGGGGCGGGGGCAGGAAGCCCCGGAGGGCAGCAGGAACTCGGCGTGGGGCGGCCTCTGGTGCGCGGACGGCCGGTCCCGCCCTGCTCAGGCTCGGCCCGGAACGGGGGGCCTGGCCGGCGGGTGCCTAGGCCCCGGCGGACCCCGCGTCCCGCTCGCTGGAGCCCCAGGCCCGGCGGCCCGGCCCGACCCCCGGAGTCCCTCCCTAGGGCCTGCGGCGCCGTATGCTGGGCCCGGGCCGCCCGGGCCCCGAGTCCGCACGTCCGTGCGCGCGGGCCGCCCTTACCGGAGCCGCGGCCGCCTCGGCCATGGCCCTGCGCTGTCCGGCTCGGCCCGGAGGAAGTCGCCGCCGCCGCCGCCGCCGCCGCCGCCGCCGCGCGGCCGCACGCTAGCCGGCCCCCGGCCTCTCCGCAGGCGGCGCCTGCCCGGCCCTGCTGTCCCCACCCGCGTCGCCGCGCTCCTCGCTGGCCGGCCCGCGCCGCTCCGCCCGCAGACGCGCCGCCGCCGTCAGCGCCCGGCCGGTCCACACTGCATCCTGGGAGCCGGCGCAGGCCCGTGAGGCTTCCTGGAGGCAGCGCGGCCGCACAGCCCCACCTGCAGCCCGGAGAGGCGAACGGCAGGCGCGGCGCCCGCCCCGCCCCGCCCAGCCCCGCCCGGCGGCCCGTTGCCACTGTGCCACCCGCCTGCCAGCCGAGCCCCGGACACTGCCCGGCCCGCCGGCCTCCCGACCCACCGAACCCCCGACCCGCCGACGCGCCGACCCACCCTGCCGCTGACCCGCCAACCCCCCGGCCCCTGATCCACCGGCCCGCCGATCCCCCTGGCCCCTTGATCTTACCGACCCACTGGCCTGCCACTCCGCCGACACCCCGATCCCCCGAGTCCCCGACCCCTAGGCCCAACGAACACGGCCGGGTGCGCGCTGAGTCGCCGACCGGACTCAGCGCCAGACCTGCCGCCCGCCGCGAGAGCCTCGGACTTTGGTCCCCCGCGCCCCGAGGGACTCGGTGACCAAAAAGGATCTCCCCGCTCCAGTGGGGGAGCCGGGCCGCCCCCGGTGACCACGGCGACGGCGGCCGCCCCCCCCCCATGCGAACCCCAGGAGACCAGCGCCTTCTCCCCTGGGGCGCCCGCCACGTCGCCTCTGCTGCTTGAGGTCCTGCGGGGCGATCTGGGCTTCTTGTGTGTTTACTTACTTGGACAGCTGTACCTCATGTCTACCTTTGATTTGAAATGGAAAAAATTCTTCCAACAATAGGAATATAGCTCACTAAATCCCTGTGGGCAGCCACTTAGAACTTTCTATAAAGTGTGGGTTAGCTATAAAAAATATTTTTAATGGGATGGACAACGGAACACAATACCATCACCTAAAATTATTTTGGTGAAGAACTTTGTATGGGAAGATGTTCATGATATTTTAAGAGAAGTCTGTCCAGAATTATTATATTATTATATATATATTATATATAGTATATATAATATATATAAAATGATTATAAAATGATTACATATATTATCATTGGAAGGTTTGGAAGCATATAGTCAAGTAGTTTTCTTTAACAGTGAGAACACAAGCCATTTTTATACATTTTCTAACTTAATTTTTAAAAATTTCGTAATAGTAATATTTTTAATAACAAGAATAGTATTTTTAAGACAAGGAGAGAAAAATAAATTTATCAGTCGGAAAACTTAAGAGGCGAACCGGGGCCGGCGGATGGAAGGAGCCTTTGAATGGCGCCCCCATGTGGCCGTGAAGATGCATTTCCTTTGAGAATTTCCTCTAAGTGGGACTCTGCTGAAGAGGGACCTGCGCACCACGTGCTCTGTACTCTGCTGGGCTTCGGGTCTGGCCGCCGGGGTCTTAAGGTGCCCTTTGTTTTCGCTTCATCAGCCTGGGCTGAACGTACAGCAAGGGCGTCATCCCGGATGCGTTCTTTGGGTATGAAAGTGGACTCGCCCCAGGCATGGTGGTGGGGCGACACTGTATTCACACGGTTGCGAGAGGTCTGTTCCGAGTGCCTGATTTTCTTTTTCTCACTGATGCTAGCCCAGCTGTTTTCTCATGTCCCCTCCGCCCCACACCCAGCTCTCCGGGATTGCCTCTCAAATGTGGGGTTGAGGGTAGGGGATAGGGATTTCCCGATTGGAGCCCCTGCACCCTTTTGCCTTTTGGAGGAAACTCCTGAGCACGCAAAGTCGACCCTTCCACTACAGGAGAATGTTCTGGAATCTGCCCCGAGGTCCTTTACCTCCCCCACCAGCTCTTCTTGCACGTGATCTTTCCTTCCCAAATAACACATCTCCTCTACCAAGGGTGGACCCCTGTTTTGTGGGCCTGAAGCTTGTACAATTTGGGGAATATTGAGAAAAAAACCTTCACAAAATTACAATTTTTAAAAATTCGGTACAGAGCTGGTACAAGGGATGGTCTCTGAAACTCTTATCTAAGTCAATTTTTACAATGATGGTCATAAAATGAAGATTTTTATATTTCTACCCTTTTTACATTTATTGGTTGATTTGTTGGTAAAGATTTTGTAAAGCTTTCCTTTCTCTACCTAAAAATTTTTTTAAAAAAAACCTACTAACATGGATTCATGGATTCTCTAATTTAATGAGCTATAACACATTCCTCCATTTGTTTTGATGCTCAGATTGTCCCAAATTTAGCTAGCGGCGAGTCTCTTCAAGCTGGCCCTGTGTTCTGTTGACGTGTTCCCATCAGTTTTTGAGCACGTTCCTACTGTCTGGCACAAAATGTTCCATGGTTCACATTTTAGGTTTCTTACCCAGCTGTGGAATCAGCCAAATCTCCAAGTTTCTGGTTCTTTTTTTTTTTTTTTCTTAATTAATTAATTTATTTGTGGCTGCGTTGGGTCTTCGTTGCTGCCTGCAGGCTTTCTCTAGTTGCCGCGAGCGGAGGCTACTCTTCATTGCGGTGCGCACGCTTCTCACTGCGGTGGCTTCTCTTATTGCCGAGCATGGGCTCTAGGCACGCGGGTATCAGTAGTTGTGGCACACGGGCTCAGGAGTTGTGGCTCATGGACTCTAGAGCGCAAGCTCAGTTGTGGCACTCAGGCTTTGTTGCTCCACGGCATGTGGGATCTTCCCGGACCAGGGCTCGAACCCTTGTCCCTTGCATTGGCAGGAGGATTCTTAACCACTGCACCACCTGGAAGTCCCTCTGGTTCTTTTAAATGATATTTAATAACCACAATATGGGCATTAGGAGTGCTCATTGCAACTGAGATGTTGTTTCTAGCACCTTTTCAGAGGGCAGAGTTAGAAAATGTACGTGTGTACTTGTGTGTGTGTGTGTGTATGTGTGCTTGTGTATTCACACAGCTACTTATGATTCCAGTCCAACTCCACAATTCTTCCTTGCCTATCTTCATTCCATATTTATACCTCCTGTCTCCCACAATTAGAACTCTGGTTCCCCCAAATATCAGTATATTTACTCAATTTCTCAAAAACGTAAGTTTTGTGGGGGACTTCCCTGGTGGTCCTGTGCATAAGGCTCCACAATCCCAATGTAGGGGGACTGGGTTCCATCCCCGGTCAGGGAACAAGATACCGCATGCGTGCCGCAACTAAGAGTTCGAGTGCTGCAACTATGAGCCCGCATGCCGCAACTAAAGATCCTGCATGCTGCAACGAAGACCCCATGTGCTGTAACTAAAACCCGAGGCAGCCAAAATAAATAAATAAATATTAAAAACAAAAAAACAAAACCATACGTTTTGTAAGTTACACCAAAACAACTTCCTAGGTAAAGTTCAGTATCTATTTCTCCCCTTAGAATATATACCACTAAGGGTGTTTTCTTCTTTGTGGTCATGTTACTGATGTGATATAACATTAGGTTTTGGGATTTTGTTTATATTTATTTTCAGCTTCATCTCTTCATACTTGAGTTATTTTTTTGAAATGTAAAACAATTCAAAAGTCAAGACTATATAAAATTGTACACTCAGGGAAGACCGATTCTCTACTCCATCCCTTATATCTCATTTCCATCCACCTTGAATAATGTTCTATTTCTTGATCTGGGTGTGAGATTACACAGGTATATTATTTTTTATTATTCATAAGGCTGAATGATTCATGCAGTTTCGTACACGCATGAAAAAGTGAAAAAAAAAAAAAACCACAGTGAGATGAGCCAGTCAGTATTCATCAGAGAAGCAGAATCACTATAAGTATTACTGAACAATAACAATTGTTATGGAAATAAGACCTTACACAATTATATCATGAGCTGGGAGAAGTAACAGTCCAGAAGGGGGAGTTGGAGGATCAAAGAACAGTCACTTATGAGCCTCCCTAAAGCAAGGCAAGGTGGAAAAGTCGGAGGTGAAGAGGGATCTGGGAAGCCAAGCATATCCCACCCCTGGAGGGGAACTGTGAAAGGGCTGGTGAAAAAGTTGATAGGAAATCAACACTTCTGCTTAGTTACTACTTCTGTAGGTCCTCAGCCAACTATCTGGTGGTGGCACTGGGGCTCCTGTTGATGGACACGCAGCTGGGAAGAGAAGCTGGACACGACGGGGGTGGTTGCAGATAGGCTGGGATCTGTTGGTGTCTGTGTCTGGCTGTCACACACCCAACTGCAACAACTTTCAGAGAGCAGTGTCTGCTGCTTCACTTCCACCTCCCAAATATCATGCGAATTCTATTTGGGCCAACTCTAACTCTAACCTCTACGAGGAAATGATTCCGGGGAAGTAGTTCCAGCTATCCCAAGCATAGGTGAAGGTGTTCAATATCATCAGTCCTCACAGAAATGCAAATTAAAACCACAATGAGATTAAAACCACCTCCTACAATTGCACACCCCTTCGAAGATCTAAAACTAAAAAGACTGACCCTACCAAGTGTTGACAAGGATATGGAGCAACTGCCGATGGGAATACGCTCTTGGTTGAACGTAAAATGTTACAATCCCTTTGATCCAGCTGTTCTACTTGCAGATATTTACCCAAGAGAAGTGAAAGCATGTATCCAAAGATTTGTATGTGAATGTCATAGCAGCTTGATTTGTCATAGCCAAAAACTGGAAATAACACAAATGACCATTAACGGGTGAGCGGTGAGTGGGTAAACAAAACTTAATATATATCTATCCATACCGTAGAATACTACCGAGCAATAAAAAGGAGTGAACTATTGATGCATGCAACAACATGGGCAAATCTGAAAACAGTTATATTGAGTGAAAGAAGCAAGACAAAAAGAGTGCATATTGTATAATTCCACTTTTATAACCTACTAGAAAATGCAAAGCAATCTATAATAATGGAAAGCAGATCAGAACTTGCTTTGTTCTGCTTGCTCCTGTCAGTGTAGCCCTAGCCACGTCCCTCCACACTGGCAGCATTGGTTTTCATTCCCAGCTTTCGTTTGGCACTCCTAGGACCAGCCTTACCGTCAGTGCTCTGTCTCTGGGAGACCAGCCTTCTGAGCTCCTGAGGTACCAGCACCAGCTGGGCAGCGCCGCATCCTCACAAGTCTGAGTCCCAACTCTTCAGAGCCCCTCCCTCCAGCTTCTGCCTTCTGCTAACTGCAACCTCTTTCCTTCTTCTGTCAGCACAGGGAGTGAGAGGTGCTTCCTGGAGTTATATCTCTGCATTACCTTGCAGTTCTCTCTTTGCTGTTTTATTTCCTCAGTACCTATTTAACCAATTCCCTGTATTAAATTCTCTCTGTTGAACTGCCTAGTGTACTTTCTATTCTCTGACAATATCTCGACTGACACATGATTGACAAATCTCTTTTTCTGATCTATGACTCATCTTTCCACTTTCTGTCTGGAGACTTTTAGTACACAGAAGTTCTTAATTTCAATGAACTAGAATATATCAATCCTTTTCTTTATGGTGTTTATGTGTGTCATGATTAAGAAATCCTTCTCCTACTCCAAAGTCATAAAGGTTTTCTCTTATATTTTCTTTTAAAAGTTTGAAGATTTGTCTGTTATATTTAAGTCTTGAATCCTCCTGGAATTTATTTTGTGTATGGATATCCAATTGTCTTAGCACCATTTATCAGCAAGTCCACCCCCTTCCCCTCTGCCCTATCATATATCAGTTTCTCTCTATAGATAGGTCCATTTCTGGGATCTCTATTCTGCTTTATGGTGATTTGTCTATCCTTGTGCCAACACTACACTGTCTTACAGGCTTAAACTGTAATAACTTCATATCTGATAGGACTAATTTCCTTGTCCAGCTCTCATTCTTCAGGAAAACACTAGCTATTCCCAGCTCTTTCTTTTCCCACATAACTTTTAACATCAGTGTGTCAAAGACTATAAAAATCACAACCGGGACTTTGACTGCAATTACGTTAAACCTATAGGCTAATTTGGGAAGCATTAACATCGTTATAAAATTGTTATTTTGTCCTACCCCCAAACAGAGCCTATCTCTTCATTTAGGTCCCCTTCAGTGTCTTTCAGTGAAGCTTTAAAATATTTTAAATAAAGGTTCTGTACAGCTTATATTTATTCCTAGGGGTCCTGCGTTTTTGATACTATTTTTAGTGACATACTTTAAAAGATTTTATTTCTAACTCTTCATTATTGTGTATAGGAATTGATTTTTAATAACCTTATCTTGCAATGTATTAAACTTGATAGTTCAAATGACTTGTAGATTATTTTGTGTTTTCTATTGAGATAATCATACTATCTATGAACAATGGGTGTTTTGTTCCTCCTGTTGCACTTTTTTTAATCTTAATACATTGCCTCTGGTTTTAGGTACAATGTTAAATGGAAACAATGCTAACAGACATCCTTGCCTTGTTTCCAGTTCTCAAGAGAAGCCTTATGATGTTGACCACTGGGTGTGACGATTGGTGGAGGTGTGTTTATTTGTTTTAGAGATGCCCTGCTAGATATTTTTTGAGTCCTGTTTGTTTGTTTTTTTCTAAAGATGTAATTAATTAATTAATTTATTTATTTATTGGCCCTGCCACACCGCTTGTAGGATCTTAGTTCCCGGACTGGGGATTGAACCCGGGCCCAGGCAGTGAAAGCTCTGAGTCCTAACCACTGGGATGCCAAGGATTTCCTGAGTCCTTTTTTTTTTTTCTTTTGCGGTACGCGGGCCTCTCACTGTTGTGGCCTCTCCCGTTGCGGAGCACAGGCTCCAGACGCGCAGGCTCCGCGGCCATGGCTCACAGGCCCAGCCGCTCCGCGGCATGTGGGATCTTCCCGGACCGGGGCACGAACGCGTGTCCCCTGCATCGGCAGGCGGACTCTCAACCACTGCGCCACCAGGGAAGCCCATGAGCCCTTTTTTTTAACAAGAGAAATTTTTATATGGGTATTCTTCTAAGTCTTTCCATGTTTTTAAACTTTTCAGTAAGAGAGGGGAACATTTCTAAGGGAGCCAGAAGACTGATGAGGGAGAATAGCTGGTGAATGAGTTTCATGAAGTGTGAACTGGCTCATCTCTGGCAAGAAGGAGTCGAACCCAAACGCAGGGGCATGTATTTGCACAAGTTTGGAGAAACAGATGTGAGAATACCAGAAGTGTTCATGTGGCTGGTGGTATCTGAGATATTTTGCATTTATTCCATACTTAGGTATCTTTGCTAATTTTGCTATCTTTACTTCCATCCAACAAATATTTATTGCATACCTACTTTCATGCTCAATGTTGTGTTAGTCACTGTAGAAAAATAGAGAGATTACCTTTTTACTTTGCAACAATGTAAATAACGTCACTAAATTAAACTGATGGATGATGGGGGGATATTTCGCTTGTCCAGGGTTTCCTTTGCAAGCCCCTGTACGTTCCCGACGCTGGTCTCCTGGACACAGATATAACAGGCACTTTCAGCACCTTTGGGCAGTTGTCTTTACTGTACACTTTTGAGGTCTACGTGGCCTTTAGATCTCCGGGGGGTGTTGGCCAGGGGCTAGGTTCACTCCTTAGGAGCGCAGTGCTATGCCTCCGGCCAGGGGTTCATCCAGCAGAGGCATCCCTGGTCCTGATTCTCAGGGAAGTCCCTGCTGCTCCAGCTGTGCTGACCTTCTGGATTGAGGCCCCTTGGGACAGCTGGGACAGCTTCCTGGGCCCCAGGATGACGGTTGTGTCCTCTTCGGCAAAAAATTCAAGTGATTTGTCTGGATTCAGTCAAGACCCTGCCAAAAGCCAAGAAGTAGCTGTGATGAGAGGAAAGAAGAGCAGAGAGGATGAGTCGGGCAACGGAGCCCCCAGTCCATCCTGCAGGATAGCGGTGAGCGTGGAGAAGACAGAGCCGCAAGCAAGTTGAAAGCAGATGGAGCTTCCTGAGGCAGGAAGGAAGCAGGGGTGGTCCAGCTCTTAGCAACCAGCAGGTGCCTTCCAAGTGGTACCAAGAAAAATGAGACTGCAAGATTGTGAGCAGAGAAGGTTTCTGGGGGCCAAAATTCGGAGGGGGATCTATGGGGAAGAAGAAGCTAGCTTTCTGTAAGGCAAAATTCCCCTATCTCCAGAACGTTCTGAGAATCAATAGAAATTTCAGTGCACAGTGGATGTGGGCATTTCCACACAGGTGAAAGGGTATTTATTAGATCCTCTTAACAAGCAGGGGGCTATAGCTCAGTGGTAGAGCATTTGACTGCAGATCAAGAGGTCCCTGGTTCAAATCCAGGTGTCCCCTGAAATAAGCTTTGTTTCAGTACCTACACCAAATGGCACCTTCAGGTGGGCTCTTCTTACTCGGCAGATTGAAGGGTGCCATAATTGGTAAAGGAGGTGGGGGGGCGGGGAGGAAGGAAGCTTGTCTAGCTCATCTCCTGGGCGGGGGCAATGGAAAGTCCTAGAACCAGAAATGTGGTTCTAGCCAAGATCATGTGGACTCAAGGCTCACCCAAGCACTAGAACTACCTGGGATTGTGGGAATGTAAACATACACGTTCCCTGGGCCCCCTCTCCGGAGATTCAGGTTTTGCTGGCCTGCAGAGTTTTCCTTTTCAACAGCACGCGTCCTTCTTATCGTCCACTCACATCACAGAAGCAGTAGATGATTTTCCCGGTGCCACATTAGGCACCTCCTGATCTGGTCATTCTAGAAGCCCTTCTAGGAGAACATCAGCGGCTTTAGATGACTTGCCATGAATCGGGGGGGGAGGAGAAGCTGCAGGGCTGCCAGGTGGGAGGGGGTCCAGGCTTGGGGGAAGGAGAAGGTGAGAGGGAACGGGTTTAGTTTGCGGCGGAGCTGTCCTCATGGGCAGATGGAAAATAAACAGAAGTGCTGATGAGGCTCCACAGGTGCTAATTAGACAGTTAGAGCAAGCCTGCGTGGTTGAACCACACTGACCCCATCTTGTCAGCTTCATCTCAGGCCGGCAGTCCTACCCCCTCCCCTTCTGCATGACTGAACTTCAGCCTACTCAACAAGGAACGCACCCAAGACAGGTGAGTTCCTTATCACCTTTTACCCTTAGCCTTCATCTGAGGTGAACACTGGAAGAGTGCCTTTTGTTAACCCAGGTGGTTAATGGTCATGAGATCCCCAGGGCGAGGAACAAACCCGGGTTCCCGTCAGTGTGGACATGCTTCTGCCTCAGTAGTCAGATTTTAGCTTTGGGCCCTTTAAATCCCCCTGTACCCCTGTGGGCAGCGCAGAGTGCAGCTGCCGATGCTTCAGGCTTGCCGTCCGCCAGATCCCACCCTATGGAAGTCATCCGCAATAAACTTCGTGTGTGTACTTTATGCAGTCGCCCGCTTCGTTTTTCAGTCTTAAAGTTCCTTCTTGGTTAGAAGGATATTATTCAATATCTCCACCTTCCAACAACACCCTTTCAGGTTTCTACGATTGAAGAAATGCCTTTTTACCTCTGGGCCCTGTGGATTGAGTCTTCGTAGGACAGAAGAGAGGTTGGACAGTTTAGATCTTTGCCAGAAAGCCTCTCTAGCTTCTTGCAGCCCCAGGTGAACCTCTCCAGGGCTGACCCAACCCGATCCCCGTTAACACTTATCTTTAGAGCCTTGCAGATGTCACCTTTCCTGTGGGCACATCCCACCTCACCATGCACAGGCACCGCCGTTGGGGGCAATGGGAGCTTTGATGCCTCTTGTATGCTCCGCCCATTACGGAGCACAGGGCAGTGCTTGCAGGAGGCCCCCAGGGCTCCAGTCTCTCCGTCCTGAGCTGCTTCAGCAGGGTCAGCACAGAGCAAAGATCTAAAGAAAAGGCAGTGAGGGGGCTGTTTGCGGAGCACGCTGACTGCCGGCGACTGGCTGCTACATACTAGGGGCTGCAAGCCACTTTCAATCGTGAGGCCGTGTGCCACGTCTAGGGGCTACTTCCCTGCCCCCTGCATTCACGCAAGGACCTCAGTCACCAGCCTTGGACAGGGACCCTGGAAATGCACCGTGGACATCTGCTTCCGGTCTGAGCAGCAGAGATTCACAGAGCCCATGGGGATGAGTGAGCTGCAGCATGTTTCCTCAGGAAGATGAACCAGGTGACCTGCTTTAGAGAGTCTTTCAGTGCTGACCATGGAATATTGGAGGAAGGCTGGCAAAGGCAGTGGTCTCCGTCCTGTTCTCATTGGTGCTCAGTTATTCTTTGTGGCAGCATCTAGATGGTGGACCAGTTGTCTCTTGCAGGAGCTCCTATTTCAGGTCAATAAACCCACATCATGACCATATGGGGGTGCTTCTAGCTAGCTCACTCCTGCAGTCCACAGACTTCAGGCTATGAGTTTACTGCACTGTTTTATTCCACTTGAAATTCTGATTCTGAATGTCAGGGGACCTCTCACTCCACTCAAACTCTTCATACCCTCAAAAACAATAGTTAAAAGCAAAGAGCTGAAGTCAATCCTGCATCATCCCTGGCAGGTTTTCTCCTCCAAAGCAAGGGAATAATAATAACCAATAATAATATAGTCGTAGTTGCAATCCGCTTACTTAGATAAAATATTAGCCTAAGAGACATGAGGTTATCACCAACTCCAGGAAAATTAAAAAGATCCAGGTTAGGGACTCGGAAGCTCACCAACCTCCCCAGCTGTCCCCACCAGCACCCTGGGGATTAATGCACGGATACAAAGACCCCACCAGCACCCTGGGGATTAATGCACAGACACAAAGCTGAAGAGACACCCTCTGGTGTACGTACTGCATGTGTTTCCAAAGAGGTTGGGCAGGATCTCTTCAATTCGCTGTTTTGTAGTGCAGAACAAGAGAAAAACAGACAAATAAATCCTAAAGGCCGTTCCAGTAGTGAATATCAATGCTCCTCCAGGCTGCTGCTGTCACCACACACTGAGGAAAAGGGGGAGATGCAGGCATGTGAAGGCGTAGGCTTGTGGGACTCTGGGGCCTGGGGGATGAGCTCTCTGGACTGAGTTTGTGGAGGAATAAGTTGCTGGTCTTACCAGCTCTCTAGAAATAAGTAGAAACGTCCAGTATGTTGCAGGAGTTCTGGGTGTGACCATGAATGTGAAAGGTGTTTATGAGACACCTATAATAAGTAGGGGGTGTGTAGCCCAGGGGTAGAGCGTTTGACTGCAGGTCAAGAGGTCCCCGGCTCAAATCCGGGTACCCCCTGCCATATTGGATTTTCTATTCATGGAAGCTGTTACTCATCCCATTTTCCTTCATCCATCAATCAGGATCCTACCTGAAACTGGAAGCTACAGGTCAGCCCTTGTACAACAGCAATCTGGGTGGAGCCTCTTCTCATGTCTTCCTGCACGAATACTCTAGGTATCTATCCTCCTCATGGCATCAGGACTTTTTTCTTCTGTATGTTTCTCATTTCTCCAACTCTATTGGATCCTCAAAGAGAAGGCAAGGCCCCTGATGCAGACTTTTTTAGGGCAGACCAGAGAGCTGTAGATACAGATGACTTCCCAGGAACAGGCAATAAATGGTAACCCTAGGTCCCGGGTGGCACAGTGGTTAAGAATCTGCCTGCCAGGGCTTCCCTGGTGGCGCAGTGGTTGAGAGTCCACCTGCCGATGCAGGGGACACGGGTTCGTGCCCTGGTCTAGGAAGATCCCACATGCTGCGGAGCGGCTGGGCCCGTGGGCCATGGCCGCTGAGCCTGCGCGTCCGGAGCCTGTGCTCCGCAACGGGAAAGGCCACAACAGTGAGAGGCCTGCGTACCACAAAAAAAAAAAAAAACGAATCTGCCTGCCAGTGCAGGGGACACGGGTTCGAGCCCTGCTCCAGGAAGATTACACATGCCACGGAGCAACTAAGCCCGTGCACCACAACTACTAAGTCTGCACTCTAGAGCCTGCGAGCCACAACTACTGAGCCCGCATGCCACAACTACTGAAGACCGTGCGCCTAGAGCCTGTGCTCTGCAACAAGAGAAGCCACCACAGTGAGAAGCCCGCACACTGCGACGAAGAGTAGCCCCTGCTCACAGCAACTAGACAAAAGCCCACGCGCAGCAATGAAGACCCAACGCAGCCAAAAATAAATAAAATTAAAAAAAAATGGTAACCCTAAATTATCACTCTCACCCTTCCTTTCCTCCAAAACAGGTTGGCACAGTGGAGTGGGGAGGGTGGTCAGACCTATGAAAACAAACGGCTGGGAGCCCAGGTAGGGTAGGTGGGTAGTTTTGGAGACCTTCGTCCAGCTCTTGGGCTAAACCAAGGCAATGGGAAATGGGTTGGGGGTTCATCAGGCAGCTTCTCTCCTTTTCTCCTTATTGATGACCCCACCCAGGGACTGAGGACTGGAAAGCTGCAGGCCTGAGGGGAGATGTCTTACTAGAAGCCCGGTCTGGCAGCTTCCAAAAAGCCAGTCCTGGAGGAGATCTATAACTTAATTTTGCAGAGTTGAGTGTTACCACACAAATGCAAGATGTTAATTAGACTATACTAGTGTTCTTGGGGGTATAGCTCAGGGGTAGAGCATTTGACTGCACATTAACAGGTCGCTGGTTCTGGTTCTGGCACAAAAACAGAAACATAGATCAATGGAACAAGATAGAAAGCCCAGAGATAAACCCACGCACTTGTCAATCTGCGACAATGGAGGCAAGAATAGACAATGGAGAAAAGATAGTCTTTTCAATAAGCGGCGCTGGGAAAATTGGACAGCTACATGTAAAAGGATGAAATTAGAACATTCTCTAACACCACATACAAAAATAAACTCAAAATGGATTAAAGATCTAAATGTAAGACTGGATACTATAAAACTCCTAGAGGAAAACATAGGCAAAACACTCTTTGACATAAAGTACAGCAATATTTTTTTTGATCCGTCTCCCAGAGTAATGGAAATAAAAACAAAAATAAACAGATGGGACCTAATTAAACTTAAAAGCTTTCGCACAGCAAAGGAAGCCATAAACAAAATGAAAAGACAACCTATGGTCTGAGAGAAAATATTTGCAAACAATGCTACTGACAAGGGATTAATTTCCAAAATATACAAACAGCTCATACAGCTTAATATAAAAAACAAACAAACAACCCAATCAAAAAATGGGCAGAAGACCTAAATAGACATTTCTCCAAAGAAGACATACAGATGGCCAAAAGGCACAGGAAAAGATGCTCAATATCTTCAAGTATTAGAGAGATGCAAATCAAAACTACAGTGAGGTATCACCTCACACCAGTCAAAATGGCCATCATTAAAAAGTCCACAAATAATAAATGCTGGAGAGAGTGTGGAGAAAAAGGAACCCTCCTACACTGCTGGTGGGAATGTAAATTGGTGCAGCCACTATCGAGAACAGTATGGAGGGTCCTCAAAAACCTAAAAATAGAATTACCATATGATCCTGCAATCCCACTCCTGAGCATATATCTAGAGAAATCTCTAATTCAAAAAGATACATGCACCCCTATGTTCATAGCAGCACTATTTACAACAGCCAAGACATGGTAACAACCTAAATGTCCATCAACAGATAAATGGATAAAGAAGATGTGATATATATACATATATATATATACACACACACACACACACCATGGAATATTACTCAGCCATAAAAAGAATGAAATAATGCCATCTGCAGCAACATGGATGGACCTAGAGATTATCATACTAAGTGAAGTAAGCCAGTCAGAGAAAGACAAATATCACATGATATCACTTATATGTCGAATCTTAAAGAAATGATACAAATGAACTTATTTACAAAACAGAAACAGACTCACAGACATAGAAAACAAACTAACAATTACCAAAGGGGAAAGGGGGGGAAGGGATAAATTAGGAGTTTGGGATTAACATACTGTATATAAAATACATAGGGGCTTCCCTGGTGGCGCAGTGGCTAAGAATCTGCCTGCCAATGCAGGGGACACGGGTTCGAGCCCTGGTCCAGGAAGATCCCACATGCCGCGGAGCAACTAGTAGCCTGTGCGCCTACAGCTCCGCAACAGGAGAAGCCACCGCAGTGAGAAGCCTGGGCACCACAACAAAGACTAGCCCCTGCTCGCCGCAACTAGAGAAAGCCCGCGCACAGCAACGAAGACCCAACGTAACCAAAAATAAATAAATAAATTTATTAAAAAATAAAATAATATAAAATACGTAAACAACAAGGACCTATTGCATAGCACAGAAAACTATACTCAATACCTTGTAATAACCTATAATGGAAAAGAATCTGAAAAAGAATATGTGTGTGTGTGTATGTATATATACACACATATATATAAAACTGAATCATGCTGTACACTTGAAAGTAACACAACATTGTAAATTAACTATACTTCAATAAAAATAGAGGTCCCTGGTTCAAATCCAGGTGCCCCCTAGTTTATGCGCAATTTTGGTAGCTAAACTTAGCTACATGCATGTTACATGGGACCCCATTGAAGATTTAGGAGATCCCCATTCGTTGGGGTTTGTAGGAACAACCCTAGAACCTCCCTCTTATGGTGGCATAGTAGGAGGCCATGTGATGTCCCTGGATGCTATTGGGCTCATCCCCTTGACCCCATTATAATCAGTAAAGGGCCGGAAGGCATTAGTCCAGTGCACTCCTAGGAGGTTTTAGAAACTACTCAATGGTACATACAACTGAGTCACTTTGCCGTACACCTGAAACTAACACAACATTGTAAATCAACTACAGTCCAATATAAAATAAAAAATGTTTTTAAATGCCAAGAAACAACAACAACAACAGTTAAATGAATAAAACTATGCGTAAGTAGTGGGCATGGAGATGTCAACCAGAGTTTCTTAGTCTGCGGACTAGGTCTAAGCTACTCTGCGTCCTGTCACCCAGCAGATGAATGAACAGCTGGTACCTCTGCAGTGCTGGAGCCGCACCCCCGGCTTTGCGGTCCTGAATCAGTGGGGTTGGCCCGCAGGCAGCAGGCAGGGGTCTCTTCCCCTTGTCCCCCGGCCAAGCGGGTCCACGGGGAGCCCTCTGTCCGCAGCCCTGAATCCTCCTCTCCCCCATCTCTCTCTCTGTGGCCGAGAACAAAACCCAGAGAGCGATCAGTCCCTCAGTTACGCTCCTCAAATGCTTACTTTGCCGGGCAAGAGGCCAGGCCTTGAGAGGACCCAGGGATGAGTGAAATCTAGACATGACGGTTCATCCTTCACTCTTTCTCGCAGGGAGGAGTGATTTGCAACATGAAGATATGTTAGATGTGATAGAAAGGAGCTTAGAGCGCAGCTGGGCTGCTCTGAGGGCTGACTTCGTGACAGCTTTGCAGAGATGGGGGGGTCAGCTGGGTCTGGAAGGTACATGTCCAGGCAGTGTGGGGAAAGGGCATGCCAGACAGACAGTGTAAAGAAACAAAGATGCAATGCTTTGGGAGTGCTTTCTGGGTGGAAAAGGTATATGTGTGCATGTCTGTGTGTATGTGTGTGTGGCTGTGGGTGTGACCATGCATGTTGGTGTGAGTGTGTGCACGTGGGGTAGGTTGTAAGTGCGTGTGTGCCGTGACTTTGCAGCGGGGAGGGGGGAGAGAGTGTGACTGTGACCTACTGTTGGAGGTGGATGATTAGATCGAAGAAAATTTGTGTGTAAAATACGTTCCAGAGTTCGGACATTGTTCTGTGGGCGATAGGGAGGGCTGTGGCTGCAAAGAAGCGAATTCATTTCCTTTATTTCAGGAGGTCACTTGGGAGACATCGCAGAGAGCGGCTGGGAGTTTGCCTAAAGACGGTTCCTTAACTGATAGTATTTTTTGAGCACCTACTACGTGTTAGTACCATGCTGGGCAATTTATCTGAAGTTGCCATATTTATACGTCACGAGAAACTTATCCCTATTTAAGACCAAGAAATGGAAGCTTACAGAGTTCAAGAACTTGCCCAGTGACACATACAGAGTAAGGAAACAAATACAGAGGAGAAAAGGAATTCCAGAGGAATTTTCAGGTTATAATATGTGGGACATGGTGACTTATATAAGATATGCAGGATGAAGAATAGTGTGTGGGGGCAGAGGTGGAAAATGAAAATTACTGTTATCCAGAGAGAAATACAGCAGCAGGTACAGGGGAAGGTGGGAAACCTAATTTAACTTAGGCTAGAGACTTGAGCATACTTTTGGCTGTGGAGGGAACAGGACGGAGAAAATTGAATCAATTCAGTCCTGAGGACAAGAGTACAGATGGAGCCATTTATTTTGGAAGGGGGAGGGGAGGGGAATGTTCTTCTCTGAGATGGAAGGGAGAGGACTAAGGACAGCTGAGGAGAGATGTCTCTGAGATACGAAGGGAAATCAAGGAGTTGAGGTTTAGCTGAATCTGTTCTGTCTGTTAAGCAGAGGTAACCTCTTGTGCTGGAGCGAGAGCACAGACGCGGGGGTGGGGGGGGGGAAGAAAGCATGTCATTGGTGAGCCTGCAGTGCAAACAAAAGCAGTCGGAGGGTCTGCGGTGGGGAGGGGTGAGCTGATTCTGCACCTCTCTGAGGGCCAACTTTCATGGGCACTGAGAGCATCGCTTTACCCAGATACATCTGTCCCCACCCAGGTCAGCACAGGGCAAGTGCCAATGATTTTATTCTCTAGCTCTCTGTTTTTTATTCTATGTAAATTCCAACCTAAGGAGCTTAGGTTGCTGTCAACAGCAGACAAGGTTACTGGTTCCCTCGTGTACATCCCAGTCCCAGTTTCTGTCAGCCACACGCTAACCATCTTTTTGGTGATCCCCTCGGCAGAGGGGTCGATTAGCTCAATGGACACTTGTGGATTTTTCGCCAGTTGCATTCCAGGGTTCAGGGATCTCATCTCTAACCTCTGAGGGTCTTTTCCTATAGTCTACAAAAGAAGACAAAGGAGAGAAAAAGAAACTAGGGCTTGCAGGACAAAAGAGATAGAAAATTTAAACCAAAATATTGTCAGTATTAACATTAAAAATAAATGTATGAAATACCACAGTAAAAAGACAAAGAATGCCACTGAATTAAAGAAACAACTATATGTTATTCCCAGGAGGTAAATAAAAAACATAAGGATATAGACATATGGATAAACCTACGGATGGGCGGTTGCCAAAGGTGGGGGTAGGTGAGGGGTGGGAGAAATGGGTGAAAGGGGTCAAAAGGTTAAAAAATTTTTTAATGAAAAAAAAATCCATTTTTGGGACTTCCCTGATGGTCCAGTGGCTAAGACTCCACGCTCCCAATGCAGGGAGCCTGGGTCCAATCCCTGGTCAGGGAACTAGATCCCACATGCCACAACTAAGAGTTCACATGCTGCAACTAAATATCCCACATGCCACAACGAAGATCCTGCACACAGCAACGAAGATCCCACACACAGCAACTAAAGACCTGGTGCAGCCACATAAATAAATATATATATATATATATTTTTTTAAATTCATTTTTAAAAAGAGAGAGTGGAAAGAACTAGCTTCCTGCAACAGAAGCCAAGAGTACACTAGCTATTCCAGTATCAACAGAGATGGTTGCATTAATACTACTCTGGTGACTGCAATCAGATTCCAAGTAAGGATACATCTGGCTTTCAAACAAGAAAGGATCTCATGCCAGAGCTCAGTAAAGCAGTGAAAGCCAGGGATCTGACTGGATTGGGAAGGTGAGAATTATCCGGAACTGTAGTAATAATGGCTAGTCATATTCGAGTGCTTACTACACATCAGAGACTGTCCCAAGGATATTATCTTATTTAATCCTCATATCAATTGATATTTCCCCCAATTTACAGATAAGAAACTGAGGCTCAGAGAGTTTTTCGAATTTCCTTTAAATCACACACTCTGGCTTCTCTGCCTGAGGCTAAGGGGTCATGGGGTGTTGGGATTTCTCTTTGCTGAATATCAGTAAAATTCAATGTAGAGTTTCTAATACATATAGAATAATATATATTAATAATAATATTATATTATTGTTATTATATTATATATAATATTATATATGCAGGGGATCTTGGGCAAGAAGTTTAGCTTCTCTGGGCCTCAGTCCCCTCATCTGTGAAATGGAGATAATGAGATCCTGGTCCCCAGGGTTTGATGTATAATAAGCTGATATATGTGGAGGCTTCTCGGCTGCATACTGTTGACAAGAGAAATCCAGAGGACTTTAGCATCATGGTAGGAATCAGTGTTTCCCCAGCTTCTTGGCCAGGAGAGGAGGGGAAGTGGCTGCTGGGCGGCTAAGGCCCCAAGGGGGAAGCTGGGGGGTAAGAGGGAGAGATTCCAGTAGGCGGCAGAGAGAGCTTGCAGGAGAGAAAGCTTACCAGCTCCCGTGACAACAGCAGAAGCAGGGCCTTGGCGTGGCTGTAGAGATGGAAGGTGCCAATCAAAGTAAGCTCATCGTCTAGGTGGGATAGGGCTTTGTCCACAGATCAGAGAGCCTCTGGGTAGAATGTGGTTCTTCTCCAGCAGCATTTTTTGGTCCCTGAATTATGTTAGCTTAGGTCCATTAATGATTTGGGGGATTCCTAAGTCTACTCACCACCTAATTCTGACTGTTTCTAGGAGTGGGTCATTCTCCATGATTCTCCATCTATATTAACTGAAGACGTGGCGGTTGGGAGGGTCATTTGTGTCCTGGACTATAGTTTAGTAGAAAGCACTCTGAACTGAATGTTAGCCTAGGAGGGTCAGGCCTTCATTAGGTGGGTTTGGACAGACACCTCAATCACCCCGAGTTTCTGTTTTTTAGGTGCCCACCATGATGGGCACAGGCATCCGACTCTGAAGGCCATTCTGTAAGCCAATGTCAATGCTTCTCCAGGCTGCTGCCCACACCCTGGGGCTGTGGGCTGGGGCGGGAGTGGGTGGGAGGGGGGACATAGGCTGTTGGGCTTTTGAGGAGAGAGCCTGTTGCTTTTCCTGTGGCAGGTTGATGAGTTTTCACTGCAGTAGGCCTGGCAGTTCCCAAGAGAGGGCCGTCCTGAAGTGGTAACTCATAGGTTTACGGGGAGTCTGGGTGTGGCTAGACAGATGAAAAATATTAATTAAGTCACATCATAGCAGAAGGGGGTGTAGTTCAGGGGTAGAGCATTTGACTGCAGATCAAGAGGTCCCCAGTTCAAATCTGGGTGCCCCCTGCTTATTCTTAACTTTTACCTTTGGTGCTGCATTTCAACTTCTTCTTCCCCACTAGACATCAACAGAAAGACTTTTTTCCTAGAACCAGCAAATGGTGAAGCTTTACTACGGTAGTTGGCAGTTCTTAACTCTAAATATAAATTAGAATCACGTGAAAAGTCTATAAACATGCTGTTTCCCAGGCCTCACCCCAGACCAATTAAATCAGTGTAGTTGAGGTGGAGCCCAGGTATCGTAAGCAACCCCCAGCGCTCCTAGCCTGCAGCCAAGTTGAAACCAGCTTTAGCAGAGCTTCCAGAACCTTCTCAGACCCAGGTTCCCTCATGCCAGCTCTGTCTGCCCAGCATCTTATATTCGGGCTCCCCTCTTCTGCATCCTTATGTGGACATGATTTATAACTTGACCTTAATGGCATCTTCCAGGAAAATTTGCTGTTTCAGCATTTCATAGTTTCCTTAATTTTTCCCTTTCTCAGTCCAGTCATTCTCCATGGGACAGGGTGGAATTGGTCTTCTATTTGCAAGCCAAACCACCAGGATCTGTGCCTCTCAGGGAATGAGCCCTCACGGGGCTGAGAGAGTTCGTGGAGGATGAAATAGCCACATGCGAAAGTGTCAGTTTAGGTTGTGTAATTATTAAAGACAATTTTACGTCTCATTCAAGCTTTAAAAGTAAACTTCTGCAGAAGGGACCAGTGAATTATATCAGCTATCTCAGAACTAAAGAACGCCATGGCTTTCTATGGTTTGGAGAACAAACAGCTGAGCATTTTGGTAGATGATCTAAGAATTCATCGTGGGTTCAGAGCTCTAGCATGTAATTCAGAAGTACACTTCGTGAATTTTATTATCCCCGGCACCAACCATCTTCTAAGACCTTTCTCACAACTACCTAAAATATATTTCATGATGTTCCAGGTTTATATAAACACAGAAGTCTATACTTCAGATGGCCTAAGAACAGCTTCTCTGTAATAAAACTATTTGACAGCAAGAAAGTCTTAATGTCTTTCCATTGAATGGCAGGAAAACACAATACAGACAAAAAGCAATTTAAGACAGAACACGGTCAAGTCCAGTCTTCCTTGAGACTTTGTCTAACTTGATAAGCTGAGGAATAGCTCTTTGTCTAACTCCCCATGTTATAAATATTCTGTCTCCTCTGAGTTCTCTTATCAGCACAGGACATAAGTGCCTGTAAAAACAAAACTCCTTTTAGCTTCAGGGCTACACTTCAGTTTCCCTTTCATTGAAGCTCATTCATTTTGTTAACAAGAGACTTGAATTTTCTGTTTTTTTTTGCGGTACGTGGGCCTCTCACTGTTGTGGCCTCTCCCTCTGCGGAGCACAGGCTCCGGATGCGCAGGCTCAGCGGCCACGGCTCACGGGCCCAGCCGCTCCGCGGCACGTGGGATCCTCTCGGACCGGGGCACGAACCCGTGTCCCCTGCATCGGCAGGCGGACTCTCAACCACTGCGCCACCAGGGAACCCCCTCAAATGTTTTAAAAAAGGAAATATTCCCTTTCAAGATCTTTGATCTGAAAAGTCCTTTCCGATGCCTCTTCTAGTTTTTACTTCTTCCTGTCGTTGCTGTTACCGTGCATTGTTCTCCTTTTGACCTCAATCTCTTCCATCTTTTTGTGTTTCCGTGATTGCAGAGCTACCTTCTGGCTCACCTGTCCGCCCACCCATCATGGACCCCACTATTGGCCTCGCAGTCACAATTCCTCGGCCCTTTGTGGTCTTTGGCTGTGGTCTGTCTACCTTCCTCACACTCTTCTACTTCTGTGGAAACTCTCACCCATCGCTGTGGCTCTTCCAGCGCTGCCTCTACCTGCGCCCCGTGTGTGTCTAATTCTCCCAACCCCTTCTCTAGATAGTTCTAGATAGTCTATGTCTAGACAGCATCTAGACAGTTCTAGATGGCTCTTGGCATGTTCTACGCTGCCGAGTTGGGACGCCAGGCGCCAGTCTTCACTGCACTCCTAGCTCCTAGGAGGCAAGTTGTCCTTTATAGAGTTTGCCGTTACAAAAGACGTGCGCTGGTCTCCTCTCCTCCCTTGCAGAAGGCAGCATTCCAGCCTCTGGAGCTGGGGCAGGGGGAGCAGCAAATCTGCTTGATAGCGAGCTATCCTCTCACTTCCCTGGCCTCTGTGTCTTCGTCACCGCCTGTGGTTTTGTGAGCGCCACCCCTGGTGTGGCCATGTCTGGGGTCCCCACTTGCAGCCCTCGATACTCACGTGCCTTTCAGCCGGAACCTAAGTCAACTACTGCCGCCTCGACCCTTTAGTCTCCCCACAAAGAGCCCGCTGGGCTGAGTGGTTTATGCAGTTTTCCTTGCCGGAAGGTTAGGGCAGCTTCATAAGGGAATTATAATGCAGGAGGTGAAAAGGCGGGTGGGTCCAAAGGCTGGGCCAGTGTGGCCATCGGTGCTCCAGTCGATACCTTGTGGTATTCCCTCCAACAAGAGCTGCAGGCCGGCTGGCTGCTTGCATCGGTGGACTCAGTAAGCGAAGCCGTCTACCAAGGACAGGCACTGGCGCTTTTAGGGTCGGTACAGTCCAAGCCCAGATGGAGGGGACGGGCACCCCCTGGCGCTCACAGTCAGTATCCATTTCAGGCACAGCGGCCTTAGCTTCCTTCTCCGCCTGGGAAGAAGCTGGCTTCGCCTCTTTCTTGCCTTCAGGAGGCTCCCCAATAGCCCCCCTCCTCCCCAGTGCAGCCATCTCCCTCTGACCGGGAGGCCTTGTCAGCTGTGTGTATGGTTTCATCGCTGAGCTGGGGCCTGTCCCTTCCTTGAATACCTTGCTCCAGGTATGAATATAAAAACCTTTCTCTGCCTTTAAAAGCGCTGCCTCCTCCTATTGACCTATGGCGAGACTCAGCTGAGCTGGGACGTGAGCGATCCTCTCATTATTCTCAGACGTCCAAGTCTGCTCCTTGGGTGTCCCTCAGTCTACCTGGGCGCCGGTTCCTTTAAGTCTGACAGGCCTCTGGGGAGGCTGCAGGAGGGCAGGGCGGAGGGGGCAGGTGTGGCCGAGGGGTCTGGGACCTGCTGGGTGTAGGTCTCAGGCAGGGGATTGACCTGGCCCACTGCAGGGGTGCCCTTTGCCCTCAGTCCGACATCACAGGACATCCTGCCTTTCTAGCTGGGTGGATGCTGGAAAACCGGTGTGTGAAACAAGAGTGACGGCAGCGCAGAAAGAGAAAGGCCTGAAATGAATGTGGCAGAGGTGACGGACTAGGGAGAGACCAGGAAGGGCTTGGATTGGGAAGTGACTGGGGTCTGAGGGAGAGGGAGGGCAGGGGTGGCCGCCACTGGAAGGCGGCAAAGACTTCCTGGACAACATCTGCAGTGCTTTCTCTCATTTATTTTTTTCCCACTCAGGACCTGGAAGGCTGCAACCGTGTAGACATTTGGGTTATTATTGGACATGCAAACATTGGAAAATAAAAGAACCCCCTCCCTACTCTCTGGGGGTTGCCATTATTAACTATCTGGTCTATTTCCTTCCATAGGTGTATATGTATATGTATGGACATGTAGACACCTATGTTTATACGTAAGTTTCTTTGTATGTGTGTATAATCTTTTTATTGCATAATAATACACATACACAGTATCTTTTCAAAAGCCCAAAAGAGCTCATATCATACATGTATATGTCATACAATTTGCTTTTTTCACTTAATGGTATTGTTTAATCATCTTTCTGTGACAGAACTCCGGACCGATTTTATCTTTTACTGTTGCATCATATTCCTATGACTGTACCACAGTGTGTGTAACCAGTTCCCTGTGATGGATATTTAGGTGGTTTCCAGTTTCTCGCTAATCCAGAAAAAGGCTGCAGGGAGGCTCCACCCTCACTGTGCCTTCATGAATATTTCTGAAGGATACCTAGAAGTTCCTAGAAGTGGAACTCCCTAGAGTATCATTTTTCCTACGTAACTTTGTTTTTGTTTTTACAAATGCAACATGCTCAATATAGAAAAGTTGAAAAGGGAAATAAAAACACATAAAACACATAAAAACACATAAAACACATAAAAACACATAAAAAGCTGAAATCATCTATAACTCCTGACAGACTGTTCTGTAACTGCCTTTTCACTTGACGAACTCTCACGAACATTATTCTATGTCATTAAATAACCCTTGGACATGGGCTCTGAACCTTCTTTCAGGCAGGAGAAGGCACTGTCGCCTAGTCACAGTTATGTCACCATCCCAGTGCGCCTGACACACAGTAGATGCTCAATGACTCATTACCAAAGAGGATTATCTGGATGATTTGAAAGGTCTCCCCACCTTTAAAGGTCAACCAGGCTACCAGGGGGTCCTCAGCCAGATGCACATAGAAGTGATGAGGGAAGAAGGGCTGGTCCCTGGAAGGTGGGAGGCCAGGGTTCAAAGAAGCAGAGCTGACCAGGACATCCCAACCAGCAAGACTGAGTCTGGGTGTGTCAACACAGGTAAAAGGCATTAATTACACCACTTTGTCAGGCCTGGGGGTGTAGCTCAGGGGTAGAGCATTTGACTGCAGATCAAGAGGTCCCTGGTTCAAATCCGGGTGCCCCCTGCTTTGTCTCACTTTTTTTTTTTTTTTTTTTTTTGTGGTACACGGGCCTCTCACTGTTGTGGCCTCTCCTGTTGCGGAGCACAGGCTCTGGACGCGCAGGCTCAGCAACAATGGCTCACGGGCCCAGCCGCTCCGCGGCATGTGGGACCTTCCCGGACCGGGGCACGAACCCGTGTCTCCTGCATCGGCAGGCAGACTCAACCACTGCACCACCAGGGAAGCCCTTGTCTCACTTTTAATCCCAGAGTGGGTCTGGCATTACCTGTTTCCCCCTCCCTAGGCCAGGGCACCTGGAGAAGAAAGAGAAAGACTAAAACTCTTTGACTCACAACTCCTCAGAAAGTGCAGATCCAATCTGAAATTCAAAGATACACCTTCAGGTGACTTACAGGAAAATTAAAGTTTACAAGGCACAGACCCCTGCCTCCTCCAACCCTTCTGGGTTTTCCTCAGCTCCAGCCAGAGATTTCACCTTTCACAGATCCACACCTTCTCCACGGAGGGGGCTGGTGTGTCTTCATTGCACCCCCACGGGTTATAACCTGAAGTACATGAACCTAGAGGAGCCCTTGTACTCCTGCAGTGGGGTAGCTGCTTAGCTTCCTGAGCCCCTCATGCTAGGCTGCAGGTCAGAGGTCCTGGACTTAGGCTCCATGTCCCCAGGTCCTAACGCTCCCACTGGGTCTACTCCAGACTCACAGACCCAGACCAGGGTCTGGGGAAGAACTAATGCCAAGGAGCGAGGGGTGGGGGAAGGGCCGGCCTGACCCTCCCTGCCTCTTGGTTCTTTCTCCTCCATGCAGAATCATTGGCTCCGGCCAGGGAAAGGAAGCTGGAATTATATTCCCAAATCAGTGAAAACGTAAAAATAAGAAACAGGTAAGAAGCGTCTGTCCTTAAAAGCTCATCTCATTCCTGCCTAATGAAGACCTCTGACCTCTGTAATTATATTCAGAACTCCTTCAGACTCTGTGCAGCACCTCTGTCTAATGAGTCCACGAGACCTGCTCTACCGCACACAGAAGGCATCCCTGCTCGCCACCCGCTTCTGCACAAGCCTCTGCCCACGCCCAGCCATTCAGGGCCAAGGACATCAGTGTAAAAGCCATAGCTGTACCGGTGGAGGGTCTCTGAACTAAACTAAGGCCACAGTCCCCCAACTGGGCTGCCCACCACACACAGGCAGGTGAGGCGGTGAGAGCAGGAAGGGCTTTCATGGAAAGGAAGTTCAAGGCTCCAGGTTGGACCTCCTGAATTAGAAGGGTTGGGAGTGAGACCAAAGGACTCTATTTTTAACAAACTCCTGAGAAGATCCCAAAGGAAAGTGAAAATTAGGAACCACCAATTTAGTTTTGGGCCCCATATTATAGGGTTGAAAATTATGGCCTTTTTAATTAAGAGACACGTCCAAGCACACACACCTGATTAATAATAGGGTTGAGGCCAGATCCACAGGGCTAGTCTCAGGTTCTTCCTGTTCCCCCAGCCCTGGGGCAAGGCACGACCTGGCTGACTTCATCTGCTTCCCACTCCCATGGCCAAGCCCTGACTGGGTGGAGGGAGATAGGCCTTCCCAAGAGACGACCTGAAAGGTTTCTACCCGATGTCTGGTACTAAATGAGATAAGCTTGCAGGGGCCTGAAAATCTGAACCACACACCTGTTCACCTGCAGTCAGAGGCTCCTCCCCTGCTCCAGGAGCCCACTTCAAACCCTTTCCTAAGTGACACCATCTCATGGTTGTGGCCTCTCCAGGGAGGGGTCCTCCAGCACCCCAGTCATTTCCATTTCTCCCTGGTTGGCCCCATGGCCTGGCTGACCCACCCTCTCCTGACCATAAGCTCCTTTTCCTACTGGGCCCTCATTTGAGTGCCCAGAAGCTTCTTCTGCTAAAACAGAAGAAGGACGTTCCAGTGCTGGGCTGACAAGGAATAATTCAAAAGTCCACCTGAAGCCACGGGAAAGGGACTGACCAGCACAGTGGGGTTGGGTGACGGACCAAACCATCTGGGTTTGTGACAAAGGAAGGGCTGTGACCAAGGGGTCCTGAGCCCACCTCTTCTCTCTTCTGTCCTCCTAGAGATTTCAGTGTGGGGGGGACAGCAGCTGTTTCAGGGGATAAAAGGAGGCTCATTAGGGGGCACCAGGATTTGAACCAGGGACCTCCTGATCTGCAGAGCTGTAGCCCCTCCCTGGGGGGCGTGTGGTCTAGTACTGTTCACCAGTGCACGCCACCCGCCCCCGCAGCAAGAGCACACTGGCATTCCTAGTCACCCCTAGTCTGCCCCTGGGCACCTGGCAGACAGGTCTCACCGCAAACTCACCCTTTTCTGGCTATGACCTCATGCTCCCCTGTGCCTTGTGGGAACCCAGAAGCCTCCTCTGAGGTTTCCCTCCCTCAGCGCCCACCTGGGGCCACCTCACCGTCCCCTCTAGAAACACGGCAGGGACTTTGGCTCCCTCTACCAGCTCATCCTCTGTGGTCTTTTCCCCTCAAGCCCATGACCTTGGCAGAGTCTCCAGAGACTTGGTGGACATCAGGGCAGGTATTTGGCCACAAAGACTGCAGCCTCCACGCGAGGCCCAAATGCAGCCCCGGTTCCCGCAGGAGGCCCCAGACCAGCAGGTGGGCACAGCTGCAGCGGTGCCAAGCCTGGCCCTTTGGGACCCTCCTTGCCAAGCCTTGCCCCACAACAGGACAGACCACCCCCCACTGAAGGATGGGCTCCTTTCCTCCAGCAGATACGTGGCGGTGATGTCACTACCTGACCCTTCTTAACAGCTAAAACATCGGATGGCTGCCACCCAGGGGGCCATGGAGGACCCTGGAAAAGTCCTGTTAGGAAAGGGACTCCATTATTCTTATAACACGGATAAGTTCTGTATGGTGAAAAGAAGAAGAAGGAGGAAGAAGAAGAGGAGGAGGGGGGAGGGAAGAAAGGAAACATTTGCTTCTTTTAAGAATACCTTGCATCAGTGCCTTGCCTGTTGTTGAGTACATTACAGATTTTCAACAAACATTTGTTGACTAAAAAACATATAGAAAAATTTAAAAACACAATTAAGCATCAGTAAGAAAATAAAAATTAATTCTCACAAGTGAACTAACTGCTGGTAACAGTCTGGTTTCTCTTCTTCCAAACTTAATAATACATAGCCCAAGGCTGGGGGATCCAACTTTTGCTGCTACGGTGGTTGAGTCAATTTCCAGCTACTTTCAGCTGTCATCCTATTCAGGCTGCATTTCTCCCTTAACAATGTTCTCTGTCCTGTTCTGTAAAGATAAGAACTGGGGGTGTAACAGCACGCATATGCCTGCATTGGTCTTTCTTTCATGCCAAAATTACTGTAATTCTTAAAAAGTTGGTGGGTAGTTTCCAAACAGGGCTGGTGAGAACGTAATTGATGTATCTTTGCTGGAAGGCTATTGGGTAATCAAAAGACAAATTCATGCCTTTGTTTTATTCATATGGGTGTGCAAAGTTGCATGTACATGGTTGGGCATCGCAGTGTTGTTTGTGAAAATGGAAAAATGAGCTGCAGAGATGTGCATTCTGGGTAGGTCCTAAGAACTCCACAGGGACCCTTTGGATCAAGGCTGTGGACCTACAGGCTGTCAAGGCAGTCACTTCCCGCCAGCGTGTGGTGTGGTGATCAAGGGCACACTTTAGCCCCTTCCACTAAGAACCTCCATCCTTAATTCAAATTAGAGGACGTATCTCAATGACAGCATCTCTCACCAACATTCCCAGTCTACAAAGACACGTGATGCAAATGGTTTTCAAAGATGCGAAAACTCTAGTAAATAATGCCTTTTTAAGGTTGTATGGTTGGGGCTGTCTTCTAACCCTTGTGTTGGTTGAAGCTTTGTGGTGAGAGTGGGGGCATGTCACGCCTCATCAGTACATGCCACCTTTCCAATCCCTTCAAGTCTTTAGATATAGTCTTCAAGAATTTTCTGGCATCTCCATTTCATCTATCCTTGAACAACTTTGATTCCTGGTTTTGATGAACGAGTTGAGCAAACAATCAAAATTATGACAACGCTTCAAAGTAGGACACTGGATCCAGAGTTCGGCAGAGTTTAACACTAGATTTTTCCTTCTCGTCCAAAAGCCGTCAAGAATTCATTTCCACACACATTCCCTAGACTTTTGTTGTTATAAATCAGCCGAGTCTTGTGATTATTTTTGCGTTTAAGCGTTCACCTGCAAGGGGGACTTTTTAATTGGCTCTCCAGGGTATGGTGGGATTTTCTCAAGTTATAGCTCAAAAGAAAAAGAGGAGGCGGGGCGGGGGGTGAGGTGAGAGAGGAGGTAAAGCAGGAACCGTATCCACAGGAGAGAAGGAGGGGCTTCTTCAGCTGGCAAAGGAGGTTCCGAAGTTGTTGTGGTGAGGTGTTTTCGGGGTTCTACAAATCTTCTCGTGAAGCCTCATGACAACTCTGGGATCTCTTTCCACATAAGAGCCCTAAGCTTTCACACCGGGGAGGCTGTGAATTAAACTGACGTTGTCATTCAGCAGTCTTGCAGCATCAAACACTGCCTTTGGTTTTCTGCTAAATCATATGGCTGCTAGAGAGAAGAGATTTTGATTCTTCTCATTGGGATTTTCATTGTTTTTCTAGACTCCTTTGGTGCCTTTAGCGTCAGTCAGCTTCCAGTTCAATGATAAGAAGCACAAAGGTATCCGGAAGCCTTACCCCATAGGCACTGCATTCCTGATGGCCACTAGCGATAATTTACTTTCCCATCGTGCCAGGGTGGAATATAAGTTATGACAGATTCCCAGGCCTGAAGAACTAATTGGATTTCCCCTAACTGTAGTTTTAACTAGTCTGGGTAATTAATACCATTTTCATGAGGCTGTGCTGCCTGAAACCCACTCCTAACACCAATTTATGTACCAGGTAGGAAATTTGGGTGCAAAACCAGAAATTAATTTTGAAACAGATGAGGCAGCACTTGTCAGGTAGTTCATGACACCGAAGGGAAAGAGGTGTAGACACTCGATGGGCTCCGAGGGGAACCAAGATTGCACAGAGGCCCAGTCTGTGAAGAAGGGTAAGGCCGGAGCCGATGCCACATCCATGTCACCAGACGGAAATCTCAACTCCTCCTGCTTCTGTGTTTCACTCAATGTCCAAAGTCTGCGGTGGCTATGCTGAGGGCACTCGCCCGAGTCCTCACTACCAGACAGTGGGAGACCAAGTGTCTAGTATTTTTGGCTTATGGAGTAAGAAATGAGGGTATGCCTTTCAGTAAAATTCATGTAATTGCATATTCGCCAAACATGTGATAGGGTTCAGATGCTGTGCGTCAATAAAAGAAAACGTTCCCCACAGCCCACGTGAGTGGGGATATGGATTATGGAAGTCACCTGGGGCTGCAGGAGCGCAGAGGAGCCTTCCTGTAGATCTGATCTGATCTGATCTTCCTGTAGATCAGCCTGTGAAAGGAAACTGGAATCGCAACACTCCGAGTCCGGATTTGAACCCGGGATGGCATGACCTGCTTTCCTGAGCAAGAAGAACGAATCTCATCTGATGAGCGCATTTTCATCTCCTGGACCAAGTCCTGAACTTCAACACTAAGACCTCTGCTTGCTTGTCGGGTGTGCCCTGGTGAATTGGCCCCTCCTGCTCCGTTTCCCGCAGCCCCCGGACCTGGCAGCTATCTATGCCTGTAGCCTTACAGAGGGAAACGCTGGTAAATCAGCTCAAGGAGAAAGAAAAGACAATCAGTAGTGTTTGATTTGTAGTATTTGCCAAGTTGCAAATACTCCCACCATGGCCAATATCGAGCTGCCAATGGTTTAACGTTGCTCCCTGGCTGGAGGCACCAGCTTTGGTATCTACAGCTGGAAGTGTCTTTAGCATCATCGTGAAGAGTGGTTCCCATAAACTTTGGTTGTCTCTCAGTCTTTGGAGTTTAGGAGGGATTAACAGGAGGCTGTGCCCGTCAGATGTAGTGTATCAGGATCCCCAGGGAATCTGAATTTTTAACAAGTTCTCAAATAGTTTGAATGTATGGTCAGGTTTGATAAACACTGCGTGGTCTCATCTCTGTAGATCTGGCTGACTGATCTCACTGCTAACGAACCCTCTTGTGTCCGATAACTCACCTCTCCTTCCCACAGGCTGCTCCCTTGGGTGCCCCACCACCTCTTTTCCCCACTATCTTGCAGCCGTCTCAGATTCCAGGCTGAAGGCACTGCTCGTAAAGCCATGGCTTGTAGTTGGTACTGAGGCTCCCTCCTTCCCACCCTGTATCTACTCTGTATCCGATCTATATCTACATCCACACTGTAATTCCTGAAGTCCCACCCTTTCTGAACCACAGACCTATTTTCAGCAAGGAGACTGCTGAAAGCTGTAGATTCCACTGACATTAACGTTTGGCAACCCTCAGGAGCAGCTTCCGTTTTCAGCTATTTCAGGTTGTGTGACCGGAGGTAAGAGATGATCCCAATACAGTCAGAGAAAGTCCCGGGTTTCAGTCCATACAGAGTGACACTTGAGCTTATGATTCACTTTCTTTTAAACTGCTAGGATGGGCTTCCCTGGTGGCGCAGTGGTTGAGAGTCCGCCTGCTGATGTAGAGGACACGGGTTCGTGCCCCGGTCTGGGAAGATCCCACATGCCGCGAGGTGGCTGGGCCCGTGAGCCATGGCCGCTGGGCCTGCGCGTCCGGAGCCTGTGCTCCGCAACGGGAGAGGCCACAACTGTGAGGCCGCGTACCCGCAAACAAACAAACAAAAACTAGTTACTAAACTGCTAGGATCAGCCATCCAGGCCTGAAGCCACTTCTAGTATTCCATGGGAACTCGACTTGATCCCTTGGAAACAGGAGGCAAATATTCACTCAGCTTTTTCTACTATATCATATGGGCTCCTAGATTTGCATCCCCTCAACTACCTAGATTTTCATTATCTTCAGGTCCAATAAGGCCAGGATCAAACCACATTCCCATCTTTTCTCTGAGGGTCTTTTTCCTATTACTCATTCCTGGTACCAATCAGGACACTTTGATTAAAGAAGAGGCCATCCCAGGCTAAGGGAAACACAGAAGGCAGTCTTGCCAGGATGGCAAGGAGCTCAGAGCACTGAAAGGAGGCCAGAAGATCTTCCCTTATAAGATGCTCATAAAGTGGGCAGGATTTCAGCAGGTCCTGGTAAGGGAGCCATTGTTGCCACCACAATGGATACTGGCTGCAGCCAATGGCCTCACTGTCCTTGCCACACCTCTGCCACCTCCAGAATGAATTCCAAGTTCTCCTACTTCTAGGTGTGATTTATTCTACATTCATAGTCTTATTGATGGGCCTATAGTTGGCCAAGCTTAAGGCATTACCAACTGTGCTGGTTAATTTTATGTGTCAACTTGTTTAGGCTCTGGTACCCAGATACTCGGTCAAATCCTAATCTAGACGTTGCCATGAAGATATTTTTTTAGATGTGATTTACATTTACATCAGTAGACTCTGAGTAAAGCAGGTGACCGTCCATAATGTGGACGGGCCCCATGCAATCAGTTGAAAGCCTTAAGAGAAAAAGAAAGACTGAAGTCCCCTGAGAAATAGGGAATTCTGCCTCCAGACAGCCTTCGGACTCAAACTGCAATGTCAACTCTTCCCTGGGTCTCCAGCCTGCTGACCTGCAAGATTAAGACTTGCCAGAGCCCTCAATGTCATGTGAGCCGATTCCTTCAAATCAGTCTCTCTCAACAAACGTATGGACACCAAGGGGGGAAAGTGGCGGGGCGGGGGTGGTGGGGGGATGGGTTGGGAGATTGGGATTGACATATATACACTAATATGTGTAAAAGAGATAACTAATAAGAACCTGCCATATAAAAAAATAAATAAAATTAAATTAAAAGAAAATCAATCCCTCTCTCTTTCTCCTGGCATTTTTGTCTACCTCAGCCACAGACAGGTTCCTGTCTTCCTCCAAGACTGAGACAATTGTGAATTCCCCAGAAAAGGAGTTAAAAGGATTCACATGCTGGGCAAAAAATGAAAAAAGAAAAGGGAATAAACGTTCACTACGGGACCTATGAGAACTGACTCCTCCTTGAAGAAATCGGGTTCATCTAGAGCTGCAGGTGTCAGGGGAGGGGTTCTGGTGAAGACTTGCACTGCTTCTTCCCTTTGCAGGCTGAATCAGTGTGGTGGAAAAAGCTGGAGGTAGAACCTTGTGTTCAGTGAGTAAAAGCAAGTTTGGGCAGGGGGCACCTGGACTTGAACCAGGGACCTCTTGATCTGCAGTCAAATGCGCTTCCCCTGAGCTATACCTCCACCTACTCACCTATGTTTAATAAGCACCCTAAACCTGCAGAGCCACACCCTGGGTGTCACGTTTTGAGATGTGTACTTGCTACTGCTCTTCCATCCCACACCCCTGCAAAGGGATGCTCTTCTCACTGTGCCCACCCCCTTCCCCTGGCTGAAGGCACTGGCGTTGAACTCACTGAGGTTTGCAGCTGGAACATCCTTCCGACCCATCTAGAAGAACAGGACTCGAAGCATTGGCTACTCAACAGACTCTTTGAGGTTACAGTGGAAAAGGCAGGGCTGGGCAAAGGTAAGTGCTCTTGGGCCCCACCTGAGAATCCCTAAACCAGACTCTCTGGGAAGGGGACGAGGGGACAGTGTGTGCCTCTAACAAGCTCCTAATGATTCTGACTCACAGATAGCTTTGGAGCTATTGATTTAATCTTCATGGTACAGATCTGACAAAAATGACAGTAGTAATTAAAATCATGGCCAAACAAAACACAACAGATTAATGACCAAGTCACAGCCAGAATCCACAGCTATGCTTAAGGGCCTCTTTGCACTAAACATATTGGGCAGGAGAACCGCCTCCTTTATCTCTTCTCTTCTTCCTCTTCCCTCTCCATTTGCTGCATCCTTCCAGTGTCAGATGCAAAAAGCAACCTAAAGAGAGGATGCAATGCATGGAAAAGTGATGACGTGGGAATGAGAGAGATTTATGGGCAGAAACTCAAAACGGCGAGCCCAACAGTGCAAGCAGGTTGCAGGCCTCTGCTTGTATCACGTGAGCTAACATCCCATCAGTCAAAGCCAGTCACAGGACCAAGCTGTATATCAAAGGCAGGGAAATATGTCCCACTTCTAATGGGAGGATCTGAAAAGTCTTGTGGCAAAGGGCACAGATAGAATAAGTGAAGAACGGGGGCTAACTGTTTAATCTATCACGGTCTGCCTTCTCGGTCATAATTATTTACATCTCTCCCACGTGCAAAATATACTCAGCTTTATCCCAAGTCCCCAGAGCCTCAGGCAGTCAGAGTCCAGGATCTACATAAGATCCCTTGATCTGGAAACATATGAACTTAAAGATAATTTATCCACCCCTCACATATGCCAAATCCAGTGACAGTACAGGAACAGACTTACGTCAATAAACATCTACATTCAAAGACTGAACAAAATAGGAAACACATGGGTATGCAAAAGAAACTTCCATGCTCCCTTCTACATTTGGGTACAGCCAGAGCCTCCTCCTAGATACCGATTTCAGTATCTGCCAGTCTTATTCACAATAATGTTGCATAACAAGCCCCCCCCCACCACTAACACACAATGATAAGCATTTATTGTCACGCCCATGGGTTTGCAGGTTGAATTTGAATCGGCTGGTCTAGGCTGGGCTTGGCCGGGTGGGTGGCCTCAAGCTGTGGGTCTAGTTGGCCTTAGCTCCTCTCAGTGAATTGGGCTCAGGGCTGGGCCTTGTGTGTTCATGTTGGGGCCCAGGCTGAAGGAGAGAACCTTACTGGGCCAGCACATCTCAGGGTAAGAGTGGAAGTCCCAGAGGGTAAGCCCAACCTTGCAAGTAGATCTCAAGGCCCTGCTTGTATCATATCTACCAACATCCTGTTGGCCAAAACACATCACATGGCGTGCCAGTTATCAATTTATTGACTGGTAGCTCCAAATTCACCCTTCTGTACCTGCTGTGGGATAACGGACTGGATTCTTTAAGCATTTCTCCTTTAAGTGAGCGCAATGTTAACAGTTGTCAGTAGAGGGCGCAGGAGGGACACTGCAGGAGAAAGGGGTCTTCTCGCTCTGGCTCCTGTTGCAGGTTGGGCGGTGGTGCAGCTGTGTAAGGACACCTGGTGTGCTCTGCCCCAGGCACACGCCCAGAGAATGAAGTCCCTCGGTGACCTCGCTGGGCTGGTGACCACCTCCATACCCGACCCCCAACCCCACTCCCAGGCCCCCAACCCCCTCTGTGTACCTACCTGCCAGCCTCGGCTTGCCTCTGCCCAGAGGTCTGGCCCCTACGTCCTCCAGGCGCAGACACTGCACGCTCCAGGATCAGTGGTTGCTAGGGATTTGTTGCGGAGGGAGAGAGGCTGGCAGGCAGGTACACAGAGGGGGTTATTCCTCATAAGTATAGCAGGGGGAATTTTTAGGGCAGTGACGCTATTCTGTGTGGTATTTCAATTGTGGGTACATGACGTTATGCATTTGCCAAAAACCCACAAAACTCTACAAAACTGTACAACACAAAGAATGAACCTTAATGTAAACCATGGACTTCGGTTAATAATGTATCAATATTCATTCACCATTTTTATCAAATGTCACACTATTGTAAAATGTTAATGATGGGGCCACCGGGAGGCGGCAGCTGAGGTGAGGGGTAGAGGGGAACTCTCTATACTTTCTGCTCCATTTTTCTGTAAACCTAAAACTGCTCTAAAAAACAATGTCTATTAATTTTTTTTAAAGTGATAGCAGGTAGGACTACCTGGATTATGAATTAGAGGCCCCATGATCCATGTTTAAATGATCTACCTATGAGCTGTTATTATCTAAGAAGCATCTTTCCACCCATAATGCTATCTGGATCTGTAACTCAGCCAGCCACCTGGGTATTCGTGGCCTTCCACGAAGCCGGGGGTCTGCCCCATGGCAGATGAACACCTTGCCCACCAGGTCTCCTTCCCACCGTCTCCCTCCTTGCCCACCTGGCAGCTTCTCAGGCCCCTGCAAAGGGCACTGGCTTTGATAATCATACACGTTTAGGCAAAATGCCCTTTAGAATCATCCAGTATCGTCTTCCCCCAAACGTGTCTGTCCGATCGGCTAGTGCTTGCAGGGTAGGAAGAGGTGGGAGGAAGAGCAGAGTATGTGTTGTTTTTAAAATAAAGGGTATCCAGATCCCTCCTTAGGGTCTCTGGGGCACAACTGCTAATTCAGTCGGCTCCCTGGACCTTCCTGCCTATCAACTCACTTGAAAAGAGAAATAGTAAATGGGAGAACTGACCTAGCACATACGTTTCTCCTCGGATCAAGACAAAACCTCTAATTCTGGATGAGGAAAACTTCCAACCATTTCCTGAGTCAGAAGATGACCTTTCCTGCCTTTTCTCCCCTCTCCTGTCCTGTCTGCTAAGCCCCTCTAGAGGAAAGTAGCCAAATTTAGAGAGCTATGTAACAAGGGGCGGGTGTCGGTACCGAGGAGGTCTACAGTGACCACCTGTGTGGATGCAGGATGGAAAGAAAACTGACAGGGGGCACCCGGATTTGAACCGGGGACCTCTTGATCTGCAGTCAAATGCTCTACCCCTGAGCTATACCCCCGCCACAGATTCCAGGTTCTTAACTTGCATCATGTCAGTATGTCTCAATATCCAGGTATGCTGTACACTGCAATTATCGGCCGTTCTCGGCGAGCTGGTGAGAACCTGCAGAACTGCCTCCCTCAGCGACGCCCTCTGGTCTCCAACCTCCCCTTCATTTCCCACAAAAGTGCTTCCTTCTTGTTGGACGATTCCTCTACAGACTGAATGTCAGCTGTTTGTTTGTTTCCTTTTTTCTTCTGTGTGAAACTAATTATCCCTCATCCATCTGCTTTTTGTCCTGTGGATTTATACATTTTTATTGCTTTATTATAATTAGGAAAATGTTATTTCTAAAACCTGTATAAGTGAAAATATAGACATAAATAAAGTAAAATTAAATAGCTCTGACAGATATGTATTGGGTTGGCCAAAACGTTTGTTCAGGTTTCTCCATAAGATGTTACAAACTAATGTTTTGGACAACCCAATATTTTAGCAGGGAAAAAACACATTTTTTCCCCCAAGGAAGTAAAAAACTCAAACCATATCTCCAATCTCTGCAGCCTCAAATGTACTGTTTGCACTGTTAAATGTAGGTATTTTTTAAAAAAATTTATATTGGAGTAGACTTGATTTACAATGTGTTGGTTTCAGGCGTACAGCTGTACAGGGTTTTAAAAAACATAAATATTCTGAATTAAACCCAGGATATTCATAGTTACTAAGGACTGTTCAAAATGTATATTTTCTCATTGTTTCTAAATTATGTACTTTCTTCCCTTACTATTTGTGTGTTACTTAAAAAATGTGTTGTAGCTAAGAATTATAATCCAAAGTACTAAGCACTGATAAACATATCCTTTTATACACATGAACCATGTATTTCAAAATTTTCTAAAAATTTGATGCTTTGGTGAGAAGTGCAATTGAATAATAAAGTTGTCTTTACTGACATTTTATAACATTATAAAATAAATATTTTTTAGATATGAAGAAAAATAACTTCCAATCTAGAATTCTGAACCCAGGTAAACTAACATTCAAGCAAGAGGACAAAATAAAGACATTTCAGTTGTGCAGAACCAAGAGCATTTATTGGAGCAGAGCCTCACAGAAGGAGAAAGAAGGGAGGTGAACCCGGGGAGAAATAGGAGAATGCAAAGTTGAAGGATGACTCCCCTGTGGTACCTTCTCTCCTGAGCTAGGGTCTGCTACTTGATATCTTCATTTAGAGATCCTGTACGCTTCTCGAACCAAACATGG
The DNA here is from genome assembly GCF_964374135.1 of Grampus griseus. Lineage (NCBI taxonomy): Eukaryota > Metazoa > Chordata > Mammalia > Artiodactyla > Delphinidae > Grampus > Grampus griseus. The sequence goes on along the minus strand of NC_139003.1, from coordinate 6,827,401 downwards.
GCAAGAGGAAATTATTAGTTCTCACCCTTAACCTGCTCCCCACCCCTCAACTGTGTTGCCCAGCTAAGTAAAGGCACGATTCTCCCAGCGACTCTGCCAGCCACCTGCCAGCCACTGTCAATTCATCCCTTTTGCATCCAAAGCCCACGGCAAGTCATGCCGGCTCTTCGGTAGGATGTATCAGCATCTGAGCCCATCTGGCCGCACACCATCAGGACTTGCGGTCAAGGCCCTACTGTCTGTCCCCCACCAAACCCACCGTCACACTCTCCTGACAGGTCTCCTTTCTCCCCGTCCATCTACTTCCACTGGGCACCAACGTGATCTTTTCAAACGTGAGTCAGATTCTGTGTCCCGCTTGGTTCGGCAGCTCCCTGCTCTGCTCGGAATGAAATCCCAAGTCCATCCTCCTTGGAACCCGCAGGAGCTGGCCCTGGCTGCTTCTCCCCCCAGCCCCTTCCTTTCTTGTTCCCAGCGCTTGCCCCCAGCCACACTGGTCTTTGCTGTTCTGCCAAAGCATCAAACACGCTCCACCTTGGAGCCTGGCACCTTTCCCTGGACACAGGCCGGGGCCCCTTCCCATCACTCACTGCTCCGTCCAGAGTCTGCTCAGCAGCAAGGCCTCCTCTGGCCGCTTTGTTTAAATTGCACCCCATCATTTTTCAGCCCTTTGCTCTGTTTTTGTTTTTCTCACAGTCCCTATTATGACCTGCATTACAGCAATATAGATTTTTATTAATTATCTGTCACCCTCACCGCGATGGAAGCTCCGGGAAAGGTGGACCCTTCATCTGTTTTCTTCTGTGTGTCTGGCGCTTACTGAGCTCTCAAAACTATTTGTTGTATAAATGGATGAATAAACGTTAAACAAAGAAACGGATCAACACGCAGACAAAGAAGTTCACCCTCACCTATAGGGCGGGCAGCATGCAATCCGCGGAGGGGCTGGACAGAACACAAAGGTGGGGGAAGGGTGAATCTGCTCTCTGCTTGAACTGGGACGTCACTTTCTCCTGCCTTCAGACCTCAGCGCTCCTGATTCTCCAGCCTCTGGACTCAGACCAGACCTTACACTATTGGCTATCTTGGTTCTCAGGCCTCCAAGCTTGGATGGAGCTTCACCACCTGCTTCCCTGGACCTCTAGCTTGCAGAAGACAGATGGTGAAACCTCTCAGACTCCATAATCACTGAGCCGATTCCTCACAATAAATCACTTTCCATTTCTATATATAACTATATGCATCCTAGTGGTTCTGTTTCTATGGACAACCCTGACCAATATGGTGATTCTATGTGCTAATTTGCTTGGGACAGTCCCAGCTGATGCGTGTGGTCCCAGCATCAATATGAATAGCATGCCTTTTCTCTCGCAAAGGTTTCCTGGTTGGATGATAACTAGATGGTTCTCCGACACATGATGAAAGTGGAATTACAAACGAGCGGGGAAAGGGCCAAATTGTTCAACAAATGGTACTGAAATAACTGGTTTTCCATATTAAAAACAACAACAACTACTACTACTTAAAAACCCTCACCACACAGAAAGGTAGATTCCAGATAAATTAAAGACCTAAATGTGAAAAAAAAATTTTTAATTATTTGAATTAAAAATAGGAGACTTGGGTTTCCCTGGTGGCGCAGTGGTTGAGAGTCCGGTTTGTGCCCCGGTCCGGGAGGATCCCACATGGGCCCGTAAGCCATGGCCGCTGAGCCTGCGCGTCCAGAGCCTGTGCTCCGCGACGGGAGAGGCCACAGCAGTGAGAGGTCCGCGTACTGAAAAAAAAAAAAAAAAAAAAAGGGAGACTTTCAGGAACAGTTCTTGGAACTTTCCGAGATGCTGTTCCCGGGTTATATTCCTCAAATTTGGCTCAAATAAAATTTTCCACTTCTTTCATAAAAAAAAAAAAGGAGACTATCTTTATACTCTCAGGGAAGGGAAGGATTTAACACAAAAGACACATACTATTTCTTAAAAAAAGATAGATTGATTTGTTTTCATCAAAAGAAAAAGTAACATATAATATTTTAAGATGAGTAACAGTTGTTTCCATGGAGAGAGGCATGATACCATTTGCAATCTTTCACCAAATTATCTTTATCTGGCTTAATGACAGCTAGCTTGAACCATAGGTCAGATTTCCAAATCTGGTGATTTCATTTCATATTCCTTATTTCTGTTAAGTCATGATAACTTAAAGGTCATAAGGTATAGTGGCAAGTGTTTGGTGATCCTGGCAGATAACTATGGTTACTCAAATTTCTCACTAAAGACTGCTCTCCACAATCGCTCAGATATGAGGTTGACAAGCACATGGTCCTTAAACCTGGGAGTTGAGTACACCAACGTGGGAGAGAGCAGTGAATGTATTTCTAGTCCACTCTGGCTTTGGGAGGTATTTCCTTAGATTCTTCTGTAGCATTTGGATGTGGTTTTCACATATGCCTAGTAACACACCATTAGTTCCTGTCTCTACCGTGAATGAACAAAATCATCATGGACAGGGAATCAGCTAAACACAACTATTGAATTATTGTTCCACAAACAGGTCTTCTTAACCAAACAACGAAAAAGCATGGTATTAAAGCCCTGGAGTGATAGATTCTGGGTAGTCAGAATATTTGTACACCTGAGATATTCCACTTGTGCCTCAAGGCCATAGAAATGGGTCTTCTCAGCCTTTTGAAGAAATGTTTTAATCTCCTCTCTCATTTCAAAAACTCACACAAGCACTCTTAGCAGCCAATATTTGTCAGTGTGGAAATGCAGAATCGTGTATTCACTCCCATTTCTCCCATTTCTGTGGCCAGGATGCTAAAATGATAGCTCCTGGGGGTAGCCGGCAATCCTGTGTTCCTTGTCCTGTAGCTGCATGACTCCAATCTCTGCCTCTGTCTTCACACGGCCCTCTTCCTGTTTGTGTGTCCGTCTCTTCTCCTTTTATAAGGACACGAGTCATTGGATTAGGACCCACCCTAATCCACTATAACCTCATTTTAACTAATTACTAATAATATCTGCAAAGGCCCTATTTCTAAATGGGTCACTTTCCCAAGTACCGGGGTTAGCACTTCAGCATACCTTTTGGGGGGCACAATTCAACCCATACAAAAGCCTTCCTGCTCCTTAGACACACAGAAGCAGCAGTGAGTTCCTGGAGTCTGAAAGTGGCGTCAAGGGTAAAAGGTACCCACTAGGGGTTGTTGACATGCGAGGGCTTGTAGCTCAGAGGCAAAACTTTCTGGCTACAGATCAAGAGGACACTGGTTCAAATTCACATCCACCTTATTTATTCCCTACTGTTCCTCACGAAGATGTCTGAGAAAGTGAACATGAGCTCAGAGGGAGAAAATAAAAACCTCAGGTAACACCGAGGCACTGCAGTTGTAAAATGTCAAGTTGTAAAATGCCTCTTGGAGAAACGTTCTTCTCATCAGAGACGATCAGAAACTGCTGCGTGGAATTTTATCAGTAAGAATGGAACTGCCCACTTTTCCCGGAGCTGATACCGTTCACCCAGTATCCCCGGAGCCCAGCACAGTTTCCAGCTCATGGTCAAGTGCTCAGAAACGTGTGTTGCACATGTGTGCCCATTTCTTCTCCTCAAAGAGCACTGAAATCTCAGCTTCTGCTGAGGGTACCACAGGGCCCAGCACACAGTAGGACCCTAAGAGATGAAGGTTGAATAAAAGCTCCAAGAAACCTCCAAAGTCAAGGACGTGGCTGCATCTCTAGAGAACTCCAGGCTTCCACGTTCCAACCTGGATACTCTCCTTTGTGGGGCCGAAGATACCCTCTCGTCCTCTGTTTCCTCATCTGTGATACGGGAGGAATAACACAACCCCCTGGGGCTGGATTTTTCTGAGACAAACTGGGATCTTCAGCTCGAATTGTGCTGCTCTGGATGGAAGAGGTGGGTCTGCTCCTTGACTTGCTTGAACGAGTTTTCCCCATATTGGGGAGGGGGGCAGAAGCTTCTTAAGATTTAGCTTCCTAAATGGTAAACTGGGAAGAGGGCTAACCCAGGACAAAGAAGACCACCCTCGGGGCTCCCGGCAGGCACTGGGAGGAAAGGGAGAGGGTCTCAGGACACACGTCTTTGGTGGAGTAGAGGCACCAGTGCTCGGTAAACCCACAGAAGGAGCAATGGTGAACAGGCGCCCTGGGTGTGACTGCGAGTGTGAAAGGGCCTGGTCACAGATGTGTGGATCTAGAGCAGTGGTTCTCAAAGCATGGCCCCAGACCAGCAGCATCAGCATTACCTGAGAACTTGCTAATCAGAAACTTTCAGGGGGAGCCCAGTCATCTTTGTTTTAACAAGCCCTCCAGATGATTCTGATGCGCCCTAAAATTAAGAACCACGGGTCTAGAACAGATTTCAGAGGATGAACAGTCTGATCGTGGTCCTTGGTTTTCATCCTGCCTCTTCCCACCAGCTCTGGCTGACCCTGCGGCCAGTGATAAAATTCCTAACCCATCCCCTTCTTGGGTGTTTCAGTACCTAAGTCTTCCTGCAGGTGGCGCAGAAGAAGCCGATGTAGATCTGTGGCAGGTGTTCCTCAAAGTGGGGTCTCCCGACCCTCTATGAGGAGCTTGTTCCTAACCCCAGATCGCATCTGCATGTTTGACAAGCTCCCAAGATGATTCCTAAGCACAGGAAATCTGAGGACTGGCCCAAAGGGTGCAGTCCACGCACCAGATCAAATCCTAGTGTCCCCATTAGCTTTTCCCTGTTGTTCTTGAGCTGCATGGCACTCTGCTCCGCTAAGCCCACATTCTAGCCCCCTTGATGGTCCCGAGTAATTTCTTCAGAGGCTCCCATTATGTAGTCTTTACATTTTCTGATGAATGGAAGATAGGGACAAGAGGAAGATGAGAGAGTCATTGGTTTAATTACAGGGTCCTGAACCCAAAGTCAGGAGGATGGATTCAGGTCCTGAGCGTATCTGTAAGGATCTGTGTGTGCTTGGGGGGACCAGTAATCCTGAATCTCTGTTTTCAGATCCCACTGCGAAGGGCACAGACTAGCGACCCTGAAGTCTCTTCCTGCTATAAACATATAAATATGTGTCAGTGCTTTTCCAGAAAGAGCAGGGAGGTGGCTACAGGGAGGGGGAAACTGTTTCTTATTTTGCATCAAGGAAATAAAATTAAAGTGAGGCCAGCTTGGCAGCTTTCAGCAGGCCCAGCGTGATGAGTATCTGTGGCAAAGATTTATAGGAATGTTGGGCATGGCTGCACAGGTATAAGGTAGTACTAAGGCCTGTACCTACGTCAGGGGGTGTAGCTCAGGGGTAGAGCATTTGACTGCAGATCAAGAGGTCCCTGGTTCAAATCCAGGTGCCCCCTGCTGTCCTTCACTTTTGCTAGTTGGAGCTGGTGTTGAAGGCTCTGCTCCTTTCCCTAATGCCGGGCCGCAGTACACCGAGCCTTCTCAAATCTGGGAAAAAGTCCAGGGTAACTTAAAACCCTGTCACTGAGCACTACAACCCCAGAGTGATAAGTTCCTCCAACCCTGACTTTTTAATTTCACTTACCACAGGTCTTGTTCTACATAGGCTTGTTTCTACATGTTTTCATTGCCCTAAATCAGTGCTTGCTGGTTAGTGTTTAACAATCAGCTCTTGGGGTTGTTGCTACAAAGCACTGATTTGTAGTGTTTTCCAATTTCATGGTGTAAATAATCTCACCGTATCCAATGTCAAGCCACAAACATAAGATCACTGATCATGGAGTTGGGAAGACATGCTAACAAGTGACTCTCTGGTGTAAGCCAGCTTGAACACACCACTGTCCCTAATCCATCTTCTCTACAGTGGCATGGGCTCTGTGACCCGCCCCCTCACTCTATCCTCACGATGCTTACAGACATCAGAGCAGTGGATGTTATGGAATCATCCACTTACTTAAGACATATTTGAGTCCTAATCAATGCCAGACACAGGAAAGACAGAGCTCAGCAAGAACTGTTTGTGGTGAGCAAAGGAGTCAAATTAAGAAATGGTCAGGGGCTTCCCTGGTGGCGCAGTGGTTAGGAATCCGCCTGCCAATGCAGGGGACCCTGGTTCGAGCCCTCCCGCAACTAGAGAAAGCCCCCGCCCAGCAACGAAGACCCAACGCAGCCATAAATAAATAATAAATAAATGGTCAAATGAACGATAAGGATAGCTAGACAAAAGGAGTGTGCTAATCCCTTAAGGGATTTTAAAGTTTAGGGATTGAGACTGAAGGTGGCACGTTGGTGCGAGCTGGAAGAAGGGACACCTATAAGGAGGAAGCTGACCTCAGCAAGATGATAGGACATAGGCCCAAAGCACAGGTAAGGCACTTACCAAGGGGCTCTGTGGCCTTTAGGAATCCTGAGATCAGATGTTGAATTTTAAACTGTCCTTTTCCATGGCGTGAAGCCTTGCGATATCTTCAGATCCTCAGGACAGTGGGCTACACAGACACGGGTCCTGTGTCAGTGATTCCTTGGGTGTGGAGGAGGGGGCTTTGCCCAGGTATGGGGCTGGGCAGGGACTGAGAGTGGTCTCCCTTGGCCTCTCCCTGGAGGCCAGGCCAAGATCCCTCAGGCAGCCACTCTGACCCACACACTATCCCAGCCGAGCGGTCTGGTCTGCAGCCCCCTCCGCACCTCGCGGGACCCGCTTCCCCCACGCCTCCCCGGCGGCCCTAGTCAAGGTCGGTTTACGGGATGCGTCCTCTGGAAGAGGCGGTTCCCGTTTAATCCGAGCATCCCACCTGGCACATAGGGTGCGCTCAGTAAATAATGGATGCAAGAATGGATGGATGGATGTGTGGATAGATGGGTTTACGTGTGCAAGCACACCGCAAGCTGACCACCCGGCAGATCCCGGCGCCAAGCCCCCCTGGCAGCTTCTCGGGGTCTCGGCTGAACCAGCGGGCAGAGGGCGCCCAACAGGCTCGCCCCGCCTTCACCTCGCCCCGCCTTCACCTCGCCCCGCCTTCACCTCGCCCCTCCTCCGGGCGGCGCCGCGGCGCCTTCTGGGAAGTGTAGTTCGCGCCTGCGCCCGGAGGGCCGCGGAGGCTGGTCCCCCTCTCCTGGGATGCGACGCCCCACGCCCGGCCCTCCTCAACGGCCTGCGCGCCCGGCCCGGTTTCCTCCTGCGCCGACCTAGGTCGCAGCCGCCGCCGCCGCCGCCGAGGGTCGCGACGCAGCCTGTGGGCGGGGAGCGGGTGCCCCCGGCCGTGCCGGAAGCCAGGAACGGAGGCTGAGTCCGGGATGGCGCGCCAGGTAAGGCTAGCGCGGACGGCGCCGCGAGCCGGGACCCCGCCGCCAGCCGGCGAGAACAGACGGACGCCTCGGCGGATCTGCTCCACGCGGCGATGTGCGTGCCTGGAGGGCGGGGGCGAGCCTGGGACCCGCCAACTTTGGCCGGGTGGGGGGGAGAGTGCTGGTGCGCAAGATTTGGTGCGGAGAAGTCTAGGTCCCCGGACGCCCCCCTCCCTTCTCCCCGCCCCACAGTGTACGCATACTTGGAGTCTCTCTCCACCTTTGGAAACTCGTTCCTTTGGGTTAAGCATCACCCTCTCTTCTTGGCTTTTAATGATAAATTATACTGGGAGCGATGAGCACGAAGGCCTAAGGAGAATGAGTAAATCTGTTCACTTTCATTCTTGGTAGGATCCTGGACTCTGGGCGGGGGGAGGGCATAGAACGAGGTACCGGGTTTTATCCATTAGGTGAGATGTGTAGGTCCGAGAGGTGGCGGGAGAGCCCCATCTGTCATAGCCTGGGACCAGTTTGGGCAAGTTGTGTGAAGGTGCTAGGAAACCTGATGGTACCAAAGGGGAGTTGCTGCACGTTCTGCTGGGTGGGTCCCTGGGGCTAGCTCTGTAATTGTGGTGGCTCATGAGCTTGGGCCAGCCTCAGACAACCGTGGGCTCCGTGGTTTGAGGGCGGGGGAAGGGGTGGTGGTGTTGGGAGAGTGGCTGGGGCAGTCTGTGGCCAGGCAGAGCAGCACTGTGCCAGGACCTTGGCGACATTAATGCCCCACAGGCTCCTGGGAGAAAGGGAGAAGCCAAGCAGTTTGGATGCTGTGGGAACAAGGGCAGTCCCCTCTGCAGATCTGGTTGTGTAGTTAGGGAGCCCACGGACACCCAAGCTCAGATATGCCCGCTGGCCCCATGCTCAGGCCTCCTCGTACCATAGTTAACTCTTCTGTACAATGAGGGGTTGGATCTTTTAGATCTCATGTTTTGGAGTGTGTCCTCCCATTGTGTAGCTTCATGGAGAAGGTGCCCAGGAGTGGCCTTGAGGAGTGGTAGATTACAGTCAGAGGGAGAGGAACAGGGACGGCCTCCTGTCTTCCTGTCCAGCAGGACTGCCAGAGGGTCAGGGGCGTGGGAGCATAGCCCGCAGGTGGGGCAGCAGGGTTCGGGATCTGATCTGGAAGCCCAGAGTCTGAGCCTGAAACATGCTGGGAGAGCGGGTTTGCGCTGATGTGCGCGCGCGCGCACACACACATACACACACACTCCTCCCTCTTCCTCTGCTTTTTCTGGGTAGGGGGAGACTACTGATGGAACCACCTCCCCTGGCCACAGTCAATTCCCATTCCCGTTTCATGAGAACTTTGTCATACAAGAGTTTATCTTTTGGCTGAGGTGATGAATGGCCTGGAAACCATCTCTTCCAGATGTCTAAAAGAGCTGGTATATTTAGCCAGGAGATAAAGAGGCACTCAAGGTCAGGAATGGTGTGTGTAAGAGCCCACTCTGCAGCTGGAGGTGGCCGGCTGTGACCTACAGGTGGACGCTAGGCAGACAGATTCGGCTCTAAGAATAGGAATCGTAGCACTTATCACGTCCCAGCATTTGTTCCAGGCACTTTTCCTATGTTAATTCATTTAATCTTCACAACATCCCTATGAGAGAGGTTTGGGGTTTTTTAAAAATATTTATTTATTTATTTATTTATTTGGTTGCACCAGGTCTTAGTTGCAGCAGGCAGGCTCCTTAGTTGCAGCTCATGGGCTCCTTAGTTGCAGCACATGGGCTCCTTCATTGTGGCATGCGAACTCCCAGTTGCGGCATGCATGTGGGATCTAGTTCCCCAACCAGGGATCGAACCCGGTCCCCCTGCATTAGGAGCACAGAGTCCTATCCACTGCACCACCAGGGAAGTCCCAAGAGAGGTTGCTTTGATCCCCGTTTTATAGATGAGTTTGCCGAGCCCTTAGCTAATGTGAAGCAAAGCAGGGATTGGAATTCCAGCAGCCTGGCTCCTGAGGTCAAGCCCAAAGCCCCACACTCTGCCCGTTCGTGTTCCAGAACTTCTTAACTGACAGATCAGGCCAACGATGGGACTGTGGTGAGCCCTCCATTGCTATAGGTGTTCAAGGAGAAATTGAAGAACCCCCCTGTTGTGAGTGGAAGTTGGCACTAAATGTTCACTGAGCCTTGAAGGTGTACAGCAGTTGTCGGTGATTTCTAGTTCACAGACATACTGTGGTGGACAGCTGGCCCCTGGCGGGAGGAGAGGGTCCCGTTCACCCGAGTAGTTTTCATTCTGGCAGGCGGGGCAGGTTCTGTCCAGTCACGGGGCCGTGACTGGAGGGCGGCTCTCCCCTGGCCCTGTGATTCTAAACTTAGAATGTGTCAGAATCATCTGGGAAACTTGAAAATGTCAATTTCTGGGCTCTGAAAGCACTAAACATAATCATGATTTAGTAGATCTAAGATGAGGTGAGAAAATCAGTCCTGATTAAAAGGAAATTCTGAAGTAAATCCTTTGAACCTAAAAGCCTTTCTGTTTTTTCAGATGTTAGGTAGTAAATAGCTTCTGATGGGAGAAGATAAGGACAGAGTATTTTTCACCCAGTTTGACAAACAGAGAAGCTGTCTGCTGACTTGAACTAGCTCTGCAACAGACCTGCCACTGCTGGACCCTTACTCTCCCCACTTCCTGCTCCAGCAGGAAGCCCTGCTCCAGCAAGGGCCATGCCATTTGGACTCTGCCATTATCAGTGGCTACAGGATCATTTTATTTTTACCCAGGACCCTACCCCTCCCCTCCATCACCACCTTGAAAATCTTGTTAAAAGTTCAGCTTTTATTAAGAGGTTACTGAGAATGAGAATTTGTTTGTTACAGATACTCCCACAATCTATCGCCACAAACTGTACTGGGTAATAATGATTTTCTAAAAAGTGGATGTTTGGGACTTCCCTGGCAGTCCAGTGGTTAAGACTCTGTGCTTCCAATGCAGGGAACGTGGGTTTGATCCCTGGTCTGGAAACTAAGATCTCGCATGCCGCAAGGCGTGGCCAAAAAAAATAAAAGTGGTTGTTTGATGCTTGGTTTGTTAAGGTTTACTGATCTTCTGATAGGTTATAGTCACAGTCAAGCAGAGTCTAGGGTCGTAGACTTGGCCCCTGGCTGTCTGCCTGCTCCTGCTGCATCACCCCTCCTTGCTTTGGAACCTTCGCCCCAAGCCCAGGATAAAGTGCCTGAGCAGCTGCCTGCGTAGGGCCATCCTGTCAATCAAACGAGAGATCTGAAGTGCTCGGAAGCGTGTAGGGATCACCCCTCTGCTGATGTTTAGGCCCCCTGTGTGTGACATCTCACTTAGCATCCGAGTGGGTTAGAGGGATGGACAGAGATGGATGGAGCTGAGAGGCTGGCTGGGGTCTCACGCACCTGGTCCACATATAAAATGTGGCGTGTTGGGGAAAGTGTACAGGCAGAGAAGGTACCACGACCCCAGCTCTCATCTCCAGAGAGGGAGGTATCGAGGCCCTGTCAGTTCTCAGTGTGGCTGGTGTTCCCTAGAGAGGGCCGGGGGCGGGGCCTCTGCAGCTCGGTAGCTGGGATCTGCGTGTTCTTCCCTTGAGCTAAGGGACTTGCAGAGCCAGCCCTGTGTGGAGCTGCCAGAAGGTGGAGAAGACGTGGCCTCGAAGCCCACCTTGGCTCTCCTTACCGGCCTCCTATAAAATGGGCGTGTGTTTTGGGTGGCACTTTTGTTTTGCAGGTGCAGAGCCTGGTGTCGGTCGGTGCATCCCCCCCCCTTATAATTCTCAGGGGGATCAACGTACACTAACCAGACTCACAAAGGACAGAGAGATAAATCAGAATATGCCAGTTCCTTAACTTACGGTGAAAAATAGAGCTGACGATCAAACTGGAACTATGGTGGCCGATTACGTGTTTGACCACCTAACGTGAAATCTGCACGGGAGGCCCAGGGTTAACAGAGTCCGAGCACAGAGGTTTGCTGGGTAAGCTGGCACCGTGGAGCCAGGACGGCCTGAAGCACCCGTCTCCCTTAGGAAGAGCCCTGCGGTGCAGGACAGAGACTCTTGTCACCTGGGCAAGGCCAGGAAGCCCAGACAGACTCTGGAGCCCCCAGTGCCCTTCTCTAGGCGTGGTCCATGGTGACAGTGCCGCAGTGTTGGTGCCAGCCCCTCCGCCTGCCCTCCAGCCTCCCTGACAGGTCCAAAGGCCAGGACCTGGGGCTTCCAAACTCCCTGCCATTGCTAGGCCCCCTCCAGTGGCCGATCTTTCCTCCAGGGCTTGGTGTGACTTGTTTCCAGGCTCTGGGGACACTTACTTTTCTCTAGCGATTGGTCATAGTGGGAATTTAACACGTATTTGAGTGTCTAAGGGAAAAGAGAGTGAAGTAATTGTAACTCCTTGACCCTCTCCTGCCCCCTCCCCACTTTTCCTTGGCTGTGGTGGTGAGAGAGTGGGACTACTCATAGGGGGTGCCAACCTTTTTGATTCTGTGACCCTCTTTCTTAACGTTGAAAACTTAGTACATTAGAATTTAGCCTTTCCATGTATTTTAAAATAAATTCAGTATTTAAAGGACACACATGTGTTCATCACAACAGCATCTATAAACGTGTGCATGCAGCCTGCTGGCAGCGTTTGTGCCCATTCAGCCCCTGGGCCTGTTGGGACAAGTCTGAGCCTCCCGAACATTGACAAAAAGCTAACCAGTCGTCGATCTAAAGGAGAAATAGAGAATTTTATTCACGCCAACCTGAGGATTATAACCCGAGAGACAGTCTTTCAGAAAACTCTGAGGACTGTTCCACTTGTTAGAGGTCGAAGGCACAGTTATGTACATTCTAGAGACAAAGGATCGTTTGTCAAAATGACACACTGACATTTTACATAAAGTTCACCAAAGATACACAGTCCAGATCTACACGTACAGCAGGTCACCATGACCCCATACAGAATTAGGAAGAGAATGAAGAAGGAAAAAACGCATTGATCTTTATGGTTGAGCAGACATTCCTGCCTTTGTGGAAGTCTGCTTAACGTATGATGTAGATGCCCATTGCACGTTAGGGGGGCCCAGCACAGGCAGGGAGTACGTTGTGCTTCGGTTTCCTTGTTCTGCCTTAAAAACAAATTTTGTTCCATCACGGTCCGCAGAGCAGACAGGGACTCCCGAACCAAAGCGTCTCCCTGCTCCACCAGCTCCAGGGTTCCCGAGCCTGCCTGGGATTCAGACTCTGGGAGGGAGAGACGGAAGAAGAGGAGAGAGGAACAGAGGACAGAGCGAGGCAGGTGGGCTGTGGATGCCAGGAGGGAGGCGTGAGTGGAAGCAGCGGGGGACGAGGCTGCAAAGCTAGGGCCAGGCTGGGTCGTGAGGCCTCGCCGCCAGATGTGCCAGGTGGGACACCCTCTGGGCCCGCACAGTGCTCGTGTCCTGTTGGGACGTGTAGTGGGACCCTGTGTCGGGGTCCCTGAGACCACCCCAGGGTCAGGGATTTGCTAGGAGGACTCCCGGGACCCGTCGTATAGTTGTATTCACGGCTGTGATTCATTACAGCCAGAGGACGCAGTCACGATCAGCCGAGGGGAAAGGCACGGGGCAGAGTCCCGACGGAGCAGGAGACGCGTCCTCTCCTGGCGGCGTCACACAGGTCGTACTTAATTCCTCCAGCCGTGAGTTGTGACAACCGGTGTGAAATGTCCTCTCCCGGGGAAGCTCACTAGAGACTGGATGCAGACCATGTAGACACCCTCCTCCTGGCATGTACTGAAATCCCAGAGCCCCAGAAGGAAGGCAGTGTTCAGCATCAACCACACTGTTTGTACAAACAGTCTGGGCCCAGCAAACCGTCCTCATCAGTCAGGAGACCGTGGGAACCTCCCAGAATCCAAGTTCCCCAACACCAGCCTCAGGCCAGCCTCGCAGGCAAGCCTTTCTCGGGGCAGCAGCGTCAGGCCTGCTCTTCCATACGGACCTGAACTTTGGCTACGAGCTCTCTGTCCAGAAGGCCAGGAAGAGATGAGAGTGGCTCTTTGAGAGATGTTTCGGAGGGCGTCTGAGCGTGTTCCCGAGAGGAGGTGCCCATACCCAGCCAGGGGGCAGAGGTTAGTTCAGGAGAGCCCGCTGGCCTGCTGAGCGGCTGTCCGGTGGTCAGAATGCACAGGGGGCCGAGGAGGAGGAGACTGCGGTGTCTGACCACTTGTGGGCCTTCGGACTCTGGACCGAAGGCAGGTAGCCCGTGGAGAGGCTGCCTCCAGCCGGGTGTGTCCTCGTGGTGCCCGTGGTCAGCGGGAGACAGAGCGGGGAGCAGATGCCATTGGTGACAAGGCCGTGGTTGGTGGCGGCGATGGTTTTTACATTTATTTATTTATTTATTTATGGCCGTGTTGGGTCTTCACTGCTGCGCGCAGGCTTTCTCTAGTTGCGGCAAGCGGGGGCTACTCTTTGCTGCAGTGCGCGGGCTTCTCATTGCGGTGGCTTCTCTTGTTGTGGAGCACGGGCTCTAGGCGCGCGAGCTTCAGTAGTTGTGGTGTGTGGGCTTCAGTAGTTGTGGCTCGCGGGCTCTAGAGCGCAAGCTCAGTAGTTGTGGCACACGGGCTTAGTTGCGCCACACCTGGACCAGGGCTCGAACCCGTGTCCCCTGCGTTGGCAGGTGGATTCTTAACCACTGCGCCACCAGGGAAGTCCCACAGCGATGGTTTTTAAAATCACTCACTTGAGTTGATGAAACAAGGCAGTAGATTATCTTTGCTTTATTAGGAGTGTCTTCATTTTATTTAATAATTTTTTTCTTACAGATAAATAGTTTAGCATTTGTTCCTAAGCCAGAAGGACCCTTCCCGTAATTTATATTCTGCTTAATATAAATATAAACTTTGTGCTTAATTTGCATGAAGTTAATTTTTGCTGTAATTTAAAATACATGCCTTCGAGATGCTGGTCATCTTCTAGGGTCTGACGGCCATTTTAAAGCCCACTTAATGACTATTTTTGAAGAAATTAGGACACAATGTCTCTTTAATCTTACGAAGCCGCTCCAAAGGCTCTGGAGGAGGCTCCTGCCTCACCTCTGCCGGCTTCTGGTGGCCTCGGGCATTCCCTGGCTTGTGGCTGCATCACTCCAGCCTCCATCTCCATTGTCACATGGACTTTTCCTGCCTGTGGGTCCGTCTCTGTTCCTCTTCTTTTAAGGACACCAGTCATATTGGATTAAGGACCTGCCTTATTCCATTATGACCTCACCTTAACTAATTACATCTGCAGCAACCCTATTTTCAAATAAGGCCACGTTCTCAGGTACTGGGGTGAAGTCTTTGGCGTAACTTTTGGGGGACACAGTTGACCCCTGTCACTGTCTCTTGAGCAGACTCCCGTTGCCCCTTTGCCCGTTCTCGTGTGTCAGGCGCCCGCCCCACGCTCTCTGTCACTACTGCCCCCCCTCTGGTGTCCACCTGGAGACACAGGCAAGCTGAGGATGACTAGGCGGGCCTTGCCGGGAGGGAACCAGCCAACTCCCCTGAGATTGTGCCCACAGGTGTCCATGGCCTTCCAGGACCTGGCCGTGCGGTTCTCCGAGGACGAGTGGCGGCTGCTGGGGGAGGGGCAGAGGGCGCTCTACCTGGACGTGATGCGGGAGAACTACGAGACGCTGGCCTCCCTGGGTGAGGGGCAGGCAGGAGCTGGCTGGCGGGTGGACGGGAGGCCGGGTCCCGAGTCGCTCTGGACCCTGGGACCCACCGGGCCTTGGGCTTTGCTTACACATGAGGTGGCGTCGGGAGCCTTGCGCTGAGCTGGGGGCCTCGCGGGTCTTCTATGCTGTCGTTTCTGTGGACTGTACTAGGGTGCTGGGTGTGATTCGGTGGGGGCCCTAACAGACTGGCAAAACAGCACTGGTCCCCGAGGTTCTGACCGTCCCTGGGGTTTGGGTGCTCATACGGACACACACGTGCACAGGTGCGTGGATTGCAGGTGCCCGGGCTGCTGGCGCGATCGCGTGTTGGGGGGCGGAGGCCGGCTTCCACTCCCGGGACTGTCCCTCTTTTCCTTCCCAGGGACAGTGGAGCTGCTGCCCCTCTCTGCCTTCCTGTGTCCCTCGGAGCCTGGAGGAGCCGTGGGGGGCGGGGGCTGTGCTGCTGATGGGCAGGACCCTCCGCGGGGAGGAGGGCCCCTGGGTGAGTAATCTTGGCGGACGAGGACAGGCCCTTTTGGGGTCCTGGTCCTCCTGGGTAGGCTAGGCCCAGGTGGACTCACTCGTGTCCTTCCCACGTGTCCTCAGCCTCTGGCTCCGTTCCTTCCGGGACGCTGTGACCGCAACCCTCCCCGCCTCGCCACACCGACCCCTCCATGACCTTTCACCCCTCACCCCTCTGGGCCGGGAGCCTGGTACACTGTTGCCCATCACATGAAGTGCTCAGAAGAAAGCTGGGGTCACCTTGGAGAGCTTTCCCCGCTTAGGCCCCCTTCCCGCCACCACCCGTGCAGAGCCAGCCTGCAGCCCCTGAAGGTCCAGAGGCTTTGGGCGGTGGATGTGGTCCAGGGGGTGCCAGGAAAGGCAGGGGCCCGGATAGTGGCAGGGCACGGGGAGGCAGCCCTCCTTGGCGGTCCCCTCGGAGGAGTAACAGGGAACGAGCGACAGGAGCTCAGTTACCCGTGGTCCCCAGCGTCCTGCTCCTGGCTGTGCCCTGAGCCCAGGTCCTCTTTGTCTGCGGACATGGGTCTCTCCTTTGCTGCCCCTCACGTGGTGGGAGGATTACATGAGACGCAGCATGACGCCGCAAACAGCAGCATGAGTGCCGAGCTAATGCGGGGGGTTCCCTGTGGCCTCTTGGCAGGAGGAGCCCCCCAGCACAGCCTGCACCTCAGCGCCCTGGTGCAGCTGGTGAAGGAGATCCCAGAGTTCCTGTTCGGGGAAGTCAGCCCTGAGAGCAGGGGAGCCAGCCTGGACGGGGAGGGGGCGAGCCCTGAGGGTGAGTCGACAGCGGGCAGGCCCTCTGCATCCCACAGGCAAGTTCAAGCTGTGGGCAGCGCTGTGCGCCTGCCCGGCCCCTGCCAGGCCCTGGGTGGAGTCGCCCCACTGCATGAACCCGGACGGCGTGCCTGTCCTCTGAGAGAGCGTGGATCGTGGTGAGACAGCAGCTTCTGACTCTTCTCTACTGGCTCTGCCTGGCTTCATCCACGCCCTTGGGGCCCCCGTCGTGCCGTGCCCTGCGTGGTGGGCGAGGCCAGCCCTGTTCTGTAGATGAGCGGCCAGGCCCCCCGAGCCTGCACTCTTCCCACCTCACCAGACTCTCCCTCCTTCCCCAAGCTCTGCTCGCCGGCACTCTCACCTCCTCAGGCGTCTGTCCCCAGCAGCCCCAGCCCATAGAGTTCCTTTGAGTCCGCTCAGCTGATGATGGGGTGAGAAGGATCTTATCAGAACAAGACCTAGACTATGAATCTACGGTCAGAGCCCAGAGATGACAGGGCGGAGGTTACTGACGTCCTGGTCGTTGTTAGTGGAACACGGCAGGGAAGGGCCAGGATGGGACAATGGTGGGGGCATTTTGCCTCCTGCAGGGCTTAATTCCAGTGTCCCGCCCCCAGCAGCAGCTGTGATGGGGGATACTTGCCCTCTCCGAGGCTTGCTCAGCTGCCTTCCGGACACACCAGTCGGCCGGCCTGGCCTGGCCGCCATGCCCAGCGGCAGCTCATCCCGCAGCCCGCCCAGAGCCAGGTGGCAGGGGAGCCCCCTCCCCATCAGTGAGTATGACCCAGCACGGGGGCCCCAGGGAGCAGGCCTAGTGCTGGGCCTCCGCCCGTGGGCCAGCGCAGATGCGGGGTGCTCGGCCCCACTCGCGGGGTGCTGTGTGCAGCGTGCCTGTGGCCCCGGACCTGACTCTCAGAGCTTCTTGCCGGGGCAGCGTTAATAGTCGGGGAGGGCAAGGTGGCCACTGCAATTTCTCTGGGTCTCATTTTATTTTAAAATTTTTGCAAATTATACATTTGTCTGAATATCTGTTTTTATCTGAAACGTTTCAAATTAATATGGCATAAAATTGGCACTCCTGAAAAACATACCCCATTTAGCCTGTAGTTTCAGGGGTCACCTGGCACCTTTGCCACGTGCCCAGCTTTGAGAAACATGTACAAGGCTTGGGCCTGCGTGTTGAGGCTATGGGCATATGACCTGCTGAGCCAGAGTCAGAGGCTGGGGGTGGGGGAGGGTCCCGGAGTGGACAGTCTTGTGCTTACCTTTACACCAGAAGGAAACAGGGAGAGACCCTGCCTTCCCCAGGATGGACTCCTGGAACAAGCCTGCGGGAGCTGGCTCTGCCGCAAATCCAGGTTCCCAGGACTTGGCTGCCCCTCAGGGATTTAGGGCCTGGAGAGGCCTGTCCTCTCGGGGGACCAGATCCTGCGTGACTTCTCAGGGTCGGGAGCTGGGGCTAGAGAGGCCCTCCTGTCTCTCCTGCAACAGAAACTGCTGACATGCCAAGGCCTGTGGAGGAGGAAAGCCCAGGGGCCCCCAGCCAGGAGCCTAGCCCTCCGACCTGTAGCCCCGGCAGGCGGAAGAGCCACAGGAATCAGGAGAGAGGGGCCACGGGGGCAGGTGAGGGGCTGCCTGTCCCGAGGGCGGGGCCTGCGCCGGAGCTGAGGGGGTGGGAAAAGGGAGGCGTCGTGTGGCTCCCACCTCAGCCTCCTGACCGCCCGGCGTGGCGCTCAGACGTCGCCCGCATTCTCACGGGTGGGAAATCTGACCCTCAAGGTCCCGCAGCTGCCGCACTCAGGGCTGCCCTGAGCGTGCGGGCCTTGCAGGAGCTGCAGGAACCTCTCCTGGGAACAGCCCCCTGCAAGGCCTCATCAACTGCCTGAAGGAAATCCTCGAGCCCGGGCCCCAGCACCCCGAGCGGCCCCTGCGCTTACTGCCACCAGCCCGCAGCCTGGGTGCGTCCCAGCTGACCGGAGCAGAGCTGCGGCCCGGGAGCCCGCCCTGGGCAGGTGAGTCCCTGCGGACCCGTCTCCTCGCGCCAAGGTTTCTGAGCCCGCGGAATTGCCCTTGGATGGATCCTTGTCTATAAATACAACATCCTCCCTGAGGATCGTCGCCAGCTTGGCCGTTCCAGTATCGTCAGTGTCACATTTCTGGAGCCAGATGGCTGTCTTAGGGGAGCAGCATTGGTCAGCTGGTGTAAGAAAGCTCAGAAATAGACTTTGCCCTGGGTTCTTTGGGTTCTTTACTCGTCCTGATATGGGACACCTGAGGAGGAGATGATGCGTGATGTCACTTCATGTTGACACGAAGTGGGATGCTTGCGGTGGGCTTGGGGGAGCAGGGTGACGCGGTGGGGGCAAGAGCCCCAGCCCTGGACCCTGACGCCTGTTAGCTGGGCAGACTGTGAGACGCTCCTCCAGGCTTTGAGCCTTGGTTTCCAGTCTGTAAAAGGGGATAATTGTTCCCACCTTAGAGGGCTGTTGTGAGGCACAGGTACACTGTGTGTGTGTTTGTGTGTGTGTGTGTGTGTGTGTGTGTGTGTGTGTGTGTGTGTAAAAAGCTTGGGCCTCCTCAAATTAAGTTCTGTTCAGGGCCCAGAGAACCATCTGCAAGCAGCAACCCAGTCCACCCACTTCCTTCGTTTGTACCCAGAGTAGCACCGTATGCTCTGCCCATAGGGTGCATTTTCACATCCTCCTTTCATCCATCCAGTTCTGGGAGGTGTGTAGACAGGCATTTTTAAACCAAGCACTAAGAAGACAGTGGCCTGTGCGAGGCTGAGTGAGTTGTAAGAGGACCTGCATCTCCAGATTTCTGGCCTTGGACCTTTTAACTGAATTCCCCTTTTGGGTGTTTGTCACCGAGCCTGAAGGCGCCGATTCAGGGGGAACGTGTGTTCCTTTTTTCTGTAGTGAAGACAGAGACAGCCTCAGGGCCTTGTCCCCTCCAGAGTCTGCTGAACTGTCTGAAGGAGATCCCAGAGGCCCGGGACAAGCAACCCAGCCCCTCAGGAGCAAGGGACCCATGGCTGCAGGAGGACCCAGGGGCCTGGAAAAGGAATTCTGGAGGTAAAGGCCACTGGCTGGGCAGGGAGGCCCCTGGACGCCAACCACTGCCTTTCTCCGCTCCAAGCAGGGCAGTAGGTGACCCTCCACAGCCAGACACTCGGGCGTCCACATCAGTGTGTCGGCTGGAGTAGCCAGACGTCAGGGATCGTGCTGTAAAAGGGCGTAGGCGTGTAGGAGGTGCAGCAGTGCAGTGACATTCCAGATTGGCTCTTACAGTAGGAGCTGAGGGTTCCAGAGGAAGCAGGGGATGGTTGGGAGGGAGAGAGACGGAAAATAGGAGACATAGCTCCAGGCAGTAGACGTGCCGGGTATCATTTTGACGAGGGGGTTCTTGTCACATTCGCACGGGCTCACCACTGGTCATCAGCGTCCCGGAACTTTGAGAAAGTCGATCTGAGACGGGCGCGCTGCCCTTGAAGGCAGGACCCTGGCTCGGTGCTGCCTGGGGTGGGCTGCTTGGCATCATCCCTCGGCAGAAATCCCTGGAGGCGAGGGTGGGACTGGGTCCATCTGCTGATGACTGAGCAGCGACGACCTTGGAGCCGAGGCGGCTGTGGAGGCCGGGGGCCTTGGATGCCCCATCCTAACCCTATGAGAAGGCCTCATGTGGGGCTTCCCACAGGGCCCCGCCCCTTCCAGACCCCTCCACCCGGGCCTGGTCCTGGAGCTGGCAGCGTGCTCTCTGCAGTGAAGGTGGAGGACGGCTGGGCCCAGGGGCCCCCAGAGCCCACAGCCTGTGAGCTCAGCAAGCGGACCCACGGCCCTTCCGCCGCGGGCAGCCCTGGGGACAGTGGAGGCACCGCCCGTGTCCAAGTGCCCAGCTGGGGCTCTGCCGCTCGAGGTGAGGCCTGGGCTTGTCTGCTCGAGTCTTCCCGGGTGGGGTTCTCAGCGCCCCAACAGAGTTCTGCCAGCCCACAGGGGACGGGGCAGCTGCCTGTCTCCTGGGTGGAGAGGCATTCACCTGGCCGTCCTTCCCAGGCAGTTAATCCCTTCCCTTAATTCCCGTCCTCCTTAACCCAGGCCCTTGCCCAGGAAGCCTTCCACTGTAAGGACCGTGGTCTTGCAGAGAATTCCCAACAGTTGGGAAGCTGGCCCCTACGTGTGGCTCTCCCAACGCTGCCCCTGGGCCTGAGTACAGCTGGCGTTGCTTCCCCAGATTGGGGAGCAGAAAACAGATCAGAGCCCGCACAGAAGGGTGTCCTGCCCGGCAGGCTCCCACGCCTGGTACAGGACTCGCCACCCCTGCGGAAGGCAGGCCAGGCAGCCAGCCGGGGCTGGGCCGGGGGGATGGGCCAGAGATGGTGATGGGGCATCTCCCCTATCCCAGCCGGCAGCGCCTCGAGCTCACCCCTGGAAGCCCTGGAGGCCTGTCTGAGGGGCATCCCCCTGAGTGGGTCGTTACCTTCCCAGCCGCCGGCCAGCTCTTGGTCCCAGAGCCCCCAGCCAGGAGACCCTGGGTCTCAGAGGCCCGAGCTGCAGCGCCTCGGATCACACAGCAGAGGTAGACTACGTCATGGGCTCGGGGTGGCGTTTGCCCCTGTGCACAGAAAGGGGGATGCCAAGGACACCGTCAGGTCCACCCTCCTCATCCCAGGCCTCAGGGGTGCAGCCCTTCTCCCCCAGCCCCCTCTCACACCTACCCCCAAACAGCCTCTGCATTTGGTGGAAGCCAGTTAAACTCTTCTGCCCACTGTCTCCACTGAGAGGTTCACCTACCCTCTAGGCCCACGAGACCCGTGGTTGGGTTTATGTGGGTTGACGTGCTACAGGATTTTAATCAGCGCCACGAGTGCCCTCACCTAAGGGGAGATCCCAGTGGGAAAGGCGTTGGGGCCGGTCTGGGCGCCCGTCCACAGCCCAGGGCCCAGGGGACCTCTTCTCCTGTGGTTTTCCCATGATGCCAGCTGTGCTATTTCCCGCAGAGGTGGTCTTGGGGCCTCTTCTGGCTCTGGGCCTGCGGGGCTGCATGAGAGACCCCTGCCCTCCCTGCAGGATCCCAAGGTACCTCCACCAGCTTCTCTTCGTCCAGCAGCATTGACGGGGACCTGGATTTCCAGAGCCCTGAGGGCAGCCAGGGGCATCGGCCTGGAAAAGGTGAGCTGGCCGGCCTGAGGCTGGGAGTGGATTCTGGGGAAGGACGGGAGGCGTGCCCTGCCCACCGCCATGTGTCCGGCCCAAGCAAGTCAGGCCATCGTGCCCGGTGCTGGCAGCAGAGCGGGGATGCCACGGCGGGAGCAGATGCAGGACCTGTTTTGGGGGGCGGGGGTCTCTCTTAGTGACTTGGCTCAGAAGGGGCAGGACGACAACTAAGATGTCTTAAAAAGTAAAAAGATCTCCTTTAACATCAAATTCTTCCTTATCCCAGCCACGAAGAAGTCAGTGTCTGTCATATTCACTGACTTTCCAACTTAAGGAAAAATGTCATGAGGTTTGTGTGAAACCACCTTAGAGGGTGTGTTTGGTGGCTGTGCGTCGGGGTGCCTCCTCGCGGAGGCCGCCATGTGAGCTGTCCCCTCTTTGGGACCTTGCAGGACTGGACCTTTTTCTCCACCTGTGCTCTCTGCCTGCCTTGTCCATGGACACCCGGTCCCCGGGGCTCTCCTCTGTGTTTTGGCCTCACCCACTGTCAGTGGAAAGGCCTGGAGCTGCACCCAGGGCTCTGCGCCAGGCCAGCTGGGGCCATCGGGCCGGCCTGGGTCCTCCAGTGTCCCTGGGCCTGGGTCCCTGCACCTGCCGCGGGTTAGTCCCTTGGGTGGGTGGGGGGGCTTTACCTCCCAACATGCAGCCGAATTTTCTTTTTAATTTTTAGTTCTTAGTAGGTAATAGATCGTTCAGTCTTGCTTAAAAGCTGCGGAAGGTTGCAGAGGAAGGGTGGCGTCTGCCTCCCTCTGCTGCCCTGTGTTGCTGAGCCACCGCTGCCGTGACTTCCAGGGACGCTGCGTGTGGCCCCGCATCCTGCGCGCAGCTTCTCCACCGTGCTTTCTGTCTTCATGCTTCCCTTTGGCGTCTTCCCACCTTTGGTCTTAGCATCCTCAGCGCTGTGCTGCCCCCTCCTCTCTTCCCCGCAGCTGCGCGGTGGGCTGCGGTCGGTACCAGGACATTCCTTCTCGAGCATCCTCTGTCAACAGACCTGGTTTTCTAAGTCACCCAGACGGCGGGCGATCTCACGCCGCCTTGTAGAAGCTTCCAGCCCAGCTCCCCAGCTCCCCGCGTTGCCCCAGAACTCAGCAGCGTCCGTGGGGAAAGCTGTGTGTGGGGTTCCTCTCGTGACTTTGCAATTCCAGCTTCACAGGGGCCTGAAGCTCTGGAAGTTTCTCTTTTCTCCTGCTCTGCCTGGCCCAGCATCGGCAAACGCCTTCAGGGAAGAGCATGGCTGAGGTGACAGCTGACCCAGGAAGGGCCTTTTCTAGAATTTCCGTCCAGGGACTTCCCTGGTGGTCCGGTGGTTAGGACTCTGCGCTTCCATTGCCGGGGGCGCGGGTTCAGTCAATGGTCGGGGAAACTAAGATCCCACGTGCTGCGTGGCACAGCCAAAAAAAAAGAAAAACAGTTTCAGTCCATCTAGTTCCTATCGTATCCACAGCTCTGTCACTAGAAATACGATTTTGGCAATTTGGTTTTTTCCCAAGTTGAAAGGCATTAGCGTTGCCTTTTTTTTTTTTTTTTTTTTTTTTGCGGTACGCGGGCCTCTCACTGTTGTGGCCTCTCCTGTTGCGGAGCACAGGCTCCGGACGCGCAGGCTCAGCAGCCATGGCTCACGGGCCCAGCCGCTCCGTGGCCTGTGGGATCTTCCCGGACCGGGGCATGAACCCGTGTCCCCTGCATCGGCAGGTGGACTCTCAACCACTGCGCCGCCAGGGAAGCCCACGTTGCCCTTCTTGACCTGCTCCATCCTTGGCCTTTCCCTCTTTGAGTAGCGAAGGCAGCCTGACGATGTTCCAGCCTCAGGGCCCATCTCCCCCACCACAGCCCGCTGACCAGTTTCTGTGTAGGCGGCCGAGCTGGGGAGGCCTCTCCCAGGGCGGCCGGGAGGCAGGAGTGATGGGTTTGGGGCCAGGTCCGCCCCCACCCCCGGGTGCCCTGAGCCGGCGTGACCGGCCTCGGGCCCTGCGCCTCCTCCAGTAGCTCCGGCTGCACCGGACACAGGGCACAGGCGAGGCTCCTGCGGTTCACAGGACCGAGCTCTGACCAGCCAAGACCGCGAGCGTTGGGTTTTCACAGGAAGCCGCGAGGGAAGCTCCCCGCTCCAGGGCCTGGAGAACTGCCTCAGAGAGATGCCTGCACCTGGGCCGCAGCCCACCTGGCCCTGCTCCTCGGCAGGGCACAGGGGGCCGTGGAGGGTGGAGCCCAAGAACTGGACGGCGGGCGTGGAAGGTAAAGCGCTGCCCGGCGTCTGAAGGATCTTGAGGCTTCTGGAAGGTTCCCCGGCAGCCTTCCAGAGCAGCTGGAGGCCAGCACCAGGGACCGCCCTGGGCGCTGCCTCCCCAGAAGCTGGTGGGCCCCCATCCCAGGCTGAGATGAGATGATGTCCTGGAAACGGCCTGGGCAGAGGCTTGGCGGCGGTGAGGCGGGACGGGACACCCAGCCCCACGGCTGCTGCTCCAAATCCGGGCCTGGGCCGGGGCCTGGGCCGCAGAGTGTCTGTGTCCTGGCTGTCGGCCCCACGTGCCTTGGCGTCCAGCACGGCCGCTGAGCTGTGGGGCTGCTGGGAGTCTGGGTAGCTGGGTCGGGGCATGAGGAGATCCTGGGGGATTCGGGAGGCTCCGGGAACGTCTGCGGGGCTGTTGTATGACGCGCTCCAGGAGCTTGTGAGCCCGAGAGTCCAACGTGACAGAAGTTGTTCTCTGTCCAGTGACTTCCTGGCCTCGGTGCCAGCACGGGGCCCCCGGGCTGACAGGCCTCTTGGCTTCTCATTGAAACAGGACTGAGGGGCGAGGCCTGTGAGCCAGCCCACCTGGGACAGCGAGGGGGTGACGTGCCCACCAGGAGCCTCCGCCTGGCCAGCCCACAGGCACTTGCCCCTGGCACCATCCCTGCCTGCCACCAGCAAGGTCCCAAGGACCCCGGGGCCGCCAGGCCAGGACCGTGGAGGTGGCTCCCAGATGGTGAGCTGCCTCTGCCCCGGAACTTGCTGGCGTGTCTTCCCTCCCGGTAACGGTGTTTGATGAGGGAACAGATGTCCCCTTCCCTCTGTACTCCTCTGTTCCTTCCTTATCTCACCCATTCGGGACTGCCAGCTGGAGTGTGTGTACATTTCCCAAAGACTGCTGGCTGGAGCACCCCGAGGTGTGCTGAAAAGAAGTGGGGAGAGCACTGCTTTTATCCAGAAGTTGCGTTTCTCTGGGGGAAAGACTGGTGGTTTCCTCTGTTGTACTAGTTGCCTGGGGGTGGAGGCGTGTGTCCTGCTGCTGCAGCGTAGCTGAACTCACAGCAGAATTCCTTCCTAGACTTGCTGAGGTGGGCTGGTAGGGTCTGACTCACTTGAATAAGTACAGTATTTCTAATACTCCCACCAGGCAAGAAAGAGCTGGTTTGGAGGGCCTCCTGTGGGCATAACTGAATCTCTTCTCAGGCTGCAGGTCCTGAGTGAGTGCAAGTAGGGGGTGCTGCCTAGCTTATAAGACCCAAATCCTGGCTGGAACCAGACTGCTAATGGCTTCCAGGGTCTTGAGACTTCTGGAAGGGTCCCCGGCGGCCTTTCCAGAGTGACTGGGGACCGGGCCGGGCTCTGGCTTTGCATCTGTCCACTCCCCATGGCCAGAGAGGACGCTGTTCAGGGTCCACCAGAGCTTGTATGGGGCTGAGCTGAAAAGGGACCAGCTCCACGAGCCCGCCCGTTTAGGCAGAGGGCCCTCCTGCCGGGCATTGGGCTGATGGACAGAGGGCTTCTTTATTGCCATTTGCCCAGGGCCAGCCACCAAGCCCTCCCCACTCCACTGCCTGGAGAACTCTCTGAAGGGGATTTTGCCCGGGGGGCCCCTGCGCTTCGCCTGCCTGGCTGACCCTGTCCCGGGCCCCAGCCCCAGCCCCAGCTCCAGCTCCAGCAGCTCAGAAGGAGAAGACCCAAGGCTGGAGCCTGAGCTCTGGCAGCCCCTCCTGCAGGGTGAGCTTGTTGGGGAGAGGAGAGCCGGCAGCCCCGCCCCAGGGTGCAGGCACCGCCCTGACTCCGGCTTTGTCTGTGACAGAGAGGGACCGCCTTCCCAGCTGCAAGGGCCTTGGCCCTCCTTCCCCACGCCCTGGCGGCCCTCGCGCTGGCAGCAGCCCTGGTGAAGGCCGGAGAAGAGGCGAGACCGGGGACCACCGTGGTCTCAGTGCAGGTGAGCCTGGGGTCTCCTGAGAAGGGGGCGTGTCCTCCAGAAGGGCCAAGGGTCCAGAGACTGGGTTCTCTGAGTCCCACCCATCACTTTGCCTGACTCTTGGCCAGAAAGTTCTCTACTTTTGTCACGCTTGAGTTCCCCATAGGATGAGCTGTGTCCAAGAGAGAAGGCGGGGACATTGAGGCACATGGGGCCCCAGGAGTGTTAAATGAGTGTGTTTAATTGGAAAGTCCGACAGTAAACTTGATATATATATATATATATATTTTTAATATGTGTATATACTATATGCACATTACACACACTTAATAACATATGTACGTATATATACTGTTGTGTCGGTCCCAGTATATCGATAGTGAAGCTCTCAGCTAGGAACACCTGGGGCCCTCACCCCAGCTCATGTTACTCGTAGCGGGCCAGCCCCACACACTGGAGCCCCACTGGAGCCAGCGTTGTGTGCTGTAGGACGCACTTCGGCAGAAACCGTCAGGGAACTTGGAGGCACAGGATGTATTACTTGCAGGTCGTGGAGGTTACGTGGCACGCCCACCGGCAAGGTGCGGGGGAGAGAGCGTGCGCAGCCCTGACTGTGTTTTTATTAGGGTGGAGGGTAGGGTGTCTAGGGTTTGGCAGGTTCACTCTTTATTGGCTTATTTAAAGCATAAGCGTGGAATTGGGGCCCAAGAAGGGAGAAGTAGGGTCACTCAAGTGGTCACTGATCTAGGTCACCCAGATCTGGGGGCTGCCTGCTTCCTTACCTGGTTGTGTTGCCAGTAGCTTTGGCGGTAAACAGAAACAGTGTCACAAGTGAGATCCCTCCACCTGGGGAAATGAAGCAGTCGTCCCGTCAGGAAAGCTGGAAACGGCTGCCTGCTACGCCAGGCCTCCGCAGTTCTCAGTCGGAGCCTGACCCAGTGTTTGCTCCCAGCAGGAAAAGCAGAAGAGAAGGTGGGAGGCCGGTCCCATCCGCCCTGGAGAGAAGTGTGCTTGGAGAGCCCGGGCCTGCCTGGTCCCCTGGGCAGCGCCGGAGGAGGTAGGGATGGGTGGGGTGCAGGGTCGGGGAAGGGGGCTCCCCCACCCCCGCACTCAGGCCGGTGGCTCCGCCCACCGCTTGGCCTCTGTGCAAGCCCCGGCTGTACCCACATTCCTCACCGGCTGTGGGCCTGTCGGGAAACAGCAGAGGGGGCCAGGCGTGGACCCACAGGGCCTCCATCAGGTCTCCAGAGGGGCCTCACTGGGGGTGGGAACTGCAGGCATGGCGCTCTCCAGCCCCCACCTACTGGGAGAGCCAGAGGCATCATGCCGGAGCCGCAGAGGACTCCGGAAATAATCTGGGCCACCCTCGTCCTGTGTGCCCTGGTGCCCAGAGATGGGCATCCTAACGAGCCGAGTGTATCCCTCTTGCGTCTCGTTTAACCCGTATTTGAAAGTTGAAAGTTTGGTGGTTTTGGGTTTGTTTTTAGGTCGTGTCCAAGTATCCCCGGTCAGAGTGGCTCTGGGAAGACGATGTGTATCCACACCCCAAGGGCTCTGTGCTCTTCCTGCGGGGGCAGCTGTGGACCCTGCCTCTCAGCTGGAGAAAAGGTCGGGGTCTGGGCCCTGCCAGCCTCCTGGGTCAGCCTGTGGGCCCCTGTCCTGGAATCCGACGGCTGGTGAAGAGTCCAGGGGCCTGGGGCCCGGAGACAGAAGCCCAGGTGTTACAGGTGAGCTGGTGGCTTCCCCGCCCCCTCAAGTATCGGGAGCCCTGCAAGCACGGGGCTGGCGGGGCCTCAGCGTCTGCACGGCCACCCACCCTCTTTCCCCGCTGCTTAGCTCACTGTGGCGGGGTGGGCCAGCCAGACCCCTGGGCTCACAGCCTGGGAAAGGCGTTTTCATAACAGCCTTCCAGGCTCGTCTGGGTCACAGGCAGGAAGAGTCTCAAGTTGAACTCACTTCGGCTTGCTTATTTCATCTCAGGGTTTTCCTCCAGGACTAGTGGGCTGTTTCATAAGAGTGTGCAGACCCTTTTTAGAGGCAAAACAGACATTGAGACTTTCCCCAGAATAGGTGCGTCCAGGATCAAAGCTCGGGGTCTGAGGCGGCTTTAGAGGACAGAGCGGGGAACAGGCGCAGTAGTGAGCGGCCCGGCGGGGGCGTCCCCAGAGATGTGGCTCTGCGTCACCCGGCCCCGAGGAAGCTCTTCCCTACACCACGTCAGAGACCCGCCTCGGGAGGGCAGGGCTCGGCCCCTGGTCCGCTCTGGGCCGTGCACCCAGATCCTCACACTTGAAGCCTGCGGTGGGGGGGCTCCGTCGTGTCGTGGGCTTGGCGCCCCTGCAGGTGCAGCTGCTCTATCGGGAGCGCTGAGCTGGCCTGAGGCCAGCAGCCGCGCTGCTGCGCGACGGGTAGAAGGGCGCGTAGGACAGCAGCACTATCGAGGGCCCTTAGCCGAGGTCCTTCCTGAAGCACGTGGCCGGGCATCGTTTGGGTCCTTGGGCTCCAGTCTCCGCTTTTTCTGTTTGAAGCTCTGGGGTCCTGAGAAGCGCAGGCCAGAGCCGGGCTGGGGACTCAGACGTGGCCGGAGAGCAGGTCTGTCCTGCAGCTCCGGGTGGTAACGGGGCTTCTTTATGGGTGGAGTGCATCGGGTGGAGACCAGTTCCAAGGGAACTTAGGGTGAAGGAGGAGGTGATTTTTTTTTTTTTAAAGTAACTGAAGACTTAAAGTCCTATGTCTGTAACTTCTGAAGAGGGAGGGCAAAGGTCAGGAGGGAGTGGGGACGCTTGTGGTTTACTGGTGACCAGTAGCACTGGGTGCTGATACAGCTCCCTCGTCACCCCACTAGCAACACCTGGGACCCAGGCTGGACTGGCCCTCCTGGGCCCTCTCCAGATGCTGCCCACGGTCTTGGCCTCATACCATCTGCGGCTTCTCCAGGCCCTGCCCACTGACTCCCAAGGGCAGAGTTACTCGGGACATCAGTAGGGCCCAAAGGTGGCATAGAGAACCCACCTTTTCCTAGAAGATGGGAAGGCCACTGTCCTAAGCAAGCTTGGTTACCATGGAGACCCGGTCTGTGATTTAGCCTGCCTGTGACTCTGGGGAACAGCCATCCATAATTCCCCATTCTGAGTCACTAGGATCCTACCCGTCTGAAGCCCGGCCTTAGCTGAAGGGACGGACCCTGGGGGGAGAGAAGGTCCTGAGCCTTCAAGGACCCTCACCCGCGTACCGCTCTGGTTTCAGCCGGGACCCACCCGAGGCCCCTTCCCGGAGATCCGCCTGGGCCTACCCCCGGAGCCGCCATCCCTGGGGCTTTGCCGCACGCCTCCCCACGGCCACCGTGCCCCTGCGCGAGTTCCTTGCAGCACGAGCTCCGCGGCCTCGGTGCCGCCCTCTCGGAGAAGCTGGATCGGCTGGCCGGGACCCTGGCCGGCCTGGCTCAGGAAGTGGCCGCCGTGAGAACCCAGGTGGATCGGCTGGGGCAGCGCCCGTGGGGCCCGGGGACGAAGGGCCTCCTCTGGGGCCCTCGCTGGACCGGTGGCTCTGCTCACAGACACCCGCCCTACTGGAGGCACAAGGGCCCCCGCAGGCTGAGACCGAAGATCTTGCGGGGCCAGGCGGAAGGCTGCAGGGCCGGCGACTCCTCAGGCCTGGCCAGCGGGAGGCCCCGCCTGGTGCCTCAGCTGCCCCCGGACGTGCCCCTGGCAGAGGCTTCTGGGCCCAGCTCCGGCCCTCTCTCCTCGGCATGCGGCAGCCCCGCTGTGCTGACCGCTTGTCACCCCCTCGGACTCCCGGAGAGCCACTGGAGCCCCCCACCCCCTTTGCTGCCTGCTGCCCCACCCCTCCAGGTGGCCGCCAGTGCAGGAGCAGAGCCTCGGGCTGCAGCAGCGGCACCGCCCAGGACCCTAAAGTGGCCCAAGGATCCAAGCAGCCTGTTGGCGGGGCTCCAGAGAGCCCTTGAGGGGGAGCTGTGGGGTGGGGAGCACAGGGACCCCGGGTGGGGGCCCCCTAGCCGCCGTCTTAATGGGCTGCATCCTTCCGAGGATGCCCCACCCCTGGCCTCTTCTGGAGGCCGGCCTCCGCCCTCGGCCCCCTGCAGCAGAACCTTCCCTGTGTCTGGACTGTGAGGGGGCCAGGGGTCTGCCCTTGGCCTGACTGCCCCAGACTTCAGGATGCCTGTTGCTCAGGGAGGTGCGTTCCCCAGCCACGCCTCTGGCTTTCTTGACTCAGGTTCGTTTAGATGTCGCTTCCGCTCCTGCCCTTCGTGCTGGAACTGCCAGCGCCGGCAGGGGGTGGTATGCGTACACGCGTGCGCACACCACGTTGCCGGGGCGCTGCGAGCCACTGCAGGGGCGCCACGCAGGAGAGCCCCTCTTCCCGCCTGCTGTCCTGACCTCAGCGCTGAGAAGCCATGGCTGCCCTCTTCCTGGCGGATGGGGGCTTAGCTTTCATTTGGGGCAGAACTCCACCCCTTGGTCTAAGCTGGATATACCTGTGGTGGATTCTAAAATTACTGACCCTGGTTGCTAATGAAAAGGCCCATGGCTCCTACAGAAAGGAGTCCAGAGGGGCCACACCAGCGCATGGCTGTTTGGTTGTCACCAGCACTGGGGACAAGCCTGCCCTCCCAAAGCCTCCAGAGAATCAGCAACCCCCTACCCCGCCCCCCAAGCCCCCTCCGCGGCTGGGAGAGGAATTCGCACACGACTCCCTGGGAAAGAGCAACACGTGTTGTCTTCCTGGGGCCGCAGTAACAGTACCACAGGCCAGGCGCCCTAAACAACACACACTTACATCCCCGCGGTTCTGGAGGCCAGATGTCCAAGGTTGAGGAGTTGGCTCCTTCTGAGGCTGTCCTAGGCCCCTCTCCGTGGCCGGTCGCTGACCGTCCTCATGTTCGCAGTGTGCTCTCCCTGAGCTCATGCCTCAAATGTCCCTTTCGTCTGAGGACACCATCCTCATGCCCTGACTAACATGATTACTTCTGTAAAGACCTTGCCTCCAGCTAAGATCACGTTCGGTGGTACTGGGGTTAGGACTCCAATATACGATCCGCGGGAGTTGTGCACACTCCAGCCCCTAACACACGTGAGGGGCTGAGCTAAACTTGGGTTCCTCGTGGGGGAAGAAAGCATGAGCGGGGTCACTAGGTCTGCTTTCCCGGCGGCCACCAGCCTGCCCTGGGCCCCGCCCCTCAGGTGGCACTTGGTGTAGCACGGGGAACGGCCTGCCTGTCGTCTGCCGCATTTCCCTCCCGAGGGTCAGATCTTCTCTCCTGATCTTTCCCCGCCTGAGTCCTTACTTGATCTGAGGAATCCTCGGGATGGTTGTGCACACATGTCATCCGGGAAGGCCCTGTGGCGTGGTTAGCTGTGCTGTCAGGGAACCCGGGTGCAGCGCTGAGGCCCAGGCCGACTCGGGGCCAGAGCGGCTGTAGCCACGATGGGTGCTGAAGGGGGGCCTTGTGGCTGCTGTACCCAGTGCGCCCCTAAAGTCAGGGTCTTTGGGGACACACGCCGGGCCTGGCCTGTGCTCCTTGCTGCCTCTGTGGAGGGAGCAGGCCACTCATGCCGACGGCAGTAGCCTGCAGACAGACCATGGGAAGGGGGTGTTAGAGCAGTTCCAGGACTAGTCCCAAGGTGACTGTCTCAGAAGCTAGTGTTCGTCAGATCATGTAAGTAGGATGTTTAAGAGACAGTCTTCACAGTTAGCCATACTTTTTTTTTTTTTTTTGCGGTACGCGGGCCTCTCACCGCTGTGGCCTCTCCCGTTGCGGAGCACAGGCTCCGGACGCGCAGGCTCAGCGGCCATGGCTCACGGGCCCAGACGCTCCGCGGCATGTGGGATCTTCCCAGGCCAGGGCACGAAGCCGTGTCCCCTGCATCGGCAGGCGGACTCGCAACCACTGCGCCAGTAGGGAAGCCTCCGGTTAGCCATACTCGATGGAGAATAAGGAACAGAAAAGTTCTAGGCTTTCCACTCAGGAAAATGAGTCCAGCTCGTTCCCAGGCTGTGCAGGAGCGACGCTGGGCCCGTTTCAGAGCCAGTAGTAAGGGTCTGGCGGCCTGGCGGGGAGAGGGGTCGGTGCGGGCGAGGGGCCCTGGCCTCGCGGAGGAGGCCTCCGCCCATCCGCCTGCCCATCACCCTGGGCGGCCTCCCCTCCGCGCGCCCTTCTCAGCGGGGGGACGGGGCGGGGCGCGCCGTCCTCCTCTGCGTGACGTTTGAAGGCTCGGTTTTGTGGGTTTTACAAATCAGCCTGCACGTCAACGCGCGAGGGAGCACGCGGGCCCAGAGGCCAGGAGGAGCGGTTGCTCCGGGCTGCGCGGGCCTCCTGCTGGCGCTGGCGGGGGAGCGCGCACGGCGGCGGCTGCGGCCCAGGCCGGGGGCTCCGGGTCCACCTGGACCCTGTAGGAAAGTGCAAGTCTTTTCTCAAGAATGTAGAAAACGAGTAATAAAATAAAGGGTGAGACACTCCTTGGTCTGCAGCCACATTCGTCCCCCAGGTCCACTGCCTGCCACGTGGACAAAACCCTTTATTAACTGAAAAGCCTTCTAGAATCTGTGATTTGGTGAGCAATCTGTGTGCAGTGTAGGAGTTTGATCCTGTGTCCATCTCCAACTACTTCGTGAGGAAATGGGGTCACTCTGGTGGGAGAAACCGAGGGGCCTTTGGAACTCAGGAATTCCCGGGGTCTGGAGATGGGGGCAGAGAACCTTTGCTCCCACGGAGCTCCCTCTGGTCAGGGTTCCCGGCGGCCCACCTGCTCCGCCAGCCCGAGGCCGCTGTGAGGCAGGAAGGTGGGAAGGTCCCGTCTCAGCCTGTCGGCATCGGAGCGGGCCCCACACAGTCCAGCAGAAGGGGGGCCGCCGTGGAGGTGAAGGGGTGCGGGGTCCACAGTCCCTGCCTGAGACGCCCCACAACGTCACCGCTCTCTGCTGAAGGAGCTCGGCGCATGGGCAGACCAGGCTTGCTCTAGACCTTGTGTCCTTGTGTTTTAGATGTGGCCTCTGTAAACAGCCTACGGTTGGATTTTGTCCTTTAATCCAGCCTGACAAATTTGGTCCTTTACTCAGAGCCCTTAATCCATTTATGTGCAAAACGATTGCTGACACATTGAGATTTGAATATAGCATCTTATTTTGTGCTTACGTTTGTCTCACTTGGTGGTGGGGGGTTCCCGTCTTTCCTGCCACCTTTTGTACTGACAGTGTTGTGGGTTTTGTTATCAGTCATTCCATTTTCCCCTCAACCAGCCTCAACATTTAAAGAAATAAAAGGGAAGACATCCAAATTTACAGCTGTATTTGGGAAGTTTTAGCATAGTTTTTTTAAGAAATTGATAGGACAAATCAGGAAGGATATGGAAGATTTGAACGAGCCAATTAACAAAATTGGCCCGATTGATGAATCTAGAACACGGCACCACAGAACTACAGAATATTCATTCTTTTCAAGCACACACACAACATTTACAAAAACGGACCCTATACTAAGCCCTAAGTGTAAACAAATTTGAAAGTATTCAAATTACACTGAATATGCTTCCTGACCATACTTAAGCTTTTAAGCTAGAAGCAAATAACAAGAAATGAGAAATTCATATACATATATATATAAATAAAATAAGAACTGTGCTCCTAAGTAACCTGTGTGTCAATGAAGAAATCATAAGGAATATTTTGAACGGCACTATAAGAAAGTACGGCATATCAAAACTTGTAGGATACAGCTGAATCAGTACTGAGAAATGGGTGAGCGTGCAAAAAAAAGAAAGGCTGAGAATTTACAAGGAGGTACAAATAGGACAGCAAAAGCCCCCGAAACATTAAGGCATGTAAACATAAGAGTAGAAATTACTGAAATAGCATACGCATAACAGATACAATCAAGAAAGCCAAAAATTGTGTTTTTCACAAACCTAACAAACTTGACCAGTTCGTGGTGTGATTCGTCACTGAAAAAAGAAGGCGGTGACACCCCTTCAGATGCTGCTACAGACCGTATGAAGATAAAAAGATACTTCAAACTTCGCCAAAAATTTGAAAACTCAGACAACTCCCACAAGAATACAACTTAGCGAAACAGACTCAAGAAGAAATAGAAAGCCTGACTAGTCCCATGACATTGGAAAAATTGCATCGGTGGTCAAACATCTTCCCACAAAAGTACAGACCTGGAAGTCTTCTCTGATAAATTCTACCTCATTTAAGGAGAAGGTAATTTCACTAATACACAAAGTATTCCAAAGAACAGAAAAATATAGAATACTCTGACTCACTTGTGAGACTAGCATAACCCTGAAACCAAAACCTGAGAAGGACAGTACAAGAGAAGAAAGTCACAGGCTCATCTCCCAAAGTGTTCAAAGAAGCAAAAATCTTAAAGTATTGCCAAACAATGCAGCAGTTTATAAAAAGAAAAAAACATCATGATTGAGTTGGTTTTATTGCAGAGATTCAGATGGTTTTAACATTTGGAAATCACTAGTGGTAACACGCCATCATAATAAAGGAGAAAGGTCATCTCAGTAGCTGCATAAAGATCATCTGATAAGAGCCAACATCCATAAATGCTCTAAGTAAACTGGGATGAGAAAGGACATCGCTTAATTTGATAAAGATTATCTACCAAAAAAAAAAAAAGTCTTACGGTAAACGTAATACTTAATGATGACCTATTGAACAAGTAAAGGAGGCTGCCTTTCACACTGTAATTCA
This sequence comes from Grampus griseus, assembly GCF_964374135.1. NCBI lineage: Eukaryota > Metazoa > Chordata > Mammalia > Artiodactyla > Delphinidae > Grampus > Grampus griseus. The sequence goes on along the minus strand of NC_139003.1, from coordinate 6,793,091 downwards.
GCGCTGCAGTGGATGTCCCAGACAGAACAGTGAGCAAGGAAGATGCAGGTTTGATGATCAGAAAAGGAACACAGGAGTCATTACTCACAGGTGATATGACTATATATATAGACAGTTGAAAACATCTATAGATAACCTAGTAATGGGAGAGTTTATAAATGGCTAAAGGCCAATGTACCAGAGTAAGCAGTATTTGCATATACCAACAACAGCAGTTAGAAAAAAAATTGGGGGAGACTTCCCTGGTGGCACAGTGGATAAGACTCTGGGCTTCCAATGCAGGGGGCCCAGGTTCGATCCCTGGTCAGTGAACTAGATCCTACATGCTGCAACTAAGGAGCCCATGTGCTGCAACTAAAACCCGGTGTAACCAAATAAATACATAAATATTTTTTTAAAAAAGAAAACATTTTTATAGTAACAAAAATTCAAGTATCTAGGAACAAATCCAACAAAGATTTATATGAAGAAAACCATTGAGTACTTTTTATAAGTTCCTTCATTCCTCATTCCTCACAACAGTTTAGGTAGCTGTAAATACTATTATCTTTTTTAAAAAAATAAATTTATTTTATTTATTTATTTTTGGCTGCGTTGGGTCTTCGTTGCTGCGCGTGGGCTTTCTCTAGTTGCGGCGAGCGGGGGCTACTCTTTGCTGCGGTGCGCAGACTCCTCACTGCAGTGGCTTCTCTTGTTGCGGAGCACGGGCTCTAGGCGCGCGGGCTCAGTAGTTGTGGCGCATGGGCTCAGCTGCTCAGCGGCATGTGGAATCTTCCCGGACCAGGGCTCGAACCCGTGTCCCCTGCACTGGCAGGTGGATTCTTAACCACTGCGCCGCCAGGGAAGCCCCCATTATTTCATTCTTATTTTACAAATGAGAAAACTTGCTCGAGGTCACACAGCCACTAGGGGTCTGAGCTGTGCTGGGAGCTTGGGTAATCTGGCTTCAGAGCAAAGTGAGATCCTAAAACATGCAGAGCAAGAGCACAGTGAAAGCTGCACCTTCAAGTCTGAGGCAATTCAGGGAGGAAGAAAAAAGATTATCTTTAAAACTACTAACCGGAAACATTTATTTGTGCGTTATTTGTTGAATGCTCCCCACCCCCAAATCTAAGCTCTATGAATGAGGGCGGAGACGTGTTGTATTTCTGCACCAACACTGGGTCAGGGACATAGTAGGGGTTCGATAAACATGTATTGAATATCTGAACAACGCTTTTATTTGGATTTGAGACACCAGAGAGGGAGGGTATTGGAATGAATTCATTGAAATTTTCCAAGAGTTTATAGAACCCTTGGATTCTAATTGAAACCGTGAGCTAATACCATTGACACCTGGGGTTCAGCGCTGTGTTTCTGCTTCCCCACCCACCCCCCCGTTAAGAGGCTGGTCACACATTATTACAGGAAAGAAGTTAGAAACATTCTATCCTAGTCCTGGAGCATCTGTGTCCACTGGGCTCAGACACTGCCTCCTCTCCACTCCCAATGTTGTAAATGCTTCTGGCTTGGCGGTGAGCTGGTCTTTAAGGTGACGAAGGACAAGACCCTAGAGAAGCAGACCTGGGCACACACTGGGGTCAGGTCGGGGCCCACTTGCACAGATTCTATTGGTCTGGAGTGAGGCCCGGCCCTGTGTCACCTATATATTGACTTTCAGGTGGTTGTGAGCAGAAAAGGAGGCTCTTCTTAGCCTGGGACGCCCCTCACCATCCATCACATTGCATAGAGACCACTTTCTCTGTCAAACCGAGGCAGAGTGGCTGCAGTTCTGAATTCCAGTTTAGGAGGCAATTGCTGGGCTTCCGTTCCAGGGCCTCGGCGCCACCTGCAGGGCAGGACAAGCAATTACAGATCAAAGCTGCAACCAGTGTGGTCCGAGGGCTGAAAGAAAGGCGGAGAAGCCATGAATAGGCCCCTTCTATTCCTAAACAATTTGAAGGACCCTCAAAGCTTCCACTGTGCAGCACCTGAGGTCATCCTGTGTGGGCGTCCTGGATGTGGGGTGAGCCCATGTCTTACTGTCGCCAGGTTTCTCTCCCTAGAGCAGAGCTTGGTGCTGCTGCCACCTTGCTGGGGGTGGGGAGTGGGGTCAGCATCCTTCAGAGACTCCCCATGGGCGGCAGAATCAGGTCCCTCAGCTTACCCCGGCGTCCAGAGCCTTCCACGGGCTGGCCTCGACTTAGCTGAACAATCTCATCACGTACTGACTTCTCTCACAGAACTTACACTTCAGCCCGGCTCCTTACGCATACCTGAGCCCAAACGTTCACACTCTTCCTCGCTGTTCCCCCCGCCAGAAATACCCTTTCTCAGTTTTCTCATTTTATTGGGCAAAGTCCATTCTATTAGCAAAGCCCAAAGTTGGTACCTCCACCACGTTTCCTGCAGCCAGAAGTGAGTCTATCCTAAGTGTTTCCATGTGACTATGTGGGTTGTTTCACATTATAGTTCTAATCACTGGACAATATTTCATGCAACGGAGGCACCATCGTTTATTTGGACGTATTTTCACTGTTCGGTGTTTGGCTTGCAGTGCCCACGGCTTTTCTCCTGTTTTGAAATCCCCTAAAATAGGATCACTGAATATGTATTTTAAGGCTCTGGACAGGGAAAGGCAAATGGTTTCTGAAAGACATTTAGCATTAACAATACATATCTGTATCAATTTTACAAATATATATCATGTAGTGGAATTGATATGTTTCCTTTTAATTTGAAACCTACAGAAAATGTGAGAGAATGGTGCTACAGACAGCCAAGCACGCGTCCCCTAGGATTCACCAGTTGTTAATATTTAGCCATAGTTGCTTCACCTCTCTCTCGCCATATGTATAGACATTTTTTCTTTTTTGCTGAACCATTTGTAAGTATACTGCAGACATCATGGCATTCCTCTCTGAAATATTTCATCATATATATCCTAAGAGCAATCTCCTACATAATCATACTACTACAGCCCCCAAGAAATTTAACTTTGACATAATAACCTCATTGCATAATGCAGTCTACATTCAAATTTCCCCAATTGTCCCAATAATGATTTACAATTTATTTTTGTCCAAGATTCAACTAAATGTTATGCATTGCATTTGGCTGACACATCTCTCATCTCCTTTAATCTAGAACCGCCCCTACCCTTTTTTCTTCCATGACATTGACAATTCTTTTTTTTAATGAATGTACGTGATTTACAATGTTGTGTTAATTTCAGATGTACAGCAAAGTGATTCAGTTTTGTGTGTGTATATATATATACATATATATACATTATATATATATATTTTTTCAGATTCTTTTCCATTATAGGTTGTCACAAGATATTGAATATAGTTTCCTGTGCTATGCAGTAGGTCCTTGTTGTTTATCTGTTTTATATATAGTAGTGTGTATCTGCTTATCCCAAACTCCTAATTTATCCCTCTCCCACCACTTCCCCTTTGGTAAGATTTCTATCTCTGTGAGTCTGTTTCTGTTTTGCAAATAAGTTCATTTGTATCATTTTTTTTTTTAGATACCACAAATAAGTGATATCATATGGTATTTGTCTTTCTCTCTCTGACTTCTCTTAGTATGATAATCTCTAGCTCCATCCATCTTGCTGCAAATGGTATCATTTCATTCTTTTTTATGGCTGAGTAATATTCCATTGTGTATATATACCCCATCTTCTTTATCCATTCATCTGTTGATGGACATTTCGGTTGCTTCCATGTCTTGGCTATTGTAAATAGTGCTGCTATGAACATAGGAAGTGCATGTATCTTTTTGAATTAGAGTTTTCTCCAGATATATGCCCAGGAGTGGGATTGCTGGATCCTATGGTAACTCTATTTTTAGTTTTTTAAGGACACTGACAGTTCTTAATATGTCAGAGCGGTTGTCCTGTACAACACCCCATTGTCTGGTTTGGACTCATTGTTTCTTATGACTGGATTCAGGTTCAAGGCTCTCATCAAGACAAGGGAATGCTGAGCGCCTCTCACTGCTTCACTGCGTCAGGCAGTTCAGGGTCCCCAGGTCCAGGGAAAACATGAGGGAAGGAGAGGCGTCTGCCAGGAACTATGATTTCCAGCCTGCACAGCGCACCTCGCTCATGGCTGAGGGGACGTGGGACGTCGAGTCTCCTCCCTGACCCTGGGGAAAGGGATGGAAATCCAAGCAGAGGGGCCGGTGAGGATTCCATAGCCTTTGTCCAAGTTCCTGCCCCCAGGAAGGGAGAGAGGGGACAGCCTGGGAAGAGGGGCCTCAAGCGGCCCCAGGGGTGAGGTGGCCATGGACCACTGCGGAGTTGGCGATGGCTTGGCTACTGGTCCTCATGCTGCTGACCCCACCGGGCCCCGTCAGCATCCTCAGCTGTGTGGGGTGAGCTGGGCGAGCGGCAGCCTCTGTGTCCACAGCCAGCGCAGTGGCAGGAAGGGAGCCTCAGCCGCCCCCTCCGGCGCTCTCCCGCGTGCAAGTCAGGTGACCTACTGTTTACCCACGGCTGACACTTGGTGAGCTCGTCCCTCAGCGCCCACGTGGTGCCCAGCACAGGCGAAGTGCCCGGGGCTTGTTAGGTGTGACCACTCAGAGGGCCTCCCCTTGAGACTGGAAAAGGGAAATTTTAGACAAAATAAAAGAACTCTCCCTGCAGTGGAAGGTGGGGTTTAGACTCAATGTTCTCTGCTATCTTAGAGGTCCTGAAGCTAATGCTGTCAGACCTGACTGCCCCTCAGGGCAACGTGGGCGGCTGTCCTGCACCCACTCCCGGGACGCTCTGGCACTGCCACTGAGCCGGTGTCTGGCCCCGGGTCTGCGAGGTTGGACCCCTCATCTCCTCGGGCCCCGTTGCTCGCTCATCCTCACACAGGAGGCCCTGGTCTCCGAGGTGGACAGACGAGCCCGACTGCAGACTGATTACGTGACATGCGCTTGATGAAAAGCAGCTCTGTTGTGGGGATGAGACTTCATGTTCTCAGCGCTATGAGAGAGGGCTGAGCAGGGGAGAGAGAGAGCTGGAGAGATGCCTACACCAAGAGGGACATCGCAGTGTCAGAGTACTTAGACGGTACACGAACTTGGACCTTGGACGGTGTGACCTACAGTCAGTGCCCCTCACGTGAGCTACATCCCCCAGACCTACACATATTTCTAACAGGCAACTTTTCTCCTAAAATCCATCCTATTCTCGTTACTCTGTCATTACCACGGTTCTTCACTTGGGACCTTGCCACTTTTGCTGTGACTGCTGTTTATAGAGCCGTCCCGGTACATGGAGGAGAATATTCTGGAACACTCATGCAGGAGGCTTTCCCTCCGCTCTGCTGAGCAATCGCGAAGGTGACGCCTGTGAGCTAGTGTTTAAGACAAACAAAAACGACCTGATGCTAACGTTCACCTACAAAAAAACTAAACAGGGCTTCCCTGGTGGCGCAGTGGTTGAGAGTCCGCCTGCCAATACAGGGGACATGGGTTCGTGCCCCAGTCCAGGAAGATCCCACATGCCGCGGAGCGGCTGGGCCCGTGAGCCATGGCCACTGAGCCTGCGCGTCCGGAGCCTGTGCTCGGCAACGGGAGAGGCCGCGTCAGTGAGAGGCCTGCATACCGCCAAAAAAAAAAAAAAAAAAAAAAAATGGTGTAAAGAAGAAAATAAAAATACCCCACAATAGCTCACATTATTAAGTGCTAGTAAATGTGCCCGTCACCACAACAAACTTTACCTAATTTAATCCTCCAATCACCCCCCGCTGAGGAGGGGACTGAGGCTCAGAGAGAGTGAAAGACTTGCCTGCAGTCACACAGCGAGTAAAAGTGGTGGATTCAGAATAAAAACCTACCTCCGCCGGGTTTCCAGCCAGAACGTCTCACCTGCTATGCCAGGGCTCTCGGCTTTTGTATGTTTGAGGCACACTTTCAGACGGAATTCTGACACCCACTTGAAGGGATTTTAAGGTCTGAAACAACGTCATACAAGTCTGGGGAAAAACGCATAATCCCAATGACATTTTACCAACGTCTCCAAGAGTCCATAAAAGGATTCAGCTGTAACGCGATTTACTTGGTGGCCTTGTCTTTCTGTGTTGCTGTTGAAATATAATGATTCCTCGCTGAGCCCACATTCTAATTTAGACCCTGTGTTCTCTAGGAATGTGTCTTTGGCGCTGGCCTGACCTTCGTCCGCAGCATTTATTTGTCACTCGCCCCAGCTCTTTTCCATCACCAACCCAGTGCCCCGCTCCCTTTCCCCTACTGACCAGTTGATCCAGCTTTCCACACAGAAGGTGCCTATTGCGGTGCCTTCTCTCAGGTTAGGAGCTCTCAGCCATCCCTAACCTCCCCTTGCTGGTCTGCGAATTGCTCCCCCTCAAGATGCTCTCTCCCATCCCCAAAGAAGGAGCCTCAGAATCCTAAGAAGATGAATGTGCCCTAAGCCGCTCCCACTTGCCCAGGCCTTGGGCATCTGCTGACTGACTCAGCCCTCCCACCCCCCTCCGGGCTCCTGGGGGCCCTTCCTACCCCCATCAGCATCAATAAAAGCTCCTGTCTCCGATGGGGAAAAAGAAGAGCAACGCTCGTTGCCACTCGCTGAGCACTTGCTATGTGCCGCTCACAGCCATGACGCTCTGTAAGAACCGCGGTTGGAAAGATCAGAAAATAGTCCTTCCCTGGCTGAGTTTTATGCAATAAGATTCAATGTGTCTTTCAGTAGCGTGAGCTAATTTTAGACCCAGAATTCGCCAGGCCGTGTGCTCCATCATGTCATTATTATACACCAGTTCATTTCGTCCAGTGAAGTGTCACTTCATCCTCATCGTGCCGAGAGGAAATGGACGCTTAGAACAGTGAGTCACCTGCTCCGCCGTGTGAGCGAAAGGGCTGCGCTGGTGCCAGACAAGCTCCCCCCGGGGTCCTCTCTTCCCAGTCGTCCTGGAGGTACATTGAATCCCATCCACGTAAGAGTGCAGAGTCCTCTTGTCACGCTCCTGCCAGGGGCTTCCTCTTCCTTCACGGGCCCCACTCCAGGGAACGTGTTCCTCCTCTTCCATTTCTTGCTCGATGCTGCTGGAGCCCAGTCCATCAGAACTCACCTTTCCAAGTCTAGAGGGAAGGCTGCCTCACCAGCATGGGTCTCCCACGTTTGCCTGGAAACGGCTCCAGGTGGTCCAGGAAGAGTGGCATCCCTAGCGGCAGGCGTTGGCCCCGGAGCCTCAGTTATCACTTCTGCCCCTGTGGCATCATGGCTGGTTTGGTCTGGAGGATGGTTCTGGAAAACAGGCTGATGAAGACGACCTTGAAGGGCCACTGCTCCCGCCGCCTTTTCCTTTAGCGGTCAGGAATGCAACGATGCTCGGCATAGTGGCACCACCGGGGATGGTTACCACCTGGATGCCGGGCAAGGTGAGTTGTTAATAACCTTGACCCCAGCTGGAAACTTGCAAGTGTCAGACTCTGACAGCCGCTTGGAGGCCTGCACTGAACTGGGCTCCCTTTGAGCAGGGGTCTTAGGCCCTTCCACTGCTGATTCACCTGGAGGAATGGGGAGGGGCAAGTCTCCATCTTCTGAGAATCAGGGGTTAAGCAGAGAAGGAGTGGATGTTTTCACGGATCTGTGCTTTTCTCTTCCGCTGAACACCACGAGAATGGACTCTCTGGACCACAGTTCCGGCTCCCACCACTGATGGAGGGGGCGCTGGGCTCCAGCCTCCTTCAGCCTGTGGGGAAAAGCCAGGGGCCAGGAGAGCCATTCTTTCAACGAGAAACCAGGTCAGCTGGGTCCTCTGGTGGTGGGAGAAGAATAAGGGATTTCAGGAAGGGAAGGAGATCTGGGCAAGGGGCTGGAGGACCTACGTCATGTTTTTAATACTGTTTGTGTTAAGTCAAGGGTAGAATGTCAGGAAGCTTGTGATTGCAAGGTCGGAAGCCCAACTCAACTAACCAAGATGTAAAGGGAAATGTATCGGCTCATTGAATTCCCGGGAAAGGGTGTCAGATGGGTCCTTCTGGAGGCAGGTAGAGGTAGGGGGTAAGAGATATATTGGGAGGTAAGTCCTGTGAAAGATGAAAAAAGGGAGAAAACAGTCTTAGGCACAATGTGGATCTGACACCTCAGAAAGGAAAGTTGGGAGGAAGCAGAATCGTGCAGGTGGGACTTCAAACCGCGAGGCAGAGAGTCTCGGCTGACCCACAGGGCGCTGCGGAGCAGAGATCCACGGTGGGCAGGGATAGCCAGGCCTGAGTTCCCAGCCGCACTCCAGGTTGGCTAGGGACTTCCTGGGGAGGGCTTGGTCTCGGCTCACAAGCTGAGGTGGACTCTGCAGGCCGACCGTGCCCCACTCACCCACAGCGGAATGGAGTTGGTTTGGAAGGGAAACCCAAGCGGCGCATCTCCGTGGCTGCCTCTGAAAGCCAGGAATGCCATTTGGCCTCGGGAATGTCAAGAATCTATGGTTCATCTGATGCCAAGACTCTCTCCATCTCTCATCCCTGCTTTTCTCTGTGGTCAGCTCCATTCGCCTTCCCCGAAGACTAGCCTCGTCCGCACGATAAGAAATACGGCCTACAAAAGATCCCGACTTTGACAAGTACGGCCTTTGCTCCCCGGGAGGGTCTGACTCACACAGTCTCTGATGCAAAGCTCAGTGCCCTGCAAAGGGCCCCAGCTGGCCCAGCCGATGTTGGATTCTCACCTGGACAACTGGCCAGTAGGGAGGGCAGGACCTTGCGAGCACGTGGCAGCCTCACCCGGCCACGTCGGTGAAGCAGGAAGAATAAGGGGGAAGCTTTTCCCGGAAGGACAGCTGTGCTGGATGAAGAAGAACCAGACGTCTATTCCGAGCAGCCTGCACATCTATCTGGCCTCCACTTCCCCCGCCCCCCGCCTTACCTTCGCACCCTCTCAATCCACTTTCCGCCCCACCACTCTGCCGAAGCAGCTTTCTAAGTAACCGCCAACGATTTCAGAGTTAACCAGCCTGATGGTCCTGGAGGAACTGTCCGTATAAGAGTTGGCACGGGGCTGGATCTGGTCGCAGTGCCCCCGCGGCAGACGCCTCTTGGGCTTGTCTGTCCAGCCTGGGGGCTCACGGCCACCCCTCTCCCTGGGAATTTCCATCTCTCCCATAAACAGGGCAGAACACGACACTCGTACTACAACCAGGTGACCTCAGCCTCCTGGTCACAGCTGACCAAACCTGGCTGAACTTACCTTGAGCTTAGACCGTCCAATGTTCTCCTCTGGGAATTTGGAACTGAGAAAGTCGGTCGGTCATTTGACTGACGGTGACAGTGGGAACTTGGAGATGCAGAGGCTGAGGAGAGGCCGCTTTCACAGGCCACGTGAATAAAGCATCAGGAAAGCTGGAGTAGGAGAGGAGGGGCCAGGCCGACAGCCGGCACCAACCACCAGACTTGTGAACGGGGCCAGCTGGGACCGTCCAGGCCCTGTTGAGCCCCAAAGCCACAAGATGGCAGTGGCATGAAAGACCCCAGGTGGGGCGGGCCCAAAACCTCTTCTCGGGGCCCCGCCCAAGTTGCTAACCCGCAGAACTGTGAGCACGTGAGCGGTGCTTGTTTTCAGTCACTCAGTATCCGGGTGAAGGTCGCGCAGGAGTGGAACCTGGTCCAGTGGAGAAGGCGGGTCTGACAGAATGGGTTTGAACGGGACGATGGAAGAAAAAATAAAGTTGCTTCTTGCTTGCCAGCCACGCAGTGCGGCTCATTTAATGAACCAGTTACATTTGCAAAAGGCAGTCCCCACGGTGACACTGGATAGGTCCTCGATTTTTCCCAGGAATTCTCAAGTACCTACTTGACTTCAGATAGTCAGTTCGAGTTTTGGGGCATCTCCCCTGTCCCGCTCAGCAATGGTTCCCCAAACAACCACTTTCACAGAGCCGTTGAAAGCTCGGAAGATTGCTCTCTAAACCCTGACGGGTAGTGGCTAGCACGGGCCCCAGGAGGAGAGGAAGAGCCTGTGACCTTGACTGGGAATAGAAGTGGGGGTGAGGGGTGAGGACGGCTGCTTTGTTTCCTTCCTGAAACAAAGCACAACAAAGCCAGATGAGGCAGGGGTGTGCCTGCAGCTGCAGCTGCGAAATGAAAAGCCCCGGTCAGACTGTTCACGGGGAGGGGGTACCCCATGGGCAGGGAGGCACTGGGCTTCCTGGTTCCCGCCCAGCTAGGCCCTCCCGGGGGTGAACTCCAGCCCCCAGGCCCAGCCAGGTTGGGGGGCTTCCGTCTGGGCCCAGAGGTGAAGGTGTGTGGGTCCTTTGGCTAATTATGATTCTTGATCTGGTCCGAGCCCTTCAGCTCACTTAGCTGTGGGTTTGACTACCCGACCCTCCCAAGCCTGCTGAACAGGAAGGGGGTTGCAGAGCCCGGGTGTTTCCTCCGGCCCCATCGCAGTTTCCAAATTGCCTTTAGGCTCCTCCTGTGGCCGGGGCAGCCTAGGCGGAGGATCACACGGAGAGCCGGACACCTGCTAGCAGGGCCTGCCCTGGCCAGACCGAGGATTCTGTCTTCCCTTCTCTCCCACCCTCAGTCCCGGGCTGGGGGCCTCTCTCCCTTTCCAGGCCTCTGTTCTTTCATGTGCAGGATGAGGGGTTAAAATTTCAGAGCTTCAGAGACTCTGAAGGCCACGGGTGGGCTTGGGGTCGGCGTGGAGCGGTCCACGTGCCCTCTGAAATTATACGCAAACTGTCATTTCTCTGCACGTTTTTCTGGGGAGCGTTTCAAATGTCTTACCAACCTGCTTGGTGGTCCACAGAAGTTTAGGGACCGCTGGTCTAGGAAATTCCCAGGCCCCTCCAACACCAATGTTCTTGCTTTCCCTTCGCGTCCCCTCCCCCAAGTGAGGCTCTTGCCTCTTCTGGGTCTGTGTGTTTGTCTTCTCATCTGGTAACGTAGGTATAGGTGTATCTGGAGGAAACACAAATAAAGACCATATGTTACATCTGGCTGTTAAAACAGGGGAGACGTAAAGTATGTGAGATATACCTGACATCTAACTCTGAGAGTTGCACCTGAGCAGTCAGTTCAGCCGTAAGCATTCTGGCAGGGGGGTGGGGGTGGGGGGATGGGGGTGGGGGGTGGGGAGGGATGGGGGTGGGGGGTGGGGAGGGATGGATCGCTGAATTTTATTCTCTCTCCAGGATTTATGCTGCGGCCATTACCGTGACTTAGCCCGAAGCTATGACTCTGAAAAGGTGGATTCTAGGCGCCAAGGCTCTCAGGAGGGGAGAGATGGGTGGGCTCCTCTTCCAGCTACACAGGTCAACTAGCACCCAGGGAACTGGGTCCTAAGAGTCCACACGGTAAACAAGACGCCCGACCTGGAGCTGCCCCCAGTCTGCCTGGGGAGACGAGGCCCTCACATCCCTGAGAGCTCAACTGTTCTAAACCTCAGTTTCCTTACCTGTGAAATGAGGATAACCCAAGGGCACTTTGGAGAATTAACTAAGAGCCTAGGTCACGCTAAGCGCTCAGTAAGTTTTAGGTATTTGGAAACACAATGCTGCAGATAGCATCAGATGCGGCCTTGAGTACCTAAAGGAGGAGATCCCTGAGGCCGGGCCCTCGGGAAAGACCACCACCCCACCCGAGGAGGGGGTCTCCATCTGGGCTTGAAGAAGAGGTAGGATTTAAAAGGGAAGTGGAACCTACATGGGAAAAGAATCTAAAAGATTGGATATACACATGTGTAAAACTCATTCACTTTGCTGTACAGCAAAAGGTAACACAACATTGTAAATCAACTATACTCCAATAAAAATAAAATAAAATTGAAGTATAGTTGATTTACAATGTTGTGTTCATTTCTGCTGTACATATAAATAAGTAAATAAATACCTTTTTAAAAGATAAATAAATAAAAGGGAAGTTGAGCTGGGTGGGCTCATGATGGGGAAACCAAGGGAGGCAAAGAGGGGAGGTGGGACAGACTCGGCAAGATGAGGGCGAAAGAACACAAGATCAGTTGAGGTTGGGGAGGGTTTTTACCCAGGAGGTTTGGGAAATAAGTTAAAAAAGGTTTGTTGGGGCCAACTGCAGAGGGCTTTGAATTAAAACCCCAAATATTTATTGAGTGCTGGGGGACGGAAGCCAGGCTGGATGCCAGGGAAGCTCGCAACCCACAGAGGAAGACGGACGCATCCACAGCTGACCTAAGGCAATGCACCAGCTGCTGTGAATTCGGATACGCCTCGTGAAGAAGGTGCGCTTAAACTGTAGGAAATGAATGAAAGTTTTAGGCTGGGGCATAACAAGCTAAAAGCAAGACCCCCCCTACCAGTTGGAGGATACATTGGAAAGTGGGAGGAGCTGGAGGCCAGACGATGAGAGGAGGTGATAGTAGTCCAGGTGGTCGGCAAGCCTGGGCTTGGGCAGCCGCGCAGTGAGGACCAGTCAGCGTGGGGAGCACAAGGGCGCCGCGGATGCCCGGGCTCGCGTCCCGGAGGAGACGATCCGAGGACCAGCTACTCGGAGAGAGTTTGCCTCATCCACAAAAACACAGCCCTTCTGGGGGGAAGCTGGGCCACAGGGCCGAGTCTCAGGGGCCCTGAAAGCCCTCCAGGGAAACCTTGAGCAAAGCAACTCAGTGAGGGAAAGGAGCTGCCTGGCCGGGCTATAGGGGAGCCCAGGTCTGGCATCTGGAGAGCCTAAAGCAGAATCCGCTTGAAATGCCCCTAATGACCTTATGTAATGATGTTACATAAGCCTATGGTGTAAATCCAGGTCCTGGTATTGACCAAGAGCGTCCCTGCCATGAGGCTGACCTCCTCCTAGCCCGGGGCTCTGTTCTCTGTCAGGTAGTTGGGGAAGTGTTTCCGGCAATGCCCTGTCGTGAGGACCCCCAGCTTCTCCACCACCTGAGGCCACAGCACAGCGCTCTGCAGCCTTGCCCCAAATTACTGCTCCCAGGAGAGGATAGGATGTCACCCATCTGCAACAGAGTAGTCACCCCTGATTGTGAAATACAGACTTGTCTCTGGTTAACAAGATACCAATAAGGTAGAGTAGTTTGTTTCTCCCACCCTAAGGTGGGGTGAAGCTCTCCACCAGGTCCTCGGAATTACTTTCCTCCCGAAGGGCATCTGCCGTGCTGTGACCACACTATGCCAGGTCCCACCACAACTCCGAGGAGGGTTTTTGAGTCTCCTGGGGCAGAAAAAATGTTCACTATTGCAGACCAATTCATCCCGCTTCAGTCTGCCCATCCTCTCTCCCTCCAGATGCTGTGCAAAAGCCCCACCCCCACCCCAGCGCAGCCCATTTCTCTGAACTGCACCCCCTGCCCTTCAAACCCACTTACCCCTCAAGGCACACTCAGCCCCATGCCGTTCCTCCATCTTACGTCTCCCCACAAATAAACCCTAGAATAGGCACGTGCATGCGCGCGTGCAAACACACACGCGCGCACACATACACACACGCACACACACACACAGTTTTCAGAGACACTAAACAAAACAGTCACGTTTGAATGAAGACAGCTCAGTTCTCAGCTGCTCCTACAGTCTCCTAAAAGTCAGCTGTGCTCTTTCTTTGTTTACAGTCATGTCAAAGCTACTTTACTGTTTTAGAAGTAAGAAAATATCAATTTAAAACATTACTGTAGAAGAAAGGAACACGAAGAGACATTTCTGTTACTATCGCTGGGCTTTTTTGAACACTCTGATGTTTCTCCAGAGCTAGTTTCCCAGCCTGTCACGTGGAAGGCAAGAGCTCTGGGGAACACAAGTCGAGTCTGATCAGAGCTGTGCCGCTCGAGCCCCCTTCCCTGCGGGGTGGAGCCAGTCATCCCCTCCCAGCACCGGGAGCCTGCATTTCAGTGTGTCCTCCTCCAGGGTTGACACAGTATCTCTGTGAAGTTCCCTGCGATGGGTTGAAACGTGTCCCCTAAAGAGACAAGCTGAAGTCCTCACCCTGGGACCTGGGACTGTGACCTTATCTGGAAATTGGGTCCCTACAGATGCAGTCAAGTTAAGATGAGGTCACTGGGGGCTTCCCTGGTGGCGCAGTGGTTGAGAGTCCGCCTGCTGATGCAGGGAACGCGGGTTCGTGCCCCGGTCCGGGAGGATCCCACATGCCGCGGAGCGGCTGCGCCTGTGAGCCATGGCCGCTGAGCCTGCGTGTCCGGAGCCTGTGCTCCGCAACGGGAGAGGCCACAGCAGTGAGAGGCCCGCGTACCGCAAAAAAAAAAAAAAAAAAGGAAAGATGAGGTCACTGGGGCGGCTCTAGTCCAATATGACTGGGTCCTTCTAAGAAGAGAAGAGGGGCTTCCCTGCTGGTGCAGTGGTTGAGAATCTGCCTGCTAATGCAGGAGACACGGGTTCGAGCCCTGGTCTGGGAGGATCCCACGTGCCGCGGAGCAACTGGGCCCGTGAGCCATGGCCGCTGAGCCTGCGGGTCCAGAGCCTGTGCTCCGCAACAAGAGAGACCGCGGGATTGAGAGGCCCGCGCACCGCAATGAAGAGTGGCCCCCGCTTGCCACAACTAGAGAAAGCCCTCGCACAGAAACAAAGACCCAACACAGCAAAAATAAATAAATAAATAAATAATAAACTCCTACCCCCAACATCTAAAAAAAAAAAAGAAAAGAAAAGAAGAGAAGAGACACAGAGACAGACACACACACACAGGAAAGGCATGTGAGCACAGGAGGCAGTGGTTGGACGGACGAGGCTACAAGTCAAGAATCGCAAGCGTTGCCAGTAACACCAGAAGCTGGGAGGGAGGCCTGGAGCAGACCCACCCCAGAACCTTCGGAGGGAGCGTGGCCCCGCCCACACCTTGATTTTGGACTTCTGGCCTCCAGAACTGAGAGGATACATGTCTGCTGCTTTCCATCCTCCTCGTGTGGTGCTTTGTTCCAGGGCCCCTAGGAAACAAACACAGCGCCTTTGGTGAAGGAGTCCCGCAGCACAGACCCGGGCTGTTCAGCCCCCTACCCCGCCACCCGGCCGTGTGTGCAGGGGAGAGGCCTGTGGGGCAGGGAAGACAGGCAGGCAACAGCCAGGCGATTCTCAGATACTGGGGCCCAGAGACGGGCTGCGCTGGGCGGTGTCACTCAAGCCTGTGATACAGGCTGTTGTCCCAGTTACAAGCCGGTTACAGCCGACAGCCACCCTTCCCTACCGACTCCCATATCCCCGCCGCATGGTGACCCCATAATTCACCATCACTTCTGGAAAGGGAACATTCTGCAACCAATACACGAGCTTGCTTTCAGTTGCTTCCTGCTTTTTCTCAGGGGTCTGCCCCCTGGAAGTGTGGTTTGCTGCCTTGGGCCCAGGGTCAGGAACCCCTTTCCCTCTCCCTGGATACAGACACTCCTTAATACGGTGAGTGAATGTGACCACAGTACCCGGCTGGCCGAGAGCCCAGTCCGAGGAGGTGAGATCTCAGCAAGTCACCCCACCTTCCAGAGACCCCTCCCGACCCTCCACGTGCACTTCACTGCTGTTCACCCCTATCCCATGGCCCTTCGCATGCTTCCCTTCCACACTGATCACTAGATCCATCCACTGAGCCCCTGAGGACCAGGAACGTTGAGGGTCCTCTCTGCAAAGACACCGAGCTTGGTGTTTATACAGGCTCTAGGGAAACGCAAGTCAAAACCACAAAGAGGGCTTCCCTGGTGGTGCACTGGTTGAGAGTCCACCTGCCGATGCAGGGGACATGGGTTCGTGCCCTGGTCTGGGAAGATCCCACATGCCGCGAGCGGCTGGGCCCCGTGAGCCATGGCCGCTGAGCCTGCGCGTCCAGAGCCTGTGTTCCGCAACGGGAGAGGCCATAGTGGTGAGAGGCCCGCGTACTGCAAAAAAAAAAAAACCACAAAGAGAGATCACCGCACACCTGTTAGAATGGCTACTATCAAAAGAACAGAAAACAACCAGGGTTGGCGAGGAAAAATGGAACCCTTCTGCACTGTTGGTGGGAACGTAAAATGTGCTTTTTGAAAGTCCAGGCTCTAGGGTCAGACCACTGGGTTGCTTTCATCACATATGCTGTGTGACTTGTGCAAGTAACTTAGACTCTCTGAGCTTCTTTTACCTCATCAGAAAAACTTGACCAAGGACAACGATGCCCACTCATAGGGTGGCGGAAAGAAAAACAGAGCAACACTTGTAAAGCCCTTAATTTGTAGTGTACTTAGCACAGAGTATTGGACACATTTTAGTTTATAACTACTATTACTATTCCCAGCATCGAACAGTGTCAGACACACAAGCAGGTACTGTATACATGTTTGTTCAATGAATGAAGGAAGGAAGGAATGACCTTGTTCAAATGGCCTAATTGCTCTGTGCTCAGTTTCCACATCTATAAAATGGGGATAATAATGGTAGTTATTGTGAGTTTTGGCTATGTTAATATATATGTAAAGAACTCAGGTCGGGCCCCGGCACATAGCAAGTATTAGGTAAATATTAGCTACCATTACGATTAGCGGTAATCACAACAACCCCTTTTCATACTGCCTACCCTGTCCCTCATCCCTCGATAGTTTCTTCCGGGGTGGCTGACACAGGGAGGTCTTGTGCTGGGACCAGCTCGGTGAAGGGCTATGGGAGAAGGGAGTCCTGAATGTTCGATGCCTCGCTGGCAGAGGACCTGGAACAGGGCGCCCTGGAGATGTGAGTTCTCTCTGCACTGGCCCTGAGCTGGGTGACCTGTTCTCATCTCAAACTGTGTGCAAATACCTGATGCCCTGCAGCCCGGCGCCTCAACATAAGGTTTAGCACTTACGGGTTCCCAGTTCCTCCTGGTTCCTCCCACCTCCTCTCGGTCTCTTCCAGTTGTAGCCGCCTTCCGGACTCACCAGGACCTCCTCCTGGCAAAGCCATCCCTGACTGTTCCAGCCCAGGCCCTCCCCCTTCTCTGAACTCCTCCAATACCTGTATCTTGAAGAATAGAATAGAACACCTGGGCCCAGACCACCACATACGATGGTCCAGGTGTTTTATGAAACTCAAGCCTGTCTCCCTTCTAAGGTTTAGGTTTGTGAGTCAGGGATCTTGGCTTTTTCTTCTTCGGAGTGTCCCAAAGCAACCAGCTGCTTGTCTTATATCTGGACTGTCGATGCCACAACGACAAGATCTTCTGTTCAATTCCCTACAACGTTTACGCAAGGCTGGTTGGACTCCAAAGCTCACCCGTCCTTCTGGGTGGAGGATTGCAATGCCTGTCTCCCTGCCTTCTGAGCTAGCCGGCCGAGCAGGGGGAACATCTGGAATCTTTCTGACTCAAGATTCGCAGGGATGT
The DNA here is from genome assembly GCF_964374135.1 of Grampus griseus. Taxonomy (NCBI): domain Eukaryota; kingdom Metazoa; phylum Chordata; class Mammalia; order Artiodactyla; family Delphinidae; genus Grampus; species Grampus griseus. The sequence goes on along the minus strand of NC_139003.1, from coordinate 6,775,844 downwards.
CCGGCAGGTCACTCTAACTGGCATGTTCTCGTCCAACCCTGCAGATGGAGAGGAAGGAGATACAGGAGGAGGCCACTCGGAACGTTCTTTGTCTTACTAATTATGTGATAGGCAGACTTCACTAAAGCCTGGATTAAGGCTCTAAGTCTACCGACTTCATTCTGCTCTGATTCTATCGCTGCCAAGCAGCCTCTTTATCACTAACTTAGTTGCCCGAGCATAGTGTTACCTAGAAGAAAAATAGGAACATTTAGAGCATCTGAGTATTTTCTGATACAAGGCGCGCCGGCTGTGGGGTTTACAGCGATCTCCTGCTTTTTGAAAGTTCGAATTACGCCACTTCACTTTTATGAAAGACCTACGTTAGTACCTGCTTCCGCTAACTGCAAGGAATCTGAAGAGGAGTTTTGCTTTTATGAAAAGTGAAAATAGCATCTAGCATTTGTTTTGCCCTTATAGAGGCAGCGTACCCCAGGCAGTGAGAGAGACCCTGCAAAGCTCCTTCCTGGGAACCACACTCAGCATGCCAGCATCAAGCCGCCATGGCTTTGAACTGTGTCTGTGAGCATCTGTGCTTCTTCTCTATCTGTTCTGTGTATCCATTAGCAAGATGTGTCCAAAAGTGATTGCTTCTCCACTTTACGATGTTTCAGCTTATGGAAGCTTTCATAGGGACGCCCTACTTTAGGATAGCTGGGGAAACCTGTATTTGAAACACACCAGGCTGGCTCCTTCGCTGACCATTTCCCCTCCTTCTCAAAGTGGAAAGGAAACAACTTAGGAATGGAGCACGTGTGTGCTTTGGGTGCCAGTTCATTGGTGTGGGTGCTTGAAGGAGCCAGCTAAGCCGTGGGGATGCCCGAAGCCGGCAAGAGGCACTGTCCTCTGTTCACTACTGTGCTCTGTTCACTACTGTGCTCTGTTCACTACTGTGCTCTGACTCAGAGGGGCCGCCTGGCTCTTCGTCTTTTCCGCCTCCCCCAGCACAATGGTCATCACCAGAATGGCTGTGGGACGGGTCCCACCTAAGATTTCCCAGGTCTTGCATATTCAGACCAGTTGGACTTATAAGATTGGGATAGGAAGGAGGTGGGAACCCAGGAAAAGGACCAGGAGGAGGGGCTACCCACTTGCTCTTTGCTCCCATCCTTCAGGGCTCACTTTACAGGTGTCCTCATCCCGGGAACCTCCTTTGACTTTTCCTGAATTTGGGATGCCACTCCCAAAGCCCTCTGTGCTGGCCCTCACCCCGCACTCCTTATGTTTCCTGCAAGTTCTGTGAGGGCAGGGTCCTGTCTGTCTTGCTTACTATTGTTTCCCAGTGCCTAGCACAGGGCTAGGGTTATTTTTGGTGATAGTGCCATTAGAATTGGAAAAAAAGCCTCAGCCCTCATCAACACCAGCAATCTTTTTTTTTTTTTTTTTTTTTTTTTTTGCGGTACGCGGGACTCTCACTGTTGTGGCCTCTCCCGTTGCGGAGCACAGGCTCCGGACGCGCAGGCCCAGCAGCCATGGCTCACGGGCCCAGCCGCTCCGCGGCACGTGGGATCTTCCCGGACCGGGGCACGAACCCGTGTCCCCTGCATCGGCAGGCGGACTCTCAACCACTGCGCCACCAGGGAAGCCCCAGCAATATTATTTTAATGAGAAAGCAGAGGCCCAGGAAAATGAGGACTCTGCCGCAAGTCCTACAAGAGGCTGAGGAAGGGTCAAAGGTAAGACTTCTGACTCCAAGTCCAACACGTTCCCCCATCATCCCACCCCTCCCAGTCACTCCCAGCCAGCCCAGCTCTCCTGCCAGTCTAGGCTGGGGAAGCACAGCTACAGAAACGTCTGCACCCATGGTAAAGAGAGAACCTATGGGAAAGTGTGATGCGAAAGCAACCTTCATCTGTCACTAACATCCTTCCTCCTGCTGCCAGGCAGAGTGGCAGGTGGGGCTGCTGTTCTGAGATCCCCTTGGGAGAGCTGCAAACAGAGGCAGAGCCCTGGAGCTCCAGAGCCCTTGGCGGCACGCCGTCCCCATAGGAATGGCCAGGGGCACACTGTCCCCTCTCTTTGCATTCCCTACAGTTCTAGCCTTTGACACCTGGCATGAGAAATGTATATTGATGTTTCTTCCTTGTCAATTTGAGCTAAAGGCAGGGAGCAAGATGGTGATTTAGCAATTAGCTGGATCACATTTTGATTTGATAAAGGCCATTACCGGCAGTTGGCTAAATTTAACTCACGCAGGATAGGAAGGGAAGGGGTATCTGTGTGTGGATTAAGGTGGGTGAGTGGATGAGAAAAGTCTGGAGTTCCATCCCCCCAACTCATTTCACAGCCCCAGAACCTTCAGATTGTAATTTTAATGAAACTTTCAGTACACAGATCACCATTCTTTCCCTCCCTCGTAGAGGTTCCTGACTCAGTCTTTGGTCAGGAGTGGTCCGGGAAATGTCTGCTTTCCGATGGGGTCTCTGGGTGGGAGATTTCCAGGAACTCAGGCCTGAACTGTTCCTAGCAAGGATTCACTCTCAGCACTGTTTTTGTCCCAGAATGTCAAAGCTGGTTATCCTTTCCAGACTTCTCCCCAGCAAGACAGAGAGGGAAGGAAAATGGCCAGAGGCTGTCCAGGCCGTCGTGCTCCTCCGCCCAGGAGATGTCGTCGGGCATGGGTCTCTGGAACCAGGGAACAAAAGAAGGCAAAGGCAGGGTCCGGCCTAGAACAAGGCTCAGAAAAAGAGCGGGGATGCCACCACCTCGGTGGGAGTGGGCCAGACGGGAGCCAAGAGGTCAGATTCGGAGGTCGGGTGGGCGGCGCCGCCGTGGATGCGCTGGTGTCGCGCCAGGTGGGTCTTGCGGCTGAAGCTCTTGGCGCACTGAGGGCAGGAGAAGGGGCGGGAACCCGTGTGGACGGCCTGGTGGCGGACCAGGTTGGTTTTGGAGCTGAAGCTGCGGGCGCACACGGCACAGGAGTGGGGCCGACTGCCTGTGTGCACCGCCTGGTGGCGGCCCAGGTGCGACTTGCGGCTGAAGCGGCGGCCGCACTGCGCGCAGGCGAAGGGCCTGGCGCCGCTGTGGGCCCTGGAGTGGGCCACCAGGTTGGGCCGCGAGCCGAAGCGGCGGCCGCACTGCGCGCAGGCGAAGGGCCGTTCGCCCGTGTGCACCCGCCGGTGCCGCGCCAGGTGCTGCCCGTGGGCGAAGCCGCGCCCGCAGTCCGGGCAGAGGAAGGACCGCTGGCTCGCGGGAGCGCCCGGGGGCGCCGGTGTGCTTCGGGACGCGCAGGCCGAGGGCTCGGTGGCAGCGGCGGGGTCCACGGTGGCGCCCAGTGTGCACTCGTCGCACCCGAAAGGGCGGCCCTCGTCACGGTGCAGACGCTGGTGCATGGCGAGGTTCTTCTTCCAGCCGAAGCTCAGGCCGCAGTCGGAGCAGGAGAAAGGCTTGGGCCCGGGAGGGGACGGAGTGGGGGACGGGGCAGGGGACGTGGGCGAGGCGGACGCGTCGGGGGAGGATGGGGCGCGGCCGGCCGCCTCGTGGACCCTCTGGTGCCGCACCAGGTGTTGCTTGTGCGTGAAGCTGCGCGCGCACTGCGCGCACTGGTAGGGCCTCTCGCCCGTGTGGATGCGCTGGTGGCGGATCAGGTGCGTCTTCTTGCGAAAGCGCTTCTCGCACTCGGGGCAGGGGAAGGGCCGCTCGCCCGTGTGCGTCTTCTGGTGCGAACCCAGGTGTATCTTCTGGCTGAAGCGCTTGCCGCACTCTGCGCACGGGAAGGGCCGCTCGCCCGTGTGCGTGCGCAGGTGGCGAGTCAGGTGGGCCTTCTTGCTGAAGCGCTTGCCGCACTCGGAGCACGGGAAGGGCCGCTCGCCGCGGTGGCTGCGCTGGTGCAGCAGCATGTGCGCGCGCTGCGTGAAGCTGCGGCCGCAGTCCGGGCAGGCGCAAGGGCCCTCGCCGCGGTGCAGCCTCTGGTGCAGCCGCAGGGTCAGCTGGTCGCGGAAGCGGCGCTCACACTCCCCGCAGCCATAGGGCTTCTCCGAGGTCGGAACCCACCCCGCCAGCGCGAGCCCGCCCAGTGCCCCTGGGGCCCCCGGCTCCAGCTTATAGGCGGCGGCCAGAGGCCCCAGGTCAGGTGCGGGAAGGGGGCTGGGGAGTAATGACAGATGCTGGGGCCATTCCACCTCCTCTCCTGCCTCGTGATCTTCCGCCTCCACCTTCACCTGCCGAATCATCCACTCCTCCCCTGAAAGGTCAAAACAAGGTGAGTCTGTTAAGCCCCACATTTTTTTATGCGCCGTTTATCTGCCAATACGACCACCACTTCCTGGAGCCCTGAAGTCTAGCTTCTGCTCTTTCCACTGGAAATTCCTGGGAATGACCAAACCCAAAGATCACTGAAAGTCTTCCTCGCGGGCTCTGCTGCGGGGACGCTTTCGCCCCGGTTTGCCGGCCTCCCTGCCTCTGGACTAGCCTCCCCTTACTCCCCCTCAAGGTTCAGTCCTCAGGTTCCTGTCCTGGCTCATATGTCCACGTGGCCCCCCAGATCTTTCTGTTCTGGAACCTCAACCTCTCATCCCCAGTTGAGCCACTCCCCTGCGTGTCCTGCGAACTGGTTACAGCTCAGCAGGCTTACCGCCAAACACCCCACCTTCCCAGATCTACCCCGCTGATGTCAACAGGAGGTCTACAGCCCCCTTCTCCCAGCGGGCTGGACTTGGAACCTTGACCTTCACCTTTGACGCCCCCCTTGCTCTCTAACTCCTCCCCAGTGGACACTGAGTACCTCTGCGTTCCTTCCTGTGGTTTCTCAAAGTCTCCCCCTGCTCATACGCCCTTCGCTGCTGCTTCTAGGGCCAGGTGGGAAATCCCAGTTTAAGAAGAGGATTGAGTTTACAGGACTTGGAGGACCAATAGATGGTACCACCGCTGGAGAAGCAGGGAGGGCCCTCTGAGGGAGCAGGTTGGAGATGGGTTCCCCTGGAGCTTTGCCCACTCTTGGGCACTGCAATGGCCCGGCCAAGAGGAAGGAGCTCAGGACCCAGACCGGGAGTGTCCCCTTGGGTTCTCCCCTGCCACTCAGCAGCAGTGTGACCGTGGTTGAGTCACTCAATCTCTTTGAACTAAGTGTGTTAGCTCGCTTAGGCGTAAAGGTTGGACCAGTTCACGGTTCCTAAATCTGGTGCCACATCATAATCTCCTGGGCAACTTTCACCAAATGCATCTATGGGAGCCGGGCCCGTGAATCTGTTCTCTTTCTTTCAAGCTCCCAAAGTGATTCTTGTTTGAGAACCTTTGTACCGGCTGATCGGAGGTCCTGTCTGGCTCTAAACGTCTGTAATAGCCTGAGCCTTGGTTACATTCCACGTGCACGATCACAATTAGATTTACTCCTAGTTTCCTTTATCCATCCATCAGTTCCAAACAGCTATTTATCGTACTGTGATGTCGCTTTCATTTTCACTGTGCCACTCTTCTACTGAAGAACCACCCATAGCTCCCTATTATTTAGAGGATAAAGTAAGTTCTAGCTGCATCTGAGGCTCACGCCAACCTAGTCCAACTCTCTTAATACTCCCAGGCATAAACCCCTCACTTCAGGCAAGCTGGTCTTCTGTAACCCCAGTCACATGTCAACTTCCCTAGTTCGAAGTCTCTTAGCCTAGAATGTTTTCCCATCCTCTCCCCTCACCCTCATCCAAGCTGGAGTCTACACCTCTCTCAATATGCAGCACAAGTCAACAAAACCTTTGACAGATCCAACGCACCGCACGAGGATCTCATATAAACACTTAAGTGCTGACACTTTTACACTTCCTTGTGACGTGCCTTTATTGTTATTTGTTCTTTTCATTCTTTACCCTGGCTCACATTGGTATCAGATTTGTTTCTGGAGGGCAGACATCTTGTGTTCTGTTTCTTTACGTGCCTAATGAAAACGAGGATTGCCACCATGTACTGAGTGCCAACTGCAGATGAAGCACTGCATACGCTCTCTCACAAACCTGCACAAAAACCCCTGTGCACAAGTGAGTCTTATTTCTCGTGGACAAGCTGAGGCTCCTCTAGCCTATCCAAGGTCGCTCAGGCAAAAACTGTGGAGCAAGGATTCAAACCAGGACCGTGTCACTCTAGAGCCCCCTCTTCCCGCTCTACCTAACACAGCCTGGACCTAGTGGGCACGAGATAAGCCCCTGTGGAATAAGTGACATCACTCAGGCAGCAGGTGATAAAGCTGGTGGTAGTGGAAGGAAGTGACGGGTAGGACTGTGGAGAGAGAACGAACTGTCTGATCGCCTTGCGTATGGGGGAGATGCGTCAAATACAACAGATTCGGAGCATCTGCGAGGCACCTAGATCAGTGGAGATTTGGGGGAAGGAGCGTGTCTGGGGAGAGACAATGAAAAGGTTGATCAACGCCATGTGTCTTCCTGGGAATCGTATTTCAAGCTGTCAATAGGAATGAACTTTGGGGGAGACAGGCTGGGAAGTTAAGGCTCCTGGAGGATGTTGAGGTGAGAGTGTGTTTCTCTTTGGTGGCCAGCCTCTCTGACTCCTGTTGTCTGTGGACGTAGAATTCCCTCTGCGTGCTGAAGCTCTACAGCAGAAAGGTGCCAGGGCCTGATTCATTTTGGGGTGGTAGGGCCTGGGGGGGCTCCCTCCACCTGGCCCCCTGGTGGGATGGAGCGCTGGGGAGACTCACCTGGGCAGGAGCCCGTGGGCTCAGCCTTCCGTGGTGCACATGCCCGGCCTTCTCTGCAGGGACCTTCAGCTTGTTCAGTGGGGGCACCTTCCTCTGGTCTGGGGGCCTCGCGCCCTGGCAGAGAACAGGCTACCTCAAGGATGCCGCAGACATCAGAGATGGACAGAGCTCCCCACTGGCTCTAGGAAGCAGGGGCTTTTGACACCCCGGTCCCAGCCCCACCGGCAGGATTGCATCCCACATCATACCTGCAGGGGCTGAATTCCCAGCTGCCCCAGGGCAGCCTCAGGCTCCTTCAAGCAGGGCAGCTGCTAAGGCCGTGCAGGTTGCAAGAGCCACAGCTGTGAGGAGTTTCTGGAATATGTGTGTGTAAGATAGTGGAAGCAAGGAAGGGTCCCTGCCCTGAGGCTTACATGAGGCTCCTAGGAGGGGAGATGGGGGACCTCCCAGGCACCAGATGGACTCCAGTTCCAAAGCAAATCATTAGAGGAGATCGGGGTGTCAGAAAGCCAGGTCCACGCCTGCCTTAGGCATCTTCTCCCCGCATCTGCTTAGCTGCCTCCCTCACCTCTTTCCAATCTTACTTTCCCAATGAGGCCTACTTTCACCCCACTATTTAATCCTCCAGCCTGCCCCGCCCCTACCTGCAGTGGTCTCAGGCTCCCTCACCCTGCTTTACGCCCCCAAAGCACATAGCCTCTTCTAACACGGGTTATAAGTACACTTATTTCTACATTTGTTGTCTGTTGACCCTCTGCCCTCACTAGGATTAAGCTCCTGGAAGGTAGGGATCTTTGTCTCCTTGGTCACTGAGGTATCCTGAATATCTAGAATAGCATGGAGCACGTAGTAGGTGCTCAATAAACACCTGATAACAAAGGAAGGAAGACTCTGCCCTGAGCCACCTTCCCTGGTCCCCACTTACTTACCTGAGCATTTGCCCAGCGCTCTCTCTTTCCGGGGAGGGGACATCTGTTCCTGGGCATTCTGGGACTCTTCCCCAGGCTCACTTTGGGGGGCCATCTCCGGCTGTCCCACAGAGAGTCCTGTTACAGGCAAAAGGATGGGTCCAAGTAAAGCACAAAGTACAGAAGAGGTGATCAAAGATGGGGGGGGTCTTCCCCTTCCCAGCCCACCCAATGGGTTTTCCCCATGTGCTCAGGAAGGAAGGGTCTCTAACTAGGACAAGGGACAGCCAGGCCCTGCAGTGGCTTGGCCAGGTATCGACCTCAGCCCCCTTGCACTGCGTCAAGGACAGGCGGCAGAAGGAAGAGAGAATAGATTTAAATATCCTGCTGTTCTGTGAGTACTAGCACAACCTCCAACATGGACCAGGCATTCTTCCTGATGAAACCGAAAAGGATGCTGCCCTAAAGAAAGGCTCCTCGGGTCTCCGGGGTATCAGGGTGGCAACCTCCTGAGGATGCTCTGCTGTCTGAATTAGGGAAGCAGCAGGCGTAGTATGCTCTTGAATCCTCCTATTCCCCTGCCCCCCATCCAAGTTCCTTCAGTTCTGCTGGCTCACCCAGGGACCTGAGGGCCTCGAAGGTCTCTCTCATGGCAACCCAGGATAACTCCTCCTGGGGATCCGGCCACAGACCCTAAGGAGAAATACAACCTTGTTCAGATTCTTCTCAGCTTCCACCTGGGTCCTGGCTCTGCCCAACCTCTCCCCGTCAGCTATCTCCAGGAGCTCCAAAGGTGATGTCCTCAGGTACAGGTGAGGGAAATGAGGGAACGTGGATTTCAGAAAGCAGAGACCTTTGAAGGTGGACCAAGGCGAAGGCCTTGAAGCCGTTTCTGCAAGCTAAGCTCAGGTCAGCTCTGGAAATCAGCCTGCCACCCTCACCTGCAGGTCTCTCAGAGCCAGCACCGGCCCTTCAGCGCTCCCCACCCCCCAGGGCCCTTGCCTGGGGGTGTCAGGAGTCAATCGATTCTCTGGGGAGAGGGTGGAGGGTGGGAGACCGGAGGGGAGAGCGGGAAACTTCGTCTCCTAGGCCCTCCAGCTGTCATTGCAGGAGCCGGTGAAATAGTAGCCGGCCTAGGGGCGGAGGTGAGTATCACTACTGGGCAACTGGTGGGGAGGCTCTCAGAGGAGGGTCCTCACCGGAGGCAGGAATAACTCTGGCTTCACCTCCCCCAAACCATCGCCCCTCCCCCGCGGGGCTTTCCCAGGCTTGGACACCCGGCCCTCGAGCCGCCTTCGCGGCTCCTCCTCCAGCGGATCCCCTGCCCCTCCCCCAGCAGACTCCCCTCCCCCCCAGTCTCTGGCAGCCTTCCCTCCACCCTCCCCTCTCCCGCTCCCTCCGCCTTCCGCCCTCTCTCCCCACGGAAGCTGGCTGGCTCTCCAGCCCCGCCCCCTGCCCCGCCCCTCCGGCTCCTCCCCCTGCCCACAGCCTGCCTGCCAACCCCTCTCGGCCCCCTCGGGTCTGCCCTCCGTAGCCACCGCCCCCCTGACCCTCAGCTGGGGCAGCCTCCGCGGCAGAGCTCCCCTCCCCCTCCCCAGGCTCAGGGCCGCCTTTCCCTCCCCTCCCGGTTCTCCCCCGGCTCCTTCCCTCTCCCCGGCCGCAAACCCTCTCCCTTCCTTTCCCCCTCCTCTTTTCCTTCCTCCCCAACACCGCCCTCCTCCTCCCGGCTCTCCCCTCCCCTCTCCCTCTCCTCCCCCACTCTGGTTTCCTTTCCTCTCTTCACCTCAGTTCCCTTCCCCGCCCCCCCGCTCCCCAGCCCTCCTCCTCCTCTCCCCACACCACCCTCTCCCTCCCTCCATCCTTCCCTCCTGCAGCTCTCCTTCCCCTCCGAGGCCCCGTCTCCCTTCCCCCTCTGCCTCCCCAGCGGGCTCTCGCTTCCCTTCCTTCCTGGTCCCCACTCCCCAGAACTGCTCTTCCCCTCCCCCTTCCAGTCCGCCCCCCCGAGCTCCCGCCTAGTCGCCCGGCCCCCAGTAAGCCTCGGGTCTGAGGCTCAGCGCTCCCTCCGACTGCCCCGCCGGCCCTGCCCCTCCCCGCCCCTGCCTCCCAACCCACCTCCGCGTCCCTCCCCTCCCTCTCCGGGGCTCCGTTCCCCATTTCTGCTCCCCACTGACTTCTCACCCCTCCCAAGGTTTCCTGTCGCCCAGACCCCTCCCACCCCCTTCCCCGCCTCCATCTGTCCCCCGGAGCCCCTCCGCCTGGAGCTCACTACACGTCCCGACGCCCTCCCGGCTCCCGGGCTCACCTGTCAGCGCCCTTCTCGCGCCCCTCCCGAACGCCCGATCCCCGCGCCTCGACTCCCGCCCGTGCCCCTCGGCCCCCTCCCACACTCCCTGCCCCCTCTCCGGAGACGCCCCACCCCCTGCCCTCGGGGGCCTCCCACCCTTTCCCACCTGACTCCCACCCGGACCCCTCTCCCCAGCCCCCGCCCATCCCTCCGGATGCCGCCTCTCCGCTCTCCTCAAAGCCCTGACCCCCGAGCCGGCCCTCCTCCCCGGTCCCACCCCTCCCTTCTCCGGCCCTCGCCGCTCCTCTGCCCTCGCTCCCCTCCAGCCCCACCCCACCCCTGCTGCGCTCCGGGCGCCCGCACCCCCGGGGCTGTCACCTGCGCCGCACGGGCGGTGGCTGCGAGTGCGGGTGTGGCGGGGAAGCGGCGGAGCGCCCGCCCTGGGCGCCTCCACGGTCTCCCCGCTGCCGCCCGGACCCCGGCGCCCCGGCCTCCTGCCCCCGCGGGCTCGGCTCGCGATGGCGCCCGCCGCCTGCAGTCCGGGTGCGGACTGCCCGGAGACTGACAGACTGACAGCCCCGAAACTTCGCGGGGAGGGGAGAGGAAAAGACGCGGAGGGAGCGGGAGCGGGGAAGCGGCGCCCGGGAGGGGGAGGGGAGCGAGGAGGCGGGAGGGGGCAGCGGGGCAGCCAGTGGGGGAGGTCGGGGACAGGGTGCCCAGGAGTGGAGAGGGTGCCCAGCGGGTTAGGCGGGCAGGTGAGGGTCTGGAGGAACGACGGCCCGCAGTAGGTGATGGAAAGTGGGAGCTAAGGACGGGGGAGGGGAAGGGGTGGGGGGAGAGGAGTGCGGGGGGGAAGGGGTGGAGGAGGGAGAGGAGGCAAGGAGGAAGGGCACTCGGGCTGCGAGGGAGGGTGCCGGCAGGCGCGGAGGGAGGAGCCAGGGGAAAGGTGGAGCGCGGGGCGTCGGGGGGCGGTGTGGAGTTGGGGGGAAGAGGAGGGGGCCTGTTAAGGGGAAGGGAGCTAGTGTCTGCGCTGCTCTCTTTGAATCGCAAGTGTCCGGCGGAATGTGTCTGCGTCGCGCTCCCGCGGCGGGATCGAGTCCCCGACTGTCGGTCGGTGGGGTCGGTCTGGGAACCTGCGGCCCTGCCCCCGCTCTCCACCCTGATCCCACTCGGATCCACCCAGACCCGTACCCCCCCCGCCCCCCACCGATCTTAGACCCACCGCGGGAGCCGGGTCCCTTGGGGGCGGTGAGGAGAGCCCGAAGGAGACCAGGCTGGGCCCCAGTGCCTGCTAAGAACGTGACCTTCGAAGTAGAAATTGGGATTGGGGCTTTGAACCAGGTCACCTGGGAAAAGGCAGGGCTGGCGAGGAGGCGTCGGGGGTGAGGCCGGAGTTGGATGGGGTGAAGACTCCCCGGGGCGGCATCCAGGGGAGCCGCTGCTGACGAGAGGGCAGAGTCTCCTGGGCGTGGTGGGGAGCGGATCCTCCCACCCGGCTGGAAACCTCTGCCAGTCGGGTGTGGAGGGGTGCCCTCAGCCCTCAGACATCCCTGCCCCTGGTTGTGACGTTTCTCTTCAGCTTTGCCACTTGGGCACCCCAACCCCTGAAAGCTCCCCGCATCCCGTCCTCCTCCATCTAAAATGTGGGCTGGTTATTCCAGGCCTCCCTCTCTAATCTCTTTATCCAATCTCCTCTGGGTTCTAGCTTCCTCCCTCCTGGCCTCTTTAGAGGGAAGGATGTGACTTGTATTTCTCCCCAATCCACGTGTGGCTTTTCCGGGAGGGGTGGGGATGACTCGGTGTGAAGAGCAGCCTCCCCTGGCTTCCACACCCCATCACCTGGAGGGGACACCAGGGCACAGAGAAGCACAGCATGCAGCAGGGGCACATCAGCATTTGTTGATGCTTAGGATGAGGGGGACAAGAACAGGTGATGCCTGGAAGAGCACAGGGTGCCTCGGAATCAGCTGTGGAGGGCTCTTCTACCTTCTGTATGGGCTGCTTCAGCTGCTCAGTGTCTGGCCTGGTCATCGGGCTGCAGGACGGCTCTGGGAGCAGAACACATCACTGTGTGCCAGGATGGGGCACAGGCACCTCGGTCTGTCCTTGTAAGACCTGCAGTGCGAGTATGTGTTAGGTGCCAGAGGGAGAGTGTCCAGGTGTGCATGTATGAGAGGCTGGGAACAGCTGGGTGTCCACGGCCTGACCCTGGACCTTTCCGAGGACCCCCTCCGAGAGCTCCCTGAGGGATTCACTGCGCCTTCTCCTGGCCCAGGACCAAGGGTCGGCCTGGAAGAATGCCTGGCAGGGCTCTGGTTCCCGGCAGCCCCCCCCAACCCTGCCCACCACAGGTGGGGTGACTGTGTGGGATGCCTGGAGACACGTCAGGATTAGGGGTTGGAGGGTTACAGGATCTGAGGCTCAGGCCACATTCCAGCCTGGGTGTCCTCGCAGCTGGTAACCGGTAACCAGGATGTAACCAGGATTCCCCTGGGGAGCGAGCTGCTGCCCAACCCTCTTCCAACCGGATGGTCTGCTCAGATTATCCCATCCGGTTGCCCTGCCCCAAGGGCTGGGGGAGCTGGCTGCAGGCCCCTCTGCCCCCTGCCCCCACACTTTCTAGCCCAGGCACTCCTCCCTGAAGCTGGCTCTCCTTCCCCTATCTGGGCTTCCTGGTTCTGGATCCCAGGGACCCTAGGAGAGCAGATGGACCCCGCCAGCCACAAATGATCACCCTCAGTAAGAAGTCAGACCGCACAGAGGGAAGGACACATGCCACCCCCCTGTCCGCAAACAGTCCAATCGCCCTGGAAACCCCATTCCTCCTGCTCACTGACCCTCGTTTCTGGAGTGCTTGGCAGGAGAAGCAGGAAAGGGACAGGGGAGAGGATCGTACACTCAGGATTTGAGGGCTGGAAGGCCGTGGCCCTGTGACTCTTAACACTATTGTGGGGTCACGGCCCCCCTTGAGAATCTAATAAAAGTTATGGAACTGTCATCAGAAAAACATGCACACACACAATTTCAAAGTATGCATGGAGCCCCTGTCCCACCTGTGATTCCCCGGGAGGCCCCTGAGCTTTTTACTGGTAAGGAAATTGAGTCCCAGAAAGAGAGTGTGGCTTGCCCCTGTCCACGTTAATTGGTGGTAGGGCTTGATAGTATACTATCAGGGACACACGGACCCCCCCATCACACACACACACACATACTCACTCACTCACTCGCACAGGGAAGGGGATTGTTTCCAGGGAGAGCTGGCCTCAGCTGGCCTCTGAGGGGATTGCGCCATGTGCAGGCAGGTCCAATCTGGTTCTGGGCAGCTGGGCATGGGGCTGAGATAACACCTCCCCAGTGCCACGGGCCTCACGCTCGCTGTCTCAGGCCGCCTTGGACACACTGACCCCAGGCTGCAGTAGCAGCAGTGTGGGGCTGGGGAGGCCAGCCCCAGCCTCTGCTCACCTGCCACAGCATTGGCTCCCCAAAGCCTCACAGCCCCCAAAGGTGACCTGGGGGTCGCCATGCTGCTCCCTGCCCTCCTCTGTGGGACGGCATGGGCACTGGCTAACGGGTAAGCAGCCCACCCTGGGGCTCCTCGGACTAAGGTCCTTCTCCTCCTGCCGCAGGCCCAGGCCCCTCTGGGGCAGCCAGACTCCTTCCCGTACCCCCTTCTCTCAGCCTGCATAACGTAGCCTCCCCCTCAGCTAACTAACTCTCCACGGGGAGTGGGGTCACAGGATAGGGCCTCCCGGACAGATGCGGACAGTGGCCGCAGCTGTCGCTCCCCATCTATGGGCAGGCGGTGGTGTGAGTGGACAGAGACCATCCTGGTGGAGGAGGAAGTAACCCCCCGTCAGGAGGACCTGGTGCCCTGCACCAGCCTCCATCATTACCAGCGCCGGGGCTGGCGGCTGGACTTGACCTGGAGTGGCCGTGTGGGGCTCTGCCCCATCTACAAGTGAGTGACGTGGAGGCTGGGCTACCTGCCGAGCAGGAGAGAGCCGTGGGGTGACATCCTTAGAGTAGGGGAGGACTGAGCGGTGACCTGGAGAAGCGGGCATTTGGGAAGCAGGTCGTGGGTGGGCTCCAGAGGGGTGGAGGGTGGGGGTGGGGGATGAGTGGGCACTTCCGTGGGCAGCGCAGGGAGAGTCATGATGCCTGCTCCCCGTGCCCCGCCTTCAGTCCGCCTTTCTGAGATCATTCTCGCTTTGGAAATGGAGACCAAGAAGGGAAAATTACACGATAAAGCCTCTCAGAGAGTAGGTGACCAGACTGAATGTCCCAGGCCATTCCCAGGGATAGGGCTGAACACTAACATCTCCCCTCCCCCTACCTGGTGGACCCAGGCCCCCGGAAACCAGGCCTGCTGCACGGAACCTGACGGTGAGGGCTTGCTGCCCAGGCTGGGGGCGGGGGGGGGGTGGGGAGGTGGGGAGCACCCACTGCACCCTGGGTAAGCGCCTGAGATTAGCCCAGATCCAGGGTTGCCTGGAGGTGGCAGTCCGCCTGGGGAGGGAAGTCCGGTCCAGGCTGACTGTCTGGCTCTGCCCATTCTCTCTTTCTACCCACCACAGCCCTTGCCGAAGCCAGCCTTGAGGGCCACTGCTTTGCCACATGGCTGTGCCAGCCGAGGGCAGCCTCAGCTAACGCTTCTGTGGGGCCTGGAGGAGTGCTGAGCCTGGCCTTGGGGACACAGCGGGCGGGACGGCCACTCCCAGCCCTGCCACAGCTGCTCCAGCCACAAACTCCCCGGTGGGTCCACAGACCCCAGCCTGCGGGAAAGGCACAGCCCCGGCCGTCACCTGCTCCCCTGACAGGCAGTTAGAATGCTTTTATTTTTTAATTATTTATTTATTTTTGGCTCCGTTGGGTCTTCGTTGCTGCATGTGGGCTTTCTTGTTTTTAGTTGCAGCGAGCGGGGGCTACTTTTCGTTGCAGTGCGCAGGCCTCTCATTAAGGCAGCTTCTCTTGTTGCAGAGCACGGGCTCTAGGCACGCGGGCTTCAGTAGTTGTGGCACACGGGCTCAGTAGTTGTGGCTCGCGGGCCCTAGAGTGCAGGCTCAGTAGTTGTGGCGCACGGGCCCTAGAGTGCAGGCTCAGTAGTTGTGGCGCACGGGCTTAGTTGCTCCGCAGCATGTGGGATCTTCCCGGATCAGGACTCGAACCCGTGTCCCCTGCATTGGCAGGCGGATTCTTAACCACTGCGCTACGAGGCTGCAGCCCAGGATGTGTGCCATCAGTTGCTGGACGGTCCATGCAGGGAATGCCATGTCCAGGTACGGGTGGGGGTGGAGGTGGCATCAGGCACTGGAGCGGTGGGAAGGGGGAGTGCTGGGGAGCTGCCAAACGGGGCACCTGGTCCAGGCACCAAATTGCTTTGGGCCGTCGGTCAGGGCGCCCCCTCTGGGAGGCTCCTATATATTATCTCTAAGGTTCCTTGCAGTGTTCACCTGTTTGGTTATAAACCAGGGCGTTTTGGAAGCAAGAGGAGGGAGGCGCTGATGAGTACTGGAGAAGGCTGGTTGGCTGAGGGGCTGTCCCAGTTCGGCAGGTGCCCCCTGCTGAGTACCACGAGGCCTTCCTCTTTGCCTACCGTGCTGGGGCCCCAGCGGGCAGTGGGCGGGAGGAGCGGCTGGAGGCCGCGTGCCCCACCTTGGCCAGCTACGCCCAGGATCGTGCGGCGCGACGCATCCACGTGCGCTGGAGGAAGCCCGGCTTCTGCGGTAGGGCTCCCGCCTGTCCCTCTGTGCACAGCCTCTGGCCTCCCCGCTCTGTGGAACTGGGAACTGACCGAGGGCCGTCACGTGGCTCCTGTTTCCTGAGGGGTCCGCCACCCCCTGAGCGCCTCTCTCGGGGGGCTGCCAAGGCCTGCTGGCTCTCCAGCGGCAGCGGGATCTGACGGGAGGAGGGAAGCTCCTTGGGCCTCACAGCCACTCCTGTGCCCGCAGAGCGCCTGTGCCTAGGGGGCCGGCTGTGCTCGGACTGCGCCTGGGCCTGCCCGCCCAGCTGCTCGGCAGTGGGCGAGGGGGGCGAGGGGTCCTGCGGGGAAGAGTGCGTGAGCGGCTGCGAGTGCCCGCCCGGCCTCTTCTGGGACCGCGCCCTCTGTGTGCCTACCGTCCGCTGGCCCTGCTACCACCGACGCCGGCGCTACGACCCCGGTGACACCGTGCGCCAGCTGTGCAGCCCGCGGTGGGTCCACGGGCCTTGCTGGCCTTTTCGCTCGGGTTGGAGGCTCCCTGGTCCCCTCTGATCCCTCCCTTATGCTATCTCCTCAACCTGCCTCCCTTCTGGGGCCTCCCTCACAAGAGACCTGTGACCTCTCAAGGCATAAGTGACGGCCCTGCTTAAAAACCTAGCCGGTGACCTCCATCAGTTGATCTCTAGGGCTAACGGGGAGAAGGGGGTGCTGTGGGAGGGAGGGACCAGGGTTTTGTGGGGGTAGGAGGGCGTCTCCAGCTCGGTCCCTCCCCCTCCACCCCCTCCACTCCACCCCCCAGCCCCCCCTCCACGCCCTCCACTCCACCCCCACCCCCTCTCCAGTCCACCCCCCACCCCCTCTCCACTCCACCCCCACCCCCTCTCCACTCCACCCCCACCCCCCCTCCACTCCACCCCCACCCCCCGCCTCCGCCGTGGGACCGATCCGGAGCGCGCTCTCCAGTCCCTCGCGCCCACAGCGTTGGCCAGGACGGCCGCTGGCTCTGCGCGCAGGCGCCGTGCCCCACCGAGGGCGCGGTGGGCGGGGACGGGCATTACCTCACCTTCGATGGGCGGAGCTTCTCCTTCCGCGGCCGCGCAGGTCGCCGCTTCAGCCTGGTGCAGGTGTCCAGAGGACCAAGTCCGGGAGCGGGATGTCGTGCCAGAGCGGGGGCCCTCGCAGGGGTGCTATGGGGGAGAAGGGACTGTAAGCAAACCACTGAATAAACAGAACACACAGTCGTCCGGGGAAAAGCTGAGAGAGAAACGACTCTGGAGGGAAGATGGCAGCCGCAGACCCACAAGCCTGCCCTTTGGGTTCTTGCCTCCTCCTTAGGTTCCTGTGAAAGTCCCGCCGTCATCGCCACCCCAGCCCAGGGGCCCAGAACAAAACCCAACCTCACGGTCCTTTCTCACACACGGGACAGCTGGACTTGTCACACGCTACTTCCTGTAAAACAACCCCAGGGGAAATGAGGGTCCTCCTTCCTCCCAGCCCTCCCCCAATAAAGTTAGGTGACTTCCCAGCTCCAGGCCCAGGCCACCTTCTTACACACATAGGCACAAACAGGAGCTCGCACATGACATGCTCACACGTGTGCACATAGATTTAGCGTGTGTGTGTGCACGGGCACACATAGAGACGAGCGTACATACCCACAGGGAGGAGGGAGAGGAGACATGTTGCCCAAACATGCACACACACACCTCCACATGCGGGTGCACGCGAGCACGCACACGCACACACACGTCACATATGCCAGCCCTTGGTGAGGGTTAAGCCCCTTACCTCACAGAGTCTGGCTGGCTGGCAGGCGGTCAGCGTACGTGCTGCGTGGAAGCTGCCCCAGTGTGTGCCGTTGGTGACCAGTAGAACAGGAGCTGCTCTCAGGGTCTGCCCCACCGCCACCATGTTCCTCACCATCGGCCCCAGGACTTCGTAAAGAGGCCGCTACTGACTGTACTGGAGCACGGGGACTGCAATGCTGGGAGCTGCCTCCACGCCATCTCGGTCTCCCTGGGGGACACCCACGTCCAGCTCAGGGACTCAGGTGGCCTCAGCTCTCAGGGTACCTACCTACCAGGCCTTCTGCTCCCAGCAGCCCTCTGGAGTGTGGCTCAGGCCCCAGGGGCCTCCTGTCATCTCTCCTCTCCCTGTGGACTTGGGCTCTGTCCAGCACCCTCCATCCACACTGCCCTGTGGTTCCTGAGCCCAACTCTCCCGCGACTCCCTCAGCCCAAATCACTGCCTCAACTTCCCCCTCACTCTGCCATCTCTGAAGCAGACATAAAGTCCTGCGGAAATTTCCCAAGCCATCTTCTGCCCCATCCTGAGGGGAAAATACAATTCATAATGTTCTGAGGGATCTGAAAGGCCTCTTGGGGTGAGCGAGGCAGGCAGGCCCCTCCCAGCTCTGGACAGCCAGGGCCCAGTCCCAGCCCCTCCTGCACACTGACTCCAGGGGCAAAGGCAAAGTGGGTGCGAAGGGTCACGTGGGGGTTGTAGGTGGGATGCGTGACCTCCCAGGGGTCACTCCAGTTCCCCTTGCTCAGGGTGGGCAGCCCACCATGACACAGGCCCTCCCCCCTCCTGCCCCAGGTCCTTCCCCTTCTCACAGCCCCATCCTGCAATGTGCCCTCCCCCCACCATCATCAGCCCAGCCCAGCCCTGTGGGGGTGGCCCCCTCACAGACCCCCTATTGCAGGAGCAGTACTGGTGGACGGGCAGGATGTGGTCTTACCCTGGAGCGGCGCTGGGGGCCTCAGCGTCTCCCGGCGCCTCTTACACTTTCCTGCTGCTGCGCTGGCCTGGGGCCCGCATCTTCTGGGGAGCGTCTGACCCTACATCACCCTGGACGCCCGCCATGCCCTCCAGGTGTGCCAGAGGGCGGGTGAGTGGCTGGGCGAAGCCACAGAGGGCCTGGAACCAGCAGGATGACTTCCTGACTCCTGCTGGCAACGTGGAGACCAGCATTGCCGCCTTTGCTAGCAAGTTCCAAGTGGCAGGTGAGGGAAGGTGCCCCTCGGAGGACAGCGCCCCACTTTCCCGCTGCAGCACCCACACTCAGCGTCACATTTTCGTGGAGGCAGCCTGTGCCATCTTGCATGGCCCAGTCTTCCAGGTAGCCAGCTTGGGGGCACTCCTCCTGTTTGCACCTGGAAAATGGGGTCAATACCTGCCCTGCCCTCCTCCTGGGCTACCGGGAGGGCCCTGGTGCCGTGCCAGGACTGCTGAGCACTGGGAGGTGGCAGTGGGGACCAGAGAAGACAGGGGAATCCGTGCGGGAGGAGCCGACCCCCTTCCTCATCTCCCTCCAAGGAGTGCTACGGGCTGGTGGACAGGGCACGGTTCCACCTGCGCTGCTTGGCACCTGTGTGTGGCTGCACCCACGGCGAGGACTGCCTGTGCCCCGTGCTCGCTGCCTATGCTCGGCACTGTGCCCAGGAGGGTGCCCTGCTTTCCTGGAGAGACCAGACCCTCTGCCGTGAGTCTGCTCAGCCGGCCAGCCCCATCCCCAGGCTCTTTCTTCCAGCACCTTCTAGGAATGGCTCAGTGGGATCCAATGGCTTTGCAGCAGGGGAGGGTCCCCAGAAGGACCTCTGACCTCGGCAGTTTGCTGGGTTTGCCTTCTTTCAGAGACGTAGGGACTGGCGGGTCCGGAGGGGTGGGCAGAGCAGCAGTGGCAATGCCCCTGACCTGCATGCATCTCTGTGCCCAGCTGTCCTGTGTCCTGGTGGCCAGGAGTACCAGGAGTGTGCCCCAGTGTGCGATTGGAACTGTGGGGAGACTGAAGGCTGTGGGGAGCTGGGAAGCTGTGTGGCCGGTTGTAATTGCCCCCCTGGGGCTGCTTTGGGACGCTGAGGGCCAGTGTGTGTCCCCCGGCTCATGCCCCTGCCAGCTTGGGGCCCATCGCTATGCCCCTGGCAGCGCTACCATGAAGGACTGCAACCACTGGTAAGAGCACACACCTGTGGGGGGAGGCAAAAAGCTTGGGGGTGAAGAGGTGGAGCTTAGAGAAAAGGGGCCGGGGATGTAGCTCTGTGGATTCCAGGCCGATGGCATGCACGTCAGAATGACAAAATGCTGATAACTTGCCCTCAGTTGTGGAGCACTTCAGGGCCTGTAAAGCGCTTTCACGTATATTACCTTATTTAATCTTACTTTATTCTTACAATAACCTAGTAAGGTAGGAAGAGGAAGAATTGTTCCCATTTTGCAGATGAGGAAACTGAGGCTTGGATAGGCTAAATAGCCTGCAGAGTCACATAGCTTGTTAATGATGAAGGACTAGAACCCAGATCTCTGAATTCCAGGTGAGTGTGGTCCCGAGGCTCTTCAATGGGTTAGGAAGTAAAGGCAAGTTACAGACCTAGAGGGGCTGTGCCGGATTCAGGCTTTGGTGGGTGAGAGTGAGACTTCAGTGAAATCCTTTTCCTACCTGTGCTGGGAGTAGGGTTGTTCAATATCTCTGCCCCTCCCCAGAGCCCAGAGAATGGCCTCTATTCGAGTTGGGGCAGGAAAGGGTGACAGTGTCTATCCCAGGTATGGCCAGGTGCTGGAAACACTTCCTGTGCTTGTGACAACTGGGGTCGGGGGTGAGACGCTCAGGTCTCCAGTGTCAGAGCTGGATTTTCCCTCAACGTTAGGGGCTCCAGACCCCTGGGATCCTGAGGTTCTCCCAGGGCAGGTCAGGGGCCTGGAAGTGAGTCTGGGTTTGGGCCTGGCCCTTACCTGCCTCCCCACCTCTGGCAGCATCTGCCAGGAGAGGGGCCTGTGGAATTGCTCTGCTCAACGCTGCGCCCCACCGCGGGCATTCTGCCCCCGTGGGCTCGTCTACATCCCTGGTGCCTCCCTCCTCACCTGTGACAGCCCCAGTGCCAATGGCTCCTGCCCTGCAGGCAGCATGGGGGGCTGTGTCTGTCCCCCAGGAGCCGTGTTGCCGGTAAGTCCTGGAGGGGGCTACCCGAACCAGAGCCCTGCCCTGACCCCTGCCTGTGTGTAACTGGTGTGGGGGGGATCAGGCAGTCCGCCAAGGAGCCCTTTGTCCCCGGCCTCTGCTCAGGATGAGGGCTGCGTACCTCCCGAGCGCTGTCCCTGCCGTCACGGTGGGCAGTGGTACCCGCCCAACGCTGCAATCCAGGAGGACTATAACATTTGGTATGCCCACCCCGTGACCTGTAACCCTGTGACCTAGTGACCCCTGGCTAGGGGCTAGGGTGATGGTGGGTGGGATATCCAGACTGGCCTGGACAACCGGAGTCCTCAGCATCTCTCCAAACTGAGGGTCTGTCTGGAGTTGCTTGGAATCTGGACCGGCTGCCTCCCCTGGATACAGTTCCAGGTCCCTGTCTTCGTGAATCTGTCTCCCCTCTCCCCGTTGCCCACAGGGTGTGCCAGGGTCGGCAGTGGCGCTGCACGGGCCAGCGGTGCGATGGACGGTGCCAGGCACCAGGTGCCCCCCACTATGTGACATTCGATGGGCTGGCCCTCACCTTCCCCGGGGCCTGCGAGTATCTGCTGGTGCGGGGCCAGCGGCCGTTTCACAGTCTCTGCCCAGGACCTGTCCTGCGGGGCCAGCGGCATCACCTGCACCAAGGCGCTGACCGTGCGCCTGCAGAGCACCGTTGTGCACATGCAGAGAGGTGGCTGCGACATTGAAGGGTGACGTTGCCAGGGAGGGGCACCCCAGGTGGCATCACAGCTGCGTGGGTAGCTGAGGTCTGGGGTTCCCCGTGTCTCCCCACTGCTAACCATCAGTGCAGTGGGGCTGGTGCCTCTTCTCTTGGCTGGGAATCATAATTCCGGAAGGCTCCATGAAATTAAAGCCCAGAGAGGTCTAATGACTAGCCCCAGGTCACACAGCTAGAGAAGCAAAGGAAAGGTTGGAGGGGAGGCTAGGAGGGCCTCGTGGGGATCTTGGAGCCCCTTTATTCCAAGGCTGAGCCTGAATGTCTCTCTCCCTCCACAGGCCAGGCAGTGACAGTGAATGGGGTGAGTGTAACGCCCCCCAAGGTCTACACGGGCTCCGGGCTGAGGCTGTGCCATGCTGGCCTCTTCCTGCAGCTCGCCACCTTCCTGGGCCTCACCCTGCTCTGGGATGGAGGCAGCCCCCGCCCCCAGCCATCTGACCCCCACCCCGAAGCTCCCCACAAACTGTTCCTCCTTCTCATGTGTGGTCAGAGTCTCCAAATTATGTTTTCATAATTATATTTTTCTTCATTATGAAAGCAATACCTCCTCACCAAAGAAACAGTTTAAAAATACCAAGTTTTAGAGAGAAGAAATAAAAATACATTTCCTGACATCCCACCACCCAAACCCAAGCAGTTGGCGATTTAGAAATAACCGTTACTGAGAAATCAAAGGAGATCAAAATAACCCCCATCGTGGGAAAAAGTCGCCTGCACTGAGGCCTCTGGGGCTGGTGGGTGTCACAGGCCGTCCTGGAGTCTGGAATCCTGCCCTTTGGAGAATTTCCCTACCCCCCCAACCTGGGTTTAGTTCGGAAAGTAGGCTCTCACTTCTTGCCCTTAGCCCCGCAAAGGTAGGTCTCTTCTATCCCCACCAATCATCACCCCCGAAAGAGGGAGCCAGCGCCCCCTGGTGGGTGGTGGTACTTACCTGGGAAGGTCAAGCAGGCCCACATAATAGGCACCTAGGTCTTCTCCCAGCCCCCTGCCCTAAAGAAGGCCTCCGAGATCCTGTCTCCACAATCCTTCCCCCTGCTGCCCTCTCCGTCCGGGCACCCGAGTCCTGGTGCAGCTGTCCCCCGAGTTCCGCGGCCGGGTGGCTGGGCTGTGTGGAGACTTTGATGGAGACGCCAGTAATGACCTTCGGAGCCGCCAAGGAGTCCTGCCTGGAGCCCACGGCTGAACTGGCTGCCCACTCCTGGTGCCTCAATCCTCTCTGCCCCGAGCCAGGGGACCTGCGGCACCCCTGCGCCGTGAGGATGGGCAGGAAAGGGGGAAGCGAGGAGGGGCAGCTGCGGAAACCCGGGGTGGGGGGGTTCGAGAGGCTGGGTGCTGCGGAGGAGTCTGGCTGGTCCACCGTGGTGTGCCCGGCTGGGCCCGCGCCCGCTGCGGGGTGATGCGGCAGCCGCTCTTTGCCCGCTGCGGTGCGGAGGTGCCCCAGAGCAGCACTTCGAGTGGTGTGTGCGTGACACCCGCAGGTGAGAGGAGCAGGCCTGGGGAAGGGCTGGGCCCGAGCGCTCCCTCCCTCAGACGTGATTCAGGGGGCGACTGTGTGTGTCTCTGCTCGGCCATCGCCACCTACGCAGACGAGTGTTCCCGGCACCGCACGGGATCCACGTGCGCTGGCGCAGCCAGGAGCTCTGCCGTGAGTGCCCCACCCTGGGTCCCGGATGCCCAGTCCCACCACACGTTCAGCTCCTTCTAGGATACTTCTAGCCTGAGAGCCGGCCATTCATTCATTCAAGGGCGAATACGTGTGCAGTGCTTACTGTGCGCCAGACACAGTTCATCCCTAGATGAACCAAACGCGATGAAATTGCGGCTCTGTGGAGCGCGCACGTGGCACATAGCCTCGGCAGGGGCTCGGCAAGGGTCTGCGCCACGCACCCCCGTGCCCTCCTGAGTGTCGCCTCAGGCTGGCTCGCCTGCTGCTGTTGCACCCTGGTGCCCTTGCACCTCAGGGACCCAAGCCTCTCTCCCCTCCACCCAGCTCTGCAGTGTGAAGGGGGCCAGGGGTATGAAGCCTGTGGCCCCACGCATCCCCCCCCAACCTGCCATGACCACGGTCCTGAGCCTGGGTGGCACTGCCAGGCCGTTGCCCGTGTGGAGGGCTGCTTCTGTCCTGAGGGGACTCTGCTGCACTGTGTGTACGGTCAGAGTGGGCAGAGGGCAGGGGCCCACAAGGCCATGGTGACAGGGCTGGCACAGAGGGCTGCCGCGCCCCTTTTGCCAGAGCCCTGCCCTCTGTGATCTCAGGAGGAGTCTGCCTGGAGCCGGCTTCCTGCCCCTGCGAGTGGCGAGGCAGCTTCTTCCCCCCGGGCACCGTACTGCAGAAAGACTGTGGCAACTGGTTAGTGGCGGGCCTGGGGGAAGCCCTGTGCCCTGGGCTGGCTGAGCCCTGGACACTGTCCTCAGCACGTGCCAGCAAAGTCAGTGGCTTTCTGGGGATGACGGTAGCCGCGGGGAGGAGCCGGTGTCTGGCTGTGCGGAGGGAGAGGCCCCATGCCAGGAGGGCGGGCACTGTGTGCCCCACGGGTGGCTTTGTGACTACCAGGATGACTGTGGCGATGGCTCAGACGAGGAGGGTGAGTGTCCCGGGTGGCAGTGGCCGAGTGGCGGGTTAGTCCTTGAAAGTGTAACGGAAGCGTGCGTCCTAGGGCGACTTCCTAAGCTGCCGCTCCTGTTACCAGCAGCTGCGACTTGTGGGCAGGGCTGTTCTGGTTTCTGGGTTTGGGGGCTTCTCTGGGACCCTCTGTTGGCATCCTCAGCCTGCCTGCCCTCCCCACACCAGGCTGTGACACCCCAGGCCGTGGGGAGGGGCAGACGTCTTGCAGCTCCGGTCACTGCCTGCCCCTGGCCCTGATCTGCGATGGGCAGGACGACTGTGGAGACGGGACGGATGAGCAGGGCTGCCCGTGCCCCCAGGACTCATTGGCCTGCGCTGATGGGCGCTGCCTGCCCCCCACCCTGCTCTGCGATGGGCACCCTGACTGTCCGGACGCTGCTGATGAGGAGTCCTCTTGGGGTTAGCGGTCCCTACCCCGGACTCCAGTCCACCAGGTGTCCCCTTCCGAGAGACCCATCTTGTGGGTCCCCACCTGCCTGCCTCCCCTCCTTCACCAATCCAGCTTCCAGCTGAGAAATGGGCACCTGTGGGTGTGTGAGTGAGGGCACCCCAAACAGTGAGGAGAAGGGGCAGCGCCCTGGGACCAGCGCCTTTCTCTGGCTACAGGGCAAGTGAACTGCACCCCTGGGGAGGTGTCCTGCATCGATGGTGCCTGCGTGGGGACCATCCACCTGTGTGATGGAATCTGGGACTGCCCAGATGGAGCCGACGAGGGGCCAGGGCTCTGCCCGCTCCTCTCTCTGCCCACTCCCCCGGCTGGTACCTTGCCTGGCCCCTCTGCTGTCTCCAGGGAGACTGCACCTACTCCCCAAGTCAGCGTCAGCCCCGGTGAGTCTCCTGGAGGGAAGGGGGTGAGAAAATGGGGTCTGGAGGCCTGGAAGGGAGGGGACAGCGCCTCAGAGGGAGGCCTTGGGGCAGATGCTGGGGATGGGAAGGAGCAGGGCCCAGACTCAGCCTCCTGGAGACACCGGAATGAAGGAAGTGAAGAGCGTTTGCCGGGGACTGAAAGAGTCCAGACTTTATTCCCAGAAGTTCAAGGTTCCCCTCTAAACCGACTGGCGTCTAACGGGAATTCTTGGATGCGGCGGGAGAGCTTTTGGAAAACCAGTAGGGCAGCAAAAAGCGGGAGCGGCTGGACTTGGGGAGGGCCGGGCGCAGGTAGGGGGCCGGAAGGGCCTGGAAGGGGAGCGGAGCCGGAGGCGGTGGAAGGGCCCGGCGGCCTGCAGGCATCCCCGGGCGCCCGGCCGGGGTGGAGCGCGGAAGCCCCCGCAGCGCCGCCCTGCGGCCTCTTCGCGAGCGGCGGCGGCAGCGGCGAGTGCGCCCCGCGGGGCTGGCGTTGCGACGGCGAGGACGGCGAGGACAGCCGCGACCGGCCCTGCGCGCCGCACCTCCCGCCCTGCGCCCGCGGCCCGCTCTGTGTGGCCCCCGCGCAGCTGTGCGACGGCGCCGCACACTGTCCCCACGGCTCGGACGGGGACCCCGGCGCCTGCGGTTCGGGGTGGCGCTCTTTAGAGAGCGACTTAGGTCTGGGGGCCGCCGAATCTGAGCGAGTTTTGTCCTCCTTGAATCTTTTCCCGGAAACTCTCTTTGAACACTCTTGCCCGCCCGCCCAGCCCCGGGGGAGAGAAGAAAGGGCCTTTGTCTTTGCCCGTGTGGAGGGCTGCTTCTGTCCTGAGGGGACTCTGCTGCACTGTGTGTACGGTCAGAGTGGGCAGAGGGGAGGGGCCCACAAGGCCATGGTGACAGGGCTGGCACAGAGGGCTGCCACGCCCCTTTTGCCAGAGCCCTGCCCTCTGTGATCTCAGGAGGAGTCTGGGCTGGATGCATCAGAGGGTGGGCAGTGAGTGGCTCTGCCGCAGGGGGTGAGGGACAGTTTGGGGGGTCTCCCCCAGCTTCTCCCTACCAGGCCTGGGGGTCCCCTCTGTGTCCCCGCGAGTCAGACCTTCACGGCCTGGCCACCTGGTGGCAGCTGGGCGCTGTCCACAGGCCCCATCTCCTCCCCTGTGGCCTGCCCCTCCTGGACCCCTCACAAAGGTGTCTGAGCCAGGCTGTGTCCCCTGAGGGTTTTGCCTCATACCCCCAGCCCGTGCCTCCGGCTGCCCCGCTCTCCTCTGCGGCCTCCTGCCCCCCTGCGGCAGCCTCTTCCCCTGTGGTTTGGCTCCCCAGCTGTGCCTGAACCCTGAGCGGCTCTGCGATGGGCTCCCCGACTGTCCGCAGGGCGAGGATGAGCTGGGCTGTGGTAGGCACCCTGTTCCCCTGATGGAGGCCACGGCTGGCGGGGCCCTGGGAGGTGACTCTCACTCCCACCTACCTGTTTTCTCTCCTCTTCCCTTCAGAGGGGCTGCCAGTCCCAGGAGGCCCCAACAGGACAGGGCTTCCCGGCCCAGAATACTCCTACCCGGATGGCCTCTGCCTCGGTTTCCAGCTGGTGAGGGTGGGGAACGGGTGGTGCGGAAGGTAGAGCCGCTGTGCCCCCAAAGCGAAAGTCGCCCTGACCCCGTTCCCCCCCAGGTGTGCGCCGGGCAGCCTGACTGTGAATTGGCGGGGGAGGCAGGGCCCTCCTGGGAAGAGCAGTGCTGTGAGGCCTGGGGCCCCTGGAGCCCATGGGCGCCATGCAGCCAGACGTGCGGGCCCGGGGTGCAGGGCTGCAGCTGCCGCTGCTCCCCGCCCAGCCTCCCGGTGCTGCGGCACTGCCCGGGCCCCGAGCACCAGACTCAGGCCTGCTTCACGGCCGCCTGCCCAGGTGTGGGGTCCTGGGCACCAGGAGGCCAGTGGGGTGGGCAGGGCCTACAGAGAGCCAGCGGGAGGAAGGCACTGGTCCCCGGCCCAAACTCACGGCCCACCTCCCCACCGGTCGGCCCTTTCTCCTCACAGTGGACAGTGAATGGACCTCCTGGTCTCCCTGGTCCCCATGCTCTGAGCCATGCAGGGGCACCATGGCCCGGCAGCGGCAGTGCCGCCCACCCCGGAACGAGGCCCACACCTGTGCCGTGCTGCCTGGGGCCCCTCCCAGCACCCGCCAGACCAGTGAGTGGACGGGAGGAGGGCAAGGTGGGTGAAGTGTGGAGGGGCTGCTGGTGGGCGGCTCGTCCCTGAAGGGGACCCACCCTCGATGACCTCTGGTTCGGCTTCATCTCAGGACCCTGCCCTCAGGACGGCTGCCCCAATGTCACCTGCTCCGGGGAGCTGGTGTTCCATCCCTGTGCCCCTTGCCCTTTGACCTGTGATGACATCTCTGGTCAGGCTGAGTGCCCCACTGACCGCCCTGCAGCAGCCCAGGTAAGGGAGCTCTGGGCCTGGGGTACGGCAGGCATGTCTGCCGGGACCGAGCTCTCCACAGAGAAGCCTCGCTCTGGGCCTTCCCTAGGCTGCTGGCGCCCCACAGGGCAGGTGCTGGGTGACGAGGGGTGGTGTGTGTGGCCGCGGCAGTGCCCCTGCCTGGTGGACGGCACCCGCTGCTGGCGCGGGCGGCGCGTCGAGGCCGACTGCCGGCTCTGCATCTGCCAAGATGGACGGCCCCGGCGCTGCCGGCCCAGCCCAGATGGTGCCGGTGAGGCCCCCCCGGCCCTTCCTGAGGGGTCTCTGGTCTCCTCCCAGACCAGCCGGCGGAGCACCCTGCCCTGCTGTGGCCCTGACTCTTGGCCCTCCCTCAGCGAACTGTGGCTGGTCATCCTGGTCTCCCTGGACCGAGTGCCTGGGCCCCTGTGGGAGCCGCAGCATTCAGTGGTCCTTCCGGAGCGCCAACAATGCCTGCCTCGCTGGCTGAGGTCGCCAGCGCTGGGGCATCCACCACAAGGCCCGCAGCTACTGCACCCGCCAGGGACCTGCGGGGACCTTGACCTCACCTCCAGCTCCCACGTGGGAAGCCGCCTGTGCTCAGGGTGCTTCCCCGGGCACCACGGACCCCAGATAAGGACCCCCACACTCTGTGCCCCTATTAGTCTAAACACCAGGACTCCCAGCGCATCTTCGGGGATCCCTGGCCTTCTCCTGCATCAGCTTTATGCCCTGAAGGTCCAAAAAGGGGGTGCAGGGGGCCCACAAGTCCAGGGATGGGTATGGGCCCTCTGGTTGGCACCCTGTGCCTCTGGAGGTACCTGGGTGAGGCTTGTAGGCGGAGTAGCCACATCCGCCTGTCCAGTCCCCTCTGGGGCCGCTCCACTGGCATAGCTTCTTCCATACCCCTCGCTTGGGCCAGCTGCCGTTTCTCGGGTTTGGGGTGGGATCAGGGTGACGGGGTGACCAAGTGTCCCCGTTGGCCCAGGACTTTCCAGGTTCTATCACTGAGAGCCCTGAGTCCTGGGAAACCCCTCGCTCCGGGCAAAACAGAATGGGGTGGTTGCCTAGCTGAGCCACTCAGCAGGTGAGGGGCGTCCCTCCCTCCCCAGGTGCCAGCCGAGGCCCCGCGAGGGTCCGCCGAGTCGGGGATCGCTGGCGAGAGGGCCCCTGCAGGGCTGCCCGTGTCTGCACGGCAGCACGTCACGTAGCTCCCACTACTGCCCGCTGGGCACCTGCCCCCAGGCGAGGGGGGAACAGGGGCCCTGGGGCCAGGGCGGCGGGGGCGGGGCGAGGTGTGTAGAGGCCAGGGTCGCAGGTCGGGCCAGGTAGGTGGCCAGTTCAGCACGTCTGGCCTGACTCTTGTGCCCGCAGGACTGGGTTCTGGTGGAGGGATTGGGAGAGTCATGTTGCCACTGTGTCCTGCCTGGTTAGTGGGTCTGCGGGGTAGCAGAAGGGCCCCAAGGGGAGGAGGGTGGTGAGGACTCAGAGCGAGCCACAGGTGACAGCGCCGAGTGGGGGGCACCGGCTACCCAGCCTCAGGGTGATGGGAGCCTGGGTCCTGGATGCTGGGGAAGGAAGGGGCCCTCGGGTGGGACTGGGGGGAAGAGCGCTCGCTTGTCTCTGCTCTCCTAAGGCCAGGCCTCAATCTCTGCCCGCCTCCTCTGACCTTTTTGGGGTTTTGCGTCCCCTGTGAGGTCACCCTTGAGGACACTTTCTTTTCTCTGGTTCTGCTGGGCCAGATCTGGTTCCTTCCCTGTTCCCACTAAGAGCAACCATGACAAAGTTGGGCTTTTCAAGAGCATCTTTACTTGGAAACTGAATTATAAATAAAACAGGAAGATACAAAGGCTCAGAAACTGATGTGCCTTTGGGTCCAGATTCCATATCTTAAAAGTGCACCCATAGGCTGCTGAGGTTAGGAGAGAGCCCGCACGCACAGTTGTACAGGTGGTTCACTGCACAAGTTACGTGGCGAGTGGGGGCTAGGCTCTAGCCTGGAGGACCGCTTCCATCCAGAGATACCCTTTTCTCGTGCCCACAAGGGTACCCAATTAGCGACAGCAGCCCTGGATTAGGAACTGCAGCCGCTCGGTCCTGGCCCCTGAAGTGGCTTTGGACTGGTGGTTTTATTCTACGTTAAGTATTCAGTGGAAGTGAAAACCCCCAACTCACAACAAGGGAAAGAGGATGGGCTTTTCCAGCTGGGGAGCTGTTCTCAAAGCTCCTGGGAAGTCGTGGGCGAGAAAGTGCCCCAGGAAGTGGAGAGAGGTCAGGGAGCTGGACCAGGGGCTGGTGTGAGCCTGAGTCTCCCCACACAGGAGACAACCACACGGTCCGCCACATGGCCCCTCCAGCCCCAAGCCCCCAGATCGGGGCCCCTCTGATCACCTACATTCTGCCTCCCCCCAGAGGCAAGGGCCACGGGCTATCGTAGGGCGGAGGGGGGATGTTGCCCAAGGGTTGTCCAACCTGGGAGGGCAAACAGGATCGCTGGGCTATACCTCTTGCTTCCAGGGGGAGGATGGTTTGCCTAAGCATCTAGACGTCATCCCGGCCTAAGTTGCCTCTGCATCCCTGCCTTTCCGGAACCAGCCTTCTGTCCCTGTTGACACCACAAGGTCAACTGTGTGGGCCCTTCAAATCCCCCAACTCCCCTCATGCCTTCCTAACTATGACCCTAGCAGGCTCCTGCCAGCCTCTGCCCTCCCCCAGCTCCAGCCCCTCTCTCATGCACCCAGATCCCTGCTATTCTCCCCTGGGCCTGGCCCAACGCCCCGAGGGGAGCCTGCATGCTTCTCCCCAGCAGCTGGAGCGCCCCACCTGGGCTGCCATCCTGAGGCCTCCCACGGAGGCACCTGGGCAGCAGGGCTGGAGCCCCGCAGAGGAAGCTTATACTCAGTGGCACGCCCAGCCCCCCTACTTGCAGCTGGACCTGCTACGGCCCTGGAACCTCACTGGTGCGTGGGGAGGGGGCAAGGGCTGGGGGAGGAGGTGGCAGACGGTGGATGGAGGTAGCGGTGGCATTGGAGGTTGGTGGGCTGGGGTAGTGTTCACTCTGACCCCTGTCCCTCCCCCCAGGCATCGTGCTCATTTGACTGATGGGAGGACTGAGGCTCAGCTGGGAGAGGCGATTTATGATGGAACTAGAGCCTGGAGTGGGGGCGTTCTACGTTCTCCTTCCAGTTGCCTCTTTGTCTTTCCTGAGTGTAATTCACTTCCTGGGGTGCACTTGCTTTCTGCTCAGAAGCCTTGAAGCACCCAACACTCAAAGCTGATACCAGGATCTGCCAGTAGAGGGCGCGCTAACCCCGTTCCCTCTGTTTTTTTCAATTTTCCGTTCTTTTTTCTTTCCTTTCAGTTAATTTTCTTCTTTCTTTTTATTTTCTGTCCCCTGGTCCTCCCCCAATTCCCTCCTTCATTCTTCCTCTCCCCCTGCCCCTTTCTCTTTTGCCTTTTCTCTCTTAGATTTTTTTTTTCTGGAATGTCCACAAATTTGACAAGTGGGCTTTAAAATATTTTTATTGGAGAAAACTAAAAGGGAGGAAATACTCAAGAGAAAGATCCAGGAGACTCAAGCTAGTGTCTACTCCTTCTGAACAGATGAGGCACCCAACTCTTCCTCCACGCCCTGCCCTCACTTCTCATCCCCACACCACCCACGGCCTTGTCAACCCCTCCCTGTCACCCCAGGGACCCTGCTCCCTGAGCTCCCATGCAGCCCCACGACCTTCCCAGCCGCACCCCGAGCTGATGCCTCTCCCAGGTGGGACCCCAGGGGAGAAGTGAATGTGCCTAGGCTGAGCTGTCAATCTCTGTGTCCCCAGGGCCAGTGCCTGGTGTGTGTCCCTTGGGCAAGCAGTGGCTGGACAGTGCACAGGGCCCTGCTTCCTGTGCAGAGCTCAGTGCCCCGAGAGGGACTGACCAGCCCTCCCACCCTGGCTGCTGCTGCAGAGCACTGAACTCAGGGCGCGTGGCTCTGCTCTGCCAGCCCCGTGACCAGCACGTGACCCCAGGCAAGTGGCGTTCAGTATGGGCCTCTGTTTTCCTGTTTGTAAAATGTTGATTGGTCTGGAAATTCTTTTTTTTTTTAATTTTAATTTATTTATTTTTGGCTGTGTTGGGTCTTCGTTTCTGTGCGAGGTCTTTCTCCAGTTGTGGCAAGCGGGGGCCACTCTTAATCGTAGTGCGCGGGCCTCTCACTATCGTGGCCTCTCTTGTTGACGAGCACAGGCTCCTGTGGTCACCCTGGACCCCATGGAGCGAGTGCTTGGTCTCCTGTGGCCCTGCCCGACACCACCGGCACCGCTTCTGCACCAGGCCCCCCGGCGTTACACCGTCCAGCTTGGCACTGCTGCCCCCACTGGCTTCAGCCCCACCTCCTTGCCCAGGCCCTGAGGCAGAGGAGGAGCCTTGCCTCCTGCTGGGGTGTGACCGTGAGTCCCGTGGAGCCCAGATGTGGCCTCTGCGCCCTGTGGATGCCTGCCGCCTTGCACCAGCCAATCCCCCGCCACTCCTGTGTGGGCGGCCTCCAGAGCCGGACCCCACCCCGGGGCCTGGGGGATTACTGCGAGGGGCCTCGGGCCCAGGGCGCCGCCTGCCAGGCTCTGCCATGCCCAGGTACCTGCTGGCGATGGGGCTGGGTCAAGGGGCAGAGGTGGGAAAGCTGCAGGGAGCATGACGGGGAGAGGGGCCTGGGTGGGCCGGGGTGGGCGACCCACCCAGCTCTCTGCCTATCCTGTCCCCTCCCCCCAGTGACCAACTGCACCGCCATCCAAGGGGCCGAGTCCAGCCCCTGTGGCCCTCCCTGTCCTTGCTCCTGTGACAACCTCGTGGTGAGTCTGGGTTCCTGAGGGTCACTTTGCGGGACGGCAAGGTGTGGCTTTGGGGTGTGGCCCCTCTGACCTGGGATTGCCTCGCAGTGGTGAAAAGGGGCGGGGTCAGCGCCCATCAGGGTCCCACTTGCTCCAGAGAGAAGTGGGAGCGAGCCTCACCCAGCAGCCCTTGCCTTCCTTACCGCAAACATTTCTCAGTTTAAACGTTTTATGACAGAAGCAGCATAAACACATAGGCAGGGGCAATCATCCCGTTATAACATCGTAAACCCCAGGGGCGTATCGGCGCACAGGCCTTGCCTCCGTGCGCGCGCCTGTGCGCCTGCGCCTGCGGGGGTGTGGGGCTATCCTCTGAGCGCCCGCCCAGGACCATGGAGAGGGACACAGGCAGGCCGCCGGGGTCTCTGTCCAGCGGCGCCTGCGCGGTGGTGAGGAAGCCGACCCGAATCAAAAATGCTGAGAGAAGGGCTGGGGAGAAGGGACGCGCTTTGAGGCCCTGCTCGGACCTGTCCAGGGAGGTCGGGAGGCTCCCACACGGGGGCAGGACGAGGAGGCGGTGCCTGGTCCCGGCCTCCCCCAGGGAGCCCCAGCGCCTTCCCAAACGCCCCCCTCCCCCCAGCTTTCCAGTCGCCTGCTCCCTACGTTCTAGGAGGTCTGGGAGGTGCCTCGGTCCCCACTCATCCCTCCATGGGGTCCACGTTTGGAGGCCACTCCGCCCAGGGAAGCTCCTCTCAGGCTCTCCTCTCCCTCCCCCTCCTCCCCTGGAGGAGAAACTCCGGTGGACGCGCGGCGTAAACTGAGTGTAGAACGTAGCAGTTCTGAACTGGAGCCTCGCACCTTTCCTCTGCCCCCCTCCCCCTCCACTTCATCTTCCGTCCCGGGCGCCCCTTCCCGGTGCCCTCGGCCCTGCTTTCCGCTGACCGGGGCCCTCCCTTGCTGTCCCCCAGCACTGGGTTTGGCACTGCCAGCCAGGCGGTTACTGCCCGCCGGGTCAGGGGCTGAGTGCCGACGACGCTGTCTGCGTGCAGCCCAGCCACTGCAGCTGCCTGGGCCTGCTGACCCGGGAGCGGCACCGTCCTGGCGCTCAACTGGCGCCGCCCGATGGCTGCAACTGCTGGTGAGGCGGGTGTGCAGGCAGGATGCAGGGGTGAAGGCACCGTGTGGGTAGGATGCAGGATGCAGGGACAGGTGCAGGGGTGAGGACAGGACTAGTCCACTTTGTGTCTCGTGCACCTGAGCTCTCCCGGTCTCAGCGGATGCACGCTAGGCTCCCACAAGCCCTGAGGAGGTGTGGCAGGCTCCCTAACCCCTTGTCTGACAGGTGGGGAAACCGAGGCAGGCAGCTCCGCAGTTCTGGGGGACTTCGGAGGGCTGGGCGTGTGCTGTGAGGGGCAAGGGGGCGGCGGTGTGGTGTTTCCTCCTACTGTCTGGCCCCTGTCAGCAGCAGCGACCTGTGATCATTTCCCCATAAGACAGAGTCCGCAGGACACCTGAGAGGGCCCTGAGTGGGTCAGGGAGCAGGGGCTGGAGGTGCTAGAGGACGGGGAGGGTGACTGAGACCTCAGAGGGAAATGGGGCCAGGCGGATGGAAGGGAGGGCCGATTGGGAGGGGTGTGTGCGGAGGACCCGGCGGGACTGAGCTGCCCTCTCCCTCCTGTGCCTGCGTGCCCCGCCCAGCACCTGCTCAGAGGGCAGGCTGACCTGCACAGACCTGCCTTGCCCAGGTATGCACCCCGCTCCGGGGAAGGTGAGGAGAAGCAGCCCAGGGGCGCAGAGAGAGTTGGGTCCAGGGGAGGGATGGCTGCACCCCAATGCCCGCCATTCACCTCCACAGTGCCTGGAGGCTGGTGCCCGTGGTCAGAGAGGACGGCGTGCTCCCAGCCCTGCCAGGGCCAGACGAGGACCCGCTCCAGGGCCTGCACCTGCCCGGTTCCTCAGCATGGAGGGGTCCCGTGCCCTGGGGAGGTAGGGGAGGCAAGGGCCCAGCATCAGAGGGAGACCTGCGCCAGCCCCCCTGAGTGCCCAGGTGACATGCCCCACTAGGTTGCTCCAATCCCCCTGACGCGGGTGAACAGTCCCACTCGCTGCCGGAAATGCTCTCCTAGGGCCCAGGGCCTCACCCCTGCCCCCTACCGTCCTCCCCTACCCGCTTCCTTCTCCCCACGCGCCTTCCGAGGATGTCCACAGATGCGGAGAGCTGGCACCCGGCAGGTGGCTCCAGCCTGTGCCACTGCACTTTCTCCTGCGCTCCCCGCAGCAGTGCTCCTGTGTGCTGACTGCCTCGCTGCTGCAGGAGCTGCGAGCTGCCGGCACTGACCCGGGGGCTCACCTGTCCATTCTGGGAGAGGGGGGTCAGCCCCTTGGGCCTGGAGATGAGTTAGGCTCAGGTCAGACCCTCCATACAGGCTGCAGCAACTGGTTTGGACCGTGGAGAGCCAGGGAGCTGCATGGGGTTCGGAGCCTGGCACTGGCAGGTGCTCCAGGGATTGGCAGATGGGAGGCAGAGGGGCAGAGACAGAGGGCAGCTAGGGCAGGAGGTGGGCAAGACCCACTGTGCCTGGGGGCAGCTACAAGCGGACACAAAGCCACAGCTGGGCCTGTGGCTGCCAAGTGGGAGAACCGTGACGGCTTGGGGGCGGGGGGCCGGGGAGGAGCTGCAGGAGGAGGGGCCCCCTGCCCACCCCCACGCCTCCTTCCCTCCGTGACGTCCAAGATGAACCCCTCTCCTGCAGACCTGCGGTACTCGGGGCCTTGACAGCTCTCGCATTCTGCCTCGTGGCCGCTCACCCATGCCCTGGCTGAGCACCACACGCGTGCAGCTGCTGTGGGCCCTGCACGGCGCTGGCACCAGGATGACAAAATGATTGCCACACAGCCCTGTCCTTGTCTCCCCTTCTGCACAGGGGCTGCTGGAGCAGGCTGGAGGTTGCATTCCCCCAGAGCAGTGTAACTACCAGCACATCTCAGGAGAAGGAGCTGGGGTGACCCTGGCCCCCGGGGACCAACTGCAGCTGGGCTGCAAAGAGTGGTGAGTGTTGGGGGCGGGGAAGGTGGCACCAGAGCGCTGGGACCAGAGAGTGGAACAGGGACGGGGAGGGGTTCCCCAGGGCAGCCGCGCAGAGAAGGCCAAGCTAAGCCCCACGGGCCCGGTCCCAGCTTCCTCTTGCTCCAAATGAGCCCAGAGCCCAGGTTACCCCTACGTGAGCTCCCTGCCCACGGCGCTGGGCTGGGTCCTGCCTCCTGAGCCCACCCTGACTGCCCCCTCCCACAGTGAGTGCCAGCATGGGGAGCTGCAGCGCACCAGCCGGGGCTGTCAAGGTAACTCGGGACCAGGGGGACCAACTGTCCCCGTTTGCCCAGGGTGGAGGGGTGGGTTTCTGGGACTTGGAACTTTCATTTCTAGGACAAGGACGGTCCCAGACAAACCAGGATGGTTGGTCACCCTGCCCTGGCCCCCTACACCTCCCTCAGCCTCTCCTGTTTCCGGACCTTCCTGGTCACAAGCTGAGCCCCTCCCTCCCTATCTACTGTGGTCTCTGGGTCTGGGGGAGGGTCCCGGGAAGGATGCTCATGTGCCGCCCTTCCTAGGTCTTCTGCCTCTGAGCCGCTGGTCCGAGTGGTCACCCTGTGGGCCCTGCCTCCAGGACTGCCCTAGAGGAGCACTGGCCCAGGGACCCAGCTGGCCTCTCCTCCACCTCGGTCCCCACGCTGGCTTCAGAGCAGCACCGCTGCCGCCTCTGTTTGGACCCCGAGACGGGGTCCAGACCTCTGCACCGTGCCACTCAGCCAGCAGCGTCTCTGCCCAGACCCTGGAGCCTGCCAAGGTGATGGGAGGGGCGGAGGCCACAGGGGGAGGGGCCTGGAATGCGGTGGAGTTGGGCCTGGCCAGGTAGGGCTGGGCCCCGTTGTTCACGTCAGCGTCCCAGCAGGTAGCTGGCCTGCTCGCCCTCCGGCTAGTCCCCAGGGCCTGCTGGATTTGAGGCTGGAGGGTCAGCAGCTGGAAGGTGAGGAAGGGGGCTCAGCTGGAGGCAGGAGGCGGGCCTTGGGACCGACTTCCGCTTCTTCTCCCCAGATTGATGCCAGTGGAGTCCTTGGGGGGCCTGGAGCCGCTGCCAGGTACCCTGCAGTGGGGGGTTCCAGCTGCGCTGGAGGAGGCTGCCAGGGGCCATGGGCTCAGACTGAGAGCTGCACCATGGGGCCTTGCCCAGGTAGCCGGCTCCAGCAGCGGAGGAGGGGCCAGGGGTATGGCACCTGAGGGGGATGCTGCCTCTGGCCCTGGAGGTGCCCAGGGAAGGCTCGGGACTCACGAAGTCCCGACACAGACTCCTACCTTCTGGTCTGCAGGAGAGAGCTGCGAGGCCCGGGACCCTGTGCCCACCCTGGACCGTGCCGACCACTGCCCAAGAAGCTGTGCCGACCTCTGGGTCCGCGTGCAGTGTCTGCAAGGACGGTGCCGCCCAGGTGGCGGGCAGACGGCTGGGCCGTGAGTTATAGGGCAGCCGAGTGGATCTCTGAGTCACTTTTAGCAACCGGCTGGGGGTCCTGCCCGAGTGAGCCTTAGTCAAGACAGGCTGCGTCCTAAGGATGCTCTCAGGAAGCCTCAAAGTTTCCCAGGGGGTCTTCCCTGGTGGCGCGGTGGTTGAGAGTCCACCTGCCGATGCAGGGGACACGGGTTCGTGCCCCGGTCCGGGAAGATCCCACATGCCACCATGGCCGCTGAGCCTGCGCGTCCGGAACCTGTGCTCCGCAACGGGAGAGGCCACAACAGTGAGAGGCCTGCGTACCGCAAAAAAAAAAAAAAGTTTCCCAGGGTGGTGCCCACACCCAGGGCAGGTGGAGAACAGGTCGTGTGGGGGGAGGGGCGGGAGGAAGGGCGCTCCAGGGCTGCCTGAGGCTTTGGACTCCAGCTGGCTAACAGAGGGATCCGTCACGTGCGCCCGCCCCAGCCCCGCTCTCCCAGGCTGCCGCTGTCCCCCTGGCCAGCTGGTACAGGATGGGCGCCGTGTGCCCATGTCTTCTTGCCGCTGTGGCCTCCCCAGCCCCAGTGCTTCATGGGTGCTGGCTCCGGCCGAGGCGGGTGGCTGGACTGCAAAAGCTGGTGTGGCTGCTGGCCGGCGGCCAGGCAGGGACATGGGGAGCTCTGGGTGGGAGGCTCGGGCCAGGTCAGAGTTATGGGACTTGCTGGGGAGCAGAGGCTCTGTTCACCTGGCTCTCAAGGGTCTGAGCCCTTTCTGCACACTGCTGGCACAGCACCTGTGTTAACGGGTCCCTGGTGTGCCGCCCCCATGAGTGTCCAGCCCTCGGGCCTTGGTCAGCCTGGAGCAGCTGCAAGGAAGGTCCTGCGGGGGCACCGTGCCAGGCCCAGGACACGGAGCAACGGCAGGAACGTAACCTGCAGCCCTGCCCTGGTGAGCACCCAGGGCGCTGGGTGCCTGCTGTTCCCTGCCGTGCTGCCGAGCCCAGGGCCTGTCCCGGCTGATCGCCACGGCCGGCGGAGGGTCCCGAGGCAGCCCCCTCCCTGGGACACCACCTCACTCTCTGCGCTCCCCCCAGAGCGCCCACCTGGCCAGATGCTCAGCCCCTGTGCGACCTCGTGCCCGCGCCTGTGCTCGCATCTGCAGCCTGGCACCCTCTGCATGCAGGAATCCTGCCAGCTTGGCTGTGACTGCCCTGGAGGGCAGGTGGGTGTGGGCACCATGCCCTGACTCTCCCGTGAGGGAGCAGGCAGGTGGGGGGAAGGGGTGATGGTCCAAGTGTAACCGGCGCCTGCCCCGCCCCGGCAGCTGCTGCACTACGGCACGGCACGGCATGTGTGTGCGCCCAGCTCTCTGCCCTGGGGCCTCAGCTTGATTCCTGAAGGGCAGGGCCGGGAACTACCCCCAGGGACTCTGCTCACCCAGAACTGCACCCGCTGGTGAGGGCTGGGGGCGTGGGTGGGGATGGAGGGCGGGGCTGCTGAGAACGGGGGTGGGGAGGAAGGCGTGGCAGGCATCTGAACAAGAGCAGTGTCTTCCCAGTGTCGGCCAAGGCTGAGCCTTCAGCTGCCCCGTCGCTGGCTGTCGGGGTGAGATGTGGGCTGCCCACATCCCTGCTGGTCCCTCCAAAGCCAAGGTCAGGCTGGCCCTGATAAGGGGAGAGGGGCCTGCATGTCCTAGGCGGTGCTACCTCCACTTACCAAGCTGGGCCCCACTAGTATTTGGGAGGGTGGATAGAGCAGAGAGGTATATTCGGAAACCCAGAAGTCTGGAGGCTGCTGGAGCCGAGTGGGCAGCGCTGGGGACAGGAGCAGAGACCCAAGGGTGCCCAGTGTGGGAGGGGGGAGAATCGAGGCTGCACCCAGGGCTGACCCGAGTGGTGGGCTCGGTGGTCTTTCCTGGCAGAGTGCCCCCCCCCGGAGAAATGTGGCAGCAGGTGGCCCCCGGGGAGTTGGGGCCCTGTGAGCAGACGTGCCGGGAGCCCAACGCCACGGAGACTCAGGGCAGCTGCAGTGCGGGGCAGGCCCCGGGGGACCCTGGTGCGTGCACACCACTGCGAGTGCTGGCACCACGGGCGCCCCCGCCCGGTGACACCACAGCCCTCCACGCCCCCCGGCCCTTTTTTTTCTTTTCTTTTTTTTTTTTGCGGTACGCGGGCCTCTCACTGCTGTGGCCTCACCCGTTGCGGAGCACAGGCTTCAGACGCGCAGGCTCAGCGGCCATGGCTCACGGGCCCAGCCGCTCCGCGGCATGTGGGATCTTCCCGGATCGGGGCACGAACCCTTGTCCCCTGCAACGGCAGGCGGACTCCCAACCACTGCGCCACCAGGGAAGCCCCCAATCATTCATTCTTAATCACATATATCCCTCAATGGGGAACGACTGTCAGAAATATTGAGGAAAGGAAATGTGTAAAAGGATTGAAATTCCTGATGATAAAGCAGCTATTATAATTTGATTGTCCACATGATTTCTGTCCTCGCAGATAGGTTACACTTGCTATGCAACCTGTGCATTCAACTGCTGACTAGAACATCAATTTGAATATCACTTAGATACTTAAAATCATCATGTCCCAAACTGCTCATCATCGTCCCACAAGTCCGCTCCTTCTAGTTACTCTACTTATGTAATCCCTGTTTTATCCACCCTCAAAGTCTGTGGAGCCAGAGAAAGCAGTTGGCCAGAAGCCACACTGCTGAGCTAGGCATTTGGGACAACACTTTTATTATTTTTTTAACATCTTTATTGGAGTATAATTGCTTTACAGTGTTGTGTTAGTTTCTGCTGTATAACAAAGTGAACCAGCTATATGTATACATATATCCCCATATCCCCTCCCTCTTGAGCCTCCCTCCCACCCTCCCTATCCCACCCCTCCAGGTGGTCACAAAGCACCGAGCTGATCTCCCTGTGCTGTGCGGCTGCTTCCCACCAGCTATTTCACATTTGGTAGTGTATATATGTCAATGCCACTCTCTCACTTCTTCCCAGCTTACCCTTCCCCCTCCCTGTGTCCTCAAGTCCATTCTCTAGGTCTGCGTCTTTATTCCTGTCCTGCCCCTAGGTTCTTCAGAACCTTTTTTTTTTTTTTTAGATTCCATATATATGTGTTAGCATACAGTATTTGTTTTTCTCTTTCTGACTTACTTCACTCTGTATGGCAGATTCTAGGTCCATCCACCTCACTACAAATAACTCAATTTCATTTCTTTTTATGGCTGAGTAATATTCCCTTGTATATATGTGCCACATCTTCTTCATCCATTCATCTGTCGATGGACACTTAGGTTGCTTCCATGTCCTGGCTATTGTAAACAGTATTGCAATGAACATTGTGGTACATGACTCTTTTTGAGTTCTGGTTTTCTCAGGGTATATGCCCAGTAGTGGGATTGCTGGGTCATATGGTAGTTCTAATTTTAGATTTTTAAGGAACCTCCAATAGTGTTCTCCATGGTGGCTGTATCAATTTACATTCCCACCAACAGTGCAAGAGGGTTCCCTTTTCTCCACACTCTCTCCAGCATTTCTTGTTTGTAGATTTTTTGATGACGGCCATTCTGACCGGCGTGAGATGATATCTCATTGTAGTTTTGATTTGCATTTCTCTAATGATTAATGATGTTGAGCATTCTTTCATGTGTTTGTTGGCAATCTGTATATCTTCTTTGGAGAAATGTCTATTTAGGTCTTCTGCCCATTTTTGGGTTGGGTTGTTTGTTTTTTTGTTATTGAGCTGCTTGTATATTTTGGAGGTTAATCCTTTGTCAGTTGCTTTGTTTGCAAATATTTTCTCCCATTCTGAGGGTTGTCTTTTCATCTTGTTTACGGTTTCCTTTGCTGTGCAAAAGTGGGACAACACTTTTATGATAGTCATTTCCTTACTTTCTGTAGTTTTACCCCTATGTATACATAATGGGAGGGCCACAAGGAAACTTTCTGGAGTTCT
This sequence comes from Grampus griseus, assembly GCF_964374135.1. Taxonomy (NCBI): domain Eukaryota; kingdom Metazoa; phylum Chordata; class Mammalia; order Artiodactyla; family Delphinidae; genus Grampus; species Grampus griseus. The sequence goes on along the minus strand of NC_139003.1, from coordinate 6,735,421 downwards.
GGAAATTTTTTATATATGATCTGGGTGTTGACTACATGGTACACATGTAAAAATACATTGAGCTGTACACTTAAGATTTCTGCACTTTACTGTCCATTATTTGTATTATTATTATACACATTACATCCATATATATTACAAGCGAAACAACACATTGTTACTATTACTTTATATAATTTTACAACTTTTAAAGAAGATGAGAGAAGAATGGAGAGTAAATATATGTATTTAGACTTTGGTTTTCTCTCTTCTATCTTTCCCCCTTTATATTCACCTTCCACTCTTCAGTAACTAAAGTGCAATTTGCCCACACCAGTCACCAGCTAAAAACTTACTTCCAGCCCTTAAAGGCAGCACACAATGCCTTCCACATCCATCCCTCGTGTCTCTCCAGCGTCATTTCCCACCACTTCCTGTCTTACACACCTTCCCTACACACACTGTTTGCTCACCTCCCTGGCTTTGCCGAGGTTGTTTCTCATGCACAATTGCTCTTCCTAGCAACACTCCTCTTCTCCTCCCGTTTTAGTTGGCTCAGGTTGCCATAACAAAATACCATAGACCAGGTGACTTAAACAACAGAAATTTATTTTCTCACTGTTCTGGAGGCTGGAAGTCCAAGATCAAGGTGCCAGTATGGTCGGGTTCTGGTGAGAACTTTATTCCTGGCTTACAGACAGCTACCTTCTCTTTGTGTCCTTACATGGCAGAGAGAGAGGGCAAGCTCTCTGGTGTCTTGTCTTATAAGGACACTGATCCCATCATGAGAGCCCCACCCTCATGATCTCATCTAAACCGAATTACCTCCCAAAGGCTCCACATCTAAACACCATCACATAGGGGTTAACACAGGAATTTGGAGGGGACACCATAGCACCTTCTTTACGTGGCTAACTCCTACCTCTTGTTTTAATTCAACTCAGGCAGCATTTCCTCAGGAAATCCTTGACTAACTACCCCATATCGTCCCACCACCGCACCCTAAGGTGACAAAGTGTGCTTTAATAGAGTCTTGTGTTTACGTCTTTCGTTGCACTGTCTCTTCATTTTGTAGTTATGTTTATGGTCTGTTTCCTCAATAGACTACGAATTCCTTGGAGGCAAAGTTTCTGTTTAACTCAACTGCGCATTCCCAAACCTTTGCACAATGCCTGGCAACATGACAGGCAACCAATGATGTTTTTTGAATGAATGCTACAAAAAGTATTTACCTCCTTGATTAGATACAGTCTGGAATCTTCAAGGTTGACATTCGCCCTAAAAATGCGAGGGAATAGACGCAAGCACGAGCAATCTTATAGTCCAATCAGAGTACTTTGCCCTTCCTATAGGGCCTGGGAGAGCGTCGTGGGTACGCTACCTAGTAACCATCGCCGGGGGAGGGAGGCGGGAAGAGCGGAGAGCTAGCTGCTTCGTCCAACCGGGACCCCGTATTCCCGGAGCAATAGCAGCCTTGGGAGCCGCTTACCGAGCCTGGACCGCGCTTCCCATGATGCCCCGCCGCCTCGGGCTAGGCTGCTGCCGTAAAGCGGCTCGCTCGGCGCGACGCGAGTACCAGCTGCGCGCCTCTCCTGGCTCCGCGAGCGTCACCGCCCCCTCTGACCAGGGACGGCCGGTTCCGGGCCGCGCTCCCTCCCCGCCGGGGCGCCCTCCCTTCCGGGGGTCCGGGTCCCCAAGGTGGTCGCGGCTACGGCATCCTCAGGCCAGGCCGCGGGGGGAGGGGGCGGCCTGGAGGCCGTGGCGGGGTCAGCACGGGCCACCGAAAGCAGGGCCATGGAGCCCAGGGAGTCGGGGAAGGTAGGCCTGGAAGGGCCCTGGGGCCGCCCACTCCCCTCCCGTAGATCCCTGATCTGGGCGAGGCGGGCGGTACGGGCGGAGTCCTCGCAGATGAGCCAGCCTTGCAGGGAAGGACTCGCCCGCTCGCCCGCTTCTTCCTCTGCACTTGGGCGGCCGACTCCGGGCGAGTCCCGCGCAGCCTTCCGCTCCCTCCCCACGCGGCTGGCCTAGCAGCCCTCCGCCGAGCCCGCCGCCCGGTTGACGCTGGCTGGGTGACCCGCCCAGTGTAGTAGTGCGAAAGTGCTTCCTATTTTCCCACACCACCACTGGCGTTTGGAAGAGGCCCAGCGTGTTTTAAGGCTTTGAGGCTGGATCGGACCCCACTGGGAGCCAGGCATAGGGATCACCGAGAGGCAGGATGAGGTGAGGGCTTGGCCCTGCCTGGATCCCCCCTTCCCAAGAAAGGGCTGAGAAGAAAAAGACAAGGCATCTGGCACATTTCTTGCCGATTTCTGTTTCTAGCTTATCTACTTCGTGGAGTTTCTGAGTATTGCTTAGAAGCATATTTCATAAACTTGCTTCAGGCTTTGAGCAAGAGGCTGTGAATTGGAAGAAAAGGTGGGGAAAAGTGCTTGAAGGTAGAGTTAAGTGGGTTTGACAGGATTGCTAGAGCTCGGAGTCAGTGTCAGCAAAGACGAGCGTGGTCGCATGCACTTGATTCGGAGACATTGGCAGCCTTTGGGGACCGAGATCTTTCTGGATGTTATTTGATACCAGTTCTTGAGGATTGTTTCTTCTTTGGCACAAAGGGAACCTCCTCAACAAACGTTTTCGAGTGCATACTGAGTCTCTCCTTAAAAAAAAATTGTTCATTTAATAAACATTTGTGATCCATGATTTAAGTTGATGGAGATGCTGGAAGTACATATGAAATGACTACTTTCCTCCAGGAGCTTTCCCGCAGTTTTCACTTCAATAACATGGACAAGCCTGGAAGGGTTGTCCAACAGACAAAAGACAGAAAAGATAGTGAGGTTATTTTGATGCTGTACTTTTTCCTGGAAAGACTGGGAAGGACTCTGAATTACAAAAGAAGTTACTCCTTGCTTAATCATCTCTTCCGTACTCCATCCTCTCCACAAGTTACCGTGATGCATTTTCCAGATGAAACAACCTATAAACAGTCCAAGACAATAAAGCTCAACAGAACGTAACCAGAGAAAGATTGAAGGGGAACTGCATGCCAGCCTCATGCTAAGCACTTTAGGGGATACCAGAAAAGTAAAGGAAATGGCTCACACCCTCAGGTAATATCCTGAGGTTTCGTTTAGACTGAACCTGAATTTGGACAGAGGGGGAGCAAAATGCAGTAGCAGAAGGGCTATACACAATTGGCACTGAAAAGTGGAATTAGTGATTTGAGGTTGATTTCAAGGTATTCTGTTCAGTTGTAGGATTTCTTAGCCTTTGGTGTGAGAAGAGTGAAATACAGATATTTGGGGAGGTGGAGGAGAAATTTTATGTCCTTTTCAGGCCCAACCACTAATTGAAAACACTGGGGACTAGAAATTTCACCCTTGATTCTAATCGTGATTGTAAGGTGTCTCAAAAGGACACCCTTCCCAGCTACATCAGTTTTTTAACCTAGGGAATGAGGATGTTATCCAAAGATGAAATAAAGTAATTGCAAAACAAACTAGCAGTTTAAGAGGTATTGCAGATGAGTGACAATAACTAAGGCCTGGGTGCAATAGCTGTGCTGTTCTAAAGTTCCATTCTGAATATCACTTTTTTCTCTCAAAGCTGGAAGACTGGGAGGTCCACCTGAGGTAGTAGCTTGGTGTATTATTAGAATCTTCCTTAGATGCTATTTTGTGATATTTATTAACTAAAAGCAGTCTTAGCCTATTGGATTAAGTGTGGGGTATCTTGCTTGCCATTGGCAGAATAATGGATAGAGGACAAAGACCTTTCCCCATCACTCTAACCCGTTATCCTGTTTTATTTTCTTCGCAGCCCTGTCACTATATAAAATTCTCACATTTATTTGTTTGCTGACTTCACTCTATCCCCAGCTAGACTAGTGGAGCAGTATCTGGCATGTAATAGGTTCTCAGTATTTTCTGAATGAATGACTCAAGATAGCATCTCATACAGAAGCCCTTTTGTTGTAGGTATGGGTGCTGTGAAGAACACTGCAGTCTGACACCTCATGTGCCCTCTGGGAGACTATTGTCGTTGCTGCCAAGTAGGAGTATTTACTGTGTATGTATTTATTGCTTCATACACATTTACTGTGTATGTATTTATTGCCTCAACATCTCTGGTTCCTAGCCACCACTGGCACCCCACCCCCCCTTAGAAGTTTTATTATTGCACTTATATCACAGTTGTCTGTCATCTCCTGATGGGTTTTTCTCCTTGACAAATAGAGATAGTGTCTTTTATATCTTAGGATCTCCAAGCACACAGAAACAAATAGAATATGTTGAATGAAAAAATGAATTAAATGCCTATGAAATATTTTCTGTATAATGTGCTGGTGGGGAAAGGGGTGGTGATGGTGAAGGGGGTTATAAAATAAGATGATCAGCATAGGCTTCCTGTGGACCAGGCACCACGAGGGGTATAAAGCCTTCCTTGCTCGGGAGAAGTAGAAGTGCTTGGGCTAGGTGGGCAGGAAGTCCCTTTTGAGAAAGAGATGGAATGTGAGTAGGAACTTGATGAGTGAGTGGGAGGAAGTAGGCAGAGTCAGGGAATGTAAAGATTGGGTGTGAAGAGGGAGGAAAGGTACAAGATAGGTTGAGTGGCTGCAATTTAATGTTTTATTTTTTTAATTTTATTTTTGGCCGCGTCTGGTGTTAGTTGCAGCACACGGAGGGTCTTCATTGAGGCATGCGGGATCTTCCGTTGCGGTGCACCGGCTTCTCTCTAGTTGTGGCGTGAGGGTTTTCTCTCTCTAGTTGTGGCACGTGGGCTCCAGAGCATGTGGGCTCTAGCTTTTGGCACACGGGCTCTCTGGTTTGAGGCGCACCAGCTCAGTAGTTGTGGCACACTGTCTTAGTTGCCCCTTGGCATGTGGAATCTTAACGTGCCGACCAGGGATCGAACCTGCGTCCCCTGCATTGGAAAGCAGATTCTTTACCACTGGACCACCAGGAAAGTCCCTGAGTGATTGCAATTATACTAATCTGGCTGTAGTAGAGATTCCAGGTGGGGCAATACCTAGAGCTGAGGTTAGGAAGGTAAGTTAGGTTCAGATCCAGGGGACTTGGTGCTGGGCTGAGAACTCGGAGCTCTGCCTTATAGACAGTGGGAATCAGTAAAGTTGAACATCCAGAGATAGTCCTTGCTTTCTGTGTAGGTAAGAAATTCCTCTTATTCAAGCAGATTTGTGTTTCCTTTACATTGCAGTCATCTGAAGGCTCTTGCCATAATACTCGTTAAAAGAGAGGTTCAAGGCTTAGCATAGTTACTCGTTGGGAAGACAGTTCTTCATTATCTAAACATTCAGCCCTGGCCATACTCTTCATCGTTGTGGCTCTCATGAAGTGATGGGTCTGTTGGCTTTCATTATGCCCACCTGTCCCCTCAGGAAGACAGGGTGGGTGGGAATGAATAGGGAACCCTGCTTGCCCTTGGTCACAAACTCTAACCTGCCCTGATCAGAACAGCTTGCCCTGTAGTCCTAGTATACGGTCATCCTGCTAGGATCTGCCTTCAGTATAATCTCAAGGGTTTTCTTCCCCCCTCCCCACATTGGCTCTCCTTAGGCCATATGTTGTGTGTACCTCTTTGCCGTCCGCCCGCCTGCTCTTAGTGGAGCCCATCCTGCAGCAGGTTTTTGCAATTATAATCACATTTTGCTTTGGAAGACACTCTGAGAGCAAATAGTTATTTAAAATACACATTGGCATACTATTGGCACATACACATTGGCAGTACAATTCCATGTTTGTTTTTAAGACTGTTCATTTATACATATTCGTAGACAAAAGACTGGAAGGTTACATACCAAATGTCAATAGTAGTTGTTTTTCAGTAAGGAGATTGAGGGTGATCTTAAAACATCTTTTCTGCTTATTGTCTAAATTTTCTGCAGTAAACATATATTGACTCATAAGAAAAATACTCAACTTACTTTAAAATATACAAATCAATAGTGACTGATAATTATCTGTATTGTTTTTCTCAAGAAGCCTCTATGTTGAAGTTAAAGTAGATATTTCATGTGCTTTAAGTTTGAGTATAAAATTACAGGCGATTTTAAACAAATGTACTAGAACTTGTTTCAAATGGAAATGACTGTGTCCCCTTCAGAGTTGTCACGTTGGAAGGACATCCTTATGTCACAAGGATGCTGTTTCCCAAAATGTTGTTTTTTGGGGGTTCGGGGATTTCCTTTTTTTTTTTTTTGCAGTACGCAGGCCTCTCACTGCTGTGGCCTCTCCCGTTGCAGAGCGCAGGCTCCAGCTGCTCTGCGGCATGTGGGATCTTCCCGGACCGGGGCACGGACCCATGTCCCCTGCATCGGCAGGCGGACTCTCGACCACTGCGCCACCAGGGAAGCCCGGGGATTTCCTTTTTGTTGATAGTTTTATTTTTTTTTATTTCTTTGACTAGCTGATAAGTGTTGGTGGTATGAAATTTAAAAGGGTAAACAGCAACAGATTCTGTTTTCCGATTATTTCTTTTATAACCGCTTTTTTCATGGCTGCAATATCTTACCTCTCTGAGGCTATTGATGATAGTTTTGTTTTTTAAAGGTTTTTTGCTCCATGCCCCACTTCCATTTCCTCAGTTCCTCCTCACTCTTGCTCATCTCCTGTCTGTTTTGATCTCTGTCAGACCTGTTAGAGCCTTTCCTCAGATGTCTGGTAGTCCAGTTGTTTGCTGACGCTTAACAGTGGAAAACCAGAAATCTAACTGGAAGCTCTGAGCACGTGGAAGGGAGGGACTTGCCAACTTGGAGCCTGTGTAGGGGATCTGGGCAGGCATTTGTTCCGAACAGCTTCCCCCAGATTCTTATTATTTTAACCTCGCTGCATTCACTCCCAGGCCAGAGGTTCCTGGGGCTGCCAGATCCTGAGTCTTTTGAGGATTTAGCAAATGTAAATTGGGTTGTTTCTCCATTTGCCCACTGCTGGCTGAGGGTATGATTTTCTTGGATCTGCTCAGTTATTACTTTTTCATCTGCTTTTCAGTTAACAAAATTGTATTGCTATTGTTCCCTTGTTGTGTTGTCCATCCCAGAGGGTGTTTTTTTTTTAACAATTTTTAAAAACATTTATTTATTGGCTGCATTGGGTCTTAGTTGCGGCACGCAGGATCTTTCGCTGTGGTGTATGGGCTCTTCGTTGCGGTGCGTGGTTGTGGTGTGCAGGCTCAGTAGTTGTAGCTCACGGGGTTAGTTGCTGCACGGCATGTGGGATCTTAGCTCCCCGATCGGGGATCGAACCGGTGTTCCCTGCATTGCAAGACAGATTCTCAACCAGTGGACCACCAGGGAAGTCCTTAGAGGGTGTTTTGTTTGGAGTTTTTTTCGGGGGTAGAGTGTCTTTTTAAACTCACAGGAGGAAGCAAAATTCAGTGTACGTGTTCAATCTGCATCTTAATTCAGAACTTCCTGAAACGTTTTCTGAATTTCCTCGCCCTTCTTTGGTGAAACAGAGAGAGCTCCTTTATAAGCCCCATGGAATACAGTTCTCAGCGCTAAAGCTTTGCCTATCTTGATAATTGACCACATTCACAGACATAGTTCTCAGTGACGGTTGACTACTTCCAGAAATCAGATACATCTTCCTAAGTGAGGATTTACCACGTTGAAGATTTTGCAAAAGAAGTGCTGTTGGTTGTTGCTGACGCACTGGCTGAGAAGTAATGGATCCCGTGCGAAGGCTGGTGAGGAGTGTGCAGGGGGACGAGTGTGAGAGTCCGGAGCTGGCCTTCGTTATGACACTTCTGTTGCAGTGTGTGGCTGTTCCTAGAAGAATGGGTCTCATTCCCGCCGTGACTTGCACCCAGGGGGTGAGAGTAATGCGGTGCAGGTCTCGTATGTAGATTGATAACGCCCCCTCCCCCAGTCTGATCTGTTCCCAGAGTAGGGGTGTCCTCAGTGGTTGTGAGCTCAGGTGTGGAAGATTAAGGAAGAAGTTGGTGCTTAGCTGGTGTCATTTTTCCTTGCAGGCTCCTGTGACGTTTGATGACATCACGGTGTATTTGCTTCAGGAGGAGTGGATGCTGCTGAGTCAGCAACAGAAGGAGATCTGTGGTTCTGATGAGCTGGCGGCACCACTGGGTATGGGCTCCTGTTCACTTCCCCACTGCCTGAATCTAGGTCAGCATTCCCAACCATGTCTGACTATGACATACTTGAGAATTTTCTGGAATCCGACCATTTTTTTCCAGGCATCTTTATACTATTTATCCACTCAGTCCCATATCTGACTTAACTGCACACGGATTCACACATCACCCTTTCTCTTTTCCACTGAAATTAGCCAAGAGAAGTGGGGAAATTCGACGTGTCAAGGCTAGACCTGGATGCTTCAGAATATCCCAGCGTGCCAGAAGGGAAGCCCCACCTGTGGACTGTGGCACTGCGGGGTGGATTTTGTTTCAGTGCCCAGAGGACATTGGAGGTGGTGGGTGGTGGTGGAACGAGCATCAGATCTGCAGCCTGGAAATCTGGTCTCAGTCCCAGCTCTGCCACATGGTACTGACCAAGCCCATTAGCCTTTTCAAGCCTTGGCTTCTTTCTTCACAGGCTTGTCATAGAGGTTCAATGAAATAAAACAACTTGAAACTTTGTGCCCATGTAGGTAGTTTTCATCTTTTCTATTTTCTGAATGTCCTTTCTCTGCTTCTATGGGTAGACTTCCTAGACCATGGACAGAGAGGAATTATTTCATCATGTGCACATGCACATGTACTCTTTTCGGATTTCAATTTGATGACCATGCGCCGTGCCTTTCTCTGCTTCTTTTCTTCTTGACCCCTCAGGGTTCTGGGGGCAACAGTCTCAGCTCTCTGTGGATGGAGGGGTTGTGGTCTTACTGTCTACTAAAAATGGTTTGAAAACCAATGATTCTTTTAAACCAGAAGTTGCAAAGTAGCAGCTGTGGGCCAGATTTGGCCTGCACCTTTTTTTTCTTTCTTTCTTTCATCTCTTTTCTTTGGCTTTAAAATATTTAAATAAGTTGTCAGTATTTCGCCATGGGGGGGTTTTCATATAGAAATATGATTTCTGGCTTCTGTTGGAAACTGGGATGGTCTAGAGGCCATGCTGACCCTGTATTCAGCTGGCGGCCCCTCCTGGACTTGAGTAGCTACCGCACACCTGGGTTCAAATCCACAGCCTCCCACCCCTGCCTGGTTTCCTCAGAGTATTGTCTGGTCCCGCTCCGCATTTGAGTTTGAGCCTCTGTTCTGGACCAGTAGTTTTCATACCTTCTTAGCCTGTGTGACCTGGATCCGACCTCACAGTGCATCTCTCTGTTCCTGACTCAGGACCAGCTATTGCCAACCCAGAGCTGTTCTATAAATTTGAGCGAGGGCCAGAGCAGTGGCTAGCCAAGGTCCAGGGCCAGAGGAGTCTCTTGAGCCTCCACCGAGGTGAGTGCGGACCTGCCCCCGGGAGGAGGGGTCCTTAGCTGGAGGGAGGGAGCAGGAAGCTGGGTCCCAAGGCTCCAGTCTCATCCTCTGCCTCTCCCTGTTCCCCACCAATTACACACGAATGCTGTTCTTCCCCCAACTGTCACCCCGTCTAAGATATACACACCTCCCGCAATGTTGTTCTCCAAACTCTCATCTCCCTTTATTTTATTTCTACCTGAGAGTAGATATTTATGTATAATTATATATTCTAAGTTCCATGAAGGCATGACTTGGTCTTACTTACTACTGTAGTCCCAGTACCAAGAACAATGCCTGGCACGTGGTTGCGTAGTAGACAATCATGGAATGAATGGGTGAATAAACAGATGGCTGCTAAATCCTAGGGACTGATGTTTGCTTTCCTCCTTTGATAAGCATGTCCTGTTCAGGGATTGGCTTGCCCAGAGCCAGGCCAGATGGCCTCTGTCATTGTGTAAGACGAGCGCGTTAACCCAGCCCCTTCTACAGGAGAAAAGGGAGGTGGAATGAGTTCCCCGATGGATCGAATTGTGGACGTTTGCTCTCCCTTGTGATTTATCTCAGATGGACCGCAAGGAGCCCTAGACGTCACAGATACTAATTTGTTTCGGTTTGTTTCTCCTGTGCTTGGCTCTTAACTTTGAGCCCATTGACTCTTTACTCGTAGCTTTGTGCTTCCGGGGTTGGCTACAGTTTCGTAGACTGACTGGTCCATTGGCGGGGAGAAAGTACTGCTGAGTCCTTGCCCACTGGGCATCTGAACTTGTTGGTGCATAATAAATGGCTCCAGAGGAGTTAGAGTTGTCTAAGCTGCATTTCAACCAAGGAGTGAATAAAGAAACTGCTGGTTTAGCTTAAAGAAGAAAAGTCTTAGTGACGTCATGGGATTTTTCACTTCTTGGAAGGGTTGTGGTGTGGGAAGGGCTGAAGTAGCACTCCTGAGGGGCAGGTACTCAAAGATGGATTGCAGCTCAGGGAAGACTCCGGGGACCAAACTGCCTGCCCGGAAGGTAGGTTGCTCTCTTGCTCTAAAGGTACATGAGCAAAGTGCAGATGCCTGTCTGGCAGGAGTACCAAGGAGGGGGGTTCCTGCCAAGTGTGCAGTTGCAGTGTTTGCTTTAATTACCTTTTTAACCCTACCTTCTCTTAGTTCAGTGTTCTTATCCATAAATAAGTCTGCTCTCCTGAAGACTGTGCCACTGTTTTAGGTTGCAGAGATCTCTTTTTTGCCAGGTATATCTGTCCTTTATATTAAAAAAAAACAACTGTTTTCTTAAAGCCCATTTGGTTTCTTCTGGGTTAGGCAAGGTGGACCTGGGGGTTGGGGGCTGGAGAGAAGAGAACACGGGTGCAGGCTGTCACTTTGTGGGTGTGGTTGCAGCTTTGATAGTCCATGGATCTAAGCACCTCTGTGAGTTGCAGTGACTCGACCTATAGGATGTCAGAGAAAATTCCATGTGTTTCTTTTTTCTAAAGGAAAAAACAAGATGGGCTTCATGGAAGAAATGGACATGCAAAGTCCCGCCAGAGACGCTGGACTCTACCTGCCTCCTCAGAAGAAAGCCTGTCCTTCGCATTTCAGCTCAGAGGGTGGCAGCCTCCAGGGGGACTGCACAGGAGGAAGCAGAAAACCGTTGAGACCCCGGTCCATCCAGAAGGCATGGTTTGCGCAGTTCCCGTGGTTGGCCATGAACGAGGAGCGGACGGCTCTCTTTTGCTCGGCTTGCCGGGAGTACCCATCCGTCAGAGACAAACGGTCAAGGTTAATAGAAGGTTACACAGGACCATTCAAGGTGGAGACTCTCAAATACCATGCCAAGAGCAAGGCCCACGTGCTCTGTGCCAAGGCCTTGGCAGCTCGGGACCCCAGCTGGGCAGCCCGTTTCCGGAGCATCCACGATGTGTCCAGAGAGGTGCTGGCCAGTCCGGGACACCTCTTCACTGCAGATTACCCCATATGTTACCCCCCAGGGCCTCAGGGGATCTATGATAACATGGTCCAGCTCCTGCCCAGCTCGAGAGCTGCACTGGAGGACCCTGGAGGGCGTGGAGCAATTCCTGCATTGTACCTAGACTGCATTCCTGATTTCAGGCAAAAAGAAATTGCTGATGACATCCACAGCTCCTCAGACGTTAACATTTTGTGTAATGACTCACCTGAACCCCATGGCCAGGTAATACGTTTATAATGATTGCTCAAGGGAAAGGATTCTGTATAGCGTTACCATAAGCTGACATGCTTGTAATGTGCTGGGTGTTGTTTTAAGTGCTTTGCATGTATTAATTATCTCCTTTATTTGTGACAACAGCCCTACTCTAATCATCTCCTTTTGGCAGATGACAAAACATAATTAGTGGACCAGAATATTCTAACTTCTGATATAAAGAGAGCACCTAAATTCAGAACAGTAATCTTTATCCAGAATCCAGAACGACCACAGAACTCAGGAAATTGTCCACAGCCACAAAACAGCCACAGAGCTCTTAAATAATCAATGTAAACAAATTTTTTAACGTTAACTTCAAAATCATGTAGCACTTTTAAACACTGCAAAGTTTCTTCAGACGTGTCCTTTTATGTAGTGTTTTTAATGCTGCTGTGAGGTGGGTGGAGCAAACCTGGTTAAACTCATGTTGTTGGGGAACAACTAAGACGTAGCGGGGGAGTGATGTAGCCAGAGAACGAGGGCTCTTGCGGCAGTGACCTCCCCTCAGAGCCCTTGACCGCCAGCCCAGTGCTTTCCTTCTACTCCCTGCAGCACTGGTGGGCCCTCAAAGACTCTAGTTCTCACCTCAGGTTTATTTTGTAAAATAAAATAGGTTTATTTTCTAATTCTTTGGAAAATTGTCCTGCAAAGAAACTGTATTAATTGGAATCTTCGAGTAACCAGATCTGGCCCCTTTTCTCAACTCTTCCATGTAAGCGGGATTTTGCTACAAATCACTTTGAGCAACCCCTCTAGTGTTCCGATGAGAAGAGCTCAGACGTTCCGCGTGCCTGACATCATACGTAAAGTTAGTAAGCTCGAATTTTTATGGAATCCAGAAAAGTGACAAAGCTCATTTCCCTTCATGTTCATGTTCCTTCTAGTTTTTAGTATTCGAAGCTAATAAACAGGTCTAACCTTTTACAATCTGAATTCCTTTAACAGTAAAGTGTGTGTTAACCTAGTCACTGAATATGAGCATCTTTAGTTCTTTTTCACTGCTTCTTCCTTCCCATCCTGGTGGGGAACCTTAGCAGGGGCTGCTAGAGGCAGCTGGCTACCTTTGCAGTCGTGGATGAGTAGAAGGTGCCCCTTGGGGCTGTAAAGAACAGGGTGCAGCCATGAGGTTCTGCAAGACCCCTGTTCCTCAGTGCATTTTCCTTTCCTTCCAGGAAAGAAGAGGAAGGATCATTCCTTCCTTCTAGAATAACACTGAGGTTCGTTTGGTTTTTACCTGCTAATTCTGGGCCACACACATTTGCTTCTTTGACTTTTGGTGAATAAATGAATTCCTCAGAGTGCATCGGGGCCTCTTGGCAGGCTTCCCAGGAGAAAAAGGCCTTGAGCAGGACCCCGGAAGGATCATGCTGGGTGTCTGACGTGAGAGGAGTATTGAGTGACTGCTACTCTTTGTTGCAGGATCCTTCTGAAGAGGGGCTGTTTGAGGAGGTTCCCGTGGTGTTTGAGGATGTGGCGGTGTATTTCACCCGGGAGGAGTGGGGCACGCTAGACAAGCGGCAGAAGGAGCTGTACAGAGACGTGATGCGGATGAATTATGAGCTGTTGGCATCCCTGGGTAAAGATCCGTGTAGACCTTTGTTTGCCACCATCACTTGACGTGGGGACCCACGAGGGCAGCAGTGGCTTGTAGTCGTGTTCCCATTTCTGCCCTCACTGTGCATAGGCAGAGAGTGCTTATATCTCTGCGTCTCAGAACTCTCCCTGCTTTGGGATACTGTGCTTTATCTCCTCTTCATCCACCCACCCATCATCCATCTTCCACCAAACATTATTGAGTACCTACTACGTGCTGGATGGGCGTGAATGAGTCACGGTCTCTGCTTTCAAGGGGCTGGCAAGTTTGTGGGAGAGACAGACACTATAATAAGAAAGTATGCAATAACACCAGCTCCATTAGAGATTCAGGAAGAGTGTCCTGGAGCTGCTGAAAAGAGTGACTTAATTTGGCCAGGCATCCGAGGGAGGGATAAGGGCTGTCTTTACAGAGTATGAAATATTTTAACTGAGTTGAAAGCCAGGTGCACAGGGACGGGCATCTAGACATGTCAGAGGTGGGGACAGCGTGAGCAAAGGCAGGGAGGCGAGAAAGGGCCTCCGGGAGGATTCCTGGATTCCGCCCTCTACTTTGTGCTGGGGCTGCTTCATCAGGGGCCAGCATGGTGGGCGGTCTCGGCCTGAGCGTCACTAGGTTATAGGCACTGGAGAATGAAGAACAGCACGTGCTGTTCATTACTTTCCCAGAAGAGGCTCCTCTCCTGCATCTGCTTCTTGTTCTTTGCCTCCTTTTTCCATCAGACACCCAGGATTTTCACGTGGCACCAAAAAGACAACTTTTCATCTTACACAGCTGTTATTTACTATTTTTTTACTAGCATATATTGTAACAGAAACCTTGCAGAACAGGCTGCTGTACATAACTTAGGAATTCCGACAGTGACCTGTATCGTGACTTCTACGGAATAGGAAATTGGGGTGTTTGTGGCTTACCTGATGTCATATCCCCAGCTTACACACTGCCCTTTCATGTGCAGCTGAGATACGGATTATTTTCTGAACATACTTGACCTATAGACTACTTGTTTTTATCACTGTTCACAATTTTTAAATGGCTCCCCAAACATTCAGAAAGGCTGTGAAAAATTGTTTCTTTTATGAGGAGAGAGGTGCTGTAATCGTGTTCTGGGCCAGGGCACTTGTACCAAGTGCACCTTCAAAGAGCATCACTACCACTGACAGCGTTTAAAAGAGAGAGAGAGGGACTTCCCTGGTGGTCCAGTGGTTAAGACTCCACACTTCCAATACAGGGGGCCCGGCTTTGATCCCTGGTTGGGGAACTAGGATCACACATGCCATGAGGCACGGCCAAAAATAAATAAATAAATAAAAATAAAAATAGAGAGCGAGAGGGAAATTCGTTTTTAAGAAATACATACCCACTTACAAGAAGTTGGTTTTCCTTTGAAGGAGTGAGCAGCAGTGATGCCCTTTGCCCTTTGGACCCCTGTGGAAAGTCATGGGGAAAGTGGTGGGTGACCAGTGGTGTAACAGCGTGTCTCCCACAACCTGGGCCTGACTTGGATTTTTCAGCCAGGCAGCAGCATTTTCTTTTTAACTTCCGTATGTTAGGAAGTGGGGAAATCTTAACGAACTGGGGAAATTAAGGGACAGTTCAGCCTCAGTTAAGTGTTGTTTGGATGAACAATAAGTATAACCACGGGAGGGGTAATTAATTTTGCTTGAGGGTTGAGGGCAGGAATCAGGGAAGGCTTTATAGAGGATGGGGCTGTCCTCTTCAGTTGTCTGTGGAATTAAAATGGGTCCAGGGGTCTAGGAACGGAATTGCATGTGTGTGAGTCCTTCTCGCTACTTTAATTAGGTCTCCAGCTTTTATCCTTCAACTGTCCTCCAGTTGAGATGATTTTTCATGCTTGAGATATAAAAGCATTTTAAGGAGCCTTGAGGATATAACTGGGGCCAAACGTAAATGATTTGTATGTTTAAAAATAACCTTTTAAAGGGCCTCAAGCTGATAATTGGGATGTAAAACAGTGTTGAAATATAGTGGACCTAATTATTATTTTTGCTTTAACAAGGTTTTTTTCCTCCAATACTTTATCCTCCTGTGACAAGTATTTTAAAAATAGAAAACCTAATATTATTTGGCATTATCTTTTTTTTTTTTTTTTTGCGGTACACGAGCCTCTCACCGTTGTGGCCTCTCCCGTTGCAGAGCACAGGCTCCGGATGTGCAGGCTCAGCTGCCATGGCTCACGGGCCCAGCCTCTCCGCGGCATGTGGGATCCTCCCAGACCGGGGCACGAACCCGTGTCCCCTGCATCGGCAGGCGGACTCTCAACCACTGCGCCACCAGGGAAGCCCCTCCCATCCATTTTTTTTTATATCTTTGTTTGTTTGTTTGGTTTGGTTTGGTTTTTCAATTTCCTTCCTATTTATTTATTTATTTATTTTGGCTGTGTCGGGTCTTAGTTGCAGCACGTGGGTCTTTCATTGTGGCAGGCGAGCTCTTCGTTGCAGCACACAGGCTTCTCTCTAATTGTGGTGGCGCAAGCTCAGTAGTTGCAAAGCACAGGCTCTCTAGTTGTGGCACAGGGGCTCCAGAGCATGTGGGCGCAGTAGTTGCAGTGTGTGGGCTCTCTAGTCGTGGCTGCGGGCTCCAAAGTGCGTGGGCTCTGTAGTCGCGGCACACGGGCCTTCTAGTTGTGGCGCATGGGCTCAGTAGTGGCAGCTCACAGCCTCTCTAGTTGTGGCACACAGGCTCCAGAGTGCACGGGTTCAGTAGTTGTGGTGTGTGGGCTCTCTAGTTGTGGCCACAGGCTCCAGAGCACGTGGGCTCTGTAGTTGTGGCACGCAGGCTCTCTAGTTGTGGCACGTGGGCTCAGTAGTTGAGGTGCATGGGCTTTGTTGCCCCGCGGTACGTGGGATCTTAGTTCCCCGACCAGGGATTGAACCCACATACCCTGCATTGGAAGGTGGATTCTTAACCACTGGAACACCAGGAAAGTCCACTCCCATCCATTTTTAACGTTTATTATCTTTTAATTGAAGTACTGTGATCTGCTTCTATTGGGTATTACAGGAAGCCTTTATGTTTTCTTTTATTCTATGTCTGGAAATAATAATAGGCGCTTTTGCTGTTGACTGAACACCTACCAAAGGCTATGTTGAGTGTCTTGCGTATCTGCTCTCTAATCCTTAAACCAAACCTGTAAAGCAGGTAGTAGTAGTATTTTCAGGTGAGAAAACAGCCCAATGGCTTTGAGAATCCCACCCATTTAGCTGGAAAATGGCTAAACTGAAATTCTTACTGTTCCACCCACTGCATGTGCACTAGACTCGGCTAAAATTCCTGCTTCGTATATGTTTATTACCAGTTGGACTCCAGTTCTTTTATTTTCAAGATTTGTGCTAATCATTGTTAATATTAAAATAACAATAGCACCAAGGATAATATAAGATTATTTAAAAATTCAAGCAGTATTAGGATTTTTTAGAAGTCTCCACTCCTATCCCCAGTCCCCCTAGCAAGAGGGTTAGTAGTTTGGTCTGGCTGTCTCAGACCTTCTCTGTAGGTCACTGTTAGTGCTCTTGCCTCCGCCTCCATGAGAACTGAGGTGCAGAAAGGGGCTGATGCCCTGGGGTGAGAGGCTGTGGTTGCTTCAGCCCAGCTCAGGTCAGGTCATGGGTCTTTGTGGTCTGGTGTTCATCATGGTACATTGCAGCACATTCATGCCGTTGATTTCCTTTTGCTCTTATCATTTGAGGAAACGCAGCTAATTCTTCCGTTGCTCTTATTAGGATTTACAACTAGTAGATTTGTTCTTTTAGGTTTTATAATTTTTGTACCTGTTTTTAAAAAGACAGTCTCAATTTGATGCAGTCAAATTTAATATTAATTTGTCGGTTGTGTGGCAGTTAAATTGCGTCGACTAAAGCTTTTCAACTGATGGTAGTTTCCAGGTTAGGTCCACTCACCTGTCAACAGCCTCCTTGGCCTGCCCAGCTCTCTAATCAATAGGACTGAACTTGCAGAGGACAGTCATTTTGCTTATGGAGAAAAGAAGAGGTTTATGTTGTTTTTAATGCTTTCCTGTGTCAACCTCTACTTTTGTGGACTTGCTTTTGCTTAGAACTATTTATCACTCTGTAGAGTTCCAACTGTTCTTTTATTTCTGTACTTTAAATTCTGGTTTCAAACTTCGGCCATATTTGGTGATGTCTCTTGCTTCCCCTGCAAAAAAAGAAAACTCAGTTATATTCCACTGTTAAGAAACTAATATTTGTCAGTAAGAACAGAAAAGCTAATATAGGAACTATGTGGTAACCCTCGTTTTTACTAGGAAAGGTGTCATCATATGCTGAGTGGCAGGTCACTCACTTCAGATGGGCAGTGTCTTTTCTCCATGTGAGGTCATCAGCTACAGCTAGACCTCACATAGCTGAGGGAAGAAGTCATGTCACTAAGTGGAAAGCAAAACTAAGCGGGAGAGCCCTCAATGAGATGAGCAGGAGTTAGAATGGCTCATATGATGACTAGGAGGCCAGCTGCTGTATGGTGGGCCATATACGGCCTCCAAGTGGGGGCCGTGCTGAGCTAGAGAGAGAAGAACCAAGGCAAGGTGCCAGAGTGGCCATCTCCAAACTGATTCGTTGGCAGGCCTGCCAACCTTGGGCTGAAGTTAGCCTGGAAGGATCAGAATCTGTCTTTGTAGGCCAAGCCATTTTTATGGGCTTTTATGGAGAGAGAGAGAGAGAGAGAGAGAGAGAGAGAGAGAGAGAGAGAGAGAGAGAGAGAGAGAGTGTGTGTGTGTGTGTGTGTGTGTGTGTGTGTGTGTGTGTGTGTGTGTGTATGGCCATGCTATAGTTATGTCTTCTTAGTCACTTTTCCATTACTAAGACATAGGAAAATCTGTTTGAAAATTCCCTTCTGTTTCACTTGTTCTGAAGAGAACAAAAAGACAAGGTTTCTGGCAACATTTCAGCCGTAGCTTCAGAGAGGTGTGATTGGGGTACAGCACTACCGGGGCCAGTGTGGTGGTGCTAGGGGCAATCAAAAGTGACCAATCCCCAGGGTAATATAACTTAGGCAAACACATACAGGGATACTCAGTATCATGTATGTTTTCAGTAAATCTTTAAAAAATATTTCTTCATAATTACGTTTCTTTAATCAAAGTAGTTCTCATAAGACATATAAAAAAAATGACAGTTCCCTGTCCTACCATTGTCTGTTGCCAGGTCCTCCTCCCCCCAATTTTTTAGCTGTTTCTTCCAGTACTTGTTTCATTATTTCTGAGTAACACCTGTAGACATTATTTTTAAAAGCATGAACTTCAGTAGGAGGCACTCATAAAACAGCTTCATTCTTTTCCATCAGCACTTGTTTGGATCAGCTCTTTGGGGATTTTCTTTCTCACCCTTTGGGTTGCCAAAAGAAAATTCAAAGAGCTTTACTTGCTATGAATATTTTTTTGAGCAAGAAACAAACTGTTCATAAACTGGGAGACTTCAAACCCAAAGTGGTTAAAAACTTGGCTCTCAGCAGTTAAAGCTCAATTTGTAAAACATGAATGAAGAAGTACATTGTTTTTTAACTGTGATTATATTCTCTTTAGGGTCGTAGCACTGTGTACCTTTTCTTGTGTGTACTGATTGGCTTGGAAGCTGTAAGGTCACACTGACATGAAGGAAACTTCAATTTTGTTTAAGACCAGAGTCAGCATTCTGAGGAAATCAGGACAGCTTAAGATTTGGTTGTGTGACTATGAGTGTTTGGTCCAGGGGTCTGTTCAAATTGTGGCCTCCATTTTGGTTTCTCTTTACAGGGTGAAACCTGGGGCAGGGCGCATGACTTGTCACACTCAGGTAAACAGAAAGTCCTCCAGTCACTTTTTAGTCACATTAATGATCTAATTTCAATTAATAAAATGTCCAGTACAGTACTCTTCAAAAATGTCCTGATTAGGAGGAGGACTCTGGTGGAGCTCCAGGAATCTGTCTCCTCATGTAGACAACAATTGCACTGGTAGAATCTGTCTGATGTGACTATTTTGGAACTCTGAAATCTGTCAAAGGCTTGCAACTTACAGGAGAAGAGTTGGAAAGTAAATTGTGGTGAAGTTCGGTCAATTTCAGCTCTTAGCACCTTAGCAGCTGCCCATCTCCCACCCCTACTGTGTTCCTGGAGCCCCTTGCACACAGATTGCAGGAATTAGGGCGGGCAAAAAGAATGCTGTCCTCTAAGCATCAGGGATCAGTGCTGTGATCACCGATCGCTGCTTCTCATCTCAGAGGTGCAGACAAAGAAGTAAGCAGCCAGTGTTTTTGCACCTCCCCCATTTTTGCAAGTTCCTCCCCCTCCTCTTAATTTTTCTCTTTTCCCTCTTTTGAAAACCAGACATTAAAGACTAGGACATTCAAAAACATATAGAAGGAAAATTAGAAAGTGATTTCGCATACCCAGGGAAAGACTCCAAAAGACCTGAGAAGACTTTAAGTTTACACCTCAGGCTGATCCTTGGCACAGAGTAGCCTATAATGATTAAAATTTTTAAATAATAACAATAATCGAAAACAATAAAAACAGCAAACCTTGGGGATTGGGGAGAATCTGATTTCCAGAGTTACCACATTATTAGATTCAGATATCCAGTGTTCAACAAAAAATCACAAGGCATACAAATAAATAGGAGAGTATGACCCATTCAAAGGAAGAAACTAAATCAATAAAAACTGTCCCTGAAGAAGACCTGATGGCAGGTATACTAGATAAATACTTTAAAACAACTGTCTTAAAAATGCTAAAAGAAATTTAGGAAGATGTGGAGAAAGCCAAGACAGCAATGTATGAATAAAATGGAAATATAACTAAAGAGAGGAAACCTAAGAAGGATCTAGAAAGAAGACTGAGAGCTGAAAACTACAATAACTGAAATGAAAAATTAACTAGAGGAATACAAAAACATTTGAGCAGGCAGAATAGAGAATCAGCAAGCTTGAAGATAGGACAATGGAAATTATGGAGCCTGTGAAACAGAAACAAAAAAGGTCAAAGAAGAGTGAACAGAGCCCAAGGGATATGCAGGAAACCATCAAGTGGACCAGCATACACATTGTGGGAGTCCCAGAGGGAAAAGAGAGAGAGAAAGGGAAAGACATAATGGCTAAAATCTCTACAAATTTGATCGAAGACATGAATATAAACATCCAAGAAGCTCAACAAACTCCAGGTAAGATGAATTCAGACACCCACACTGAGACACACTATAATTAGAATTTCAAAAACAAAGGCAGAATCTTGGAAGCAGCAAGAGAGAAGTGAATCAACTAGAGAAAGCCCGCACGCAGCAATGAAGACCCAACGCAGCCAAAAATAATAAATAAATAAAAATAAATTTACTAAAAAAAAAACAAGGAAGATCTCAAATCAACAACTTAACTTTACAACTTAAGGAGCTAGAAAAAGAAGAATAAACTAAACCCAAAGCTAGCAGAAGGAAGGAAATGATAAAGATGAGAGCAGAGATAAATAGAGAATAGAAAAACTAGAGAAAAATCAATGGAACCAAAAGTTGGTTCTTTGAAAAGATCAACAAAATTGACAAACCTTTAGCTAGATGGACTAAGAGGCACAGGCAAGAAAGGAAAAAATAGACAAGTTGGGCTTCATGAAAATTGTAAAATTTTGTGAATCAAAAGACATACGTGGGGCTTCCCTGGTGGCGCAGTGGTTGAGAGTCCGCCTGCCGATGCAGGGGACATGGGTTCGTGTCCCGGTCTGGGAAGATCCCACATGCTGTGGAGCGGCTAGGCCTGTGAGCCATGGCTGCTGAGCCTGCACGTCCAGAGCCTGTGCTCCGCAATGGGAGAGGCCACAACAGTGAGAGGCCCACATACCGCAAAAAAAAAAAAAAAAAAAAAAAAGACAGACATATAAATATAATAAAAAGCATACAGAATGGGAGAAAGTATTTGCAAATCATATATCAGATAAGGGTTTACTATCCAGAATATATAAAGAACTCCTAAAACTCAGCAACAACAAAAAACCTGATTAAAAAATGTACAAAGGACTTGAATAGGCATTTCTTCAAAGAAGATGTACAAATGGCTAATAAGCATATGAAAAGATACTCTATCACAATCATTAGGGAAACGTAAATCAATACTACAATAAGATACCACCTCACACCCATAAGGATGCCTACTATCAAAAAAATAGAAAACAGCAACTATTGCTGAGGATAGAACATTTATGCCCTGTTGGTGGGAATATAAAATGGTAAGTCACTGTGGAAAACAGTATGGTGGATTAAATTATAGTGTTATATCAATGTTAAATTTTCTGATTTTGATCATTATACTTTGACTGTATAAGACATATTAGTTTTCAGTTGCCGCATAACAAATTATCCCAAATTTAATGGCTAAAAAACACCCATTTATTATCTCACAGTTCTGGAGTTCAGAAGTCCAGGTGGGCTTAGCTGGGTTCTTTGCTTAGGGTCTAACATGGCTGAAATTAAGTGTGCCAGACTGGCCTCTTATCAAGAGGCTCTGGGAAGAATCACTGGGCTGTTGAGTTGTTGGCAGGATCAAGTTCCTTGTAGTTGTAGGACTGAGGTCCCCATTTTCTTTCTGGCTGCCAACCATTCTCAGCTCCTAGGGCCTGCTCCCAGGTCCTTTGCACATGGCCTTCTCCATCCTTAGGCCAGCAATAATACATTGAATTTTTTTGGTGTTTTGATTCTCTGACTTCCTCTGCTTTTAAGCGGCTAGTGTGATTACATTAACTAATCACCCAGACAACATCTCTTTTGCTATGTAATGTAATTACGGGTGTGATATCAGTTCACACATTTCAGTCACACTCCAAGGGGCAGGGATTAGGCAAGGGTTAGGGTCATGGAGCTCGTATTAGAATTTTGCAAACCCAATAAGAGAATGTCTTTTTTTTTGAGTGCTACACACAGAAGTATTTAGGGATAAAGGGAGGAATGAAAACAATTTAGCCTCAAATGGTCCAGAAAAATATTATATATATATATTACTTATATATTTTAAAGCTTCCCAGGTAACTCCAGTGTGCAGCCTGCACATATACATATATATGTATTTATATGTTATACATACAGAGAGAGGAAAAGGAGGGAGGGAGAGAGGGCACATGGGCATGATAAAGCAAATGGAACAAAATGCAAATGATTGGAGTTCCTTGTTTTATTATTAAAACTTTTCTATAGGTTTTAAATGATATCAAAAATTGACCAAAAAAAAAATTCAGGAAACAAAAGTCCAGTCCTTGTGTAGTGGTTAAAAATCTGGACTTCATTTAAAGCTGAAGTTTCTTGCCTCTCCCACCTCAACCTGCTTTAGGTCTAGAATCCGGAATCTTGTGATAGGAAGAAAGAAGTTCTCCTCCTACCTCCCAGCTTGTTCCAGGATTTCTGCTGCATCCTGGCTGGGAATGGTGGTGTGTAGGTGGGGAGGAGAAGTACAAGAATTACATCCATGTAATCTGATACCAGTTACATGTAGCTGGGATAATTGAAAGCTGATTCTCCAAGTGTGTTTGTGGGTTCTGCACTCCCCCAAACCCCCGTTACTGGAGATCTCTCGCTACAGTGGGTAATGTCTGCTTTGGCAGTCTGCCCCATATGGGCTCCTTAGGGGAGCATCACCAATAGGCAGACAGGGGCAGCCCCTTTAAGTGGCTCTGGGCCTCTTCTCTTTCCCTCCAGGGCTCACATCTGGACCATGGAAAACACTTATATATCCTTTGCTCTGACAAGCCCTGTGAATGTAGGCTCTTCCCAACATGGCCACCACCAAGGAACCATGGGTCAGTTTATGCCTTTAGTCTTTTCCAGGCCTGGATTCCTGAGCAGCCCCACAGCTCCAGGAAATACAGGTCAGGATGTCATTCCCATTAGGCTTAAGGTCAGAGGAAAGTAGCCCAGTCCACCCCACCCCTCCCCATGGGAGTGTGGAAGGTTCACAGTACACTTGACAGCTCTTTCCAAAGCATCTCTAATATCCAACTTCCTGACCTCCTCACTCCCAGTGCTTTGACTCCCTCTTAGTGGCAAGTGCTTGGGTTACAGCCCAGTGTTTCAGCCACTCTTTCCAAGTTGGCTTCGGTGGTCTAGCTTTGGAATGGGGGAGAGTTGGCTCCTATTTTGGGGGGGCCTTCAGCCAAAACAGGCAGACAGAATCACACTTTAATATCCTGTTGCATATGTTTATTGCTATTCCTGATTTATTGATTTTAGATATTATCTATTGAATCCTACTGTGGAGGATGAAGATATGGCCCTCTTACATCACCCCAGGCCCCCACTTCTCTTCCCTCCATCCTCTCAGAACAGGTATATCATACTTTTTTGGTTAATTCAATGTAAATTATTTGCCTAATTATGATTATGTATTATTTACTTCTAATCAAAGTGACATATTATGATGATGTTTCCTTTGTTGTAGGATTCCCCCCTCCCCCAGGAATTGAAATTTTTTCTTATTTTTTTACTTTGCTAGCTTTCTGTACTATCACCAATTCTTCTCAAACTCTCCATGGAATTATATAACTCCTTTGAAGAGTCTTTTCCACATCATCAAACATCCTGTGACCTATCCGTTTCACTTTTTTTTCTGGAAACTTCTGTCACTGGGTCTTCCATTCCTCTGCTCTATCTAAACTAGTTATACTTTAGGCCTGCTGCACAGCTGTGGGCTTAGACTTTCCTTCATCTCTCTCCTATTTCCTGGATCTATTGCTTCTTTTAGGTTTATGTCTTCATTTTGTTGGAGCACATCCTTCAGTAACTTCCTAAGAAAGGGTTCATGGGAGGAAATTTTTTAAAGACTCTGTATATCTGAAAATGCCCTTATTCTGCTCTCACAATTGATAATGTGGTTTGGGTATAGAATTCCAGGTTGGAAATGTTTTTCCTCAGCATTTTGAAAGCATTGATTTTAGGTTTTACAGGTGCTGTTGAGCAGTCTAAATACCTTTTTATTCCTAAATCTTTGAACGCAGCCTGTTTTTCCACTCTGAAAAGCTTTAAGGCCTATTCCAGTGTTTTGAAGTACTTAGTGCTTAATGATACGGATTTTTTTTCATCTTTTGTTCTGCATATCTGGTGCTTCCCTTCCATGTGGAAACTCACAGTTTCCATTTTGGGGAAACATTCTTGTATTATTTCTTCCTTTATATTTTCTCTTTTCTTTCTTCCAAAAAAGTCCTATTAGTTAGATATTAGACTTCTTAAATTAAGCCTCTGGTTTTGTTTTATATTTTTCCCCTATTTCCTGCTTCTGTCTTTTTTGTTCTACTTTCCTGGAGTTTTCCTCCATTTTATTTTCTAACAATTCTATTTAAGTTAAAACATTTTTTTCTATCATATTTTAAACTAAGAGCCCTTATTGCTCTTTTCATGGATAACTATCATGACTTTTCTCTGTGGGAATGTTCTAGTTTTGAGGGGAGGGGGTTGAAATTTTGTTTTGCTTCCTGCAGTATCTCTAGTTCCTTCAATCCTTTTCCCTACTTGTTAGCAGTTTGTCTTAAATAAATATCTTTAGGTTCATTCACATTTAAGAGTAAAGCCTTAAAAACTGGCTGGAAGCTCTGTGTGCATGGCTGGGACTCAAGGGGTAGGTTACATTGTAGGGTGACCAGCTGTGAACCTGGATGTTTCATTGAAGAGCCCGGCAAGGTCTGGATCCGTAGGTCTTTTGGGGAGGAGGCTTGGGGAGGGGCAATTCCATTTCTCCAAAGAAAACTTCCAGTCTCCTGCTTGGCTGTACCCCAAGCTGGTGTTCTCGGAGCCGGGTAACGCAGCTTCTGGTCTGTAGACTGTCTCCATCTGTTTGCATCACAGCTCTTCTTCATCTTTCACTCACCCCACCATCCCAGGGCCCGGAACCTTTCTGGTTAAGTTTTTCTGTAGACCAACCTCTCTCTCCTCCTTGGGGGAGGGTGGTGGTATTTTCTGGCTTCCCGGAATAGGTGAGCGGACCTGGCCTTGAACCGGTCTCTCCTTACCCACCACCTTCTGCTGCACCTGGTGCCTCCAGGTACTGGCTCTTGGGGATTCTGGGGTCAAGTTCACTTCTTTGTCCTTATTACCCACTCTGCTGGCATTTGGTGTCCAGCTCTGTTAGTTCTTCTCTTTTATCTCCTTTCCTTCATCTAAAAATGTATTAACATTTCTAGTACAATGTTTCTCTTGGGCTTACGCTTCTTTTTATTAGTATCCCTTTGCCCTCATTTTAGAGACGTTTGAAGATGAATAAGTGTTCAATCTACCACAGATTAATAATGTATTATATTTTTATTAGTAGTAAATATGTGGATACATACACACATGAACATATAAATACATTTGAATGATCCAAAGGTGAATAGTGAAATAATCTCCCTTTCACCTTGTCCTTCAGTCCCTCCACAGAGGTGCCCGCAGTTACCAGTGGCTTGTATATGTCTTTCCAAACAAAGGCTATACATCCTTTCACATCGATGCGTAAAAAGCATGTAAGTAGGGATTAATGGGTTTTACTTTAAATCAAGAAAGCAATTTCTTCGCATAGCCCTGCAGAATATTCATATTTTCAGTAAAGGGCAGTGCTTAACCCAAGGACACGAACCTCTTCCAGTCGGATTTCAGGTTCTACTGCAGGTGGCAGGCAGCGTTAGGGGGCTTTCCAGGTGCCCCGTGTAGTTAGCTACCTACACCAAGGCCAGCTGTGGGTGTTGCTGAGGGCCACATGCGTGGGACAGTTGTTGGTGGCCCTCTCCCACTTCTTGTGTGGCTTTCTTTATCATCCCTGTCCTCTCTCCTTCTATTTTGTCCTCCGTATTTCTTCCTGTTTTCACCCTTTCCCCTCCAGATCCGTTTAGCTGAGTCACGCTCCCATGCGTGAGCCGTGGGGCTAAGGGATGCACCCTAATTCGGTGCCTCTGTGGGTTTAAAATAAACTGGCACCCTAGATGGGTGTGCTCGTCGCGCCCCTGGTGGAAAGGTTTCATTAGGAGATGCGCCCAGAGGCCTCCCTGGGGCTTTCAGATGGGCTGCTTGACTTGACAGTCCAGAGCTGTGATGTCGCTGTGACTCTTCGTCCCTGCAACAGGGCCTGCTGCTGCCAAACCAGCCTTGATCTCAAAACTGGAGCGGAGAGCTGCACCCTGGACCAAGGACCCGAACGGGCCAAGGTGGGGGAAAGGCCGTCCTCCAGGTGGGTCTTGACCTGCTGGGTTCTGAAGGGTTGTCCGGGGGCCCAGGCAGCCCTGGCAAGTCACACAGTGCTAGTTCCGCCATCCTCCTGCTGGACCTGTTGTGCACCAGGCCCTGTATTGGTAGAAAAGCGTGAATAAGAAACTAAGCGTGCCTTCACAGCGTAGAAGAGTCTGAGAAATGGGGCGGCTGGGGGGTAAGGGGCTTTGACGAGCAGAAGTGAGACGGGGAGACTGTGGTAGAGCTGACGGGGCCGGTGCGTGGTGGACACGGGCCACGGGGGGCCCCGTGACCCACGGCTGGGAGCCTCTGCTGCCTTCCCCCGCTCCTCTGCTGTTTAGTGACAACACTGTTGGTCTGTGAGAGTTAGCAATTCGTGTATCTCTGTCAGTAACTTACTGGCTAATAGCTACTGCGTATACTTCTATGCCTCCCTTGTTTCCAAGACTCATAAGAGGACTTCTGGATGTTTAACCTCATTTCTTTGTGGTGCCTCGAAAGAGGATTAAAACCATCCAATAGCATCTGTGGCCAAGGTGCTAAGTAAGCTTATTAGCATCTGATGTCACATGATCTCAGGGTAGATATGTGGATAGGGAGGGGGAGGCTGGCTAAAGAACCCACAAGGATTAGCAGACAACTCTTGGGGAGACAGACTGGCTTTCAGAGAAACTAGTGGGAAAGGGTTTAAATAGAAGCCACTACTGATTTCTAGAAAGGTGGATGACATTCATCCTCTCTGCTTTGCATAAGGGGTACTTACTGAATTGGGGTGTCTTAGCTGATAGGAGGCTGCAGAGTTCTGGGCAGCAAAACCGAGCACAGTTTGACTTGCTCCAAAGGGAAGAAGACGACGGTGGCCATCAGAGAGGCACACACACAGGCCTCAGCTGAAGAATCTGCACTGCTCCCAGCTCCTGCCATGGAGACGTGCACCTCCTACTGCAATCCCAGCCTTTGTGAAGTAGAAGCAGATGGACGGAGGAAAATCAAGAGGACTTACAGACCCCGCTCAATTCAGAGGTCGTGGTTTGGGCAGTTCCCATGGTTAGTAATTGACCCCAAAGAGACCAAGCTCTTCTGCTCAGCTTGCAAAGAAAGACCTAGTCTCCACGACAGATCATCCCGGTTAGTCCGAGGTTACACGGGTCCTTTTAAAGTGGAGACTTTAAAGTACCATGAAGTCAGCAAAGCACACAAGCTCTGTGTCAACACTGTGGAAGTCAAGGAAGACACCCCACAGGCCGCCCTCGTCCCCGAGATCTCCAGTGACCTGATGGCCGACATGGAGCACTTTTTCAATGCCGCCTATTCCATCGCGTACCACTCGAGGCCCCTGAACGACTTTGAGAAGATCCTGCAACTCCTCCAAAGCACTGGGACCGTGATTTTGGGCAAGTACCGAAATCGCACCGCCTGCACTCAGTTCATCAAATACATCTCCGAGACTCTGAAGAAGGAGATCCTTGAGGATGTCCGGAACTCCCCGTGTGTGAGCGTGCTGCTGGACAGCGCCACAGACACCTCCGACCAGTCCTGTGTGGGCATTTACATCCGCTACTTTAAGGGGATGGAGGTGAAGGAGTCTTACATCACTCTGGCCCCACTCTACAGCGAGACGGTGGATGGATACTTTGAGACCATCATCTCTGCCCTGGACGAACTGGACATCCCCTTCCGGAAGCCTGGCTGGGTAGTGGGCCTGGGAACCGATGGCTCAACCATGCTGAGCTGCAGAGGAGGTCTGGTGGAGAAGCTCCAGGAGATCGTCCCCCAGCTGCTGCCGGTGCATTGTGTGGCCCACCGGCTACACCTGGCCGTGGTTGACGCCTGTGGAGGCATCGACCTGGTCAAGAAGTGTGACCGGCACATCCGAACCGTCTTCAAGTTCTATCAGTCCTCGAACAAAAGGCTGAATGAGCTGCAGGAAGGCGCGGCCCCGCTGGAGCAGGAAATCATCCGCCTGAAGGACCTGAACGCTGTCAGGTGGGTGGCCAGCAAGAGGCGCACGCTGAGTGCGCTCATCGTGAGCTGGCCCGCCCTGGCCAGGCACCTGCAGAGCGTGGCGGAAGCAGGTGGCCAGGTCGGGCACAGGGCCAAGGGCGTGCTGAAGCTGATGAAGGGCTTCCATTTCGTCAAGTTCTGCCACTTCCTCTTGGACTTCCTGAGCATCTACAGGCCTTTGTCCGAAGTGTGCCAGAAGGAGATCGTGCTGATTACGGAGGTGAACTCCACGCTGGGCCGGGCCTATGTAGCACTGGAGACCCTCCGTCACCAGGCAGGACCCAAAGAGGAGGAGTTCAATGCCGGCTTCAGGGATGGGCGGCTCCACGGCATCTTCTTGGATAGAATGGAGATGGCAGAACAGCGGTTCCAGGTGGACAGGGAGAGAATGATCCTGACTGGGATTGAATACCTCCAGCAAAGGTTTGACGTGGACCGTCCCCCTCAGCTCAAGAACATGGAGGTGTTTGACGCCATGGCCTGGCCAAGTGGGATGGAACTGGCCGGTTTTGGGAATGATGATATTCTTGCCCTGGCCAGATATTTTGAACTCTCACTGCCCCCAGGATACAGCGAGGAAGCACTGCTGGAGGAGTGGCTGGGCCTGAAAGCCATCGCCAAGAACTTGCCATTCTCCATGCTGTGCAGGAACGCCCTGGCCCAGGACTGCCGCTTCCCCTTGCTCAGCAGGCTCGTGGCAGTGGTGGTCTGTGTGCCCGTCTCCACCTCCTGCTGTGAGCGCGGGTTCAGTGCCATGAACCGGATCAGGACCGATGAGAGGACCAAGCTCTCCAACGAGGTGATCAACATGCTCATGATGACAGCGGTGAATGGTGTGGCGGTCGCAGAGTACAACCCCCAGCCCGCCATCCAGCACTGGTACCTGACCTCCTCGGGTCGGCGTTTCAGCCACGTCTACACCTGTGCCCAAGTGCCACCCCGCTCCCACACAAGTAAGTATGCGTGGCAGAGTTCCCGGACATGGGGAAGCAAAGGAAGAGAATCTTAGCTTCCCAACCCCATGCTGAGCCCACAGCCTGGTAGAGTCTGCTCAAGGCAGCTGTCACAGTGGGCTTGCCCTAAGGTGTCACGTGCCCTACCATTTGTAGACCAGTGGGTGCTCAAGGCGGGACACCTGCCCTCCAGGAGATTATGATCCAGCTAGCAGGCAGGACGCCCACCCTGCAGGGCACAGGGCATAGAGCTAAGAGCAGGACTTTCCAGAGCAAGGCTGCCCAGGTTCAAATTCTCGTCCTGCCGCTGACTAGCACGTGACCTGGGGCAGCTTAATCTCTCTGTGCTATGGTTTTTCATCTGTAAAGCGGATTAATAGACATGAAGGGCTTGGAACAGCGTCTGGCCAGTAGTGCCCACGGCAGTCTTTAAAGGTGCAGACTAGTACCAGAAATCACGCGGGGACTGGGCCAGCGAGGGCAGAGACACCACATCCCCGTGGGGCTGTGTGGACCCTGTTTGCAGAGGGAAGAGGTCGGTGCAGGTCACAGGGGCTGTGAGGACGGTGCTGTGCGGAGGAGAAGGTTGGGGGTTTCAGGCAGTGAAGGGGTCCGTGAGGAAAGCCTCCCACCTAGCCTGGAAGGCCAGGTGGGGACTGGGCTTGAGGGGGAGGTGACATTATCCTGGAGGCCAAGTTACTGGAAGTCTTAAGTAAGAAATTTTCCTCTTTTCAAGTAGTCACTGAACACCAGAGAAAACCAGAGCTTCTCCAGGCTGCTCCTGTGTCACTGAACAGTGACAGAGCCATGGTTTTCCTCCCTTGGCGTCTTCCTATAGCGGGTCTCCGTCCTCTTGCTTCTGCTGTCATCTTACCTCAGGGTCTGTGATCGGCAGCAGTGGACTGGCCTCAGGGCTGACAGACGCTCTGTAGGAAGCATGTGGCCCTGGACCTGCAGCTGGGGGGGGGGGGTGCAGGGAGGGGGCAGTAGAAGTGGAGAGAAGGAAGGAGGGTGATTCCAACATGGGAGTCCTTCACCCACGCATTTGGTGAGTGAGTTGCTCTCAGTGCCCGATCTGTGAAGGTGAAGGAGAAGACGCCGTCAGCTGTGCGCTTCTGCAAGTTGTAATCATAGGGCGATGGGACTAGTACGTCGGAAGCAAACAGAGAACACGGCCAGGTTGTATATGAAAAAGCCTTCTTTCCCAGGCAGTTTCTCAGCCTCAGCACTGCTGCCGTTTAGGGCCAGGTAGTTCTTCGCTGTGGGTGCCTGTCCTGCGCCTGGCCACCCCTGGCCTTTCCCACTACACACACACTGGGTACCAGTAGCACCCTCCCCGTTGCAGCAGTCAAAAAGGTCTCCGGACTCTGCCAGATGTCCCCTGGGAGCAAAATTGCCCCACCCACCCCCCCCCCCCCCCCGCATGAGCTCCGCTGCCCCAGGGTGAAAGTCAGCAGAGTGGGACTCCATCAGGCCTGCAGAGAGCAGCCCTTGTCCGTCTCCAGTCTGTTCTGCCAGGGGTTCTTCACCAAACATACCTTGGGGCGCAGTTGGTTGTGGGGAGGGGATTATCATCTGATCTGTTTTCTCTGTCTGACTGTACCCTCCCTTTCCTCCCGCACGAGGGGCGGGGCTCAGGAAGGAGAAGATGGGAGCGCTCCGTGTGGAGGAGGCTGTGACCCAGAAGCCGCCCATCCCGTCCTACAGGGAACCCATGGAGGTCCTGACGGACTGCGTCCTAGAGCCGCGCCACGGACTCCTGTGTCCCCACCCCAGCCAAGAGGCCCTGGGCTGTCCTGATAAAGCGCTCCTGTAAGAGCAGGACCCTGAGGGGTTGCCTTGGAGCCCCCTGCTGCCCTGGCCCTCGTGATCATGGTGACAGGCCCTGGGATTCTAGGCTGCCCTAGAGTCTTCACTTGGTGGGGACTCCCTAAGCACTGGGAAGCGGCAGTGACAAGATAATTCAGCCCACATCCCAGGGAGGCGGGGGTCAGGAGGCGCACAGCCTGCTTACCGAGGCCCCGCCTAGGCTGGGCGCGACCTCCCAGCACTTGAGTATGCAGGAGGGTTCGCGTCTCAAGCTCATTTTAAAGGTGCTTCAGGAGACAATTCCATCATGAAAGATTTCACCCCATGTTTTGGTGGCAGGAGGACTTTTCTGAAGTGGGAGAGACGGTTGGGGGTAGGGGGCTTAAAGGAGCCCTCCAGCCCCTGGGTAGCTGGGGAGCATCCCAGCGGGCTGCCCACAGCCTGAGTGGCGTGGGGTAGACACGTGGTGAGGGGCCTGGGATGAGCAGGTCTAGGGACAGCGGCCTGGCTCTGGAATCTATCCCCCTGGCTCCATGGCAGAAGCAGGGAAGCCTCAACTTCAAATGGGAGACTTGCATCAGAGACTTTCTCTGTCTCCTCCCAGGGCCTTCCTTTAGGATGAGGCAAGCAGAACCCCTTGGCACAGAGCAATCAAGAAAGGTTATCCTCCTTCAGCTCCCAGACAGGGGAGGAGTGTTTCCCTGGAGGGGGCCTGGCGTTTTCCACCAGTCGCAGCCCTTGTGTTGTGCTGAGCCCAGGTCTTCTACGGAGCAGAGCGGACAGGACAGGTTTGCACTGGGGGGGGGCTTGGGATCCTGTCCCAACTCTGCTGCAGGCAGTGGTTCAGCCATGATTAATCCCTTCCTCTTTTCTGTGCCTTGGTGTCCCTCTCCATGAAGTGGCAGTAGAGAAGCCAAGTGCCTGCTGGTGCCCCAGCTGCCACAGGACTGATGGATGACAGTGCCTCCAGCTCTGAAAGACGGCCCTCAGGCTGCAGAGTGGACTTGGCTGCCTTCAGCCCTTGTCCTTGTCCCTTGCCACCCAAGTCCTTATTACGGGAAGAGGTGCTCTCTCAACGTGCCCTCAGCATAATGGTCTAGTCCACTCTTCCCAAAGTTGCTCTGGGGACCAGCTTGGGAATCACTAGGGGTGTCTGTTTAAATCTGTTTCGCCCCAGACCCACCTGATCAGATCCCCGGGACTGTTTCCAGCAAGGCCCTCCAGGAACTTTGTGGGCTCACTCAGCATGAGAACCACCACCCTGGCGGCAGAGAAGGGTGTCCCACGCTATTTGGTTCCCGTTGCCCTCCCTGCATCAGCCCATCTCCTCTTCCACCCGGAAGTAAAGCACTTTTCCTTCCAGGGCAGCTGCTTTGGGCAGGTTCCTAGGCTGCTCATCCGGCTGAGGACGATGTAGTGTCTGGGTCCCACCTTCCTAACCACAGGTGGGAAACGAGGGCAGGTTAGAGGGAAGGGCTTCTTTGCCGCTGCCTTTCTCTTGTTTTAGACGGGCAGGAAGTAGTGCTCCGTCCTGGCCATGCTGCCTGGCCCTAGGTGGGGTCCCTGCTCTGTGATGCAGGTCCAAGTGGCCTGGCCCTCAAGCAGCCATCTGTCCACTTCCCACTCCTAGAAGGTGCCGAGAGCCCCTGAGATGCTGGTAGCGAGTGTCTCACTGTCTGGCAGAACCCCTGCTTCCCAGTGTCTCTGACTCTCCCTTCCCAGCACCCCACCCTTAGCACTTAGCCTTAGCGCCATCGCTTTCCTGTTTTCTTCAGCTTCGAGCCAGGAATTCCGTTTTCGCTTTCTGCCGTTTCACCTGTGGCACTGTCTCCCTGACAGCCCCGTGTTCTGGGGGCTGAGGTGTACCACGGGCCCTTAGAGCTTGAACCCTGGCGGTGTTACTGTCCACATGGCCAAGATGGAGCCCAGGCCTCCCTCCCCCATTCGCATAGGTCACCGTGGGGAGTTCAGGAATCTGCACTAGGCCAGGCACCGCGGGTATGAGTTGGTGGGATGGAAGGGAGGAGGGCCCGTTAAAGTGGGCCCCCCCACCCTATCCATAGCGATTCAGATTGAGGTGACTTTCTCGTAGGCATCCTCCCCATGGCACCTTCTGTCCTTTAAGAATCCTCAGAGCAAGAGGCTAGTCCTGCGAGCAGCGCCGTGCCTGAGTGCCACACGCACGATTCCCTGTGCGAGTCTAGTCGTGGAGGTGGAGGCCAGCTAGGGACGCCCCAGCCTCTCCACATCTGTGCTCTGAGGAAGCCTCCGATGCCAGCTCGTGAGAAACTTGGGCCCCTTGGCGGCGGGGGCGGGGGGTGACTGAAAATGCTATTTGTCACAGGGATTTGCACTACCCGCTTTCTCGAGGGGCACAGGCATGCCCTGGGTCCCCTCTGTTCGCTAATGGCAGAGAGGACGCTGACCATTTTGTGCAGGACCCCAGGCTGAAGCTTGGTGAGACCCCTTGCCCAAGCTGACATCTCATTTTGTTTCAAGAGACTTGCAGCATTTCAGACCCCAGGGCCTGGAGACCCTGTTGTTGGAGAGCCTTCCTATTTTTGCCTCACAAAAAAACAAGCTGAAGGGCATTGGGGATGGAAGGAGCAAGCTCTTTGCCTTTGGCCAGAGTCCTAGCCATGCCTCCACCCTCGTTCCCTACCTGTGATCTCCATAGACATGCCCACAGGGCTGACATTCTGAGTGACCAGCATTTTAACTGACAGTTTGAGTTCGATAGCCATAGAGACCAGGTGGGAAGGAGGGGTCCCGACCCCCTGTTCTAGCCAGACGCGTTGGAATGTAATCTACTCCAGACACTTTACTTCCCTCGAAGCGCAGGATCAGTTCCCAGGGTGCTAAGTATTTAGCAGGACAGTGTGAAGATGGGCCGTTTCCCTCATCCAAGTGGCTGACGAGGTCACCCCAGGTAATTGGCCCAGGGATGTTCTCTCCTCCTCTGGTTTCAAAGATGTGCAAAACATGGTTTAAAAAACCATGTCTGGGTCTTCCCTGGTGGCGCAGTGGTTGAGAGTCCGCCTGCCGATGCAGGGGAGGCAGGTTCGTGCCCCTGTCCGGGAAGATCCCACATGCGGCGGAGCGGCTGGGCCCGTGAGCCATGGCCGCTGAGCCTGCGCGTCCGGAGCCTGTGCTCCGCACCGGGACAGGCCACAACAATGAGAGGCCCGCTTACCGCAAAAAAAAAAAAAAAAAAAAAAAAAAAAAACCATGTCTGATTCTCAACCTTTTTCTATTTGAATAAAGCAGAGTTTATTTCGACACATGCCTCAGTCCTGTTAATCCCGTAACCAAAACTAGCAAACTGGAGGAGCTGCTCAAAGCTAATTATCTCTGGCTCAGAGCAAAGCCCGCCCACGCCCCCACCCCGAGTGACACGCTGAAGCGCCTGCGCGGGTCGGGCTCGCTGAAAGGGCTTTCTTAGGCGGCCGGGTCCTGCTGCGCATACTCGGCGCCCACTGCCTGGGCCGGACCTCCGCGCACCGGAGCATCTGCAATTCTGACTCGCATCCTGGCCTGGGCATCCCGCGCCGGGCCATGACGGCGCACTCCTTCGCCCTCCCGGTCATCATCTTCACCACGTTCTGGGGCCTCATCGGCATCGCCGGGCCCTGGTTCGTGCCGAAAGGACCCAACCGCGGGTAAGGATCGCGCGGCCCAGCCTCCCTGTGGACACCTTCGCGGCCGCGCGCTCCCCCTCCCCCGGCGGCTGCGCGGGCGGCGGCGGCGGCGGCGGCGGCGGCCCGCGGTGCAGCGAGCACTGTCCAGGCGCGCGCATGGCGCCCCACTCCTCTCGGGTCTGTGCTGGGCCGCGTTCAGCAGGGAACAGGCAGGCGGTCGGGGCCAAAGGGCAGAGATGCTCGTGCTTTAGAAAGGTGGAGACAGTTACGGGTCAGCCTCTCCAGCCTGTAAAGGTAAAGGCTGTGGCTAGACACTGATGCAGTTTGTCCACTCCTGCCCAGCTGTGACCTTGAGCGTCTATCACACCTTCAAGCCTCATTTCTTCTTAGGTAATTGGGGGTGATGATGATACCTGCCTTTTAAGGTTGCTGTGAGGATTACACAAAATAATGTATATAAGACTCTTAGTGCATGGCACATATTGTATTGAATAATTTTTAGCCAGTATCTTTTTTTTTTTTTTTTTTTGGTGGTATGCGGGCCTCTCACTGTTGTGGCCTCTCCCGTTGCGGAGCACAGGCTCTGGACGCGCAGGCTCAGCGGCCATGGCTCACGGGCCCAGCCGCTCCGCGGCATGTGGGATCTTCCCGGACCGGGGCACGAACCCGTGTCCCCTGCATCGGCAGGCGGACTCTCAACCACTGTGCCACCAGGGAAGCCCAGTATCATTATTTTTTGAAGGTCCCCTAGCAGGTTTCTCTATCTCTTGCACCATTTACCAGTTTCTGCTTCATACCATCCTCAGCTGTAAAGCACTCTCTCCCCTCGATTACAAGTTCCTCGAGGTGGAAGATTGTCCTGTTCACCACTGTAGACGCCATTGCCCAGTACAGGACTGGCCCACGGCGCTTGGTAATGTTGAAAGAATGGATCAAATACTAATTGCTCTGGCACCAACTTAAAGTACTTTAGATCAGAGGTCCTAGCGCCTGGTTTGGGTTAGATTTAGCTTTGGCTGGAGGCTGCATTTGGGTGTTGCCTCTGTTCTTAAAAATCTGCAGGGCTAGGGACTTCCCTGGTGGTCCAGTGGTTAGTACTCCAGGCTTCCATTGCAGGGGGCACGGGTTCGATCCCTGGTTGGGGGACTAAGATCCTGCATGCCGCGCGGAGTGGCAAAAAAAAAGGACCTGCAGGGCTGAGGTCCCATGGCCTCACTTTGTAAACCATTTTAGTGCCTCGCCTCCCTTGCAGACCTTGGTGAGTTCTTCCTTCTGAAGTTTTCCTCCTGCATTTAAAGCCTCTGTCTCCAGCGTTTGAGTAGATTCAAGGTAGCCAGTTGCTATTGTCATTATAACTGCCCATTGTGCCTCAGAGATGGCTCTCGGTCTCCTTGCCTCCTGCCCTGTCTTCTGGTCTCCTGTCTTCCTTCCCTTTGCCCGATGAACTTTGGATTCCAGAGGCCACTCCATGGTGGGTGGCTGCAAGTGCAGCTCTGTGCAGTGTCTTTTCCCAACATGTTTGCATTAAGATGGAGAAACAGTGGGACTGAGAAGGCAGATAGGTGAAGGGAAAGATGCATAATGTAACTTGGATGTGATCAAGGTTGGCCTCCCCAAGAGGTGACACTTGGCGTTTTTATTTTCCATCTAGCAATTCTTACCCTGAGTAGAACTCAGCCTCCCTGTGTTCAGGTGGCATCAGACGGGAAAGGGGCTGGCACCAGGAGCTCTTTCTCTGGCCTCGGCCAGGCCTCCTGGGGGCAATGCTTCCATCCGTCCTGACCTGACGTCCTCTTCCATTGCAGAGTGACCATCACCATGCTGGTGGCCACCGCTGTCTGCTGTTACCTCTTGTAAGTACTGCTCTCCCAGCTCGAAGTCAGCTGGGGCCTTTGTGCCCCCTTCTTTCCTCCTTTCCCAGCCCTGCTCTCCCCTCTGTCCTGGTACTGGCACATTCAGCTCTTGAAAGGCTGAGGCTGTAAAGCACAGAAGAGGAGGCAGTTGGAGAGGCAAAGAGAGCGAGGGGCTGGAAGTCATGAACTCTGGGTTCCGGTTCTGAATGTAGCACCTGGACAAGCTCTGTCATGTTCATAGGCTACAGTTTTCTCATCTACAGAATGAGTGAGTTGGGCCAGCTCAGTGCCTTTTGTACCTGATGGGACATCAGAATCACCTGGAGAGATTATAAAAACACAGCTTTTAGGGCTCCACCCTGGACCCACTGAATCACAGTTCTCATGATCTGCACTTGGGAATCCATATTTTTAATGCATGCCCCTGGGTGACTGTGATGCAGCCAGTTTAGAACCACTGGATGAGCAGTAGTCTTCAAACTTGGAAAAGGTCCCTGGGATATAGAAAACATTCCAAGAGATGCGAGTGCCTGGACAGTGTGAGGGAATCAATTTCCAGGTCCTTCATGTCTAGAGATTCTCTTTCTAAAACTGCCGTTCATGGTAGCCCCTCCCCTTTTACAAAAAAGGCACTCTGCTATCCCTCCCCAATCCTCCTATGTTAGGTTGCTCCGTGTTAAATCACCCTGGCTGCCAAACTGAGGAATAAATCCAAGCTCTGGTTTTGAGGGAGGCCTCTCTCATGCTCAGTTAAGCCGGTATGGCTTCCCTTTGTGCCCCTGGAGGCCGTCTTACCTCTTCGCTAATCCCAGGGTCCAGCCCCAGCGCAGGGATCTTATAAATCTACAAAACATCAGATCAAACCAAACCTAAACCCAAACCCACACGCCCCAGACTGAGCCCCCGTGCCGGCCGCAGTGTGGGTGGCTCCATGAGACCCCTCCCTCCAGAACCCAGACCCTGCTGCTGGGTCGGTCATGTGACCAAAGGCGTGGTGGGAGGTGTGCACGGCAGAGTTCCTTGTGTCTGGGCTCACCCTCACGGTGCTGTCCCTGGCAGCTGGCTCATCGCCATCCTGGCTCAGCTGAACCCCCTGTTCGGGCCCCAGCTGAAGAATGAGACCATCTGGTATGTGCACTTCCTGTGGGAGTGACCACTGCCGCCACCTCGGCCCCAGGTACTGCTGGGCGGACGGGCAGGGGTGGGGAAGGGCCCGGGGCGGGGGGAGGACAAGGTCAGGCAGGGTTGTAAGACTTTGCGTGTGGATTCAGGCATTCATTTATTAAGGAAAAAAAAAGAATGCTGAGCGCCTGCTCCCTTCCTGCCCAGTGGTGCGCTGGGCGGCCGGGACGGGCGGAAGACTCGGGGTCCTGCGGGGGAGCATGTGGGCCCAGCCTTGTTTGCGGGTTTGCAGGCCCCAGAGGAGGCGGCCGGCTGCAGAATCTGTTCTGAGTGAGGGGAGGGTGGGGGCAGGGAGCGGTCTGAGGTGAGCTGGGTGACGGGCACAGGCTCTCCAGGGCGGGGCTGGGGGAGAAGGGTCTCCACAGCGAGGCCGTGACTTGTTCTGTGATGTGCTTTTCAGGTGCACCAGCTCTCTGGATGACCTCGGCTCCGCTGTCCCTGATGACCCTTTTGTCACCCCTACAACTGTGTCCCAGTCCCTCCGTGCTCCCTCCCCCAAGGCCTGCCTGGTTCTGGAAAGTACCACCCTCCCCATCCAGTCTGGGCCTCAGGAAGCCCCGAGCTCAGAGCCAGGCCGGAGCAGATGTCCAGCCCTCAAGTTCCCACTGCCCGCTCCCAAGTGGGTCCAGGCCAGGAACCGACAAGGGTGGGGCTGCGCCTTTTACCCAGTGGGGCAGCCAGAGAAGGCTGCTTGTCCTGGGGAGGAGGCCGTTCAGCCCAGGATGCTCTGAGCTCAGGTGGGCCGGGCCGGGGAGGAAGCCCTGGGGGAAGAGGCAGAGCCCTGCCACCGTCCTCCTGTGTGACCCCAGGAAGCGTCTGCCTGTGTTGGCCTCCTCACCTGTGAGATGGAGGGGCTCGGTCAGGTGTGGCAAAGGCCTTTCTTGGAGTTCTCCTTTAATTTTTGACACGTTTCGATGTGAAATTTCTGGAATTGTTGACGAAGTGGAAAAACAGTCCCACAAAACATCACGATCCAAAGCGTCACAGTAATTTGGATCAAGGTTGGAACAGGTATGCTTAGCGTCCTTTACAGTCACGAAGTCACTTACGTTGTCTTGCTCAGGAAGTGGGATCTCCTCAGAATATCCTCTTCCTCCTTCCTCCCCACCTGGATCGCCTCCCTCCCTTCCCAGAGGCGCAGCCTGAGCACAGCAGGAGCTGAAGAAACTGGAGGCAGCTCCTGCTGAGGCCGGGCCCAGACTCTGGCAGCGGTGAGGGTGGATCTCGGAGCCCCTCACAGCAGCACGTAGGTCACCTGGAGCGAGGGAGGGCGCAGAGGGACAGGTGTGGGCGAGGTGTGGGCTGGGCTCTGCTGAGATGCTGCCGGGTGGGGGAGCCCCTGGCCTGGTGACGCCTGGAGAGTTGGGGTGGAGACCTCAGACACTTGCCCGCAGCCCCGGAGCTAATTGGAGTCCCCCCACTCTGCTGTGCCATGTTGCCTCCCTGGGGAAGAAGCCAGTCTCTTGTATTTATTGACGGTTGAGTTGATTGGCATTCTGTTTAGTAGGCATCGTTTTTGGAGTGGTGGTAGAACGTGGTATGTCTCACCTGGATTTCTTGGTTCTGGGCTTGGCCTGTTGCTCAGATCGGGGCCTCCCTTGAACATCCCACCCACCCCCTTTCCAACTCCCTTCCTGTGCTGACCTCTGTGGCCCCCCTGGAGTGGGGCTGTTGAGTCTCGATTGGCGGCTAGATTGACCCGTGTCTAGTGACTAATGAGTGGTGAGGAAATTCCTGTTTGGTGTCAAAGTCCTGGCCAAGTTTGCTGGCTGCCGCTCCCCTGCCCACCTGATTCCCATTCCCTCGGTGGGTGGATTTGGGGCCCAGGAAAGGGACTGGCAGCTGCTTGGAGCTGCAGCTCTGGGATGTGGACACTGAGACTACATTTTCCTGAGACCTGAGCGAGAATCCTGCTGTCCTGGATTTTGCCCAGAACCAGGCCGGGCAGGAGGAGGAAGACGGAGGACTCGTTCAAGTGGAACTTTGCCCCACCACCCATCTGTGCCCCAGATTACAGAGTGCATGGCCCCCGGAGCTCTGCAATAAAGCCGGTCCCCAACATTCCACAGAGCGTGGCCTGCATGTTCCTAATAGCCCTACATACCCGGGTGCTTGGCCTGTGCTTGGCCTGGGCGGGGATCAGCTTCCTGCCTGGGGCAGGGGGATGGAGTGAGCCGATGGGAGAGCTCCTGGGGCTGGAAGGTGCTTGGAGGAGAGACCCTGAGCCCTGAGGAGTGCATCCAGAGAGAATGCAGAGCCACAGAAGGATGAAGCAGGGGAGTGACGTGACCCAACTTGGTTTCCAGGATGATCTCTACAGGGGGCATAATGGGCCTCAGATGAGATTGGTGGTGAGAATGGGGACGAGTGGGCGAATGGAAGGTCTAGTTAGGAGCTGAAGGGGGCCAGCGCCTTGGCCATGGGGGGAGGGGGGAGGCGGGGTGGACCCTGTGGTGAGCAGTGGGCAAATGCGGTGCCCAGTACCTGGCGGCTGGAACCTCTCAGTGACAGGCCACAGAGGGCACGTGATGACCTGGGGTTTCCTGTGTGTCCTGGTGAGCTGGTTGTGTCCGGGGTATCTCCATGGAGACACCCAGCTAGTGGTAGGATACATGGGTTTGGTCTTCAGGAGGAAGATGTGGCCTGAAGACGTGCAGTGTATGTCTGTCCCTGAGTTCTCATGGAACCACTCGTGGCGACCTCTGTTCCCCGGGTCCTGGGGCGCGCCCCCTGCTCTCTGGGCAGCTTCTGCAACTCAGGGCTGGCACACCCCCTCCCAGCACACTATCTTGCCGTCCTCCCTTTCTGCCTGTGCAGCCGTTCAGGGAGGGGGAGCTTGGGACGCCCTCCCAGGATCCGTGCCCACCCGCTTTGCGTGGACGGCGCTGATCTCAAAGCTCTCACCCCACTCCGAGGGGGACTGCAGGGTGAGCAGGTCTTGTCAGAAATGAACACAACCAGACATTAGTTACAGACGGGAGATCAGGTTTTATTCCGAAACGACTGACAGTAGGGAAATGTGAGCTCCGTGGGGTCCGTGCCCCTGCAGGGTGACTGGGCACTTTAACAGGAGAACGAGAGCGGAGGGGAGGGGTGAGCGGGGCCAAGTAGAGTCAGGAGAGTGAAAAGCCACAAAGGATGGGTTGGCGTAATTGTGAGTAGGCCACAGAGACCGGGGGACAGAGGCCCGAGCCTTCCTGATTCCATCTCAGAGGAAGGGTCCTTGGGAGCCACTCCTGGGTTGCAGGAGGTACATCTACATCCCAGAGGGCAGAGGAAAGATTCACGGTCGTGAATGCTCTCAGAAAGGGTGGAGGGGCTAGGCGCCAGAGGCCTGTGGTCAGGTATTGGCTAGAACAAACGGTAAATTCTTCTGACAGCCCAGAGCTTGGTCAGACAGGAACTGGATGGGGCCAGGTCGTCCCTGGGTTACGGCCGTAGGCGGTCCGAAGCCAGGCCTGGCTGGACAAGTCTCTTAGTGCCTGGTGTGGACGGACTCGTTGTTTGTTTCAGGCAAGAAGTATCTCCCACCCCCCTTCCCCTGCCAAGTGGGAGGCACATCAGTAAATGTCAGCCTCTGACGTAGATGCTCAGAGCAACTACAAGTAGCACAAGATCCCTGAAGATGGGTAGTGGCTGGGGGTGGGATACCCCTGCACCAACCCTAGTGGCAGAGCGGGAAGCAGCCTGGGAGACCCTCCTGGGACTGACCGGACAAGCCTGTGGAGAAGACAAGGCAGGTGAGGTTAGCTCAGCTGCACGTACAGAAGGTGGCCGACAGAGGGCAGTGCCGCCCAAGGGACGGAGACCTCCAGACCAGGTTGTGCTGCCACTGGGAGTGCAACGCCCTGCACTGATGTGAGAGGTTGTGGCCTTAGAGCGTGGCCCTTATTGGGAACAGGGATGATTTTCCAGGTGGTACCAGAGCCTGGATGAAACCTCCTTGAAGGATGTGTAATGACAACAGCAAGGTGCCAGGTATTGCTCGGGGAATCCAAAGGGCAAGAACTAAGGGGCCTTTTGCCAACTGGATGCTGCTCTGAGGCCAAGCTTCGCAGCAATCTTCCGCGACTTTTTCCCACCTCAGCAACCTGAGATCTGGTACATTCCAGCCTATAATAGGGACACCCGTCAGCCCAGATTCTCAATGGAGAGGAAAAGTTACATACAGAAGATGGCTGTCACTGCAGACCGCAGGGTCACCCCTCCCTGATAAAGCACCTAAAGCAGGGCCCTTGATGAGGGCCTTTGGGTTGCTTTGTACAGAAGTCGGTTCGTTGATAACATTGGAAATACGAGGAGCAGAGAAACAAAGTGGGGTTGGCCATGTGCTGGACGTGACGTCTGTTCAAAAACCGTGGAGTTTCCAGGAATGAAGTCACTTGGCAGCCACCACAGTTTTATTTGACTTGGACCCAGAAGAGTGAAGGCAGGTGACCAAAGTCTATGCTAATTCAGCCCACACTCCGTGTAACGAACCTGCGTAAGAATCACTCGGAACAAACAAACCCATAGAACGCTGGGACCAAAGCCACGCACGTCTGTTAGGACAGGCGTTCCCTACCTCGGCACTGCTGACAGTTCGGGCTGGATAATTCTCTATTGGGGACCATTGGGGGCGGGGCTGTCCTGTGCATTGTAGGGTGTTGAGCAGAACCCCTGACCTCTGCCCAGTGGATGCCAGCAGAACCGCTGTCCCTGTCCTTGGCTCTGACAATCACACGTCTGCAGCCGTTTTGAAATGTTCTCTGGGGGTCCAAGTCCCTCTCCCCCACCCCTACGTTGGGAATCACTACTCTAGAATCTCAACCCCTCAAGTGATTGATAAAAATTTAATCAGTTTATCAACCCAGACAGGAGGTTGGGGAACCTTGAGGGAAGCTGGTATCCTGAATACCAGGGTTCCCCGTGAGCCATTCCCAGCAGGACCTGGAGCTTCTGACCTGGAGACCATGCCCTGGGGAGAAGGAAGCACTGAAGCTTTAGAGGATTATTGGGTGCCTGAGCGGACTCTAATCCCAGCACCATGTGGTCCAGCAGAGGCCAGATGGCGGGGGCAGGGGTGGGGGGGGGGCGGTGGGAGCATCGCGCAAGCCCAGTAGAACTTTGGCTAACCCTGCAGGCATCTGTCCGGAAAGGGGCTGGGACAGATATTCTCAGAAACCCACAGAAGCCCCACCTCAGCTTCCTAACCACAGGATTAAGGGCCGGGATTGTATCATGGCTTCCCCCCTGCTGCAAAGGTCAGTCTTTCTTCCCCTGACAAAGCCCGGCGGACATTAGGGAGATGATTCTCTGCGCCCACCCACTGTCCGTCTCCTAAGCAGGAATACGGGAGGCGGGAAGGGTTACTGCAGAGGCTGCAGCCTTGATCCGTCGTGATCCTGGGTGCAACGGCCGTGCCCTTGGTCTGCAGCAATTGATTTGGCAAACATATTTTTCTCTTTTTTCTTTCTGCCCAGCCTTCCAGGAGCGTTGACCCAACAGCCTCAGCTCAGCTTCAAGGTCGAGATAGAGAATCGAGACCTGGGCTCCCTGGGTTCAAAGTCCAGCTCCTCCCGATTATTAGTTGAGTGAAAGTTCGTCTTTCTGAGCCTCAGTTTTATAATAGCACCAGTGCCTGCTTCGTAGAGGTTTTGACTGTGAGCTGAGGGAACGGATTAAAGTGCCTGCCTCGTCACAAAAATGCCATCAGTAAATCACACGACTTTTACGTAGGAACTCTTTACTTCGATGGCCCCCTTCATTCTGCCAGGATCTCAGCTTCCTTCACCTTTTCTTGTTCCCACCATGGACACCACACTGATCCACCCTGTGGAAAAGGAAGTGGCAAGCCCCCTGGGTACTTCGACGTGTGCGATAGGACCTGGGAAGTAAGCACCATGAAAAATACCTGGGGCCTGTGTATGCATCTGTGTTTCTGTGCTTCACGTCAAATGTCCTTCATGTAATCTATAAACGTAGTGTCCTCTTGTTGAAAACAATGCTTTGGGGGAGTGAGGGGAGAAGAGAGAATGGGTACTAGACTAGATCTGCTGAATTCTAAAGTTCTCAGGGAAAATAAACATGTAAGAAATAACCATGGGGACTTCCCTGGCGGTCCAGTGGTTAGGACTCCAAGCTTTCACTGCCGAGGGCCTAGGTTCGATCTCTGGTTGGGGAACAAAGATCCCGCAAGACTCGCTGCACGGCCGAAAAAAAAGAAGAAGAAAGGAAGAAAAAGAAAGAAAGAAAGAGGAAATTTCTGAAAAAAGCAGAGTATTTACAGGGACATTAGCCCTCCCAGATGTTTAAAAGTATTATACAGTCACAATATGAAAGGCTACAGAACTGAAGACAGTGGTGCTGGGACATGAATAGACACATCAATGGAAGAAAACGAGTCCAGAAATAAATTGATAAACATGGCAAAGCTAATCCGTGAGGAAAAGATGAATAAAGGCAATGAACAGTGTCGGGACTCTCTCCCTCCCGGCAACAAAATAAATGCCAGCTGGATCAGAGATTTAACAAATGTAAATGAAACTATAAATGTACCAGAAGAAAACACAGGGGAGTTAAAAAAGAAATTATCATGGGGCTCGCGCCTGCGCGGTCTGCGCCAACCCGCGGGCTTCTCGGAGGGACGGAGGGACGCGCCCGCTGGGAATCCTCGGGACCAGCGTGTGGGGAGGTTCCCTCCCGCCCAGCCGTGAATGAGGGATTACCATCTCAAAGAGCTCATTTTTTTTTTTCTTGAGGTGTTCGGAGTTAGTCCCACACCACAGATTTTCACTGTTTATTTTTATTTAGAAGCCAACCTGTTCTCCTGATCAACTGTTAGCATAATTGCTAACCCTTAGACGCTGAATGATTTACGGTGATGAGAGTGGAGGAAAGGGTGAAAATTATGGTGAGAGCAAGGCGACCATGTACACTAATGTGATTAACAAGTATGTTAAAGTTTGCATTTTGTTTGCTTGTTGTTTGAGTCGAAGATACTGTGACAGATTGGACCCCTGAATTTTTAATCATATAAACTGAATAGGATACATGCACTTTGGAGTCGGGTAAAATCTTCAATCCAGACCCTCCAACTTGCTGCATAACTGT
The DNA here is from genome assembly GCF_964374135.1 of Grampus griseus. Taxonomy (NCBI): domain Eukaryota; kingdom Metazoa; phylum Chordata; class Mammalia; order Artiodactyla; family Delphinidae; genus Grampus; species Grampus griseus. The sequence continues at coordinate 6,690,501 of NC_139003.1, read as the reverse complement.
GACTTTGGGTCACAGTTAAATAACTGCTCTGAACCTGTTCCTCCTTTGCTTAAAAAAAGAAAGAAAAAGAAAAGAAATTATCTTGTAATGGGGAAGATCTAACTAAGAGGGGGAAACAAGAAATCCAGCAGTGATGAAGATAAAGTTTGATAAATTTAAATTAAAATTTAGATTTTCTGCAAGGCAAAAAGAAAAAAATTAAATAAAAAAGATAAATGACAAACGGGAAACGATTTACAACTCATGACAGACACAGAGGTCATCAACAAGATAAAAAGGACAGAGTAGGTAAATAGAAAAGGAGTCAAGCAGACGGATCACAAAAGAAGCGGTAGAAATGACTTTTGAGCATGAAAAGGTGCTTCTCATCATTTATAATCAAGGAAAGCAAATTGAAACAACAATGTAGCCCCATCAGTACCTATTATATTAGCAAAGATCAAAACTGATAATAGACTAGACACGTATATTAGTAGCCATAGTCAACGTCCCCTGCATCTCCCCATGCTCTGAGTACTTCCACGCATACCAGCCAACTTCCCACTGCCAGCAGTCTTCATGTCCTGTGCCGAAGGCTGGAAATGCTGTCAGGAAATTATTGCCATCAGCACACTCCTCAACCAATGACTGATGGGACTTGTATGTACACGCTCCCAGGGTGTCTCCAGCTCCAGGCGCCCATAGAGCAGATGGCTTGCGCTTCTGCCTTCACCATGAGAAATGCATGCCCTGGGCAGCCTACCCAGTGAAGAAACATGGGGAACAGACTAATCCCAAAATGACCTGGAGCCAAGTCTGGCCAAACCTCAGCAGAAGCAGAGTCAAATGAGCAAAAAAATAAATGCTTGTTGTTCCAAGTCAGGGTTTTCAGGTGTTTATTATGCAGGATTACGGTGACATAGCTGACTGATGCTGTGTTATGACAGATAGATCTAGCCCAGGGTGATATACATGTTATGTTTCTACTCCCTTGTTGATGACACTTGCATTACTCCAGGTCTTCCTGTTATAAACAATCAGCATCCCTAGATGTGTCTGTGCAAATGTGCTGGAACTTCCTTAGGATGTATGTCTCCATGTAAAGAGCGGAGTTCTGGGTGATGTTTACTTTCAACATCACAAGATATTGCCCAGTGGCCCTCCAAAGAGATTGTTTACACTCCTACTAGCATTATATGAACTCCTGGACTTCATCTGTTATTCAGCCTTTTTTATTTTTTCAATCAGATAATGTGTGTGAAATGGTATCTTGTTTTAACTTGCATTTCCCTAATAATCACTGGTGAGCCTGACTCTCTTTTCATGTTTGTTGACCATTTGGGTTTCCAATTCTCTAATGTGCCTGTTCATATTGATTGCTTTTCTATTATCTTTTTTTGGGGGGTATTTTTCCTATTGATTTATAGAATTTCTTTATGTATTTTAGCTACAAGTCCCCCTAATCCTAGAGAATCTAGTGCCAGGAAGAGAGAGGGAAGAAGACGGTGTGTTTGGAGGGGATGGTGGTGAGATAAAAAACAGCCCCATCTTTTCTACTGCTCTTTGAAACCACCGTTAAACAAATGAAAAGCTAATCACAAATTAAGAAAAAATATTTGCAAGACACATATTTGTCAAAGGACTTGTATCCTGAATATATAAAGGGCTGAACAAAATATAAGTATATAAAGAATATAAAGAATTCAACAATAAGACAAACCCAGTTTTTAAAAGTGGGCAAATAATTTGAACCCACACTTCACAACAGTTTTTTCATTTTATTATTTGTATCTCCCAGTTTTGCAATCAAGTCATCCTTGGTTCTAGAGTGCCTCTGGGTTAACACTGCAAAGGGACCAGCTGAGCCCATTTTATACAGACCCTCATGCGACAGTACAACTGTGAAATCATCTGTGGCTCCCTCCATCTCTTACTTTAACTCTCCGTGTGACTGAGTCTCGTTTCCTCATCTGTATAATGGAGAAACCAATACCTCCATCTCTGAGGCATGGAGAGAATCAAATAAGATTAAAAATCACTTTGATAAAGGGCAAAGATATATACTCTTATTGCAGGGGTCCTAGTTTTAGCTCAAGCTGGAGGACTGCACCAGCCTGGAGTTGATGGGCCCAGAGCGGGGGCGCTGGAAGGACATGGAAAGAACTGAGATCAGCCCTGGGAAAGTGAGCAGGGAGGACTACCCAAGGCCCGGTGGTGCCCAAGCTTAGGCCCTTGGATTTGTCTGACTCTGGCGGTGGAAAGAAGCTCAAGGTAGCCTATGAAACAAGAGTTGGGTACTTTGGTGTCCAGGTGGGACCACGTGAGGAGAGGCATTCTCCGCTCAGCCCAGGAAACGCGGCCTTTTTGGCCCCGGGATAATTCAGTTTGGGGAGTTGGCAGAGCACCTCAGTGGAGGCGCGCACGGACGACCCGTGGGTTGTCGGCGAGGCCTCCGCGGTGTCACCGGGAATTTGCCCCAGGAGATACCCTGGGTGGGTGTCATGAAATGCTGGGTGAGCCCTCAAGGCGGGAAGAGACTCCGACACACGGATCATTAGCATTACCGTGGTCCCTTCCGTCCGCACGTGCGCACAAACCGCGGGCTGCGCTCGGGCGGTCAGACTGCTGCGGTGCAGAGCCAGGGATGGAAGGGGCCTTACGAATCCGCCAGTGGAGGAGGAAGACTAGGCCACCGTCGGCCCGGAGCGCCTGCGAGTGCTTCCTCCCAGGCCACACAGCTAAACAAGCACTATTAAACACAAACAAAGAAACAAAGCCCCCCCCAATCCCCCACAAAAAACAAAAAAAAACCCAGCGCTGTTAAACTTCTACGAACGAGTCCCGGTCAGGTGAGAAAAGCGCGCGACTTCCGGCGGAGGAGGCGGTGTAACACAACTGCTTCCGGCCGCTGCGCCTGCGCCTGCGCACTGGGAAACTGCGCCTGCGCACTGGGAAACTGCGCCTGCGCACTGCGCCTGCGCACTCGGTGCTGGCTGCCTGCTGGAGGAACGTACCAACGGCTGGAGAGGAGTGGGCGCGGAGGACCTGCTGACTGTCGCTACCTGAGGTCGCCCAGGAACCTGGACCGCCCACCAAGCTCTGCAGGGCCCTTGGCGCCTCAAGGTAGGTCCCGCTGCGGTGCGGGGGTGGGAGCGAGCGGGGCGGCGGATGGCTTGTGCTTACTACCCGCCGCGGGGGCGCGGTCGGCCGCCGTGGGAGCTGCGCCGGCTTCACAGCTTCGCCAGCCCCACTAGCCAGCCAGACCTTTGGCCCTAGGTAAGCCGGGGAGGGGGCGTTGTGGTCACAGACGTAGACTTGGGGGCGAGGCGGCTTTCCCTGACCTGCCCTGCCCGTCGGGCGGCCCAGGTGTCCCCCTTCCAGCTTCCCTCCCTTTCCCAGTGCCCCGCACCTGAAACACCCGGTGAGGCCAGAACTGGACAGCGGCTCGTATCCATCACTCACTCTGTGCCAAAAAGTGTCTTTAAACACTGCTGCTGTATGCGTACATTAACTCCGTTAATCTTTCACAAGCCAGCGAGGTGGATGCTTTTATCCCTGTCGTATAGGCTCGGAAACCGAGGCACGTAGCAGACGAACACAGCTGGTGGGTAGCAGCCAGAATTTAAACCCCCATAGCCCGGCTCTGGACTTCATGCTCTCAATCCATTGTGGAGAGCAGCCTCGCAGAAAAGAGCAAAGGGTTCTGCTGGTTTAAAACATCTCATTTTATGTCACTTTTGCATATTGTGAAATCTAATGAAGCTTGGTTATTTAAAATCTCTCCCTTAGGGTTTAAAAGTAGCCAAATTTGCATGTGCGACAAAACCCCAAAATGTGTAGTGGTTTGCACTACTCTTCTTCTTCCACACGTTCCTCTGGTCCCATGCTTTTCTTCATCTTCCATCTCCTCATAGGTGAGCGGGTGGGGGAATGAGAAGCCGAGGACTTGTAGGCTCACCAAGTGCTTTGAAGTCTCCTGGGGTCTGGTGGATAGACAGGAACCACCTCCTCCTCCCCCCCCCACCCAGTGCAGGGGCTGAGAGAAGAGGGGGCTGGTAGGACTGGGCAGAGTGAAAACTCGGAGAAAGGTCTGGCATAGGTATCGAATGCCCAGGGTGGACTGAGCTCTGCATGAGGCCCTGGGGTGAGGCAGGCCCAGGAGAAACAGAAAAGTGACCACTGTGCTTCTGGGCATGCGTGTGGGAAAAGGCCTGGTGAGCGCAGTGAGGAGGAAATCTCTGATCCATGGAGCCAGCACACGTGTAAGTGCTGAGGCACTTCCTGTCTCAGGCTCAGCCAGCATGTTGCTAACCCCTCGGGAATCTACAGGCTCTTGGGCATAACTGCCTTGGGCCCTCCCCGTGCCCACACTCAAGGACCTGCCTGCCACCATAGCCGTCCTTCTTTGCTGTGTCAGGAAAAATAAAAAAACTTCTTTCTCATCTGCAAGGATAAACCCACCCACCTGTGCCTTGAGTCCCTCTCCCTCAGGAACTCCTGCCATCAGTCCTCCCTTTCTTCCCACTGTACCTTTTCTCTCTTTTGAGACAGAGCCAAGCCTTTTCCCTCCCACCCCAAAGCGTGACCCTTTGACGTTGCAAGTGCCTGCGTCCCCTGCTTCTCATTGCATAGCCCCGGGGCTCCACTTGCTTCATCTGCTGAAGGGACCCTGTCTGTCCTTTCTGGAAAGTCTTCCCTTGGCTTCCCTAACATTACTTAGGTTTTTCTGTGTCTCTGTCCTCTGCCTGTCAGGCATCTTTGGAGTCTGCTCATCCTCTACCCTGCCCACAGTGTCAGTGTTGCCTGGGCAACCACCCTCCACTCTCTTCTCCCACCGGTGTTTCCCCTCAGTTTCTACGGAGACTTTTACACGGATCTGTATCTTTAGCGCAGACTTCTGTCCCCTGACCCTGTATCTGTCACATCCACTCCTGAAGATTTGTTCCAGAAGAACCTCAAAATCACTATATCTGTAACTGAACTGTATTTAGCAGGGACTGGGGTGTCCCTCTGTATCCCCTCCTCCTCCACACCACAGCCCAAGTATTATCTGCATGGCTCTCCAGACTGTCCCTTCCCCTCCAGTCCCACCTCTGTTACCTGCTCCTGCCCTCCTCCCCACCTGCTTCCCAGGGCTGCACCTGCTGCCTGCCTCATGTGGTCCCACCTGATGCAGCCCTGGAGTCTCCACCTTGTTGCTGTATCAGGTGCGTGTATCAGCTCTTATGAGAAGTGTCAGAAACAACTTTTTACTAATAATCAAAGTCCTGGAGTCTATGGGTGATTTTCTTTTTAAATTTTGCATTTTAGATTGGTGTTGACTCCAGGCTGGCTCTCCACAGCATCCACCCCGCTGTCATCCTGATGTGCTTCAGTGAAGAGCAAGGGATGCCGGTCATTGCCCAAGACCCCAGACCTGCCCCAGGGACTGTCAGGATGAGGTTCCTCAAGCAGTAGCCTGGGGTAAGCGACCCTGCCAAGGCAGAATCGAAACTCCCGTGTCACAGACTCGATTTGCCTCTCGGTCAGCCCGTGGCCTGGCTCCACAGCACTTACCCTGCTTGCCTTGCCCTGGTGCCAGTAGCCGTTTCCAAGTTGTCTTCTCGTCCTGCGCCCCACGTGCCAGCCGGGCAGTGACTATCCTGTTTGTATGTTTAGGGCACGGTGCTGGCTCATGGTAGATATTTGACGAAGTATTGTTAAATGGTCGAGTGGCTCAAGGGTATCTGCAGAGTACAGGTGGGCTGGTGGGACGAGGCTGGTCGGGGAACAGAACAGGGTTGGTGCCCTGGGTTCAGTTAGTGCGTCCTCAGGCGAAGGCTTTGGGGTGTAGCCCAGGCTGCAGCCTAACTCACAGGTATTTTCTTTTTCTCTGCCCTCATCAGTGAGAGCAGGTGGGACATAGGCCTGGTTTCAGTACCGTGTTCTGTGTTCTCGGGAGCAGTGAAGCCTGTGGACTGCTCTGGTCCTCCGCTCTGCCACCGAGCATCACGTTGCTGCTCTGGGTTTCTGTTTCTTCAGTCAGGATAAGAGCGAAGGTTAGTCCCCTCTGGCTCTGACATCTAGAGCCCTTCCCCTGGACCACGACGGTGTCTTGTACTTCATTTACCCCTTGATCCAGCCCCTCCACCGCGTCACCTCCCGTGAGCTTCAGACCCCTGGTTTGGTGGTGGCTGACTGGGTCGTCGAGTGATGGGCTTGGGTGGTTGCCTCTCGGTTCTTCCGAGGCCCCTGTGGCTGGAAGGGGCTCCTCGGTGTCGCGTTGTCCACCCTGGTTCACAGCTGAGTCTCGCTTGAGCTGCCCAGCGGGCTCGTCCCCAGTAAAGGCCTTCCTGCCATCCCTGGTGATCCTTCTGAATGTTTACCATCACTCAGTGTCAGAATGTTCTGGTTTAAACCTCCTCATTTAAGCTGCATCTCGCTCTGGTCTGAAGAGATGCACGCTGCTCACTCTCAGCTGTTTGGGGCAGGATCTGCGCCATCTTACTCTGAATCTTCTCTTTCCCAAGGAGACACAGCCTAGCTCACTGGGCTTTTCCTTCCCTCTCATTTGCTTTTCTTCTTTCCGCATGTTTCTCCTCTGACTTCTTCATGTGTCTTTTCTTTGAGAGCCCTGGATTTGACCTCATCTGCAGGAGAATGAACGGGGTGGGGAAGGGAGTCGAGGACTGTGCTGAGGTGTGCGGTCTGAGCATCTGGGTGAACAGGAGTCCTATGTACTGAGCTCGAGTTGACTGTAGGCCGAGCAGGTGAGGGGAAGCCTGCGAGGGAGTCGTGAGCCGAGAGGGGCTGGCGGTGCTCAGCCGGTGAAGGTGGCCCTGGTCAGGGAGAGGGTGTGGGAGGAGAGACGAGGAAGCCCAGGAAACACCATTAAGGGGCGGGCAGAGGAAGAGGGACTAGAACAGAGACTGAAAAGGAGTCGCAGGTGACAGGAAAGCTGAGGAGATGTGCTGTCCCGTAGCTGCGGGTAGCAGCATTCCAGGTGGGGGGCGTGGGCAGGTGCGGTAGTGCGGAGAAGCGTGCTGAGGCGGGGCACCGGGGGTCCCTGGGGCCTCAGCGGGAGCACTTCAGGGAGCAGCAGGGGCCGCAGCCAGAGAGGAGTGGGCTTCGCGGGGAGGGGGCGCTGGGGGCCTGCGTCACTGGCATCAGGAGCTGCCCCGTACCACGTGCTCTGACAGAGGCTCGGGAAGCCTCGGGCCGCGTCGCTCCCCGCTACCGAGCGACGTTGCCTGTTTGTGAGGCCCTGCGGGTGCCAGGCACGGCCCGGGTGCCCAGGACGCAGAGACTGGCCTCCGCACCCCCGTGGCCTGTGCTGACAGCACCAGCATCCGCAGCTCTTCCCGGGAAGCCTGCCTGACGTCTTGGTGAGGTCCCTCCCGCCGCGGTCCCCCAGCCCTGCAGCGCCACTGCAGCGCCCCTGCACGCCCTGCACCTCGGCTCTTGTCTTCCCTGCCGTGTGTGGGGGGACATTTTATTCTCATCTGCCCCCCGCCAGCCTGGGGGCCACGTGCACACAGGGGCCTGGCCTACCTTCTACTGTATCCATCGCACAGGAAGACTGCCAGTGCCTACTAGGCTCTGGGTAAACATTGAAGGAAAAAAGAGATGTGAGTTAACGTGGCAAAGAAGATGGACACAGAAACCACTCCTGTGCAGAGGGCTGGGGGCTCCGGTCGAGGGCTGCTCCGTTGGGTCTGGAGGAGTGAATGTCAGGCTTCACCCAGGAGGTGGCGTCTGGAGAGTTTTGTCCTGGGATTGATTTCATATGGTTACTACGCCTTACATCCTCTGCTCTCTTCTCTCCCCTCCGGCCTCACTGTCCCGTCAGTGGGCCCCGAAGTGAGTAGGCAGCTGGCTGAGAGCCATTCTCTTCATCTTGCCTTAGATCTTGTCTTGTCTTCTGTCACCTTGCCAGAGGACAGCCTGGGCCTGTCTTCTCATTGCCCCAAGCTCCCAGGCGCGTCAGAAGTCGGAAAAGTCAAAAAGCCCCACGAGAAACACACACTCTCAGGATCCACGGGGCAAGAGCCCCCTGTGTGTGCTGACTCCTCCGTGATCAGAGCCAAGACCCCACCTGCCACGCTGGCTTCTCCTGGCTCCAAGTTCAACACCGGAGCTCTCAACACCCCTTCTGAACTTGGCCGGGGCGCCAGGGAGCACCTGTCAGAGGCTGAGGTCAGACTTGAGTTTGTACGCGGAGGGGAGGAGGCTGCAGTGGCCCCGGGAGAATCAGAAGCCCCGGCTCCCAAAGGAGGAGTGGGAGGGACCTATCCCTGCAGGGGAAGAGACCAGCCCGCACCTCGGCAGCAGCCTGCGGGTCCCAGCACCTGACCAGGCTTTCCTGGAGGAGCAGGAGGAAGGCCTCCTGGGGCTGCGTGTCCGCAGTGAGAAGAGAGCAGCCAGCCCTGGAGAGGCCTGGTCTTGGCCTGGCTGCCCCCTGTGCAAATTGCCACCCCAGTGCTGGGCAGGATAAGCCAGAGGGAGACTCCGGACACTGTGGCCTCCAGTCCGTGCTGGGGCAGGAGCCCCCGGTGCAGCCTGAGAAGAACGTGTCCAAGTGGAAGGCGAGAGGAGGGGGAGCTGGCAGGAAGGAAGTCGAGGGACCCAGAGCTCAGCTGCAGTCCGGTCGCCTCTGACTTGCTGCTGCTCCAGGCAGCCAGCCCGGACAGGCTGGAGGCAGGCCAGCCTGGCGAGGATGAAGTGGCGAGGCCAGCCGACATCCTCATAGCCGATCTGGCCGGAGAGGTGCGTCACCTCAAGACACGGAAGAAGAGGCGCTTGCTTCCTGGGGAGGACTGCGCAGGCCAAGACCAAGGGCTGGGCTCCCGGGCACTCCCTAGGCCCCCTGGACACCCTGGGTCAGAGACCGTGCCTGACGTGAGACGCTTCTTTACCATCAACTGCAGGAATGTCTGCCGTGTCACGTGCACTCAGCACGTGCATCAGACAGGGCAGAGTTAAGGGGCGGTCCCAGCCTTCAGCTCTGGTCTGCCACCTGGCAACTAAGCGCGGGCGGGAGGTGGGGAGGAAGCCAGCTGCAGCCGGCCCTGGGGGGGAGCGGGGAGGGGTGCCCGAAAAGAAGCAGAAGGACCTGCCCACGGGGGCCACCAGCCGTGCCCCGAGGAGCTGCATTCACCATGCTGCCGCCAGGTGCCTCACCTCTGGAAGATGGTGACGGACAGGCGGGCCCGAGCAGCTGGTACAGGCTCGGCCTCCCCCGCCTACTCCCACCCACGGCAGCTGGGGAGGACTGAGGTGGCGTATGTGCCCCCAGCCAGCTCCGAGCACGGGCCTGGAGCCAGAGTGCTGCCGAGTTGCCCTGCAGCCCGGCGCTGCCCCTCTCCTTTGTCTTGGCCCCGCTCTTCAGGAGGTTTAGGGCCCAGGTGGACCGTCGCTACCACCTGCCGTCTCCAACCGCCTTCTCCCGTGAAGCCCTGCCCCTGCTGCACGGGGCGATGGGCGAGCAGGTGCGTCGGGATGCAGTGGACCGAGGGCAGCCGCGTCCACCTCACTGTTTCCGTGGCAGCCCGGGTCGCGGATGTGGACTACGCGGCTATCACCGCCCACTGTGGGGTGACGCAGCCGGGTGGCCGGCAGGTGGCGTCAGGCAGCCCAAGGAGGCAGGCCACGCCTGGGTCCGACACCTGCCCCTGGACAGGGCTGCGGAGACGGGCCGCGGGAGCTGCAGGGGCCGCTCAGCCTCTGTGGCTTGGCCACAGCTCTGTGCCTGGGCTTCCTGGTGTCGGGCGGCTGCCCGAGTCTGGAGCAGGCTGTGAGAACGGGGGGCTACACCCACGCCCCTCGCTTCACCCACTGCCTCGACTCCGTGGTGGGAAACTTCTGTGTCACCAGCATAGTGTCCAGATCATGCTGGGCATGGCTAGGGCCATCTGCAGCCACTTCCAAGGCTCTGCGGAAGCCCGGCAGCTCCTCCCAGCTGCAGCGGCAGTGCGGCCTCCCAGCCCACCAGCCCTTCTTGGGGCTCTCGCATCCCTGGGTGTCCGCCTACCACTTGCTGGAGTGGCTGGAGAAGCGGCAGCTGGGGAAGGCAGGGGCGGCGCTGTCGGCCGTGTTGCGGAGCCTGACGGACAGTCTGGTCAAGCTCCCGCAGCCCTTCTGGATGGAGGTCCGGGAGGCGAGCGCCGCGCAGGCCGCCTTAAGCCTGGTGCTGCCCCAGCTGTGCTACCTGCACATCTTCCTGGCGCAGGTTCGGGGGCGCTTTGAGGAGCGGAGCACCGGGGAGATGGGCGCGGCCGTGCGGCTGGCCGAGGGCCTGGCCCTGCAGCTCTCCACAGACCACCAGCTCCCTGAGCTCTTCCACCGTGAGGAGTTCGTGCTGGCGACCCTGCTGGACCCCGCTTCAAGGGCAGGATAGAGGCTGCCCTCCCCGAGGGGGCCGACATCAACCATTGGAAGCAAGTTCTCGTGTACGAGGTGAAGGAGCTCGTGGTGTCTGAGTACTCCTGCCGCCCTCCCCTTCCCTGCAGGGCCCCACTGCTGTGCGTGTGGACGCCCCTGAGCCGCGCAGGAGCCAGGAGCCCTGGGGCCGAAGGGAAGGGCCGGGAAGCGCCCGAGCAGAGAAGCGGGACCTCTGGGTCCTTGCTGCTGGGCCAGAGGGAGAGGAGCCTCCTGGAGCAGGTGGAGAGCGGGGGGCTGCTGGTCTCAGAGAGGGGCGGCGCTTCCCTCTCCACGGAGAGCCACCTGGTCAGCATCATCCGCAAGAAGTACCTGCGTGAGAACGAGACAGTGGGTGCCCAGGAGGACCCCCTGCTTACTGGCAGAAGCGGCGGGACGTCCGGCCAGACCTGGCGAGACTGGCCACCATCTATCCTGCGCCCTGACGGGCGCCTTCTCTGCAAGTGTCTTTGCGTCCCTGGGCGGCCCCGCCATCGTGGAGCATGACTCCCCTCTCCCAGGGGAGATGGCTGAGCGTCTTCTCTTCTTGAAGACCAACCTGGAGCATCTCCCAAGCTACACCCACGCCCTTTATCTTCCCCAGCAGGGACCTGGCCGAGGCGCGCAGGCCGGTGAGTCTGACCGCAGGGTCCGATACCCTGAGAAGCTGCCTGTGGGAAGTCTGCGTAGATGACGGGAGGGGGCACAGTGTCGCGTCCTAGGACATTAGACGGGGACAGCCAGGCTCCAAAACTTGTTTGGAAGGAATGAGGACAGTTTCTCAGTTCTTGACAGATCGTCATTTTCGTTTTCGCGGAGGTGTCATCTTCCATCTGCCCACTGCTGGAGTCACTGCCGGCAGTACGGGGGCGGGAGGGCGGGCTCTGGTCATCGGTGACTCTGAGTTGTACCACGCAGCGTATGGACCGCGGTGCTCCTTGAAAGTGTCGCTGGGCGAGGGGCCCTACACGCGGCTTGTCCGTGTGTGTCGGGGCGGCAGGCCCTCGAGGTCTGTGTTCTCAGCAGCCAGGCGCTGTGCGGGATATCCTCAGCCACCTAGGGCCTGGGGAAGCCGTGGACACTCTTCCTGGAAAGGAAAGAAACCCTAATATGATGGAGGGCGGTGCCCACACGCACACCGGTCTTCTTAGGGTCTGTGCTTGCCCGTGGATCCTGGGGTTCCCAAGAGCCCTGGTGGAGGGCACCGCCCAGCTCCCGCGAGCGTGTGATCGAGGAGAGCTGGGACGCCCAGTCATCACGTGGCCGTTGTCGCCTGTAGTTTGTTTCCAGACTACTGGAAGCCTTGGGGTTTCTTCTTTCTACAGTGAAAGCAGTCTGAGGAAGCAAGAAAGGGCATGTATCCCAGTGACTGACCGGCCTGAGTTCCTTTAGGGTCGAGTGCAGGACCTGAGGGCATGGGGCCCAGGCTCTGGTGAGATCAATGGGAAAAGAAGGAAGGGTGAGGCCGGAGTGTTTGGGGCGGGGCTCGTCACACCCAGAAGACACAAGTCCAGCTCCGCTGGGCCGCTGGCAGAGGGACTTTGAGAGGGAAGGGGGCGTGCAGAGGCACCAAGGCCTAACTTGCACTTTGGCCCTGGCTGTGCGGTTGAGCCCGGGAGCCTGTCCCTTCGCTTCCCCTGTGTCACTGTGACTACTTCACTGTAGGACGTTCGGAAGTTACTGAGAATGTGAGGAAGCAGGAAAAATTCACCGTAACCCTTTCACTCAGCCTCTATGAAATCTTCGACGTGTTTCCTTTTTTACCCTGAGGTCACATCCTCTGTGCTCGTTAGTATGCTGCATTTTCAGTTTAACAGTGTAGCATGGCATTTTCTTGAATAAGGCTTTATACAGATCGTGTTCAGTGGTCAGAGCACCACGATAGGAAGTGAAGTCTCACCTCCACACCGCTCAGGTCGTGTCTTCTTCCCCAGCTGCTGCAGGGCATGTCTGCACAGGCTCCCTGTGAGGAGAGGCCAGCGCGCCTGGGGGAGAGGCTGGGACTAGGGCTGCGCTCCCTTAACGTCTGGACTCTGCATCCAGTGCATTTGGGTGGTGAGATCAGGGCCTGGCCCTGGACCTCTCCCTGTCTCCCTGCCTCCCTTCCTTAAATTGCACGTGGGTCTCAGACTTCAACGAGAATCACCTGAGAGCATCTTAAAGCTGAGGCGTCCTGTCCCTCCCTCGCAGGTTCGGGTGTAGTAGGTCAGGTGGGGGCAGGGATGTCATGCGCCCTAATTAAAGCAGTCCAGGGGGTCCTGTATTGGTCAGTGCTGCCACCCCTCGAGCTCCTCCTGGGAGAGGCACTGTCCCCTTGCTCTCTGGCCTCCCCTCAGCGGCTCTCCTTGTTCTCGGAGAGGGGAGGCCTGAACCGGCGAGGCACCAGGGTTGGGGGGTGTGAGGAAGACGAGGGCAGTGAAAGGGAGGAGATGAGAAGCTTGACGGTCCCGAGCTTGGGGGCTTGGGCTCTGGAGAGGTGGTTCTCAACCGGGGGCAGTTTTGTCCCCCAGGGGCCATTGGGCAACGCCTAGAGATGTTTTGGTTGTCACAGCTTGTGGGGGGATTGCCACTGTCCTCTCGCGGGTGGAAGACAGGGACGCACAGAGGAGCCTCCGTGGCAGAGACTTACCCCGGCCCCAGGTGGCAGCAGTGCCGGGTCCGAGAACCCTGTGCCAGGTTGTGGTCGGGAGGGAATGGGGTGGAGGAAGGGGCCCCAGTTCACCGAAGTGGCCCGGTGACTGTCCACCTGAGGCTGCTCCGAGCTGAACCATTTCTTCCCTAGACTTGGCTCTGCCCTGCCCTGGCGACTCACGGCATCCTCTTCTGGCCCATTCCCTACATAGGTAAACTGAGACTCAGAACTGCTGGCTCTGAACAAGGGAAGATGGGCCTCCCCCCGGAGATCCGGAGTTACCTGTTTCAGTCATAGCCTTGTCTGTGTGACCGAGTCCTTTTCACAGACACACGGTGGGTCAGTGCCTCTGTTCGCTCATTTCCATAAGAGGACCAGGGTGATTCTGGTTTTCTGGAGGAACGTTGACGCCGTTGCATGTGGACGAGCCGTTCTCGCATTGCGCGGAGCCTGCTGTCCGCTGCTGGCCTCTGCGTTGGCTGGGTTTGCACAGGCATGTGGGCCCCGGCCTGGTTGAAGTGTGCAGATTTGAGGTAAAGTGGGGCACAGGAGCGGAGCAGAGGTCATGGACACGCTGGAGAATCAGGGTTTGACTGCGGTGCTGTTCATCTAACTGCAGACAAGGGCGTGGGACCCAGGGCCGAGGGCACAGAGCCAAGTGCTGGCGGGGCACGTGTCTCCTGCCAGATGGGACCTTGGGGGCACAGGAGGCCTGATGTCCAGTCCCAGTGCCATCTTTCCGCACCCCTGTCCTCTTCCGCAGAACGTGGGCGCGCGCACACCGTTCTCTGCCCGCCCCCTTGTTCTTTCTCTCCCTTTGCGCACCACCTCCATCCCCATCGCTGGCGGGGTTCCTCAGGGTACCGCTTCCCCCACAGCCCGTCGCCCCGGCGGCGGCGGGGCATTTGGACACGGGGCTGGTGGCTCTTGCCTGGAGGCCTGGCGTGTTGTCCTCCCCACCCCCGGCTGCTCAGCGGTCCCCTCCGTTCAGCCTCGAGCATGTGGGTGTTGGCCCGACTTCAGCCCCTGGCTGTACCCCAGGGCTCCCTGACCGCTTTCACCCCCAACGTAGTGGCTGGGAGGATGTGCGCGCCCCTGGAGAGAGGCCCGCAGATACTGGAAGAGGTGGTGTCCCCCCGAGGCTGGCCCGTTGCGCCTCGCTCTCACAGACGGTGCCTGGACCCCGTCATCCTGGACTCGCCGCTGCCTCCTGAGGCCGATGCCACAGGACACCCCAAGTGCAAGACGGGAGCCCGGCCTCCAGTCACATGGCCAGGTTCCGGGCACACGTTCTCCTCCCTCCTCGCCCTCAGGCGGGTTCCTCGTCTCTGGCTATCTGACTAGTGCTTTTATGGCCCATCTCTGGTGCCGGTGCCCTGTGGGCCAGAGCAGGTTTAACCAACGTGGAGGTGACTGCATCGCTCGCTGCTTACAAACCCAGCAGGTGCTTCCCCAGAGTGACCAGGTTTCTTAGCGGGTACCTCCATGCCTTTTGGACAGAAACATTGGTAGAAGTGAAGGAGGAGCTGGGCTGCTGAAGACTGGAGGGGGCTGGGGAAAGACGTAGGGCTCCTTCTCAGAGACGGTGGGGGTCAGACGTGTTAGCAGCCTCACCAGCGTCCTGGGACGTGCGGGAGGAGCTCTGGGTCTGATTTCCTTGGAGGGGTTCTGAGGAGCGGCGTTGCTATGGAAACGCAGCCTCGGGGCCTGGCGGGGGCTCTGGAGCCCCAGGTTTTGCAAACAGCAGGAGTGAATGGCTCCTTGTTTCTCTGCAGGCCTCAGCCAGCCCGGCCTGCGCCCGGCCAGAGTCTGTGGGGTTGGGGAGCTGCCACTTGGAGCCGAGGTCTGCTTGTTTTCCTCTCCTAGACCCTGAGCCTTCTGCGCTTGCTCGCATCGCCGGCGTCCCTCCCCCTGGCCTCCTGCCTCGCGCTCTTGTCTTGCACTGACACCTGGGTTTCTGCCACCCCACGGCCACTGGCGACTAGAAAGTACCCTCCCTCCCCTCTTCTGGATCCAACATAGGTGCCACCCTGCCCCTCCCTCCAGGACGGCTTCCTTGACTGCCCGGCCTCCCCTCCCGAACCCTCCTTTGCCCGTGTTTGCAGCTGGAACCATGCTATCTGGCTGGCAGCGATGGGCACTGTTCTGTTGGTGCCACAGTGAAGAGCTGGTATTGACAGGCAGGTTCGGGGAGCAAAGGTGAGGGGCCTGGCAGTGCTACCACTTACTCCCTGTGCCTCCGCTGTCCCTCCCCTCCCTCGACCTCAGTTTCCTCATCAAGGACTGAAGGCTGAGCCCTCAGGCCCCACAGCTGCCACCAGAGGTCACAAGTTGGCCCATGGAACGTGGAAACCACTTTGAATTCATTGCTGATTTTTTAAAAAATTGTCAAGAAGGCCCAGGTGCTCTCATTTGTGTTTGCCAATGCATGGGTCTCCCAGGAAGGAAACGAGATTGGCGATGATGGTGACCTGTTATCTCTTCAAAAATAAGTGTAAATGGTTAAAAGGAAACACCTCAGAGTTAATACAGGTAATCGTGAGCAGTTACGAGAAAGGAAAGTAATGAGATTGTGTCGCCGGAGCAGATTTGGGAGACGGGAAGAATTGGTAAAGGCGGGCCTGAATCCCATCCAGCATGGCCATAACCGCCAGGGCCGAGTCAGGACCCCCTTAGGCAAGGGCCTGTGCCTGGCCCACCTCCCTCAGAGGGGCTCTTGACCCTCCTGTGCCCTGGACTCTTGTCCTCAGGTCCCGCCGGGCCGTCTAGGTCTCTGGCCCTGGCGGTGGAGGCTGGGCGGTCACTGAGGTTCTCAGAGGCCCGCTTACTCTTTGACTGTTTCTCCTCAGGGACCTGCTGGCCCTTGAGCGGGGGTGTCGGAGACAGGCGTCCAGCCCAGGCCGAGTGGACGGGGCGTCCTTTGGGGTGAGCAGCCCGCTGACCGCCAGTGGCACCTGCGTCACTGTGACGGAGCTGCCGGGGCCCCAGCCACCTGGACCCACTTCGTCTCATGGAGCCTCGGGGTGAGAAGTCGGGAGAGGCCGACGGGGTGCGCGTCACCCCTCAGCTGCTCAAGGCGCGCTCGGGTGAGTTCGCCCTGGAGTCCATCCTGCTGCTGAAGCTGCAGGGCCTGGGGCTGGTGGACCTGGGCTGCCTGGGGGAGTGCTTGGGCCTCGAGTGGCTGGACCTTTCGGGCAACGCGCTCACCCAGCTGGGCCCGCTGGCCTCCCTGCGCCAGCTGGCCGTGCTCAACGTGGCCAACAACCGGCTGACGGGGCTGGAGCCCCTGGCCGCCTGCGAGAACCTGCAGAGTCTCAACGCCGCAGGCAACCTACTGGCCGGCCCCGGGCAGCTGCAGTGTCTGGCGGCGCTGCCGGGCCTCGAGCGCCTGCGGCTCCGCGACCCCTCGGCCCGGCTCAGCAACCCGCTGTGCGCCAGCCCCTCCTACTGGGCCTCGGTCCGAGAGCTGCTGCCCGGCCTGAAGGTCATCGACGGCGAGCGCGTGAGCGGGCGCGGCAGTGACTTCTATCAGCTGTGCCGGGACCTGGACAGTTCCTTGCGCCCCAGCTCCAGCTCCGGCCCGCGAGCCGTGGAGGCCCAGCCCTGGGTGGAGCCCGGCTACTGGGAGTCCTGGCCCACGCGCAGCAGCTCCATCCTGGAGGAGGCCTGCCGCCAGTTCCAGGACACGCTGCAAGAGTGCCACGACCTGGACCGCCAGGCCAGGGACAGCCTGGCCCAGGCCGAGCAGGCGCTCAGCCCCGCCCGCGCCACTTCCTTTGTCTTTTGAATGCACCCTGTGGCCGTGGCCCTTGGGGTTGGCACGCTGTGGCCTCCCTGCTTTTCTTCATGGTTTCATCATGCTGGCCACTGGCCCTGCACACGGGCGTCTTATGGGCCCCCTTGCCTAAGAGCAGCCCCCCTCCCTCTCATACCTCCATCCATCAGGGACACAGCTCCCTTGGACCCTCCTCAGGCAGCTGGCACCGTGTGAGGCTGTTCTGCACCTACGCTTGCTCCTGGGAGGAGGCCCGGCCTCCTCGTGTCCGTAGCTGCTGCCACTCCCGGCTGCCTGAGCCTGAGGCTTAGGGGAATAAAGTTGCTTGGTCCTAAGGCTAAAGGTGAGAGGCAAAGATGGCGAGCCTCCTGCCCGGCCCGTCCTGGGAGAGGACGCGGCGGAGCTTGGAGCGTGGAAGCCGCATCTTCCAGGTTGGCCTGTCCAAGTGACCCTGTGCTGTGCCCCCCTGGGGTCTCCCTGAAGCTTC
The DNA here is from genome assembly GCF_964374135.1 of Grampus griseus. Taxonomy (NCBI): domain Eukaryota; kingdom Metazoa; phylum Chordata; class Mammalia; order Artiodactyla; family Delphinidae; genus Grampus; species Grampus griseus. Next base: position 6,673,233 of record NC_139003.1, on the reverse strand, counting down.
CACTGCCATGCCCACCCGTGCCAATCCCCATTAAATACTTGTGTTTTAATTTGCATCTCTGCCTGTCATTGCGTGTGGGCCCCTGAAAACGAGCCTGGGTCCCTGCTGCCTCTGGCCTGTCCTGGGGAAGGAGGAGCACACAGCTTACTGGGTGTCCTTCTGATGGGAGGCATCGTGCTCGCCCTTGCCCTCACCCTCTCGGGGCTTTGCTTCCTCTCCGTGAGGCTGGAGCACTGGGGCCCTTTCCTCCCACTGCTCTCAGGAGGGAGGGAAGGAATGCGAGGAGAGGAGAGAACGCAGCTCTAGAGCACTTTTATTAGGGACAATGGGACAGTCCTCCCTGGGCGCAGAGAAGGGAGGGCGGGCTTTCACTTGTTAACCTCCCTCACGCTGCTTCCAGGAAGCCGGGTGAAATTCTAGAGGGAAGGGAAGAGAAACTAAGACTGGGTATGACGGGGGCTGTTTGGGCCCCGCCCCAGCTGTCTTCAGGCTCCCGGCCCCTCTCCTCCTGCCTCCCGCAGCGCAGCCGCAGCTCCAGCCTCCTCTCCATCCCTGCCCCACCTGGCTGGCCTCCGCCTAGTCCTTCCTCCCTCCTTCCTGGCGGGCCACCTACCAGTCAGGCCTCAGCTGGGGGGCAAGGCTTTGAAGAACGCGAACTGCCCAGGGAAGTAGTGGCCGTGAGGGTCCTCGCCGGTGCGCTCCACCCTGCTGCACTGGGCCTCCTGGCGCTCCTGCAGCTCCTGTGGCAGCCGCACCGCTCAGGCCGTGCCCCCTCCACGCCCCCATCCCCCAGGCCCAGAGCCCTCCTCGCCCCTCCATGCAGGCTTCCGCCTCCGACCTCTCCCACAGGCCGTTTCTGTCCACCAGCTCCCTCCCCAACCTCTGCCCCCTCCTCCGCGCACTCTTACCTGTTGAACCTGTGTCTCCATGGGGCAGTGGAGCATCCGGCCCAGGACTTCGTCTTCAGGGCCCAGCTTGATGCAGGCTAGGCATTGCCGCTTTCTCTGGGGAGGGGCGCATAGAGCCCAGAGAGGAGACGGGTGAGTGAGGGGAGGCCTGCGGCCCCGAGGGTGAGAGGGAGCTGGGGGGCAGCATACCATGGGGGTTCCCCTGGCAGGCCAGGTGCTTCCAGGCTCAGCCCACCCTCAGACCGGGAAATTTCGGAAGTCAAACCATCCTGCAGTTTTCTATGAACCCTGAGTGAGTGTGTGTGCGCACGCGCGCGTGTGTGTAGGTGGGAGTCCTCGTCCAGGTGGGTTCTCCCCACCTGACTTCCACCTGAGCTGCTCTGCTGTCATCTGTTATATTTATTTGTATTTTCTTGTAAGATTTGAACACAATGGTCCTGGTATAAAAGTCTAGAAAACCACTCGTATAATCCAGTCCCTCCCTTAACAGATGGAGGAAACTGAGGCCTTCAGAGAACCTGGGAAGTAACAGGGCTGGTGGTTGGCAGAGCTGAGACTGGACACCAGATGGTTGCGTTCCGGCCCCAGGATCGCCCCCATGGCAGTGACTTTGCCCCCAAGGTGGCTGATGACAATCGAGCCCTGTTAGGAACCAGCCCGGGCTGGGCCATCTCCACTTGAAAACACACAGGAAATGGGGCATTCACCAGGCCTAGGGTGGGGACCACCCGAAGCCCATACCATGGCCTTCTTCCACCGGTGACGCGAAGCCTGAGAGAGGAACTTGGATGGCATGGAAGGTGGACCCACTCTGAAGAGCATGTGTCCTCGGGGGTAGCCCAGCCGTCCCTCCTCCTGCCTGTCCAGGCCCCCAGCCCACCTGCAACCATCACAACCACCAGCCGAGACAGGCAAGTCAGCTGCCAGGGAGGCTGCTCCGCCCTGGGGTCCCCAACCTGAGGCTTCTCGCTGGATCTCCTCCTGAACCCCAGTCGCACACCCCCGCGCTGAGCGCATGCCCCATCGCATGCACGTGCCTTCACTCACCCCTCTGGGCTTGACCTTGCACTCCGCTTTCTTCCAGTCCTTCTTCCGGCAGTTCGTCTGCTGGAGCTTAAACTCCAGCCTCACAAAGGTCCCGGCCGGGAAGGGCTACCCACAGACAGAGGAAGGCCAGCAGTCAGCTGAGCAGGCAGCGCCCTTCCTGGACGTGACCTGTCCCTCCTCCCTCCCCCCCACCGTGAGACAGCATGTCCCTGGAGATGGCTGGGCTGGCTGGCCCTTCTCTGGAGAGCTGGGCGCCTCCGGGGCCCAAGCGCCTTTGTACCTCCTCCCTGGGAACATGCCGACCATCCCCCTCCCCTCCCTGGGGTGCCGCTCACCGTGTCCATGGCACTGTCCACACCGGTCTCCCGGAAGGCCCACTGCACGGGCGGATGCTTGTGGAACTCCTCCAGGGCCACCTGCAGGCCCAGGTGCTGGGCCGCCGTGAGCTCATCCTTGCCCAAGCCCATCACGCCCGGCCACAGGGCCAGCGGGAGCAACAGCTGCCACATGGCTTCACCTTAGTCACCCTGACCCTGCGAAGGGTATGTGTGGATCCTCAGCTCATGTGCCAGCCCGCGGAGCCACCAACTCCCGGGCCCTGTGGCTTGGGGACCACATCTGGTAGAGCTCTGGGCAGAGGTGCAGGGACAGGGAGTGGCGCTTTGCAGAGATTCCCCTGGTATTCCCCTGGCCCTTCCCCTCCCCTCCCCTGCCCCCACTGTTCCCAGGTCCAGCTCAGGGCGGCTTTGGCCCTGTCCTGGGTAGGTGCTGAGTTGGCTGTGGTCCTCAGGCCAGCCTTGGGGGCAGCACTGTTGCCCCCTCCAGCCCTCCCCTGCTTTTCTGGCCCATCTTCTCTGACTCCAGTCCCCAGACTGCTGGCTCTGTGGGGTCCCGGGCCCTGACCCTCAGCCTGCGGCCCCCGCCCCTCTACTGGAGGTGGGGAGGGACAGGCCCAGAATGGAGGCCAGCTGGAGGCTGAATATTTTGGGGAGGACGTAAACACGAGGGAGGGGCCCAGAGCGGGTGGGAAGTGGGAGGATGCTTAACCCTCCCTGTGCTGAAATGGCCCTGTGCTGAAATGGCCCGGTGCCCTTGGCCCTCCGAGCCCCCCACCCCAGAAATGGGGGCCTCGGCCCCACCAGGGCTTTCTTTCCAGAGCAGACCCTCCCTCCCTAGCTGTTTTTTCTGGAGCTTTCGCCACCAGCCCTCTCCCAGTCCTCTGATCCCGCCTCCCGCAATCCATGACTGGGGTCTCCTGAGGGCTGGACCCTCCCCGGGAACTCTGCCTGTACAGTCTTCTTGGGACCAGAAGGCCACAGATGTGGAAACTGAGACCCCCGCGGTGAAAAGCGACCAGGGTCTCGCCGTGAAGCGAGGGCCCACAGACAAGTTGCCCAATCTTGCCCTTTGGAGCTGTGCCCTTTGCCCGCCCCATCCTCCCGTCCAGCTGTCCTGCCATTCTCCCCCCCTCACCTCCTTTCTTGCGCCTTGGGGTCTCTCCTACGCTTCCCCTCCCGAGGCCACGGCCGAGGCCTACTCCTGGCCAGGCTGTCAGCCTATTCCCGGCACCCTCTCCGGCGTCTCTCGGGTCGGCCCCCATCTCCTCCCCTCCCACCTCCTGGGCCCCTCCAGCTCCCAGCAGCTGAGGCTCCTCCCCCCCGCTAGGACCGCCCGCCCTCCCGGGACTTCCCTCCCCATCCCACCCTCCCCTCCCCTCTCCTCCCGCTGCCCCCGCAGAGGAGCCCCAGCTGTTGGCCTTCTCGGCTGGGCTCGGCTGGCCAGGCTTCGCAGCGGGATGTGGGACTGCCCTGCCCCCCAGGTAGGGCTGCCCTTTCCTTAGGCCCTTCCCCGGGCGACCAGTCCCTCGCGTCCCCGAGACACGGATTTCAAGAAATTCTTGCCAGAAACACAGACATCCTCAAAACCACATGAGACCTTGAGTCATTTGATCCCTCCCCCTGCTTCCCGCGCCCTAAAGCCGCTCTGAGAGGGAAGGCGTCTCCTTAGAGGTGACTCTGGGGTCTGACCACCTCCAACACCAGCAAACGTGTCCAGTCGTGAAGGATCACGTCCCACCCATGGTGGCGACAGACTGCAGCGTCTCATGTGGGTGAAGGGTGAGGTGGGATTCACAAGGCTGATGGGGAGTCAGGGAAGACAGGGGTCCCAACTCCTGCTGGTCCTGAGCAAATAAGAACAAGCTCTGGGACTTGGTGTGTCCGCCACCAGGGCTGATCTCCCACGGAGAGGACCTCATTTAACTGCCCAAATCCCTGGAACTTCTGCTCCCTTCTCTGTGAGGGGGGGGTCAGAGACCCTACATTTAGGGGTTGTTTTGAGGATTAAATGAGCAAAGTGGAAAGTGACAGATGACCCAGTGTTTGGCACAACTTTTTCTTCCCTTCCCTATGTACGCCTGCCAGGATTCTCCACGTGGAGCTGAAACCTTCCTTTGCAGTGTGCTCTGGGGGCGCCAGAAAGATCCTTGGCTTCAGTTAGCCAGTTCTGGTGGCTGAAATCCCACCATCGACATTTCAGTCCCATCTGTGAGCTGTGGACAATCATTAAGCAGAGATGAGAGCTGGGGTCTTTGTTCTCCAGGAGCTTCCGAGGTGGGGGCTAGAGAGACAATAGGCATGCAGAACACATTTCCCAGCCCAGGGCCTCGTGCTGGGGGACGTCCTGGGGGTGGGTGACCAGAGAAAACTTTGAGCTGAGGACAAGCTGGGACAGAAGTCCTCCTGCCTTTGGTAGGGGCCGTAGGAGGCCTGGGGGGGCAAGGGAGGCTTGGCGCAGCTTGGTGGCAGCCGGCAAGGAAGGAGGCTGGGGGCTGGGTGCAAATACAGTGTAGGTCACACAGCGAGACCAAGTTCCCTTTGGGTGAAAGGAACGTGAGGGGCGGGCAACCGCACTGCAGGGCAGTCACGGGTGGGGACATGTGAAGGGGCTACTTAACGCACATCCATGAGCTCAGCACCAGGTGACACGTCCCAGCCCAGGGGAGCGGTGACAGCACTTAGCTACTTAGTAGTGGTTAATGATACTCCCGGGCATCACAGTTGAAAGTGGAGATTCACATATCCGAGTCGTTCTGGCAAAGTTCTCCAATAACCGAACTGAGTACCTAAAACATTTTCCTTTAATGTTTGCTGCCACAGAGACAAACCAGTGTATGTTTTTTCAGAGAATCAATTTGACCTTGAAGCAAAAGCATATCACTTTCAAAACTACACCTGTCTGAGTTAGGTACATTCACTACTTTTTGTATCAACTCAGTATAATTGACATAAATTCAAAAGAATATTGCATGAATTCAAAAGCAACTATAAATGTATCAAATCGACAAACTATTCTTCAATTTTTGCTTGTAAATTTTGCAGCCACTTTACATCATGCTGTCTACTGTAATTAAAACCCTTTACGTATTGATTCATGTGAGAAAAGTATGCAAAGTCATAATTATTGATCTCTATTAGTAAAAGATTTAATTTGAAATTCTTATATTTGTCTGGACAGGTCACAAATGAACTTTTCCTTTCTTTGGAGCTTCAGACGTACCTTGATCATACGTAGTGTGATATTGGTGAGAACATTTACACTGACATTTAAAATCTTTGATTGCTGAATATTTGGTTAACATTCTTTTTTGTTTCAAGAAAATCTTGGCGTTAAAAAAAAAAAAAAGAAAATCTTGGCGTTAACAGTGCAGTAAACCTTAGTAAAACCCTTCCATGACTCAACCAATGAGCGTTGGCAACGAAAAGCTTCTTAAATTCATGATCTCCTACTCCTTTCAATAGTCCCCTAAACTGCTGATGTTTCATAGTATTTGCACTTAAGTACCGAACAATTTTAACAACTGTGTCCATGACGCCTGCACAGAGTCCGTTCAGAAAAGCGAGCCCAAATATTTTCAGTATTCAGTGGAATGAAGCAATGTGGGAAACATCGGTCTCTTGTTTGAAAATTCCAACACCTCAGTCACACTGGCCACATGTCAAGTGCTCATTATGAACCATGGTGTCTATATATGTTCATAAATGCGTGGGCTATTTCTAGAAGGAAAAACAAAAAACTTGTAGCAACGGTTGCCTCTGAGGAGAGGAACTGTCTGGCTGAAGTAAAGGGAAGTGAGGAAACTGCATGCCCTTCGTATTTTTACAATTTCATACCGTCTGGGTAATTTGTTGCGTAAAGTGTAAAATTCGTTTTCAGAAGTTTAAAAATCACAAGACAAACAGCATTTTTGAAAACTCACCCTGGCAAGTATGTAGAGAGTGGACGAGAGGGGACATGTCCAGGTGCAGGACGCCCTCGGTAGGAGACAAAGGCAGTTGTCAATGAACGTGGCAGAAATGGGGGTGGTGAAGATGGAGCAAAGCAGGCGGATAAGTGGAGTGCCTGGGAAGTAAAAGGGTTTCATGATAGACCAAACGTGGGCTCCACGGAGAGGGGTATCAGGAGGGAATTCCAGGTTTCCGCCTGAAGAATTACTCTAAAGAATTCTGAGTTCACATTCTTCTTTTTATTTATTTATTTTATTTATTTTTTGATGTGGACCATTTTTTAAAGTCTTTATTGAATTTGTTACAATATTGCTTCTGTTTTATGTTTTGGTTTTTTTGGCTGCGAGGCATATGGAGTCTTAGCTCCCCAACCAAGGATCGAACCAGCAGCCCCATGCATTGGAAGGTGAAGTCTTGACCACTGGACCACAGGGAAGTTCCACACACTCTTGTTTTTAAAACCTGGGAGGGCTTCTGTGGTGGCGCAGTGGTTGAGAGTCCGCCTGCCGATGTAGGGGATACGAGTTCGTGCCCCGGTCCGGGAAGATACCACGTGCCGCGGAGCGGCTGGGCCCGTGAGCCATGGCCGCTGAGCCTGCGCGTCCGGAGCCTGTGCTCCGCAACGGGAGAGGCCACAACAGTGAGAGGCCCGCGTACCACAAAACAAAACAAAACAAAACAAAAAACCAGGGAACTCTCTGAATTATGCCTTATAGTTCCTTTCCCACATTCTCCCTAATATTTCCTTCTGAAATTTTGATCAGATGCTTGTTAGACCCTCTCACTCTAGCTTCCTTATCTCCTAATCCCTTCTGTATTTTTTTATTTTTCATCTCTTTATTCTACGTGCTGCATTCTGGTTAAATCTTTCATTCATTATTTACCAGGTATACTAATTTCTGCTTCAGTTATGTGTAATCTGCTTTTAATCATTCTATTAAATTTTAGGTTCCATTAAAAATTTTCTAGACATTCTATTTGCTTCTTTTTCAAATCTTCCTGTTCCTTTTGGTTACTCTTTTGTGCTCTTTGGCCATTCGTATACCTTCTTTGGAGAAATCACTATGAAACTCCTTTAACCATATTTTAACTTGTTTGTTTGTTTGTTGTTGAGTTGTAGGAGCTCTTTATATATTCTGGATGTTAGTTCCTATCAGATATAGGATTTACAAATACTCTCTCCCATTCTATGGGTTGCTTTTTCACTCTGTTCATAGTGTACTTTGATGCACAAAGGTTTTCAATTTTCTTGACGTTCAGCTTATCTGTTTATTGCTTCTGTTGTCCAGTTGCTCTGGCTAGAACTTCCAGTACTTTGTTGAATAGAAATGGTAAAAACAGACAGCCGTGCCTTGTTCCTGATCTTAGAGGAAAAGCTTTCAGTTTTTTGCCATTTGAGTATGATGTTCACTATGGGTTTCTCAAATATGGCTTCTATTAAGTTGAGGTAGTTTCCCTCTATTACTGGTTTGTTGAGTGGTTTTATCATGAAAGGGTATTGAATTGTGTCAAATGCTTTTTCTGCTTCAGTTGAGATGATCATGTGGGTTTTGTTTTGTTTGTTTGTTTTTGTTTGTTTTTTGGCCACGCTGCACGCAAGGCTTGTGGGATCTTAGTTCCCTGACCAGGGATTGAACCCGAGCCCTCCACAGTGAAAGCGCAGAGTCCTAACCATTGGACCGCCTGGTAATTCCCCATGTATTTTTTTTCTTCATTCTGTTATTGTGGTTTATTAAATTGGTGGATTTTAATATGTTGAAATATCTTGAAAGTACCAAGAATAAATCTCACTTGGTCATAGTGTATAATCCTTTTAAGAGCTGCTGAATTTTGTTTGCTAATATTTTGTTGAGGTTTTTTCTTTTGCATGAATGTTCATAAGGGATATTGGTCTATAGTTTTCTTGCAGGTTTTTTTTTTTTCTGGCTTTGGTATCAGGGCAATGCTGGCTTCACAGAATTATTTAGGAAGTGTTCCCTCCTCTTCAATATTTTGGAAAAGTTTGAGAATAATTCATATTACTTCTTTAAAATGTTTGATAAAATTCACCAGTGAAGCCATCTGGTCCTGGGCTTTTCTTCGTTGGGATATTTTTGATTACTGACTCAATCTCCTTGCCAGTTATAGGTTTATTCAGATTTTCTATTTCTTTGTGATTTACTCTTGGTAGGTTTTATGTTTCTAGAAATTTGTCCATTTCATCTGTTATCCAATTTGTTGGCATACAATTGTTCGTAGTACTCTCATAATACTTTTTATTTCTGTCAGATCAGTAGTAATGTCTCCACTTTCATTTCTGATTTTAGTAATGTGATATTCTTGACCTTATCTTTCATACCTTTTATTGAACTTTTAAATTAAAATTGCAGTGTTTTTTAGTGTCAAAAGCTCTTTCCTATTTAAAAATACCATGCTGTAATTATGGGATTTCTTTTAAAAAGTTCTATCTGCTCCTTATTTCAGTTCATGGTTTTGGTCTTTCGTGTCGGAAGCATTCCTCAAATGCCCACTTGAAAGTTTTGTGGAAAGTCTGGGGCCCTGTCAACTGGTGGGCTGCACTGTAGGGTGATCGGGTAGTAAGCCTGATTTTTTGTTATTGTTTGAATGATCCCCAGTGTTGGTATTATCCATAGGTCTTTTCTTTGTAGCCGTCCAATTTTTCCAAGAGTCCTGTGAGCTTTTGCTTGTGAGTAGTGCTAGCCTGGTTGTGTTCTGGGTGCCAAGTGGGGTCAGGGGGCTGAGAGCCATCATTAGCATGGGGACTTTGACTTTGCCCTTCTGCTCTCATTTGGGCCATTGCGCTCACCTGATTCCATTTTTACAGAGCAAAGCCTGTGGTCTCCAGCAGAGTCCACGTCCTAAGACTTGGTGCTTGCACTCAACCTGATTATTAGAAGAGGCAAGTTTTTGTGACACGATAATCAGGTGCTTTGTGATCAAAAGAACAATGGCTAGTGCTAAGCTGAAAAACTAACAATTGCCTTCTTGAGAATAAACATATGAATCTTATTTAGCTCCAAGGAAAGGATAAGAAATCAGGATGCTAATTGTGGCCGGAAATGAAACTTGGATTTTAATCAGTGGATGCACCTTACCATTAATGTAACAACATACCATTAGGATGAGGCTTTAAAGGAAATTCAGCAAACTAATAAAAGGAACTTGCACCTTAATCAAATACATTTAAAAAGACGCTTCATGAGTGCAAAATATTTTCCTAAATCGGAGTGGTCAGAAGGCAAATATCAAGCTGAATGTCCAACAGATACCAAGGAGCCCATTAGACGTCACTCCATGATCTACCACTAGATGGCGATGGTGAGCACCAGCTAGGTCTTTGCCCTTAACAATTCCCTATTTTTTTAAATAACAAGGCTGTGGAACTATTTTTCTTACATACTTGCGGTAGCCTATCATCACTTTTTGGTCCCTGATTTAATCCTAAGAACTTCTCTTAACTCCATCTGACCCATAAATCACGCCAATTTGTTGCAGTGGTTTTGTATTCATATATCATATGCATGTTTGTTATGACCGTAAACCAGCGCACAGCAGGGATAAGCCGCATCTCAGCCAGTGGAAGGCACATAGGGTAGTTTAGATACTATGAAATTAAAGTTTTTTTGTTTGTTTTTTGGCCGCGCCGCGTGGCTTGTGGGATCTTAGTTCCCCCGACCAGGGATTGAACCTGGGCCCCTGGCAGTGGAAGCGCGGAGCCCTAACCACTGAACCGCCAGGGAATCCCTGAAATTAAATACTTTTCAAGTGTTCTTTTTTTTTTTTTTTTTTTTTGCGGTACGCAGGCCTCTCACTGTTGTGGCCTCTCCCGTTGCGGAGCACAGGCTCCGGACGCGCAGGCTCAGCGGCCATGGCTCACGGGCCCAGCCGCTCTGCAGCATGTGGGATCTTCCCGGACTGGGGCACGAACCCGTGTCCCCTGCATCGGCAGGCGGACTCTCAACCACTGCGCCACCAGGGAAGCCCTCAAGTGTTCTTTTTTAAAATGAATTTTACTTGGTATATTATTTGTTGGATGTAGTAACTTAATAGAATGTTACTGTGCAGTAGTTAAACATGCTATATTGTTTTAATTTCTCATAACACCCCCAAAATAAACCTGAAATCCTGGTAAGGGGAAACTCTCTTCTCATGTTTTGAGACAGCGAAGGCAAACCAGTTCTGAGAACATCAGAGACTTCACGGGCCAACTCCGGAGGCACCACATCTAACTGTGACCCGGATTTGATGCTGGAGCCGATCAGAAGGCATCAGGTTGAAGCCAGGTTTACACTCTGATCCCTCCAACTACCTCGCGTGTTTTTTTTCAAGAGGAGTCTGGGTAGGAATGAGCTGAGGTTAGAGGCAGCATTTTTGTTATTTGGTGAACAGGTACAGATGGAGTTCACAAACAGCAGCACGTGGCACTCACAGGAAACAAAACCCTTGAAAATACACCTGCTTCTGCTAAATCACAGGCTTCACAGAGATTCTGTTTAGAATTGTCTTGCGTTTCCAAATCAAGCTTGGCTTGTAGTAGATTTTAAACCAAGAACAGATACACACCGGCCTCTAAATCCATCTTTTGAATTTAGTTGAAGGAGAGACAGCCTGATGCCAGTCCGGAGTACAAAAGACATAGATGAGATTTGACCTTGAAAGGGTAAAAATGTCGATTTCTAGGGGAAAGCGAGTACTTTCTCTCTCGGCTGACACACCAAGGTGATTCGTGGCAGCTTCTCCTGGCGATGTGTGGTCCTAAGACCAAACCCCTAGCTGGTGGGAGTCGCGGTCTCCCGAGCATGGGGCACCCTCCCCGCTGCTGCACATGCGAGTGGCCGTGTCAGAGGCTCCCTAAGGATTCCTGCCCTCCAGTTACTCTGCAATAATGTTCAAGATAAAGGAATATGTTCAAGGCACTGCTGCCCACAATCAGAGCCCTTCCAGTGGGAGAGCTATGGACTGAAGTTTTCTCCCAGGTTCCTTGTTCTTTGCCTCACTCACATACTGATTGGAATTTTTCTGTAAGAAAAAGTGTTTTTTTCTGTCTCCCTAAAAGTTCTGTCCGACTCCATCGCCTGCTTAACAAGCAGTAGCCGAGGGAGGAGGTTTGAAGTTCACTGGCTGATGATTGGCTGGGACTGCTCTTCCAGCAGCTCCGAGTGGTCTAATCCAGCTCGCTTCACCATGGGATGAAGAACTCGTATTTCCTCTTCCATTTGGTCCACAAACACTCATGGAGCTCCTGCCAGGGGCTGGCACATTTCTAGGGGCTGTGGCTACGCGGTGGTTAAAAAAGACAGTTCAATCCCTGCCTTCACGTGGCTTACATTGTGCTGGGTAACTAGACAAAAACTATCTAACTGAATACACATCCAAATAATTTCAGGTAGGTGATAAGACTTACGAAGAGCAATAAAGTTGAGTAGGGGGACTAGAAGGTGATGGGGTAGGAGTGGATGGTGGGCTGAATAATGGCTCTAATCCCTGTCCAGGCTTCAGTCCCTGCTCAGGCCCTAATCCCTAGAACCCGTGAATGTTCCTTTATATGGCAAAAAGGACTGCAGACGTGATTAACCTAAGAATTTTGAGATGGGGAGATTATGTCAGGGAAATAAAATTGAAAAGAAAATCTCCTGCCTACCCAGAAAAGCCCTGCACAAAGGTAGGAGAGAAAGAAAACAGCTGTATTATTGGATAAGCACGTCACAGGCAATGCACTAAGAGATGGCAAAGACAGAAAGAAATTTCACCCTAATTTTTTTTTTGGCTGTGTTGGGTCTTTGTTGTTGCGCGTGGGCTTTCTCTAGTTGCAGCAAGCAGAGGCTACTCTTTGTTGCGGTGCACGGGCTTCTCATTGTGGTGGCTTCTCTTGTTGCGGAGCGCGGGCTCTAGGTGCGCGGGCTTCAGTAGTTGTGGCTCCTGGGCCCTAGAGTGTAGGATCAGTAGTTGTGGTGCACGGGCTTAGTTGCTCCGTGGCATGTGGGATCTTCCCGGACCGGGGATCAAACCCGTGTCCCCTGCATTGGCAGGCGGATTCTTAACCACTTCGCCACCAGGGAAGTCCTCACCCTATTTTATAGCCCAGCAGATGCGACCCCACTGCACACGTGTTCTCCAGGGAAAGCATCGCCAGTCCTCGGGTAAGAGGACTTGACCGTTTGTCACACAAAGTTCACCCTAAATTCGCCTGGAATTGGGAGGCCACCCGTGATAGCTAATTGCCTTTATGCAAAGGAAACATCCACTTGTTGTATCCTGGTGACGGGAGGAGGTTTGCAGCCCCGAGCCCAGTGCTGCTGGAGAGTTAGGCTCCCACCTCCCACGGGCAGGGGACACTGGCCGCTGTTCCCTTGATGTTTGCATTTCGGAGAGATGGCTCCCAGGTCCTCGAGAAAGGCAGTCCTGGGTTGTAAAGCCGGCAAGAGGCTTAGTGAGCTTTAAAAAGATTTACATGCACCTCAAAGGGGCAGAGAAAGAACTTCCAATTAGAAGTTTTCTAAAGAAAATGCTCTTAGGGAAAGGCGGGGAGAGTTTTTCCCTTTTTGTACCAGGGAGAATTAAAACTTACTTTTCTTAGTTTTAACTTGCATCTTCCCTTACAATTATCCTGGATTATCTGGGTGGCCCCAAATGTAATCAGAGGTGTCCTCGTAAGAGGAAGGCAGAGGGAGATCTGACTACAGCAGAGACAGATGTGATAACTGAAGCAAGATGCTACCCTCCTGGCTTTGAGGACGGAGGAGGGAGCCCTGAGACACAGAATACACACAGTCAGCTCTAGAAGCTGGAAAAGACAGGCCAACAGTTTCTCCTTTAGAGCCTCTGCAGGGAACGTGGCCTTGCTGACACTTTGACGTCCACCCAGTGAAACTGATCTGGGGCTTCTGACATCCGGAACCGTAAGAGAATAAATGTGCGTTGTCTTAAGCCACTGAGTTTGGGGCAATTTGTCCCAGTGGCATCAGGGACCTCCTCATCCGGGTGGGAGTACGGAGGAGAGAGAAGGTCATCGGGGCGCATGTTTTGAGGAGAGGATACTTCAGCCCAAATCTGAACAAAGTGAAGGAGTGCCGCCTATAAAGAGCAGGAGGGAGGGCGTCCCAGGCGGATGAAACAGCAACTCCAAAGGCCCTACGGTGGGATGGAGCTTCTGTGGCTGCGCGGAGGGGCTGGCAGGCGGTCAGACCAGGCGGAACCTTAGAGGCCGCGGCAGCCCTTTGCTATGTCGTCAAAATGTGGAGTGAGCAACCTGATCTCTGTTTAAAAGGATCAAATGGTCCGGGAGGCCAGGCTACAGGCGGCCAGAAGGGGCCAGGAGCAGCAGGTGGCAGGAGAGGCTCTCGCTGCAGGAAACCTGGTTTCCTTTTGACCCACTATGTTCTTTTCCTTTCCAAAAAAACGGACTCCTGGGGGCTTCCCTGGTGGCGCAGTGGTTAAGAATCCATCTGCCTGCCAATGCAGGGGACACGGTTCGTGCCCTGGTCCAGGAAGATCCCACATGCTGCAGAGCAACTAAGCCCGCGAGCCACAACTACTGAGCCCGTGAGACACAACTACTGAAGCCCGCTCACCTAGAGTCCGTGCTCCGCAACAAGAGAAGCCACCACAATGAGAAGCCCGTGCACCTCAACGGAGACCCAATGCAGCCAGAAATGAATAAATATAAAATAAATAAATTTATAAAAAAGCAAAACAAAACGAAAAAAAGGACTCCTGGACTCCCCTGGTGGCGCAGTGGTTGAGAGTCCGCCTGCCGATGCAGGGGACACGGGTTCGTGCCCCGGTTCAGGAAGATCCCACGTGCCGCGGAGCAGCTGGGCCCGTGAGCCATGGCCGCTGAGCCTGCGCGTCCGGAGCCTGTGCTCTGCAACGGGAGAGGCCACAACAGTGAGAGGCCCACGTACCGCAAAAAAACCACAAAAAGAACAAAAAAACCCCGGACTCCTGGAACTAGATATGCAACAGAAGTGTCTTGTGCAGCAGAGTTGGGGGGATGACATTTGATCTCCATCTAGGGCTTCTTTACAGTGCCTGTTCTTGCCTGGGTCCTGCAGGCCACGTTCCTGCATTTAAGGACATTTTGGGGACTGCAGAAGGAGGAGCACTTTGATCTCTTCCTGAAGAGGCTCCTTTCACCCATGGTGCCGGCCTTGGACAGTCGGGCTTTCTCTCCAGGTGGGCAGCTGGGAGGGCTCCCGGGGTCGAGGCTGCGTGAGCACCTACGGGTGACAGCACCCGCGCGAGGCTCTCCCTGCAGACGTGGCCCCGCCGAGGTCAGCGTGCGTGTGCTTCCTGCCCCCTCCCCACACAGTCCGCCACCGCTGGGAATGACTCTGTGCGATGTTCCAAACCCGCCTTGGGGAGGCCGTCTGAAGCCAGAGTGAGTAATACGGCGGTTCCCACTGGAGGGAAGATTTCCTCTCTTCTCTCTCACTCCCCTGGTCATCCATTCAGAAATTAGCAACAAGCATTTGGTTTTGTTTCATACGAAGTACTAACCCAAGAGATACCTCCATCGCTAAACCAGCTCCTCTCAATACCCTCCCACACTGTGGAGAGCCAGCAGCACCATTTCTGCCGGGCTCGCGGTAGGCCCAGCAGCTGGCACAGCAGATGGTGGGCACTGATTAAATATTTGCTGGTGTTATGAGTGAGTCCTGTGGGGAGGACAGGCACAGGCTATCTGTGACATAGATGCAGTTTTCCCTCTTGTAGATACAGGACTGCTGCTAACCAATACCTGGGTGTTTCGGAACCGAGCAGGACCCTATGGGGCCTTCCCGGGACAGACCCCTCCCCCATATCCTCTGCTTTAGCTCCTCCCCGAAGTACCTAGATTACAGTATCTGATGCACATTTCCTGAGTTGCCTTACAGATGCTAACATCCCCCAAATGCAAGCATTTAACTACTTGATGACCATGAGCACGTAGCTCCCAGACCTCCTGGAGCCTAAGGATTGATCGTGTTAACCCCTGTGACACCGTCCTGTTAACCACCGTCAACCAGAGACTTGTCCACAGCTGATCACACACCCTGCGAGTCCCCTCCCTCACCTGGCTTCTAAAAATGCTTCGCTGGCAGTCGGGTGGTTAAGAATCTGGGCTTCCACTGCAGGGGGCGCGGGTTTGTTCCCCTGCCAGGAAAGTTTCACATGCCCCGAGGTGCGGGTTTGATCCCCCGCCAGGAAAGTTTCACATGCCCCCGAGGTGCGGGGAGTTTGGGTTTTTTGAGCAGGTGAGTGGACCCAAGTTTTGTTCAGTAATATCTTCACAGAGGATTTCTGGAAACATCGTTCCCCTCATCCCCTGGCAAACCCACCTACTTTGCCATCTAATCCGGTAGTGGGAGGGGGGGTGTCAGGTACTGCTGGAGGGGAAGAGGGACCCTCCCAGGGCCCCTCTCAAGTTTCCCTGTCCAGTGGGCCCCTGACCCTGTACAGCCCTATCTTTTTCTTGCAGGCGCGTCAAAGCTGAGGCAATCTGCATCGGGCCGGGCCATTTGACCGTATGGCCGGTCACAGCGCCATCCCTCGCCACATCCCTCTCTAAGGCATACTGAGGGGTGAAGTCCTGAATACCAAGGCCTAGAATCTCTGACTGGCATAAAGGCTCAGGAATCCCTCACCACTCCTTTGCATTTTCTCTCTGCAGAGTGAAGGCCCCGTCGTTCTATACTTAGAGTCCTTTGTCTTTGCCAAAAGAGCAAAGTACAGCAGGTGGATAATTCCTAACGGGGCATGAGGACACTTCTAGTGGGGGTTGGGGACTGGGGAGTAGTTAAGGCGTTGTTTAAGGGAAGAGCCTTTCTGCTCAGAGAGACCGATGACAGACAGATGAAGGCACTTTGTGTGTCTGTGAAGGAATTCCCCTGGAGGGTTCTTGCCGGAGTGTATTATATCCAGGAGCACTGACGTGCCACATCTACCCATGAACTAAGAGGTATTTCACAATTACTCTGTGCTGGGCTCAGCACTTGGTGCTTTTCCCAGACACACAACTTTAGTGGTGAAAAGTGAGGCCAGGTTCCTATCAGCCATGATCCAGCTGTGTGGCGTTGGGCAAATTTCTCAACATCTCTGAGTCTCAGTTGTTTGATTTGTAAAATGAGCACTAGAAGAGTATGTTTCCTAGGGTTAAGTGGATTAAATGAGATACATATGTGAAAAGTTTATCACCATGTCTGACAGAAAATAAGGACTCCCTAAATATTAACTATTATTACTAAGTATTTAGGTAAAAACTCGAATATCTTCTGATTGCACTCGTAGAAAAATCCATTCTTCTGTAACCACCAAACTTGACCTACATGCTACAATATACAGTCTACCATATTTTCTGAACCTTAAAACTCTGACAACGTATCTGACAAAGTTTTTTTCATATTTGTAAATTTTATTATAGGAAAAGTACAAAAGTTATACTATTTAATCTACAAATAAGAAAACTTGACTGTGAGAGGTAAAATAAGACCCGAACCAACGGAGGGACATGAATCTTAAATCTCTTCAAGTGGATTTTTAAAATAATGTCAAGAAACATTTTAAAATATTGACAAGAAATTCTAAAGTTAATTTGGAAGGTTAATGAGTGATTTAATTTTTTAGGTGAGAAGTGGATTTATTTAGAGAGAAACATACTCCACAGAGTGTGGGCCATCTCAGAAGGCGAGAGGCAATAAGAGAGTGATTTTAGCCAAGAAAGTTGTGGGGAAAAAAAGGAACCTGTGTCATAGGGGGAGTACTTACACTACTAGATATTAAAACTTACTTTCTGTGACAAAAATACAAGCATAAAATTTCATTTGGGGAGGGATGGTGTGGGTGCTCTAAACATAACACCGAAGGCAGAAACCATGAAAGGCTTTTTACTGTATAAGGAGTGTCCCCCAAACAATGTGAAATATTGTAAAACCAATTTCCCAACTTTTTTTGAGGTGTTGTTGATTTACAATATCATATTAGTTTCAAGTGTACAACACAGTGATTCAAAATTTTTATAGATTATACTCCATTTATAGTTATTGTAAAATATTGGCTACATTCTCTGTGCTGTACAAGGTATCCTTGTAGCTTATTTATTTTATACCTCTTATAGTTTATACCTCTTAACCCCCTACTCCTATCTTGCCCTCCCTCCTTCCCTCTCCCTGCTGGTAACCACTAGTTTGTTCTCTATATCTGTGAGTCTGCTTCTTTTTTGTTATATTCACTAGTTTGTGTTTTTTTTTATATTTGACATATAAGTGATAACATACAGCATTTGTCTTTCTCTGTTTATTTCACTACGCATAATATCCTCCATGTTGCAAATGGCAACATTTCATTCTTTTATGGCTGAGTAGTATTCCACTGTATATGTACACCACAACTTCTTTATCCATTTGTCTGCTGATGGACACTTAGGATGCTTCTGTATCTTGGCTATTGTAAATAATGCTGTTATGAACATTGGGGTGCATGTATCTTTTTGAATTAATGTTTTCGTTTTCTTCAGATATATACACAGGAGTCAATTTCCCAACTTTTTAAAATGGACAAATAGAAAAGTGGGCAAAGGGACAAAAGCAAATTCACACAAGAGAAAATACAAACAGTTAATAAATAACTACGTGAAAAAACAAGCCAGTTAACTAGTAATTAAAGAAACAACATTCAAAACAATGAGAAATAACAACTTTAAATTAAATTTGAAAAAATAGCCTGTGTTTTCAAGGATATGGAAAAAGGGGCATTTCTCAAAAGAAAACCAATACATTTTCCTCGAAGATAGTTTAGAAAACATTTGAAAAATATACTTTGCCTTTGACCTATCAGTTCCCCACTTCCAGAATTTTTAAATCAAGTATGTGCAATAAAAGCATATGCTGACTGACCCTCGGCAGCTCCTGTATCATGAATCCACAATGATATAGAAAAGCAGAAAATTTGTGTGCATTTATGCTGCGATTAAGAATCATGTTATAAAAGAATATCAAAAAAAGAATATCTAATAAAATGTCAGAAAATTCACAGTATTGTTCAGTGAAAAAGGCAGAATACATCTTTGTAAGGCATTATCCCAATAACGTCAAACAAGCATAGATAAGCATTAAAAAAAAATGCCCGATAATACATACTAAGATATTAAGTGTAATTGACTCTAGGAGGTAAAGTATGAGAGATTTTTGTATTTCATTTCCTATTAATGCACCAGATTTTGTGCTTTAAAAATAATTGTATAATTAGAAAGTTGCCTGTGTTGCAAAACATAAAAGTACGTGAAAGTGTACAAGCCTGGAAAATCAAGGAAGTGTTTCGTGCGGAAAGCCAAGGCCACCTGCTAGCCGGTGAGTCACGAACGCAAGACTCGCACCTGACTCCACACTCGCCAACTGGCTGCGGTGCGTTTCCAAGCGAAACGCCCCGGGGACGAGGACCGCCCTGCGCCCCGGACCCGGACCCGCGCCCCGCGGCCGCGGAAGCCGGGACGCCTGCGCTCCGCTAATTTCTGGAAGCGAGGGCATTCCCGTTTCAAAGTTCACCCGATCGGGCCTTTCCTTCCTCCAGCTCTGAACAACCCACAAGGCAGACTTTCGGGTCAGCCGCGCCCCCCGCCAGGCTCAGCCCCTGCGGTATCAGGTTCCGCGGCGCGGCCAAAGGTCGAGGTGGCAGGAGAAGAGGAGGGGGCGGCCCGGGGGTGGGAGGCGCCCTCTCGAAGGCTCGGGCCAGCTAGGAGCGCTTAGGCCAGCGAAGCCGGATCTAGCCAAGTGACCGCAGGCTGACCACGCGGTCGCCCAGGGACGTGCGTCCTCCGTTGGGACAAAGGGTCGGGAAACTGGAGCCCGGCTCATCCCGGAAAATCCGGGCTGTGGTCGCCATGGCAACGGAGTCGGGCCCGCGGCGGCCGCCCCCACCCAGGCCCGGGCCGCGAGGGGGCGCTGGGGGCGGGGGAGGGATCCCGCGCGGCCGGCCCCGCTGCCCGCCCCGCCCTCCGGCCGCGACCGCCGGCCCGAGCCCGCGACTGACCCTCGGCAGCTCCTGTAGTCACGTGGCGCTGGGAACCGGCGGGGGGGCTGGGCACGGGCCTGGCAGTGGTGAACTCGAACCTGCTGCTGTCGCCGCGGCGGGGTGGGGAGCGCGGCCGCCGGCGCCGGCTTTCCGGCCTCATGGACGCGCGACGCGCCTCCGCGCTCCCCGCCAGAGAGGTTCGACCCGGGCAGGTCGCGGGGTTCCACGCAGGCCCGTGGTGGGGCGGCCCTACCTGCCGGGCGCGTGACCGAGTGCGCGCTGTTTGGGGGGGGCACACTGCTGGACCGAATGGGGGGGGCGAGTCCGCGCACCTGCGCACAGGCTCCGCGAGCTGCGCTCTGCGTGGGGACCGGAAAGGGCCCCCTCGGGGAGCGCGGAGCAGTGTGTCCGCGAACGTGGACGGGGGGAACACGCGCGAATACAGAAGGCGGGTGTGGGGTCTCCACGGCCCTTTGCCACCCAGCACGCGCCAGCGGATTCTGACCGAGTCCTTGTCACCAGAGCTCGCCTGCGCAGCCCCCTGGGAAACAGACCTGGAATTCCTGCTGGGAGGAGGGTGGGGGGAGGGGAGCCAGCAGGGATTCCAGAGTTCCTGCCATAGGCCGGCCTTTTCGCCATCGGCCTGGATAATTCATGCTGTGACCTTAGCAGTGGAGGAAATGACCCTCAAACGCGGCCCTGTGCTTCCTTGGTGAAGGGGGCACGTTCATTTATTAATCCAGTATCCATTAAGGTCACTGCCAGGCGGGGTGTGGGGCAGGGTGGGGGAGGGGAGGCTGGCGAGGACACAAAGATGACTGCCCTAGGGGAGCTCACAGCCTCACGCACGTTTTTTCTCCCCTCCCCACAGGTAAGGCTGGCCTCTCTGCCCTCAGAGGTCTGAGCTCTGCCATGGGGGTAGGGGTGTCTTTACTGCTGCAGTTTTCTCTGACGTCTGGGGACTACCAGAGTGTGGGCGGAAGCAGGCGCTCCAGCCGCAGGAACATCCCCGGGAGGAGCTGGAAAAAGCCTCATCTCCAGCTCCACAGCCTGCAGGGTAGAGTGTGGCCTTCTTTGTTGGGTTCTCGAACCATTCCATGGCCCCTGTGCTCAGGCCTCCCCATCCTGGTGGAAGGAGGGTGCCTGTGGGGAAGGGGTCACGTTCTCACATCCTGGGAGTCTTCCCTGTGCTCATTCTGACCGCTGGGAATGAGTCATGTCTGTGCTTCTGGAGAGGAGTACAGGCTCTGCGGAAATGAGGAGGATGTGTCTGGAACTTGTGAGCAGGCAGTGAAGGTCCCGAGGAGTCTATCCGTCATTCCACCCTGCAGGAATCTGCGCTCCCAGGCTCTGGAAGAGCCGAATGTGGGGCAGCCCCTGGCGGGGTTGGGGCAGGACCGGTAGGGGCCAGAGATTACAGTCTCTTCCTTTCTCCCCTTTTCTTGCCCCAATAATCCCTATCACCCGAGGGAGGCAGAGACAGGAGCGCCCCCGAGGGCAGCAGGCTGCGGGCGTTCCTGGGATTCAAGAGCGCTCTCCTTCCTTAAACGGCCTATTTGTGTGTGGGGGTGGAGGAGGGCAGGCGGGGAGAATGTGGGCACAGTCTGGGCAAGCAGTGGCCTGGCATCATGCTGGGCCGGCGGTAGCATCCGGTGTTCCCCTCCTGGTCCTGAGAAGAGCCGCTTTCACTGGCGCTCCAGGCTGCTCCCGTGAGAGGCCAAAGTGCCTTCCCCAAGATTGGCTTAGATTAGAGCCCAGGAGAGGATCATAGGAATGAGAGGCCACTGGAATTTCTTTCTGTGAGATCTTTACAAACTCAGGTATTTTAGAGGAAAGAACACTGGCCTGGGAGTTTAGAAGACTTGTCCCCTAGTCTTGCTTCTGCTGTTGGTTTACTCTGTGCCCTCGGGCAAGTCCCATCACCCTGTTATGCCTCACCGTTGCTCCATCTATGAAACAGGGAACTTAATACCTCTGGTCCAGCCTCACTGAGTTGCTGTGAAGCTCCGATACGGCAACAGGAAATAGAAATAAGGAGAGGGCAGAAGGGAAAAACTTGGAAAAGCGTAAAGCGCTGTAGGGAGAGGTGACTGCGTTTTCTGCTCTGTCCTAAGGCAGGAATGTTCATACAGCCAGCACCGGAGTGTCTACTCCATGCCAGACACGGGCTGAGGGGGATTCCAAGGAGTGTCAGGGTTCTTCCTTCTGGTAGTTTCCAGGGTCAGTAAAGACTTAATTAACCCAAAGACTGAGTTCTCCACTGAATATAATAGTAACTTGATAGTGCTATGTTTTCCGGATGGAGATACAAGCCACTCATACCCATGATTAGTGATGTGGGAAAGTAAAAATAAATTTAAATATCTTCCAACTTAAAAAAAAAAAAGAATTAAAGACATATTTGAAATGGTATCTGGAAGCCCAAGATTTAAATCATATAATACAAGGAAATAGAAGAGTAGTCTAGTAGTCTAGGTTCCAGGGCTCCGGGAGTGGAGAGGGGCGAGCTCCTCTTGGGCCTGGGGTCTGCAGGGGAGGAGCTGGGGGCAGGCTGTGTGGTTCTGTAGAGTGACTGTGCCTTTCCACCCCCAGCAGAGGAAGAACCGATGCTGGAACGTCGCTGCAGGGGCCCCGTGGCCATGGGCCCCGCCCAGCCG
The DNA here is from genome assembly GCF_964374135.1 of Grampus griseus. NCBI lineage: Eukaryota > Metazoa > Chordata > Mammalia > Artiodactyla > Delphinidae > Grampus > Grampus griseus. The sequence goes on along the minus strand of NC_139003.1, from coordinate 6,651,348 downwards.
CGACTCCTTTCTGGGCCCTCCCAGGAGTCGCCCCAGACCCTGGAGAAGGAGCCCCAAGGGCTGAGGTCACAAGGCACTGCCGTGGCCCAGCCGGGCAGCCAGGCCCTGGGTCGGGCCCATCGTTGTGCCCACTGTCGAAGGCACTTCCCGGGCTGGGTGGCCCTCTGGCTTCATGCCCGGCGCTGCCAGGCCCGGCTGCCCCTGCCCTGTCCCGAGTGTGGCCGTCGCTTCCGCCACGCCCCTTTCTTGGCACTGCACTGCCAGGTCCATGCCGCCGCCACCCCAGACCTGGGCTTTGCCTGCCACCTCTGCGGGCAGAGCTTCCGAGGCTGGGTGGCCCTGGTTCTGCACCTGCTGGCCCACTCGGCGGCAAAGCGGCCCATCGCCTGTCCCGACTGCGAGAGACGCTTCTGGCGGAGAAAGCAGCTTAGGGCCCATTTGCGGCGCTGCCACCCCCCGGCGCCCGAGGCCCGGCCCTTCATATGCGGCAATTGCGGCCGCAGCTTCGCCCAGTGGGACCAGCTGGTTGCACACAAGCGGGTTCACGTGGCCGAAGCCCTGGAGGAAGCGGCGGCCAAGGCCCTCGGGCCTCGGCCTCGGGGCCGTCCTGCGGTGACCGCGCCCCGGCCCGGTGGAGACGCCGTCGACCGCCCCTTCCAGTGTACCTGCTGCGGGAAGCGCTTCCGTCACAAGCCCAACCTGATCGCCCACCGCCGCGTGCACACAGGCGAGAGGCCCCACCAGTGCCCTGAGTGCGGGAAGCGCTTCACCAATAAGCCCTACCTGACCTCGCACCGGCGCATCCACACGGGCGAGAAGCCCTACCCGTGCACCGAGTGCGGCCGCCGCTTCCGCCACAAACCCAACCTGCTGTCGCACAGCAAGATCCACAAGCGCTCCGAAGGGTCTGCCCAGGGTGCCCCCCGCTCGGGGAGCCCCCAGCTTCCCGCCGGGCCCCCGGAGCCCTCGTCAGAGGCTGCCCCGGAGCCCCCGCTGAAGCCGGCCCCGGAGCCTTTGGAGGTCCCAGGGGAGCCCCCCGGCCACCAGGCGGAGGCCCCGCCCTCTCTATACAGCTGCGAGGACTGTGGGCGGAGCTTCCGGCTGGAGCGCTTCCTGCGGGCCCACCAGCGGCAGCACACGGGCGAGCGGCCCTTCACCTGCGCCGAGTGCGGGAAGAACTTCGGCAAGAAGACCCACCTGGTGGCCCACTCCCGGGTCCACTCAGGCGAGCGGCCCTTTGCCTGTGAGGAGTGCGGGCGCCGCTTCTCCCAGGGGAGCCACCTGGCCGCCCACCGGCGCGACCACGCGCCGGAGCGGCCCTTCGTCTGCCCGGACTGCGGGAAAGCTTTCCGCCACAAGCCCTACCTGGCCGCACACCGGCGCATCCACACCGGCGAGAAACCCTACGTCTGCCCCGACTGCGGCAAAGCCTTCAGCCAGAAGTCCAACCTGGTGTCGCATCGGCGCATCCACACGGGCGAGCGCCCCTACGCCTGCCCCGACTGCGATCGCAGCTTCAGTCAGAAGTCCAACCTCATCACCCACCGCAAGAGCCACATCCGGGACGGCGCCTTCTGCTGCGCCATCTGTGGCCAGACCTTTGACGACGAGGAGAAGCTCCTGGCTCATCAGAAGAAGCATGATGTCTGAAGGGGCAGGGGCGGCGGGGGCCGAGGGAGGTCGGGCCTGGGCATCATTCATACTGTGCCCTGTGCCACTGCTTGTAGGCAGGGAGGGGAGAGGAGGAGTGAGCCTGCCCCGTTAGAGAGGGGGGTCCTCTACCCCTGCAGTCAGGGAGTCCACTTGCAGAGCAGGGGCCCCGGCCTCCAGCTGGTGTTTGCTAAGGTTCAGTCCTGACTGCCCTGCGCCCTGGAAAAGTAGCAATAGCAGCTCCACCCACCCCTTAGAGCCCTCCGGCCGGAGGGGCCACCAGTGGACAGGAAGACCCCTCTCCTCTGGTGTTAACGCCTTAATGTCTCTGTCTGTTATGAGTTCCTTCAGCTCGTTTTTTGGAAGTAGGTGTGGTTCAGTCCTTAGTGAATGAGCGCCCAGGAGGAAAAGTGGACCAGATGGATATACCTGGGAGAACCTGCCGGCCTCGGGCGGCACCTGGGCCTTTTCCAGTACTGGGAGGCGAAGCCGAGCTGCTCCAGCCTGCCTCACCACATCCCCTCCGTCCTCCCCCTGCACAGGCACCCAGGTTTGGAGAGACCCATCTACTGTTAGTGCTTGGCTCGCCTTCCTCCCAGAGGATCCAGTCCCCTGCCCTGGGCATCTCCCCACCTGTCTGACTTGCTTTACCCACCAGCCTCCCAGTGCTTAGGGCATCCCCTGGCTGTCAGCCACCCTGCGTCAGGGCTTTTGTCTGAACACCGCAGCCTGCCTTCACTCCCTTCAGAACTCGGCATGTAGGTGGGGAGGACTGCCCCGTTGATAACGGAGGGCCAGCTGATGGGAAATGGGGGTGAGTTTCCCCTTCAGCACTTCTAGCGTCTGGATGCCCAGCTTCTGCTTGAATACTTAGGTGACAGGGAGTTTCCCCCCCCCCACCGCCCCAGGCCCTGGTTCTATTGTAGGATAATTCTGATTGTTAGAAATTCTTCCTTATAATGAATGAAGTCTGCTTCCCTGTAATTTCTACTGTTGGGCCTTGTTTTCTGGAACTAAACACAACCACTTATCCTCCTTTTCAAACTAGAGAATAAAGATCTGGTTTTAGAACCGGTGGCTGAGAAGTGTTCCTTTGTCCTGGGGAGCTGTGGAGTTGGAGGGAGGGGCAGCAGCTCTCCTCCGCCGGGGTTGGGCGTTGGGGTGGGTGACAGGCCAAGTGGCGTGCTTGTCAAGCTTCTCTGCACACCCGCCCGTACTTCCCCGAGGTGGGGTCAGGCACACCCAGCAAGTGGGGTTTCCTCTCTAGGGGTCAAGTCAGCCTTGCTGAGTGTCAGTTGTCAGGGAGAAAACGTCTGACTTGATTCTGTCCTGCCATGCCTCCCTGGCTGGCCTGCTACGGTTCCCGTATCTGTAGCAGACGTGTACGCTTCCCTGCACTGGTTGCTTCATGTGCATTTGAGTGCCTGTTTTCGGCAGGTATCAATAGGCCCTTTTCCTGTCTGTCTTAGTAGTTTCTGCATAGATTTCCAGCACCGAGCCTGGTGCAACCACAGTTTGTTAATATCATGGCACCTTGCAAAGAAGTTTACTTCAATTATCTAACAATTTAGAGTTCGGCAGGTACTCTTTTTTTACAGATGAAAACATTTGCTCAAGGTCATATAACTGGTAATCACCAGAGGCAATACAAACCCGGGTGTGTTCAACCCAAAACCCAGGCTCTTGACCACCGCTGCATGTTTATTGAGCAACTGCAGTGCTGCTGCTTTTGGTGAAGACAAGTATTAAATGTCTGCTGTGTGCTTGATGTGATGGAAACTGGGGGTTTACAAAAATAAGAGTCTTACCCCAAAGAGGCCTAAGTCTGGGGGGACTTATACCTGTACACAGATCGTGAGTGGAGAGAGATGGATGAGGGTTTGGTGGGGTTCCAGGTGTGTAGGATGGAAGCAGACAGAGCCTTATGTTGCTTTATGGGGTTAGGAGCCACTTCAAAACCTGTGTAGTTAAAAAAAACAACAACAAAAAAACAAATCTGTGTAATTGATGGCAAATTCTCTCTCAGGGCCTGGGAGCACTGTCTCCAATATGTCTCTCTAAGGAAGCTCAGGGCTTCAAGTGACGGGAGCAGTGCTTTTTGCGGGGTGACAGGAAAGTAGCTAGATGTCTGGGGATTATGGGCAGGGAACAGGGCACAGGTCCTCAGGGATCCAGGGTTAGGATGGGGGAGGGGAAGGGTGAAGTAGAGGGAATCTCATCAGGGTTCCTGACTTTTCGCAAAATCATTACTTGTAAAGGAAATCCCCGGCATTGTGTCCTCTAATGCTACGCTGCCCGCTGCTTTTGGGCAGAGATGGTGAGGAGAGGACCAAAGTTCAGGGAAAGCCATGGAAGGGGCCTTGAAGGGGCTGGTAAAGTAAGAACAGAGTGAACTTGCCCATGGTTCCTCCCCAAGTCTCTTAGGGGGCCAAGTGGGTCCCAAGTCCTTGCTCAGCAGAGCACATGCTGACAGCAGTCTTGAAGGAGGGACTGCCCCGTTGGAGGGGTCAGCCCTTTGCTGACGGGAGCTGCCCTCTTCTAGAGTTCAGGTTTGGTTTTTGTTTCTCCTTTTATAATCACAAAAGTATTAAATTATCTTGTCAAAATTAAACAATGCGGACAAAATGTAGATTTATTTTTTAATGTAAAAGTTCTTTATTTCCCCCACTCCCCCGACCCCATGGCTTTTCTCTTTGAATCCCACAAAGAGTTTGAGGGTGGCCTTCCAGACATTTTTCCTGTGCATCTGCAAACTCACAGGTGCAGCCTTCCCTTTTTTTGCTTAATGGAAATAGGATCCCAGGTGTGCTTCGTTTTTTCCATCCTTGAAGTACCCTTGGTCATGAAATGTCAATCTGGAGGAAGTTTTTCACTCTGTGGAAGGAAGAAACAGGCCCAGAGAGTGGAAATGACTTTCCCACTCATAGCCAGGGGCAGATGTGGAGCTACAATGCTGGAATTCCACAAGTCTTGGTTGAACTCTCACTAGGTACTCAGAAAATAAGATGAATGAGACTCTATTTGAAGAGTTGATGGCCTAGTGATTTCTGGCCTCTGGGCAGGGTTTTATACTTTACAAATGCTTCTGTAGAGGATAGAACCAATTAGGGTCCTGCAAAAACCCAGTTGTCCCTCAGTATCCTCTGGGGATTGTTTCCAGGAACCCCCACACACACACTCCCCCCCCCGCCCCCCCGTGGATAACAAAATCTTTGGATTCTGGAGTCCCTTATATATAAAATGGCATTGTATTTGCATATAACCTACACACTCATGTCCTCTTGTATACTTTAAATCACCTCTAGATTACTTACAATACTTAATACAGTGTAAATGCTATATACATAGTTCCCTGTGCCTGGGAAAATTCAAATTTTGCTTTTTTGGAACTTTCTGGAGTTCCCCCCCCCCCGAATATTTTCAGTCTGCTGTTGATTGAAATCACAGACATGGAACCTGTGGATACGGAAGGCCGACTGTAACTAGAAAATTATTAACTCTTACAGAGGAATAAGTCAAAGTCCAGGGACAGAAAGTATCTTTCGTAAAAACTGCACAAGAAGATTGTGGCAAAACTGATAGAATTGGGTCCCCCGTTTCTGTTGTGTTATGAGGCTTAACGGCAGCTGGGCCCATGGCAAACGCCTAGTAGGCAGCTGCTGACCCATTAGAATAAGGTCCATAGGCTTAACAGTAAGGTTTGTAGCAACTCTCAGAGTGAGGCCAGCTTCTCTTGATATCAACCTCCCGTCCCAAAGGCGGTTTCTGGGCAGCTCCGGAGAGAATCTGCCAGTGGGAGTTGCCCTGGCTGGCCGGCCCCCTTTGAGGTAGCAGTGCGAGGAATTTTATTGACATAAAGGAGCATTTCCTTCCGATCTGGGTGAGTAGATGTGAAAATTCTCTTTCCTGAGGGTCTCTGGGAACAGAAAACTCTCCTTGGCCATCTGGACCCCGCCTCTAAATCAGCAGTAACACTCGACCTAGGAACGTTGGTCGCTCTTTCCTCAACGAAAAGGGAGGGGTTGGACTTAATGATGTCTAAGTCTCTCCTGGAGACCCCAGGTTCATTTATCACGCGGCTACGACGTGCCTAGGGCCGCGTGAGTGCGGAGGGCGATTTCTCTCCCGTCGCACGAGACTCGCACATCTCACTCTAACACCTGGTGTGCCGTAGTGCCAAGTGCCACAACCATGTCACATGCACACTCGACTGTGATCGTCGGATCGGGGTTCGTGCGTCTTGTTCCCCCGGATCCCGGCACCAAGGGCGGTGCGGGCGCGTCGCAGGCGTCGGACCGAGAGTTGCCGAGCGACTGGATCGGTTTCAGAGCGCGCGTCTGCGCGGTCTGGATGGGGAGGGAGAGCTCCACGGAGAGAAGGAGAGGGTGCTGCCGCGCCGTCGGGTCACCAGCTCTCCGGACTTGCCCCCGCCCCTCCTCCCCTGGGAGACCGGGCCCAGCGCCCCACGGCCGACTCTTTAATGCCTGGTGGGGCCGCGACTGGCCCCTCGGGAGGCGAGGTCAGCCCGCCCACGCAGGCCATTGGCTCCGGAGAACAAAGGAGCCGCCCCGCAGACTTCTCCGATAGGGCTGAGCTGGTCATCTGATAGGTGCAGCCAATTAGGTGGCGGGGCGGCCCCGGGGACGGCCAGGCCCGCCAGCCAATCAGGGGCGCGTGCCCGCCCCGCCTGCCCTGGGACTGGCGGGGCCGGGGAGCTCAGTGCCCAAGTCGCCCCGGGGTGGCAGTTCCCGTTAACCTTAGCCACAAAGTCAAAGGTATTTATTCCCGTCCCCTCCCTCCGAGTCCCTCTGAATCCGGGCGGGGAGGGGCGTGCGGAGAGACGGACCGTGCCGCGGGGCCAGCGTCCGGCCCCGCTCCTCCCGCGCTGTCTCCACCCAGACTCGGGCTGGAGGCGGCCTCGGGGTCCCCCGAGCCCCCCGCGTTCTCAGCCCCGAACTTTACCCCCGCACAGCTCACGGGGAAAGGGGCCCGGGTCGTGCGTGGGAAGGGGCTTCAGGCCGGGTCAGAGCTGGAGCGGGGCGTGAGAGCGGGAGAGGCGCGGAGGTGAGCGCGGGGACTTCCCCCCGGCTCCTCCGGGCGCGCTCTGCCAGAGCCTGTCCCGATATTCGGGAGCGGTGTCAGCCTCCCCCAAAGATCGAGTTCCTGCAGGGCGGGAACCCCAGTGCTCGCCGCAGAGTGACACATAGTAGGTGCTTAATAAATGATTAAATGAGTGGGCCTGAGGATCGGGGGCGAGAACAATGAGAGGGAAGCACCACAGAAATTGGAGGAGTGTGTGTAGGGGTCTCCCCGAAACCTCCATCCTAGGAAGACAGGCATAGGAGCCAAGATCTCAGTGGGGCTGGGGGTAGGCGCTGGGGGTTTCTTCCCTCGTGAAGGTGGAGGGTATAGAGATGCCGCCCCCTCCAGCCCTTTGGGAGGATGGAGCCTGGTGTGTGTCTTGGTCCACTAGACCTGGGGTGGGGTGTGGTCGAGCCCCGACTCGAGGCCGGCTATGTCCAGGCTCCACTATTAGGTGTGTGTTTTGGGTCCAGGTGTTCGTCTGTAAAATGAGAATATTAGAGGGTATTAGTCTCCTTTCAATGCTAAGGTTCCATGACTCTATGCTTCTAATCTGTTTTGGACTTAAGTTTCTTTCATCTAAATGTTCCTTTGTTAAAATTTTTATGAATGGTTTACAGCATGCTGGACCTTGTGCTGGGTGTTGGGGAGAGAGAAACACTCCCTGTGTTAAGATGTTTACAGTCTTCTTGTGGAGACAAATTATTATGATACTATGTAGATGGTACTGGGTTGGGTGGGTGCACAGGTTAAACAGAGAAGGGCCCCTAACTGAGCCTGGTGTATCCACAAAGGCTTCCTGGTGAAAGTGATCGTGGCTCTGGGCTGGGCAGAGAAGAGTTGGGCAAGGGTATTCCAAGACTGATCACAGGTGTCCCTAGACACGGCAAGGTCAGGGGGTTGCATCTGGGGACAATGGGGGTAGGTTGGTGGTACAGTGAGAGGTGAGCAGAGGCCAGATTTTAAATGGTCTTGCCAAGAAATTTTTAGCAGTACCTGAAAGTGCTGGGGACCCACTGAAGTGTTTTAAGCAAAGTAGTAACATGTCTAAATTGTAATTTTAGGAAAATTGCTTTGAGTCTGGGTGGTGGATGGATTGGAGGGGCAAGATGAGGTATGATAGCAGTGCAGTCTCCAGGTGAGCAGTGCTGAGGCCTGAACCAAGGCAGCAGCGGTGGCAGACGCTGGAGGTATTAAAACAGCGCTGGTATGATTTAGTGACCTGTGGATTGTGGGGGCTGTGCTCTGCGGTAGTGAAAGGTGGTGGCAGTTTTGAGAGGCCTCGTGAGTCCCGCCGGGAGGGGCAAAGGATGCCCAGGGCCAAGTGCAGAGCTGGTCCAGGCACCTGCTCCCCTGGTGAGGGTTAAGCTGAGGAGTCTAAGGTTTCCTAGGATGGGGGTGGCCTGCAAGGGAGGGTGGGCCAGGTGGGCAGGAGACCTGAGTTCTAACTTTCTCTGAGGCAGGGAATGTCCCCTCTGGGCCTTGCTTTCCTCATCCAAAAAGGGGGAAACACTCCTTATCCTTGCCAGGCTCCTTTGAATGCAGCAAGGGTGAAAAAGTGTTTATAAATCAAAATGTGACAATTGTCCAAAGTATTGTTAGCAGTTGGTTTCATCCCTTGCCTTCGATCAGGTAATGGGGGTCCCCAGGCCCTGGCGGGCTCCTGAGTCTTAGATTTGGGGCAGAAGAATGTGGGTGACGTTCTATCCTCTAAAGGGAGACAGGTGAGCAAAGACTGGGGATGGGGATGCCATGGGTGGGGGACAGGCCTGGGAGCGGGGAGGTGGGGGAGTGACAGTCCCAGCAAAGGTGTGCATGTTGGGCAGGGCAGGTGGGGCAGGGGTCCTGGAAGGAGGTGCCTTGGGGACTGGCAAGGGGTTGAATCCGGGACCTCTGGGAGGTGGGCGGGCATGATGGGATAAGGCAGCTGCCCTGGCTGCCCTGGCCGGCCCTGGACCTGGTTCCCAGGGAGTGCTGGCGGAAGCAAACTGAAGTCACTGAATTGGGCTCTTCCTATCAGTTCTGACAACTGGGTAGTGGGGAGGGGGTGATGGCAATGCAGTGACCTAAAAAGAATTCATCTTGCACCTTTGTGAACATTTTCGAGTCCTTTCGCAATGTTTCCCTCCCACTGCTTGATATAACAGTTCTGTACAGAGGACCAAGCATTATTTCCATTTGCAGATGGGGAAACTGAGGCCTAGGGAAGGAAAGTAGCTGGCCCGGGGTCACGTGACTAACCAGAAGCAAACCCGGTCCCAAGGTCTCTGGCCTCCCTGTCCTGGGCTCCTTCCGCTACGTGTGGTCTTTCTGTGGGACGATGGCCTGCCCCGCCCTCTTCCTCCCCACCGCTGTCCCCTCTCCTGGGACTGAGGACCCCACGGTGCTTGGAAGGCTGAGGTCTGCAGATGCTGGAGTAGGAAGGGGGGGATGGGGAGAAGGGGGAGGACGGGCGAGGGCTTAGAAGAGGTAACAGTGAGGGTGCATGGGGACACCTGATGCGGTGGTGAGTAGATCTGGGAAGTCGGAGAGGAATGAGGGAGGAGCAGGGAGGTTGATGGGAGAGAAGGATGGGGTGGGGGCCCTGGAGGGGCTCGGGGATTGTTCTGGGAGTTGTAGAAGGATGCCGGGCATGCCTTATGCTGGGATGTGTGGTGGAGGCAGGCTTCTAGGTGGTGGGTGGAGGTGACGCTCACCTGGTCTGGGCTAGGACCCCGGCCTGCCTGTCTGTCCTCGGGCACCGGGCCATAGAAGGTGGGAACAGCAGTTGCCCTGCCTTTCCAGTACCATTTTAAAGCCACTTGTTGGGGATGGTTTGCATCTCCTCCTTGGTCAGAAACGCTGGAGGAGAGGAAGGTGAAGTGGGTGCAGGGGTGGGGGACCGACGCCTGGAGAGAGCGCTGATTATCGAGAGATGGGCCAGAGCGCAAGCCCAGGGACCAGCCTCGCGCGGGAGTGGCCTGCGTAGGACTGGCTTTGGGAGAGGGCCTGGGGGCTGTGCAGTCAGTCCTGGGGGACAAAGGCTACACCAGCTCCTCCCCGCAACGGAGTCGGGGTGTGAGGCCGCGGGGATCGCCTGAGCTGAGCCGGCAGAGCGCCCACGGCTCTCTTTAGTCCAGCCCCCTGCCTGGCGCTCAGGGCCCAGACCCGGCCCTGCTCTCCTTACCCCTGGCCCACAGCCTGGCCCGGAGGAGGCCGTCTCCCCACCCAGTCTCCATCTCCCGGGAGAGGCGGTACCTGGAGCTGCTCTGTCAGCACAGCTCTGCAGGTAGCCTTGACCGTGAAAGCTGTCCACGCCCGGTTCCTCTGTGAGGCGGGCTCCCGTTGCTGAGCAGAGTTTGGGGTTCCTGTGTGGGCGCGGGGGGCCTCCAGAGATTCTGAAGCAGCTTGAGGGGTAATGGTTTAGGAAGGGTGGGCTGGCCATGGGGCGCTCGGAGAGAGGGCTCAGAACCTTCGGGTGTGGGTTGCTCTCAGACCGCGAGAAAGAGAGAAAAGACCATTTCGAAAGTCTAGTGTGTACCCCAACCTGATGCTCACAGCAAGCCCCCGAAGCAGGCGTTTTCAGTCACCTTCGCCCCTGGGAACCTAGGCCTAGAGGACAGGCGGGCTAGAGCTCAGGGCTCCTGATCCTGGGTCCAGGCGTGCGTGGGTCTGAGGAGAGGGGCAGCCAATGCGAGTGCGCTGCGAGGGGCAGACTCGGCTGAGGAGTCTGGGCTCCGGTTCCCAGGGGAGAGGGGAACGGCCTGCCGCCGCCTCCTGGCCAGATCCCTGCAGCGTGGCCTTGGGGCTAGGGCTGCACTGGCCGGCCGGGCAGAGCCCTGTCCTCTTTCTAGGGCTTTCTGTGCCCCTCCAGCTTCTCCCCTCCAGCTGCAGCACTGCTGCCTCACGCCGCCCCCCTCCCCTCAGCCTACCCCACCGGTACCCCAGCAGGTGACTGTTCCCCATCACCCGCTGTCGCTCCCTCTCCCGGTGGTTGCATCATCCCCTGAGTTCCGTTCCTCGGAGCAGTGGACCTGGAGGGATGGTCATGGATTGTGAGGTTACTTGTGTCAGCAGGGAGTCCATTGCTGTTTTCTCCAGTGTGAAAGGGGAGTGATTTGTGCTCGTGCGGTTCACGTGGGCACACTTGTGTCTGTGGATCTGTCGGTGTATGGGTGGATGTTTTAATATTTCAACCTCTCTGTACTTTGCATATGCAATTTTGCAGGTATTCTCATGTGTATGAGTATCTCTGTATTTTTGTATCTTTGAACGTTTGTGTACTTAGCCGCCTTGGATGTTAGATATGATCGTCTCTGGATATGTTTGTGTGCATTTAGTGTTTAGATCAGTTTCTTCGCGTATGCCTATGACTGTATTTTATCAATATTCTTTATTGAAGTATAGTTGATTCACAATGTTGTGTTAATTTCTGCTGTACAACAAAGTGATTCAGTTATACATGTATACATTCTTTTTTTTTTTTTTTTGTGGTACGCGGGCCTCTCACTGTTGTGGCCTCTTCCGTTGCGGAGCACGGGCTCAGCGGCCATGGCTCACGGTCCCAGCCGCTCCGCGGCATGTGGGATCTTCCCGGACCAGTGCACGAACCCGTGTCCCCTGCATCGGCAGGCGGACTCTCAACCACTGCGCCACCAGGGCAGCCGTCTTTTTTTATATATTCTTTTCCATTATGGTTTATCACAGGATATTGACTATAGTTCCTTGTGCTCTACAGTAGGACCTTGTTGTTTATCCGTTTATATATAAAAGCTGACATCTGCTAACCCTGATCTCCCACTCCATCCCTCCCCCAACCCCCTCCCCCTTGGCAACCACCTATGATTGTATATTTTAAATGAAATATCCACTGATATTAACTGAGATCCATTTCCCAGGCCGGGGACATCATTAACCTGTCCTGAGGTATTTGTTGTTGGTGATGAAGCACTGGGGCCAGAGGGGCCCCGTCTTCCCATTTCTTTCATTCGTTCATTCATTTATTCATTCACCCAGTATAAACTGAGCGCCTTCTGCGTCCCAGGCCCCGGCAGGCAGGGCCGCCGCCATCCTGGAGCTTTATGTCTAGTGCAGTGTTGCCCAGCAGAACTTCGTGAACCTGGAAGTCTTCTTTTCTGCTGGATGTTACGGTGGCTCTAGCCACGTGTGACTGTTGAACACTTGAAGCGTGGCCAGTGTAGATGAGAAACTGAATCTTAAACTTAATTTATACACACTTAAATAACCAACATGTGGGTCTAGAGGCCAGCCTCCTGAAAATGAGGCCCTGGTGGCTTAAGATTTGGGACACTCTGCACCTTCTCTTGGAGGCAGCATGGTCCAGGAGCAGGGCCTCTGGGTGGGGCAGGCCCACCCCAGTTCACCGGTCCTGGCTCCAGCACTTACTGGCTGTGTGACCTTGAGCAAACCGCTTAACGTCTCAGAGCCGTGCCTCCTTAGGACGAAGTGGGCGGAGCTTGCTGAGTGCCCGGTACACAGTTGGTCTCCCTGTCCCTACCGAGGCTTGGCTCGTCACCCCCTTTTCTTTCCAGAGCCAGGTCAATACCGAGGTGACCAGGGAAGCCCCCGCCCTCTCAGTGAATGAGGGAAGGACAGACAGTCTCCATCCCCCCGGAGGACTCCGAGAGCACACCCTCAGGGTGAGGGCTAGCTGGAGCCTGCGGGCCCTCGCCCATCCTCTTCCAAACACTGGCCTGGGCTGCTCCCCGGGGGACTTGAGCTACTGGTGTGAGGGCGGTCAGCTTGGTGGGCAGCGTACCTTGGGAAGACTGCCTCCTGTGCGCGGTTTCCTGTGGGGAGGGACTGTGCGCATGGGTGGACGGTGGCACATGGTGTTGCCCTGGGTGGGGCTCCTAGCTGAGCAGGGCCTGTGAGCTGGGCCTTCGGCTGGAGTTGGGGAGATGCATCCCTCAAAGTCTGAGCTACTGGTGGAGGGCACGTGGCCGGTCCCCACTCCACTGGTGACAGAGGACACACGAGGCGCCATCTCCTTCCTCCCCACGTGGGGCCTGAGTCTGTGAAGAGAGGTGTACTTGGCTGGTGGAGAAGGTCCAGGGCCCTGAGATCTGGAGACGTGTCCCTGTACCGCCTCTCCCGACCCGTGGCCTTTGTGCACCCCCAGCTGCTGTCTGCCTTCCCCCCAGATTTCTGCTAAGATCGAAGCCCCTTTGTTACCTTCCCTGCCCCCAGACCTCAGCACCTGCCCCAGGCCACAGTCCCGCCTTGTGTGACGCGGCAGTTGTCACGGCAGCTGTCCCGCAAAGCCTCCCCGTCAAGGGGCTCTCATCCCAACTGCGGCCTGACCCAGAGCCAGGGGCTGGGAAGGAGGAGGTGACTGGGGCCCTGTCCTGAGACCCACCCCCTGCGTGTGTCCCACCCTCCAGGGGACCTGCTGGGCAGGGAGGGCAAAGGTCATCAGAGATTGGGGTCGGGGAGCTGGGTGATAGACCAGGTGGCCCTTAGGGACTCGGTGTGGGCACTGGTGGATGGGGATCGGCCCCCGTTGCCTCCTGTTTTCTGGCCAGGGTCTTCTGCTGGGCGGCCTGCTCGCCGTGTCCCTGGGCCTCTCTCTCTCCAGTCAGCTGAGTGATGTGTCTGGTGGGGCGAGAAGAGGTGTGCAGTGCGGTGCATCAGGGTGGGGTGTGCGGGGGCCTGGTCGGCCTGGAAAGACGCTGCCACACGCAGGGACCTTCTGCCGTTCGGCTTGTCTCGGGGTTTGTCTGAGGACACCTGTTGGCCTGTTTTCCAGACACATCCCACCTGAGCACACAGGTGGAGATGGGCCCCCAAGACATAGCCCCTGCCCCCTGTTCCTGTCCCCTGCCCTCTCCTTTCTTCCTTCTTCCCCTTGGGCCCACGAGGGTCCTTTCCTTCCATTTCCACGTCTGTTCTTTCTCGGACCATGAGCTCTGGTGCAGCTCAGAGACTCCCTGTGAACTGGTCACCAAGAATTGAAGCCCTTCTGCCACCCGAGGCGATTTTGAGTCCATAATACCTCTTAAGACAGAACGGATCAAGTAGGACTGATTTGATTTGGCTCAAGGGGCCTCAGTTGTGTTGTGTAGGGGTTTTGTGAATGAGCCCAAGTCCCACCCGCTGTCCTTGCCCTGAGTTGTGGCCCGAGCCTCCACCCCCCGTCTGAGGTTCCCCATATCAAAGCGGCCTCTTTGTCCGCCAGTCCTCTGAGTCTCCTTAGGCAGACATTAAATCTCCAGCTGGTGAGAGGCTACCCCACGGCCTGGGGTGCAGAGTGACCCGGAAGGAAAATGTGGTGCTAAGGCAGGAGCATTGGCACCCGTCAGGGGCCCCAAGGGGGGCCTTCTCCTGCCCTCATTTGTGGCCCCCTTTTCTCTGCACCACAGGCAGGTTTCAGTGTCTATAGTAACCCACAGCAGGAGCGCGTAACAGACCCCTTTTGGGGAAATAGAATTAAAAACCAAATCTCCTGCCAACTCAGAAAAACTCCCCGCAAAAGTAGGAGAGAAAGAAAACAAGTTTTTAACTGAATAAGCATTAGACTGGAATGTGGTGCACATCACAGGCAATTTGCTAAGAGACTGTAGACAGAAATCTCATCTGTTACACAGTCCAGCAGGGGCGACCCCACTGCACACGTGTTCTCCAGGGAAAGCACAGCCAGTCCTCGGGTAAGAGGACTTGACCGTTTGTCACACAGAGTCCACCCTAAATTCGCCTGGAATTGGGAGGCCACCCGTGATAGCTAATTGCCTTTATGCAAAGGAAACATCCACTTCTTGTATACTGGTGACGGGAGGAGGTTTGCAGCCCGGAGCCCGGCGCTGCTGGAGAGTTAGGCTCCCACCTCCCACGGGCAGGGGACACTGGCCGCTGTTCCCTTGATGTTTGCATTTCGGAGAGATGGCTCCCAGGTCCTCGAGAAAGGCAGTCCTGGGTTGTAAAGCCGGCAAGAGGCTTAGTGAGCTTTAAAAAGATTTACATGCACCTCAAAGGGGCAGAGAAAGAACTTCCAATTAGAAGTTTTCTAAAGAAAATACTCTGAATGAAAGGGGAGGGTTCTCTTTCCCTTTCTGCACCAGGGAGGGTGAGTTTTCTATTTCTCAGATTTGTATCTCCCTGACACCCCTGCCCCCCACCTCTCCGGGCAGGGTCCACATCTCCAGCCTGGGTCCCTGTCCCCGGAGTAGCCGCTGGAAGGGGACCTGGGAGAAGGAAGCGGGGAGACCCTTAGAATGGGGTTTCTGGGAGGCTCTCCGGGGCCCTAGGTGTGGAGCAAGGGGAGGCTGGCTTCCCCGAGCCCGAGCGGTGGCCGAGGAGAGGTTCCTGGTCCTGCAGCATGAGCCCAGCCTCCCGTCTCGTGGGGCAGAGGCTGGGGCCTGTTTGGGAGTGCAGGGGGTCCGGGGGTGCAGGCGTAGGAAACGAGATCCCCGACCTCGGGGGGGGGGCCGCCCGCAGCACCACGTGCAGCGGCCACATCCCTGAGCGCACGTAACCAGCAGCATGTTCGTGCCACACACGGCTGTTTGGTGCCCTCCACGTGTGGGCTCTGGCCCGGACCCTGGCACTCGGCAGTGAGCCCGGGAAGTCCTGTCCTCGATTCCTGTCGGGGAATGAGCAGAGAAGTAAATATCCTGTCCGGTGGCGAAAAGTGTCAGGGAGGAATGGGAGGTGGGGCTAGGGTTGTGACTTTACACGGGGCTGCCAGGGAAGGCCACTCAGAGGAGGTGACGTTTAGGCTGGGGCCTGGAAGGGGCAGGGGCCGCGCCAAGGGGTCAGAGCAGCAGGACCCGTCCCAGTCACGTTCCAGGCACCAAATGAGCCAGTCGGGAGATGTTCAAAAGACGGAATAGGGGGCTCCCCTGGTGGCGCAGTGGTTGAGAGTCCGCCTGCTGATGCAGGGGACGTGGGTTCGTGCCCCGGTCCGGGAAGATCCCACATGCCGCAGAGCGGCTGGGCCCGTGAGCCATGGCCGCTGAGCCTGTGCGTCCAGAGCCTGTGCTCCGCAACGAGAGGGGCCGCAACAGTGAGAGGCCCGCATACTGCAAAAAAAAAAAAAAAAAAAAGACTGAAGAGTAAAAAAAGATGAGCCCCAGATTGGTGGATGAGGAATCAGGTCCCTAGGACCCAGGTTGGCCACGTGTGTTCCTGCCCAGGGGTGGGGGGTGGCTGTGAGGCCCCAGAAGGGTTTGCGGGGGAACCTGGACGGGGGCTTTGAGAGATGGGGTGGCTGGCGATTTTGGAGGGACAGTTCTTCCCTCCAGGGTGTCCTCGTGACCACGTTGCAGGGTAGGGGGTGTCTCTAAACTTATTTGAGTTTCCTGGTTCTCTCTTGTGGCATCCTTCACACCCCACCCCGCAGGTGACGAGAGTGTGGGCATGAGGCTCTGGTCTGGGAGTTAGAAGCCCAGGGACCTTGCCCAGCTCTGCCGTTCGGCCACCTCTGTGACTTGGGGCATGTCAGCAGCCCTCTCTGGCCTCAGTTTATTCTTCATAAAATGGGAATTATACACATTTTACCTGCCTAGCAGGTATATGTGCTTTAAAAAAAAATCCTGCTCATTTCGACACAGGTCATAGAAAAGCTTTTGAAAAAGAGGGACTGCTTCCCGTGAGTGGCATTCGTCCTTGTCCCACAGGCCAACTCTCTTTCCTTTGCTCCCATCTCACCCACAGACGGCCGGGCAGGGAGCCGCCGTGCTGATGCCGAGGGGCCTCCGGGGATGGAGAGTGGCCTGGCTGGCGACAGCAGCACAGGTAAGAGAAGAGGGGCAGGTGGGAGCCCACCACGGCCCCCTCCCCAGCCCTGTCTTCCCCGTCTCTCTGTAGCTGAGCAGGAGTTGCTGGTGGCCTGTAGAACCCCACGGTGGGACCAGGACACTGAGGTCACGTCCAAGGATGGAGCAAACACAGACTAGGTGGCTAAGAACTGACAAAGCCCAGCCTGTGCTTGCCAGGCAGGGACACACACACACGGACACACACACACACACGGACACACACACACACGGACACACACACACACACACGGACACACATACACACGGACACACACTCACACACACACACACACCCCGTGCAGAAATCTGCTGGGGGAAGATCAGGTGTTTGTCAAGCGCTAGATCACGGAGTGCGTGGTGTTGGCGCTGATCACACGCCGAAAGCCAGCGCTCTGGGGAGGACACGTGGTCGCAACAAGCCCTGCTGGTGGTTGGTCAGGAGGGTGTCTCCAGTTCAGTCCATTAAGGTTCCCGGGGTCACACAGTTCATGGTCTGTGTCAGCTGATGCCCTTGGAGCCGGTGGTGAGGAAACACAGCAGTTAGTCCTGGCGTCTGCTGGGCAGGGGGCAGGTGCCGCTGAGAGTGGGAAGTACCCTGTGGAGACCCCTCCCCAGCCACCTGCTTCCCGCTTCTGGGATGGAGCAGCCCCTGGTCTGAGACCCGCTCTCAGCCTCTGTGGCAGGCCCTGTTCTGGGTGTAGCCGGGCTGCACGGTGGCTCTGGCCCCGGGAGAGGGGACCGGCCCAGGCCTGGGAACTCTGCCCCTCGCTCAGCACAGTGACCAGGCTCCTTTACCTCCCACCCCTTCCAGGGGAGTTGCCATATGGACCCCAGAGCCCCCGCCCTCCCAGGACAATCCCTGCAGTGGGCCTAAGATGAGGCAAAAATCAGGCAATTGGATAAAAAAGAGACAAAACACCAGCTCAAAGGAGGCAGTATGATATATGGACACCACACTGTTCTGGGCAGTGAGTTCAGCCACCCCACTTCCCAGTCCCCCCCAACCCCTGCCCCAGGCTGTCGCTTTGAACGCTGAGAGCCCTCGAGGTGTGTGTGTGTGTGTGTGTGTGTGGCTGACATTACAGTAATTACAGGAAAACCTAGGGCAGACGGTTCCAAACATTTCAGCTGAAGGACCCTTTTGCCCACGTAAACTCATAAGGGAGATCCTAATGCAGACGTGAGAGATGGGCTCCACCAGGGCCTTCTCTGCCCCGTACCGCAGCTGCAGCTTCGGGAAGAGGTAGAAAAACACCGGCCTGGACCCTGGAGCCACTGGGGCCTGGGCGCCCCCGTGAGCTCAGCCTCCACAGGCTGCCACGCCTGCTGGCCAGGCTGAAGGAATGACTCTTCTAGAAAGCCAGAGTTTTCAGATAATTGGGAGCTTACCTCTTTCAGGTACCTTTTACTTTGTATTTATTTTATGTTTTTTTAAATTGTGGTGAAATATATTATACATAACATGAAATTTACCATTTTAACCACTTTTAAGGGTACGGTTCAGTGGCATGAGGGACATTCACGTTGTGGCACCGCCATCACCACCATCCATTTCTCAGATTTTCCCATAATGTCAGAAACCACCCATTAAGCAATAGCTCTCCTTTTAGCACCTTTTTATTTTATCTGAACCATTTAGAGCTTTTTACGCTGACGGAGGACCAGTACCTTTGGGACAGGCAGGCACAAGCCTGTTTTCCTCTGTGTCAGTGCCTGATCCCTACGGGAAGGTGCCCGTGACGACTGAAGTCCCAGCAACACACGTCACAGGTCTACACGCACCACCCCTGGGCTTCAGGGCCTCCTCATGCAACCCAGCCACTGTGATGGATATCAAGGCCAGGTGTGATCAGGGGAAGGCAGTGGCTTTTGTGGGGCTCTGGGGCACTAGTGGGTGCCCTGTCGCTTGGGGACAGTGGTGCCCCTCTGACTGGAGTATGTTTTGGATTCAGTACATGACCACCAATTTGGACAGCTAGCCCTGTTAAATACTTCCGCTGGCCAACAGTTCAGTGCATCTAAGGAAACATTCTTTGAATCAGTGAAGCTCATTACACATGGGTTTTCGATTCCTGCCGTACACAATTTAAATCACTACTTTCATTTTCAAATTATTCCTCCTGATAAAATGACCTCTCACAACCGAGCATCTGGGGAGGCCTCACAGCGTCGTCTCGCCAGGTGGAAAGCTGGCCCCTTGCAGGTGCTTTCTGTGACCCTCCCACCCTGCCACCTCTGACCCCACGGGCACCACATCGGTTTCTTTGCCCCCACGTGGCCAGTGAGTCTGTGGAGTGGAGCAGAGCTCTTTGGCCTCAAAACTAAAGGCCACCAGATTAGAGGGGAGGTTTTCTCTTTATTTCCTAAGATATTTTAAAGACTTAAAAATTATAATGTTTGAATTTTTATGAGAATATTCAAATAACACATATAAAGTGTCAGTCCCCTTTGACTTCTCCATCTCGTCCTGCCGTGGTCTATATCACCTGCAGGGTGGCCACCGTCTTGCGTTTGGTGTGAACCGTCCTGGATCGGGCATGTGTATGTACAGAGAGGTATGGTTTTATTTTCCATAAGTTGGATCAGACGACTGATACTGATTTTCAGTTTTGTTTTTTTCTCTTAAAATGTTTTCGAAATCTTTTCACACGAGCATATATAGCTCTTTTCAGTTGCTGCGTAGTATTCCACATTATGACGGGAGTGAAAATTTTATTAGACTATTATTGATGGGTCATTAGGTTGTTCCCCCCTTCTTCCTAATTACAGATAGCACTTCAGTGACTATACTTAGGCGTTCCTCTTTGGACTCACGTGTATTTCTTAGGATAAACACCTAGAGTGAAATTGCTTGGTGGAAGACGTGCAAGATTGTACACATTTATAACTTTAATAAGCACTGTCAAGTCTCCTCAAAGAGTCTGAATTCGTTTAGGTCCCCAGCATATCCATGTTGTACTTATCCTCCTATGTAATTTCCATGTGTATTGTGAAGTCGGGATATTATCAACCTCTTCAGCATTTGCTGCTGTGGTGGGTGAAAAGATGCTACACGGTTATTTTGCACTTTGCTGGTTACTAGCGAGGGTGCACCTCTTTCCAGCGTATCTATAGGAGTCCTCTGTATACTCGGGATATTATTAGTCCTTTATATACTCTGGATAGACGTGTGCTGTCCTGTAGGTGGCCAATAGGCACATACGGTTATTTAAATTTAAATTTAGATTTAAATTAAAAAAAGTAAGTTCAGTTCCTCGGCAGTACTAGCCACATTCCAAGTGCTCTGTAACCACCTGCGGCTAGAGGCCACATGTATCAGACAGCTTGGATGTAAAATGTTTTCACTCTGTGGAAAGCTCTGTTGGAAAAGGCTGCCCCACACGATCATTTCTAGTTTGCGCATATGCAGTATCCTTTGTCGTACAGGGGTTTTAAATTTAGTTTTTATGTTTTGCATCCTGTTGAAGAAGATTACCAATTACCTCTAGATTCGAAACAAATTCTCCTAATTCTTCTAATACTGTATTTGCTTCTTTCAAACCAACACTTAAATCCATCTGGAAATGATTTTTTTTTTTTTTTTTTTTTTTTTTTTTTTTGTGGTACGCGGGCCTCTCACTGTTGTGGCCTCTCCCGTTGCGGAGCACAGGCTCCGGACGCGCAGGCTCAGCGGCCACGGCTCACGGGCCCAGCCGCTCCGCGGCATGTGGGATCTTCCCGGACTGGGGCACGAACCCGTGTGCCCTGCATCGGCAGGCGGACTCTCAACCACTGCGCCACCAGGGAAGCCCTATTCTACACTTTTAATGATTGTTTTTAGCTTTTTTTTTTTAGTGGTGGGAGGGACTCTCACTTACAGCCTCACCTCACCTGGCTCACTATGGAACAGCCATGTCAATACAACTGCATCAGTCGAGACTTCTATTAAATGGACTTTATTTTTTAGAGCAGTAATAGGTTTACAGAGAAAATGTGCAGAAAGGACAAAGAGTGCCCTATACCCTTCTCTACAGTTCCTCCTGTTATTAACATTTTGCATGAGAATGGTGCAGTTTTTAAAATAGATGAACCTTTATTAACACATTTGTATTAAATAAAGTCCATAGTTTGCATTAGGGTTCACTCTTTGTGGTGTACATTCTGTGGACAGATGCTTAATGTCCTGTACCTACCATTACAGTCTCATACAGAGGAGTTTCACTGCCCCAAAAATCCTCTGTGCTCTGCCTGTTCATCCCTTTGCCCCTGGCCCTTCAACCCCTGGCAACCACTGATCATTTTACTGCCTCCACAGTTTTGCCTTTTCTAGAATGTCATACAGTTGGAATCATACAGTGTGTAGCCTTTTCAGATTGGCTTCTTTCACTTAGTCATATGCATTTAAGTTTCCGCCATGTCGTTTCATGACTTGAGATCTCATTTCTCTTTATCACTGAATAATACTCCATTGTGTGGTGCACCACTGTTTATCCATCCACCCAATGAAGGACATCTCTTGGATGCTTCCACGTTTTGACTGTTATCGATAGAGCTGCTATGAACATCTGTGTGCAGGTTTTTGTGTGGACATAAGTTTTCAGCTCCTTTGGGTGAATACATAGGAGAGTGATTTGTTGGATCGTATGGTAAGAGTATCTTTAGTTTTGTAAGAAACAGACAAACTGTCTTCCAAAGTGGCCTTAACATTTTGCATTCCCACCAGCAATGAATGAGAGTTCCTGCTGCTGCACATCCCTGTCAGCGTTTGGTGTTGTCGGTGTTTTGGATTTTAGCCATTCTAATGGATGTGTGGTGATAGTATTTTAGCTTTTAATGTTGCATAAGCCAAATTCTTCCTTGCTCATTTTTAGAATTTCTGGGTGATTTGCACACATAGTAAATGTTATAATTTACTTAATTAGGATTACACTGGATTTAAACATTTTGGTATGGAGAGCTTTTATCTAGGAATATGATATACCTGTTGTTTTATTTACATTTTATCCCTTCAGTAAAGTTTAATAGTTTTCTTTATGTTTTGCTGATATATTAGGTGTACTTACAGTTACTTTATTGCCATTTTAAAAAGTTATGAATTTTAATGTTTTTTATCTGGCAGTTTTGTTGAAACTTTTATTTCTAAAACTTCATCAGTGGATTCTCATACACATTCTAGGTTAATAATTATCAGCAAATGACAGTTCTCTCCTCCTTTCCAAGATTTATATATATCTTTCTTTTTTCACCCTGCTCCTAACTTGAATAGGCTTCTAATCTTTTGCCTTCGGTTATAACATTTGCTGCCGTTTCTAATACAGCTCCTTTGTCAACCTAAGAAAATGTCCTTATGTTCCTAGTTTGCTAAGAGCTTCCTTCCTTCCTTTTTTCTTTACCCCTCCCTCTCTTCTCCTCCCGCCTTTCCCTTTTCCTTCTCTCCCTCCAGAAGTGATGTTGAATTTTATCCTGGGACTTTTTCACATCTATTGAGATAGTATAAGGTTTTTAATGTTTAAAAGGTTAATGTCATGAACTGTGTTGAGTCATCTTCACTTTCCTGGAGAAGACCCAGCAAAGCCATGATAGATCGTTCTCTTAACACCGCCACACTTGCTCTGCCAGTGTTTTTGCTTGTTTGTTTTTTGCATCTACTTTCAAAGAACGATAAACCTATAATTTCCTGCTACCCCACCCTTGTCTTATTCTGGGTCCTGTTAACATGTGAGCTTCCCCCCGCCCCCGCCCCAGTCATGGTCACAGTTTATGTAAGCTGGGAATAGTCCTTGCCGTGAAGTTTTAGTAGAACCTCTTTGTACGGTTCAGTGGCCAGTTACCCATTTTCGAGGTTGAACTAGCTTTCTTTTCAGTCTCTTCTAATTGTTTCTATAGACATGGTTTCTACCTTTTCTTGAGTCAGTTTTGTTAATTTATTTTTCCTCGCAGAATCATCCATTTTATATAGATTTTTCAAATTGATGTAATGTCTATACATGGTATTTTGGGATTTATCAGAATCCTTTTTCTATCTTTATGTTCCCTTTATCCTATCATCTCTGCTTTTGTCTTTATTAATTCCTTCCTCTTACTTCCTTAGGGTTTGCTTTGTTGTATTTTTAATATTGGCAGCGTTTTTTTGTTTTGTTTTTTTTCCTGGCTGCGTTGGGTCTTGTTGCTGCGCGCGGGCTTTCTCTAGTTGCGGCGAGCGGGGGCTACTCTTCGTTGCAGTGCTCTGGCTTCTCATTGTGGTGGCTTCTCTTGTTGAGGAGCACGGGCTCTAGGCGCACGGGCTTCAGTAGTTGTGGCTCTCAGGCTCTAGAGCGCAGGCTCAGCAGTTGTGGTGCGTGGGCTTAGCTGCTCCGTGGGGGCGTGGACTCGTCCCAGACCAGGGATCGAACCTGTGTCCCCTGCACTGGCAGGTGGATTGGCAACTGTTGTTTAGAGTTTCTCTTCTTTGTTCCCAACTGTTTCATTTATTTTTTATTGAACATAAACTTTTTCTTGAAGTGTAACACAGAAAAGTGCACAGGTCGCGGGCTCTATAAATTCCCCAAGTGAACACGCCCATGTAACCAGCACCCAGGTCCAGAAGGAGGACATTGCCAGAGCCCCAGAAGTGCCCCAGGCCCCCTTCCAACCACAGTGCCCTCTGTCAGGGGGCCGTTACCCTTCTAACTCGTCCATTAGTTGCCAGCTTTTGACCTACGTATAAATGGAATCAGACAATCTGGATGCAGTATCTACGGCAAACCTTTTCCATCATGGCTTATTATGTCCATGAGCGCAGAAGCAAAGCACCCTCTGACCTGAGCACAGTGTAAGGGGTGGGTTCGCAGCAGAGTGCGCTGCTGCTGCGTAGGATTCGTTTAGTACAAGGACGACGCAACACGTATTCTGGGTGCTGAGACCTTTCTGGCCTACTGTCTTGTTCATGGTTTCGTTGAAGAAAGGTGAGGTTGCCAAGAAGGTAAGGTGCGCACGCACCACGGCTGCTGCCCTGGAGAGGCCCGGCAGTGATGCGGGGCTTGGCTGCCCAACCCCTGGGGGGACTGGACGTGCACTCATCCAGCGAGTGTCCAGCACATCCATCCCCTTAGGAAGAGAAGGAGATGTTTTGAAACTTGGCCACTTTCTGCTTGCTTCCTGGGTCGGAAGACTCCCCTGGGCCTCAGGGTGGAGGAGGCGGGCAGCGGGGTCGTTGGCACAGCAACGCTCACCTATCGTTTCTTCCTTGTCTTTTTTCTTTGCCCTCCTGCACACCCCAGTCTCCCCTTTATTGTCCTTTCCACCCTCCCTCCTCTCTTCTTCCTCTGCATCCTTTTCTCCCGCCCCATTTTCTGCCAAGCTCTGCCCTCCCGACGCCTTCCCTCCCTCCCGCGCTTTCCCTCCACCCCACCGAGCACCGAATGACTCTCGCCGTCTCTCTCGCTCTGCCTCCGGCAGGAGATGTGCTCGTCATGAAGATCAAGCAAGAGAAGCCAGAGTGGCTGCTGCAGACGCTGGGGCCACAGGCCGCGCTTTCCCAGAAGGATAAGGAGAACATTTTCCAGCAGCGTCGGAGCCTCCCGCCATGCCAGACCGTGGGGAAGCCTCGAGCCTGGGGGGGACAGGAGGAGACTGGGGGTCCAAGGTGGGCCCCTCCCCTCGAGCAGGACGGCGGGCCGGCAGGCCGGGCTCCGGGGGTGACCCCCAGCCCCCTGCGCCCCGCTCTTTCTGCCGGCGAGGGTCACTTCGTGTGCCCGGACTGCGGGAAGAGGTTCAGCTGGTGGTCGACCTTGAAGATCCACCAGCGCACCCACACCGGCGAGAAGCCGTACCCGTGCGGCAAGTGCGGCAAGAGCTTCAGCCAGAAGCCCAACCTGGCGCGCCACCAGCGGCACCACACGGGCGAGCGGCCCTTCTGCTGCCCCGAGTGCGCTCGGCGCTTTAGCCAGAAGCAGCACCTGCTCAAGCACCAGAAGACCCACTCCCGGCCCGCCACCCACCCGTGCCCCGAGTGCGAGCGCTGCTTCCGCCACCAGGTGGGCCTCCGCATCCACCAGCGCGCGCACGCCCGGGACCGCCAGGGCACCCGCGCTGGGCTGCAGACGCTGCTCCGGGACGCCACGGCCCACCGGGGCTGTCGCCCGCGGCCGGGGCCCCGGCGGGGGCGCCCCGAGTGGGCCTGGCTGGGGCTCTGCCAGAGCTGGTGGCGCCAGCCCGGGGCCCGGACCGCCGCCCCCCCCGAGCCGCGCCAGTTCATCTGCAACGAGTGCGGCAAGAGCTTCTCGTGGTGGTCGTCGCTGAACATCCACCAGCGCATCCACACGGGCGAGCGGCCCTACCCGTGCCCCGAGTGCGGGCGCCGCTTCAGCCAGAAGCCCAACCTGACGCGCCACCTGCGCAACCACACGGGCGAGCGGCCGCACCCCTGCGCGCACTGCGGCCGCAGCTTCCGCCAGAAGCAGCACCTGCTCAAGCACCAGCGCACGCACCTGCCCGGCGCCCCGGCCGCGCCCCGCCCCAGCCGCGCCGCGCTGCGGGCCCACCAGCAGGCCCACGCCGCCGCCGCCGAGCCGCCCGCCCAGGGCGCCCCCGGCCTGTTGCCGCCGCCGTCGCACGGCCCCTCGCCGGCCCGGGGGCCTGGGGACGTGCCGTGGGGCCGGGCGCGGGCGGGTGGGCCGGGCGAGCCGCGCCAGTTCATCTGCAACGAGTGCGGCAAGAGCTTCTCGTGGTGGTCGGCGCTCACCATCCACCAGCGCATCCACACGGGCGAGCGGCCCTACCCGTGCCCCGAGTGCGGGCGCCGCTTCAGCCAGAAGCCCAACCTGACGCGCCACCGGCGCAACCACACGGGCGAGCGGCCCTACCTGTGTGCCTCCTGCGGCCGCGGCTTCAGCCAGAAGCAGCACCTGCTCAAGCACCAGCGCGTTCACCGGGGCGCCCTGGCGCCCACCCCCAGCGCCAAGGGCGCGGCGCTCTAGGGGGCCTGGACCCAAGCAGACCCATGGGCGGGATGGGATGCTTGCGTGGTGCGTGTGGGGAATGACCAGGAATGGTGGCTTTTAGAACCCCAGGGGGTAAGACCCTATCAAAAGGTGCTTTCTTCAAGGCTCTCAGACCTGAGAACAGAATTCCACAAGCATTCCAAAACGGGGGCCGGGAAAAGTCCCGGGAAGGGCTGAGAGAGGAGGTAAGATCAGACATCCTCACCCTGGAGCCTGGATGTGTCTGTGATGGTTGAGGCCCGTCTGTGTCCTTCCTTGGAGGTGGGACGGCAGCCCTCGGGCATTGAGTGCGGGGGCTGTCGACGGCCCTGGGCGAGGCTCCCGGGGTGAAATGGCGCAGGTCTGGACTGGTCAGCTGTGGCACCAGCCAGCTGCGCTCAGCTGCCAGATAGCCCAGGGGCGTCCCTGTGGGGGAGTCTCAACAGACTGAGTGATACCCAGATGGGAGCTGGGGCTGGGGAGGGGCACGCCTATGCCCGTGCGAGGCCAGTGTTGAGCACTTAATGGCTACTCAAGACATGTTTTTGGAAGGAGGGAATGGTTTGATGGTCCTCAACACCAAGTGCCCCGCTGCCCAGGGTGCTGTGGTGGCCGGCTTGACCCTAGGACGGTGTGTGTGTGTGTGTGTGTGTGTGACGGTCAGGGGCTGGGACTGGGGGGCGGGGGTGGTCTCCGCTGGGGTTTGGTACCTTGGGGAGGGACCTGCAGCGGGAGAGCAGCGGATGTGCTGCCCTGACTCGGCGGGCACTGCCCGGATCCCTATCAACGCCAGTGTTGCAGAAGAGAGAAATGAAGGACTGATTGTCTCATGTGGTCTCCTTTCTAAGCCGCCCTTCCTCTTCTCTGGGTCCTTGTGTGCTCGGAGGGATCCATTTGCCCCAGGACGAGGGCAGGGAGCTTTGGCCATGAGCACAGCCAGTCCCCATGGCCAGTTCTTGCTGGGGGTGGAGGGCAGTATTCTCTCCCCTGTTCCCTCTCCAAGACAATTTGATCACTTCCCACATACCCCCCTTGACCTCTAGCCCCTCAAAAGTCACCCCTCATACCCTTCCAAAAGCAGGGTCGGCTGGGGCCCTAGTGCTAGCAGAAGAGCCCGGGGCTCCAGCCTGGCTGTAGCCTTGGACCATGTCTTCCCACAGGAGGGGAGGGGATTGCAGAGGGCGTGGGTATCGGGGTACCAGGGTTGGATAGCTGGGAAGTGGGAGGAAAAAGGGGAACCCTAGGGTGATTCTGTAGGAGGAGAAACTGTGCCTTCCTGCCTCCAGGGAGAACCAGCAGGGGCCCGCCTGGTTCTCCCTTGAACTCAGAGAAGTGTTATCTTCTCCAGGAGCTGTGCGGTCACCCTGGCTTCCGTTCACCCCTCTTCTCAGGTTTTGTTTAATCCCTTTCATCTGGCAGGAGCCTGAAGTGTTGTAGCATCACAAAAAGACATATGGAGGGGCTTCCCTGGTGGCGCAGTGGTTGGGAGTCCGCCTGCCGATGCAGGGGACACGGGTTCGTGCCCTGGTCCGGGAAGATCCCACGTGCCGCGGAGCGGCTGGGCCCGTGAGCCATGGCCACTGAGCCTGCGCGTCCGGAGCCTGTGCTCCGCAACGGGAGAGGCCACAACAGTGAGACGCCCGCGTACCGGAAAAAAGAAAAAAAAAGAAAAGAGGGCTTCCCTGGTGGCACAGTGGTTAAGAATCTGCCTGCCAATGCAGGGGACACGGGTTCGAGCCCTGGTCCGGGAAGATCCCACATGCCGCGGAGCAACTAAGCCCGTGCGCCACAACTACTGAGCCTGCGCGTCTGGAGCCTGTGCTCCGCAACGAGAGAGGCCACAACAGTGAGGGGCCCGAGTACCACACGCACACAAAAAAAAGACATGGAGGTGATCCAGCTTACCTGGGTAACACAATTCTGGTGATGGTTAATGTTCAGCCAGGGCCGCTGACTCGTGGTCCAGGCCTTTGATCACAAACCCAGCTGTGTGAAACCTCACGAATGGGTGAGGTGTGCCCATCTGGGAGTGCAGGTCTGAGGACCAGCCGGGGGCCAAATCAGAAGGGTCTTCCTAAGCACGCTCTGACCCAGCCCTGGGTGCTGCCCTGTCTCCCTGCAAAGCCCTGCCCCTCTCCTGCCGGCCCTGCTCAGGGAAGCAAAACGCTTGGGATCTCATCAAAACCCACTGTAATGATGGGGTATTTGCCTGAAATTCTGAGGCCAACTCAAGCAAGCCCTGCTCCTCCAGGAAGCATCCCAGAGGTACCATGTCTGCATTAGAGGCCTGTTAAACCACGTTCCTGAGCGGCAGGGCAGGCAGATACTGAAGAGATCAGTTGAGCAGGAGTTTCCATACAATAGGATGTGTTATCGTTCACAAATGACCTGTGTTTAGTGATCAGATCAATCAAACAGCTGCACTGGTAAGACTCGGGGTCGATGAGGTCTGATCGCAGCTCCCCTCTCCCACCAATCAAACAGCTGCACTGGTAAGACTCGGGGTCGATGAGGTCTGATCGCAGCTCCCCTCTCCCACCAATCAAACAGCTGCACTGGTAAGACTCGGGGTCGATGAGGTCTGATTGCAGCTCCCCTCTCCCACCAGTCATGAGAATGATGCCTGTTCACTGACCCCAGGGGACCTACCTCTTCAAAAGTGGGTGCTTTGGGTCACAATGGGGACAAGGCCAAGTCCATCAGGGTGAAGAATTACCGAGGTGCGCGTCCCATTGACCAGGTTGGGATGGCACGGTGGCACAGCAATGATTTACTAAACAAGCCTCCAGTGTGCCAGGCACTGTGTCAGACCTCAAGGATGCCGTGATGAATAAGCCATTGTCTTAGTCGGCTCGGGCCAGCATAGCACCACCACAGGCTGGGAGCTTTAATGACAGACGTGCATTTCTCACAGTCCGGGAGGCTGGCAGTCCAAGATCAGGGTGCTGGCAGAGTCTTCTCCTGGTGAGGGCTCGGTTCCTGGCTTGCAGATGACCACCTTCTCTCGGTGTTTTCACATGGTGGGAGGGCGGGAAGGAGTGGGGGAGAAGTAAAAGAGAGAGAAAGGACCTGGTCTCTCTCTTCCTCTTCTTAGACACTAATCTCACCAGGCGGACCTCACTCTCACAACTTCATTTAAAGCTAATTCTTAGTTGCCTCCCAAAGGCTCCATCTCCAGATGCTACCACATTGAGGGTAGGGCGTCAACATATAAATTTGCAGAGACACAATGCAGGCCATAGCAGTCACAGACCCCGCCCTTGAGGAGCTCCTGGGCCTTTGTGGAAACTCATTTTGATACACAGCTTGGAACAATCTCTATGGTCAACTCTTCAACAAATCGTTCCCAGCCCCAGCTCTGTCAGCAAGGCGTTCTTATTCACCATCTCACAGCGAGTTATGACCTGGGCAGGGCAGTGATACAGGGGAGGGGGAGGGGGACGGTGGGACTAGTCCAGTGGGTCATGTTGCAAGTGGATGGCAGGTCCCAGGTCTCCTGTTAGCCTAAACCTCTTCCGCTGTCATGATGGCAGTCTTCTCCGAGGGAGGCCTGGCATTGTCAACTTCAATTTTAATTCCATTTCATTTAAAAATAAACTAGGTCAGAGAAAATTTAGGAAAAGACACGCCATAAAAATCAAAGACAAGAAGGTCAGACCTACCCTCGTGGTTTGCAGTTCAAAATGTTCTGGAGCATGCTGAGATTAAAGGCTTGCATGGGGGAACAGAAAACAACCATGAGTAAATAAACCAAGATCTTAAAAGACTTATTTATAGCCTGTCCACAGCCAGGTAAGTGCCTGTCTGCGATGGGGACCCAGGGCCAAGCTTGCAACACACCAGCTGAGCCTGGTGGGGTTGGAGTTCCAGGAACTGCCCTCGTCACCCTTGTGTCCTTTGTTAGGAGCAGCCTGGCAGCTAAGACAGATGACTTAGGTACGGGGAAAATGCTCCTCCTTGGCAAGGAACGTGAGCTTTGAGTCAGCTGGCCAGGCGGCAGCCTGCTTGGGAGGGTGTGGTTCCAGGCTGCCCAGCCCGAGGGAGCTGCAGGGAGAGGTGCCCTGACCAGGGGAGAGAGCGGGACCGGCAGGGACTTCGTAGAGAGCGCCTGGCAGGAGTAGGGGGTGCTGCTGAGGCCTTTGGTTTGTCTTTTTAAAGTAATTTGGGTTTGGTAAAGAACTATCCTTGACCTTTGGCAAGAGGAGGAGTGTTGTGGCTGGAGATAGTATGTTTTCTCATATCACTGCTCTTACTAGATCCTAGCGGAGGGAGGGAAACGAATGGGTCCCCATGGGCTGAACTCTGGATTAAAAAGAGAATGGTGGGCTTCCCTGGTGGCGCAGTGGTTGAGAGTCCACCTGCCGATGCAGGGGACACGGGTTCGTGCCCCGGTCCGGGAAGATCCCACATGCTGCGGAGCGGCTGGGCCCGTGAGTCATGGCCGCTGAGCCTGCGCGTCCGGAGCCTGTGCTCCGCAACGGGAGAGGCCACAACAGTGAGAGGCCCGCGTACCGCCAAAAAAAAAAAAAAAAAAGGGAATGGTGTCTCCCGGGTCACTCAGATCTGGAGGGGGCAAGACCCTTTCTGTGATGGTGAAATGTTCTGGATCTGTGCTGCCCAACACCATGGCCACCAGCCACGTGTGGCTGTCGAGCCCTTCCCTGTGGCGGGTGAGGCTGAGGACCTGAAATTTCAATTTTATTTGATTTTAATTCATTTAAATTTAAAAAGCCATGCGTGGCTATTGGACAGTACAGCCCTGGGAATAATGCTCCTATTGAGAAGAAGTAGAAATGTTTTCTCTCAGCCCTGCCCCTCACCCCAATCTAGAACTTTCTTTCGACGTTGGGAATCGTGGGTAGAGTCAGTTCCGGGGCTGAGTTCTGGCTTTACCATGTAAGCTGCGGGGCCTTGGGCAAGGGACCTAGGTAGGGCATGCAGTGTAGTACCTGGCACACAGCAGGCAATAAATGAGAGCCATGGTCATTTTAAAAATAACCTCCCCGTGTGGCTACTTGCACGGCATTTGTGGCAATGGAAGTTGTACCACGGAAGAAGAAGGAAAGGACTTTCCCCAAACAGAGCTCAGTCGCCATAGAAATTAACTGGTATCAAGCACACTGCAAGCTTAGAGGTTGAACTGATGTCCTAGGTCACATCTTGGGTTTTAACTTCAAGGAAAAAAAACTTTGAAGCAGATGTGAACTCGTGCCCAGAGCCCCACATCACCATTCCGGTCTCGCAGTGCCTCCCAGCCCTCAGAGCCATGTCTGGGGCCCCTCATCCCTTACATTACATCGGCACACCTGCTGGCTGAGGGGCCACCTTTTCCCTCCACCACTCTTAGGTGGAATCTGCAGACGTGCATTCATTCATTCAGCAGACATTGACCAAGGGCCTATGATATGCTGGGCACTTGGGATACAGAGATGCTGAAAACACAGTCCCTGCCCTTTGGAGCTCAGGACCCGGTGGGAAAACAAAAGTGAGCTAAATCCCTATCTGAAGTCAGCACAGGTGCCTCAGGGAGGGATGTTAAGGATCACCGTCCAATCTGGGGAGACGGGAGGAGCTGGTAGGGGGCAGCATGGTCACCTAGCTGAGTGCAGAAGCCCTGGGGATGCAGCCCAGAGCCGGGGGAGCCAGAGGATGACCAGGCTGATCTCTGCGAGGGACCACGCGGGTCCGGAAGAGTACCTGGGGATCGTTTGTCCAGCCGGTGTACCCTGGAGGTGGGGGAGGGAATACCGTGCCCTGGGCAGGACTCGGCTGAGCTGCACATGCCTCTTCCCAGAATGAGGTCACGGGCCAGCTATTCTCGGCTGTGAGAAGCCCAGGCCTTTGTTAGGGCCAGAGTGCAGCTGTCACATGAGCCTTGTGGAGTGGTGGGGATTGCCATGCCAGCCTCTGGCCCTGCCTGTGCGAAGAAGCATGGCTGCATTTGCAGAATATCTCTGCGCTTCCATTCTATTGTGCTCACCACAGCACGTGAAAACGGAAGGGGAGATGCGTGTGGGAGTGTATGTGTATGAAAGCAGAGAAACGAAGTGACTCAGCAGAAGTCACACTCACAGACGCAGGGCAGGGGATGGAGGCCTCCCAGAGCCCTCGGCATTCCCACTGAGAGATGAGTTATAGGTGGTGGTGTCGGCTTCCCCCTCCCCCATCCCCAGCTGTGTTCCTTTCTACGTTGGCACAGGTTACCTAGAAAATGCTGCTAAAAATATAGGTGACATCCTCAGGTATATTATTGATTTTGCCTTTGAAAAATTCTGGTCATTTATTAAGTGTCCCCATTTCTCCTGCGGCCTGCGGGAGGGATGAAAGCTGGTCCCTCTGGCAGGTGACGACTTTTGCAACAAGAGCTGGAGAGCTGGGAGGCATGGCTGTTCCATGGGCCAAGCTCCACAGGCCCCGGGGCAGAGTGTGGGTACGGGTTATCATCAGTGGTTAGGGGGTCCTTTTGTTAATGCCAGGGGAGCACCCTGGGGTAAACATCTATCCTGGTGGATTCATTTCTTTGGGCTTCCCAGAATTCCCTCCCTGTTGCCTCTATTTGAAATACCAATCTCCTTGGGATGTCTCACTCATGAAGCTCCACATACCTTGGTGAGGGGCCACAGGAGCAGCATGGATGGGGGTAGGGGTGGAGGTGGGTCCTTGAGAGGCTGAGAGTGACCCAGGGCGGACCTGCTGGGATGGACTGGTCCACGGGGCGAGCTGTGAAAGCTGGCAGGCCTGACCTTCAGGTCTGGTGTCGGGAGAAAGGGATTGGTTTTACTCCGAGGGTTGGACCCCACCTGGAATTCATTTCCCAGGCTCTGAAAGGCACACTGGGCGCCTGCAGAGTTGCAGGAGGGACCTCCTGAGGCTGGGAGGCCTGTGTCTTCTAGAGCCCCTCATCAGGGATAATGCCACCCTAACAGCCATATCCACTGTCTGCTGTAAGGAGCCCTGCCTGGACCTTCCGGAATCTCAGCTGCTTCATCCACCTGGCAGCTACAGAGGGCCGGGGAAGAAAAGGCTAGCTGATGTTCCTCTAGCACTTTTAATTTAAAAAATCATTTTCCTTCTCCAGCTTCAGTTTCTTTGTCTACAAAATGTAAATTTGGAGGCATTTTCTCACTCTGGATGAGATGATTACTTCTCATCCTGCTCGGCACACTGTTTCTGTTTGCAGGTCAAGATACCAGGGTGATGCCAGGGAGAGTGAGCTGGGCCTACCTTTCCACTGAGCTCTGCCACTCAGAGCTGTGGGTTGCAGGGGAGTAGGGAGGGTGGGGGAGCCGCTCTGTGTTTCAATTTTATTTTACTTTCCCATCTATGAAATGGGATAATAATACCTGTATAACTTAGACGGCACATGATTATTGGAAGGCTCCCGCGAGATAATATATGACAAAGGACATTGTAATAAGAGAAGTAATATATAAGTAAGGGGTATTATTAAATGACATTTGGAAACGAATTCAGCCCCGCCCTGTCCACGCCAGCTGGTTCCCCTGGGTGCTATAAATGGCTCTTTCACAGAATATCTTTGTCTTGACTATAATGGGCTCAGTTCTGAAGAGGACTGGACCGTAGGGGTGTGTCTCCTCTATTCCCCCCTTCATCCTAATAGCATAACCCGAGCCATATGGTAGGGTGGGCTCTGTCTCCCACCCATGAAACCCCTGCTCAGAAAGGCTCTGCCGGGGGCGTTCCTGCGTTCACTCCCTTCTCTCTCTTGCAAGGAAAGGCTCTGTCCCTCCAGCGCCCCCAGACCCAGTTTCCTAGGCGCCGGGGTCAGTTTGCGGGCCTGACCAGGCTGTTAGCCCTGCCGTAGGATGAGGGAGGTGAGGATGAGGCTCTAACTGCTGAACTGGGGCCTCGGGGAATCCTGAACCGGGAACGGCTGGGGCAGGGGGCCCGGAGGGAGTTGGGGCGACCCGGCCCTTGGGGCGTTCTGCCCCCGGACCGGCCCCCGCCTGGTTCCCTCTCCTGTCCCGGCGGGCGCTGGGCTCGCAGCCCTCCTTGTTCCGCCAGCCAGGTTGCTGGCGAGTGAGACCTCCCAGCCTCACGGGGCTGCTGTGCGGCTGCGGCGACGTCGGCGACTGCGGCGTTGCGGAGGAGACGGAGGGCTGGGGAGGCGGCGCCACGTGAGTCTCGGGCCAGGCCAGGGCTGGGGCCTCGGCGGGAGATTACCGTATTTACCGAGGCCAGTGCCGGCCCCTGGGGGCGGGTCACTGCAGGCGCGCTACCGTATTTGCCGGGAGCCGCGCAGACCCTTTCCGGGAGTGGCGAGCGCAGCGACTTAATTATGTATTTATCCATGGTTGCGTGGTTCCTCCCGGGCGCTGCGGGAGCGGGAGGGCGTGGGTTGCATGAATTCCCTAAGGGAGCCGGTGCTTGTAGCGGAATGGGGTGGGTTGCTGCAGCAGAGTGGGAGGCCTACATATTTTAGTGGGGGTGGGGTTGCGACGCAGAGTTTACCATATTTCTCCAGGATCGCTCCGGCCTCAGGAATTGGCAAGGCTGTGCGCGGGGGGGTCGGGTGGGTGGGGTCAGCTCTTTTGATTAATGCCGGTATTTGAAAAGGACAGCGGTGCGGAAGGCTGGCCGTCTTTATGAGGGTGGAAGGGGCGCGGGAGGCGCTGCGGAGAGTTACCGTATTTGCCTTGGGCAGCGCAGACTCGAGGAAAGAGCCACTGTTGGAGGCCGGAGGAACTGGGGCGCAGCCTGGTCTGTGAGTGTGGGCTGGGATGGAGGAATCTTGGGGAGACAGGAGGGGCAAGGCCTTGGACCCTCTCGGCGGGCGGGGCCCTTGGTCAGGGGTATAGCTGGGGAGTGGGGAGGCTGCCCAGAGACAAGGCCGGGCTGAGACTGGCCAAGGGGACAGCGATGATCTGTCTTTGCAAACGTCCATGCAGCTGCCTGGGGAAAGACTTGTGGGTGGGGTCTATTGCAAGAAGTACTTGTCCCCTTCTCCTGGGTGAGTGGCGTTCCACCCCAGCCTGAGGGTAGGGGGAGACAGAGGGGGTGCCTCTGGGACCCCACTCTGCCGATAGGTCCACTGAGCTTGTGGTTAGCAGAGAGATCTGGAAGTGTGGAGAAGGTCTGCATGGAGGACCAGGGGAAGGGCCAGCAAGCTTCCCTGTTGGGGGTGGGGGAATGCAGGGGAGTGGCCAGCTCCTTCCCTCCCAGCAGGCCCCAGCGCTCTACAGAGCAGGAGCCTAGGGTTTTGGGGAGGCGTGAGGGTGGTGGCCGCAGACAGTGCCCCAGAAGCAGTGGTCCTTTGGGTATTGATGGCGCTGTGATGGTGGCCAGGAGGGTGGTGGTCTTGTGTGTGTGTGTGTTTGTGTGTTTTGAGGGGAACTTAGCTGGTGAGCAACTACTATGTTGAAAAGAGATTTTGACAGTGAGGAAACTTAAGGCCTAGTCTTGGTTCACCTTGCTGTGTGGCCCTGGGCAAGTAAGTGGGCCTCACTGAGCCTCAGTTTCCCCATCTATAAAATGGGGTTCAATAAGCCTGCCCCTTCCTCAGGGCTGTTGTGAGGACAGTGGGAAACAATTTAAGAGGAACACAGTGCCCTGGGAAAGAGGATCCTTAGGAGAACCAGTGTGAACGGGATGGAACTGAACTTGGGGGTGTTTGTTGAGCTTTGAGTGTTCCTCAGCCTTGGGCCAGGCTTTGCTGGGGCGATGCCAGATGCCAAGAGGAATCAAGCTGAGACCCGCCCTTTGGGAGCTCACAGTGTGGTTCAGTGACTTGCAAACCTTTTACAGGCATGCCTCATTTTGATAAACAAAGAGCTGCTGCCTTACTGTTTAACTGAGGTTACTTTCAAGTTTACGGGGCTTTTGTTTCTTTTTTGAAGCTTTGCAAAAATATCTTTAAACCACTGTTGACCCGCCCTTCCCTCCAGATTGGGGATGCACCTCCCTACCCCCCTTCTTGAGAATCTGGTTGGAGAGATAAGACGCATCCAGGTTCAGTATAACTTACAATACTAGGAGTCCCTGAATATTACTCATCAGCATTTATTCAATGCCTTGTATGGCAGGCACAGTGTTTGATGCGGGGCACAAAAGGAAGCAGCTCTTGGGCTTCCCTGGTGGCGCAGTGGTTGAGAGACCGCCTGCCGATGCAGGGCACACGGGTTCGTGCCCCGGTCCGGGAAGATCCCACATGCCGCGGAGCGGCTGGGCCCGTGAGCCATGGCCGCTGAGCCTGCGCATCCGGAGCCTGCGCGTCCAGAGCCTGTGCCACGACAGTGAGAGGTCCGCGTACCGCAAAAAAAAAAAAAAAAAAAAGCAAGCATCTCTGTCCTTAAGATGCTCACAGGGCAGGGAGACAGAGGTGGGCTGACAGACCAGCATGCTGTGTGATGAGTGAGGGTCATAGGGTTGGGTCACGTGGCTCCGGAGGGGCTGGAGAGGTCAAGGAAGGATTCTAGCAGGAAGTGTCATTTTAGAAAGGTCTGAAGGAGGGGTAGGATGTGATTAGGGGCAGAGGAGAAAGAAGGGCATTCCAGCAGGGGGACGCAGGCTCGAAAAGGACTGGAGAGTGGCGGGTTCTGGAAGCCGTGGGAGCCCAGGGGAGTGTCCTCCCTGAGGCTGGGGCCTGGGTGATCCTCGGGTGCCCCCTGACTACTCTCTCTGCTTCTGCCTCCCCAGGGGCCGGTGATTGCAGCCAGAAGCGCCCATGACCGAACTGGCGTCCTCCGGGGACAGGTCCCCTGTGGGGGACGGGGAGGAGGGCCTGGGGGACGATCGAGGCCTGGTCATCCACCACCCTGCGGAGGAGCAGCCGCACCGCTGCCCACTGTGCGGCCAGACCTTCTCGCAGCAGCCCAGCCTGGTGCGGCACCAGAAGGCGCATGCCGGAGTGGGCCGCGTGGCCGCCTTCGTGTGCCCCGAGTGCGGCAAGGCCTTCAGCGTCAAGCACAACCTCGAGGTGCATCAGCGCACCCACACGGGCGAGCGGCCCTTCCCCTGCCCCGAGTGCGGGCGCTGCTTCAGCCTCAAGCAGAACCTGCTCACGCACCAGCGTATCCACAGCGGCGAGAAGCCGCACCAGTGCACGCAGTGCGGCCGCTGCTTCCGCGAGCCGCGCTTCCTGCTCAACCACCAGCGCACCCACGCGCGCATGCCCGCGCCGCACCCGCGCCGCCCCGGCGTCTTCGGGGAGCGGAGGCCCTACTTCTGCGCCCGCTGCGGCAAGAGCTTCGCACGCGAAGGCTCGCTCAAGACCCACCAGCGCAGCCACGGCCACGGGCCCGAGGGCCAGGCGGCCCATTTAGGCCGCGTGCTCTGATGCGCGCTGGACCTGCTGCCTCCGGCTGTTTTCTGCCCCAGAGCCGCATCCGTGACCTCTGGAGATGGCGCTGGGCTTCGGCCCCCTCTCTGGCTGGGATCCCGGGAGACTGGGAGGGCTGGCTTGGGGTCTCAAAGGAGTGGGCCGCCTCCTTCCGCTCCTTCCCCAGGACCCTCTGGCTGGCTGCACACGGCTGCTTTGGACCCCTGCGTTGGTTTTCCTCCGCAGGCCCACCCGGCTTAGAGCAGGTGAGACCCGGCGCTGGCCAGAGCCCGTCTCAGACTTGTTCGGGGTCAGGTGGGGACAGGTGAGGGAGGTGGGGCGTAGTGAGCTCCTAGGTCTACGACTAGCTTCTTACTAGATCTTCATTTCCTGAATGTCAGAGTTGAAAGCGACCTGGAGGGGGTGCTCTCCACAATCGGCAAGCCCACCCCCAGCCCCTAGGGTCTCCTGAAAGCGACCCGGAGGGCGGGCTCTCCACAGTCCGCAAGCCCACCCCCAGCCCCTAGGGTCTCCTGAAAGCGACCCGGAGGGCGTGCTCTCCACAATCCGCAAGCCCACCCGCAGCCCCTAGGGTCTCCTGGCGCCAGCACTTACTGTTTGGTACCCTTGAGAAGTCATTGCACTTCATGGCCCAGTTTGCTTATCTGTGAGTTGGGGCTAACGATGAGGGGTCCTCCTCTCTGGTATATTGTGAGGATTGTAATTGCTGTTAGCAGACAAGAGAGGGTGACGTCATTAATTGAGCGCCCCAGTGTGCCAAGCAGTGTGCTGCGCAGGGCTCTTGGGAAGAGCACAGCCACAGGCCCTGTCCCCTGGTGTGCTCGCTCATACAGGGTGATGCCGACTGTCGGCTCTTGTGGGGACGGACTGCAAAGTGCTCTGGGAGGCGAGGTGAATGGTGTCGCCCAAGGCAATTTGATGGCTTGAACTGGGTCCTGGGGACGAATAGGGAGAACAAGGGTGTGGAAGGTTTCCAAGGCAGGGGTCCTACCTTGGAGGTTCACATTTGCTCTACAAAGGACTTTGTGGCAGAGAGAGGGGACACTGAGATGTTTAATGGGAAGAGCCCAGTGATCTCAAGTGCAGCTCAGGGACAGCTGGAAGCACTGAGGAGAGATGGAAGTGGGACGGGCAGGAGCCTCGAGGTCCTGGGGTCATCCAGGCAAAAGAAAGGGAGGCTCCCCAGGAGGCTTGGCCGAGGTCATGCAGTGAGAAAGGGGAGAGCCAGGACCCGTCCCCCGGGCCTCAGATTCCAAGTTGATGCTCGGAGGCCTGGGCTTCTCAGCCATTTGGCAGACAAGGACACTGAGACTCACCCAAGCTGGCCCTAAATCACACGTAGGAGCTAGCGGTGCAGCGGTAGAAGCCTGGACCTCATTTTGGGTTCTGGACCCCAAGACCCTTCATTTCTACTCTATCATTGTTAAGAGAGGCTCTTACAGGTGGGAAAATGGGACTTTGGGGATGTGGGAATGTGAGCCTGGGCAGGGGCATTGCTAGGGGCTGTGGGTGTCTGAAGGGGACATGGCATCCTGGGTAGTGGGTTGGGAGGAAGGAAGGAAGCTGGGGGCTGGCAGAGGACCTGCTCTCATAGAGCCCTTGTTCCACACCTAGTCCCGTGCTCAGCGCTGGAGACCCATCCCTGCGCTCTGCCCTTCCTTAGAGCCACGGGGCTTCTCAGCGATCAGTTGTCCTCTGCCTGCCGCCCCTAGGTGGCTGTTGCACTGTGGACTAGTACTTAGTGGTGGAGATTAAGAGATTAAATCGGGACCCAGGACATCTGGAGCCAGTCACCAAGTGCCCTGAACCCACGTTGTCTCATTGGTAAATGGGATTAGTAATGCTTGGGTGCTTGGTAGGGGCTAAGAGGACTCAAAGTCCTGGATGGGTGCAGGGGGCCCATGACTGCTCCCTCGTAGCCCTGGAGAGATGGCTGACGGGGGCTGGGCAGGGCCACGTCCCACCCCAGACCTGACCCTGGTCTCTTTGTCTTTGTGAACAGATGAGGACTTTACAGGACCTCTGGGCTGTGTGCAAGGCACGTCTGACACAGTGACTAGGAATGGGGCCCTGGGCCTGTGCCCCGGCATGAGGACACGTCCCCTAAGAAGACCTACCTCGGGAGCTGACAGCAGAGGGACACACGGAGCCTGGAATTGGAGGCAGGTTCTGCGCCCTGGTGGAGAAACTCCCTGGACCTGCTGGGAGTCACAGCCGCAGAAGAGCTCGTGCTGACTGCCTGGCTGTGAGCCTCCGCTCTCCCGTGGCAGCAGGGACGGTGCCTGTGTGGGACGCCTGCTTCTCTGCTCCCGCCTGGCCCACCAGAGACGGGAGGTGAACTGCCTAGGAGAACACAGCAAGTTGGTAGCAGACTCGGCTCCAGAGACAAGACCTTCCCCCGGGTGTGCACATACCTGCAGGCTTCACTCTCCTTTCAGAGCAACGTTCTTAACACTTTTGGGGTCGTGAAGCCCTCTGACAAGATGGCAAAGGTTATGAACCTTCTCCCCAGGAAGACACAGATAGTCACGTAGATGCAAGAATCTACGAGCAATCCCAGGAGCTCCTGGACTCCAGGCCGAGATCCTCGGCCCCGGGACTAACCCGCCACTCCTTCCTTACCTGACACAGAGCCCCAGGTCAGGGCCTCCATTCGAGTAGCATTTCATCCCCTGCCCTCCCCAACCCCTGCCCTTCCTTCCCTTGTTCAGAATAAAGAATTCTGAGGAGGGGCCTCTTTTAGTCACTCTTTTCTCCCAGACCTAACAAACAGCGCATCCGGTTTCTGGAGCCTCTCTTCCCTTCCCCAGATGTTGCTGGAAGCTCGCTGGGCTGGGCTGGTCTTCTCTGGGTTGTGGTTGCTTGCTGGGGCTGTACCTGGCTGGCGCTCGGCAGGATAGGGGGAGGGCTGGGGAGGAAGTAGAGCCTCCCTGCTGGGCCCCCCGGCTCCGGGCAGGGAGAGAGGCTGGCAGATAAGCTTCTGTGTGTCCGGACTTCACAGCGGAACAGGAGGAGGGGTGCCGGGCCAGCAGCAGGGCGAGGGCTCCTCCGGGCTTCACACCTGCGCAGGTTGGCCTGGAGCTCCCCAGCCTCCCCAGACTGGACCACCCATCAGAAAAGGTGGGACCGACTAGGGCGGGCCTGGGTTTTGATGACAACCAGACTTCATGAGGTAGCTTATAGTTAGTGAAACCCTTGGAGGTGGAGAGAGGCCTTTAGTCCTGAAATGTAGGTCAAATCCCAGGGACGTGAGTGCTGCGGGGTGTGGGGGAGTTGTGTTGAGGTGAGAGGTCCCAGGGCTGAGCTGAGGTTTGGTCAGGGTTGCCAGGAGGCCCCCATGGGTTCCTGTCTCCAGTGCAGTTTGCTTGTAGGTTCTTACCGTCTGCCATATGCCAGGCTCTGGGATAACAGGCTGCTCTGGGGGAGGTCAGAGAAATGAGGCCCTGTGCTTCCGGAACTTCCTTCTCTCTGATCCTTGGCCCAACCCAGGGGACCCTCACAGATGCCCCTTCTCCTCTCATCTCCCTCCTCGGTCCTGCCTCTGTTTCCCCTGCTGTTGCTCTGGCCTGTGCCCCCCTCCCCCACCCCCGGCTAAGCCCTCTTCTCCACCAGGCTGCCTTCCCGACCACCAAGCCCACGTTCCGCCCTCCTCTGAACAGTCCCCGTGTTAACACACTATCACACGCCTGAAATTCGTGTGGAGTCTTATGCAGTAAGTCCCCTACACATGATCCTTCAAACTGCGAACTTTCAAAGATGTGAGCGTGCATTCCATCAGCGTCAGGCGTGAGTGAAATTGCAGCTTGCCCTCCAATTGTGTTAGCTGGGTACCTAAGCTAACTTTGCTGGACTTATGAACAAATTGGACTTACGAACATGCTCTTGGAACAGAACCCGTTCGTATGTAGGGGACTTACGGTACTCCCGTTTCCCGTGTGTGCGTGTGTGTGTGCGCACGCGCGTGCGCATGTGAAACCTCCACTGAGACTGGGAGCTCCCTGAAGGCAAGGGCTGTGTCATTCCTTCTTGAACCCCAGGAGGGTCTAGCACAGGGCTGGGCTCACAACACTCAGGAAGTAGTTGCCGACTGGCTGGTGGGTCCAGTGCTGGAGGCTGTGGGGTGGGAGGTGATGGGAGGTGTGACGGGGAGGGGGATGTGGGTCCTCTGGTGAGTGTTTCTTATTGGCTGTGGGCTGGCTTTCCTGGGCAATAACAGCTGCAGGAGGCCTTGGGTTCTCCCCTCCTCGGGGCAGTGGGACAGG
The DNA here is from genome assembly GCF_964374135.1 of Grampus griseus. Lineage (NCBI taxonomy): Eukaryota > Metazoa > Chordata > Mammalia > Artiodactyla > Delphinidae > Grampus > Grampus griseus. The sequence goes on along the minus strand of NC_139003.1, from coordinate 6,610,361 downwards.
AGAGACCCCACCCCCACCGACTCCGCAGGAGCGTGTGTCAATGGATGTCCAGGCTGGACGTCTCCCTAGGTTGCTGACGCTTGCTGGAGCTGACCAAGGGGAATCAATGTTCTCTCAACATCAGCTCATGTGAGGAGTGGTCATTTGGGGCTCAGCTGGGAGCAGGGAGGTGGCCTCCAGCTCCGCCTCCATCATTTCTTGAGGAGTTACGTTCAAGGTCGCATAGCTCCAAAGCCACAGCAGTGAGTCAGCTCGGGCTCCCCCACAGGGATAATGGCCACTACTTGGATGTGGGTAATGGATACCGGGGGCCCTTGGGGCAGTCCCCCGGCAGCTTGCTCGGTGCACAGCGAGGCAGACCTGCTGAGAACCTTCGAGGTGCTTCCCTCAGCACCTGAGTGCTGGGCCGCTCCAGGGCTGGCCCATCCCCACCCAGAGGCCCTGGCTGGTCGCGTCTCTCTCCTGGCCCTGGTCTCCTTATCTGTTCCTCCTGCCTCGTGGGTTGTGAGAATCGGATGAATGTGTATATACACTGTGCGCGCTGCAAAGCCCCACGTAGGGGCAGGTGTGCCGTCATTGTCCTGCCGCTGTCTCCTGCCGCGGGTGGGCCCGGCCACTGCCACTTCACAGCCCGGGAGTCTTCCGCAGCAGAAGGCTCTGGAGACTGGAGTTACGCCCGGCCTGCCACTGCGCTGCCGAGACGCGGGTGAGCGATCTTCCTCCTGTTCCTGGTGAGGGGCTGGGCCTGCTCGTGGCCAAGGCTCACTCCAGAACCTTCCTTCTGTGCCTTCCTCTTTGATTCAGATTTGGGGTTGCATCAATTGTCTCTATCAGCCAAAGAGGGTCCTGAGCGGTAGTAACGCAATGACAGGGTCTTTTGAGACCCGGGGCTGATGTAGGTGAATCAGGCAGGATCCTTGTTCAACTCAAATCCACGAACACCATAAAGGGGAACCGCAGGCTCCGTACGTAACTGAGAAGGGCGGGGACTTGACCGTGACGCCGGCTCCGCCCTCCTTCATGTCAGCTGCCTCCCGCCTCGCCTCGCGGGGCAGGAAGGCGCGGGCGGTAGCTGGGCCCTCCGCCAGCTCAGGCTCAGCTCCTTCCCTGATGCTCTGAACCCCTTGCAGGGCTGACTGTCGTCGGCTGGAATCGGTCGATGCCTGCTGCCAGGGGCAGAGGCCGCACCAGGCCTGGGGGACGGCACGCGCTGGATGGCCAGGCCTGGGCACACACTGCCTGGAGAGGGTCAGCCCCGCCTGGAGCCCGTGGTCTGCGCGTGGGGAAGGGATGGTTCACCAGGGAAGCCCAGAGGCGAGTGGACTCCAGGTAGGAGCCCAGCAACCCGGTGGCTTGTTATAACCGCAAGATCACAGCCCCCCTCCCGACTCTAATCAGAAACGGCATTTAAAAAAATATATACAGAAACACCACCGGGTTTTTTATAATTATTATTATTCAAAAATATTTATTTATTTTGGCTGTGCCGGGTCTTAGTTGGAGACACAGACTCTTTAGTTTGTGGCATGCATGCGGGATCTAGTTCCCCGGCCAGGCATCAAACCCGCGCCCCCTGCGCTGGGAGTGCAGAGTCTTACGCACTGGACCACCAGGGAAGTCCCAGAAACTGCCTTTTAACAAGATGCCCAGGCCGTCATCGCGTGTGCAGGCGGTCTGCCCTACCTCACTTCCCCCCTCTTTGAGGGGGACCTTTTGACTCCGACATGCCATCGACCCTACTGTCCAAAGGGAGCGAACTGAAGCGTGGTTTTCTTAGGCAGCTTGTGGGGTGTAGAGACGAGACGCTGCCTCCACCAGGGTCCAGGATCCCATCCACGGTCGCCCCCCGCCCCCGCCCTGGGGAGCAGAGCATTCATCAGCCGTGCCCATCCTGACCTGGCCGGCCCGGCCTGGCTTTATGAGAATTTTCCATTAACACAGAACACAGCACAGAAGAGAAAAGCCCAGGAAAAGGCCAGCCCCGAGAAAGCAGAGCAGTTCCTCCACCTGGTCTCTGCACCCACCTTATGACTCCCCTTCAAAACATCATGAAGCCTCACTTTCCTCACCCTAATAACGCCCAAGTGAGAGGGTGTGTGCTGTGGCTGTGCCCCGCTGGATCCCCTTTCCAACCTATCGTGGGCATCGGCTGTTAATGGTTCACAGCTGCCCAGCTCAGGGGGCTGCCCCCAGCCCACCCCTACCACTGCGAGTGACTGCTGACCCCAGAGGGGCCAGCTCCAAGTGCAGCCTCTGCTCGGGGCTGCCGAGGGAACAGGCGACCCTGGGGTCCTGCTGAGACCACATCCCTGGCTCCTTCCTCCACCAGAGCCCACTTCCCACTTCCTTTCTGCAGAGAGCACCTCCCAACAGTTCTCGTTCCCCTTGAACAGAATCCTTGACTCAGGCTTTGCTTCCAAGGACCCCAACCTAAGGCAGTGTCTCAGCGGGATACACGCTCCAAGGCTCTTGCACAGACAAGAGATCGTGAGTAGCATCTTTGTTTAGTTCTGCGTGGTGCTGTAGGCTTTCATCAAAGAGCTGCTGGTAGATGGACAGATTGGAGGTGGCCATGTGCTTTGTGAGATGGTGAAACCCACGTAGAACAAATACCCACTGCTTTTCTCGACCTAGCTTTAGACTTGGGTAGCATTTCAAACGCAGATGCTTCAGACCAAGCATGTTAGCTGTTGTGTTTAATAATAATCATTTTAAAAAGGCTGTTGTTGGTCCGAACGCCTGGGGACAGGGGCCTCTGAGATGTGGGAAAGACCCGAGGGGCTGAGCTGGTCCTTCCCCAGCTTGTGGAAATCTGCTAGGAGACAAGCAGCAACTCCTGAGATCAGGTTTCAAGCACGTGGGTTCAAGAGAGCCTTAGTTGATAGGAGCAGCGTGAACTGTGTCCGTGTGTGGGACAAGAGGCGTTCCGGAGCCAGGTGGCATGATGGTGCATGTGGGTCCTGAGAGGTGGCAGAGACAGTGGCTGAGGGACGGAGGGGACAGGCAGCCTCCACTGCATGCAAGCACTCCCAGAAATTACTGGGGGTGTGTGCGTTGTGGTCTCCTGCAGGAGGAATGGACGCCATAGAGTTCCGGGGGCTGGGGAGCGCTCAATCTTTATTTGCACATAAGAAGCAGCATGTTTCAGGCTGGTGGAGCGGGACACCATGGCCGTCGCTTTCCTACCTCGTCTCCGCGCTAGCTCACGGTGCCTGCTGCTTCGAGGATAATGCTTGTTCTCTCTGCTACTGCCCTTGACATCTCCGCCCTCTGCTCTGTGTGTCCCTCTCTGTCTCCCCCACAGAATCCCAGAGACAGGTTTGGTGTGACTAGTCACCATCTCTTGGACAGAGTTCATTCTCCCCACACTTCGATGTGGCTGTGAGCCTTGAGCTGGCATGCCGGGGGCAGGTACACTCCAGACCCAGTAGCTCCGGCCAGGGTGATGGCAAAATATGAACCCCGGGAACTCTGAGGGATGCCTGAGCACATGTTCCCAGGAGGGGGCTGACAGGGTCGGGGGCTGTCTGGCTGGTCCAGCCGGTGCTCTAGTTTCTCTCTCACTTTTACTGTGCAAATCTCTCTGCAGCCCCCCAGTGACCAGGGAGATGGCCTTGTTGCATGGATGTTGGTTTTGATTGGATTCATGCTCTGCGTAGGATGCTGGAGTTGGAACAAAAATATCCCCTTTGGATTTTCTTTCTGTTCCTATTGCCTCTCCCCGGTTGGTATATGTTTACAGTCACTTCTCCCTAATGCCTGGAGAGGGTTATATAAAATGGGACTGCTCTCTTGGCCATCACTGGGGCGTATTAAGGAAATCTTGCAATATGAGAAAATCAAGAAACAGAGCCAGTGAATACAGCAGTCCCACTTATTGGACAACGTTAAAAAAAACCCAGATATCACTGATAGACCGTATTCTGTGAATACAATTTGTGAATATTCTGTGAATGCAATAAAATTAGAAATACAGGTACACCTCTGAGATATTTCTGGTTCGGTTTCAGACCCCCGCAATAAAGCAAATATCGCAAAGAAGCAAGTCACATGAATTTTTTTTGTTTCCCAGCGTATATAAAAGTTCTGTTTACACTAGACAGTAGTCTGTTAAGTGTGCAGTAGCATTATGTCTTTAAAAAAACAGTGTACACACCTTAATCTAAAAATACTTTATTGCTAAAGACTTCTAACTCCCACCTGAGCCTTCAGTAAGTCGCAGTAGTAACATCAAAGATCACTGATCACAGATCACTGTAACATAAGTATTAACATCTTATTTCATATTATAATAATGAAGATGTTTGAAATATTGCGAGAATTACTAAAATGTGGCACAGAGACGTGATGTGAGCCAAGGCTGTTGGAAAAATGACGCAGATAGACTTGCTTGACGCAGGGTTGCCATAAATCTTCAATTTGTAAAAAATGCATTATCTGTGAAGCGCCATAAAACGATATGTACCTATAATTAACAAAAAACCCACAAAAGCTTCTGTATATTCAGGAATTTATGTGTTTATGTAAAAACACACTTATTAATAATTTACAGATTACAGAAGAAATTGCAATGGAAATGATAAAATATTTATGAATGAATGACTATGAAAACACTATGTTTCAAACCTTGTGTCATGCAAGAGGAAAATTTTACTCTTAAATGTATTCATCAGAACAGAGGACATTTTGAAAATCAAAAAGTCAAGAGTTTAACTTAAGAAGTTAAGAAACGAACAACAGAATATGCCCAAAGAAGGAGAAAAATAATAAGAAAGATAAAAGTAAATTAAGATAGGAGCCCAGATAGCTTTAACTGGGAAGGCTTGTCCACCTCTAATGATGAGGTAATTCTTCATATACAAACTGTTCCAGAGAATAGGGTGAAAAATACTCCCAAACTCTTTTAATGAGGCTGGTAAAACCTTGACAATGAAACCAGACAAGGACAGGACAACGAAGGAAAATTTTCAGCCAATCTCACCCATAAGTAGAATCGCAAAAATCCAAAATGAGATGTTGGCAAATAAAATCCAGAAATATATTTTAAAATGCATCATGACCAAAAAGGCTTTATCAGACATATATAAGATGGTTCAACATCAGAAAATTCTATTAAAGAAATATACCACTGCAGCAGGTAATGGAGAAAAAACATGAACATCTCAATAGATGCAGGAAAAGCATTTGCTAAAATTCAATTTATTTGCAATAAAAAAATCCAAACCCCAAACAAGCAAACAAAACAAAACAAAAACCAAACAAAGCTTCTTTTTTAAAAAAATTTACTTATTTATTTTTGGACGCACCGTATCTTCGTTGCTGCATGTGGGCTTTCTCTAGTTGCGGCCAGCGGGGGTTACTCTTCAGTGCAGTGCGCGGGCTTCTCATTGCGTCATGTGGGCTTCTCATTGCGGTGGCTTCTCTTGTTGGGGAGCGCAGGCTTTAGGTGCGTGGGCTTCAGTATTTGTGGCTCGCAGACTGTAGAGCACGGGCTCAGTAGTTGTGGTGCACGGGCTTCGTTGCTCTGTGGCGTGTGGGATCTTCCCGGACCAGGGCTCGAACCTGTGTCCCCTGCATTGGCAGGTGGATTCTTAAGCACTGCACCACCAAGGAAGCCCAAACAGAGCTTCTTTTTAGGGTTACCTCTGTTGTCTGTTCTGTGCAATCCTTCCCCCTTCCCATTACACTATACCTTCCTCCTCTGCTGCTTTTTTTTTTTAATTAAAAAACATTTTTTTAAGTATAGTTGATTTACAACATCATATTGGTTTCAGATGTACAACATAAGGATTCAAATTTTTATAAATTATACTTTAAGTTGTTATAATAAAATATCGGCTATATTCCCTGTGGTGTACGATGTATCCTTGTAACTTATTTATTTTATACCTCTTGTAGTTTGTACCTCTTGTCCCCCTACCCCATCTTGCCTCTCCCCACTTCCCTCTTCCCACTTGTAGCTACTATTTCTCTATATCTGTGAGTCTGTTTTGTTATGTCATTCACGTGTTTTATTTTTTAAATTCCTTGTATAAGTGATAATATACAGTATATTTCTTTCTCTGTCTGACTTATTTCACTGAGCATAATACTCTCCAGGTCCATCCATGTTGCTGCAAATGGCAAAACTTGAGTCTTTTATATGGCTGAGTAGTATTCCATTGTATATATACATCACTTCTTCTTTATCCATTCATCTGTTGATGGACATTTAGGTTGCTTCCATATCTTGGCCATTGTAAATCATGCTGCTATGAACATTGGGGTGCATGTATCTTTTTGAATTAATGTTTTCATTTCCTTCAGATATATACTCAGGACTGGGATTACTGGGTCATATGGTAACCCTATTTTTATTTTTTGAGGGTCCTCCATACTGTTTTCCATAGTGGCTGCACCAGTTTACCTCCCCACCCGCAGTGCTGGAGGGTTCCCTTCTCTCCACACCCTCTGCAGCACTTGTTTGTTGTGGTCTCTTCCTACTCTTCTTTATCACACTTTCATGGGTAGGCCTTTTTAACATCTTTATTGGAGTATAATTGCTTTACAATGGTGTGTTAGTTTCTGCTTTATAACAAAGTGAATCAGCTATACATATACATATATCCACATATCTCCTCCCTTTTGCGTCTCCCTCCCACTAGGCCTTTGCCTTTGTTCCCTCTTCCTGGAATATTCTGGAATATTCTGCTCCCAGATATTCCCAGGGCTCTCTTGCCACTGAGGTATGAGTGGAGCTGTCATCTCATGGAGGCCTTTTCTAAACACTCTAGGTCAATAACTCCCCATCTATTCTTTTTCACATCAACCAGCTCTATTTCCTCTCTTGCATTTATCACAAACATGACCTTGTTTATTTATTTGTTTGCTTGTTCATTATCTCCCCCTTCATATATAAGCACCAAGGACAGTACAATGCCTGGCACACGTCAGGTGCTATATAAATATTTGTTGTGTTAACTGACACGGGGTTTTTGGCTATTACTGGGACATATTCAGGAAATTTTATAATATAGCAAATTAAACTTATGAATAGTTTCAAATGTAATGAAATACTTTTGAGACTACATGTAACAGCAAAGTTGATATGTTGCTCTCTGTAGATATTTATTGATTTTAACTTTTAAGTTTTCTTTTGGTATTTTGCAATGAAAAAATAGTCTGCAACATTTTTATAGTTTTGCAAAACCTGTAAGCCCTAGGCTTTCTGTCTATGATGTCTAATGGAAAAATGGACCTATTTGGGGGAATTATGTAATTTCTCTCTCTTTTTGTCTGTGCATCCAATAAATGGAACTTATTTCGTTTTTAAGGGGAAAGTTGTGTGAGATTCTTTATTTGGTTGACTATGTGGTGAGGTATAGAGAGCTTACATAAGCTGCGTAGTGAGTTAGTCACGCCAGACTTTTCTAACAGATGTCAATGGGAGAGTGGCGCCCTCTAGCGCACATTTGGAGAACTGATGCTGAGTGAATTGGACTTTTGTTCTCTTAAGGCCAGCCTGGCCACGTTTTTATTATAATGCACAAGTCAGGGACCATGTAGGCGGTCAGTAAATACTTTCTGAATGAATAAATGGAACCATGAGGCTTTGCAGAGTGCCCTATGGAAGTGAGTAAAAAAATAAATAAATAAAAGCAGAGTTGTAAAGTTAACTGTCCCCTGAAGTGAAGGTTGATGGCTAATACAGGGGAGAAAATTGGAGGTAGTGAAATTCAACACGTGTTTCTTTTCTGAGTTTCCAGAAGGGAGAAGGAGAAAACATAGAGTAACTTTCCAAACAGAATGAGCCAAAAAGCCGGCAATGAAAGTTTGCTCATGAAAGTGTTAGAGGGACTTTTAAAAAGGGAGTAGACCCCAAAGGGGTTGATACGCCAACTCCATCAGCTGGCTGAGTCGACCACAGGATGTGAGAGAAGGAAGCACGTAATAAGAGCGGGAAAAACAACCACTAGCTGAAAAGTTGTGGGCTGTTTTCATCTGTAAGCAAATCTTTAAAATGTAGATATTACCCTTACATGCGGAATCTAAAATGTGATACAAATGAACCTATCTATGAAACAGAAACAGAATCACAGACATAGAGAACAGACTGGTGGTTGCCAAGGGGGAGGGGGCTTGGGGGAGGGATGGAGTGGGAGGTCGGGGTTAGCAGATATAAGCTTTTATATATAGAATGGATAAACAACAAGGTCCTACTGTAGAGCACAGGGAACGAAATTTAATATCCTGTGATAAATCATAATGGAAAAGAGTATATGAAAAAAGAATGTGTATATGTATAACCGAATCACGTTGCTGTACAGTAGAAATTAACACAACATTGTAAATCAACTATACTTCAATAAAAAATATTGATAAAATGTAGATGTTACTGAGGAAATTTGAACACTTATTGGATACTCGATAATACAGAATTGTTAATTTTCCTCAGTTACAATTAGGTTATTGTGCTTACATAATAAAAGGATCTTTAGCTGTCAGAGATACATAGGGAATGAAATGCTCTCTGGGATTTGTTTCAGAATCGTCTGGGGCATGGGCGTGAGAAGGTGCAGTTAGAGATGAAACAGTGTTGACTGTGTGTTGATGATTTGAAGCTGGGCGAGAGGGGACCGGGCTCATTAGAGCCTCTGTCTACCATTGTCGTGTGTTGGAAAACTTCCTTAATAACCAGTTGAGGTATGTTTTTGCCTAATCCTTCTGGCTTTTTGAAAGATCCCTTCTTAATACTCCCGAAGAAACGGGAGTGTTGTGGATGTTTTGGGGCAGAGGAGGTGTTTGAGGCTGACTGGCAATTTTGGTTTTGAGCCCTTTCCTTTTGTCCAAGAGATCAGAATGGCTGAGAAGGGGGAGGGGCTAAGAAGGTGCCCTGCTTAATTTACATAGGGGGTAATGTCATTCTACTAGTCCTTTCAAGATGGGGAAAGATGATCTCATTAGATAACTGAGCCAAATCATTTTGTGGTCGGATTGACTTATGGATAGATTAACTGGAAAATCTGAAAAGTTTTCCAAATGCTACTGAGGAAATAAAATTGCAGCAAAGACCTCTTTGCTGTGCATCAGATAGTTGAGTATGAACCGACTTTTGACCTCTAGAATGTTAATTCTACGTTGGAATGCTTTGAGGGTCTTTGTTGTTGTTTTTCTTTTTGTGTGTGTGTGGTACACGGGCCTCTCACTGCCGTGGCCTCTCCCGCTGCGGAGCATACGCTCCGGGTGCGCAGGCTCAGCGGCCATGGCTCACGGGCCCAGCCGCTCCACGGCATGTGGGATCTTCCCGGACCGGGGCACGAACCCGTGTCCCCCGCATCGGCAGGCGGACTCTCAACCACTGCGCCACCAGGGAGGCCCTTTTTTGTTGTTTTTGAACTAAATGTTTTTAAAAGGAAAAATGACATAAATAATTTTTGAGAGAATCCCAGTTCTTTAGAGTGACTATGTTCCTGCTCTGATCCCGCGGGGGAGGGGGCAGCGCGGTGCCTCTGGAACAGTAAGAGAGCAGGTGGGGGACACTGAGCCCCTGCCAGTACTTCAGAGACTGATGCCCAGCTGTAACAATACTGTGAGTGAATTTTTGGAAGTAACTTCCATATTTGCCCTAATTTAGAAAAATTCTGAGGAACACTAGAAATGACTAGGGATCACATCAAGAAATGCAGCGTTAATGTCAACTTCCAGTAGAGACAGGTTCTGGGCTCCACGCTCTGGGTCTTCTTTCTGGACAAGGTGGGGCGGGGGGTGATGCCATGGGACTGGTAGAAGCAGGTATTTGGATTGAAGAGGCTTCAGCTGACTTTTCAGTGGCCACTAGACAGAAATGGCTGTGGTAGGAAGAGCATGGGTCTTGGTGTTAAAACTGGGTTAGAATCCCAGCTCTGCCACTTCTAGCTGTGATCTTGGGGAAACTGGCTCCTAACAGGAATTGTCTGGTTCTCTGCACTCCAAAGGTTGCCTGAAGTAAGACAAGTGCCTGTTGGTGAGCGTCCCCCTCTTTCTTTCCTTTTTTGTTGTTTATTGCTAACTTAAAAAAAATTGAAATACAGTTGATTTACAATGCCATGTTAGTTTCAGGTGTACAGCACAGTGATTCACACACACACACACACACACACACATATATATATATATACACACATATATCTATTCTTTTTCAGATTCTTTTCCCTTATAGGTTATTACAAAATATTAAGTATAGTTCCCTGTGCTAGACAGTAGGTCCTCACTGGGTATCTATTTAATATATAGTAGTGTGTATATGTTAATCCCATCCTCCCAAAATATCCCTCCCCACCTTTCCCCTTTGGTAACCATAAGTTGGTTTACTATGTCTGTGGGTCTATTTCTATTTTGTAAATAAGTTCATTTGCATCCTTTTAGATTCCACATGTAACTGCTATCATATGATAGTTGTCTTTCTCTGCCTGGCTCACTTCACTCAGTATGATGCGTCCCCCTCTTTCCAAAGCACTTCCTTCGATGTCCGTTTCCAGGCTGCACCCCTCAATCCTCCGTCCCAGCTGAGCACAGGCACCACCCCCTCCTGGCCACCTGCTTCCCACCCAGCAGGTGGAGGGGTTGCATGATGGGGAAAGTCAGGGGGACCCTCGGGCCCGGAGGGGCATGGCTGGCCCCAGTGTTCTGAACCTGGGTAGGGGTATGCAAATGGAATTGTCAGTGGGTTGAGGTTTCCAGGACTTCTAAAAGGGCCCCAATAAACCCTCCAGAACTTTCACTCGAGGCTGGAAGAATAAAATGAGGAATTTCTGTTTCTCTAATTTGAGGGATTTTAGAAATGGAAGTTGGGACTCCAGACGTTTCTTCGCTTCCACAGTGAACAGAATGGAGGCAACTTTTCCTTGGGTTGGACTTAGTGCCTGAAACCCTTCTACTGGTGCCACCTTCCAGCTGTTAGCCCCTCCCACTGGGTGGGATGCTGAGTCTGAAATGCCCCCCGCACCTCATCTTCCCCTTCCAGATACTGCAGTCCCACCTGGTGAGGCCCGGATCCCTCCTTTCTGGCTGGAATCGTCCTGGGGCCAGATGAGATCCGAGGAAGGCCGTGAGCTGTGGTGGGCACCGTGACATCCAGAAACAGGGGAGCTGAGGGGGTCCAATTGGGCTGGAAAGACCCCAGTCTGTTTGGGTCTGAGGCCTCACCTGTAACAGGTATATCTTGGTTGAAGGCAATGTACAAGATGTTTGAGGGAAGTCCTGTAAGTTCATTGCACAAAAGTAAGACCACGTACAGGGCTGGTGTGGAGGAGACCGAGAGAGGATGCAAAGAATGTAGTCCTGGAGATGGAGAGAGGATGCAGGAGGTGGGTGTGGAGATGGAGAGAGGATGCAGGAGGTGGGTGTGGAGAGAGCCTAGTGCTGGGCTCCCAGGGGAAACGCCTGAACCAACCCAAAGGAGGGTCCACCCAAGCTAGACTCTTGCAACAGGCCCAGCCCAGTGGGTTTCTGGGCCCTGGGCAGTTGGAGGAGAGAAGGGCAAAGTCAGACCAAGTGTGCCTGGAAGGCTGCTCCAGACAGGGTGGGATTGGAGGTTGCGGGGAAGGTGCTAGGGCCCAAAGCCAGGATCCCCTTGGTGGGAGACGGCAGAGAGGCGCTGAGCCTGAGGAGTGTTTTGGATCCACAGGTCCTCCAACTGCAAGGAGGGTGATGCCCTCAAGTTGGCGACCAAGGGGTCACTTCTGGAGAAAGCCCAGAGCTGCAGGAAGTGGCCAGACACCTGCTCCACTGTTGCCAGCTGGGACCCTGCGGGATTTTCTCTACCTCCCCAGGCAAGCGCTCCCTTTCTAAAAGCAAGATAATAAAACCTGCTTCCTGTTTTCACTGATGTAGATTGTGATTACTTGGTGGGTTATTTTTAGGATAGTTGCCAACATCTTCCGATGAACAAGTAATTCCAGGTGCTCTGTGGGGCCCTGGAGAAGCTGCAGGAAGATTGGCTGCCTGATGCCCGGCTTCTCTTATAATTCATTAGGCTTCTGGAACGCATGTAGTGAAAGACAGAAAACATTGTGACGAGAAGTCAGGGGACCTGGGTGTCACACCTTGTGGTGAACTTTATTTTTTATTAAATAGAAGGGTGACTTTTAAATTTTTTCTAGCTTTATTGAGATATTCTTGACATATTATATATGTAAGTTTAAGGTGTATGATGAGATGATTTCATAACTGTATATATCGCAAAATGTTTACTACAATGAGGTTAGTTAACACCTCTGCCCCTCACCTTTTTGTGTGTGTAGTGATAACGTTTATCATCTAATCTCTTAACGACTCTCAAGTATATTATGAGGCTAACCTCATTCTCTGCTTCTCAGAAGGTGCTGACTCAGTCCTGGGCACCAAAGAGAGAGGCTTGTGGGGACCCCAAGGCCACCGGCTGCAAGCTAGGCTTTTGGAGGGCTTCCCTGGTGGCACAGTGGTTAAGAATCCGCCTGCCAATGCAGGGGACATGGGTTTGAGCCCTGGTCCGGGAAGATCCCACATACCGTGGAGCAACTAAGCCCATGCGCCACAACTACTGAAGCCCGCGTGCCTAGAGCCCGTGCTCCGCAATAGGACAAGCCACTGCAATGAGAAGCCCGTGCACCACAACGAAGAGTAGCCCCTGATCTCCACAACTAGAGGAAGCCCGCTCGCAACAACGAAGACCCAATGCAGCCAAAAATAAGTAAATAAAATAAATTTAAAAAAAAAAGTTCTTAGGAGTGTTGAATTGTTCTTCATTATCTATACATGCTTATCTAAAATGCTCTGGAGGACTTCCCTGGCAGTCCAGTTGTTAAGAATCCACCTTCCAATGCAGGGGGCGCGGGTTTGATCCCTGTTCAGGGAACTAAGATCCCACATGCCACGGAGCAACTAAGGCTGCATGCTCTAGAGCCCGTGTCACAACTAGAGAGCCCGCCCTCCACAACTATTGAGTGCACATGCTCTAGAGACTGCATGCCGCAACTAGAGAGAAGACCGTGTGTTGCGATGAAACATCCCGTGTGGCACAAAGAAGATCCCGTGTGCTGCAACTACTGAACCCCACTCACTCTCCAGCCTGCATGCTGCAACTAGAGAGAAGCTCATGCGCTGCAATGAAAGATCCCACGTGCCTCAAAGAAGATCCCGTGTGCCACAACTAAGACCCGACGCAGCCAAATAAATAAATATTTAAAAAATAAATAAAATGCTCTGGAAGGTGGGCCATGGCTGGGCTGTGGTCTGTCTGAGCCCAGGCGCTGGCCCTCAGCCAATGAAGCAGGAGCACCTGGGTTTAAGATGCAAGAAGTAATCGGCCTCTGAGGTCCCTTCTGGCTCCTGGCTTTTTACCTGTTTCTTTTTTTGTTTTTAATTAATTTATTTATTTTTGGCTGCGTTGGGTCTTTGTTGCTGCGCACGGGCGGTGAGCAGTCATTGAGGTGCGCGGGCTTCTCATTGCGGTGGCTTCTCTTGTGGAGCACGGGCTCTAGAGTGCAGGCTCAGTAGTTGTGGCACGCGGGCTCAGTAGTTGTGGCTTGCGTGCTCTAGAGCGCAGGCTCAGTAGTTGTGGTGCACGGGCTCAGTTGCTCCGCGGCATGTGGGATCTTCCCGGACCAGGACTCGAACCCGTGTCCCCTGCATGGGCAGGCGGATTCTTAACCACTGCCCCACCAGGGAAGTCCCTGGCTTCTCACTTGTGTTTTGGCCCCACTTGTTCCTGGTGCACCCATGTCGCCTTCCTCTGCTCATTAAAAATCCTGCTCTTGCCTCCCCACCAGCCAGCAGCCTGGGTGGCAGACACAGATGTCCTTCTAATAATACCAAGGTGGTAGAAAAGTCCTACCAGAAGTGATGATAGCACCTGCGGATGGAGCAGCAGCCCTTGGCATTCACCATCCAGCCTCCCACCCAGCGAGGGGACTACAGCCCCGAGAGACGTCTCTTCCCAAGGCGACGCTGAGTCTAGACACCTACGTCAGCATCATGTGCCGGAACGGGGAGAGAAGTTAGATGGCAGCTGGAGGGGGAAGCGGGGTGAGAGAATATTCTTTTTTAAAGATGGGAGAGGAGAAGGTAGGAGACTTATGGGGCTGGGGGGCGGGGGAGGTGAATGGACTACAACACACAGGGATGATGCCCCGTTAGAGCCTGTTGAGGGTGGTGATCCTAGTGTAAAGTCACTTCCGCCAGTAGGTTTGTGTGTCTCCCCTCGGCGCCCTCAGCGGTGCAGGCGCAGGCGTGGTGTTGATGGATCGGCGCCACGTTTCACCCAGCACGTTCATGTTCTCCTCCGCCTGACAGCCTTAGACGGCCCTCTTCCTGACTCTTGACCTCCCTTTCCTTGAAGCATTTACTTCAGAAAACTTGTAATTGCAAACTCTTTCTCTGCCCCTTTGAGATGTAACTCTTTTTAAAAGCCTCCTGCCAGTTTTACAACCCAGATCTATCTTTCTCAAGGATGTGGGAGCGGTCCATCCCTTTGAAATGTAACCACCAAGGGAGATAGCGCCCCATCTCCCTTCTCCCCGGGAGGGTCAAGCCTGACTTTGATGGGCTCCAGTGAGCACACATGGCCTTGTTACACTGACAGCTCCTCTGACGTCCTCCAGTACTTTTCCAGCAGCTCACCCCAGCCTTGAACATCCTTCCTGGTGTTTCAGCGGTGGGTTCCGTCTTAGTTCTGGCCTCTCTCCCTTGTTATCAGAGCCTTGAACAGTCTTCCTGGCCTGGTCGCCTTTGTCTGCTGCAGCTGTTGCTATTGTTGTTGTTTTAGTTTATTTTATTCAGGCAGAGTTGATTTACAATGTTGTGTTAATTTCTGCTGTATAGCAAAGTGATTGAGTTATACACACATACTCATCTTTATCCTGTTTTGTTTTAGTTGTTTTCAGTGGGAGGGTTGGCGTGAATAACATGGGAAACAGGAATCAGTCATGACCTTTTGGCTTTCTCTGCCTGCCCTGCCTCTAGTGCCTCAGACTCAGTGTCCCCAAGCTGAGGCGCTTGTCTTCCTGAAAAACCCCAGTCTCTCACAGCCGCAGCTGCACAAAGGCCACTAGAAAGTGCCGTGACCCCTGACATCCCACAGCTAAGCCCTGGTCTGGGAAGATCCCACATGCCGCAGAGCAACTAAGCCCGTGCGCCACAACTACTGAGCCTGTGCTCTAGAGCTCACGAGCCACAACTACTGAAGCCCGCCCACCTAGAGGCCATGCTTTGCAACAAGCCCGCGCACCACAATGAACAGTAGCCCCTGCTCTCTGCAACTAGAGAAAGCCCACACGCAGCAACGAAGACCCAAGGCAGCCAAAAATAAATAAATAAATAGGCATATTATTTCTTTTCTTTATTTCTTCCTTTATACAGCAGGTTCTTATTAGTCATCAATTTTATACACGTCAGTGTATACATGTCAATTCCAATCGCCCAATTCATCATACCACACCCCCCCCCCCGCCGCTTCCCCCCATGGTGTCCATACGCTTGTTCTCTACATCTGTGTCTCAATTTCTGCCCTGCAAACTGGTTCATCTGTACCATTTTTCTAGGTTCCACATGTATGCATTAATATATGATATTTCTTTTTCTCTTTCTGACTTACTTCCCTCTGTATGACAGTCTCTAGATCCATCCACCTCTCTACAAATGACCCAATTTAATGGCTGAGTAATATTCCATTGTATATATGTACCACATCTTCTTTATCCATTCGTCTGTCAATGGGCATTTAGGTTGCTTCCATGACTTGGCTATTGTAAATAGTCCTGCAATGAACATTGGGATGCATGTGTCTTTTTTTTTTTTTTGCGGTACGCGGGCCTCTCACTGTTGTGGCCTCTCCCATTGCGGAGCACAGGCTCCGGACACGCAAGCTCAGCGGCCATGGCTCATGGGCCCAGCCGCTCCGCGGCATGTGGGATCTTCCCGGACCGGGGCGTGAACCCATGTCCCCTGCATCGGCAGGCGGACTCTCAACCACTGTGCCACCAGGGAAGCCCGGGTGCATATATATTTATAATTGTTATATCTTCTTCTTGGATTGATCCCTTGATCATTATGTAGTGCCCTTCCTTGTCTCTTGTAACATTCTTTATTTTAAAGTCTATTTAATCTGATATGAGTATTGCTACTCCAGCTTTCTTTTTTTTTCTTTTTTTTTTTTTTTTTTTGCGGTACGCGGGCCTCTCACTGTTGTGGCCTCTCCCGTTGCGGAGCACAGGCTCCGGACGTGCAGGCTCAGCGGCCATGGCTCACGGGCCCAGCCGCTCCGCGGCATGTGGGACCTTCCCTGACCGGGGCACAAACCCGTGTCCCCTGCATCAGCAGGTGGACTCTCAACCACTGCGCCACCAGGGAATCCCCCAGCTTTCTTTTGATTTCCATTTGCATGGAATATCGTTTTCCATCCCCTCACTTTCAGTCTGTATGTGTCCCTAGATCTGAAGTGGGTCTCTTGTAGACAACATATATATGGGTCTTGTTTTTGTATCCATTCAGCAAGCCTGTGTCTTTTGGTTGGAGCATTTAATCCATTCACGTTTGAGGTAATTATCGATATGTATGTTCCTATGACCATTTTCTTAATCGTTTTGGGTTTATTTTTTTAGGTCCTTTTCTCCTCTTGTGTTTCCCGCTTAGAGAAGTTCCTTTAGCATTTGTTGTAGAGCTGGTTTTGTGGTGCTGAATTCTCTTAGCTTTTGCTTGTCTGTAAAGCTTTTGATTCCTCCACCGAATCTGAATGAGATCCTTGCCGGGTAGAGTAATCTTGGTTGTAGGTTCTTCCCTTTCATCACTTTAAGTATATCATGCCACTCTGTTCTGGCTTGTAGAGTTTCTGCTGAGAAATCAGCTGTTAACCTTATGGAGTTCCCTTGTATGTTGTTTGTCATCTTTCCCTTGAGGCTTTCAATAATTTCTCTTTGTCTTTAATTTTTGTCAGTTTGGTGACTATGTGTCTCAGCGTGTTACTCCTTGGGTTTATCATGTATGGGACTCTCTGCGCTTCCTGGACTTGGGTGGCTATTTCCTTTCCCATGTTAGGGAAGTTTTCAACTATAATCTCTTGAAATATTTTCTCTGGTCCTTTCTCTCTCTCTTCTCCTTTTGGAACCCCTATAATGCGAATGTTGTTGCGTTTAATGTTGTCCCAGAAGTCTCCTAGGCTGTCTTCATTTCTTTTCATTCTTTTTTCTCTATTCTGTTCCGCAGCAGTGAATTCCACCATTCTGTCTTCCAGGTCATTTATCCATTCTTCTGCCTCAGTTATTCTGCTATTGATTCCTTCTAGTGTAGTTTTCATTTCAGTTATTGTATTGTTCATCCCTGTTTGTTTGTTCTTTAATCCTTCTAGGTCTTTGTTAAACATTTCTTGCATCTTCTCGATCTTTGCCTCCATTCTTTTTCCGAGGTCCTGGATCATCTTCACTATCATTATTCTGAATTCTTTTTCTGGAAGGTTGCCTATCTCCACTTCATTTAGTTGTTTTTCTGGGGTTCTATCTTGTTCCTTCATCTGGTACGTAGCCCTCTGCCTTTTCATCTTGTCTGTCTTTCTGTGAATGTGTTTTTCGTTCCACAGGCTGCAGGATTGTAGTTCTTCTTGCTTCTGCTGTCTGCCCTCTGGTGGATGAGGCTATCTAAGAGGCTTGTGCAAGTTTCCTGATGGGAGGGACTGGTGGTGGGTTGGGCTGGCTGTTGCTCTGGTGGGCAGAGCTCAGTAAAACTTTAATATGCTTGACTGCTGATGGGTGGGGCTGGGTTTCCTCCCTGTTGGTTGTTTGGCCCAAGGCAACCCAACACTGGAGCCTATCTGGGCTCTTTGGTGGGGCTAATGGCGGACTCTGGGAGGGCTCACGCCAAGGACTACTTCCCGGGACTTCTGCTGCCAGTGGCCTTGTCCCCATGGTGAGCCACAGCCACCCCCCGCCTCTGCAGGAGACCCTCCAACACTAGCAGGTAGGTCTGGTTCAGTCTCCCCTGGGGTCACTGCTCCTTCCCCTGGGTCCCGAGGTGCGCACTACTTTGTGTGTGCCCTCCAAGAGTGGAGTCTGTTTCCCCCAGTCCTGTTGAAGTCCTGCAATCAAATCCTGCTAGCCTTCAAAGTCTGATTCTCTAGGAATTCCTCCTCCCGTTGCTGGACCCCCAGGTTGGGAAGCCTGACGTGGGGCTCAGAACCTTCACTCCAGTGGGTGGACTTCTGTGGTATAAGTGTTCTCCAGTCTGTGAGTCACCCACCCAGCAGTTATGGGATTTGATTTTACTGTGATTGTGCCCCTCCTGCCGTCTCATTGTGGCTTCTGCTTTGTCTTTGGATGTGGGGTATCTTTTTTGGTGAGTTCCAGTGTCCTCCTGTCGATGATTGTCCAGCAGCTAGTTGTGATTCTGGTGTTCTCGCAAGAGAGAGTGAGAGCACGTCCTTCTACTCCGCCATCTTGGTTCAGGGCTGCATATTATTTCTTAATAATAAATATTGTAACAAACAAGGAGTCTGTTTGAATAAGACATTTTAATTACATCTGGAAACTGTCAACATGTACAAATTTAGTTATAAGACACTTTTACTGCCATCTGTCAAAATTGTAGTAAGCACACATGTCCTATCTTGGAAATAAAACAACCTATAAAAATTTTTTTTTCGAAATAAGGAATGTCTATGTTGTGAGTAGCACTCCCTTTGATGTGACAACTTGGAACACTTGTAAAAGCAACCCTGAATGACTCTTTTTTATTCTTGTGCTGTTTCTAGCTCCTAAATCTATCATAAATCTGTTCCTTTTTCCACGTCCATTTTCACTGTCACTATTTTCGTTCATGTCCTTGTTTCTAGCTTGGACGATTGCAGTAGCCTCTCGGTGGTCCTGCAGCCTGACTCCATTTCCTCCACGTGCCCAAGCTGCTCTCATCACTCTGACTGCCTGTGGCATTTGCCACTCTCCCTCTGCCTGAGTGTCCTTCCCAGGGAAATTTCTACCTGCCCTTCAAGACTGCGGGGAAGGCTTAAGCTCCCCTGTGTAGCTTCTGCCTCTACTGTGCCTGCTAATCTCCTCCATTAAAGTCCCTGGCACAGTAAAGGGCTGGTTTATGGGTTTGTTGAGAAGTTTGCTTCCCACTTGGTTGTTTCTCCATCTTGCGGAGTTGACAGCCTTCCTCTTTGCTCCCATGGCCTCCTGAACACGCTTCCATGGCAGCGCATGTACACTTTTCATATCCACAGCTTTAGTCTCTTTTCCCATCATTTGATTGAGCTCCTTGAGCCAGGGATGTGTCTTGAGAGTCTCTGAACCTCTGTGTCTGATACAGTGCTGGGTCCTGGTAGCTTCCTCCTTGTTCGCATAACTTGTGCCTTCCAGGAGGAAGTACACATGTTACATATGTACTTTCTGGAAATCCAGTCCCTCTCCCTCCCGCCCCCTTTGAGAGTCTCGGAGGGGAAGGGGAAAGAGGGGTGTCTTACCTGCAGAGTCCTTGCAAGAGCCACCTGGGGAGGGCTTTTGCTGCCCTTGTCATTACCCACACAGCCACTAGGGGGCAGGAAAGCCCCATCCTTCCCCAGATCCGGGCCCCACAGAAGTCCGTTCTCCGGAAGCTGATGTGCTGAGGGTCATTTTGCAAAATCGTTGACGCAGCGAATCCTCACCTGCTGGCTCATCGAGGAGTTACCTGAGGCTTTGGTTTTATTCAGAGTGCTGCCCAAAGTTTCATATTTCATCTAAGAAAGACGGAGCTTTTCTTGATCTCAGTTTACTGTGTTCTCTGTTTTGGGGATATGGTATCCCGCCAGGCCTGTGACCCTGGCTTCACCTGACCTCCACTGCTGGGAGTGACACAGCTGGGATGACTGACTGGCCATGTGGCTTCTGTCTGATGGCTGTTTTTTTAAATTAATTAATAGTAATTAATTTTTTTTGGCTGTGTTGGGTCTTCGTTTCTGTGCGAGGGCTTTCTCTAGTTGTGGCAAGCGGGGGCCACTCTTCATCGCGGTGCGCGGGCCTCTCACTATCGCGGCCTCTCTTGTTGCGGAGCACAGGCTCCAGACGTGCAGGCTCAGTAGTTGTGGCTCACGGGCCTAGTTGCTCCACGGCACGTAGGATCTTCCTGGACCAGGGCTCGAACCCGTGTTCCCTGAATCGGCAGGCAGATTCTCAACCACTGCGCCACCCGGGAAGCCCCTGTCTGATGGTTTTGATGTGTTGATCTTATGTGAATTGATCTAGTGCCCCAGGGAGGGTGGATATTCTTCCTGGACCTGGTCCTCCTTACTAAGAGGGTGGGGGCATGGGAGACCTCTTTTGGTTTCCCCTCCAAGGTGTAGCCGTGTCACCCCAGCCCTTGGTAGCGGTGGCAGCAGACTGAACTTGAAGACCAGAGGGGAGGGGGACCCCAGGAGACACGGCAGCCCCTCAAAGCCCAGTCCAGCCCCCACTGCTCCTCCTTCCATGGGGTCTCTGGAAGACTCAGCCCCACGTCAGACCATTCACAGACCCAGCCTGGAGTGACAGTGTGAGCTCAAGGGCCTCTGCACCGTGATTGAAAGTCCTCTCACACGGAGGACATTAAGCTAAGTGAAAAAAGCCAGTCACGTAGGACAAATACTGTCTGATTCCAGTCACAGGAAGTATCTAAATCATAGACACAGAAAGTAGACGGTGGTTACCAGGGGCTGGGGAGGGGGGAGCAGTATTGGCATCTAATGGGGCCAGAGCTCCAGGCTGTGGGATGGAATAGTTCTGGAACTCTCTCGGCACGATGTCGAGAAGGCACCTGAAGCTGCTGAGCTGTACCTTTAAAGATGGCTAAGATGGTCAATGTTACATGTGTGGTTGTTTTATTTTTTAGCACAATAAAATAAAATAAGGTCTTTTTCTGTGTTTCACTTCCTTCTCTAGAAGGAATCTTTGAACGCTTACGGCTCACAATAGGGTTTCGTTTTATGAACTCTTGGAAAGCATCAACGTTCTAGCATTTCAAATGTTTGTCTAGCTCCGGGAAAGAACACTTTCTCCTGGGAAGCAGCGTTTGTCCGAGGCCCCGAGTTTATCCGGAGGGGGCGTTCGGGGAGAGCCCTCTGGAAGGCAGGAGAGGAGCTGTTACAGGAAGCTGTACGGGCTGCTGCAGGGCAGACGGAGGGCGAGGAGTTGGTGGGAGAAGGTAAACTATGTCTTTCGGTTTTCACCCCAATCTCCGGAAAGGGCAGGGCTGAGCGGTGAAGGCTGGGACCTGCTGGGGCAGAAACACCTGCTCCGGGCTCCGGGCCCTCCCCCCACCCCCAGCTCTCGCAAAGCCTTGAAAGGCCCCCGATTGTTTTCCGCACGGCCGCCTGTGTCGGCACAGCGATCCTTCTCGAGGGACACGTCCGAAGCTCGGCTGGGGCTCAGCCCGGGTCCCCTCAGCCCCAGCGGAGCCTCCGCCCTCCACCTCCCACCAGCCTTTGACCGCGCCGGGTAGATGGGCGCGGTCCCTTCCTGGCTCAGACGGCCGTGACCCAGACGTTCTCGCCCTGTGATCCGGCATCACTTCTGAACTTCCCCTCCGACTGCATTGGACACGTATTTCTAAAAACCTCTTCCTCCTCAGAAACACTGTGTCAGGAAGATCCTGACCCTGCGAAGCTGGTCCAGACCCTGCTTTCCTCTCCCCGCGCCGCTGCTCCATCCTCTGAGGGCATAGAGTAGCCGCTTCACCCAGCCGAGCGCTGCAGAGACGGAGGCACGCGGAACCTGGAGGTTCTGAGACTGTGACAGCTCAGGGGACAGGACCGAGGTACGTGTGTGCGTGGTGGCGGTTTCTGTGCTGGACACGTGAACATGAGGATGGGAAAGGCGGCCGACGCAGGGAGGGGAGACAGCCACCTGGAAGGCTTGATTTCAGGGGCTCTGGGGTGTTCTTCCCGCCCCTTCGCAGGTCTCCCCAGCCTGGGGGGGGAACACAGAGGTCACCCCCCTCCCCGGGGAGTCGTGTCTGTGCGCAGCCTTCCTAGGAAGAGGCGGGTCTGGGAGGGGGTTGCTCGCCCCACCCAGGGCTGAGATGAAGGCCTGGAAGAAAAAGGGGGGTAGGTCCGCTCCTCCGGCATCCCCTGACTTCACGACTGTGACACAAAGCAAACTCCCCCCCCTCACCCCGGGGAAGTCAGCAGGAGCTGCCTGCCTCCTTGAGCAGAAGCGGGCAGGGAAGCTGGCCGTTTGGACACTGATTTTCCACATTCACTCTCGCGATATTTCCCAACCCTTGCACCATCAGGATTCCATTAACTGATCATTGAAAGTGGTCAGTGTTTGCCAAAAACACTCTTTCTGATTTTATCTAAATTTAAGCCTCCTGGGCTTTCACCCATGAACTCTCTTCCTTCCTCCTGCCGGGCTGGGACTGAGTTCTCTCCAGGCCGGGCTCCGGAAGCTTCTCTGACCACCTTTTTCTGTGCACCTGAACTGCCCCTGACGTGGGACGAATCCCTACATCACTGGAAGCTTTGCTTGGGTGCCTGAAGCCTCGTCCCCCTTGGGCTCTATCCTGGGAAGAAGGTGGAGGCTGCCTTAGAGTCTCACAAGAGTTCTGGAGAAAGCTTTCTTTCTTTCATTTTTTGAAGTTTTAAAAAAATTCTTGAATTTTATTTTATTTTTTTATACAGCAGGTTCTTATTAGTTACCTATTTTATACGTATTAGTGTATATATGTCAATCCCAATCTCCCAATTCATCCCACCACCACACCCTTCCCCGCTTTGTGTCCATACATTCGTTCTCTACATCTGTGTCTCTATTTCTGCCCTGCAAACCGGTTCATCTGTACCATTTTTCTAGATTCCACATATATGCGTTAA
Organism: Grampus griseus; assembly: GCF_964374135.1. NCBI lineage: Eukaryota > Metazoa > Chordata > Mammalia > Artiodactyla > Delphinidae > Grampus > Grampus griseus. Next base: position 6,587,557 of record NC_139003.1, on the reverse strand, counting down.
TATACGATATTTGTTTTTCTCTTTCTGACTTACTTCACTCTGGATGACAGTCTCTAGGTCCATCCACATCTCTACAAATGACCCAATTTCATTCTTTTTATGGCTGAGTAATATTCCATTGTATATATGTACCACATCTTGTTTATCCATTCGTCTGTCGATGGGCATTTAGGTTGCATCCATGACCTGGCTATTGAAAATAGTGCTTCAATGAACATTGGGGTGCATGTCTTTTTGAATTATGGTCTTCTCTGTGTATATGCCCAGTAGTGGGATTGCTGTGTCATATGGTAATTCTTTTTTTTTTTTTTTTTTTGCGGTACTTGGGCCTCTCACTGCTGTGGCCTTTCCCGTTGTGGAGCACAGGCTCCGGACGTGCAGTCTCAGCGGCCATGGCTCACGGGCCCAGCCGCTCCGCGGCACGTGGGATCTTCCCGGACCGGGGCACGAACCCGTGTCCCCTGCATCAGCAGGCGGACTCTCAACCACTGTGCCACAAGGGAAGCCCAGAAGGTACTTTCTTGTTGTTCCTCTATCCACTCTGTTTGTGAGTTGAACGTTGTTGTGTTGCTTTTTGTCCCAACAGAACCAGTGGAAACCTGTGTCAGGAGAGAGAGCCAGAGCCAGACTGCTCCATGTCGGAACTGAGGCTTCTTCTTTTAGGGAAACATGGCGCAGGGAAAAGTGCCACAGGAAACACCATTCTGGGCAAAGCTGTGTTCAAGTCCAGGTTCAGTGAGCAGATGGTGACTAAAACGTGCCAGAGAGAGAGTGGGGCCACGCAGGGGAGGGAGGTTGTGGTCATCGACACCCCTGACCTTTTCTCCTCAATAGCTTGTGCCAATGACAAGGGAGGCTACATTGAACGCTGCCTGGAGCTCTCAGCTCCCAGCCTCGACGCCTTGCTTCTGGTAATTCCCATCGGCCATTATAAGGAGGAGGACAGAGAAACAATCAAGGGCATCCAGAAGGTGTTTGGAGCTAAAGCCAGGAAGCACGTCATTATAGTCTTTACTTGGAAGGATGATTTGATGGATGGCTTGCTGGAAGATTACATTGAAAGTGACGAGTCTGTTAGGGACTTGGTTCAAAACTGTGGCGGCCGATACTGCGCTTTCAACAACAAGGCAAGTGAGAATGAGCGGGACGCCCAGGTGAAGGACCTCCTCTGCAAGGTCCAGTGTTTGGTGGATGAGAACCAAGGACCATACTGGGTGAACTTCAGAAATGAAGACAGTGGATTCCAGGTGAGGATTCTTGTGAAGGTCTCCAAGGGTCTCTGTTGTTAGAGCTAGCGGGATAAAAGCACAAATAAATGAAATGTTGCAGAGGCTCTGTTTAAAGGGATATTTATCTGTAAACTGGAAAGATGAGGCTACTTTGAGTATTATACTTTATTGGCAAATTAATGGATATATTTAAGAGCTTATCTGACTTTACCCCTCATAGTATCGGACACACAAATGACTCATTAGACCCTCTCTTCCCTTGGCTTCAGTAAAACTATCCCCTTCTTGTTTCTTCGTCCTCACTTGCTACTCCAGAGAGTGCTGAGTCCTCCTCTAATGACCCGACAGCTGGCATCTTCAGGGCTTGTTCTCGCCCTTCCTCCCTTCTCTATACTTGTGTCCTCAGGTGATTCCACATTTTTACAGCTTTGAGCTTCATCTGTTGCGAACAGTTTCCAAATTAGTAACTCCAGTCCAGGTCTTTCCTCTTGAGTTCTGACTCCTTTGTCCATCCAATTGCTATCTGACATCGCTCTCTTAAAGAATCTCAGGGTTAACACGTCCAGACTTTTGTTTTTCCCTCTTGAATCTCTGAGACTTCAATTTTCCTCTCAGCTCTGTCAATGGCTGTCCTGCCCATCATGCTGTTCAAACCTAAGCCCAGATGTCAGTTTTGATACCACGGCCAGCTTGCATCTGACTTCCAGGAGATCATCGTCTTGTGTGATTAAGGCACCTGGAATCCGCCTGCTTCTCTCTGTCTCCACTACCACCATCTGGTCCAGGGCAACCTCTTTTCTTGCCGGTACTATTTTACACATATTTGCATAACAATTTCCCCCTCACTTATTCTTGTGCCTTACCCTCCCCACCCCCATCCATGTCACACACGATAGCCAGATTGATATTTTAGTTGATTTTAAAACTTCTGATTTCATGCCAATTTAAATGTTGGGAGTGAGGCTTCCCCAGGCAGGTGAAGGGGATGTTAATTATGTGTTTAGCTCTTCATCCTTCATTGTCTCCAGTTGCCCATGTGGATGGGGAACGTTCCAAATTTTACTGGATCTCACGTTTGAAGAAGCTTCATCTCTATACTGGGGGTGCAGTAAGGGAAGAAGACATTGGAGATACATGGGGAGCTTGATTTCCAATCTCCTCCCTTCCCCTGTCCCTCAAATGCACCGCACGTCCATCACTTGACTAGTTTCTTCTTCCAGGGAGTCCAGAAGCTTTTCTTAAGCGTCTGGATTTTCTCCAGGAATAGCAGGAACTCTGGGAGACACTGGAAAGAATTACTGTTACTATTGGCGGCTGCGGAGAAGTAAAGTTAGAAAGCGCTTCAGGAACAATGCCTGGGTTAGATGGCATTTGTGGGGCTCCTCCTCTGAGAACAAAACCCACCTTCTTACTCCTGGGAAATCCGTTGCAGCAGCAGCGGGGTCTCAAGGTCAGCTTCATCATGGACAGGACTACACGTGCCAGCAGCGACCATGACCATGACCATGACCATGACGTTCATTTGACCACATCCTAATCATCGAATTACTCTGAATTATATACTCGTGTCTCCGTTCCTTTACTTTGTGAAGAGCTGAGATTTTAGGTCTGTGTGCATCATATTCCTCTTTATTTTCTTTCTAGGATTGTGTGAATGAAGCTACGTCTCAGAGGGAGGACCGTCCACATGGTAAGATAATTCTTAAAAAAATGTTAAGCTCATATCTGTATTCGTTTGAATGCATCATACATCAAAATGAAGTGGAAAAATTATCTAGATAAGTCAGAACAAAAATGCACCCTGGAGCCCTGGCTCAGGTCGGTGCCCACAGTCTGTCTCCCAGGGAACTGCTAACACTTGTGAGTAGGTGCGGCACCCGTGCGGGTGTCCCCGGCCTTCCCTGAAATGTTACAGAGCTGGGTTTGTCTCTTGCAGCTTCTTTCCTGACTCAGCCTCTTCTCCCCAGCCTGGGACCCAGCACTACCCAATTTTGGACTCCTACCGGGAGGCAGAAATCACTTCTTCATGGATAACACTAAACAGAATAACACCTGCAGAGTTCAGTGATGGAGCTCAGTATCTGTGTGACGACTGCCGTTAATGGTTCCTCGTGCACACTGCACACGTCAATACACGTAGATCTACCTTGTTCTGTTCGGTGGACGTAATGTGGTCCATGGTATGCGCATACGTGACAGATTCACCCATCTCTTTGTTGTTGGACTTTCGGGTTATTTCTGGGCCAGCTCTGTGCAAGAACTGAATATTTCGTAGTGAATAAGGTAGATGAGATCTCTGTCCTTGTAGGACTTCCCAAAATAATAATTAAAATTTTAATGATAATTATTGCAACTGACATTATATGCTGGGATATATATATATATATAGAATATAAATTATTCAATCCTAGTAGCATATAATATATAATCCCCATAACCTCACAATATAGCCCTTAATAACAATCCTATAAAGATGGTGTTATTTTCGGTTTACAGTTGAGTAAATTTAGCCAGAAACACGTGAACTTAGACAGCAGCAGGGAGTTAAAATTCTGTGGATGCCCGTCAGCCAAGACCCCCAGGAATATTCCTGTTACTGAACAAAACTGGGTGGAATGACTTGTGGCAGTGAGGGACTATAGCACATCATGGGGACCAAGGAGCATCTCAGAATGAGGGTGTTGGCGAAGACTTTTTATAGGATGTGGGCTTGTGTGAAGTGATTTGGGGGGAAGTAGAAACCGTCCCAAGGCAGCATAACACGGACATGGTGTCACTAGCATTTCAGCTGCTTTCTTTAAATGCTGTGTTCTTTCCCCTTCCCAGACTTGGGGCTCAGACGCTGAGTATCATCCGCTCTGATAGCGCCCTGGGTGATACAGACTCGGTGACTATCCTCGTAACTGTGGGCTCTGCCATGTGCCCAGTGGGTCTGGTATTGACTTGGGATCATGGGAGAAGTGGTGGGGACAGTGTACATGTGGAGAGACAGTTTTGTGCTGCAGGTTATTACAGTAATTTACTGAGGTATAATTTACATTGAGTGAGATGCACAAATCTTACGTACTCAAGGGTTGTTTACGTATCTACACATATGTGACGTCATCTAGATAAAGATAGGGGGCATTTCCATCACCTTAGAAGTTCTTACTGTCCCTCTCCAAAGGGAACCGCTCTCCAGGCTGCTATCAACATGGATTAATTTTGTGTGTTCTTCAACCTCAGATAATGACATCATTGTAGCATGTGGTTTTGTGTCTGGGTCCTTTCACTTAGCATGTTTTGGCGATCCATCCAGGCTGCATGTCAGTACATCACTTTTTTGTTAACTTGCCGAGTTGTATTCTATTTTATGAACATACCCCTGAGATGCATTTTTTTATTTAAGTTTTAAAAAATTGAATTATTATTTTTTTATTTGGATTGGCCGCCCTTCACGGCATGTGGGACTCCCGGTTCCCTGACCAGGGATCGAACCCGTGCCCCCCTGCAGCGGAAGCACAGAGTCCCAACCACTGGACCACCGGGGAAGCCCCCCACTACGATGCATTTTAAACTCATTCTCCCCAGTTCTGCCTTAGCCCATGAGCTTCACACCCCAGTAGTTAACTTCTGCAGCAAAATAAGAGAGAGCCTGACGCTCATGACCAGTGAAGGCCAAGTCCAACATTTTCATGTTCCTGGGAAATCTGCAGCCCTTTGCGCCTCTCTTTGCGCCTTTGCGCCTCTCTTAAGTTGTTCATGGCCCTTTTCATGGCCTTCACTTTGATGGGTAGCTTCTGACTGGGTCTAGAGTTCTACTGGTTCAGAGGACCACTGCCATTCTCTATAAAATCTGACAAGAGATTTCTAAAATCTCAAAAGAGATGTATGAGAAATCCTAAAACCCATCCACATCTCTGTATTCAAGTGTAAGAAGAGACTCTGAATCTGTCCTTTTGTCCCAGGGCCAGGGGCGGAGCATCACCGGGCTACAGGATGTGAGCCGAACCACGAGCTGTCAGCACTGAAGGTCCTGCTCGTGGGGAAGCGTGGTGTGGGAAAAAGCACAGCCGGAAACAGCCTTCTGGGGAGGCGGGTCTTTGAGACCCAATACAGCGAAAAGCCAGTAACCCAGAGGTGTAAGTCCGAGAGCAGAACCTGGAGAGGGAGGAAAGTTTTGATCATTGACACTCCAGACCTCTCATGTGCAAAGGATGTTGAACAAGACCTTTTGAACAACACCTTCCCAGGTCCCCATGCCTTCCTGCTGGTGACCCCACTGGGCTCTTTCAATGAGAGAGATCTCATGGTGCTGAGTACCATCCGCAGAATTTTTGGAGATAAAGTCACTCAGTACATGATTGTTCTCCTCACCAGGAAGGAAGATCTAGGGAATCAGGATCTAGATACGTTCTTAAAAATCAGAGCTAAAAGTCTCTACGAGCTCATCGAGGAATGTAAAAACCGGCGCAGCATCTTCAACTATAGCGCAACGGGAGAACAGGAACAGTGCCAGGTGGACGAGCTCCTGCAAAACATTGTGAGCGTGGTGCAGCAGCATGGGGGCAAGCCGTGCACCTTCAGGGGGAAAGGTAAACGCTGTCTAGAAAACCTTTTCTGCATACTTAAAAATAGATATAAATGTGCAGGAACTTTGTTTTCTGAAGGGCATCGCGGAGGTCCAAAGGACAGGTCTCTTCTGTTAGCCGACTCTTTCTCCTTTCTGTCTCAAATTTTACTAAATGTATGTACCTGTGCGTGCACTGTCCTGACCTGGTCTATAATCTTCTCCTGACTTTTCTCCCATCTCTTCAACTGGGTGGCGAGCATCTTGAGGGAAGGAGTTGGCCTTTTCCGGTCTCTTGTCTTCCCCACAGCGTATCTGTTGCCCGGGGCTTAGCGCTCAGTGGTGGTGCTGAGACAGTCCTGGTTCCTTGGTTTTACCCTTCCCTTCTTCCTCCCCTTCCCCCACCCCCCGCCTCTTCCTTTCCTCCCTGCCCTCCGCCTTTCTTGACCTCTTTGTTTACTCTCTTGGTCCTTTACTCTTCCCTCTGTTGGAGAAGGGGGGCTGTTTTGACCGGACAAGGACAGGGAGCCTGAATCCTCATGATGGTCATGCCCCACATGGCACTAGGTGGGCTTTATTAGTCCAGCCACACTGCCTTACCTACTGCTTAAGCAGAAGCCCCCTTGTAGTCCACTCAGTGCTACAAATTCTATTGACCTGAGCTGAGATTCTTCCCATTCTACTCATCCCGTTCTCTTCTGCTTCAAAGATCCTCACCTGGGAAGAACATCAGACCAAAAGGGGCGTATCTGTTTGTTGTGCCCTTTCACATTCTTAATGGGGAGCCGGGTGCTGGGCAGCCTCCTAAAAGCACAGACATGTGGGAAAGTCGGGAGGGGCTGTGTGGAGGAAGCACGATTTGAAACAGGCTTTGGAGAATGGGTAGAGTTTGCATGGCTGAGTACAGCGCTCCAGAGAGTACACTAGCAACTGGAAGCAAGGAGGCAGAACTGAGCGTCTACTTGTGAGAGGACAAAGGGGCGTGGTCTTGATGGAGATGAGGGCTCACACCTCTGGATGTGGGATGGGGAGTTTAGACCAGATTGCAGAGGGGGTGAGAACCACACTGTCCGAGGGCATGGAAGAGGGACTTAATCTATTTTTAAATCCTGTATGTTTAACTATGAGATTGTGGGTTCAGGATAAGCAATTGAGTAATTTCTCCCAGAAGGAAGAACGTGGGATGGGCTTTCCTCTCTCTTCGTTTTGAGGCAGGTATCAGTAACTTGGTAAAAACTCACAATCGAGAACTGTGAGACCTGAACGGAAGAGAGAGATCACAGTACAAGTGCAAAGTCATGAGGAAAACCCCAGTAATACAAATTGCAAGATCTTTCTGCATCTATCATCTCATTTATAGGGGAATTTTTTTTTTTTTTTTTTTTTTTTTTTTTTTTTTTTTTTTTTTTGCGGTACGCGGGCCTCTCACCGTTGTGGCCTCTCCCGTTGCGGAGCACAGGCTCCGGACGCGCAGGCTCAGCGGCCATGGCTCACGGGCCCAGCCGCTCCGTGGCACGTGGGATCCTCCCGGACCGGGGCACGAACCCGCGTCCCCTGCATCGGCAGGCGGACTCTCAACCACTGCGCCACCAGGGAAGCCCCAGACTGTGTAATTGTGACAGGCTGTGCCAGTGCTTGGGGGTGGAACTTTCTGAGCGTCCTCTGCTGTAATTAACGGCAGTAGTCTTGAGATGAAAGTTGTAGCCAGATCAGCCCATGGTCACGAATCTTTCCTGCTTTCTCTTCTGCAGAGTACCTGCGCATTATCCTCGTGGGGAGGAGCGGAACTGGGAAGAGTGCCAGTGGGAACACCATCCTCGGGAGGCCGGAGTTCCTATCTCAGCTGGGAGCACAGCTGGTCACCAAGACATGCCAGAGCGGCTGGAGGGTGTGGGATGGGCAGGATGTTGTGGTTGTGGACACTCCCCTGCCCTGCCTGGTGTCTGGAGCTGAAGGGGATCCATCCCAGGTCGATGAGGAGGTCAAACGCTGTTTGTCCTACTATAAAGAAGGGAGTACGGTTCTGGTCCTGGTATTACAGCTAGGACGGATCACGCGAGAGGACAAAAAGGCAGTGGCGGAATTAAAGACCATCTTTGGAGAGGAAGTTATGAAATACACGATTGTGCTGTTTACCCGGAAGGAAGACTTAGATACTGGGAAGCTTGAAGATTATGTCAAAAACACAAATAACAGCTATCTTAGGGACATAATTGAAAAATGTAAGGGGAGATATTGTGCTTTTAATAACAGAGAAACTGGCCAAGCCAGGGAAGAGCAGGCAAGAGAGCTTTTGTCAGAGGTTACTAACCTGATAAAGTGCCGTGGAGAGCATGAATATCGCCATCCATGGGGGAATGTAGGCAAAACAATGAAAAATTTTCAGCCCCTAAAATTACTGAATAATTTAAAAAGTACGTTACTATAAACTTACTAAATAACTTAAAGGGTAAGTTAGTGTAGGAAGCCCCACATTACTAACTAATTTAAAAGGTAAGTTGCTATAGCAAGCTGAAATGCCTGAGGTCTCTTTAAGTTAGAGATACCCTCAGGCTACAAGCATGGCGGGGGGGGGGGGGGGGGCATGGTAGGACTGGTGGGATGGGAAGAGCGTCCATGACTTTGAGGGCTTGAGAGGTGAATGCATATCACACTGTGGTGCTTCAGCTCTTTGTAGGTAAATAAATTATCAGGCTGGGGCTGGTAGTAGGGGATAATAAAGGAGAAAGAAAAAATAAGGTGGGGAAATCTGAGCAAGGGCTTCAGAGATTAATTAGGCTGATATTAAGGATCAGAATCAAGTCACAAGAATCACTTCATCTGTGTAGACAGATCAGAGTCAGGACAGACACTGGGACTGAGGCCAAGGCCAGCCTGGGGTCAGAATACAGAGAGTCACACAAGAACCAGAGGATTCAGATACATGAAGGTAAGACAATGTCCAGTCAACTCCTGGGTGTGGCAGAATGGAGAAGCTGGACTCCTGTGGGCCTCTCTGATGCCCAGCACTGCTTGCCAGGTGCCCTGAGCTCTCCATCCCCACTGCGGGAGCACTCAGGGCCTTCCTTTCTTCACATGATGGCTACTCCTTACTTCTTTCCCCAGTCCAAGCTGGAATGGAAAGTGGGACCTAGTCTACCTTCCTTTGCTGTCCCTGAGGAAATGAACAGGAGTCTGTGAAGTATCAAAAGATTTTATTGCCAATCATTCACAGTGAAATAGACTAGAACAAAAATTAGAAGCATGGTAAAATTGCCAAGATTAGACGATCTTGCAAAAATTTAAAATTCTAAGTAAAATTCTAGATTTCCTCTAGAAAAAGTTATTGAGAACTCCTTTATACTTCTTTCTCTCTTTCCCTTTCTTTTTCCCTCTCTCCCCCACCCTCCTTGTCCCTGAGGCTTAGGAATTAGGTTAAAACTCAAAGAGGGGCTTCCCTGGTGGTGCAGTGGTTGGGAGTCTGCCTGCCGATGCAGGGGACACGGGTTCGTGCCCCAGCCCGGGAGGATCCCACATGCCGCAGGGCGGCTGGGCCCGTGAGCCATGGCCGCTGGGCCTGCATGTCTGGAGCCTGTGCTCCGCAACGGGAGAGGCCGCAACAGTGAGAGGCCCGCGTACCGCTAAAAAAAAAAACCAAAAAATCCCAAAAAACTCCAAGAGGTCAAATAATAATGGCTTAAACACATTAGGGGTTTATAGTGTCTTACATTAAGAAGTCCAGGAGTAGGCAGTCTGAGACCAGTGTGGCATCAACGTTCCAGCTTCCTTCTGCCTTTCTGCCCCCACCCATCGGCATGCAGCCTCCATACTTAAGGTTGCTTCTTACGGTTCCAAGATGGTGGTGTCCTACTCACGGCTAAGCAGGTTATATTGAGAGCTGCCTGGTGTGGGTGACATATGAGAACTATGGAGTCTTCTCCCAGTTAGATGTAAGGTCAGATGTTTTCAATATTAACCGCTTTACACATGCTTTGAGGACATGATCTATGTCATCATCTGCTTTTTAAAAATTTCAAAGTATCAGGTTACCTCAAGATTAACCCATTTATAAGAGCATGGACTGTCACCATTAATACTTTTGTACTCTGCATAACCCTTAATATGACAAATTCTGGTAAGTGTGTATAAATATATTCAGTTGAGTGAAATAATAAAGATGAATTATATTATGAATTCACCTCCTCCTTCTGATTTCTATTTTTCTGACTTGGGGAAGCGCATGCTTCCATGGAGAGGAAATGAAAATGTTTAAATCCCTTGACTCTGGTGAAGTTTTTGCATCTTTGATGCCTGAAGACCTTTAAACTGGGTGACAGTCACTTCACTAGGCCTCTGCCAGTTCAGGAATCTTCTACTCTGAGCATGTCATTACAGCAAGGACAAACAGATGTAACCAGTGTTAGAGCCAGGTACCTGGGAAGAATGAAGTCTAGAAGACATTCTGTGCCTCTTCCCAGAGCTTCCCTTCAGCTTGAAGACAGGAACAAATCCCAGAGTGCTACCCATGATTGAGCAGGTGACACTGGACCTGCATGAGGTGGGGAATGTGTGGGCTGAGCAATGTGATGTACATTGCCAGAGGAGAGAAGAAAGAGGCAGGAAGAATATTTGAAGAAATAATGGCTGTGAACTTCCAAAATTTGATGAAAACCATTAATGTACACATCTAAGAAACTCAATGAACTTTAAGTAGGATAAATTCAAAGAGACCCACACCCATTATAATCAAACTACAAAAGACAAAGACAAAGAATCTTAAAAACAGCAAGAGAGAAGTGACTCATAACATACAAGGGATCCTCAACAAGATTAACATCTGATTTCTCATCAGAAACCATAGAAGCCAGTGGTCCATAGGATGGTATATTCAAAATGCTGAAAGAAAAGACTATCAACCCCACATTCTTTATCTAGCAAAACTGTTCTTCAAAAATTAAGAAGAAATTTAAAACATCCCCAGATAAAGAGAAGTGGAAAGAATTTATTACTTGCAGAGCTACCCTACAATATAAGATCCTGAGAAAAAAGAACAAAGCTGGAGGTATCACGTTTCCTGACTTCAGACTATACTGCAAAGCCGCAGTAACCAAAACAGTATGGTACTGGCACAAAAACAGACACATAGATCAATGGAACAGATGAGAGGGCCAAAAAATAAACCTACGCACATATGGTCAATTAATCCACAACAAAAGAGGCAAGAATATCCAATGGGGAAAAAGCAGTCTCTTCAATAAGTGGCATTGGGAAAACTGGACAGTTACATGTAAAAGAATGAAATTAGAACATTTTCTCAAACTGTATACCAAAACAAACTGAAAATGGATGAAGTGTCTAAATGTAGTACAGGAAACCATAAACATTGTAGAAGAAAACATAGGCAGGACACTCTGACATAGTCTTAGTAATATTTTTTTGGATCTGTCTCCTCAGGCAAGGGAAACAAAGCAAAAATAAACGAACGGGGCCTAATTAAACTTAAAAACTTTTGCACAGCTAAGGAAACCATCGACAAAACAAAAAGACAACTTACTTAATGGAAGAAGATATTTGTAAATGATGTGCTTGATAAGGGGTTATTACTCAAAATACATAAAGAAATCATACAACTCAATATAGAAAAAAAACCCATGGGCTTCCCTGGTGGCGCAGTGGTTGAGAGTCCGCCTGCCGATGCAGGGGACACGGGTCCGTGCCCCGGTCCGGGTAGATCCCACATGCCGCGGAGCGGCTGGGCCCGTGAGCCATGGCCGCTGAGCCTGTGCGTCCCGGGCCTGTGCTCCGCAAGGGGAGAGGCCACAACGGTGAGAGGCCCGCGTACAGCAAAAAAAAAAAAAAACCTTACTCCTCATCCTTCCCACATTATATTGAAAGGTTGGAAAAATCAATTGAACAAACATTGAAACATTTCCCGTGTATTCAGAATACTAAATAAACTAAGATGAACATCAAATGTGGGCCAAAGAATATTTGAGGTACTCCATGAGGTTTAACAAGAAGATATATTTGTACTTATTTCTGGTATCCAACTTGTTTTCTATGAATATTTAAAAGACTCAATTCTAAATCTTCTAGCTCCTGGAGAAGGTCTGTCTCTTTTTGAATTTTCTCCAACTGTTTTTTTTTTTGTTTTTTTCTGTTTGCTGCCTGTTGTTTCAAGTTGTTTGATTGCTTTTGAGACAGGCTGGGACCTGAGACCTTCTGCTGGGACCTGAGACCCTTTGCTACAATGCTGCAAACATTGCACCTGGACACACCTCTCCTCAAGCTACAAAATACAAAGAAACTATATAGGACTAAAAATAACTGCGTGCATGCCCAGTTGGGGCAAATTCTGGACCCAAAGGATACAAAGAGACCAAAAAAAGAACAAAACACCAAAAAACCCACAACTGCCACTTTTGAAGAGCCTGGAGCAAAAACAGGGTGTTGGGAGCAAAAGCAGGCCACTGTGCATGCCCCCTGCACTCAACGCCACCAGAGGGGTGCGCAAAACATCTAAGCCACCCCTCTGGCCCGACCCCCAGACACATTCCTACCCTCACCCCACGTAAGAAACAAGCTTGCCCCCCTTCGGGGAGCGAGCAAGCAAGGGAACCTGCTGTCTGTTCCCCCCCTCCCCCCTGCTGCAGCAGGGGCCCCGATAAAGCCTTGCCTGAATTTCTCTTCCGGCCTCTGGTCAATTTCTATTGACTGAGGAAGGTCAAGAACCCTGGTCGGTAACACTTTCAGTTTCTTCTCCAGGTTCCTGCTTTTTCCCCCTCGATCTCAGGGTCTCACGATGTTGACTGAGAGAAGATATTTTGCGATGTGCTTCCTGTTTTGCAGCTTTCGGTCTCATTCTTCTTTATTTTGTAGGGGCTGTTTATGATAATGGCTCGTTATTTTGCCTTTGTGGTTTCATTTTCTGGGGTGGTTTCTCATGCAGCTTGAGAAGAGTACTTGTTTGTTTCTTAGAGCTGAATTTCTAAAAGTCATTCCAAGCTCTTCACTGGGTACTTCACTTAGAACTGCTTTGTGAATTACTGATTCCACTGGAAATACTAAGAAAATGTTTGCTAAGAAAGCGGCTGTATTTCTGCATTTGATTACAGGTTGTGCCTATGCAAAACAAAGCTGGTAGAACGCAGTTACATTGTGCCCCTCCTCATCTGCAGAGTCTGTAAAGTACAGGCCACTGGTTTGAAAATATCTTTCTTTACACCTTGCACCTCCCTTTGTCTCCTTGATTTCCAAACCCATCTAGTACTAATGGCTGTATGAAAGCTTTCACTAGACTGCATTACAAAACCGGTTCCAAAGTGAGATTTACAATCACATAGCAAGTGGCAACAAGCACATTTTTGCTTTGACAAGAGTTTGGCTAGAAGGTCAAACTCATCATAAATGGCGTCATGTTTTTGTAGTTGCTTTACTGCACTTGCTTCATTTGTTGCAGTGTAGAAGGATGTTTGTTATCCACAGTTGGAAACTGTTGTTTTGTCAACATCTGTGCTAGCTATTAGCAGCACAGCAGTAGTTTTACATTCTACAGCTCTGAATTTTTATTGGCTGTAGACACTTTTGTGGCTAAAGTTTCATGATATCCACCAAAGTCAGGTGCAGATTTACTCGAATAAAATAAGGTGTACCCTTATTTTCGGGAACATACATCCGATTGTACGGTTGAGGTCCTGGGGATAATACAAAAGCATTGATCTTTTTTGGCAACTAAATTTATATGTAATATATAATCTAATATAGTCATAATTTATTTATAACATTTCCAACGTTTTATTATCTTTCAAGGATCTGTGGATTGACAGGAGCTGGTTCTGCTCCATGTGACGTTGGCTGGAGTTGCAGTTATCTGGGATCTCAATGGAGCTGCAATGTACAAGAGGCATCACTCACATGGCTGGTCAGTGATGCCTGGGATGTTACCCTAGGGCCCACATGTGTGTGGTCTTTCATACAGTGTGAGCTTCTCATAGCATGGCAGCTGGGTTCTGAGAGGGACTGTTCAAAGAACAGCTTTCCAAGAACCCCCTAGTCTTTTCAGAGAGAATTGCTTGCACCTCAGTTTCCAAAGGAGAGAAATACGTATTTAAATTCCACTCCCTGGGAAGAGTATTCACTCTTTGTCATAGAATGAGGAGTAATTTAGGGGGAAGAACTTGGGGGAAAGCCTGACATCCACTGAACCAGACATTGGACTAGTGTTTTGAAACCGTGTACAAAAGTCCTTGTCTTTTGAAGCAAAATGCTGACTCAAGAGTGAATGATTGGGAAATGTCAAGACGTAGAGACAATAGCTGTTGGGCTGGGGAACTGGTAACAATTTAGACTATAATGCTGCCACATTGCAGAATCACGGAACTCCCAGTTCCCTGAAAGACATAGATAAAGTCCTGAGACACATTCCTAAGTTGTTTGTACAGGAAGCTGACCCACCAGATGAAAACTTCTGACCACAAGCATATGGACCCCAGACTGGTTGGAACCAGAAGGTTGACGATGCTTGAAACTTCACCTTGATGCCAACCAATCCGAGAATTGTCCATGAGCCGATCACACCTGCTCCTTGAACACTATAACTCCTCACTACCCCCTCCAGGGTGGGTCACACAGTCTTGAGGGCATTAGCCCACTGTGGTCCCCTTTGCCTGGCAAAGCAATAAAAGCTACTCTTTTCTACGTCACCCAAAACCCTGTCTCCGCGTTTCTATTCGGCACGGGTGAACAGAGGCTGAGTTTCTGCAACAGTTTCTTTGCCTCAGATCAGGAAGCAGGCTCCACATCCCCTCTCTTGTGTTCCTGGGTCCCCCTGTGCCCATGTGCAGTCTGCTTGGTGCTCCCTGTTTCCATGCTCTAAGTTGACCAGAGAAGATCTGTTTCTGGCAGACTCAGGTTAGTCTCTCCTCCTCAGGTTTAGTCTTCTGAGTCTCACATGGTCTGGATGTTTGTTAGACCAGCTCTGGTCCAGCCCTCTCCCATTCAGGGAGGTGGTTTGCGAAATGCCATTATGACCTTTGATTCCTGCTGCACTTCTTCACCCCAGCACTAGGATGAAAAGGTGATAGTTGGCCCAGTTGACTCGTCTTTTTTTTTTTTCCAAATCCAAAATGTATTGATTTAATATATTCATCACAAGGGCTCAACCAGAGACTTAAAATTAAAAAGCAGAAACAATGAATTGGGAGATTGGGATTGACATATATACACTAATATGTATAAAATAGATAACTAATGAGAACCTGCTGTATAAAAAATAAATAAAATTCAAAAAAATCATCTCAAAAGACAGCAAAACAAAGCAAAACAACAAAAACAAACAAAAAAAAACAGAAACAAAACAAAGATGACACTGTTACCAACCCAGGTCCTTGGACACTTTAATCAATAGAAACTGATAAGAAGCCAGATGAGAAACTCAGGCAAAGTTTTATTGGGACTCGTGCTACAGCAGGAGGGAGTGTGAACAAGAAACAGGTGCCCTTGCTCACTCTCCGAGGAAGGCATGCTGGTCCCTTAAGTGTGGTGAGGGTAGAGGCAGATCAGTGGGTCGGGCTGGAGGGGTGGCTTAGGTGGTCTGCCCTCCCCCTTGGTGATGCTGTGTGCAGGGATCATGCCAGTACCCTACTCAGAAGTGTATCGTATTGTTCATAATTGCCCCGACTTCGACTGCACATGCGTGCAGTTATTTTTACTTCCTTATAGTTTCTTTGTACGCTGTTGCTGCAGTAGCTGTTTGTCCAGGGCCAAGTGCAAGCACTTTGGTAAAGCGTCCCAGGTCCCAACCTATCCTCAACAGCGCTGTTTGTCCAGGGCCAAGTGCAAGCACTTTGGTAAAGCGTCCCAGGTCCCAACCTATCCTCAACAGCACAGTTTCAGATACATAGTCCTATACAGAAATCAAGGAAAGGACAGACCATCTAAGGAAAATATCAAAAAGACAATACAAGGAGAGCAGCCAGACAGCTGGGTCAGGGTTCTTGGCTGGAGACCTGCTTTGAGTAGGTTTCTTGCAGATATTTTTTAAAGGCTGCGGGGTTTTTCCAGAGGTTGCCAGCATATGTTCAAAGGGCTATAGGTGTCGGGTTCTCCTAGCAGACTCTGCATGGAGAGCAGAATGGTCCTGACATCGTACAGGATGGACCACTTGTCCTTCAGGATGTTCAGACAGATGTTACCCTGTGTGTCCCCGATGGGGTGGCAGCAGGGTTTGAGGACCGTCACTGTGGTGGACACATAGCCCCTGGGAAACTCCAGGGAGAGCATATACCTCAGGTCTTCATATACTGGCTAGCTGTGCCATGGATGGTCCCCACCCATTTGAAAAAGTTGTCTGCTTCAGGGAAGGTAGAAATTCCTCTGTCAGATCAGACATTCTGAGGGTCATCAGCTCCTGCCATAGCCTCTTGCCTCTGGAGGCCCAGGCAGTGCTGCTAGGAAGACAGGAGCTGCAGGGCTGCGGTGCCAGTTCTTTGTATGCATGGCTGTGAGTCAAAGCTGTGGAGGGAAGAAGGGGCTCATTGACGCTCTGAATCTAAACAGTAACATCTGGAATGTGAATAGTAGTTCAAATTTTATTAACACGCTTACTATTTTGTCTTTCTAAGCACGTGAACGTGGGTAAAGTCTGTCTGAGGCACCCATCTGTCCTTAGGGAAATAAGATATGTTTAGTTACAAGAGAAAAGCAAAGAGAAAAATCAAGGTAACATTCAGATTCAAATATTTTAAAAAATGGTTTTGCACAAAGCCAACGGCATTGCAAGCTAACGTTTTTCTAAGGCTGTCAGGGGTCATGTTTGGTGGCCTAGGCACTGCAAGAACTTATCAAAATATTTCAGTCTCATTTGTCTTCCTCAAAATGTGTTCTGGGGCTTCCCTGGTGGCGCAGTGGTTGAGAGTCCGCCGGCCGATGCAGGGGACACGGGTTCGTGCCCCGGTCCGGGAAGATCCCACATGCCGCGGAGCGGCTGGGCCCGTGAGCCATGGCCGCTGAGCCTGCGCGTCCGGAGCCTGTGCTCCGCAACGGGAGAGGCCACAACAGTGAGAGGCCCGCATACCGCAAAAAAAAAAATGTGCTCTGATTTCAACTGTTTACATTATAATATGTTCCTTTCTTAAAAAAATGAATGAACTAAGGAATTAATCCAGCTACCAACTACTTAATTCCTTCCAGTACAAAAATCTTTTAATGATTTCTAGGGCTTCTGATGTTTGTGTTAGACTTAAGGTTTTAATGGGTGATAGTTTCTGAAAAATCCATGTTTTTTTCTTACATTTGTGAGTTAAAATAAAACAGATAGTAAAAGTCTTGAGGTTCAATCTGAGAATCAAATTCCGTATGAATAATCATATGTAGGTATAATAATAACCTCTGGTTATTGGGGCAGCCTGCTCTCATACCTAAAGTTCTAGAGGTCTGCACAACATTGTTCTTATAGTTAACAATATCGTACTATACCCTGAAAACTCTGTTAAGAGGGTGTATGTCATGTTACGTGTTTTTTACCATAATAAAAAATTATGGAAAAGCATATATTAAGAGATTTGGGTTCTACCTTGTCCACCTGATTCTCCCACAGTTCTCTAAAATTAATCACTTTATTTCTTGTGTATACTTACACTGTTTCTTTCTGCAAATATAAGCATATATTCTTAATTTATTCTCCTTTTTAAACGTAAAAAGTGGTGTACTATTTTTACAGCTCCACATCGTGTTCTTTTCATGTAACAATATGTCATGGAGATCTTCCCATATCAGTATCTAGAGTGCTTGCTTATTCATTTTATACGGCTGCATAGTAGTCTTTTGTGTAGTTATGCAGGGGGCTGTTTTTTCACGTCTCAGTTGATGGCCCTTTGGGGATTGTTCCAACCTTTGCTATTTGAAATAATACTGCATTCCTTGCTATATTTCCCTACACACGTGTTATGCAGTTTTGTATTTTCACTAATGAAGTACGAAGGCACCTGTTTGTCTCATACTTTCGAGTTTTGAAAACCAAATAGGAGAGAAAGCACATCGAAGAATTGTTTGATATGCCCTTCTTTCCATGTGAGTGGCATTAAGTCTATTTTCATATGTTTAATATATTTGTTTTTCTGTTGATTCTCTTTATATTGTTTTGTCCATTTTTACAATGGGTTGTTGGTTTTTTATTTTTCAATTTCCTAGGAACTCTGCATGTTAGAGAGGCTAGACATTTGCCTGTTAGATGAGTTTCAAATACGATTTTCTAGCTTGTCATTCAAATTTTACTTTAAAAAATGTTCTTTTTAACGTTTTAATTTTATTTATTTCTTTTTAGCTGTGTTGGGTCTTCGTTGCTGCACGCGGGCTTTCTCTAGTTGCAGCGAGCGGGGACTACTCTTCGTTGTGGTGCGCGGGCTTCTCATTGCAGTGGCTTCTCTTGTTGCAGAGCACGGGCTCCAGGTGTGCGGGCTTCAGTAGTTGCAGCACGTGGGCTCAGTAGTTGCCACATGCGGGCCCTAGAGCTCAGGCTCAGTAGTTGTGGTGCACGGGCTTAGTTGCTCCACGGCATGTGGGATCTTCACGGACCAGGGATTGAACCTGTGTCCCCTGCATTGGCAGGTGGATTCTTAACCACTGTGCCACCAGGGAAGTCCCCCAAATTTTACTTTTGTAATGTAGATATGTATCACTATTATATAGGCAAATTAATCAATAAATTTATCTGTGTGTTCTGGGTTTTGAGTCACCATTAGAAAGACCTTCCACATGTACAGATTACATGTAGTGGAACACTTTTCTGTTTCCTTCTAGGACTTTAAAATTTTCCTTTTTGCTAACATTTAAATCATTTATTCATTTGTAATATATCCTGGTGCTTATCAAGCATTTATCTTGTCTTTCCTGCATAAACTATACTTCAGGTTACTAAATACATGAAGAAGGAAAGAATATCCTAATAGAAATATTCTAGCTACTTAATGAAAAAGAAATTTTAAAATAGGATATCACCTTTTTTTTTTTTTTTTTGGTACGTGGGCCTTTCACTGTTGTGGCCTCTCCCGTTGCGGAGCACAGGCTCCGGACGCGCAGGCTCAGCGGCCATGGCTCACGGGCCCAGCCGCTCCGCGGCACGTGGGATCTTCCCGGACCGGGGCACGAACCCGTGTCCCCTGCATCGGCAGGCAGACTTTCAACCACTGCGCCACCAGGGAAGCCCAGGATATCACCATTTTTAATACCTATTAAAATAATGGATCTACACAATGATCACCAATGAGTGGTAACATAAAAAGAGGGAAAACCAGACACTGAGTACCCCCTATGGAAATATAAACTATCATCTCTAAGTAACATTGTAAAAAAAATTGAACTTTATTCTGATCTGTCTGATCAAACTAACCACAACTAACTTCCAGTTTACGAAAATGGTGAGGCAGAGGAACACGTTAAATGACATCATAACGATGTAAGCAGCAAAATTCAGAATGTGGGGAAATCAATAGTACAAATGTCTAGTGTCTTCAATTAATACTTTGCATAAAGAGGAAATGAGGGAGGAGTCTTCTGGTTTTGGCTATGATGGAGTAACTCGTATTATTATTTACCTTTTTCCATTAACAAGCAGAAAACTAGAGAAAGATATGCAGGCAGACCTCTTTGTATTGTGCTTTGCAGATATTGTGGTTTTTACAAATTGAAGATTCGTGGCCACTCTGCGTGGAGCGGGTCTATCAGTGCCGCTTTTCCAATAGTGTTTGCTCATTCTATGTCACATTTTGGTAATTCTCACAATATTTATAACTTTTTTCAATATTATTGTATTTGTTATGGTGTTGATGGGAGCAATCCATAAACAGTCTACAATAGGAATAGAAAAGAGTTTTATCTGAGCCAAACTGAGAACTATAGCCTGGGAGACACAGATCCAAAAGCATTTGAATTGTGTTCTGCTCCAAATTGTGTTCTGCTACTACAAAATGGGGGGCTTATAAAGGCAAGAATCGTAAAATTACATAATTGTTTGTCAAGAATTATAATTGGAGCTGGCAAGAAGTAAAGGCGCTTGTTAAGCAAGTTTTGGTTGGGGACCAAAATGGTTTCATAGTTACAAGGGGGACCTTGAAGCCATAAAGATGCAGCTGGCAGTGGCTAGCAGATATATTTTGAGAACAGCTGGTGGTATCCTTGAGTTTGATACATTTCAGCAGATTCAAGTTCTCAGTGATGCAAGAGTGTGTCTGAAACCACATCCACGATGGCCACCCGGCTCCATTTTGAATACCTGAACCACAGTTATTCCATTTTTATTTTTATTTTTGTTAATTTATTTGTTGGCTGCACTGTGCAGCCTGTGGAATCTTAGTTGTCCGACCAGGAATTGAACCCATGCCCCCTGCAGTGGAAGTGCAGAGCCCTAACCACTGGACCACCAGGAAATTCCCTCCATTGTGATTTTTAAATGCATTCTTTTCTTTAATGGTTAAAGCAGATGTACAATGTACATTTAATACGCCACAAAACAGGCTGTTCTAGCTCGCATAAAGTTCAAGTTAAATCACGTATAAGCCAGAATGACTTCCCCATGCCCCCTTCCATCACAGTGATCTGTGATCAGTTGTCTTTGAGGTTACTGTTATAATTGATTAGGGGTGCCACGAACTGCACCCATATAGGACAGTGAACTTAATTGATAAATGTGTGTGTTCTGACTGAATTATAAGGGTCCCAGAAGAAGAGAAAAAGGAAGGGTCTGAGAAAATATTTGAAGAGATTATAGTAGAAAACTTCCCTAACATGGGAAAGGAAATAGTCATCCAAGTCCAGGAGGTACAGAGAGTCCCATACAGGGTAAACCCTAGGAGAAACACATCAAAACACATAATAATCAAACTAACAAAAATTAAATTCAAAGAAAAAATATTAAAAGCAGCAAGGGAAAAACAACAACAACAAAACACACAAAGGAATCCCCATAAGATTATCAGCTGATTTTTCAGCAGAAACTCTGCAGGCCAGAGGGAGTGGCAGGATATACTTCAAGTGATGAAAGAGAAAAACCTACAACCAAGATTACTCTACCCAGCAAGGATCTCATTCAGATTCAATGGAGAAATCAAAAGCTTTTCAGACAAGCAAAAGCTAAGAGAATTCAGCACCACCAAACCAGCTTTACAATAAATGCTAAAGGAACTTCTCTAGGCAGGAAACACAAAAGAAGAAAAAGACCCACAAAAACAAACCCAAAACAATTAAGAAAATGGTAATAGGAACAAACATATTGATAATAACCTTGAATGTAACTGGATTAAATGTCCCAACCAGGGCTTCCCTGGTGGCGCAGTGGTTGAGAGTCCGCCTGCCGATGCAGGGGACACGGGTTCGTGCCCCGGTCCAGGAAGATCCCACATGCCGCGGAGCGGCTGGGCCCGTGAGCCATGGCCGCTGAGCCTGCGCGTCCGGAGCCTGTGCTCCGCAACGGGAGAGGCCACAACAGTGAGAGGCCCGCGTACCGCAAAAAAAAAAAAAAAAAAAAAAAAAAAATGTCCCAACCAAAAGACACAGACTGGCTGAATGGATACAAAAACAAGACCCATGTATATGCTGTCTACAAGAGACCCACTTCAGACCTAAGGACACATACAGACTGAAAGTGAAGGGATGGAAAAAGATATTCCATGCGAATGGAAATCAAAAGAAAGCTGGAGTAGCAATATTTGTATCAGATAAAAAAGACTTTAAAATAAAGACTGTTACAAGAGATAAAGAAGGACACTACATAATGATCAAGGGATCAATCCAAGAAGAAGATATAACAATTATAAATGTTTATGCACCCAACAGAGGAACACCTCAATACACAAGGCAAATGCTAACAACCATGAAAGGGGAAATCGACAGTAACACAATAATAGCAGGGGACTTTAACACCCCACTTACACCCATGGACAGATCATCCAAAATGAAAATAAATAAGGAAACACAAGCTTTAAATGACACAACAGACCGGATAGATTTAATTGATATTTATAGAACATTCCACCCCAAAGTGGCAAAATACACTTTCTCCTCAAGTGCACGTGGAACTTTCTCCAGCATAGATCACATCTTGGGTCACAAATCAAGGCTTGGAAAGTTTAAGAAAATTGAAATCATATCAAGCATCTTTTCTGACCACAATATTATGAGACTGGAAATCAATTACAGGAAAAAAGCTGTAAAAGCCATACATACATGGAGGCTAAACAGCGCGCTATTAAATAAGCAAGAGATCACTGAAGAAATCAAAGAAGAAATAAAGAAATACATAGAAACAAATGACAACGACAACACAATGACCCAAAACCTATGGGATGCCGTAAAAGCAGTTCTAAGCAGTTTGAGATTTCATCCATTCTGTAGCCCATGGATCAAGGAGTAATTTTGACTTTCAAGTATTATTATTTAGGAAATACACTTCGTAAAGCTATAGCTGCCATCGATAGTGATTCCTTTGATGGATCTGGGCAAAGTTAATTGAAAAACTTCTGGAAAGGACTCACCATTCTAGGAGCCCTTAAGACTATTCATGATTCATGGGAAGATGTCAAAACATCAATATTAACAAGAGTTTGGAAGAAGCTGATTCCAAACCTCATGGGCGACTTTGAGGGGCTCAACACTTTAGTGGAGAAGTAACTGCAGATGTGGTGGAAACAGCAAGAGAACTAGAATTAGAAGTGGAGACTGAAGATGTGATTGAATTGCTGTAACCCCATGATAAAACTTTAACAGATAAGGAGTTGCTTCTTATGGATGAGCAAAGACAGAGGTTTCTTGAGATGGAATCTACTCCTGGTGAAGGTGCTGTGAACATTGTTGAAGTGACAACAAAGGATTTAGAATATTACGTAAATTTAATTGATAAAGCAACAGCAGAGTTTGAGAGGACTGATTCCAATTCTTCTTTCTACCCATTCGTAGAAAGAAGTTCTACGGTGGGTAAAATGCTATCAGATGGCATTGTGTGCAACAGAGAAATCATTTGTGAAAGGAAGAGTCAATTGATGTGGCAAACTCCACTGCTGTCTTATCTTAAGGAATTGTCACAGCTGCCCCAAACGTCAGCAGCCGTCACCATGGAGGAAGACCCTCCACCAGCAAAAAGATTATGACTCACTGAAGGCTCAGATGATGGTTAGCAGTAAAGTAATTTTAGACTCAGGTATATACGTTGTTTTTTGGACAAAATGCTACTGCACCCTAAATAGACTACAGTGTAGCATAAACATAACTTTTATGTGCACGGGGAAACCAAGAACTTGGTGTGATACTTTTGATAGTCACTTCGTTGTGGTGGTCTGGAACCAAACCTGCGATGTTTCCGAGGTATGCCTGCATAAAAGAACTGTTTCCAGACATTGGACAACAGCCTGTTCTGGACTGATCTATGGATGGGTCAGGTGGATAGAAAACATAAAGCAACTGAAGAAAATGGATGGTGTGTCTGGTGCAAGGAAGGGAAATTGAAAGTGAAACTACACGAAAAGCAAATAAAGTTCCTTATCAACATAGACAAAGATACTGACTCTGAAAAAATGGAAGCTGATGGCAGGTATCATCTGAAAATGCTCAGCATTCGCGAGTGCTACACAAGCTAATTAAAATGGCAAGCAAACTCAAAAAGCATATAACAAAAACAGCAAATATTCTGATGTGAGAAACGATCCAGTGTTTGACTCGCAGGAGCGCCTTGAAGGCGCCGTTTCTCTGGGCCTCTCTCAGGTCTTGCTTTTGCTTTGCAATATGCGACCGCACCTTGGCCAGGTAGCGCACGTGACCTTCTCCATGGGGGTCGCCCCCGCCCTGCTGGAGCCGCTGTGCATCAAAGAAGAGGTCGTTGCTGAGGTAGGCGCCCTGGAGCTCCCTCTCCAGCCCCTCGACCACGGCCATCAGCTCGGCCAGCTGCTTCCTCTGCTCGTCCCCGGAGGCCTGGTTGCTGAAGGCGCAGTACCTGTGCCCGCACTCCCGGACCAGGGCCCTCAGCCTGACGTTGTCTGTGTTTGCTACGTAGTCATGCAAGGATCCGTCCGCTAAGTCCTCCTTGTGGGTGAAGAGGATGACCGTGTGTCTCAGGGCTCTCGCCCCAAAGACCTCCTTCACCCTGGTCACGGCCACCACGTCCTGCTCTGTGAAGCGCCCCAGCTGGGTCACCAGCAGCAGCACGTGAGGCCCCGGGGCCGAGAGCAGGTAGCAGTCCCCGATGTCCTCGTACGCCTCTTGGTCCTGGGCCCTCGCCTCAAAGATGGGGGGCGTGTCCACCACCAGGACGCTCCTCCCATCCCACGTGCCCGTTGCGCCCTGACACTCCCTGGTCACCGACTGGGCCGCCAGCCTGGACTCAAACACTGGCTGGCAGAGGACGCTGTTCCCGGTGGCGCTCTTCCCGCTGCCTGTTTTGCCCACCAGGATGATCCTCAATGAGGACGAGGTTGCAAACAGCTTATGTTCTATCTCGCCTATAAAAAAAAAAAAAAGAGTTTTTCGTGTTTTACTAAGTCAGTGATTTAAAAAAATTTTATTTTATCTTGGAGTTTAGTTTATTAACAATGTTGTCTTAGCTTCAGGTGTGCAGCAAAATGATTACGCTATACATATACGTGTATCTATTCTTTTTCAAACTCTTTTCTCATTTAGGTTATTTCGGAATATTGAGCAGAGTCCCCTGTGCTATACAGTAGGTCCTTGTTGGTAAAGTTAGTGATTCTTAAGATTTTTAGGTCACGGACCTTTCATGGTATCTCATGAAAGCTATGGACCTCTCTCCCTGCCAAACAGTGATATTTAAATACATACAAATGTTTGCAGACAACTTGAGGCGACTCTTGAATGGCAGGAAGCCCACACTGGGAGCCCGAACTTGGACCCATAGCCAGGAGTAAGAACCGCTACACTGTGAAGGATGCTCCAGGGACTTCGTCAGGACCAGGGAAAACACAGCTTTCAGAAAGCTGGTCCCTGAGCTTTTCCAGGGAAGGTGCTTAGCCCAGTTTCATGCTAAATAAACGTGAGATTAGAAAGAGGTGGAGGATGAGAAGTCATCAGTGAGAAACTATGATCACCTCTCTTTCCCCCACCAATTAATTCCCAGGTACACAGGCTGCCAATCACATTCATCTGAACCTTGGGGGTAAAGGAAGTCTCAGATGTCAGAGCTCCAGTGACCTACCACCGAGGACCAGCTGAATGTCCCCGGGTTTCCTCTTTTTGGGTGGGGAGTTGGATGTTTGGATGTGAGCCTACAGAAGGCTTGTCGTTAAAGTCA
The DNA here is from genome assembly GCF_964374135.1 of Grampus griseus. Taxonomy (NCBI): domain Eukaryota; kingdom Metazoa; phylum Chordata; class Mammalia; order Artiodactyla; family Delphinidae; genus Grampus; species Grampus griseus. The sequence goes on along the minus strand of NC_139003.1, from coordinate 6,562,512 downwards.
AGGACGGAGTCTTGTGACGGGACACGCTGTCCCAGAACATACAGTTTCGACTGTAATACTTGGAATTAATGATGGAATGTTTTGGTTTAAAACTGTTTGCACCGTAACTGCTTTTATTGCTAACCGCCTGACTTGGCTGCTGTGAAATTGAGCTTTTCTTGCCAGCATAATGTGAACAGGAAGACGCTGGGTTCCGGATGGCCGACCCAATAGTTCAAAATTAGAACGAACATCCTGTTACCCTGGGATATAAAAACCACACCCGTACAAGACTCGGGGTCTCACCCTGCTTTTGGTGAGGCCCCGATCAGTTTGCGCTTTTGTGCGTAATAAACGCCTATCACTAATCTACTTTGGATTTGCACTGGATATTGGTGTTCTGTCTTGGTTCTGATTCCTCTCCGAGGGAAGTTCGCAGGTGTGTGTGAGACCGCAACAGTCTGACAGATGACCCTGGATCGGTGGCTGAGGAAGAGATGATAAGACCATCATGTATAAGAAATACGTGCGTTGGAAAGATCGTCAATTTGGCTGATACAATGACAGGAAATTAGAACAAAAGTGGTGTTGTCAAGGGTGACCGTGCATCAAGAGCTAAAATCTTCAAGGGATGAAGAGAGTGAGAATCCGAGGATTTCTGGAGTTCTTAGGAGCTCAGATGAATTAAGTTCATTTTAGTCTCCTAAAATCTGTTATTGTTATTCCTCTTACCCTGTGTTGGTTCTTCCCTTTCTTAAGTATCCTGGATTTTTTTTTTAGCAAACACCATTTACTAAATCTTTATGGGGAACTTTTCCTCTTTTCAGTTGAGTGCAGGCAGGGAAGGATATCATTTTCACAGTTCCTTTCCAAGTCCCCTGACCTCTGACTTGAAGTTTCATTTCCTCATTTCCCATACATCACAGCACAGGGGAGAGCTTCACACTCGGGTGTGTGTGCTGTGATGATGGTGGGGAAGATAAGAACATGATAGCTGCCTTTTCTTCTGCAGTGGAAAATAACTGGGTTTCTTTTCTGTCACTGTGTTTGAGGTGAGGGAGAGGAGGAGAGAAAACAGTGACTCTTCCCTGATGCCTAGAGCTCTTGAGAATTTGGAGGCTTTCTTACCTTCAGCCATAGTCCCGTATCTGCTCCTCTGAAGCCCTTCCATTCTCTTCTGGAATAAAAAAGGAAAGGAATAAAAAGCAGGTGTCCATATGGGACTTGGTAAGGCCTGAGAACACCTCCAATTCAGACAGCCAAGAATAATTATCCTTAGATGAGCCGTTTCCATCGCTAATTTTCTAACTTATATTTTACTTTCAAATATCCATATATAACTTTAAGCAAGCCAGGTGATGCTAGGTTATATTAACACAATGAACTCCTGCTTTTTCCTCATCCTATAGGAAAGCATGAAATGTTTGAAAACAAGTCAGTTGATTATCTCCCCTCTACCTGAAAAGGCATGAAATAAAGAAAGTCTTCTTCTGTGGAATGAGAAGCAGGATTTTGTTTATTGTTTTATTATTACTATTATTATTGGAATCAAAGTAAGCAAACTTGCTAGACTAGAGAATAAAAATTGCCTTGCTGTAAATGACATTGGCTTGTTTGAAGTACTGGCCATTTCCAGCCCCAGAAACTCTTTGTACCAGATGGATATCCCAGTGGCAAGGAGGAAAGTACAATGTACCTTCCAATGGGAGTGTGGAATTGGGGATCCAGGGCTCCTGTGAGGACGGACATGAGAGGACGAGGTAGAAGATGGAGGAGCACGGCCACCACCCTCCCACCCCTCTGAGCAGCTGGTGGAGAGAAGCTGGTGCCATGACTGAGGGACAGAGTCAACATTCAGGACAAATTCAAGGTAAATTCATTTCCTGCTCAGTTTTAAACCACATGTCTTCCCTTGTGGGTCTCCCAATAACCACTTAAAAATTTTTCCAGTAGATATACCCAGAAATTGGCAAAACTATGGGGATAAATGTTTCATTCAGATGAGACATAATATTGTGTCGTTCTTCTTGGTGCTAGAAAAGGTGAGCATGCATTAGAAAAGGCAAGCATGCAATGTGCCACTATAATTAAGATGATCTCCGAGACTGTATTTTATTTATTCAGTTTTAAAGATTATGCAGTTCTGAAGCAAACATTTTAAGGGGAGAAATACACAGAGTAATGAAACAAATGCCCACTACTTGCAGTGAACAGATCTAAGTATTTTGGCATTTTCACTGCTGCTGTTTGGTTTGACTGAAAAAGTTAAAACATTACACATATAGTTCCATTTATTTATTTTTTGACTCCCCCCAACCCGTCTCATTCTCCCTCTTCCCTTCAGAGGCAACCAATATTCTGAGATACACATGTATGTATAGGTAATATATAGTACTTTTTGGCATTTTAATCTTTTATGTCAGTGACATTATTTATGTAGCATTTTATCCAACTCAATTTTATTAACAAACACTTGGTGTGCCAAGATACGTGCTTGCTACTACAAACCACGCTGCAGAAGAATCCCCCTACACGCCTCCTGTGCACGTGGACGATTGCTCTGGGATATGTAGTTTCCACCTGACAAGATACTGCCAAATGTGACTCCAAGAAGCTTGTGCTAAGTCATACTGGCAGCAGCCATGGGTGAGAATCCCCCCAATCTTCACCTACGCTTGGTGATATTAGATTTTTAATTTTTTGGTCACCCTGATGGGCGTATCTTAGGATGTCTTAATTGGTTTAAAGGTGCAGTTTATTGATTAACATTGAATTCAAAACGGTTTTCATAGTTTACTTGCTATTCAGGTCGATTCTGTTATTTCTGCCTCTTTCACATGCTTCTGTTCACTCAGGAGGGAAGACTAGAAATGGCCCTCATTAGGGAAACCAGCCCTTGTCACATGCTCAGAATTTATTAAGGCAACTTCCTTCCTTCCTTTCCTTCTCCTTCTGCACCACTTTCCTTTCCTTAAGCCCAGAGAAGAGCATTTTCCTCACCACGTTCTCCCACACGCTGTCCTGGCCTCTGGTCAATAACACTCCAGCTTTTGCTAAAACTGCTCAAATCCTCTGACATCTTTTCTACTTCAGACGGCAGTTGCTATATATTGGAATCAATATATCGATGTGGTAAAGACGATGACGACAGTGGTGACAATATTGATGATAACTTTACCATGGTAATAATCCTCTGTGCAGCCGTTTGTAATTTTCAAGTTTCTTTCATGTCCATTCTTTGAATCGTTCTCCTAAATTCCCTATGATGTGATCAAGATAGGTATTAAAATTTCTATTAAAATATTAGGAAACTGAGCCTCAACTGACCTGCCCACGATCACACAACTTCCATGGAGCTAAGACCAAAACATGGCTCATTTTGCCTGTGTATTCTCCTAGATTTATCAGGATGGAGAAGAGATTATACAGTCAATGAACCTCTTGGAACACCACATACCATGCTGCCATCCATGGTCAGGACATAAACTGAGGCAGGCAGGCTGGAAGCTTACCCTAAAACTAACAAAGGGAACTGTATTGCAAAATCTTGAGTGCACGTTTTCAAAAAAAAAAAAAAAAGATTATTCAAAGGTAAAATCGCAGGGCCAGAAGTTGCTCGGAATGGAAGTATTTCAGTTTAAAGCAATCTGGTGTTTTCCCATGACTGGATGATCAGTGTGACCCAAATGGAGCCCTGTGACCTCACAAAAGCCAGTCAAAGTCCAGGTGACATTAGCAGAGGCGCGCACGGCCCTCCTGAACCGTCTTCTGAGTGGCTCAGGCTGCCGGGGGAGACACGTCCCACCGAGGAGTAGATTATTTTGGACAGATATTAACAAATAATAAAGTGTGCAGAGGCTAGTCAGAAAGGATATTGATGGAGATGCTAAAATGAGTCACAGAATATTAAAAGGACAGAATCAGCCTAGGAAAAGATCGGGAAACATCCTAAACTCGAAGGAACGTGACACGTGTCAATCACATAGTAGACAGAAGAGGGAGAATCGGGAGTGGAGGCAGATTTCTTCTCCACAAGGAAAACCCTTTTAATCTTCCCCCAGGCGGGATCAGGAATCGTGAGAGAGTCGCGGGCAGCATGCGGGCAGAGATTATAAGAGTATCTGACAGGAGCAGCAGGAGGATGTAGCTTAGGTAGGAGGTTGAAGCCAATGAGCATATAATGTACCTCCTGATTTGTACACTACACGAACCTGATTTTATCTTGACGGCACCTTACTTTATCAAACCATTGGAAAGCAGGCTCTCTCATGCTGTTTTAGGAAAGATAAAAATATTTTCTGTCTGCCTGATTCATATTCTCCTTCGCCCATCTGCCCCCTCCCGCTGTTTCCTGGTATCACTTGTGTCAGAGTTTAGCGTTGTCATTTCATAACGCGGCGCTCACAGGAGCTTTAGCAAAGGGTTGGTTCCTGTACACACTGGAATCTGTCTGCCATGCGGTCGAGTTCGACATCGTGTCGTAGGAAAAGTGTGGGTATTTGGGGGAGAATGGGCTGGTTTTCAGATCAATGGAACAATGTTCACTGAGAGGTTCCGTTTGGAGCACGTGGCTCAATGAGGGCGGGAACATAATGACCCCGAACTTGTCCTGTGGACCCCTAGGAATAGACTCTCGGTACCCAGGCCTCAGGGGGCGTGGTGCTTGTCAGGGATGGGGCGGGGCTGGTGCGGGGAAGTGAAGAGCTAAAACTGAGACGTCCGCCCCACCTAGTTCGGGCACCTGGTGAGTTTCAGTTTACTCATCTGTCAAATGGGTTGAGAATATTAGTGAAGCTTTATGAAACCCCGTGAAGCTTATGTAAGTCAGAAGAGCTAAGAAGTAGGCAACTAGACGGAAAAGACCTCCACGCTGTGGAAAGCTGTGGGCTGTGAACGCGGGGTGAGAGGTTCCCGAAGCCGCTCCCTCCCGCTAGGAATCCGCGGTTGCCCATAACGCTCACCATCGGCGCCCCGTTTCACTGATGGGAGAGCCCAGAAGTATGGTAACCGGTGTCAGATCCCACGAGAAATCAGTAGCCCTGACTCAACCGCGGCCTCCAGGACGCGCCCCGCCTCCCCGGGCCTCCACCCAGGACGCTGGGACCCCCGCCGGGTTCCCCTTACCAGGCGCGGCGCTGCGGGCTGGGTGCCGGCGGGTCGGCGCGAGCGCGCGGCCGAAGGTTCCAGGGCACGGCTGCAGGGCAAGAAGGAAAATGGGGCTGACGGAGTGCGCCCCCTGTCCCCGCAGTTGGGGACACCCCCTCCGGATGGGGCGAAACTGCTGCTGCGGAAACCGGAAAGCAGCGAGTTCGGAGCGTGCTTCCCCCCTAATGGGATGCTTCCTGTCGGAGCCCGCGAGCCCCTCGCCCACTCCCATTTCCTCTGTAAGACGTGTGCAAAGAAGTGATGTTTGGAGCGTGAAAGAGAAGAACACGGCCCCCAATCCCCCCAGTTCCCCCGTTGCTAAAGACCCCTGTTGCCTCCGCGGGCGTGTCGTGCTCTCCGGCCACCATTCCCGGAAGATCAACGTTTCATCTCTCCTGTTGAGTCCAAGTACCTCTCACTCTAACACAGACCACGCTGACCTGAGTCTCCCTGTGAAAGCACCTACAAAGAGATCTACTGAGAAAATTAGTTATTTTCTTTGGCACAGGAAAGAATCACTGGCTTTTCAGGAAGGAGGACTTGTCTACCTTCGTGAAAAGCTGGAGCCCAGATGTGGAACAGGTTAGAATGGAGCCTTCCTCCTTTCCAGAAACTCCCCAGGGCTGGGAGGCAGAAAGTGACTACCCTTGTCTTTTGTTTCTTGGGGTTGGGTGTCTCTTCTTGGGGGTGTGTGTGTGATGTTTGAGGAGTGGTAAGCAGTTCTCTTCAGCGTACCCATGAGCTATTTCGCCAGCATGTGGAAGAATAGATCTTAGGTGTTTTCAGATGTAGTAAATCAAGGGATATACACGATTTAACACTATTTCCAAAGTAAAAAGGAGTGCCTAAAATTAATGGTGTAAAGAGTGAAAGGAAATATAAAATAAATAAGAAATGGGCCGAGAAGGAGATTGAATGTAAGGTATAAAAATAATGAAGACCCCAAATAATAATTAAAACAGAACACTACATCATTTTGGAAGACAACTACTTAAAAAAAAAAAAAAGAGGTAAAAGACAAATTTAGAAAAAATCTCAAAATATTTTATTGCTGGAATAAGCAAGCCCAAATGCAGTTGTATAAGAAAAGGCAAACATTGCCACTATCAGATGAAGGCTCCCGGGGCAGAAAAAAAAAAAAAAAAGCCCTAACACCACACACAGAAATATACTCAAAATGGATCACAGGCCTAAGTGTAAGGCTGGACACTGTAAAACTCTCAGAGGAAAACACAGGCACAACACTCTTTGACATAAATTGCAGCAAGATATTTTTTGACCCACGTCCTAGAGTAATGGAAACAAAAATAAACAAATGGGGCCTAATGAAACTTCAAAGCTTTTGCCCAGCAAAGGAACCCATAAACAAAACAAAAAGACAACTCTCAGAATAGGAGAAAATATTTGCAAACGAGGCCACCGACAAGGGATTAATCTCCAAAATATACAAACAGCTCCTGCAGCTCAGTACCAAAAAAACAAACAGCCCAATCAAAAAATGGGTGGAAGACCTAAATGGATATTTCTCTGAAGAAGACATACAGATGGCCAACAAACACATGAAAAGATGCTCAACATCACTAATTATTAGCGAAATGCAAATCAAAACTACAATGAGGTATCACCTCACACCAGTCAGAGTGGCCATCATCAAAAAATCTACAAACAGGGCTTCCCTGGTGGCGCAGTTGTTGAGAGTCTGCCTGCCGATGCAGCGGACACGGGTTCGTGCCCCAGTCCGGGAAGATCCCACATTCCACGGAGTGGCTGGGCCCGTGAGCCATGGCCACTGAACCTGCACGTCCGGAGGCTGTGCTCTGCAACGGGAGAGGCCACAACAGTGAGAGGCCCGCGTACCAAAAAAAAAAAAACTACAAACAATAAATGCTGGAGAGGGTGTGGAGAAAAGGGAACCATCTTGCACTGTTGGTGGGAATATAAATTGATACAGCTACTATGGAGAACAGTATGGAGGTTCCGCAAAAAACTAAAAATAGAACTACCATATGACCCAGCAATCCCACTACTGGGCATGTACCTGGAGAAAACCATAATTCAAAAAGATAAAATACATGCACCTCAATATTCATTGCAGCACTATTTACCATAGCCAGGACATGGAAGCAACCTAAATGTCCATAGACAGAGGAATATGGGTAAAGAAGAAGTGGCACATATGTACAATGTAATATTACTCAGCCATAAAAAGGAACAAAATAATGCCATTTGCAGAGATGTGGATAGACCTAGAGACTGTCATACAGAGTGAAGTAAGTCAGAAAGAGAAAAAAGCAAATATCGTATAATATTGCTTATATGTGGAATCTAGACAAATGGTACAGATGAACTTATTTGCAAAGCAGAAATAGAGACACAGGTGTAGAGACCAAACATATGGATACCAAGGGGGGATGGGGGTGGGTGGGATGAAATGGGAGATTGGAATTGACATATATACACTAGTATGTATAAAATAGATAACTAGTAAGAACCTACTGCATAACACAGGGAACTCTACTCAATGTTCTGTGGTGACCTAAATGGGAAGGAAATCTACAAAAAGAGGGGATATATGTATACGCATAACTGATTCACTTTGCTGTACACCAGAAACTAACACAACATTGTAAAGCAACTACACTCCAATAAAAATTTTTTAAAATAAATTTAAAAAAAGCTTAAAAAAAAATGAGTCTTGAATCATAGCCTAGCTCTGGCTTCCCCAAGGACTTACAGGAATTCCTCTTCTAGGGAATTCAATCCATTGGGTATTCTCTGGAAAGAGTAGTGGCATCTGCCCAGCCAGGCAGTTGAATATTGAATATTGTACCAGAATATTGGATATTGTACAATACTGAATATTGTACAAGACTATGTAAGAGGGTATGCATTGTTTGAAATCTTCTGTTTGAAAAACTCATCATGGCCAAAAACAACTCTCGTAAGTAAGCCAAATATGAACCTCTTTGGATAAAATGAGAGCAGATGCAGGCAGCAGGGCGTGGAAATATGAAAGAAACTTCATCAGCACACGATCAAGGAATTTTTAAGCTTGAAGAGATCAAAGAAAAGGTGAGAGGAGATGTATGTGGTTGATATGAATATATATACATATATATTCACTTAGACAGTTTTTGAGAAATTTTGGTATTTTGACTCTGTATCTGGTTAAGGAAACTCTTCCTATAGGACAGTAAGGAAAAATAAGTTCCAGTTCTGATTTGCCATGTTTTACCCTTAGAAAATCACTTGACTCTCAGTACATTACTTTCCTCTTCAAATAAAAGGCTGTAAATTATCTGTCATCCACACTGGGCAGAGCTGGACCGTTTTTGACAACTTCAGTGGCCTCTGCCTTACTTCCCCAGATACCCTCTTACCGAAGATAGGCAGGAGGGCCAGTGGGCCTGGCCACGAGGGCTGTCTGGTGTCCCACACCCTCGGTCTGAATCACAGCCCCACCCCCGGCCAGCAGTGTAACCCTGGGAAGATGCTTAATCTAAGTGCTAAACCTCTCCTGCACAAATGGGATCATTAATGTAGCGCCGTCCTCATAGGGCTGTTGGGAGGATAAGATGAGACCATCTCTTCTCCCCTCCCTCTTTCCCTCCTCATCCTCTCCTCTCTCTTAGACCTGCTGCCTAATAAGATACCTGGTTAACCCTCCATCCTTGTTCCCTAACACCTTCTACCTGGTGAATCATGTTCCCTCTAGTATATAGTTGGATTCCGTCTACAGCCCCTTCTGTGGAGATCAGAGGAGGTTTATTCATTTTACTTTGGGAACGGAGGTGCAGGTTCGTCAAAGAACTCAGTATCTCACAGCAGGTCAGGGGCAGAGATCTAGGTCAAATGTCAGCCCCAGGGCTCTTGCTGTTTCATCCCAGCATCGAGAAAGCTCTGGGGCTTCCCTCCATTCAGTGTTGAGATAGCCCATCCCCCTTACTACCCGGAGCTCACACCTGGGGGCAAACACGCGTTGTGAGGCATGTTCTTACCATAGGCGTTTTCTTCATCTCTTGCTGTTTTCTGTCCTCTCATGATTAACTGAAAAAGTCCCAAACACCATTTGTTCAATCATTCATTCATCAAATAAGTATAACTACCTCCAATGTGTCAGGCAAAATCCAAAGAGCTGGTGACACCACAGTGAAAATGTCATAGTTCCTGCCCTCTCCGAGCATCAGAATTTAGGGAAGACATTGGAAGAGCCTGGTCTGGGGCTGGGATGATACTGTGAGAACACTTGGCGAGCTTGTTTTGTCTTTCAGGACCTTGAAATGCACGGAGCAGAGTGCATTTGACAATACTCTATGTCGATGAGTAAGCTTTAGATATTAATTTTCCCAGGTAATTTTATGTTAGTGACGTAAGTGGTAGAAAGTAAGTTTTCCCAGGAGGTTCAGCAGCCGGGGGTGGGGCGGTTGTCAAACCCTGAGAACAAGAAGGTTTGCTCACTGACTTAGGACCTGCCTTAGGGTTGTTGGCCTGGGAAACAAACAAGAAGAAACTTGGAATTTTGTTTTTGGAAATCGGAAAACAGACGTATTTCCCAAACTGGTCTGGAGAGCTCCTGCTCTCAGAAAACCACATGATTTGGCTCATCCTAATATGTCTAAATAGGGTGAGATTGGGATGGTCCCTTCCAGGTTTTTATGTTCTTGCCTCAAACCTGAGGCTTTTTGAAGTAAAATACCCACTCCAACATTATTTAATACAATTAAACGTTCTGTGGTCAAGTTTGCCTGATCACACGAGTGCCTGAACACGACAGCACAGTCTCCCCTCAGTCTACTCCAGCCTCATTCCCACCTAATCCCCTCCCCAGTCAGCCCCTCCACAAACAGCAGATTTCAGGGCCTTTTCCAACCCACCTTGTGGACCATTCATCCCACCGCACATTTCTGCCTGAGTCCTGTCTGTGCTTCAACGTCCGTTTCAAATTCTACCTCTTCATGTCGCCCACCTGGTTCCTACAGGTAACTGTGTTCTCCCCCTATTGGCACCAACAACGACGCAAAAACAAAGGGAGAGGTTGGCTGAGTAACCTGTCTTTGGCCAAAGGACTCACATGGCAGGTTTGCCTAGAGCTCAAGCCAAAGCTCTCAGTGTGTCTGCAGTAACTCTCCTGCCGCCGCCCCCACCCCCCGTTACCCACCCCACCCCTGTCACCCCGCCCCCCGTTACACCCCATCCAAAGCTTTCTGTAAAGTTTACCCCAGGTAAACTTTACTGTAAAGTTTACTAATCACATAATATGATTAGTTTATTTTGTGTCTAGAAATCAACAAACTCCCATAATTGACACCAGAGCAGAAATGAAGAAAGAGTCCACAAGGTTCAGAGCCAAGAAGAAAAATTTAGCTAAAGCAAGATGTCCTTGTCAAAGCTGGAAATGAGGAAGTGGGTTATGGGGAATCCACAGAACTCTCGAATAGGCGACTGGACTTTCCATATCGTTTGAAATGGGGGTTAAAATCATTTAAAATAATTTTCAAGAAGGAGGTGAGCTCCCACTGCAATCTGGGACGACAAATGGTTCTTAGTTATTGAGCTACGTAAAACATGTAGAATCCTGGGCTTCCCTGGTGGCGCAGTGGTTGAGAGTCCACCTGCCGATGCAGGGGACACAGGTTCGTGCCCCGGTCCGGGAAGATCCCACATGTCGCGGAGCGGCTGGGCCCGTGAGCCATGGCCGCTGAGCCTGCGTGTCCGGAGCCTGTGCTCCGCAATGGGAAAGGCCGCAACAGTGAGAGGCCTGTGTACCGCAAAAACAAAAAACAAACAAACAAAAAAACGTGTAGAATCCTGTATTCGGAATCGTCTGAAAACTCAAAGTTCATGTAGTTTAGTGCCTCTCAGATTTGCTGTTTTTCAGAATTACTTGAGTGTTCTTTAAAAATGTCCATTCTGGGGGGACCATGCTCAGAAATTCCGATTTATGAACCTGATGTATCTGATGTAATCAGTCCACAAATCAGAGTTTGGAAGTGAGCTATGTATTCAGACCCCTTCACTGTACAGATGATGAAATTGAGGTGTCCCTGCAGCTGGCGTGGGAGCGACCTGAATTAGGGAGCAGACGTGTAAGGGGTCATGCACGGAGAGGGGTTGAAGACCTAGTTCTGGACCTCTTAAATTTCTGGAGGGTCCCCTCCTGTGGGACAGAGGGGAGAGGGAGAATCTGGGGGGTGAATTCTGATGGTATCCTGACTCACCACATTGTAACTTGCTCTGAAGTTAGACTGCTTTCTGGGCCACAGAAATACCTTCTGTCTGTGCTGAAAATGCCATTTGGGCAATGTTGAATGCCTTTTAAAATGTAGTTTATTCCTAGGTGTGGTTCCAGCGCACACTTCTCTCACTGTATGGAGGGAGTGTGGAAGCAGACAGGAATGTGTGCCCTCCAGACTGGAGAATATGCTCATAAACCTTCTTTCGAACTTCCTCTACTGGAAACTTGTGACATCTTTACAAATCCGGACGCCCCATCTTAACGACTCCAGCTTTCACTTACCCACATGGTGCCTGGTGGAACCCAGGTGCTCACACAGTAAATGCCCTCACAGCCATGTTCCTTCTGGTTGGTTGCAGCTCCTGTCCCTTGCCGGGGCTCGCTTTTCCTGGTGACAGACTCTGACAGGTGATCTGAGAAAGCCCTGATCTCTGCTTTCCCCTTGGTTGTGAGTGTTGCAGGCTGTTTTCTCCCAGTGTGCACAGAGGAAGTCTCAGACCTTTGAGACTCAGAGCTCTGGAAAGCGCAGAGGGAGGGTTAGGTGGTGGTGATGACTTAAAGAGACAGGAACATTCACTGTGGGCTTAAAGCATTTCCCTTACAAAACCTCCCTCCTGGTGTGACTAATGTGGTGTGTGTCTCCAGCAGGGCCCCTCGATACCAAATATCTTGTCATACCTGAGGAAGGGAAGGGTGTTGTAGGACCCCGAGGCCTGACTCTCCTTCTAGAACTGTTTAGTGATCTAATCTTCAGTGACTTTTTACCCTGTAGGCATTTTCCCCCCATATCAAATAAGTCCAGAGAGCCTCCTGCCCCAGAACAAAGAACATGATAGCTTTTCTCAACAGCTGTCCATTGACTGGACATCCATGTGGCCAGGGCTCCTCTGGGGTCAAGTCTGTCAGAAAAATCCAGAAGCAGAGTTTTATCTGAGCAAGGAAGTCTCAGCTACTGAAGGACTTGAAGCTAGCCGGTATGTTGAGGATGGGTACCTTTACACAATTCCTGAATTAGCCTTACGAGGAGGCTTAGTCTGCTCCTCTGTGCTGGTGTCACCAGTTCTAGTTGTTCTGTCTTCTCTCAAGAGGGTCATGAGAGTGAGGTCAGCAAAAGAGCCAATGGTGTGGTGAACAGGCTACAAAAGGACTGGCCCTAGGACTGATCAGGTCACCAACCTAACTCAAACTTTCTGGAGTTGACTGTCCCTATGTGTGGGAAGGAGGGCTGTCCTGAGCCCTAATCTACTGACTGGGACCTGCTTTTTCATCTCTTTCTTTCCAGCCCATTTTTTCAGGTAGGAAAGAGACCCAACTTCCACTATTTTCCATTCTTTGTTTCAGGTACAGAATCTCTCGAATTACTGACACTCCCATTGTTTCCATTCAGCATCATTGAAGCCAGGAGTCTCTCATTCTCCCACTAGATAAGCAGTGCCAGGACTAGTGTGAGGCAAGTTTGGTGTCCAGGGCACAAAGTTGAAGGAGGCAGTCACTACCAAGATCTCTCAAGTGCCAACCCTACAGGTGAATGGCCCTGGAAGTGAGCACTTCCTGACGACTGAGGTGCATATGTCTCCTCACTGGCTTCACCCCGGTCCAAGCCACATAGACCAGTCTTGGCTAAGTCTTTCACACCCAACATGTACATTTCATGAAGATGCTTTCAGTGCCTCTTTGACATCTCCTTGCCGTTCAGTGTTCTCATGCGTGCATGTGGTGTCTTCCTTCAACCAGTTGTGACTCTCTGCCTGAGGATTCACCTGGTTACAGGAAGATGCTTGGCTAGTGCACGGAGCAGCCTGAACTCATCAGAGAGCTGAGGTCCCCAGGAGCAGACCTCAATCTGTGACAGTGAGAAGTTAGTGGATAAATACCCCAGTTTCCTTGCTTATTAAATTGTGCACTGCCCACCAAGTGAGATAATTCTGAGGTATATTCTGGACCAACTGCTGTGGTCCCCGGCAGGACGGAGACCCAGTTGTCTGTGGTGGAAACCCCCTTATCATTGTCTACAGTGGTCAGATGCTCATCAACACAACCTGGGTCAGCTCCTTTCCCTTCCCTGTCTCACATTCCCACGGCCCTACTAGTGCTTTCTGGGATCGCTTTCCTACCCCAAAGTAACTGTCTGTCTCCATTTCCCTCTGCATTCTGATTAGATTAGCTTTTGGTTACTTGCCATTGTCTCTGGGCTTGGTCCCCTGGTATTCTCCGACTTGCCATCGGTTGTGGAAACCTATCCAAGGCCGAGGCCCTGAGACTCCTGGGTCTCAGAACCATCCAGGGCTCCTGCTTCCTCTCCTCCCTATTTCCACACTTCTTTCTTCTCCTTTCAGATTTGCATATTCATTGTTTTCTTCTCTATCCTTATAAATCCAGTAAAAATTATGCAGAAGGAAAACATCCTTCTTGAACAGACCTTCAGAAGAGAATAATAAGTTCAAACCTTCTGGGATCACTCTTCATGCCTGATGTCTCCCTGCGTTCTCTTGACATAGCCAGAGCTCAACTCTCAGCATCCCCAGGGCTACAAAGGAATAAGAACTACCCAAATAGCATCTCAGGAGAGGAGATTATAGGGAAATACGTCTTCAATGAAACACTGACTATCTGACAGACGTTGGTGCCACTATGCACCAGCATTTAGAAGGACTATTTTAGTGTCATGTAGATCCTACTTTCTTTTTTGTGGGAGAGAGAGAGTTTGTGGCAACCAAGGTTTACTTGTTAGAAGTACCAGTGAAGTAGGTGTCATCCAGGATTCAGTTTCATAGGACAAGCACCAGGGCAAGCTTCCTAGTTTGACAGCATAACATAAAAGGAGAGGAAAGTTCATAAGCCAAACCAGAAGTTAAAATGTTGTGTGTTTCATATTCCAATGTTATGTACAATGGGACACTGGAGCCCAAGATAGAAAATAAAAGTTCCGAGTGAGAGAGATGTAAACGTTAACACAAACGGAGACTTGTGCAAGAACTTAGGATGAGTTTCAGTTAATAAAAGACCAGGAGAAAGGACTGGGAGGGTGTATATTTGAATAAATACCAGCGTGCCAGAAAACAAAAGAATGGACAAAAAACACTCAGAGAAAATGTGTAGGATATGAAGAAAAAAGGACTGAGAATAGAACACCAGAGGCCTTTTAGTTCTGGAACCATTAAGAGGAAAACAGTACAAATGTTTGAAAAGTGGAATGCTAGCTGAAAAGTGTGTTGTTATTAAAGACAAGCTATAGAAAATATGAAAAGAAAAAGAATCCATTAAAATGGGGGATTTTTGCTTCTGGTTAAGTTGGAGAAAGATTCAAAAGCCCTCAGCTTCCACACTGACAACAAAAATTGGACAGAATGAAAATATACTTCTCTATGTCAAAGGATGGTAGAAGCAAGGAAGCACTGAGGAACTGAATTCTAGATATGAAAGAGCCGTTTATAGATGAGGAGAGAGCTGGGGAGCCTTCTATACCTGGGGTAAGTACTTGGTGTGGATATAAACATTTGGAGGTATTGGCTTGTCACAGACAGATTTTGCAGAGTGGAGGAGAAGTCAGATGATCATTTGACAACAATGTGGGTTATCTAAATAGATTGGAATCTGTATGATCCTAAAGGCAATGCTAAATTGTCTATCTGGAAAACTCTTTTCCTGTCCTCATCGCAATATTTTTTCCTAAGAAAGCAGCAATGGAGAAGGGTCAAGAAAATAATGAGAAATTTTTCTATCCCATTAGGCCCTGCTAGTGAGGTAAAGCCATTTCAGATTAGAGCCTTACACCTTTCTCAGTTCAAATGTTGATTAGATAAAATGTTGCTTAGGTAGGAGATGGTTATGTGTAGTATGAATCTGAAGTGAACTTAATCGATTTCATGTTGGCTCATTCTCATTTCAACTCAAGCATTGGAGCCAATGATGTGATCAGAGTAATCACTAGACAGATAAATGAACTTGCACTATCCATGAAATAATCCAAAGCTGGGGAAACATAAACTTTAGACCAGTTTTATTGTCTGCAATATAAATTTATGTGACATATGAAGAGTCAGGAAAATATGGCTCATAATCAAAAGATTAAACGTTAGAAGCAGAACCACAGATGACTCATTCATTGGAACTTAGGACTTTAAAATAGCTATCATAAAAGTGTTAAAGAATTTATAGAAAAATAAATATAATGGGTTAAGAATTGAAGAATTTCATGAGAGAAATATAAACTCAAAAGTATTAATTCTGGAAATAGAACATAAAATATTTGGAAAAGAAAACATTTATTGGATGGACCTCATAACATATTGAACATTGAAGAAAGGACCTATGAGAATTTATTGAGACTAAAGCATAAAAGGAAAATATAAAAAATAAACAAACACAGCACTAGTGATCACTGGGATAGTATCAAGCAGTCTAATGTAATTGAATCCAAGAAGAAGAAAAGACTGAACTGGTAGGAAAAAATATTTGAAGGAATAATGACCAAAATTTTTTAATTTTGATGAAAAACTTCAACCCATAAATCCAAAAATTTTAACTGTATGTGGGAAATACAAAGAAACCCCAAATCCAGGCACTTTAGAGTCAAACTACTAAAAACAAAAACCAAAAAAAGAGAAAGAGAGAGAGGGAATAATTTAAAATTAACTAGGGGAGGAAAAACAGACACATCACACAGAGGGGAACAATATAAGAATAATGGCTGCTTTCCTATCAGAAATAATGCAAGCCAGAAAACACTGGAATATCAATAATATTTAAAATGCTGAAGGAAAATGAAAGATCGACCCAGCAAAACTACCCTCCAAAAATGAAGATTGAAAAAAGACATTTTAAGATTGAAAACCAAAGAAAATTTGTCCCACAATTCTTCAGGCTGAAGGAGAAAGATACCAGATAGAAACTTGGATCAACAGGAAAGAATAAAGTTTTCTGGAAAAATTAAATATGTGGGAAATATGAAAAGACTGCTATTTTGATTATTGCTTAGTTTCTTAAAAATGAAATAGACTAAAGCAAAATATTAATAACCTATTGTGGGTTTCTAACATATGGAGAAGCAAAAAATGACAATATCACAAAGGAAGGGTAGAGATTAGATGCAAGTACACTTTCATAAGGTTCTTATATTAATATCTTCTTTGAAGTGGTCCACTCTTAGGTCAAGGTAGAGAATAATATGTTAAGGATAAATACTTTAGTTTGAGAGCAATCACTTTAAAAAAAAAAGTCCAAAAGAGGAGAGGAAATGGAATAATTTTGAAAAAATCAACACACAAAAATGAAAAAAAGAGGAACAATGAAAATATGGGGCAACAAAGCAATCTACAGATTCAGTGCAATCCCTATCAAATTACCACTGGCATTTTTCACAGAACTAGAACCAAAAATTTCACAATTTGTATGGAAACACAAAAGACCCCAAATAGCAAAAGCAATTTTGAGAAAGAAAAACGGAGCTGGAGGAATCAGGCTCCCTGACTTCAGACTATACTACAAAAGTACAGTAATAAAGACAGTATGGTACTGGCACAAAAACAGAAATATAGATCAATGGAACAGGACAGAAAGCCCAGAGGTAAACCCACGCACCTACCTACGGTCACCTCATCTTTGACAAAGGGGGCAAGCATATGCAATGGAGAAAAGACAGCCTCTTCAATAACGGATGCTGGGAAAACTGGACAGCTACATGTAAAAGAATGAAATTAGAACACTTCTTAACACCATACACAAAAGTAAACTCAAAATGGCTTAAAGACCTAAATGTAAGGCCAGACACTATAAAACTCTTAGAAGAAAACATAGGCAGAACACTCTTTGACATAAATCACAGCTACATCCTTTTGACCCACCTCCTAGGGTAATGAAAATAAAAACAAAATAAATAAGTGGGACCTAATTAAACTTAAAAGCTTTTGCACAGGAAAGGAAACCATAAACAAAACGAAAAGACAACCCTCAGATTGGGAGAAAATATTTGCAAACGAATCAACAGACAAAGGATTAATCTCCAAAATATATAAACAGCTCATGCAGCTCAATATTAAAAAAAGAACAATGCAATCAAAAAATGGGCAGAAGACCTAAGTAGACTTCTTTCTCCAAAGAAGACATACAGATGGCCAACAAACACATGAAAAGATGCTCAACATCACTAATTATTCAAGAAATGCAAATCAAAACCACAATGAGGTATCACCTCACAGCAGTCAGAATGGCCATCATCGAAAAATCTAGAAACAATAAATGCTGGAGAGGGTGTGGAGAAAAGGGAACCCTTTTGCACTGTTGGTGGGAATGTAAATTGATACAGCCACTTTGGAGAACAGTATGGAGGTTCCTTAAAAAACTAAAAATAGAACTACCATATGACCCAGCAATCCCATTACTAGGCATATACCCAGAGAAAACCATAATTCAAAAAGATACATGCACCCCAATATTCATTGCAGCACTATTTACAATAGCCAGGGCATGGAAGCAACCTAAACGTCCATCAACAGATGAATGGATAAAGAAGATGTGGTACAGATCTACAATGGAATATTACTCAGCCATAAAAAGGAACAAAACTGGGTCATTTGTAGAGACGTGGATGGACCTAGAGTCTGTCACACAGAGTGAGGTAAGCCAGAAAGAGAAAAACAAATATCGTATATTAACGCATATATGTGGACTCTAGAAAAATGGTACAGATGAACCTATTTGTAGGGCAGGAATAGAGATGCAGATGTAGAGAATGGACTTGTGGACATAGTGCGGGAAGGGGAGGGCAGAACGAACTGAGAGAGTGGCACTGACATATATACACTACCATGTGTAAAGTAGACAGCTAGTGGGAAGCTGCTGTATAGCTCAGCGCTCTGTGCTGACCTAGAGGGGTGGGATGGGGGGGTGCGTGGGAGGGAGGCTCTAGAGGGAGGGGATATATGTATACATGTAGCTGATTCACTTTGTTCTACAGCAGAAACTAACACAGCATTGTAAAACAATTATACTCCAATAAAACAAAATCCTACTGTGTGGCTGAGAAGACAAATAGATGGGCATGTGGAGGGGAGGGGACTCAGATAATGCACGGCTTCTAGGGGCTCAGGAGCAGTACTTTATCAGCAACCCAAGCCCTGCAGAAGGCCAGACTAGTCACACGGGATAATAATAACTGGTCCCTTAGGGCTTGCCCTGTGGGATGAACGAGAAAGCATATCTAAAGTGCCTATCGGTGTCTGGCACACTGTCACCATCAATAAACAAGTGATACAGGAATGAGGAATGATGTGCCCAGCCTAGTGTCTGAGTCACAGCCGCCATTCAACAAAGGCAGCTCTTAGGGGAGGGAGAGACAGAAGACCCAGGTTTGAAGGAGGAGTAGCAAGAACAGCAAGGAGCTTCTGAGGGTTCTCTGCAACGTCCATGAAAATAAACTTGTTAAAAGAAAAAAAAAAAAGAAAATATGGGGCAAATAAGAAGCAGGAGCAAGATGGTAAAGGTAGATGTAAATCCAACCATAGCTATAGCTATTTTAAATTCTTTTTTTTTTTCGCGGTATGTGGGCCTCTCACTGTTGTGGCCTCTCCCGTTGCGGAGCACAGGCTCTGGAAGCGCAGGCTCAGCGGCCATGGCTCACGGGCCCGGCCACTGCCCGGCATGTGGGATCTTCCCGGACCGGGGCACGAACCCGCGTCCCCTGCATCGGCAGGCGGACTCTCAACCACTGCGCCACCAGGGAAGCCCAGCTATAGCTATTTTAAACGTAACTGATCTTTGACAAAGAAGCAAAGGTAATTTAATGGAGGAAGCATAGTCTTTTTAAATTTTTTATTTATTTTTACTTTTGAAATTGAAGTACAGCTGATTTACAATATTATATTAGTTTCAGGTGTACAGCATAGTGATTCAGTATTTTATAGATTATAGTCCATTTAAGGTTGTCACAAAATAATGGCTATAATTCCCATTGCTGTACAATATATCCTTGTTGCTTATCTATTTGCTTCATAATAGTTTGTACCTCTTAATCCCATACCCCTATTTTGTACCCCCCTTCCCTCTCCCCACTGTATCCAGTAGTTTATTTTCTATAACTGTGAGTCTGTCTAAAAGCATAGACTTTTTTTTTTCATCTTTATTGGAGTATAATTGCTTTACAATGGTGTGTTAGTTTCTGCTTTATAACAAAGTGAATCAGTTATACATATACATATATCCCCATATCTCTTCCCTCTTGTGTCTCCCTCCCTCCCACCCTCCCTATCCCACCCCTCTAGGTGGTCACAAAGCACTGAGCTGATCTCCCTGTGCTATGCAGCTTCTTCCCACTAGCTATCTATTTTACGTTTGGTAGTGTATATATGTCCATGACTCTCTCTCACTTTGTCCCAGCTTACCCTTCCCCCTCCCTGTATCCTCAAGTCCATTCTTTAGTAGGTCTATGTCTTTATTCCCGTCTTGCCCCTAGGTTCTTCATGACCATTTTTTTTCTTAGATTCCATATATATGTGTTAACATATGGTATTCGTGTTTCTCTTTCTGACTTACTTCACTCTGTATGACAGACTCTAGGTCCATCCACCTCACTACAAATAACTCAATTTCATTTCTTTTTATGGCTGAGTAATATTCCATTGTATATACGTGCCACATCTTATTTATCCATTCAACTGTTGATGGAAACTTAGGTTGTAAAAGCATAGACTTTTCAATAAATGATGCTGGACATCCACATGCAAAAAAAAAAAAGAATCTAGTCACAGACCTTATACCTTTCACAAGAATCAATTCAAAAGAGATCATGGATATAAATGTAAAATGTAAAACTATAAAATTCCTAGAAGATAACACTGGAGGAAATCTAGGAGATCTTGGGTTTGGTCATGACTTTTTAGATAAAACACTAAAAGCATGATTTATGAAAGAAAAAATTGATGAGTTGAACTTCTTTGAAATTAAAACATTCTGGGCAAAAGAGATTTTTAAAAGTGCTCAATGGCATGGAACAGAGAAAATATAAAGGAGAAAATCAAAGTTAGATTTTTGTAAAACTTATAAAATTAAACTTCTAGCCAGGCTGATCAAACAAAAAGAAATAATCATAAATTGCCAATATCAGAATTTGAAGAGGAACAAGTATTGGGTTCCCAAACGGACTTTTTGGCCAACCCAATAATTTAGCTCTTGTACATATTAAAGGGATGATAAAATATTTTATGTTTCTGCAAATAAATTCAACTACTTAAGTATAATGGAAAAATTCCTTGAAAAGCACATCATACAAAAATGAGCATAAGAAGAAATAAAAAAACAGAATATTTTACATTTGGTTAAAAAATACTTTAAATTTAATTTATAATATTATAATTTATAATATTAGGGAAGGTTTAATATAGGTTTGGGTCTGGGGATCAGAGACCTCAGAATCAGCTCTCTAACTTTACCAACAATCCAAGGTTGAGTTTCTTCATCTTGGGATTGATGTAGGCGTTTGCCTGTAGGTCAACCTTGCCTTCTGGGTTTGCCTGTCCTCATGGCTCTCAACTCCCCTTTTAGCTCCACATCCTTTTTATGTGTATTGTCTGCTTCATGCTTGGAGTTTTCCTAATTTTCTAGTGAGCTCATCAGTCATAAAGATTGTGTTTATTTTATTTTATTTATTTATTTTTTTGCGCTACGCAGGCCTCTCACTGCTGTGGCCTCTCCCGTTGCGGAGCACAGGCTCCGGACGCGCAGGCTCAGCGGCCATGGCTCACGGGCCCAGCCGCTCCGCGGCATGTGGGATCTTCCCGGACCGGGGCATGAACCCGTGTCCCCTGCATCGGCAGGCGGACTCTCAACCACTGCGCCACCAGGGAAGCCCTGTGTTTATTTTTAAAAATTCTAGTTGCGTTTAACAGGATGGTGCTCCAAACTATTCAGTCCACCATCTTGTCTGAAGCGTAAGCGTCTGTGTGAGTTTCAATGCTAACTGGGAATGGGCACCAGGGGTAAAGTCTAGCTGAGCCTCTTTCAATGTTAAGCAAATTTGATGCACATACAACAGACTATTGATGTGTGAGTGTGTCCGCGTGTGATTGTTGAGCACGCATTGGTTGTGTTACAGAAATGAGCCACGTGTTCACTTACCATCTTCTGAAGATAAAACCATAGCACAGAATTAAAGACATGTGATCTCAGGAATTCTACAGCTTACTTGTTATTGTACTGTACCCAGTAGAAATTTTATTGTTATTTTTGTTATATTCAGTAGAAATAGTAAGTATAAAGAAGAAAAGGAGTTTTTAGGGACCTAAAACTGACTTTAGAGATTTACAAATGAGAGGAATTTTATGTTTAAAAGTTTTAAAAGCTATATTTCAATACAAACAGTAACTTTTAAAATCATTTGGTTTACTGACAAATAGAATGATGTTAAGATTTAAGCACTTCACAGAATCTCAAACGTTTGGTGCTGTCAGGCACTGTGTTCTACAGGGAGGTACAGTGTGTGATTCACCCACTAAATGACAGTGGATAGAGAACCACTGATTGTAACTATAATATAGGAGTCTTGCATTCCCGTCTAATGGTCTTTCTAAAAATTACCATTAATTTTTGGGGTATAATTAACAGTAAGCGACAGAATAAATGGCACATGGTAAACAGTAAGTGGTAAAAGAAATTGCACATTCCGTGCAAGACACGAAATAACAGAGTTTGCAATCTGACAAACACCTGAATACACATCACTATTAGGATTAGGGCTTTGGCCATGGCTGAACGTCTCTGAATTTCCGTGTACTTTACAAAGCTCTCTTTGAAGTCCTGTAATCTTTCCTCTGACTGCACAGTTGCACATTCTGACCCTGTTACTAGGCTGTACAGCCTATTGCTGTAGTGGCCACCCCTCTTCGCCATCACTAGGCTCTCAGTTAAGTCCATTAGCTCCTTCACCTGGTCATGCCGATTGCTCCCTTTAGCACGGTTACTAAAGGCACACACTCGCCCCCCACACGCAGCCACCAGCTCGCTTAGGGCTTTGTTATCTGAGCCATGGATGTAATCCATCAAGGAGCCTCCCTTGAGGTCTTCCTTGTGGGTGAAGAGGACAATTGTGTCTCATGGCATCCTCTCCAAAGATCTCCTTCACCTTCTGCACAGCCTGCTGGTCCTCCGTGGTGAATCGGCCCAGCTGTGTCACCAGGAGCAGCACGTGAGGTCCTGGTGCGGAGAGTAAGTAGCACTTCTGTACCTCTTTGTACAGGGATTCAGAGGGGCCCTTCCCAGAAAACATGTCTGGTGTGTCAATGACAACCATCTCTCTGTCTCCCCAGCTTCCCCGACTTTTACTGCAAGTCTTCGTCAAGGACTGGGCACTCGGCCTGGACTCAAATGCTTCCTTCCCGAGGATGCTGTTCCCCGTAGCACTTTTGCCGGTTCCTGTTTTGCCCACCAGAATGACTCTCAGCTCTGATCCTCCGGCATGTTGAGCTTGTTGACTCTTTGTATATGGTCCTGCTAAGAGCAAGTTTACTTAGAAGGGAAAGACAAATACCGTATGATATCGCTTATATGTGGAATCTAAAAAAAATGATACAAATGAACTCATTTACAAAACAGGTATAGACTCACAGACTTACAGTTACCAAAAGGGAAACAGGCAGCGGAGTGATAAATTAGGAGTTTGAGATTAAAATATACACACTACTATATATAAAATGGATAACCGACAAGGACCTACTGTATAGCACAGGGAACTATACTCGATATCTTGTAATAACCTACAATGGAAAAGAATCTAAAAATCTATTCATATGCGTATGTGTGTGTGTGTGTGTGTGTGTGTGTGTGTGTATAACTGAATCATTTTGTTGTAAAACTGAAAGTAACACAGCACTGTAAATCAACTATATTTCAATTAAAAAAAACAAAGGTGAAAAAAAAAAAAGAAGAAGCTTGCTTCGTTATTCCCACACTGATCATGCCAATGGAATATTTTTAATGATAAGGAAAAGTCTGGGAAAAGATACTCTCACAATGTATGGTATTTCTGAAATAGAAGCTAACTCTATTATCAAATAAAATAATGATTTTTAAAACTCTAGATTTCTCTAGGTCTGCAGGACATTGCCATGTTGGCTCCTAGAAAAACATATTTGGAGGATGAGTTAGAATTAAAAACATACCTTGTCATTCAAAATTTGCCTATATCATCCAGTTCTGGCCCTGTAAAAGGCAAATTTTCTGGAGATGAGAGACAGGTAGCCAAGACAGTGGGTTCCGTCTTCAGGTGGGGAAAGTAACCTGACTGTTCCAGGACCAGAGACGGCTCCTCTGACCGTGGCTGGGCAGAGGTGTGGTCCCGACCACCAGCGAAATGGTTAGACCAGGAAAATACTGAAATGAACATTGTGAAATGATCCTCTCTAGTGAAGAAACTGCTGCTCACTTATGCTTTGCTTCAAAGTATAGCATGATTTTTATACAACATAAGCACAGTATGGGTAAACAGGCACAGAGAGGAAGTCACTTTCTTACCAGAGTGACTGCATTCCTTTCGGTCCATGGCAGTTCCTGAGGGACAGAGAGACCAGAGACCAATTAAAAAACTATCATTTTTGAGTTACGACTCATGAGAGAACCTTATATTTCTAGAGCACGTTCACCATGCCTCATTTGTCTACACAAAGCTGAGGAGGTGGGTGGAAAGAAGTACTATCTCTATTTTACAGAGAAGTTTAGTCACTTGCTCAGAGTCAACCCAGTGAGTCAGAAGATGGGTTTGGCTTGTCGCCCCACCTACTTCTTCTTATCTGCATGCCCACCTCTCCTCCACTTACCCTCCTCCCTGAAGGACCTCTGCGCCCGCTCTTGCTTTCCGTGGCCACACACCTTCCTTTCCCTCTGCGTCCTTTCTAGGTCTGCCTTGGGTCCCAGGTTCAGACTGCTCTTTCTTTCGATCTTTCTCCAGCTCGCCCAGCCCCTCCCTCCACGCTGCGTCCTTGCTGAGAGGCTCAATGAATTAAGAACACGACTCCAGAAAAGTACACTGTCCTTTAAACCAGAAATACACTTCATTTGATCCGTTAATTACTTGAATTTTCCTCTTTCCACGTAGAAGCCTTGCCATTTAGTTCCTTTTCCTACTCAGAGAAACGTTTCTTAAAACTGGCAGCTGGTACCAAGCGACAAGGCAGAGAAAATGCATGAGTTAATGACCAAATTCTTCCCAGTTAGCACTTTTTATTGGCTCTATGCAAATGAAGCTCTCTTTGCCAGTAATGGGTAATCTAAATTCCATGAAGTTGACAGGTCCTGTAAACTGGCTTCACTTAAGCCAGATGCCATCACTCTAAATTGTTTCCCTGAAAATAGGGCAAATTTGTTAAAAAATTTTTTCTTTAGCCTGGGAACTAGAAATCAACACTGCAGAACTTTCTTGAGTGTGGACTTACCTGAGTTATTTTTGAAAGAAACAGAAGCCTCCCCAGTGAAATCTGTGACTTGCCCGTTCAGCTTGAAGAGAAAAAAAAAAAACCAAACAAACCAGAAAACCGGAAACCTAGTCTGCTTCTTCCTCTCTCGAATCTCCACTGAGTTTCCTCACTGCAAGTGAGCCCCAGCACATGTCTGTGTCTGATTCTCTTTTTAAAAATAGTTAAAATGGCAAAGTTTAATGAATAATTTGTTGTCGCATGGACTGTCTTTTCTCAATAGTGAAAAAAACAATGTTTGAATCATTTAAACTGGACAGGAAGAAAAGGGGCGCCAGGGATGCTGGCAGATTTGTTTCCTTCCCACCCGGGCTGTGTCCCCGCAGTTACAGGTTTGCCTGAATGAACACCCCTCAGCTCCTCCCAGGAGGAATGACACCTCATCCACACCGTAGCAGTGACTGTCCTAAAGGCAAGTGCCGCTGGGCTGGGGGCAGAAAGAGCGTGGGTGTGAGGGGCACAGGACAGGGCACTGTGCAGAGCGGGGAGGGTACAGAAAGGGGAACCCGGGAGAAGCCCATGTCTGTCTGACTGTAACAGTCACGTCCATCAGTGCATTTGGAAATAACTCACTCATGGTTTCCCTGCTTTTCCTTCCTGTCCAGCTCTGCAATGTCAGGGAGGCACCCCTGGGAAGCAATGATCTAGGCAGTGTCTACAATAATAATCTGAGTCTCTACATTCAGGAAGAATGACCCAAGGGGTTAAAGCTGAAATCACTCAAATGCTTTTTTCCCCTTATTTATATGACGTTCACCACAGCAGGGGCAGAGAAAATGTGGGACTTAGATAGCCTTTAAATATCCCAGATTAGTAGTGGTGCACTTTGCTTTCTCTCCCAACCACTGATGAGAAACAATCATAGGCCCCGACCTCATTATAGGAGAGGTTTGGAAACGCAGTGGAGTCCCGGGACGCGGGTGGACACCACTGCTTCGTCACACACTAACTATTATCACCGTTTTGCATTCTTCCACATCCTTTACTATGCATCTTCTACTTAATATCAGTAATCTCTTCCTAAAAACAAACGATTCTGTGTCAGAATACTAACAGGGACCTATTTCTTATTGTTTTTTATGAAAACACATATAATGCAATATCAAATTCAAAGCCCATCGATTTTCTAAATCACATGTAAAATTCACTAAAGTACCTATATAAAAACATTTTTTTCAGAACAAAAGCTTAAAATATTGCTCTTTTGAATACCCCAAATATTTTTGGTTTATAAAAGAAAGTTATTGGATAAGTATCCTGACAAACAACTCAATTAAAAAATGGGCAAAGGACCTGAATAGATATTGTTTCTGAGAAGACATACAACAGCCAACAGGTCCATGAAAAGGTGTCAACATCACTAATCATCAGGGGAATGCAGATCGAAACCGCGATGAGCTATCACCTCACACCTGTTAGGATGCTATCATCACAAAGACAGGAGAGAGGTGTTTGTGAGGATGTGGAGAAATCACGCGGTGGTAGGAGTGTAAATCGGTATAGCTACTATGGAGAACAGTATGGAGGTTCCTAAAAAAATGCAAAATAGGGCTTCCCTGGTGGCGCAGTGGTTGAGAGTCCGCCTGCCGATGCAGGGGACGCGGGTTCGTGCCCCGGTCCGGGAAGATCCCACATGCCGCGGAGCGGCTGGGCCCGTGAGCCGTGGCCGCTGAGCCTGCGCGCCCGGAGCCTGTGCTCCGCAACGGGAGAGGCCACAGCAGTGAGAGGCCCACGTACCGCAAAAAAAAGAAGAGAAAAAGAAAAGAGGTTTTGTGGAGGGTGGAGGGAAATCAAAAACAAGTCACAATGGCTGTTCAGTGCAGGTGAAAGTGTGTGGGGTGAACTGGTGAAGCAGGGAAGGAACGACGGACGCCTGACGGACGCCTGACTTTCAAAGTTTCACCGAAGTGATGGGTGCAAAACAAAAACTCAGTGAACAAACGAACAAACCCCAACAAACAAACAAACAACAAAAGACCCAACCTGGAGCTTTTCAGAGAGGCTGGACCGAGCGACTTGTCTACTGAAAAGTGTGAGGAAATGGTAGCTTCACGTTGGGAAGGACTAGCTGCCGAAGACCTAGTTCCAAAGGGTGCTCAGAGTTGCAAGAAGGGTCATCTCATGGAATAACTGCAAAGATTAATGGCTAAACAACTTTTTAAATATTTATTTAGGCTGTGCTGGGTCTCAGTTGCGGCATGCGGGCTTTTTAGCTGCGACATGCGAACTCTTAGTGGCAGCATGCATGCGGGATCTGGTTCCCCAACCAGGGATTGAAGCCAGGCCCCCTGCATTGAGACTGCGGAGTCCTACCCACCGGACAACCAGGGAAATCCCTAATGGCTAAAATTTTAAGTTAAAAAGTTTTAAAGACATTTTACATCAAACAAGACATCAACAGGAGCATTCCACTAAAAGATGCAATTATCAGCAGTGTTACATTACAAAAAGAGGTATATTGCAAGCAAGGGAACCCAAAGGGATGTCTATTTCGAGCTTCCTTCCCTCACATTGCTTTGTCTATGGTTTCAAATGATGGCTCACAATCGTCTCCTTGTGGAACATCTCGTACCATGAGGTAAAGATAGTTGTCAGCTCCTTGGAATTGGACATGGACATACCTCAGGTGTGGACTGTTCTACCCACTCCTTCACCAGTTCAGTCCCACACAGTCACCCCCACTCAGTAGCCACAGTGACCGCTCTTTGATCTGCTTCCTCTCTCAGTGGACAAGCTGACAATAATCCCTTTAAATTCCTCTGACTTTACATTACTATGGTGAACTCGGGAATCGAAACCACCAGGAGTAAAGCGCTGTCACCTTGGTGAAGGCGTGAAGAAGCCATCTGGAACATTCCAGCCCCAAAAGATGCAACAGGGAGGAATCAAGGAACACAGTTGACCAGCAGGGAGGCACAGAGGTGTGGAGCCAGACCAGTGTCCCCACCAACTGAAGCCCCAGTCTGCGTGGAGAAGAGGCAGGGGAGAACTTCTGTGCTCTGCCCGACTTCCTGAGGCACAAAATCACGAGCATAATAAAACTGCTTTTGCCACTGAGTTTTGTGGTTTTTTTGCAGTATGCGGGCCTCTCACTGCTGTGGCCTCTCCCGTTGAGGAGCATAGGCTCCGGACGCGCAGGCTCAGCGGCCATGGCTCATGGGCCCAGCCGCTCCGCGGCATGCAGGATCTTCCCGGACCGAGGCATGAACCCACGTCCACTGCATCGGCAGGCGGACTCCCAACCACTGCGCCACCAGGGAAGCCCCATGCCACTGAGTTTTGGAGTGATTTGTTATATAGCAATAGATGATTGGATCACCTGAATAGATTCTTAGAAATGGAATTTCTAGACAATTGGTAGATGCATTTGTAATTTTGATAGATATTACTGGATTGTCCACAATAAAAATTTTAACCAAACTAGTTACACCAGCATTTTGTTAATTTCCCCATATCCTTGTTCATGATTTTATCTGCCAATCTGATCAATGAAAACTTGTATTCATGTGATTTTTATATGCGTTACTCAACATGAATGTGGTCGAGTTATTTTTCGTATGTTAAAGAACTATGTCTCTTTTATTATCTTCTCATATGTTTGTTACTCATGTTTAAATTCTGTTGTTAATCGTTCTGACATTGATTTGTAGAAGTTCTTTATGTGGCCGAAAATGATCGTTTTACCTCTTCCTCTTGGAGTTTTGAAAATAACCATCCAATTTTGTCCACTGTTTGTTTTCTGTGGCTAGTATTCAGAAGAATGTTCAATAATCCCAGTATAGTAGGCCTCCTTAACTTGTTTCTAACTTTTGTGGCAATACCTCAATTCTTCCAGTTAAATAAGGTGTGGGCTTTGAGGTTGAGATGGAAATTTAAAAAGTAACCAGTTATTAGATGCTGAATTTTACCAAATTACCTTCCAACACTAAGGTGATGACTGGATTATGTTGCTCCATAGCTTTATAATGCATTAAATTATATGAAAATATTTCCTGATGTTGAACCTTCTTTGCATATTTGGGACTAATCTTTCTCATCTAAGTCATTGCAGGCTTCTATTTGATAATAGTTAATTTTTGCATTTCTTCATGAGTGATCTTATGCATTTCTAAAACAAAGAAATTCTTTTCCCGTTGATTGGCCTGGTTCTAGCTGTATCTGGTTTTGGGGTCTCATTTTCCTTCCAAACGTATCAACCATGGTGTTTTTCTCAAATAGATACCTGCACTCCAGAAGAATTCTGGTTCTATCTTTTAAGAAAACAAGATTTTTACCATCACTACCCTTCACCATCACCTCTTCCTTTCTTAGGCAAGCCTGACATTAAACAAAGACTATAGCATAGTGAATGTTATGAAGGAAAATGCCAGGGTGCCACTGGGAATGTATAAAGGATAAACTAAACTAATGGGAGGGGGGTAGCTGGGAAAGACTTCTGAGAAAAAGTAAAATTGTTTGAGCTGAACTTGAAAAGGGAGTGAGGAAAGGGATTGGAGGTGTTTCCAGGAATAAGTAGCAGCATATTCCAAGGCAAGTGACAGCACGGAACTCTCAGGTATTAAGGAAGGCAAGGATGGCTAGAACCTAGAGGCAGGAAGTCAGATTGTGTAGAAATGAGGCTGGAGATTGAAGCAGGCATTTGTCAAGTTTGGATCCTGAATGTTTTCTTGCAAAACAATGGAAACTCACTCTGACATTGACTTGGGGTTGTAGTGCCACGGCCCCGATTGTGAGTTACGTGAAGAATGGATTCGAAATCGAATGGATTCAAATCCAATGGATTTGAAATCCCCTCTGCCATGCCTCAGCTGCAGCCCACCATTCCTGAACTGTCGCTCCTCTCTTCTGAGTAAAGCTCTTTGCTTAGGCCGAGAAAACAGCACACAGGGAGAGACTTAGAAGGATGCCCAAGGGGCTTGAAGTAGTTCAAGTGAAGAGGTAAAGCTTCAGGTCCTCAAACACCAGGTACAGGCTGGAAGGTTCGGTTAGTGTAGCCTATGACCCATTGCTCTCAGACGTGTAGGATATTTTAAAAGAGATGGGCACCTCAGATCTAACATGCTGCCAGGTCCTGGGTTTGAATATTGTTGCAGTTTATCTTATGACAGGGTTTCCGAAAGCAACCTCATCACTCGAGCTGAACTGTGCCGAGGCACAGCAGTAGAGGGCTGCCTCTCGCTCAGGCAGAACAGCGCCGTCTGTCCTGCTGTGGTAGCTTTTATTTACGCATTATCTATGTTTACATCTTAAGACTTGTTTTCTTAACATTCCAGAAATGCCAAAGCAGCAACATAGGCTTCTATCGCTTATACAAGCAACAGTGGGCTTTCTTGAAGACATGCCGTGCTACGCGTCCTTGAGCTCAGAAGCGGCACAAGGACATCTCCGTGTGTTCCCATCATTCTGATTATACTGAAGCAGCACAAGGACGTTTCCTTGTGTTCTGATTATACTGAGGTCATTTCATGCATCAGTGCCCAAAGTCTCCAGGACTGCCTGCAGTCCTGGCTTACTCGCCCGCCCTCGGTTTGCTGAGGGGTGCCAGCCCCTTGCCTTGCAGAGGGGCTCTGGCCTATGGGTCACGTCCCCTTTCCATGTCCTCAGTTATTCCACTACAAATATTATCCATTGAAATTGTAGAGATGGCTCTATTTGCTCTAGTTCTAACTTCCTGTCTTCCACATGTCCCCCCAAACCTCTCCGTCATTTTTAGTTACCCATCAGTGACCACCGATGACCAAAAGACATCCTCCGTATACTCAATGGGGTTTTGGAATCTGACCGTTTCAATTCCTGTTTGGCCATTAACCAGCTATGTGTCCTTAGGCAAATCTGACTCTAATTTCCTTCATCTTCAAATGGGAAAAAACTTAAACTACTGATAGGATTGTCAGAATTAAATGGAAAAATATATGTAAAGCAGGTAGCCCCAGCACCTAGCACCGTGGTTTCCAAGCCTTAGCCGGCATCGGAGTCGTATGAAGAACGTGGGAAAGCACAGGGCAACATCCCTGGAGTTTCTGAATTAGTAGGATTTGGGTGGAGCCTGAAAAGTGGGAGTTCTAGCGAGTTCCCAGGTGATACTAAAGCTACTAGCCCAAGGACCTCATTTTGAGGACTGCTGCCCTAGGGCATTGTCATCATCTGTACTGTTGAAGTGGGGTTACCATCATGTGCCCTCTACCCAACTATAAACAGAAGTAGGGGGGTTATGTCTGAGGCACCTTAACTTTCTGGCTTTCTCCCTACATAGGACATCTAGGACATTTCCTGATTGCCCAAAGCACTTCTACATTTTCTTTCTTTTAGGTTCATCTCAGATGAGAGGGTCCAATGCTGACTTTCGCACCCCAAACCTTTACGTTTCAGATGTGCTTTGTCTATCCCGCTTATGGTCTCCCGTTAGCTGATTTAATCCGAGGGGAAAGACCTTCTACAGAAAATGCCTCAGCCCAGTGGCTCTCGGATTTTACCTTGCATCAGACTCACTTGGAGGGTTTGAAAAAGCGCAGATTGCTGGACTCCCAGAGTTTCTGGTTCAGTAAGTTGGGGAGGGAGCCCAAGACTTTGCATTTCTAACGAGTTTCCAATTCACGCTGCTGCTGCTGCTTCCTGGCCCGCACGTTGAGCAGCTCTGGCCTCGTACACAGTAATTCTGCAAAGTAGCTGCTGGGGGTAGTTTCCATGACTCTGGGGATCAGAGTCGGTGGCCATGTACATAACCAGTAAGTAGAGTCAGATGTCTCTGATGTGCCTGTCATGCGTCAGAGGACGATGTAAGGGAAAAAAGAAGAAACCAATGTGGCTTCATCTCTGCAGGCGTCCTCGTATATTGATGAGAAGACAAGGACTGATACCTGTGGAAAAGAGGAGCCCAGTGATCTCAAGTTGCTGTGTAGGAGGGCAGAGAGGAGGTTTTCTCTAAAGGATGGGAGGACGGGATACGTGGAGAGACAAACAGACAAGTGGGAGGAAATGGCATGAACGATGGTTTGAAGGTAGAAGTAAGCATTGCATGGGTGGGGAAAAGTGCACAGGTGAACTGCGCTACGTGGTGGCGCGAACTACGCTACCATGTGATTACTTCTGGCTGAACACTGTGTTTCATATCCTCTTCTCATTTAATACTTCACAGCCACACTGGGAAGTAAAGATTATTATCTCCATATCTAAAGAAGTAAAAATAAGATTCAGAAAATTGAATAACTTGAACAACGTTACTTAGAGAATGAGTTTGGGGCCAGAGCGGGGAAGGGAACTTTCAGGACCCCAAGCCTACGGCTGTGTCCTTTATAAGGTAGCAGAATAGAAGGAGATGGGGCTGCGAAGAAAGTTTGAAGCCTGATGTAAATCTGTCGATTCCAGGCCAAGAAGTATGAACTGTGACCTATAGTGGGGGGTCTCTTGAGCAACAGATACATGAGAAAGCTGAGTTGCATAATCTGGATTTGGTACATGGAGATTAAATTAAGGAAGTGAAACTGGGACAAGAGGGAAGTTACCTTCTATCTACGTGAACTCCCATTTCCCTCTCCCTCCCTCTTTTTTTCCGTACTCCTCCCAACCCTGTGTTACCCAGTATCAGTCTCTTTCACTTCCTCTCCTTCTTTCTCGCACAATGTCTTTTTATTTTTTTAACTGAAGTATAGTTGATTTACAATGTTGTCTTAGTTTTCAGGTGTACAGCAAAGTGATTCAGTTATACATACACATATATTCTTTTTCAGATTCTTTTCCATTATAGGTTATTACAAGCTACTGAATATAGTCTCCTGTGCTATACAGTAGGTCCTTGTTGGTTATCTATTTTATATATAGTCGTGTCTATCTGTTCATTCCAAACTCCCAAGTTATCCCTCCCCGCTTTCCCCTTTGGTAACCATGTTTGTTTTCCATGGCTGTGAGTCTGTATCTGTTTTGTAAATAAGCTTATTTGTATTTTTTTAGATTCTACATATACATAATATCGTATATTTGTCTTTCTCTGTCTTGTTTACCTCACTTAGTATGCTAATCTCTAGGTCCATCATGTTGCTGCAAATGGCATTATTTCATTCTTTATTTTATGGCTACATGGAATTCCATTGTATATAGGTACCACATCTTTTTTATCCATTCATCTGTTGATGGACATTTAGGTTCACAATGTCTTTTTTAACACTCCTGACCGCAGTTCCTTACCCCACTACATCAGGGAGTCTGAAGTACCCAGTCTTAGGAGAACACACCTCCCTTCAATCCTGGTTTCCAGTCTTGACAGATTCCAGAACTGATGAGTCTGAGGGTCACAAAGAGTAGAGCAGAGGCACTAGCTTTTCTGGAAAGGCCATTCTAGACACTGCCCAGGCTGCTCCTTAGAGAGTGCTGCAACCGAAGTACACACACACACACACCCCCCACATACACACACACAAACACACACACACACCCCACATACACACACACACACACACACACACACACACACACACACACACACACACCACTACTGTGGCGCTCAGCCCCCAGTCTGTTCCCAGCCTCTTCTGCTCTCAGGTCTTACCCTTTCTAAGGATTAGTACCTCTGTGGAGGAATTTGCTTCAAAGGGTAATTTATTCTGGACACTGGGCCATGATTTCCTTTTCCTAGAGATGGAGGACATTTCAGGCAGCAGGTAGACTGTTAAGCTAGGGTGGTTAGAGATGGTTGCAAGGCCCCCTTTCCTATAAATGTGACCCGCTGGCAGTGAGACACACACACACAATGACAGGAACTTGAATTCCTACCTGGAGAACTATACTGGGGTTAACAAAGGGAGTGTATTAACTCTAAAAGCCCTTGTTCTACTGCATTAAGATATATAAGGGCTTTTTTCTAGCCTTTCCCTAAAATCGTCTCTGCCTCTTCCTACTAATACACTAGACCTTCCCTCTCTGAGTGTCACCACAGTACTCATTATACCTGTGAGTGGCTTTAGGACTTTCCCGTCAGCTCGGCGTTGCTGGTTTTCCCCGTGAACCCCCTCAGTGTTGGACTTTCCCATTGTCACCTCAGGACTTGTGTCTCCTGTTAATACACAAGTAGAGTGAAAAGAACATGGGTTGAGGTCAGAAGAGGCAGACTGTGGGCATCAGGCTGCCACTGTGGTTTATGGGCAAGACTCATAAGGCCTCTGAGCCTCATTTGTTTATGGTTAAAATTAGGGTTGTGGCCAATGATCTAAGGCCTGTGACATTAGAACTCCCCAACACTTCTGACCATATCCAGTGAGCCTGACACCCCCGCTCACCCAGGAGCACGGTCCCCAGCTCACAAACCCATCAAAGCTGACTCGATCCTCAGAGAGCCGGTCGGAACGCAGTTGTCACTCTGCAGGGCTGGTTCAGAGACAAGCGATCCCTGAACAGGTGGCCATAGTTTGGTACATGTTCACCGTCAGTTGTCCATGCTAGGAGTTAGTGAAGGAATCTGTCGGCCACGTTTCTGGGTGATATTGTTTACTGGCGCTTTGGGCAATAACTGTTCCTTTAGTATGTGTTTGTTTTTATTCTTGTCCTTGTTTAACCATTTAAAAATGTTAACAGTCCTTTCCATTTCTCATTTGAGCCTCATGAGATAACACAGTGCAAAAATGGGTAAATGTCACCAGAAGACCAGACAACAGAATCCTTCGTAGCCAGGTGGGGCTATGGGGTGCAATTTTCCCCATTCAGCACCTCACCGCTCACCCTTCAAGCCTGCACATCAAGCTTGACTGGAGGGGGCGATGTCTTCATAAGGTCTCCTGAGGGTCACGTGAGCGAGACGGCTCTCCTATCACTTGGAACAGAGATCCGAACCTGACCTTCTCGTGTGCACTCATTTCTCTCAGGCCCGTTCCTTTCTCCCCCTGACACCCGTGCTCCGTTCCCTACAACCATGTATCTTGTATTAGTAGATATTTCACATGTGCTAAACCAGGGGTTTGTGGAGTCATAATTAATGAAACCCTAAGCAAGGGATTCCTAAGAGTTAAAAATGTAAGCACTGGAGCATATTTGCAGAAGAGTTACTTTTGAGGGTGAAGGGGGCAGATCAAAGAGTTTGGCTCTCAAATCCTGCATATATTGTCTTAATGCTATAGATGACTTACTGCTAGACTGAAATCAGAATTATCAACTATAAAATGAGAAACATATTAGCATTCATTTACATTACTCTCTTACGCAAGACCTAACCTCGTTTTACACATGGTTAAAATCATCAAACTTTACAAGGTCTCCGTTCAACTGTAACCTTCTCTTGCTGATGGTACCCTCTTCCATTTTTGAACACCTTATTTAGATTCTCCTTTTGGTGGAGAAATCCTGAAATATGAGCCCTTTTGTCTGTTTTCTGCTTTACGCATCAACAGCCCGCAAATTTCTTCAGATCCGCCTCCTTGCCAAGTATCTTCTTCTGGAAACTCTTATTCAGTTCCTTCATTATTTTCTGTATAGTTATTTTATACACTTTAAAAATATTCTTTGCTACACTCCCCTGAATACTCCAAATTGTCAATACCATCCAAGACCTAGTCCCTGAATTGGCCACGTGTTTCTATGTGTTGGCAGCTCAAGTCAAACCGTTGGCAGTATTATTTCCTGTCGGATCTGGACTTCTGATAATAAAGTCTGGGTTAAAGGGGCTTATTTTTGATGAAAGCTTTTTAGCATCATTGGTTCGTCTTCCGTGTTAGCTCACAGAAAATGTCCAGGTTAATATACAGTGAAAATATCCTATTTTTAACACTCCAGTCTGTTCTTCTAAATTTATTTTTGGAAGAGTTATCATTTAAGAATTTTTAAAATAATTATTCAGCTGGTTTTAGTGCAGGATGCTAGCTTGTCAATATCACTTTGGTTCCTGGCTATAATGTCTTGTTGCAAATATTATTTAGAGTACTCGTTGTTTTCTGGAGAATGAAGGAGAACATATGTAAAAGAGAAGCCTGGACTAGACATCGACTCCATAACAAACTGTTGACCTTAATACATCATTCGAACCTCAGGTTCCTAATATATATATATATATTTTTGTGGTACGCGGGCCTCTCACTGCCGTGGCCTCTCCCGTTGCGGAGCAAGGCTCCGGACGCGCAGGCTCAGCGGCCATGGCTCACGGGCTCAGCCGCTCCGCGGCATGTGGGATCTTCCCGGACCGGGGCACGAACCTGTGTCCCCTGCATCGGCAGGCGGACTCTCAACCACTGCGCCACCAGGGAAGCCCCAGGTTCCTAATATTTTAACAGAAATTGTAAAATCTAATTGGACCGCATCACAGGGATCTTGGAAGAACGATTAAAACAGTGGAGATAAGAGAATTTTCAAAAATATAAATTGCTTCATGGAGAAGGATAACTAGAAAAGTGGTAAAGATGATGATGGTGACAGTTGATATTGATATAAAACTGTCGATATTCTTTGCCTTCATCACCATCTTCTCCAACATGGTAATCTGGGGATTCCAAAGCCTGGAGAAAGCAATCCAAATTAGAAGAAATTTTTAGGAAATAGATAGAATACTACTGATCATGGAATGGGACGTTGTAGAATGTGTTCCATGGCTTGTGATGAGAACTCCCATACCTTGGCTTGTGACCAGGAACAGCTGTGGGAGAACTCTCTAGAACATCTGGCTTATCTTTTCATCCTCCTTTCTGCACTTCTGTTCCTGATGCCAACACTTCATCTCCCAATCTTTACCCCTGAAAACCCAGAGCTCACAAGCTGTCTTTTGGTGTCCTGGTTCCCAAAGAGAGAGGGCGTGGAAACCATTGTTAGGGCACCTGAGGTAGCCTTTCTAGAACGAGATGGCTCTGGAAGAGAGAGGGAGCCTGGTCTGGAGGTCCTGAGGCTTTGATCAGAGCAACTTGGATGTTGAGGCCAAGAACGGACCTTAATACATTATTCGAACCTCAGTTCAGGAAGTCCTGGGGACCTGGCGCCGTCAGAGGGGAGGAGGCCCGGGGGACTGTGTGGCGGGCAAGGGGTCCTGGTTAGACTGTAAGGTGGGAGGGATGGGGCGTGGGTGCAGTGGGGCAGCCCAGAGAACAGGATCCACGCTCAAGACCAGCATTTCTCACCTTACAATATTTTGCCCGTGGCTACTCTTTGTGGGCAAGTTTATATCTCATAAGGGACACTGAGGCCATGGTGTCAGCACAAAACAGTCCTCATGAGCAAGGTGCTTCCTGCAGTAGTCAGTGTAAAGTCATGCCTCTGCTCAGAGACAGGACTGGCTCTGTCCATGCCACCCTATCCCTCCCGTTTCCATTTCATCCCATTTTATCGCATTCCTTCATACAGCTCTTCACCAGGCACCTTCTGTGTGTTCAGCTCTGTGCAGTGGTGTTTGTAAGAGAAGACCTCAGTCTAGGGAGGCGGATGAGTCTCACCCACAGGACATAAATACAGGATAAAATAAAGCGGCAATACATGTAAGGACCCAGGATGCATGGAACAGAGCTCAAGGGCTAGGGGAGGAGAACAGCAGGAAGCTGGCCTGTATTACATGGGACGGGCGGGTGAGGTGAAAAGGCAGCTGATAGCTCTTCAGGGAGCAGGGCCCTGCTGGCGGCTCTGAGAATCTCAGACTTGAATCCCCCTTCCCTTCCTTTCTGCACATCACCCTGCCCTGGCCCTGCAGGAGGGGCTGAAGGGAAAGCACCCCAGTTAGAACAGCTGTGAAGTTCAAGTCAGTGTTGTGTGAATAAACCAGGGCCTCCACCCCTTCCCACACTGTGTATATCCTTGAACTACATCTAGGTCTTCTCCTAATTTATAAACTTCTCACTGAAATTTTAAAGGTACATCTGAATTCAAGGAATTCATGTTTTATCAGAAATCAGAGCAGAGTAGTTTGTAATTCCCCTAATGAATGAAACTATTTTGAGAACTGAATAACAATGAAACAATCAAAACTTTTGGACTAAGCTACAGCAGTATTTAGAGGGAAATTCATAATCTTAAATATGTATACTTGAAAATAAAAAGCAAAATAATTAAAAAGGAGAGCAGAGTAAAACCAAAGAACACAGAAGAAAGGAGATAATAAAGAAAGGAACAGAAATTATTGAAATATAAATGAGCACAAATGAGCATATCAAAATTTAAAAACTAAAGCTGATTCTTTGAGTGACTAATAAAGTTCTGCTAATATGGATCAAAATCAAAAAAAGAGTGAACACAATAAAAATACTAAGCATTAAAAAAAAGATTGTAACTATATATTCAAAGGAGATTTTAAAAATTTTAAGAGAATTCCATGAATAAATTTATGCCAATAAATTTGAAAATATAGATGAAGGGATAATAAAAAAAGATAGATAAATAAACTATAGAATTTCAGGTAACAAAGAAAATAATGGTGGGCTTCCCTGGTGGTGCAGTGGTTGAGAATCTGCCTGCCAATGCAGGGGACACGGGTTCGAGCCCTGGTCTGGGAAGATCCCACATGCCACGGAGCAACTGGGCCCGTGAGCCACAATTACTGAGCCTTCGAGTCTGGAGCCTGTGCTCCACAGAGAACAAGAGAGGCAGTGATAGTGAGAGGCCTGTGCACGGCGATGAAGAGTGGACCCTGCTTGCCACAACTAGAGAAAGCCCCTGCACAGAAACGAAGACCCAACACAGCCATAAATAAATTAATTAATTAAATTAAAAAAAAGAAAGAAAATAATGACATTATTAATCCCATGGGAAGAAATACTTTCTTGCTATTTCCCAAACTGTATCCTTTAAATATTTGATTCCTTTAAAATGTTTTAGGAATATAGGCCACTGTAAACAAGACCAATGTGTTAGGAAACATACCAGAGACTATGCATCCATATTCAACAATTACTTTATTTTAACAAGGTTTTGTGTTGTTTTGTCAGATTATTACCAACACTCAAATCTGCCCCCTTTGAGCTAAGGCACGCGATCTAACCCTCTTTCCCCTTCTCACAATACATCTGGAACTCTTCTGGTAGCACGCACCTTAGAGTGAGGGGGGCCAAAAGAGAATTAGTCTGTTTATTTTATGGCTACCTCTTACAGCTTTACCATTGACCCTAATCACCAGACTGGGGCATTTTTGAAACCTAAAATTCATTCCCAGGTCAAGCTGTGACCCCAGAGAACAGTCAAAAGTTTTACTGCAGATACACCACAGGCTTGGCGTGACAACACTCCTACACGGGTATATTTTACTGGTCAGATCTGAGAGCCCCTGATGCCTGTGGCTGGACCTTGGGTTGGAGGTGGCATCTGCTCAGATTGGACCAGCTAGAGAGGGATCCAGGAGACAAATTCCCGCATCTAGTTCTCTAGCTCCCACAGATCCTCTGCTGGCCGCCCCACTGGTGGGGCCTGAGAGACAGACAGAGAACAATGGAGCCCAGTGAGGTGGTCCCCGGCCAAAGAAGGACCGAAAAGGGAAGAGAGTGGATCTGCAGGGGGAACTGGAACATTTCTGACACAGAGCTGTTTGAATTTATAGGCAGGAGAATTTTAAGTTGGCACCTAGAAAAGGAAAGCGGAGAAAAATAGGAGACTCGGGCAATTGTTTTTTGAAATGGGCCTTTGGAATTATTGTTTATTGGAGGATATTACAAATGTTATTATTTGTCTCTTTGTTCGTTTGTTGAATGAACAATATACTGAAATAGATCAAAGGATCTATAGTAAAAAGTAAGTCTCCTCCCACCCTGATCCCCAGAATCTGAAATTCTTTCCCCAGCGGCAAGTGCAGTGGCCAGTATGTAAAGACATATTTTCTATATATGCATAAACAAACATACATCTTGTACTAGTTATCCACTGCCGTGTAACCAATTACCCCAAAACTTAGTGGCTTGAAACAACGAACACTTATCAACTCGTCTCTCGGAAACCAGAGAACAATGCCACTGGGGTAACTGGATAATTTACTGACAGTTACGAAATGCTCACAAGGGGCCCGTGTAATGTGCTTCACAGGTAGTGTCAACACTCAGTACAGGATGCCTTTCGGCCTTCAAATTCCTTCCATTTGAGTCTTAAAACCATGCCCAGTGAACAAGGGCTCAAACTTAGCAATTTTGTAATTTCTTGAATTTCTTGGTGTTTGTGGGGAGGGGCAGGCATGGAGAGTGCTTGGGAGTGAGCTGGAGAGATGCTCCACTAACCATAGTAAATTGCGAAAAAATAGTTACTTCCTGAACAAATGAAATACCTTTAAAAGCAAATTCATATCTCCATCATGTTTATGGCTAAAAGTATTGTTTTGGGCCTCCTCCCTAATATTTCTTAGTTTTTCTTTGTATTCCATCTTTAGTAATTTAATTTTTCTCTCTTTTTCCTGCATGCCTGAGCACACTCCTCTTCCACTTTTGGATTTCTATTTCTGATCAGTGTAGATTTTCTTCAAGACTTCCTCCCACTTTCTCAGCTTTTCCTCTGTGTCCTTGTATATGGCGTCGGAAAAGTAAGCCCCCTGGTTGTTCTGCACCATCTTCTCTATCAGCTCCACCAGCTCCCGCACCTGAGCTTCCTTCTCAGCCCGGTCTGTACTCCTGTTACTGAAGGTACAGCAGCGGTCTCCACACTCCTAAATGATGCTTCGTAACTTTACGTCCGCACCCCGCACAAAGTCGCTTAGGCCGCGGTCCTCCAGTTCCTCTTTGCGAGTGAAAAAGATGATCATGTGCTTCATGGCTGGTTCCCCAAACAGAGCCTTGATCAACGCCACGGTTTTCTGCTCTTCCTCCGTGAAGCGGCCCAGCTGCACGACCAAGACGCTGGCGTGAGGCCCGGGGCGGGAGGCGAGGACACAGCGGCTGATTTCCATGCAGGTGGTGCTCAGGTTCTCCTTGGTGTCGAAGAGCCCTGGGGTGTCAACACCGAGAAGGTCTCTCCCTTTCCATTTCCCGGATGCTTCCTGACAAGTTTTGCTAACAGCTTTGGCAGAAATCCTAGAGTCGAACACTTTTTCCCCCGAAGATGGTGTTTGCCGTCACACTTCTCCCACTTCCCGTCTTCCCGACAAGCAGGATCCTCAGAGCATTGTCCTGGGCATCAGCCATGTCCACATCAGAGGCTGTGTCCGCATCAGAGGCTGTGTCCGCATCAGAGGCTGTGGATTGCAGGCAACTCAGCTACGGATCACAAAGGAACGAACAAATGCCCTTCCTTATTTCTTACTCTCCTGTATATATACATCATTCCAACTTTTCCAAGTCAGGTGAAGTTGTACTTTACGTAGGCTACTCTCCCTGATATCTTCTACTTACTATTCGAATTCCCATCGCATTGCCCTCTTGTGTTGCTGTGATGAAAGCAGCATTTGCCATGTTAAAATCTGGGTTGTTTTTAAACTGTTTTTTTCCATTTAACAAAATAATATACATTTTGTTGCAGAACAGGTCCAAGTTTGTTTAAGATACCGAATCTGTGGAATCCCAGTGGAAGCAGTTAGCACCCTATCCTATGCAAGAATGCTCATTAAAAAGCACTAACAGGGACTTCCCTGGTTGTCCAGTTGTTAAGAATCCGCCTTCCAATGCAGGGGACACAGGCTCGATCCCCGTCTGGGAACTAAGATCCCACATGCCGAGAGGCAACTAAGCCTGCGTGCCACAACTACTGATCCCATGTGCTCTCCACAACTAGAGAGAAGTCCGCATGCCGCAGCAAAGATCCCTTGTGCCACAATGAAGGCCCGATGCAGCCAAAAATAAAACAAACAAATAAATAAATATTTTTTTT
The DNA here is from genome assembly GCF_964374135.1 of Grampus griseus. Taxonomy (NCBI): domain Eukaryota; kingdom Metazoa; phylum Chordata; class Mammalia; order Artiodactyla; family Delphinidae; genus Grampus; species Grampus griseus. The sequence continues at coordinate 6,520,968 of NC_139003.1, read as the reverse complement.
AAAAAAAGCACTAACAATCTGGACACCAACAGAAAGAAAGTGTGGATGGAGGAGACAGCAAAACAGTCCCACTGCAGGGACTCTCGGCACGGAAGGAAAACAACACTTTGGTGAGACATGTGAAAACTGTCCTGAAATTTGTGTATGCCACACAGAGCTAAATTAATCTGATTTTCTTACACTGCACAGAGAATGGAAGATAAATTTGATGTTCTTCTTCTAAAAATACTCTACTATTTAGAAACAATAACGGGTCCCTTATGGCCCATAGTAACATAAAGTGTTTCAAGTGGGTTGATGGTTATCTGGCTTGATATTTTAGACGACAATCCTGCATCGGCTGAGAAAATAGATTGGCTAATGTCTTAAATTTTAAATTACGTACATCTATTGTAGGTAAATAGAGCTTATAAATATTGACTCCGTTAGAGACATAAAGTTGAAGTAGACCAGTGATCATGGAAGAATGGACAGAGAAAGCAGTCGAGGTGCTCCCCGCAAAACATTATCAAGTCCCAGGTGGCTTCACAGCAGAATTCTATTAAGCCTGCAGCGATCAGAGAATCCCAATTTTACTTAAATTATCCCAGAATATAGGGAAATAAGGTAAACCTTCAAATTCTTTCTAAGTGAATGTAACTTTGAGCTGCAAATCTCACAAAGATTCTACCAGAAACTACAGATGAATCACATTTATGAATATCAATACAAAATCCTAAAAAAATATTAGCAAAAGCAGAATCTGAAACATTCTTAAAAGGGTTACAGTATAACCAAGTGGGATTTACTCTAGAAAACTAGAGAGCGGGGGGATGTTCATTAAGAGGAAAATTATTAACATAACTCACCAATAGCCATTCTCAGTAAAAACATTCTGTGAAATATGAATTGACACATACTTTCTTGTCTATTTCTCTTCTCATCCTGAAAGCCAGCAACTTACAGTGGGGAAATACTTTCTCACTAAAACTAAAACCATCTTCAACTCACTTTCTCATGGTATTTGAGAAATCAGTCCATGCAAAGAGAAGAAGTAATTATAGGAATGAGAATTAGAAAAAGAACAACAGGGAAGGCCAGATAGTACACAATATTGTAAAGCCCCTTAGAGTATTGGTGCATGAATAGAAAGACCAGTGGGAAAATCAGAAAATCTAGAGAAACACTCATTGGCATAGGGAAATTTAGTGTATAACAAAGGCAACGTCCCATATCAGGGGAGAGCAGATGGACTTTATAATGAGAAGTATTGAAATAACTGAATAATCTATTGAAAAAGTGTTAAAATTGGATTCATTCCTCATACCAACCCAAGAAGTATTCCAAATGCATCAGATAGTTGTTAAAATAGTAAACTATGAACTATTAGAAGAAAACAGAAAAATTCTTTCAAAACCCGAGAGTGAGGAAAACTTTTCTAAATTGAACTCAAAGTCCAGATGCATATCTGCTCTGTAAACACGTTCATAGCAATCAGGTTTTTCAATGATCATATTTATCAGCTAGAAATAGTTAACTAAGGCAAATTAAATCATTATCAAAAATGATAAGAGTTGTACCTACGTATCCAATATATTGAGTGCAACTTAGAATTATTTTTAACGTATTGCATTAGAAGGGAGTAATAAGGCCTTAGGACTCCAAGTACAGGTTAATTTGTAACCATTTTCTCTTTTCACTTCAAGCTTTGTCACTGGACTTATATATTTGGTTCCTTATTATGTTTTCATTACTCAGCGATTTCACAATTACCAGGAAAATAAGTTAATTCTTTGTAGGTTTTTTTTTTTAATTTATTTTATTTTGTTTATTTACTTTTGGTTGCGTTGGGTCTTCGTTGCTGCGTGTGGGCTCTCTCTAGTTGCGGCGAGCGGGGGCTACTCTTCGCTGTGGTGCGCAGGCCTCTCATCGTGGCGGCCTCTCCTGTTGTGGAGCACGGGCTCTAGGGTGGACGGGCTTCAGTAATTGTGGCTCATGGGCTTAGCTGCTCCACGGCATGTGGGATCTTCCCAGACCAGGGCTCGAACCTGTGTCTCCTGCATTGGCAGGCGGATTCTTAACCACTGCGCCACCAGGGAAGCCCCAATTCTTTGTAGTTTTAGACAACAACAAAATACAGATGCAATATGGAATCCAATTGATAAATTTGACTTCCAGATTCCAGTTACATGTCAGGAGCTTGGAAGTCACTACTCCATCCTAAGAATAAGTGAAAAGTTGAACAGACTGAAAAAGCAACTCTTCTTAAATCCTTAAGAGATCCTTTGAGGACACAGGGCAAACTGCTGCCCCCAAGACTGGAGAACAGACAGGCAAATGCAGGGAGTCCTGCCTTTGCAGAGCCCAGACTCACCATGGGCAGCAGTGCTGGGCAGGAAGCCCCGAACTGTGATTGACGAATTACTCGATGGTCAGCCTGGAGTTAAAACTCCAGGGGGACCCAGTCATGGGGGGCGTCACCACACTTCTGTGAGTTTCACTTCTAAGAGCTCCACCAGGTTCTCACAGTAAATATCGGGGGGAAAAATCCCCTGTGGCTTCCTGCAGGGGGAGGGGCAAAGGAACCATTTTGAAATAGAGCAGAGCATCTTGTTCTTCTCAAGAAGGCCTGCCCTCAGGGGAAACCAGTTAACCAGAGCCTAACCTGCAGGGGTTTTATCAGAGCCTCACTAACCTGGAGGAAGAAAACTCTACAACTACAGTCAGCGCTAAGCCTTTCATGTCAGAAAAGGGAAATACCCACCTCCAGACCACTGGAACCCTACTGTCCCACCTAAGTCGGGAGAAAAAAACTGAAAAACACTTGTGAGGTCCACAGTCCAGAGGCAAAGTCTCACTAGAACTGAGATATAATCATAGGACTATAGAATACTTCTCCTCCCCCACCCCGTCACCCCATTACTAAAGGCTTCTTTACAGCAGTTCTTTTTCATGTCCAGCTAACAAGAAAAGTTACAAGGTGTACTAAAGAGCAAAAAACATAATTTGAAGAGACAGAGCAAGCATCAGAACCAGACATGGTAGGTGTCGACTGAACAAAGGTGCACAGCCTAAAAGTTGAGAATTCTGTTTCGTTTGAGGAATTACTGAGGACTATAGCCGGGGAGACAGCCTCTCAGATAGTTCTGAGGGACTGTTCCAAAGAGGTAGTGGAGGAGCCTGGAGATATAGGAGTTTTTGTTGAAAACAAAACAAAACAAATATGTAGTCAAACGTCAAAAGGTTATTGCTAGTCACACAAAAACCAGACATCTCAAGTTAGTGATGTAGCTATTCTATGTCCGGGAAGATGCAAGAGTCTGGGCTCACTGAAACCATTCCTTTGATATTCATCTTAGCTATCTAAGGGCAAGTATCCTGCTTTCCTCTGTTCTGAATTCCCCTCAGGGCCCACTGTCCAGGGGCTGCAATGCTGATGGCTTGATGGGCAACATTCATGTTTATAGAAATGGCAGGCAAGATTGTTTTGTCCACGCAGAAATCTTGGTATTATTAAACCAGGAATTTAAAACAACTAAGATGAATATGCACGGACTATAATGTAAGAACAGATGAGCCATGTAAGCAGAGACATGGAAATCCTAAGAAAGAACCAAAAGTAAATGCTTGAGATCAAAAGCGATGTAACAGGGCTTCCCTGGTGGCGCAGTGGTTGAGGGTCTACCTGCCGATGCAGGGGACACGGGTTTGTGCCCTGGTCCGGGAAGATCCCACATGCTGCGGAGCGGCTGGGCCCGTGAGCAAAACAAAACAAAACAAAACAAAACAAACAAAAAGCGATGTAACAGAAATGAAGAATGTCTGTAATGGGCTAATTAGACCAACCAGATTATAGTCTTCAGGACCAGTTTCTACTCAAAGAAACCAGGGATTCTTGGAGAAATGACTGATTCAAAGTCTGAGGCAGGAAAGGCATGAAATGACCTGGGATCATCTTATAGGACCTTTTTTTTTCTTTTTCCATCCTGATTCAAGCAAACTAAACTGTAAATAAATTATGAGATAATCCTTGAAATCTAAACTTTAATGAGAGGATATTTGATAAAATTCAAGATTTATAGTATCTTTGATACTGTGGTTATGTTTTTTTGTTTTTTTTTGTTTTTGTTTTTTTTTTGTGGTACGTGGGCCTCTCACTGTTGTGGCCTCTCCCGTTGCGGAGCACAGGCTCCGGACGCGCCGGCTCAGTGGTCATGGCTCACGGGCCTAGCCGCTCCGCGGCATGTGGGATCTTCCCGGACCGGGGCGCGAACCCATGTCCCCTGCATCGGCAGGCGGACTCTCAACCACTGCGCCACCAGGGAAGCCCTGTGGTTATATTTTTAAAAAATCATCTTTCTGTTTTAGATATGCATACTAAAATATTTACAGGTAAAATGATACAATGTCTAGTATTTGCTTCAAAATAATCCAGGGTTGGGATGGGAAGTAGGTTGGGATATACGGGAAACATGAATGGTCAGGAGTTGATATTTGTCAAAACTTGGTGATAGATATATGGGTGTTTATTATACTATTCTTCTGTAAATGTCTGAAATGTTCTATAGCAAAAGGTTTAAGATGTATGTATGCCTTTGCAACCACTACTGAGTATATACTATATTCCAGACACTCTGATATGCATGTTTCATAGGAATATTTACTACTTATAAATATTCTAGGGTGAAGGTAGTATTATTTTTCTAATGTTGTAGGTAAGGAAACTGTGGTTCAAAAGTACTGAGAAACTTGCCCAAGGTCATGGTGCTAAAAAGTACTGGGCTGAACAGGAATTTGAGTCAAAGGCTGTCTGACTACCATGCTCACTCTTAACCGCTGCACACTACGGCCTCTTCTTGTTCCTTCTCGGACCCATCATTCTACACTTTACATCAGGTCAGAGGCGGATCAGGGGAAAATAGTCCACACTCTTTCCCAAATGGTAAACTGTTAGCAAGCCTGTCATTAGGGAAGGCAAGGAGGAGGGTTCACATTTCACAGATCGTTTTTCTCTCTCTTCCACCTTGGGAAGCCAAAGGTGGGAGTCATAGTCAGGGGAAAAAAAAAACATTTAAAAATGTTTCTCCAGTGGTTCTTGGAAGATCTAGAGGACCTCCAGGTGAAAGAAAGGCTGCAAAGTGAAAAAGGCATGTGCTTCAGAAAAGAACCAACTTACACTGTGAGTCCAGATCCACCACTTCTAGAAAATTCCTTCAGCTCCCTGAGGTTCAGTTCTTTCTGCTATGAAAAGGGACAATAAAGCCAATCTTGCAGGGTTGCCATGAGGCTTTCGTAGGATAGAAATCTCTATAAAGATCTCTTACGTTGCCTAGAGCATGGCAGCCACTCAATAAAAAGGTAGTGCTACAAAGTGCATTGAAATATAGGAAAACCCGGGAAAGAAACTTAACTGAGTGACTGAGAGACACGTTGCAACTTAGAGATTCAGCTGGATTTACAGGTTATATTCTTTCTTCAGAGTAGCTAATCGTCTCCCTATAGCACCCCTCCTGCACCCCACACCTTGCACCTGGAGGGACACAGCCTCCTTCTTGTGAAGTGTTGGATGAATCCAGATGAGAGTTCAGTGGGCAAGGTTCTAATCTTTCCTTGTCCACCTCCACGAGCCTTGGAGAGCCACCAGTTCTCTGGAATTTGAATCTTTTGGAGAGTCACCAGTACTCCGGAATTTGATTCTTTTTCAGTGAGTAAAGGGAGTTAGAGTAGATTTAATGGAATACTCTCTAAATTGCCTTCCAGGTCTGAAGGTCTGCCTTGGGAACACTAACTACCTAGTAAAGGAAAATGACAGGTTTCCAGGTAAAACTATCACAACAGCCACCGACTAAAAAGTGCACTATTTTTTTTAACTTTTTATTTTATATTGGAGTATAGCCGATTAACAGTGTTGTGATAGTTTCAGGTGCACAGTAAAGGACTCAGCCATACATATACACGTATCCACTCTCCTCCAAACTTCCCTCCCATCCAGGCTGCCACAGAACATTGACCAGAGTTCCCTGTGGTATACGGTAGGTCCTTGTCGGTTATCCATTTTAAATATAGCAGTGTGGACATGTTGATCCCCAACTCCCTGAATATCCCTTTCCCCCACCCTTCCCTGCAGTAACCATAAGTTTGTTCTCAAAGTCTGCGAGCCTGAAAAAGTGCACTATTAAGACAAGGTCAGCCCCTCCTAACAAAATTGTAAGTGTACAATACATTACGCATCCCCCAGCCTCTGGCAACCACCATTCCACTCACTGAGTCTATGACTTTGACTATTTTGCATATACACGGAATTATACAGTATTTGTCTTTCTGTGACTGGCTCACTCCACTTAGCATAATGTCCTCACATTTCATCCATATTGTCTCATATGGCATATGACTTTCCTCTTTTCTAAGGCTGAATAATATTCCACTGTATATAGATACCACAATTTTTTAGGCACTCATCTGTTGATGGACATTCAGGTTGTTTCCACATCTTGGCTATTGGGAAGAGTGCTGCAATAAACATGCAAGTGCTAATATTGCTTCAAGATCCTGATTTCAACTTTTTGGATCAATGCCCAGAAGTAGAATTGCTGGATCATATAGTATGTTTATGTTTAACCTTTTGAGACACCTCTAGACCTTTTTATGGTTAGATTTCACCTTAAATGTTCTTATCATAAAAAAATAAAATTAAAAAAATCTAAAACCATGATGTAGTAGTTATAGCAATGGCTATAGAACCATAGGGCCAAGAGGCCAACAGATCACAATACTATATAATAGAAAAGAGAAAGTTATCAAGATGAAAAAAAAACCCCAAAAAACCCAATGCATCAACTGGGCAAATGCCACTGAAAAAATGAAAAAGGAAGAAGTTAGTCAAAATGTGTGTGTGCATCTATACACACGTACACATGCACACATGTATATGACACATAAAATGGAATCCAATCACAGTAGAATGTAACCCAAAGTAGAGAACATTCCCACAAGTGCTTTACACTATGAAACACTATCATAAGAACACAAACTCAAAAATGAAAACAAACTACCAAGAGGAGATGGTAGAACAAAGATTCCTATACGCTAACAATGAAAGAACAGAAAGAGAAATCAAGGAAATAATCCCATTGACCATTGCAACAAAAAGAATAAAATACCTAAGAGAATAAACCTACCTAAGGAGGCAAAAGACACATGTGCAGAAAACTATAAGACACTGATGAAAGAAATCAAAGATGACACAAACAGATGGAGAGATATCCCATGTTCTTGGATTGGAAGAATCAACATTCTGAAAACAACTATACTACGCAACACAATCTACAGATTCAATGAAGTCCCTATCAAACTACCAATGGCATTTTTCACAGAACTAGAACGAAAAATTTCATAATTTGTATGGAAACACAAAAGACCCCGAATAGCCAAAGCAATCTTGAGAAAGAAAAACGGAGCTGGAGGAATCAGGCTCCCTGACTTCAGACAATACTACAAAGCTACAGTAATCAAGACAGTATGGTACTGGCACAGAAACAGAAATATAGGTCAATGAAACAGGATAGAAAGCCCAGAGATATACCCATGCACCTATGGTCACCTTATCTTTGACAAAGGAGGCAAGAATATATGCTGGAGAAAAGACACCCTCTTCAATAAGTGGTGCTGGGAAAACTGGACAGCTACATGTAAAAAAATGAAATTAGAACACTTCTTAACACCATACACAAAAATCAACTCAAAATGGATTAAAGACCTAAATGTAAGGCCAGACACTATAAAACTCTTAGAAGAAAACGTATGCAGAGCACTCTTTGACATAAGTCGCAGTAAGATCCTTTTTGACCCAGCTCCTAGAGTAAAGAAAATAAAAACAAAAATAAATAAATGGGCCCTAATTAAAAGCTTTTGCCCAGCAAAGTAAACCATAAATAAGATGAAAAGACAACCCTAAGAATGGGAGAAAATATTTGCAAACAAAGAAACTGACAAAGGATTAATCTCCAAAATATACAAGCAGCTCATGCACCTCAATATACATATATATATTACCATGTGAAGTGGGAATATGTAAACATTTTTACCAGCAGTAAATATTTTAGACTTTGCAGTCACAATCACTCAGCTCTCGTGTTGGAACACAAAAGCAGCCCCAGATCATAGTAAACTAGTAGATGGGTGAGGTAGCAATGTTACACTGAATCTTTATTTACAAACAGGCAGCAGGCTCTATATAGCCCTTGGAGGGTAGTTTGGGCACCTTTGCTTCAGAGTCAGAATTTTCCATATATCATGCCAGAAAAAAACTTTTAAGTGTTAAATTTTATAAAAACACTAACCTTTTGTCTACATTTTGCAATAAATGTTTGTCATTAAAATCGGGGCACATTGTTGAAAACTCAGTAAAATAGAGAGCAGTTTGAGAAGAGAATAAAAATTATATATAGTTCTACTCCCAAATTAGAGGCTATTTAATATGAACATCTTTCCTTTTTTCGTGTGCCTTGTTTTTTCAATGGTAATATATTAATGATTTTATATCCTGATTTTTATACCTAACATTATATCATAAAGAATTCTTATAACAACTAAAACTTTTGTAAGCATAGAAAAAAAAAGGTCTGTCCTATTAAATATGATATGTATGGACATCACACAAATAAATCTCTGAGCTTCTCCTCCTACAACCCTTCCACTCTCACTCAGGCCCCCTATCTATTGCTCTTTCCTCTCGCCCCTCTCTCTCCCCAGCCCACTCACAAGCTCCATTGGCCCTCTTCTTGGCCAGTCACATTCTCTTGCAAAATTGATGAGATCTCAAGTTCTCTCCAAGAAAACTATCTGAACTGGTATTTGCTTTCAGTTAAAGAAAAGTGTGTTTGCTCCTTCTGAAATCTCTGACCACAGAAGCTTGGATCGGGTGCAGCCGATGAAGACAATATTTTGTATTGAAACAGAAAAAGAAAGTGTTGCCTGGTAATTTGATTGGTGCTTCAGGGTTGCCTAGCTGAAACCTTTACCTCCATGCACCTGCTGTACTACTGAGATTCCCAAAATCTTAGTCATTGCTTTGGATTTTAGTGTTGGCTCCAGAAAACCCTGTGAAATGGCCCCAATTTTTAAAAACACAACTACAGCTGATTTACAATGTTGTGTTAGTTTCAGGTGTATACCAAATTGATGTATATATCAGATTTTCAGATTCTCTTCCATTATAGGTTGTTATAAGATACTGAATAGAGTTCCCTGTGCTATACAGTAGGTCCTTGTTGTTTATCTATTTTTTATGTAGTAGTTGGCACCTGCTAATCCCAAACTCCTAATTTATGCCTCCCCTCATCCCCTCTGGTAACCCTGTTTTCTTTGCCTGTGAGTCTATATCCATTTTGTAAATAAGTTCAATTGTATTTTAGATTCCACATGTAATTGGTATCACATAATATTCATCTTTCTGTGACTTACTTCACTTAATATGATAATCTCTAGGTCCATCCACGCTGCTGCAAATGGCATTATTTCATTCTTTTTTATGGTTGAGTAATATTCCACTGTGTATATCTATCTATCTATCTATCTATCTATCTATCTATCTATCTATCTATCTATCTATACACCACATCGTCTTTATCATTCATCTGTTGGTGAACATTTAGGTTGCTTCCATGTCTTGGTTATTGTAAATCGTGCTGTTATAAACATTGGGGTGCATGAATCTTTTCAAATTAGAGTTTTCATCTTTTCCAGATATATGCCCAGGAGTGGGATTGCAGAATCATATGGTAACCCCATTTTTAGTTTTTTATGGAAACTCCATATTGTTTTCCATAGTGGCTGCACCAATTTAGATTACCATGAACAAGGTAGGAGGGTTCCCTTTTCTCCACACCCTCTCTCTAGTTGTGGCGTGCGGGTTTTCTCCCTCTAGTTGTAGCACGCGGGCTCCAGGGCACATGGGCCCTGTAGTTTGCGGCATGCAGGCTCTCTCGTGTGGTGCACGAGCTCAGTAGTTGTGGTGCACCGGCTTAGTTGTCCCGCGGCATGTGGGATCTTAGTTCCCCGACCAGAGATGGAATCCGCGTCCCCTGCATTGGAAAGTGGATTCTTTACCACTGGACCACCAGGAAAGTCCCCGTAGTGTAGTATTAATAGAGGAAAGAGCTCATATATGTTTACAGCAGTGGACATTTTGGTGAGGAGCCCAAATACTGAGGAGCCCAAATTTTGCTCCTCAGTATTAGTATATGCTCTGGTCTGCTACTGAGATCCACCCCCACCGCCATTTCAGGACTGGAGCCCCCAGCCTCCCAGCTGATAGGAGTGTTGATGGAGGGTAACTCACCGCTGACCCACTCCCCATAACCTTGAGGCATTCCCTCAGGATTACTGTCCGCTGAAGAGATTCAGCTCCTGCAAGATCGTCCCGCCATCCCAGGGCAGTCACATCTCCTGACTGGTCGATGTAGAGGTATAAAGGCCCCAGTTTGGGACAGCTCTGTGCCGCCATCGTAGCTCCAGCTCCTGGTAAGGTTGACCGAGGCCTCTGCTGTGACTCATCGCAGCCCAGTGTCTCCTTCTGCCCAGTCCTTCTTCCTTCACTCCCCCACAGGTTTTGATCCCAAGAGCGCTCCTGAATGAATTTCACGCCTGCACATTTTCATCTCAGAATCCGCTCCTGGTGAACTCAGCCAGTGATTCCCATCGAAGCACACAGTGTAATCTTCCTCTCTGAGTTGGGAGGGAAGCGGGGAAGAATTGGGGAGAAGGGGTCCTGGCTTAGCATCGGGGGCACCCAGGTTGTGGAACGTAGGGCTCGGGGCATTTCCCGGTGACTCCATCGTATGAGATTGTTTTAGTCCTTCTGGAAGCTGGCTTTACTTACAGGTGTATTTTCATCTGTACTTTAGAACCAACTTCCCTAACCAGTATAAAAAAAGAAAATTACAAGGACCTTTAAAAAAATCGGCATTGAATTAGATGCATCAGTAAACCTAGGAAGGATGTACTGACATTTTCACGATAGCGTTCCTTCCAGGCGTGTTGCATACACTTGCATTTTCTGATCTATGATCTTGTGTGTGTTCATTAGTCACTTTCTCCTTTTTGTTTTCAATTTTAAGTTTTTGTGCAGTATAGTATATTTTTAAAATATTTATTTATTTATTTTCCTTATTTTTTGGGGGGGGTGCTGCTGCATCAGGTCTTAGTTGCGGCACTCAGGATCTTTGTTGTGGCATGCGGGATCTTTTCATTACAGTGCGCAATCTGCTTGGACTTCTCTCTAGTTGCAGTGCGGGCTTCTCTCTAGTTGTGGCGTGCGGGTTTTCTCCCTCTAGTTGTAGCGCGCGGGCTCCAGGGCACATGGGCCCTGTAGTTTGCGGCATGCAGGCTCTCTCGTGTGGTGCGCGAGCTCAGTAGTTGTGGTGCACCGGCTTAGTTGTCCTGCAGCATGTGGGATCTTAGTTCCCCGACCAGAGATGGAACCCGCGTCCCCCGCATTGGAAAGTGGATTCTTTACCACTGGACCACCAGGAAAGTCCCCGTAGTGTAGTATTAATAGAGGAAAGAGCTCATATATGTTTACAGCTCACTAAATTGTCAGTTGTCACAAACTGAACACATCCAAGTAACAAGCACTCAGCTAAAGACACAGAATGTTGTTGGCACCCCAAAGCAGGGGTTCTCAACCCCCGGGTGATGGACCGGTCCTGGTCCACAGCCTGTTAGGAACCGGGTGGCACAGCAGGAGGTGAGCAGTGGGCGAGCGAGCGAAGCTTCACCTGCTGCTCCCCATGGCTCCCCATCGCTTGCATTACCGCCGGAACCATCCCCCCATCCAATGGCATTACCGCCTGAACCATCCCCCCATCCAATGGCATTACCGCCTGAACCATCCCCCCATCCAATGGCATTACCGCCTGAACCATCCCCCCATCCAATGGCATTACCGCCTGAACCATCCCCCCCATCCAATGGCATTACCGCCTGAACCATCCCCCCATCCAATGGCATTACCGCCTGAACCATCCCCCCATCCAATGGCATTACCGCCTGAACCATCCCCCCCATCCAATGGCATTACCGCCTGAACCATCCCCCCATCCAATGGCATTACCGCCTGAACCATCCCCCATCCAATGGCATTACCGCCGGAACCATCCCCCCATCCAATGGCATTACCGCCTGAACCATCCCCCCATCCAATGGCATTACCGCCTGAACCATCCCCCCATCCAATGGCATTACCGCCTGAACCATCCCCCCATCCAATGGCATTACCACCTGAACCATTCCCCCATCCAATGGCATTACTGCATGAACCATCACCCCATCCCTCCCTGTCCGTGCAAAAATTGGCTTCCATGACACCGGTTCCTGTTGCCAAAAGGTTGGGGACCGCTGTCAAAAAACACAGACCCACTTTAAGAGTGAGATTCAATCCCAACGTGATGCTTCCTCTCCTTCACTCCCTACCCCACATTAGCAGGAGTCCAGTATGAAAACGGTGAATTAAAGCTGAGAGAACAGCAAGGCACAAGCTCTAAGAAGGGGTTTCAGGGAAAGCCACAGACAATGGGGGAGACAACACAAGGGCACTAGAGGAAACTGAAGCCTCTAGCAGCTACAACAAACATTAAACACAGCTCGTAGCCAGATCAACGTCAAACCTCACACCATAGGCCTATTCACCTCAGTTCCTAATATCTGACATATCATGTCTGGCTTTCAGCAACATTACAGGGCGTGCTGCAAGGCAGGAGAAAACACACAAAGCAAACACTAGGACCAGACTCAGATGTGACACAGATTTGGGAATTTTCAGACGCAGAATGTGTGTGTGGGCGTGTGTGTGCATATGTGTGTGTGTGCGTGTATGCATGCCGTGCGTGTGTGTGTGTGTGTATATACACACACGCATGTAGAAAGACTTATAAAGAATTGGCTCGTGTGGCTCCTGGTCCATGGGATTATGGAGCTGATGAGTCCCAAGATGTAGGGTCAGCAAGCTGGAGACCCTGGACAGCCAGTGGAGTGGCCGAAGGAGGAGCCTGGGGGAGAAAGAGAGACAATGAATATCTGTCATGACCCGGAGGACAGAAGATGTCTGCAGGAAGTGGGTAATTCTCAAAAAAGGGAGGAAATCCGTAAAAATCATTCCCCCGGCGCAACATTTTCTGAGAGATCTGCTGCTTTCCTTTAAGTCTCTGAGTTCTAGTTGTGCTAGTGCAGAATAAAAATCATAATACGCGTGTTGTTTTTCCTGTGGCTGTTATCACGGCTGCAGAGGAAGTGCAGCCGGCAGAGCTTTCTGAGTCATGAGGGCCCCTCCTGGGTGTTCCTACCACTTCCTCTTCCCTCATCTCACAGCTCACGGCTGCACTTTCAAGGGCAGTTTTTGAGCTGAGCTTTCAGATCACATTTTGCTGAAAAACTATAAGCTATGTCCTCTATCTATTCATACGCCCGGGACACCTTCTTTTACCTTCTCCATTCACCCTGCAATGTGGCAGCTCTCGAAAGGGAAACAAAGAATTCACGAGTGCCTCCGACCCCGGGAGACACAGAACACGGCCATTCGTCCTGCCCAGCGGGCAGCGGGGCGGTAAGTCCGAGTGTGTGGGGACTGTGTCTGTGTGTGATGTGTACTTGTGTTTGTGTGTGTGTCATCTTTGAGAGTGTGTAGTGGGGATGGTGTGGGTAGTGTGTTTTTGTATATGTCTCTTTGTGTGTAGGTGAGTATATGTGTGTTTTCTGTGTGTGTTATGTTTGTGTGTGTGTGGTAGGTATGTTTATACGTTTGTGAGTATATGTGTGTGAGTGGTGTTTGTGTCTTACGTTCGTGTTTGTGTATGTGTTTGTGTGTTGTGTTTGTGAACATATATGTTCATGTGTGTTGTGTAGGCGTGTGTGCTATGTTTGTGTGTGTTCGTACTTTTGTGAGTGTATGTGTGTAAGTAGTGTGTGTGTGTGTGTGTGTGTGTGTGTGTGCGCGCACGCATGTCCGAGGTACAATGAGAGGAGCCAGGGCTGAGAGTCGGGAGAACCTTGGACCCTTTGTGCTCTGCCTGGAACTCACTGCTTACTCCTGGGCAGGACGCTTCTGTGAGTTTCACTGTCTTCCTGAGAAACCTCACAAAGGTGACGTGTCTGCTCCGTGTTGGAGACAAACACTGTGGCACGTGGCACACATGTGATGCCTGTTGGGCAGGGTGTAGGCTGAGGCGGCCAGGGGCCGGGCAGACGCGCTGTCTGGGCGCGAGGGTGGAGTGCAGGGTCTGCCTCACCCACCTGCCCTGGTCCCGGCCCGGCCTGTATCTTCTTCTCACCACCCTTCTGTCTAGAGGAGGAAGGAGGTTTCCTGGGTGAAGTGCTGCTTCCGCTTCCACCAGTGATGTAAGGGCGCCAAGGACAAAGAGATTGAGGGATCTCCACTTTGCAAAGACAGGGGGCCCCTTTGAGAGGTAAAAGCCTGTGTCCTCACAAGAATGCGGCTGAACAGGTCTGGGTGAAGATGTTCACCTGGCCTGGTCACTCTCCCTGGAAAGTCACCAAACCTCCTGGGCTGGGTCCACTCTCAGCTGGCACGTTAGAGCTGACATCACTGAACCCCCAGTCCTGCAGCCACAGCCCCGCAGGTCCCCGGCCAGCCCCTGGGATCTGGCGAGGACTGAGGCGGTGGGCCAGGTGAGCAGAGAGCCTTAGCCCCCCGGGGATGCTGTGGCGACGGGAAAGCTATGTCTGTGGACGTTCCCCCGGAGTTACCATCCCCTCAACTCAGAGCCTCCATCTGGAGAATGTCATCTGACTGTGATTGTCTCTGAGTGTCCTACACATTCCAGAAAAACAGTCATGGGGCCACACGGTTCCCTCCCCATCCCACAGAGACTACCAAGCAGCTACAACATGATGGGCCCCTGAAACAGGGAACCGTGTTGGTCTGCAGGGTGGAACGGATTGAAGGCAGGATACGCTGCTCTCTCCTCAGGATGACGCGAGTTCCTGGGTGGGTGACACGGCCCTCCTTCGCAAAGAGGACTAGGAATCGCTCTACAGAAGGTCAAAAAATGTGCTGGAATCTTCTACAGGGAAGAGATGTCACGAACATGTAGTTGTGGCCCAGCACTCACACCTCCAGGGACATTGAGGCCCAGGCGGTGCGACCACCTAGCTGCTGGCCTGGGGAGGAGCGCCGAGTCCCCTGGGCCCCCAGCAGGACCGGGACTGGGCCCGACGTGGAGAGGGAGCCTGTCCGAGTCTGCCGCCCTCCTCACCGTCCAGCTCTTGGCCTCTGCGGCCCTTGCTGCTGGGCTCTCCCCACAGATCATCTGGCCCCAAGAGCCCCTCACCAGCCCCTCCAGCAACTTCCTGCTCACGTCCCCCAGGCACGCTGGCCACTGCTCCCAGGACAGTATCTGTCAGGATGCATCCCTGATCCTTTCTCTCCATCACAGAATCACCCCAAAATGGAGACCACAGTGCAGGGGGGAGAAAGGAGGAAACAGGGTCCCTAAAGGATGTAGAAGGTGTCTTAGACTCCCCCTCACTCCGTCTCTCCCCCCCAAACCAATGCAAACAACTTCCTTTTGGCAAGAGAAAGGCACAAGTCAGGTGCCTCTTAAAACTCGGTGGAAAAGTCAGTGAGACATATGATTCTTTTTTCAGGAGGAAGAAGAATATTATGAACTCATTCTCCCGGAGAATCGCGAGGAAGGGCTGTCTCAGGATCCTACACAAGACGGGTCAGGAGGTAAAACATCTTTCCAGCAGACATAAACTTAGAGAGGCATGGCCGGGGGACCCGTAGGTGCAGGGGGCGCGCTGGGAGAGGCAGCAGGAGCTCCTCCTGTCAGAGATTTGCCCACCCGGCTCTCTTCAACACGGCCAGATAGGAGGGAAAGGCCCCTGATGGGCGCAGTGGGCCGAGGGGGTGACGCACAGCGCCAGCCGCCCCTTCACTGGGTCTCAGGAAGGATGTGCTCGCCCCCGGCCTCCGTGTGGGCATCTCGCTGGCTCGAGTGTGAGAGCTCTCAGGGTCACGAGGACTGCAAAGCACTAGTGAACAAGCAGGATGCACTCAGGTGCCCCCAGGACCGGGCTCCGCCTTCCCAAGGGGCTCCCTCCCCACGAAAGCTGTTGCATCAGGGTCAGGGCTTCACTTTCATGGGCTCAACTTCACCGTCTAGCCTGAGGACACAGAACTTAGGGATATAGGAATGCCGGAAATCCATCCACTTTCCTGGCCAGAAGAATTGATTTGCAATTCACCATGCATTTCAACAGGACTGATTTTTTTTTACTATATGAACTTCAGTGACCTGAGCCATTGAGAGAAAGCCATATTAATAAGCTGCACAGGAAAATTACAATACAAGTGCTGACACCTGATTTCCCTTTTTTTGCAGCAATCGAGGTTAAGCATTACTTTAAAAATCTGGCTTTAAAGTCCAATGACGTGGGCGCCTCCAGGCTTGCCCAGACAGGAGACCCCTGTCTCCCTCCAGCTTCGCATTGGAGGGTGGAGATGAACACTGCACCTTCCCTGCTTCTGTGAAACTCCCACCCATTCACTCAAATTCCTTTCAAGCCACCTGAGGGAAGCTGGAGGGAGCCAATATCATCCAGTCAAAACTGGTCGGAGGGTCAGGCAGCCAAGGGAGAAAGGCAGCAGAAACGCGTTGCTGGGAGATTTGGAAGGAGGCGGTGCCAATCCTACTTTCAGGAGGCCGGGGCTCTGTCACAGAGACACATCAATGTCTTCAATGTGGAACAGACTTGGAAGCCGGCTGGGGTTGGGCGCTCCTCTATGTGCTCTGGCTCCTGGGAGCCCACGAGAAGGGAATTCCCTTCCTGCCCTCCAGCTCCGGTCGTTTCTAAAACATCTGGACATTGGGTTTCTAAGTATTAGATTGGCATGACAAAGCTTCTCTCAGCTGATGGCTCTGAACGTTCTGCTGGGTGAGAATGTCCAGCCCCAGCTCCAAGGATGTAGCTTAAGAATGTGACCCCAGTGTGCAGCTGTGCTGTGGAGCTGGGGCTCAGGCTGAAAAGAACCCACCCTCACAACACTCCTCGCTGGGAAAACTAAAGGTAATGTGACGTGGTCGATCACGTCAGGGAGAGGACCGACACAGAGGCTGTGTGCTTTCAATTTCACCACTCTTCCTGAGAAGGGTCTCCAATCAGAGGTACTTGAGGAAGCTCAGGGTCCCAGGTCATGATGGGATGATTCCCACAAAGGTGACCCTGAGAAGAAGTTTCAAAACCTAAACATAAAATGTAGCTTTTCTACCACATCATCCAGCAATTCCACCTCTGGGAATATAGCCCAAAGAATGGAAACAGATGTTGAACATATGTGCATCAAGGCTCATGGCAGCATATTGACAATAGCAAAAAGGTGGAAACAACCCCAAAGTCCATATATATATATATATACACATATGAATAAACACAATGTGGTCTACACCTACAGTGGAATATTATTCAGCCTTAAAAAGGAGGGAAGTTCTGACACATGCGACAACGTCGATGGACCTTGAAAACATTATGCTAGGTGAAATAAGCCAGACACAGTAGAGCAAACATTGCCTGACTCCACTTACATGAGGTCCGTAGAAGAGTCAAACACACAGAGACGGAAAGAACAGGACTATCGGGCGTTAGCGGGAGGGAGCAATGGGGCGTTAGCGCTTAACGGGGACAGGGCTTCAGTTTGGGAAGATGGAAAATTCTTGGGCTGCATAGTGGTGATGATCGCACAACAATATGAAGGTACTTAATGCTACACCTAAAAATGGTAAACTTCATGCTACGTATATTCTACCATAATTTTTTTCTGAAAGTTACAAAAAGAGAGAGGGAAGGAAAGAATGTGAGTCTAGGGCACGTCTCAGATGCTGACGCCGGTCTTCCCTGCTCCTGATCCCCGCCCCCCGGACATTCTGCCCCTGGTGAGGCTAGAGTGGGTGGATGGGTTCTAACCCCGGTCTCCCACCTTCTCTTGATGCTTCCAGGGCTGAGGGAGGATGAAGGGACCCCGCAGAGGCTGAGGCTTATCCTGGTGGGAAAATCCGGAAGCGGGAAAAGCGCAACAGGAAACAGCATCCTCGGCCGGAGAGTGTTCGAGTCCAAGGTCAGCGCCGGGCCCGTGACCAAGGCCTTCCAGCGGGGGCGCCGAGCGTGGGCGGGGAAGGAGCTCGAGGTCATCGACACCCCCGACATCCTGTCCCCGGGGGCGGCGCCGCGAGGGACCGCTCAGGGCCCCTGCGGAGCCATTGCCGCCTCCTCGCCGGGGCCCCATGCGGTGCTCCTGGTGACGCAGCTGGGCCGCTTCACCGAGGAGGATCGGGAGGGGGTCAGGCGCCTCCAGGAGCTCTTCGGGGCGGGCATCCTGGCCCACACCATCCTGGTGTTCACGCGGAAGGAAGACCTGGGCGGCGGCACCCTGGAGGAGTACCTGCGAGAGACCGACAACCGGGAGCTTGCCAGTCTGGACGTCCTGTGTGAGCGGCGACACTGTGGCTTCAACAACAGGGCGCAGGGGGCGGAGCAGGACGCCCAGCTGAAGGAGCTCATGGAACAAATCGAAGCCATCCTGTGGGAACACGAAGGCCGTTATTACAGCCACCAGGCTTACCGTCAGTCCCCGTGCTACGTTTTGCTCCAGCGAGAGCCGGCGGGGCAGGTCCCCCAGGGCCAGGGCTCCGAGGAAGGGCGCAGCGAGGAGTCCTGGTGGCAGGGACTGTGTCGCATCCGGAAGGAATCTGGGCGCACTGACACACAGCTCCTGGGGAGGCCGCCCATCTGAGACGCGCTGGATTCCACGCAGCCACGGCTGCTTCCTGCCAGCCTCCCTCGGCCCCGGAGTCTGCCTTCCAACCCCTCACTTGCTCTCTCCGTCCCACAGGTCACTGACCCTCCCAGTGTCCAGGGCAGGGTCTGGGGTGGCGAGCAGTGTGCGGGCTCCTGAGTTCGCAGGTCCTTCATCACACCTTCCAGAACACGCGGGCCCTCCCTCCTCTGTGCCCCTCCATCCTCACGTCTCCTTGGCATTCCGAGTCTGCAATAGAACACCGATAGGACCACAGCTTCCTGCGGGCAGGCCCGTGCCTCATTCGCCCATGTAACTCCCACAGCATCCTGGCCACTGGAGTCACCGCTTAAACGTCGATGTAGCAAATCAGTGTGGGATGTCGACCAGGTGCCTCTGCATCTCTTGGGCTGTGTCCTTGCCCGCTAAGGGGGCAGGCATGATGACTTTTAAGGCCCTGTGCCATGTGGGGCAGGACAGGCACTGGGCTGGGGAGGAGAAAGCAAGTAGAAACGGGAGGGGTAGAAGGTGCAGCCCTTTTATTCACTCTTGAAAGAGGCCACCCAATCGCAGCAAAGGAGCCCCGTGGGAACCTCTTGGTGGGATGATGAGCAGAGCGGGGTGGGGGTATCCAGGGGGCCAGGTCTGGTCAAGAAATGGAGCCTAGACCTGGCTGCAGGACATGGAGGCCCCCGGAGGTGCCAAGTGGGCTTGGGCAGAGAGGAGCACTTCCTTGAGGCAGACTCGGACTAGGGAGGTCACACACCTGTTACTGCCCCTTGTGATGCCTGCCGTCCGGCTGTAGAGAACAGAGGCGATGTTCAGCCCTGCCTCTGCTTCACCTGCAACTGTTTCCCTTCTCCCTTGAGAATGGGGAGAAAGTGTGGGTGGGGTGTGTCTTGGTGTGTAGGTGGGTCCCCAGCAAGGTATTTTGGTGCACAGAATGGGAGGAGGCAGAGAAGAAAGGGAAGCTGCAAAGCAAAGAAGCAGGTGAATGATGTAAGACGTCCTAGGGAACAGCCTGCCGGGCTGATGGGGAGAGCCCTGCAACACGCGGCTGTCGTCTTCTCCAGACGCAGCGGACGCCTAAGAAAGCTTAAGCATTTCTTTTGCTAAAAGATTCAGACAAGTGTCTCGAGGCAGAACGAGACTTATTTTGGTGTATGCTTACGATAGCCTTTGTGCCAGATCATTTATTAAGCAGGTGATCCGCGTCCCGCTGAACTGGAACGCAACGTTTATCATATGTTAATTTTTCATATTCCCTAAGATCTCTGTCAGGATTTTCGATTCTGATCTTGTCTTCTGACTTTTCTACTCCTGCATGAATAAAACATGGATTTGATTAGAGTGGCTTTGATTATAATGTGACACACTGATTTCCTCCCCAGTCTCCATTTTTGTATTTCCTTTGTTATTTTCAGGCATTTATTCTTCTGTGTGAAAGTTAAAATCACTTTGTTTAATTTTCATAAAAGAATCTTGTTGGGATCCCAGTTGGAATTGTCTTACATTTATGTATTAAATTTGGGAGGATTGGAAGTAAGATAAGTTAGAGAAAGACAAGTACTGTGTAATATATATCACTTATATGTGGAATCTAAAATGTCAAACCTGTTTAAAGAAAGAGTAGAACGGTGGTTACCAGGAGGTAGGGGCACAGGGGATAAGACTGGTGGTATTTAAGGGTCCAAACTTGTAACAAGCACGAAATAAGCCATAGAGATCTAAGGTACAGTATACTGAATGTAGACAGTAACATTGTACTCTAAGAATGTGGTGTGATGAATATTGTTACAGCAGCCATACACCCTGCACACCTTAAATTTACACAATATTAAAAGAAAATCTTTCAGTTACATTAAAAACCTAAAACAAAAAAAGTTGAGAGAATTGGTAAATGCCTCCAGGATAAGTGAATTAAGGCCATCATGTTTCTAAGAGAATAGACTCATGACTTCAGAGCTATTGAAGTAAAAGCTAAAATCATTTGCATTTCCTTCAGGAGAAGAAGATACATTTCTTTAATTTAGGTACTTTTGTTTGAACTCTGCTGGCTTGATTGATTTCATAATGGAAAATACAAGCACCTGACCAAATGACACCCATCCAGTGACTCTAAATGACGCGCCACTCAAAACATGTCATTCATTAAAAATTCTAAAGGAATTGTTTAAAATTATATCGAATATGGGGTTTTCTCTCCTTTATTGCTAAAAATCAGGGAAAATACCTCCCACGACTTTTCAGAAGGAGGGATAGATGTTGCTTCATGCCATCACTCCCTCAGCATCAGAGAACGGGGAAGGCATGTGTCGGTATGTTCTGGAAACTCCATGGTCTGTGTACCAATAGGAAAGAAGTGGTGTGGGTGAGGGTGGGGGCAGGGGGAGGAGAGAGGGTTGTCTTGGCCAAGGCTGTGAAGATAGTGAACTTTGGAATTCATTATTCTCAAAAAATATCTCTACACTGGAGCAAAGCATGAAAAACACAGATCTGGAGAATCCGAAGTGCCCAGTGAGCACGTGGGTTGCTTCCTCCTTGGTGGGTCAAAGCAGCGGCTAAAAACCCCAGGGAAGGCTTCCAGCTCCCAATCCTCCCGTAATGACATTCATACACTATGTAGAAAATTCAAAATAATGAGAATTTCTAAACAACTGTTAGAAGATACGGAAAAGTGACCAAATACAGGGAGACACTATAAGGAACTTGACAGTTAACATAAGGGGCCATGCAACTGCTACTTTTTTTTTTTTTTTTTTTTTTTTTTGCGGTACGCGGGCCTCTCACTGTTGTGACCTCTCCCGTTGCGGAGCACAGGCTCCGGACGCGCAGGCTCAGCGGCCATGGCTCACGGGCCCAGCCGCTCCGCGGCATGTGGGATCTTCCCGGACCGGGGCACGAACCTGCGTCCCCTGCATCGGCAGGCGGACTCTCTTCCCTGGTGACTGCGCCACCAGGGAAGCCCGAGCTGCCACTTTTATGTGGCTTTTCCCCCCCGAGAGCACTTCCCCATCTTGCTGAGCCAGGGATATCGCTCAAGCAGAAATTCACAGTGACCTGAGAGTAAGAGGATTGAGTTTGGGGGCAGCCAGAGAGGGTAGAAATTGATGGAGAACTCCCAAAAGGAGCCACACAGGGGGTTGGGTGGGAGCATTAGAAATTCTTCATATAAACTCCCTTCAAGTCTTTGGCTGACCCATGAATGGCAGTCTCTGAAGGGTCCAGGGGAAACTTTTTCTGGAAGGCTGAAAGAGCTAGTTAGAGATTTCAACAGTTGCCCTCAGCAGCAAAGACAAAATTTGAGATTCCGGTCCACCACGTATTCCACTGAAATACCAACGGGAGTGAAATCACATCAGGACTAAGGGACTTGCCCTAAAAGAGCAAGATTGGAATAGCCCCTCGCTAATGACGTCGACAGCCAAGCCTTCCCAAGTTCAAAGGGATCTGCCAGGAATTTAAGTGCCTGCTAGAGCGAACACAGTACTATTCAGAAGACCATAATAATACCCAGAGTCCCTACAACATACTATCGACAATATCCTGTAAACTATTAAACATTCTCCTTTTCTAACATAAGGATAGAAAGCAATAAAATTTCCCTCTACACATGTTTATCTACATCTCCCAAATTTTTGTGTGTTCTGTTTTCACTATCACTCAGTTTATAACATTTTGCATATTCTTTGTGATCTCTTTTTTCACTCATGGATTATTTAGGTGTATGTGTTTAATTTCCAAATATTTGAGTATTTTCTAGAAATTGTAATATCCAATATGGTAGCCACCAGCCATATGTGGTTATTGAGCACTTGAAATGTAGCTGGTGTACCTGAGAAATTGAATTTTAACTTTTATTTCATGATAATTTGTTTTAATTTAAATTTAAACACTGAAACACTGTAAACTATTTTACCATGAAACACAGCTTTGTTGTTTGGGTAGAAATACACTTCACTCTAACTGTTGTATCACATATTGTTGCTGTATTGCAATGTAAATTTTGGCCACATTTATTGTTTCTAGTATGAAAACATATGTACATCATTGATCTAGTCAATGTCAGAAGATTGATTCCCTTTGAACAATCTTCCTAATGCAGTGATGTAATACTTTTATTCGAATACTTTGTGTAGACAGCATGAGTTATCGTGATACCTGTCTACATTGTAGTAGATAATGACCATTAAATTTAAATACGGTTTATTATTTTATTTATAATGGGGTTGAGTTAAATCTTAATTTAAAAATAAGTATGGACAATATTTAAACTTTAAAATGAAGGCATGATATTGATGCAGAATGAATGGAGATGACTAAGCAGGTCGTAAAACTGGAACAGGAGAGAGAAAGAGGCTGGAAGATGTGTTATAACATTCACAGTGGCAACTGCAATTTGCTGCCGTGTAGCAAAACCAAAAAAGAAAAAAAAAAGCTGTTAGAGACCTTTTCAGCAAACACATACACGATTTGATAAAATGTTTCCTCTCAACCATCAAAAACAGACTTGACAACTGAAGGCAGAATTAAATGTCCAACAAAAACCTCTAGACAACTTTTAATAGGCTCTGAGCTTATAACTTGGGCCAGGTGTAAAACAGTTTGGATTACTGCATGAAAAAGAAAAACACTTTTAGTTGGAGAGATGGTGAAAACAACTTATTACTTTGGTTATGGAAAGTTGTTTTGTTTGTTTGTTTGTTTGTTTGTTTTGCGTTACGCGGGCCTCTCACTGTTGTGGCCTCTCCCATTGCGGAGCACAGGCTCCGGACGCACAGGCTCAGCGGCCATGGCTCACGGGCCCAGCTGCTCCGCGGCATGTGGGATCTTCCCGGACCGGGGCACGAACACGTGTCCCCTGCATCGGCAGGCGGAGTGTCAACCACTGCGCCACCAGGGAAGCCCTATGGAAAGTTTTACTGCAAATTTTTAAAGAAAAGACTAAAAATTCTAAAGTATGCAAAACACGAAAGACCTTCCATCAAAGCACCAAACAATTGCCCAGAGAAGGCAAGACTTTTAAAATAATATCAAAGATGAATTGATTTAAGGTTTGAAAAATTACAAGTCTCTTTCTTTAGAGCTATATGAGAAGTGTGACATAAGACATGATCCGAATGATACTTTGAGTATGTCTTAAAGTCGTCCCACGTCTAGGAAAAGATGTAAAGTCAGGGCAAAAAAAAAAAAAAAAAAAAAAAATCAAATTAGGGGTATAGATATTTTTACATCTTTCAAACCTGTCAGAGGAGAATTTTAATAGATACTTGGCACAAATTGCTCATGATGGAAGCACATGCAGTCATCTCCAGTCTCACACTTGTACTCTGCGCCCCAGAATTCCTGGACCATATGCTCTTCTCCACTTCTGGATCCTGCTTTATTTTGCCTTGACTGTTTCCAGTAACATTTCATCCCTCTCCACTTATACAGAGTATTCGATTAGGAAAACTGAAGCCAATCTAGGTACTAAAAGTAGGATGAACTTTTTGTTTTTCCTTCTAAAATGGTAAAAAAAAAACTTTTTTAAGTTGCCTTTAGATAGAGTAGATTGGCGAGTGTATGACTTTCATCCACATCTTTCTTTTTCTTTTCTTCTTTTCATCTTTATTGGAGTATAACTGTTTTACAATGTTGGGTTAGTTTCTGCTGTACAACAAAGTGAATCAGCTACATGTATACATATATCCCCATATCCCCGCCCTCTTGCGTCTCCCTCCCTCCCTCCGTATCCCACCCCTCTAGGTGGTCACAAAGCACAGAGCTGATCTCCCTGTGCTGTGCAGCAGCTTCCCACTAGCTATCTATTTTACATTTGGTAGTGTATATATGTCAATGCTAAAAGTTGGATGAACTTTTAGTCCAAGGAATGAAAGGCTTGCCCTGGCCTGGGGAGCGAGGTGGTGTGCTGACCTGGGTGATTTTCAGCAGCTATGAGCTGTGAAACACACCGCCGTCTCCCGTAGTCTATTTGCAATGGTTACCATGTGCTCCTTCTCCAGCAAGTTCCAAATCTTGTGGGAGTGCTTCTCATTGGCAGACTGTAACCCGGACCTGTAGGGAAAGGGATGATAAGGAACGTTGGCCCAGGCTCCTTCCCTGAGATGCAGAGGACCCAGGAAGAATCAATGGTGCCACGTTTACAGCATTCAGCACAGCTGAATAATTCAGATGGAAGGATTCACCTTACATCTGACCTTAGGGAAAGCTTTCCTAGCTCATCCACGACATCGAATAGGAGTTACACCTATTTGATGCTGGGTATGCCTGGGACAAAGTATTAAAATATTATCTTGAATTTTCATTTCAACATGTACTCCCTCAGTAGTGAGTGGCAGCTAACTCTTCCTGTTCACTCCTTTGTACCAACTTGCTGGCATACATGAGGCCCTCACTAAATATTTTTTCACCCTACCCCTTGAAGAGTTGGTGAAACTTGGCTCAAGCTACATTTCCACAGCACGGACAGCCCCAAATCTTTCTTGTTCTTTCTGGGAATTTCCTGAGCTCACTTCTTTATGCTTCCCTCTACTTTCTCAGTCATGTACTACTGTTCTCTATTTGACTCAATTTCATGAAGACTCAAAATTCACTTCTTTAGCTGGTTTCCACAATAACCACGGATACTGAGCTTCTTGTACGCTTTGGTATCTTTCCTAGTGATTTTGAAACTCATGGGGCGGGTCCCACAGGCAGCAGTGGGCGTTATTACATCAAGTCGACTGCCTTCCCTCTAGCTTGGAACGAGGAAGTGCTAATCCCTCCAGAACCCAGGAGGGAGAAACTCTGGAGTGACACTTCATAAACGGTCTCCCTCTCACGAAAGGCAGAGGGATTGACCTGTTTGGGGATGTTAAGAATGTTAGGAGAGCCATTAGACCCATTAGACCACTTCCTGCTATGAGTTTCATTTTTCAGAAACAGGAAACAAACGGCCCTCTCAACCTTTTGACCTGCTGTGATCAGATATGACCAACACTTTTGGTTCCTTGTTTCATCCTATAAGCAGACCAAAAAAGTCCTCTTTCTGGTGGTCCAGAGGAGTCTTGCTTTTTGGGTTTCACCTTCTCAGACTATGACTCTTTGGTTGTCAGGTGGCCCCATTATGTGAAACTAGCTCTCTTCCATTTCAGGGAAAAGAAGGAAGACTCCTAACTTAGGTTTTTCATCCCTGCTCTGGTCTCCACTTCATCTTTACCAGGGAGTCCTAGAATTCTGGTAACAAGATGGTATTTAGCTTTATTTGATTCAGTTCTTTGTGTGTATAGTTTTCCTGCAGAATCCTGGAGGGGAGAAGGGTCTTTGGCTCCCTGGCTCTAGCTGGTAACATTTGGAGCAGGGGAAATGCCTTGAAAATTATTGAAGTGACTTTCCCTTTTTATTCAAGCACAGGATATTTGCTCCAGTGTAATCACTCTCAAAGTATATTCCTGGAGCAGCGAGATCGGCAATGCCAGGGAACTTGTTAGGAATGCAGATTCTCAGGTCCACTGACTCAGAAACTTTGTACGTTAGCAAGTCTTCCGGGCGACTCTGATGCATGCTAATGCTCCACAAAATACAGGAAAAAACCTGAATAATCAGATTTTAATATTTTTAAAAATACTAATAGAATTTTGTCGAAAGATGACAACCTTGTCAAGCTGGGTGTTTTCTCTAGAATGGATGGTCTGTATTCTATCACTTTTCCAATTTGCATGAAAAGGTTTAGGCACTAAGCGATAACATTTTACACGGTAGAAGTCCAGCTGATAAGAGATGAGAACAGCTCCTCTTATAGGGGAAAGGAAACAGGAAGGCAGAGGAATCAAGCCATCAGATATGTGTCCTAAATTTTGTGTCTCCAAGTTCAGGAAACAAGAGGTATATTAGATAGTTAAGTTCCGGTCACTTCTTGAGCTAGGATCTGGGGAACACCCTCTGAGAAAAGCCTTTAAACCTGGATGTCACCCTATGTGGTCCTCGTCTCAAGGATGGAAACACTTTCCGTTTCTATCTGGTTTGGCTGCTCCCCGGTACTTTCTAGCATTTGATTCTTCGTAGTTTATCCAAAGTTTATCTGTAGGATATTTAGTATGTTACAAGCCTCTGTCCTTTTGGAACCAGACTCAAGTTCTGACGTTGTATTCTCTTTCTTGGTTTGTATGTAGAATGAACAAGAGTTTAGGATTATAGGAAAGTCTGGTTGGGAATTGGCAAAGGAATTCACCACGAGGGTGGGAGTGAGGTCGCTCTAGAGCCAGGTGTAGAGCAAACTCGCCCCAGCTGCCTCTGGCACGTGCTGCTAGTCATCTGCTTACTAGCATTTACCCCTCCTGTTCACTAACAAAACTACAATTTTGCTTATAACTGCAACGTACCCGTGTGAAATACTGAATTGCACAGTGTTTCTTGCAGCTGGGGGTAACCATATGACCACGAGGTAGTAGCAGAAGCTCTGTGGACATTTCTGGGTAGCCTTTGCTTCTGTAATAGATGTGGCATTCTGTCCTCCTTCTTGTGTCTGTGTTCTTTCCACCCGCAATTCAGACATGAGGCTGAAGGTGAAGCAGCCGTCTTACCACTTTGAGGACAAAAGTTACTTGCAAGTAATGGTGGAGAAAAAAATCAAGTTCTTTGGGTAGTTACATGGGCTCTGGACTTACCAGCCGTAAACGCCTTGTATCACAATTGAACCCTTTGTTAAGCTGCTTTGGTGAAGTTCTCTTCCATGCAACCAGACATAGCCTCCAGCTTACATTCCAGGGCTGAATGAGCGTCACTGCCGGACCAGCCACAGAGATTTTAGACCATCAGGAGCTGTGGTGAAGTCAGCCAGGAGACCCCCAAAGGGCACTGCCTGGAGTGAGAAATTCATTCACTTGGTGACTTTACACCAGCTTGTGGACTTTCTTGTTGGGGACCAGCAGGGCTGCAGAGGCTTGACAGACATGGGATGTCACCCAACAAGTAGAGGAGACAGGGACTGAGGCTTGGAGACCCCATCTTTCTCCGCAGATCACGATGTCACAGAAGAAACCCATCCCCCACTGAAGGAAAGAAATACGATGGTTGCAAGGAGTCTCTAAGTCACCTAAATGGGGACTGAACACGGCTCTTTAGCAGATCCGATTGGACTGGTTTTTAAACAAGAGTAAACATTTAGTTATATATTTTCCCTAGAAGTAATGGATGGGATCTAGGAAAGAGTATAAAATTATAGACAAATTAAACAGGTACATTTTCTATTTGTGTCCTAAATGTAGTATATGTTTAGTTTTGCCTCGTAGGCTGTTTCCAGTGAATTCCAAATTGTTCCACAAGAAGCAACTGACTTATATTCTCAGAGGACTCATTTCCACAAGCTCGCTCAAAGCATTTTTTCTGCAAATGCAACTATTGTCTCAAGAGGAATTAAAAATAGAGTTAAAATTTCCGTATCTCATTATCCTTTCTCACAAATCCTATATCAGAGACATAATGCCTAAGAAAATGTACGCACTACATAGCATAGCCATTGTGTATATGAAGCAAAAAGTACAGAAAATGCAAGGAGATATGGACTAACAGGTCCTAATAATATGACTTTAATATAAACTTGTCAGAAAAGACAAATCAAGTAGACAAAAAATAAGTAAGGAGATAGAAGAATAAACATAATGAACAAAGTAGCTCTCTTGGATTTATGGAAAATACACTCTTTTTGCGTAATATCAGAGAATACGCACTTTTTCAAACGCACATGGAACATTCACAAATATTGATCATATATTAATATACGTTAGCAAACATCAGTGAGTTCCATGAAGTAGAAATAATAAAAACAACACTTTCTGATCATGATGAGATAAAACCAGAAATTACATTTGGAAAAAAGTCCTTCCATCGAGAAATGAAAACACCTTGTATTAAACAACTCTTGTTGAAAAGAAAAATACAAACTGAGGCTTTAGAATTTCTTACAGATCATACTAATAAAAATACTAAATGTCAGAAGCTATAGGCTTCATTTAAAGAAGTGATCAGAGGGGCTTCCCTGGTGGCGCAGTGGTTGAGAGTCCGCCTGCCGATGCAGGGGACGCGGGTTCGTGCCCCGGTCTGGGAAGATCCCACATGCCGCGGAGTGGCTGGGCCCGTGAGCCATGGCCGCTGAGCCTGCGCGTCTGGAGGCTGTGCTCCACAACGGGAGAGGCCACAGCAGTGAGAGGCCCACGTACAGAAAAAAAAAAAAAAAAAAAAAAAAAAAGAAGTGATCGGAGTAAAAAGCATTGCGCCAAAAACTTCTTCAACTAAAAAAAAGAAGAAAATGAATTAAATTCTCACTTCCAAAAAAGCTAGAAGAAGTACAATAAGGTAAACCAAAAGAAAGTACAAGTATGAAAGACAAAAATTAATGTAGTGGAGAAAAAAATACACCTAATTAATAAATCAAAATCCTGGTTTATTGAAAAAATTTAAAATTAACAAACTACTCATTAACTTGTTCAGGAGAAAAAGAGAAAAGGGCACAAATAAAACTTCCAAAATGACAAGAGGAACAACCATTGAAATTGAAGACAATTTTAAAATTTAGAACCTTTTTGCAAATAAATTTGAAAACCTAGAAGAAATGGATAATTTCCTAGGGAAATGCAGATTACCAAACTTATCTCCATTAGAGACAAATTTATTTTTAAAAATATTTTTAAAAGGTTTTTTGATGTGGACCATTTTAAAAGTCTTTACTAAATTTGTTACAATATTGCTTCTGTTTTATGTTTTGGTTTTTTGGCCCCAAGGCATGTGGGATCTTAGCTCCCCAACCAGGGATCAAACCTGCACCCTTTGCATTGGAACGTGAAATCTCAACCACTGGACTGCAAGGGAAGTCCCTAGAGAGAGAAGATAGACCAGTGTGCATGGAAGAATTAGAGAAAGCTATTAAGGAACCACACCACAAAGTAAGCACCAGGGACAGACTGTTACGCATGGAAATTCTTCCAAACCTTCTAAGTCCAGATAGTTTCAGTGCTCTTTAAATTGTTGCAGAGCATTGAAAACGATGAGAAATTTCCGAATTGCTTTTTGAAAACAAATATAACATTGATACCTAAGTCTGATAATGATGGTACAAAAAGATAAAACTATAGAGCCATATCTCTTGTGAATATCAACACAAAAATACTAAATAAAATATTAGCAAACAGGTGCCAACACATCAAGCATGTGATACATCCTGACCAAGAGGGATAGAAAACAGAAATGAAAAATTGGTTCAATATTGGGAAATCTGTTCATATCATTCACCATGATAATTCTCATGGATGATTTTTTAAAAGCCTTTAATGAAATTCAACAGCCATTCATGATAAAAACCCTCAAGAAAATAGTGATTGGGGGATACTTGTTTAACATGATTACACACACACACACGCGTGTGCACACACACACACAAATACATGTACTACTGTAGCTCAGCAGCTATCTCACTTACCTAATTGGGAAACACGGAGGGCGTATCCAGGAAGAAAGCAAGTATACCCACCCACTACTAATCAACATTATAATGGAGGTTTTAGCAAATGCAATTTGACAAGAGCAATCAATTAGGGGCATAAGAATAAGTAAAGGAGAAGTGATACACTGTGGGACATCCGTAAGATGGAATAGTAGTCAGCAATAAAGGAGAACAAGTTCTTGGTACACACAGCTTGAATGATTCTCAAGATCATTACGCTAAGTGAATGAAGCCAGTCTCAAAAGGGACTTTGTTTTACTTATCTCTAGATTCTCAGTGTCTCGTATAAAACCTACCACCAAGTACAAGCAACCAGTGAATGTTAATAAATAGATGAATGGGTATGAACTCCCAAAAGCCGTGAGAGAAGAGAACATGCTTCATTCTTCTATTGTATTAGTCACAATGCACAGTTTCATTCATCTGTCTGCCTTCTGCCCTGGGAGGCAAATTGGCAAAGCTGCTCTCGGGATATGTCACACGGGCTTCTGATTTCCTAACTGCTAGTCAAGAGCAAAACCTTTTTCTTTGTCTCATCTACAGCATTAACTCGGAGGCAAGGGTAAGAATAATTGAATGCCTTTACACAGAAAATAACCACTGACGTTAGAATTTTCTTCGTATTAAGCCTGTATTTACTTTTTCTTGGGAGGTGTATGTGGTTCTTTGGTTAAATATTTGTTAATAGAAGGTTGTAATACAATAGCACATTAAATTCATATCTCAGAATTTTGACTACAACGCCAATGATGAAAACAGTAGAGACAGAGATCACCCACCTTCTGCAGAGTGAATCCAAATCTCTCTACTCAGAGCGACTACCTCTAAAGGAGTCATGTGCTTCTTTGCACGGTGCTTCTCATATGCGTGAGCCTTTGCTGATTTTTATTAAGTGTACAGTCTAAACTCCTTGTGTTTGGGGGAAATCATGGAGAGACATATGCCCTAGTTTGAGCAAAATGGGTTAGGACATGGAGAAGACGATTTTAAGGTGACAGAGCAAGGAGAGTTGGCATAGGTCACATATGACCACCAGAACACGTTGGTAGAACATGGAAAAGTGCTTTGGGGAAGCCTAGAAATTATTAGGTGAAGAGTATTCAGTAGAAGAGTAGAAAAGGGATAGGAACTTAGCTATTTTTATCCATATATTAAAAAGAATTGTTGCATCAGGAAAGCCACAAAGGTCTCAGAAACGTAGGTCACGTGTAATTTCTATCAACACATAATGAATGAGACCAAGGGCAATGTAGTCTCTGACTGTCAGAGGTGTTGAGAATGTGGCTGAAACCTTCCAGGGAAAAGGAGAAAGGGAGAAGTCTAGAGGGTAGACCAAGCCTACGTCCAAAAGCATCTTGAACTTTTACAAAAGACTATAATTCATCCCTGTGCTGTTAGAAGAAATAGTGGTAGTATTTTCCAAAAAAAGATTCCATTTTGTACAAATATGAGAGAACAGAAAAGTTTTATTATAATAACAATAAGCAAACAATTCAACTGGGTGGGACAGCAGTTAGTTTCCCAAGAAAAGGAGAGAACTGGTTATTCAGCAGATTGGTTGGTGTTGGTCAAAGAGTTTCTACAGATACATCTGAATATACCAAACATTGTTCTCTTATCTGTTGAATCTCTTTCACTCTTTCTCGCATTTCACATAGTTGAGTTCTGAAAGATCTACCTTCCAGACAACTCTGCTCGTCAATGGGCAGACGATAAGGAACAATTGAGTCCTTCTGTAAAATTGTAAGTAAACAAATTTCCGTTCATCTACAAAGAATTCTATAAACATCTCCATCTATAAGCTTAACTAATGCAAAGAATTGATCTTTCTCATAAACTATAAGGTTAAGACGATCACTGTGATTCTGAGGGTAAAATAAGTGAGACGAAACCACAGGGGGAGATTACCTACCAATCTAGAAAGAATCTAGAGGAGAAACATTTACTAGGGATAAACAGAGAAAGCTTGGGGTCATTTTCTTTGGTCTCCTGCATTCCTTCTCTCTGTGTCTCTGAGAAAGAATTCACAATTAGGGAGCATCAATACATTGTGCTTTGGAGTTTCACAGATTGAGAGTTTGTCCCTCCCCTGTTAAATCAATCGACATATACCAATTCCCAGCAGTGAGCTTTACTCTCCTTAGTCCTGAGAGTCTGAGAGACAGAAAAACGAGAATGCTCTGACTTACATGGGGCAGGGCCAGCTGAAAATATGCAGGAAGTATAGACACATTTTCATGAAGTTGGATCTTAATGTTTAATTCTTAAACAGAGAGAAAACAAAAGAAACCACCTTAAACAGGCCTAAGATGAATTCAAGTATCCCGCTCTGATTCTCAACTTCGTGTCTGGCATTTTGCTGCCTTGCAGCACAGAAAGCCTCCCTTTCTGCCAACTGCCTCCTCATTTGCATCTCTTGCTTTTGCTGTTCTAGTTCATCCTCCAGCATTCTGATTTTCTCTTCGTACTCCTGTCTTATCTGCGCTTTCTGTCTCGCTAGCTCTGCTCTGTAATTTTCTTGTATCACTAGGATTTGTTTCTGAATCTCCTCCTCGACCTTTTGATACATGTTGTTCGTGAAGCACCTGCCTTTGCGCTCTGCGACCACGCGCTGAACCAGGACCAGCAGCTGCTGCCTCTGGTCCTCCTGCTCAGCTCCCATCGCCCTGTTGTTGAACACACAGTAGCGGTCTCCGAACTTGTCCATCAGCTCTCGAATGACTTCTGGAGCTTCCTTTAAGTAATCACGGAAATCGGTGCCTTCCAAGGCATCTTTCCGGGTGAATAAGAGAATCATGTGTTTCCTAGCTCTCTCTCCAAACATTTCCAGGACCTTTTCCGTGGCTCTCTGCTCTTCCGGCGTGTACCGGCCCAGTGGGATGACGAGGAGGAGAGCATGAGGCCCTGGGGAGGTCAGGGCCATGCAGCGAGCAATCTCCTTGCAAGTGTCAGCATCCTGTACCTCTGTGTCAAAGATGCCTGGCGTATCCACAACGACGACTTCCCTCCCGTTCCAGGTGCTGTCTCCTTTCTTACAGGACCTGGTGATGGATACTGCAGAAAAGCCCGAAGGAAACACTTTCTTTCCGAGGATGCTGTTTCCTGTTGCACTTTTTCCTGCCCCAGTCTTACCCACTAAGACGAGTCTCAGTTGTGAATCTCTGGGGTCTTGGTTTCCAAGCCCTGGCACAACAGGAAACAAAAGCCGTAGTGTTAGAAGGAACTTCAACCGTCTCCCCTGCAAGGCTCCTGCCCACTGGTGCCCTTCTCTGTTGCCTGCTAGGGTCCTCCGCACTCAAGGGATGTCTCTAGAAAGCCCTCTGGGCTCGTGTTCCTCTTGCAGTCTTTGGGGACTGCCCAGGTACTTTTCAGCATCCCCCCTGAGCTTCTTACTGTGACCTTGTGTAGGTAAGTGGCCCACAGAGGAGGAAACAAAATGGTTAAGAAGAGAACTCTGAGCTGCTACTGGTAGCTGTTCTTCATAAGATAACATAGGAAGTAACACAAAATTGACTTGCGTATTTTACTTCCTAGGAAAGTTCGAAGTTAATAATCAGAGCAGCAGAGCACAGCAACTGAAACCTTAAGTAACATACCAAGTCATCTGATAGCTCTTTCCGTGTTTGTATTCAGCAGGTCTCTGCATATCTCTTTAACGTGTCTATAAAGTCAAAGTCTGCCCGATTTGTTAGGCATAGACCCAGGACCGGCGGGAAGAGAAATGGCAATCACGTTTGAGAGGCTGTTTTCCCGAGAAGACAGACCCTGCCAGCCGGCCCTTGAATTAAGACTGATTCCTGCGTGAGGAATCCTGTGTTATAACTACCTATTTCTGCTTTGAGACAATCCATACATTATCCCGCTTACACCCTTATAGACACTGTTACAAACTCCAATTCGTTTTCAGAGCTATCATCCCCAGTCACCCAGTTCCTCAGGCTAAAAATCTAGGCATCACCCTTGACTCCTCTCTTTCCGCTTCTTTCCATATCCAACCCATCACCAGGTTCTCTTGGCTCCAAATCCGTTCGCTTCTCTCTATTTTGAAGATCATCATACTAGCCCAAGTTACATCCCCGTCCATGCCTCAGTGGTCTGCTAACTGGTCTCTCTACTTCCGCTTTGGCCCTTTCAGTCTATTCCGTAAAGTGGAATAATCTTTTAAAAATATCAATCAAACAGAAGAGGGAAATCGCAGAACCTCCCACTCTGGCTTCCACAAAATCTGTAGTTCATCCGCATCTCCCACACACTTTATGGTGAAGCTTCTGCTGATCCCTGGATCCCTAAGGCAGAGTTTCTCACATTTGATAACCAGAATCCTGGGGTGAAGGAAGTAAATTTCCCAAAGCTGAGAACACTGGATACGGATGGCTAAGATTACCTACGGAAAAATGTGGATGGGAGTTCAGACTATTATGTAGTTAGCATCACAATGGAAGATTCCAACCTAGGGATATCCTGAGGGCATTGGTTGACCTTAGAGACAGGACATAGGAAAATCATGGCTGGCGAGATAAAAAGGCCCCAAGGGCCAGTGCCAACACTGCAACAATTGGCCAGTGTTGACAGCAAATGGACGGCGATCTACGATAGGTGGCAGACACAGCCATGAATTATTCCCTCTCTGTACTCATGCCTCTTGGGAATGTGGATTTGCAGCTACTCTCATCAAGAGGCTGGGTCCGTTTCTCCAACCCTTGAATCTGACTAGGCCACGTGACTTGCTTTGGACGGTAAGATCGTGAAAACATGATCAGGCAGAGACTCCAAAAGTGCTGACTTACTGTAGTTTGCCTTCTCTTTCTGCTTTTCGGAACCTTACGACTGCCCTGGACTAGCCTACTAGATGAGGGACACAAGGGCCTGTTATCCCTGTCCCCCTGGTCTGCCCAAGAGCTTGCTGACTACCAGACATGTCCATGAGGCTACCCAAGATTATCCAGTTGCATCCTGAACCACCAGCCTACCACACATGCATGAGTGAGTCTGGCTGAGATTAGCCAAGTTGATCCAGACCCAAAGACTGCCCAACTGACCCAGAAAACCAAGAGCCAGCTAAACGGTTGATGTTTTAGGCTCCTAAATTGTGGGGTGGTTTGCTAAACCAGCAGAAGCTCAAACGATATAATCAATGTCTATGGATAAGGGAGCAGAGGCAGGGTTATGTGAGGAATGGATTGATCAGTCTGTTGAATTTGTTGGTTATAGTGAGGCCACCAGCAGCAGGGAATTTAAGGAACTGAATGAGGAATTAATTACATCCACGTTCCTCCTTCCCAATCCTCTCTTGGGCTGAAGAGAGGGGCAGAGAAACAATCAGGGAGGCTACAGCCCACTGTTCTGGTGTGTCCACGCTGTAGGAAGTAGCACCTAAGAAACCTCACCAAGTCCGGATCAATCAGGATATTCTAACTCTCTTCCTCTTAGCTGTTTAGCTACATCACAAGAAGAAGGCGTAGAGGGTCGAGAGAAATGAGAGAGCAGAGTAAACGAAGGGAAAATAAGAAATGTGGTTGAAAATGTTTTGCTCTTGTGCAGAGGGGGGCTGACTGACGGGACAGGAGAGACCCAGCCCTCCTCCCCCAAGCCTGGCCGGTCTAACCCCGAGCAGCCTCTCACCATGGCTGGTCCTGGAGTTGCTGGGGTAAAGGGCTGCCATTGTAGTTTGAATTCCTGGAAATAAAGAAAAACAACTATGTCATTTCAGGTAAATGGAGAGTAACTGGAAACTGGAAATGTCAACCTCATGTAACCAACAGTTTCTTTTTCTTTTCATAAACTTGCTTGCTACTCGATTTCTCTTCCTCTATTTCCCAATACTTCTCCATTCTCTGTTTTCAGTCTCACTTTCAGATTGTTCATTTTTCTTTACACAAATGTAAGTGCTTCAGGGCCTTCCTCGGCACTGGTTCTGGGTGCCCTCGCCCACTCTATTCAGTGAATTATTGCTTTGAATGCCATTTGTACGTAGCCTGCAGCCTAGACCCTTCTCAGAGTTCCAAACTGTCAAATCCCCATTCAACTTGTCCAGTTGGCAACTTTATGGGCATCTCACAGAGAACTCAGACAAAATGGAGCCCTTGACCTCCATCCCCAGCCTGGTCCCCATTTCAGTAAACGGCACCCCCAAATGGCTCATGCAGAATCTTGGGGTCACATCCACAACACTTCCTTCCTCACTTGCTCATCGGTCTGTCACCAAATCCTATTGATTTTACTTCCAAAAATGCAAAACTCTCCATTTCTCCGCATCTCCATGTTAATCCAACCCACTGTCATTTGACTGTAAAGGTAATAGGCTCCCAACTGATACTGCATCTTCAATCCCTTCTCCACTCAATAATCAGACAGCTTTTTAAAACTGAAATTTGATTTTTTTTCCTTGCTTAAATTCCCTAATGGATTCCTTTTGCTTTTTATTGTTCAAATAGTTGAAAACCCTTGGAATGGTCCAAAAGGCCCTGCATGATCAATTACTCTCTCTCTCTCTTTCAAAAGACTTGAGCCATACTGGTCTCCTCAATGTCCCATGAATCCTCTAAGCTCCCTCCAGCTCCTAGACCTTTGGGGAATATTTCCCCCTCCCTGGAGCACTCCCACACCCATCCAATGCCCAGCTCATTTCTGCTCAGCCCTGAGGCCACAGTGTTCTGTTATTTCTCCAGAGAGGGCTTCTCCATCCCCATCACCAACCAACAAGTTAGCTCTGGTGTGGAGTTTGTGCTAGCCAC
Organism: Grampus griseus; assembly: GCF_964374135.1. NCBI lineage: Eukaryota > Metazoa > Chordata > Mammalia > Artiodactyla > Delphinidae > Grampus > Grampus griseus. Next base: position 6,483,968 of record NC_139003.1, on the reverse strand, counting down.
ACTCCAAGGGTTTCTACAGAATACGTACCACAATAGGAAGTTGTTCGTCTGATTTTTTTACTGTCTCCTCGTAGACTGTAAGCTTTGTGATGGTGAACCGTCTGTGTCTTGTCTGCCCCGTTATTCCCTAGGGACAAGCACAATGTTGGACAAAGCATGGATCTCAATAAGTATTTGTTAAATAAATGAATTGATTAAAACAAATCCCCCTGATTCTTGCCTTCTCTCTGATTGAGCTTTACGTCCAGCCTAATCCGGCTTGTGAAAAAGATTATCCTTTCCTTATTTTTTAAAAACTTAATTAATTTATTTTTTGGCTGCATTGGATCTTCATCGCTGTGCGGGGGCTTTCTCTAGTTGCGGCGAGCGGGGGCTACTCTTCATTGCAGTGCGTGGGCTTCTCACTGCAGGGGCTTCGCTTGTTGCGGAGCACAGGCTCTAGGCACGTGTGCTGCGGTAGTTGTGGCACGTGGGCTCAGTAGTTGTGGCTCATGGGCTCTAGAGCTCAGGTCTTGTAGTGGTGACACACGGGCTTAGTTGCTCCATGGCATGTGGGATCTTCCCGGACCGATGATTGAACCTGTGTCCCCTGCATTGGCAGGCAGATGCTTAACCACTGTGCCGCCAGGGAAGTCCCCTATCCTTTCCTTATTAACAACACCTAGCATCCTTGAAACACGGTAATACGTTTTAAAGGTTTTCTTTCATTGCTACCTACTAACGTTGGGCAACGGAGAAAGCCATTTGAAGAACTCTTAGCAGATCAGATTTTAAGTAGGACAGGCTGAAATGCTAGTTGTTAAAGAAAGCGTGTCTGATAGGAAGCCAACAAATACAAATTTCAAACACTGTTAGAAAGACAGGCACTTCCTCTGAAAGTGGATTAGGAATAGGAAGTAGGAAACAGCTTCTTGTAAACTGGGAGGAGAAATCACAGAATTTTTAAAAAATCAGCTTTGGTCACATAGTTGATGTTGGTGATTGATTTCAGGAGAAGGAGTAAGATACCAGAACTAGGAAAACAAAAGGTTTGGGGTGTTTCTTAAACACCATTAAGAATGGTGTTTCCATTCAGTCTGTGGACTTTCTCTTCAGCATTCTTTAATGCTGTTCTCTTTCTCCTAAATCTGATGTAAAACCAGAGGTCTGAACTTCTCTCCATACTGACACTGGATGGCTGAATTCTCCTCCTACTGCCTAAGGAAGAAGCACCCAGATTCTCCTGAACTGTAGATAGTAACATGGGCTGGCATTTCCCTCCTCCTATCTCCTAAAAGTTCCCCTTCCCCAACTCTGGGTGAAGTCCACGGCGGGACTGTTCCGAGGAGGAAGGTCCAAAGGGGCAGCTCTGAGCAGATCATTAACTAGGTAAGAGAGTCTTGGATCCTGACCGTGTGCTGGCTTTGTGACACGGGGCTGCTGACTGCGCCTCTTACATCTCCTAGTGCTCTTTTCACCACCAGCTCCCCACACAGCTAATTCTGTCTGCTCAGCCAACACAAACCGTGAAAGCTTCAACTTTACTTATAAATTCTATCAATGGTGAAAACAATCATTTTTTCATACAAGTATCCTCTGAGCAGTGACTGCTGAAAGAGTTATCAATTTGTAGAGCTCAGCCTTCAAAACAGATTACTGCCTAAAATCAGCAAAGACGGGAAGCAGGAACCAATGAGAAATATATTCTGAGAGCAAGTTTGCAGGGAGTTTTAAGCTATAGATCCAGAAGAGAAGTCCCCCCTCCACCAAATCACACATTTCCCTCCCTCTCTTCCCACCCCCACAAACACCCCTATTCCCTTACCTAAAAAAATTCTGGGTCCTGCTCCCTCCTCTGACTTTGAAAGCAATGCTAAACCAGGAGGTGACACTAAGCTATCAAGAAGCAAGAGGAGAGAGGAAGTGAGGGGAGGAGCTGTCCAAACTTGCTCATGCAAGAGACCTGCCCACCTTATCACCTAGCAGCACCAGAACTTCCTGCAATGATGAGATTGTTTTGTGTGACTCCGTTTGGTAGCCCTGAGCCACATGGGCTATTGAGCTCATGAAATGTGATGAGTGTGATTGAATTTTTAATTTTATTCCATTTTGATTAATTTAAAGTTAAATAGTCACATCTGCCTAGTTGCTACCATATCAGACCATGCAAAGACTCTATAGGGAGGGAAGAAATATGGGTCATGCTGTGAAGTTTGAGAAAAAACCACTGGGTCAAAACCAGAGAGTTGCCACTCAGAGTGTGGCCAAGATGGTGGAGTAGGAAAACCCTGAGCTCACCTCTTCCTATGGGCACACCAAAATTACAGCTATTTAGAAAGCAATTATGACCTAAAAACTAGTAGAAAAGATTTCTCACAACTAAAGATATAAAGAAGGAACCACAAGACAGACAGGAAGAGGTATAGTCAAGGCCCACACACCTAGGTAGGTGACACATAAATGGGAAGATAATTACAATTACAAAGGTTCTCCCCAAGGAGCAAGGGGTCTGGGCCCCACTTCAGGCTCCCCAGCCTGGGGGATCCTGCACCAGAATGACGAGTCCCCAAAATATCTGACTTTTACGGCCAGAGGGGCTTGCACGTGGGAGAGCAAGAAGGCTGTGGGAAACAGAGACCCCATTCTTAAAGGGCACGGACAAAATCTCCATGCTCTGAGACCCAGCATAGAAGCAGTAATTTCAAAGGAGCCTGGGGCAGACTCACTGGCTGATCCTGGAGAGCCTCCCAGAGAGGCAGGAGGCAAGGAGGACTCCCCTAGCGACGTAGACTCTGGCAGCAGCTGTTTTGGGGAGTTTACTCTATGACAAGGACACCTGTCATAGAATGGAGTCTTCTCCATTCTTAGAGTCTTCCCTCTAGCCTATTCCTGCCAGGGGCTTACCTGCCCACCAGCCAATTGGCACCAGTCCCAGAGCCTCGCAAGCCAAACAGCCAGCCATGAGAGGACTCAATGCCACTCACCAGGAAACTGGCACCAGCCCTGCACACTCAGGCAGCCACCCCAAACCTGGGCCCACCCACCAGTGGGCCAGCACCAGCCCTGGAGCACCACAGGTCCCACAGCCAGCTGCACCGAATGCCAGCCCCACCCAGCAGCAGGCCAGCAGCCAGAGCACAAGCCAGGGCCTGGCAGCCAACGGGGCCAGAAAAACCTACAAAGGATCTCACAGCAAGGTTCTGGTTCAGATTTAATGGAGAGATCAAAAGCTTTACAGACACGAAAAGGGAAAAGAGTTCAGCACCACCAAACCAGCTTTATAACACATGTTAAAGGAACTTCTCTAGGAGAAAAAGGAAAAGCCACCACTGGAAACCAGAAAATTACGAAACAGAAAATGCTCATTGGTAAAGGCAAACATAAAGGTGGGAAATCATCTACACACGAAGCTTGTGGGAAGGTTAAAAGAGAAGAGCGGTAAAATAATTTATATCCACAGTAAGCACTTAAGGGACACACAAAGCAATTAGATGTCAAATATGATGTCAAAAACAGTAATGAGAGGAGGAGAGTGCAAAAGCAGGGATTTAAAAATGCATTGGAAATTAAGAGATCAGCAACTTAAAACAATCATATATATATATGTGTATATATATATATATATATATATATATATATATATATATACACCTCATGGTAACCACAAACCAAATATCTATTATAGATACACACCCCCCCCACACACACACACACGGAAAAAGGAAAAGAGAAAAAAGAAAAAGGAATCCAAACATAACACTAAAGATCATAATCAGATCACAAGAGAAGAGACAAAAGAAAAAGAAATTTATAAAAACACCTACAAAAACAACACACAAACAATTAAAAAAATGGCAGTCAGAACATACATATCAATAATTACCTAAAATGTAAATGCACTCAATGCTCCCATCAAAAGACACAGAGTGGCTGAATGGATACAAAAATAAGACCCATATATATACTGTCTACAAGAGACTCATGTCAGATATAAGGACACACACCAACTGAAAGTGAGGGGATGGAGTCCCTCCCATCAGGAAGCTTGCACAAGCCTCTTAGATAGATTCATCCACCAAAGGGCAGACAACAGAAGCAAGAAGAACTACAATCCGCCAGCCTGTGGAACAAAAACCACATTCACAGAAATACAGACAAGATGAAGAGGCAGAGGACTATGTCCCAGATGAAGGAACAAGATAAAACCCCAGGAAAACAACTAAATGAAGTGGAGATAGGCAACCTTCCAGAAAAAGAATTCAGAATAATGATAGTGAAGATGATCCAGGACCTCGGAAAAAGAATGGAGGCAAAGATCGAGAAGATGCAAGAAATGTTTAACAAAGACATAGGAGAATTAAAGAACAAACAAACAGAGATGAACAATACATTAACTGAAATGAAAAGTACACTAGAAGGAATCAGTAGCAGAATAACTGAGGCAGAAGAACGGATAAATGACCTGGAAGACAGAATGGTGGAAATCACTGCTGCGGAACAGAATAAAGAACAAAGAAAGGAAAGAAATGAAGACGGCCTAAGAGACCTCTGGGACAACATTAAACATGCCAACATTCACATTATAGGGGTCCCGGAAGGAGAAGACACAGAGAAAGGATCTGAGAAAATATTTGAAGATTATCATTGAAAAGTTCCTTAACATGGGAGAGGAAATAGCTAGCCAAGTCCAGGAAGCACAGAGAGTCCCAGGCAGGATGAACACAAGGAGAAACACTCAGAGACACTTAGTCACCAAACTGACAAAAATTAAAGACAAAGAAAAATTATTAAAAGCAACAAGGGAAAGATGACAACACACAAGGGAACTCCCATAAGGTTAACAGCTGATTTGTCAGCAGAAACTCTGCAAGCCAGAAGGGAGTGGCATGATATATATAAAGTGATGAAAGGGAAGAACCTACAACCAAGAATACTCTACCCAGCGAGGATCTCATTCAGATTTGAAGGAGAAATCAGAAGCTTTACAGACAAGCAAAAGCTAAGAGAATTCAGCACCACCAAACCAGCTCTATAGCAAATGCTAAAGGAACTTCTCTAAGTGGGAAACACAAGAGAAGGAGAGGACCTACAAAAACAAACCCAAAACAATTAAGAAAATGGTAATAGGAACATACATATTGATAATTACCTTAAATATGAATGGATTAAATGCTCCAACCAAAAGACACAGACTGGATGAATGGATACAAAAACAAGACCCCTATATATGCTGTCTACAAGAGACCCACTTCAGACCTAGGGACACATACAGACTGAAAGTGAGGGGATGGAAAAAGATACTCCATGCAAATGGAAATCAAAAGAAAGCTAGAGTAGCAATACTCATATCAGATAAAATAGACTTTGAAATAAAGACTGTTACAAGAGACAAGGAAGGACACTACACAATGATCAAGGGATCAATCCAAGAAGAAGATATAACAATTATAAATATATATGCACCCAACATAGGAGCACCTCAATACATAAGGCAAATGCTAACAGCTATAAAAGAGAAAATCGACAGTAACACAATAATAGTGGGGGACTTTAACACCCCACTTACACCAATGGACAGATCACCCAAACAGAAAATTAATAAGGAAACACAAGCTTTAAATGACAAAATAGACCAGATAGATTTAATTGACATTTCTAGGACATTCCATCAGAAAACAGCAGATTACACTTTCTTCTCAAATGCACATGGAACATTCTCCAGGATAGATCACATCTTGGGTCACATATGAAGTCTCAGTAAATTTAAGAAAACTGAAACTGTGTCAAGCATCCTTTCTGACCACAACACTATGAAATGAGAAATAAATTACAGGGAAAAAAGAAACATAAAAAACACAAACACATGGAAACTAAACAGTATGCTACTAAATAACCAAGAGATCACTGAAGAAAACAAAGAGGAAATGAAAAAATACCTAGAGACAAATGACAATGCAAACATGACAATCCAAAACCTATGGGATTCAGCAAAAGCAGTTCTAAGAAGGAAGTTTCTAGCAATACAGTCCTACTTCAAGAAACAAGAAAAATATCAAATAAACAATCTAACCTTACACCTAAAGGGACTACAGAAAGAAGAACAAACAAAACCCAACGTTAGTTGAAGGAAGGAAACCATAAAGATCAGAGCAGAAATAAATGAAACAGAAAGAAAGAAAACAGTAGCAAAGATCAATGAAACTAAAACCTGGTCTTTGAGAAGATAAACAAAATTTATAAAACTGTAGCCAGATTCATCAAGAAAAGAGGGAGAGGACTCAAATCAATAAAATTAGAAATGAAAAAGGAGAAGTTACAACAGACACCGCAGAAATACAAAGCATCATAAGAGATTATTATAAGCAACTCTATGCCAATAAAATGGACAACCTGGAAGAAATGGACAAATTCTTAGAAAGCTATAACCTTCCAAGACTGAACCAGGAAGAAATAGAAAATATGAACAGACCAATCACAAGTAATGAAATTGAAACTGTGATTTAAAATCTTCCAACAAATAAAAGTGCAGGACCAGATGGCTTCACAGGTGAACTCTATCAAACATTTAGAGAAAAGCTAACACCTATCCTTCTCAAGCTCTTCCAAAAAATTGCAGAGGGAGGAACACCCCCAAACTCATTCTACAAGGCCACCATCGCCCTGATACCAAAACCAGACAAAGATATCACAAAACAGAAAACTACAGGCCAATATCACTGATGAAAATAGAGGCAAAAATCCTCAACAAAATATTAGCAAACCAAAGCTAACAATAGATTGAAAGCATTATACACCATGATCAAGTGGGATATCCCTCAGGATGCAAGGATTTTTCCATATCCACAAATAAATCAATGTGATACACCACACTGACAAACTGAAGAATAAAAACCATATGATCAACTCAATAAGTGCGGAAAAAGCTTTTGAGAAAATTCAACATCCATTTATGATAAAAACTCTCCAGAAAGTGGGCAGAGAGGGAACCTACCTCAACACAATAAAGGCCATATACAACAAACCCACAGCAAACATCATTTTCAATGTTGAAAAATTGAAAGCATTTCCTCTCAGATCAGGCACAAGACAAGGATGTCCACCCTTGCCACTATTATTCTACATAGTTTTGGAAGTCCTAGCCAATACAATCAGAGAAGAAAAAGAAAGAAAAGGAATACAAATTGGAAAAGAAGTAAAACTGTCACTGTTGGCAGATGACGTGATACTATACATAGAATATCCTAAAGGTGCCACCTGAAAACTACTAGAGCTCATCAATGAATCTGGTAAAGTTTGAGGATTCAAAATTAATACACAGAAATCTCCTGCATTCCTATACACTAAAAACAAAAGATCAGAAAGACAAATCAAGGAGACAATCCCATTCACCACTGCAACAAAAAGTATAAAATATTGAGGAGTAAACCTACTTAAGGAGGTAAAAGACCTCTACTTAGAGAGCAATAAGACACCGATGAAAGAAGTGAAAGACAACACAGATGGAGAGATATACCATGTTCTTGGATTGGAAGAATCAATATTGTGAAAATGACTATACTACCCAAAGCAATCTATGTATTCAATGCAATCCCAATCAAATTACCAACGGCATTTTTTACAGAACTAGAACCAAAAATCTTAAAATTTGTATGGAAACACAAAAGAACCCGAAGAGTCAAAGTAATCTTGAGGGGAAAAAAAAAGAAAAAACGGAGCTGGAGGAATCTGACTCCCTGACATCAGACTTCAGACTATAAAGCTACAAGAAACAAGACCACATGGTACTGGCACAAAACAGAAATATAGATCAATGGAACAGGATAGAAAGCCCAGAGATAAACCCACACACCTGTGCTCAACTAATCTATGACAAAGGGGGCAAGGATATACAATGGAGAAAAGACAGTCTCTTCAATAAGTGGTGCTGGGAAAACTGGACAGCTACATGTAAAACAATGAAATTAGAACACTCCCTAACACCATACACAAAAATAAACTCAAAATGGATTAAAGACCTAAATGTAAGGCCAGACACTATAAAACTCTTAGAAGAAAACGTAGGAAGAACACTCTTTGACGTAAATCACAGCAAGATCTTTTTTGAGCCACCTCCTAGACTAATGGAAATAAAAACAATAATAAAGAAAGGGGACCTAATGAAACTTAAAAGCTTTTGCACAGCAAAGGAAACTATAAACAAGACAAAAAGACAACTCTCAGAATGGGAGAAAATATTTGCAAATGACACAATGGGCAAAGGATTAATCTCCAAAATATATAAATGGCTCATGAAGCTCAATATCAACAAACCAAATTCAAAAATGGGCAGAAGACCTAAATAAAGACCTAAAGACCTTAATGTCTTTCTCCAAAGAAGACATACAAGTGGCCAAGAGGCACATGAAAAGCTGCTCAACATCACTAATTATCAGAGAAATGCAAATCAAAATCACAATGAGGTATCACCTCAGACCAGTTAGAATGGGCATCATCAGAAAATGTACAAACAATAAATGCTGGAGAGAGTGTGGAGAAAAGGGAAACCTCTTGCACTGTTGGTGGGAATGTAAATTGATACAGTCACTATGGAGAACAGTATGGAGGTTCCCTAAAAAACTACAAATAGAATTACCATATGACCCAGCAATCCCACTACTGGGCATATACCCTGAGAAACCATAATTCAATAAGACACATGCACCCCAATATACATTGCAACACTATTTACAATAGCCAGGTCACGGAAGCAACCCAAATGTCCATCGACAAACGAATGGATAAAGAAGATGTGGTACATATATGCAATGGAATATTATTCAGCCATAAAAAGGAACGAAATTGTGTCATTTGTAGAGACGTGGATGGACCTAGAGACTGTCATACAGAGTGAAGTAAGTCAGAAAGAGTAAAACAAATTTCGTATATTAAGGCATATATGTGGGATCTAGAAAAATGGTACTGATGAACTGGTTTGCAAGGCAGAGATGGAGACACGGATGTAGAGAACAAATGTATGTAAACTCAGGGGCGAAAGCGGGAGAGGGGGGCATGAATTGGGAGATTGGGATTGACATATATACACTAATATGTATAAAATAGATAACAAATAAGAACCTGCTGTATAGCACAGGGAACTCCACTTTGCTGTACTGTAGAAACTAACACAACATTGTAAAACAACTATACACCAATTAAAAAAAAAGAAAAGAAAGTGAGGGGATGGAAAAAGTCATTCCACACAAAGGGAAATCAACAGAAAGTCAGAGTGGCAATACTTATATCAGCTTAAATAGACTTTAAAGACTCTTACAAGAGACAAAGAAGGACAATACATAATGATCAAGGGATTGATCCAAGAAGAAGAAAAATTATTGTAAATATACATGGACCCAACACAGTAGCACCTAAATACATGAAGCAAATATTAATGACATAAAGGAAGAAATTGATAGTAACACAATAATAGTAGGGGACTTTAATCCCCCACTTATATCAATGGACAAGTCATCCAGACAGAAAATCAATGAGGAAACACTGGCCTTAAATGACACATTAGACCAGATGAACTCAATGACATATAGAAAGCGTTCCATCCAAAAGCCACAGAATACACATTCTTTTCAAGTGCACATGGAACATTCCCTAGGTTAGATCACATGCTAGGCCACAAAACAAGCCCTGGTAAATTTAAGAAAACTGAAATCATATCAAGCATCATTTCTGACCACAATGCTATGAGACTAGAAATCAACTACAAGAAAAGAAACTAAAAAACTCAAATACGTGGAGGCTAAATGATAGTCTACTAAAAACCAATAGATCACTGAAGAAATCAAAGAGGAAATGAAAAGAATACCTAGAGACAAATGAAAATGAAAATATGGCAATCCCAAACCTATGAGACACAGCAAAAGCAGTTCTAAGAGGGAAGTTTATAATGATGCAAGCTCACCTTAGGAAACAAGAAAAATCACAAATAAACAAGTTCACCTCACAACTAAGGGAATTAAAGAAAGAAGAATAAACAAGACGTAAAGTTAGGAGAAGAAAAGAAATCATAAATATTAGAGCAGAAATAAATAAAATAGACTTAAAAAACTATAGAGTAGATCAATGAAACTAAACAATGGTTCTTTGAAAAGATAAAAAAAATTGATAAACCTTTAGCCAGAATCATCAAGAAAATAGGGAGAGGGCCCAAATCAATAAAATCAGACATGAAAAAGGAGAAGTTACAACTGACACCACAGAAATATAAAAGGTTACAAAGGATTATAAGAGACTACTATGAACAACAATATATGCCAATAAAATGAACAACAGAGAAGAAATGGAAAAATTCTTAGAAAGGTACAATCTCCAAAGACTGAACCAGGAAGAAACAGAAAATATGAACAGACCAATAACCAGTAATGAAACTGAAGGAGTTATTAAACGACTCCCAACAAACAAAAGTCCAGGACCAGACAGCTTCACAAGTGAATTCTACCAAACGTTTATGAAAGAGTTAACAGCTCTCCTTCTCAACTGTTTCAAAAAACTGCAGAGGGAGGAACACCCCCAAACTCATTCTATGAGGCCAGCATCACCCTGATACCAAAACCAGACAAAGATATCACAAAACAGAAAACCACAGGCCAATATCACTGATGAAAACAGATGCAAAAATCCTCAACAAAATATTAGCAAACCAAATCTAACAATACATTAAAAGGATCATACACCATGATCAAGTGGGATTTATCCCAGGATGCAAGAATTTTTCAACATCTGCAAATCAATCAGTGTGTTATACCACATTAACAAACTGAAGAATACAAATCATACGATCATCTCAATAGATGCAGAAAAAGCTTTTGATAAAATTCAACATCCATTCGTAATAAAAAGTCTCCAGAAAGTGGACATAGAGGAAACATACTTCAACAAAATGAAGGCCATATATGACAAACCCACAGCTAACATCATACTCAACAGTGAAAAGCTGAAAGCATTTCCTCTACGATCAGGAACAAGACAAAGATGCCCACCTTCACCACTTTTATTCAACATAATTTTGGAAGTCCTAGCCACAGGAATCAGAGAAGAAAAAGAAATAAAAGGAATCCAAATCAGACAGGAAGAAGTAAAACTGTCACTGTTTGCAGATGACATGATACCATACATAGAAAATCTTAAAGACGCCACCAGAAAACTATTAGAGCTCATCAATGAATTCAGTAAAATTGCAGGATACAAAACTAATACACAGAAATCTGTTGCATTTCTATACACTAGCAATGAACTATCAAAAAGAGAAATTGAGAACACAATCCCATTTACCATTGCATCAAAAAGAATGAACTACCTAGGAATAAACCTACGTAAGGAGATAAAATACCTGTACTCTGAAAACTATAAGACACTGATGAAAGAAATTAAAGATGACACAAACAGAATGGAAGATAATACTGTGTTCTTGGATTGGAAGAATTAAGATTGTTAAAATGACCGTACTACCCAAGGCAATCTACAGATTCAATGCAATCCCTATCAAAATGTCAACGGCATTTTTTACAGAACTAGAACAAATAATTTTTTTTTTTTATTTGTTTATTTTTGGCTGTGTTGGGTCTTCATTGCTGCATGCGGGCCTTCTCCAGTGGCTGTGAGCCAGGGCTACTCTTCGTGGCGGTGTGCGGGCCTCTCAACGCGGTGGCCTCTCCTGCTGCGGAGCACAGGCTCTAGGTGTGCAGGCTTCAGTAGTTGTGGTTCGTGGGCTCTAGAGTGCAGGCTCAGCAGTCGTGGCGCACGGGCTCAGCTGCTCCATGGCATATGGGATCCTCCCAGACCAGGGCTCGAACCCGTGTCCCCTGCATTGGCAGGCGGATTCCCAACCACTGGGCCACCAGGGAAGTCCCTAGAACAAATAATTTTAAAATGTGTATGGAAACACAAAAGACCCAGAGAAGTGGAAACAATCTTTTTTTAAAATTCCTTTATTTATTTCTCTTTATTTATTTTTGGCTGCATTGGGTCTTTGTTGCTGCGTGCGGGCTTTCTCTAGTTGCAGCAAGCGGGCGCTACGCCCCATGTCCCCTGCCTTGGCAGGCGGATTCTTAACCACTGCACCACCAGGGAAGTCCAGCCAAAACAATCTTGAGAAAGACAGTTCTGGAGGAATTACACTCCCTGACTTCAAACTATACTATTTAAAAAGCTACAGTAATGAAAACAATATGGTATTGGCACAAAAACAGACACATAGATTAATGAAACAGAACAGAGAGCCCAGAAATAAACCCATGCACATATGGTCAAAGGAGGCAAGAATATACAATGGGGAAAAGACGTTCTCTTCAATAAGTGGTGCTGGGAAAATTAAACAGCTACATGTGAAAGAGTGACATAAGGACATTTTCCAACACCATATCCAAAAAGAAACTCAAATTGTGTTAAAGACCTAAATGTAAGACTGGATATCATATAATCCCTAGAGGAAGACATAAGCAGAACCCTCTTGACAGAAATCGCAGCTATATTTTTTTGCATCTGTCTCCTAAAGCAGAGGACATAGTATAAAAGCAAAAGTAAGCAAATGGGACCTAATTAAACTTCAAAGCTTTTGCACAGCAAAGGAAACCATCAACAAAACAAAAACACAACCTAGAGAATGGGAGAAAATATTTGCAAATGATATGACACATAAGGGGCTAATGTTCAAAATATAGAAGCAGCTCATACAACTCAACATCAAAAACAAACAACTTGATTTAAAAACAGGCAGAAGACCTGAATACACAGTTTCCCAAAGCAGACAAACAGATAGCCAACATCATTAAGATAGTCAACATCATTAATCACCAGGGAAATGCAAATCAAAACCACAATGAGAGATCACCTCACACCTGTCAGAATGGCTATCATCAAAAAGAACACAAATTACAGAAGTTGGTGAAGATGTGGGGAAAAGGGACCCCTCCTGTACGTAACTTGGTGCAGCCATTGTGGAAAACAGTATGGAGGCCCCTCAACGCTAAAAATAGAAGTACCATGTGACCCCACAATTCCACTCCTGGGTATATATCTGAAAAAACAAAACAAAAACAAAAGCACTAATTTGAAAAGATACATGCACCCCGATGTTCACGGCAGCATTATCTACAATTGTCGAGACGTGAACGCTACCTAAGTGTCCATCAACAGATGAATGGATTAAGAAAATGTGGTATATATATAGACACAACGCAATACTACTGAGCCATAAAAAGAAAGAAAATTTGCCATTTGCAAGAACATGGATGGACTTGGAGGGTATTATGCAAGTGAAATAAGTCAGAGAGAGAAAGACAAATACTGTGTAATATCACTTATATGTGGACTCTAAAAACTACAACAAACTAGTGAATAGAACAAAAAAGAAGCAGACTCACAGATACAGAGAACAAACTAGTGGTTACCAGTGGGGAGAGGGGCAATATAGAGGTAGGGGACTAAAAGGTACAAACTAGTAGGTATAAAATGAGATATAAGGATATATTGTACAAAACAGGGACTATAGCCAGTATTTTATAATAACTATAAATGGAGTATAACCTTTACATATTGTGAATCACTATATTGTACACCTGTAACTTATATAATAGTGTCCACTAACTATACTCCAATTAAAAGAAAACACAATGAGATATGAACTCACACCTGTTAGGATGACTACATCAAAAAGCCAAGAAATAACAAGTGTTGTGAGGATGTGGAGAAAAGGGAACCTCATGCATGTCGGTAGGAATATAAATTGGTGCAGCCACTGTGGAAAACCAAATGGAGGTTCCTCAAAAAAATTAAAAATAGAACTTCATACGATCCAGCCATCTCACGTCTGGGTATTTATCCAAAGAAAATGAAAACACTAACTAGTAGAGATATCTGCACCCCAATGTTCATTGCAGCATTATTTACAATAGTTAAGATATGGAGACAACCTACGTGTCCACTGATGGTTGGAAGAATAAAGGAGATACACACACACACAAATAGTATTCAGCCACAAGAAAGAAGAAAATCATGCCATTTGTGACAGCATGGATAGATCTCAGGGCATTAGGCTAAGTGAAATAAATCAGACAGAAAGACAAATAGTGTACAAACTCATTTATATGTGGAATCTAGACAAACTAAAAGCCAGGCTCATAGATACAGAGAACAGCATGGTGGTTGCGAGAGGCGGGGGCTGAAGGTGGAAGTGGGAGAAGTGGGTGAAAGGGATCAAAAGGTAAAAATAAGTAAATAAATAACTAAATAATAAGTAAATAAAATGAATACTCGTTGCAATGTGTATACACATATATAAGCTCATTACAGGCTCATATATAAGCTCACATATATACGTCAATACCAAGCTTAGAAATATTGTTTAACTGATTATTGAATCTACTGAAAAAAAATGCATGAATTTTATTTTATGCGAATTAAAATTCAATAAAGCTGAAAACTGCTGCTTGTCCCGTACTGTTTCCTGGGATGCCTGTAACATGCTGTATATTATGTGTTGCAAAAAAGGTTTGACATTTTTGAGAAAGATATGTAGAAGCATTATCGGTTTTTATGTTGTCGGGAATTTCCATAACAGCAAAAGCTTCTAATAAATGAGTTATTACAGCATCAGCTTTTTCAGGAGATAATGGAGGTGCCCATGAGAAATGAGAGTAGGTATCTACAGAATGATGAATATATTTTAACTTTCCAAAACCAGGATATTGAGTTACATCCATTTGTCAGATAGCATTAGCAGATAAGCCTTTAGGGTTAACTCCAATATTCAAACAAGGTTGATTAATGGCAGCACATTGCGGGCATGTACGGAGAATAATTTTTGCTTGTTTCCATGTAAGATTAAATTTATTTTTCAATCCTCTGGCATTAGTATGATATCTGTGATGTTCTGCTGTAGCTAATTGTACAGTACCCACTAAAGTATCAATAAAATCATTTCCAGCTACCAATGGGCCGGGTAAATGAGTATGAGCACGAGTATGAGTAATATAAAGTGGTGCCGTACGTAGTCTAAGTATCTGTTGTAGTTGCAAAAATAAGGAGTGCAGTTCTGATCCATCATTTGGGATAAAAGCGGTCTCAATATTTTTAACTGTAAATTCCACATACTGTGAGTCTGTAATTATATGAAGAGCAATTGGATAATCTTGTAACAATAGTATTACAGCAAATAGTTCTGCTTTTTGAACTGAAACATATGGAGATTATAATACCTTTTGATCATGACTGTTAGCATATCCTGCTCTTCCTGTTTTATTGGCATCAGTAAAAAAGGTTGGTCCTATAACAGGATCTGATTGAACTATTTTTGTCAAAATCTGATTAGTCTTTTTTTAAAAATTGTAAACGTTTATCAGAAGGATAAAGATTATGTATTTTGTCTATATAATGAGCACAGGCCATTTGCCAGTTATCCTCCAGCTGAAAAAGAGTTTGTATTTTTTTGTTTGAAAAAGGGATTATAAGTTTATGGGGGTCCTGACCACATAATTGTCTTAATCGTAACCTACCTTTAATAATAACATCAGCTATTTTTTGTACATAAGATTGTAATGTTTTTTGAGCTTTATGAGCTAAAAATATCCAATTTATGAGATTACTGTGTTGTTGTAGTAATCCAGTAGGGGAATGAGGAGTGTGAAATACAATAAGTCATAAATGATCCAGAGATTCAATCCGATCCAATTGTGCATCATGTATATGTTTTTCTATCCATTTAAGTTCTTGTTCCGCCTGGGGAGAAAGACCACGGTGACTATTCAATGCTGGATCGCCTTCCAAGGTATGAAATAAATTTTGTAACTTATAAGTAGGAATTCCTAGGCTAGGATGTAACCAATTAATATCTCCTAGTAATTTTTGAAAATCATTTAATGTTACAAGAGAATCTCGTCTAATTTGTACTTTCTGAGGAATAATCTGAGTATTAGTTACAATTTGTCCAAGCAATTGCCGGGGAGCACATTTTTGAATTTTTTCAGGAGCTATCTGTAAACCCCATTCTTTAAATTTCAACTCTGCTTGTTGTAACATCTGCTGTAATGTTTGCTGATGGGGATGAGCAAATAGAATGTCATCCATATAATGGAGACTACGTGCCTCAGGATACATGTGAGTAATTCCTCCAAAGGCTGATTAACAAAAAATTGGCACATAGTTGGACTATTTAACATCCCCTGAGGGAGAACTTTCCATTGAAATCTCTGAGCTGCATGTTCTTGATTTAAGGCTGGTACAGTAAATGCAAATCTTTCACAATCTTGAGGTTGTAATGGTATAGTAAAAAACAGTCTTTCAAATCTATAATCATAAGTTCCCAATTGCGAGGGAGCATTGCAGCAGGTGGAATTCCAGGTTGTAATGCCCCCATTGGTTGAATAATCTCATTAATTTTTCGTAAATCTGTCAACATTCTCCATTTTCCTGATTTTTTCTTGATTATAAAAACAGGTGAATTCCAAGGGCTAGTGGATACTTCAATATGTCCTGCTATTAATTGTTCTTGTACTAATTGGTGTAATGCTTGTAATTTTTCTTGAGTTAAGGGCCACTGCTCTGTCCATATAGGGGTATCCTTCAACCATTCTAATGGTAATGCAAATTTTCGAGCAGTGGCCCCTATCCTAAATTTGGATATCCAAGCCCAGCATAATCTTTCCCTGTTTTAGTTACATGTTGGGGTTCAGTAGCATTGTTTTTATTTTCTTCCAATTTAGCCATCAAATTTTCCAACTTTGAAAGTATATCAGAAATCTCATTCTGTTGAGAAAGTGGCATTTCATTTTGTTTGCTAGCTTGCTCCTAACCTTTATCATCATCAGAAAAAGCCCCTTCATCACTGGAATCCGAAAAATCCTCTCCTGTCTCAGACACAAGGGGAGGAGGAGGGGAGGAAGGTCCTCTATAGGAGACTCACGGGGCAGAGTACGAAAAGCAGCAGAGTGATCGCGAGCAGGATTCGGACGCTGAGGACGCGCCTATATTTACTTTCAGTTTCAGATTGTAATGGTTCCAGGGCAAGGGAAATTAATTTACACCAAACACGGACAGATATAAGGTCTCCATGCTGATGAGCTCTTCTTAAGGTTCGCATAACCTGTTTCCAAACTTTTAAACTCAACTGGTTATGACTAGTAGGTTGAAACCAGTAACAATATTTACGTACCAGCGCAAACAATTCATCAATTCATCAAAAGATTCTGGTTTCACGTTCACTCCTGAACTCCGTAATAACTGTTTCAGGAGTTTAATGTATTGAAATTCTACTGAATGGGAATTCCCCCTTTCAGTTACTCTACTGTTGCCGAAGGTTTCGCTCTGAGCGGACCAATTTCCCCTTCGGTCCCGCCATCACGCGATTACTTACCTTCAGGTGCCTGTTCGGGCGCCAAATGTTGCAGTTTATCTTATGACAGGGTTTCCGAAAGCAACCTCATCACTCGAGATGAACTGTGCCGAAGCACAGCAGCAGAGGGCTGCCTCTCGCTCAGGCAAAACAGCGCCGTCTGTCCTGCTGTGGTAGCTTTTATTTACGCATTATCTATGTTTACATCTTAAGACTTGTTTTCTTAACATTCCAGAAATGCCAAAGCAGCAACATATGCTTCTATCGCTTATACAAGCAACAGTGGGCTTTCTTGAAGACATGCCGTGCTACGCGTCCTTGAGCTCAGAAGCGGCACAAGGACATCTCCGTGTGTTCCCATCATTCTGATTATACTGAAGCAGCACAAGGACGTTTCCTTGTGTTCTGATTATACTGAGGTCATTTCATGCATCAGTGCCCAAAGTCTCCAGGACTGCCTGCAGTCCTGGCTTACTCGCCCGCCCTCGGTTTGCCGAGGGGTGCCAGCCCCTTGCCTTGCAGAGGGGCTCTGGCCTATGGTTCACGTCTCCTTTCCATGTCCTCAGTTATTCCACTACACTTTAAAAGCCTAAACTTTATAAAGAAAACTTAACAAGTCAATTTTTTATCATTGCCCATTTGGAAGTAATAGCAACTTGAAATTTGTCTTAGAATTTCTCTATTTCCAAGTTGTAAATGGCCACAAATAATTCTGTGTAAATATATATATGTAAATGTTGCTCATTCTCTCTCATTACATTTTACTTCTATTTAACAGGAGATCAGGGATTTCAGCATCCAGATAGCAAACTGGCCATATGCCAAGCTTTCTGGATAATGAACTGAGATCAGTTATCGACCACAGACGTTCTCTTTCTGCAAACCCTAATAAAAACCAGGATGCCATAGACAATTAGGAGTATAAGTATCAGAGACAAGAGGTTTCAACAGATTTCTGGAAGGACGCATCGGAGCAGAACACCCACGGCTAACATGGCCCCAGAGAGGCTGTCCTGAGGTGCCCGCGGATGTTGACGGAAGCACCTCGGGGAGGTGGGCTTCAGAAATTTCCACTCCAAGGGGATGGGGCTGTAGGGCTGAAAGCAGGGCATTCGTGGAAGAAGTGAGTATGAGACACATGATCCAGTCATCTCCTCACTTCCCCCTCATTCAGAACCTCACACTTCAAGGTCTCTCTTCCCGAGTGGGTAATTGAAGGAATCTCCCCTAGAGGTTAGAGCATCTCCAGAGAAAATCCTCTGCATTCTGGCATTTTGCATTCCCTCTACATAACAGCCTGTCCTGCGGTCACCTCAGGTGAAGCCTGCAGTCGGCACCCTCACTCAGACGTGGAACTTCCAGGTTTTCTAATGATGTATTCCAAACTACGAAGAGGCAGTCAGGGAGAGCTGCTGTTTGACGAAAAACTGCGATATGAGAGACAGTTGAAAGAGACAACGATAAACAGCAAAAATAACCCCACAGGGAGCCATACACACAGGAAACAAAACCAGGAAAAGACTAACCGAACATAAAAATCAACTTCTCTTTCAGATATCTAGATTACTAATCCTCCCACTGAAATCAACTAACAATACTGAAAAATATTACACACATTTTCTTAAAAGCACAGGTGAGCAGGCAAGAAAATAACCTTTCTCAGACGCGGAACTAAGTGAAGGTGGGCAAGTGGAGCACAGCAGCTAGCTGTCACTCTGAGGATATTTCACCAGCCCTGGAGAATTTAAAGTCTGCTTCTCAAAACCACATTGACAACAAAGACTGAGAGTTCTTGCCGCCAGCACAACCTCACTAAGAGAATTTGTAAAGAGTGTGCTTGAGGCAAGAGGAAAGTAATCAGATAGTAAATCAGAGGTTGAAAAGAAAGAAGAAAGGAAGGAAGGAAGGAAGGAAAGAAAGAAGGAAGGAAAGACAAAGAAAGGGAGAGAAGATAATGGTAATAACTTCTAGGGCTTAAAAAGGAAAAAAATACACAACAATAATGCATAGATGGGGTGGAAGGTGGGAACGGAGTTTAAATGTTCTATAGTAATTTGTTGTATAAGAGGAAGGTTAAAATATAGATTCCTTTTAGACTTTGTTAAGAATATGTGTTGTATGAGGAATATAGCCAATATTTTGTAATTACTGTAAATGGCATGTAACCCTTAAAAATGGTATAAAAAATTTAAAAATTTTGAAAAAAGAATATGTGCTGTGGCCACTAAGAAAATTAGGAAGAGTGTATATAATTTCCAACTGAGTAGAAAACAAAATAGAATGTGAAAAGAAGAACCAAATAATCCAACTTAAGGCACAAAGAAGAAAGAAAAACTATGAAACAGGTTGGACAAGTGGAAAGCAAAAAATAAAATAGTACAAATGCATCCAAATAGATCATAAATTATAACTACGATAAATACATCAAAGATTTCCGATCAAAAATAAATATTGTTTGGAGTGGATTGCAAAGGAGAGCCAAATCTAAAACACGAAACTTGAGAGGCTGAAAGCAGAAGTAGAGGCAAATACAGCAATCCGATTCTAAACAAACAAGAGCAAAATATCAAATGAGATAGAATTTTCATTCAGTGTTTCTTGCGAGCCTGTTATGTGCCAAGCACCGTTTTAGGCAATAGCAAGGTAAAGATCCTTGCCCTCCGGGCCTTTCAGCGTTCCTTGAAGGGACAGAAAAGAAGCAAAAAAGGAATAGTGTGTGAATTATAAAATAAGTATAGAAGATGTTCACTTATGTAAGAAAAAACAATCAGGGAACATACGGTAAAGAGGACCAAGAGTGAGAAGGCAGGTTAAACGTCAACAGTGTGGAAAGGGAATACCTACAAAGTCCTATTCTGCAACATGGCAACTTGCTGATTGCAAATCTCAGAGAATGCAACCCAATCTAGGAAGAGTTTTGGATAATCGAGATGCTTTTTAACAAGAAGAGAGAACTTTGAGAACAATTGCCTTGGATATTCCATTTTTTATATTTGTTTATAAATATAGATGAGACTGATGTTTAAAAATATAAGTTGGTTTGCAACGTCCTCGGGATCGTCCCAGGTGTCATCTGAAACCGACGGTGAGGCAGACCACTCCAGGTGGGCAGCCGGCAGGTTTAATAAGCAAGGAACTTACAAGGCTTGTCCTGAGCGGCCACGAGGAGAATAGCTCTCCACCCGTGTCTGCCAGAATCGTCAACCTTTATACAGAGGCCTTCAGTGGGTTCGGTCCTGTCTAGCATCCAGATGGTGTCAATTTCTACTCAAGGCTGTATCCTTGGGGAGGCTTCTGGGAGTGGGGAAGCCAAGCAGAACACACATACCACGGACAGCGGAGTAGGTGGGGAGCCCCCAACTGGCTGGGTCTAGTTCTTAGGTCCAACTCTCAAGCCCCGTGACCCGCTCTCGCGATGTCACAGGCTCGCGGCTCGCGCAACGCGCCCTGGCGGTCAGCGAGGGCTTTCGCTAGCACGGAGGTGGCTCCTTTGGTAGCTCCCTGGCTGCATTGGTGGCAGATGTCACAGCAACAATACAGTCACATGCAAGAGAAAACGCAGGTTAAGACAATGATTCCCCAAATCAATGACCAACTTTTTCTACCAAGAACCTATGATCGGAACCACTGATTTACTAGGTCCCCAGGTAGGGGGGTCGGATCACTCAGGGGCTTCACTTGTGCCCTCATGTGACTCAATAAAGATGATACATTAACAGTCTCATCAGTAGGAACACACTGCATTCTGTTTGGACAATGGCACGGGTGCCTCCTTGCCAGGCAGGGATCACGTCCAAGGCCATTCTAGTTTGGAGGGCGGCTTTTCTCATTAGAGAAATGTCAGCGTTCAGTAAGGACAGGCTTTGTTGGCTCTCATTCAAGACTTGCTGGGTGAACTTACCAAGGGCTTCTCTGTGTGTATACCTTCCAGAAAGGATGCGATTTTGCCTCTATGTTCAACAAATTACCCTTCCAATGAACTTTTGGTCGTTCGTGGATTATACATGCAGCACTTTACAAATGATGGCTCTGTCTCAAACGTGCCTCCTTTGACCTTGGGGCTCATTACTCAACATCTCTGGAGCCCCTTCTGCTGGAGTCATCTTTGAACTTAAAAGCCACAGTGGAAAACAAGTCTCTGATTTGTAGCTTCTTTTTTTT
Source organism: Grampus griseus (assembly GCF_964374135.1). Lineage (NCBI taxonomy): Eukaryota > Metazoa > Chordata > Mammalia > Artiodactyla > Delphinidae > Grampus > Grampus griseus. Next base: position 6,462,451 of record NC_139003.1, on the reverse strand, counting down.
TTTTTTTTTTGCGGTACACGGGCCTCTCTCTGCTGTGGCCTCTCCCGCTGCGGAGCACAGGCTCCGGACGCACAGGCTCAGCGGCCATGGCTCACGGGCCCAGCCTCTCCACAGCATGTGGGATCTTCCCGGACCGGGGCACAAACCCGTGTCCCCTGCATCGGCAGGCGGACTCTTAACCACTGCGCCACCAGGGAAGCCCTGTAGTTTCTTTTTTTTTCAACCAGAAGCATGCTTTCAAGTTGGGTCATTGACCCTGTTCACCAGATTGAGACCCCGGCACAAGGTAAATCCGTTCTCCATAGGTCAAGTTGTGATCTCTAAGAACGGTCGGAACTTTGGCCACAGCTCACACCATAAACTTGCTGTGACAGTCTCCTATTCATAGCAGTGAGCCTTACTGCCTGTCCTCTCCCAAGGACGGGGAGACTCCATGGCACAGATTTTTAGCTGGTAAGGCTCCGCTCGGATTGACCGTGAGAAAATAAGGCTCAGGGCTCTTCGGGACACTTCCCCCCCTTCAGATATTGCAAGCCCTACTCCATCCCTTTGAATCCTTTGACTGTGTGGGATGTACACATAAGTACCCCTCTGGGAATGTGGTCATGTCAAATTTCTTTCCATAATCTGCACGAGCAGAGCGCTTCCCTGGACTCCTGCTACACCACTCACGGGAAGCACGCAGTGCCACTCTTACAGGAAGAGGATTGGCAAGATCTTGGCATTCTTCTCTAGCGTGATCTGCTCCATAGCAAAGAAGGTGATCTATGGCTGAGCCTGTGATTAAATAAGACAGGCTTCACGAAGAAGGGAGGGCAAAGAAGGAAGACATTTATTCTTGTCTCCTACTGGCCCATCAAACTGGGTGCATCAGTGCCTCATGAAGGAAGTCTTGGATAGCTTCTGCCCTAAGCGCAAACCCTCTCCGGTCTCTGTTAGTCCCATTTGTGTAATTACAACATCCAACCCAATAATCAAACTCGGAATTTCACTGCAGGGTAAAGCGTCTCCTTCCCCTGGCTGGTGCCTGCTTCCGCTGAAGGACCAGAAGTGTGCACAGGGCTTCTTCCATCTCTCCCCACCCTGCCCTTCGCCACCTCTTCCCCCCGTCACTCGCCTTGGTTGTGACCCCTCGTGGGTTGGAGGAGAAGAGGAAAAACCATTGAAGACAAGGCAGGTGTAATCTGGCTTTGGGGGATGGAGGCACACTTCGTGGCTCTTTTCCTCATGGGGCCCCATTAATGACTCCTCGCAGAGTCTCCCTGGAAATCTGCAATCACAAGTCCGACTGATAGCCACCATCTCCCCCCAGCTGGTCACTTCAACTCCAGTTCCGGGCACAGGTGCGATCCCTGGTGGACTTCCGGGCAAGTCCCCTCAGCCTGCCTTTGGCTGGCTCCCTCCTGTGTGGCCCGCATTGACTTACGGGGAGCACATCCTTTTGCCCCACAGTCAGTGAAAGTTATGGTTGCTTCCAATCAGCCTCTTCAGTCTTTACCCTCTGACAAATAGTAACGTCCTTTTGTATTATATTTCCCACAGGAGCACCCGACTCCAAAGCTGAACTCCAGAGGACACAGGTCAGGTCCTCCCAGGAATCTCTTACCATACACCACTCATGTCCTCTGGCAGCATCAAAGCCCAAGGGGCCACCTTACTTGCTGGGAGGCGAGAGGGAAGTGTTGTCCTGTTGGGTAGGGCACGCAAGTGGAGTCCCCGTGGAGCCTCCCTTATTAAATCACACGGTTACACATAGATCCCCCTCTTTACCAGGGAGCCAATTACTCTCGAGATGAAGCCCAAAAGTTTGCCAATCCTAAAGGCTGTTGTTCTTATGATCAGAATGTCCTCTTTTCAAAAGCCCTTTCCTCTTGACCTCTTCAAATACCTACCGAATTAGTTGAAGAGCTAAACCTCACCTAACTGGTTTCCAGCTCCTTCCTTGGCAGGACCTGCCCAGATCTTCTAGTGTATGCCTTTGGAATGTGGGGGTGTTGGCAATACTGAGGACTCGGCTGAAATTCACATTTATGTTAATATCCTGTCACATTCACCCCAGGCCTCTCACATAACCTTCAGTCGAAAATTTCAATGTAGGACGTTTACATTGGACCCGCCCTTTGACGTCTGCTACTCAGCTTGTCACAAACCTAATTCAGTACTGTGACTCCTGAGTCTACCCCGATGATCTTATCTGCAGATCCCAACTTTCCTGTTTCTGAAGAGAAGCATGATCAATCATTCCAGGCACCCACATGGACACATCCTATACATCCTTCACAGGAGATTTCAAGCCCTGAATTCTTCCTCAAGTCTTCTCCTATGAATCCTACTTTAATTCCCCAATTATGGGTCATGGCTCTCACATATTTCAACAATTAGGAATGATGCACACAAAAAATGCTGGAATTTCCAGAGACCTCAGAACTCAGAACCACCTTCAGAGAAAACTGGGATGTAAGCATTGTGAAGATAGTCGAGCAGGCAAGAATTCCTTCGACACGGGAGAAGATAATGTCGATGATTTTTATTTGATTTCTCCTCTGGGCATGTCTTACCTTCCAAAGTGGAATATAAGCTGCATCGTCCATAGGCCCTAACGTACGCCTAGATACACACAAGTTAATTGAATTAATAATGCTTCTGCAAGTTGCTGAGAGAAAATGTCATTTAAACGGCTCTTAAATGAAAGTGTCAGGGCAGTGCATGAATAGTTCGCTCTCTAGAGATAATATTGCACTGATGAATCACTCACAAGGAACTACCTCTAAATACAAGAATTGTGTTATCGGGAATAGCAGTTTGGACCAGCGGTGTTATGTCACAACATATATTATGAATGTTTTCTCACAATGGGCTTTTCTTCCCTGCTGTCTTTACTCCATTCATAATATTTGTGACGAACCTTAGAATGAGCAGGTATTTGGGATCCTATTTTCTCCAGATTTGATCTCGAATCCCTGCCTCCCTAAATGTCACCAGTGCAGTAAATACTCTGAGTCACATTCATGGGGAAAGCAAAGGACAGCTGTAAAAATTCCAACAATTTGAGTTTGGGTTATCTGCCATCATTATAAATGATATAGAATCATCCCTCTAACTTCGAAGGTTTGCAATTATTTTAGCAAGACAGAACCTTTTATCTGCTCACTGCCAATGTCACAGTCCATGTGGGTAAACTTGTCCCAGAGATTTCAACAGTCAGGAGAGAGTTTTCTGCTGGCAGAAAACACTAGAGGGAATTGAAAAACAACAACAAAAGTCAGGGGATGCTCTGAAAGAGAAAAAGAAGTAGGTATCATAAGATGTATCGATCAGGATTCCAGCAGAAAACAGATGGCTCAGTATGATGAAGTAGTTGGAGGAGAGCCTAGTGCAGGGGCTTCCTACAAGCTGTGGTTTGGAAATGACAAGGGAGAGGGCTGGTAACAGTGAGGAAATTACATCCTTACCCTAAGGGGTGAACAGAAGCTGGAACCCAGAAGGAGAGCTGGGTAGAGAGCCTCCAGGGGAGGAGTTATGAGCTTCCGGCTTAGGGTTGCAGCTAGTGGGAGAGGCCCCTGCAGGGAGAGAGGCAGGAAAACAGATACCCTGACCCTGCTTTTCTATCCTCAAGAGCTCTCCTGCTTGGATTTCCCATTGGCAGAAACGGAGCAAAAGTCAGAGAGCGAGAGATCCCACTGATGTAGTCCATATCGATCAGCCTCCCAGGCAAAAAGCTAGAGTGAAAGAAGGGTGAACTGTGGATCTGCAGAGGCAAGAAAAATATTTGGCACAGAAGAGATTTCTAAGGTACAGCAGGGACATTTAAAGTTAGGATGGTACCTTAAAAAAAGAGAGAGACAGAAAAAAAAAATCAGAGGATTTATCAACGTCCACATCTCCATGAACCACAGAGGAATGGTGCCAGAGAAGCCTGGTGCTTCACCAACAAAGTACTCATAGATGTGGACTGACATAAGACACATTACCAGTGGGGCTGACACTGAACGTATGCAGGCTTTCTTATTTGAATCTTCCTAAATTGACTCTTTGAACTCTCTGAAATAGATCATTGCCTGCTTATGTCAATTTCATAACCTCTTACATTCACTGGCATTGTGTAGAAGGACAGCTGGGAGCCGGGTGTCGTGGGGAATGTGCTGGGAAGATATTTCATTCTGGTTAGCTCTCACTGCGTAACAAACCATCCCCAAACTTAGTGGTTTAAAACATCAACAATCATTTATTTTTCTCATGAATCTGAAAGGTGGGCAGGACCCCGTGGGGATGGCTCATCTTTGCTCTTTGCGGCTCCATCCGTTGGCAACTGGAGAATGCACTTCGGTGTCACCTCGCTTCCATGACCGGCAAGCTGCTTCTGGCTGGCAGCTGAAATATCAGCCAGGGGAGTGGGCCAGTGACTTCAAGTCCTCTTCGTGTGGGTGACTGGGGCTTCCTCACAACATGGTGGCCAAATTCCAAGGGCAAGCACCCCGAGACAGCAAGGAGGCATTTTCCCTTTCTAACCTTGGAAGTCACGTGGTGTTGCTTCAACCACCCAGAATTTATCGAAGCGGTCACAAAGTCCATCCAATTTCAAGGCAGGGGATATAGACCCATAACTCAATGGAAAGAGTAACAAGGTCAGAGTGTAAGAAGACGTCAGAAAGAAGATATGATTTTAGTTTATGGGTTTAGTCCTCTTTGGGAAATGCAAACTGCCTATTAACAAGTTATAGTAAATTGAGAAGTAAAAATAAAATTGACACTACTTCCAAAACATTTGCCATATTTTTGAAAGCATATTTTTAATCTCCTTGAAAACAACTTGAAATATATTCTCCTTGGCTTCTTCCCTTATATTTTTCATTCGTTCATCATGCTTCTGCGTTAGCAATTTTATTTGTTCCTCCTTTGCTTCCTGTGGTCTATGGGCATATTCCTTTTCTACTAGTTTAATTTCCTTTTCTAATTGATCAGTGTAGATTTTCTTCAAGACTTCCTCCTGCTTTCTCAGCTTTTCCTCTATGTCCTTGTATATGGCATCGGAAAAGTAAGCCCCCTGGTTGTTCTGCACCATCTTCTCTATCAGCTCCACCAGCTCCCGCACCTGAGCTTCCTTCTCAGTCCAGTCTGTACTGTTGTTACTGAAGGTACAGCAGTGGTCTCCACACTCCTGGAGGATGCTTCGCAGGTTTACGTCCGCAGTCTGCAAAAAGTCGCTTAGGCTGCAGTCCTCCAGTTCCTCTTTGCGAGTGAACAAGACGATCATGTGCTTCATGGCTGGTTCCCCAAACATAGCCTTGATCAACGCCACGGTTCTCTGCTCTTCCTCCGTGTAGCGGCCCAGCTGCATGACCAAGATGATGGCGTGAGGTCCGGGGCAGGAGGCGAGGACACAGCGGCTGATTTCCTTGCAGGTGGTGTTCAGGCTCTCCTTGGTGTCGAAGAGCCCTGGGGTGTCAACAACGAGAAGGTCTCTCCCCTCCCATTTCCGGGATGCTTTCTGACAAGTTTTGGTAACAGCCTGGGCAGCAATCTTAGACTCGAATTCCTTTCTCCCGAGGATGGTGTTTGCTGTGGCACTTTTCCCACTTCCAGTCTTCCCGACCAGCACGATCCTCAGAGCATTGTCCTGGGCATCAGCCATGTTTATATCAAGAGGCCCTGGGGCTTAGGTACCCACAAGATCTTAAGAAAAAGAAGGAGAGGGAAAAAGGGTCAATTTGGGCAAGTTGGAACCATTCCCAACTCTTTTTTTCTTTCTTTTCCTCCCTGCAAATATGTAATATTCTATTACACATAAACAGCTCAATTGCTGTGGAAGAAATAACAAAGTACTTAAAGAATATCCCCACAAAACAGTCATGTCCAGATGGTTTCACATGGAATTAACTGAAACCTTTAAAGAGCTGATAATCTCAGTGCTACTTAAACAATTCCTGATCACATAAAAAGGAAGGAAAACATTCAGCTCTTTCTATGAAGCAAGTGTAATGTTGATCCCAAAAGCTAACCACGATTTCACCAACAAATAAAGCGATACACGTCTCATGTGTGAGTATTGATTCAAATATCCTAAATAAATTATTAGACACTAAAAAGCAATACACGTTGATTAAGTACTACTGTTTCAGAAATACTAGGGTGGTTCAACATGAGGAGATTGATTGTTGCAACACATCCCATTAATAGGTTAAGAAGAAAAGGAACTAGGTGCAGAAAAGACATTTGGCCAAATTCAACACTAATTCATGTTCTTTTTTTTTTAATAAATTTATTTATGTATTTATTTATTTTTGGCTGCATTGGGTCTTTGTTGCTGCACACGGGCATTCTCTAGTTGCGGCGACCCGGGGCTATCCTTCATTGCAATGTGAGGGCTTCTCATTGCGGTGGCTTCTCTTGTTGCAGAGCATGGGCTCTAGGCACGCGGGCTTCAGTAGTTGTGGCTCACGGGCTCTAGAGCGCAGGCTCAGTAGTTGTGGTGCACGGGCTTAATTGCTCCGCGGCATGTGGGATCTTCCCAGACCAGGGCTCGAACCTGTGTTCCCTGCATTGGCAGGTGGATTCTTAACTACTGAGTCACCAGGGAAGCCCCACACTGATTCATGTTTAAATCATAAAATTTAAATGAATAGATACTTCTTTAACATGATTTTACATAAATATAAAAATTTTTTTCATCGCTTTTTTTTTCATGCAACTAAAATAGTTGATTATAAAGTTCATTTGGATGAAGACAAAAGAAAATTAGCCTTGGCAATCAAGAAAAGAAAAATGAGGGAAGACTAGCTCTACCAGATAGTAGAACATTATAGTTTGTATAATTAAAGCAGTATGATGTTGGTGCATGGATAGAGAGAACAGTGAAACAAAAACAGAAAATTCAGGAGTAGACCAAACTGATCACACTATATTCATTTATATTCAATTCAGTTATATTATATTACATTTATATTCAATAAGGCAGCATTTCACATCAATGGGAAAAAAGATGGACTAATAAGCAACACTGAGATAACAATACAGAAAAAGATAAAACTGCATCCACCTCCTGACGCCATTCAAATTCCAAATAGATCAGAAATTTAAATGTAAAAAAAAAATCCATATGATAATAGAAGAAACATGGATAAATCACTGTAACCTGGGGGTGGGAAAATATTTCTAAGATTTGAAATAGAGTAAGGAAAAAGACTCCTAAATTTGATTACATAAAAACCAAAAAGATAATGTGAGGCAAACAAACAAGTAAATAATCCTCCATACACAAATTAAAACACAAATGTCAACTTATATAAAAGAGGGGCAAGGGGCAATTTTCCTTTTACACCAAGAATATCTATACAGATGGCCAACAACCACATGAAAAGATGCTCAGCATCACTAATTATTGAAGAAATGCAAATCAAAACTAAAATGATGTATCACCTCACAGCAGTCAGAATGGCCATGATCAAAAAGTCTACAAATAATAAATGCTGGAGGGCTTCCCTGGTGGCACAGTGGTTGAGAGTCCGCCTGCCGATGCAGAGGACACGAGTTCGTGCCCCGGTCCGGGAAGATCCCACATGCCGCGGAGCGGCTGGGCCCGTGAGCCATGGAGGCTGAGCCTGCGCGTCCGGAGACTGTGCTCCGCAATGGGAGAGGCCACAACAGTGAGAGGCCCGCGTACCGCAAAATAAATAAATAAATAAATAAATAAATAAATAAATAAATAAATAAATAAATGCTGGAGAAAATGTGGAGAGAAGGGAACCTTCCTGCACTGCTGGTAGGAATGTAATTTGGTGCAGCCGCTATGGAGAACGGTATGGCAGATCCACAAAAAACTGAAAATATTGTTACCATATGATCTAGCAATCCCACTCCTGGGCATATATCTGGACAAAACTCTAATTTGAAAAGATACATGCACCCCTATGTTCTTAGCAGCCCCATTTACAATAGCCAAGACATGGAAACAATCTAAAAGTCCATTGACAGATGAATAGGTAAAGAAGATGTGGTACATATATACAATGGAATATTACTCAGCCATAAATAAAATGAAATAATGCCATTTGCAGCTACGTGGATGGGCCTAGAGATTATCATATTGAGAGAAGTAAGTCAGACAAAGAAAGACAAATATTATACGATATCACTTACATGTGGAATCTAAAAAAAATACAAATAAACTTATTTACAAAACAGAAACAGACTCACAGACATAGAAAACAAACTTCCGATTACCAAAGGGGAAAGTGGCGGAAGAGGGATAAATTAGGAATATGGGATTTATGGATACATACCACTATATATAAAATACAAAAGCAACAAGGATTTACTGTATAGCACAGGGAACTATATTCAATATCTTGTAATAACCTATAATGCAAAAGAATCAGAAAAAATATATATACAACTGAATTACTTTGCTGTACACCTAAAACTAACACAGTATTGTAAATCAACTATAATTGAATTACAAAATAAAAAAAGAAAGCAAAGAATATCTAAAAGTAGAGAAACAAAAGACCAGCAACACGATAAAAAATGGAGAAAGAGATATAAATAAACAGTTCAAAGAAAAAAATGTAAATATCCCTTAAATATATAAAAAGAGACTAACATTCACTTGTAATAGAGAAAAATATATCAAAACATAGAAAAATTAAATTAATTATTTAATATTACACTAAGATACGATTTCTCACCTACAGGTTTGGGAAAAATCCAAAAGTTTGCTGGCATAATATACTAGTAAAAGGTATAGGGGAGACAGGTGCTCTCCCACATGGCTAGTGCGAATGGAAAAGCAGTGTGAAACATCTAGAGGAGAAGTCAGCAATATCTCGCAAAAGTACATGTGCATTTACCCTTTGATTATCAACCTCAATTTTGGGATTTATCCCAAAGGTACACTGACAAAAATACAGAAAAAAATTATGCAGAAGGCTGTTTACTGCACCACTACTTGAAACAGCAAAAGACCAAAAACCTATCAAATGCCCATCAGTACGGGCCTGGTTGAATAAACTAAGGTATATTCACACAGTGCAGTACTAGCCAACTAAAACAGAATGAGATCTATCTTTATGTCCAGCTATGGAGACATCTCCAGGATATATCATTAAGCAAAAAAAGCCAAGTGGTGAAAATAATGAACAGTTTACTATCATTTCTCTAACCAGGAGGACCGGAGCCTACATCTATAAAATGTAATATATATATTTTTTCAATCATACGTAAAAGCAATGGCAGGATAATCTGAAAAGTAAGCAGACAAAAAAGTTACTTATCTGGGGATGGAAAAAACAGGGTGGAGGGAAGCTGGGAATAGACGCTGGGAACTAGACTCCTTTGGATATACTCAGATTTCATAGATTTGATCTTGAAAGCATGTATTATACAGCAAAAATTATATTTCAAAATACTAGTAAAAAGCAAATGAAACAAACTAGCCAGATTGTATTTTGTGTGGTGGATGAACCACAAAAAAATTGGTCCTAGAGACTTGACAATGCAGTAGTTTCTTTGTCCATCCCCAGTAGGATATAGTTAAGCAACGCCCCCCCCCCCAAAAAGAAAACCTGCAGAAAATTGTTTTCGGGAATCCTATTCTTAGTTGTGTGTATGTGCGTGTGTGTGTTTGTATAGTTTTGAAATCCATTGAAAAGGCATAAAAACAATGATAAGCCCAGCAACAATGAGCACCCTCAGTGCCAGATTGTAATCTTCAAATGCCATTTCCTACCAAAAATTTAGGGCTCTTAGGAGAAAGTATGGATTCCAGGTCTGGGCCAGGCAATGTAAGAGTTGAGCATAGACCATCTTGTCATACTAGACAGCAAGGATGCTATGAAAAAAATTACTAGGATCCCATCAAAAGGGCTTAAGAGCCAACTTGAAGACGATCCCCAACAGGACAAAGATGAGACAGTTTGAGCATCGGTAAGAATAATGATTTCAAGGGATTGAAATATATCAAATAAGTTAAAATCTATGTGTTCATAGCAATGCCATCTTCTTAGAAGAAGTCAGTTGTTCCCTTTGGAGTATGCTAGGAGTATGTCATTCTGAACGTTGACAAAGGGAAAGAACAAAGCATTTATCTTGTCTTTCTTATATAACTGTGCCTCGTGGAAATGAAAGGATTGTTGAGGGGAAGTTTCTTTTTATAAGTTTATTCCATCTATTAAATGAAGAAAGAATGATAGAATTAGAATATCATAATTTGTGACCCTTAAGGAAACATATACTCAAGGTAATCATTAATATCTGAGACAACCAAACATTATGTGCCTTCTGATTGACGTTAACAACTGCACCTGTGAAGTACTCCCACCAAAACACCAGCCAAACTTGAATCTGACCAAGCTTCTCCCTAAACAGGATGCACACAAAACACTGGAACTAGAAGAGCAGGTGACATTTTGGGGACGTAATCAGCAAAGTGTACACTTCCAATTCTGCTGGACAAAAGACCTCCCCTTTCTTAAAGAAATTTTATAGCAAGAAACAAGGAAGGTAGAAACCTATGTGTTAAGTTAAGTTTAAGAGATATCAGTGAATTGCAATTTATGGACCTCATTTGGGCGCAACTTCAAACAATTTTTAAAATTATGAGACAATCAGGGCAATGTGAATATAACTGGTAATTTTCTAGAAATTCTCGTTGCTTTTTGAAGTCTGAGTCTGGTAATTTTTTTAAATGGTCTTTATCTTTCAGACATACATACTCAAATATTTACTGATAAAGTGACACAAGGTCTGACATTTGCTTCAAAGTAATCTGGGGTGGCTGGGGAGTGGTGACTATATAAATGAAACAGGACTGGCTTAAACGGATAATCGTTGAGGCTTGGTATAGGTACATGGAAGTTCCTTATATTATTCCCTCTATCTTTCAATAAGTTAAAAAAAATTCCACAATAAAAAAAATAACCTGGGTGTAGTGTAACCGCTACTGAATGTATACTGTATACCGAGCACCCTAATAAGTATGTTTTGTATATTACAGTCATCCCTCCATATCAGTGTGGAGGGGGGATTGATTCCAAGACCCCAACGTGTTCCAGAGTCTGCAGACGCTCAAATATCTCAGGTAAAATGACTAGTACCGTTGGCCTCCATGTCAGGGCTTTCACATTGGCAGATCCCACCTACCTTGGAGGGAAATTTCCATCCTGTTTTGTTGAATCTGCCAACGTAACACCAGGGATATGGAGAGCTGAATGTGTATTTATTGAAAAAAAATCCACATGTAAGTGGACCCGCACAATTCAAATCCGTGTTGTTCAAGGGTCAACTGTGTCTCACTTACTCGCAAAAATAACCTGCAAGGAAGCTAACTTTATTACCTGAGTTTTTTAAATGAGGAGACTGATGTGGCTCAAGAATTCTGAGACACTTGCCCAAGGTCATTGTGCTAATAGGTGTTGAGCAGAGAGGGGTCCAGTTCAAAGGCTGTCTGACTACCATGCTCGCTCTTAAGCACTGCACACTACGGCCTCTTCTTGTTCCTTCTCGGACCCGTCATTCTGTAGTCCACGTCAGGTCAGAGGCAGATCAGGGGAAGACAGTCCACACTGTTTCCCGAATGGTGAACTGGTTAGCAAGACTATAATTAGGGAAGGCAAGGAGGGGGTCTCACACACATGTTTTTTTAGCATAGTTAATCCTCTCTGCATAGCACCCGCTCCTCACCTCATATGTCACCCTATTAGGGACACAGCTTCTCTCTGTGAAGTGTCAGAAAGCATTCAAAGTGAATTCTACATTTCCTGTGTCATTAGTGACCTGGGTAATCCCTGGAGAGTCACCATGCTCTCAGGGGTTCTGATTCTTTTTCAGTAAAATCAACAAGGACCTACTGTACAGCACAGGGAACTCTACTCAATATTCTGTAATAACCTATATGGGAAAAGAATCTGAAAAAGAATGGATATACGTATATGTATAACGGAATCACTGAGCTGTATACCTGACAGTTACACAACGTTGTAAATCAACTCTACTCCAATATAAAATAAAAATTAAATTAAAAAAAAGAAACAGGGGTTTAGACTGGGTGGCCTCTGAATTGCCTTCCAGCTCTGAAGACCTGCCTTGGGGACACTCATTTCCTACTAAGGGAAAACTCTGGGTTATCAAGTGGTACTCAATATCTATCACAACAGCGACTAGACAGACGGTACAGTATTCAGCAGAAGTTTGTCATGTTAACTATGAGATGTATGGACATTATGCTCATAAACATCTTTCCTCCCCTCTCTCCCCTCCACCACCAGCACTCTGGCAGCATCCTCCGTACTGCGTTGCTTGCTCACCACCTGGTCCCTTCTCACGCCGGAGGCCACCCCCACGCAGACTCCCTGCATCCTACTGCCCCTCTCAGTTCTATCCTCTGTGGCCTCTTCTCAGCCAGGCTCACCTTTTGAAGGAGTTGATGAGTTGTCAAGTTTTCTCCAAAGAAGCTGTTTGAGCCGGTGCTTTTGCTTTAACTATGAGGGGGAAATGTTTGCACCCTCTGAAACCTCTGATCCAGGAAGTAGATTGGGTGGGGCCAGTGAAGGAAGTGTTTGCCTTTAAAGAGACAGAAATATTGCGCCGTAACTTGGTGGGTGCTTCAGCGTTGACAAGTTGAAAGCTTTTTCTCCGTGTGCCTGGTATCACACCAACATCTCCAAAGTTATACTTGTTGTTTGGGGTTATTGTGGTGGGTCCAAAAGGCCCTTAGTAAATGACCTAAATCTTGCCCAGAAAGCCAGTCACAGTGTCTGATCATCTCTCCTGGGTGCAGTGGGAGACTGCAGGGCTCTTCGGGGAAGAAAGAAGTCAGACACGTGGCTTGGTGTATCCTCGGGGTAGCGCCAGTCTATTGCTGGGTGGAGAGTAGAACTTGTAAGTGATGAACTTGAATATTTAGCTGAAGAGATTTCTAAGTACAGTGTGGAAGGTGCAGCCTGGTTTCTCCTTACTGCTTATAGTAAAATGCAAGAGGAAAGAGACTGGAGTGATGCAGCTACAAGCCAGGGAATGCCAGGGATTGCCAGCAACCACCAGCAGCTGGGAACACACAAGGGACGAGCTCCCCCTGGAGCCTTCAGAGAGCATGGCTTTGCCAACATTTTCAGTGTGAACCCCCAGAACTATGCAGCAATGAATGTCTCTGCTTTGAACCTTCATAGTTTGTAATAATCTGTTAGAGCAGCTCTAGGAATCTAGTCCATCACCTTTCTCTTTTCCTCTACCTTTTCCCCTGCCAGGTTTCTGTTCCTCCTAACGACCCAAAGACTCCCCTCCTGCATTACATGGTCTGAGCGGTGCAAATTTACTAGAATGCGCTCTTCCGCATTCTCTACCCACACGTCTGGCCCAGATGGACCGTGGAAGTCTCAGTGATGGGAGAAGTTGTAGCTTTCTCAGGAGTTTAGCTTTGAAATTCTCTGGAGACTCTAGCTTTTGTCAACAATTTACACAACACTGTCAACTGAAAAAAGTGCACAACCGAAAAGTTGAGAATTCTGTTTTATTCAGCAGACTTTCTGAGGACCTGAGGCCCGGGAGGCAGCCTCTCAGCTAGCTCTGAGGGACCACTCCCAAGACATAAGAGAGGAGCCTGGTACTGGCATCTTTACAATCGACACGGCGCTTTTCTCCACCACAATCCAGTGTCAGTAGATCGGCTTCACTGTGTGCGAGTGAGTGGACCCAAGTTTGCTTCAGTGATAGAAATCGTCTGTCACATAAATGCTATTAAAAATGCATTTGCATAACTGTATTTTCTTTAATTTGCTTTTCTATATCAGTGAGAAGATTTTCAACAAAACTGAAATTTAAGAGTTCTGTGTTTTAGTGCCGGGAGCCGTGTAGGAAGTGCCTTTGAGTCTCAGCACGGACGAGACCCATAGTGCCAAGCAAAGCTGGTACTGTCAGGTACAAATATGGAGAAGCAAAGCTCTCCTCTGCGTGGTTCCCCTTGTTCCCCCCTGCTTTTGCTTAAGGTGATTTTTATGGGATTGCTATTAGTGTTGGGAAATATTCCCAGCTCCGATGGAGGGTTTAGGGAAAGACCCCAACTTAGGGTAAAACCAAAAAAGATTGTGATTACTCCGGCTCCCTTAATGGCTACACCCGAAATCCCCACTTCCAGGCCAGGGCGTTGGGTTCAGGGAAATACAATAGGAGCATTTGTGAGGCAAATTGAATGAGTTTTGGCCCTCCTGGGGAGTTAGAGATATGTTAGGAAACACTTGGGTATGGTGGCGGGGAGGTTTTATGCTGCAGTGGGTATATAGCAAATTAGATAGGGTAGGTAAGTTTCGATTATAAAGGAAGAAGGAAACAGCCTGTAGATGTTTATAGTTGCTAAGAGAATAATGTGTTTGAGTTTGTGCTTTGAATAACTGGCTGATTGAACAGAACATACAGGTATAAGAACATCTAATTTTCCTAAGAAAGATGAAGAAACCGCAGACTGCATTCCTGACCTGGACTGTGACCGGGGTGTGCCTGGCCACGGAGGATGAAAGAGACTATAGGCGATAAGAAGACTATTTAACCTGTTTAACCTGCTGATGTAATCTGTTGATGTAAATTGCTTTTGTTTTGTGGCTTGTGTGGGGGATTTTTTGGCGTGGGAATGAGGTTGTTGAGATTGGAGGTGAGATTATTTTATAGTATAAATGCTTTGGAATCACGAAAAATAAATTTGTCAGATCCTTGCATCCTCTGAGGTGTCTTGTGCTCTGTCCACGCCGACTCCGTCTCCCCTTTGGGTGAAACCTGTCCAGCTGGGGCTGGTCCCCGGCAAGTGGCGCCCGAACAGGGACCTGAAGGGGTAAGTATTATTTTTTTTTTCTCAGACGGATAGGAGTCTCACCGTAGGGTGCTGCAGACCCCCAGTTAAGAATACTGGTTAGGAAGGTGAGTAAGGCGGTGTCAAGATGGGACACGCTGAGTCCAAAGAGAGGCTCTTATTTATTGATATAGTTAAACATATGATAAATGGAAGAGGAATTAAGGTAACTAATAAGCAATTAACTCAGTTTTTTCAGTTTGTACAGGAACAATGCCCATGGTTTCCAGAACAGGGAACACTTAATATAGAAACCTGGCAAAAGGTGGGGCAAACTTTGCAAGTATATTACAGTCATTTTGGACCTGAGAAGGTTCCAGTAGATACTTTTACTTTATGGAACCTCATAAGAGAGAGCATTGCCCCCTTGCCTGAAGGTCAAAAGAACCCATATAAATATCCTACAGAAGTAATGGATGAATGTACTCCGTTACTTTCCCCAAAAACATCAAAAGATACTAAGGTTTTGGCTGCAGCTTTAAAAGATTGTAACCTTAATGACAATGATTCAGAGGAGGAAAATGAGTCACCTACTGATACTAAGCCTAATTTGTTAAAGAACCCTCCTTTTGATGGTGAATTGCCTCCTGCAGATCAGGATGATTTAGATGCTGCTGCATATGATTATGAAAGAAGGAAGTATGAACCCCATGGTGCTTTTTCAATGCAAGAAACTAAGAAAAATAGGCCTAATTTACAGGATATGCGCCCTTTGGGTCGTCTACCGACCGCCCCACCAGCACTTTTAAGTTCTTCACTTCCCCCTTTAAAAAGGTCAGGACATTCAACTTTACATGTTAGGGGCCCACCACCTCCACCACCTTTTAATAAAGGTCAAGGCGAATATAAAAGACATAGGAGAATAAACGGTGAAGATGATGATTATGCTTTTGCAGCCTGCTTTCCAGTCATTTTTGAGGATGGTTTTGATGATGATGATGTATATTGGGATCCCTTGCCTCTAAAACTTTTAAAAGAACTTAAAAAGGCCTGTGTAGATTACGGACCGTTGGCGCCTTATACTATGACTCTTATAGATGCCTTAGCAAATAGATGGATGACTCCATATGACTGGATTCAGGTTACAAAGGCCTGTTTATCTGGAGGACAATATTTGCTTTGGAAAACAGAATATGAAGAATTGGTGGCTAAGCAACATGCTTTAAATAAGAAAAGGGATAAATTTAATATTACTAAAGATATGTTATTAGGCCAGGGAGAATATGATACAGCCCAACAGCAAATGCATATGGGAAAGGAGGCTTTATGGCAGGTAACTATGTGTGCAGTGAATGCCTGGAAGTCTTTGCCTTTGACTCCAGGAAAAGCCTCCACTTTAACAGATTTAAAACAAAAGCCTGAGGAGCCATATGAGGATTTTGTTTCTCGCTTGCTAACAGAGATAAAAAGGGTAATAACTGATGAGGATGCAGCTAACATGTTAGCTAAACAATTAGCCTTCGAAAATGCCAATCCTGTTTGTCAGAACTTGATTCGATCAATTAGAAAAACTGGCAGCATTTCAGATTTTATTAAACAATGTTCTGACGTGGGTCCCTCTTATATGCAAGGGATTGCTTTGGCAGCCGCCCTAAAGGGAGAAACACTTCCTCAATGTATGATGAATATGGTTCAAAAAACAAAAAACCCTAAGGGACCAAAAGGAAATAATTGTTTTGCTTGTGGAGGCGCAGGTCATTTTAGTAGGGAATGTCCTAATAAAAATATACCTCCAGCAGGTCCTGTTAGAATGATATCTCCTGGTAATGTTGGGGTCCCAAAGACTCCTTGCCAAAGATGTGGGAAAGGAAATCATTGGACTAAATTGTGTAGGAGTAAATATCACAAGGACGGACACATTCTTCCCCCTAATGGGGTTTCTGCAGTGCCTCAGGCTGGAGTTCAGATGCCAATATTTCCTGCACCTGTTTTTCCAGGTACACCTGCTGGAACTAATTCGGGAAACTTACTTCGGGCCCAACCCCGGGCCCAACAAACAATAGGGGCCATTTACCAGACGCTCAATCCCTTTCTTCCCTCAGGGGAATCGATGAATTGTTTAGGGCCACCCCAGGCAGCGCAGGATTGGACCTCTGTGCCACCTCCGCAACAATACTAACTCCTGACTCTCCAGTTATAAAAATACCAACTGGGATTAAAGGTCCATTGCCCCCAGGAGTAATGGGTTTAATTATTGGTAGGAGTTCAACTTCCTTATCTGGCTTAACAGTTTTGCCTGGAGTAATTGACTCTGATTATACAGGAGAAATTCAAATAATCCAGTCATCATCCGATTAATTCAAGCTGCCCTCCAGAGTGTATATAAAACCAAAGTGGAATTGCATACTGCCTTTTTAAAAAATAAAAAAGGGGGAGATGCCGGGAGCCGTGTAGGAAGTGCCTTTGAGTCTCAGCACGGACGAGACCCATAGTGCCAAGCAAAGCTGGTACTGTCAGGTACAAATATGGAGAAGCAAAGCTCTCCTCTGCGTGGTTCCCCTTGTTCCCCCCTGCTTTTGCTTAAGGTGATTTTTATGGGATTGCTATTAGTGTTGGGAAATATTCCCAGCTCCGATGGAGGGTTTAGGGAAAGACCCCAACTTAGGGTAAAACCAAAAAAGATTGTGATTACTCCGGCTCCCTTAATGGCTACACCCGAAATCCCCACTTCCAGGCCAGGGCGTTGGGTTCAGGGAAATACAATAGGAGCATTTGTGAGGCAAATTGAATGAGTTTTGGCCCTCCTGGGGAGTTAGAGATATGTTAGGAAACACTTGGGTATGGTGGCGGGGAGGTTTTATGCTGCAGTGGGTATATAGCAAATTAGATAGGGTAGGTAAGTTTCGATTATAAAGGAAGAAGGAAACAGCCTGTAGATGTTTATAGTTGCTAAGAGAATAATGTGTTTGAGTTTGTGCTTTGAATAACTGGCTGATTGAACAGAACATACAGGTATAAGAACATCTAATTTTCCTAAGAAAGATGAAGAAACCGCAGACTGCATTCCTGACCTGGACTGTGACCGGGGTGTGCCTGGCCACGGAGGATGAAAGAGACTATAGGCGATAAGAAGACTATTTAACCTGTTTAACCTGCTGATGTAATCTGTTGATGTAAATTGCTTTTGTTTTGTGGCTTGTGTGGGGGATTTTTTGGCGTGGGAATGAGGTTGTTGAGATTGGAGGTGAGATTATTTTATAGTATAAATGCTTTGGAATCACGAAAAATAAATTTGTCAGATCCTTGCATCCTCTGAGGTGTCTTGTGCTCTGTCCACGCCGACTCCGTCTCCCCTTTGGGTGAAACCTGTCCAGCTGGGGCTGGTCCCCGGCATTTTAGAACGTTAGGGTTTAATTTATCATGCCTTCAAAAGCTTGCCTACGGTAGGTACTCAGTAAAGACCCTCTTTTAAGTGCACAGGTTAGACCAAGAGCAAATCTCTATTGTCACTTCTATTAGCCCCTGAATATTAGTTCTTAGTTTTCCTTTATATTGTACGGTCCCAGGTAACACTATCAGTTTCCTTTAGTTTGTTTAATAAATATTTCCCGAGGGGCAGGTCTATAAGTCCTGTCTTATAATGCCACCCAGGGGAAGTAATCCCCAGTGAAACATGTCTATCCTACAATATAATTAAGCAAAAGAGATGTAACCATCTTATATAAAACCTATTTACATATACCAATATTTATTAACTTTCATCTCAATGTTATGATTTTATACCTTTACCTTTAGTTTCCATTAGGAGCCAATCAACAGGTCTCCTCCTCTCTGGGCTCAGACCTAGGTGGCGGCGACATTGCTAAATGCACCAAGAAGGTCAGAATGGTGGGTAAATACGGGACCCATTATGGTGCCTCCCTCCGGAAAATGGTGAAGACAATTGAAATCAGCCAGCACGCCAAGTACACTTGCTCCTTCTGTGGCAAAACCAAGATGAAGAGACGAGCTGTGGGCATTTCGCACTGTGGTTCCCGCATGAAAACGGTAGCTGGTGGTGCCTGGACCTACGACACCACTTCTGCCGCCACAGTAAAGTCAGCCGTCAGAAGACGGAAGGAACTGAAGGACCAGTAGAAGGGCCACCATTTGAAACATTGCTAGCCTACAATAAATGGGTTAATTTAGGTAACAACAGCAACAAAAACAAAAAACAAGGCTTGTTCTTACAGGGACTCCTAGAAGTTTTTTTTTTCTTTTTATCCCCAACCATTTAATCTATTTTGTATAACAGACTCTGGGTTCCCAGGGACTTCCCTGGTGGTGCAGTGGTTAAGAATCTGCCTGCCAACTCAGGGGACACAGGTTCGAGCCCCGGTCCGGGAAGATCCCACATGCCACGGAGCAGCTAAGCCCGTGAGCCACAACTACTGCACCGCGTGTGCCTAGAGCCCGCACTCCACAACAAGAGAAGCCACCGCAATGAGAAGCCCGAGCACCGCAACGAAGAGCAGCCCCCGCTCACCACAACTAGAGAAAGCCTGCGCGCAGCAATGAAGAACCAATACAACCAAAAATTAATTAATTAAAAAAAAAAAAAAGGCTCTGGGTCCCCAGAGAGGAGTTGAGCCAAGGGACCCAGGCCCTGTCGTCAATCTTCAAACTTGACTAACTGGCCTAACCACTGCCTCAGGTAATTGTTGTTCAGGTATCTCAGTGTAATTTTCCTTCTGCCCTTTACATATATAGATTATTATAGCTATACATATTTATTTATTTTAAACTGGGATAAATAGAGTGGACTTGATTGGGGCCTTTTAATGTTGGGGACCAGTTGGGGGGACCTTTGGGACCATCCAACCTCAGGTCATGTTCTATCAAAACCTTGTCCTTTAATCTTATTAACATTCATTTTACTTACCCATTTTTAAATACCAGTGATAGGGATAGAGTAGGATAGTTACACAGGTAGTTTTAGAAATCCCACTAGGGGATTATAGTTAGAGAGGGAACTTTAGGGAACTTTGGGAGACCACTCTAAGTTAAAGATCACTCAGGAAAGCTATTGGAACATCATGAAACAAAGCAGGCTTGCTTAACAATAAAGCCATATATAAAAGCACAAGATATTCAAGGTCAGCAAGATACTGATTCTTAGGACCAAGTGGAACGGAGCAGAACACAGAACCCTGAAGTACCCCCCGTCGCCAACCAGACTGTAGCCATGACATGAGCTGCTCCACCTTGAGCAGTACTGAATCTAGGGGCACAATTCCAGGAACTGGCCTCAAGAGAATGGGATTAACATTATTGCTCATAATAATCTATATCTTTGTGGGCAGCCAAAGAATTGTAGCTTTTCTGCTCATATATGTAAACAGGCAACTAAAATTGTCAGCAAAGAGGTGCTATAGACCCATCATGTCAACATCTTCCACTCTGAGAACATGGCATCCTATGTCAGCGTGAAGTTACAGGAGCTGAATCTTTGCCCCTAATCCCACAGAATGGAATGGTCTTTGACAGCGGGGGATTGAAAACAGCTTTTGCCACTTTCCTGTTTGCCCATTTCTGTTCCCCTCTAACCATAAAATAACCTAATTATAGGAATGAGATCACTAGGCAATTTAACCTAACTCCTGACTTGAGCTCTCCTGAATGCACACCATGCCTCATCTAACCTGTTGATCCTTTTCCTAGATTAAATGAAGAATGAAGAATGAAGTGGTTAAGGAATGACCAGCTCTCTGCCCCCAATAGCCCCCTTGGCAATCCTGCAGGCAGATCACACAGGCAAGATAATATCTGAAGAGATGGGCTTCCCTGGTGGCACAGTGGTTGAGAATCTGCCTACCAATGCAGGGGACACGGGTTCGAGCCCTGGTCTGGGAAGATCCCACATGCCGCGGAGCAACTAGGCCCGTGAGCCACAACTACTGAGCCTGCGCATCTGGAGCCTGTGCTCCGCAACAAGAGAGGCTGCAATAGTGAGAGGCCCACGCACTGCAATGAAGAGTGGCCCCTGCTTGCCACAACTAGAGAAAGCCCTCGCACAGAAACGAAGACCCAACACGGCCATAAATCAATCAATCAATCAATCAATAAAATCTAAAGAGAGAGCCAGCCAGCCTGCACGCAATGGAGAAGGATGCAGAATCCAACTTCTTGCTTTGACGATTCACTGAGATTCTTGTCCCCCATTTTTCCCTTTAAAAACTGTCATGGCTGAGCAGAGTCTTCAGAATTGGTTTCTGGACATGAGTCCACCTTCTCTCCGGATTGCCAGTTCTTCTGATTAAAACACTTTTCCTTTCTACTAACACTTGCCTTTTAAATTATTGACTTCTGAGCGGCTAGCAGCTGAACCTGGGTTTGGTAACACAAGGACAGGAATATTAAGGGAAAGGTGACATTCCAAAGTACAAGACCCTCATTTTACCGAAACCTGAGATGATTTAATGTATTTGAGTGTATGTTACCACACTTCTGCTGATCTGAATAGCGCCAGGACGTTCCTAGTTTGATCATACAGGGTCAAAAACTCCCCGCCCTACGTGAAAGAGGAGCTAATGATGTAAGCATGACATCTACTCAAAGAATAAGGAAGAAGGTGGTCTTCTCTCCCTCCCCACTTGTCCTTGGGTTATAAAAATGTAGCCCATTTAGTTCTCGGGGCAGAGCCCTCTTGCTTGCCTACTTGTAACCTTAGTGAGGGTCCTATATTAATAAATCTAGTTCTTACCTGTCACATTGCTTCTTGCTGAATTCCTTCTGCACCGAGACATGAAGAACCTGAGCTTCATTAAGTCCTGAGATGAGTTGTGCAGTTTCAGTTGGAAGATTGTGGGTTCGAGTCCCAATTGAGGTGTGTGGTTTCACCAATAAAACATCTGTTTATAATGAGAGCTTTCTAAAAATTTACCAATTTAGAAGTTTTTCCAATTTCAAAGATCCATCATCTGGCCATTAATGAGATATAATATTAATAGTGATTCAAACCAATAAGATGCAAGAGGCTTCCCCACAAAAGCGTGCAAAGGATGCCCCTAAAAGAGATCCAGAGGGTTTATTCCCCAAAATAGTCTAAGAAAGTACAGGCTGAGGCAACGCATGTTAAGATGGCAAAAAACACAAACAAAAACCCTGAAAGTTGACACAGCCAAAAGACTGCTCAGAATCCGAGTCTATTTGATTGGCTGCTCAATGTGCACCTATGGGTACCTTTTGGATGGCAGAGACTGTAACAGGAAAGGGCCAATTCTCACTCCATGTTGGATCTGTTTCTTTGACTTTAGTCTTTGCTTCTCGTTGCTTTTGTGATTATAATCACACATAATGACCTGCTTCAGGGAACCCTACCCACCTGTGAAGGGCTGCAAGACAGAAGAAATGAATACATGCCCTCCCCGAAGCTGGCCATTCCAGGAGATGTTTTGCAAGACTGACGGCCCTTTTTACTTTATTTCCTCCCCACCTCTCCCTCTCTATTCTGCCTTTCTACTTTACTTCCCTCTCTGATTCTATAAAAGAAACTGGCATCCAGACCCCGATAAGATGGTTATTTTGAGACACTAGTCTGCCATCTTCTCAGTCTGCCGGCTCTCCGAATAAAGTCATATTCCTGGCCTCAACACCTCGTCTCAGATTTATTGGCCTGTCATGCAGCGAGCAGAGCGAGCTTGGACTCGGTAACAAGACCAAGTTTTCAAAACACAGGCGCACACACCGAAAAGCCCAAAGAAGATCAGGGAGAACATTTACATTTCAAAGGCGCAGGAAGAGAAATGCCAGTCCCCCCTTGAAGGGCTTTTGTTTCTTTAAGAACAGAATACTGAAAAGATGTTTTTATTAAGCCAGCTTTTCTAATTCCACTGCATAGGTAATAAAAGAGCCCCATCTTAGCCATTTTAAGGGTGAGAGTTCCTTTAATTTCCAATTAAGTAGGTACTTATAAGTATGAGCTCTGTACATACATGAAGCTGGCTGGAGTTTTAGTCGGAGGTTGGCTTTCTGATGCCCCTCATTTTTGTCTGAGAGAATCTATTTCCCATTTTAAAGTTGAACTTATTGGGGATAAAATTTACTAGTGTGCTTTTATCCTGACAAATTCTTGCGAAGATAGCCAATTTGAGGAAAGGTGTCAGGTCAGCCTCTTACCTAATCATTCATCCTAGACCACTCAGTATCCTTCCAACTGAGCAAATCCCAGTGTTTTTCAACCAGGCTGCCCTAGTATCTTTCAACTAGAAGGGGTCACTCCCCAATATCTTTGAACTGGGGAGCCAGGTAAAGACACTGCCCAATAAAACTCAAGATCATCAATCAATAATTGGGAGACCCGAGAACCACGAGGGACTCACGCAAATTCGTCTGGACCCTCCGAGGAGGCAGATGGGCACAAGTGGCCTCTGTTGGTACCGAGGCTCTGGTTCCTCGTAGAATTCAGATGGAGAGAAATTTGCTCTGGGGCGCTTTGTGATTGGTTACCAAAACTGTCAACCGGAAAAAAAAAAAAAACACAAACTAAAAGTTGAGAATTCTGTTTTATCCGGTCGACTTTCTGAGCACTTCAAGCCCAGGAGGAGCCTCTTGGCTGTGAGGGGCTGCTCCTGGTGAGGATGGAGTAGGATGGTTACACAGGGAGCTTTAGAAATTCCACTAGGGGATTAAGGATGGAGAGGGAACGTTGGGAGACAACTGTAAGTTAACTATCACTCAAAAAAGCAATGAAAACATCATGGAACAAAGCAGGCTTGCTTAACAATAAAGTCATAAATAAAAGCACAAGATATGTCCCAGGCCATTAAGTGAAAAAATGAGGCCTGCATCCTGCTGGTCGACATAATGATCCTTAGGACATGTACCTCTGCACATACCAAGGACAGAAATATAAGGGAAAGGTGACATTCCAAAGGGGAAGACCCTCACTATATTGAAATCTGAGCTGATTTAACATATTTGAGTATATGTTACCACCCTTCTGCTGATTTGAAGAGCGCCATGACAGTCCCAGTTGGACCATATAGGGTCAAAAACTCCCCCACCTGGTGCAAAGGAGGAGCTAATGATGTAAGCCTGCCATCTACTCAAAGAATGAGGAAGAAAGTGGTCTTCTCCCTCTCCCCACTTATCCACTGATGATAAAAATGTAGCCCACTTAGTTCTCGGGGCAGGCCCCTCTTGCCTCACCTTGTATCCTTCACAGGCATCCTATACTAATGAATCCACTCCTTACCCATCACTTTGTCCCTCACCGAATTATTTCTGTGCCAAGACATAAAGAACCTGAGCTTCATTAAGCTCTGAGATGAGTTGTGTGGTTTGACTCCCAACAGGTAAGAGAGGAGCCAGGATGTATAGGAATTTTGCAAAAAAAAAACCCAGGTAGTCGGAACTTGAAAAGGTTACTGTTAACTCAAAAAAAAAAAAAAAATCAGACAACAAGTCAATGAATTGAGTGCTTTTCTCTATCTGTGAAGATGCAAGAGTCTGGGCTCTTGGAAACCATTCCTTTGATATGCACCTTAGCTGTCTAGGGCCAGTATCCTGCTCTCTCCCATCCTGAGTCCCCTCAGGGGACCCGGTTGGGGGTCTGCAGTGGCTGGGGGCTGTTTTTCTCCATCCTGAGTTCCCTCAGACTCACCGTGGGGGTGGGGAGGGCGGTGGTAGGGGCTGCTCACCTGATGGCCGCGGTATCCATTGTTTGCTGATAGGGCAAGCAATATTTTTCTTTCACAACACCAAAATAAAAACCAAAAAATTGTTGTTTTTTTTTTTTAAAGAGAAGCTAAAGGAATCAAGGCCTGGGAGTACCATTTAAGGTCTCCTCAGCTCCGGACGCGCAGTCTCAGCGGCCACGGCTCACGGGCCCAGCCGCTCTGCGGCATGTGGGATCTTCCCAGACCGGGGCACGAACCCACGTCCCGTGCATCGGCAGGCAGACTTTCAACCACTGCGCCACCAGGGAAGCCCTAAGGTCTCCTAAACTCTTAAGGGGAACAGGCTGACTGCCAGGATATTATGAGCTCAGTGAGTTATACGACCACCTGCCTTACATCATGTCCCAGTCCCACCACCAACAGCCCAGCCCACACTTTTACAGAATACCAAATTCACACAAAAGAATTGTTTTATCTAAAAAAATAAGAAGAGGAGGACATTATCCCTTAAAATAAGATAAAACAAGCTTTAATGCATTTAAAGGTATGGAGGGCTTCTCCCCAGGCTACACTGGCAGTGCAGGATTACCACCTCCGTCTGCGTGGTCTAACGGCATTCAGCATCCTCCTGTGAGCCCATGACACCTGTCTGGTTCCATGAGACTCCGTCGTACACTCTCATTTAGCATATGGGCACCAGGTCTCTCCATTAACATATGAAATGCAGACGGTGGAAACATAGGTGGGTCTTGATTCTGCCACTAGCGAGATCTATGGTTTGGGGGAGAAAAATATGACCCCTCTGAGCCCATCATCTTTACAGATGAGACGATAAGGAAGTATTATTGAAGTCAGGTGCCTATCGCGGAATTGTATCATACTCTGATATTTGGGCCTTGCCCAACGAGAACAAATCCGCAGACTCTCCCACTGGCAGGGGTCATGAACCCTGGACTGCTCACCCTTACTGCTTCTCAGCTATCGGTTGGTTATAGTTATAAACTTCCAGCAGTGGCGCAGAAAAGGGAGACCACCATGTGGGGGGAACATTCCTGAGGCTCTCGGCTTCAGCGGTTTGGAATGCGGGACCCATATTAGTACAGGCCCTCCCTTCCCGGTGTTCTTGAGTTCCGAGGGTCACCAGAGCAATGGATGGTTACAGACAGTTACATATATCAGCTTTATTGACCACTTGGCTCCAATAGCCAAAAAAGCAGTCAGCAAGGAAATGGGTTTTTCACCCACAGTTTTCTATTTCTCTCAGGAAACCCACAGTTCCCTTCCTTCTTTGCCTACCTAGATTTCTTAGCCCTACACCTCCAAAGCCCACAATGTCTGCTTAGAAATCCCCTGGATTCTTAGCCATTCCATGATCCTAGTGGTGGAAGAGCCCGATTAGGAGAACAAGAGCTGGGAAAGAATGTAGAGGCTGCCATAGTCACCCGATAGCCTTCAATGACTTGCTTTCTTTCTGCCGTTTGTAATTTGGTTTGCGTGATTTCTGCTCTCATTTTCATTTCTTCTTTTTGGTTTCAATTTGACAGCTTTTGTTGCTTCCCTTCAATCCTCCTGTAAAGACATTGTTCTTCAGTGCTTTCTTACTAATGATGGGTGCTATAAATAAAACTTTTACAAGGGGTAAGGGAACCACTGCAACGTAAACCTCAGCATATCACAGCACAAGCTTCTTGTTTCCCGTAAATCCCTAGATTTTCAAGAAGTGGGAGACAGGATGTTCTATTGTACTTTCGCTTGTGCAGAGAACAACCCACATCCTGCCTCAGCTGCAGCCATTTCCTGCTCGCATTTCCTCACCACCCTGTCTTATCCATCACTTGAAATTGTGGTCATAGCACAGGCTATGAAAGGCTAGGTTACAGGGTCCAGGTCCCCTCTTGGTACCTGCTGAAGTGTTCAGAAGGGAGAGGAGAAAGGCTAGGCCAAAGAGAAATCTCACCATGGAAACTGCACTGAACTCTCCTTAGGATTCTTTTCAGACCCCGCCTCAGGCTGCCCTGGCCTGAGGATGAAGTGCAAGGGTTTTCCTGTGAGTCTCCAAACCCACAGCAGGGCCTCATTGAAAGCAGGTCCAGCAGTCAGCACTTTTGACTTTGACTGAACGAAACAAAATAAACTCTGCTCTAGACTTGAATAGGTGTGTATGGGTGTTGCTGTCTTTCAAAATCCTGACAATGAAGTTCTCAAAGCCTAAGTAGCTAATAAACAGCTGAGCAGCCTCATTGCTTTTGACTGTTGCTTATCATGAAAAAAATATAACTTGAAAATGGTACTTAATGACTCATTTCTAAGCTTTGAGAGGCCGCACGTGACTATGTGGAAATATAAGGAGACACTAACATTTTTCTTATCCTCTGCAAGTATAGCATGTTTGTATTTAGTGGAAAACCAAGGATTCCAGATAAAACAGCAATCTGGAAGACAATGGCGGCTGCCGCCTAGGTCCCTGTTAACTAATGTTCATTCAACTACAATAAAGAACAACAAGAAGGGGAAACTAAACTCTACAAAACCCATGCACTCAGCAGGAAGGAAGAAGAGCGGAGCTACCAACATGGCCAAAGTTTAACTTAAACTAATGACAGGGTGTCCAACTCCAGAAAGCATTGTGGGGAGCCCTGCAAGCTTATCACTGGTGAAAAACCATAACCAGTGGAAATTCTTTTTAAAGAAAGCAAAGTCTCTAGACGTTGTCCTAAGATCATATAACAAGTGAATAGACATTTATTGAAAAAAAGTCTACTGAATCTGAGTAAGAACAGTGAGAGTCTGTATCGTGCTTGAGCCGTGACCCACTTTCTCCGTCCCCAACCCATCCTCAGCCCAGCTTGAAGGAAACTCCATTCTAGGCAGGGGTGGCCGAGAAGATGGGGCTCCCTCTCCCCTCAGCTACCCAGCAAGAATATAGTATAGTACCAACAGGGCCAGGCTGGCAACATTTCCCATCCCCTCCAACACTGAGCTGCAGAGACGAAAGTTCTGGTGAGTGCAGCCAGCAGTGCCCTATTGCTCTTCTATTCATAGGGCAGACGCTCTACCCTAGGCATGACAGGCCCCAACTGCCCACACTCCAGCTCCCTCTTAAGATAGAGGTTTCACGCTAGGAGAGGCAAGTTGAGAACTCCAGAGGCTACCATCCCCTGCTCTGGGCTTGGAGCTGTGGCTCAAAGATTTTGTTCAGGATGAAAAGAAGTTCATAATAACAGAAAACTCTAAAGCCCTCCCCAAAGGAAGCAATTATTTGAAATAGAGTGTGGGAAGTTCAAGTGAAAGCGTATTTCTGAAAATGATAAAGATTTTAGAGGAGACTGGTAACGTTGTGAGAGCCATAAGAGGAACCATAGGCCAACAATTTTACCAGCAAGAACCAGAAAAATAGACAGGTAAGAAGAGTCCTTCTAGGGCCAGAGAAAACCTGAAAAACTGGCCATGAAAACTACCCCTGCAAAGGAAACCAAATTTAATTAGACCAGACTGTGGAGCAATTTATGCTCATGAACCTCGTCAAAAACTAGAGTGCAATCAAATGGCAGTTAGTAAGCCTAACAGCGGGTGTAATACCAACAGAGTCACACAGATGAACAAAGAGAGTAGGGAAACAGACATTCAGAGAGAGCACTGCTAAAACTTTTCATCCCAGCTGACTGTGTGAGTGCCAAAGTCTGCACCCTCTGAGGAGCAACATCAGAGATTCCACACTGCAGGGGAAATAGTCTTCACTAGAAGAGTCTAGCTGAGTCACTAAACAAATCGGGAACAACGGCAAATCAAGCCCCAGAAAAGCAGGAGGTGAATCAGTACCCAGAGTTGCTATACTACGTTACCTAAAATGCCCAGTTTTTTAACAAAAACTGCAAGACATGCAGAGAAACAGAAAAGTGTGATCCACGTACTGGAAAAAATCAGGCAACGAGAATTGCCTGTGAGAGGGCCCAGATATTGCATTTGAAGACAGAGCTTCAAAGCAGCAATTATACATATATTTAAAGAGCTGAAGGAAACACACTTAAAGAAATAAAGGAAGCTATGATGACAATATCTCATCAAATAGAGAATGTCAATAAAGAGATAGAAATTATTTTTTATAAAAGAACAAAATAGAAATTCTGAAGTTCAAAAGTAGGACTGAAATTTAAAAATTTACCACAAGGGCTTAATGACAGATTTGAACTGACAGTAGAAAGAATCAATGAATTTGAAAATATAACAATTATAAACATATGAACTTAGCAACTGAACCCTGAAACACATGAAGCAGAAAATGACAGCAATCAAGGCAAAATAGACTATTCAACAGTAATAGCTGTAGAATCCAATACCTGACTAAGAATAATGCATCGGTCAACTAACCAGAAAGTCAAGAAAGAAATAGAAGATGTGGCCAACACTATAAATCAACTAGATCTAACACAAGATACTCCACCCAGCCACAGCAGAATACACAGAAAGAGAAAAACAAATACCGTATGCTAACACATATATATGGAATCTAAGAAAAAAAGGAAAAAAAGTCATGAAGAACCTAGGGGCAAGACGGGAATAAAGACACAGACCTACTAGAGAATGGACTTGAGGATATGGGGAGGGGGAAGGGTAAGCTGTGACAAAGTGAGAGAGTGGCATGGACATATATACACTACCAAACATAAAATAGATAGCTAGTGGGAAGCAGCCGCATAGCACAGGGAGATCAGCTCGGTGCTTTGTGACCACCTAGAGGGGTGGGATAGGGAGGGTGGGAGGGAGGGAGACGCAAGAGGGAAGAGGTATGGGAACATATGTATATGTATAACTGATTCACTTTGTTATAAAGCAGAAACTAACACACCATTGTAAAGCAATTATACTCCAATAAAGATGTTAAAAAAACAAAACAAAAAAAAAACACCATATGATCATCTCAATAGATACAGAAAAAGCATTTGACAGAATTCAACATCATTTCATGATAAAATCTCTCAAGAAACTGGATACAAAGGTAACAAACCTCTAATAATAAAGGTCATATACAATAAGCCCAGAGCTATCATACTCAACAGTGGAAAGCTAGAAGCTTTTCCTATAAGATCAGGAAAAATACAAGAATGCCCACTCTCACCACTTCTATTCAATATAGTACTGGAAGTCCCAGGCAGAGCAATTAGCAAGAGAAAGAAATAAAAGACATCTAAGTCAGAAAGGAAGAAGTAAAACTGTCTCTATTTTCAGATGACATGATCTTATATATAGAAAATTTTAAAGATTCCACTCAAAAAATGTGATAAGTAATAGGCAAATCCAATGAAGTTGTGGGATACAAAATCATATACAAAAATCAGTTGCATTTCTAAACACTAATAATGATTTATGAGAAAAAGAAATTAAGAAAATAATCCCATTTACAGTAGCATCAGAAAGAATAAAACACCTAGGAATAAATTTAAGAAAGGAGGTCAAAGACCTGCACATGAAAATTATAAGACATTGATAAAAGAAATTAAAAGACACAAATAAATGAAAATGTATTCCATGCTCATGGATTGAAAGAATTAATATTGTTAAAATACTACCCAAAAGTATCTACAGATTCAATGCAGTTCCTATCAAAATTCCAACGGTGTTTTTCAGAAACAGAAAAAACAATCCTAAAATTTGTAAGGAAGCACAAAATATTTCAAATAGCCAAAGCGGTCAGAGAATGACAAATACTGTATGACATCACTTTTTTATGTGGAATTTTTAAAAGCCAAATTCATAGAAATTGAGAGTAGAATGGTGATTACCAGGGGCTGGGAAATGGGAGAAATGGGGAGATGTTGGTCAAAGAGTACAAACTTCCACGTAGAAGATGAGTAGGTCTGGGGATCCAAGGCACAGCACAGTGATTATAGTGTAATTCTGTATTATCTACTTGAGAATTGCTAAGAGAGTAGATCTTACATGTTCTCACCACCAAAAAGAAATGGTAATTATGTGTCATGATGCAGGTGTTAGCTAATGTTATGGCAGTAATCTTTCTGAAATATAAAAGTGTATCAAATCAACACATCATGCACTTTAAACACATACATTGTTATATGTCAATTATACCTCAATAAAGCTGGAGGGTATGGGCAGGGGGCAGAGTGGGGGGGGTGACCAGGTGGAGTTCAGTGGGAGTTGGGTTCTTCACTAAAGAGCTGGCAGGAATGGGTGAACATCACACCCCAGCCCATTAGCTTCAGATGAAGTTAATCCCCTCACTATATCCGTGGAAAGTCAACTCCAGAAGGTTGAAGTGAGTTAGGCAAGATCACACGGTTTGTTAATAATCTAACCAGGTCCAGGGCATGTGTCACCAAAATACTTCTCTCCACACAATGATTGGCTATTTTACTCACCTTCTCATGACCCTCCTAAGAGGAGAAACAGTCACTTGAGTTGGAGGTACTAACAGAGATGGCTAGGTTAAGCCCCGTATAAAAATTTTCTGTCTTCTGCCGGCTGTCCTATTTTTAATAGCTGGAAAAGCCCTCCTTTTCTTTCAGAATGAAGAGACTTTGCGTGTGATGTTCCTAGCAGGTAGGACCACTTTGGTGGCATTGTCCACTCTGAGGTTCACTCAGAGATTCCTCTCAAATTCCTGTCCTGGGGAAGGAAGGCCATTTTATTTTGTTTTTTAAAAATGCCTGAGGGCTCCCCTGGTGGCGCAGTGGTTGGGAGTCCGCCTGCCGATGCAGGGGGCGCGGGTTCGTGCCCCGGTCCGGGAGGATCCCGCGTGCTGCGGAGCGGCTGGGCCCGTGGGCCGTGGCCGCTGGGCCTGCGCGTCTGGAGCCTGTGCTCCACAGCGGGAGAGGCCACAGCAGTGAGGGGCCCGCGTACCGCAAAAAAAAAAAAAAAAAAAAAAAAAAAGCCTGAAAAGCAAAAGACAACTGGAGATAAGATTGCTGGTCAAAGGTCAGAAACAAAACGAGTCCTCAGAAACCTAAAGTGCTCTTCCCCGCTGAGGTTATAGACCCTGCCAGGGACAAGATGCTGGTGTCACAGGAACCTCTGGAAAACAGTACCATAGCCCAAAGCAGCGGGTGGGATTCGCAATGACAACATTGCACACCCACCACCTCACTGGCCAATGTTTCTGTCTCTTTAAGTCATCACCACTGGGCCCCCCCTCCCTGAGCTTCCTGAACTCTGAGGTCTGAGAGGCACAGAGACTTCCTCCATGTGTGGAGAGGAAACCGCCCACTGCACCCACAGTCCAAGGGCAGGCGGTAGGTCAGGAGCTTCTGGGAGCCAGCGTTAGAGCCTGTCGCCAATCCTGCAGGAACGGTGAGCACAAGGGAAAAGGAACCAGCCCGGAGCAGGACCTGTGGGGAACAGGAAGAGCTCTGCCTGTGTGAAGCTGGCTGAGTGAGCAGCTGCGTTCTAGTAAGTATGTGAAAGGGGGGCAGGATCTAGAAACGGTAACTTCATGTGCCTCTAGGTTTGTAAGGTTGTTCTGAGTGTCAAACAGTAAGTTCAGAAGAACAGGTAATCTTCTCGAGCTCTGCAGCGCACACGCTCTTCTTTGGGACTAAATTCTCTCTCCTTCCCTACTCCCTTAGTCCTTCTGCTGGAACTACCGCAGAAGGCAATGAACACTCCCCAAATGCATGTGCAGCAAATGCAAAAGATATTCCTGGGGACTTATAAGGGAAGCTAACCTCAGAACAAGTTACAAAGTGAAAATTCTGTATATATCTGAGCTGAACCCTCCTAAAACCTCCACTCTCCTTAGCGCTATCCACAATAGTGCAAGAGACAGCTAAGGTTGTGAACTTGGTCCTCAACCCTTGCCCTACATGATCACTTGAACATCTGCTCCCCACCCCAAACTGGGCTCTGTGGGCTGCTCTGGTGTCAATTAAGGGAGTTTGTTGATTTCTAGACACAAAATAACTAATCACATTATGTGATTTAGCCCTGGGGTAAACTTTACAGAAGCTTTGGGGGGGTGGGGTGATGGGGGTGGGGTGGGTAGCGGAGTGGGGGGGGCAGCGGCAGGAGAGTTACTGCAGAGACACCCACAGCTTTGGCTTGAGCTCTAGGCAAACCTACCATCTGAGTCCTTTGGCCAGAGACAGGTTACTCAGCCAACCTCTCCCTTTGCTTTTGCTTCGTTGTTGGTGCCAATAGGGGGAGAACACAGTTACCTGTAGGAACCAGGTGGGTGACATGAAGAGGTAGAATTTGAAACGGACGTTGAAGCACAGACAGGACTCAGGCAGAAATGTGCGGTGGGATGAATGGTCCACAAGGTGGGTTGGAAAAGGCCCTGAAATCTGCTGTTTGTGGAGGGGCTGACTGGGGAGGGGATTAGGTGGGAATGAGGCTGGAGTAGACTGAGGGGAGACTGTGCTGTCGTGTTCAGGCACTCGTGTGATCAGGCAAACTTGACCACAGAACATTTAATTGTATTAAATAATGTTGGAGTGGGTATTTTACTTCAAAAAGCCTCAGGTTTGAGGCAAGAACATAAAGAGCTGGAGGGGAGCATCCCAGTCTCTCCAGCACACAGATTATATTTAGACTTATTTATTTACTTATTTTTTACTGAAGTATAGTTGGCGCACAATATTATATTACTTTCGGGTATACAACATAGTGATTCTGTATTTTTATACTTATGCTCCATATAAAGTTAATATAAAATATTAATTAACTATATTCCCTGTGCTGTGCATTACATTGGTGCATCTTAGTTATTTTATACCCAGTAGTTTGTACCTCTTAATCCCCTTCCCCATCTTGCCCCTTCCCCCACCCCTCTCCCCAATGGTAAACACTAGTTTATTCTCTGTGTTTGTGAGCCTATTTCTGTTTTGTTATATTCCTCTGTTTGCTTTATTTTAAATTCCACATATAAGTGGAAACATACAGCATTTGTCTTTCTCTGTCTGACTTACTTCACTAAGCATAATCCCCTACAGGTCCATCTATGTTGTTGCAGATGGAAAGATTTCATTCTTTTTTATCTTTTTCATTCTTTTTTTATGAGTAATATTCCATTACATCTACCTGTCTATATATATATGACACCTTCTTCATTCATCTGTTGATGGGCACTTAGGTTGCTTCCATATCTCGGTTATTATCAATAATGCTGCTATGAACATCAGGGTGCACACGTCTTTTTGAATTCGTGTTTTCATTTTCTTTGGATATATACCCAGGAATGAATTGCTGGATGATATGGTAGTTCTCGTTTTAATTTTTGAGGAACCTTCATACTGTTTTCCACCGTGGCTGCACCAATTGACATTCCTGCTATCAGTGCACTAGGGTCCCCTTTCTCTACATCCTCGTCAACAACACCAGTTGTTCCTTGTTTTCGGATGACACCATTCTGACAGGGGTGCTCCGTGCTTCCTGTACCTGATATCTGTTTCCCTTTTCGGGTTAGGAAAGTTTTCAATTACAATTTCACCAAATACATTTTCTACCCCTTTCTCTTTTTCTGGGACCTCTACCATGTGAACGTTGGCACACGTGGCCTTTTCCCAGAGGTCCCATAAACCCCCCTCATTCTTTCAAATGTGTTTTGCCTCTGCTGTACTGATTGGGTGACCTCCACTAGTCTGTCTTCTGTGCTCTTCTACATCGCCTAATCTGCTCTTAATTCCTTCTAGCGAATTTTTCATGTCAGTTATCGTATTCTTCAGCTCTGACTGGTTTTTGCATTTTCTAATTCTCTGCCGAAGTTCCCACTGTGTTCATCTGTTGTTTACCCAAGTTCAGTTAGCATTTTTATTACTATTGCTTTGGACTCTTTGGCAGGTAAATTATTATCTCTTTCATTAGGGGTTTTTTCCTGGGGTTTTATCTTGTTCTTTCATTTCCTTTGTTTTCTCATGTTGTTTGACTTTCTCTGTGTGTCTCTATGAAATTAGGTGAAACGGTTACCTGTCCAGGTCTCAAAGGCATGTCCTTGTGGGTAGCAACCCTTTGCAGTGTGCCTGTCACCAGTGGCTTTGGTGGGAGAGCTGGACGTGAAGTGAGCGGGGACCGCTTCTTCGCCCACGGTGTGCTGGCGGCCACCACCTTGGTGGGAAGCAAGGCTGGAGGCAGAGGGCTAGAGCCAGAGCCAGGTGCCAGCCAGGGCTTCTCCTCGGCTCAGGGCTAGTTGTTAGCCTATTGTGGGAGGAGTCAAGGACCAAGGGGCTGGGCAGGAGTCCTAAGGGAGTTGGGCTTCCCCCAGATGTGATGACAGTCTTCACCTTGGCTGGGGGTGTGGCCAGGGCCTGAGAGCCTGAGGCTGCACTTCTGAGCTGCCTCTACTTTTTCCTCAGTGTGTACCCCTTGGTTAGAGGCAGGATAGAGAGCCAGAGGGGTTGGAGCCACACACCGGAGCTCTCTCTGCTCCTTCCCTGGTGCACATATGCCCACTGGCAATGGCAGCCTCGGCCTTTGTGGGGGGCAGTGCTGGAGCAGTAGGGGCTGGAATGGGAGCCTGGAGAGGGCTGGGAGGTGCTCTGGGGCGGTCCCGGCAGGCTGGCCAGAGCACCAGGCAGTCTTCAATGTACCGCCTCTGCACTGGGACTGAGAGCAAGCATGCTTGTGCTCTTCAAGACCAGAGTGTCAGGTTCTTACAGCCCTCCAGTAAGCCCTACTGATTTTCAAACCAGCTAAGGGGGCTCATCTTCCCAGTGTCAAGCCCAGGCCTGCGGTGCCTAGTAGGTGGCTCAAACCCCCCACTCCGCAGGGAGGATCCCCAAGCCTGGGATAGCCCCTTCCACTTCTAGGTCCCCACTAGGGACTCAGGTCCCGACTAGATTGCGTCTCCGCCCCTGTACCAGACTCCACGTGGTCCTTTCTTTACAGCCTTGATTGTGGAAAAGCCATTTTGCTAGTCTTCAGGTCATTCTCAGAGAGAGTTGCTCTATACGTAGCTGTAGCTTGGATGTGTTCATGGGGGCAGGTGAGCTCGGGGTCTCCCTCCTCCACCTTCTGGATCCCACCTCCTAGACGTATTAGGACGAGCCAAATTTTGTGGTTTTCTGAGCACAGAGTCAGGAGCTTTCCAGGTCAGCTTGGGAAAAATGTCTGTTTTCTGATTTCCAAAACCAAAATTCCAAGTTTCTTCTTGTTTCCCAGGCCAACAACCCTAAGGCAGGTCCTAAGTCAGTGAGCAAACCTTCTTGTTCTCAGGGTTTGACAAACCCCCCACCCCCGGCTGCTGAACCTCCAGGGAAAACTTACTTTCTACCACTTACGTCACTGACGTAGAATTACCTGGGAAAATGAACATCAAAAGCTTATTCATTGACATAGAGTAAGTGTTGTCATCTCCCCTCTGCTCTGTGCATTTCGAGGCCCTGAAAAGACAGCACAAGCTCACCGGGTGTTCTCATAGTATCGTCCCAACCACAGACCGAGCTCTTCCACTGTCTTCCCTAAATTCTGATGCTCGGAGAGGGCAGGAACTATGACATTTTCACTGTGGTGTCACCAGCATTTGGGGCTTTGCCTGACACATAGTAGGTAGTTTTACCTATGAATGAATAATGAACGAGTGAACGAATGAAAAATAACTTGTGCTGGGGACACTTTCAGGGAATCATGAGAGGACAGAAAACAGCAAGAGATGAAGAAAACGCCTATGGTAAGAACATGCCTCACAACGCGTGTTTGCCCCCAGGTATGAGCTCTGGGTAGTAAGGGGGATGGGCTAACTCAACACTGAACAGAGAGAAGCCCCAGAGGTTTCTCGATGCTGGGATGAAACAGCAAGAGCCCTGGGGCTGGCATTTGACCTAGATCTCTGCCCCTGACCTGCTGTGAGATATTGAGTTCTTTGACTAACCTGCACCTCCGTCCCTAAGGTAAAATGAATAAACCTCCTCTGATCTCCACAGAAGGGGGTGTAGAGGGAATCCAACTATATACTAGAGGGAACATGACTCACCAGGTAGAAGGTGTTAGGGAACAAGGATGGAGGGTTAACCAGGTATCTTATTAGACAGCAGGTCTAAGAGAGAGGAGAGGATGAGGAGGGAAAGAGGGAGGGAAGAAGAGATGGTCTCATCTTATCCTCCCAACAGCCCTATGAGGACGGCGCTACATTAATGATCCCATTTGTGCAGGAGAGGTTTAGCACTTAGATTAAGCAGCTTCCCAGGGTTACACTGCTGGCCGGGGGTGGGGCTGTGATTCAGACCGAGGGTGTGGGACAGCAGACAGCCCTCGTGGCCAGGCCCACTGCCCCTCCTGCCTATCTTCAGTAAGAGGGTATCTGGGGAAGTAAGGCAGAGGCCACTGAAGTTGTCCAATAGGGAGCAGCTCTGCGCAGTGTGGATGACAGGTCATGTCACACGAAGTAATGGCCTGTATTATACAGGGATGTCCTCTACAGAAACGTTCACCGGGTGCTGGTGCACCTACAGGTGCATGTGTGACGCCAAAGAGGGAAGAAGTAGACGGGTAGAGATCCCCCGGAGTTCACAGATCTCCGACCAGGGCACTCGGTAAAGGTTTGGTCCGAAAAGCAGAAGTCGAAGCACTCTGTTCTCCTTTGTTCAAAGGCATCCAGGGGACCCGGGTGCCAGGATATGTGCTTTCAGGTTCGGGAGCTTACAGATCATTGGTGCTCACAGGTTTAGAAGCCCGCGAGTCTGCCCTGCAGGAGCCCAGGCTGCGGCTCCTCCTGGCCGGGAGGTCAGGGACTGGGAAAAGCGCCACGGGAAACAGCATCCTGGGCCAGAAGCGCTTCCTCTCCAGGCTCGGGGCGACGTCGGTGACCCGGACCTGCGCCACGGGCAGCTGCAGGTGGGCCAAGTGGGACGTGGAAATCATTGACACCCCGGACCTCTTCAGCTCCAAAGTCTCCCAGACAGACCCGGGCTGCGCGGAGAGAGCCCGCTGCTACCTGCTCTCGGCGCCGGGGCCCCACGCCCTGCTCCTGGTGACCCAGCTGGGCCGCTTCACGGCCCAGGACCAGCAGGCCTGGAGTGGGGTGAAGGCGCTGTTCGGGGACGGCATCGTGACGCGCACCATCGTGGTCTTCACCCGCGAGGAAGACCTGGCTGGGGGCTCGCTGCAGCATTACGTGCGCAACACCGAGAACCGCGCGCTCAGGGAGCTGGTGGCCGAGTGTGGGGACCGATTCTGCGCCTTCGACAACCGAGCCGCCGACGGGAAGCGGGAGGCGCAGGTGATGGCGCTGATGGGGCTGGTGGAGGAGCTGGTGAGGCACCACGGCGGCGCCCCCTACACCAACGACCTGTACAGCCTGGCGCAGGCCCTGGGGGGCGCGGACCCCGCGGAGAGGCTGCGCAGGGTGGCGGAGCGAGTGGCCTTCTGCGAGCAGAGGCGGCGGGAGCGCTGGCCGCTGACCTGGCTGTGGCGGTGGCCCAAGGCGCGGGGGAACTGGCGTAAGCTGGGCGTGTGCACCCTAATGGGCGCCCTGGTCCTGCTCTACCTGCTCTACAGGCACCGGCCAGAGGCCGTGACAGGGTGATATTCAGTCTTGCAGGTAACCTGGCAAGAAAGGAACTGAACACTTGAGTCTGAAGGGGGATTTCAAAGGAATCAGTTTTCAAGAGTTTCATATTTCCTCCAGTAAACAGTTTTAAAATAAAGTTGTGCAATTTTAAAACGTCCTTAAAACGTGTTAGTGAGCTTGATGTTTCGGTCCTCTCTTGAAAAATAGTGGAATGACTGGTGATTTTTAGTAGAAAATGGGTTCATAGCAAAGGGAAAACAGCTATTTTTATTTTGAGCTTGTGTTTGTTTGTTTAGACACTGCCTTCCTCCCTTTGGACTGCTATTTTAAAAAAACAAAAACAAAAAAACACAGACTGCATGGCTTAGAAACCACAGACATTTATTTCTCACACTTCTGGAGGCTGGAGGTCCAAAATCACGGTCCGGTTGGAGGGAGAGCCCTCTCTGAGATTGCAGACTGCCAACTTCTGGCTGTGTCCTCACCTTGATGGAAGGGGCACTTTGGCAAGGGCACTAATCCCAATCATGAGGAATCTACCCTCATGACCTAATAACCTCCCGATGACCGCATCTCCTAATACCATCCTCTCCAGATTAGGTTTTCAACATGTAAATGCTGGGGAGGGGGACACAAACATTCAGAGCATAGCCTGCACTCTCTCTTCTTGATGTTTTCTGGTTCTTATGGGTAGATATCTCCCTTCAGTGATCCTTGAAATTTTTTTTTTTTTTTTTTTGCGGTACGCAGGCCTCTCACTGTTGTGGCCTCTCCCGTTGCAGAGCACAGGCTCCGGACGTGCAGGCGCAGCGGCCATGGCTCATGGGCCCAGCCGCTCCGTGGCATGTGGGATCTTCCCGGACCGGGGCACGAACCTGTGTCCCCTGCATCGGCAGGCGGACTCTCAACCACTGCGCCACCAGGGAAGCCCCTGATCCTTGTAAATTTTTATTATCATCAAGGAAAGAGATGTCACAGTCATACATATTAATGTTTACTTCTGATACATCGGTTTATTTACCAGTACAATGGCTTAGTACCAAGAAGTTAAATGTAACTACACTGAAAATAACACAGTTTCCAACTTTCTAGCATGTATTATGGTTCATGTCTGTCCAAAATGAAGTAAGATTTGGGGAAAATAACATGCAATGTCTTCAATGTAGTCATCTATCTGGATTTTTAAATAATAATAATAATAATAATAAAGCGCCTGTCTCAAAATGGAGAAGAGAGGGGTGGCAGGGTCATCGGCAGAGAGCCACAGAGCACCGGAGGTTAGGTGTGGCTGTACCGTGGGGTTTTTACAGGGGATGGGCCAACCCACATAAGTCTGTGAATGCCAGCCTTCCGTTGTGTAAGCAAACGCTAGGATCTGTTTATTTCCATATTTCTGAATGTGACAGAACACTTTAAAGGAAGTCTTTCTATCAGCCATGTGCTAGTTAGGAGGTGTGGATACAGGAGGAGGCAGATATCCCAATACTACCAGGGCTCAGGGGTGCTAAGGGCCGGGAGGTTGTGCGCAGGCATCCTAGGGCCATCCCAGCTCCACGTGGAGAAGGGGCCTATGCACATGCACTTCAATGCCACCTCGGGTTAAGGGCCTGCAGAGACTCAGGATGACTATGGGCTTAGAGTGGCCTGCAGTTGGGTGGGGGGGGTACCTGAGGGCTATAGTAGTGGGGCAGGGAGTTGGGCTCTGTGAAGCCTGGCTGGAAAAAAGTCCATTATCAATTCCTGCCTTCAGCGTCGTGCTGGGCCCATGCAGGAACTCTCAGCCATGGAGGCACTCTTTCCACACCCTGAGGGCCCCAGGAAGGGGACGACGTAGCGGAGACCGCCTGTGTCCGCAGCTTGCCCATCCAGGGCCACGTGCGCATGAGCGTGCGTTGTAAGCCAAAGACTTCGCTTACCGTGGGGTTGATTGTAACCTGCTTGTTCTTTCAGTTTTCGTTTTCTCACGTCAGGGTGTCCACATATGCCCTCCAGTTTCTGTCATTGCTTATTATTTTTGTCTTGTTTGTAAATGGACATGTGATTTTTAAAATAAATATGAGTGTTAGGATTGTAAAATTCTCAGGCGGACTGTAGCACAGAGAAATGTGCGGGATCAGAGGAAGGCTTGACATCCGTGGGTGAAACACCCTGCCTGGGGCATCACCAGGACCATTGTGGGGGACAGTGGAAAGAGCAGGAGATGTGCAGAGGGCTTGTGTGACAAAGCCGGTCCCCTATGAACTTGCTCCAGGACCTTGGGCACAAGGGGAGTCAGCTTTTCTTGAGATGTATATATTAATATTAATCCTATAGCTTTCATGTATGATGAAGTAACATGAGCGAAAGCACTTTGTAGGTTAAATTCCATAAGAATATAGTACAGAAACAAAAAGTCTAAGAAGAAACTTCTCATAATAATAATCCTCATAAACAAATCCCATACTCATAAATACATAAATTTCACACTCATGAATACTCCACATTTATTCTTCATAATAATAACTACTCCACATTATTCTATGTATAGAGTTGGGAGCTAGTGGTAATATAAGGTCGGCATGATTAGTCATCAAATATATTTACAAAGTGCAGTCAAAGTTTATTTGTTCTCTAAAATATTGCTAGTTTCTAATTCTTAGATTTAGAACTATGCAACATGGCTCATAAGTAAATGGAAGACACGATTTTTAGTTTTTAAAATGTAATTTAGGGACTTCCCTGGCGGTCCAGTGGTTAAAACTCCACGCTTCCACTGCAGAGGGCACGGGTTCCATCCCTGGTCGGGAACGAAGCTCCCGCGTGATGCGCGGGCAGCCAAAAAAATTTAAAATATATACAATTTAATGTTACACATGTAATACAAGATAGATCATAAAACAAAATAATATAAGACTGATCATAAAATAGAAAACAGAAGCTGTAGAGAGAACACTATAATATAATAACAATTTATTGCCTTAATATTTTATGATGAAAAATACCTCATGAGGTATGAAGGGTAATTATCATTAACAGCCTTTTATTTGAAGAGGAAAGTAATGTACTGAGAGTCAAGTGATTTTCTAAGGGCAAAACGTGGCAAATCAGAACTGGAACTTATTTTTCCTTATTGTCCTATAGGAAGAGTTTCCTGAACCAGACACAGGGTCAAAATGCTATAACTTCTCAAAAACTGTCTATTTGAGTGAATATATATATATATATATACACATATATATCTTGATTACTTACATGTCCTCTCATTTTCTTTCCTTTTTTTCCTCACCTTTTCTTTTATCTCTTCAAGAATAAAAATTCGTTGATCGTGTGCTGATGAAGTTTCTTTCATATTTCCATGCCCTGCTGCCTGGATCAACTGTCATT
This sequence comes from Grampus griseus, assembly GCF_964374135.1. Classification (NCBI taxonomy): domain Eukaryota; kingdom Metazoa; phylum Chordata; class Mammalia; order Artiodactyla; family Delphinidae; genus Grampus; species Grampus griseus. The sequence continues at coordinate 6,421,203 of NC_139003.1, read as the reverse complement.
TTATCTAAAGAGGTTCATATTTGACTTACTTCTGAGAGTTGTTTTTGGTCATAATGAGTTTTTCTTTTTTTTTAATTAATTTATTTATATGTTTGGCTGCACTGGGTCTTCGTTGCTGCGCATGGGCTTTCTCTAGCTGCGGTGAGAGGGGGCTACTATTTGTTGCAGTGCGCGGGCTTCTCTATGCAGTGGCTTCTCTTGTTGTGGAGCACGTGCTCTAGGCACGCGGTCTTCAGTAGATGTGGCTCACAGGCTCTAGGGCGCAGGCTCAGTAGTTGTGGCACACAGGCTTACTTGCTCCACGGCATGTGGGATCTTCCTGACCCAGGGATCGAACTCATCTCCCCTGCATCAGCAGGCGGATTCTTAACCACTACGCCACCAGGGAAGCCCCCAAGATGAGTTTGTCAAGCAGAAGATTTCAAACAATGCATACCCTCTTACGTAGTCTTGTACAATATTCATTATTGTACAATATTCAATTCTTGTACAATATTCAATATTCATCACCTGGCTGGGCAGATGCCACTACGCCTTCCAGAGAATATCCTATGGATTGAACTCCCTAGAAGAGGAATTCCTATAACTCCTTGGGGAAGCCAGAGCTAGACTATGACCCAAGACTCTTTTTTTCTGCCCCGGGAGCCTTCATCTGATAGTGGCAATGTTTGCCTTTTCTTATACAACTGCATTTGCGCTTGCTTATTCCAGCAATAAAATATTTTGAGATTTTTTCTAAATTTGTCTTTTACCTCTTTTTTTTTTTAAGTAGTTGTCTTCCAAAATGATGTAGTGTTTTGTTTTAATTATTATTTGGGGTCTTCATTATTTTTATACCTTACATTCAATCTCCTTCTCGGCCCATTTCTTATTTATTTTATATTTCCTTTCACTCTACACCATTAATTTTAGGCACTCCTTTTTACTTTGGAAATAGTGTTAAATCGTGTATATCCCTTGATTTACTACATCTGAAAACACCTAAGATCTATTCTTCCACATGCTGGCGAAATAGCTCATGGGTACGCTGAAGAGAACTGCTTACCACTCCTCAAACATCACACACACACCCCCAAGAAGAGACACCCAACCCCAAGAAACAAAAGACAAGGGTAGTCACTTTCTGCCTCCCAGCCCTGGGGAGTTTCTGGAAAGGAGGAAGGCTCCATTCTAACCTGTTCCACATCTGGGCTCCAGCTTTTCACGAAGGTAGACAAGTCCTCCTTCCTGAAAAGCCAGTGATTCTTTCCTGTGCCAAAGAAAATAACTAATTTTCTCAGTAGATCTCTTTGTAGGTGCTTTCACAGGGAGACTCAGGTCAGCGTGGTCTGTGTTAGAGTGAGAGGTACTTGGACTCAACAGGAGAGATGAAACGTTGATCTTCCGGGAATGGTGGCCGGAGAGCACGACACGCCCGCGGAGGCAACAGGGGTCTTTAGCAACGGGGGAACTGGGGGGATTGGGGCCCGTGTTCTTCTCTTTCACGCTCCAAACATCACTTCTTTGCACACGTCTTACAGAGGAAATGGGAGTGGGCGAGGGGCTCGCGGGCTCCGACAGGAAGCATCCCATTAGGGGTGGAAGCACGCTCCGAACTCGCTGCTTTCCGGTTTCCGCAGCAGCAGTTTCGCCCCATCCGGAGGGGGTGTCCCCAACTGCGGGGACAGGGGGCTCACTCCGTCAGCCCCATTTTCCTTCTTGCCCTGCAGCCGTGCCCTGGAACCTTCGGCCGCGCGCTCGCGCCGACCCGCCGGCACCCAGCCCGCAGCGCCGCGCCTGGTAAGGGGAACCCGGCGGGGGTCCCAGCGTCCTGGGTGGAGGCCCGGGGAGGCGCGGCGCGTCCTGGAGGCCGCGGTTGAGTCAGGGCTACTGATTTCTCGTGGGATCTGACACCGGTTACCATACTTCTGGGCTCTCCCATCAGTGAAACGGGGCGCCGATGGTGAGCGTTATGGGCAACCGCGGATTCCTAGCGGGAGGGAAGCGGCTTCGGGAACCGCTCACCCCGCGTTCACGGCCCACAGCTTTCCACAGCGTGGAGGTCTTTTCCGTCTAGTTGCCTACTTCTTAGCTCTTCTGACTTACATAAGCTTCACGGGGTTTCATAAAGCTTCACTAAGATTCTCAACCCATTTGACAGATGAGTAAACTGAAACTCACCAGGTGCCCGAACTAGGTGGGGCGGACGTCTCAGTTTTAGCTCTTCACTTCCCCGCACCAGCCCCGCCCCATCCCTGACAAGCACCACGCCCCCTGAGGCCTGGGTACCGAGAGTCTATTCCTAGGGGTCCACAGGACAAGTTCGGGGTCATTATGTTCCCGCCCTCATTGAGCCACGTGCTCCAAACGGAACCTCTCAGTGAACATTGTTCCATTGATCTGAAAACCAGCCCATTCTCCCCCAAATACCCACACTTTTCCTACGACACGATGTCGAACTCGACCGCATGGCAGACAGATTCCAGTGTGTACAGGAACCAACCCTTTGCTAAAGCTCCTGTGAGAGCCGCGTTATGAAATGACAACGCTAAACTCTGACACAAGTGATACCAGGAAACAGCGGGAGGGGGCAGATGGGCGAAGGAGAATATGAATCAGGCAGACAGAAAATATTTTTATCTTTCCTAAAACAGCATGAGAGAGCCTGCTTTCCAATGGCTTGATAAAGTAAGGTGCTGTCAAGATAAAATCAGGTTCGTGTAGTGTACAAATCAGGAGGTACATTATATGCTCATTGGCTTCAACCTCCTACCTAAGCTACATCCTCCTGCTGCTCCTGTCAGATACTCTTATAATCTCTGCCCGCATGCTGCCCGCGACTCTCTCATGATTCCTGATCCCGCCTGGGGGAAGATTAAAAGGGTTTTCCTTGTGGAGAAGAAATCTGCCTCCACTCCCGATTCTCCCTCTTCTGTCTACTATGTGATTGACACGTGTCACGTTCCTTCGAGTTTAGGATGTTTCCCGATCTTTTCCTAGGCTGATTCTGTCCTTTTAATATTCTGTGACTCATTTTAGCATCTCCATCAATATCCTTTCTGACTAGCCTCTGCACACTTTATTATTTGTTAATATCTGTCCAAAATAATCTACTCCTCGGTGGGACGTGTCTCCCCCGGCAGCCTGAGCCACTCAGAAGACGGTTCAGGAGGGCCGTGCGCGCCTCTGCTAATGTCACCTGGACTTTGACTGGCTTTTGTGAGGCCACAGGGCTCCATTTGGGTCACACTGATCATCCAGCCATGGGAGAACACCAGATTGCTTTAAACTGAAATACTTCCATTCCGAGCAACTTCTGGCCCTGCGATTTTACCTTTGAATAATCTTTTTTTTTTTTTTTTGAAAACGTGCACTCAAGATTTTGCAATACAGTTCCCTTTGTTAGTTTTAGGGTAAGCTTCCAGCCTGCCTGCCTCAGTTTATGTCCTGACCATGGATGGCAGCATGGTATGTGGTGTTCCAAGAGGTTCATTGACTGTATAATCTCTTCTCCATCCTGATAAATCTAGGAGAATACACAGGCAAAATGAGCCATGTTTTGGTCTTAGCTCCATGGAAGTTGTGTGATCGTGGGCAGGTCAGTTGAGGCTCAGTTTCCTAATATTTTAATAGAAATTTTAATACCTATCTTGATCACATCATAGGGAATTTAGGAGAACGATTCAAAGAATGGACATGAAAGAAACTTGAAAATTACAAACGGCTGCACAGAGGATTATTACCATGGTAAAGTTATCATCAACATTGTCACCACTGTCGTCATCGTCTTTACCACATCGATATATTGATTCCAATATATAGCAACTGCCGTCTGAAGTAGAAAAGATGTCAGAGGATTTGAGCAGTTTTAGCAAAAGCTGGAGTGTTATTGACCAGAGGCCAGGACAGCGTGTGGGAGAACGTGGTGAGGAAAATGCTCTTCTCTGGGCTTAAGGAAAGGAAAGTGGTGCAGAAGGAAAAGGAAAGGAAGGAAGGAAGTTGCCTTAATAAATTCTGAGCATGTGACAAGGGCTGGTTTCCCTAATGAGGGCCATTTCTAGTCTTCCCTCCTGAGTGAACAGAAGCATGTGAAAGAGGCAGAAATAACAGAATCGACCTGAATAGCAAGTAAACTATGAAAACCGTTTTGAATTCAATGTTAATCAATAAAATGCACCTTTAAACCAATTAAGACATCCTAAGATACGCCCATCAGGGTGACCAAAAAATTAAAACTCTAATATCACCAAGCGTAGGTGAAGATTTGGGGGGATTCTCACCCATGGCTGCTGCTAGTATGACTTAGCACAAGCTTCTTGGAGTCACATTTGGCAGTATCTTGTCAGGTGGAAACTACATATCCCAGAGCAATCGTCCACGTGCACAGGAGGCGTGTAGGGGGATTCTTCTGCAGCGTGGTTTGTAGTAGCAAGCACGTATCTTGGCACACCAAGTGTTTGTTAATAAAATTGAGTTGGATAAAATGCTACATAAATAATGTCACTGACATAAAAGATTAAAATGCCAAAAAGTACTATATATTACCTATACATACATGTGTATCTCAGAATATTGGTTGCCTCTGAAGGGAAGAGGGAGAATGAGACGGGTTGGGGGGAGTCAAAAAATAAATAAATGGAACTATATGTGTAATGTTTTAACTTTTTCAGTCAAACCAAACAGCAGCAGTGAAAATGCCAAAATACTTAGATCTGTTCACTGCAAGTAGTGGGCATTTGTTTCATTACTCTGTGTATTTCTCCCCTTAAAATGTTTGCTTCAGAACTGCATAATCTTTAAAACTGAATAAATAAAATACAGTCTCGGAGATCATCTTAATTATAGTGGCACATTGCATGCTTGCCTTTTCTAATGCTCACCTTTTCTAGCACCAAGAAGAACGACACAATATTATGTCTCATCTGAATGAAACATTTATCCTCATAGTTTTGCCAATTTCTGGGTATATCTACTGGAAAAAATTTTAAGTGGTTATTGGGAGACCCACAAGGGAAGACATGTGGTTTAAAACTGAGCAGGAAATGAATTTACCTTGAATTTGTCCTGAATGTTGACTCTGTCCCTCAGTCATGGCACCAGCTTCTCTCCACCAGCTGCTCAGAGGGGTGGGAGGGTGGTGGCCATGCTCCTCCATCTTCTACCTCGTCCTCTCATGTCCGTCCTCACAGGAGCCCTGGATCCCCAATTCCACACTCCCATTGGAAGGTACATTGTACTTTCCTCTTTGCCACTGGGATATCCATCTGGTACAAAGAGTTTCTGGGGCTGGAAATGGCCAGTACTTCAAACAAGCCAATGTCATTTACAGCAAGGCAATTTTTATTCTCTAGTCTAGCAAGTTTGCTTACTTTGATTCCAATAATAATAGTAATAATAAAACAATAAACAAAATCCTGCTTCTCATTCCACAGAAGAAGACTTTCTTTATTTCATGCCTTTTCAGGTAGAGGGGAGATAATCAACTGACTTGTTTTCAAACATTTCATGCTTTCCTATAGGATGAGGAAAAAGCAGGAGTTCATTGTGTTAATATAACCTAGAATCACCTGGCTTGCTTAAAGTTATATATGGATATTTGAAAGTAAAATATAAGTTAAAAAATTAGCGATGGAAACGGCTCATCTAAGGATAATTATTCTTGGCTGTCTGAATTGGAGGTGTTCTCAGGCCTTACCAAGTCCCATATGGACACCTGCTTTTTATTCCTTTCCTTTTTTTATTCCAGAAGAGAATGGAAGGGCTTCAGAGGAGCAGATACGGGACTATGGCTGAAGGTAAGAAAGCCTCCAAATTCTCAAGAGCTCTAGGCATCAGGGAAGAGTCACTGTTTTCTCTCCTCCTTTCCCTCACCTCAAACACAGTGACAGAAAAGAAACCCAGTTGTTTTCCACTGCAGAAGAAAAGGCAGCTATCATGTTCTTATCTTCCCCACCATCATCACAGCACACACACCCGAGTGTGAAGCTCTCCCCTGTGCTGTGATGTATGGGAAATGAGGAAATGAAACTTCAAGTCAGAGGTCAGGGGACTTGGAAACGAATTGTGAAAATGATATCCTTCCCTGCCTGCACTCAACTGAAAAGAGGAAAACTTCCCCATAAAGATTTAGTAAATGGTGTTTGCTAAAAAAAAAATCCAGGATACTTAAGAAAGGGAAGAACCAACACAGGGTAAAAGGAATAACAATAACAGATTTTAGGAGACTAAAATGAACTTAATTCATCTGAGCTCCTAAGAACTCCAGAAATCCTCGGATTCTCACTCTCTTCATCCCTTGAAGATTTTAGCTCTTGATGCAGGGTCACCCTTGACAACACCACTTTTGTTCTAATTTCCTGTCATTGTATCAGCCAAATTGACGATCTTTCCAACGCACGTATTTCTTATACGTGATGGTCTTATCATCTCTTCCTCAGCCACCGATCCAGGGTCATCTGTCAGACTGTTGCGGTCTCACACACACCTGCGAACTTCCCTCAGAGAGGAATCAGAACCAAGACAGAACACCAATATCCAGTGCAAATCCAAAGTAGATTAGTGATAGGCGTTTATTACGCACAAAAGCGCAAACCGATCGGGGCCTCACCAAAAGCAGGGTGAGACCCTGAGTCTTGTACGGGTGTGGTTTTTATATCCCAGGGTAACAGGATGTTCGTTCTAATTTTGAACTATTGGGTCGGCCATCCGGAACCCAGCGTCTTCCTGTTCACATTATGCTGGCAAGAAAAGCTCAATTTCACAGCAGCCAAGTCAGGCGGTTAGCAATAAAAGCAGTTACGGTGCAAACAGTTTTAAACCAAAACATTCCATCATTAATTCCAAGTATTACAATCGAAACTGTATGTTCTGGGACAGCGTGTCCCGTCACAAGACTCCGTCCTTGACTTTAACGACAAGCCTTCTGTAGGCTCACGTTCAAACATCCAACTCCCCACCCAAAAAGAGGAAACCCGGGGACATTCAGCTGGTCCTCGGTGGTAGGTCACTGGAGCTCTGACATCTGAGACTTCCTTTACCCCCAAGGTTCAGATGAATGTGATTGGCAGCCTGTGTACCTGGGAATTAATTGGTGGGGGAAAGAGAGGTGATCATAGTTTCTCACTGATGACTTCTCATCCTCCACCTCTTTCTAATCTCACGTTTATTTAGCATGAAACTGGGCTAAGCACGATCCCTGGAAAAGCTCAGGGACCAGCTTTCTGAAAGCTGTGTTTTCCCTGGTCCTGACGAAGTCCCTGGAGCATCCTTCACAGTGTAGCGGTTCTTACTCCTGGCTATGGGTCCAAGTTCGGGCTCCCAGTGTGGGCTTCCTGCCATTCAAGAGTCGCCTCAAGTTGTCTGCAAACATTTGTATGTATTTAAATATCACTGTTTGGCAGGGAGAGAGGTCCATAGCTTTCATGAGATACCATGAAAGGTCCGTGACCTAAAAATCTTAAGAATCACTAACTTTACCAACAAGGACCTACTGTATAGCACAGGGGACTCTGCTCAATATTCCGAAATAACCTAAATGAGAAAAGAGTTTGAAAAAGAATAGATACACGTATATGTATAGCGTAATCATTTTGCTGCACACCTGAAGCTAACACAACATTGTTAATAACCTAAACTCCAAGATAAAATAAAAAATTTTTTAAATCACTGACTTAGTAAAACACGAAAAACTCTTTTTTTTTTTAATAGGCGGGATAGAAAATAAGCTGTTTGCAACCTCGTCCTCATTGAGGATCATCCTGGTGGGCAAAGCAGGCAGCGGGAAGAGCGCCACCGGGAACAGCGTCCTCTGCCAGCCAGTGTTTGAGTCCAGGCTGGCGGCCCAGTCGGTGACCAGGAAGTGTCAGGGCGCAACGGGCACGTGGGATGGGAGGAGCGTCCTGGTGGTGGACACGCCCCCCATCTTTGAGGCGAGGGCCCAGGACCAAGAGGCGTACGAGGACATCGGGGACTGCTACCTGCTCTCGGCCCCGGGGCCTCACGTGCTGCTGCTGGTGACCCAGCTGGGGCGCTTCACAGAGCAGGACGTGGTGGCCGTGACCAGGGTGAAGGAGGTCTTTGGGGCGAGAGCCCTGAGACACACGGTCATCCTCTTCACCCACAAGGAGGACTTAGCGGACGGATCCTTGCGTGACTACGTAGCAAACACAGACAACGTCAGGCTGAGGGCCCTGGTCCGGGAGTGCGGGCACAGGTACTGCGCCTTCAGCAACCAGGCCTCCGGGGACGAGCAGAGGAAGCAGCTGGCCGAGCTGATGGCCGTGGTCGAGGGGCTGGAGAGGGAGCTCCAGGGCGCCTGCCTCAGCAACGACCTCTTCTTTGATGCACAGCGGCTCCAGCAGGGCGGGGGCGACCCCCATGGAGAAGGTCACGTGCGCTACCTGGCCAAGGTGCGGTCGCATATTGCAAAGCAAAAGCAAGACCTGAGAGAGGCCCAGAGAAACCGCGCCTTCAAGGCGCTCCTGCGAGTCAAACACTGGATCGTTTCTCACATCGGAATATTTGCTGTTTTTGTTATATGCTTTTTGAGTTTGCTTGCCATTTTAATTAGCTTGTGTAGCACTCGCGAATGCTGAGCATTTTCAGATGATACCTGCCATCAGCTTCCATTTTTTCAGAGTCAGTATCTTTGTCTATGTTGATAAGGAACTTTATTTGCTTTTCGTGTAGTTTCACTTTCAATTTCCCTTCCTTGCACCAGACACACCATCCATTTTCTTCAGTTGCTTTTTAGGTAAATAGAATCCAAAGGAAAATTCCCTTTTTGTTTTGTTAAAAATGGTGAAAGCAAATAATAAACTAACTGGATACAGTCGTGAAATATTAGGGAGCTTGCAGGAAGGAAAGTGAGTGGACTGTCACGCTGTGTGAGCATCTCACCTCTGTGACCTACTTTTTACAGCCTTGCTGTTGAGGAGAGAAACATGTTATATTAAAAGCTGGTAGTGGAATTCCTTATTGTATTCAGAAACGTACTCTGACTTCCTTGTGGGATGTGGAAAAAAAAATAAAAAGGCACACACACACACACACACACACCCCCGCAAGAGAGAAAGATGAGGACATTTCGGTGGGGGGCGGGGGTGGTCTCTGGGGCCTGAAGAGGCTGAGGGAGAAAGGGGGAGGGGCCTGGGGGTGAGGAGAAGAGGAATGGGGTCTGTGCAGAGTCAGTGCCTGGGGAATTAAGGAACTGGAATTTGTTAGAGCGGGGCTTGGCAAGGGCCAGACTGTAAGGGTAGTATTTCAGGCTTAGCCGACTATCTGGTCTCCATTGCAGCCACTCAACGGTTCCCTTGCAGCGCAAAAGCCGCGGTGGACAAGATGCAGGTGCCAGGCGAGGCTGCATCCCCATACGACTTTATGAAATTTGAATTTCATGTACTTTTCATATGTGAAACGTTTTGCTTCTTTTGATTTCTTCACCCTTCAATACGTGTAAAAGCCCTTTTTTAGCTCACAGGTTATGCAAAACGGGCGGCAGCCCGGATTAGGTCTGCAGCCTGCGGTTAGCCGACCCCCGTCTTAGGAAGTTTTCCATCATGGGTTGAGCTCTGATGTAGTGGAACGTCTTGAACCCCAAAGTCAGCACAATCGTGTGTGATACCTGCAGAAATTTGGGGAAAGGGTGGCGTTGCCCATTTCAATGGTAGCAAAGAGAAGAGGGCAGACATTGGCGTGAAATCTGAGCGGAAGTCACGAAGTCAGTGGAAACAGGAAATCCGAAGAGGAGGGCCCTGTGCGGCCCCTCTGAGCTTCTCCTTTGGGATAGCCGCCGCCCCCAGCCCCTGCTTCGTACCCTGTAGGGGAGACCCGCAGTCGTCCCAGGCAGCCTGTGACTGGATGGGCAAGTGATGAATACGCTAGAATCTCAGGAACTTGACTGTGATGCCCAAGCGTCATTCTGCAAACCTCCACTGGTTCTAAGGTGCGTGTTGGTCTCTACAGCGCTACCCCATAACTGATTCCAATCTTGTGCAAGGAGTGCTATGTCTGAGCTCCACAAACTCTTGAAACCCCAAGGAACTCTTGCGTTCTCAGACCAAGGACCCACTCCTCAATGCAGTGTTTCCAAACGGTCCGACCTAAGTCGGTCTCTCCCTTCCTTGTCTTCATTCAGTCCCGCTCCACCAACACCCTTGTGAGCACTGAGTGTCGGGCTCTATGCTCAGCGCGGTAGGGGGATAAAGGCATATAAAAATGCGTATGAGAGAAATGCGTCAGCCAGAAGGAGGGGGCGGGCTCAGAGGGGGGGTGGGGGTGGGGTTGGGGGGTGGGCAGAGGCAACCTAGCCAGGGCTGGGCTTCTAGGAATGTGCCGGCCCCTCCCTCCCGGGACTCACGCAGGAGGAGGGAGCCCACGCTCAACTAGGGGAATGAGAATCCTGGTAGGAGGGATGCAGGGAGGCACCTGGCTGGGCGGGGCCCTGGGCGTCACCCCCAGGGTTCAAGGGCTACCTCCCCGAGGCTTTTAAGCAAATTAGGAATTTTAGGAAGACCATGCTGCAGCAATGTGGCCATTGGACTAAATAAGTGTAAGCCTGAGAACAAAGGATACCATTCAGAAGAAAAGGATTCCATCTTGGCCATCAGAGTCTGCGCCCTAACACGAGGCGTGGGGAAGGAGAGGAGAGAACGCGGAGGGGCGACACCGACGGGGTGGAACTGACACAGTGTGGGCACTAGCAGCAAGGTCGGGAGGGAGCCAGGTTTCCGTCTTGCCTGCCTGTGACAGTGGCTCCCTGCACTGTCCCGGACCCTCAGAGGGAGAGTGGGCTGCGCAGAGGAAGGCAGACTTTGGAGCTGGTTGTGCCGTCCTTGAAGCCCTCTGGGCGGGGCGGTCTCATCCTCCCTCCAGGGAAGGCATCCCTACCAGGCAGGAACTCGGCCCAAGAAAGTATTAGAGAGCAGGGCTGCAGGAGGATGGTCTCCCTCCAGGCGTGTAGATGGTCCATTCCCAGGCCTCCCCGCACCAGGAAGTCATCTCTTTCCCCAGGAGCAGCGTTGCCCAGTGATCCTGACGACATTCCACCTTTGTTGATTTCCAAGAGGAATAAAGCCGGAGGGTTAACCCAAGGATACTTTACTGCAGAGAAGGAGAAAGGGTTTTGCTCAGCCTGTGCTCACACGTGAATGTTCGCCAAAGTAACTCCTTGGAAAGTGTTCAAATGTGGCTCTGTTTCTCCCTCAAAGGATAAACGAAGCATGGAAAAGACCCCCCTCGGGATCGTCCCATTTACTCTGCCCCCTCCTTTTGTCATTTCCAAAATAATACGACTCTAGGGATTTTTCACTTTCTTCAGGATTCAGTGAATGTCTACTCTAAGCAGGAAATTTGGCTGTAGAGGGAGGTCCTTCCTGATACTGGGAACAAGAAAAGAGAAATTCGTTTACTTACTCTCGATTCACTTACTCACAGGAAGCATGAAAACAGGGAAGTTCTGATAGATTTAAGGATTTTTTTAAAGGATATGGAGAACGCTTCACTAGTTCAGATGTTTTCAAATGCAGATAAAAGAGACCGCAAACTCCAGTAGCTTAAGCAATAAGGGAATTTATTGGCTGACATACTGGAAACCCAGAGACAGTGCAAGCTTCAAGGCGGTGGAGTCAGTGGCTCGGGCTGACTCCATCATTCTGCTTGGCTTCAACCTCAGGTCGGTAGCCCCACGGCTGCTGTCATTCCAAGCATTACACTCAGGTCCAACAATGCTCAGAGGAGGAAGAGACTGTCTCTCCATGGGGGTCTTTCCTGGGCAAGCAGAAACCTGGCCCCAGCTCTGCAGACTTTTTCTCACTTCCCATTGGCCTGAATTGGGTCTCAGGCCTGTGCCTGAGCTGCTCACTACAAAGAAAATGAGATTGTATATAGACCAGCCAGGCAACCCTCGAACTGAGCCATCGTCATCTTCCTCTGAGGCACGTGGCTTCACCGAGGGACTGGTGGAGGCATGAACCGAGCCAGAAACCTACAAGGAAGATGGGAGCCGCGGAGGTGACAAACCATGTCCTCTGCAGACCAACAGAATTTATTTCTGAAATGAACAAAGAATCCTTGAGGTGGTACTTTAGAAAAGCCTCTGACAAACAGATGAGACAGAGGAGAATTAAAGATGATACCAGATGATCAGCAGAATAAGAAGGAAAAGTACGCTGCCCCAGACAAGACAAACACAAAGAGCATCGTGCACGACGGCCCAGCGCTTGACTCGCAGGAGCGCCTTGAAGGCGCGGTTTCTCTGGGCCTCTCTCAGGTCTTGCTTTTGCTTTGCAATATGCGACCGCACCTTGGCCAGGTAGCGCACGTGACCTTCTCCATGGGGGTCGCCCCCGCCCTGCTGGAGCCGCTGTGCATCAAAGAAGAGGTCGTTGCTGAGGCAGGCGCCCTGGAGCTCCCTCTCCAGCCCCTCGACCACGGCCATCAGCTCGGCCAGCTGCTTCCTCTGCTCGTCCCCGGAGGCCTGGTTGCTGAAGGCGCAGTACCTGTGCCCGCACTCCCGGACCAGGGCCCTCAGCCTGACGTTGTCTGTGTTTGCTACGTAGTCACGCAAGGATCCGTCCGCTAAGTCCTCCTTGTGGGTGAAGAGGATGACCGTGTGTCTCAGGGCTCTCGCCCCAAAGACCTCCTTCACCCTGGTCACGGCCACCACGTCCTGCTCTGTGAAGCGCCCCAGCTGGGTCACCAGCAGCAGCACGTGAGGCCCCGGGGCCGAGAGCAGGTAGCAGTCCCCGATGTTCTCGTACGCCTCTTGGTCCTGGGCCCTCGCCTCAAAGATGGGGGGCGTATCCACCACCAGGACGCTCCTCCCATCCCACGTGCCCGTTGCGCCCTGACACTTCCTGGTCACCGACTGGGCCGCCAGCCTGGACTCAAACACTGGCTGGCAGAGGACGCTGTTCCCGGTGGCGCTCTTCCCGCTGCCTGTTTTGCCCACCAGGATGATCCGCAACCAAAATGATCCTGCATTTAAGCTCTCTTCTCCTCCACCTGTCAGAGCACACGGAAAGTTCATGCGCCATTGCCATGGGCTGAATGTGTCCCCCCCAAAATCATGTGCTGAAACCCTAATCGTCAATGTGATGGTGTCTGGAAGTTGGGTCTTTGGGAAGTGCTGAGGTCTAGATGAGGGCGTGAGGATGGAACTCCATGATGGAATTAGCGTCCTTCTAAGAAAAGAAAGAGACTAGAACTCTCTTTCCCCCAGATGAGGACACAGCAACCCGGAAGAGTGTTCTCCCCAGACACCAGCTCTACCACACCTGGACCTTGGACCTCCCAGCCTCCAGATCAGTGAGAAATTAACATTTGCTGATTACCACCCAGTCTGTGGTGTTTGTTTTAGCAGCCTGAACTGACAAAAAGAGTAATAAATGCCTTTTTAGGAGGAAGAGAACGAAAGATAAAAAGGAAAAGACCTAGAAGAAATAGCGTCCCTGGATCAATCAGGCTATCACACTCTCTTTTCCCACGACAGGGCTGGGCTCAGAGTAAATATTCTTAGGTAGAGAATAAAGGGAAGTCATGCAGGGTTGGTGGAATAAATCATCCCAGCTGGCCAAAGTCCTTAGGAGCGCTCCTTTTGGGATGCTGAACTTTTCCACCCTTTCCAGAACATTCTCCCTATTCAGTTCCCACCCTGAAGGCCTTCTGATGCTCAGAGCTTCCTGCAACCACTGAATTAATTGTTAGTCGCATACTTTCATCTCCTCCCATCCCTGCCTGGTCTCTGTTTTACAAGATGGCAGGGTTTTATCTGAAAGAACTTACCCTCACTAAGGAGAGCATGACAGCAGATAGCCTAATAAGTTCTATTTCTTGGGGGATATGCATTTTCTTTGTTTTGAGGTGACTCTAGTCTTGTACCTTTCCCTACAGGTGGGAAGTTTGCTGACCCAATGCTGAGTTCATGGTCCCCAGGTGTTGGGCAGGGCTCCACCAGATCTTACCTTTGATGCACGTGTCTTCTCCACCCTTCTGAAGCCCCTCCATTTTGTTCTAGATGGAAAACAGGCAGAGATTGTTCATACTCGAGTCGGATGTGGCATCCGACACAAAACACCACATTTTATAGATGAGGAGATTGAAGGGAGAAGAAAACAACTACTGAAGGTCACACATACTTTAATGGATGAGCCGAGACTAAAACCCAGGGCTGCTGACCCTCAGCCTTTCTTGGCACTAGACTGAACTTCCTCACGAAGAGTATATAGACAGTCCCAACGCAAGAGCACCGCACGTGGTTTCCCACCACCTGGATTTAGCTGCTAACAGGATGCACTGAAAACGTGCTGTCCACCCAGAAGACCAACTAAGGAAGTTGGTCATATCCTGGCTTCCTGGCTCTCTGTCTTCAGGGTCTCAGTCCTGGCACCCAAACTCAAGATTGCCTCGCAAAGTTTCGCCTTGGGTAAACTCACAAAAGACGTTCTTCCCTAAGTTTCCATGGTGATGGTGGTAGAGAGGGTCACGAATCATCCCAGTTTGCCCAGGACTGAGAGGATCCCCTGATCAAAGGAACTTCAGTGTTGAAACTGGGAGAGCCCCAGGCAAACCAGGACGAGTTGGTCACGCCAGGAGTAGGAGATTGTCGTGACCCCAGGTGGGCAGTGAGGTGGAGCATACGTCCGGTAAACAGAGGGAAGACCTGATCTGTTAGGCTCAGACCAGCTCTTATGTTACCAAAGATCTATGCTTCCATATTCTCAACTCAGTCTCTGACCAGTAGCTACCTCAGGGGCATCTCTCTCCAGTCCACTCCCCTTCTTTCATTGTTCCCCATATGCCTTTTTCTTGATCTTTGTCTTTCTTCCTACTTCCTACTTCCTACTTCCTGTGCTCAGCGAGTGGGGCCACTCAGGCCCCACCCAAGGATGACTACTCAAGCTTCACGATTGGGAAAGAACTTCACGACCCTTCCCAAAACTGCATCAGGACCTCACTGTGTGCCAAGTTTTAGAGTATTTTCTAAGGCTCAAGCAGTTAATGCTGAAGAATGAATCTCTAATTGTGGAATTTCAGCATCTGGGACAGGTGAACCGAAAAAAACTACTTTTTGGAGTAAGTAGATTTCCTCCACGCTCCTTGGAATCACACCATATAGGATGTTATCTAGCCCCTCCACCTCTGAAACTGGCCACAGTGATTACCTTTGAAGGGAAAATAATTTAATAAATAAATAACTTGGGAATTATTTTAATTTGAATGTCAAAATTCAGCTTCTATCAGACAGTTTCCCGGTAATATCTTGTAATTCGTTCTAATGGTATTTTCAAGCCAAAAGAGAATTCTGCCTCAAGACTTCAACATCAGCTCCTGCCTGAGTTTCCAGCCTGCCAGTTTGGGACCTACCAGCCCCCATAAATGCGTGAGCCAATCCTTCAAATAGATTTCTTCATACGTACATCCTATTGGTTCTGTTTTTTCTGGAGAAAACTGATACATCGATCCAGCTAATTCTCTCTGTTGAAATTTGGAGAAGGAGCAAACCTGAAAATAATTCTCATCTTTGGCTGGATCTTTTCAAGCACGAAGTCTACAGGGAGGAGTTTTTAAAAGATGTGATTGCATGGGGGGGGCACATGGGGACACAGGTGTTTTTTAGATATCAGCTTATTTTCTGTGCTGATGACCTTGAAGCCAAGGTCCTCTGTTTTCTCATGTACTGCCCTTGGATCATCTTGAATGGTGGTCTCCAGAGAGGACCAGCAAGGAGGGGCTCCCAAGCATCTGAGGACACCAGGCTGGTACCAGGTAAGTGATTGGATGAATGTTAAGGGGCAGAGAAGGTGATGCTGAAAGAGCTGCAGAAACGGGAGCTGGAGGGGGGCTGGAGCTGATATGCCTGGACTCAGAGAAATCAGGTAACACTGTCCACGTCTTTTATATATGAGGAATACAGCAGCGACGTGAAGCCACCTGCAGCCAGGACTGGGGGTTGAAGGGATATCCGAGAGAGATGGCAACCCCTTCACGGTGTCTCCCGGCCAATTGGGAGTGCAGGCAGGACCAGAGTGTGCCGCCTGCCCTGTGTGCTGGGAGGGATGTTCCCCTCTGGCTGCCCCTCAGACCCTCGGGAACGGGTCAAGCAGCGCTACTCACGTGATGTGTATGGCCAAGCGACTGGTAGCCAGCCATCTTGGAACAAGAATGAGAGGCTTAAATTCCTGCTCTCTCTGAGTCTAGCCTGAGCAGAAGGAGAAGTGAAAAAAGGAGCCCCTTCTCAAGAACCATCTTTCTCAATTATTTTGTGAGGATTTTTTTTCCCTCTCTAGTCCAAACGGCCACACCTCTGGCCAGAAGGTTGCCACCGGGTCCCAGCTGCACACCCTCCCCTGCTCTGTCCCCTGCAGATCCCTGTGCCCTTGTCACCACATTAGTCCCCTCCCGACATCACTATCATCGTGCTTCCTCCTGGCCATCAACCTCACTGCAGAGCCATCATCCTTCCATCCACTCATTGAAAATGTTACTAAATACCTAGCTTTGCTAGACACTTCTCTCCCTACACTTGGAGGACGGTTGGACCAGTTTAGAGAACAGCTCCTTCCAAAGACAGGGAAAGAAGGTGATTCCTTGTACCACCCTTGGGAAGCCCCACTTCCTGCGACGTCTCCACTGGGCAGGGCTGAAAGGAGCACGTGGGGACAGGAAAGGTAGAGGCACCCTTGGCAAAATTGTGAAATGGGCTGAAACTGGCCTGAAATGGGCCAAAACCCAGGCGGATTATCTCACTCTCATTTGCCAAAAGTATTCAGGATCTCCTCCCTACTGGCCCCACGGGAGAGGGTTGGAGAAGGTGACACGCCGATTAGGAATCATAAACAAGATGCCATGGTGAGACACCGTCGCTGTCAAAGGGTGCCAAGCAGGGTAATCCTCCAGGGATAACGCCCTCGTAACTCCATCCTGGTCAGTGAGCAGGTTAAATCATTTTTCAAAACAATAAATTGTATGTCTTTCTCAGAAATAAAGCACGTGTTTTACCCAAGCGGTAAAGCACGTGTTTACCAAAGCACGTGTTTTATTTCTCAGAAATAAAGCACGTGTTTCTCAGAAATAAAGCACGTCCTGTTCCTGAAATCTTTTTCCCTCTTGAAAACAGAAACTTGCCTTCGAGTTGAGCGGTGTATGCAACAGAGACAAGCAACAGACATCAAGTCAGATTAAAATTGCAAGGCCAGTTTTCAGCCTGTTCTTCAAAGGGCATCCTATGACTTCTGGGAGCAGGTTGCAGGGAGGAGGGTCAGACCGTCCTCCCTCACCCAGCAACGTTCAGAGAACTCTATAGGTGCACCCAGATGTGGGTGCCTATGTGAATACACTTTTGCACAAACGCGAGAAATAAGCAAGCTAGTATCACCAAAGGGCTACTCTCTGAGCTCATTCTGTTCAAAATTTTAGGTTCTGAAAAATATAGTACTAGTAATATTTTCTGTTTGCAGTTATTTGGGGCTTTAAGGTATGTAATTCCTAGCCCTGATAATTTAGGAATAATGAAACTCAGGCTTAGAAAGATCACGTGTGCAGATTGACACAGATTGTTACTGGGAGAACTGCACAGAGAGGGAGAAGGAGAGGGAGGGAAGGGGAAAGAGAGAGGTAGAGAGACGAACAAGCCCTGTTACCTGGTAGGTCCTGGAAAGTTCTGCAAGTTCTCAGACGATCTTGCTGCAATCTTCCCTCCTCTCCCAGGCAGCCTCTCTCATTGGCTTCTAGTCTCTTCACAAAAACATAAGAGGAGTGGCAGATGAAAAAACCTGGCCACCAATTCTACCTGCCAGAGAGAGAGAGAGAGAAAGACTGCGTCCCCCAGGGCAGGAAAAGGACAATGTGTGAGTTTCCTCACCAAGCTATCCTCAGAGAGTGACTCAAAAGCCCTCGGAGACGCCAGAGGAAGAGGGTTTTCTTTTTTGGTTTGTCTTGGTTTTGTTTTCTTTTTAATAACAGTTCCATTTCCTTCTCCCCACCGCATCTCTGTAAGACTTTTGTGCAGAACAAGGTCTCTGCCTGAGTTAGTCTGGAGACCCGGGGAAGCCAATGAACATCTGGGGCACAGCTGCATCCCAAACCAAGCATCCGCCGCCCTTCACTGGCCCAACTCGCATCTCCCCACGCCCACCATTTCTGTCTCCTGCATAAAGATAGCTTCTTATATGTAATTCCAGATGGCAGTGAAGGCTGAATTCAAGGCAGGCATCTTGCTTGAGACCTTCTATGGCTCTGGCCCCCCTTCTTGTTTCTCTGTCAAATGCCCTGCTCTCAACTCACCCATGCTTTGACCTGAGGAGGAAACAAAGTTTGGTAGGTTTCTCCACCTAGGTGGACTTGCATTTCCACAGAAGCCAGGGACACATCCGACCCCACCCACAGTGCGATTTAGGCAAAGTGACAGGCACTTAAGAGGATAGGGGCGCCATGGCGTCTCCCACTGCCCTGGTTAATGTTCTTCCTCTGCTTCTGTGCAGAGGCCCTGCTGGGGGCCCCTGGGTTGCAGGGGCTGAAGCACCTCTCTGGAGACATCCTTAGAGTGAAGGGGGCAGAGTTTGAACCATTACTTGCGCATTTGGGTTCAGAACTATAAGTTGAGAAACAGCTATAATCCGGACATTGAGCTGCAAGTAACTCTTGGTTCTTTGCCTAGAGGGGAGGGCGTTTATAATGCAGATAACACCCGCATTTCACATGTGCAATGAAAGCCATGCCTGACTTACAAAATATTCTCCCATATTGATACTGTCATTTTAACTTTTCAAACAATAATAGCTATTACACTGAATGAGGTGGACACACGCCCTCCTGCTGTAGAGGACAGAAAGGCATGCTTTTAACGTACAGAAGACATTTTTTGTCTTTGCTAGCTAGAAATCCCTCTGCTGTCTCATTTTAGTTGGGTGGGGGGGGGGTGGGTAGGGGAAAGAAGGTTAAAAGATCAACTCCTCTAAAACAAAAATAACTCTTTGTGCTAAACATTTACCAGCTCTCAACTGGTTTATCGTGAGTACTTCTATGCACGAAGTCAGCCTGTTCAGTCATCTCAGCACATAGCTTGTAAATACGTGATACACAAGACATTGCTCGACGATATCAGAGCCACACCTGCCACGCGAGTTCTGCACGGTTGAGGTAAACCTGTCCTTTTACTTGTCTTGAGCTACTGAGGCTAATACGACCCCACACCATAGACTGTGGATCCTGACCGGCTACTTTCTGTGCATTAGAAAAAATGCAAATTAATCACTGAAAAAAATCATCTTAGTTCTGTCTTCAGGAATTTCCTCAGCTACTACATAGGGTGAGATGAGCCGCCTTCTACTGGGGACAGTTGTACGCTTTTTCCTCTAAACAGCCTCTTCATATACTTAGCTGATTTCTTCTGCTAAATTATATGTATTTTTCTTGTTGATTCAAGAAAGGCCTTTATTTATTACTCAAGAAAGCAAAATACTACCTACTCTATATAACACTGGTTAACACTCCTTTTCTGCCCCTTTCCTTTCTTTGTGTAGAGTTTTGTGACTATCCAGGACTCCTCTTTTTCTTCAGTGTTAGCTCTTGGAATTCTAGTGATGGCTCTTCAAACCATAAGTGCTTCTCATGGTTGGTGAAAGAAATACCAGCAAAAAAAGGGAGGGAAATTGTTCCTTTGCCCCTACAGCTACAGAGGAAAACAGCAAATATTATTCCTGCAACAGAGTCTGTGAGATATCCAGTCCTCGAACACTGTAGCTCTGCCCTGTGAAAATAACCATTGGTCTCTCAAAGCTTGTAGAATTATGGTTGTCTTATTTAATAATGTGTTTCCTGGGACTTCCCTGGTGACTTCCCAGTGGTTAAGAATCTGCGTGCCAGTGCAGGGGACAGTTCAAGCCCCGGTCCAGGAAGATCCCACATACTGTGGAGCAACAAAGCCCGTGCGCCACAACTACTGAGCCTGCGCTCTACAGTCCGCAAGCCACAACTGCTGAGCCCAGGTGCCACAACTACTGAAGGTCATACACCCTAGAGCCTGTGCTCTGCAACAAGAGAAGCCACCACAATGAGAAGCCCACGCACTGCAACGAAGAGTAGCCCCCTCTCACCGCAACTAGAGAAAGTCCACACACAGCAATGAAGACCCAACACAGCCAAAAAATAAATAAATAATAAATTTATTTAAAAAAATAGGGCTTCCCTGGTGGCACAGTGGTTGAGAGTCCGCCTGCCAATGCAGGGTTCATGCCCCGGTCCAAGAGGATCCCACGTGCCGCGGAGTGGCTGGGCCCGTGAGCCATGGCCTCTGGGCCTTCACATCCGGAGCCTGTGCTCTGCAATGGGAGATGCCGCGGCAGTGAGAGGCCCGCATACCACAAAATAACTAAATAATAATAATGTTTTTCTTCATTGTGAGATGTAAATTGAAATCTAGTAATTCCTAACAAGTCTAAATACTCATAAGGTTTCTTGGACAGATCCAAAGGAGATCACTGATACTTCTTTCTTCTGCCATAGGCACGGAGGTAATAAAATAAAACAAAATAAAAGAGTCAAGAAAGTTTGAGACTTGTGTCTCTAATTTAAATTGACAATATGCTCAGTAAGAGAGAACTGTCAATTGGTGTCAAATGTCTTGCAGATACTGCCCCCTGCTGTTCATCTAAGTTAGCTACAATAAGTTTTTTGCTCAGTCTGGAAATTTTAACAAACATTTTCTTTATGGCTTCTTTCATTCTTAGAAGGCCCTCCTTTCTCATCCCTTTATTTAAAAATATATTATTTAGCTCCATACAAAAATCTGCACATGAATATTTATAATAGCTTTATTCATGATCTCCAAAATTTGCAAGCAACCAAGATGTCCTTCAGTAGGCAAATGGATAAATAAACTGTGGTACATCCAGTCAATGGAATATTATTCAACATTGAAAAGAAATGAGGGGTTTCCCTGGTAGCACAGTGGTTAAGAATCCGCCTGCCAATACAGGGGACACGGGTTCAAGCCCTGGCCCAGGAAGATCCCACATGCCGTGGAGCAACTAAACCCGTGATCCACAACTACTGAGCCTGCGTGCCACAACTACTGAGCCTGTGTGCCACAACTACTGAAGCCCGCACGTCTAGAGCCCGTGCTCTGCAACAAGAGAAGCCACCACAATGAGAAGCCCGCGCACCGCAACAAAGAGTAGTCCCCGCTCGCTGCAACCAGAGAAAGCCTGCGCGCAGCACCAAAGACCCAACGCAGACAATAATAAAAATTAAAAATAAATAAATAAACGGAAAAGAAATGAGCTATGAAGCCATGAAAAGACATGGAGGAACCTTAAATGCATATTGCTAAGTAAAAGATGCCATCTGAAAAGGCTACGTACTGTATGATTCCAACTCCGACATTCTAATAAAGGCAAAACCATGGGGACAGTAAAAGATCAATGGTTCCAGGGTTTGGGGAGATGGATGAATAAGTGGAGCACAGAGTATTTTTAGGGCAGTGAAACTATTTTGGCTGATGTTATAATGGTGGATACATTTCACTATACATTTGTCAATACCCATAGGCTAGACAACACTGAGAGGGAACCCTCATGTAAACTGTGGTCTTTAATTAAATAATAATGTATCAGTATTGGCTCATCAGCTGCAACAAATTACCACACTAAAGCAACATATGAATTGGGGGGAACACAGCATTCAGACCACAGCAAGAATTAAATGCTTAGATCAGAAAAGAAGAAAGTTCTCAGAAAATCTATTTTTGCATCAACCTTAAGAAACTAGAAAAAGAAGAGCAAAAATAAACCCAAAAGCTAGCAAGAAGATTGAAAAATGATAAAAATGAGAGTAGAAATCATGGAATTAAAAACAGAAAAACAACATGAACCCCAAACCTGATTCTTTGAAAAGACCAATTAATAAACATCTAAAAAATATTTTCCTGGACTTCCCTGGTGGTCCAGTGGTTAAGACTCCATGCTTCCAATGCAGGGGGCACAGGTCCATCCCTGGTTCAGGGAACTAAGATCCCACATGCCATGCAGTGCAGACAAAAAAAAAATATATTATGTAAAAAATTTTAAAAATATATTTTCCAAGGGAAAAAGGGAGAAGACACAAACTACTAATATCACCAGTAAAAGAGAAGACATTACTACTGATCCTACAGATATTAATAGCCATTATTAGATGGTTATTTAATATGTAGATGGCTGTAGATCCTGTGAACAACTCTATGCCCATCCATTTGACACTTTAGGTGAAATAGTCTTTCAATTCCTGGAAAGACACAAAAACCACCAAAACTCGCTCAAGAAGAAAAAGTTAGCCTAAACAGAATAGAGAGCCCCAAAATGAACCCACACTTACATGGGCGATTAATCTACACAAAGGAGACAAGAATATCCAATAGGGAAAAGACAGCTTCTTCAATAAATGGTTTTGGGAAAACTGGACAACTCCATGCAGAAGAATTAAACTGGACTAGTTTCTCACACCACATACAAAAATAAATTCAAAATGGATTAAAGACTTAAATCTAAGACCTGAAATCATAAAACTTCTAGAACAAACATAAGCAGTGAGCTCTTTGACATCCGTCTTAGTAACATGTTTTTGCATCTGTCTCCTCAGGCAAGGGAAACAAAAGCAACAATAAACAAATGGGACTACATCTAACTAAAAAGCTTTGCACAGCAAAGGAAAATAAAAAGTAAAATGAAAAGGCTGCCTACTGAATGGGAGAAGATATTTGCAAATAATATATCCAAAAGGGGGTTAATATCCAAGATATACAAGGAACTCAAACAACTAACGTCAAAAAAATAATTTGATTAAAAACTGGGCAGATGATCTGAATAGACATTTTTCCAAAGAAGACATACGAATGGCCGATAGGCACATGAAAAGATGCTCGGTGTCACTAATCATCAGGGAAATGCATATCAAAACCACAGTGAGATATCACCTCTCACCTATCAGAATGGCTATTATCAAAAAGACAATAAATAACAAGTGTTGGCCAGGATGTGAAGAGGAAACCCTCATGACCGTTGGTGAGAATGTAAATTGGTGCAGCTGCTCTGGAAGACAGTACGGAGATGCCTCCAAACATTAAAAATAGAACTACCATATGACCCAGCAATTCTACTCCTAAGTATTTATCCGAAGAAAACAAAAGCACTAATTAGAAAAGATATATGCACCCCTATGTTCATTGCAGCGTTATTTACAATAGCCAAGATACGGAAGCAATCTAAGTGCCTATCAATAGATGAATGGATCAAGAAGATGTGAGTAATAACTAGACTTATAATGGTGATCATTTTGAAATGTATCAAAATAATTGAATCACTATGTTGTACAACAAGAACTAACATAGTGTAGTAGGTCAATTATACTTCAAAAACAAACCAAAAGGGCTTCCCTGGTGGCGCAGTGGTTGAGAGTCCGCCTGCCGATGCAGGGGACGTGGGTTCGTGCCCCGGTCCGGGAGGATCCCACATGCTGCGGAGCGGCTGGGCCCGTGAGCCATGGCCGCTGGGCCTGTGTGTCCGGAGCCTGTGCTCCGCAACGGGAGAGGCCACAACAGTGAGAGGCCCACGTACCGCAAAAATAATAATAATAATAAAATATAGGAAACTGTATGGACAAGAGTTGGATATACTTTCTTAACCAAGACATGAAGCCAGAAGTTATCAAAGAAAAGATTCTTTAATATTTTATTATGGCCTCAAAGTTAAAGACAAAAAAAAAAAAAAGATTTGAAAAACACAATGAAATCTTGAAATGCATGTCATAAAAAAAGCTCACAAAAATCAAGGAAACTGGGCAATATATGTGTAGATTGTTCAAAGATGAACACTAAACAGCCAATACATATATGAAAAGATACTCAACTTCATAGTCAAGGAGGTGAAAATTAAAATAATTTGCAAAAATTAAAATGAGCTCCAATATCTCCTACTGGCAAAAGTCAGTCATGAGGTTAGGGAGAGGGACAAAGACCACTTTAATGCACTGCTGGTAAAATGAAAATGATTCTAGCCTTTTTGGAAAGCTCTCTGATAATATTTATTGCAATTTTAAATAGCTATACCCTTTAATGAGCGATCCTATTCCAAAGACTCCATCTCACAGCAGTAGAAGCTCCAGTTACCGCAGCCCAGGAGCACAGCTTTTTTTCTAGAGGCAAAAATACAGGTAGTGAGGTAAAAGTTCGTCGGTCAGGATATCATGGAATTATTGTGCAACCGTTAAAAAGGACGACTAGAATGCTTGAAACTAAATACACTGACCACACCAAGTGTTGGTGAGCATGTGGGGGAAATGGTTGGGGTATAAAATGGCGTCATGGCTCTGGAAAACACTTGGTAGCTTTCTTAAAGAGTAAACATACACCCGTGATGTTTCAGCCATTCTAATCCTAGGTGTTTCCCAAGAGAAAAGAAAGCATATGTCTGCAAAGACTTGTACCTGATTGCTTACAGAAGATTGTTTACCTGTAACAGCCCCAAACTGGGAACGACTCAAAAATCCAACAACAGGTGAGCGGATAAAGAAACTTCGGGATAGCCACACAATGGAATAGTATTCTAAATAAAAAGAAATGAACGACTGATACACAACAACATGGATGGCTCTCAGAATCTTAGGCTTAGTAAATCAACTATACTCCAATATAAAATAAAAATTAAATTAAAAAAACAAAATCAGGTTTACTGAAAAAAAAAATCATTAGGCTGAGGGAAAGAAGTAAACAAACAGACAAAATGAATACACATCGTATGATTCCACTTATAGAAAACTCTAGAAAATGTACGCTCATCTACATGGACGAAAAGCAAATCAGGGGTTGCCTGGGGATGGGGGGAGAGGAGGGCCAGGGGGGAGAGATTGCCTAGGAGCACAAGGACACTCCCGGGAGGTGATGGATATTTTCACTACCTTAATCGTGGTGTATATATGTCAAAACTTACCAAATTGCATCCTGTAAATATGTGCAGTTCACTGTGTATCAATTATACCTCAATAAAGATAAACAAGTACCAAGAAAAGTACAAACAAGCATCAGTTGTTAAGACAAATCACTTGGGAATGGGCGGGGCTGGCCAAAGGAGTGACCGAGGATTTCAGAAAGGAAAAGAAGAAAAATACTGCACTGAAAATCAAAACTAGTATGAAAGGGTCACAATTGAAAAAATACTTTAAATTACTGATTCTAGTGATTGGTTTTACACGTTTTTACAATTTGTGCACGATGGCTGCTGTCTTTCAAACTCACCTACTTTTTTTTTTGGCGGTACGCGGGCCTCTCACTGTTGTGGCCTCTCCCGTTGTGGAGCACAGGCTCCGGACACGCAGGCTCAGCGGCCATGGCTCACGGGCCCAGCCGCTCCGCGGCATGTGGGATCTTCCCGGACCGGGGCACGAACCCGTGTCCCCTACATCGGCAGGCGGACTCTCAATCACCGCGCCACCAGGGAAGCCCCAAACTCACCTACTTGTAAGCAATTATGTCCGGTCCCAGAATCAGGGACGGATATCTGTGGATAACTTTCTGAAACCTGAGATGCCTTTGCCAATTTTGGTGTGCTTTCCTACTTTTTGGTCCACTCTCAGCAATGACAGTCAGCCTGGCCTGTTCTGTGTGCTTGGCAACATTCTCATCACTTTTACAATTTTGTTTCTAGTTCTAAGTAAGCTAACCAATCCCTCAGGCCCCTCCTGCTGCAGGAAACAGAAGTACAACTCACACAGCTTCAACAGAAAAGAAAATGTATCTAGCTTCAGTCATTGCTATATTCTCTCTCTCCTCAACCCTCCAACAAAAAAATCCCAGGACTGAGTCTTGTGGGACAGCCTTGGAGCCCAAGCCCATACCTAAGCATTGGGGCTGGGATACACCGATTACCCTGCCTCACATGATGCCCTGCATCCTGCCAGTCCTGGGTTGAGAACTGGTGAAGTCAGAGTCACTTAGTTAAGGTTCAAGGGCTTACAGCCGAGGAGGACTGTTTCCAAAGGAGACCAGGGGCCTGTTCCCAGAAAGAGCAGGAATGCATGCTGAGCTGCTGAAAAACCAGCGCTTAGTGATGTCCCCCATAAAAGACTAATCAGATTTTTTTTTAAGGCCAGTATTTATTTCTATTTTTTAAGTGTTCAAGAAACTTTTAAAAGGCCCAAATACCCAAAGATGTTCAGGTTTGATATAAGATCATACTGAGCTGGCGTCTCTCCGTTTCTCTGCTGCTAAAGCCTCAACTGGATCCTGGTTAATTACACATGCCGCTAATTCTTCCAGTTGGGTAGCTGTGATTTCCTCTGACTCCCAGCATCTTCCATAAATGGTCATCAGTCCACGAATGATGAAAAATGCAATACCAGAAATAATCACTAAACATTTGCAGATCCTTCCTGTATGATTTTCTGAAACCAGGTCCTCTGAAGATCAATTTGGGCAGCGGAGATAATGTGAGTCTCATCTGGTATTAAACACAGCTCTTCACTACAGAAACCAGCAAACACCCTTCACAATAAAACAAATTCTCCAAAGAGAGGAAATATGAGGGGGATAGAGATGAAACTAGATCTGATCGCTGAAAGTAGAAAATGTGCTCTGAGGGCGCGTGGGTGCGTGTGTTGCAATTGGCTATAGTTTTTTGTGCTTGAAAATGTCCTTTAACGTTTGTACTTTTAGGGCTCAATCCCTAAGAAATGCTATTTGAAATTATAAATATTCAAAATAAAATGAAGTATGTAGACAATAAAGATTAATCAAAATTGAATGTTTCATTCATGTATTGATAATGTTGGTGCGTACCAAGATGATGTGGTTTGAGGACTTATTTATGCATAACTTAAGTTCATATATGCCCTTTCTAAGTTATTTTCGAGTTTTCTTTGGCATTTTTACTTTTTTCTCGGCCAATGATGCCTTCATTATCCGTGAGTACCGGTCTTGTTCCGTCAACAGGGGTGACTTTCTAGGTTCTCACAGGGAAGATGAAATATCCTCACCCTGCCCTTCCTCCCTCACCCACCCCCCCAACTTCCACCTCCCTCCTGCCGCCAACCGCACCTCTTGTCCTTCTTCTTCTGGATCACATGCCCTGGGAGATCCCATCTCTCCTTTGGGTGGGTCTCTCCCTAGTTTTGCCAGCGCAAACCTTCAAATAGCTATCACTAAAAAGTGAGTAGGAGGCAAACTTTCTGAATTCCAGATGTTGTGAAAATAAAAGTATTTTTCTGCCCCTTCATTCAAGAACTGGATTGACTTGCACTATCAAAACGCCGATTCAAAATCATTTTCCCTCAAAATGCTGAGGACATTTCTCCGTTTGTCCTCCAGCTTAGACTGATTGGGTCTGATGCCAATCTAACTCCTATACCTTTGCAAGCAACCAAATCATTATTGCTGTTATTTAACTTTTGGAATCTTCTTATCCTTTCATGAAGATGGGTCTACGTGGGAAAGAGTCTATTTTTTTTCCTGTTTCTTGTGCTGGCCACTACATGGGCCTTCTCACTCTGCAAATTAAAGTCTTTCTTAACTCTGCAGTTTTCTTTATGTTGATTTTTCTCTGTTCTCTCTTGCAGACACCGCTATTGGTGGATGTTTCTCTAACAGAGCCATGGCCACAGGGATGGCCTTCTTCTGCTCTTATTCTCTTCTCTCATATTTCATACCTCTTTTTCATTCTTTTCTAGATTTTCTTTGGATTTTTTTTAACTTTAGCAGCCATATTTTTTTTTCTTTTTTTTTTTGCGGTACGCGGGCCTCTCACTGCTGTGGCCTCTCCCGCTGCGGAGCACAGGCTCCGGATGCTCAGGCCCAGCGGCCACGGCCCACGGGCCCAGCCGCTCCGCGGCATGTGGGATCTTCCCGGACCGGGGCACGAACCCACATCCCCTGCATCGGCAGGCGGACCCCCATCCGCTGCGCCACCAGGGAAGCCCTAGCAACCATATTTTTAATCTCTAAGTAACTCTTGTCTGCTAATTGTCCTTATCGATAGCACCTTCTTATGCTGATAGAGGCAATATTTAATGCAGTTCCTCATCTTGCTAAAGATGTTATTTGAATGGTCTTAATTTCCCTTCTGCCTCTCTCAGGGCTTCTCTATCAGTTCGCTGGGCTTCTGCTTTCCTCAGGTACCTGGTCTTCGTTCCTACAAATGAAGGTGGCGGCAGCCTGAACTTGTGGCCTCCACGCGGGAACTTTCCCGGGGGCCCTCCCTGCCCAGGCAGCCTGATTAGCGACTCTGGTCCATCAGGCAGGGACTCCCAACCCCCCAAATGTCAGAAACAGGGGCTTTCCTATGGAGTATCATAGCCCTACTTGAAACCTCAGTTCTCCCCAGAGAGATTGCGCAATCATTTTGGAGAAAGGCTCTTGGCAGTTGACGTGTTTTTTGTGCTCTTTTGCCTAAAACCTGACTGTGCTTTGGGTTCTCTGCGCATGCAGACCATCCCTGGATCATGTCATGCTGTCGTCTCCATCTAAAGTAGTAAAGTGACAAAGCAGATGGGCTTGGTGATAACGCCGAGCAGGCACTGGGTTAGCGAGGATAGAAGGGATCGAGTGGAAGTCTTCAAATATTTTAGTTTTTTAATAATTTAATTTAAACTACTTTTCTGATTAGGGAATACTCAAAATGTAGGAATGAGTCTACCATGAAAAGTCCCCCTGCTTCATCTCCTGATGTCCAATTTCCATCCCTCCCGGCAATCAGGGGAGCCAGTTTTGGTGTTTCCTTCCAAAAACCGATCCTATGAGTATATAAATTATACATATATATGCATGTGTATATTTGCATTTGTTGCAAAGAATATATACAACTTGTTATGCCGCACATATATTTTCGTAACCAAATTCTCTCCTAAGGGCATGGAAAATGGGGGGAAGGGAGGCAGTAGAATGTAAAAACCATATTGGGGCACATGTGATTTCCCTCCAACCCCCAAATCACAATGTTTTATCCCCCCAAGTAACAACAATGGAGTAAGTACACCTGGGTTCACCCCCACAAAACAGCAGCCCACCCAGGCGGTTTGGAGTGCAGCACCCTAGGATGTGGGACTTGGGGACTCCTGGGCACCCATTTAAATGCCAGTTACCTTAACCCAGTCTCTCAGCCTATTAATTAGAACTCTTTCAAACTGCAAGAAGCTTAAGCAAAAGACTACTTACTGGGCACGTACTAAAGTCAAGGCTCAGTCCAGCTTCAGGCACTGCTGGATTCAGAGCTCGAGCAACACCTTCAGGAGTGGTTCTTTCCCACCTCTCAGCTCTGCGTTCCACAGGTTGTCCTCATTCTCGAGCCCGTGGAGGGGGTGTGGTCTTTGGCAGCTCCAGGAGAACCTCTCGTGGGGGCGAGGTGGCTGCTACAGCTCCAACTTTACATCCTTGCAGGTTCAAGTTCACTCTTCAAGTGAACCTTGCACTCTTCAAGTGCAAGAGCTTTTCCTGGTAGCCCTAAGATTTACTGTAATGTGACAGACTTGGGCAATGGGCCCACTCCTGAAACAATCACCGTGGTCTGCGGGAAATGATGTGCGCTTAATCTAAGTTTGGGTCACATGCCTTATGCCTGGAACTGAGGATAAAGCCCCACCATGAACACACAGCCAGACAATGAGGAAAAACTGGATCCCCAAATGGAAATCTAGGGCTGTGCCTAGAAAATTGGGGAATGATGAATGCTGGGGCCATCTACTTATGAAACTGCATACTAACACTAGTCCATTGGCTCCAAAGGTGGAACTAAGATATTTCAACCAAGCACGGTAGGATAGCTTGTGAAAGCCTCCAGGGGGTTCTCATTCCTAGTGGGAATGTTATTCTAATCCCACACTGAGAATCGTTGCCCTACTCAATTACCCCGCAAATACATCCCATTGATCCCACTGCAGACAGTATAATTAGCTCAAACAAAACTCTACTCACACTGCAAAAAATAATTCATGCCGTTTATCGATTCATCCAGCAAATATTTAGAAGCTGTCCTCCCAACTCTCTCTGATATCACTCTTGTATAGACAAGACAGGAGGGTTTATTTACCATTACAATTCAAGACCAAATCGCCTATCAACAGAAGAATGGGTGAACAAAATGTGCCACGTACAATGAAATACTGTTCATCCTTAAAAAGGAAGGAAATTCTGATATGAGCTACAACATAGGTGAACCTTGAAGACATTATGCTAGACACGAAAGAAATATGCTAGACACGAAATAATAAATATTATATAATTCCACTTATATGAGGTACATAGAATAGTCAAATTCATAGAGACAGAAAGCAGAATGGGGGTTAGCAGGGGCTGGAGAGCGGGGGAAATGGGGAGTTAGTATTTAATGGGTACAGAGTTTCCATTTAGGATAACAAAAATTTCTGGAGAGGATGGTAGTGACGGTTACACAACAATGCGAATGTACTTAATGTCACTGAACTATACACTTAAAAATGGTCAAAATGGTAAAAAAAAATTAATAAAAATAAATAGATGTTAATAAAATAAATAAGACAGTATTGGTGAGAGTTGGGAGGGTTGGGAGAAAAAACAGCAAAGACTTCAAACTTGGTACTTCTGTTACAGAAAATAAAAAAATAATGTAGTAAGTTTAGAGAAATAAAATAGGTCATTGGTGGCATGACTTAGGAACAAGAAAATATCAAAAAGGAGCAGGAAGATCTGAAAAAGAAGCAAATATCATATCTAGAAAATGGAACTTAAAATTTAATGGAACGGAAAAAGCAGATTATACATAACTGAGGCAGAAATTGGGTAACTTGGTAAATAATTATGAAGAATTTAACCAGAGCACAGCAGGTAGAAATAAAGAGATGAAAACTAAAAAGCACAAACCGGGTTAGGAGATAAGGAAGCTAGAGTGAGAGGGTTTAACATGCGGCAAATCAAAATTTCAGAAGGAAATATTAGAGAGAATGTGGGAAAGGAATTATTCAAAGGCATAATTCAGAGTTTCCCAGGTTAAAAAAAAAATTGTGTGAACTCTGAGACTTGGAATGTTTAAAAATACTTTCTCAGGAGGAATTTTCAAGGGAAAATAAATTCATGCACACCTACACACTTTGAAGTAAATTTTCTAAACATCAAAGACAAGTAAAGATCTCAAAAGCAACCAGAATTAGATATAATTAACTAAAGCTGGAATGGTATATCCAGTGAAACTAGTTATCTTGAGCCAGGTATAATAAGGAATATTCTGATAAATAAAAACTAAGAAGGTTTACCACCAAGAGATCTTTACTATTAAAGAAACGTTTAAAGGATGTACCTCAAAAAAGAAGAAAAAGGATATCAGAAAGAAGGCCTGAATTACAGGAGGAAAAGGAGAGCTTTTTACCCGTTAATAAAACTATAGGTAAAGTTAAACAAACACTGAGTATACGAAAAAAATAAAATATTTAATTTATGGGGTTGAAATAAGTCAATATAGAACTAAAACTCAAGAATATCATGTAACAAGGAACATTTTAAAGGCACGGTACTTTTCAGGTAGAGGATAAGGTTACTGGTTACCTTCAGAGTTTGTTTAGTTAAGTGCACATGCTTTAAAAAAAAAAAAAAGATTTCAAAGGCAACCACTAAGAAAGCAGAAATCCTCCTGAATGAGGAGTGAGTGGGGCACTGAAGATGGGAGAGGGAGAAATAAACTAAACCAATAAACGCTGAAGAAGTTCAAAGCAGTACCTACCGTGGAAATGAACACTTTCATAATGTCTGCTTCCTACTTCAGAAAGGATTTTTTTTTTAATTGGAGTATAATTGCTTTACAGTGTTGTGTTAGTTTCTGCTGTACAACGAAATGGATCAGCTGTACGTATACATGTATCCGCTCCCTCTTGGACCTCCCTCCCATCCCCCCACCCAGCCTGCCCATCTAAGTCATCACAGAGCACCAAGCTGATCTCCCTGTGCTATATGCAAGTTCCCACTAGCTATCTATTTCACAGCTGGTAGTGTATTTATGTCAAACCTAATCTCCCAGTTCATCCCACCCTCCCCGTCCCCCCACCCCGTGTCCACACATCTGTTAGTTTCCCATAAAAATTAATTGCAAACTTTTTTGTGAGCAATTCTTTGCATCTGAGGCTCCAGGGCCTTCTTTGTGGAGCCTGAGGCGATGGGGCTTTATCCCATCCACTGAAATATCTCTGAAGAGACTCTGGGCCTTGCAGGGGCAAGAAATAGTAAGTGAATACTCGTACCGCAGGAAAGCCCTCCCCACCCCCGGCATTTCATAGCTGTCTCCTTAGGATGTACTTTTCCAGGAAGTTTTCCTGATTGAGCCACGCAGCTAACGGAGCAGCCGGCAGGGAAATTCCTAGATGCCTCCGAGACGGTGCAAGAACAGACACTACCCACATCACATCAGCAAATGGTCACTGGCCCCCAGCTGAGCCAAGAAAGCCCGGACCCCCATCCCCTCCCCTGCCTCCCTCAGGACTCTTTAGGAAACCGGAAGGAGAGGGAGGGGCCACACACTAGCACAGCACATCCCTAACCCTCCCAGTCCAAGCAGCGGCCTCTGCTGACAGGGGGACCCAAGCTCTGATGACTGCAGTTTTAAACATGACCAGAACTTGGTCTTGTACACCAAACATGAGACCATTTTAATGACCAGGTTGTGGAATCTGGAATCTGGTCCTGATGTTAAAAGGACCAATATCCAATGGGGAAATGGGGAGCTGACAAAACACAGTTAAAAGCAGTGATTGGAGCCTTCCCTGGTGGCGCAGTGGTTGAGAGTCCGCCTGCCGATGCAGGGGACGCGGGGTCGTGCCCCGGTCCGGGAAGATCCCACATGCCGCGGAGCGGCTGGGCCCGTGAGCCATGGCCGCTGAGCCTGCGCGTCCGGAGCCTGTGCTCTGCAACGGGAGAGGCCACAGCAGTGAGAGGCCCGCGTATCACACACACACACACACAAAAAGCAGTGATTGGAAAAGAAAAATAGAACCATTTCCCGTTTACACTCTGAATGGTTTTAAACACTTCAGTAAATATAAATAGGCTTGTGATTAATTGCTGGATCCCAGGGTCATGAAGTCAGTTGCATAAATACAATCTGGTCACCGAAACTGAGTTGTGCAAATAGACAAATAACTGTTGGTTTTTCCAAGTAAACAAAAGCAAGGGGAGAAGGGGATGATATCTGATTTCCTACAGAAAAGAAAAACAAAGATTATGAAACTTCCAAGGTTATTCACAGGGTAAGGAGAGGGAGGGCAGTGGAGCCCAGAAAAGAAGAAATGGGGGAGAGGGAGAAGTCAGATGCAGGGGCGACCCCTTCCCTCAGAGACATACAGAGACGTCAGGGGGAAAAGAAAGAAGCTACCAGACTCTGACAGTAAGAGATCGCTTCATGCTAGAAAAACAGCAGCAAAATCAACAAATGAGCAAACTACCAAGTTGTCGTTTATTTACCAGAATGAAAAACGAAAAGAATTTCTATCGAATCCAGCTCTAAAGGGACGGTTTAGAAATACCGAACCACAAAAAACCCACAGCATCTTAAGCTAAGGAAGAGAGGAAAGGTGCTTCCTCTTTGCGTCTGCCCTGCTGTTGTTTCTTCTCACGAAAATTCCTTTTTAAAATGCTAAGGTTAACAAATGCATCAAAAGAATGAAAGACATCAAATTCAAAGGGGCTTGTTCTATATCTGAACAAGACACCTAGATGTGATTATCTCCGTGCTTCTCTAAAGGTGATGGGGGCACGAAGCACCTGCCAATCTTGAGAAAATGCAAATCCTGACTCAGCCAGTCTAGGGTGGGGCAAAGCCTTCTCCCTGTTGCCCATGCCAGATTCACATTTGGGGAAGCAAGAGCACAGGCTCCCCGGCTCCTGTCAATCACCCAGTAGGACTAGCTACTTCCTCCACTGGGGTCTCCCGCACCAGGGGACGGCAAACTCTATTTTAAGTTTTGTGGGCCATTTAGTCTCTACTGAGACCACTCAACTCTGCCCTTGTTGCATAGACAATGTGTAAACCAAGAAGTGTGGCTGTGTTTCAACAAAACTTCATTTACAGAAGTAGGTGGCAGACCAGACTTGCCCCTCAGGGTGTAATTTGCCAAGCACTGTCCAATAGTCTGAACATAATACCACCTCATCCCTTTGACCTTTATTACACAAGCTTGCTTACAAATCTCTATCTATAAGCCCACCACCCTTACCTCCAATGGTGGGGCTATGCCTCACCCGTACCAGCAGCTCTGCCTCTGCCGACACCACATCGTCGGGCAGGATTGTGCAGGGGGTAAAGGCGGGGCTCCCAGCCAGTTCTGCTGTGGGTCTTCTAACTAGTAATAACACCTACCTGTCGGAGATTTCATAAAACCGCAATGGAAATGCAAGTCTGCTCACTATGTTGGAACTGAAAATGCCAGAATCCCCATGACGTCTTAATTCTACAGACCATGGCCGCTTTTTTACCCTTCGGAGATGAAATCATGCACCATAAGGCTAACAGAAACTGGTGACTAACAGAAATTCTTGAGCTCATCCTACAGAACTGCAGGGAAGGGAGCCGCTTGTTAAAAACCCCTCCCTTGTAACCTGCGCTCACTGACTAAGCTTGTCTTAATCATTTTTTGACTCCTTAGTGGCCCCCTATAGAGAACACCTCTGAGGAATGGGTCACTATAGTAACGGGGGCTTAAGTTGTTTTCCAAGGCTTGGAGTCGGCTCCTGTCCAGTTTAAGCTGGCTAAGACTGGTTGGGACCAACGACCCTAAAACTGGGCCTGCCCAGGGGTCCAGTGAGTGACCTTTTGACATCAGAGGGGTGAAAACTCCACCCTCAGATCATGCTAAGTACCTCCATTTTTGGACATGTATCCCCTGAAGAAGCATGTAGCTCAGATATGCTGGCATGGAATACCAGCTACCTCACGTTTTCCCTACTTCCAATCACCTTTCTCCATGCCTAAGACCACCCTGCTTCTCTATCCCATAAATATCTCAAGCCTCTCACCTTCAGGGAGGCAGATATGGGATGTGTTCTCCTGTCTCCTCGCTTGGCTGCCTCGTGAACAAACACTTTCTCTGCTGCAAACCTCAGCATCTCAGCATTTGGCTTTCTGCACATCGGACAAATGAACCTGGGTCCGTAGCAGAAGTGCTTACGTCTATATACTTACATTGTACATAGAAAATTTTAAAAGTGAAAAACTAATCAATCGTATCATTTACAATGAAATTGAAGAATAACAGGGGTGTGTGTGTGTGTGTGTGTGTATAGCGAGAGAACCAACAGTAATTACTGCAAAAAACAAGAGAGAAAGAGAGAGATGGGGGAGAAAGAGAAAAAAGAAAGGAAAGGAGGGAGGGAGGAAGGAAGAAGGAAGGAAAGAGACAGAGGGGGAGGAAGATGAAGGGAAGGAAGAAAGGGAGGGAGGGAGGAAATGATCTTGCTTCATGTCTCACATGGTTCTGTAAAGCCCACTGATCAGTTATAGATGCTTCAAGAAAACCTTAGCAGGTAAAAAGATTCTAAGTATGTAAGAGTTATTTGCACTTTACACTGAACAGAAGGAAACCATGAAAAGGAGTTTTTGCACTTGGGATATAGAGCAGAATGTAAATTAAGTCTTATTGGGACCTTGTTTCCATATGTTCCATAACTCTCATTTAATTCCACGTGTACCAACGCACCGTGCGTATCAACAAAGGGAGACTACATCCTTTCTGCACAAAATAATTTTTTGTGGTTGTTTCTGTTTAATCAGCATTGGGAAAAATGTGACAATATCTGTTCACTGAACTGAGGACCCTGGAGTGGGAATAGCGGGTGAGGGTGTTGGCGAGAGGAGGGGCAGCCTAAGGAAGCGAGTGTGAGGGACGGGGCAGTGAGGGGCCCTGGGCTACTCTGGGGGGACATGCAGGGTCCAGGCAGGGTCTTTGGCTGCTCACAGGACAACAGCTGTGCTCTTCTTCTTGTGGGGAGAGGGAGGCACTGAATTCTCCCCCCACAGCTTCTTCTCTGACTCTTCTTCATCCTGAAAAAAAAAAAAAACAGGAGGAAAATCAATTCTTGTGAGGAAAAGTTTGGAGTAGAGTTAGCTCCATAGAACTGGAAATCAGACAAATGAAAGAAGGAGGAAAGAAAAAGGTGATGGAGGAAGGGGAGCTAGACAAGACCTAGGACGTGGGAAAGAGGGGAACGTGGGGAAATGAGAGCAAAGAAGGGTGCAGAGGCAGAAGGCGGAATTCAACCCAGGACACAGTGATGGGGTCATGCTCCCCAGACAGTGAAGGGCAGAGCAAAGCACGGGAAGAGGGCTGAGTGAGGGGGGGCGTGACCCCTGCTCAGCAGTGTTCCTGCCCCGTTGTCCTTCCCATCCCTAGAGCTCCACCAACCAGATCTGCTCCTTCCCTAGTGCCTCCCTAACAGCTCACCAGGGCCCGGGAGCTCTGGCCACAGAAGCGTCGGAGACCCATGCCCAGGGAAGCCAAGGATACAATGACCTGCAGGACACAGACGGCCAGGAGCAGACCACGGATTCCTAGGAACAAATCCTGAAGATAAAAGAAGAAAACAGTTACAGTCAGGGGTCTGCTCCTCTGCTTCTGCTGTTACTATCCTCTTGCTACCCCAGGAGGGATCAGACCCTGGCCAACTAACTACTTCCCACCAAAGCAGATTGCATCTTCCAACTATGGGGGCAGCCACTGACTCCACCCCATCTGCTTGCCTGCAATGTGACCTTACCTCCCCCCTGTGAAGAGGTGGGATCCACTGTTCCACCCCCTAGAATCTGGAAGGGCCTGGTAGTGCTTTGATCAACAAAATACAGTAGAAGTGACACTAGGTCAAGTATGGGGTGGCCCTTATTTGGCCTGGCAGCTCCCATTTCCTACCTCTTGAAATGCTCACAGTGGGATGCTCCCTGTTGGAACCTGGTTGCTGGGCTACGAGAAGCCCAAGCCACATGGAGAAGCCGTTGTAGGCTCCCTGGCTGATAGCCCCAGCTGAGCTCCCTGCTGTGTGAGTGTGTCATCTTAGTGGTCCAGCCCAGTCAAGCTCTTAGATGACTTCACCCTCAACTGACACCTGACTGCAGCTGCATGAGAAAATGCAAGTGAGGACTGCCCATGTGAGCGTAGTCAACCCACAGAATGGCAGAAGTAATAGTAAATTGCAGTGTTAAGCCAGTACATTTTGGGGTGGTATGTTATGCAGCAATAGACAACTGATAACAGCCACACACCAGGAAAGACGGAAGGGTGGTTCATGAAATGCTCGCTTCAATGTCTCCTCTTTGTCCTCATCCCCTTTGATTCAGGGAATTTTCATGCCATGAGGATCTGAACAATGGCTTCAGATTAAGTTAAAACCTCCTGAACCAAAGACCTCGGATGAGGTCGAAGCTCAGAGAGCCTACATCTCTGCCCTCAGGTGCCCCAATTCCCCAATGCACAGCTGTGACGCGTCCTGGAAGACTGACTCTCCTTTCTCACCGTCAGCATTTGCATGTAGCTTCTGCAGCGCTCCTCCCTCCACGATGAATAGGAATCGCTTCGTCTAGTCTCTTCGTACCCAAAGGTGGAGGTGTCAGGGATTAAGGAATCACACACGGAGCTGATGTCATAGAAGACAAGTTCCCAGGTTAAACTATTCACACAGAAGACAATGGCGGCCACGGCCGTGGCAATGACAGCCAGGGTGAGCAGACTTGATATGAAGCCCTAGGAGAGAGAGGTTCAGGCTGCAGACTCCCGCTATGGGTAGCAGAGCCGTGGGGTCCCGGCCTGAAACCGGTCTCCTCTTCCCCAGCTTCCTGGCTGAGGAAACCCTCCCTACCCCTCCAGGAAAGACCTTAGGATATTTGAAACCAAAGGGGAGAAGACAGAAAAATAGGGCAGGAAAACAGAGACATAGGAGGGGGAAGAGGACAAGGTGCGGCACAGAGGATGCCCAGACTCACTGAAAGTTTGCCGCAGTGTTTCTCATGGACAATGGCCCCAACTCCTGCTGCAATGGCCTAGGAAGAGAAGACACCAGAAAAGTCCTCCAGTTGGCTGTCCTGAAATGATCTCCCATCAAACTTCTCCCAACAGGCCCCAGAACAGCCAATTTGAAGCAGGATCCAAGGAACAGGCAAAGAAACCTAGCAGATGGACAGGACTCCACCTACAACTGCCCCGCTATTCCCAGCCTTGCCTTAAAGAGAAAAACAGAGGGTGGAAGGTTTTTGCCCACCCCCTAAGGCAGCCTCCTCATAACAGAGAGCATCTGGACTCTGGGTCTGTGGCCTCTTCCCCAAATCCCTGACCCAGGTCCAAAAGGAACTTTCTTTCTCCTTGTCCATAAACACTTGCCTCCCTCAGAGCTCACAACCCCTTTCTTACTCACCACAAACCCTGCCCAAAAGGCACAGCCTGAGGCACGCAGCTGAATCCAGGGCCCCAAGCAGAGAAGCCCTCCAAGAGCACAGCTCATAGCCCCCAGCAATATCTGGGTCACCTGCAAGAGATGCGGAAAGCCACACCCCTTCCCGTGAGTCACCTGCTCCAGGAGCAGCCCCCCAGCTCCCACCTAGGTGGCTTTCCTCTCCTCTTCCTCTGCCCTGACTTCTCCGCAGCTCCGATTCTGGAAATTCTGTTCCCTTAATGTCCGTGAAGCAGCCCGTCCTGGTTCTCCCTCATCTCTCTGACTTGCCAGCCTTTTATCCTTCATTCTTTTCTAAATCCCATTTTCCCTGAATACCACAATTTGTCATCCCACCTGATGATTCCTCCTTTTTTTCCTCCTCATTTTCCCTTGGGAAGCCCGTCATCCATGATGGGCCATGATGGCCTCCTTCAGGAAAGGAGAGTGGTCAGCTGACAGCCTACAGTGGTCAGCGCCTTCAAGGTCCCTTCATCTTTCAAACTGAGGGTACAGTCTTTCGGGGTGGCTAACCAGCCAATGATTAAGCAAGGCAGTGGTTCAAGGGCCATTTTCAGCTAACACGGAACTCCTGTGATGGGCAGTCTTTGCTCCCGAGCTCCCCACTGGGCGGGCCCAGACCTCGTCAGCCCTGCCTCATGATCTGATGTCTCCCCCTGCCCAGCCCTGCTCCTGCCCTTTTCATTGCATGGATGTTACACCCCAATAAACCTTTCGCACACCCAACTCCCACTCAGCGTCTGCTTCCTGGAGGATCCAACTATCACAGCCTCTTGGACGTCACCACCTACACGTCCTGCCAGCTTCTCAGATTCATTGCGTCCAAATTCCAGACCCTACGCACACGCTCAGTGTCTGCCTCGCTGACTTCCAGGGCTCCAATTTTCCGGTCTCCTTCACTCCAAACCTCAGCATCTTCCCGGACTCCTCTCCTCCCTTGTACTCCACATCCACTCACTCCCAAGTCATGGCAACCCCATCCTCAAAGGATTTGGACTCCTCTCTTTCCTCCTCATTTCTGCTGCGACGTTGCAGGTGCAGACTCGCCATGCTTCTTACCTGGACACCTCCTGGCTGTGAGGCTGCCTGAAGTTCAGGCACCTGCTCAGAATCCCTCCACAGTCTTCCCACTATCGAAGCTGATTCAGGACAGCAGACTCCTCACCTTGTC
Source organism: Grampus griseus (assembly GCF_964374135.1). Lineage (NCBI taxonomy): Eukaryota > Metazoa > Chordata > Mammalia > Artiodactyla > Delphinidae > Grampus > Grampus griseus. Next base: position 6,381,649 of record NC_139003.1, on the reverse strand, counting down.
ACTCAAGGCTCTCAGCAATATGGCCCTGGTCTGTATTTCCAGTCTAATCAGCCATGAGTCCCATTCTCTGTACCCTGACAGAACTTGTCCTATGCTTTCTGGCCTCTTTGCCCTCGTTCTTGCCATTCTTTTAACTCGAAATTCCTTTTCTTCCATCTTCCACCTCTACCTGTCTAAACACGCTGCTTCTCCATTCAAGGTCTGGCTCAGATGCTTACCCCTGCAGGACGCCATCCTGCCTCCCAAGGATGTCACCTGAGCTACCTTTAATTTTAGGCATTAGTGTAGTTGCCTGATCCCTTCTGATGGACGCTGGGCACCTTCAGGTTATTACCTAGATATTCTCTCTGAAGTTTTTCCCCCAAAGTGCCCATCATATTGCTTTGCATCACAGGCCCTCTGTCCACGTGGGTTCAATCAACCTGAATGAACAGCCTCCAGGGACCCTTCCGCCCACCCACCCCCCCCAGCTCCGGCTGGGACTGCTCACGTTGCACCAAAGAAGGGATCCACTATTCCTTTCCATCTAAATCTCTGTGGCGAAACTTCCCAAACGTTCTTTTCCCAAACAAGATGGGATACGAATAGTGAGTTTTCATGGGGATTCGACCCACTTTCCTTTTCCGCATCGTACTGAAGAAGGAGCGTTACCCTCCTCTGTGTCACCTTGCTAATCCACCTCTCCATCCCGCCCTTACCCCTACTGCCAGCTGTCCGTAGCTTATGCTGGCCTTGGCAGGATGGTGGGACAGGCGCTCCATCAGGGAGCTCCCAGCTTTTAGCAGTTGTGCCAAAGCAGATTCCTGATGGATGTGGATGTCGATGTGAGTGGGCTGGGACAGCGGAGAGACCACATCGACTCCATTCACAGCCAGCATGTTTTGGGTCATCCTGCCTGCTGGGGAGATGCACAGAAGTGAGGTTTGAGATCTAAGTAAGGGAAAAAGGAATACACTGCATGAGTGCAGGGAGAGAAAACAGTCTTTGAGTCAAGCCAAGTCACGGCATGTGGGATCTTAGTTCCCCAACCAGGAATCAAACCCACGGCCCCTGCCTTGGAAGCACAGAGTCTTAACCACTGGACCACCAGGGAAGTCGCTGTCACAGTGACCTTAATCTGGGATGCAAATCTGAATCAGCTCTAGAGTTTTCACCATATAGACTCTTGGACCTCTTCCCAAAATGGTCAGATACAGTTTGTCTGGGTCTTGGGACTGACAAAGAAAGGAATCTGAATTATTTCAGCAACATAGTGTACATATGTATACGTAACACTTTCATATGGTTAAAAAAAAAACAAAAGATAAAAAAGGGTATACTGCTAAAACCCACTCTCCTCTCTTTCTCTCCTAGCCAGCTAGTTGTCTTCCAGGTGGAAAAATAGTATCATTTTCTAATATATCCTACAATGACTTTTTTACATATAAAAACATGTAAAAATATTCTTTCTCTCCCTCTTTTCCCACAAATGGCAGGATAGCACACACAGTTTCTGCACAATGATTTCTTCACAGAACCATCTTTTAAAAATAATCCTACATCGGGCTTCCCTGGTGGCACAGTGGTTGAGAGTCCGCCTGCCGATGCAGGGGACACGGGTTCGTGCCCCGGTCCGGGAAGATCCCACATGCCGTGGAGCGGCTGGGCCCGTGAGCCATGGCCGCTGAGCCTGCACGTCCAGAGCCTGTGCTCCGCAACGGGAGAGGCCGCAGCGGTGAGAGGCCCGTGTACCGCAAAAAAATAATAGTAATAATAATCCTACATCAGTCCATAAAATGCGTCCTCACTCGTTTTTATGGCTGCATAGTATTCCATTGTACGAATGCATCATAATTGTTTTAAGCAGTCCCCTATTTATAGACCTTTATTTTTTTTCTTACAAGCAATGTGGAATCAGCAGGTCAATGGGAATGTGTATTTGTAATTTTAAAAGGTATTTCCCTCCATGGAGCTAATTCCATGCAATTCTCGTGCAAGGGCAATTCCAAGAGTGTGCACTGCTCCTCCCCGAGACCAGCAGCAGGTGTCAGCAAACTTGCTAATCTTTTCAAACGTCTCTTGGAAAAATGACATTCCGTTGTAGATTTTAATCCTTTTTAGTCAATAAAATGCCCCCTTTTAATTGTGTATCTCAGTGACTTTTAACAAATGTGTACATATGTGCAACCGTAACTACCGTGAAGACACAGAACATTTCTATGTTGCAAAAAGTCCCCTAAGGTCCCTTCCCCGGGAACCCCTCCAACCCTTGGCCCCAAGCAACCACCAGTCTGCTTTCTGTGACTACTCCAGTATCAGTTCTCTTATTATGAGTGAGGCTGGTCATCTTTCATACGTTTAAGAGCCTTTTTCCTCTTCTTTTGCGAGCTTTCCTTTCATATCCTATGAACTCCTCGCGTTACTGTTTTGTTTTGGTCTTTATAGGAGTTCTTCGTGTATTTGAAAAATTACCATCGGCGACGCGAGTTACAGATAGTGCTTTCAATTTGTGATTTAGTTTTGACTTCATTTGTATTTTTATATAATCAAAGGTTTCAGTCATTTTTTATGATTTCTGGGTTTTATATTGTACTTAAAAGGGACTTTCCCATGTCAAGATTATAAAATAATAATTCATCCATGTTTTCTTCTAAGTGCTTTTATGTTTTCAGTTTTCACATTTAAATGTTGAGCCGTCTGGAATTTACCTTGTAAGTTGGAAAAAATGGGTCCAAGTTGGTTTTGGTTTGTCCTCTTCAGATGGTTAACTTCTAAAGAGTATATTCTGTTTACGGAATATATCATCTTTCTTCCACTGATTTAAAATGCTCCCCTGAGCAAAAATAAAATTCCCGTAGGAATCCAAGCCTATTTTAGTCTTTATATTCTGCCCATTGGTGGATCTGATGAGTCATGCAACATTACTGTAATTTTAATAATGAGTACAGAGTTTAATATTTAGTTGAGCTCTTTCATGACCTGCCCCCCCACGTTACTTTTTTCTTTCATGGCCACTTTTTTTGTTGTTGTTGTTTTTGTTTTGTTTTGGTTTGTTCGTTTGTTTTGGTTTTTGCAGTACGCGGGCCTCTCACTGTTGTGGCCTCTCCCGTTGCGGAGCACAGGCTCCGGACGCGCAGGCTCAGCGGCCATGGCTCACGGGCCCAGCCGCTCCACGGCATGTGGGATCTTCCTGGACCGGGGCGCGAACCCGTGTCCCCTGCATCGGCAGGCGGACTCTCAACCACTGCGCCACCAGGGAAGCCCCTCATGGCCACTTTTGCTAGATTACTTCTCCTTAGGCACTTTAGAATCAACTTGCCTAGCTCCAAAGGAAATCCTCTCCAGGTAATTCTCATGGACATCCTACTTATCACTGTTTAAATCATAACATTATTAATAACAATTCTAAAGACACCAGCAAGAGCAATAAGTTTAAGGCCTTCCCGTTTGTATCGTATGAACTTTACAGAGCAGTTTCACTCCTCACCTACCTGGCCTCCGTGCAGTATAAAGGACGGGTGTTTGACGATTCTGCAGACGTGCAAGGAGGTTCAGACCTGTTCGCAGACACACAAGGAAGCCCAGCCGGGATTCTGGCCAGATCTTCCTTGGGACCCAGCAATCAGCACCGTATTTCAGAGTCCAGAATGTGCCTTGGGCTCCGGCTCCCTCTGAGCCCTCCGGATACCACTGCTTCCCCCTCTCGCCTCACCCCCAGCTCCAATCCCCAGCTCAACCTAGATCCTGCTCTTCCTCTGAGCCAGGCCAGCCCCATGCAGATCCCCTTTCACGCCACCCTAACCCCAGGGTGTGGGGCTCTTCCCTGCTGCCTTGGACACTCTTCTCTGCCCAGCTCCTCCCTGTGCCCCTGAAGCTGGGGAGAGAGGGCCAGGATCCCAGCTACACCCTGGGCCCTCCGCCTTCTGCCTTGGCTATTGAAGGACCTCTCACCAGGAAACCACCCGAGCCTCAGTCACCCCACCCTCAGAATAAAGATACGAGGCACTGGGGAGGGAGAGTCCAGCCGACGCGGCCAGGCACGGGCCCCCCGACCTCCCTAGCCATTTTCCTAGTGTCACGTCCTCTATCTAGTGTATCCCTCCCTCCCAAGGAGGTCCTACAGGGACCAGGAATAGGGGGAGAATGGCATCCTGTGAGACAGGATGGGGGTTTTGGGGACTGGTCTTGGAGACTCCTCGAGAGAAAGAGAGAGGGTCCTGCACTGAGAGTCTCCTGGGACGGGTCACCTGGACTGCTCACCTGAGGGCCCTGCTCACCTGCTGTCCTCTGGGAACCAGCGGCCGAGTGGAGCAGAGCTGCCCAGAGCTGAGGCACCCGGCAGTGGGTGGGAGAGAGCAGAAGGAAGGGGTGGAGTGATGAGGGTTTGACCTTCAGCGTCTTGACTTCCCAGAAAAGAGCTGGCCCAAAGGGGCCCCTCTGGGGGCGGGGGGTTGGTCTTGAGTAGATAATCAGGCTGGCGGGAGAAGGCAGAGCGCACAGACACGCACACGCTGGCGTGTTCATCCCTACGCAGTACACACGCTGCGGTGCACACAGCACAGGCAAGTCCTTGTTCAGAAAACCCCTGCCCTGGTGGGGATGGGGGATTTTCCAGGGCTGGTCAGCTCTGCAGTCTCCTCTGTGCTCTCCAGAGCGTCGGAGCCAAGTGATCTCCCCTGGCAGCTAGAAAACCCTGGAGGGGCCCTTTGCTCCAGCTGTGTGCTGAGAAGTTGCCTCATCCTTCCCTTTCTGGAGCTCCACCAAACCCCTCTCCTTTCTGCCTGGTTCTCAGCCCCCACTCAGCCGTCCCCAGCCCTCCTATCACCCTCGACCGTGACTGCCGGTCCCTGAGGAGAGCAGGTGAGGCAGACCCTCAGCCCAGGCGGCCTTTTCCCAGAGACCCTTCTCACAGGGCCCCTCCCCAGAGGAGTCCACATCCTGCCCCCTCAAAGACCCCCCAGAACTTGCTGGGGAGGGAAGGACCGACCACCGTGTAGAGGACATGCATCCAGGAAGGCGGCAGGAGTGGAGGCCAGGTACAGCCTCGTCCCCGTTTGAAGTCAAGTCATTCTGGCCTTGGGCCTCCATCTGCACCCACAGCTTCATGCAGAGGGTTGGGGGGCGCAGTTTGAACAGGCAGCGTGGGGCTGAGTAGCCATTGATGGAAAGGGAGATATGTAGGGGCGGGGGGTGGGTCCCCGGGCTCAGCTGGGAAGCAGATACCTCAACAGTAGTTCAACAGGCAGCCAGGACTCTCTTCTGTCCGGCAGCCTGAGGGCTCTGGAGGGGGAGAGGCAGGGGGGAAAGCCAGGGTGAGGGCCGTGATCACACAAGCGGGCTGGGAGCAGAAAGGAGAGAGGTGAGGGCTCCAGGGCACTGCTTGGTCCAGACCCTGAGGCCGTGGGTGGAGGATGGGGAGACACAGCAGGTCTAGGGTGAAGAGGGCAGCTCCAGTGGGCTGGGCGGTGGCCACAGCCTCAGCAGACGCAGGGATCCCTCACATGACACCCCTCAAGGCAGGTCCCAGATGCTGCACTGTGACCGGGGGCCTCGCCAGCTCCCATGGAATCTGTGCAAACCTCCTGCCAACTCTTCCCCCTGACGCCCCCTTCCTCCCTCCCAGGCGGGTGTCCACCAGCTTGAAGATGGCAGATGGTGGGGACGTGGCCTCTGGGGCTCCCCAGCCCACCTGCATCAAGGTGGACATCCACCAGGAGTCGGCTCTGGCCAAGCTGCTGCTGAGTAGGTGTCCCCTGCTGCAGCCCCACGTGCCCTCGCCGCACGCCGCCTCCCGGGCCCTGGGCCACCGCCGGCTGCTGGTGGCCTCCTGGGTGAGTAGGGCGAGGACGGGCGCCCAGGCTCCCCAGACTGGGAAGGGTAAGCCCCCTCCTCTGGCTGCACGCTCTCCCAGCCAGCCTCTCTCTGAGTGGGATGCTTATGCTCTTCCTAGAGATCAAGTTCCGGCCTTTCCTTCACTTACTGGCCTCTCAGTGAAAGCTGTAGGTAGGGTGGGCTGTGGGCTGAAGGGTGCAGAGGAGCCCCTGACCATTTAAAGTCCCAGCTGGTGGAACCCGGAGTTCATCCTCTCACGGCCCAGCGTGGGCTAGCTCTCCCCTCCCCTCGCCTTCTCTCCCCTCCTGTCCTCTCCCTTCTCGTGCCCCCTCTCTTCCTCTCTTCTCTCTCTCTTCCCCTTTCATAGGGTTCTAACCTTTAGTCCATGGAGTGGAAAGTCCTCAAAACTCCCCTGAGGCTTAGACGCAGACTGGGCCTGGGACCCGGGCTCCGGGTTCTTGGGTTTTTCATCTTTCAGGCGGTGCAGATCGTGCTGGGGGTGTTCAGTGGGGTCCTGGGGGGATTCCTCTTCATCTCCTACTACACCACGCTGCTTGGATCGGGAGCCCCCATCTGGACAGGGGCTGTGGTGAGTGGGGCGGGAGGACCGTGGGCAGAGGGACCCCCTATCAGAGGTGAGAGACCACCACCATCGACCCCATCAGAATGTAGACTGTTTGCAGCTGAAAAGACTCCCAGATCTCTAGGCTGACACCAGGCTTCTACAGACGGGAAACCAGCTGAGCTAAGGGCTGGGAGAGCCACGGTCACTGGTCAGCTCTCCCGGGTCCCTGCACCGGGCTTCTCCCACCTCTTCTCCCACCTTCAGCAGCAGATCAGCTAAGGATCTAGGACAGGACTCATCTCCAGGCACTTGCACTGAGATGGAGGGAGGCGGAACGTGCTGGAGCGTGTGTACAAGGGAGATGTACCCCCCCCCCCGGTGGTTTCCCATTGCCCTCTGCAGGCCCTGCACACAGGGGAAGTCCAGGGGGGCTCACCGGACAACGGCAGCTATGTCAGCAGATGGACGTGTGCCATCTGCGGCAGGAGATGGGTGGGTGGATCATAGCAGGAAGGAGGCGCCCTCTGTCCTGCCCACCCTCACAGAACAAGAGCAAAACACACATATCGATTAAGAGAGGAGCCCAAAGTAATGATCGTCATCCACCCCACGGCCGAAAACACTGAGATTAGCTACAGAACTGCCAGACAGGATTCAGATCCATCTTTCCCTTGGCATCAGCCAGACTTCCTGTCCTGGAAGACCCGCTGGGTGGGAGGCTGAGCGCTGTTGGAACGAGCGCCTGCCCTCACCCCGAGGCAGCGGACGCTAATCCTGTACTGAGAGCTCCTCCAACACCCCGGACCTTCCACCCCACCGCCCTGGAGCTTTCATAAAGCACCTGGTGTTGCTTAAAAAGAGAGGGTTTTGGAGAAGGGAAGGGGGGCTTACACCCGGCTTGACTATGAGCAGTTTTGATGTCCCTAAAATAGAGGGTCCTGCAGCCTCGGGCGTTTGATTCGGCCTTCAATACCCTCACCACTGAAGACAACAGAGCTCAGCTCAAAACCTCGGGTCCACGTGAGGTGCTGTGGGGAAAGGCCAGCAGGACGGTTGGTTTTGCCTGTGGGACTTGAGGAAGGAAAAAGAAGCAGGCTGCTGGGGGTGGGGCTCGGCTGCCCCGGGCTACCCCTGCTGCTTCAATCCCTCCCCAGGCTGTGCTGGCTGGAGCTGTCGCCTTCATTTATGAGAAACGAGGTGGCACCTACTGGGTGAGTTCGGGGAGGGGTTGACACCAGCCCCGGAAGCTGGAGGCCACCCCCAGCCTGCCACCCATCCCACGCCCCCTCCACTAGACTTCCCGCTCTTCGTCCCGGGCTGGGCTCCAGAGAGACTGAGTCTCCAAGGTCTGTCTCTGCACACTGCCCTCACCAGGCCCTGCTGAGGACCCTGCTCGCCCTGGCAGCTTTCTCCACGGCCACAGCCGCCATCATCATTGGGGCTAGAAGTTTCCATGAGTACCACCATTTTCTCTTTAATGGTATCTGTGATGTCTCCCCTTCCTGGAGGCCCACCGGGGCCCCCAGCTCTCCGAGTGCAGACGAGGGAAGGCTGCAGCTGTGCACCTCCTATGTGAACACGCTGAAGGTAGCCGGGCCGGGGAAGGCAGCAGGCGGTGGGCAGGGAGGGTCAGACAGTGGAGGAGAGTGAGGCCGTCCACCAAGAAGGGCGTGACCTGTTCTGCCCTGAGCATGTCTCCCGTCACCACAGCGTGGCAGCGAACGAAACAGAAGCGGTTCCTATGGTTGTGGGAGGTACAGATCTGTGGGAAATACAAACACTGAACTCATAATAAAGGAGCTAATACTGCAAATACGTGAAGAGCTGCGAAGGTGTTAAATGCATGTTCAAGTCTTGGGCTTGTCAGGGAACCAGACCACAGCCCAAGCCCATCGCTGCTCAGATGAGGACGCTGAGACCCGGTGACAGGGGTTACTGGCCGCTCTCTGCATGCTACACCCACTGACCCCCACCCCGGGCTCCTTCTTCAGCCTCCCCCCCACCCCGGAAGCTACTGACTTGGGGATGGGATGAATGGGGTGGAGAGTGACCCTGTGCCATGATCAGCGTGAAGACAGACCACAAATGGCAACAGTCTCTCTGGGTGCCTATAGCTTCGGTCCTCTGTCCCCAGGCCCTGTTCATAAGCATCAATGCCATGCTGTTGGGGGTCTGGGCTCTGCTGCTTCTAGCGTCTCTGGTCCCCCTGTGTCTGTGCTGCTGGAGAAAATACCGATCTAAGGAGGTGAGTGCCTAAAGCTTGTGTCTGTGTGTTTGGGGCAGCAGTGCTGTCCAGGGGAGACAGGAATGGAGAGCGGATGGTTTGGGGAGGAGAAAAGTGTCATTACAGTGAGTGTCAAGGGGCATCATTCCTGTCTTTCCACCCCAGTAGTGGCCCAGCCCAGAGACCCCCTGTCCCTGACCAAGTAACACCCAGTCCAAAGACCCTAGTGAGGGACTTCCCTGGCAATCCAGCGGTTAAGACTTCACCTTCCAATGCAGGGGGTGCTGCTGGTTCAATCCCTGGTCAGGGAGCTAAGATCCCACATGGCTCGCGGCCAAAACACTAAAACATAAAACAGAAGCAATATTGTAACAAATTCAATAAAGACTTTAAAAAAATTGGTCCACATCAAAAAAATAAAATCTGAAAAAGAGACCCTAGGAAGCTAGGGAAGTCCATGTACATGGTGGGACCTTGGGGCTCTTTGCATCAGGTACCATGAGGCTGACGGTGGATCTGATTGGCTCCAGAACTAAGCTGCCCTGGTACAGAGGATTTACACTTTCTCTCCCCCATGGGCTGTCCCACCCCCTCCTTTTCCCTTAGAAAAGAGACCCTCCCTTGGAAGAAACTGCTGGGAGTGAGTGAAATTAGCCCTGCTTCTCCAGAGGACTCATGTCTCGAGCTCCACCTGGACTGGGTGTCCCAGCATCTGCCTTGTGGAAGAAGAACCAGGCCGGGAAGAGAGGCTCTCCTCTGACCCCAGTTATCCTTCCCCCATGGCCACAGCCACTGCCCTGCACCACCAACCATCAGAGCTGCTCTGGTCCATTTCCTGCTCACCTTCACCATCCTGCCTGCTTCATGTCCCTTCTTGAGCAATGATGATAATAAACTCTCGTGCTGTTGCTCCCAGTTTCTTGCTTAGGGTATTTCTCTTGGCTGGAGGGAGGCAGAGGAGAATGAGGCAACAGCAAACCTACAAAGCTCGTTCCACTCCCAACAGCCAGTCTGGGTCTAGAGTTGCCGGCCTTGAAAACAGACTCTCTTTGAGGCTGGTCCTGGGACTGTAGGCCCAAATGCCTGGGAATGAAGGATGAAAGGAAGAGAGACTCTGATCCCCACTCCCTGGTATGAATTTTGTCATACCAGGATTGCTAACCAAGGTGGAGGGCAGCGTATCATCATCTAAACCCAAAAAACGAGGAAGGGGAGCAATTACTGTGTTTCAGCCAGAGACAGAGAAACCTGATGGAGATGGTGCTTGATTTGAGCTCTCACCTTCCCAGAGAAACACAGCCAGCCTGAGATGATTCTGCAGCGAGGCATCCTGAGGAATAAATACCCAAACTACCCATTTCTACCTCTTGCTAGTTTTCCCTATTCGCCAAACCTAACAGGAAGTCATGGGACATTGGGCAATGATATGATCCGTATACGACACCCCTCTGGGGCACAGAGAAATATGGAAAGGACATCTGGAGAGGCAAACAAATGGTATCTGAAACAATTACTTTTGTTTGTGTGTGAAAAAATATGGTTGAAGACTTCCCAAATTTGCTGAAAGACACAAACAGACAGACTCAAGAAGCTCAATGAACCCTTAACAGAACCAGCTCAAAGAAGTACAAGCCTAGATATATCATAATCAAACTGCTAAAAACTAAAGACAAAGCCTTGAAAATAGCCAAACAAAAATGACCCATTACCTATAGAGAAGGGTAATCCAATGACTGTGGTTTCTCATCAGAAACTGTGATGGCCAGAGAAAGTGGCACCACGCTTTTTTAAATCATTAAATATAAGCACAATATTGTACAGCAACATTTTAGTGTGACTAAAAACAGAGCTGGCACAAGGGAGTCTGGGGGGTGATGGTCTGTTCTTTATCCTGATCATGGTACTGGTTACAAGAATCTATACATGTATTAAAACTCACAGACCTGTACACAGAAAAACAAAGGACAGTTTTACTATCATAATAACTCATAATGATACGGAGATAAATTTAGGATTATTTGTCCATCCCTATCTCAACACCTCCAAGTCATTTCCAGATGTGTACATTCATTTTCCCCCTCAAAATAAGAGCCTCTTTGATGCAAGCCTGTGATTGTAGCTGTACTTTATATATATATTTTTTGTTGTTGTTGCTGTTGTTGTTGTTTTGTTCTGTTTTGTTTTGTTTTGGTTGCGTTGGGTCTTTGTTGCTGTGCATGGATTTTCTCTAGTTGCGGTGAGCAGGGGCTACTCTTTGTTGTGGTGCGAGGGCTTCTCATTGCAGTGGCTTCTCTTGTTGCAGAGCACAGGCTCTAGGAGTGTGGGCTTCAGTAGTTGTGTCACAGGCTCAGTAGTTGTGGCGCACGGGCTTAGTTGCTCCGTGGCATGTGGGATCCTCCCAGACCAGGGCTCGAACCCATGTCCCCTGCATTGGCAGGCAGATTCTTAACCACTGCACCACCAGGGAAGCCCTGTATTTTCAAATAAACAAATTGCTTTTGAAAAAATTTTTTTAAACAAAAGGCAGGGCTGGCAAGATACCTGATTTCCTACAGAAGAGAAAACCGAAGATCCAGGACTCTCTGAAGCTGTTCGGAATGAGGGAGGGTAATCAACGGGGATGGAAGCTGAGGAAGAGCTCTGGGGGGGGGGGGGGACTTGGGAAGGGGTCAGTCCCAGAGACTCAAATCTGCCAGATGCAATAAACAAAGGAGGTTGCCACATTCTGACAGTAAAAGATCACTTCTGAGCAAAAGGGCAAACTGAGTTGACATTCATTTAACTGAATAAAGAATGGAAAGAATTTACATCTAGTCAAAGCCCTAAAATGACTGAATTTGGAAACAATGTAGAAGAGAAATTCATACCATCTTTAGCTTGAGAAAGAAAGTCATCCACCACGGTCTTTATCTCAGATTTATCCTGCAAATATTTCTTAGGACAATATGTTTTTTAAACTTAGTAATTAACAGGCTCCAAAACAGAATTAAAACAAGATTGAATTTAAATTCAAATGCCTGCTTCCCTATCTGAATTCCACCCCTCCCCCCACCCCCCCACCCCCGCACAAGCCAGCTTGATGTAATTAACTCCGCCACCTAGTGGCTACAAAAAGTGTTCTTCAGGAGAAACCAGAAAATTAATTTTTTTACACAATTCTTTGAAAATTGTCAATGTATTACTGAACAAATATCTACTAATGCCTCCCATGTGGCAGGCACTGTGGGTCCTGGGAAGGGAACTGTGAACAGTGCGACATCCTTGCCTAACCCAGGTGACCTTGAGGAGTGAGGGCCAAGGAGGCAGGACATCTTCCCCGTCCCCCAACAGGCATAAACCTGCCACCTGTTCTGCTTGAGGCAGTTGGTTAGAATCGTGCCATTACATGCCCTCGAATCCAGAATTAGAGGGCAGATGGGAGGTTTCCTACTGCTCCACCACCTCCAGTTTTCTCCCTGTCCCACCTCATCTGCTCCAGGGACCCACAGTTCAGGAACCAGATATCCCAGTTCTGAGCTGGAGTCAGCCCCTGTTACAGCCCACCCTGCCTGAGTGTCCATACAGGTGGTAGCTCGGTCCTGGCCCACTGGGACACAGGCCTGCCCATCCACTGGGAAGACCTTCCACCCTCACAAGAATGGTGGGGACACGGTCCACGGAAAATCTCTTCTTGGAAACTTGGGCTCCATGGTAGAAGGACCCCGGAAGTGGCCTCTCCCTCCCCTACCCGGCCAAGCCTGGGGTCCCAGAAGAACCTGCCTGCCCCACAGCGGAAGCAGTGTGACCCAGGGCCCAAAGAAGATGCCCTGAAGCACAGCTCCAAGCCTCCAGCACAATCTGGTCACCTTCAGCACAATAGACAAGAAGGATTTCTTAAACAGACACCAAAAGCTCCAGCCATAAGAAAAGACTGATACATTTAAATGCATTAAAATTAGAGACTTCTGGGCTTCCCTGGTGGCGCAATGGTTGAGAGTCCGCCTGTCAATGCAGGGGACACGGGTTCGTGCCCCGGTCTGGGAGGATCCCACATGCCGCGGGGCGGCTGGGCCCGTGAGCCATGGCTGCTGAGCCTGCGCGTCCGGAGCCTTTGCTCCGCAACGGGAGAGGCCACAGCAGTGAGAGGCCCGCATACCGCAAAAAAAATAAAAATAAAAAATAAGTGAGAGATATTTAAAGTTTACTCTTGAGTTTGCACAAGATATCCTCACTCCTGACCACTATGAGTGACAGAAACTATCCCAGCTTTCCGGTGGTTTCAGAAGAGAACCGTGGCTCTCCATGGAAAGGCCTCCGTGGCATAAGCTGAGAACAGCCAGGAGAGAGTGGATATCGGGTGTCTCTCGTGGCCCAGTGACTTTGCCGTGCCCGGCCCAGGAGTGGGTCTGGACTGCCTTGGTTGCCAGTATGACTTTTCTGGTTGAAAAAGATGAAACCGGAAGAAAGGAGGTGATGTTCTTACGGATGTGAACACTTTCCTTCCTCCGTGCTCAGAGTCACAGACCTAGACCTGGTCAGTGGACAAGAAACCAGGATTCCTAAGAATGCTGACGTTCTTCTTGCCCCTCCAGGTGTCCTCTCCACCCTGCTCGCCTGGCAGCCTGGCCTCCATGGGCCACATTTGGAGGCTCCCTTGTGCCATAGCGCGGGTTGGCTTCAGCCTATAGGTGGCCCTGGCAGGCGAAGGTGATCAAAGTATTTGGTCCCCTGGCTTCCTCTGTGCCAGACCCCAGTTTGGCATGGCAGCGTCCTACCAAGGGCCACAGCTCTTGTCAGGTGGCTCTGTCCTACAAGTCTCAGCTTGTTCTAGGAACATGCCAGATTAAAGGAACCAGAGAAGCTCATCAAGAGATTACCTGAGGGGGCTTCCCTGGTGGCGCAGTGGTTGAGAGTCCGCCTGCCGATGCAGGGGACACGGGTTCGTGCCCCGGTCCGGGAAGATCCCACATGCCGCGGAGCGGCTGGCCCCGTGAGCCATGGCCGCTGAGCCTGCGCGTCCGGAGCCTGTGCTCCGCGGCGGGAGAGGCCACAACAGTGAGAGGCCCATGTACCGCAAAAAAATAAAATAAAATAAATAAAAAAGAGATTACCTGAGACCAGATTAAAGGAGTGCAGGCACTGCACACACCCTAACCCTATCAACAACCCCATCCTTGAACCATTGTTATAAAACTCCTCACCAAATCCTCCTGGGTTGGGACACACAGTTTTGAGGGGCAGGAACCCTCTGTGTTCCCCTTTGCCTGGCAGAACAATAAAGCTATCGTTTTCTACTTCACCCAGAACTCTGTCTCCAAGATTCGATTCAGCCCCGGTGCACAGAGGCCAAGTTCTCGGCATCAATACCAGGAGGAGTGGAGAGCAGGCAATAGATGAAGGAGCTGCTTGGGCATAGAACTGGCTGGTATGCTGGAGGGGCTGGGAGGCCAAGAAGTCCAGGTCTGGCAGGACTGTCAGATGCCCAGCTGGAGGGTGCAAGGAAGGGGCATTCCCATGATAAGGGAGCTATAGGTCTGAAACTCCAAATAGTAGAAACTAAAGATAGGCGCTTAATAACCATTTTAAAGACATTGGTGGAATGGCATAAGCCATGAGTACAGATAAACTGCATGTGGGGAAGTAGACCAGTGAGCAATAATTATTTGCTGAACATTTCTTCAGCACTGGCTGCACGCCAGGCACTAAACCAAGTATTTTACGGTGATTGAATGCCTTTGCCTCATTTATTATAATCCTCACAGCAACCCTTGTGAGGCACTGACTAGTGTGATCCTCATTTTACAAACAGGAAACTAAGGCTCAGAGAAGTCAAGTAGCTTGCCGAAGGTCACACCGCTAGGAAATGTCATCACGGAGAGTTGAATCCAGAGAGTCTGACTCCTGATCCTGGGCTTTTTGTTAATCATTTCACTGAATGAGCTCCTCGGTTGCTCAATCTATACTAGAGTTTTATATTTTTTTCTTCATGTTGTTTACCCCCAAGGACTGGTAGGTCTGAAAGATAACACTAGAATTAACTGCTCTATGCCTGCAGACTCTGAGTTTTCCAATCTGTACGTGTTCCTGAAAGAGCCTGGGACTTTGCCCCCATACCCACGAGTGAGAAAGAAAACCGAGGGAAGTAATGCTTTGACTAATGCAGAATCGTCTCCTAACTCCATTCCAGATGATTTGCATTTCAAATCAAGTAACCAGCCGTTCGGAAAATTCAGTCTGGGGGTGTGACTTGCGCAGTGAGAGGTGAAAATGCAAAAACATGTCTGTTTTCCCCGTTTCAAACATTTTATTGGCTTCTCATGGTCTCCGAGATAAAGTCCACATTCCCTGCACGTCCGGCCCTTGCCTACCTCTCTGGCATTTTTACTGGCTGTACCAACTGCTCCCTCAGCAATACAGACAACATCGCTGGGCAGCTGCCCACTCCTAAACACCACCAAGGGAGCCTCTGCCTTTCCCCCTGGCATCTTACTAGGAAAATTTTCAAACACACAGAAAAGTTGGGGGGAAAATTTACATGTACCCATGACTCAGACTCTACGATTAATATTTTGCTATGTTTGCTTTGTCACATACCCGTCCACCTCTCCATTCCTTTTTGCATTTTGTCTTTTATGCATTTTAAGGGAAGTTGCAGACATCTGTACCCGTCCCCTTAAATACTTCAGCACACATATCATTAACTAGAGTTCCATATTTGTTTTCAGTTCTTTTTTCCCCGCTTTGAGGTAGAAGAGCCCAGACCTTGCTTCTTCGAGCAAGTGTCAGAGCCCCACAGCTGAGAAGCCTTTTCTACCCTGGGTGCTCACAGATCTCCCATGTCTCGGAGCCTACGAAAAACACCGGCTCGTCGGCTCCTACAGTTCTAGAGAAGCCTTGGATTGTGTGCAAAGCGAAGGCAGCCTGCTAACGGGCCTGACCGCCCACGCAGGGCAGAGGCCACTCTGCTCATGCGTGAAGTCGGCGCCATCCCTGGGGCGGGGGGGCGGGGACCAGCTCACTCCTGCCCCCGTGAGGAGCCTTGTCACGTGTGGCACCACCAAGCCGTCCTTCCGGTGCCCCACGCAGCCCCCGCTGGAGAGGGTCCCTTCCTCTTCCAGACGGGACCCAGAACTGTCAGAGGAAGCCTCCAGTGCGTGGAATCTGGGTTTATCCTGGACAGATTCCGATAGCTTACAATCAGAGATTAAGCACCTGTTTAGGTGCAAAAATCTTTACCAGAAAAAGCAAAAATTTCCAGCTTATGCCCTACCTTCTAGGTTAAGTTATAATGCCATTGAGGTGGCGAAAGATATCCTCTAGGTATAATATTTGTCTGAAGATTTTTTTTAGGTAGGTGTGAGCAAAGGTATCTGCTTACTAGCAGTAGGCCTTTTTCTCCCACACACCCATCCTGGCATAGACACAAAAGTTCCTTTCCTGAAAGAGACACGGAAGGGCTACCTACACAGATGAAGGGGGCTCAGCAGATGCCTCTTGTAAGGGAGGTGCTCACCTGCCCCTTACAGGACTGAATACCACCCTGTCGCAGGGAACAGGGATGGCTGCAAGTTTGGGGGCCAGAGAGACCCAGGTGCAAATCCCAGTCCTGCCACTGACCAGCAGCGCAGCCTCAGGGATGATGCCTGTTTGCAGGGCCACCTCTAGGGTTCCTCGAGGCCATGCACAGCGCCCCTGGCACAGTGGCACCTGGGCCTGCGTGAGTGGTGGGCGTGGTGGGGGGTGTTCACTCCTCAGTGAAACCCAGAACCTCCCACGTTAATGTGGAAGGGACCCTCCTCACTGAAGAGACAAGCTGGCTGGTGGCCTCAGTTTACCCCCTGAATGTCACCTCCTCTGGGTCCCCTGCCTGCACCTCCCTTTAACAAGCACGCCCAGCCTAACCCTCAAAATCTGTAAAACAAGATTCTACCGGGTCCTAGTGGGGAACAAATCAAAGGGATGACAAGGATGAGCCTGGCCCGGGGAGCTGGGTTGTGGCTCCCTCATAGCCAGGGCTGGCGAAGCCTGTCTCACTCTGTACCCTCAGGGCCCAACTCCAACCCCACCCTGAGAGCTTGATACTCTCTCTGTTAATCTGAGCTGGAATATTACTCAGCCATGAAAAGGAACAAACTAGTGCCATTTGCAGAGATGTGGATGGACCTAGACATTGTCGTACAGAGTGAAGTAAGTCAGAAAGAGAAAAACAAATACCGTATAATATTGCTTGTATGAGGAACCTAGAAAAATGGTAGAGATGAACTTACTTGCAAATTAGAGAAAGAGTCACAGATGTAGAGACCAAACTTATGGTTACCAAGGGGAGAAGCGGGGGAGGGTTGAATTGGGAGATTGGGATTGACACATATACACTACTATGTATGAAACAGATAACTAACGAGAACCTACTGTATAGCACAGAAGGTTCTCTACATTGCGTAGAGGGAACTCTACTCAGTGCTCTGGGGTGACCTAAATGGGAAGGAAATCTAAAAGAGAGCGGATATATGTATACGTATTACTGATTCAATTTGTTGTACAGCAAGAAACTAACACAACATTGTAGAGCGACTATACTGCAATAAAAAATTAATAATAAAAAAATAAAAAACCTGAGCTACAGGCCTGGGCCTCATTCATGCCTCCACTGATGTGGATAATGTATGATAATAGATGTTTTCCTTTTCTTGCTGTTTACTAAATCCTACAGCTTCCAGCAGGAAGGCGGAGAGGGAGCGGAGAAGACATGCCCGGCCGCAACTTCAGTGGCCGAGGAGCCTGTCAAGGGCTCCCGCAGGCTGCAGACTGGAATGTGGGTTTGTTCCTTTTCATGGCTGAGTAATATTCCAGCTCAGATTAACAGAGTATCAAGCTCTCAGGGTGGGGTTGGAGCTGGGCCCTGAGGGTACAGAGTGAGACAGGCTTCGCCAGCCCTGGCTCTGAGGGGGACACAACCCAGCTCCCTGGGCCAGGTTCATCCTCGTCATGCCTTTGATTTGGCCCCGGCGGCTTCCTGTGGCCACTGCCTTTCTTCTACAGCAAACATCAACCGGCTCAGAGCAGCTTCTTCAATCCTGCTCCCTTCGATCAGTCCCCAACCTGCCTCCAGACCCAGGGGCTGTAACATTGAAAGTGGGCATCTGCTTTGAGGGAAATAAGGCTTTGTCCAGCACTCCAGCAAACGGGGAGTTGTATGAGAACAATGGGGTTAGACAGCATCCTTAAGAGTAAGAAATAGGAGTCGGCAAGGGTTACGCCCAGAACCAGGCACCTGAGACTTTGGCCCCAATTGATGTTACATATTTGCTGCTGTCACCCGTCTTCCCAGAGCTTCTTTTCCTGATCCCTGACCTGGATCCCTCTGCCATTCAGCCTCGCCCCTTTATCTTATCAACCCTGGTCATCTACCTTCAGTGGGCTAGCCTGATTGCCCTCCGCCCTGTCCCCGTGACCTGCCCTTCCTTGGCCTTCTAAAGGCAGGTCTAAATCTTGTCCTTATGAAGCCAGCAGCAGGAACATGAATTGCAGAGTCCAGCATAAAGTGAAAATGTGGGACCCCTTTTGCAAAAGTTAAGAACTTCAAGACAGCAGTAGTAGAGCATTAAACTGCGGGCAGGGCCCTTCCTAGTGTGGAGCCTGGCAGACCCCACAGGTTGCACGTCCTCGAAGCCCGAGCTGACTCACACCATCCTCAGCTGTCCTTGCCCCAAGGGGCCCACCCCAGACCCCGGCCATGTGGCCATATTAATAGTAACCTGGTTGAGGGACTACATCAAAGGAAAATGTTTCTGCTCAGCAAAAGAAGTAATCAACCAAATGAAAAGGCAACTTACAGAATGGGAGAAAATATCTACAAATCATATATCTGAGAAGGGGTCAATATCCAAAATATATAAAGAACTCATACAGGCTTCCCTGGTGGCGCAGTGGTTAAGAATCCACCTGCCAATGCAAGGGACATGGGTTCGAGCCCTGGTCCGGGAAGATCCCACATGCTGCGGAGCAACTAAGCCCGTGAGCCACAACTACTGAGCCCGCGTCCCACAACTACTGAAGCCTGCGTGCTTACAGCCCATGCTCCTCAACAGGAGAAGCCACTGCGATGAGAAGCCCGTGCACCACAACGAAGAGTAGCCCCTGCTCGCCGCAACTAGAGAAAGCCCACGTGCAGCAACGAAGACCCAACGCAGCCAAAAATAAATAAATAAACTTTTAAAAAAAGAACTCATACAACTGAATAACAACAACAAAATTAACACTCGGACTGAAAAATGGGCAGAGAAACTGAATAGGCATTTTTTCCAAAGAAGACATAGAGGTGGCCAACAGGTGCATGAAAACGCGCTCAGCATCACTAATCATCAGGGAAATGCAAATCAAAGGCAAAATGAGGTATCACCTCACACCTCTTAGAATGGCGTCGTCAAAAAGACAAGTGGGGGCTTCCCTGGTGGCGCAGTGGTTGAGAGTCCGCCTGCCGACGCAGGGGACACGGGCTCGTGCCCCGGTCCGGGAAGATCCCGCATGCCGCGGAGCGGCTGGGCCCGTGAGCCATGGCCGCTGAGCCTGCGCGTCCGGAGCCTGTTGCTCCGCAACGGGAGAGGCCACAACACTGAGAGGCCCGCGTACCGCAAAAAAAAAACAAAAACAAACAAAAACAAAAAAACAGACAAGTGGTAAGAAGTGTTAGGGAGGGTGTGGAGAGAAGGGAACCCTCCTACACTGTGGGCGGGGATGTGAGTTGGTGCAGCCACTATGGAGAACAGTACGGAGTTTCCTCAAAAAATTAAAAATAGAACTCCCATATGACCCAGCAATCCCACTTCTGAGTATATTTTCAAAGGAAATGAAAACAGGATGTGCACTCCCAGGTTCACTGCAGCATTATTCACAATAGCCAAGGAATGGAAACAACCTAGGGGTCCACTGACAGATGAATGGATGCAGAAGATGCGGTGTATGTTTACACACTGGAATATTATTCAGCCATGAGAAAGGAGGAAATCCTGCCACTCGTGACAACAGGGGTGGACCTTGAGGGCATTATGTTGTGTGAAATAAGTCTGACAGAGAAAGACAGATACTATGTGATCCCACTTTTATGTAGAATCTTTAAAAAAAAGCCAAACGTGTAGAAATATAGAGTAGAATGGTGGCTATCAGGGGCTGGGGCATGAGGGAAATGAGGAGATGTTGGTCAAAGAATACAAACCTCCAGTTAGAAAATGAAAAAGTTCTGGGCATCTAGTGCACAGCATGGTGGTTACTGATACCGTGCTGTATACGTGAAGGTTGGTAAGAGAGCAGATCTTAAATGTTCTCACCAGGAAAGAGAAATGGTCATTATGTGACATGATGGGGGCATCAGCTGACACTACAGCTGGTCAGTTGTCATACTGCAATACGTAAGTGTATCAGATCAACACATTCTATGCCTTAAACTTACCCGCTGTTGTAGGTCAATTATATCTCAATAAAGCTAGAAGCGTAATCTAGTCGCAACTTCACCATGTCTTTTCCTTAGAATGCCACACAGCAATCCGTCAAGACTTTTCTAACCTCTGGGTTCTAACATCTCTTCTGTGCCCCTTGTGTCCGCATGATCTGTTCATTCATGCGCTCTGAAAACAAACCTCGAGCCCCTGCCGTATGCCAGGCCCTGTGTTGGTCTCTGTATATTTGAAGAAATTAAGACACAGTCCCTGAGCTCAAGGAAGCAGATAAGAAGAGACAGACCTGTGAACAGAGAGTTACGAGCAGTGAAGGAAGGCCATGGGGGAATGGAAAAGGGGTTGAAAGAGGGGCCTTGGCATTGAGCCTTGAAGGAAGGAGCTCGGTGAGTGAACAAGGAGAGTGAGAGAGAGCTTTCAGACAAGGGAACGATGTGGACCAAGCCCAGGAGGCCCCGTGGGCCTGGCCTGGTTGGGAATGGCTGGAGCACGGGGCCAGGTGATGGCAAATTAGAGGGAAAGGGATATTCCAAGAACAAAAGGAAGGTCAGGGCTGGGCTGGAAAGGGTGTTTAATGCCAACTCAATAGTATGAGTGTTATCCAATAGGCAACAGTATCCCACCAACGCGGGGAAGGCCCGTGGTCAGATTTATTCTTGCAAAAGCATGAAGGCCAGATGGGAGAGACCCCAGCGGAGAGTCAGGGAGTTTGGATGCTATTGTATAATAGCATCCAATAGCAATAATAATAATTTCCAGGTACAAATCATGAGGGTTTAAATATAGACCAATGGTTCTCAACAGGAGGGCAATTTTGCCCCTCAGGAAAGACTTGTCAATGTCAGAAGACATTTTTATTTGTCACAACGGGAGCGGGGTGGGTGCTACTGGCATCTAGTGAGTGAGTAAAGGCCAGGGATTCTGCTAAACACCCTACGATGCACAGGACAGCCACATAACAAAGAGCGACCAGGCTCGAAATATCAGTGGTGCCAGGGCCCCTGATGAAAACGGTAGAATTTTCTCCTTGTGAACCAGTCTTCCCTAATCAGGGATGCAACCCATGACGGTGGCTTCAGTAGCCTAGAGAGCTCATCAGGCGACTTCGGTGGTGCGGCACCTGCGGAACTATTTCTTTCTCCCGGTTCTACAGAAACACTCACGCTCTCTAGACTATCGCAAATTATCTCTGATGTGTTGTGACTTTTCCAGAAACAAAATATCAAGAGTTAGCAATGGGGAAGCTGTGAGCTGTGACCTCTGGCCCACTAACCACAGACACTGGATCCATCCTCACCTGTCACGCTGCCCCTCCCCAAGACTGGATAATCTGTCCCCTACAACACGGTCGTCCGCAAGGCCATCATTTCTGCCCCTTTAAGGGAGGCAGGCAGCCCAGAACTTCAAGGACACAATCTTTGCCCAAGTGTTATCTGTAACTCTCACCAATCATTAACACCAAGAGGGGAGGAACCACACCTCAGAAATCAAGGTCACGTACAGGAGGGACCAGCAGCCAGACAGAGACTGTGGTGAGCTGGGAAAACAGAGCAGGAAGCCAGGTAGCAGAGCCCAAATCCCAGAATTCCACACCTCACCACCCTTGGCCCCACGTGAACAGCCATAGCTTCACCCGACACCTCTGCCGGCCCCATTCTTTTCTCTTTCCTTGGGGTGGTTCTTAAAGACGTTTCTCTCCACGGTCTCCATGGCATTCCCTCAAGTCCCCCTCTTCGTCCCACTTTTCCACAGACGTGCACAAGGGGCTCATGGCTCTAACCACCTCCTCCCAGACACCCCACCTCCGCCCTCCTCGGCACAGTAGCAGATTCTGCCCAGGACTCACACCCCAGCCGGGCTCCTGGGAACACACCACCCATCTCAGCTCTGCAGCTCTGCTCCTACCTGGCCCCCCAGGACAACACTCGCCTCGGCTTTGTGGAGCCCTCAGGGTGGAGCAGCTCACCTGCCCTGAGCCACACACCTGCTAGGGCAGGGGGTGGGGGGATGTGAAGAGGGTGTGCTGGGTTGGATAGCGTCCCCCCAGATTCTTGTCCTTCCTGGAACCACAGAATGCGCCTTTATTTAGAAATAAGGTCATTGCGGGCTTCCCCGGTGGCGCAGTGGTTGAGAGTCTGCCTGTCGATGCAGGGGACGCGGGTTCGTGCCCCGGTCCGGGAAGATCCCACATGCCGCAGAGCGGCTGGGCCCGTGAGCCATGGCCGCTGAGCCTGCGCGTCCGGAGCCTGTGCTCCGCAACGGGAGAGGCCACAGCAGTGAGAGTCCCGTGTTCCGCAAAAAAAAAAAAAAAAAAAAAAATAGTACAAAGAAATAAGGTCATTGCAGATTTAATTAGATAAAATGAAATTATACTGGAGTAGGGTGGGCCCTTAATCCAATGACTAGGTATCCCTGTAAGAGGAGGAGAGACATAGTCACGGGGTGGGGGGGCGGGGGAGGGGGGAATGTCATGTGACCACGGGGGCAGGGACTGGAGAGAGGTGTCTACAAGCCAAGGAACCCTGGGACACTGGGGATTTCCGGCAACACCTGAAGCTGGAAGAGGCAAGCGAGGGCCCTCCCCTAGAGGTTTCAGAGGGAGCCTGGCCCTGCCAGCACCTTGATGTCAGCCTTCCAGCCTCCAGAACCGGGAAAGAATAAACTCCTGTTGTTTAAAACCACACAGTGTGTGGCACTTGTTACAGCAGCCCTGGGCGTCTAACGCAGGGGAATCTAAACAGAGCCGCAGGCCTTGAGAAGCCGGCAGTCCTGAGGGCCAGCTCCTTCTGAATCCTGCAGGATCCCAGTCGGGCACAACTCCTGCGGCACTTATTCTGTGCTACCCTGTAACATTTTTATCTTTCTATGAACATTTTTTGTACTCCTTCAAAAAAAACACTGAAATGCGCACTTGTACGCCCTCCCTCCCTGCCTGCACAAAAGTAAGCGGTGGTCTCACCATCCTTCAACCTCCAGGAGTGAGCCCTGCAGGGGTACCTGCTCCCGAGGCTGTTTCTACCCTGAGATGCAACTACCTTGTGCCCACGTCCTGGGGATGGCGCTCCAGAACGACTGTGTCATCGCATCCCCTCCCTCAAGCATATTTCCCTACGTCTCTGCCAACACTTGGCGTCATCCAGCTTTCTCATTTCTGCCAGAAATGGGTATAAAATTATCTCTCATTGTTGAAGAATTTGCACTGTTCGAAAACCACTACATTTGGGCACCTTTTCACGTGCGCTTGCGCCCTTTAGGCTTCCCCTTCTGTAAGTTACCCTGAGATTCTTCACTCGTGTTTCCATTGGGATGACTTCCTCATTCTGGTTGATTTTTTAGGAGTTTTGTGTGTGTTTCTAGATATTAGTCCCTCTCAATATTTTTTTAAAAACAGCTTTCTTGAGATAGCATCCTCTTACTACACAATTCACCCATCAAGTAAATAATCGGATGGATTTTAGTATATTCACAGATATATACAACCCTCACCACAGTCAATTTGAGAACATTTTCATCAGTTCAAAAAGAAACCCCACATCCATTTGGTATCACCACCTGCACAACCTCCCCTCCTCAGCCTGAAGCAACCACTAATCTACTTTCTGTCTCTATAGATCTGCCTGTTCTGAATTCTTCATTTAAATGGAATCATATAATAGGTGGTCTTTCTTAACTGACTTCTTTCATTTCACATGTTTGTTGTTTTTGGGTTTTTGTTTTTTGAGGTACGCGGGCTTCTCACTGTTGTGGCCTCTCCCGTTGCGGAGCACAGGCTCCGGACGCGCAGGCTCAGCGGCCATGGCTCACGGGCCCAGCCGCTCCGCGGCATGGGGGATCTTCCCGGACCGGGGCACGAACCCGCGTCAACTGCTTCGGCAGGCAGACTCTCAACCACTGCGCCACCAGGGAAGCCCCATTTCACATGCTTTAAGATTCATTCATACTGTAGCATGTATCAGTACTTCGGTTCTTTTGAATGCAGAATAGCATTCCATCGTGTGGATACGGCACATTTTGTTTATCCATTCATCAGTTGATGGACATTGGGCTGTTCCCACCTTTTGGCTGTTATGAATAACGCTGCTATGAACATCCATATACAAGTTTCTGTGTGAGCATATGTTTTCATTTCTCATTCACTGAAGAGTGGAATTTCCGGACATACGGTAAGTCTATGTTTAATCATTTGAGGAGCTGCCAGCCTGTTTTCCGAAGTGGCTGCACCGTTCACATTCCTGAGGACTCTGTAGAGGGTTCTGATTTCTCCACATCCTTAACCAGCACTTGTTATCTGACGTTCTGATTTCTGAAATTGCAAACAAGTATCGGGTTGATTAACAGTTTTCTCCTTCCTTCATCTAGCTGTCAGTAAATACTGAAATGACTTGCAAGAAGCAGGAAGATAATGATGAGAAAGACAAAAGGCATGTAATAATAAAAGAATAAGCCGTCAGGAATCGGTGAGCAAGGGAATTGTGTAGCTTGGTTCTCCCAAGCCACACAATGTTCCTGACTGTTCTTTCCCTTTGACCAAGAGCATCCTCTCTGCCCAGTTTTTCCCTTGCCATCTAACTAAGCCACTCTAGTACCATCTCCCCTCCTGGCACGGGTACCTGCCCCATCCCACCCGCACTTCCCTTTCCCTTTTCCCTTCTCTGGGCCGCAGCCTCAGCCCTCCCGATAGACTTTCTTCCCAGCCAACTCCTCCCTCCTTCCTGAATCCTGTCAGGGTCTCAGAGATGGCTAATATGACTTCTTCTGGAGTCTCAGCTCAGTGGCTTCTCTCTCCCAAACTACTCTGTCTCTGATTCTCCATTTACACATGGGTTAAATTCTCTGGTTTTTGCTTTGGTGTCCGTCTCTACCAGCTTCTGCCTCCGTCCGTATATCTGCTTCAGGTGAGACTACTTGCTGGTAAATTTCTCCTTTTCCTTATCTCCAGCCTCTGAAACTCACCACCTACTTTAACGGACCTTGGCACAGCACAGATCATAACAGAGGAAACACAGACAACGCCTGCGAAAGGTGTCCCTGCAGAAGGAGGATGATAGGGAAGCAGATCTAGGGCACAGGTGTTGTTGGGGAGAACAGAAGTGAACCCAGCTGCTAAAGTGGTGAAGGATTGGGCAGTTTCCAAACTTGGGTACTTGGGGTAACAGGCACCTTTTGGGCTGCAGCCACCAGAGCCCCGTGCACTTCCTTGTACCACTGCCCTTGCCCATTGTGGAGCTCCTGAGCTGTAGGTCACCACCTTGGTCAGCACATGCCTCACCCTGTCCCTCCCTCCAGGGCGGGACCAGTAGAGCCATAAAGCTCAAGGAGTCAGAGACAAAGTCTGGCAGCAGAGGTGAGTCCAGAGCAGAGCACACAGGTACGTACTGATGGGGTATCCGGGGAGAGTCAAGCAGGGGTTGACTGGGAAGGAGGGAAGCAAGGGAAGATGGACATGGAGTGAAGGGTCAAGAGAAACAAGTACACAGACACAGCCCAGAAGGTGTCACTCCAGGGCACAAGCCACCCGGGGGCAAGATGGGAAATGTGCCGCGAGGAGGCGGCTTCTGTCCTTCGGGTGCTGGAGACGAGCAGTGGGGAGGAGAGGGTGCGTTTCACATCTCCCAGCATGGAGGTCTCACTGGCCACTAAGTTCTCCCTTCTCCCATGGCTTCATTGTCCACCTCACCCACTGCCCATTTGGACATTGGACAAGAGGATGGTCCTGGGAAAGGGAAAGGTTAAAGGAATCGCCAAGTTCGGCTTAAAGGACCGCAGGTCTCTTCCTCATCTCCCTCCTTAGCGGAGCAGAAAGCAATCTGGGGATAAGAAGTGTTGATGAAAATTCAGTTAACTACCAAGTTAAGAAGGAAAAAGGAGAATTTGATGCAAGTCAAACTGAGGATTAGAACTCAGGGAGCAGATTCTCAGGAAGCTCTGAGAGCTACTCTGCCAGTTAGAAGTGGAAGGCACAGTCACTTACATTTTCAAGACAAAAGGATCATACATCAAAATGCCATATTGACATTTTACATAAAGTTCACCAAGGATGCACAGTCCAGGTAAACACACACGGAGCAAAGCAGCAAGTCACCATGACCCCCTGCAGAGCCGGGAAAATACACTCTTCTTATAAGCGGTTACATTGCTAGCATCAGAAGAAGGGGAAAAAATTGATCTTTACGGTCCAGCAGGCACTCCCATCTTTGAGGACCTCTGGTTAATGTGTAACGCAGATGCACCTTGCATTTTAAGGAGGGAAGGAGGGAGGCCCAAACAAACACAGAGAGAGAATTCTATGTTTAAGTTTTTCTTGCCCTACCTTAAAATGTAAATTTTATTTCATTATTTCCCCCCTTTAAGATCATTAATCTTTCAGTAGAAAGCATTTGATGAGCAAATATTTGGTCCCCCAAGGCCAGGATGGTTGCTTATCTGCTCTGGATCCACCATGTCCCCCAGTGCCCTGTCTTAACAGCCCAGTTCTTTCTTTCCTTTAAGGGGATTAGGCTAGTAGAATGCTTGGCATGGACTGATAGGCAGCTCTAGGTTGTCCGATAAGACTTATGCCAATTTTACCCTGTATGTGAACTGTGCGTGCCCACTGTTTTATATAGAGCTATAGATATGATCGGTAGTTTCAAGTCATTTAGACATCGGTATTTTAGGTGGAGTTTTGAATATACATCGAGAGGCACAAGAGATTATTACTCTCTAAATGACATAGAACACAATCAACATGGCCAGCAACAATAGCAAAGTCAGAAGCAGAGATCTAAGCTATGAGTCCCCAGAACTGAACCATTTATTCAAGATTTCATTTAGACTAGAAAGGGAATTCCCCAGGGCAGAAATCTGATTTCTTACGCGAGTCATTAGAAGGTTATATCAGAGGACTCATCTGGTATGAGAGCACAACACTGTCTGGGTAATAGCGTAAGTTTTCCCCTGCAAAGCAGTTTTAAAAATCGAGCGTCGTTTGATTTTTCAACAGCACTTTCTCATCATAGAAACTTAAGAACTGAGTAAACTAATGGAATGTAGTAAACCAATATGGAGGTATAGGCCGATGGGGAGACTTTTTATAGATGATAGAAACATCTGAAAAGTCAGTGACAGCAAGTTATGTGGGGTTATCTCGGCCTTGTGTGGACTTAGGAATTGGATGACAAATCCAACAGCAGCTAAATTGCCCCTAGTAACTATATTCTGTGACAGTGTCACTAAAGAGTTCTCTTCCTGTCCTAAACTTTGGGGCAAAAACATAGCTAGAAATAAAACAATAACTTTTTGATAGAGAGACAGACTTTTGGTAAATAGTACAATTGAACCGGGAGGATGGGTCTCAGAGGACTGGTTTCGACGCTTGCTACTGTTGCCGTCTTCTTCTCATCCTAGCTTGGTGATGCTCGCCTTAGTTGAAACCAAAAACAGGGATCCAAGTCCATTCAAGTGGAGGGGTCTTTTTAAGACGAGAGGTGTGAGTCCATGAATTAGTGTCTTTCAGTTTGGCTGTGCATGGATTAGTTAATAATACTGATACTTGATAAGGTTCTTTCCATCATGGCTGCAAAGAATCTTTTATCTGATGTCCTTTCCAACAAACAAAATCTCTAGGTTGTAATCCACGATCCTTTGCACCTCCTGGGAGCTTGCTGTAAAAGTAGTTACCGATTTTTTTAATTGTCTCAGTAAGTCCCTGTCAATAATACAATATATTTCCTCTGCACCACTATGGGTGAAGTTTTCCAAAATATTGTTTTCCCCAGAAAAACCTTTTTTCAGACACCCAGCGGGTTAAAGAATGTACATGTTGGAGTAATAGCCATTGGGCTTCAAAAGACACTATAGGTTTCATTTTGTTTTATCAGGTCTAAACCATATTTGTGTGGAGGGGTCAAAATTCCCCCTTTTTGTTGCCATATCTGTTTCTCTCCTTTAGAGGTGATTTCTTGAGCCTGTAGAAAGAAATCTTTTATTGAGTTAGCAGGGTTAGCGGACAGCAGTGGACATTCCGGAGGCTGGACAGGACGAATATTAAAGCTGCCCATCTGGCGGCAGCATCCGCAAGCTGGTTTCCTTTAGCTTCTGCAGCGTCAGATTTGGAATGCCGTGTTGTTTTCCTAATTGCTGACTGTTTGGGCAGTTGTATAATGATTAATAACTCTTCAACCTGTTTTCTATTCTTTTTAAGTTGTCCTGAAGAGGTTTAAAACCTCACTGTTTTCATAGCATTCCAAAGTTGTATGCCACTCCAAAAGCATAGCAACTGTCGGTATAAATATTTGTTACCTGGGCTTCCCTGGTGGCGCAGTGGTTGAGAGTCGCCTGCTGATGCAGGGGACACGGGTTCGTGCCCCAGTCCGGGAAGATCCCACATGCCGCGGAGCGGCTGGGCCCGTGAGCCATGGTCACTGAGCCTGCGCATCCGGAGCCTGTGCTCCGCAACGGGAGAGGCCACAACAGTGAGAGGCCCGCGTACCGCGAAATAAAAATAAATAAATAAATAAAATAAAAAGCTCGCACTTCTTGAGTGCTTCCCAGGAGGCAGGCTTTGTTCTAAACACTTTATCCTTATTGTCCAACCGATTTTTCCATTTATTTCCATTTCACCGTTGGGTGAATGGAGGCCCAGAGAGTTTAAGCAAGGAGCCTAAGGCCACACAGCTGTTCCCAATGGTGAGATGTACTAGACTCGAAACCTGGCAGCCTGGCTCCAGAGCCACATCTTTGAACTTCTACACTAAATTTCAGATTTTATCTACATAAAAAATATCGTGTTGTATCAAAAATGCAGTTTTGCCGTCAATACCCATGGCACAACAGGCATTTTGTGGGATTTGAGGGGCACTGTGAATCTCCGAGTGACCTAAAGCTGGAGAGATAAGAGCTGTCCCGCAGATAACGCACAGAGAAGGGGAAAAGGAGTTTGCACAAGTAAGAAAATCTACGGGACTAAAAGAGGTTTATGGACCAGGGAGGAGACAGCAGAATTAAAGTCGATGGACAGCAGAGACCAGAGCAGTGTTGGGAGCTGCGTGCGTCCCCTGCTGCCACTGAGGGCTGCCTCGAGCTGGGCGGGGACGAGCCAGGAAGTGAGTCTGTGGGAAAAACATGAGGCCAAGGGATATCGTAGTCCAAGACCCGACCTGGTGGAAACCCATTTCCTCCCATAAAACTAAGTTCATCTATTCCACTGCATTCCAGACCATGGGGCGGAAGACCCTGGCCCTCGGCTGGGCGGGTGCTGTCATCCTGGTGCTACAGACATTGGCCGTGGCAGAGGGCTCCCCACGGACCCCGGGCAACAAGGGCAGGGTGTTTGCGGACCTGAGCGCCCAAGAGCTGAAGGCCGTGCACGGCTTCCTTTGGTCCCAGAAGGAGCTGAGGCTGCAGCCAGCCAGCACGTTGACCATGGCCAAGAACTCCGTGTTCCTCATTGAGATGCTGCTGCCCAAGAAGCAACACGTGCTGAAATTTCTGGATAAAGGCCGCCGGGCTCCCGTTCGGGAAGCGCGCGCTGTCATCTTCTTCGGAGCCCAGGAGCATCCCAACATCACCGAGTTTGCTGTGGGACCACTGCCCAGGCCCCATTACATGCGACACCTGCCCCACAAGCCCGGGCACCAGGCCTCCTGGGCCTCCAGGCCCATGTCCACGGCAGAGTATAGCCTCCTGAGCCACACCCTGGAGGAGGCCAGCAAACCCCTGCACCAGTTTTTCCATCACACCACGGGCTTCACTTTTGGAAACTGCCACGAGCGGTGCCTGACGTTCACAGACGTGGCGCCCCGTGGCCTGGCCTCCGGCCAGCGCCGCTCTTGGTTCATCCTGCAGCGCCATATGGAAGGCTACTTCCTGCACCCCACGGGGCTGGAGCTCCTGGTGGATCACGCAAGCACGAACCCCCAAGACTGGACGGTGGAGCAGGTCTGGTACAACGGGAAGTTCTACCGCAGCCCCGCAGAGCTGGCTCAGAAGTATGACGACGGAGAGGTGGATGCGGTAGTCCTGGAAGACCCGCTCGCCAAGGACAAGGATGGAGAGAACCTACCAGAGGCAGCCCTCTTCTCCTTCTACCAGCCACGTGGGGACTTCGCCATCACCAAGAACGGCCCCCGCCTGGTGCAGCCCGAGGGCCCCCGCTACAGCCTGGAGGACAACACCGTGCTCTACGGGGGCTGGAGCTTCGCCTTCCGGCTGCGCTCGTCCTCGGGGCTGCAGGTCCTGGACGTGCACTTCGGAGGTGAGCGTATAGCCTACGAGGTGAGCGTGCAGGAGGCCGTGGCGCTGTACGGAGGACACACGCCCGCGGGCATGCAGACCAAGTACATAGACGTCGGCTGGGGCTTGGGTAGCGTCACTCATGAGCTGGCCCCTGGCATCGACTGCCCGGAGACGGCCACCTTCCTGGATGCCCTCCACTACTACGACGCCGACGATCCTGTCCTCTACCCTCGAGCCCTCTGTCTCTTCGAGATGCCTACGGGGGTGCCCATCCGGCGGCATTTCAACTCCAACTTCAGCGACGGCTTCAACTTCTACGCGGGCCTCAAGGGCCAGGTGCTCGTGCTGAGGACCACTTCGACGGTCTACAATTATGACTATATCTGGGACTTCATCTTCTACCCCAATGGGGTGATGGAGGCCAAGATGCACGCCACCGGCTATGTCCACGCCACCTTCTACACCCCCGAGGGGCTGCGCCACGGGACCCGCCTGCACACACACCTGCTTGGCAACCTGCACACCCACCTAGTGCATTACCGCGTTGACCTGGACGTGGCAGGTAGGACTCGGGCTCGGAACCACCCTCCGGGCCAAATGTCCACATCAGAGCAATAACTTACACTCGTGGGAGACAGTGCTTAGACCCCCCCTGGAAGCGCGGTACCAGGAGAGTTTACCCAGCCTGCATGCGTGGAACCTGCAGTGCTAGAAACCCGTGTGCCCCTGCAAAATGGTGAACGTGAATAGTGCCAGCTGTTCCCCTGGTGCTGCATTGACCCCCTAGGGGGACGGACCGGAGAGAAAGGCGTGCACAGGGCGGGGGAGGTGACAATGCCCAGTGGTGCTTTGAGTGGATGAGGTGACGTCGGGAATACTCCTCGTGTCTCCTGAGTTAGTGGTGTCACCTTAAAAGATGTCATGGGTGTAATGACAGGATTTGGCCTGACATCAAATCACATGTTAGAAGAGCCCCCCGTGACCAGGTAGGCAGCTTCTTCTCACTCCGCCCCTCTTGCCCCTGGGCCCAGAGGGCACTGACATAGTCTCTTCCCCTGGGGAAAGGCCAGCTGCCCTTTGCTGGGACCAAGGCATAGTCTCTTCCCCTGGGGAAAGGTCAGCTGCCCTTTGCTGGGGCCAAGGCCTCAGCAAACAGACACAGAGCTCTGCTCTCAAGGGGAACTGTGCAGAGTCGCGGCGGAATCACCGCAGCTGCCGTGCCCGACTCTGAGCTGTCTGCTAGCTCCTCGGTCCCTTCCCTCCACCACCGTCTGGCTCAGTGCACGCCCCGGATACCCTCTCCACTCCCGTGGTTTGTTGCTGGGTGTGGTCGGGAAGGAGGGCCCAGGGCGGAGCGCTTGACTCTCCTCCTTCCCTGCACACACGCAGGCACCAGGAATAGCTTCCAGACCCTGCACATGAAGCTAGAAAACATTACCAACCCCTGGAGCCCGAGACACCGCCTGGTCCAGCCGGCTCTCCAGGAGACGAAGTTCTCCCGGGAGCGTCAGGCGGCCTTCCTCTTCAGACAGACTCTGCCCAAGTACCTGCTCTTTACCAGCCCCGAGAAGAACCCCTGGGGCCACAAGCGCAGCTACCGACTGCAGATCCACTCCATGGCCGACCAAGTGCTGCCCCCGGGCTGGCAGGAGGAACGGGCTGTCACCTGGGCCAGGTGAGGGAGGCCCAGGAGGCCGGGAGGGCGGGAGGTTCTTCTCAGCGTCCCTGTGTTTCCCTGTGTCCGTGTGCGTCTGTGTTTCTGTCCAGGAGACTCTGAGTCTATGCTGTGGTGTATCCGGGCGTGTGTGTGTACGTGTGCACGTGTGTACGATCTTGGTCACGTGGCTCTGTGTTTCGGGAGGGGAAGTACAGAGCCCTGCGGAGCCCCGGAGCCTCTGTTGACAGTGCGTCCGGCTGACTCCCAGGGGATGATCCCGCAGCTGAGCGAAGGCGGTAACTTTCCCCCATCATTGGCCCTGAAGATGTTCCCTGGGAGCGGCTGGAGGCTACCTTCCTCTCTCTGCCCGGACAGGTATCCCCTGGCAGTGACCAAATACCGGGAGTCGGAGCTACGCAGCAGCAGCGTCTACAACCAGAACGACCCCTGGGACCCGCCTGTGGTCTTTGAGGAGTTTCTTCACAACAATGAGAACATTGAAGATGAGGTACCAGCTCTGCCCTTTCCAGCCCCACCCTGAGACCAGATCCCCGCTCAGTCCCAAGATCTGTGCCCGGTCCCAGGATGGTGAGGGCCAGCCTGCTGCTTGGGGAGCAAGCTCGGTGGTCACTGGATTTGCCCCTTCCTTAAACATGGGGCTTAGGGGGGTTGCCCACCCCTTCCCCTCTGAACATCCTCAGCACCGCCCACCCCTCTCTCCTGTAGGACCTGGTGGCCTGGGTCACAGTGGGCTTCCTGCACATCCCCCACTCCGAGGACATCCCCAACACGGCCACGCCCGGGAACTCCGTGGGCTTCCTGCTCCGGCCCTTCAACTTCTTCCCAGAGGACCCGTCCCTGGCGTCCAGAGACCTCGTGGTCGTGAGGCCTCTGGAAAATGGCTCCACCTATGTCCAGCGCTGGATCCCTGAGGAGGACGGGGGCTGCTTGATGCCTCCCCCTTTTAGCTACAATGGAACCTACAGGCCTGTGTGAAGGCCCCCTCCCCCCACTAACTCCCACCTGAAGCCCGAGTGCCCCCCCTACCCCAAGCACAGACAGTAAACCCCCTCAGGCCTCAGCTCCTATGCTGCCTCCTGCAGAAGGCGTAGCAGATGAGGCCATAC
The DNA here is from genome assembly GCF_964374135.1 of Grampus griseus. NCBI lineage: Eukaryota > Metazoa > Chordata > Mammalia > Artiodactyla > Delphinidae > Grampus > Grampus griseus. The sequence continues at coordinate 6,348,621 of NC_139003.1, read as the reverse complement.
ACCAGGCCGGGCGTGCGGCACACACACCGATGAGAAACACAGGCCTTGGCCTCCACCCCAGAGAAGACCTCCATCACTAAGGCGAGGACACTCACTGAAATACTAGTTGACCTATCAGATCAGTTTGGAGAATCTGAGGCTGACGGCTCCCTCTCGGGGGGCTGTGGGGGACACTTCTGGGTGGCTGACAGGCATGCAATAGTGCAACCACAGGAAGACACTATGGAAAAATCGAGCAAAATTGCCAACACCTTTACACTTTGACACACTGATCCAACTTCTCAGAGTTAACCTGGAGCTCTACCTACAAACAGAGAAGAATAGATGTACACAGTAATCCACTGCAGTACTGTTGGTACTGGCAGAGCCTGGAAACGACCCAAACGTCCTTCTACAGGAGAGAGCCTGTAGATCTGAATAAACTACGGAGTGTCCACACAGTGCCAGTTTAGGTGATTGTAAAAGAAACGAATGAACAGGGGCATTCTCTAGACTGATGGGGAAAGATCTTCAGGATATACTAAGTAAGAAAATAGGTATAGAACAATATATAGCTAGCATGCTAATCTTCGTGTAAGAGAGCAATATATGTATTCATAAAAACCCAAGAAAAATACACATGATTCTAATATAAATGGTTACCCATTGTCTTCGTCCATTCAAGCTGCTGTAACAAAATACCGTAGTCTGGGGGGCTTTTAAACAGCAAAAGTTTATTGCTCACAGTTCTGGAGGCTGCAAGTCCAGGATCAGGGTACCAGCAAGGTCACGTGAGGGGCTTCTTCTGGGTCAAAGACCTGTGACTTTTCGGTACATCCTCCCATGGCAGAGGGGTGAGGGGTCTTCCGGGGTCTCTTTTATAAGAAGATTAATCGATTCGTGAGGGCTCCGCCTTCATGACTTAAGCACCTCCCAAAGGCCCCACCTCCTAACACCATCACATTGGACATTAGCGGGGACACAGGCGTTGAAACCACAGCACTGAAGACACAGGGAGAAACGGGATGGCTGAGGCAGGGAAGGGAGAAGAGATGCTCCATTTGGCTGGGTTTCTTTGTGGGCTTTTTTTTTTTGAGTGAAGAGAGCCTGAAGGGACCCACAGTGGGGCGGGCAGGGTGGTGGGGAGGGGCGGGGTCTCCTCCCTCCCTCTGGAGGTCGAGGGAGCCTCCAAGTGTCCCGGCCACAGCGCAGTCCCAGGTCGGTGGGTCCCCAGGTGCCATCACCCCCCACCCCAGTGCTATGTTGTTTTTATCTTTTAATCATGGGAACATATTACCTACTCAAAATAATAAAATCTAAGTTTTAAAAGAAAAAGAGAAGGAGGGAGGAAGGAAGGAACTCTTATTGCTGATTAACGGGATAAAGCAGCTGGCCAGGATGGACGGAGAGACAGACTCAACCCCCCACAAAGATTTCCACATTCTAACGTCCCTGGGACCTGGGAATACGTCACCTTACACGGCAAAAGGAAGGCGTTCTGCAGGTGTGATTAAGGTAAGGATCCTGAGATGGGAAATTCTCCAGGTGGCTCGATATCATCACAAGGATTTCTCAGCGTAAATCTTCTATATTGTTCTTGGGTCTGGGGTGGGTTTTTTCCTTCTGAGGGTCCTTCCCGGTAAGAGAGAGACAGGGGGTCAGAGAGGAGAGAAGCTGCCACACTGCTGGCTCTGAAGTCGGGGAAGGCGCAACAAGCCAGGGGTGTCGGCGGAAAAGGCAAGGACGTGGATTGTCCCCAAGAGCCTTTATTAGCAACACAGCCCTGCAGACTCTAGACGGTAAGAGAATAAACGTGTTGCTTGAAGCCACTAAGCCTATGGCAGCTTATGTATGGCAGCGATAGGAACCAATACAACAGGTGTGGATTTCCACCCGGACGACTGTGGCTGGAAGGAAGCAGAACAAGCGAATCCTCTGCTGCCCCCTCACCACCACCTATGTGTCCCCATCTCTGCTTGGAGCTCAGTCACCCAAGCGAGCCCAGGACCAGGATCTGCCGACTGGGAACCAGGGCACCCAGGGGGAGGGGGCCGAGTCCTGGCTTTTTGACTGGATGTTAATTATACAGATTCCAACCTTTCCCCCAAGACAGAAGACCGTAATTGGTTTAAGGGGACCCAGATGAGAGCAGGTTAGAAACCAGAGGACAAGGGGCTCCTTCACATGCGTTTTGTTGTGTGTGTGGGACTGTTGCATCCCCACCCACACTGGGGGCAGCTTGAAGACCAAAACCCATCCCTCACTTACCTCTGTGTCTCTTCATAGCAGGTCTGATGGTGTTCTGCATTCAGTGGCCCCCAGTGGTGCTTGTTGAGTGGCTGAGTCACCAACAGCCTAAGAAATGCAAACTCCAGATACACCTACTCCTCGTGTCCTCTTCCCCCCACCCTGTTCTTGTTCCCTGGCCCTAATAATTTGGGCCATTTCCCTGGCTACAGCACCGCCTCCCCACCTAATGAGACGGCAAGAAAACCTGAGTGTCACACCTAAAAAGGCAGCCCAAGCACCCCAGAGTCTTCACCTCCCCCTCGTGCAGGCTCCAGACCCCTGGTGGTCCTTGCAGGCAACCACTTTTCAACCTCCTTGCTTTGTGTGATAATACCACCTGTGTGATAACTGGCCTGCTCTTTTGAATTGCACGATTCCCTGTCCTGGGACCACTTTGAGCTCCACATCCCATAATCTGGAATTTCTAATGGATGAAACCAGGGTAAATCTGATAAAAATGAAAACATACCAAGTGTAGATGTTGGATCCAAGGATTTGGCTAGAAAGTTAAAAGGACGCCTACCAGGGAACTCCCCGGTGGTCCAGTGGTTAAGACTCTGCACTTTCATCGCTGAGGTCACAGGTTTGACCCCCGTTCAGGGAACTAAGATCCCACAAGCTGTGCAGTGCAGCCAAAAAAAAAAAAAAAAAAAGACACCTACCAAACCCACAGGCTAGGGCATTCAAGGGTTGGTTTGCAAAAGTCACAGTATCCCCATCAATGCCTGAGAATTGATTCCGTGTTACAGTTACCCACTGCCACGTAACAAACTGCCCCAATTTAGTGGCATAAAATAACAAGTATTTTATTATGCTCCCAAACTCTGTGGAACAGGGATTCAGACAGGACACACCAGGGACGGCTTGTCTCTGCTCCATGATGTCTGGGGCCTCAGCAGGGAGGGCTCAAAAGCTGAGAGTATCTCAGAAAATGAGGAGGAACATCTGGAATCTTCTTCCCTTATGTGTCTGGCACCTGGGCTGAGATGACTCGAAGGCTATGCTCAGGAGGGACTATAGACGGAGCACTTATGCATGGCCTCTCCACGTGGCTTGGGCTTCCTCACAGCATGGTGGTCTCAGAGTAACCAAACTTCTTAGGTGGAGACAGGGCTTCAAGAGTGGGTGTTCTAGCAAACAAGAAGGAAACTGCATGCTTCTTATGACCGAGCTTCAGACGTCACATGACTTCACTTCTGCCATACTCTACTGGTCGGTGAAGTCACCAACTCCCCCAAATTGAAGGGAAGAAAACACAGACCCCACATCTCAATGAGAGGAGCATTTATTCGTATATAATTTTTGTAATCTTGAAAAATCTTTAATTATCCAAAACTAGAAATTCTAATATATGACAAAATAAAACTCAAGACCGGGAAATATCAAAAGGGACAAAGAGATATGTCATACCTATATATAAAAAAGGATACTGGAGGGAATCCCCTGGTGGTCCAGTGGTTAGGACTCAGCTCTTGCACTGCCGTGACCTGGGTTCAATCACTGGTGGGGAGCTAAGATTCCACAAGCCTTGCAGAGCGGCCAAAAAAACATTTTTTTTAAAAAAGGACACTGGATGCATATCAACTAATCATAATGTATGAATCTTATTAGGATCCTAATCTGAGCAAAGAGAATCAAAATATTCATGAGACAATTGGGAAATTTGAACACTCATTGGATATTTAACGCTACTAAGAAATTTTTATAAATTGTTTAGGAGTGATGATGGTATTGTGGTTATGTTTTAATAAGAATTCCTTACCTTTTATAGATAGGTGCTAACGTATTTACTAATAAAATGATATGATGTCTGTCACTTACTTCAAAATAATCAAGTAGAAGTGCTGTGGAAGAGTCCGTGGGGTATAAATGAAATGAGATTAACCACGCGTTGTTGAACCTGGATTCAGGAGGGTTTGTTTTATTCTTTTCTCTACTTCCGTGTATGCTTGAAAGAGGATGATACACCTTGATAAAAGAAACAAGAGATGAAGGAGGTACAACACGTGTGCACCTAACAAGATTATCTCAAGTGCACGAAGAAAACATACTTAGTACATAACTCAGAAACTGACAGGTCAAGCAGATGAAAACTAAGCAGAGATATAGATTATCTGAATAATACATTTAATAAGTTCAAACTTATATATTGATATAAACCTCTACACTCTACTTGAAAGTTGCTAGGAGGGTAATTCTTTTTTTTTTTTAATTAATTAATTTATTTATTTATTTTTGGCTGTGTTGGGTCTTCGTTTCTGTGCAAGGGCTTTCTCTAGTTGTGGCGAGCAGGGGCCACTCTTCATCGCAGTGCGCTTACCTCTCACTGTCGCGGCCTCTCCTGTTGCGGAGCACAGGCTCCGGACGCGCAGGCTCAGTAGTTGCGGCTCACGGGCCTAGTTGTTCCGTGGCATGTGGGATCTTCCCAGACCAGGGCTCGAACCCATGTCCCCTGCATTGGCAGGCAGATTCTCAACCACTGCACCACCAGGGAAGCCCTGAGGGTAATTCTTAAAAGCTCTCATCACGAGAAAAGAAAATGTAACTATGTGAGGTGATGGAAGTTAACTGGGCTTGTTGTGGTGACATTTTGCAATACGTACATGTATCAAATCATTATGTGGTACAGCTAAAACTCATACAATGTTATATGTCAATTATATCTCAATAAAACTGGTGAAAATTTAAAATAAAAAAATAAAAGGATATGGCATGAGCAAATATGTGATGGCGATATTTCACCAAGTCTCAACTTCCTACACGCAAAAGCTGGATCATAAGAACAAAACACTGCATCTGTGTAATTCAGCAATTACTATTTTACTAAAAATAAGGAATACCCGACCCAGGAAAGAGAGAAAAGCATTATTTTGAAATCTGCGGCGCCGCATCACCATATTTTATAAGAATACATACGAAATCAAGGGTATATGTCAAATTTAAAAATAAAGGGGGCTCAGGCTGTCCCTACGCTTCTTCTCCTCACCATCTTCATGCCCTCCTTTCGCCAAGGCTTCCCAGGCGCTGAAGACCGGTTCCTTCTGGACTCCGCATCTTTGCTCCTTTGGGGAGAAAGAGCTGAGATTTCGCGGCGCCGCCGCCGGTTGGGCGCTAGGTGGCGCCGCTGCGCTTCTGCGCCCACCCACACCCTCCCTCCCATTCCCGCCACGACGCCGCCCCGAGCCCGAGATCCCCTCCAGACCCGAGGCTCCTCCGCAGTCCTGCTGTATGCACCACTGGGTCCAAATTCAGCGTCCAGACAGGTGCACCTGGGGAGGCCTGGGAGTGATGGCAGGCTACAGAGTGGCCAGACGCCTGCCTTCCTGCAGGGAGTGTCTTCTCCAAAGCCCAGTATTCACGTCTTATTGCATATTATTCACTTCCCTTACTCCTTCCTGCCCCCTCCTCGGGGCCCGTTTCTCCTCCAGGACCTCTAAGAATGTGCCTTCAGCTTATGTTTCCAAACCTCCTGGGTTGTCTCAGGCCGCCTACTGGCTCCATTCTGAGTCGGGAGAGCAAGCAACATGTTTGCCAGAAAGAGCACCGCCAAAAACTACAACAGGCCTCTTATTATCAAGGAAAGAAGCACCGGGTTGTTGCATTAGTGGGTTACTTTAATTCTGTAGATTAGTCTCACCTTGTATGTAGTTGAAGTAACAGAACCATCTCCAACTCGCGAAAGCGCGAATGGAGAACGTACTGTCGGCACGCAGGGCTGTCTCTACGTAACTGGCCATAATAGAGAGGGCATTTGGGCTGGCCATGAACTAATTCTGGAATCTTGGTACCACATGCGCATTATCCACCTCCCGGTCCAGGGAGGATAACCAGGGGCAGGCAGGGATCACAGCAGTGGCTTTAAGAAGTGACAGGCTCCACTCTTTGGCAGCCTTCCAAGGTGTGCAGCCAGGCTCCTGGCCGACCAGACTTGGCCATCAAGCTGAGTAGGTTAACAAGGGACAAAGAAATGTAGAGAGTGCAAGCTAGAGGAGAAGCCTGCTTCCTCCTGGGCCGCCACCTTCCCCAACTTTCTATTCTGTTTTCAAGGAGACATGGGAAAAAATAAGCCCATGGGTGTGGTTGGTTCTCCCTTCCCTCCCCCCATGCCTCGGAATGAAGGGCTAGTGCCGTTTCCACCTGGGAGATGGGCCAACGCTGCCCATTCCTGTTCTACCTGATCATCTATGGAAACTGGGGCGGGAGGGGGTGGACAGCAGACCGGCACACTTGTCATCTTTCTCTCCTCCCTTCCACACCTGCATCCAGCTGGTGGGAAAATCTGAGACAGTTTGGGGTGAGAGGAGACTCACGGAACAGCCCTCCACTCTCTGCTGTAGTCTCCCCTAAAGAGATTGGGGCCACCCCCAGTTAACAATTCGTGTGAGCTCTCTTGCCTTTGCTCCTGCTTGCCTACCCCTAACCCCAGGACTCCAGTAGGGCAGGTTCATTCCGGGTTCCCTGGTGCCGAAGGAATGTGAATTAAGCAAACAAAGTTTCACATTGTGCTTAATATTCCAGAAAACTGTCTGAATACCTTTTATTTTTCCAGCAGTAAGGAGGTAAATCTTTTTTTTTTTTTTTACTGTATGGTTTTATTTATATGTGGAATCTAAAAAACAAATGCACAAACATAACAAAACAGAGTTATAGGTACAGAGAACAAACAGGTGCTTGCCAGAGGGGAGGGCAGCAGGCAGAAGAAAGAAAGAAGTGAGGGAGATTAAGAGATACAAACTTCCATTTGCAAAATAAATGAGCCATGGGTAAGAAATGCACCCTATGGGGAATAGTTAATAACTATGTGATATCTTTGTAGGATGACATATCCGTAACTAGACTTATGGTGGTGATTGGTTGGAAATGTATAGAAGTATCAAATTGCTGTTATGTAACAGAAACTAACATAATGTTGTAGGTCAATTACAAACAGACAAACGGGGCTCCCCTGGTGGCGCAGTGGTTGAGAGTCCGCCTGCCGATGCAGGGGACGCGGGTTCGTGCCCCGGTCCGGGAGGATCCCACATGCCGCGGAGCGGCTGGGCCCGTGAGCCATGGCCGCTGAGCCTGCGCGTCCGGAGCCTGTGCTCCGCAACGGGAGAGGCCACAGCAGTGAGAGGCCCGCGTACAGCAAAAAAAAAAAAAAAAAAAAAAAGACATAGAAAAATAGATCAGATTTGTGGTTACCAGGGGCAGGGGATGAGAAAAAGGGAGATTGTGTGAAGGCCGTCACAAGATACAAACTTATAAGAGCAATAAGTACTAGTGGTGTAATGTACAACATGATAAAAATATAATTAACACTGCTCTACATTATACATGAAATTTGCTAGGAGGGAAAATTCTAAGTTCTCATCACAAGAAAAAAAATTTTAACTTCTTTAATTTTGTATCTATATGAGACGATAGATGTTCACTAAACTTATCATGAATCATGCTTCAAACCTTAAACTTACACAGTACTTTATGTCAGTTATATCTCAATAAAACTGGAAGAAAAAAATAAAGTTCATAATTATAGTTTAAAACCATTATTCCAATTAGCCAAATATGTTTCAAGGTTTAAGGAGGTAAATTTTAAACCTTTCATCTTAACACCATTAAGGCAAGTTTGTTATAGGATTTGGACAAAGCACTTTTATAACAACTGATCCAATATTTAAAACGTCAACAGTTTTTATCCTAGCCATTGTTTTTTAATTTTTGAGATTATCTGAACATTGTTTCAAAGCGTTGAAACTACTAAAAGACAAAAGATGGTGAATGTTTGTAAAAGGAAAAGGAAGGTAACAACTCTTTTAGCATTGGGGGAAAATCTAATCTTCTTAAACACGAAGGGTTACAGTTCAGTAGAAAATAACTTCTTGCAAAGAGGAGCCAGGAAATGTATTTGCTTTGAAACTTTTTACTTTTAACCTTCAATCTTCCTGAGGAAGCTGTTCACTGTGCTTAAAACAAAACAAAAACAAAAAACAAACAAAAACTTCTTTTAACTTCTGATCATAGTTTCCTTGAGTTAAGAGGAGTGTCTTCAACATTAGCTGATATACTTATTAATAGCATCCCACATCTGAACATCATCTCTAACACCTGGAATATTCTATGATTAACTCGTAAGTTAACAAAACAAAACTCACAGAAAGAAAGAAAGAAGGAAGGAAGAAAAAGAAGAGATCCACTTTCAAAATGGTGGTGTGAGGAGCTCTGCAAACCTCCTCCGGAGCAAAACACTCATAACTGGTAAAAAATATATTTAATTGTATTTTTTAAGCATTTAAAGTCTCTGGGACCTCAGTTCCTCTTGCCTCAGTTTGCTTGTAGGTCAGAGATTTCATGCTGGGAGCAGCAAGCTGAGAAGACCAGAGCTATTGCTTCCACCCAAAGCCCCACCTTGTAAAGCAGGGGCGTCACTCAGAGAAGGAAGCCACTGTCTCTGCCCCCAGCTCTGAAGCAGTGGTTCAAATTGTGCCATGGAAAGAGAAGGCCATAAGAATAGAGAGCTTTGATGTGAAAGAAAGAAAGAGAGAAAGGGAGGGGGGAGGGAGGATGGAAGGGAGGGAAAGAAAGAAAGAAGGAGAGAGAGGAAGAAAGAAAGAGAAAGAGAGAAGGAGAGAAGAAAGAAAGAAAAGAAAAGAAAGAAAGAGAGAGAAAGAAAGGAAGTAAGAAAAGGAGGAGGGAGGGAGGGAGGAAGGAAGGGAGGGAAAGAAAGAGAGAGAGGGAAAGAAAGAGAGAGAGAGAAAGGAAGGAAGGAAGAAAGGGAGGGGGAGGGAAGGAGGGAAAGAAAGAAAGAAGGAGAGGAAGAAAGAAAGAGAAAGAGAGAAAGAAAGAAAAAGAAAGGAGAGAAGAAAGAAAAGAGAGAAAGAAAGAGAAAGAAAGAAAGAAAGAGAAAGAAAGGCAAGCTGACTTTATTTAGAACAAAATGTTGGGGAAGTTCTAGCATAAGGGTGCTCTTGAAAACCATGGAGATTTTGGTGGTAAACAGTGACGAGAACACTGGTAGCTCCATAAGAGCAATGAGCTAAACTGCAGGTCAGCTAGTTTGTCAGAGAAAAAAAAAGAGAGAGAGACAGCGAAGACTCCTCCAGAAGTTAGAACAAACCTCAAAGGCTGGCCTCAAAAAACCACCCCCAAGTGTGAGATTAGAACACTCCCTAACACCGTACACAAAAATAACTCAAAATGGATTGAAGACCTAAATGTAAGGCCAGACACTATCAAACTCTTAGAGGAAAACATAGGCAGAACACTCTATGACATCAATCACAGCAAGGTCCTTTTTGACCCACCTCCTAGAGAAATGGAAATAAAAATAAACAAATGGGACCTAATGAAACTTCAAAGCTTTTGCACAGCAAAGGAAACCGTAAACAAGACCAAAAGACAGCCCTCAGAATGAGAGAAAATATTTGCAAATGAAGCAACTGACAAAGGATTAATCTCCAAAATTTACAAGCAGCTCATGCAGCTCAATAACAAAGAAACAAACAACCCAATCCAAAAATGGGCTGAAGACCTAAATAGACATTTCTCCAAAGAAGATATACAGATTGCCAACAGACACATGAAAGAATGCTCAACATCATTAATCATTAGAGAAATGCAAATCAAAACTACAATGAGGTATCACCTCACACCGGTTAGAATGGCCATCATCAAAAAATCTAGAGACAATAAATGCTGGAGAGGGTGTGGAGAAAAGGGAACACTCTTGCACTGCTGGTAGGAATGTGAATTGGTACAGCCACTATGGAGAACAGTATGGAGCTTCCTTAAAAAACTACAAATAGAACTACCATTCAACCCAGCAATCCCACTACTGGGCATATACCCTGAGAACACCATGATTCAAAAAGAGTCATGTACCAAAATGTTCATTGCAGCTCTATTTACAATAGCCAGGAGATGGAAACAACCTAAGTGTCCGTCAACAGATGAATGGATAAAGAAGATGTGGCACATATATACAATGGAATATTACTCAGCCATAAAAAGAAACGAAATTGAGTTATTTGCAGTGAGGTGTCTGTCATACAGAGTGAAGTAAGTCAGAAAAAGAAAAACAAATACCGTATGCTAACACATACATATGGAATCTAAGAAAAAAAAAGGTCATGAAGAACCTAGGGGCAAGACGGGAATAAAGACACAGACCTACTAGAGAATGGACTTGAGGATATGGGGAGGGGGAAGGGTAAGCTGTGACAAAGTGAGAGAGTGGCATGGACATATATACACTACCAAACATAAAATAGATAGCTAGTGGGAAGCAGCTGCATAGCACAGGGAGATCAGCTCGGTGCTTTGTGACCACCTAGAGGGTGGGATAGGGACGGTGGGAGGGACGGAGGGAGACGTAAGAAGGAAGAGATATGGGAATATATGTATATGTATAACTGATTCACTTTGTTATAAAGCAGAAACTAACACACCATTGTAAAGCAATTATACTCCAATAAAGATGTAAAAAAAAAAAATCACTCCCATAAAGAGGCCCCACTTCAACCTGGATCAGACAGTGAGGCACTGTATACCCCAGGCACGGTTGAAAACAATAGAGCAGTCAGCCAGTAGTCAGTGGAGCCTAACATCTGAGTGTGATGCCAACAGAGACAGAAGGTTTAAGAGAGAGGTCAGGGGAAGAGAAAATCAAGCTACTCTCGTCCCAGGGTGATTGTGCACAGGCTGAGTCTGCACCTTCTGAGGAGCAACATTAGAGCCTTCACACTACGGGTAAACACACTCCACAAAAATAACCCAGCAAAGTCACCAAAGCAACAAACCAGCAACAGCAAGAAGCCTGGGAGCGGGGGCAGGGTCAGTGTCCAGTATCAGTGCGAGTTTGTCTTAACTGCCTTAACGGTCTAAAGAAAAAATATATAAATTTGACTTCACCACTGTTAAAAACTTTTGTTCTTCAAAGGACTTATCAAGAAATTAAGAGGACACGGGACTTCCCTGGTGGTGCAGTGGTTAAGAATCCGCCTGCCAATGCAGAGGACACAGGTTCAAGCTGCGGTCCGGGAAGATCTCACATGCCACGGAGCAACTAAGCCCGTGTGCCACAGCTACTGAGCCTGCGCTCTAGAGCCCACAAGCCACAACTACTGAGCCTGCGTGCCACAACTACTGAAGCCCGCGCACCTAGAGCCCATGCTCTGCAACAAGAGAAGCCACCGCAATGAGAAGCCCGCGCACCGCAATGAAGAGTAACCCCCGCTCGCCGCAACTAGAGAAAGCCCGCGCGCAGCAACGAAGACCCAATGCGGCCAAAAATAAATAAATAAATTTATTTTAAAAAAAAAAAGAAAGAAAGAAAATAAGAGGACAACCTACAGAATGGGAGCAAATATTTACAAATCATATACCTGACAAGGGTCTGGTGTCCAGACTCTATATGTGTACGCGTGTGCACGCCCACACACACACACTTTATCAGTAAAAAAAGACAAATGATTAAAACTGGGCAAAGCATTGAATACACATTTCGCCTAAGAAGATGTCAGATGGCCAATGAGCATATTCAAAGATGCTCAACATTATATTAGTCATTAGAGAAATGCAAATCAAAACCACAAAGAGATACGATTTCACGTTCACTAGCGTGCTAAAATCAACAAGACAGACAATAACACATGTCAGCGAGCATGTAGAGAAATGGGAACCGTCATACATTGCTGGTGGAAATGTAAAATGCTGCAGCCATCTTGCTATTTCTGTAGATTAACGATTGCCTAGGGCTGGAGAGTGTTGGGGAGAAATTTGGAGTGATTGCTAATGGGTGTACGGTTTCTTTCTGGAGATGCTAAATAATGTTCTAAAATTCAATGTGGTAGTGATCACACAACTCTGTGAAAATATTAAAAACCACTGAATTGCACACTTTAAATGGGCGGATTGTATGTATTATATTTTAATAAAGCTGTCATATTTTTTAAAAAAGAAGAGAGGGGGTTTCCCTGGTGGCGCAGTGGTTGAGAGTCCTCCTGCCGATGCAGGGGACGCGGGTTCGTGCCCCGGTCCGGGAGGATCCCACGTGCCGCGGGGCGGCTGGGCCCGTGAGCCATGGCCACTGAGCCTGCGCGTCCGGAGCCTGTGCTCCGCAGCGGGAGAGGCTGCAACAGTGAGAGGCCCCCGTACCGCAAAAAAAAAAAAAAAGAAGAAGAGAGGAAGAGACGGGGCATAGAGAGAAAAAGGAAGGAAAGATTAGGGTCTTTTTGCTCTTCATCACTTCTTACATTTTCCTACAGGATCTAGAATTAGGAGTATTTTCTGCCCCAAGCCACAAAGATCTCCGATTCCACACTGGAATTCCTGGCTGTGATCCACGTCAACAAGAGGGAAGAAGTGTCAGCATGAGAGTGAAACCCACATGACCTGGCTGCTGGCCCTCCGAGCTGAGTGTCCGTGGCCCAGCAGGAGGCTCCGGACTGGCCGGTCAGGTCACTGCCGGAACAATTTATAGCCAAAAAGAATTTGGAGAGATTTAGACTTGACCATAAGCCTGAGCAGATGCCTGGATTCTCACCCTTAGGGAAGCTAATTAGAAAGAAGGATGAGAAAAAGGCAACTGATTACGGAATGGGGATTTTTCCACATCCACAAATCTTTGGTAAAGCCCAAAGCTGAAAACACAGAGTACCCCATGGACTGGAGGGCCTGAAATGTCATGTACTGCCTTGACACCTTTGGGCGTCACAGGGTCCCAGAGGCCCAACCATGAGTTCCCAGCTGTCTCCTGTTCGCGCCCCCCAGCAGGCGGGAGAAGGTTCCCATACAGCTCACTGCACTCCACCTGGTCCTTTTGGGTGTCACGTACCTGCCGCTTGCCGTCCTGAGCCCGGGGATGGCAGGAACGGCCCACACCAGCAGGGCCAGTTTTCCTCAATCCTCATCCCACCCCTGCCTGGCCCTGCCCCAGTGGGGGGAAAGCAGACCCTACCCATTCCCAGGCCAGGACCCGTGGACCTGGGATCCAGCAGAAGTGGGAGGAAAAACTTTGAATTGGATGTCAGATAAGAGTTTTAAATCAACTCGACAGGGTGTGTAATACCCAAACATAATCAAAAATCAATGGTGGGGGCTTCCCTGGTGGCACAGTGGTTGAGGGTCCGCCTGCCGATGCAGGGGACACGGGTTCGTGCCCCGGTCCGGGAAGATCCCACATGCCGCGGAGCGGCTGGGCCCGTGAGCCATGGCCGCTGAGCCTGCGCGTCCGGAGCCTGTGCTCCGCAACGGGAGAGGCCAAAACAGTGAGAGGCCCGCGTACTGAAAAAAAAAAAAAAAAAAATCAATGGTGTGATCTGCTCCCAGGTTAAGGCCAGGATGAAAGGCCCAGCAGACGTGGCTGTGGGGAAACAGAAGCCCTGGGGCACTTAGCACAGAGACCCATGAAGTTAGGGACCTGGTGGCTTGGGTGACAGAGGCGCTAAGAAACAAGCAGGGGCAGGCATTCCAGAGACGGCAGTTACAGGAGACACGTCCAGCCCGGGAGTGGGGGACAGAGGGAGGAAGAGGGGTTCCCAGACCCAGGGGCCAGGTTCACCCCTGGAAGCTGGACCCTGTGGGCGTCTGTCCACAGATGGAGACGGATGGGGATGACCCACCCCAATCTCCCAGCAGGGCCTCTCGCTGGTGGAACCTGCAGCGTGGAAGACACAGCCGCAGGGCCTGTCCCCAGAGAGACAGACGGAGGAGGGAGGGAGAGGAAGTGTCCCAGGACCTGCACGGCAGGTGGAAAGGCAGCAGGTGGAAGCCTCCATTTCTTTTTTTTTTTTTAATTTATTTATTTATTTTGGCTACACCAGGTCTTAGTTGCTGCACGTGGGATCCTCCTTGAGGCATATGGGCCTCTTAGTTGCGGTGGCATGTGGACTTTTTAAATTTTTTTTGCGGTACGCGGGCCTCTCACTGTTGTGGCCTCTCCCGTTGCGAAGCACAGGCTCCGGACGCGCAGGCTCAGTGGCCATGGCTCAAGGGCCCAGCCGCTCCGCTGCATGTGGGCTCTTCCCGGACTGGGGCACGAACCCGTGTCCCCTGCATCGGCAGGCGGACTCTCAAGCACTGCGCCACCAGGGAAGCCCCGGAAGCCTCCATTTCCACTTCTCGCCCCTTCTGGCTCAGACTGTTCAGTAAGTTGGCTCATGTCACGTTGGCCCCCAGGAAACAGGACCGGCGGTGTTCAAACAGGGCTGCCAGGGTGGTCTGACCCAAGTCACATCTATGAAGCTAGTGTCCAGGAGGAGGACCCTGGCCGCATCCTTTGGGGTAGGCAGACTGCAGCCTGGGCCGTGGGTGTGTCCTGTGATTTGCCTCCCATGTGGCCAGACTGGCCCACGGTCCTCTGGCGGCTTAGACCCCAGAATATAGGGGCTGCCTGGCACGACTCTACGTGTGTTTGGTTGAGGGAGAAGATGTACCGAAGAGGGAGACCGTGTTATACACACCTTCCCCCATCGGATCCGTACCTGCCGAAGGCTTGGACCCCAGGATGGGGGGATTGGTCCTATGCATTTCCCCCAGCTCTGCTGGAAGCATTGCTGCGGGGCTCCCCCATGCCAGGCTTGGCAAAGCTGCTGGCGGGGCAGCGACAGAAGGAGAAGCACGGGAAGAAGAAGAAGCTCTGAGTGGGAAGAGACACCGCCCCACCAGGAAACTTCCTGGACCATCGAGAGAAGAGGAGAGAACAACAGGTTCCCCCTCCCTCCGCTCCCCCTCCCACGTAAAGCAGATTGTCATTTTGTCTGTGGCCCCTCCTCTACCAGGTGGAGATGCAAATAGGAAAAAGGGAGAGAGGACTAGATTGCTTTACAGAACGACAGAGGATGAAGCCAGAAGATTTAGGGAAACAGGAACCTGTTGCTTTGAGAGGCCTTCCAAGAATGGGGCACAGATTAAAGCAACCCCGGGGCAGGGAGGGAGAGCTTCTCTGGGAAGGAGGGGTGGGGGAGGGGGTGGTGGGGGACCTCCTGGCCCACACGGAGGAACCCCTGTCTCAGAGCAGAGTCAACAGGTGTAGGGTTTCTTTAAGAATGTTCTCATTTTTCTCATTTCAAGTATAAAAAGGAGAAAGAATTACAAAGCAGAGCCTTCCGGTCGTCTGGGTTCTGATTCCAGGGAAGCAGGACTCTAACCCCAGGGCCCCTCAGGCTGGAGCATCCTCCCCGGAGGTAGAGAGCCTGGGCCAGCCCAGCTCTGCCAATAAGCGCCATGCGGTGCAACTCACACACGACTCAGTTTCCTCGGCTTGACACTCATTCCTTCCTTCCAGCCTGAGGGTCACAGCTTCTGGACTGGGGGTGCCCTTCGTCCCCCTCTCCCTGCCCCATAGACCTCATTCCCTCTTCCAGCTCTATCTCCTCCATACTCACTGCCCCACCGCCCTTGACCCTGGGGCTGCTCTGTCTGCCCTCTGGCTCTCCTCCCCCCACCGCATTCCCCCACCCTGGCCTTACAGGTCCCCTGCCCCCACCCCCGGGAAAAACCAAGGACCCACGTCAGTCTGCTGAAGTCCACCACTTCCTAGGTGACATTGACCTCCCCGCATGGCAGGCGTCTCATTCCTGCTCCCAGTTAAAGCTGGAGAAGCCATCGTCCTGCTCTTGGTATCTGTGCTTCTCCCCAAAGCCTACACGGTCTTGCTTTAGTGACGCAGGGCCACACTTATTACAGAGGCCTAGGCGGCAACACAGTGGTGTCCCAGCCACCTCCTGTTCCAAGTGAGGCCAGAGAGAGAAAGTGGGCCCCGGGTTACACACCGTCCATGACCAGACTGGGTGTAAACCCGTGTGTCCGGGTGCCAGGGGTCTTTCCACCAAATCTCTGGAATTTCTAAACCTCCAAGACTCGTTTTTGCAATTTGAACTCTACTTGGGACATGGTTGGCCATTGAGGCTTGTACCAGCGGTCAGCAGGAGGAAGCAGCCGGCAGCCTGCCCACTCCAGCCCACTTTGCCTGTGGCTACAATGGCTACAAATCCATTTGTTCGCTGCGGCTGGCAGGTTAGGCTCCCTTGGTGTTCATTTCCCGCTCGGAGAGGCAGTGAGTCATCTCCCTCCCGCTTCTCCTCCTTTAACGATTGCTTTGAGACCAGAGTCTGCGGGAGGAGAGGTCACATGGAATCCTTTATTTAGTACAGAAGTTCTCAGCTTAGGGGCGGGAGGACCCAGCCGGGGTAGCTAGAAACAGCCTCATTAGTTCTGAGAACACACCCGGGCCAAAAAACTCAGTGCGGCTGGAAATTCCTGGAGTTCTCAGAGGTCCACTGACGTTCAGGACCCTGGAATGCTCATTTTGTTGCTGGCTAAAAGACGACTTGGGGTTGAGGTCAATTTAGCAAGCTGGGGTGCAGACCATTGGGAAAAGCCAGACAGCCCAGAAAAGCATCCCGGCTTAAGCAGCTTAACGCTGTGCTTCTTTGAAAGGCGTGCTGTCTGCCGTGTGTCCACCAGGTGGCACAGCACACCTTAGCTGTCAGCTCCCACAGGCAGCCCGGTGTTCACTGCTAACCTCACCGACACTGGAAATGCCCACAGGTGCGAGGCTAGAGCTTGACCAATAATGTGCTCATTTGGACTACCTAAATTCCGCCAAATTTAACAGAAAAATAAAACAGTGGCTTTGGCGAGAAAGAAGCTATATTTGTTTCTATGTGAAAAGCGCCCTGGGCTGGTGTAGGAGCTCCACGAAGGTGTGTGTCCAGGAGGCAGCCTCCTTCCTCTTCAACACAGACCCCTAGGATATGGCCTTCAGCCTCCTACTCCAAAGTGACTGCTAGAGCTCCAGCCATCACATCTGAGTACTATGCTGTAGGATAGAGGAGGGGAGAGAAATGCATGGCCCCATGCTCTAAGGAGCTTTCCCAGAATTCAGAGACATCGTGTAGTTCTACTTACAATTCATTGGCCAGATAGGGAGGCCGGAGACTGGAATCTTTTACCTTAACATCACTACCCCCAAATAATTTCAGGGTTCAGTTTGGAAAAAAGAATGTGAGAATGGAGAGCTGAAAGCAGCTAGCAACCTCGGCCACCTATTAACATAGGACGCTGAAAATTCCTTTATGCCAACACAGCATACTTTCCAACCCCTTTATTGATATGATTCACACATGTGTGTCCCATGTCCAGATTCTTCTCCTAAACTCCAGGATCTGCATGTTTACCTAAATGTCCTACAAGAATCCAAGCCAGCTCCCCACCTTCCCACCCCGGTCCCCGTCCACCTGCTCTTCCTCCCGTGCTCCCAGCTCCAGGACTCCATCCTCAAGTCCCCCACCTATGCCAAGGACCGGGAAGCCATCCTGGACACCATCTCCATCTCTACCCTTAGACCTCATCTTCTCCACGTTCCTGGACCACACCTCAGAGACGGGGTGCAGAGGCCGCCAGTCCGGATGCGCCCGAGATTAGTAGGAAACACCAATCCCTGAGGAAATAACTGGAAGTCTTGGTGGGGCTGCAGAGAACTCCCTCCCGGGGGGCCGGGGTGCGGCAGGGGTGGAGAGGGTCTGGCAGAGACTGGGGGTCTAACTGAGGCACAGAGTGGCCCAGGCAGGGAGGGAAGGGCTCAGGCAGGGTGGCGGCTTGAGAGGAGGCCCAGAGAAGGGAATCGTGGTGCTCTGCGCTGGGAACTGCAAATTCCTCTGTGGCTGGAGCGGGAGAAGAAGGCGGGAGTTGCCACCTACCCTTCCGAGGGCCCTTGAGATTTCCTTGGGGCTGATGGGCCCTCGGCACTGCTCTCCGCAGGGCAAGACGATGGATCTGTTGATTGTACAAGATGACAGCCAGGAGGGTGGGTTCGAGAGGAACAAACATAGAGGCAGAGAGACGATTTACCACGCAAAGTACTCATACCAGAGACAGAAGACGCCAACTCAGGCAGGGGCGGGAGGGTTAGAAGGAGAGGCAGATTCCAGAACACTCCAGGAAGTTAAGCACTGCGCATGGCGATGGGAGGTAGAGAAGGATGGAAGGGGAGCAGCTCGCGGGGCTTCCAGCCTGACTGTGGAGATGTGCCGGCACCCCCCAACCCCGCCGAGCGGGACCCCAGGGTCGGGGGAGGGCAGGGAGGAGGGGGGCCTGCTGTGGACGAGGAAGAGGACATCGGGCCAGGAGCACTCACAGAGCTGGACCCCTGGGTGGAGAAAGCCCCGCTGGGGGGGGGCGGTGGGGAGGTGGACAGGCAGGGGTGCAGGGGAGCTGAGAAGCGGGATGGGAGCCTGGGGAGAACTCATTCCAGACAGTGGGGGCCAGGGGGGAGAGAGGGCTTGGACAGACGAGCCAAAGTGAGACACTGAGGCTGAGAAAATGAGAGACAGAGAGACAGGGACAGAGAGACAGGGAGAGACAGAGAGAAAGAGAAACCACAGAGAGACAGACAGACAGACACACAGACAGACAGAGCCTCTCACTTCAGCTCCTCACAGCCACTCGTATCTGTCGTTCTGAACTACTCAGGACTGTTTTGGTTGCAAGTGATAAACACCCAGCCTGAATCAGGTTGAGGAAAGAGAGACAGGCTTTGAAAAGCCATCTGGGTGGTGCTTCCAGCGAAAGCGGGTTAAAGGACCAGACCTTGGAGAAGGACAGATCCCCTCAGACCCGGGACCAGCCCGCCGCCAGAGGTCAACGTCCACGCCTTGTGCCTGAGCCTCTGCGGGGAGTCCATCCTCCCAGAGGGAGCGCTCCACGTGCAGGACTCGCGGCCCCCAGACTGACAGGAGGTGATGCTGTCCCCAGGGCCAGTTTACAAACTTCCCGGAAGGACATCTATTGGCCAGGATCCATGGACCGTGAGGCAGTGGGCAGGATCTGTAAGGAATCTGCACCCACACTCAACCTTACAGTTGGGGTAGAAAAGGGCAGTGCCCGGGAGAATGTGCCAGACACTGGGGACAAGAAAGGCAATGGCGGCCCTAAGTCAGATGGCCCCGAGCAGAAGCCCCGTCCCCAACCGGGGCTCCTCTCTCCCGATGCTCCTCTCTCCCCCCGTCTCTGCTTTCCTCCCCCATCCCTCTCCCTCTCCCCCTCCCTCTCTCTCTCTCTCACTGTCTTCCTCTCTTCTCCCCTCTCCTCCTCCCCTCCCCCCCCTCTGCCCCGGGCTGGCAGCCCCTCTGCTTCTCCCAATCTGTCTTCGCTCCCTGTCTGCTTTTCCAGCCCTGTTTTCCTCTAGACTTTGAGGCCCTCGCACACTTACATTTTTGTTCCACCATGACATTTAAGATTCCCATGGTTACCTATGCCCAGAGCTAAACAAAACCCTAATCTAGACGGGGTCTGGCCAGTGCCAAGCGTGGCAGGGCCGTTACCTCCAGCTCCGGGCGCTGGATTTCTCCTGAGACAGCCAAAGACAGCCCTAGCTTTCTTGGCCAACTTGTCACAGCTGAGTCACACTGAGTTGTTTGTTTCCATAAAACATGTTTTAAAGGTTATAAGAGTAATCGTGTGCTCATTGGAGAAAAATGTGAAAACACAGAAAAAAATCACCTATAAGGCTTCATTTTGATAACAAATGTTGACTTAGTTTGTGAAACCTGCGGCTTTCGCTTAACGTTTTATCAAGAGCCTTCTGCATATCCTTCAAAGTCCTGTGAAAATACTTGAATGTGTTACTGACTTTCCTTTCATGGTTACAAAGCCAATAGCTGACAGTTACTACTCTCTGTCGAATGCTTTTGCAGATTATTTTATTTGACAACCTACCAAGTAGCTTCCCCGGGAAGTAGGTACCCTTATTTTCCCTATTTTACAAATGAGGAAACTGAGGCTTAGACAGGTTAGATAATTTGCCACGGTCACACAGCTAGCAAGTGGCCGGTTGCAGTTTCAAACACAAGACAGCCTGATTCACAGTGTTCCCTCCACGTCACCTCCCATCTAGGCACTGGGCCCCACAGGTGTGCCCAGATGATGTCTGTGTGTAGTAGGAAGGTGTCATCATCTCCACCTGGGCTGAGCTGCGATGGAGGACAGAACAGCAATGGAAGATGCTTCCCATGAGTAGGGACATCCTATATGTGTTTGACATGTGACTTGGAAATCTTCAAATCATGAAGTTGCAATGTGGATCCAATGGCTGGAGTGTGCCTACACCACGTGGGCTGGGGGCACAGGGATGGACAGCCCTTCCCGGCACAGAGTCACAGAGTAATTCGGAAAACCAGAATTTGAATGAAACCACCTCAACTTTTAAAGGCTGTATATGAAAACTCCACAACAAACATCATACCTCATGGAGAAACTTTAGAAACATTCCTGTTAACATTGGCAACAAGATAAGGATGCCTGTTAGCACTGCTATTATGTAACAAAGAACCAGAGGTCCCGGCCAATGTTATAAAACAAGAAAAAGAAATAAAGGTGTAGGAGCTGGAAGGAAAGAGCTGCAAGTGTTGTTATTTGTGATCAATATGATCATCTACATAGAAATCTGAACAAAGTATTAGAACTGAAAAGAGGTTATTGGATGAATGTAAGATCAACTTACAAAGATCAATAACACTTTCTCTGTACCACGATAACCACCTAGAATGCAGTACAAGATAGGGTACCATTCATAATAGCAACAAAAGCTATAAAATATCTTTAAATATGACAAAAAATACATCACTCTCAACAGGAAAATTTTACCTTCTATTAAATGAAATAAAAGATCTAAATAAATGGGACAGGGACTTCCCTGGTGGCGCAGTGGTTGAGAGTCCGCCTGCCGATGCAGGGGACACGGGTTCATGCCCCGGTCCGGGAAGATCCCACATGCCGCAGAGCGGCTGGACCCGTGAGCCATGGCCGCTGAGCCTGCGCGTCCGGAGCCTGTGCTCCTCAACGGGAGAGGCCACAGCAGTGAGAGGCCCGCGTATTGCAAAAAAAAAAAAAAAAATGATTAAGACGGTAAATTTCATATTGTGGAGTCTACCACAATTTTTGAAAAGAAAAATAGGCAAAAAAAAAAAAAAAATCTCCCTCTCCTCGTATCCAGGAGGCAATCAAAAAAGAGTTGTTCTGCCAGGGACACCTGGGCGATTCTGTAGAAGCGGTGGGTTGGGGGATGACTTTTGTCCATTTGCCAATTACAACGTTTCCGTCACCTGTGAATGTATGGATTTTGAAAACCGTCACTAAGAGAGACTGGTACCAAGGCCTAGGATATCCTGGTCCCACAAGACACTTCATGGAGTCATAACAAGTGAATAGAAGAGGGCACGAATCTTCTCTTTTTCGGCAGAAACTTTCAACTTTATTTGGCCAATGTGTCCAACTCCGATATTGTGGTAGAAAAGCCTGAAGACCTGTCAACATGTGATTTGGCTCCTTGGCGGTCTTCCAGCCTGGAAACGGAGGGTCCTGGTTCTGCCTGGTGCAGGCCTCAGGCCACCCTGGACATCACAGAGCAATGAGGACCCTGGCTCGGGGAAGGAGGGGCTGCCAGGCCTGTCCTGGGCCCAGCCGCACCCTCCAGTTTTGGGGTCCCCTGTGACAGAGACCTGAAGTCTCCGTTTAACCAAAAGATGCAGGAGCCATGCTTGGCCACGGCAACAACGCACGAGGTGAGGGACCCGTCCAGCCCGGCGTGGTTCCGCCCCACACAGGGGACAGGAGTCTCCAGGGAGGCCAGGCCGCAGTGGAACAGACACCTTGACATCCAAAAATGTCTAAAAATCCCACAGATGGAATTTTTTTTTAAGTGATAGTATAAACCTAACAGGAATGAGACATCGCCAGAGAGAGATACGGAATCTTCTTTTAGTCTTTATGTCTTACACTGTTTCACTAGAAAACTTTGCATGCTAGCTACTTTACAATATCTCTATGAGAGATCAGGGGAAGCCTGCTTCTCAATTCCCCTGCGAGGACAGGAATATTGAAATCCATCGTCACCACTGTCGATCGACTTGGGCAGAAAGAAGGGGTGCAGCTAGCCTCCCTGGAGAAAAGCAGTGATGTGTTTATACCCATTAAGTGTCCCGCAGCCTCACCTCTTTGTGCCTGCCTCTCCTAAGTGGGGAGAGTGGAGACAGGTGGGGTGCTGGGTGCTGTGCAGAGAGACCACTTCCACAGAGAGGCTGAATGCCACGGAGGGTGGGATTATTACTCAATGTGTGCTTTATTGGAAAATAAAGGGATTTGGTTAAGAAAATCCATTCTGACTATTGTCTCTCTTAGAAAGTGGAACCTTGTACGGTTTCATAAACAGAACCCCAGTTGAGCCTAACTTGGGTCTCCGAAGAAGGAAACCTCCCCTGAGAGTGGTTCCGGAAAGGTGAGATTTGGACTCTGGTAGTTTCCTAGGACTGCCATAACAAAGGACCACACGCTGGCTAGTTACACAACAGAATTTTCTTTTCTTACATTCTGGAGGCTAGAAGTCCGAGATCAAGGTGTTGGCAGGGTTGACTTCTTCTGAGGCTTCTCTACTTGGCATATGGCCGGCCGTCTTCTCCCCATGTCCTCACATGACCTTCCCTCTGTGTGTGTCTGGGTCCTAATCTCCTCTTCTTATAAGGACACCAGTTATATGGGATTAGGGCCCACCCCTATGACCTCACTTTATCTTAATAACCTCTTTAAAGGCTCTATCTCCAAATACAGTCACATTCTGAGGTACTAGGGGTTAGGCCTTTAGCGTGTTCATTGGTTGGGGAGAGGTGGCCTAATTCAGCCCATAATAAGAGCTTAAGAAATGCCGCAGAATCTTGAACAGCTCTCGTGGAGCATTTATTAGAGAAAAGGCAGTGGTTAAACCACTCTAAGCAATGTCAGGCCCCACTGAAACTAGAGAGCTTAAACATGTAGAAGGACAAGTCAGCAGAACGACCTTGGAGTGCAGGGATCACACAGTAGGAAGCAGTGTGGCCTGGAGCGCACGAGTGAGGCCTAGGCACCCTTGCAGAACCCTCAGAGCCAGCAATCCGCTTCCAGGGATTTCTTAGGAGATAATCAGAAAAGTTCCCAAAAATATTTACCCAAGACATTTTACTACAGCCCTATACAGAATATCAAAAATTAGATACCAACCGAGGATTTGTTGGCTAAATTATAGTAGACCTAATTAAATAACAATATTTGAATATTAAAATCGCTACAATTAATAAGAGAGATCTATATTTAATCTGACAATAGAATGGATTTTCTAAACAAAATCACAGGAATGATGTCCACAACTGTCAAGTGAATAGCAAGTTACAAAATGCAAATCCCTTGTATGTCAAAACTGTAGTATCAACATTCGTGTTACATAAACGAACGTCTGTGAGGACATTCACTACTGTGCAAGCAACGGTTACCTCTGGGTGGTAGACTTTAGAGTGATTTTTTTCTTTATTCTTTACGTTTCACCTGAATTTTCACAAAATATATGAGTTACGTTTATGATTAGAAGAAAACCAAGAGGCATCCCCGGGGCATGACCACCAAGGGGCCTCACAGATGCTTCACCTTGTGAATTAACCACATTCTAGAGTCTTGTCTGTTTGCCAGCTTAGAAACTCCACTTAGACCCTGCACCAATGAAGACTATATTCTGCTCTAAATGGTGAAACGCCCAACCAGCTTTGGCTTAAACAGATAGTGGCTTATTTTTCTAACAGTCTCTGGAGGAAAGCCATTCAGGGCCCCTGCAGCTGCTCATGGATGTCATAAGGAGCCAGAGGCCCCTCTATCTTCTTTCTCTGACATCCTCGGGTGTGACTCTTGTCCTTGTTGTCATAAAATGGCTGCTGTACTTCCAGACATCACAGCCACGTTCTAGTAGATAAAAGCGGAAAGGGCAAAAACACTTTCTCCTAGTAAGGCTTTCCTTTCATTATCCAGAAAACAAACACACTCCAAGGGACTTCCATCTACGTTGCATTGGCCAGAACTGTGGCACGTGGTTACCTTTAGCTGCGAGGGAATCAGGGGAAGTAAGAATTTTTAGGTGGACACAGGGGATTCTATTAATAAGGAAGAATGGAAAATAGATAGGAAGGCAACTGTCTGTGATGCACTGTACCTATGGGTGATGGGAGCAGGGAACATTTGATATTTCCCAACTTACATAGACTAAGATATTAACCAGACACCAATGTCTTCATTCGCAGAGCAGGGGATCCCATTCCAGTGACCAGAATTCTCATGTTTCCCACCAGCACATTCTCCTTCCCAGTATCAGGGAAACAGGAAGTGAAATTATTCATCTAAACACTGCTTGATGAACGTGGAATCAGATTAAAGGCAGGTGGCTATTACCGGAGGATGTTTCACCCAAGCCGACCGGCTGTCCCATGACCTGATTGTTCATAGTACTCAGATTCAACGTCCAGTCCCCCGACTGTACCGGACAGATGCTGTCAGCTTTCATCTCTCTGATCCCCCATTTTGCATCTATGCCCAAATCCCCTTTTCTCCTGTCATATTATTTCTATAGCTCTGTTAATGCCGTCTCTTTGGTTTGTGTTTGACCCAGAAGCACTCTTACCATTGGTCTGACAAATGGCCTCTTACCATTTGTGTTGATTTTATCGATCAAGCCCTCAGAGCCTTGAGGGGCTCCCCCACTTCCTCCCCACGGGGGTAACCCAAGGTTGAAGCTCTGCGGGCTAATGAGATCAGTGGCTTCAGGCCACTGGTGAGGGCTGCGGTGCCATTTGCTGTCAGCATCTCAAAATTACACCGTATAAGGAGTTACTGAAGTATTGGGCATCGTTTTGCCTGGAGAAGAAGAGGTTGAGGAGACGAAGGCATCTGCCTAATATATCTGAGTCATTGTCAGGGGGTTGGTGAAAGAAGAACTAGAACCAATGAAACAAAAAAACAAAAACAAAATTTTTTTTTTTTTTTTATGCCGGACGCGGGCCTCTCGCTCTTGTGGCCTCTCCCGCCGCGGAGCACAGGCTCCGGACACGCAGGCTCAGCGGCCATGGCTCACGGGCCCAGCTGCTCCGCGGCATGTGGGATCTTCCCGGACCGGGGCACGAACCCGCGTCTCCTGCATCGGCAGGCGGACTCTCAACCACTGCGCCACCAAGGAAGCCCAATTTTTTTAATTTTTAATAAAATCTAGCCATCTTGCTATTTGTTAGCTGATGTGGTGAAAAATATTTGTTAGTCACATCTCTATGTCTGAGAGTCCGTTTCTGTTTTGCAGGCAGGTTCATTTGTGTCATATTTTAGATGCCACATATAAGTGATATCATATGGTATTTGTCTTTCCCTTTCTGACTTATTTCACTTAGTATGATCATCTCTAGTTGTATCCATGTGGCTGCAAGTGCATTATTTAGTTCTTTGTTATGGCCGAGTAGTATCCCATTGTATATATGCAGGGAACTATATTCAATATATTCAATATCCTGTGATAAACCATAATGGAAAAGAATATAAAAAAAGAATGTCTGTATGTGTATAACTGAGCCCCTTTGCTGTACAGCAGAGACTGGCACAACATCGTAAATCGACTATACTTCAATAAAAAAATAAAATAAAAATATTGTTAGGAGTTAAAACAACACTTAATCAAAATAAAATTATATATCATACAAAGAAAAGAAAAGAAATAGAACCGATGGATGGAATTTGCAAGAAGACACGTTTAGCCTAATAACAGACATTGTCCAGTAAAGGAGAACGCACTCCATTCTTGGTCAGAGGTCCATCCATCTGGGATAGAGTGGAGGGGATTTTCACTTTGTATGGATATAATGGAATATTCCAAGAGTAAGGAATTTATATTTAGCACTAGCCCCGATTCTTTCCCACAGTTTTTCCTTCCTATAACCTTTTTCTTATTTCCTTCATTTCTCTGATGTATTTAGTTATCTCTTTTAGAAATGTCTTTCCTGATGCAGCCTCAACACTACGTCCTCTAGGTGATCCCAGGTCCTCCCCCCAATCCTGGCCTGAGTCTGAAAGTGTGAGCACCCCTTTTCCTGATATTACAGCTGAGGCAATGTTGGGATGCACTACAGGAATTGTTATGAGATAATAATTCAAAGGAAAATGAAAAGGCAGAAAGCTATCATGTTTACGGAGTAAAGAACTGAGATGTTTGCTCAGATATTGGTGCTCACCAAATATGCCTGTGCCGGTTCTTCAGTGTTTCTCTGGGAGCTGGGCATGGACACTCAGCCTAGAGCCTGAGCTTCCTGTCTTGGCAACAATTTTATAAACAGCTATTCTCTGTATTGAATCCCTCTTGGACTGAAATAGCTGGAGCTGCTCCTTTTGTCTGCAACTTAAGTCTGCCCAATACTCCTGTTAGAGAAAGGAATAGAGGGAAAGCAGACTAGACAGATCTAGTTCCCAGAGGAAGAGGAGAAATCCAAGGGAGGAAGACCAGAAGGGAAAGAAGAATGTGTTAAGATACACAGAAATGGAAATATACGTGCAGTGACAGATACAAGTGCCCAGATGATCCAAAAGCACCATCCATTAGAGTCCCAAGAAGACGTTCCATATAAGAGTAAAAGGAGGGCTTCCCTGGTGGCGCAGTGGTTGAGAGTCCGCCTGCCGATGCAGGGGACGCGGGTTCGTGCCCCGGTCCGGGAAGATCCCACATGCCGCGGAGCGGCTGAGCCTGCGCGTCCGGAGCCTGTGCTCCGCAACGGGAGAGGCCACAACAGTGAGAGGCCCGTGTACCGCAAAAAAAAATAGAGTAAAAGGAAGTCCATACGGCATCTGGCCTTGGATTGCTAGGAACAGTGACGTGAGGTTGAGAGATAACTGGCTGATGATATGGAATTGAGAGGCCGACTTGCTGTGAGGTTGATTCAAAGTTGGTAGGAGTTAGTAGAAGATGAATAGGAGACTGATGAGAATGGTAGGGGATAGTGAGGGACAGACGGGGTAATTATGTGATCTGGAGAATAAGCAGCTAACTCTACCCGGCCAGGCGGCCTCAGGTCGCAAACGTTCAATGTGTGATGTCCAGCAGAGTTAAAGCTCCTGGAAAAGCTCCTCAAATCCTTTCAAAATGATGCATAAAGGCAAAGGGCACATGAATCTGGCCTAAGACCATGTCAGCAAGCTAGGAGACTCCTCCCACATTCACTGTGAAGCGGCTGCCGATGTCCCAAAGACATAGAACGCTGTCCAGAAATGATGGATTGGAATGGAGCTGTTGTTATTGTTACTACTGTTGTTAAAACAGACTGATGAGAGCTGGGCCTTGGGGTGAACAAAGGAGAGATGGTTATAACAATTCTATTTATAAGCCAGAAAAGTTCTTGGGGATATTTCTAGACTGCTGAGAATGTGGCGGACACCCCCATGCAAGAGCCAGGACACCGAACTACGTACATCCAACTAATTAAATAACCAACGCATCCACCTGGGTTGGTGGATGTGACTGATGTGCTCTGAGCTGCCGAGTGAGTGCCTGTAGGCAGTGGAATAATGGCCCCAGACAGACAGAGAAAATTTATAGCTCTTGGCACGTATTCTGACTCCTTGCTTCCTTCTCTGCATGTGTGAGGGTTTCAGGCTTTTAAAAAGAAGCTCAATTATAGGAATTCAATGGTCAGGAAAGGGAGCACAGAACAGTTCTTTCTGACTTCCCACCCACTGGGTCCAGAGATAGAAGGCTTCTCTATGACAGCTTTTCAGATTACGGGCTCCCTAAAGGATGGCAGGGAATTAGGCGCCAGGCTTGTGCAAGGGCCACGTGACGATTAGCCCAGAGGAGACCTCCAAGGGCACAGTGGAAACTCAGGAAGAGTCCGGAGCTGACTGGAGGGCACTTGTCTCTGAGGCCCTGGCTGAGTCATGAGGCACGTGCCTCTCGCTTGATACGGAGACGGGAAGAGCTTAAATCTTCTGACTCCCTTCTTCGGGAGACATATTTCTTTCTCTTTATCCGGGAAATCCTCCTATTATACGTTTATTTAGCCTAAGACCCTTGTACTGAGTTGAATAGTGTCCCCCAAAAGTCCATGTCCACCCTGTACCTGGGAATGTGGCTTTATTAGAAATAGGGTCTTTGCAGAGGTAATCAAGGTAAAATGAGGTCATATTGGATGAGGTGGGCCCTAATCCAATGACTGGTGACCTCAGGAGGAGAGACACAGACACAGACAGAGAGAACATCGTGTGAAGACAGAGGCAGAGATAGGAACTGTGCAGCCACAAGCCAAAGACTGCGGGTAACCACCACAGCTGCAGGAGAGGCAAGAATCCTTCCTTAGACCTTCAGAGGACGTGTGGCCTGGAGAGGACATTTCTGACACACAGGATACAGTGGTTGGTTAGAATTTCACTAATACCACCAGGTACATAGCTACATTTAAAATTTCCTAATAATTTCAATTAATCAAAAGGATGGGAGATGAATATTAACGGCCCGTATTTTTTTAACATCCCCAAATCTCCACAGCAAAAGAGAACAGAACTGGAGTAACAAAACCAAAACTTCATGGACAACATCTATAGCAAAAATAGTGACAGTGTATCCCCACGAAGGCTGCAAGTCGTAGGTGAGAAGAAGGGACCACCACACCATGCCAGAGAGACCTGGGCCCGTGAACTCGCAAAACTAACACCAGAGCTCCCTTCAAACCAAACCCAGCGCTGAGGGGGAAACTGCTAAGAAAAGAATCTGAATTGATCAGGTCAGAGCCCACAGGGGCAGAGGGAAGAGAAGGCCCAGTTAATAGTGCAGAACGGGTGAGAAGACAGATCTCAGAGCACAGGAGGTCATATTTTATGAACCTTGGTGAAGAGAACAGAAACAAAAGCTCTGGAGTCGTGAAGTTCAAAACAGCTCTCTTGGTCCAAACTTCTCCTCCAGAAGTACAGAAAATTCATTTTACTTGAACATGAGCAGTGGAAGATAATTTCTTTCAAATATCACAGTAAGTTAATTTAAGAGAAAAGATGTGAGGGGTAATGAGATATCCCCACAGCCCATGAAGACACAGCAGAATGACGTGCCCAGACGCAGAAGAAAACTGGTCACTTCAAAGGGACTTTCCTGGTGGTCCAGCGGTTAAGACTCTGCGCTCCCAATGCAGGATGCCCGGGTTCCATCCCTGGTCAGGGGACTAGATCCCGCACACCACAACTAAAGATCCCGCATGCCGCAACTAAAGATCCCACATGCCACAACTAAAGATCCCACATGCCACAACTAAAGATCCCACATGCCACAACTAAAGATCCCACATGCCACAACTAAAGATCCCACATGTCACAACTAAAGATCCCACATGCCACAACTAAAGATCCCACATGCCACAACTAAAGATCCCACATGCTGCAACTAAGACCTCGTGCAGCCAAATAAATAAATAAATATTAAAAAAAAAAACTTGCCACTTCATATTGCAAAGTGAGCTAAAATAAATAAAAGGAAAGGAGTATGAAAGAACATCATGAACCGGAATTAGAAAAGCTCAGAAAGGAAGTGATTGAAGAAAAAGAGTGTGTGGGAAAAAAAGCGGGGGAGGGAGAATGAGATACGAAGTAAAATGACTTTACTAATGAGGACTAAGCCAGACTCACAAATGCACATAAACACAGCGGATAATGTCTTAAGTGAAACAGATGAAAAAGGGAACTGTTTCAGTCAAAAGGAATGAGTAAGAAGATGAAAAGACTTCAAGAGGAAGTGGCAGGAGATATAGGCAAAAAATCAAATATTCATATAATAGGAAACCTCAAGAAGAAAACCAAAGCTATAAAACAGGATAGTACTCAAAATCAAAGTTTAGAGCCTTTTTCCTGAAGTAAAAATACTTGAAACTGCACTTAATGTCCACCCAGGACAGTACGCAGTTCGCTGAGACATATGCTAGTAGAATGATAGGACTTTCAGGACGAAAAATATCTTTGGACGTCGGTTAAACAGTCCAAGTCACTTATAAAGGAAAAAGTATAGGAGTGCAGCTGATGTCTCAGCAGCCATACCGTATGCCAGAAAGCAGTGGAGTGAAATATTTGCTACTCAAGGAAAGAAAACGGGAACCAAGCCAACCTTTAAGTGTCAAGACCATAGACAGACTGCTGTAAACAGTCAAGAATTCGGGGGCTGTTACTCTCATGAGCTCTTAATAAGGAATCCACGAGAGAGGAAGCTTCAAACAACAACGCTGACTGGAAAGACATCAGTGTGAAGCCGGGCAGCAAGCTTGGCACCAAGACTAAATGACAGTAATAAGGGACAACATAGGGAAGGAAATGGCTGTGCTCCAACACGGTGGATATAACACAACTCTCACAAACAGGGGAGGGAGAGCGTGGGAAGGTACATGAGAAGCAGAATCAGGGACATCCCTGGTGACACAGTGGTTAAGAATCCGCCTGCCAATGCGGGGAACACGGGTTCGATCCCCGGGCCGGGAAGATCCCACATGCCACGGAGCCACTAAGCCCGTGCGCAACAACTACTGAATCTGCTCTCTAGGGCCCGCAAGCCACAACTACTGAAGCCGGCGCGCCTAGAGCCCGTGCTCCGCGACAAGAGAAGCCACCGCAATGAGAAGATCGCGCACCGCAACGAAGAAGAGCCCCTGCTCGCCGCAACTACAGAAACCCGTGCGCAGCAACAAAGACCCAATACAGCCAAAATAATAATAAACTTTTTAAAAATAGCAAAATAACTCAGGAACCAACCCGAATAAGTTCTCTCGAAGATGAAAACGTGAGCATCAATAAGAATAATAACTACAAAAGATTGAAATATTTTTTGCTATCCATGAGCTTATAATGTTCCTAAAGGCAACTCATTCTTTACTTTGGGGGCCTGCCAGGGAACCATATTTTGAAAAGCCGGTAGCAAAGGGAAAGAATCAAGCACTGATAGTGCCTTTAATCTATGAACTGCAGCTCTGGGTAACCAAAGAGTTGCTGAGAGTGTTTCTCTAATAAAAGAAGTCCGGCTAATAAATGGAAAGAGAAGGTGGAACGAGAAGATCACCATTCTTCAACCCGTGCTGAATGAATGAATATAAGCCGTGGTCGTTAAAGGCTGTAATATCACAAAGAGAGAGGCAACCAGCTACTGATGTGTCTCCTGTTGGAATTAAAGCACCGCCCACTAGGGAAGAATCCTGCCAGAAAACTAAACCTAAGTCTGATAAAGGCTCTAGCTTTAACTACCAACTTATGAGAAATATAGATGACAGAAAAGAAAAGTTGGGTGACCAGCCTGATTTGCTAAGGACTTCCAGATTCGAGCACAGGGCAAACTGGGTTGATTGGTCACCCTAATATTAAGCTACATCCCGTGGACAAAATCAGCAAAACCCAGTTGTAGAAAACTCTAGAAGACAACCTAGATCCTTCGATCAAAACCAAAAAAGCAAGGGAAAAATATGGAGGGAGACGCTGTCTATTAAATGGTACTTTTTTTTAATTTACCAAAAAAGATTTACAAAAACAATACGAAAAGAACAAATCCATCATTTATAGATCACTCCCCGTACTCTTTGATCTCCCTCTGGCCGAGGAGCAGGTGGATGTCTGGTCCATGTAAGGGTGTGCCAGTTGGTCTAACTGGATCCTCCTGCTATGGTTGGTCCATTCTGCTCTGAACTGAATGTTTGTGTCCCCAAAACTCATATATTGAAACCTAATCCCCAAGGTGATGGTATTAGGACGTGGGGCCTTTGGGAGGTGGTTAGGTCATAAAGGTGGAGCCCTCATGAGTGGGGTTAGTGCCCTTGTGAAAGAGGCCCCCCAAGAGCTCCCTCGCGCCTTCAGCCACGTGAGGGCAGCCATCTATGAACCAGGAGGCAGACCTCGCCAGACCGAATCTGCCCGTGCCTTGATCTTGGATTTCTCAGTCTCCACAACTGTGAGAAACACATTTCTGCTGTCTACAAGCCACCCGGTCTGTGGTATTTTTGTTACAGCAGCCTGGATATACTAAGACTCCTCCAGCCCCTCGCAGACCTCCGGGTGCTGGCGTCCGAACTCCTGTTGCTCCCGCATCTCATTCCCAGGTGCCCGCACAGAGCCTCCAGCGCTGCAGTTCTAGCGACCCCGCCCCACGCACAACTGGGCATCAGTGTGTGGCTTCAGCTGAATCGTCATCAGACTGGCCCCGTCTGAGGAGCCAGGGGACAAATGGGACCCAGGTCCGGATTCCAGTCTGTGGATTCCTCTTCTATGTGGGACAGTTCTGTGCCAGAAAGATTTTAGAAAGTAACGTAGTGCTGGTGTTACCTACTGAAGCCCCTTTTCAAGCTCCCCTTTAGAGCAAAGAGAATGCAACGTGAGTCCACAAAACCTCTGTCCCGGCTGGCTTTGCGGCAAGAAATGAAAGTCCCATCCTTTCAAGATTTATCTGGGGCCACCGTCTGGGTGTGTGGGTGGCTAGTGAGATCAGAATCCCAGGTGACCAGAGAGCACATGGGTGGCCCTAAAAGGAAATTTCTTCTAACTTGAGTTTACCTCAGTCCCAGGCTACAGTTCACGCAGGACGCTGGTCCCATGGGGGGCAGCTTCCAACGATCTTTTGGGGAGAAGGGGTGGAGAGGACTTGGAACCAGAGACCTGACAGTTAGGGGAGCCTCTGCTACTGAAGAAAGGGGAACACTCTCCCCAAATTACCAGCTGTACTGGACCAGCACAGAGCTGGCAGAAGGACCCCATGAGTCAGGGGGCATCCTGCATCCAGGGAGAAAATCAGGAATTGGGAAAACTGCGGAGAGACCACACTGTGGAGAGGCTGAATGGGGGGGACTACCAGGTGGGTCACAGCTCTTTGTCACCACCCCCTAGACAGTGGGCCTCCCCAATCCCATCTGTGAAGACCCCACAGGGACGCCCCACCATGCAGCAAGTCCAAAAGGATGTGTGGGCTTCCCTGGTGGCGCAGTGGTTGAGAATCCGCCTGCCAATGCAGGGGACACGGGTTCGAGCCCTGGTCCGGGAAGATCCCACATGCCGCGAAGCAACTAAGCCTGTGTGCCACAACTACTGAGCCTGTGCTATAGAGCCTGAGAGCCACAACTACTGAAGCCCGCATGACTAGAGCCTGTGTTCCACAACAAGAGAAGCCACCGCAGTGAGAAGCCCGCGCACCGCAAAGAAGAGTAGACCCCGCTCGCCGCAGCTAGAGAAAGCCCACGTGCAGCAACGAAGACCCAACGCAGCCAAACATAAATTAATTTATTTATTTAAAATAAATAAATAAAGTGTATGATTCGATGTTTTTAAAAAAAATAAAATAAAACGATGTGCCTGTTTTCAGGCAAAAAGTCTGGGAGAGGACAGGTCATCATGGAGGAGAGCATCTCCACCACATTGAAGAGGCGTCCCCCTGAATCCCAGCTCTGCGTGACCGGCACACACAGCTCTTACAGCTAAGAGTCATCACCGGATGGGGCAGCATCGCATGTCACAGGAACGCCACGGACAAGTCTTCGTGGAGAAGTTCATCTGCGAGGCTAGGCTTGGCAGGAGCGGAGGACTCGAGAAGGAATACAAGAAGCTCTGTTGGGCCCTCAGAAGGGGGACCTTCACTATCTTCTTCCATTTCCCTCCCGTGTTTCCAGCTGAACTACAAGATACTGAAGGCCGTGGATGGGTCTCATACAACCGCTGTTGTGATCCACCCAGCGCCCGGCCTGCAGCAGGCTGTGGGGCAGGAAGCCATGTTGCCCTTAACTCTCCGGCCTTTGGCAATTCTTCCACTGAAAATTAAAGGGGACACACTCTGTTTTTTAAGGGCCTTTTTTTTTTTTAAGGGCCTTTCTTGACTTTCTAACATTCTGGGTGGCTCTCAAGAAAAATATTTCACTTGAAAATTATCCCGCTCTTGGTTGAGGTCAAGCTGGGGGAGGCTGTGGTCGTGAAAACCCCAGACAGTTGAGTTTGCTCTGCTTGGAGTCTAGGCCAACGGGCCAGGACCCTCAGCCGCGCTGCCCAGGCACCCGGGGGGCTAAGCAGGGTCTAGAGCCAGGGGGACGCCAGCTGGGGAGGACGGAGCGTGGAGAGAGAAGTGCTGGTCCCGTCGGCGTCCGTTCCGTCCCCCTTGTCCAGCATTTAGTCCAAGGAGCTGCCTCTTTTCCAAGGTCGCTTGCAGCTCTTCCTCATTTTATGCATTTCCAAACCACGAACTGGACGGTGACTCAGAATATTCAATGTTGGCCAGTCAGTTGGCAAAAAGTTAGCAGGAGACCACGAGGACTCTGTCCTCGACAAGCAGCCCTTTGCCCCTAACCCTTCCTCAGGGCCGTGTCTGATGTGAGGTGGGTCTCTAATAAGCAGTGGCTCCTACTGTCCCTTCCTGAACCCACCCCTTCCAAACGCCCGAGGTCCCACGAGTCTGTGCCTCTGCGAGAGGGAAGCTAATTGGCTCGTGAAGAGAACTTCCTGAGACCGGAACAGCTCAGGCCCAAACCAAGCGTTGACTGCACGCCCTTCGGGATGCCTGTGTGGAGGGACAGCGGCAGAGCCGAGCGGTCCTCAGATCTGCCCCTCTGGGCTCTTCGCCTCCCACTCTGCTGTTTGCTTTGCATTTTCCTCACCTCCTCTGTAACCCCCCATCTCTGCCCCTAGATGTCCTCATTATGCATCACTAATTATTATTGCAGGGACACTGTTTGCTAATCAAAAAGAAGGAAGGAAGGAAGGAAGGAGGGAGGGAGGGAGGGAAGGAAGGAAGGAGGGAGGGAGGGAGGGAGGGAGGGAGGGAAGGAAGGAAGGAAGGAAGGAAGGAAGGAAGGAAGGAAGGAGGGAAGGAGGGAGGGAGGGAGGGAGGGAGGGAGGGAGGGAGGAAGGAAGGAAGGAGGAAGGAAGGGGGGACTTCCCCGGTGGCACAGTGGTTAAGACTCCACGCTCCCAATGCAGGGGGCAGGGTTCGATCCCTGGTCAGGGAACTAGATCCCACATGCATGCCTCAACCAAGAGCTCTCATGCCACAACTAAGGAGCCCACAAGCCGCAAATAAGGAGCCGGCGAGTTGCAACTAAGGAGCACACCTGCAACAACTAAGACCCAGCGCAACCAAGTAAATAAGTAAATATTAAAAAAAAAAAAAAAAAAAAAAGGAAGGAAGGAAGGGGGAATTCCCTGGTAGTCCAGCGGTTAGGACGCTGCACTTTCACTGCTGAGGGCAAGGGTTCAATCCCTGGTCGGGAACTAAGATCCCATAAGCCACGCGGCATGGCCAAAAATAAAAAGAAAAGAAAAGAAGGAAGGAAGGGAAAAGAAAGCCAGCTTCACTGCAGCCCCCTCTCTCCGCTAGGGGCACGGGGAGCTCACTCTGGGTTTATCGGGCGCGTGTCTGGATAGCATCCCTATAGTCTGGAAGGGCCTCAGCAGGAGAAGAGTGGTGCCCCGGGCAAGGTCAGCCTGGAGACACTTGAACGGATCTGCCCAAGGTAGTGAGGGTAAATGTGGGGCAGGCCAGGGAAGTGGGAAAAAGAAGAGGCAGAGAAGCGTCTTCAGAAAATGGGAACTGACCAAGAGGGTCTTGGAAGGGCTAGGAAGGAGGTCAGCCAATGAGAAAGTCATCAACAAGGAAGCAGCCAAGAATTTAGGACTGGAATGTCTGGGATCATCTTTTAGGCTGTCTTCTGGGCTGTACAGTGAGATGACTTCCCCAGTGTTCACAATGACCTCCAAGATCTTCACTAATCAACCGCTACGCGCAACACCTTTAATTAGTGGTGCTTTGGGATAATGAAGAGGAGGGGTGTCCACCTTAAGTCCGAGCGCCCTGGAAGAGAGGTGGCAGCAGGCACAGGAATCCACACACTCAGGGGACAGGTGTCTCACAGGTCACAGGGCAGCTAGCCTAGAACAGAAGCCTCACCCCCAGGGCATCCCCAGAGACCCGGGGAGGCACTAGGCACACCCTACTCTCCCCTGGATGGGGCACCAGCCACTTCTCAGCACCCTAGGGGAAGGGCTCCCTGGGGGCTGGAGGACGGAGGGCCTCTGGGTCATGGCACAATCACTGTTTAACCTCGTCCCCCCAAGCCCCTTTCACCGGCCCTGAGAATAACGCTTCTTTATGGCCGCTCAGCGCCTCACATCAAGCCAAACTTCCCTGCGGGACAGTCACAGTTCCGGGGGCCCAGGGAAGATTGACTTTAACTAAAGCTCTCTACTCTCATTTTCCCATCTGCTAAGGGTTTCATTCCACTTAGGCCTCTTGAGACCATGAGATCAGCTTCACTTGACCTTCCTGGTGTCCCTGACCAATGCGTTCCCTCTGCTTCCCCAGCTGTCATCACCTGGCAGAACAGAAAGAGGAAGCCAAGCCGTTACCCTCTCCAGGCTGTTTCCCTAATGACTGAGTTTCTTGCCAGTTAGCATCTAAGCCTTTTGCAGCCAGACCTTATGCTATTGCTAATTTTAAAATAATGGTAAGACAGCTGAGCTAAATTCTTCTGCTCTGGTTTCTAAGCTTTGGCTCTTGCCAACTTCCAACTCACTTATAAGGTGTGATCAGAAAATAATGAAGCTGATTATTTAAACAAATGCCTCAGAACACGTTCTTTTTTTTTTTGAAAGACAGAAGTTAGCCAAAAAGAAAAGAAAAGGGCTTGACCTGTACTTAGACTTTTAGAAAATAAAGTATCAAGAAGCACTTTATTTTAAATGCTACAATAAGATGATCAAGATAAATTGAGTCTCCACAGGGTTTAATAACATGCACCTACGCGGCTTAAAAAACCTGTTACTATTCAGTCTTTTACTAACTCTTATTGATTTTTACACCAACCACTCTTTTGTGATATACAGTTATCTAAAATTGTTTCCAAATAGTGACCTTGAAAGGCCCTATGATTCAAATTTGTTTCGACATTTTTGAGCACTTGAGATAGACGAGACCCACTACTTGTGTGCTTTTGATGGCCCCTGTGTGGTCGGACCACCATGTGAGCCCTGGAGGTCACCCTGAGCAGCCAGGCTGAGCACCCTCCAGTTCCCACGGGACTGGCCACCACTGGGGAGAAAGGTGAATCCCTCAGACCTGAGGTTGAAACAGAAAAGCCCTACGAGAAATTGCTCTCAGCCTTGACCATCAAAGGACAAATGAGCGGCCACACAGAGGACCGTGGGCAGGAGCCCTCCACGCAGAGGCCCGTTGGGAAGTGGAGATGGAGCGAGACACACTGGCAAAGGGCCTGCCGTCTCCCCGGCCCCACGACAGAGGCCTCCAAGGGAGATGAGAAGATGACCAATACTCAGCCAGTCCTGTTTCGGATGACAGACAGGAGAACAGGCAGGGTGTGTGGAGGCGCTGACAAAGGCCTGAGCCCAGTGCAATGGGAGGTTTAGATCCACTGAGACACCTAGAGAGGACATCCTGGAGGAGGTGACGTGTGAGCTAGGACTTGAAGGATCGAAGAGTTTCTCCAGGCCGGGAAGGACAGAGTCTGTTTCCAAGAAGAGGGAAAGACAGGCAAATGCAGGGAGAACTCAAGCATAGTTAACAGGACGTGATCTCATGAGGCTAGAGTATTGGCCACGTGGCAGCAGGAGATATAAAGGCAAGTGAGTCTGGAAAGGAAGATGAGAACCCTCTGTGCCAGGCTGACGTGGAGGGCTCTGTCCTGCAGGCAAAGAGGAAGGAGCCATCTGTCACGTCAGGACCTGGGCATGCTTCAGCCCATCTGCTCCTGCGACGTGGGCAGGTGGGTTGCAGGAAGGGCCTGGCACAAGACCTGCTGCCCTGCACTGCGGCAGAACAGAGCCTGGAAAAGAGGCCTGCAGGGGCTGCCCCCGGAGGTATGGCCAGGCCAGGGACCGGGCATCTGAGAGGGTGATGAACTTGCTGTGATGGGAATCAAAGGCAGAGGTTCCCCAAAGCTCAGGTGAGCGACGGCCATCACGGGATATCCAGCTGTGCCCCTAGATGCCCACCGGGAGGGATTCCAGGTGGCACCAGAGAAGTTCCCTGATTGTAACCCAGAGCAAGGACCAAGCCCCAGGCGCTGAGCTGAGCCAACAGAGTGGGGTAGAAAACATAAACCCCGTGGGTCCTTAGGGGCCAACCCGACCTCACGTCTGCCCAACAGCGGAGGCGGCTCAGGGAATGCCAGCTACCCCAGAGCCCCCTCCTCAGCCCTCACACCCCAAGCCTGGCTGCACAGGAAGTCACAGCCCCCAAAGTCAAGCACACGGGCCCTTTGGATATTAAGGATTCTACTGCTGGGCCTCCCTGGTGGCGCAGTGGTTGAGAGTCCGCCTGCCGATGCAGGGGACGCGGGTTCGTGCCCCGGTCCGGGAGGATCCCACATGCCGCGGAGCGGCTGGGCCCGTGAGCCATGGCCGCTGAGCCTGCGCGTCCGGAGCCTGTGCTCCACAACGGGAGAGGCCACAACAGTGAGAGGCCCGCGTACCACAAAAAAAAAAAAGGATTTTACTGCTAATCACTCCCCAAATCCAGAAACGTTCATTCAGTAAACTGTTGCGTGCTCGCTCGGGGGAGCCACTGCGCGTGGTGCTGGGGGACAGAGACAGGGACGGTGTGGCGCAGAGATGACAAGCCCCTGGATTTGGCAGTCCAGGGTAGGGAAGGCGGGGTGGGGAGAGCAGAGGGTGCTGCAGGAGCATAGAGGGGGCCCCAGCCCGAGGGAGGGGGCGCACCAAGCAACTCCTGGAAGAGCCACCCAAGGACCAGCAGGAATTCACCAAAGGGCAAGGGCACTCCAGGCAAAGGAACAGAAGGTACAGAAGCCTGCAGGGGAGAGAGGTCCTAGAAATCGCAGACACCTGCAAAGGTCTCCTAGTCCCTGTCTTGCCTAAGGGAGATGGTGTGCCCCAGGCTCGGGCCAGCCCGGGGGACTCAGACTGCCCGGGTTCATGCCTCAGCTCCACCCTCAGGAGTTGCGGATGCTGGCAGGTTCCGCGAGCCTCTGGGTCTCGGGTTTCAGGCAGTCAGAATAATGCTCACAGCAAAGGATGGGCTCCATGAGTATCGATGACTCTTACTTGTCACTGAAACGTGAGAGCTGCCACTGCCTGGACGGAGAGGAGCGGGGGTCCACGTGAGGACAGGGCGGGGCGCGCTTGCACCTGGACTCCGGGCAGTGGCTGAGTCACGCGGCCAGGAGGCACCACCAGCACCTCACTCCGCTCCTGGACCTTTAGGTGCAGAGGTGGAGGTGGGGGAAGGCAGGCCGGGCCTGCCCCGCGGTTCCTGTCCCCCGCCCCTGACCAGACTCCGGCTCCAGGCTCTGCCACCTGCCTTCCTGGGCATCGGCTACCGCGTGGACCTTTCCTCGCCTGCCACAGCCCCTGCAGTTCCCGCCCCACCCCTCTGGCCCTCTTGGTTTGGGAGAACCCTCCAGTCTGCACAACAGCCCACCCCCCGCCGTTGGTGACTGGCCTTGCAGGAGAGGAGGGGACTGCACCCTCGCCCTGCCCCCCCGTCACCAGAGTCCTGTGGCTCCAGGAGCCCAGGTGACAGGGGAGGCCAGGGATCAGGTTTGGGGCAGCGGGCAGTTGCCACAGAACTGGGCAGTGCAGGCCGGAGGACAGGAATGGAGTAGAGCATGGTGACCCGCGGGTCCAGGGTGAAGGGCCAGAGCCCTGCACAGATGCCCCGCTTTTGCTCCGCCAGCCGCAGGAGGCCTTCCCCAGCCCTGCTGGCCAAGCCCAAGGGTCTCCGTCCCGGGGAGAAGGGTTGTGCTTCCTTCGTTCATTCAGGAAACATTGCGTACATCCCAGTGCCTGGCACTGCTCGGGCGCCCTACAGTCACAGTAGCCCCACCCACAGGGAGCTGACAGTCCAGAGCTCACTGCCTCAGGCCGGCAGGGGAAGCACCCTTCATTTGACCATGGAACCTGTCCTAGGGTGCAGCGTGGCGGCACAGTGGTCCCCACACCTCCTTCTTCCCTCTCTTCCTGAGCCCCAGGAACGAGATGCCCCTTAGGCATCCCTTCTCCCAGCCTCCCAGGCTACTGGCTTCTGATGGTCCTTCATCTTCCTTCCAAAGCATTTTTACTGATTTCTATTTAAAAAAAGAAAAGATGAAGTTGGACCTTAGAAGAGTGGGCAATGCATCAATGCATGGTGAACAAAGGTGGTCCCTGGAGGGAAACAGCCTGCTGTACCCCCAGCCGGCCCCCAGCATTACCACCCACCCCTCCCAACACACCTGGGAGCCCGCCTGGTCCCAGGGACGCAGCAGGACCCCATGAGGGCTGGGGCCCCCCTCTGGGTTCTAGGCAGCCTTCAGCCTTGAGCAGACCCTGCCCGAGAACTTGCCCCCGCCCAACAGAGAGCTCCCGGGTCACAGGCACAGCTGTGTTTCATGGTACCCTTCGTGCGCTGGGTGGAGCACGGTCCCAGGCTGGCAGGAGGGGGTGTGCTTCCACCTGGCCAGGGCAGGGGAGGGTGGGGCAG
Source organism: Grampus griseus (assembly GCF_964374135.1). NCBI lineage: Eukaryota > Metazoa > Chordata > Mammalia > Artiodactyla > Delphinidae > Grampus > Grampus griseus. Next base: position 6,308,075 of record NC_139003.1, on the reverse strand, counting down.
GCTGGGAACGCAGGCAAGCAGTCTCCTTGCTGGGCTCCACACTGGGCTGCACTGCCCATTCACTGCACCCCCGCCGGCCTCTCAGGTCCCCCAAGGCCCAGGTCCAAGCCCATACCCTGCGGCCGGCCAGTGTTAGCCCCAATGCTGTGCCCTGAGGGCCACTGCGGCCCCTCCAGTGAAGCCCGGAGCTGCGCACGACCACCTACCCGCAGCACTAACACTGGTCAGTTGCCGACCCTTCTCACGTGGACCAGCGGCACCCACCTCTGCGGGGTGTTAGGGGTTAAATGACACAGCCGGGCAGGTGGAACCATCGTGAATGGAGCCACTGTGACCGCTGGCCTCCGCCCCCTCTCAGATCTCAGTGGTGGCTCCTGGTAGGGACCTGGCACTGGTGTCCTGGCCATGCAGAAAAGCTCCTTCAACCGGACTGAGCAGCCCAGCCCCTGGGCACCCACGTGCTTCCATCGAGGACAAGCACAGAGAGGCTTCCCCTCTGCTGGGCCAGCCCCCACCGTGAGCACAGACATGTGCGTGTACACACACACACACACACACATCCCTGGAAGCGCACACATCAGGCCTCCAGGCCCAGGCAGGGCACTCCCCTGGTGGCGGGCAGCTGACTGTGGACGCCGGCATGTGCCCCAGAGAATAACCAGCGTCAAACGTGATACAAAGCCTAGGGAGTGCGGGCCCGGGTTTCACCTCCTCTGCTCCCCACGCCCACCAGCACGGGGCCCTGACTCGCCGCGCCGGCCCTCAGCCCCTCCCGCAGGCTGTCCCAGGCTCCCCCAGCCCTCATCGCCACACCTGGACAGAGTGCTGCGAATCGGGGCTGAGCTCCCAGATGAAGGTGCTCTAAGGACGGGACAGATGGTAAGAAGGATGGAGAGTGCCGGAGAGCGGGGACTTGGCCCAGCACCTCGGCCCCTGCGTGCCAAGTGCAGCGAGCTTCCTCTGTCATTTCATTTCTCACCATCAACCTCACGGGGGCCTCTGCCGGTGTCCGGGGCTGAGATCCTGACGGCGTCTGCTTGCGCCCATAATCCGTGAGCTGACCCTGAATCTAGGGCATCCCCCCAGCTAGAACCCCACCCCACGCCCACACACATCAATCCACCAGGGAGGCCTGCGTGTGCGCTCCCAAACCATGAAGAGATGCACGCTCACGCTCACGTGTACACCGCGTACACATGTGCCAGATTCCGTTGCACAGAGCTGCCCTTTCTGCCTGACCCACCTCTCTGGGTCAGCCCTCCCCACCACCCGGGTCTATTCCCCCACCTCTATTCCCCGTGCCCTGTCCCCCAGGGCACGCTGAACTCACAGGGACCCCTCCCTGGTCCCACCCTCTGGTAGGGGAGCCAAGGCCCTGCTGCAGAACCACCAGGAACTTCTCTCCTACCCGCTCTGGAAACAGAGCACCCTCCAGGTGGCTCAGAGACCAGGGTCTCCCCATCCCGGGCATGGGCAGTAATGGGCTCTGTTCAAAGCAAGGCTAACACACCCACCTCGGAGGGTCAGGGATTACAGGACTAAGCGACCCTGGAGGCCTTGGGCAGCACTGTTGCCCATCGGCCCCTCCTGCTGGCTGGCAGCCGCCCTACCACGGCCACTGCACGGCAGCTCCTCTGAGACGCTGGGTGTTCGCGCAAGACCAGAATGGCACGTGCACACGCGCACACTCACGAGCACACGGACGCACACAGCCACCGCCCTTCACTGGCCCCAGGACATCTGTTCTGACTTGCCCCTCCGATACTGGGAATGAGCCGCCTGAAACTTCCACCCTCTTCAGGCAGCTCCGCTGGTCGGGGATCACAGGTGACCAAGTGACGGAGGCGACGGAGGTGAGGCCCGTCTGGAGCCAGACACCAGGGAGCGGGGGCTCTGGTCAGGGTTCAGAAAACCAGCGTGCCCAGAGTTGGTTTGCTGTGGGGGGCCAATTATATAGGATCCGCGTGAGTCTGAGTCAAGGTCAAGAGAAGGCCAAGTTGGGGGCTTGGCCAAATACAGCCCCAGGTTAAAGTCAGTACGGGCTGGGCTCACGAGCTGTGTGAGGGAAGAGTACAGCCGCCAGCAGTCAGCCTGGGGCCAGCTCTGGGGGCCAGTGTGCCACCCAGCAAGCCACCGTGACCCCGAGGGGTGGGACCCCAGGCCTGGCAACCCATTAGGACAATCTCTATATGTAAAAGAGTCCAGGTGGCTCTCTGCCATCCTGAATCCAGGACCACATGGAAGCAGGGCGCTCCGGAGGCCAGAGGTCCTGGAGGTGACTTGTGTCAGCCCCGAGAGAGCACCCCGACGGCACAGACTCCACACCCAGACGTCGGAGCTGCCCCTGCAGGCCCTGTGCACACAGACAGATCGGCCTGGATTCCCTCAGAGAGGCCAGTGCACCGGACACTATGAACGTGAACGTGGGGTACAGCGTGCTGATGGCGGCACCCTCCCAGCACCCCTGGAGTCTCCTCAGGATAATTATTTATTATTCATAGTCATCAGCATCTTCATTAATTATTCATATGATCCTTAATTATTATCCTTAACAATAAGAGCAGTAAATAGCAGAAAAGTCCTTGAGGTGCCTGAGGCCCAGGGCCGGGTGCCTCCGGCAGTTAGACCGGCTACTGCCCCCAGGGCAGTGAGGGGACCACAGACCCCCATCCACTGCCCGGCCCTGTCCCTGCCCCTCCCCCCCACAACGGGGCCCAGGGGACCGCAGGAGGAGATGGTCCCAAGGGCTGGAGGAGGAGCTGTGCCTTCCTATTCCTCTCCCGTCAGCGGCCAGGGCCTCCCGGGCAGGGCCTCCACAGGAGGGGCCCAGGCAGCGCACTGAACCCTGGGTGAGCCATGTGTCCACACTGGTCAGCCCCACTAACTTCCCGGGTCTGAGCCGTGTCTGTGCAGGGGCTGGGAGGTGAGGGCCCCCAGCTGGCCCGGCAGGGAGAGGCGTCGAGCAGGGCCGTCTTGGGGTAGCTCCTCGCACGCCATGAACTGGGAAACCTGCAAAGAAACCGGAGTGTGAGAAGCTAGAAGCCAAGGGGCAGGGGAGGGTCAGAGGATAGAGAGGGTCAGGAGACCCTGGCGACAGACAGAAGAGGCCTGGAGGGCACAGGAGAAGGGCCAAGGCAGACAGAGCACGACTCCCACCGGCTCTGGGAGAAACGCGCTCTGGGTGGGCAAGAGCCAGACCGGGCATCTGGGGGCCTCGGGAGCTTCTGCCTGACTCAGGGAGAGCCTGAGGCCACAGCCGCTCCCCTTCCCAGGGAACATGGCTGCTGGATTCAAACCCAATCCAGAATAAGGGGCCCTGAGCTGGCACAGAAGCTGTACAGAGAGAGAGACAGGGTTCTTTCCTCCAATCTAGAACTCAGGGACCTAGAAACAGAGGCAGGCGGGCGGCCAGGCCTCGGAAGGCCAGGCAGAGTACCAGGGCCGGCAGGGGGGGCTTTGTGGGTGCTGACGAGTCTGCTGTGAGATCCCTGCGGAGGAGGCTGTGAAGGGAGACTGGCACATTGGCTGACGTGGGCCCTGGTGTCTGCAAACAGGAGCAGATGCCAGAGGGAGGGGAGAGCAGATGCCAGAGGGAGGGGGGAGCAGATCCCAGGCCACCTCTTGTCGCCAGAGGAGCCCCATTCTTGAGACCCAGACACAGCTGTCCCGTCAGGAGGCCAGGAACACACGTGTCCACTTGGGAGAGGACAAAGGGCAACAGAGGCCCATCTCTGGCAGGAGGGGAGAGATGCGGGCCGGAAGTGCTACCCTGGGGCTTAGCCAGAGCCTTCAGGACAACCCCGCAAAGCGCTGAGCATGAGAGTCAACGGTTGGCAGCAGAACCTGACCCAGCGGGTATCAGTCGCAGCAGGGGCTTGGGACCCTATCCCAAGGGCACGCTGGCACCCAGCACCACCACCAGGCCCCTGGCTCAACAGTCCCTCCACCCACAGCCATGACACAGGCACCCTGAGTAGATATGGCCATTCAGGTGACACTAGGGGAGCGAATGCCACTCGGCCTGCTGGCTTCCTTGGCCCAGCTGTCTGGGGGCTTAGTTGGGGGCTCTCCTGCTGTGCTCTGTGCTCGCAGCTCCTAGGGCAGCCCTCCTCCAGGAGTACAGCCTGGGATGAGGGCAGGAACAGGGTGGGAGGCGGCTGGGGCCCAAGGCCAAGCAGAAAGGGCAGCAAAGCCGGTCTGGGGTGGAATCGGTGCAGAAGAGGCAGGGCTGGGGTGCTTGGAACTTACCTGAGAAAGCGAGTCCAGGGCGAGGGTGGGGATGGGGCTGACGGGCAGCAGAGGGGAGGTGGAGGTGGGGCCGGGCCCCGGGGTGGTCACAGCACTGTAGGCAGGCGGGACCAGCGTCACCTGCCTCTGCAGCAGCTGCAGGACAGTGGCCATGTCTGCACTCAGCCGGGTCTCCAGCCTGGGGCGAGAAGGAGGAGGACGCCCTGGGTCTCAGGGAAGTGGAGACACCAGTGACTGCAACTTCAGGACCACCCTCTGGACAGCCAACTGGTCAACCCCAGGTCCACTCTTCATTCTAGGTGTGGCAGCCCCTGGCTCGGCTCTGAACACAAGGAGAGGGTCAAGCTGCTGGACACGTGGACAGGCCTAGACAGAGCAGACACCCACTTCACCCTACGACACTGCCCGAAACCCACAGGCCACACTGCAGTATGCCCATGCCCCACCCCTACTAGCCCGCGCCCCTGGACACACACAGCCGGGCCCAGGCTGATCCCAGGGACCACCCTCACCTGTTGAGCTGCCTCTGGAGGGCATCCAGCCTGCTCTGCACATCGCCCCGGGGCCGGCGGCCAGGGCTGGAAAGAGGGATGTTGAGGAGGCTGGGGGCGGGGGCGGGGCAGCGAGGCAGCTCCTGGTACTGGTGGCCCCGGCTGTCCCCCCAGAAGCTGAAGATGTTGGACACTCCTGAGAAGGCGCCTGGAGCCAGAGAGCTGGGTTGAGGCTGGGACAGAGGCCACGCCCCGCCCGCCTGCCCAGGGGGCCCTCCCCCTACCTGACAGTGGGTTACAAGTGTCGCTGCTCTTCTCTCCATCCTCAGTCAGGGGGTCCCCACCCGGCGGCTCTCCGGGGGGCCTGGGGCTGGAGAAGGGCACCAGGCGGAGGGGGCTGGAGCTGCGGCCTGGGCCCTCATCCTCACTGCTCTCAGGGCTGGAGGGGCCGCTGGACAGGCTCTCCCCCCACGGCCCCCCCTGCCGGCCCCGGCCACTCAGCCCTTCCCCCGCCCGGCTCGGCCCCAAGGCCGACACCTCCCCTGGCTGTTCCGGGTCTGTGGGAAACAGAGAAGGGGCCTCAGAGCAGGCAGGAGGCACAGAAGGGAGGGGAGGGGAGGGGAAAAGAGGGGAGGGGACTGGAGCAGGTCTGGGAGACGACTATGGCTGGACGCCCTGGTTTGTCCCCAGTTGTTTCTTCTGCTCTCTTTCCCCCACTTTCAAGAGGACTGAGAACTCGAGGGCGGGACCAGGTCGTCTGTGACCACTGGCTGCCCAAGCACGGGCAGTGGCACTGCTGGGAGGGGCTCTCTGGGACCCCGGGCCCTCAGCCCCCGTGCTGGCCTCCTTGCCCTCCTTTGTCCTGTCTTTCCTCCCCTCATCAGTTCAAAGCAGTGCCCACCAGGACACCAGCCCTGTGAGGACCAAAGAAACTTAGGCACGGCCCTGCCTTGGAGGGTGGAAGAGGGCTTCCTGGAGGAGGCGACATTTCCAGTGGGCCTGAAAGGATGGGGTGATGGGGTGGGGGGCGGGACACTGAAGTTAGGACCGGAAGGTCTGTGTAGCCTGGGGGGAGCAGACCCGCCGGACCCCGCGCTCCGCCCTCAGCCCCGCCTCCTCTAGACCCCGCCCCCACCCGCCTCCCGGCTCACCTGGACCCCGCCCCCTCCCCTCCCCCCGCCTCACCCCTGTCAGTGCGCCTGCGGAAGGACAGCTTGCGTTTGCGTTGCCGGTGGAAGCCGCCCTCCAGCTCCGCGCTGCCGGGCGAGCCGGGGATCATGTTGGTCTGGAACCAAGAACGGTGTCAGGGCCCTTCCGCGCCCACCCAGCCTGCCCGGTCCCGGCCAGACCCCCTGCCGAACAGAGAAGGTGGGGTTGGGGGGTGTGAGCTCTGCCCCGGGACCGGGGCTGAGGCTGGGACGTTCACAACCTGGTCTGACCCAGATACCATTCGACAGACAGGGAAACAAGCCCAGAGAGAAGGTCACACGGCGAAGGGGCAGCCACCCAGCATGCAGCGCGGCCCACTCACATCCCGCAGGTTGAAGGTGATCTCCAGGCTGGACCAGAAGTGGTCGGAGAACTCGGGGTACATGTCCAGCACCTCCAGCAGGTCATCCCGGTGGATCTTGTGCAGGTCACAGTAGGTGAGGGCCCGCACGTCCCCGTTGGACTTCCCAGGGCGCGCATACAGGTTCAGAGGCTCTCCGAAGATGTCATTCTTCCCTGGAGGCCACCGAGAGGGGGGCTCAGCCCCTGGGGCGGCAGCAGAGGCAGCGGGCACCTGACTTCCAGGCATTCTCACCCTGGCCGGGCGCCTCCCCTCAGTCTGGTCACCAACTGCCAGGCCCCAGCCCCCAGGGCCAGGGAAGCATCAACCAGCCCATCCTCCCCCAGCTCGCAAAGGCAGGGCGTGCGGGCCAGCCAGCAGCTGCCCGTGGCCCTGGCTTCCTCCTTGGGTTCTAACTCCTCTGGTACCCCCCAAAGCCCGCATCCCAAACACCCTCCTGGCCAAACACTGCACCCCCGTAAACAATGTTCTTCAAACTACAGATCAAACACAGTAGTGAATCAAGACCAGCATTCTGTTTACTGAAAGAAAACAGGATAGCACAGCTTAGCACAGCATAGAACAGGAAACACCAGGATGTAGTTAAGGCGACCGTTGTTTAGCAAAACTTTGGTTTCAGTTGTGTTTGGGGGTGTTTGTGGCATAAGCACGTATTTATGCCGAACTGAGAAATAAAAAATCTATAAAGACCCCCCCCCCCGTTGGCACATCTGCCCTGAGGTGTCCAGGGCCAAAGGAAGGACAGGCAGAGGGCAGGGAGTCCCAGTGCCCAGGTACACCTGCCCACGTGCACAGGTAGGGCAGAGAAGGAGCGTGAGGGGAAGAGTGGCAGGACTCCCTTTGCTTTGGAGGCGAAGGCTTGGTTGTACTGCCTGAGGCTGTACAACCTCCCTTCACTGTCTACCCTGGAGCATCTGGATGTGGTCCTGTTTTAAGGAACAAGAGTGTCACTGCCCGTGAGGAGACCCTGAAGGGAAGCAGAATCTGGAAACCCCCAGAGTCCTTTCCACCGACCCCTTGGAAGGCCTGAGCTTGAGTGAGTTAAAGGAGCCCAAGGTCCCTGTGGGTAGTCCCGGGGCCACAGCCCCTAGGGCTGTGTCCTTAACGGGCTGGGTGGGACCCCTCCAGGCCTCGGTCCCTGCCGTACCCAGGATGGCCACGACAATGTCGCCCCGCAGGATCTCGATGGAGCCCCGGGAGATGAAGTAGAGGGCGGTGAGCAGGTCCCCGGCGTGCACCAGCGTGTCCCCTGGCGGCGCGTGCGTCGTCTTGAACTTCATGGCCAGGGCCCGCAGGCAGCCCTTGGTGGCCCCTCGGAAGGGCTTGCAGTGCTGCAGCAGCGAGCGATTCAGGTGCAGGCAGATGTCGGCCTGTAGGCACTCGGGGAAGCCCTTCAGCACCTGCAGGCAGGGGGCAGCTCAGCATGCCCTCTCCCGGGACCCCACTCCCACCCCCACCCGGAGATCCAGCGGGGAGCACCAGGGCGTCCGGTATCAGGAGAAGGACCTGGGTGCCCACTCCAGCTCCACCCCTTCCAGCCGTGCACCCTTGGGGACGACGCCTCACTGCTCTAACCTCCACGTTCTAACGCGTGAGGCTCGGAGACCAGCTCCTGCCTGGGGCTGTCGTAAGGATTAAACACGATCACCCACAGCCTGGTCTAGCACCTGCCCCAAAGCGACCGCTCACCCAGTAAACGAGCTCCATGGGCAAAAGGAGGGTAACGTTCCTCTCAGGGTCCCGCCTGGCGCTAACTGGGACCACCTGAACCACGGGGGAGGGTGACTCTGGCGGTCTGAGACGTGCCCGCTACATCAGGAGGAGTCCCTACCATCACGCGGCTCCCTCCAGCCCACCATCAACCAGAGGCCAAGCCCAGCGGCCTCACCGCATTCATGTCGATGCCATTGGTGTAGGACCAGGCGTGCTGGAAATACTCCTCGAGGCGCTGGCGCAGCGGGTTGGGGATCTGGTGGAAGCGGATGAACTCACGCACCCGGAGCATCTGCGTGTGGTAGCGGGCCGTGCCCGAGTACAGCCGCTGGATGATGGCCGACACGTTGCCGAAGATGCTGGCGTACATGAGGGCTGGGGGCGGGGTGAGTGGGGCCGTCAGCGTCTGAGGGGCCCCGCCCACCCCTGTACCGGGTCAAAAGCACATGCAGTCACGTCTCATTGTAAGCACACACGCGAGATGCACAAACACAAAAGCCCAGGCACACACACCCCTCGGCTCTGCCCTGCGCCTCTGCCCTGGTGTCCCAGCCCCAGACATGCCATGTGGAGGCCCCTGGGGTCTCTAAGGCCCAGGGCCCCGCTCTGGCTCCTCTAACACCCACCCTCTCCTCTGTCTCGGGCCCTTCCCAGACCCCGGGCCCCTGGCTGGCCCCCGCGCCCGCCCCAGGGGTGCACTCACAGCCAATGAGCATGACACAGATGGAGAAGATCTTCTCCGAGTTGGTGTTGGGCGAGACGTTGCCGAAGCCCACGCTGGTGAGGCTGCTGAAGGTGAAGTAGAGGGCAGTGACGTACTTGTCCTTGATCGAGGGCCCGCCCAGGCCGCTGCTGTTGTAGGGCTTGCCGATCTGATCGCCCAGGTTGTGGAGCCAGCCGATGCGGGAGTCCATGTGCGGCTGCTCCATGTTGCCGATGGCGTACCAGATGCAGGCCAGCCAGTGCGCGATGAGCGCAAAGGTGCACATGAGCAGGAAAAGCACGGCCGCCCCGTACTCGGAGTAGCGGTCCAGCTTCCGTGCCACGCGCACCAGCCGCAGCAGCCGTGCCGTCTTCAGCAGCCCGATCAGCTATGGGGGTCGGCGGATATTCAGTGGGGGAGGGGGGCAAACGAGGAGCGGGGGCGCTGCAGTTCTCGCGGGACATCGGAGGCGAGATCCCCGAGGAGCTCTCCCCGGGACCTCCTCAAAATAAAAGCGCCTCCCACTCACTGGGCGCAGCACGTAGCCCATTCACCTTCGTGCCAGCTCTGTGACAAAGGGCTCACGGTTCCCAGAGCCAGAATGAGGAAAGTGGGGCTCGGAAAGGTGCACCCCCCCTCAGGTGCCCGGCCAGAGCTCCCACTAGCTTCCAGGGCACTTCCGTGTGGCCACTTTGGACACAGACACATTAGGAAAAGGTGAGCCCTCTGGACCGCTCCAGCTGGGGAGTGGCTCACATGGAAAGGGGAGCAGGTGCGGGTTAGCTGGGGCTCTGCCATGCGTCTGCCACCCTCCCTCTGTCCCCACCCACCCCTTCACCCCACCCCCCGCTGCCCTCCCCTTGCCCCTGCCTCCTTGCCAACCCACCTCTTCAGAGCCAGAGCCGAAGATAAGCAAGTCAAAGGGGATGGCGGCCACCATGTCGATGAGGAACCAGCCCTTGAAGTAGTGCACGGCGATGCGGCCGGGGTGGCTGACCACCTCCTCGTTGGCGTTGACGTAGGTGGTGCGGAAGTTGATGAGGATGTCCACGATGAACATGATGTCCACGATGAGGTCCACCACAGCCAGCGGCTGGCAGGCATAGCCGCAGTCGGGGGCCGGGGGACCCTCTTCCGTCTCCTTCAGCAGGAAGGCGGCCGAGTAGGGCGTGAAGACCGCCGTGTAGATGACCAGCAGCAGGATGAGCCAGTCCCACACGGCCTTGAAGGGGCTGTAGTGCAGGATGGTCCAGCGGTGAATGCGCGGCGCCTGCAGCTTGTACTCCGGCAGCACGTCGGCCCCCAGCGACAGGACCTGAGCCGGCGGGGAAGGTGCAGGTGAGGGCATGATGTCCAGCCAGGGTCTGGGCAGGGAGGACGGACCGTGGGGCCCTCCAGGGCAGGAGCAGCTAGCATCTCTGCTGGGCCCTCCAGAGCAGAGGCCACGCAGAGTAGGCGGGGAAGCCCACCTCAGACAAGCGGACACGGCCACTCACCAGAGCTCCTTCCCCACGTGGCACGGGACCTCCCGGCTGGCTGAGTCCAGGGCACCGAGCAGTAACACCCACAGTACTGCTCCCCACCAGCAGTACAGACCGATAGCTATGGATGTAACTCCCACCGTGAGATCTTACCCACCCCCCCAAACACCACACACACACACACACACACACACACACACGTCCCACATAACTACAGTCTCTGTCCAGATAATGCTCTATGGACTACAGCTTCCGGCCTGGGCGATGTAAATGGTGGTGGTCACTGCAGCTCCTTACAAGTCCCATTGCTGGTGGCCCAGGGACTGAGGGCCTAAATGTCCCCTCATGCGTCTGGCCCAAGGATACCAGCCACCCAGCCTCAGGCCCTTTGGCATCCCGGAAAGAGAGACCATGACACTCACTCCCCCTCCCTCCTCACCCTGGCCCAGGGCAGCCATTCAGAAGTGACCACCCAGCCCCGCACCGGCTCACCTCCTGTCCTGCCCCTTCATCACCCAGGCAGAGGCAGGCTCGCCATCCGGACCAGGTGGCAGCAAGTCACACCCCTCTTTCCCCCCAAGCCAAACTAGAGGAGCCGAGACCAGCTTTCTCGCGCTGTCCCAGGAGCCTCTGTCTGTCCCCCTGCGGCCTCCTCCTGCCCCTCAGAATCCCCAAACTCTCCCAGCCTGGCCCTGCCATCCCTGGGCAGCCAAACCCAAGGCCTCACCCGCCCCCTTGAGAGCCAAGTTTGCCGGCCCCGCGGGAGCAGCGCTAAGCACCAGGGCCCCGCATCCTCAGGCCTCTGTGCTGGGAAGGGCCGTGGTGGGTGGAGCCGCAGACTCCCATTCATATTCAAGCTGGGGACCCCCTGGAACCACCCTCACCAGATGGACTGTGTGGAGACCCTCATTAGTGGAAGTAACCGGAAGTTAAGATGGACCATAGTTAGGGGTTTGGCCACAGGGGCTCCAGAGGCACAGGATGGGTGGGGTGGGCAGCTGGGGCCTAGGGCAGGAGAAGGGGCACGTGGCTTCTAGGCCCCCGCTTCTGCCCTGCCTTCAGCCCGAGCCCCTTGCTCCTTAAGGCAGAAAACATGGGCGGTGAACTTTCAGGGGTCAAGTGGGGACTGCAAAGGGCCCTCAGAGACAAGGAGGCAGGAGAAGGTTCCCGGATGGGGCTCCTCACCACACCTGAGAGGCCAGGCCCCCGGAGGCGGTGCTGAACCACACCTGACAAATGGGATCCTGCCCCCTACCTGAGTCCGCCCACAGCAGGACCAGCACCGCCCAGGACACAAGCACACATGCCGGGGGCAAGGCCAGGGCACGAGGCCCGGCCCCGCAGCCCTCCTCCTGTGGGGGCCAGCCGGGCTGCTCAGCTCTGCAACCACCAGCTCGCCACACGGCCTTGCCGGTATATAACCTCCCCTGTTACATAACCTGTTGTCACACAGAATACTGAAGCTCATTTAAGCCAAACCCCGGGCCTCACCTGTGGCTGCGAAGAATCCCCTCCCACACCTGTCCCCCAGCTGGGAGGGTCACAGGAGCCACGGCAGAGAGTTTAGGTGCTGGTGGTGGCGACAGGGGTGGGATTCTCAGACCCACCCGTGAGCCGCTTCCAACTCCCCGGGCCATCCTCTCTGAGCTGGCTTCTGGCTCTCTGCCAGAAGCCCCCCAGGGGCTGGAGACGTGGCTCCCAGGAGGTGCCCATAGAGTCGGCAGCCTGGGGGACCACAGCGTAGCCACCAGCACCTCAGGCTGCCCCAGAAGAGGTGGACCCGGTGCCCGGCTCAGCCTGCCCTCACCACTCAACCAGTGGCCTCTGACCCCAGCCTCCTCGGGTCCCAGCCCCCCAACCTAGACCCCCGAAGCAGCCCACGCCTCCCTCGCCCGCCACAGGGTCCGCTCACGACACACAGAGCGCTGGAGGGGTGGAGCCCCTGCGCCTCTGTGCCAGGCCCAGCTGCTGCCCGCTGGCTGGGGGAGGTGGGGTGGGGGTGGAAGCCATCCTCTCCTCCCCCGTCTCCCCGCCATCCTCTCCGCGCACCCACTTCGCTCCTGTTCTCCCCTCTTCTCCTTGTGCGTTTCGAGCTAGAAGGCTGGGCCACGGAAGCCCAAGGAGAAGGGAAGCACTGGCAAGAAAAACACTGTTCACCTAGGCCCAGCGGGTCTGGATAAGAGCGAGCAAGCCGGAGCCAGGAGTGGGACGAGCGGGGCCACAGATCCCAGGGCTCCCAAACCATCCTGCATCTCAGAAGCCCTCTCCCGGCCTGGAGCCAGAGCCCTCTGGGCCGCATCCAACTCGGTGCCCCCGCCCCGGAGGGAGGGGAGGGGCTGGGGCGGTCACCTACCTCCTGGGCCACCAGGCTGGAGATGCGCACGGCCCGCCTCACCCGGCCTTTCTGGGCCCTGGGCTGCAGAGCCCCTGTCCTGCTCGCCTTCCCCGCTGGGGCCGCCATGGAGGACTTGGCTCCCCCCAGCTTGCCTGCCCGGGGCCCAAGGGCCCAGCCAGCGCCTCACCTGCACCTCAACAGCAGCCTCGGCCCAGGCTGCGCCCCAGCCGCTGGCGGCCTGGCTCCCAGGGCAGCCTCTGGCACGAAGCCAGGGTCACTGGGGCTGGGCCTCGGGGCTGGGGTCACCCTGGCAGTGAGCGCGGACAGCAGCCCGCCTGGCTCAGGCCGCCCATGGCCCCCTGGTGCCGGCCGCGCTGCCAGGGTGCTGCGCTCTGCCCGCTGCCAGCCCAGCAGCGGCAGGGCACCGCGGTAGGAACCTCGGCTCCTCCAGCCGGCCCCTCCTCCTCCCAGGTCCCCACCCCCGCCCCGCCGGCACCGGGCTCCCGCCCCCGCCCGCCGGCCAGAGGCCCCCTCCCCCGCGGCCCGCTGCTCCGGGCTCCCGCTGCAGCCACTCCCGCGGCCCGTGCCCCTCCCCCTCCCCCCGGCAGCCCGGCCTGTCACCGCAGATTAATGGTCTCTCCGACACCCCCGCCCCGCCGGTCCAGTGCCCAGCCAGCCAGAGTCAGACAGACACCCAGAGATGGAGCGACCGGCCGGCCACCAAAGAGCCAGGAGCACAGGCTCACGCTGGCGCGCACAGACCACAACACGACAGCACACGCTGTGGGCACAGGGGCAGGGCAGCCGGCAGGGCTCCAGGTGAGGACGAGAGAGGCAGAGGTGGGAGGGGGTGAGGCCGAGGCAGCCAGATATGGGGCCTAGGGTCGGGGGGAACGTTCTGGAGTCAAGGCCAAGGGGCCAGAGACCTGGCAGGGACCCAGAGAGCCAAGGCGGCAGCGGAGCGGGGCCAGGAGGAGGGCTGAGGAGGCCCACGGCAGCGCGCGGACAGCTCCCTCACTCGGGCGGCTCAGGGAGCCCAAAGGAGCTGGAGGGGGCGGTGGGACTGAGGCGAGCCAGGTGTGGCCCGGGAGCCCCCTCCGTCCCCGGCTTCTCAGTCCTGACCTTCCCCCGCCCCACCCCCAGGCCAGGACGGGAAGGAGCTGGGATGGACTGGGCAGTGGGGCTGGCTTGCTGCCAAGAGGGGGCAGGAGACCAGGCTGGCCCTGCCACTGGGCAGTGTTGGGCAGTGCCCCCCCCCGGGGCTGGCAATCTTCTCTGGTCTGGAATTCGGGGACTTGACCCCTCTTGTATCTGTGCGCCCAACTCCATACCCTCCCCTCCCGACTTGGGAAGGAAAACTCTCCTCTCCCATGGTCTGGGGACAGGGGTGGGCACCTCTAGGCCAGCCTGGCCCTAGCACCGGGTTCCCACCCTCTGCCTGGCTCATCACATTGGCCCAGAAGAATCAGGACCCCCAACCTTGACCTCTGTGGCCCCTTCTAACGGGAAACTTCCCGTTGGTTTGCCCCCAGGACTCTGTTGTGCCCCCTGGCCACCTTCTCCCACCCACCCTCACCCTGCCAGGTGCCCGGCCTCAACTGCCCTGTCTTCCCTGAGCCCCATCCACCTGTCCTCTGTATCTGCCCCTCCCTTGGGCACCCCCTCCAGTCTCCCTTGCTCCAGGATCTCTCTCGTCCCAGCTCTGAAACGCCACCCTCACCCCCAGCCGGCACGTCCGCCACCTTCAGGAGGCCCTCACTGACTGCACCCCTCCACCCCCCCTTCTGACCACAGTCCACTCCCACTCCACTCCCTCCAAGCTCCTCCCACGTGAGCGGAGAGCCAGCGAGCTGGACACCTACCTGGGTGACCTTCTCAGTGACATTATGGGTCCGCTCCTTTATCTTGGGGGCTATGATCTCCCGGTCGCTGGTGGGCGAAGCCAGGAAGGGGTCGCCCTTGAGGTCCACAAAGTTGAGGGTGATTTGGGGAATCTTGCTAATGGTGCGGTAGCGCACGAGGTCCGAATCTGATGTGGAGTTAAGCAGGCCGCTGCGCAGGGGGTGCATGGCCCCTGGGGTGGAGGGGAAAGGGGGTCAGGGTGGCAGGCAGGCAGGGGCAAAGGCCGTCAGGTCGACGACACAGAGCTGAGATGGAGACGGGCCCTGCAGGAGCCAGGCCGTGGGGTTCACTGAGGCCAGCTCAGGAAACAGGAGTGGAGTCCCTGAGAAACAAGTGAGGGCAGGCCCCTCCCCACCGTAAGGAAGCGCGCCTGACGCAGCTATGAGATGACGAAGGGGAAAGAGCCTCTATACGGGTCTGTTCAGCAGGCACTGGGAGCCTGCCAGAGGCCCAGGTGGTGGCAGGGACCCAGATGCCTCTCCCGCCTTCCCGACTCCCGTGGGCATCCCCGCTCCAGGCCAGCCTGGGAGAGCCAGCTTCTCGGGGCCAGCACCTGCTCTGAGAGTGGAAGAATGCAACGGGATGAATGCACGTTTAATGGAATAAAAGGCTACTTAATGGGATTAAGTAAGCGCTTAATAGGATTTCCATCTCCCAGGCACACAGGACAGGGCGGAGAGGGAGGAAGCTGAGGGCCTGGAATGGACAGGCCCGCGGCTGAGGACGCAGCCGGGCAGTTGCTGCAGGGGTGGGGCCGACCCTCACCGGTGCTGGCGTGGCGCGGCGGCGGGGGCAGCGCCCCAGCGCGCATGGCCTCGATGTCGTCGGCCGAGGAGGCGCGGCGCACGCTGGCGCAGCTCTCTCGGGAGCGCGTCCGGGCCAGGCTGCAGCTGGAGCCCGAGGCGTCAGGGTTGAGGCTGTGCGCCCGGGGCGACGGGTGCGGGCCGGGCGCGCAGGCGGGCGGCGAGCCCGGGCCCACCAGAGCGCGCCGCTCCTCCACCGGCCCGAGCCCCACCACGTGGTTGTCCATGGCCGTCACCTCGTCCAGGGCCAGCGACTCGCTGCTGGGCGCCGCGGGCGTCAGGTCCATGTCCACCACCACGGCCCCCGGGGCACCGGCGCCGCCTGCGCTACCCGGCCGCACCGACGAATCCCGGGCTGTCAAGGCCAGCAGCGCGGGCAGCTTCAAGCGGAAGGTCTTGGCGCGGCCTGCGGGGAGAGGGGAGGTGCGTGGCGTCAGCAGCCCGGGAGAGGGCCAGGCCTAGCAGCTGCAGCCCAGTCACCAAGGGGAGGGAGGAGGGAAAGTGGGAGCCCCGAGAGCCGCCGGCACCCCTCCACCCCCACTCCTACTGCACAGAACTCAAGTCTCCAGAAAAAGTCTAGAGTGCAGTTGTATCTAAGACTCCGCCAATAATAAACCACCATTTCTTGAGCCTCACATCACCGGCAGTCTCTACATAAACCACCTGTGGCTCTCACCACTGCACCCATCGGGTATCATTACCTCCATTTAGACTTGAGGAAATTTAGGCGTCAGTGAGTTATGTGATTTGCTGGAGGTCACACAGTAAATGGCAGGGCCTGCATCCACATGGAGGAGTGATGCCACGGGTTCCCGCCGTACCCTGCCACCTTGGAGGTGGTACCCATGGAACAGGTGGGGCCAGTGTTACTAATGCTGCCACTTTAGAGCTTGAGAAACCAAGAGGTGGTTTCTTTCGCCATGACTCTCAGGGAACATGTAAAATTAAACCCAAGTGGGGCTTCCCTGGTGGCGCAGTGGTTGAGAGTCCGCCTGCCGACGCAGGGGACACGGGTTCGTGCCCCGGTCCGGGAAGATCCCACGTGCCGCGGAGCGGCTGGGCCCGTGAGCCATGGCCGCTGAGCCTGCGCATCCGGAGCCTGTGCTCCGCAACGGGAGAGGCCACAGCAGTGAGAGGCCCGCGTACAGCAAAAAAGAAGAAAAAAATTAAACCCAAAAAGGCCACGCAGGGGGAGGAGGAGGTGTCTGAGCCTTTGAGTCATGGGGGGATGAGGTGAGGCCTCCACGCCTCCAGCCACAGGGAGGAGTCCCCTCACATCCTCTTCTCAAGTAGCCGAGGCCACGGCAGGGAGCTGACCCGTCCGGGAACAAGGACCAGAGAGAGAAACTTCACAGAGTTGAGTCCATGAGAGACGGGGCCTTCTCACGAGCAGAGGGGGCTGCCCCGAAGTGGCCAGGGCCATCTGGGAAGGGTGAATCCCCCATCCCTGGGGCTGGAGAGAGGATCACTCCCAGGGGATGCTGTGGTGGGACCCCAAGCGGGTAAGGCTATGAAACCAGCCATGCTCCTGCCCCAGGGACCTGTGAATCTGGGCTCAGTCACTCCACCGCACCTGTCCATGCTGAGCTGGAGGGGACCGGCCGTGTCCCCCATGTTCCCTCCCCCATCCCTGAAGGGGTCCCCTCCGCACCCCTTCCTACAGAGCATTGCCCTCGGGCAGCCTCACGGCCCCAGGGAAGGGAGACCGTGTATTCCTGCACCAGCCCAAGAGCACAGCTGCACTTACCGGGGGCCAGCCAGCTGGTGGGAGGGGCACGGTGATTGGTGTCACGGTCTGGGGGCCCCACCATGTCCTTCTCCATCACCACCTCAAAGTTAAGGATGAACATGATGACAGCCCCATCTTCGTTCTTCACGGGTACCACATCCACCAGGCACAGGAAGCAGCTCCCTGTGAAGCGGAGACACGGCCACTGTGCGACCAGGCGGAATGGGCCCCCGAAACCTGAAGGGGCCTGTCCACTTCTGCCTCCCCCACGGCTCCCACACACAGTCCTGCCCCTTCTCACCATTGCCTCCTGCCCCACCCCCTCCTCCTGCCACCTGCCGGCCAGAGCTGCTTCCCTAATCTGGCCGCTCCAGCTTTCCGCTTTCAAAGCTCTCCCTTCCCCTCTCTGCTTGCCTTGGTTCTCCAGCCCTCTCTCCCGATGTGCATTCTCCTCACACTGCCTTCTGCTCCTTTCTTCCTGGGTTGTCTCACCTTTTTCCCTATCCTCTCGCGCTCTATCTTTGCTTTTCCTCATGCAAGGCAGTGCAGCCTGGAGGTTAAGCCCACAGACTTTAAGCCCAGGATCTCAGGGTTCAGATCCCAGCTCTGCTGCCTTGTCATTGATGCATTTTTCTTACGTTTTTAACCTCCCTGTGCCTCATTTTCCTCATCTATAAAATGGGAACGATGATAATTCGTTCCTCATGAGTTGTAAAGATTAAATAAGTCAACACGTGCCAGCTACCTAGGGCAGTGCCTGGCGTGCGCCGAACACTAGAGACAGGTTAGCCATCACCCTCTGTCTCTCTGTCTGTCTTTGCTCCTCTTCGTTCGTACCCAACTGTTGTGTCATCCACAAGAAGATAAGTTCAGAACTTGAGAGCAAGAGCTTCAAAACCTTTACAGCAATTGGGCATTGCCGCAAAACCCAAGCATGTGATTTTTGTATTTCACACAAGTATTGGTCTGTGACACGTTAGAAACAAAACTGATCCTTCACCAGAGTTGAGAGGCGCTGCTTCTAGATCTTTCATCTGTCTCTCGTCTTTTTCTCTGTTCTTGATTTTTTTTTCCCCTCCCAATGTCTCTCTCTGGCCACCAGGCCCCCTATTCCAGCTGCTGTCAGTTCACCAGGCCAATGTACCTGTTCCGCCTCTGCCTTTGAGCAGTGCACGGCCCCCACACCCTCCTCTCTGCTGATTTCTGAAAGAGACCCTGGTGCGCTCTCAGGCTCTGCCTAAGGCCCAGCTCAGAACCCCCGCCTCCAGGAAGCCCTCCTTGATGCAACAAGAAGGCGCATTAACATTCTGTTCCTCCATGGACCTGATGGGGACCAAGCATGTTCCTCATCTTCTCTTCCCAGGGCAGAGACTTCTTTCCTGGTGCTCATCTGTCTTCTCTGCACTGCCGGGTCCTAACTCACCAGCGTCTGTGTCCCCTCTGAAGGGCCTAGCACCCAGAACAACGCACCAGGGAGCAGGCGCTGGCCAGTGGTGTTGGTGATGGGGTGGGGCTAACGGCGGGGGAGGAGTCAAGGATCAGGGCTGGTGGAGAGGACATGGCTGGGGTGAACTGAGTCAAGGCCAACCAGCTGGAGGGGCCGACGGCCAATGAGCCCTGTGGGCCAGCCCTGGGAAGTGCAGCCGCAGGTCCTCCACAGACCTGAGAAGGCCAGACGTAAAGGGCCTGATTCCTAAGAGATGCTGGCCGGGCTCCGGGGCGATTGCTATAGGGACAGGGCCGAGAGGGAGCGGCAGGGGAGCAATTCTAACTGCTGTGGGATTAATCTGGTGGAAGGAGATCCTCCGAAACCAACGGAAACAGGATGGCACTGGGATGAGGGGAGCTGGGCCAGGGCAGGGGCTGGCCAAGAATTCTCTGCCCTACCCCAACGCCCTTCCACTCACCGCGTCCCAGGCCCTCATGGCTTGGCCCCCGGGACCTGAGCTGGGAGGCTCTTTCAGGGTCTCTTTCCAGTAGCTGCTCCTGTCCCCTGACCTCCAGCCTCTGACATGGCCCGGCTGAAACACTGCCGTGGTGTTGGGAGCTGCAGAAGGCCGGGCCCAGCTGGAGACCGTCTGGCACCTAGACAGCCCGCCTAGAGTTTATGCCCTAATATGGTGATGGCCGGCAGCAGCCTGAACAGGGACCTGAACAGGGACCGGCCCTCATAGGGACTAAGGAGAGGCCAGAGACCAGGAAACCGTAGCCCTGGAGACCCCCCCCCCAACACCCACCCCCTGGGAGCCCAGCGATCCAGGCCCCTGGTCTTGGTTCCTCGCTGGGAAACTCGTCTCACATAAGTCCAGAGTCTGGAACCCTGATGAGCCCAACCCTGCAGGATGGCCTGGGGATCCTGCCCCCAGGGCACGGCCTCAGCATTCTGAACTGGAGGCCTCAACACCCCGGGCCCACTTCAGTTCCAGCTTCTCAGCAAGAGAGGCCAGAACTGCATTCTGCAGCCTGGACAGCCCAGGACCCTGACATCCCATTGTGCCCCCCTTCACGCCAGGCCGCAGAAACTCCAGATATAAGCCCCCTTACAGCACAGGCCCACTCCCGGCCCTTGGACACAGACACACACTCACACACGGAGCCCCCTTGGTCCTCTCCCTTGGTGGACATTCAAGGAGTTTTCCCTTTCAAATAACCCTGTAAAAGCCCTTGTTATACCGAAAATGTGAACTGGAGCCCTGCCTGATGGCTGGGGGGAGGCGGGGTGTTAGGCTCCAGCTACTATTTTCGAGTGGCCACGAAAGGAAGGAAAGCGGGTAGCCCCAGGTCAGCCAGGGCTCCGAGAGGCTCTGCCTCCCGCCCATCCTGCCTGGCTGGCTGGGTCTTCCCTGAGCTGCCGTATCACCCACCCCTAGCTCTTCAGCCAGACCTGCCAGGGGACCCCATCCCATCACTGGCTGGAATTCTGGCGGGGGGGGGGGGGTCCCTGAGGGCAGCTGGAGGTCAGCAGGCCAGGGGTGGGGCACAGGGACAGCCAGAACTGAGCAGCGGCACATCGCGGCCTGCAGGCAGCGGGGCTGTGACCTTCACACAACTTCTCAGCAGAGAAGAAATGTTCAGAGTCAGTGTCTGGGCCGCCTCCCCGGAGCCCTGGGCTGGCACCGCACGCCGGGACCAGTGCCTCGCCCCCCATGAGCCCTGCTCCTACGTACCCCAGACCCCGCTCATCCATGACTCTGTTCCTCTCCTGCCTCCGCCCCGCCCCACCCCCGCAGAGCAGCTCCGCGGAGCAGAGGCTGACTTGAGCCCAGAGCTGGCGGAGGCTGCAGTTCCGCCGAGAGCCGCTCTGTGGCAGGAGCGGCCCGCGCTCCCGAGACAGCCGGAGTCTGGAGCGCCCGGGGAAGGAGGGAACGGGGAGCGGAGGGCCCCTGCCCGGCCCGCAGAACGGCTGTGGGGCTCCCGGGCGCGAAAGGGCGGGGCACAGGCTATGGAGTTAAGTGGCCTTTGCTCATTGCATCAGAATGACTTTGGGCGAG
Source organism: Grampus griseus (assembly GCF_964374135.1). NCBI lineage: Eukaryota > Metazoa > Chordata > Mammalia > Artiodactyla > Delphinidae > Grampus > Grampus griseus. Next base: position 6,287,609 of record NC_139003.1, on the reverse strand, counting down.
TCACCTGCCCCCTTCCGGCCCCAGGGAGCTCATCTGTAATACAAGACGATGACCATGCCCCACTGGGCTGGAGGGATGAATGACAGAACACTGTGAAGCCGGAGGGCCCAAGGGAGGTTTTTTTGTTTGTTTTTGCTTCTGTTTATTTGCGGGTTTTTTTTTTTTGCCACGCTGCGCAGCTTTCGGGATCTTAGTTTCCCCGACCAGGGACTGAGCCTTCGCTCCCTGCAATGGAAGCGCGGAGTCTTAACCACTGGACCGCCAGGGAAGTCCCCCAAGGGACATCTTGGTAACTGGAGAAGGAGGAGAGGGAGAGGGCCCTTGGGGCAGCCTGGCTCACGTGGCTGCTGCTGAAGAACACCCGGCTCACACACCCCCCACCCCCCCGACCCCAGCCCCAGCTGAAGACATCCGGGCACCCAGCCTCGGCCTGCCTGCTGGGCTTGGGGCACCCTGGGCCCTGTGAGAATGAAGACCGGGAGAGGAGAGGTGGTCATGGATTGACAGCCCCACACAAGGACAGGCTCCTCTGCGCCTCGGATCCTAAGGGCCGCAGAGGTCATGCAGCTCACCACAGGCCACTGAGGAAGGGGCAGGGGGGCAGTGGGAGGGCCCCAGGGGACCAGGTCTGGCTACCTTCCAGGTGCAGCAGGTCCAGTTCCTCCTGACCCCGGGGAAGGGAGCATCTTCATCAGAACGCAACGCTGGCTTGCTTTCACCTGGTGCCAACCCACACCCGACAGTGCGCTTGGGGCACCGTCCCTGCCCTGCACCCCAACTCATCCAGGGGCCCAAACCCAGCTGCCCACCTCTGGGAACCCCTGGCTGGTCTCCAGGCAGGAGCCGCCGTGGGCTTTCGCGGGGGCAGGCCTTATCTCTTGGGGCAGCACCGGGCAGGTGGGGAAGGGGAGGCCTGCGGGTGACCTGAGTGTCCTTGGACAAGCTCCCCAGGTCAGAATCTCTAGTGGCTCGTCTGCACACTAGGTGTCATCGAGTTCCTTTGCAGGGGGCTCTTCATCCCCCTGGAGTATTCACCGAGCACACGCACATGAAGCGTTCAGGGCCTCATGAACAAGACAGGCGTGGCACCCACCCTCACGGAGCCGGGGAGTCAACAGGACCCCCAGTTTGGAGTCCGGGATGAGTTGGCAGAGAGCGGGGTCCTGGGGAGCTGAGCCGAGCTGATCTGCCCCGACCCTCAGGAGACCTGGGCGATCGCTGTGTGACTGTGGGCAGGTCAGCCACCTCTCAGCTTCAGACTCCCTGTGGGTGCTGCAGGGACAAGTGACTTGTACTCTGGGTACCAGATGAGATGACAGATGGCCTTGTGGAAGCATTCAGAGCTGTAACGAGGCGGGGTGCCGGGTCTTTGCAGGGAAGGTGACCTCGGGGAAGCAGCCATCCTCGCCCCGGTCGCTGTCCTGCCCTGCTGGGGCAGGAGGCTGGGGCTCCAGTCGGCCTGTCCGCCCCCAGGCAGAGGCTGTCTCCGACGGCGGCGGCCCAGGGCTGTGCAGTGTCAGGTTATATTTAGCCTGGTGGCGGCGACAGGAAGATGCAGCAGGAGCTGCTCCTGGCCAGGGGCCACCGTGTCGCTAACGTCGCTCTCTCGGGCAGTGGGGACCTAAGGAAGGCCAGGGACACTACAGGCCCAGGGGACAGAGCGGAGGAGCCTGAGAGGCCAGCCAGTGAATGAGTGTGCACGTGTATGTTCGTGTGTGTGTCCGTGTGTGAGAGAGAAAGAGAGGCCAATCCTATTCCCATGGCTCCAGGAGCTGAGTGGGACAGACTTCCCCAGGAATACTCACTTCAGGGCTGGGGCTGGGGAGCCCCGATCCAGACCCCAACTCACACAGAAGGAGCATCTCCAGACAGACCCTCCACGAGCCCCTCCAGCCTAACACCTTCCCAGAGATGTATAGGGCCATACGGAGGGCCTCAGGGCCTCTGTGGGCCATCCAGGTGCCCGCCCAAACCCACTGCATGTGGCCTGTCTGTGCTACCTTTCCCAGGGGCCACTGTGATGGCCTCGGGAGAAGAGCTCTTTCTAGAAAAGCTCTGGGGCTCAGCCCTACTCGACCTCCTTTGGGGCTGCAGCCTCACAGTCCGTACACTGGGAGTCACAGCCCCGGGAAGGTGAAACGAGGCCATGTTTATTCGGGGAAAGCTTCCCTTACGGCACCGTCGCACTCTCCACCTCCCTGAGGCCTCCACACTTAGCCTCCCATCCCCGGACACGCAGGCTGGCCCCAGTGCCCCCTCCAGTGCACCCCAGCTTCACAGGCCCTCCCACTCCCCACGGCACCACCCCACTTCCTTCCAACTCCTCCCGTCCCTCTAGGCCCCCGAAGGACCCGCTCTACAAAGAGTTTCTGGCCACAGGGACGTCTCTCGCTGAAAACTCCTCTAACACTGGCTCCTAATGAGAGAGCTAACTGTACACTGGCTTCCGGGGGAGCTTCCTCCCTCTGCCCAGAGCCGGAGGCCTGAGGCCAGCGTTGGGCTGGCTTCACGGGACAAACTGGGTGAACAGGTGTCCAGTCGATCATGGACTGGGGCAGGGACCTGCCCGGATGGCAGATGGGGACAGGGCCATCTCCCCACGCTTTAAGCTCCCTTTCAGATCCAGGGGAACTGACTGACTACCCTTTCAGGACAGGATTGGCCCATTTCAAATCCACCCTGAGTCTGGACAGCAGTCAGAACCCTCAGAGGAATGAGGTGGCGTCTTCTGCTGAAGCACTATTCAATCTAGTCAACAGCACGGAACACGGAGGCTGACGGCCCAGGAATCCGGGCAAGGGGGCTGGGGTATCTCTGAGCCTCAGACCCCTACCAGCCCTCTTCTCTGTGACCCTCACACAGCCGGCCACGGGCAGCAAGGGCACAAAGGGCCGAGGTCCGCTAGGGGACAGTGGGGGTCCCTGCCCTCCTCCAGGGCCCCGCAAGCTTCTAGAGTGCCGCTCCCACCTTGGCTCCCGGCGTACCCCAGAGGGCCTGTCCCATCGGTCACCCAGTCGGCCGCAGCTTCTCAATCATTAATCCGAAACTTGCAATCCCTCCCTGACTCACCCACCTCACAGGACTCCAGCAAATAAATACAAGTGCATGTGAAAGCCTGCTGAAAAGGCAGATGGAACGTTCCAACGGCAACGCATATGGCAATGACCCAAACATACACAGAGAAAACCAGCGTTATTCGCAGATGATAGGATCATCTCCCTAGAGAACCAATAAAATCAACAGATAAACAATTAGAACTAGCTCATGAGAGACTTCATCCAGTGAGGCTGCCAGATACAAGATCAGCCCCCTCTCCACCAGCAGAAGGCTATTAGAGTAGGTAGTCAGAAACAAGATCTCTTTCGGGCTTCCCTGGTGGCGCAGTGGTTGAGAGTCCGCCTGCCGATGCAGGGGACGCGGGTTCGTGCCCCGGTCCGGGAGGATCCCACGTACCGCAGAGCGGCTGGGCCCGTGAGCCGTGGCCGCTGAGCCTGCGCGTCCGGAGCCTGTGCTCCGCAACGGGAGAGGCCACAACAAAGGCCCGCGTACCGCAAAAAAAAAAAATAAATAAAATAAATAAATAAGATCTCTTTCATAATAGCAACAAACACTATGAAGTGGGGACTTCCCTGGTGGTCCAGTGGTTAAGACTCCATACTCCCAATGCAGGGGGCACAGGTTCAGTCCCTGGTCGGGAAACTAAGATCCCACATGCCGCATGGCATGGCCAAAAAAAAAAAAAAAAAAAACTAGGAAGTGACCAAGAATGCACAAGGTCTCTATGGGGGAGAAAAAAGAAAACCTTAAACTAATAAAGGATGCAGAAACCATCTGATAAATGGAGAGACGCTACAGACTCTCAGATGGGACAAATCTTAGAAAGATGTCAATTCTCCCCAAATTAACCCATAAAACCAATCTAGTTCCAGTCAAGATTCTGGTGGGGTTTTTCTTCCCAGGAACTTGATAAACCTTCTCTAGAGTTTGCAAAGGAGAAGAGAGGTCCACAAATATGTATGTCAACCTTTCAAAAGAACAGCAGAGAGGGAAGATTTGCCTTTCCAGATACCAAGACATACTAACTGCCGTATATTTTTAATATGGTTTTGATGCAGGAACAGACAAATGGAACAGAACAGAGAGCTCCAAGACAGACGCATGGATATATGGCGAATTAACCAGGGGTAAAGGTAACCCCACAAGTCAACGGAGAAGAACAGGCTGTTTACTAGATGTGTTGGCAAAATCGGCTCAGTACACAGAAAAAAACACACCTTGATCCCTGTTTGACACCACAGACAAAGGTAGGGTCAGGATGGATTAAAGACCCAACTGAGAAAGGTAAAACAATTAAGGTAACAGAAGAAAATGTAGACCTCTGCAACCTCAGGACAGTGAAGGATTTCTTAAACAAAACTTCAAAAGCATGAAGAAAGCTAAAAATCCATGTATTTGTTTGTATCAAAGTTAAGAATTTTTGTTGGATAAATTTGACAGACGACTGAAGGGGAGCAGATATTTACGAGCTCTTGATTCAACGGGGATTAATATCCAGCATACACAGTGGATATTTAACTGTATGCGTTTGTGTTTCTAGAATCAATAAGCCACTCTTGCAGATCAACAAGAACGAAAGACAGCAGCTTCATGGAAAAGTGAGCAAAGGATATGAGCACGGAATTCACGGGAAAGAAACATGAACGGCTGCCTACACGATGTTCGGACTCGCGTGAAATCAAAGAAATGCAGATTAAAGCAGAAAGATATCACTTCCACCTATTAAACTTGCAAAAATGAGAAAGGTGGATAACGCCACGTGTGGCCGGATTGCAGGGGAATCCCGTGCTCTGCTCAGGAGGGTGGCAACAGATGCAGCCCTGCTCAGGCACAGCCGGACAGTACTTGGTTGAATTAAGTGTCCACATACCCTGTGATCCAGCAGTTCCACTCCTGGGGAGAAATCCCAAAGACATCCTCACATGAGTCCAAAAGGGGCCAGGCATGAGGACGTTCACCGCAGCATCATTTATAGAGACAACCTGGAGGGCCCTCCCCAGGAGAGTGGACAGGTAAAACGACGGGGGAGCACACCTGAGAACACGGAGCTATAGGCTCAAGATCAAGGAACAAGCTGGCTGGACTTAAAGGCGGACTCCTGTGCAACAAAAGTGAACACCAGAATACAATATATAGCACATATCATTTACATAAATTAAACCCATATGCAGTCAGACAAAACACACGTTTTGCAAGAACATATGCAAGCAACACATTCACAGGAAGTACATTTGAATGGCTGCCTAAGGGGAGGGTAACGGGACTGGGGAGTGAGAAAAAAGGAAAAGGAGAAAAACCAATGAGAGAGAAAGAAGAAACCTGTAACACAAACACCCCTGGTTTCTAAGATTTGTGGAAGAAGCGGGAGCTGGCCCAGCAGAAGCCCGTGGAGAGAGGCAGAGAGGCAGGCCGGGGCGGAGCAGGGCACAGGGTGGTGGCCGTAGGGAACAGGGATGCTGAGACCCTTGGTCAGCTCACTTCCTTGGTTGACTAGAACCTGCGGCCACATGGGTGACGCCCTGCCTGATGGCGAGTAGAATGCCAAGAGCCTCGGCACCCGACACTGCTTTGCACCTACCCTCTTATCTGCCGAACCTCTCCCAGCAGTACGCGGGAGGACAGGTGTTTTGATCCCACTTAGCAAATGAGGAACTGCAGCTCTGGGAACCCAAGCTAAAAGCCAAATTTCCTGGGGCTCTGAGCCCATCATGACCCCAAAGGGCCCTCTGGGGCAAGACAGCCTGTGCAGTGGTGTTCCGTGTTGGGCAGGACTCGAGTGGAAAGAGGAAAACTGGACTGGAGTTCCCACTCAGGTACCTGCCAGCTGGCTAAGACCCCTGAGCCTTTCTAAGTGAGTTCGGCACCTGTAAAATGATGGCGAGGAGGCCCCATCTAAGGACCACCTGCCACAAAGCATGCGTCCCAGCTTGCAAACTATAAGTGCAGTCACAGGGACTTCCCTGGTGGCACAGTGGTTAAGAATCCGCCTGCCAATGCAGGGGACACGGGTTCAAGCCCTGGGAAGATCCCACATGCCGCGGAGCAACTAAGCCCGTGCGTCACAACTACTGAGCCTGCGCTCTACAGCCCGCGAGCCACAACTACTGAGCCCTCATGCCGCAAATACCGAACCCATGCGCTACAATTACTGAAGCCGGAGCACCTGGAGCCCGAGCTCCGCAACAAAGAGAAGCCACCACAATGAGAAGCCCGCGCAAAGCGAAAAAGACCCAACACAGCCAAAAAAAAAAAAAAGGGCTTCCCTGGTGGCGCAGTGGTTGAGAGTCCACCTGCCGACGCAGTGGACACGGGTTCATGCCCTGGTCCAGGAGGATCCCACATGCCGCGGAGCAGCTGGGCCCGTGAGCCATGGCCGCTGAGCCTCTGCGTCCGAAGGCTGTGCTCCGCAACGGGAGAGGCCACAGCAGTGAGAGGCCCGCGTACCGCACACACACACAAAAAGTGCAGTCACAACAGTGAGGGTGCCAATGAGTGCAGCTGCCACCACCCGCTCCTCCAGCTCTGCTCCCCCATCCAGCCCTCCTCCGTCCATCTATGAGGCAGGAAGGCTGAGAATCCCCAGATGCCTTCCCTGTACCCCACAATGTCCCCCACACGGCAGGGGTGGAAGACTTGCAGCTCTCTCAGTGGCCACCTCAGGCCACCTTCCTCTGGCCCCAATAGCCTCCCCATCCTCTAAGACCCCTCCCAGCCCTGGCATTCTATTATTCTAAGGCTTTTCACAGAGGGAGAGACCGAGGCCCAGAGATGGGAAGTGATTTATCCAAGGTCACACAGCAAGTCTATAACTAAACCAGAAATTGCTCCCAAGGCTCTGACTCCTGGTATAGGGTTTCTGCAACACAGCACACTGCCCACCACATTCATTCAGTCCTTCATTCAGCGGGAGCATGAACTGAGCTCCCACTATGCAACAGACACAGAGATACAACAGAGAACAAAGCAGGCCGCTGTCTACCCTCCCAGAGCGTCCAATCTAGTGGGGGAGTCAGACACGGCAGCCTTGCCCAGAACTGTACGTGAGGGAGATGGTGGGTTAAAGAGAAGACGCTGCCCAGCCCTCAAGGTGCTTCTACTCCAGTAGACACGCGACCAAAACGGAACGAAGTCCGTTCAAGGCCAACCACAGTGCACAGCGTGGAGATCTTTATGGGCCCCTGGACTAAGGACAGGAAGGGACTTTAGGGGGACAGCGGTTCATCCAGAGCCTCTCCCACACTCATCACCTGTCCCAGGTGTCCCTCTGTGCCCCCTCTTCTGGCCCTGACCCCATGGGCCCCTCCCCATGTCAGGGAGGAATGATTCTGTGAAACTCCTTCACACTGAGGGCGAGCTATTTCCACACTCCTCCCTGCTTACAGGGGAGGAGTGATGAGAAGAGAATGTCTTTTTTTTTTTTTTTTTGAGAATGTCTTTTTAAAGAAAAAGGTTCGTTCTCCACCCAAGCTAAAGGTTCCCAAATAGAGGCATTTCAAGCACCCTCGGGGAAGATGTTTAATCGTGAAAGGACTTTCCTGGACCCCTTGAAGTCCCACCACCCTGGAAGCCACCACTGGGCAGAAAAGAGGCTGAGGCTCACCCGGTCTCACACCCCCATGCTGGCCCTCCTGCTGCCCACGGCCCCCCTCCCCAAGCCCGAGGCCACTGTCAAAATCTGCTCCCATCCCAGATGCCTCTGCACAAATATTTACATAGCTCCTCTCAGGGGCTACGGCAGACACAACACAGAGGAGCCACCCGCCCGACACTCTCCAGACCCCAGAGAAGCCCAGGAGCGGCCCACACCCTCGGTCCTGGCAGGCCCGCCCGGCCCCCAGGGTGGGGCTGGGACAGGAAGGCCCCATGCAGGCCAGGGCACCCTGCTCCGGCTCAGCTGCCCTCCCTGGAGCCACGGAGCGAAGGCGAGGCTGGGCTCGGACGCAGCCCCCGAGCCCTGCTCCTGGCCACCATGGTGCAGGTGTGCGCACCTGCCGGACTCCTGACCAGAAGGCCCGAGGTGGAGGGGCCCCTCGATGGCTTCCCCACTGCCCCTAAGTAAAGTGCTGCCTGTGTCTAACCTCACTCCTCCGGGGCTCACCCCGGCCTGCTCCATCTCAGGACACAGAGCACACGCAGGTACCAGCCTCCATTTGACCTGCCTGCCAGCCTTAAAATACCCAAGGGCTCCTGCAGCAGCCACCCTGCCTGATGCGGGCCTGGAGACCTGAGGATCACAGCTTGGAGGGGACAGGGCTGGGAGGGGAGGAGTGGATGTCTGAGCTTGGAGCCATGATGGAGAAGGCGGTGGTGTGGGAGGGTCACAGTGCAGAGTCAGATTTCAGCGACCAGGGAGGAGGCAGTGAAATGGCCTGGGGTGTGTGGAGAGTCACTGGTGCCAGGAGTACCTGCGCAAGCACCTGGGAGGCTGAGGTCCGAGTCTGGGGACCACAGACCAGTGGGTGTGGGGTCACCTCTGGGGCTCTGGCTCCCCATGGGCTCTGGGGAGCACGCTGGCCCTCTGTCCCCACCCCTCCCCCAGCCCACAGCTCAGCTGTTGCAGCAGGGGGCCCTCTGACCCTGTTACCATGACAACCGGCCTGCAGCTGGAGTGGAGAAGCCAACAGACTCTTCTCTAGAGACACCCCCATCCCCACCCACACACAGGCTCCCAGGGACACAGGGACATGGAGACCAGGCCAGGACAGGCAGAGGTACGGGGAGCCAGACAGAGACTTGGAGATGGAGCCCAGAGAGGCGGGGGCCACCGGGGCAGAGGGAGAGAGGCAGGGAGGAAGGCTCGGGGGTACTGAAGGGGGGGAAGAAGACAGCTGCAGGGAGAGGGAGATGCAGACCGCGGGGGACAGAGCCGGCAGGGAGGCTTGAAGCAGAGACCACGGGCACAAGCGGCCGCTGAGCATGGCAGGGGCGGGGCAGAGAGGTGGGAACAAAGAGCAGAGAGAACACGAGGGCCAGAGGGCAGGGGACCTCCCGAGGCCTGGAAGAGGAGGGGAGCGTGTGAGGAGAAGCCATGGTGGAAGGGCCCGAAGCCTCCCCGGGGCAACGTGGGAATGCAGGTGTGCACCAGCATCTCTTCCTGCCGAGGCACGGCCCAGAGCCCCAAGGGGTGCCGCCACTGCCGGCCCCAGGGTGCGGGGCCCTGATCCCAGCTGCACCTTAATCCCAGGCCTGACCTGAAGGAGCACGGACACAGGGCCAGTGAGGGCCTGGCACCTCGCGTCTCTCCCTCCAGCCCACACCCCCCAGTCTGGCCTCCCCACCTCCCAGCAGTCCCAGCAGCTAAATAATGGGGCTGTCTGGCTCCAGGCCCTGAGGCTGCACAGAGCTAGGCTAGAGGCACCGACACAGCACAGCTGTCCACGGTGGTGCCTGCCAGCAAAAGGCCCCGCCTCCTTCCCAGCCACCCACCTCCCTGGGGCTAAAGCCCAGGGACCTGCTCTGCCGTGGCCGGCCCAGGCAAAGACCCTGTTAAAGGCCTGGACAGAAACAAGAGGTGGCATTGGGCTTCCTCACATCTACACCCACACACACACTCACACACACACACACACACACACACACCACACACACGCACACGCACACGCGCGCACACACACACACACACCCCGCCCGGGTCAGGCACAGAGATCTGCCCAAGGGACTGAGCAGAGGGAGAGGGAGGGGAGGCAGAGGAAATCTGTCTGCACCCGAGGCCTCAAGTGCCAGGACAAGTAGCGGCCCACATAACCTGAGGGCCAAGGCCAGCCTGCTGGCCACCAGGAGACACCTGATCCCCATGGAAACTAGGTGAGAGCAGAGAAGGGGGCAGGCCGAGATGGCTGGCATAGGACCTTCTGGGTCACAGCACCATTTGGAGCAGTAACCTGGGGTGGGGAAGGAGCTTGAACTTGGGTGGGAGGCCTGGGTTCTAGTCCCACACTCCCTCCACTGATTCGCTGGTAACTTGACCTCTGCTTCTCAGTTTTTCCATCTGTAATTTGAGTGGGCTGGATTAAGTGACCTTCAAGGTCACCAAGATTCCATGAGAGCACCTCTGCAGAAGGGGTCCCATGGCCATCCTCTCCCAAAGGAGCCAGCCTGGGGCAGGAAGGAGGGAGGGCAGCTCCTCACACACACTACAGGGAAGACAGAATCACCCAGGCCCCTGCCGCCGAGGGGTCCGGCGGGCACACTATCCCAGAAGTAGAAACGGGCTCAAGGCAGTAACCAGCTTGATCCGCATCACAGAATTTCCGGTGTTAGACCTGAACCCAGGACGTGTGTACTCACATTCTTCTCATGACACCAATGGTTTGCGAACTTTCAAAATAAAAGTGCGCGTAAAGTAACGTGCGGTTTAGAGACACACCTGCAACCATTTTGCCTCCTTTTTAATACATGACAGCAGAGCAGACTGGACAGGGCTCTGATCGGACAGACAGGGTTCCATTCCCAGCTCTGCGCTCTCTACAAAAGTTTCTTAATTTTCCTGAACTTCAGTTTCCTCAACCACAAAATGCAGAAAAAATAGTATCTACCTCCCAGGGTTGTTGTGAAGATTCCATGAGATGATGCAAGTGAAACATTCGGCCCAGTGTCCAGCGCATAGAAGGCGCCCACTGATATTAGCTAGTACTAGATAGCCAGGCAGATATAAAAGCACATCTGCTCTGATGAAGGTTCTGGGGAGATATCAGTGAAGAACCAGAAAGGAGGCCCTGCCTTCAGAGTTTGCATCTAATCTCCCAGCCAGAGGCCCATTTGCTGTGAGCAAACCCTCTTCCACAGGTCCCCAGTGACTGTCCCCAACTCTGATTCTGTCCAGGGATCTCACAGCTGGGCACCCCTGCAAAAGCAGGGTCATCAGGGCATGTAATCCTTTGCAGCCAACCCTGAGCATAGCATACAGGGGAGGTTCCAAGGGACAGGGCCAGAGGCACACGGGGGCTGCTGGCTCACTGCCCCCAGGAAGAGACAGAGAGCGCTGTCTACAGCAGGTAAGCTTGCTGTGGGCAGGAACCTCCTCTGTCTTGAGCACTGCTCCATCTCCAAGACCTCGCTGCACGTGGCTCACAGGGGTTCGGTAAATGCCCATCAGATACACACTGGTGAGCGACAGGGTTTGGGCACAGATGGGCAGCCCTGCGGCACCTTCCAGAGCCCCCTCCCCAGCCTTCTGATACCTGCAGGTCCCCCCAAGCCCTGCGGCACTGCCCTCCCTGAGCAAAGGCCACCCCACCAGGGCAGGGGCGGTGTGGGAGCAGCCCCGCCCATGGCTCTGTTTATCCGCTCGCCGGAAGACAGCGCAGCTGGGCAGCTGGGCGGGGAGGCGGTGGCTGAGCAGACACCTGGCGCAGGAACGGGTGGCGGGCGGGGCGCTCAAAAGATGGGACAAAGGGAACTGAGGTTGTGGGGAGAGGCACACACCTCCCGCCAGGTGCAGCTGAAGAGCAGAAGAGAGAGGGGGCAGGAGAGGGGCGGCAGAGAGCCAGCCAGAGTCCTGCAGCCCTTCCCCGCCTCGCCCTCAGCGACGACTCCCCAGACCAGTCAGTCACCTGGCAGAGGCGAGGGTAGCTAGAGGCCTTGTGGGCGGAGGTCGGCGCCCAGCCACCGGCCTGGACTTCCATTACCTCCATCCATGCACGCACCTGCCATCCCGGTGCTGCCGTCAAACTCCAACCCACCTAGCTCAACGTGCCCACATCTGCCCAGGGAGGAAGGAACCAGAGACTGCAGACCACAACCAAGCAGCCCCTTGGGCACCCCGTAAACCACCCCACCAGAGTGCTCGGGATAAAGAGAGCCAATATCCAGCCCGCGCCTCCCACCTGGCGCACCCCATAGGTCCCTGCTGAGGTCACGCCCCCCTGCAACAGGCCGGGGCTCCGGCCAATCGCCGGCCGCCCCCACCCCGCCGACCCCGACCCCACCCCCGGCCTTTCGGCCCCGCCCCGCCCCGCCCCGCCCCAGCCCGCGCCTACCATCTTTCCGGTAGAAGGCGATCTCCACTTTGCGCTCCTCCGCGCCCAGCAGGGCCTGCGCGATCTGCGCGGCGGCACGGCGCTGCGTGCGCGGCCCGTGCAGGAAGTCGCAGGTGCACGGTCGCTGCATCACCTCGGCCCGCGAGTAGCCGCACAGCTCGCAGAAGCCGTCGTTGCAGTAGATGACAGCGCAGTTCTCCACCCGAGCGTTGGCGATGATGAACTTGCGGCCTGGGGGGCGGGGATAAGCAGGCACGTGAGCGGGACCCCTGCCCCCAGGGTTCCCAGCCCTTCCCCGCCTTCTCTTGTCCTACACAGTTGCCCGCCCGGGGACTCCCCGCCCCAGGAAGCACAGCGGGCCTGGGGTCCCCAGCAGGGGACGAACGCAGCTGTGCCCCGACACAGGTGCTTTGGCCGGCCCGGCCCGGCGGCGCGCCCCCTCCCCCGCCCGGCCCGCGGGCTGGCTGCGTGGCTTCCCCCGGGCGGACTGCCAGCGGCCCGCCGCCCCCTCCGCGCCCGAGGCCGAGGCCAGCCTTGGGCGGGTGTCAGCAACGCGTGTCAGCAGCCGCGGCGGAGGGATAAACACTGGGCCTGGAGAGGGAGCCTGAGAAGGGCCAGAGATGGCGGCCAGCATTCCCTTTGCACCGCTCCGGCTTCTCTTCCTGACCCCCGCTCTCTAGACTGGGGGGCGCTCCCTGGGCACTCCTTACCCCGGGGACCCCTAGGAATCACTCCCCCAAGTATCTGTGGACCCTGCCAGGTCAGTACTTCCTAGGACTTCTGCGACCCCTCCAAGGGCAGTCAGGAGCTGGGGAGTGGGCGCGTCAAAGAGGATGAGGGAAGAAGTACCACGTGAGCACCTACGATCCTTTCTCTCATTTAATACTCTGACAACCCCATCGTTATCCTCGTTTTGTAGATGAAGAAACAGACTCAGAAGAAGTTCTTGCCCTCATCTTGCAGCTTGTAAAAGATAGAGCCCGCTTTCGAACCTAGGCCTGGCAGCTGGTGAGGAATAAGCGGGGCACTGGCGGAGGCCCAAGGTCATAGGGAGCAAGGAGAGGGACCTGCAGCTCCAAACCCTGGCAACACCTGGAGCCCAGCCTGGCCTGAGAGAGGGGCCCACTTGTAAACAGACCCATGAAAGCGGCTCTCCAGGGATGTGAGGCCTTCCTCAGTTCGGCCCCCTCAAGGGGAGGCCCCAGTGGACCCACTGCAGCTAGACTTGGCTCGTTCCCTCCACACATGCCCCAAGAGCCAGGCTGGTGGGTGAGCAGCAGGCGGGCGGCAGCCCCAGCTTGTGTCAGGAGAGATGCTCTGAGGATAGAGGTTTTTATAAACACAGAAGTTTCCGGCCACTTTGGCCTTTCCTGCTGGGGCTTTGGGTAGCAGTCGGAACGCTGCCCTCCCCCTTCCTAGTGGGCATAGCCCTCGGGCTGCAGCCCTGGGCAATCACATGTGCAAGGCCCAGGCTGCTGCACCAGGATCTGGCCTCGTCCTGCCTTCCCCTCCCTTACCCTGGCCTCCAGGAAATTACTTTTTTGAAGTTGGGTCATCTTTAGGTCAGTTCCCCAGGCCCCCCAGAACTCTCAGGCAGCCATCAGCCCCACAGGCAGGGCTCCCTGTCACAGGAAAAGACTCCTGACTGGGCCCGAGGCGGTCCCTCGTAGCAGCCACATACCAGCCACGTACGCACCATCTTCAGAGAGGAAAAACCACCTGGGCCCCGCTCCCAGGCCTGGAGAGGAGAGTGAGTTTCTTCGAAGGCAGGCCCCACCCCTGCCACCCCCCCACCACCCCGCCTCCTTCCCTGAGCTCCTAGAATAAGCGAGACAGAAGGGACCTGAAAGGCCCCTCTGGCCGCCCCCTCCTTCCCAGATTCGGAAGAGAGTCACTCAAGGTCACGCAGCAGTCAGTGGCAAGGTGGGGCCAGAGGCAGGCCCCCAGCCTCCAGCCTACAGAGCCTCCCCGAGCCTGTGGGAGTGAAAGCCCCGGCCTCACTGCCCTCCACCACCGCAGTCTCCTCCCCCTCAGGATCACCCTGTTCCTCTGCTTCAGACAATGCTGCCCAGCGCACTGACCCCTCCCTTCCCCCACCACGGTCACAAGCACACGTTGTCCTGTGCTCACAGGGTCATGGGCAAGGAATGTCACCCCCTCCCAGAGCCCTTGGCAGTCACACCCACCAGGGCACATGCAGCCTTGGGGACAAACACGCATGCCAGGAGGGTGCAAATACCCACACGCAGAACATTCACCTAGCCTGGGACACTTCTGGAAGGCTCCCCTACCAGGCCAGCATTAGGGCTGCTGTAGTCCCCATAAAGGGGCTCAGGACAGGAAAAGCAACAACATAGGGTCATCGCCTGGAGACTGTTAGGCCCCCAAAGGCCAGCTTCAGCCCTGGCTCCCTCTCACCCCAGGGCCCACAGTTCCCAGCCTTGTCAAGGATACCTCCCCACCGCCCGTGCAGGGTCAAAGGCATGGATGACACACACACCCCACACACGCCCAAGAGCGCGTTAGGCACTGACCCTACATGCTTGGCATGCGGTCTCCGGCAACACAGTCTGGACGGGCACATGCACGGTACTCTTCGGGGCCCACAGTTTGGGCCAGATACATTCTCCCCTTCTTGCGTCCACACAGCCCCATTCACACATCCAGGCACCCAGAGTTAAGGATACCTGCACACTCCCATCCCACCTCCCTTCCCTGCACACTCAGGTTGTCACATACACACACTCCCCGATCCCGGAAACCTAAGCTGAGCTTCCTGCTGCGCTCCCCAACACCAGGCCCCTTGGCCCCAAGCCCACGGCACCCAGCACCAAGCCTTGACCCCGCGACCCCTGGCCAGCGCCTTGGGGTCACCAGCCCCCGTAGACTCACTAGCAGGACGCACACGGCCCGGGCACGCCCCCCCATTCACACTCTGGAGAGCTCGGCCCGCCCCCAGAGCCCCCTCCCCGCCGGCCCCCTCCCCCACTCACTCTGGCCCTCAAACTTGCGGATGATGGTGTCCAGGAAGGTGTTCTGCGGCGCGACGTGGCCCCTCCGCACCGGCATCCTGGGCCCATGGGCGGGCCGGGCGGACCCCCACCCACCCCGGCCCGGCCCGGCCCAACACAGGCTTCCGGTGGCCCGGCCCGGCCGTGGTCCCCGCACCCCGCGGCCAGGCAGAGCACGGGCGGGGCCCGGACTGGGGTGCGGGCGCGGGGTCTCCGCTCGGCGCCGGCTCCGGACCGTGGGCCCGGCCTGGAGCTGCCTGAGCTCGGGCCGCCCGGCCGCCCGCACACCTGTCTGCCGGCCCCAGCCGAGCCGCGGGCCCCCCTCCGCCGCGTCTCCGCGCTGCGCTCCGCCTGCCCGAGCGCCGGGCTCCCGGCTCCCGCCCGCTGCGCCGACAGCCGCTCCGGCGCCAGCGGCTGGGGCTGCGCCTGCTGCTCGGCCCGGCCGCGGAAGGGTTAACGCGGCGCGCGCCCCTCGGGCTCCGGCCCCCGCCTCCCGGCTCCCTCCCGCCCGCCGCGCGCCCGCAGCGCCGCCCTCTCCCCCCACACAAGCCGCGCGCCCGCCCTTCCCATTGGCTGAGCCGAGCCGAGGGCTCCCCCGACCCCAGCCCCTCGCTCAGCCCAGGAGCCCCCGGGACTCGCGCGCCCCAAGAGGGGGAAGGGGCCCTTAGGTAGGGGAACCGTGAGGACAGGTGCGACGGCCGGCTTTGAGGCGGCCAAGGAGGAGCCTGGGGATTCCGCCCCCGCCCCGCCTCCCCCCCCTCCCCGCTGGAAGGACCGAGGGACCTGACTTGAAGGGAGAGGGCCGGTCCTTTATGCCCTGGTCCCCCACCGCGCCGAGCACGGGCTCCTACACACAGCTTGCGCTCAGTGCCCGCTGCAGGTGACACGGGCGAGGCCTGGGCCCTGGGAAGACGAGCCCAGGGTCAGGGGAGACCCGAGAAATGTGAAGGGCAAGACAATCTGGGGGCCTAAGGCCGCCGAGATTTGAAATAAGGGTGGGTGAGATTTAGGAGGGGCACGCACCCAGAGCAGGGGCGCCCGCCACCCAACGCGCGCGCACGCACACAGAGCCCTCCCTGGGGTTACTCCAGGCCCTTCTGCCCAGAGCGGGACATTGTGACAGGAGTTTCAGCCTCCTAGCCTCGGGATCAAAGAGAGGCCTCTGAACGCGAGGTTCCAGCCTGGGGATCCCCTTGTGCGAACGGCCCGCCCTCCCTCTGCTGCGCGGGGCCAGCGGTGCAGGCCCAATCGGCGGACTCGGGGCCCTGCGGCGCTGCGGCGGCCCAGCCCCTCGGAAAACCCTGGCCTAGCCGCAGGCCCCTCCCCGCGGCCGGCTGGCTCACTCCAGCTACAGCTCCCTTATTTAGGCAAGGAGGCCTGAGGATGCTCAAGGGCAGGCAGGGTGTCTGCCTGCCGCCTGCCCACCGCCTGCCTGGGTCTGACTGAGGGTCTCCGGGGCGCAGTGTCCCCGGCCTGAGCAGCCAGGCGGGGCCTCAGGACGGCCAGGGCCGGCAGGCGAGTGTTGACAGCTGAGCTGGCCGGTGGGGCGTAGTCGGCAACTGAGCTGCCCCCCGCGGGTCCCCTCCCCTGCAGCCCAGATCAGAGACGGGCCAGATGGATGGGGCCATGTGGGGGCCCCTGAGGGTTTGCAGCTGCCTCTGTCCTTGGAGCAAGGGGGTGGGTCTTGTCACCGGGGAGAACCATCCTGGGATGCAGGGTGGGGGGGAGGGGAGGAACAAAGGGCAGAGAAGGAAGCAGAGTCTGGCAAGAGAAAGGCCCAGGGGAACAGGTCTTGGTGAGACCACCCTACCCAGACTTTCACCTTCCACCCAGGAGCAAAAAGAGCCAAACCCTGGGGCCAGATGGGGCGACTGGCCAGCAGATGACACCCCTTTTTAATTTGCTGGTGGGTGGGCAGTGACTCAGGGAGGCAGCCAGTGGGAGAGAAGGGGGTGGTTCCACCAGCTGATGCTAAAAAAGACCAGAGGCTCTTATCTGTACAGTCATCCCCTCGGCCGCTCCACCTCGGCAGCTTCCTCACTCACACTTCAAGACGCCCAGGCCTTCTGTGGCACAGACTCCCCTTCCCCTGTGACCTGGCACCAGGCACATCACCCGTCTGGGTACTGCGAGGAACCTAGCTGATGACTGGTCCAGCTCCTCCCCCGCCCCGGGACCACCCCTGGATGCTGCTTTGACTGCACTAAGTCCAGCGTGATTAACCTACGACTGGGGTGTCTTCCCCTCCAGGTCAAGGGATTGAGAGAGTGAGAAGGGGCCTGTAGTGAGAATGGGCATGGGAAGAGAGGCAGTAGAGAGGGGCATCTCATCTAGCCTGGCCAGCTGTCCACACTGAGGTTCCCATGTTCCCAGGACAGGCCTCTGCTCTTATCCCTCGGGGGGATGAAGGAATCAGAGGGACCACTGATCCTCCCAACAGAGAGGAGACTGGACACAGAGTAGCCCTCGTCCTGTGTATTCCCTCCCTCTCTCTCTCTCTCTCTCTCTCTCTCACACACACACACACACACACACACACACACCTCAGAAGTCAGAGCTGAATGCAGATCTCCGCCTT
Organism: Grampus griseus; assembly: GCF_964374135.1. Lineage (NCBI taxonomy): Eukaryota > Metazoa > Chordata > Mammalia > Artiodactyla > Delphinidae > Grampus > Grampus griseus. The sequence goes on along the minus strand of NC_139003.1, from coordinate 6,269,985 downwards.
CCTGGAGGCTGAGGAGAGAGCCTGAAGGAAGCCTCACGGAGCCCCTCCCACAGCCAAGCCTGGGACAAGCAAGAGAGACTGTGAGATGGGGATGAGCTCCCCCAAAGGCATCCTTCGTGGGGCCACAGGTACCAGCCCCCAAGAGGTAACGGGCAACAGAGGAGCTGATAGAGAAGCCTCCCTGCCACCCCCTCCCCACCTCCACTAACCTCAGATCCCTCAGAGAGAGGAAAGTGCTCAACCTTAATACCCGAGCCGCCAGAACCCGCCCCGGCCCCGCTGGGGCTCAGTGAGCCATTTGCAGGAATCAGTCCTAGGAAGAGCTACCCCCACCCGGCCTGTGATGTGACTGTGGCCTGTGATGTGACTGTGCTGAGGCAGCGGGAGGCTGTACCAACTGTGAGACCCAGAGGCACTTCCCAGCTCCTAGAAAGAGACAGTTTGGGGAGAAAAGCCTTTGGAAAACATCCTGCCCACCCCACTCTCCACTCCCGTTCAGTGTGAGGTATCCTGTCCTGGGAAGTGAAAAGGGATTGAAGCCTGACCCTGCCGGTGTACCCCCGAGGGACGGGCCAGGCAAGATGCAGCCAGAATGGGACCCAAGAGAGCAAGTGACAATCACAGGGGGCCAGGAAGCAGTCCCAGGCAGGTGGGCGCAGGAAGGCAGCTCATGGAATGGCTCCTCAGAAACACCATGGGGAAGAACGCGGGACCGCCCCTCGCTGTGCCAGGGGAGGCTTAGCCAGCACAGCAGGGCCTGTGAGAAGGAAGATGTTCTCAGAAATGAACCGGGGTTGGAGGAGAGGAAGATCAAAGAAACAGGATGTCTCCCCTCCAGAAGTGGGTGCTCAGGGCTTGCTGAGAAGAAGAGAAGGGACGGAGGGGGGGGGACCCACCACAAAGCCCTGGCCAGGAGCCAGAGCTCTGTCCATTCGTGGCCACCTGCAGCTCCACGTGCAGTGATCGTGTCAACTCCCGGCCACAGGCAAGGGCTTCTCCCACCCACCTGATACCCTCCACTGACGGGGCTTTTCCCCTGCCGTGGTAATATCCAAAGAAGCAAGTAAGGCACCGGAGAACACCTAACTTTCAATTCTGGTTCTGCTACTAGTCGCATCTACAGATGTTTACTGGGGGCCTCACGTGTACTGGGCCCTCTGCGAGATGCTGTGAGGGACAGGAGGGACGAGCCAGGGCCCCTCCTCCAGGGGTTCACAGAACACTGAAGCTCGGGAGAGGTGGTGTGCAGACAGAAGCTGTGCCATCTGAGGTAAGCGCCGTGGGAGTGCGAGGAGGCGTTGATTAGTTTCCGCTGGAGGAGTCGGGGCGGGGGGCGGCCTTGTGAGGGGACAAGGTTTCAGAGCGAAGGTCCTTGAAGGTTGAGGTGGGACAGGGCAGAAGCACTGCAGGGGCGGGGACAACATGAACAAAGGCATAGAGAGCAGAGGATGGAGATCAGATCTGGGGACAAAACAGTTTGGTGTGGTGGCGGTGGGTGACAGGCTGGAGCCATGAGCAGAGGGCTGAGGAGTGCGGGTTTTCTTCTGTGTGCGAAGGAGCAGTGGCGGCAGCTGACATGTATTGTCCTTGAATATAGAAGTCATGTCTGTCTTTGCACAGATCCTAGCATATGGTCAGTGTCTAATAAAGGTCTGTTGAATTAATGAAATGTGCATGATAGTTTGGAGAGACTGAGGCAGATATAAGGTGTTTCAATCATCCCAACCCTCAACGACTTAAATCAATGACAGCATTTATTTTGCCCATGGGTCTGCCATTTGGGCCGGTTCCACCAGGACCTCACTTGTGTCTGCTCCACTCAGCTTGGGACTGAAAGGCTCATTCACTCACATTTGGTGTCTGATGCTGGCTGTCAGCTGGGCTCTCAGGACCGGGGCCAGAATGCCTACATGAAGCCTCTCCTCGTGGCTGCCTGGCTTCCTCACAGCGTGGTGGCTGGGTTCCAAGGGCAAGTGTCCCAAGAGAGGTCCAGGCAGCAGCTGTACCACCTTTAATAACAACCTACAAAGTCACACAAAATAACTTCTGCCGTAATCATGGCCCATCAGATTCAACGAGAGGAACATAGACTCCTACTTCTCAATGGAAGAGTGTCACTGACGTAAGAAAAGCATGTGCAATGTGATCTACTGGCGTGAGCATCTTGGAAAAATATAATCGGCTACGTGAAGCTGTGCAGTAGTCCAGGGAGAGATGCGGGAGACGTGAACGAGGTCAGAGGTGATGGAAAAGGGCCCGTTTGTTGGGTCATTGTAGGAGGATCGCTCAATCTCACTTTCCTTACCTGTAAAATGAGGAGACCAAACAAGCTGATCTCTGAGATCCCTTCCAGCCCCAACAGTGAGTGATTCTTTAATTCTACACAACCACATCCTCCACCCATCAGCCGACTCTCCATTTTCCCTCAATACCCGCCTCCACCTCCACCTCCTACCTTTGTTCTCTGATCGAGGTGCCCTTGAGGCCAGTGGTTACTCCACAGATAGGACCCTGGTCCATCCTACCTGTTTATTTCAGACTAAAAATAAGTGGAGTGGGAGACACCTTAAGGGCAGGTGAGAAGACCAACAGACCCATCCATCTTCCACTCCACCCTGCCGTGTGCTCCTCACTGGAGGGTCTCTTGAGAACAGACAGACATACAGCACGGACTCCACCACAATCTAACTGGGGAGAGAGAACCAATGGGCATGAAGTGTCATGAAAATGATCTGGTGTGACACTGTGCTGCTGACAGTATGTGCAAGGGAGTCCAGAGGAGGGAGGGCTCTGAGTGGGCTGGGGAAGCCAGGAGGGCTTCCTGGGAATACTGGGCCCTCCTGGATTGTAAGAGTTTTCTCAGGCACAGAGGAAAGGAGTGAACATCTTCATAAAACGAGATCCCATAGGAGTCAGGTGTTGAGTTCTCACATCCATCTACTTACCCTCAAATGACAAAGAGGAGGGGCCAGTTTAAGTTTACTCTGCCTGAGAGCTTAACAGCCATCTGTCCCTTTGATTTAAGGGTGGGGCTCAGCCTTCTCAGACACAAGAAGGGACTTAAGCGAGACTCCAAAACGCAGCAAGTAGCAGAAGCTCCAGAATTATTATATAGGTACTGGTGGGGAGGGACAACCTGATTAAAAGGGGGGGGGGGGGAAGGGAGACTAGGACACTCGTCTGGAGGCTGAATTTTTCATATATTCTTTAAAAATAAGTATTTACAAAGCACCTACTATGTACCTGACACTGTTGTAGGATATAGTTGTGGTGGGTGGTGGTTGTTAAATAATGCCCTCAGTTTGCAGCACAAGTGCACTCTTTTGACGTAGATTGGGGGGTTATTTTAGAATGTCTTTGAGAGGCTGAAGAAAATTAAGGAGTAAACCACGCTTTGGTGCCACTCCGCCAGGGAAGCTGGCCCGGCAGGCGATCCCAAGCGCTCTTGGCTGCCCAGGAGCTCTGTCTCTGTCCAAGGTGCTGAAAGCCCTTCATGCCAGGCTCAGCAGGGAACGAGGGAGGGCAGCTCAGGTGACCAAGACTGGGGCTCTCCTCCAGACACAGTGAATTAGACAGTCACCCCAAACCATGGAAATGCTTCTGGAACTGGACAGCAGCTCCAGGAGGAAGCATCTGGTGAAGCAAGAGCTGGCTTTGCCAGTCGGTGCTGGGAAGCCTCAAGTCTCTCTTCCAAACGTCCAGAAGGTGCCTCCCTTCCTCACCTCCACACAAGTCATCAAGGAAAAGATATGAATCCTCCTCTGACCTTTACGCCTGCACCTCTCTCCCTTGAAGGCTTCTGTTGCTTTATGAAATATTAGAGGCAGAAAGAAACACTTTCATATTTTAGATGAGAAAACAGATTCGGACCAGTACAGGCCCTTCCTCAAGGTTGTGCTACAAGTGAGAAACAGAAGCAGGTCCCCCAGTTCTCAGTCAAGCAGTTTCCCCATCACGTACACCAGGCCCGGTCAGGGATCATATGTCACATATAACAAGAGCTAAAAGAAATTGAGAATTCAAGATTGTGTGTGTGTGTCTGTGTGTCTGTGTGTGTGTGTGTGTGAGAGAGAGAGAGAGAGAGAAGATATAAGACCCAGAGACCTCTAGATATAGAGGTGGCTATGTCAGCTTTCCAGAACTATTCCTTGTTCATTCTGCTAAACTCGTCAGGCAGAATTTAGAGCCTACCCCAGCTTGGGTGGGAGAGATGAGTTTGGGAATGCTAACCCAACACTAGCTCCATATCCTGAAGGGTATCCATTCCACCCCATGAATCATCAGCCAACATGAAGGACCAGAGAAGAGAACTCACATCCAACCAGGTCTCTCACTCCATCATCTCCCCAATCTACTCACAAACAACCATCCATCACTTTCTATGTGTCCCATGCTGTGAGGGACCCCTAGAGAAATACATGGCATACAATCCAGCCCCCGGGCCTTAAAAAGTTTGCAATTAGTTGGGAAGAAAAGATGCTTACACGTGAATAGACAATATTACAGCAGCCAAATACAAAGAACGGCAGCCAGTACGATGAGTCACATGGTCCTAGACCCCAAGCGCCAGGTAATGGTTCAGACAATGAACTCTTTGACTTCAGAACAGGTTGAGATCATTTTCAGTCTGGAAAGGGAAGGAAAGTCTTCACAATGGAGCAGGGCTTGAGAAGGACATGGCTGAGCTGAGAACAGCGGTCAGGACACTTCATCTCTGTCCCTCTGAAGGATATCAGTCCAGTGTGGGGCCTTCTTATAGGAAGAAAAAGCTGGTGAGGATGTGAAAGTGACAGCAGAGGCCAGTCATGGGGCAGGGGCCCAGAATGTCCAGGAAGCCAGGATTCTGTCTTTCTCCCCTGGGGAAGAAAAAAGAAGGGCTTGGAGCGCTTCCCCTTCTGGGGAAGGGGCAGAACACCATCTAAATCAGGCTCCTCTAAATCAAAGGTGGACCAATTCCTGCAGCAGCCTAGACTAGAATTAAGGAAGCCAGACAACAGAATGAGGACCCAGGAGAGTCCCAGATCACCGTCAACAGCAAATATACCAGGAATGGCTCGTTTGCTGGTCATTGGGCATCAGGGGGCTTATAATTTGGTTGGGAGGATAGGAAAAAAGACAACACAATGACTGAAGGTGTATCGGGGTTTGGAATCAGGGTCTCTCTAGCTCACAAATCAGTAGCAGTGATATAAAGTCTTCTCCTCCCACACTGGTTTGGAGAGAGTGCCTGCCCCTGCCCCGGGCACCTGAGAGGCAGGGGGAAGGGATTCTGCCCAGCCAATCCCCAGTGATGGTTGCTACAGAATTTCCATGCTGGGCACACTTTTTGCTCACAGCCCTAGTTCCCGAGAGACCAAGCACCACAGCAAACCACACCAGCAAACTGGGCCAGACTGAGGGACTGAAGGAGAGGAGGAGAGGGGAAGGGGGTAGGGCCCGTCGGACTGAGCCCTGACATCCATGGCCTTCTACACAGGGCCCCCATGGCCTCACATAGGGCCCCCATGGCCTGACATAGGGCCCCCCTGGCCTGACATAGGACCCCCATGGCCTTCTACATAGGGCCCCCATGGCCTGACATAGGGCCCCCATGGCCTGACATAGGGCCCCCCTGGCCTGACATAGGGCCCCCATGGCCTGACATAGGGCCCCCCTGGCCTGACATAGGACCCCCATGGCCTGACATAGGACCCCCATGGCCTCACATAGGGCCCCCATGGCCTGACATAGGGCCCCCCTGGCCTGACATAGGGCCCCCATGGCCTGACATAGGGCCCCCCTGGCCTGACATAGGGCCCCCATGGCCTCACATAGGGCCCCCATGGCCTCACATAGGGCCCCCCTGGCCTGCCATAGGGCCCCCATGGCCTTCTACATAGGGCCCCCATGGCCTGACATAGGGCCCCCCTGGCCTGACATAGGGCCCCCATGGCCTTCTACATAGGGCCCCCATGGCCTTCTACACAGGGCCCCCATGGCCTCACATAGGGCCCCCATGGCCTCACATAGGGCCCCCATGGCCTTCTACATAGGGCCCCCATGGCCTTCTACACAGGGCCCCCATGGCCTCACATAGGGCCCCCATGGCCTGACATAGGGCCCCCCTGGCCTGACATAGGGCCCCCCTGGCCTGACATAGGGCCCCCATGGCCTTCTACATAGGGCCCCCCTGGCCTCACATAGGGCCCCCATGGCCTGACATAGGGCCCCCATGGCCTTCTACATAGGGCCCCCCTGGCCTCACATAGGGTCCCCATGGCCTGACATAGGGGACTCCATGTTCATCAACCGAGAAGCCTCAGCCTGGCCCCAAAGACTCCTCGCTTTCACTCTGGATCCCAGGAACAAAGGACATTTTCAAGTCCCCAAGGATGTGAAAACATTTATATCCACCCTGATGTTCTCGGTCCAAATTAGCTTTGGAAGGTCAGGGACCAGAAGGAGAGGCAGGTCACGGACTGAGCCCCAGGTCACGCTGCCCAAGGGTACATGCACACGCAGACACACAGACACATGTACAAACACCCTCAGATATACACACACATCCATGCACAATCACGAATACTCATACTTACACACACACACACACACACACACACACACAGAATGCACTCAGGGCCGCAGTTCAGAAGCAAGAGTCTAGACCTCAAGGAGAATCAAGGCCTGGAGACACCCAGGTTTCCTTCCGGAAGTTAGTGCCCTCCCCCCAGGAGCTCCCAGAGGTCGACGGTCGCTGTCACTCCCAGGGCAAGGTGTTGGGATTCTCCCATGACTTTCTTACCAGTCTGAGAGCCAGGAAGCAGAAGTCTCCAGAACAGGGCCCATGTGCCCTAGGGAGCTCACCTGTGGGATGGGGTGGCATCTACAAGCACCCTAACCCTAACCACGACTCCCCAGCAGCTGCCAGAACTGCGTCCTCTCACGGGAGCCAGGGGGCACCTGCTGCCCACACCCCGGGCCCCGCTGGACGTGCTCCCTGCGCTTTCAACTCACCACACCCCTGGGGTCTGTGCAGAAGCAGGGGGGTTCCCAAGGGAAGGTCTGGGAGTGGGCTGGTCAGAGTCATCATCAGGAACTTCAGGCTTACGCAAACGAACCACTTCAGGGTCCCAGAGGGGTCGTGTGGACCCACCACCCGAGCTGGGCCAGAGGCACACACCACTGTCCCTCCAGCACGCTGGGTCTCATTGTCTGAGGGTCTGGGTGTCTGAGCTCAGGCCTCTGCTCCAATCTCTTGTCTCCAGCTCTCTGCTGCCCCCATGTGGCTTCCTCAAGAAAGGCCGGGCTGATTGACGCTGCCCCAGTGCCAGCCAGGAGCCCCTTTCCGACAGGCAACATCTTCCAAAGCCTGAGCCCTGAACACCCCAGACCCTGTCCAAAGCCCCTCCCCAAACACCCAGCCTCCGCCTTGCAGTCTGGAAGCTCAGCAAACCTCTCTGCTCCCAACAGGAGTTACATCCTGAGGAGGACAGGGGCCTCCCTGGGCCACAGAGGGCTACCCCACTCCCCTCTGCCTGCTTCCCGGCCTCCCTTCCCTCGGCTTCCCACCCAGGCTTGCCAGCAGGCAGGAAGGAAGCTGTTCATAGTGGGGAGGGTGGGGCACTTCCAGCTCACACTGAACAACCCCGGGTTGGGCTATAAAGAGCAAGGGCCTTCCGCTCCTTCCCCCTCCACCCGCCACCTTCCACAGCCCCTGCACACACCCCAGGAGCCAGGCCCTTCCCTCCCCCAAGGTCAGCGCATCCCCCAAGCCCTGCGCAGCTTCCTGCTCCAAGAGGGAAGTCAGGAGCAAGGCTTATTGCCTTCTGAGGGGGCAGGAAGGGCCAAGGGCCTGGCTACTCACCCACAGAACGTCTGTCACCCTCCCGGACCAGGACTGATGGGGCTGGGGCTGGGGGCTGAGCTGCCCCCTGCCCCCGCAGTGGCAGAAAACACCGCCACTGTCAGAGACGAAGGGCTGGATTCCGAAACAGATCCTCTGCTGGATTCCTTTCAACAGATTCCAGCTTGAAATACCATAATTTGAAATTAAAATTCTTGGGAATTCCCTGGCAGTCCAGTGGTTAGGACCCAGTGCTTTCACTGTGGGGCCCAGGTTTGATTCCTGGTCGGGGAACTAAGATCCTGAAAGCCGTGCAGCGTGGGTAAGAAAAAATTAATTAATTAATTTAAAATTCTTTCCTACCGGTGGAAACTTCAACTCTGCGGGTTTTGAAATTATTGTTTTTTCAGCAATTACTTTTTTTTTTTTTCTGGCCATGTGGCATGTGGGATCTTAGTTCCCCTCAGTTCCCCGACCAGGGATAGAACCCCGCACCCCCTGCAGTGGAAGGGCGGAGTCTTAACCACTGGACCGACAGGGAAGTCCAGCAGTTATTCTTTAAAATGCAATAGCTAAGAAGAGCAGTCAGCCGCTGAGCCTTAATGCCCAGTGGGGATGGCTGGCAAAGAGAAAGGCAGGGCCTGGGGAAGGATGGGAAAGGCCCCATCCCAGAGGTGGAAGAGTCAAAAACCGTCGGGCATGCCAGAGTCCGTTTTGATGAAAGTTAAGACACGCGGGGCAGCGCCCGCCAAAACTCCAGGAAAAGCGGCCAAAGGGAAACCTCCTTGTGGTAAGAGCCTCACCTCTGATTCTCTAGCTCTACTTTCTCTCCCTGTCTTCCTAAAATCCCTGCTGTGGCTCCCTCTACCCAGATCCCCACCGAAATTTCAGGGCCCCCTGGTCCCCGCCATCAGTGCAGCTGCACTGAACTGTCCCCAGCCTCTCTGTGGCCAGAGAAGGGCCCCTCTTGCCTCCTTCACCAGCCCACCCCGTGCCTTCTGCCCACCGCGACCTGCCAGCCTCGCTGACTCCCTTCTCAGGGGCCCCTCTCCCACTGCCCCTGGAACACTGTTGCGGGCCCCTGGGGGGCTGCACACATCTGCAGCTGAACAAGCCGATGTTCACAAACACCTGCTTGGGGCAGGAGATGCAGGCCCGAGGAGAGCAAATGAGCAGAACTTGCCCTGTGCTTCCAGAGCACACAAGTTCGTCTGGAAGAGAAATCGGACAGGGCAAGCTGCCCGAGAACCGCCGCTGGGAGGAACCAGGAAAGAGATATTCCCGTGGCCCGGGGAGCCTGGAGAAGGGGGCTGGAGGAAGGCCTCACAGAGGAAACATAGCGGGGCCGTGTGCTGGTCGGATCCTCCAGGAAGTACACCAAGAAGGAATTGGAAGCATAGGAGATTCATGCCTGCGAAAGATAACGGGGAGGGAGGGAACGCCTCTGGAACAGGATGCAGGTCTGACACCTGTGAAAGGAGAGGTGGGGGGAGGACCGGATGGGAACAGCCTCAGACCACAGGGAGCCCTGAGATGGTCTCATCAGGCCAACAGGAACGCCGCAGGAAGACCACCTGGAGAGGCCCCTGGCGGGCAGCGACGTGAGCCCACGTACCTCGGGGGCTCAGGGACTTTCTGAAGCCTTGGGGGAGCATGTGGTCTTGGGTTGGCTGCTGGGCAGAGTCTGAGGGCATTATACCTGCATCTCCTGCAGTAGGTCCTCCTGGGCTGCCAAGGCTGGGCCACGAGGAAGGAAAAGAAAGATCTCCTTTAGTCAGAAGGCTAAGGGAGAGGAGGCGGGGGCAGCATAAGCAAGGGCCCAGGGGCAGGAAAACACAAGGACAGTTTGAGAATCTGTGAGGAAGCCCATTTGTCTAGAACAGAGGGCATGAGTAGCACATCTGGGAAATTGAGGGCTGGGCCAGACCTTGGTTTGAAGGTCTCAGGGGGAGCCAAAGCATGACGTTAGCCCTGATTTCGAGATGAATCTGGCCGTAGTGTGGAGCGCGGATGGGAGGGGAGACCCAAGGTCCGGAGTCCACAGGGAAGGGCTATGGTCAGTGCTGCAGGCGAGAGGTCGTGAAGACTTCAGCACCTGATGCTTGTTGCCACCTTGTCCCAGGGGAGGCCAGCCACAGCTCCATTAACTGGAATCCGGAAAAAGGAGTCATTCTCAGTCACGCGCGTGTTAGGTGGTGGCTGAATGGGAGCCAGAAGTGGGGTCTGTCTGCCTCAGCGCCTCAGGCATGGCGGGGAAGAGTACCTGAGAGCTAGGCGCCTGGCTCCCATCTCCTGCCTCCCTGAGAAAGGAAGGCGAGCGGGGTGGGGCCTTGGGCTCCAGGGCCATGGCGGGCAAAAGCCGGGATGAGCACAGGCCCTGTGCTTCTGCATTTCACCTGCCCCTTGGCTGACGGAGGGGCAGCAAAGTTTTCTGGAAGCCCAGGAGCTCAGGCTTGTCCGTGTCTACAAAGCCCCCTCACCCTCCTGCCTCCGAACTGGCAGACCCCACCTTCTTGGTGTGATCCCAGAGCTCCCAGCACGGCCCATTCCTTCCGGCTGGTCCGCCTGCCCGCCCCCCACCCAGGCCCACACCAATCATATCCTCCACTGCTTTTCAAAGTAGTCCAGCCAACACAAATCTACATGTTTGTTTGTCTGCCGGTCTGCCTCTCCCTGTCTCTGCCTATCCCAGTCTCTCAACTTCCGTTTCTTTCTCACAGTTTCTCTTAGTCTCTGTGGTCTCAAATCCGCCAGGCTTGGATCCCTGTAGACCCAGAAACCCCAGCTCACGGCCTTTCTCCAGCCCCTAGATGGCTTAGAACTACAAACCCCAGCATGCACTACTCCTTGAGGTACCTGAAGAGTGCCCATGTGTACCACTTGCATTCTGGGAATTTAGTTTCCCTTCACCCCCACCACCCCCACCCCGCTCTTGCTAGGGCCCCAAGATTTCCCCAGTGGTCAGTCTCTGCCCCAGCCCTGACTGCTGGGTCTGTCTGCTGACCGACCTCCCCCAGGGAAGCATGCGTCACGGTATGACAGGGTGGGCGTGGAGGCCCTGGGTGGTAGCTTCCTGCCCTTTTGTGTCCCCCACTTGAGTCACAGGGGGCGGGGGTTCCAGGAAATTGGGGCTGGGATGGAAAGGGATACCCTAATGCCAGACCCAAGGACAAAGGGTCACGGTATCCTTGCTGAGCCTGTACCCCCAAGAACCCCCAAAGACTCAAAGGTAGGGGTCCAGGAGCCCTTAGATGTAGGGAAGGTGGCGAAGGAGGGCACCGGGGTGACCCTAGAGGTCCCTGCGGTCACTAAGAGCAGGGACTCCTCGCCAGCCACTGCCCCAGTGCCCCCCTTCTGTCTGACCCCTCAGGGCAAGGCCAGCAAGGGTGAGGTGGAAGACCTGCCCTCTGGTCAGATACCACAGAAGGGTCTTGCTGGTGCTCTGGCTAGCCCACCCCACCGTTCCCCTGCACCCCAGCTCCTGCACTCGGGCCCCAGGGGTCTGCCAGCACCTGGGTTCCCACTTATCTTCCCTCGTCCTCAGAGCGGAACCCAGGCGTCCGGCCCTCCACCCTCCGGGCCTGCGGGCATGGAGCCGAGGCTTTCGAGCCTCCCAGCCGGGCTTGTTCCTGTCCCATTGTGTGTGGGGCAGGGGCGGGGCGAGGGCCCGCAGTGGAGAGCCCCCTCCCACTGCCCCCTCCCCTTCCTAAGGAAAAGGCTGAGGCTGTGCCGGGAGCCACAGAGCAGACGCGGCCGAAGCCGACATGGGCAACTTGAAGAGCGTGGGCCAGGAGCCCGGGCCACCCTGCGGCCTGGGGCTGGGGCTGGGCCTCGGGCTGTGCAGCAAGCAGGGCCCGGCCTCCCCAGCGCCCGAGCCCAGCCGGGCACCGGCACCCGCACCCCCGCCCGCGCCAGACCACAGGTGAGGGCTGCGGAGGCTGGGAACAGGCGGCAGGGGGGCAGGTCAAGGCCTAAAGGCCCAGCTTGGAAGGGCTGGAGCCTGCAGCCCAGGCAGGAGGGCCAGGTCGCCCACCCAAACGGCTGTCAGCGTGGACAGAACAAGATGGTCAGGGAGCCTCAGACAAGAGGCCGGGATCCAGGCCGGCAGGCGACAGGTGAAGGTCGGGGGTGAGGGTGCCAGCTCACCAGGTGCGAATGGCCAGGGTTTGAACGCCGCTCTGCTGCCAAGAGCTGTTCGACTTTGAGCAAGTTACCTAACCTCTCTGAGCCTCCGTTTGTACAAAATATGGAGATAGCAGTACTTGACCCCATGGAGTTGCTGTTAAGTTTCTAGTTCACGGCAAGACCGACAGACAGCCATGATTATTTAACAGGAGTGGAAAGGAGCTGGGGAGAGGTAGGTACAGGGACTGAGAGGACGGGGGAGAGACTGAGGCCCTCGGGAGGAACTGTGAAGAGAGAGCAGCTAGGCCCTTTTCCCCTGCTCCAGACCCCTCCTCCCACTGGCCATCAACCCCCAAACTGACCCTGCAGCCCCAGACCCCAGCAGGGGCGCCCCTGGGGCAGAGGTCCCTGGAGAGAGTAAGGACGCAGCCCGAGGCCAGGTGGGGTGACAGGCCAGCCGGGGTGGCCGGGCTGCAGGCAGCTCTGCGCGGAAGGGCGAAGGGGCCGGGGGCCTGGCCGCACAGGCGCGCGGAGGCCTGCATCCCTCCCTTCCTCCCCGAGGCTGGGCTGGCAGCCCTGGGAGGAAGTGATAAGGCCTCTGAGGCCGGAGGGAAATCTGGGCTGAGGAATCCCTGCCGGGGCTTCCTGGGGCTCCGTCCCCTCCAGGCCAGGCTCATCTCAACCTCAGGGGGCTGGACACCCCACGTCCAGAGGAGGCAGTGGGGATGAGGACCCGGCCTCGGGCCAGGGCCTCAGGATCCCAGCGCCGCAGCCCCGGGAGCCCAGGGTCTGGCTGAGCGTCCAGAGGAGTGCGGCGGGCCTGGGTGGAGAAGCGGCAGCTCTGCCCGTGCGGCCCTTGACGAGATCCTTCACTTCGCTGAGCCTCAGATCTCTCATCTGTAAACGGGGTGCAATATTGCTTACCTTCCAAGGCTGTGGCAAGGGCTGGGAGGAAGGGTGAGATAGCACGTGGCAAGCAAGCAGGCAATCACTGGATACTCAGTGCTGGCAGAGAGGTCTCTGGGGCACGTCCAAAGGGTCACACGCTTCTCTCCCATGACCCCAGCCCGGCTCCCAACAGCCCCCAGCTAACCCGGCCTCCAGAGGGGCCCAAGTTCCCTCGCGTCAAGAACTGGGAGGCGGGGAGCATCACCTACGACACTCTGTGTGCGCAATCACAGCAGGTAAGGCCTGGAGCCCCCCGTCTCCCAAGTCAAGGTCAACATGGCTGAGGCCCGTCCCCTCAAAGGGAGAGGAGACCGGGAAGAGCCTGACGAGCTAAGGAACGTGCACTCTCAGCCTCCCTAGCCCAGCCCAAACTCCCGGCTATTTCCAGTCTTGGGGGGTGGGGGGGCTCAACGCACACCTCCCGGGACCCTCCCTCCCTCTGCCCCAGACTCTGCCTCCAGGCCCTGCCCCCAGCCCCGATCTGGTCCTGATCTGATGCTCCCTGCTCTCTCGGCCACCACCCCCCACCCCGATCCAGGACGGGCCCTGCACCCCCAGACGCTGCCTGGGCTCTCTGGTGTTTCCACGGAAACTGCAGAGCCGACCCTCCCAGGGCCCTCCGCCCCCTGAGCAGCTGCTGAGCCAGGCCAGGGACTTCATCAACCAGTACTACAGCTCCATCAAGAGGTAAGCCCTCCCCCGAGACCCGCAGCCCACCCTCGGCCCTGGTCCTGCTGAGACCTAGAGGCAGGTGGCCCTTCCCCCAGGGCCCCTCGCATTCCCCCCATCCCGGTACCACGTGGGGCCGGAGCTCAACACCGCCACCCTCGCCAAACCCTCACCAAGCCGGGGGGCCCTCCCCCGCCCACGGCTTCCTCTTGCTCCCCTCTCCTCCCCAGGAGCGGCTCCCAGGCTCACAAGGAGCGGCTTCAGGAAGTGGAAGCCGAGGTGGCGGCCACAGGCACCTACCAGCTTCGTGAGAGCGAGCTGGTGTTCGGGGCCAAGCAGGCCTGGCGCAACGCCCCCCGCTGCGTGGGCCGGATCCAGTGGGGGAAGCTGCAGGTGTGGCTGGCTAGCCAGCACCCAGTGTGGGGACAGGGGGACACAGGAGAGGAAAACATGGGTTGCGACGCTCCTGAGGCTTCCCGGGGGGTTCCCGAGCAGTGGGGAGACCCCGCCCATTCCCTCTACCCCAGGGGAGCCCACAGCCCAGCAGCTACCACCTGGTCGTTAAGCCCCATAGCAGCGCCTTGGCTGTCTGGGGGGGGAGAATCACCCAGATGGACAGAGGGACGCACTGAGTAGGTGAGGACAGCTGAGCGGTGATCCCGGGGGGTGGTACGGTCAGAGCAACAAGAGCAGTCTTCCAAAAAAGGCCCCCGGGCTTCCCTAGTGGCGCAGTGGCTGGGAGTCCGCCTGCCGATGCAGGGGACACGGGTTCGTGCCCCGGTCCGGGAGGATCCCACATGCCGCGGAGCGGCTGGGCCCGTGAGCCATGGCCACTGAGCCTGCGCGTCCGGAGCCTGTGCTCCGCGGCGAGAGAGGCCACAACAGTGAGAGGCCCGCGTACCGCAAAAAAAAAAAAAAAAAAAGGCCCCTGCTTGCCCAGCCCAGCGTCCTCACCCCAAACACACTGCTCCCCCCAGTCCCCCGGAGCCTGGGCCTCACACCCTCCTTCACACACCCCGCCATGTGACTCAGCTCCCGTGGGCTACGGGAACAGCCTGTGGCCCGGCTCCACCAGAAGCGAGCCGACCCACAGGGGAACTGGATCCGTGACCTTGGCCTCCTTAGTTGTAACCGGACACCAGAGAATTTGGAAGAAAGCCATGTGCGGAGTAAATCCCAAAGGAGGCGCAAATAAAATCAGAACAATCCTGTCTGACACTTAACAAAACGCTTGAAGTTGTTCAAAGGTCCAGCTCAACTCTGAACCCACCAGAGGTTCCGTATTTGACCCCGCTGTTGGCCCCAGGCCAGCCACTGTCACCGCTGCCCCTATCACCAACATGAGTCCCCTCCTCCCTGAAGCAGGAAAGGGACCTCCCAGCCCCTTGCTGGGACCTCCACCCCACCAGTCAGGATGACTCCTCCTTGCTTCGGAATGTCAGGATGGGCAGAGTCCCCGGAGGCCACCTACTGCAGCCACCCCCCTTCCCATCATCAGTGTGCTCAAGGAGAGTCAGAAGACTGGCGGGGGCCACCTGCTTTTGCTTGAGCACCATGAGAAATGGGGAGCTCGCCACCCACACCCCCAGGCGGCATCCCCATCATTTGGTGCCCTGGCCCGATCATCAGTTTGACAGTGACTGGGTCCCTCCTCTGTACCAGGTGCCGAGTCAGCTTCCGTAGGGATGGGGAGACACTTGCCCCGGCGAGCAGATAAGGAACAGGCCAGACTACGCCGGGTGTGTGGGGTGCAGGGCAGGAAGGGTCAGTGTGGGTGCAAATGGTCAGGGAGGCTCCCGAGAGGAGAAAGAACCATGGTTCACAGCCTGTGACCCACCCCCCGCAGCCTTCGAAGGCTGCAGACAAGGTCACTAGTCCCTGCCCCGCGTCCTTGCCTTCTCCTGGGGCTGATACTCAAGACCCCTGTCTCCCTCCTGTCCCCCTGCCTCGGATGGCTCAGGTGTTTGACGCGCGGGATTGCAGCTCTGCACAGGAGATGTTCACCTACATCTGCAACCACGTCAAGTACGCCACCAACCGGGGCAACCTCCGGTGAGTGCCCCCCACCCTGCTTGAGACCCCACCCCCTCCCCCAGGCACAGGCAGTGAACTTGGGCTCTGACCAGCTCTCGTCCCCACGTCAGTTCGGCCATCACGGTGTTCCCCCAGCGCGCTCCGGGCCGCGGAGACTTCCGCATCTGGAACAGCCAACTGGTGCGCTACGCGGGCTACAGGCAGCAGGACGGCTCCGTGAGGGGGGACCCAGCCAACGTGGAGATCACCGAGGTGGGCATGGGCAGGTGGAAATGGGGAGGCCAGCCCGAGGGCTCTGGGAGGAGGCCAAAGGGTCCAGTCAAAGAGCGGTCGGCGCAGCAGGGAGAGGAGACCTCACTGAGACGAAGGACGGGAGATGCCAAAGAAGCAGGTCCCTGAGGAGGGCACAAGGTTGGGCCCCTCATTCCCCTCTCCGGCCGCTCTGCCCGCAGCTCTGCATCCAGCACGGCTGGACCCCAGGAAACGGCCGCTTTGATGTGCTGCCCCTGCTGCTCCAGACCCCAGATGAGGCTCCAGAGCTCTTTGTTCTGCCCCCCGAACTGGTCCTCGAGGTCCCCCTGGAGCACCCCACGTGAGCACGAGAGGGGCCGGGACGGGTGGAGGAGAGGGCTGCCCAGGGGGTGGCCCGGTAGGCAAGGCTCCACAGGGCTGATCCCACGCCCTCACGCCCCCAGGCTGGAGTGGTTCTCGGCCCTGGGCCTGCGCTGGTACGCCCTCCCAGCAGTGTCCAACATGCTACTGGAAATTGGGGGCCTGGAGTTCCCTGCAGCCCCCTTCAGCGGCTGGTACATGAGCACGGAGATTGGCATGCGGGACCTGTGTGATCCCCACCGCTACAACATCCTGGAGGTGAGGACCTGTGGGGCGGGGGCCTTGGGGGCACGTATAGGATGTCGGCAACACGGAGAATCTGAACAAGGTCAGGTCCGGTCGGCCTCCCGACCTAGAACTGCAGAGGAGGGCTCTGGAACCACCAAGGTCAGGGCAAAGGGGGGCATGTACCTGCGTGCGAAGATGCAGTGGTTTTTCTGGGGACAGGAGCTGTAACTGTAACCTTCGTCCGTTTCTCAAAGCATATTTTGACTCAAAACATGGTAAAACCCGTTTTAGAGATGAGAAATGAAGGCCCGGGGCTGAGATGTGGCCGGCCCCAGGGTCCCTCTCTGCCCTGTGGTGCCTTTGCAGGCAGGAACCTGAATCAGCCCCAAGTGAAGCACTCAGGCCTCCTTCTGGCTACCCACCCGCCCTCACCCCTTCCACTCACGAGCTGGAGACAAAGATGTTCTCCACCCACCCTCCCCCGCCCCCTGCCAACCACTGCCGCGCACCCCTGCTCTCAGGACGTGGCCGTCTGCATGGACCTGGATACCCGGACCACCTCATCCCTGTGGAAAGATAAGGCAGCCGTGGAAATCAACTTGGCTGTGCTGCACAGTTACCAGGTACACAGGCCCCGACTGGCCAGGAGCACAAGGGATCGGGGCTGGAAGAGAGGGAGGCACTCAGAGACTGGGCCGGGGGTCAGAGAAAGCTGGAAGGAGTTCCCGAGTCTGAGCGCCACGGGGCGCGCCGGGCCTGTAGTCCCAGGCGCTGTAATTATGGGAACCTAGCTGATTAGTGCATGCTCGGTAATTCTGGCCCCCAGGGCATACTGGGTATTGCAGTTGGTGGGACCCACTGGATTCTGGAAACTCTAATTCCAGGACGAGGGCATGCTGGGCATTGCCATTGGAGGAAACTAGTGCCTGCTGAGTACTTCTATGTGGTCTCGAGAGTTTCGGCTCTTTGGGTGTGGGAGGCATACCGAGAGCACAGACTGGAGCTCCTTTTGCCTGCTGACCACGCGTGCCGCAGTTAGGGGCGACACTGGTTCAGGGAAGACGGTAGATGTTAGGTTTGGGGTGACGGAAGCGCAGGGTCTATGGGCTGAGTCTAAGCCCGTCCCTCACCCCAGCTTGCCAAAGTGACCATTGTGGACCACCACGCTGCCACGGCCTCCTTCATGAAGCACCTGGAGAACGAGCAGAAGGCCAGGGGGGGCTGCCCTGCCGACTGGGCCTGGATCGTGCCCCCCATCTCGGGCAGCCTCACCCCAGTCTTCCATCAGGAGATGGTCAACTATGTCCTGTCCCCTGCTTTCCGCTACCAGGTGCCCACCCCACTGGCTCTTGCCCACCATGCCAGCTCTGACTGAGCAGCCCCAGGGGCCTCCAACCTTCTGTTCTCTCTCCTTACCTCTCCCTCCACTCCCGCCCCCCCATCGCTTCCCTGTAGCCAGACCCCTGGAAGGGGAGCACAGCCAAGGGCACCGGCATCACCAGGAAGAAGACCTTTAAGGAAGTGGCCAAGTAGGTTCCCTGGGAGTGCTGCCCTCCCTCCCACATACCCAGACCCTCCCCCCATCGCCAGCAGTGGTCTGGGCACTCCACCCCTCCACACCCACCAAGACCTTGCTTGGGTCACGCACCTGGGGAGGCCCCGTCTCTGTGCGCCCGGGACCCCTTCACCCCACCCTTGCCCACAGTGCGGTGAAGATCTCTGCCTCACTCATGGGCACCGTGATGGCAAAGCGAGTGAAGGCGACGATTCTGTACGCCTCCGAGACCGGCCGGGCCCAGAGCTACGCACAGCAGCTGGGGAGGCTCTTCCGGAAGGCCTTCGACCCTCGGGTAGGACTGAGCCCAGAGGGCAGGGATCTGAAAAGAAGGGGGGTTCTGCCCCCACCTTCAGACACAGCCTGGAGAACAGGAGAGGGTCACAAGGCAGGGCCCACGAGGAACCCCGGGATCCTCAGGGGTTCAGGGGTCGAGTCGGGGCCTGAATCTTGCCCTGCCGGGAGGACTAGAATAAAAAGAACCAGAGCAGCGCAGCACAGCTCCCCAGGACATGGTCTTCTCCTTGCCCACAGGTTCTGTGCATGGATGAGTATGACGTGGTGTCCCTGGAGCACGAGACGCTGGTGTTGGTGGTGACCAGCACCTTTGGGAATGGTGATCCCCCAGAGAATGGAGAGGTGAGGCCTGCCAGGAAAGGGGCCGCTGGGAACGAAGGGAGACTCAGAATTGGAATGGCTGGGCAGGACCCCCAACCCCATGATGGAAAGTGGAGATGCCGTGAGAGTAGGAGCATGGACAGTCCACTGGGACCCAAGGGCCTGCACAAGCCACACTCCAGGCCCACCCTTGCGGCTGCCCCCCGCCACACACACACACAGACACACCTGCTTAGCTGGGTCCCCAAGTCATTTCCACTATCAGAGCAAGTGTTTAATACACGGAAGGCACCTCCTGGCTGGCCAGGCACTGACAAATGGGAAAGACGGCACTTAAAGCGAGATCTCAGCTTTGTCATTTCTTCTTCTCTTAACAAAAGAAAAGAGCACTGCTCAGATGCCAACAGAGATTAGGAAACTTCACTTTCTGAACAAATCTTGAAAGGAATAAACTGGAGTCCCACCACTGAATCCTTTACTGTTAATCACTGTCCTTCCTGCTTCTCTGTCTCTGGCCGTCCCCAGGAACATTCATTTCTGGAGCCCATATCTGCTTCTGTTTCTAAATGCCTTCTTAGCGCTAAGTACCTCCTCAAGTCCCCTAGAGCAGAATGCTCATGGAAGCCTTCTCCCCTGCCTCGCTGCCCATTCAGCCCTGCTTCTGACCTCCCTTTTAAAGAAACTAGAGTCACTACGTTTTTTTAGTATAAAAGTAATAGTTACCTCCATGTGACCCACAACCCCATCAAGCCAGAGAACACTTCCATCACTTAGAAAGTCCCCCTTGTCAACTCCCCAAGTCAATCCCCCTCTCAATCTCCCCACCAAAGGCGACCACCGTCCCGATTCCTGTCACCTGGTCTAGAACATCATAGAGAGGGGAGCACGGTATTCTGGCTTCTTTCACTCCCCCCCGCTTTGGAGGTTCATCTCGCTGCCGAGTGACTCAGTGGCTCATTCCTCTCCATGGCTGAGCCACGCCCATGGCACGAACAGTTTATTTCTCTCCTTCTCTGCTGACAGACACCTGGGCCGTTTCCAGCGCTTGGCTATTGTGAATAAAGCTGTTATGAACATTTCTGTACAAGGCTTTTGTGGCCTTATGTTTTCATTTCTCTTGGATAAATACCTAGGAGTGGGACTGCTAGGTCAGTGGGTAGATGTTATGTTTAACTTTTTTTTTTTTTTTTTTAATGAAACTACCGTACAGCCAAACCGATTGAACTGCACCCTTAAGTTCCGTGCGTTTCAATATGTGTACATTCTACCTCAAATGTTTCTAAAGGGAGCAAACCTAGGAATTTGCCCTGCAGAAAATGGTATATATTTACTAACAACACAAACAAGAATATTTAGAGCAGCACCGTTCATGATATCCCCGCGCTGGAAACAGTTCAAATGACTCTCAGCCGTAGAACGGATAAATACATCGTGGTCTATTGAAATGCCGTGCAGCCATGAGGGTGAACAAAATACAACCACACACAACAAAATACAACCACACCCAACAAAACAGATGAATCTCAAACATCACGCAGAGGGAAAGAAGCCAGACACGAAAGAATCAGACCATGGGACTCACTTTGTATCAGCTTCAGGAAGAGGCAGAACAATTCCGTGGGCTTTTAATCAGGAGACCGGGTGGTTACCCCAGAGAGGGGGTGGGGAGTGACTGGGGTGGGGTGACACCAAGGTGACTTCTAGGACGCTGGTGACGTTTCTTGATGGGATGCTGATGACACAGGTAGGTTCAGTTTACGCAAATCTGTAAAGCTTTGCATTTATAAGGTGGGTGCTTTTCCTTATGTACATTACACTTCAAGAAAATGTTCAAGAAATAAACTTAAGGTCGTCCATGCTAATTACGGTGAACCTGTAGGCTCACCGTCTAAATGCGTCTACGGTTAACCCTAGGATATTGTGGCCTTGCCGCGTTTTGGTTTTTCCTGTGTAAAGATTGTCGTGTGTGGTTCTAAGCTATGTCCGTGGCAGCATATGATACGGCCCAGCTTTCTAGAAGATATCAGTGCCACTAAGGATCAAGGCAGTGCAGGGAGACTGAGAGCCATTTCCCACCTATCAGATTGGACTGGTCACATCCAGTGTGGACAGGACTGAGGAAAGAGCATTCCTCTATCCTGATGCTACAGGACCATCTGACCACGCCACCAAGCTTTTAAACCCTCTGACTCAGCGGTTCCACTTCTAAGGACTACCCTACTGAAATATGCGAAGGAGGAAACAGGTGTATATGAGTGTTCCAGCATTGTGCCTAGACCATCCAGATATCCCCAGGCAGGGGGAAGTCTCCATGGTACCTACAAATGATGGGATGCTGTGTAATCATTCGAAAGAATGAGGTCTGGGACTTCCCTGGCAGTCCAGTGGTTAGGACTCTGTGCTTCCACTGCAGGGGGCCCGGGTTTGATCCCTGGCCAGGAAACTAAGATCCCACAAGCCGCATAGTACGGCCAAAAAAAAAAAAAGAATGAGGTCAATCTTGGTGTGTTGACCTGGAAGGATATCCATGATAGGTTATTGACAAAAAGCAGGTAAACATAATAGGATCCCATTTTTACTTTAAAAAATAAACTATAGAAAGTTTAACATCTGTCCATGGTACACATGCCTTGGGGGATGAGACTGGAGGGAAGGGAAGGGTAGAGTTTCTCTTCTATTACTTTACACGCTTCTGTAATGTTTTCAAAAAGCCAATACCTCTCTTTTGAAATGTTCAAAACAAATTAAAATTTAAGGTCATAAATAATAATAACAAGGGCCAGTCCAGTGTAGAATGAAATTTTGTATAGTTTGAAATAAAACAAAACTAATCGTGATGCCAACGTTTGCCCTCGCCAGAGTTTTGCGGCAGCGCTGATGGAGATGTCGGGCCCCTACAACAGCTCCCCTCGGCCAGAGCAACACAAGTGAGTAGGATGGGAGTTTTGGGGGCGGGGGGACAGGGAGGCATCTGGAGACACAAAAGGAAAGGAGGGGGCTTCCCTGGTAGCACAGTGGTTGAGAGTCCGCCTGCCGATGCAGGGGACGCGGGTTTGTGCCCCGGTCCGGGAAGATCCCACATGCCGCAGAGCGGCTGGGCCCGTGAGTCATGGCCGCTGGGCCTGCGCGTCCGGAGCCTGTGCTCCGCAACGGGAGAGGCCACAGCAGTGAGAGGCCCACGTACCGCAAAAAAAAAAAAAACAAGGAAAGGAAAGGAGGTCTAAAGAGTTCTCCCACGGCTCCACACTCATTTTCCCAACGAGCTGGAGGACAGCTGAGCGGGGCCTCAGGACACCCTCTTCCTTGCGACCCCCCAACTCCAGGCCCCGGGGCTCTAAGGGGCCGTCAGTCCTGAGGTCTCCTTCAGAGACAGGAGGGGAGGCAGGGCCTGGAGGCTCAGAGACCCCCTGGGGCCGCAGCCCCGATCCCAAGCCTGTTCCGGAGACCCTGAGGCTGTCCCCTGGCCGCGTCTGGGCCCCGCCTGGTCTCCAGTCCCCTGTGACACCCCGTCTCCCTCCTCTCTTGCAGGAGTTACAAAATCCGCTTCAACAGCGTCTCCTGCTCAGACCCGCTGGTGTCCTCCTGGCGGCGGAAGAGGAAGGAGTCCAGTAACACCGACAGCGCAGGGGCGCTGGGGACCCTCAGGTCCGGGGAGGCTCGGCTAGGGGAGCCGCGGGGGAGGGGAGCTGCCTGGGCCCCGGGGAGCGGGGGACGAGGTGGCCTCCGCTGACGGCTCCCTGCACCCCAGGTTCTGTGTGTTTGGGCTGGGCTCCCGGGCGTACCCCCATTTCTGCGCCTTTGCTCGTGCGGTGGACACGCGGCTGGAAGAGCTGGGAGGGGAGCGGCTGCTTCAGCTGGGCCAGGGCGATGAGCTGTGCGGCCAGGAGGAGGCCTTCCGTGGCTGGGCCCAGGCTGCCTTCCAGGTGAGCCCCTGGGCCCTTCCCGACGTCTCGCTCCCGCCACCCTGCCCCCGCAATTCTAAGTCACTCCAGCCTGGACATTTGCTCCCGAGACCTGCCGTACCTACGGAGGCGGGGCCCTCCCCGATGCCCGGACTCGTTGGGTTCTCTGGCCCCGTCCTGTTCCTCCAAAATCCACCCTCGTTTTGCCACCGCACAGCCAGCCCTTCTGGCTGAGTCCCGAGTGGTGAGGGACGACACGGCCCTGACAGCACGGGTGGAGCTGCTAGGGCCTCTGCAGGCGCAGGCCGCAGCCTCAGGCAGGCACGGGCTGCCCGCCCCCTCCCCCACGGGCACAGAGGGAGGGGTGCAGGGCAGGATGGAGGGAGAAGGGAAGGATCAAGAGAGGGTTAGTCAGAGGCGAGGGCTGAAGCTGAGGAACTACAGGAAGTCAGAGGCTAGGCAGGTTTGGGGCCGTGCCTGGACTGGAGGGGGTCCTAGGCTAGGGGAGTACAGGAGGGGCCAGCCCAGGGCCATGAATTCCTAAGCCTGGGCTTCCTCCAGAGCAGCTCTGCCTGGTCTGCGGATCACGCCTGGAGCTGAACGGGCCTCCTTCTCGCAGTCCTAACACTGCTCCAGGGCAGCGCTGGCCCCGCCAAGGTCCCCAGGCTTGAGCTCAGCAGGTCTGGACTGATGGGAAGGAGGCGGGCATCCCAGCAGGAGGGCCGGCCAGCACAGGTGCAGTGTTTGCTGGGGAGAAGAAGAGGGAATGGGAAACAAGACTAAAGAATCCAGACAAGGGAATCGGCAGGAAGCTGGGAGTGGGACAGGAGAAGGGAGGAGAGGGCATGAGGCCGGGGACACCACTTTAGAGACACAGGGCCGATGGGAGGAGCATCCAGCCAGAGCAGGAAGGCTCTGAGCTAAGCAGGGTGGGAGCAGTGGGGGTAGGAAGGAAGGGAGGGGGCCGGGGAAGGAAGGAAGAGATATAAGACTTTACACACACAAAAGAAAGATTAACGCACTGGTGATACGGGTGGGAGCAGCCCGTCATGGGTGAGCCCTAGATTTCAAGCTGATGGCCGGCGAAGCGGCTCGCCAGGCTTGCACCTGAGCAGAAACAAATAGGATACACACCCTCCCAGGGGTCCTGCCCCAGGGGCCCCCTCTAGCCCCTGGTGTGCAGTGCGGGGGAAGACAGACCAGTCGGAGACCCCTCCCAAGGCCACCGGAATTCTGTGCCCACTCCAGGAGCACCTAAGGGCTTTATAGAAGCATGTCATTATCTTCAGCAGACCCTAAGGAGGTGTAAAGACAGGGAGAAGGAGGCCTGCAAGCTGTTAAGTCTAGGAGTGAGAATGTGAACACAGGTCTGAACGCGTAGATGCGTTCGCTGAAGCTTCCGGTGCCAAGCTCTGCGTTCCTTGGGACACAAATTAACATTCACCAGGTTAACTAACGAGCGGACGTGACAAAAATCATGCAAAGGAATAGCTAACACAGCGGCCAAGACACAAAACGGGCTGAAGGACACGATGCCATCAGTCTCAGCCTCCGTTTCGGTTCCACTCTCCCCCCTGCCCCCGGGGCTGCCTGTCCCACAGGTGCAAGCCTGAGACGGGCGCCTCTGCTCCGGCAGCCCCAGGAATGGAAGGTGGCGACGGGCCCCAGCAGGCCCAGCTCCATCTCCCGCATCAGCGCCCCTGAGCTGCTCGCCGCCAGGCCCTCCCTGGTGGCCAGAGGGCCTCAGCCCTCACCTCCTCCCCCCCCAGGCCTCCTGTGAGACGTTCTGCGTGGGGGAGGATGCCCAGGCCGCGGCCCAGGACATCTTCAGCCCCAAACGGAGCTGGAAACGCCAGAGGTACCGGCTGAGCGCCCAGGCCGAGGGCCTCCAGCTGCTGCCAGGTGCGGCCCTGATTTCACCCTGACTCTGCTGGACCCCCAGCTCCCCCTGGGCCCGGGACCGACTCACTCAGGGGCCAGGCCAGGGTCCCCGGCTCCGGCTCTGTCTCATCTGTCCCCCGCCCCGCAGGCCTGATCCACGTGCACAGGCGGAAGATGTTCCAGGCCACAGTCCTCTTGGTGGAAAACCTACAAAGCAGCAAGTCCACGTGAGGAGGACCAATTGGCCCCACCACGCCGGCCCCCGCCCCTCACGCCCCAGACCCTGGCTCCGCCCCCCTCCTGCCCAGCCCTCCTATAACTGCCCCCTCTCCCCACCCCCAGCCGGGCCACGATCCTGGTGCGCCTGGACACTGGAAGCCAGGAGGGGCTCCAGTACCAGCCGGGGGACCACATAGGCATCTGCCCGCCCAACCGGCCGGGGCTCGTGGAGGCGCTGATGAGCCGCGTGGAGGACCCGCCGCCGCCCACCGAGTCTGTGGCAGTGGAGCAACTGGAGAAGGGCAGCCCAGGTGAGGGGCTCCATCCCTCTGGTCCCCAGGGTCCCCTCAGGTTCAGGATCTGGTGGAAGGGGGCCATCTCCACTCACAGGCGCTGTGCCACCTCCTGACGGGCTGGCCTTGTTGCTGGAAGGTCCACTGAGGGCGGCTCCCTTCTCAGAACTCCCTGACACCCCCCCCCCCCCCGCAGAAGGCCACCCCTCCCTCTGGGCTCCTTTCAAAGGCTTCCCCACTCCACCCACCCCCGACAGCCTAGCCCGCTCTGTAGCTGGCATCAGGTCTACCTCATGCTGCACCAGTTCCTGGAGTTCAAACAAGCTGGGTGGGGAAAGGCAGGAGCCCTCAAACACACACACACACACACACACACACACACACTCACACTCACAGGGGCTGCCCATACAGGCCCACCACCACTGTTCGAGGGCCAGGCCTCTGATAAGACACCGTGAGGTGGTTAGTCCCCCTGTACTCCCCAGGCAATGCAATTCCGGCTTGGCCCCTTCCTCAGAGCACCCTGTGCCCCCCCCAGGTGGCCCTCCTCCCGGCTGGGTGCGGGACCCCCGGCTGCCCCCGTGTACGCTGCGCCAGGCTCTCACCTTTTTCCTGGACATCACCTCCCCGCCCAGCCCTCAACTTCTTCGTCTGCTCAGCACCCTGGCTGAAGAGCCCAGTGAACAGCAAGAGCTCGAGACCCTCAGCCAGGTGGGGGCCACTCCAGTGGGGAGCAGGGGCCGGTGAGGCAGGACGAGCCAGGATGGGAGCCCACCTGGCTATCGTGCTGGGGCTTTAAGACCCAGCTCTGGAGTTCCTACTCATCTCTGAATTCTCTCGCCTTAAAGAAGCACGGAGGGGACTTCCCTGGCGGCCCAGTGGTTAAGACTCTGCGCTTCCACAGCAGGGGGCGTGGGTTCAATCCCTGGTTGGGGAACTAAGGTCCCACATGCCACATAGCACAGCCAAAAGGATGAAAAAAAAAAAAAGCACGGAGGGCTTCCCTGGTGGCGCAGTGGTTGAGAGTCCGCCTGCCGATGCAGGGGACACGGGTTCGTGCCCCGGTCCGGGAGGATCCCACATACCGCGGAGCGGCTGGGCCCGTGAGCCAAGGCCGCTGGGCCTGCGCGTCCGGAGCCTGTGCTCCGCAACAGGAGGGGCCACAACAGTGAGAGGCCCGCGTACCGCAAAAAAAAAAAAAAAAAAAAAAGCATGGAGAAGGTGCTCAAGAAATGTTTGTTGGCCTGAACTACTGAGCGGGGAGAAACCCCAGGAGGCTCAGCTCCGGAGGGGTCAAGAAGGGAGGTCATCACGCAGGGCTAGCTGGTTCCAAGCTCACTGCCCCCTGCCCCCACCAGGACCCCCGGCGCTACGAGGAGTGGAAGTGGTTCCGCTGCCCCACCCTGCTGGAGGTGCTCGAGCAGTTTCCATCCGTGGCACTGCCTGCCCCACTGCTTCTCACCCAGCTGCCCCTGCTCCAGCCCCGGTACTACTCGGTCAGCTCAGCACCCAGCACCCATCCAGGAGAGATCCACCTCACAGTAGCTGTGCTGGCATACAGGACTCAAGGTGAGGCTGGGAAGCAGGGGCAGGACCAGGAGCACACCGTGACCCCGGGATGGACCCCTCACTGGCCCCCTCCCTCCCCAACCCCCTAGATGGGCTGGGTCCCCTGCACTATGGAGTCTGCTCCACGTGGCTGAGCCAACTCAAGGCTGGAGACCCCGTACCCTGCTTCATCAGGGGGTAAGTGAGCACTGCGGGGGAGGGGGGCCGGCGGGGCACCAGGAAGAGAGTGTCTGTCCAAGCAGGGGTGGCAGAGTGCGTCACGGATGGCCGAGGACAGGTGGAGGGATCGGCAGGCAGTTGCACAGGGTGAGGGTAGAAGCTTTGGTGAAGGTGTGATTGGGAGCAGGGACGCCCCACTTAACATATCCAGGACGGGGCACCCACTTCACAACTCTGGCTAAGTTTGGGGCCTTTCACTAATTTGGACTTAGGGTCCTATCTTGAAACTGCAGTTCCCAGAGACGGGGCTGGGATTCGATCCAGCCGGCCCTGTTGCTTTTAGACGGTGTACGGTGTCCCTCCCTACATCTCTGGGGTCAGTCTGATGTTGGCAGGCAGGGTGCTTGGGAACTGGGCCCCATCCGCATTTAGTCCGGGGAGAACTGGTTAGGTTACCACAGTAACACTGAGCACTGGAGGAAAGGGAAGGATCTCAGGGTACCCCTCCCTCCTGCTGTGTTCAGAATTGCCCCATCCAGCACCCAGGAGCTGGAAGTCTCAGGTGGGACAAAGAAGTGTTCCCAGGATGGTACCAGCTAGGCCTAGTGACCCAAACCCATCCAGCAGGCTAAATTACAGATAAACTGCCAATCTAGTGAGTACAAACCAAATGCCAATGTCGAGGCTATGGTTTAAAACAAAGACACTCAGCGAACCCATGATGAACTAAAAGGCTGTCTGTCCTTCCCTCCCCCATACTTTCTATATCTCCTGAACTGAAACACCAAAACATTCTTCAATTCAAATTTAAGCTTTATTTCCTTTGACCCAACCTCCAGAAACCACAGGTCCAGGAAGTTTCTGCCAATCAGCAGAGTTCTTTTATTAAACACTTTGCGTTTACTGTGAGCTAGACACAAGCATTAACTCATTTTCAGCGGAAGTTGAGTTCTCCTCTCCCAACCCTGCTGAGGCTGATAAGAATGGGGGATATGGGGAAACAAAGTGGGCCTGATGGAGGGTCTCTTGGCTAGGGCTCCCTCCTTCCGGCTGCCGCCTGATCCCAGCTTGCCCTGCATCCTCGTGGGCCCGGGCACTGGCATCGCCCCCTTCCGGGGATTTTGGCAGGAGCGGCTACACGACATCGAGAGCAAAGGTGAGGCTGGGGCCCAAGGGAATGACTGGAAGGCAGGAGGGAGTCACACAACTTAGGGGCACAAAAGAGCAGGGGGCTAGAAGGCAGGAACCAGGTAGGAAAGAGGGCAAGGAACAGGGCCACAAAGGTGAAAAGAATTTTATTAGACCAGGGGGTCGGAGGCCTAGAGGCAAGGGCAGTGCCCTGTTGGTCTGGCTTCCTGGTGCCCAGCACAAAGTAGTGTTGGATTGGATTAACAACAAAGGGAACCCGGATGTCTGGAGAAGATGGGGCTGGGACTCAGAAGACAGATATGCCCCAGGTGGACTCTGGACTGTGTCAGAGGTCACTTAGGTGTGTCTGAGACCCAAGGAAGCTACAGGATGTTCAGTTTGGGCATGGGGTGCCCAGGGGAGCTGGTAAATCAAAAGAAGGGAGCTTGTGACTAAGAGGAAGGTGTAGAGGGCAGGAACTGAAGGTGTGGGAGAATATGGACTTAGAGCAGGGAAGGGGCCAGACAGTCTCAGACTGCAGTGTTGGATGGTACAAAGGGCATGGAGTCAGAAGCCCCAAGCGTAGCACAGCGTCACTACTGGCCATGCCACCAGAGGGAAGTCACCATCTCCTGTGACCTTCGGCTTCTCTGTAAATCAGCGTCAGGCAGGATCTCTGTGAAAGCATCCCAACCCTCCTAGAGGCCAAACAGCTGAGTGGTTGTTTCTGCCGTAAAGGGTGGGCCCCTCAGCCTGGGTGAGGGTAGCCAGTGGGAGGGCCAGCTAGGGCTGTGTCCCCAGGAGGGGGTTGGAGGGCTCTCCCAAGCCGCAGTCATGCTTGCAGGGCTGCAGCCTGCCCCCATGACCTTGGTGTTCGGCTGCCGGTGCTCCCAGCTCGACCATCTCTACCGCGAGGAGGTGCAGGATGCCCAGCAGCGCGGGGTGTTCGGCCGCGTCCTCACCGCCTTCTCCCGGGAACCCAACAGCCCTAAGGTGCGAGACCCTGAGGGGGCAGGGGTAACCCGGGGCGCCTAGGCCCAGGCCCAGGCCGGCCCCGCCCCAGGCCGGCCCCGCCCCCTGCAGTGCGCACCCTCCGCTCGACCCAGTGGCGCTCAGACGCCCGCCCCCACTCGGCTCCACCCTCGTGCCAAGGCCCCTTTGGGTCTCACCCACCCTCACCCATGCCCCGCCCCTTACTTGTCTCCGTCCCTTGAGACCCCACCCCAGCGCACCAAGGCCCCACCGGGTGCGCTGGGTATCTTTCCCGCACCCAAGACCCGCCCTGCCCGCTCCCCCCGGGGCCTGCCCTTCCCTGCCTGGTGCCCCGCCGGGGTCTGCCCCTGACCCCGCCTCCCCTCAGACCTACGTGCAGGACATCCTGCGGTCGGAGCTGGCTGCTGAGGTGCACCGCGTGCTGTGCCTCGAGCGGGGCCACATGTTTGTCTGCGGCGATGTCACCATGGCAACCAGCGTCCTGCAGACGGTGCAGCGCATCTTGGCGACAGAGGGCGACATGGAGCTGGATGAGGCCGGCGACGTCATCGGCGTGCTGCGGGTGCGGAGGGGCGGGGCCGGGGGCCGCCCCCACTCCCGCTGGCAACTCCGACTTGGGTTTTGATCTCCCGCCCTCTTTCCCCTCCAGGATCAGCAACGCTATCACGAGGACATTTTCGGGCTCACGCTGCGCACCCAGGAAGTGACAAGCCGCATACGCACCCAGAGCTTTTCCTTGCAGGAGCGGCATATGCGGGGCGCAGTGCCCTGGGCGTTCGACCCGCCCGGCCCAGACACCCCTGGCCCCTGAGAGCCCTCTTGCTTTCCGCTTCAGTTCGCGGAGAGAGGGGCCGTCAGACCGGAACCAGCCACCTCTCCCTCCCCTCCGAGGTGCCGTCCCACCTCTGTCCAGAGTCTGCAGAGACTGGCCTGATTCCCCGGGAATATCTCTTTCTTTGTCTAGGTCTGTTTCCCTACCCTAGGTCTGAGTAAATCTGGAAGGCCGTCTCCCAGCAGTGGTATTCCAGAGCCCTTTTGTGTTATTTAGGTGAATTTTAGATTCCCCTCACCTCTCTCGGAAATATCTTATCTTGAAGCCTGATCTCTAAATCATTGAAATATTTATTACTGACGATTCACCATAAGAGACCAGATCAGAAGTTATGAGAGCTACTAAGATGCCTAACCCAGCGCTGTCAATCACAGTTACAGAATGAATGACAAGCTTTGTCTTTGAACCCGTGCAGACAGTGTGGAGGTGGTAATTCTTTGACAGGGAGTCCTGGAGAACAGTGGTGGTCTCCAGCCAATCACGGGCAGTTCTTCTGTGTTGCTCCCTGATCTGGACTGAGAAGCAGGTGCAGTCGTCAGCTGACAGGAGTGGGGATTCCAGGACTAAGGTCGCAAAGCTGTGCAGCACAGCCATGAGCAAACTTTACTGCTTGTTTCGGACAGGACAAGGGGCCAGACCCGCTTCCTCAGATGTCACGCCAACGTGAACTCCGAAAACGTCAGGCCTCTCTAGTCTTCCCACCCCCAGTCCCCATGCCCTTCCGCAAGTCCCATGGGAACCTAAAGTCCAGATGTGTCCAAAGAACCTACTGGGGCTTCCCTGGTGGCGCAGTGGTTGAGAGTCCGCCTGCCGATGCAGGGGACGCGGGTTCGTGCCCCGGTCCGGGAGGATCCCACGTGCCGCGGAGCGGCTGCGCCCATGAGCCATGGCCGCTGAGCCTGCGCGTCCGGAGCCTGTGCTCCGCAACAGGAGGGGCCACAACAGTGAGAGGCCCACGTACCGCAAAAAAAAAAAAAGAACCTACTGCCTTTCGGGTCCAGCCCCTCATGGCTCCCTTATGTGCAGCTTGGCCTCCATCTTGGCTCTGCCCTCCAACGTGAGGTCACTTGGGTACTTCTTCCCAGGCGACCACTCCAGGACAGATAGTTGTCTCTTAGCCCCTCCGTGTGAGGACTGTCTCTAAGACATGTTTCCCGATGCCTTGGGCATCTCCTCTCCTACCCTTTCTCTCTTCTCCGGGGCGAGTTCCTCATTGACTCCCAAGTTCCGCCCAGCTAAAGCATCCATGGGGGTCTTTAAAGAGGGCTCGGCGTGCCCTTCCACTCTACCTCGTCCGATCTCCTGTGGCTGGAGAAGAAGCCAGGGAACCTGGGGGAGGAAAAACACTTGACAAGCAGTCCAGGGGTTTAGGTTCCAGAGATGACCATCCCCACCACCCCAAATTCCCACCACTGTTCCCATACCTCTGAGTCTGAGTCCACCCAGTGTCCTACTCGTTGCCCTGCCTCCACCCCAGTTAGACAATACTGGCCGTGAGCAGCCCTCTCAGTCAGTGGCCTGGCCTCTCAGCTAGTGGCCTGGCCAGCCTCCTTCTGGGTGTCTGTGGGCTCCTGAAACCCTCCAGCGAACAGATTCTGGGTCCTCTGGGTTCTCCACTGCTGTCTGGGGCTGGAAGCAGGACTGGAGCCTGGTGAGAAAAGCCATCAGCTGGGCAGTGCCATGATACCTGCAGTTCACCCAGGGTCTGTCCCCCACACACCCTGACCGCCTCACCATCACTGGACCGGGATGGCTTCTCCTCGTCCGGCGAGAGTGTCTGCGGCGGGCTGGCCCAGGGCCTGGACAGGGAGAAGGCTGAAGCCTCGCCCCACAGTTCCTGCTGCTGCTGCCGATGGAGCTAAATGGAGAGAAGAAGAATGAAGGGCTCCCTCCGGCCCTGCAGCCTGAGGCCCCGCCCCCGGGCTCGGTGCAGAGGGTGCTGAAATCTCCTCCCCCACCCTCAGCTTGGAGCCTGTCCCTGGCTGTGCGGGGCTGTGGTTTGGTAGGAGTTTGCCTGCCTCACTAAAAGCAGAGCTGCGTTCCACCCCCAGCTCCACTGCTTGCCATCTGCGACCTCGAGCTAGTCACTTCACTTCCCCTAGCCTTAGGGCCCTCATTTGTCAGATGAGGACAATGGGGCTTCCCTGGTGGCGCAGTGGTTTAGAGTCCGCCTGCCGACGCAGGGGACACGGGTTCATGCCCTGGTCCGGGAAGATCCCACAAGCCGCGGAGCGGCTGGGCCCGTGAGCCATGGCCGCTGAGCCTGCGCGTCCGGAGCCTGTGCTCCGCAACGGGAGAGGCCACAACAGTGGGAGGCCCTCGTACCGCAAAAAAAAAAAAAAAATGAGCAGTGACTAGCCAGTGGGCAGGGCCGTTGAGAGGATCCCAGGAGGGGAGTGCGAACACCCACATGTCCTCGCATCCTCGCCCAGTGTCCCTCGGCACGAAACCTGCACCTTTCTTTCCCTTTCTGCCCCCTCGCCCTCCCTTCGTCTCGTCACCAACAAGGGCCACCTCTTAGTTCCCCTCACCCTCTTCTGAACTGTGTTCTTTCCTGTTGGGTAAATTCCTTACACTCCAGCCCCTCCACACTCTCCATTTTGTTCAGCTGCTTTCTCCCCGCATTTCTCTTTCTGGCACCCCTCTACTCACCTGGTGCAGGTAAATGGCGTGGAGACTCAGGAGACACAAGCTCTGGGAGCTGGGCCCGCTTCTGGCCCCCACTGCCTCCTGGGGACACACAGCTAGAACAGAGGGCACAGTGGATGAAAAAAAGACAGGTCCCCCCGTCCCCAAATGCCCCAGGGAGGGCCAGGCTTCACCTCCCCCTTCTGGTCACCCCCGCCCCCATGCCCCTGCACCCTTCTCCTGGAGGATCAGCCCCACCAGCCCTGCTCCCTGCGTCTCAGTCCCCCACCCCTCACCTTGAGTCCTGGGTCATTCGGGAAATGGAGGCCAGGAGGCTGGCCGTGGCTGCAGCTGGGCAGGGGACTACGGGGCTCAGGTCCTGGGGGGGCACGAGGGGCTGCATGGAGAGGTTGGCCGGGAAGGCCTCCGGCTGGGCGCAAGAGAAGAGAGGGTCAGAAGAGAGGACAGGAGGGGAGGCGGAGGTCTAAGGAAGGCAGGAGAGCGGGCTGAGCTAGTGAGTGGGTTAATACAAGAGGTGAGGCAGAGGGGGGAGGGGCCGGGGGGGAGGCAGCAGGGCAGGCAGGCTTCGACTCACCAGAGGGGAGGAAGAGCTGCTGAGGATCCCAGGGCTGGGGGGGCTGCGAACCGAGCTGGCGCCCCAGGCGGCTGCATCTTGTTGCACCCGGCCTCGAAGGTGCCCCAGGAACTTGGAGCTGTGGCTTGGGGGGCACCGTTGTGGATGAACCAGGGAGAACCTCATCAATGAGAGCTCAGTCTTCCCGTCCTCAGCCCGCTCAGACAGTGAGGCCTCTGTCTGTCCCTCTTTTTTTTTTTGGCCGTGCCACGTGGCTTGCGGGATCTCAGTTCCCCTACCAGGAATGGAACCCAGGCCCTGGCAGTGAAAGCACCAAATCCTAACCACTAGGCCACTGGGGAACTCCCGTGAACACCACTTTTATAGCTGTAGTGGGTGCCACCTGGGGTAGGCAGGACAGGAAACACTAGCCCCCCATTCCCTCTTTCCAGGTGAACTGGAAAGAATGGGGACTAGCTCAAGAACACCCAGAAACACAGCCTCAGAACTGGACCCGGGTGCAGACTCAGCACTAGGATACGGCGGGACCTCAGTGTTTTGCCAAATCTGTTCACACTGGATACCGGGGCTGGCCTGACTCCAGCCCTGTCCACTGGCCGAGACGTTCCCATTTACAGGTGTTATGACGTGCTGGGAACTCTGGTAGGGCTCTACACATGTCATCTCACGTAATCCTCATAAGAGTCCCACGCACTGTCCTCATTTGACAAATGAGGGCCCTAAGGGGAAGTGAAGTGACTAACTCGAGGTCACAGGTGGCAGGCAATGAAGCTGGGGGTGGAACCCAGCTCTGCTTTGAGCGAGGCAAGCAAACTCCTACCAAACCACAGCCCCGCACAGCCAGGGACAGGCTCTTACCTGAGGGTGGCCATGGCGCTTCACATCCATAAGGGCAAAGGAACAGATGTCCCCAACCGCGGCCACATCTACAGCGAAGTGACGAAAAAAGTCAATGATCTCCAAGGCGCCAGGGCGAAACCAGAAGAGCAGAAACAGTGGGGCGAGGACAGGGGACAGGAGCTCCTCCGTGAGGGAGACCTGGGGAAGCAGGGCTGAGGCTAAGAAGGGGTTGCTGAGGGCAACCAAACTCGCCAAGCAGGAAACCTCCAACGCAGTCATTCCCCGACGCCCGGGAGGGCCAGCCCTGAGCCCCTCTGTCCCCAGACACCGCGGGCAGCCAAGCCTCCTCCGCAGCCCCGCTACGGGCGTGACCCTCACCGCTCGGTGTTGCAGCAGCCGCGCCATCTGCCGGTAAGAGCTGGTCCTGCCGGCAGGGCCGGTCTCCTCCGGGAGGTAGTGCGTGTGCGCCAAGGCCGCCGGCAGCAGGATTTGCGGCGAACGACCTTGGCCCTGCCCGCCCGGAATGAAAGACCTAGAGGGCGGGATGGGGATGGAAAAGGGGCCTGCCGTTTAGAGGATGTGCGCCTGGGATGCAGGGCTGGGGGGCCACTAGCGGTGGAAGGGGTAGGGATGCGCGGGAGGCTCAGCCCCAGGACAGAAGAATGCCCCTCCCCGGACATCTCCCCCATCGCACCTGGCCACTGGCCACTATCCCGAGCGCGGTCATGGCGGTGAGCACGTGCTCCACGTAGAGCACATCCTTGTCGTAGACGGTGAGCACGAGCAGCGCGGCGAAGAGCGCGCCGGCGAAGAAGACGAGCTGGCGGGCCAGCAGCGCGAGCACGGGCGCGGGGGCGCGCAGGAAGGCGGCGGCGGGGCGGGAGGCGCGGGCCAGGCGCGCGCGCAGCTCGTGCGGCAGCTCGTTGAAGTGGCGCAGCTGCTGGCGGGCCAGGCGGGACCAGCGGCGCATCGCCAGCGCGCCGGGCTCGCGCCGCAGCAGCTCAGCGCGGCTGTAGAGGGCGTGCAGCACTTGCCAGGCCAGCACCAGCGGGCTCAGCGCCAGGTTCACGGCCGCCAGCAGCAGCACCGTGCGCCGCCAGCGCGCGGCCAGGGCGGCCCGCCGGTCGCTGCGCTTGTAGGCGTCGGGCAGCTCCTAGCCGCCGCGGAAGAACGAGAAGGGCCCGCGGGAGAGGAGCAGATCGAGTTGGGCGCCAGGCCGCAGCTGAGGAAGGCCGCCCTGCCTCCCCGGGGCACGGCGCGGCGGGCCGGCAGCAGGCCCTTGTTGGCCAGCGCCACCTGGTAGTTGGTGTAGCGCAGGATGCGGTGGTGGGCGTCCAGCTCCGTCAGCGGCCTCGGCTGCCCGCACAACCCTCCGCTCCTCTGCAGCGCCAGGAGGCGGGACTGCACCTCGGCCCAGGGCACCGAGCTGAGCTCCTCCTGCGGAGAGGGGACGCCTGAGCGCCAGCCACCTGGATTCCTCTCCACGGCGATGCCCAAACTCCCCGTGACCAGAGATGTATCCCCGCCGTCCTCACCCAGTGTCTCTCGGGCACGAAAGCTGCCACCTTTCGCTTTCTGCCCCCTCGCCCTCCCTTCGCCTTGCCACCAACAAGGGGCACCTCTTAGTTCCCCTCACCCTCTTCTGAACTGTGTTCCTCGGGCCCCTGCGCCTCCTGAGGCCGTGAGTCATGTGCTTCCCAGGAAGAGCTCATAAACCAACTCTACATGTATCTGAGCTCAGCTCCGTAAGAGCAGGTTTTCCTGGCCACCGCTCGCCCACCCGTGCCCGCAGCCCTACACATACAAGGTACATCAGAGCTGCAGGTAACAAGGCAGTCTCTTTCCCGTTCCTGGGGTACCAGCCCGCTGGGCCCGGAAGCCCCCAAACTTTTACCTCAGCATGCTTTGAGACACACACACACACCCCGCCCCATCCCACTCGAACAGATTAACCTTCCTAAGACAGTGGCCTTGTCCCCGTCGGGGTGGAGGCTGTCAGATCTCACTTGGAGCTCATCTGCAAACCTCATTTTAGCCCAGTTTCACCCAGCCTCCCCAGTCCAGCTTAGTCAAGTCCCTCCAGGCCAGCCTCTCCAGTCCATCCCAGGGTCTCCCTTTCCCCTGGAAGGAAGAGGGGAAAGAAGGAAGGAGAAAGAGGGGTCAGGCACCTCCTGGAGGAGCAGTGGTCCAGCTCCTCAGCTTCCCTGCCTCCATCCCCAGCCCTCGCGACTCTTTCCTGTGCTATGGCTTGTGCTTCCATACTCAGGTGGGCTTTCGAGAACCTCTCCCCTTTGCTGCACAGGAGGGCTGTGTAAAAGTCTCTGCACTTCTGAGAGGAGCAGAGAAAGCTGGCTGCTGAAAGTAGCCTTTGCGCCGTGCCTTAAAGAAAGAACTTGGGGGGCTTCCCTGGTGGCGCAGTGGTTGGGAGTCCGCCTGCCGATGCAGGGGACGCGGGTTCGTGCCCCGGTCCGGGAAGATCCCACATGCCGTGGAGTGGCTGGGCCCATGAGCCATGGCCGCTGAGCCTGCGCGTCCGGAGTCTGTGCTCCACAACGGGAGAGGCCACAACAGTGAGAGGCCCGCGTACCGCGAAAAAAAAAAAAAGAAAGAAAGAAAGAACGTGGGTACAGAGCCAGAAGGAGCATGAGCGAGATGGGGAGGAAAGAGCAAAGCGTGACCAGGGACAGTGAAGGGGCCGACGAAGTAGCTTCCTGCAAACAGGGGCCAGAAAGGGGGGTGGGCTCTCCGACGGGCCTGAACACTCAGTTGCAGGCTGGTGGGTCAGTCTCCTTTCTGCTGCCCAAAGATGCGCATTGCTTCCCCTGCCCCCTTCCTGCCTGGGGTTTGGAATGCCTCCCCGCCTCCTATCCTCCCCAGCCCAAGCCCAGTTCCTCCTGCTCTGGAAAGTCAGGTGACTGCCCTTCCTCTAAAGACCCATTGTTTGGACCACAAGCACGTGACTGTGCATCATCTTCCATAACCATCTACATCAACTAAGCTCCACAACAGGAAGGACCTTGTGTTCTAAGGGGCAGTACCCCACCTCCTAACATTATTCGGGGCCAAGGGTAGGTGTCTCTAAGGGCTTCTGCCCTCTTCCCAGTGGATCCTTCTGTCAGTACAGCTCCCTACTCCTTCCCACCCTCCGCCCCCTGACATGGCACGCCTCCACAGACACGCTCACCCAACTCACTGGGGGGATGTGCAGGGCCTCCCTGGAAAACACCTGGATGTCCCAGCAGCTGAAGAGTTTGCAGACCGAGCGAAGCAGCTGGAAGAGCCAGACGGCAGCCGCCAGGATCAGCAGGAAGACAAGCAGGAGCGGATCCTGTGCCGGGCGGGACAGACGGAAGAGAGAAAGCAGCGGCCCCATAGCAAGGGAGACCTGGCTTGGGGAGCAAGGGGGTCCTGGAGAGGGGACCCAGCCAGACCGGTGGTTCTCAAAGTGTGGGCCCTAGGGGTCCCCAGACCCTTGTGAGTGTCTGCAAAGTCAAAACTTTTCATATAATATTAAGGTTTTCTGCCATTTTCATTCTCCTTCTCCCAAGAGTACGCAGTGGCCTTTTCCAGCGGCTACGTGACATCACGGTCAGTCGATGGAATGTATGTTTGTCTGTTCTTAGGGACAGCTTTAATCTCTAACAAGGTGGATCTAGATAGGATTCTCATCAACAAAAGGTCTCGGGAGTTGGGTTCTCAATCAATTTTAAGCGTATCAAAGGTGGCCTGAGACTAAAAACTTGGAGAATGGCTGATCTAAACCAAGGAACAAAAGGAGGGAGGCTTTTGTCTTTGTCGGTTGCTCTCCCCCATCACCTCCCCCACCAGCTGTCACTCACCGCTGGGCACACTGGGATGAGGGTAGGTTAGCATCTGACAAGGTCACTTTGCTGTGGAGCGACCCAGGTCTTGTTCGGTTTTTTGGTTGGTTGGCAAAGAGAACGCTGTAATCCACGCAGCGAAGAAGGAAGGTTGTGAAGGTGACAATGAAAATGAATCGTCTGGGACAGGAGGGAGTGCAGTGATGAGGCCTGCGGGCTGGGAGGGCTCCTGCCCCAGCCTCCGGGCCCGCCCGGATTAACCCATCCTGCTGAGCCCCTAGGTTGCCTGGGAAGGCACTGGAGGCCCAGAAGCAGCAGGCACTACTGAGGAAGCAAGGGGAAGAGCTTGGAGTCTGGGACAAGCATCTCACCCCAGCTGGAAGACATCCTCCAGCAGGATACAGGCAAAGCCACTCCTCTGGTGGTAGCTGTACATGTGGCAGGGCGTCAAGAATTAAGCCTGAGGCATGATGGGCCTTTCCTGAGGACGCCGACTCCTCAGCCCCCAAGTCTCCAGCCCACTGCCTCCCTGTCTCCCTGTCTCCCGTGCCCCTTCTGCCAGGCAGAGCACAAAAGGATATCTTGGTGAAGAAGCTGTCCAGGTTCTGGACGTGGTGCCAGGAGCCTGGGCACAGAGGGGAGAGCGTTGGGACTCACCTGCCTCCGTGCCCTCAAGCCTCTGCCAGAGGCCCAGCCCAGGGGACACTCTGGAGCCCTGAGGCCCTCCCCAGCCCCTCACCTCGGAGCCCTTCAGGCACGTGAAGCAGGGGCTGCTGCCCCTCCCCATGGAGGGCTGAATCTTGGGACCCCTCAGGGTCACAGTCCTCCAGCCTCTCAGAATCCTGCTCAGGGATCAGAGGGCCTCTCCGCAGCCCAGGAGGGTCCTGGGGGCATCGGCATGGGGCAGGGGCAGGGTGGGAACCCCAGGAATGGGGAGCAGAGATGGGCATCATCGCGGGCCGGGCTGCGTGGCGGGGGTAGCGGGAGTGGGGAGGGTACTATAGCGAGGCTGAGAAGCCCCTGGGGCCTGCACCGCTGGGTAGGGGGGCCCCGGGGCTGAAGGAGGAGCTGAGGAAGGCGTGCTTTTTGTGTGAGGTGCAGGGGCCAGAGAGAAGATGGAGACCCTCCCTCCCCCAGGTCCCCGACCCGGAGGAGGAGAAAGAGGAGGCAGTGGCACGGGGAGGAGGGGCACGGATCCACGCCCCAGCTGCCCCCGGTCCCCACCCCCCGCCCATCTGCCTCACCATCAGGCCAGCGGCATCTCCTGAAAGCTTGGAAAGATGGGAGCTGCTGCTGTTTCCGAAGAGGTCTGCGTTGCTGAGCGGGGACTTCAGCAACCAGGACGGTGACAACAACAGCCCGGTGACCCAGTTGGGGCAGGCCTCAGGCGTCCCAACTCGCAGTCACCAGCCCGACCACCCACACCCCTTCCGGGGCAACCCGCGGCCAAACCTCTTAGGGCCCCGCCTCCATGCCTGGCAGGGCAATACCTGGAGAGGCAGGAGCAGACTAGCGGCAGATGGAAGGAGATC
The DNA here is from genome assembly GCF_964374135.1 of Grampus griseus. Lineage (NCBI taxonomy): Eukaryota > Metazoa > Chordata > Mammalia > Artiodactyla > Delphinidae > Grampus > Grampus griseus. The sequence continues at coordinate 6,230,982 of NC_139003.1, read as the reverse complement.
CCCCCGGTCCCACCTTCAGACCCCCAGCGGACTTAAAACGGGAGGCCAGAGAGCAGAAGCCGAGAACAAAGACAGAAAGAATCTAGTTAGGATTATAGGGCTATGGGGCCAAGATATACATCTTTAGTTTCTTAAAACCTTATCTCAGAATAAAACAAAACAACTTATCTCCCCTCCCTATATACACACACACAGAGTGATCCACAGAGAAACACTTGAAGACCAAACACAAAAAGAAAAAAAGGAAACGAGAACGGCTGCATGTTTTGCTTGTAGGACAGTGCTAAGGAATGGAAAAGGGGAGACCGTCTGACTTTGCAGCCAGGGTGGGGGAGACTGAGAGGGAGCAAGTGAAGGGAGGAGAGGCAGTTATTTGGGACGAGAGGTGGTTCTCGGAGATTTTACAGTAGGAAAGTGGGGTTCCTTGGAAGCTCCAGTATGTTTGCTTATTTATCCTCTTGAAACCCCCTCTACCAAGTTCTGATCCAGTTTTGGGAGCCCCCTGAGATGCATCAGGGCTGACCCAGCAGAGGGCAGCTGAAGGTCAGGCATTTGGAAGGGCAGGTAATTTGGGTGCCCCAGGGATGAGCTGACTGAGTTGAGTTCCTTGTTGCCACCTCAAGGAAGAGGCGGAGGCCCAGGCAGCTGGTAGGGTAGCTTGTCCAAGGCCATTCTTGAGGCCCTGAATCATCAGGTTTCCTACTGAAGTCCATTCCTGAGGTGCTGACTCAGCCACCCATGTGTCAGGGCCTCCAGGGCTTAAGCCCAAGCGCTGATGTAGGGACCAGTATCCAAGACATGGAAACAGAGGAACAGAGTACATCCCAGATTGCCCACTGGAGGAACTTAGAGGAGGAACCTGTGCTTCCTTCCTGGGAGGGGAATTGTCATGGTAGCTCAGGACTTGCATAGTTTTATCCCCGAGCAGGAGGCAGAGCTATGAAAACAAGACTCCTGGTGCCCAAAATGGAATCCCACACTGCAGAGGGGCTAGGAAATTCCCATGATCTCTCTGAGACACCTGTCAAAATCAGATATGTGGGGTTTCCTCTGGTCTCTCCCCAGCCTCACTCACCCTGATATTCCACCATACTCACTTTAGGACCCTCCCATACAGCCTCCTCACCCAGCCCAACCTCAGACTAATCCTGACACGTTTTCCTACCCAGTTTCACTCCAGATTCATCGATGAACAGCCTCCCTACCACCGGCCCCAATTCACGTCAATTTATTATTAAGGACACTCTTCCCTGCCAGGCATTTGGAGGGGAAGGAGGGGACGGATGAATGAGACAGAGCCACTACCCAAAAAGAAGTCACAGCCCAGAGGGGAGGCAGCTATGCAAACAAGTAATTACACAGAAGAAATAACTAAGAGTGAAACAGAGGTGTAAGAGCTGTGCGGTGGCAGCTTCAGGCACAGTCAGCCTAACTGCGGTAGGAAGGCGTCTGTGGGGGAGATGGATTTAGGGTCGCGCCAGCGGTTCTAAACCATTGAGTAGGGGCAGCTTATCAGAATCACCAGGGGTTTTTTTCTCCCAAATATATGTGGCTGCCGTCCCCTGAGCTCTGACTCGCCTAGGAGAGCGGGGTGGGTGGCAAAGCACGTGCACATGTTTTGAAAAAACTCCAAACGGTTTTTGTCCCTTAGTCTCCCAGAACCAGCGGTCTACACTCCCTGGAGACTCCGGAACATCTAGAGTCCGCCAGGAGCGCCCATAAGAGAATGACCCGGAGGTCAGCAGCTGACGCGTTACTATGGATACCCCAGGGCGGGGGGACGCACTCTGCACACCCTCAAAACGTCACCCCATAGCCGACTCGGACGGCGTGCACAGGGCAGGGCCCGCCCGGAAGTGGGGGCGGGAGGCAGGTGACTCTCTGCAATCACAGTCCCAGAAGGGGGGGCTAACAAGGTTTTCTCCAATCACAGCTTGCAATGAAATTGATGCTTCTTTCCACCAATCATCGCCGAGTCGCGAGGGGGTTGTCGGGATGGGGGCCGGAGCCAACATGGAACCTTCAGTGGAGTAAGGGTGAAGCTGCCGTTGCCGGCTGCTCCTTTTCTACCCCCACCATGTTGGTGCACTTATTTCGGGTCGGGATTCGGGGTAGCCCCGTCGCAGGCAAGCCACCACTATCCCTCCGCTTCCAGACATTCTCGGCCGTCAGGTAAAAAGGGACAAACCTACTGGGAGCGCGGGCCATTGACCGGCCGGCAGGGCGTGGGGACCGCCGGGAGATGGAGTCCCAGGCTCGCGCAACGCCTGCTGGGAGTTATAGGCCGGCTCGGCCCGGGGTTGAATGTCACTCCCCCGGGGATTGGCCTCAATTATTTAGAGCGAGACCTAGGTGCCAGCAGGAGGCTCGGCGCGTCTGTATCTGCATGTGTGCTGGACGGAGGGGGCGTTCTGGCCGGTGACCACGCTAGGTCTCTTCCCACCAGCGGGCGCCGTGCTGCACAGGTGTCGGGCCCCCGTTTCCGGCCCCAGTCCTCGTTCTTGGAATTGGTCTGGCGATGTGGACAAAAATTATTAGTGTCCGGAGACATTAGGTATTGCTGTTGTTCCAGAAATTCAGTGTGAACTGAACAAAAATGGTTACTAAATCGGGATAGTTTCAGCAGAGATAGTCAATTTGGTAACGCGTATGTATGTGTTCTTGTATGCTCTATACACGTTCGTCTCAAGAGAGAAAGACACAGGTGGGAAACGAACATGTACCCTGAAACTGCCACTCCGCTGTAAATGCTTTATGAGAAGCGACTGATGCCTTTCTAATCCTGGAGTGAAGAACCCGAGAGCCAGGCAGGCAGCAGATTCGTAGGGGCGGGTGGATGTGAGCTTGTGTCCTTTGGAAAGCCCGTCTGACTGATGGAGGGCGAGATGGGCGGAGCTGCAGCTAGAAGTACCGGTGCTGGGAAGTAATCTGCCAGTTCTTGGCAGTGACCAAGCACTGCTTAGACCTTAGTTTGGAGAAGATGAGAAAAGCTGGAAAGTGGCCATGGTAAATTATTAAAAGGCTTGAAAACAGTCCTTAGGAAAAGAGTAAGGGTGTCGATGTTTTTTAACCAGAGCGAAACTCCAGAAAAGACATCAAACAACGTTTTACTATTTGTGTGTTCATAGTGTAGTGTTTTTAAAACGTCAGGTCACAACACAATAGTTCATAAAGTGAATTTAGTGAGTCTGAATCATTTAAAAGTGAATATAATGGAATATGTGTTAAAAACAAAGTAGGAGGACTTCTCTGGTGGCGCAGTGGTTAAGAATCCGCCTGCCAATGCAGGGGATATGGGTTCGATCTCTGGTCCGGAATGATCCTACATGCCGCAGAGCAGCTAAGCCCCTGCACCACAACTACTGAGCCTGCGCTCTAGAACCCATGAGCTACAACTACTGAGCCCACATGCCACAAGTCCTAAAGCCCGCATGCCTAGAGCCCGTGCTCCACAACAAGAGAAGCCACCGCAATGAGAAGCCTGCGCACCGCAACCAAGAGTAGCCCCCGCTCGCCACAACTAGAGAAAGCTCACGCGCAGCAACGAAGACCCAATGCAGCCAAAAATAAATATATTAATTAATTAATTTTAAAAATTAGGGAGGGAATTCCCTGGTGGTCCAGTGGTTAGGACTTGGTGCTTTCACTGCCGGGGCCCGGGTTTAATCCTTGGTGGGAAAACTAAGAACCTGCGAGCCGCACAGGACAGCCAAAAAAAATGAGGAGAAGTACTGTTTTGTGAAGCATTTCAGTTTTCTGTGACATTGTGCCGGATCGCAAAGCAAAACTTATTTGTTACTGTTACCCACAGTAAGTCTAAAGCTTTGCAAACGCTGCAGCAGCGAGTCAGGGCAGCTTGTTCTGCATTTCTAATGAGAGCATGTGCTCAAGAAACATAACCATTTGCTGAACACTGTTATGTACCAGAGCTCTGCTAAGTGCTCGGGATACGGTGGTGAATAAGATAGGGCTTCCCGCCATCAAGGAATATATGGTCTAATGAGGAAGAGGGGCATTTACACAGGGCAGAAGGACATTGAGCTTCTCCGTTTATATTTTGGATAGATATAAAGTACACAGTGGAAGACAGGCAGGTGGATGGGGTCGGGGGAGGTGTAATATAGAGTTGGCAAGAAGCCCAGGCCTCCCTGAAACAAGGGAAGGATGAGATGGAGTGTGTAGTTAGGAGGGTCTGGAAATATGAAAGGCCATCATAGTAAAGAAGAAACCTTTCATCTATTTGTTTTTTAAAAGCCTCTCCTCATCAATAATCTCATTTGGATCTTTGATCGTCCTACCGTATACTCTTGGCCAGATAACTTATGCTTCTAACAGGCCTCCCTATAGCCACTCCTGTCATTCTCCAGCTCACTCCCCTCTGCAGTGATCTTTAAAATGCAATTATGGGGACTTCCCTGGTGGCGCAATGGTTAAGAATCCGCCTACCAATGCAGGGGACATGGGTTCAATCCCTGGTCTGGGAAGATTCCACATGCTGCGGAGCAGCTAAGCCCGCGAGCCACAACTACTGAGCCTGCGAGCCACAACTACTGAAGCCCGCGCACCTAGAGCCCGTGTTCTGCAACAAGAGAAGCCACTGCAATGAGAAGCCTGTGCACTGCAAGGAAGAGTAGCCCCCACTCGCAGCAGTGAAGACCCAACACAGCCAAAAATAAATAAATTTTTTAAAAAAATTTTTTATTAAAAAAATGCAATTATGATTATGGTCCTCGTTGCCCTCTCAAGTCCAGGTGTTTTAAAAGGATGGTAATGGCTCCCCCCACCCCACCCCCAGCCTCCAGCCTCGGCAAGCTTTGTCATTAGTCGTTTGTACCCACACGCACACTAAAGCTTAACTACCGCAGTGTAGTTACTCGGTCTGTACCGTTCACCCCCTCTTCCTGTTCCACAGAGCAGGGCACTGACGCACAGTAGGCTGCGGCCCTATGTTGCCATCTGCAGGTACCGGAACTGCAGGAAAGGGGTGATCTTGGTCTATCCCAAGATGACAAGATACGTTATTTGGATTTTATTTCTTTTTCTTCCTTCAGCTGACAGAGAGGGAGTCTGTCACCCTTTCCTTCCTTGCCTTGTCACGTAAGCGCTCAAGGCCAGGAAGGAGACAGGGCGATGGGATATATAATAAGCTTCCGACCAGTGGTCAGAGACTTGGGTCCAGGCCTGGCCCTGCCACACATAACCTTGGGCTCATCACACATGGCAGCATAGGATGAGCCTGGATTCTGGAGTCAGACAGCAGGGCTCCTCTCTTGTCCTAGTTCTGCTGCCTGGGGACAAATGATTTCAGCTCTCAGCCCTGCAGGATTTTGTCATCTATCAAGTGAGAATACTGGCCTCTCCCTCCCAGGGATGTGAGGATCAAACAGAGTGGACTGATGACTTGGTGAGGTGGGGGGGCACTGTCCCTCTCCGAGCTGCATTCACTGGGAACTTCTGTGTTCTCCACTGTAAGAGGAGCGCCGTCCAGCTCTGATGTCCTGTGATTCTGAGAGAGCAGGGGTTGGAGACGGTCACTGGCTGGGGCCCGCCGTCTGAGAGGCGAGCCAGGGAGAACACCTTTACCACTCGATTGCTCTCCACTGGGCGTGTTCATCTCAGAAACCGAGGTTGCTTCAGAGCCGCCCTGAGAAGGGCAGGGTGGGCCATTGCGAGAGGAGCTGCTGCTCTCCAGAGGGCTGAGCCGAGAGCTCGGCCGCTTTGTTGTTCAGCTGGGGGCCAGCTGGGCCCTCGAGCCCTCAGTGCCCTTCTCTCCCTGCAGGTCCCGCGATGGCCGCCCCAGCTCCTGCCTCCTCGGGGCCGTGGCCCGGCTGCAGCCCCAGCTCCGGGCCTGCCTCCCTCGAGCCCCCCCAGCTCCCAGCCGCAGCCCCTCTGCCTGGCTCTGGGTTGGGGGAGTCCTCCTGGGCCCCGTGATCCTGAGTAAGTGCCCCCGCCGCGGCCTTGTGGCACTCTGTGAGGCAGAAGCGGCCCCTCCGGCCCGCTCCGGACCCCGTGTCGTGGAGCCCCGCTTCAACTGGAAGCTCTTCTGGCAGTTTCTACGCCCCCATCTGCTGGTCCTGGGGGCAGCCATCATGGTGAGGTTTTCTCCCGCCCCGCCCCACGCCAGGGACAGGGAAGAACCCAGCCAGGGGTTCGCGGAAGCCCCAGCCAGAGCCGCCTAGGGACAGCTTTCCTGCCGGCCGAATCTCAGAGGAGACCTCGGGAAGCAGCGGGGCTGGGGGTCACCAGGAGGACCTGCACAGGGCAGCTGGGTGAACAGGGTCCAGGGGTCCCCTGGGGCTGGCAGCTGGGCTTTAACTCTCCGAGAGACACAGGAGCCCCCAAAGCGTGGGCAATAGTGGGAGAGGAAGGGCCGGGGTTAGGGAAGAGCGTGGTCCCCCTGTAAACGTCTGTCTCCCACCCCCCAAGCTGGCACTGGGCGCAGCACTGGTGAATGTGCAGATCCCCCTGCTTCTGGGTCAGCTGGTGGAGATCGTGGCCAAGTACACGAGGGACCACGTGGGCAGCTTCCTGACTGAGTCCCGGAACCTCAGCACCCACCTGCTCATCCTTTACGGCCTCCAGGTACAGCAGAAGGGAGGGCCCGGGGGCCGCCAGCGGAACTGCGCGGGCGCCCCTGAGATCCTGGCCTCTCTCCCAGGGCCTGCTGACCTTCGGGTACCTGGTGCTTCTGTCCCGCATCGGAGAGCGCATGGCTGCGGACATGCGGAGGGCCCTCTTCAGCAACCTGCTCCGGTACTGCCAGCCTCGGGATGTGGGGTGCAGTGGTGGCGGGGACCAAGCGGCCCTCGGGGGGGACTGGTGAATGCCTAGGGGCGGGGCCTCATACTGAGGTCGTGTCTCCCTCTTCTCCCCCACCCGCTGCCCCCGTGTCCCACTGCCAGACAAGACATTGCTTTCTTCGATGCTAAAAAGACAGGGCAGCTGGTAAGCCGATTGACGACTGACGTGCAGGAGTTTAAATCATCCTTCAAACTCGTCATCTCCCAGGTCAGCGCCCAGGTCCCCCCACGCTCACTCACACGCGCATGCTCCCTAGTGCGGATGCAGCAGGCCAGTCCTGCCCACCCCACCCCCCGCCCCACCCTTGGGCCCTGCGCCCAGGCTCATGCCGAAGCGAGAAGCCTGCTGTCTGGTGAGGGTGCGGGTGAGGGAAGAGGGACGTTCACAGCAGGAGGTGCCACGGCAGCGTCCGGGGTCGAGACAGGCTGTTTCTCTCCCGTTCTGAAATCCTACGTCCCCGGAAAACCGTCCCAAGAAGGAAGGCTCAGATGAGCCTGTCCTGGCCCAGCTTGCCCAGAGCAGAATCACCACCTTGCCCCCGGAATGCCGGGCACGCCGGCAGGAGAGGGCGCGATGGCTTTCTGCTCTGTTCCTGATGTCCTCTCCTCTTCCCCCCGCGTTGTCACTGACCCCTAGCCGTCCCTGGGCGGCATCACCAGGCAATCTCTCTTTTTTTATTTTTTGGCCGCGCCTCATAGCTTGTGGGATCTTAGTTCCCCGACCAGGGATTGAACCCGGGCCCCGCAGTGAAAGCACCAAGTCCCGACCACTGGACGGCCAGGGAATTCCCCAGGCGATTCTCTTTCTGTTCAGTTTCTAGAGCAGAAGAGAATAAAAGTGGGATTTGTCCCGGGGGAGGATGCCTCGGTCCACAGGCATTCTCCTCACGCCTGCGCATCAGGAAGGGGTTACGCTCTGTGACCAGTGGACTGTCGGTTGGCCTCCCGGGGGTCAGACCTATGGCCTTGGCCTTGTGAGTGGAGAGCTAGCTGTAGCCAGCTGACTCTTGCCGAGTTCCCCACATCATGTTGCTGATGCCAGACGCCCTCCTGTCCGCTCCCCAGGGGCTGCGCAGCTTCACGCAGGTGGCCGGCTGCCTGGTGTCCCTGTCCATGCTCTCCACGCGCCTCACCCTGCTGCTGATGGTGGCCACGCCTGCCCTGATGGGCGCTGGCACCCTCATGGGCTCAGCTCTCAGAAAATTGTCTCGCCAGTGTCAGGAGCAGGTACCAGCATTCCCGCCCGTCCTCTTCTCTGCCCTGTACTCCTCTGTCACCCCTCCGTGTCTCCATCCCGGCACCCTGACTCCTGGACTCCCCACAGGTCGCCAGGGCAACGGGTGTGGCAGATGAAGCCCTGGGCAACGTACGGACCGTGCGAGCCTTCGCCATGGAGCAGCGGGAAGAGGAGTGAGTGCCGGGTGGGGGTGGAGCCCAAAGCGGTGGCAGGGGGGCGGCCTCTCCAGATGCACCTCCCCCCACCCCGCGTCGCAGCCTGCCTGCTTCCTGAGGGCTGGGCTCGGCTTCTGTCGCAGACGCTATGGAGCGGAGCTGGGGGGGTCCCGCTCTAAGGCAGAGGAGCTGGGCAGAGGCATCGCCTTGTTCCAGGGGCTCTCCAGTATCGCCTTCAACTGTGAGTGAGCGAGGCCCTACCGGGGGACCTGGGCTGTGGCTTGGGCTGAGCTCGGAGGAGCGAAGGACGGGTCCCAGCAGGGTGGGCAACGGGCGGCTCTCCACCTGCTCGAGGTCCTTCACATGTCTCTCGAGGGCCAGTCAGCCGGCCTCTGGAGTCTGCTGCCGCCGGCAGGCAGTGGGCAGGGAGACCCAGTGTCACAGCCGAGCCGTGTACAGCACGCTGCTGGGCCGCCCCCAAGGGAGCCGTGGAGGTGCCCCCAACCCACTCGTTGCCAGATGACGAGACAGAGGCAGAGACCACTCAAGTGACTTACCTGAAGTCCAGTCAGTGGGGAGCACAGCAGGGACTGGCACTGGGGACCAGCACGTGGGCCAGGCTCTGTCCTCTGCCCTCCGCTGCTTCCTCCTTGAACCCCTGTCCTTGCCCCACTCAGGCATGGTCTTGGGCACCCTGTTTATTGGGGGCTCCCTCGTGGCCGGACAGCAGCTGACGGGGGGAGACCTCATGTCCTTCCTGGTGGCCTCCCAGACAGTGCAGAGGTGAGTGTGGGGCCGTTCCCTTTCCTAAGGGGCCCAGCTGGGCCAGGGGCCGGGGGTGCCAGTCTGCTGCGGGGACAGCTACCAGGTCCCCTGGCGAAGCTCAGGGCTGGGGATGGGGAGCCCCTGCCTTCGTCCAGAGCCCGCTCAGGGCTCCCAGCAGCCCCTGCAGCCTAACTCGCTGACCGTACACTCGGAAACGCAGTTGCCATCTTCGCCTTCCAGACAATTCTTCGATGAGCCTTTTTTTTGGTCCTTTTTTCTTTTTCTTTGGCCACACCACGTGACATGTGAGATCCTAGTCCCCCGACCAGGGATCGAACCCATGCTCCCTGCGGTGGAAGCATGGAGTCTTAACCACTGGACCACCGGGGAAGTCCCAAGACTTTTTCTTTTTCTTTCTTTTTTCGTGGCTGCATTGGGTTTTCATTGCTGAGTGGGAGCTACTTTTAGTTGCAGTGCACAGGCTTCTCATTGTGGTGGCTTCTCGTTGCAGAGCACGGGCTCTAGGCACACAGGCTTCAGTAGTTGTGGCTCGCGAGCTCTAGAGCGCAGACTCAGTAGTTGTGGCGCACGGGCTTAGTTGCTCCGTGGCATGTGGGATCTTCCCAGACCAGGGCTCGAACCCATGTCCCCTGCATTGGCAGGCAGATTCTTTTTTTTTTTTTTTTTTTGCTGTATGCAGGCCTCTCACTGTTGTGGCCTCTCCCATTGCGGAGCACAGGCTCCGGACACGCAGGCTCAGCGGCCATGGCTCACAGGCCCAGCCGTTCCGCGGCACGTGGGATCCTCCCAGACCGGGGCACAAACCCGTGCTCCCTGCATCGGCAGGTGGACTCTCAACCACTGCGCCACCAGGGAAGCCCGACACGCTTTTTAAGAGCTGGCCTCCCACCCTCTGCCTGACCTTCCCCTGCAGGTCCCACCCTGCTGGCTCACTGGATCCCATCTGCCCGCAGGCACCAGAGCTCCCCGCTGGCTCTGCCACAAGAGTGCCCAGGGTGGGCCTGCTCCCCTCCCCTGTCCCTTCCAAGCTAAGTTCCTAGCAGCTCCTTCTGCTGTTTCTCCTCACTGTTTCCCCGCCATATACCATGTATACCAAAACACATAAAACATAAATACGTGTTAGATAAACAATTACAGTAAATGTGGTAGAATAAATAATTGAAGAGTGGGGGGGCACCCCTGGTCGCGCAGTTGTTGAGAGTCTGCCTGCCGATGCAGGGGACACGGGTTCGTGCCCCGTTCCGGGAAGATCCCACATGCCGCGGAACGGCTGGGCCCGTGAGCCTTGGCCGCTGGGCCTGCACGTCCGGAGCCTGTGCTCCGCAACGGGAGAGGCCACGACAGTGAGAGGCCCGCGTACCGCAAAAAAAAAGAGAAAGAAAGAAAGAAAGAAATACAAGTTAGATAAGCAATTACCGTAAATATGGTAGAATAAATAATTGAAGAGTGAAGACCTGTGTTAGCAACCAGCCACGTCCAGAAGATAGAACATCAGCTCAGACGCCCCTCTGGGTCCCTTCCTCGTTATTCCCGACGCCGACGGTCCTCGTGTCATGGCTCTGCCCCGTGGCTTACCACCTGTGCGAGTGTCCGCCGTTTCTTCCAGAATCCCTCACCATCAGCCTTATTAATATTGTTCTGGGCAGAATGGAGCTAAGCTGGAGGCAGGCAGGTAGAAAAGACTCCCTTTCTCAGCCCCAGACCCAGCATTCCACAAAGACCAGATACCACCCATTTCTGCTCAGTGCTTCCTAATCTGGGCCCATTCAGACCCTCTCTTGTCCTGGGCAGCCTCACCCCTCCTTCCCGCAGGCCCAGGAACTGATCCCTGGTGGCCTTGGGACTAAGAAGGTCTGGCTGTTCCGAGGTGGAACTTGGGCGGCCCCCTGCTGCCCCTCCCCCAGTGCTGACCCAGATGAGCACCACTGGCTCCCTTCACGGTCACCCTACCGTGCTCAACGGGGCAGGGGCAGGGGCAGAAAGTCTCCCCCGGCGGACGGCAGCCCCCCGTCCCAGGCCTGGCCCCGCTCCCTCAGACTCGCCTTGCCCTGGGCCCCTCCCCTTCATGGCCTGCGTCCAGACCCTTTCCTTTCCTCCCCACTGCACTGCCTAGCCCGTTGGCAGAGCCGTGTCACAGACTTCAGAGAGCCTGTCTCGCAGGCTGCTAGGTGCTAGGTGGGGCGGCTTCCCCAGCCACAGGCCTCAGGCGCAGACTAACTTGCTGTCCTGGCTCTTCTCGGGAAGTTCTCCGGGCGTTTCCTTGCGGGCTCCCCCCCTCCCCCACCCCCGGTGCTGGGAGAAGTGAGATCCTAGGGAGTCAGTCTTGCCTCCTCTTCTCTTCGAGAAGAACCCGCATGCACAATCAGAGACGCACAGTCACGGGCTGGCCTGGCCCGTGACTAAGCGGGGGGCCGGTGACTCAGGAGTAGTGACTCACCTTCCTCCTAGCACGGCAGCCCCGCACGACGATGAGGAGGTGACCCACCGTCTGGACAGATGGACACTTGCCCCTCTGCTCACACAGGGCGGAGCCCGTGATGACATGTCCTCAGGGAATTTTGAGTTCCCTCTGTGGTCCAATGTCTTCTGTTTCCTTCTTTCTCTAGAAGGAGTAACATGCTTTTTTCCACCTTCCTTAGCCCTTGCTTCCCCCGGGAGTGGACAGCGCTAGGTCTGACCCCCTTGGTGGGCCTCACAGCCCCTCCCTGCAGGCTGCGGGCAGCGTGGAGTCCGGCCCCGCCGCGCCCTGCGCCTGCCTTCCCTGTTTCCTCCCTGGAGCCCGGCCCTCAGGTACTGATGACTGTCAGCCCATCCGGGCCAGGAGGGAGCGTGGCCCTGAAAGGAGAAGTTACTTGCCAGGAGACCTCCCCGGTGGTGCCGGATTCCAGGGCGCCTAGGGCCCCAGTTTTCGGGAACTACCTCTGCGTTTGGCTTCCGGCCGCCTGTTTCCTCGCCTCACCCAACACGTCCCCCACGCAGCTGAGACCCAGACCTGCCCCTCTGGCGCTGGCCCGCCTTCTCTCAGGCCCTCCTCATCCCCCTCTTTCAACCCTCCTCTTTTACTCGCAGGTCCATGGCCAACCTCTCTGTCCTGTTTGGCCAGGTGAGTGGCAGAGCTGGGTGGGTCCAAGGATGTGGATGCGGTGCCTGGGCTGGAATCCCGTCAGCCACTGATGTCACTTGTGTGCCGTGGGAATTGGGTGTCTGGCGGAGGGGATACGACAAGCCCCTCCCCCGCCGCCAAGTGGGAGTCCAGGAGGTGCTGCCCATTCCCTGGGACCCCATGCCTCCCTCACGCAGACTTTAACCCCCCTCCCCAGGTGGTGCGGGGGCTCAGTGCAGGCAGCCGGGTCTTCGAGTACATGACGCTGAGCCCGCGCATCCCACTGTCCGGGGGCCACTGCATCCCCAGGGAGCACCTGCGCGGCTCCATCACCTTTCACAACGTCTGCTTCAGGTTAGCGTCAGTGCTGGGCGCAGGGGTATTTCTCTGCGGGTTGAGGGCAGGAGAGGGAGCCTGTCTGGGGACCTGTGGGTCAATGTCTCCCTCTAAGTAAGCCCCCCTTGGGGGTGCAGGGAGACTTTGGGAGGGACCCGGGCAACAAGGGGCCAGGAACCCGGTCTGACTGAGGGTCTCTTGGTTCCTCCCAGTTACCCCTGCCGTCCCGGCTTCCAGGTGCTCAGAGACTTCACCCTCACGCTGCCCCCGGGCAAGATTGTGGCCCTGGTGGGCCAGTCCGGGGGAGGTAAGAGGAGCCCGCCACCCTCCCACCTGTGACTTTTCCCTGTGGGAGCCACTCAGTGTGGAAGGAGGGGCCCCTCCACTGCCACCGGGGGCGTCCCTGTCCCGGACATGCTCCAGAAACCCATGCCCCCCTCCCGAACCCCCAGGAAAGACCACCGTGGCTTCCCTGCTTGAGCGCTTCTACGACCCCACGGCGGGCATGGTGACGCTGGATGGGCAGGACCTGCGCACCCTCGACCCCTCCTGGCTCCGGGGTCAGGTCATCGGCTTCATCAGCCAGGTGCCTGCTTCTCTCAGTCCCTGCGGCCTGGGCCCCTCCCCCTTCCCAGCCCCGTCACCTGCTGCTCTCCTGGGGGCACGGGGGTGAGCTGGCTCTCTTCACCAGTCCCCAGCGTTCACTGGGGTCCCAGCGACTGCAGCTCTGCCCTTGGAACCCTGTTCCTCGATGTAAAAGGTCCAAGCAGGTGGAAATGGGGTGGCCGTTTTAGGATCCCTGGGTTCTGTGGTGTCCAGAAGGTCTGGACACCCACACGGTGTTGCCGGGCACTGCTGGTGGCTCACCCACCAACCAAGGCCCCGCAGCCCCGCTCTGAAGCTCTCAGCCCCACTGCTTTCCCAGCGAGCGTCCACCTCCCCCCACCCGCCATGTGTGGATAGAGGGCGCCCTTTTGGCAGGAGAAGGCCAAATTGTAAAACCCTTCCCTGCCCATCTCCCCAGAGACGGGGGACCCTGCCGGGCCAGCTGGCCTTGCTCTCCCAGCCGCCTTCCCGCTCCCTTTCTCAAGGGGCTCCATGCCATGCAGGAGCTCGGCTTCTTCCCCCTTTGATGGACCTCTCTGTGTTTGACCTGTAACTTTGAACTGCCCCTACCTGCCCTCCAAGTGGTCCTGTTCTGGCCGAAACAGCTTCTGCTGATGCGCCCCTCAGAGGTTCAGGGCAAAATCAGAATGTTTCCGGTGGACCCTCCACCTCCCACCCCCAGGAGCCAGTCCTGTTCGGAACAACAATCATGGAGAACATCCGTTTCGGGAAGCTGGACGCCTCCGACGAAGAGGTTTACGCAGCTGCCCGGGAAGCCAATGCACATGAGTTCATCACCAGCTTCCCCGAGGGATACAACACCGTCGTGGGTGAGTTCAGAGACAGCATCCTGCTGGGGTCCGCGGGGCCCACGTGCGAGGCTGGGATCCGGGGGGCAGGAACACAGTCACAGCATCGGGGAAGACCAGACAACAACCATGGCCGAGTGGGACAGAGGCGACTCTGTGGGGACAGGGGAGACGAGGCCCATGCAGTTCAGGCACAGGCAGCCTGCAGGGACAGGAGCGTGACGGAGGGCAGGGGCACAAGTGATCCGTGACGTGGGGACTCTTCAGAGCTCGCCACGTCAGCACCCAAGACCTGACCAGAAGCAAGGGGGTGTTACCTCCTTGTAATTGTTTATCCTTCAACGAAAGGTGCTCCCCTGGCTCTCCGTAGGGGTGGGTTTGGTTGAGCCAGTCTGTCTTCTGACTTACGCAGAAGAGGGCTCTGGTGGTTCTGGAGCGTTGCAGCGTTGCAGCGCCGCACTGGAGTCTTCGCAGTGCGGCCTGCACTTCGTGTGCTCCTCTCAGAGGCCTTTTTTTCAGCCTTTGGGCTCATGTTTATCGTCCAGGGTCTCTTGGCTCTGTTGCAGAATGTTCCAGCATATCTCACGGCACAGGCATATCCAAGGTTCTCAACTCCTCTCGAAACCTAGTCCTGAGCCTGGCTGAGCTTAGCCTTCCGAGTGGCGCCCCCTCTGTGGGTAGCCGTCCTTCGTGTTCCGTGTTACTCACTGCTCGGATTCCTGCGGACCCCGCCCTGACGGGAGGAGCCGGGCCCACTCCTCTCTGTGCGCGCGCATTGTACCCCTGACCCCGTGCACTCGCGGGCTGCCCGGGGCTGCAGCCTGCCCCCCTGCTCTGTGACTGCAGAGTCACCTGAAGCTCTCTTTGGCAACCAGGCTGCCACCTCTGCTGTTCTCTGTGGGCATTTTGGACCCCAATATGGTCTTCCCAGAATGCCCAGGTGGGTTTTGAATCCCACTGTTCTGCCACCCCCTACCCCACCGCAGGAGTCACATCTGGATCCTAGATGTCCCCACAGCAGCAGAGAGCCAGGAGGCCAGGAGAAGGCGGCTAGCGCTGCAGGGCCAGGGCAGGGGGTGGGACCCAGGCCCGTCATGGCTCCGAGCCCCTGCCCTGGTGTGTGGGTGGAGCTCAGCGACACCTCTGAGCATCCCTGAGCCCCGCTGCGTTCACGACCCGTCGTCGTGTGAGTGCCTGTGCACGTTTGCACGGGGACGTGGGATCGTGGTGCCGCCAGGCATCACCCTGCCCTCAGAGGCAGGACGAATGCGCACAGGGCCAGGGCAGGGCCCTGAGGGGCCAGGCGGGAAGCGCCAGACGGCCCCGGTGACCATCTGCAGGGCCGCCCCCGAGTGCAGAGCTGAGCGCCACTCCAGGCCCCGCCCTATCCCCTCCCTCCCCAGGCGAGCGGGGCGCAACCCTGTCTGGTGGCCAGAAGCAGCGCCTGGCCATCGCCCGAGCCCTCGTCAAGCAGCCCTTAGTGCTGATCTTGGATGAGGCGACCAGCGCACTGGACTCGGAGTCTGAGAGGCTGGTGCAGGAGGCCCTGGACCGCGCCAGCGCTGGCCGCACCGTGCTGGTCATCGCCCACCGGCTCAGCACCGTGCGTGGGGCCCACCAGATCGTCGTTATGGCCCACGGCCGGGTCTGCGAGGTCAGCTGGGGCCCGGGGAGCAGGTCAGGGGGCTGGCACGGCTTCAGCCACGGACACAGTGGGACGGGCGGCTCAGCTGAGCTGTGTGAGGGTCTGGCCTGGCCCTGGGGCCTTGGGCTCATAGTCTGAAAGCAGCACCCGTGTGGATTCAGGAGTTCCTGCCCTTTGATAAGCCCTGGCCTCTCGGGGCCCCAGCTTCTTCCTCTGTCCCCTGGGGTGGGGCAGTGAGTAGAGCTGCAGCGTGGCTCCCAGGATCAAAGGCGAAAGTTCTCAGAGAAGTGTTCGCTGCTGGGGGAGGGGCCCAGGGGCTGAGGCACAGAAGAGGCCGCACCAGGGACCCTGATCAGGGCCCAGGCAGGAGCAGCCCAGAGGCTGTGTCTGCAGCAGGGCTTGGGGGCTGTATGGGGCCCGGCTCACAGCCCCCTGGCCACTCGCGCTGGGCGAGGGGCACTGGGCCTTGTAAGAAAGACAGGGGGACCCAGATGCTCTTCCACGATCTAGCTCAGCTGACAAATACAGATGCGCCAGTGGCAATCCGTAATCAGCTGTGCTTTGGTTTCATACTCGCCTCAGGACTGATGCTGGCTTAGGTGAAGCCGTGCCCAACGGCTCATGAGAAGCTGGCCCTCCAAGGGCTCTGAACTCTGAGCTGGGTTGGGGTGACCGTCTGCCCCTCTTCCTCTCTCCAGGTGGGGACCCATGAGGAGCTCCTAAAGAAGGGCAGGCTCTATTCGGAGCTCATCCGGAGACAGGCCCTAGATGCCCCGCCTCTTGAGACGCCCAGGGGCCACGGGAAGCAGCACCCCAAGTCCTGAGAGGTCTGGTCACCGCCGTGCATCCGTGCCCAGGGCCAGGGCTCAGCTCAGGGGGGATCCCGGGCACCGAGCCCCCAGGTGGGCCAGCATGCTGGGGTGGGGGCTACTGCCATCGCTCCCTTGCTCGCAGCGAAACCCGGGCCAGGCGCCGGGCTGGGGAAGGTTGGGCGCACTCCTCCTGCCAGAGCTGAGAGCCCCTGGCTGCACGGCGGGCCCCTGCTCTGTCCCCTCCCTTTGCCAAGCCCTCCCCGACCCCTCTCCCAGCCCTGCCGAGCCTCCCCCTGTACCCGACAGGCTAAAGGTGTGCAGGCCGCAGCTGCAGGGAATTTTCACAAGTCAGCACCGGGGGTGGGAGTAGGGACTCGCCCCAGGATTCGTCCCACACCAGTACCAGGACCTCGGCCTCCTCTGCGGAATCCCGACAGGCCTCTCAGGGCCCTGCGAGAAGGCGCCCACCCACTGAGCCAGCCCTTCAAACCCGCAGCCCACATCTTGGGAACAACTTCCCTTCCTTCTCCTTGTGCCTTTACACAGTCCTTTCTCTAGATTGTGCCCTCCCCCCATCTAAACAGGACGGGGGCCTAACAGGCCCCTTGGCTCTTGGGGAGGGCGAGGAGGGGCGGGCAGCTGTGGTCTGATCCACAAGAGGTTCTGCCCCAGCCCCGTGCGCCTTGAGCCCGTCATCCGGTGAGATTGTGGACCGCCACCCTCTATGTGAGGACACTTACCTCTGAAAGGGACAGAAGAGGACATGCACCCCAAACTCCAGCCACGGGGGACGTCCAGTGCTAACAGTCACCACAGCACTGAGGAACAGCTGATGCTAAGCCCCTTGGGCTGACAGAATACAAAATCCGTCCGGCAAGGAGCGGTCCCTGCCCGACCGGCCTCCCTGGCGTGGTCAGATGGGGTCCCTGGAGCAGGTGGGACCAGAGCCTCACTTTGAAAGAGGATAGGCCAGCTGCCCAGGTGGCACAAGCCCTGTGACCCCAAAGCTGTGAATGGGGTGGGGCTGGACTCTTGTCCGCTTCTGGGGACCTAAGAGCAGCCAGGGTTTGCCCCCAGCCCTGGTCAGCTCCTAGAACCGGGCACCCCTCCTGCCTTGGTTCTGCTTGTGTCACATCCCACCAGGAAACCTTCCCCCTTCACAGCCACGTCTGGGCTGAAGACTCCATCATGAGTCCTGCACCCTGGCTTGAGAAAGAGGGGCCGCCCATGCTGGACCTTCAAGGCCAGCCAGACCTTTTGGATTTATCCCGTGGCATAGAAGGACGATGCCATGTTTCAGGGGTTGGCAGCAGGGGCAGCTGTGGCTGGAGGCCAGCCTGGAGGAGGCTGCAGCAGCTCAGCTGAGAGTGCCCACAGCCTCTTCTGGGTGTGGTTTAGGACCAGGTGCTACTTTAGGGAAATATCCCAGGGCCAAAGCCACCCTGGTTTCATGCGCTGCTTTCTTAATGATGAGAGGTCGCACCCCAGGGCAGGCCTGGCCCGGGAAGCAGAGCACGGGCTAGCTCCAGGTCGCTTTGCCACTAAACGCCTCCCTAGTGAGGGCAGCCAAGGGCAGGCCTCAACTCCCCGGCCGAGTCCATGCTGGCCTGCCTGGCCCCTCCCGGCCGAGGCCAGCTCGTGCTCTACCAGCAGCAGCCGCGGCCTCCAGCCACCCAGACGTCTTCTGACACCAGATTCTAGGTCTCTCCTTACCCCTGCAGGGTGGCCTCTCCAAATCCTGCCCCCCCCCCGCATCCCCTCTTTAGGGAAGTGGTGAGATCCATGGCGAGCCCTGAGCTGGAAGGCCCTGCGGTCAGCTGCACACTTGCTGTGTAGCCTTAACCTCAGCCTTGGCTCCTGCAGCTATTCCACGCAGACCGTAAACCTAGCTGCACTTAATTTCGCGAGCTTCTTTTAAGAGTTTAATTAGAATAATCTGTGGTAAAGTACTTAGCCTCAGAAGCTGGTTACATCTGTGCAATAAACCCTGTTATTCACTCCTTCAAGGTGTGTGTTCATTAAGCACCTGCTGTGTGCCGCCCTGTCTGCCAGGGTGGGGGCGGTGAGGACATCCCTGCCCCCGTGAGACCTGCGGCGGTCTCATCAGGAGGACGGACAGGAGGCCAGGCGATCACAGCGCGACGTGATCATGTTCAGTTGGCGAACTACGTTCCACTCACTGCCGAGAGCCCATGGACCCTCGCCTCTAATGCTTTGTGGAGGGGCACGGAGTAGAAATAAATTGCAGTAAATAAATTAGTGGAGATAAATCTGCTTTCTCTCAGGCCTGCAGTGCAACTCCCAGCTCCACGGGGGCGGGTGAGCGTTTAACCAAACGCAGGGCTTGACGCCAGTGAGGAGCAGCCCTGACAGTCCTCCGCGACAGCGGCAGCGCTCTGCAGCTGCCTCCCATCCCTCGTACCTTGGATTAGCAAGAACCCCGAGTCCCGCTTGAGGCCTTGCACACTGCAGCTCTGCCTTTCGGAGATGTCCTCTCTAGCCCCTGGGAGTCCGCCCCAGCCCGCCCCAGCGTCTCGGCATCTCAGTCAAATGCCCCGGCTCCGCCCCCTCAAGGCCAGTGTCGCCATGCTGTGCTAGGCACTGTGGCCCGGGGCACTCCAGCCGGTTTGGGGCAGCGTCTCTCCTTTAGAAAAGCCCCCATGCAAAACAGGCACACTCCATGTTATGATGGGAGCGCACAGTGGTGTAATGCCTACGGTGGGGAATTTTCTGCTATCAAATTACCCATGCAGTTGCCTCTTCTTGACCCAGCAGTTCTATTTCTAGGAGTTTATGTCTGTACGATGTTACTGAGAGCACCACTGTTTGTAATGGAAGACTGGAAACCCCCAGTGTCCATCAACAGGGGTGTGGTTATATAAATGATGGTACATCCACATAAATGAAATGCTACGCAGCCACTTAAAAAATGAGGACGTTTTCCAGGTACTGGATACCACATGGTCTCCAGAATGTTGTCAAGTGAAAAAAGATGTGACATCATAGGGCATCCATGTTACCTGGGAGGGCATCACACGGGCACCCGTGTTATACTTGAAGGACGACAGGTGAGCCCACAGTCATTGTGGCACAGGCCAGCCCCCCAGACACGAGGGCCTGAGCATGGGGAGGTGGGAGAGAGGGTCACTGGGGACAGACCACCTCTGCACGTGGGGCCGGAGGAGACCCTGGCACCCAGAGTAGGCCGGGCCGCTGGGGGCTCAGAAGAGTCTGCTGATGCCAACTTCCCACCACTTTCCAGCCTGGTCAGGAGCCAGCTCCGCTCTGCGGAAGAGCAGATGATCTCGCGAGAGGTTAGGGGGACGGGCGGAGAGGGCAGAGGACGGGGACGGGGCCAAGGGTCAGCGACTGACCCTCAGGCCCGACATACGGGGGCTGCAGCTGGGGACCTAGAGGGCCCCGAGGGCACCCCCGGCCCCAAGTTCTCTCTCGGCTCCCCTCAAGCCTACCCGGGATCGCTGTGGCTTCCTGCTGGCGCCTCTGGTCTCCACAGCCAGGCCTCCCCCCCGACGCTGCACTAATGGCTCCGCCTGGGGCCCCAGGGACCTCCCCACCCCCCAGGCTGCTCTGCCAGCCCCCTTGCCCCCTCGCCGCTGAAACCCAATCCTCTGCTGCAGCTCCGGCTCAGCAGAACCGCCTCCAGCAGAGCCGCCCTGCTTGCCTCGTCGGCCGCACCCTACCTGCTCTCTGCCTCGGAGCCCCCAGCCCAGCACCGCGCCCAGCAGAGCCACAGCCAGGTCCTGGAGGAGGCCGCGCTGGACCGGCCAGGCCAGTACCTCCCCACCCTCTCCTCTCCTCTCCTGGCCCGACACCCGCGTGACCCCTGCCTGACCCTCCGAACCCCCCTCTCAGCCCCTCCAGTCCTCGGACCAACCCTCTCTCCTCCAGGTCCTAAGCCTCTGTAGCTTGGTTCCCCCCGCGCCCTGGGCTCCGGCCATGAAGCGCCCCTCAGGGCTGGAGGAGGCCCAGTCGCCGGCCTCAGACATCCGCGTGTTTGCCAGCAGCTGCTCGATGCACGGCCTGGGCCACGTCTTCGGCCCGGGGGGCCCGATGGTGCGCCGGGGGCTGTGGACCACAGCCGTGCTCCTGGCACTGGCCACCCTCCTCTACCAGGTGGCTGGGAGGGTGCGCTACTACGGGGAGTTCCACCACGAGACGGCCCTGGAGGAGCGTGAGAGCCGCCGGCTCACCTTCCCGGCCGTCACCCTGTGCAACATCAACCCGCTGCGCCGCTCACGCCTCACGCCCAATGACCTGCACTGGGCCGGGCCCGCACTGCTGGGCCTGGAGCCCACCGAGCACGCCGCCTACCTGCGTGCCCTGGGCCGGCCCCCCGCGCCGCCCGGCTTCATGCCCAGCCCCACCTTCGACGTGGCCCGGCTCTACGCCCGGGCCGGGCACGCCCTCGAGGACATGCTGCTGGCCTGCCGCTACCGAGGTTGGCTGTGTGGGCCCGAGAACTTCACCACGGTGAGCCGGCCGCCCGATCCGTCCAGCCAGGGGCCCGGGAGCGCCAGGCGGTCCCTGCCGGGCCTTGCCGACCCACACTCCCCCAGAGCCAGGGAACCTTAACAGCCATGCTGGGGGATCCTTTCCTTCCCCACCCCACCAGTGCCTTTCTGTTCAGCCAGGAAGCTGTCCTCCTCGGGCCCCTCCCTGCTGCTCAGCTGGACTGCAGCATGCAAGGTCACGCCTCCCAGCCAGGGGCACTCACCCCGGCTGGCTCTGGGCCCAAGGTCTGGTCTGTGGAGAGCCTGCTCCTGGGGGGTGGGGGGATCTGGTGTTCTAGGGCAGGAGACCCTCCTCTCTGCCAGGGGGAGGGTGCTGGTTTCCCCGCTGCCTCTTCCACATGCTGCCAGACCTGAAGGGGGCAGCTGGGCCCCTCTTCCTCATGCCAGTCTCCAAAAAACACTTGCCCTGCAGGCTGTGCCCTGGGCTGGGGGCGGAGGTGGGAGCGAGGAACTGGAGGGTCCAAGCCTGTCCTTTCCTGTGGGAAAGGGGCAGGGTTAGCCGGTCACAGTGCAGCGAGGGTCCAGCTACATGTGCCGGTTGAGGGAGGGTCTCGGGGCATTAAGATGTGGGCTTCAGTGTTCAAAGAAGAGACCCAGATAGAGGATGGGGCGGGAGGGGTCCCACGGTGCTCGCACTGAGCGCCTGGTTCCCTGGCGAGGTCTGCCACGTGCCTGCCCTGCCCCAGGTCTTCACCCGCATGGGGCAGTGCTACAGCTTCAACTCCGGCGCCGAAGGCGCAGAGCTGCTCACCACTCCCAAGGGCGGCATGGGCAACGGGCTGGAGGTGCTGCTGGACGTGCAGCAGGATGAGTACCTGCCCGTGTGGAGGGACACGGGTGCGGGGCGCACGGGCGAGGCCGGGGAGTGGCAGGTGGGGTGCAGAAGGCCCTGGGGAGAAGTGGAGGTGCGGGGGGGCCCCAGGCCTGTCCTTTCCCGTGGGAAGTGGGTGGGTTTAGTTGGTCACAGCCCTGGGGAGAGGGGGCTGCAGGAGGGGGCCTCTTGGGACTCAGGGTCCCCCCTTCCCTGCAGAGGAGACGCCGTTTGAGGTGGGGATCCGAGTGCAGATCCACAGCCAGGAGGAGCCGCCGCTCGTTGACCAGCTGGGCTTCGGGGCGGCCCCTGGCTACCAGACCTTTGTGTCCTGCCAGAAGCAGCAAGTATCCTCTCTGTGCCTCCGAAACCGGGCCCCGCCCCGCTCCTGAGCCCGCGCCACCTCAGACCCCAGCCCCAGCTCCTCAGAACCGGGCCCCGCCCCCTCCTGAGCCCGCGCCACCTCGGACCCCAGCCCCAGCTCCTCCTGAGCCCGCGCCACCTCGGACCCCAGCCCCAGCTCCTCCTGAGCCCGCGCCACCTCGGACCCCAGCCCCAGCTCCTCAGAACCGGGCCCCGCCCCCTCCTGAGCCTGCGCCACCTCAGACCCCAGCCCCAGCTCCTCAGAACCGGGCCCCGCCCCCTCCTGAGCCCGCGCCACCTCGGACCCCAGCCCCAGCTCCTCCTGAGCCCGCGCCACCTCAGACCCCAGCCCCAGCTCCTCAGAACCGTCCCAGCGATCTCGCGTTCTACGCGGCCCCCGCTTCTCCCAGAGCCTCCTTAACTTGTCCGCCTACAGCTGAGCTTCCTGCCGCCGCCCTGGGGTGACTGCAGCTCTGTCTCTCTGGACCCTGACTTTGAGCCGGAACCCTCCGGTCCTCTGGACCCCCCCAGGCCCAGCCTAGGCCCCAGCCCTCCCTATAGTCTAATAGGGTGTCGCCTGGCCTGCGAGAGCCGCTACGTGGCTCGGAAGTGCGGCTGCCGAATGATGCATATGCCAGGTAAGGGGCTGGGGGCAGCGGAGGAGGGGGTCCGGGGAGGCCCGGGGGGCGCCGCTCCTGAAGCTGTCTCCTCTGCCCCCGTGCAGGCGGCGCGCCGGTGTGCAGCCCCCAGCAGTACAAGGACTGTGCCCACCCGGCGCTGGGTAAGGGGCAAGCCTCTTCCGCATCCCGTCCCCACGCCGCTCTACCCGCGACCCCGACGCCGCGGGGTGGGCGGCCCTGACCCAGGCGCCTGTGGCCCGCAGACGCCATGCTGCAGAAGGACGCGTGCACCTGTCCCAACCCGTGCGCCAGCACGCGCTACGCCAAGGAGCTCTCCATGGTGCGGATGCCGAGCCGCGCCGCCGCCCGCTACCTGGCCCGGAAGCACAACCGCAGCGAGGCCTACATCGCGTGAGCCGTGCAGGGGGCCGGGGCCCCGGGGTTAAGGCGAGCACCGAACCTCCGGGCCAAGCCTCCGTGCGCAGCGCCCAGGGATGGGACACCAAGCTACACATCATTACCGGGCTCGGGGACTCTGGGCAAGCTGCTTAACCTTTCTGACACCAGCTCTTCCGAAAATGGGGACAGTGACACCCCTCCCCAGGGCTCATGAAAGGACTCAGAGACCAGAGAATGGGGCACCTGTTCCTGCCAGCAGCTGGCACTGGGGGCATCCAGCGAACACTCTTGGCCTCTCTTCCTCCAGGGAGAACGTGCTGATGCTGGACATCTTCTTTGAGGCCCTCAACTACGAGACGGTGGAGCAGAAGAAGGCCTACGAAATGTCGGAGCTGCTCGGTGCGTGCGTGCGCGCGCGTGTGCGCGTGCGTCTGTGCATGCGTGTGCGTGTCTGTGTGTGCGTGTCTGTGCGCGCGTGTCTGTGCATGCGTGTGTGCGTGTCTCTGTGTGTGCGTGTCTGTGCGTGTGTGCGTGCGTGCGCGTCTGTGCGTGCGTGCGTGTGCGTGTGTGTGTGTGCGCGTGCAGGCAACCTGCGGCCTGGGGAGGTGTGGGCAGAGCTGACAGGTGACCCGGTCTCCACAGGTGACATTGGGGGCCAGATGGGGCTGTTCATCGGCGCCAGCCTGCTCACTGTCCTTGAGATCCTGGACTACCTCTGTGAGGTGGGTGGGCCTGGGCTCCAGCTGTGGGAGGCGGGCAGAGTCACGCCGCAGGATCCAGGGGTCAGGTATGCGCTGGCCACCTCCAGCACTGCTTCCCCCAGGTGTTCCGGGACAGAGTCCTGGGATACTTCTGGAACCGAAAGCGCTCCCAAAGGCACTCCAGCGCCAACCTGGTAATAGCCCCCCCGCCTCCCCTGCCGTCTCCACCGTGGGTGCTGAGCCCCTCCTCCTGAGTGTAGAACACCCCCCCACCCAGCTGAGAAAAAGTGATGGGGGAGGGGCGTGCAGTGACCTTGGCTGGTCTCTGGGAGGGAGCATCCCCGCTGCCGCCACCCCCAATCTCTGACCCTCCTCCCACAGCTTCAGGAAGGGCTGGGCAGCCAACGAACCCCAGTTCCACACCTCAGCCTGGGCTCCAGGTAACAAGAAATGGCCCCCTAAGGTCAAGGGAGATGGGGCAGTTCCAGTCCGGAGGGCAGGGGCAGGGCAGTGGGTGAGAGGCCTCCCATCCCAGGGCCGTGGTCCGTGTCTCCCCAGGCCTCCCACCCCTCCCTGTGCCGTCACCAAGACGCTCTCTTCCTCTCAACGCACCTGCTACCTCGTCACCCAGCTCTAGATGGGGCGTCTGCGTCTTCAGGGCCGCACCCTGACATCCTGGCCGTGGCCAGCCCGCAAGTGTCTGTCCACCTTCACCCCAAATAAAGTTCTAGTGCCTCAGCCTCAGCTGTTCCACTTACAGGCAGACCAGCCAGGCCACAGTCAGCCCTACTCGGGCACAAGACCTCTGCCAGCCATCACCCAGCAGACGTGATGTCTGAAACGTTAACCTCCAGAAATCTCTCGACGAGAGAATAGTAAGCGGCCATGGGTCACTTGAACCTCAGTGTGAATGAGTTTGTCAAACCGACATCTCAGAGTGAACGGAGCCCAAAGCCGGGTGTGAAGGCAGAGGCGGCGGTGCTAGGACAGCCGCACTCGGGGTCCGATCAGGGAAGGGCTGGCAGAAGGCTCTGATCCAGAGCCTGGAAAGAAGCGGTGGAGCCGGTGGGGAGAAGCTGGCGTGGCTAGCCCGCTTCCAAGAACACAAGCTGCTGTCCTGTCTTAGGCATTCGTGACTTTCTCACACTTGGGACCGAGTGTCAGCCTGCCCGCCCCGCACAGGAACCGCTCCTGCTTCCGCAGCCTTTGCACAAGAATTGCAGGCCCCAGCTTGGGGGGGGAGCCCAGGCCCTCCCTTCCCACCCCTGCCAGTAAGCACACGCCCAGGCCCGCTTTCTCAGCTCCTTCTCGGCACCCTAAATACTGGAAAATGACAAATAAGGGAGCCGGGGAGGGGGTGCTCCCAACCACCGCTTTGGGTGCCTCCTGTCTCAGCCTGAGGGCCTGGGTGTGGGGGGCGTGAAGAGGGAAGTGGCAGGGCGGGTACACGTGGGACAAGAACCATAACGAAAGGCCCGGCTCTTTTCTCCGCATTCTGGTAGAAGCCCATCCTTGCTCTCAGACACTGGGAGCCTAACGCCTCCTGGGCAGAGAAAGGGAAGGGCACGAGCACATACGCACACATGTGGTGGCAGTGCCTAAGGGTAAGGGTCTGGTGCAGACCTAAGGGTAAGGGTCATAGCCTCCAACCCCCGGCCTCCAGCCACTCAGAGTAGCAGAGCCAGGGCCGGACAGCTGGGTTGTGTTGGAGCTGGAAGCAGGGTTGCAGAGGGTGGGGAAGCGAAACAGAGCCTCAGGCCCCCCCAGCACCATACCCCCACCCCCCGCCCAGAGCCACTTTTCCAGCACATCAGCCAGACTGTGGGAAACGAGCCAATTTATGAAATTAAATAAAGTCCACGGAGGGAGTGAAGAACACGGGTTAGGGCACCTCCACCCTGGTTGGGCCCAGCACAGCTGGAGCTTGGCACACCGTGCATCCCTGCCTGTCCTCCCCTCCCCAGAGGGGGCTTAAATAGGCCAGGCCCCAGCCTGGCCGCCGGGGGCCTGGAGCCTAGGGGGGGCAGAAGTCGGAGAAGTAGGGGTGCTGCAGGGCCTCTTCTGCTGAGATGCGCTGGACCGGGTTACACTTCAGGAGGTTCTGGACGCACAGAAGAAGGCGAGGCAGGTTCACGCCCAGAGCCCCGCGCTCCCCGGGTCCCTCCCGACAAGTGCCCCGGCCCCAGCCCCGCCCCCGTACCCTGCCCTTGGTCACCTGCAGCAGGTCCCTCCCTGTGGCACTGAGCTTGGGCACGACGTTCACCAGGGACGTTGTGGCTGGGTACATCGGGTAGGGCTGTGGGGGGCAGGGTGAGTCAGCCGGGGGTGCGGGGGCCCTGGAGGCTGCTAGGGCCAGGACCTAAGGGGCGCCACTGACGAACCATGCATGAGCCCATTACCCGTCACACCTTATAGTCCGGCAGCTTGGTCATGGCGGGCCACTGCTCCTCGGTCGGTGTCCCCAGCAGCGTGTCCACGGGGTCAAGGATCACTCAGGTGGAAAGGGGCAGGTGAGGGGCTCTTCCCCTGGGGAAGGGGGATTCCTCATACCCACCCCTGCCCCCCTCACTTTATCCCCCAGCTCACGACAGAAGGCGGCCCCCGGCCCACGCGACCCTCAGACGCAGTCCCAGCTGCGTGCCGTTTTCTGCAGGCCAGGTTCTGTATAGCCGTTAACGACTTTGACCTAAACCCTGAGGTCCATGGTCCTGATGAAGCGGTCAGCGGTCCCCCACTCTCACTAATCGTCCCCCTGCTCCTTTTGGCTCCTTCAGCCTAAGGATTCGGCTCTCAGTTGGAGGAGTGAGCCCTCCTTGCCTGCAGGCTGCAGGCTCTCCAGCTGGCGGCGGGCACCCTCTGCCCTCAGGAGAAGCCCTGACCAGGCCTAGCCCAGCCCACCGCCGCCCTCCCTGCCTGCACTCTGAGCTCCAGGGGCTTCCAGATCCCCTCCCAGAGGGCCTGAGGTGAAGGGAGATGGAAGAATATCGGAAGATCCTCTTCAGCTGGTCATCTACGTCGTTGCCAGGAAACAGGGGCCGCCCCGCGTTGGCCAGCTCTGGGAGAGAGGCGGGGGGCGGGGGTGACAGGCGAAGAAGCGCCCCCCACAGCCCTGCCCTGCCTCCTCCCCACCCAGGGGCCCCACTCCCTTCCCCAGAGGGGACCCTCCAGACCCTCTTTGTTCACTCAAACGGGAGACGGAGTTGCCCCCGCAGACCCCGGTGTGTCACCTGCGAAGATGCAGCCCGCCGACCACATGTCAATGGACGTGGAGTACAGCTTGGCCCCAAAGAGGACATCCGGTGGTCGGTACCACAGCGTGACCACCTGGAAAGGACCCCACCACAGGGACCCCCAGTTTGAGGGCTGGGGAGGAGAGCGCTCAGAGAGGAGTCCCGGAGGAGCTGAGGGATGCTGGCTGGGGACTCCCTCCCTCACCCCCACTTCCCGCCCCGCAGCTCACCTCAGCTGAGTAACAGCGAACAGGGATCCCAAAGGCACGAGCCAAGCCGAAATCAGCCAATTTCAGCTCCCCATTCTGAGGGGGAGGGGGAGGGGCACGGAGAGGGGCTCTTCCACAGTCTGAGGGCAGCCCCCCCGCTCCCGCCTTCCCGTCCAGCTCCCCTCATCCCACGCCAGCCTCCCTGAGGTCCCGTCCTCTCGCCCAGAGGTACCCTGTTTATGAGCAGGTTCTGAGGCTTCAGGTCCCTGTGTAGCACGTTTCGGCTATGACAGAATCCCAGGCCTTTTAGCAGCTGGAAGAGGAACGACTGGGGGAGGGGCAGGGAGGAGTTCATCGAACCGTCTTGAAGCGGGCCCAATGATGGGTCACGCTCCCCTCTGCTTTGCCTTGAAACCCCAGCAGTCTTTCAGCACCAAGCTCGGCCCAGCATCACTCCTTCATTATCGAGGACCTACTTCGTTCTTTGCTGGGTACTCGAAAGGTGAACGGGGGCCCCGGTCCCCACCTTTCCAGAACTGACAACTTGGTGGGCCTTCCTACCTTTCCAGCCCACACTGATCTCTCCCCTACCTGGCCTCCTTTGAACACGAACATCATAACCAACAACGTATATGCTGTGCTGTATTATTATTCAGCACTTCTTTGCCCTGGAACCTGGGCCTAGAACAGTGCTTGCCACACCGCAAAGCATTCAGTACGTATTTGTTGAATGAATGAATCTCTCTGAACCTCATTTTCCTGCCTCTCAAATGTAAATCCTGTCCCTGACATCAGAGTGTTCCCTTCAGGTCAAAGCGATCACGTGAAAGTGCTTTTGCTAAGATGGAAGCTCTCGGAGACAGAACCAGGGTTTTCTCCTCCCCTCGTGCCCCGAGTGTCCCCGTGCAGGGCCTGAGAGCACGTCCACTGAATCCGGACGCCAACCCCAGCCCCAGTATCCTCACCTTCACAATTTCAGGATCTAGGTCACCATTGCAGCTGTCGAAATACTTCTTAAGGTCCTAAAAAAGGGATGGGGGTGGGGGATGGGATAGAGTTTAACCTCAGTCTGGGTCCCTATATCCTCCCAAGGCTACTGTCCCTCAAGTCCCCCTTTCACCTGGTCACAGAACTCAAAAACCAAAGTCAGCTTCTTGTCGCTGTGCAGGACGTCGTGGAGCCTAGGGAGAAGCGAGTGCTCAGCCAGGCAGCGCCGCAGGTCTGCACCTACTATCCCAGTGTCAGCCCAGCCCATCTCTGAAGCCCCCGCCACCGGACCACACAGGCAAGGAGGACCCCACCCATCTACACACCTGACGATGTTTTTGTGCTTCAGTTCCTTGAGTAGGCAGATTTCCCGAAGGGCAGAACTCGGCACTCCCTACACATTGGAGGGGGCCAGGTGGGCCACAGTCACATCCCACCCAGCCTAGGCCCTCAACCCCTCCCTCCCTGGCCCCAATACCCCAGTCCTACCTCATCATCATCATCCAGCCTCACCCGTTTCAGAGCCACGATCTCATGAGTCTCCCGGTTTTTGGCCTTGAACACTGTTCCGTAGGTGCCTAGAGGAAGGAGGTCAGGGCTGAGGGAAAGGATGGGGCACCCTTCCCCAACCCAGGCGGTCCCTGCCGGGAGAGCAAGCAGCGTGGGGGTGTGTTACTTCTGATGCCTGGAGAAGTGGGGGATGTGGCAGGGAGGAGCCTGCAGATGGCTCAAGGGTGTCTGCAACAGGGAGAGGCTGCAGCTGCTGGGTGAGGAGGTCTACAATAAAGGCCGAGCTTCTGGAGGGTCTGAAAGTAGGGAGCAGGGGTCTGGGAGAGGAATGAGGGCCGGCAGGAACGCTGAGGTTGGAGGTCTGCTGCGAGAACTGTGGGTGAGGTTCTGCAAGTGGCGCTGAGGACAGGGGTAGGATATGCAGCACGTGCAGAGGTCGGAGGCGGGTCTACAGGGGTGCTAAGGTTGGGAGGGGGCGTCTATGGGAAATGCTAACGGGGGAGGATTGGTGTCTGCAAGGAGTGTTGAGCTCAGGGCCAGGGCTGCAGCCAGTGCTGAGGTTGGAGTCTGTGGGTATTGCTGACGGTACAGCAGCCCGGGATGCAAGGAATGCTAAAGGGTCTGCAGAAAGAGATCTTGCAGGAACATCTCGTGGTCCCATTACCTTCCCCAATCTTCTCCAGCTTCTCGTATTTCTGCATCGCGGCAGCCGCGCGAGGACCCTTGCGGGCCCTGGGTTCTGAGACTCCGGGCCCGGCGTTGCAGAGGAGGCGGCACCCCAGCCTCCGGTCCTGCCCCGCCCCACTGCCTGCGCATGGGCTTCTCGGGCTTGTAGTCCTAGGGCGCCAGGTTTCCCAGTAATGTCCGGGGCCTTAGACAACAAGAAGACTACAACCCCCAGCAGGCTGCGCTCAGGCGCTCTGCAGCACTTGCCTCCCGGGACTCCTGTTCGACCGCGGAGTCAACCCTTGGACTTCAAGTCCCAGGAAGCATCGCGTGTCCGTTTTCCCGGCTCCCCGCCGTCGCGCGCGGCTCCCAGTGTGCCCTGCTAGTGTTATTCCTTTTCAGCGCTTACAACCTTCTTTTGAGAAGGACCTCTCCGGGACTACACATTCCAGAAGGCAGCAGGGGTGGGGGTAGGGCGCTTTCTAAGGTTTGGGTTTTTGCGGCCTGCATCCTGAGCCCAGGTGGCCCTGCTCTGCCCCGGTTGATGATATTGAGGTTCCATCGACTCCCTGACAATCTCAGCACGGGTTTCCACCTCTCCCTAGGCCATCTGGTGACCTCAGGATTGATTGGGGAATGGCTCTGAGCCATATCTTGCTGACGATGACTTCACAGGGACCAGCTGACCGCAGGGCTGGAAAGAGAGGCAGGTGTGCCCCAGTGGAGACTGGATTCACCAAACGCCAGAGACTCCTCTCTCCTGTGAGACCCGTTTGTCGTCTCGGAGCCCACCCAACTCCAGCCTTTCGCTACACTCTGATATCCCGAGGCAAGCTGGCTGGACACTGGGAGGGTGTCCCCACCCCCGGCAGAGCCCGGACCCACTGGAGTCGGCCAGGGTGTGGCCGAGGGCTGGCAGGTTGGTTACTGCCCTCAACAGACAGAAGGACAGGCAGAAGCTACGCTTGAAGCAGCCTTGACCTCATCCCTTAAGGAGTTGATTATAGATTTTTCTTGCGGCTTCTCTCTGTCTCATGACTGCATTCTTGAGGGACGTGACCTGGATGATAACTGCCCCAAACAGCACTCCTCAGCGCCGGAACCAAAGTTGGTGCTAAACATTGGTTAATTAACTCGTTTATATCTGAACGTTTTCTGCATACACATTACAGTGCTTCAGCCGGTGGCAGACTAAAGAAGCGAAACGTATATTCCTTATCTGGAACAAGTTATAATTTATTAGAAAACCAGAAGTACACACAGAGATCTTTAAATGACAGGTGATGACTATGAATAGGGTTCGAGAAGGAAGGTCACCGCAGGGAATCTCTCCGAGGCAGAATTTCCCCGGTTCGTAAAGTCTAAGTTCAGGGTAATGGGCATCCATCCCCGCCATCACCCCTCTCGCGCTCCCCGCCCCCCTCCCCCCCCCCCCGCTCCTGTCCCTGTCCTCCAGGCAAAGACAGGGGCTTTCTTGGAGGCACTGGGGAAACTGCGGGTGGGAGGCGGGGGACGCCCGCGGCCGCGAGAGAAGCTTGACCCCAATGCATTTATATTTCAACTTCCTCCGCCTCGAATTTCCTGATCATCTTTGTGCCTCCTTTTTCCTGCCTGGGATCCCCAGCATGAGGCGGGCCCCTTTCCGCCCAGAGGTGCCTAATGGGGCCAAGAAACGACGTCCCCGGGGCGTCCGTGCGGGGAAGCCTGGGGCGGCAACCTCGCTGGGCAGCGCCGAGGGACAGCCGGGGCGGCCTCCTCGGCGCTGGGCTCCCAGTGCAGGGCCTTGCCTGGGAGCGCGCCTCCGCCCCCGGGTCTCGGCCCCCACTCCGCGCCTCCCAGCCCGCTGCGGCGGGGCCGCGCACGGTGCGCCAGGGGGCGCGCACGCAGGGGGCTGGCCTGCCTGTGGCGCGGGGGAAAGTTGAGTTGGGAGAAGTTGGGAGCGACGGGGGCGCGCCCCAAGGTGGGCACGGGGGAGTCGTCGGGAGCGCGCGAGGGCTCCAGAGAAGGGGGAGAGACCCCGAGACCCCTGCAGCACGAAGTCCAGAGGAAGCGGGTAAGCGGAGAGGTGGCGGAGGGGGAGGGCCAGGGCCGCGGAGGGAGGAAGGGAGGGGAAAGGAAAGGGGGGAACTCGGCACTCGGAGCTGGGAGGGAGTGGAAGTGCAGGAAAGGGCGGAGACTGGGGCGCGGGGAAGCGAGGTCTTGGGGAGAAGGATGGGGAGGCGAGAGGAGTGATTGCTGGTAGGAAGCGGGATCCAGGGTCCGCTTCTTAGAGTTCCCTAAAGCGAGGGTGCCGCGCCCCCTGCCACCAGGAGGGGGTACTCTCTGGGAGGCGCCGCCGGCCCTCCCAACTCCTGGACGGACTCCAAGACGACACCCCTCCCCTTTGGTCCCCTACTCTATCCTTCAGCCCGTCCAGGGTGCCCTGCCTAGGTGTTGCCCCAAGCCTCTGCCCCCGATCTCGGGGTTGGGAGGCGGAGCCGGGAAGGGGTTGGCGGGTCAGGTCAGGACAAGGGGTCAGGCAGAAGAGGGAGCAGCTGGGTGGGGATGGGAAAGGCGAGCGCGGAGAGTTCGACCTAGCTCCTGGGGGGCTGGCTGGGTGGGGAGCTCTGTGCTGGGTGTGGGGGGCGGCGCCGCCTGAAATCCAGGGTCCACTTTTCCCTCCTCCCTTCGCTCCCCAGTCCCGCCAGGCCCACATCGAAGAGCTGTGGAATGTGCGAATTCACCTGGGGGGTGGTTAATGCCCCCCAAGGGGGTCCGGAGTGCTAATCCCTTGGGCAGGGGAGAGTTGCTAATCCTCCGGGCCGGTCGGGGCTGGTCCCCGGAATGTGCCCCCAGCCCGGATTATCGGCATCGATGCTCTGGACAGAGGCTGCTTTGTGTTCTGGGATGGTGGGGGCGGGGGCGAAGGGGGGGCGGAGGTAAAGGGAGGAGGGGAGGATGGAGGAGCGCACTGAGGGCACAGCCTGGAGCGGGGCGTGTGGCGCCGGCAGGTGCCGGCACTCCTTCCCAGACCGGGTTTCCTCCCCCAGCACCCCTCTCCCCCGCACAGACTTGCCCTGGCGGAGGGCCTGCTAGGGGGAGGTGAAGAGGGCAGTCAGCTGAGTTGGAAGGCCGGCCAGGAATGTGTCGCTCCGGGCTCCCCACCCCGGACTGACCCCAAGACCTACATTGTTTGACCCTGCACTGACCTGTCTTACCCCCGAGTTGGCCCTAAATCCGGTAACCCTGATCCCCCAGTGACACACTGGGGAGCTTCGGTACTTTTGCCGTCGCAGAGCCTTGGGTGTCCCCAGCACTGCCCCCACTAGGAATAGGTACCCCAGTTGGCACTGGTCGGGTTCCCTAACCGCAGCTCTTTCGCTGCCCTCCCCCCGCACGGTGTCCTCCCCAGACACCCCTACAGTCACGGTCAGGAGGGCGTCAGCCCTGCCACTCAGATTTTCCTGGCCCCAGGCTTGGGGAGGGGAGGGATTGGACGGCTCCTGAGGGCAGAACCTCGGAGTTTCTGTGCCCACCCTCTTTCTGGTCGTCACGTGCCCCTCCCCCATTATAAAGTCGTGCCCGGCCTGTGCCTGCCAGCCTCCCTTCCTCCCTCCCACTGAGTGAGTGGAGTTGGGCTCCTGCCCCTCCCCCAGGGAGCCTCCCCCCCCCACTTCGGGGCTGGGCTTTTTTCAGTGGAGGGGGGCCCATGAACAGCCCCGTTGCTTGCTGTTTTGGGCTCTCTCCAGAGCTCTCTTTCTCCCTTCCTTCATACGCCCATCGTCTCTGCCTCAAGGGGTGTCTCACTCCCCCCAGCACAGCCCTCTCTGGTCTCAGCCCGCCTCAGTGTGCCGTGCCACCGCTCCCACCGCTCCCGTTTCTGGCTCGGCCTCTCCTCCCTGCTTCCTCTGTCTCCCCTCCCTGATCGCTGCTTTCTCTCCGGGTCTGGGCCTTGACTCCTGTCTGCCTTTTTTTCCCCCCAGCATCTCCCACCCCCGGCTCTCTCCCCCTCACTCCGCTTAGTCCCTTGGCCCTCTGTGGCCTCCTGTGCCTCAGTGCTTGCCTCTGTCTCTCTTTGTTCCTCTCTTTTCTTCCCATAAATAACTCTCTTTGCTCCCCCCACCCTCCAAGGGCCGCTCTAAGGCCTTTCCTAGTCTGGGAGGATCCTGTGCAACCAGGAGACCCCTCGTGGCCGGCGGGCTTCCGTGAAGCCCCGTGCCCTGCCCTCCCCTGGCTGTGCAATGTTGGGGTGCCCCTGCAGGCCTGGCACCTCTCTCATGCAGTGATTGCTCCTCCCCCGCCCCCCCCCCCCAGGTTATGCCGCCGCCTTGTTGCCCTGAAAGCCGCAGCTACAGCGAGAAGGGCTAGGATTTGGCCATGAGCAGCGCCCCCCGGCGCCCCGCCTCGGGCGCAGATTCCTTCCGCACTGTGAGTATTGCCCGCTGCCCCTCTGTCCCTCTCCACCATCACCCCCGGGGCTCTGGCCAGGGTGCGGGTCTGTGTCAGACAGGGGCGTGTGTGTCCGGAGAGGCCTGGGAGGGGAGCCTGTGAGGGACTTGGGAGGGGCACCGCTATCCCCGCTCCGGGCCTTGCGTGGGGCACTGGGTCTGGGACAGGTGTCCGTTGGGGGGGTGGGTGTCAGACAGCTTCTGGTCCTAGGGAGGGAGTTGAGGCTCTGTGTCCTGAAGACCCGGGTTGTTGTTTAGCCTCAGCGAGAGAGGAACTTTGGGAAGCCTGGGTCTCTAAGCCAGCGACCCCCCCCTCTGACTGGGTCTCATAGGCGGCGCCGGTCTGCTGCAAGGTAGCTCTGCGCAGACCGCTGCACCCCCGGCCCCACGTGCCACTCAGCCCCGCCCCTCCTGGCCCCCACGTGGCCACCGCCCCACGTGTCCCCCTCCCATCTTCCTGGGAAGGCTAATGATTAACCCCAGTGCCATAATCAGCCCGTTATTGGTCACCTTGGCCCAGCGGGGCACGTGACCAGGAAGAGGCGCCGGCTGGTCCCCTCCCCCTCCCTCCCGAGTTCACCCCTGCCGGCCATGGACTTCCTCCTTCAGCCTCAGGTGCAAGGGGTTCTTGACCCTCCTCCCCCCACCCCGGGCTAGCCCGCGTGCTAATTCTGGTGAGAGTGAGGCCCAGTGCGGGGGGGAGCCGGGCTAGAGCTGCAGAGGTGGGCTGGGGAGAAGCAGACTCCTCACCCCTGCATCTTCTCCTGCCCAGTATCCCTGCCACCCCCAGCTGCTCGTGACCCCACCTCCGAGACTCTCCAAGGCCCGCCCTTCTTCCCAGCCTACCTCCCCCTTGCTCTTCCTTGCTCTGGTACCCCTGCCCTTGGAGATCTCGATGCCCTTCAAGTCCAGAAGCTCTCGGGCAAATATTTAGCGGTGCCTGGAGCTGAGACGCCCGGGCGGGGCGAGGGGGAGGGGGAGGGGTGGGGGGGGGGTTGGACCAAGGCCGTGGGCTGGGCGGCCGGCTGCTCAGCTAGGCTGAGCTCTCCAAAGCGCCAGGCCACCGCAGTCCCGCCGCTCCTGCAGTATGACTCAGGTGGGGGGGAGTGAGGGTGGGGGCAGGGCGGGGCCCCGCAGCGGCTGAGGTCCC
Source organism: Grampus griseus (assembly GCF_964374135.1). Taxonomy (NCBI): domain Eukaryota; kingdom Metazoa; phylum Chordata; class Mammalia; order Artiodactyla; family Delphinidae; genus Grampus; species Grampus griseus. The sequence continues at coordinate 6,196,088 of NC_139003.1, read as the reverse complement.
GGGCTCCGGACTCCCAAGGGGAAGCGCCGCATCCCTGTCCAGGAGCTGGGCTCTAGTTCGATTCAGACCAAGCCCGGGTCAGGTAGCACAGCCGCCTGCAGAAGTTACTTTTCGGGCTCAGTCGCCATCCCTGAGCACAGGGGCTGCGTTCACTACTATCAGCCGTGTGAACGGCCCAGATCACACACCCGACCTTGACCTGCGGGCTGGACACACAGCATTTCTGCTGAGGCTTCCAGGGCAGACGCTTTCCACATGCCCTAGAACTGACTGGAATGCGCCCAGCCAGTGTCCTGAGAGCCCGGAACCCGGGGGACGGGCCGCTGGGCGGTGGGTGCCGAGTCCCGAGTCCCTGGCACTCGAGGGGAGGGCAGCCGGGGCTGGGGGTGGTACTGGACTCTGCCGCTAGGCGGGGTGGGGTTTCGAGGAGCGTCTCCCGTGCGTGCGTGCGTGCGTTCTCACCGCCCGTTCTTTTTCACAGCCGGAGCCAGAGAGCCTGGGCCCTGTGACGCCAGGCTTCCCAGAGCAGGAGGAGGATGAACTTCACCGCACCCTGGGCGTGGAGCGGTTTGAGGAGATCCTGCAGGAGGCCGGGTCCCGAGGAGGGGAGGAGCCGGGCCGAAGCTACGGGGAGGCAGACTTTGAATGTGAGGGGGCTCGGGGAGGCGGAGCGAGCGGGGGGCAGGGGTGCTCTGGCTGCCAGGATGGAGCCAGGATGGAGCCGGGGGCCTGGGGGGGGCACTGGGGGCCGGCCAGCTGAGCGGGGAGCCGTGCCCGCCGGCAGCTAAGCGCCCTCCTCCCTGCAGACCACCGGCAGTCCTCCCACCACATCCACCACCCGCTGTCCACCCACCTGCCTCCCGACGCCAGGCGCCGAAAAGTACCCCAGGGCTCAGGACGGAAGCCGCGCAGGCGCCCTGCAGCCTCCCCGACCGGGGAGACCCCCACCATCGAGGAGGGCGAGGAAGAGGAGGATGAGGCCAGTGAGGCCGAGGGGGCCCGGGCACTCAGCCAGCCCCCTGCGTCCACACCCTCTTCCGTGCAGGTGAGCGGGGGCAGGGCTCCTGGGGATGTCTGCGGTACCCCTGGCCTGGCCTCACCTGCTCATACGGGTCCCTGTTCTAGTTCTTTCTCCAGGAGGATGAAGGTGCGGACCGGAAGGCGGAAACAACCAGTCCGTCTCCCCCTCCAATGCTGCCCCACCACGAGGCAGCTCCCCAGGCCACCAAAGGGGCCCAGACTGGGTAAGTGTCCCCAAACAGGGACCTCCCGGGCCGGCACCAGCGAGTTGATGTGGGGAACAAAGCAGGAGCCTTGAGGTCCTCAGACAGGTTCAGAAATCCCAGTCCTGCCGCTGCGATTTGACTTTGGACGAGTCACAGTGTCTGAGCCTGTTTTCCCATCTATAAACCAAGAATAATAGAACTTTTCTCCCAAGGTGGTGGTAGGGGTTAAAGGGTGGTGTGAACGGAAGTTTAAGTATGGGTCCGCCCGGCACGGAAGAGATGTGTGGTCTAAGTCGTCTTCTCCCACCCCCTGCCATCCCCCGGCCCATGGCTTCAGGTAGAGCAGCGTCAAACCCCGGATCAGGAACTGGACGGGTGACCTCCACGCACCCCCGGGACCCCAAGGGTGTGAGAGCAACAGGAGACCCCCTCTTGCTCTTGGGGAGCTAGCTGCCAGTCTACCCTGCTTGTGGTCTCATGAAATGGTATCAGAACAAGTTACTGTGCCAGACGACCTGGTTCAGGTGTAGTGTCGGTACCAGTAGGTGATTGGAGTTTGGGGTTGTTAGCCAGAGAAGCTTTCTTGGAAGAAATCACTTTGAACTGGGTCTCAAGGTCACTACTGTCACCTCCCTGTTGGTTTCTGGGTGCCAGGCAGTGCGAAGGACCCGGGGAAGTGAAGGGCGGATTGCCCCTCCAGGGCGGCACAGGCTCGCTGGGGAGATAGCACAATGTGGATGGAGCTGGGTCCGCGTTGGCCATCTGCACTGGGGGCGCAGGCCTGCAGGTGGCTGGACGGCCAGGAGGAGGTGGCGGAGCCCCAGAGAGAGCACAGCGTTGTGCTGGAAAAGTGGGTCAGATTTGTGGGCAGGGGTGCGAGCAGAAGTGAGGGCACGGAAGGTAGGTGTAGGTGGAGAAAGCCTGGCAGAGGAGGGACTTGTCATGGGGGCTTGGAGCTGTGGGAGGTGAGATGTCGGGAGAACGGTTTGGAATGGTGCGTCAGGGACAGGGACCCACTGGCAGTGGCAGAGAGAAAGGAGGCATCGCAGCTTGGGGGACGGGAGCAGAAGCTGGAATCTGTAAGGGACAGGGGTTCATATCCTCCTTGACTGTTGGGTAGGGGTGGGGTGTCTACAGTTTCAAAGGCCCATTTCCATGTACTTTACTCCATTTGGTTAGAAACACGGGACCCTGTGAACCTCGAGTCCATTGTTAGGGGTGTGCCTGGGAGGGGAAGCAGGTCCCACTCTGGGTACTTTTCCGGACTTCACTCTCCCCACACCTGGGAAGGCTGCCCTCAGCTCCATTTTGCTGCTGAGCTGATGTTCCGGGTGGCTTGTGTGATCGCTTGGGGGGCACAGCCAGTAAATGGTCGAGCCGGATTTAGATGCGGTGGTCTGCTTCCAGAATCCTCTTTTACATCCGCACCTACCGAGGGTGGGGAGCGAAGAGGGGTGAGGTCCAGCGGGGTCCCCTTCCTGGGTCCTTCCTGTGTGGCTCCCGGCCGAGGGAGAGGGGCCAGCCTTCTCAGGCTCATGGCTGCTTTGTCTGTCCAGAGCCCTGGTGGAAGAGGTGGCGGCTGTGGCCAGTGTCACAGCGGGAGGTGATGACGGGGGTGCCTCTGGGCGCCCCCTGGCCAAAGTGCAGCCTGGGCACCGCAGCTACAATCTGCAGGAGAGGAGACGCATCGGCAGCATGACTGGGGCTGAGCAGGCACTGCTGCCCCGGGTCCCGACGGACGAGAGCGAGGCCCAGACGCTGGCCACGGCCGACCTAGACCTCATGAAGAGTGAGTGCTGGGCCTGGGCCAAGCCCGGAGCTGCTGGGAACGAGGGTGGGGGTAAGAGGAAGGGGCGCTTGATCCTGTCCCTCCACCCCCCACCCACAGGTCACCGGTTTGAGGACGTTCCTGGGGTACGGCGACATTTGGTGCGGAAGAATGCCAAAGCGTCTGTGCAGAGTGGCCGGGAAGGGCGAGAGCCTGGCCCCACCCCTCGGGCTCGGCCCCGGGCCCCCCACAAGCCCCACGAGGTAATTTCTCCGCTTCACGGTCTTGCAGCATCTCCCCATCCGTCTTCTTACCACAGCCCCCGTCCCTTCGCAGACCTGCGGTTATCTCGAGCACCAGGGTTGCCATGTATGGTTTTGAAGGTTGTACACTGCACAAGAGTGCAATATACACATCTTCAAACAGCATTGATTTTTTTTTAATTGAAATATAGTTGATACACAATATTGTTAGCCTCCCGTGTACAACATAACGATTTAACATTTAAGCATATTACGACACGTGTACTACGGTAAGTCTAGTAGCCGTCTGTCCCCAGACAGTTATTACGGTATTACCTGCAGTTGCTGGTGTGGGCCTTACGGTTCTGGTTCACATCTTAGACAGGTCGGCTTCCCTTTCATGCCCGTTTTCTGGCAGCTGGCAGCGAGGTGTTTGAAGACCGTTTGGGCCAGAGGCAGCTCCGTGGAGCAGCGTGTTTCATTTTTCAGAATCCAGTCACCTCTGTGCTCATCCAGTCCTGCCGTAACCTGTGAGGATGATGGCCCGGGCGGCATCATACATCGGGGGCAGTGACTGGTCAAGACCACTCAGTTACGTAGCGATGTTGCCCACCTTAGACCTCAGGGCTCTGGTCCTGAACCCTGACCCTCCCAGTGGCTATTTTTGGTAACCTTTTTATTGCGGTCGAACAGACACGGTAAAGCACACTCGGGTTAAGCAGACGGCTCTGTGACACTCTGCACGTGTAAACACCTGGCCAACCCTACCTAGATATAGGACATTTCCCACACTCAGGGAGTTCCCTCGGGCCTCTGCCTAGTCACCACCCTCAGAGGTGACCGCTCTGCGGTCACTCTCAATTAGTTTTGCCAGTTCTTGAATGCATATAAATGAATCCTACAGAATTCCAATGTAGGACTTCCCAGGTGGTCCAGTGGTTAATACTCCTCACTTCCCATCGGTTCGATCCCTGGTTAGGGAAGTTCCGCATGCTGCGTGGCGAGGCCAAAAAAAAAAAAAATTCCAGTTTGTGTGTGTGTGTGTGTGTAGTGACCATTCATCAGACGGTTACTAAGAGTCATATACTGTGCTAAATGTTTTGTATACTTTTTTTTTTAGCTCCCATTAGAGCCCTTTTATTATTATCATCAGTTCAGTTGATTTACAATGTGTTAGTTTCAGGTGTACAGCAAAGTGATTCAGTTATACGTACATGTATATCTATTTTTTTCAGATCCTTTTCCCTCGTAGATTATTATAAAATATTGAGTATAAATCCCTGTGCTATACACTAGGTCCCTGTGCTGTACTCTAGTAACGGGGGTGGTATTACTCCCATTTCACAGACGAGGGACAGTCTCAGATGGGTTAATAACTCGCCCAGGCTCCATGCCTGTGCCCTCCGTCCTGCCATGCCCTCTCATCTCACCCCAAGGTGTTTGTGGAACTGAATGAGTTGCTGCTGGACAAAAACCAGGAGCCTCAGTGGCGGGAGACGGCGCGCTGGATCAAATTCGAGGAGGATGTAGAGGAAGAGACAGAGCGCTGGGGGAAGCCCCACGTGGCCTCCCTCTCGTTCCGCAGCCTCCTGGAGCTGCGCCGGACCCTGGCCCACGGTAACCCACGCCCCACCCCCTGCCCATCGTCACCCCAGGAGTTCCCTTCGCCCGCCAAGCCCGTTCTCTGAGGACCACACGGTCCCACGTTTGTCTTGAGCAACAGGGTGTGTAATGTCACCAGAGCCCAGGAGGGAGCATCTCCTGTCATGATATCACCTGTCACGATGCCTGCCGTGCCTCGGGCTCTGTCATTGGGTGACTGCAGGGCAGGACTGACCCTCTCCTCTTGCCTGGCATCTTCAGCAAGCAGCTTCTCTAAGTGATATTTTCAGATAACGGAAGCTGGTATGTTTTGGATGCTACAGTGTCGTCAAACAGTTTTAGTGGAACGCTTTGGGAAATTCTAGAGACTCTGGGGAACGTGACCTAACCTGTAGCAGGGCTGTGTAAACGACTGCATGAGCGCGGATGCAGGATTCGCGAGCGCTGTGTCTGATGTTCTGCCGTTTGCTCGTTTCCTCCTTCCTGTTGGGGAATCGCTCCCAGCTGCTGTCAGCAGGCCTGCTTCTAAGCAGCTGAGGACTCAGAAACCTGCTGTCAGAATTATTTCCAAACTAGCAGAAACTAACTCGGCTCTGAGTGAGGCTTGAGGGCTTGGGGTAAGGCGCCGAAGTGCGGGTGCTTTATCGCCGGGCTTTGCCATCTTGGTTTCGGCTGCTCAGGGGGCCTTCGGTTCTGTTGGGTCTTTAGTTCTGTGTTCCTGTGAGTTGACCTTGACGGAAAAATGACCTGGTGACTTTTGAAAGGACCTTCATTTCTATATGAAATGGCAGCTCAGAGCAGTGACGGGGTGGAGAGACCTAGAAACTGTCCTTGAGCAGCTGCTAGACTTGGAGGGGGACGTGTTCAGAGGGCTCCAGGGCTGCCATGGGGACGAGGCCGCAGACCGGCTGTGTCGCGCTCCAGAGGGCGGAACTAGGGCCCTAGAGTGAAGTCAGAGGATGCACTTGCTGGCAGTGAAGAGCAGTCTAGGCCGAGGGGGTGGCCCGGGGCACTTCCTGCTGCGTGCTTCCCGGAAGGGGCATCTGGGCAGGACCCGGCCCCGGTGGCCTCTCTGATGGCAGGGGTTCCCTGGCCTCTGCTGAGCCCCACAGGCATTCCTGCGGGGAGAGGGGGGCTGGAAGAAATGGGTCAGAGAGGCCGTGGGACTTGGGCCTTGGGCAGCGCTGGGCCCTGCTCACCGAGCCCTGGCCGCACTTACTTGACTGCCCTCGCTCCCGCTCTCCCTCCCTCCCATCCCCGCCCTTGCATCTTGCCTGAGGATGAGGGCCTCTCGCGGTGGTCCTTATTCCAGGGGCTGTGCTCTTGGACCTGGACCAGCAGACCCTGCCTGGCGTGGCCCACCAGGTGGTGGAGCAGATGGTCATCTCTGACCAGATCAAGGCCGAGGACAGAGCCAACGTGCTGAGGGCCCTGCTGCTGAAACACAGGTGAGGCACCGCCCGCCACACCCTGCCCGCCCGCGCCCAGCGCCCGCCCATGCCCAGCGCCTGCCCATGCCCAGCGCCGGCCGCCGGCCCTCCTCACCTCCTGCCTGCTGCCCCACTAGCCACCCGAGTGATGAGAAGGACTTCTCCTTTCCCCGCAACATCTCAGCCGGCTCCCTGGGCTCCCTGCTGGGGCATCACCACGGCCAGGGAGCCGAGAGCGACCCCCACGTCACCGAGCCTCTCATTGGAGGTGTTCCCGAGACCCGGCTGGAGGTGGAGCGAGAGGTGAGGGGAGAAAGTGACCCTGCCTGGGTCAGGTCCAGCCGCCACTGTGGCTCGGGCTGCAGGACCGCCAAGCGAGTCGGGCGGGAACGGGCGGGGCCGGGGGTGGGGGGTAGCCAGGCTGAGCTCTGCTCTCCTGCATCCCCAGCGTGAGCTGCCTCCTGCAGCTCCTCCAGCTGGGATCACCCGCTCCAAGTCCAAGCATGAGCTGAAGCTTCTGGAGAAGATCCCTGAGAACGCCGAGGCTACGGTGGTCCTTGTGGGTATGTGGGGCAAGCTCGAGGGGCAGGGTACGGGTGGCCGGGCCTGCCTCGGGGGCGCCCCTGCGCTGGGGGCCGGGAGGCGACTGCTGCTCCCGTGCCCATGCCGGCTGCACGCCCCCAGGCTGCGTGGAGTTCCTCTCCCGCCCCACCATGGCCTTCGTGCGGCTGCGGGAGGCAGCGGAGCTGGACGCGGTGCTGGAGGTGCCGGTGCCTGTGCGCTTCCTCTTCCTGCTGCTGGGCCCGAGCAGTGCCAACATGGACTACCATGAGATCGGCCGCTCCATCTCCACCCTCATGTCCGACAAGGTCAGCTGCCGTCCAGCCCACCCAGCCTGGCCCCGGCCCGGCCCCCGTCCCGCGTCCTCACTAGCCCCGTCCCGCCTCGGCAGCAATTCCACGAGGCCGCCTACCTGGCAGACGAACGGGAGGACCTGCTGACGGCCATCAACGCCTTCCTGGACTGCAGCGTGGTGCTGCCGCCCTCGGAGGTGCAGGGCGAGGAGCTGCTGCGATCCGTCGCTCACTTCCAGCGGCAGATGCTCAAGAAGCGAGAGGAGCAGGTCCGGCTGTTGCCCCCGGGGGCTGGGCTGGAGCCCAAGTCAGCCCAAGATAAGGGTACGGGCCAGTGCAGGCCGGGGGCCAGGTCTGGGCTGCCGGCTGGGGGCTTGGGGCTTAGGCCGGAGGGTGGTCTGTTGTACACGGAGGAGAGCGGGACGGGAGGAAGAGGGCTGTGACGGGCGCCCTGACGGAGGCCCGGGTTGCAGCGCTCCTGCAGATGGTAGAGGTGGCAGGTGTGGTGGAAGACGATCCCCTTCGGCGGACAGGCCGGCCTTTTGGGGGCTTGATCCGAGATGTGCGGCGCCGCTATCCCCACTACCTGAGCGACTTCCGAGACGCGCTCAACCCCCAGTGCCTGGCCGCCGTCATCTTCATCTACTTCGCGGCCCTGTCTCCTGCCATCACCTTCGGGGGGCTGCTGGGTAAGGAGAGGCTTCAGGTCGTGGTGGGGAGCGCACGGGTCCCCCCGGCCGCCAGCCGCTGAGCTGGCTCTTGCCGCCCTAGGAGAGAAGACGCATGACCTGATTGGAGTATCGGAGCTGATCATGTCCACGGCAGTGCAGGGCGTGACCTTCTGCCTGCTGGGGGCCCAGCCGCTGCTGGTGATCGGTTTCTCGGGGCCCCTGCTGGTCTTCGAGGAAGCCTTCTTCTCGGTGAGGGGCCACGGGCTACCCGGGCTAGTCCTTCCTGCCCAGCTCAGCTCCCCGTTCTCTTCCCCGAGCACTCCCGCCCCGTTAGCCTGCCCCGGGCTCCGAGCCTGACTGCCCACCGTGCCCCAGTTCTGCAGCAGCAACGACCTGGAGTACCTGGTGGGCCGCGTGTGGATTGGCTTCTGGCTGGTGCTGCTGGCCCTGCTCATGGTGGCCCTGGAGGGGAGCTTCCTGGTGCGCTTCGTCTCCCGCTTCACCCAGGAGATCTTCGCCTTCCTCATCTCCCTCATCTTCATCTACGAGACCTTCTACAAGCTGGTTAAGGTGGGTGGGCCTGACGGAACCTGGCCCAGGAGGGGCCGGGCTTTGGGACTGGAGGGAGCCGGGGGCGTCCTGCCCCTTTGTTCTCTGAGCGTGAGGCCGGGCTGCCCCATGGAGCCACGGAACCTAGGCTGGTCCTTCCTGCTGCCCCCACCCCTTCCCCGCCCACCCTCCCTCCCTGTCACCAACATATACATCAGAGCTTCAGATCAGTCTTAAAGACTCACTTTTTTGTTTTTTTTTAAACTTGCAAATACATTCTTGCAAAAGTAGTATGCGTGCTTCACAGCATATAAGACGTATATTTCACAGTATCTTCTGTGAAATAAATTTTCAAAAATTTAAGATGTCAAAAGGGGGATCCTTCTGAGCTTACTCTGCAATTATTTCATTACCTGTGAGGCTGAATATCTAGGTGGATGGCTCACATATCTTTAATAACGAAGGTAATATGTGCTTTTGTTTTTTTCTTAATAACTTTATTTATTTATTTATGGCCGCGTTGGGTCTTTGTTGCTGCGCGCGGGCTTTCTCTAGTTGAGGCGAGCGGGGGCTATTCTTCGTTGCGGTGCGCGGGCTTCTCATTGTGGTGGCTTCTCTTGTTGCGGAGCACAGGCTCTAGGCGCGCGGGCTTCAGTAGTTGTGGCTCGCAGGCTCTAGAGCGCAGGCTCAGTAGTTGTGGCGCATGGGCTTAGTTGCTCTGCAGCATGTGGGATCTTCCCAGATCAGAGCTTGAACCCATGTCCCCTGCATTGGCAGGTGAATTCTTTTTTTTTCTTTTTAATATATTTATTTATTTGGCTGCATTGGGTCTTTGTTGCTGCATGCGGGTTTTCTCTAGTTGCGGCAAGTGGGGGCTACTCTTTTTTTGTGTGGGGGGCGGGGAGCTACCCTTCGTTGTGTTGTGCGGGCTTCTCATTGCGGTGGCTTCTCTTGTTTCAGAGCACCAGCTCTAGGTGAACGGGCTCAGTAGTTGTGGCTCGTGGGCTCTAGAGCGCAGGCTCAGTAGTTGTGGCTCACGGGCTTAGTTGCTCCACGACGTGGGATCTTCCTGGACCAGGGCTTGAACCCGTGTCCCCTGCACTGGCAGGCGGATTCTTAACCACCGTGCCACCAGGGAAGCCCCTGTGCTTTTGTTAAAGCGGCGAACAATCCAGAATGTCAAAGGGAAAGGCCCCCAAGGTGACAGACAGGGTCACGGTCTGGGCATCAGACCCACGTCTGTGTCTGTGTCAGGATCAGGAGAAGATGTGCCCCCGAGGTCCACCACGCTCCCTGTGTCGCTCCTCCAGGCCTGGCTGGAGCCTCGTCTGCAGCTGCTTTCCCGAATTAGATCAACCCCTCTTTTTTTTTTTTTTAATTTTTTGGCCATGCCGGGTGGCATGTGGGATCTTAGTTCCCTGACCAGGGATCAAACCCACACACCCCCTGCATTGGAAGCTCAGTCTTAACCACTGGACCGCCAGGGAAGTCCCAGACCAGCCCCTCTCTTAATTGCTAGTTGTCTTGTGCTCACATCTGGTCACCTCGGTCATTTTCTTAATCAAGACAAGCTCTTTGAGGGCAGGCCAGCCACCCCCAGCCCTACCTGTCCCACTTAGCATATAGCTGAGTCCCGGATGTCTCACCAGTTAAGCTGATAGAATCCTTTGTCCTCTCCCCAGATCTTCCAGGAACATCCCCTCCACGGCTGTTCAGTCTCCAACAGCTCCGAGGCAGACAGTAGCGAGAACGCCACGTGGGCTGGGGCAGCAGAAGCAGCCACGCTGGGGCCGAGGAATGAGAGCTCAGCCGGGCCGTCCAGGCAGGGGAGGCCCCGGGGCCAGCCCAACACCGCCCTGTTGTCGCTGGTGCTCATGGCTGGCACCTTCTTCATCGCCTTCTTCCTGCGCAAATTCAAGAACAGCCGGTTCTTCCCTGGCCGGGTGTGTGGGCTGGCGGGCCCGAGGGAGGCGAGATCTGGGGACAGGAAGGGGGGCGACTCGGAGTCGGGGCTGCAGCGAGGCGTGGGGCCTCTGAGCACGGTGCTCGCCCACAGGTGCGGCGAGTGATCGGGGACTTTGGGGTACCCATCGCGATCCTCATCATGGTGCTTGTGGATTACAGTATCGAGGACACCTACACCCAGGTACGGCGGAGCGCGCGCAGCAGTGAGGCGGTGCTGGACTCTGGACGTTCCCCTCCAGGCCCCCGAGTCCAGAGCTGCCTCTAAACTGGGCAGACACCAGGCCTTTCCCACAGCACGCCTTCGGCGTCCACCCTGCCCAGTGCAGCTCAGGGCACTCCCTCCAAGGTTCACCTGCCCCTGGCCCCACCCTCTGCCCCGCAGAAGCTGAGCGTGCCCAGCGGAATCTCAGTGACAGCCCCAGAGAAGCGGGGCTGGGTCATCAACCCCCTGGGGGAGCGCAGCTCCTTCCCCGTGTGGATGATGGTTGCCAGCCTGCTGCCTGCCATCTTGGTCTTCATCCTTATCTTCATGGAGACACAGATCACCACGTGAGTGGTCCTGGCATAGGCAGGGTGCCGTGCAGACGGCGACCGCCTGCTGCGTGGAGGGGCTGGAGCCCCCGGCAGGCTGGCTGCTGGAGTTGACTTTGTAGGCAGCAGAAAATCCCACTGACGTTTGCTCGGATGGGCACAGTACGGGCTGGGAGCTGTCCAGGAGGGTGGGGAGGGCCAGATAGGACTCAGTTCTGTGATGGGACCCTCGCCCTGACGGAAGAGGCAGGGACCATCAGGTTCCAGAAACAGACAGAGGTGACTGGGCACTCTGGAAAGACACAGTTGTCTGCCAGGCTGGGCCCGGGGCTCAGTGCGTGCCTGTCTCCGCCCAGGCTGATCATCTCCAAGAAGGAGCGCATGCTGCAGAAGGGCTCCGGCTTCCACCTGGACCTGCTGCTCATCGTGGCCATGGGCGGCATCTGTGCCCTCTTTGGCTTGCCCTGGTTGGCTGCTGCCACCGTCCGCTCCGTCACGCATGCCAACGCGCTTACTGTCATGAGCAAGGCTGTGGCGCCCGGGGACAAGCCCAAGATCCAGGAGGTCAAGGAGCAGCGGGTGACGGGGCTGCTGGTTGCCCTGCTTGTGGGTACGTTCACCTCTTGCGCCCAGCCTTCCCGGAGGGGTCTTAGGGCCACTGGGGTAGAGAGCCCTGGGGCCAGCTGTTTCTCCTCCTCCCCCAGGCCTCTCCTTGGTCATCGGGGATCTGCTCCGGCAGATCCCCCTGGCTGTGCTCTTCGGGATTTTCCTGTACATGGGAGTTACCTCCCTTAACGGGATCCAGTTCTATGAGCGGCTGCACCTGCTTCTCATGCCACCCAAACACCACCCAGACGTCACCTATGTCAAGAAGGTGAGACCTGGCTCGGAAGGGCCCTGTGCCTCTGCCCCCTCCTGGTCTGTGTGGGTCACCCTCCAGCCCGCCATCTGCCCACCCTGGCCAGCCCTCATTCAGCCCGTGCAGACCCAAGGAGGCGCTTCCGTCCCACCCCTGTGGAGGGGAGAGGGGTCGTCGTCCTCTGGATGTGGCAGGCCTGATGGCCCTCTGGGGACTGGGGCGCTCGGAGGCTGGAGAGAAGCCCGGGCTCACCTGTCTTGCCCTGCACCCCCCCCCCCAGGTTCGGACCCTCCGTATGCACCTGTTCACAGCCCTGCAGCTGCTCTGCCTGGCCGTGCTCTGGGCCGTCATGTCCACGGCTGCCTCCCTGGCCTTCCCCTTCATCCTCATCCTCACGGTGCCGCTCCGCATGCTGGTGCTCACCCGCATCTTCACCGAGCGAGAGATGAAATGCGTAAGGCTCCCGCGCCCCTCCCCACCCCACCGGCCCCACCTCGGTCTTGCCAAGGGGTCGCGCTCAGCACCAACCTTCCGACTCTGCCCCACCACAGCTGGACGCTAACGAGGCAGAGCCGGTGTTTGATGAGCGGGAGGGCGTGGACGAGTACAACGAGATGCCCATGCCTGTGTAGCTGCTACCTGGATGGACAGCCGAGGGACAGATGGACAGAGGGAACAGGGGCTGGGGGTGCTCGCCCCGTCCTCCTCCCTCCTCATTTTTATTTAAGTGAATAATTTAAAGTCCCCTTACCAGCGCCCCCGCAATAAAGTGCTTCGGCCCCCACCTATCCCCGGCCGCGTGTGTGTGTGAGCCGGGTTTGAATGGAAGAGAGGTGACGGATTCCAGCCCGCTCTGTCCCAGAAACGAGATGTGCAATGGGGAAGGAAAGGAACTTTAATGACAAATCAAAGCAGAGGGAGCCAAAGTGCAAACTGTCCATCCCCCGATGGGGGGGCCATCCTGAACCCATGTGCACGCCCTCACCCCCCTTCAGGCCCCCAGCGGAGGCCCAGGGCCTGAAGCTTCTGCCTCAGGTAGCTCTTGAGCTGGGGCAGGCCTCTCTGTGACTCCAGTTCCTCGAAGGGTAGCTGCAGGGGGAGAGGGTAGCAGGTTACCCCAGGGCCTGGCCGGCCAGGGGAGGGGTACTAGCTGAGTGTGTGGGCGTGGGGAGGGCTCTCACCGGCAGGAGCTGGTAGCCCATCAGGCCCAGATGCCGCTCCCGCAGAGCCCGTGAGCCCAGCAGCACTCTGCCATCCCGGCAGAAATGCCACCGTTCCCGCAGCATCAGTACCACCCTGGAGGAGAAGTGACTGGCTCAGAGCTGCTGTCTATGAAGGCAGGCGAGGCTCTCCCACCCTCTTCCCTTACCTTTGGGCAGGGTCACGGGTTGTGTAGGGACAGGACCGGGGAGGATACGGTAGGAAGGGGTCCTGGGTTCTCACGGGGAGCACAGCACCAGAGCTGCTGACACAGAGCAGGAAGTCTGCAGGGCATGGAGAGAGAGAGCTGCTGGCCTTCAGCGGAGGCTCCGTGTCCTGGCGAGCCGCTGGCCCACCCGGAGCTCACCTGTGCAGTAGCCTGGAGGCACGGTCAGGTCCTGCCGATACTTCTCCTCCCCCAGCAGCTGGCGCAGCCCCTCGGCTACTATATCCTTGTGACTGAGGGGGAGAGGAACACCGGTATCAGGAAAGCCCCCAAGACACTCGTTCTAGCTCCCTCCTGCCTAGTTCCACGGCCCTGGGAAATGCCTTTGCTGCTCCGCTCTGACTGCCTAGGGTGCAGCAGCACACACAGAACATGGTCCCCTGGGTTGGCCTACCCCGTGCTTCTTGCGGGCCGCTCCCCTCCCCTCCCCAAAGCTGCCCCATCCACCTGTACTTGCAACGGGCACGGTCGGTGATGAGTGGCTGGGGGAAGATGGGCACTTGTTGCCTTCGGGGAAGGCGGGGACCCCGATATCCTGGGAGCTCCAGCTCCACGGCCGTGTCTAGCAGGGAGAGGTAGCGCCGCACAATCAGGGCGTGAGGGGTGCCTGCAGGAAAGCAGGACAAGGCTTACTGGGTTGCAGACCCCCACCCTGCTTCCCCTGCCCACTGGCTCCCCGGGACCCAGCCAGCCCTCCAGTCTGCGCACCACTGATGTGGCTGATGAAACCTGGGGAAAAAACAAAGTGCAGGGCTCGGAAGGGCAGGCACCGCAGCTGGCACAGTGACATCAAGATGTTGACAGTTGCCAGGGGGGCCACCCCTGCTTCCCGAGCCAGGATCCTCTCAAGGCAGGGCATGAACTGCTCTTCCAGAGGCAGGTAGTTCAGTCGCCCAAAGGGCAGGACCAACTTCTGTACCACCTGCGGAGCAAGGGCAGCCCATCACCCAGCGCGAAGCGGTTCTCCAGTATCCTTTACAAGCTGGACCTCAGGGAGGCTTGGCCTGCAAGCTCACAGCATCACCATAAAGGCAGGACAATCCCTCTACACACACACCAGAAGCTCAACAGGGTAAGCACTGCTTGAGCTCCACGCGATTAGTCTTCAAACAAGCAGAGGAGACGTGGCTGTGGGTTCTGTCCCTGAAGACTTAGCAGAGTGGGATCAACCAAGTTAAGACAGGGGCTGAGAGTGTTTGCAGGGCTTCCCTGGCGGCACAGTGGTTGAGAATCTGCCTGCCGATGCAGGGGACACGGGTTCGAGCCCTGGTCTGGGAAGATCCCCCATGCCGCGGAGCAACGAGGCCCGTGAGCCACAACTACTGAGCCTGCGCGTCTGGAGCTTGTGCTCCGCAACGAGAGAGGCCGCCATAGTGAGAGGCCCGCGCACCGCAATGAAGAGTGGCCCCCACTTGCCACAACTAGAGAAAACCCTCGCACAAAACGAAGACCCAACACAGCCAAAAATAATTAAATAACTTAATAAACTCCTACCCCCAACATCTTCTTTAAGGAAAAAAAAAAAAGAGTGTTTGGAGAAGTGCAGACAACCCAGGCATACATGCTGGGGAGCTGGACAAGCCAGCGAGGGTGTGAGCAAAGGTGGAACCCCACGGGAAAGAGCAGAGAGCCTAACTGGGTTGTCTGCTGCAGATAGAAGCAGCCAATCAGGCTGGGTGGGGGTTAGGCCTGCCAGGTGTCTTAGGATGGGATGAGTAGGAGAGGAGCATGGGAAGGTGGGAGGTAATCCCACCTTGCTGTTGAGCTGGGCTTCCTGGGCCACCAGGAAGTGGGCAATGGCTTCCAGAAGCTGGGGCTCCCGCAACCGGTGGCGGGCCAAGTGCTGGGCCAGAAGCACCATCACGTGGGGCGTCAGTTCCTCTGGCCTGGCCTCTGCAAAGAACAGCTCATCACACCGGACCCTCAGGTCAGACCTCAACTAGATTCCACCAGACACCACCTGCCTCCGCCTCAGCTCCCCTCCTCCCATGAACCTTAACCCCCTCCAGCACCTGCCAGGCTGCGGATGAGGTGATGCTGTGGATGCCGCTGGAAGCGGGGGCAGCTGAGAGCAGCTTCCAACCTTAGCCCACCGCGAAGGACAGGCTGCAGAGGGGGAGGTGGCTTCGGAGGGAGGCGGAACCTTTGCTCCTGCTCCAGGGCACACACCAGGGGCCCATCTGATGGGAAGCCTGAGGAGGAGAGGGTCAGAGGAGGCAGTCCTAGCAACCGGGAGTTGCTCTGCTCTGCTCCAGTCCTGGTTTAGTTAATGAATCCCCAATCCTTCTCATCTCTGTTTTCTGGGCTGGAAGGTTTGCTACAGAGCACGTGGAAACACTAGAGAAATGTGAGATATCACGTGCACTAAGGTATCAGAACAGTCTGTGGGGAAGGCCTTATACAAAGAAGGCAAGTGAGTTCTCATCTCTTGCCAGTGGTAACAAATTGCAGGGGCTTCCTAGAGCGCTGTATTAGAAGGGACCTGGGGTGGCACCCTAGCTAAGCTGCAGCACCTGCTGCTTGACTCGTGATGTCTGCCACGGATACAGGGGAGCAGCATTAAGTGTGGCGGCGTACGTGCCGTTCCTGGCAAGCCCGAGGGGTGCGTTCTGTCAGCGATCTCGGGTCCTCTGCTGTTTCTCTATTCTTCCGTTAACGCCCACCCACCCCCCAGACACCGTCCTCACCAAGTAAGACTGCAAGGTGCAGACACACGTGGATGGTGTGAATGTCAAAGGAGGGGCAGTTTCGGATGATGAGCTGACTCAAGTCCTGAAGTGTGGCCTGCTCCACAGGAGGGGGTCGTGGCTGAGACCCCAAGAGCTGGCCCAGGCGACGGAGTGCCACAGGGTAGTGGTGGGCGCGCACCTTGGTGGGGTTCTGGCCCAGCCAGCGCAGCAGCTCCCCAGGGCTCCTCGCCTGTTCCAGAAGCCGCTGCAACCCCTGCACAGGGCCTGCATGGGGGGCTCCTCCAGGAGGCCGGTCTCCCCATTTGTTGGGCCCCAGACAGTAGGGCTGTACTGGTGGGAGCAGCAGCAGGCCAGACAGCCGAGCACTGGAGGCCTGGGCAGAGAGCAGGACTCGAAGCATGGAGTTGGGTGATGGAGACCCTGAGGGGTGGCCCAGAAAAGGGGGTGAGGTATTCTCCAACGGTGAGAAAGACCAGCTATCTACTCCTCACCTCGCTCCCCATCCGGTGGAGCCTGGGGTCAGAGCAACCCTGACTCATGTTCACCCTTCTTTATGACTGCTCTGCTCCACTTCCCAACCCGCCCCTCTCTGCCTTCTTCCATCCTCTGAAACAGCAATCGTAATCCTTCAGTGTGCTCAGCGTAGGGATATTTACAAAGCAATTCCACATGCATTATCCCCTCTCGTCCTCCTTACAGGCCTATGAGGAGGGAGGCAGGGCTGGCATTACCTCGATTTCACAGGTGGAGAAACCAAGGCCCAGAGAGGCGAGGGGGTTACGTTAAGCCCGAGGTCACGAATCTGGTTAGTGGTCGCGCCCAGCCTGGAGCCCAGCTCGCCGCGACGATACGCCCTCCCGACCACCTCCCCCTCCCGCAGGAGGCGGCGGCGGCACAGAAGGTGGAGCGCGGGCTCCGCAGCCGGACGGTCCTGGGTTCCATGCTGGGTGCTCCCACTTACCAGCTGCGTGACCTTGGACAAGTGGCTTCGTCTCTCTGCCCAAGTCTCCTCGCCCGTGAAACGAGAACGCAGGGCCCACCTTGGAGGGCGCCCGTGGAGCCCGAGGGCTCAGCTTTGCCATGGCGCGGAGTCGGCGGTGTCAGGGCCCTCCCCCAACGCCCACCCGGCCCGGGGATGCCAGGAGACCGGGGGCACGGTCGCCAACACCAACTCCCGCCGCCCTCCCGCGGCCCGCCCCGCAGGCACCACCCCTACATGGCTCCCCAGGCCCCGCGCAGATCGCTCCCTCGGTCGGTCTCGGGGCCCGGGGACCGAGCTCCCCCCGCGGCCTCCTCATCAGGGGGCCACCGAGTCCGCCATCTTCCCAGCAGCCCCCGGATCGCCGCCCAGACGCCAACCGCGGCACAGTCCTCGGCCAGCAAAGACGTGGCTCCCGTCAGTCCCCGCGCGCCAGGTCGCCGCGCGCCCCGCCCCCTGCTTCCGGGAAGCTGCGCGCGCGGCGATGGGGCGGGGCCGGGGCGGGGCCAAAGGGCTAGGGGGCTGAGGCTGGGATGAAAAGGTGACGGGGAGTCAGCGGCCGGGCTGGGCAGGTTGGGCAGAGCGAAGTGCCCGGTCGGCGCCCTTCATGCCTTGTCTCCCAGTGGGCAAGAGCTCCCCGGCCCCCGGGCCCGCACACGCAGACATACACCAAGGGTGAAAACTTCACAGTTATTTAATCTGCACATGTTCCAGAGAACCCCTTCCACCCCTCCCAGCTCCCCTTCTCCGGCCCCTCAGTCTTTGAGTCCCTAAATCAGCCCAAGGAGCTGTCAGGGACTAGAGGTGGCTGGATTCTCAGGCAGAACACTAAGAAGGGCCCAGGGGCGTGGCCCGGCTCTGCCCAGGGCCCAGGCAGCGACAGCAGCTGTCTGACCCGGAGGAGCCGACTGTTGGTGGGCGCTGAGGGCCAGCTGCCCCGGGGGGCGGCCCAGAGCCGTGGAGGTCGCAGGGAGGGGCCTCCGCTGGCCCCCGGAGTGCTCTGCGGCGCAGGGCTGGGCTCCAGGGTAGTGGGAAGAGGCAGGTCCGAGAGGCAGGCCTGGGCAGACAGCAACTCCCACCGTGTCGTGGGGAGCAAGGTCCGGAGGGGCCAGCAACACTGCCAAGGGCCCGTGGAGGCACTACGGGCGGTACATGGCAAAGGCCAGGAGACTGAGGAGCAGGGTGAAGCCGGCCAGACCCAGAGTGGCGGTCAGGGGAAAGAAGGGCCGGTACTGGATCTGGCAGTACCAGAGCAGCAGCAGCAGCAGAAGCAGCAGGGGCAGCAGCAGGCTGCCTACTTCCAGCCCGGAGGGGCCTGGCTCTGACCCCGGTGGGCACGGTGGGTGTGAGGGACCCACCCGAGTGGACACGTGGCAGTGGAGAACACAGTTGGGAGGGAGGTGAAGGCTGCCCAGGGTCTGGGTGTCGTCTCCTAACAGTTGCCCTTGGTAGATGAGTCGCACGTGCTGTTCCCGGCCAGGAAATTGGGTCCTGAGGAGAGAGCGACCTGGGTAATAGAGCAGGTCTCAGGCAATCCTGGCCCCTTGCCTGGAATAACTCTCCCACCCTCACCTCTGTCCTCCACCTACCACCCAAGTCAGGGCCTCTAAGGGGGCCCCTCCTGCTTCAGGGGAACAATACGGTGTGTGATTTGGGGGCCTCAGTTCCCTCATCTATAAACGGAGGGATAAGTCTCAGATACTGATATCCTCAGTGGCCCTTCTAGGTCTGTGATCATTCCCACCCCACTCTTTAGCACTTTATTCCTGTCCTCTCTTCCCGGCTTACCTTTTCAGGGAGCCAATGGTGTCATGGGGCCAGGCCCTGGCCACCTGCTCTGAATCGTTGAGGAATTTCAGCCGAAGTACTAGGGGCTCCTGGGGGGAGTCTGGAGGTGGCGGTGTTGCTGGGAGCCCCACGCCAGGTTCTGGCTGTGCAGCCTGACCTCTGTGTCTCAGGCTGGGGGTCTCAGCTCCTGGGGCCTCCCCCCTGATGCTGTCGGTGACCGCCATGGCTTCGCTGGGCTGTGTCGGTGCTGGGGTCCCTGACGGCTGGGGCAGTGGATCAGCGCCCTCGGCAGTGTGTGTTGAGACCCAGGCGAGAGCCAGCACCAGAAGGCAGGCAAGCACCGCAAAAAGGATGGTCACCTCATCACCCACCCCTTCGATCAGGGCCATGGCACCTGCCTTGCCCGCTGCGCTACCGAGCTGGAGAGGCACAAAGAACCCATGAGGGCCTGGCTCACCCGCCAGGAGCCCTCTGAACTTCGGGGGCGCTCCTGACCCCACCCCACCACAACTCTCCCACAGTCCTCAGACCTCTGCCCACATACCCGAGCCCCACCGTGGGACACGGACCGCTCTGACACCCAGTTACCCCAAACTTGCCCCACGTACCCCTTCCCATCACCAAATCCCAAGTCCTAATTTTTTGTAACCTGAGATCAGGTCTTCAACCAGCTGCCCAATTCACCCAAACCCTATTCCGAGGTCAGGGCCTTGACCTTCTAAGCGACTCTCCCCTAAATTCAACCTCCACCAAACTTCACCCCAAAGCTTACCTATTCTTCCCGTCTAGGTCATCCCAAAGTTTATCTACTCCTTCGTCTATTTCACCCCAAGCTTATCTACTCTTCCGTCGCTGAAGTTTCTCCAAGGGGGAAGAAAAAGGTCTCTCCACACACACACCTCCCGGTTACCATTTACCCAAACCCCGACCCGCGGCACGGGACCGCTTCCCAAGGCTTCCCCACGCCAAAAGTCAAATTGCGCCCTTTGGCAAACTGGAACCTCCGAGGGCTGCCACCCCCCACCCAACTCGGCCGCTCCTGGTGCACTCAAACCCCACCCCGAGGCGGCCCGACCCCGCGCCTCCTCTGGAAGCCTCTCCAAACTCAGCCTGCTGCAGGACCCCAGATCTCGGCCGGGAATCCGAGACTTCGCCCTCCCCACCCTGATCCTCTATCACCCCTCCCATCTTCCCGCCCCCCACACCCACCCCCGAGTGGCGGGAGGGCGATCCCGGGGCGGGGCGAGCGGGGGCCAGCTGAGGTGGCGGCGGGGTGGGTACGGTCAAGGCGCAGGGACTCACCGCCTGGCTCCGCCAGCCCCATAGCGGACCCTCAGGCACTTCCGGGCGGGAGGTGGCGAGGTCGCAGACACCTGAAGGCACCCCCCCGCCTTCCCCGCTGCCGCTGCGCCGCCGCCGCAGCCCGGAGTATTGTGGGTCTTGTAGTCCGGCGCGGTGAGCAGTCCCCGCCCTCCGCCCTGCGGACCCACGTGCGGGCTCGGCTGCCCGGTCTCGGTGCCCGCAAATCGCTGAGGGGCTGGTGGGGGCGTGTCTGGGGGTTGTTCCAGTCCGCAGAGGTTTTGGGCGGCAGCAGCATCCTCCCCCTACCCCTCGGGCAGCCAGGGCAGGTATCACTCCAGAAACTAACGTCAGTTCGTCAGCTGGAGGGTGTCAGAGCACTGGTGTTTCGAGATGCAGCCTTTGGGGAGCTCAGGTGGACCCTACCCCGGCCTACTCTTAAGTCAGAGTGGACGCCGGAAGGCATCCTGGACCCTCCAAATTGACTCTTCAGCCCAGAGCCCAGTAGCCTTGGGCTGCCCCACCAGGCTGGCTGAGGATATCCATCTTCAGGGCTGGCCACCGCAGCTTGGGCTGCCTTATTTACCTGGTCCCCTCCTCCACTTTGCCCCTGTAAGACTGTGCAAGAAGCATGGACTTTGGAACCTGGCACAAATGCTGATCCCTTATCCCGTGCTTATCAACTACATGACCTTGTGTGCGTTATTGAATCTCTTTGAACCTAAATTTCTTCGTTCCTAAAACATACTTCATAAGACAATTGTAAGGAAAAAATTAGGTGTTTTATTAAACAAGTGTGAAAACTATGTAGGGGATCTGTCACACAGCAGATATTTGTTCACTTGGTATTAGAACACTTCCTCCACCCAAATCTGGCCTCAGAAATTAGGTATTTCTAGAGTATTGCTGTACAGGGGTTGTTGAGCCTCGGCCTGGCCCGGGCCAGTTAATTTCCATGGGTTTTCCCTCCCTCTGGGCTTCTATAGCCACAGAGAGGCACAGAGATCTTACATCCTAGACTGTATAGACCAGTCTTGATTAAAAGTAATGCACCCTAGTGTTCTGATAGCAAATGCTTACTTGTGGGAGCAAGCACTCCAAATGTTGCCTTGGGACAGTCAGTTTAGATTTATAATATAAAGAACTAACTTATTTCTAGTTCCTTCCTTCCCATTTATTCATTTATTCTAGAAATATTTTTTAAATGTATACTATGTGCTGGGCACTGGGTGAGATGCTGGGAGTACAGTGAATCAGACTCTATCCCTGCCCTCTTGTCACTCATATACTAATAAAGGAGACAAGTAGCCCACCAGTGCTAAAACAGGAATGTGCTGGCTGCCGGGGCAACATTTCTGAGGGACTCTTTACCCTCAACAGCTCTACTGGGAGGTACCTGGTGCAACTGCTTGATGTCAATTCTAACTAAGCTTCTAAAAGATATGTTAGATATTGCTCTTAGACTTACAGAACATAGGATAGGTGATTTGTCCAACCACTATATTTTGCAGATGAAGCCCAGAGAGGGTGCAAGACATTCTGAAGGTCAAGCAGGTACGTAGAACCCACATCCCTCAGGAGTTTGGGAGGCCCCCGGTGTTGATTAGCTTGCACCAGCTTCTTTGGAAGGTACAAGAAACTTAGGAATGGTGACTGGGTTGGTACTGGGGTAGAGTTGTGTAGGTAGCTGAATGGTGGGCAACTTTTTGCTGGGAAAAGACCCAGCTTGGCCTGGGAAGTGGAAGGATATGTAAAAAGGATGACTGTGCCAGAGGACATCGGGGTGTAGCCCTGGCAGGCTGATTGGCTGGGACCAGTGCTCTGCAAATGCCCCCTCTTATGGGGTTCAGAAAAGTTGGGGGGGTGGCTAGCAGAACTGCATACAGCTTTAGCAATGGGGATGCAGAGGAACTAGGACGTTGAGGGAACTCCCTGGCCCCAGGAGTGGACAGGAACACAGTATAGACAAGGGAGAGAGGACAAAGAAAATTGAGACAGTCATGTGGACTCTGGTGCGTGTCTTGAATGGGGTGAGTGGGAAAGAAGGCATAATATTTGATTCCTTTCTCTTCTTCCTTCCCCCTTTCAGTGGGGTCCAGCTGTGTTCACTGGTCCTCTCCCGGTCCGGCAGTGGGTGTCTTCTTGGAGAGGCTGGAAGATAAGTGTGGGGACGTTGTTGTTTAAAGTGTCATTTCCAAGGGCCCCGCAGATGAAGCTCTCCTCAGGAAGAACTGGAAATAGAATCCGGGAATCCAGATTTCCAGCCTAGCTGCTGCAGCCGGCAATGGAGAGTCCAGGCAGGGCCCGAGAGAGAACCCTGGGTCGGCGTGGTCTCTAGGGTTGACCTCAGGGCCCTGGGACAGGGGAGCCTGTGCCGCACTGAAGGCAGGGCGATGTAAGGGAGGCGCAACTGGGCCTGGCCTGGCGACCCTCCTCGGCCAATCAGCCGCGTTCATCAGTACCCTCGGGCGCAGGGCACTGTGCGGGCGCTGCCCAGAGATCGGACACCCCACCCAGACCAGCGCAGGGAGGCGAAAGCGACAGCCGGGGCCGGGAGGGGGGCAGTGCAGCTGTCCTCTCGAAGCGAGGGGCCCTCGCGGCGGGTGTAGGTGGGGCCTGGAGAGGAGGCGGAAGGGCCGAAGCTGGGTGGGAGGGGCCCGGCCGCCGGGGCTGGAGCGCGCGGCTCGGGGGTGGAGGCTGCAGAGCCAGCGAGCAGAGCGAGGGGCGGGGGCGCTGGGGCCCGCGCGCAGGAGGGGCGGGGGCGGGGGCGGCGGGGAGGGGGGCTCGGGCTGCGTGTGCTGGAGCCGGCGGGGGCGGCGGTGCGTGCGCATGACGCGGGGGGAGGGCCCGGGCCGCGCGCTCCCGGTCCCGTTGTTGTTGCCGCTGGAGGCTGCTCCCAGGCAGCGGGATCGCGGCGCCGGGAAGCGCCCGGCAGCGGTGGCCACAGCGTGCGCGGCGGCGCCTCCCGGCCTCGGCCCCTGGCCCCCGGCCCCATGCACTAGCCCCGCGCCGCCGGCTCCTTAGTCCCGGCCCCGCCAGCCCCGCGCGCCCGCCCGCCCGCCGCCGCTGCCGCTGCCGCCGCGCCGCCCAGGGATCCGGCCGGGCCCGCCTCGGGCCCCGCGGCTCCGGAACCATGAACTTCCAGGCGGGCGGGGGGCAGAGCCCGCAGCAGCAGCCGAGCCTGGCGGCGCCGGGGGGCGGCGGCGGCGGCGGCGCGGGGGGCGGCGGGCAGTTCGGCGGCGCAGGGCCGGGGGCCGGGGGCGGCGGCGGCCCCTCGCAGCAGCTGGCCGGCGGGCCTCCCCAGCAGTTCGCGCTCTCCAACTCGGCGGCCATCCGGGCCGAGATCCAGCGCTTCGAGTCCGTGCATCCCAATATCTACGCCATCTACGACCTGATCGAGCGCATCGAGGACCTGGCGCTGCAGAACCAGATCCGGGAGCACGTCATTTCCATCGAGGGTGAGCTGAGCCGGGGGCTGCGGGAGCTGGGGCGCGGTGGCTTCTCCGGCGCCGGCCGGGGCCTTTGCTGGCCCGTTCCGGCCACGCTCTCCCCGTTGGGGGTCCTCGCGCGCCTGAGGTCGGGGCTACGCGGTTTGCTGATCGCTGGCGCTGCATAGCCGGCGGCCAGGCTTCGCCATTTCTCGTCCGGGAACACTTTGGGGCTGGGGGCAGGTCCCGTGCCAGGGGACAGGTTTTCTGATCTTAGTGCTCCAGGGCGTGAGGGTGGTGTCGCTCCGGGGACGGGTGCGCTCGGAACCACAGAGGTTCTGGGGTCCAGAGGCCAGGTCTGGTCAGGCATGGCCGGGTAGGGTGGGCGCGGCGGAGGGCCTCGGCGGGCCGGGAGGTGGGGCCGCTGCCGGAGAGGCGTCTCAGCCGCTGTCCCGGCCCTTCCCGCAGCGGAGCGGTGGATCGGAGCCTCCCGTTAGTGGATGGCAGCATTCCCGGGCCCAGCGCCCGCGGGTCCCGGAGGGTGGCGCTCGCCGAGGCTCGCTCTCCCGACGCACACCCTCCACGCTGCCGCGGCCCGGCGGGCGCGGGCCAGGCCTGGCGCGGGGCTTGGGCGCCGGGGCCGCGTGGGAAGCCCCGGCCGGGCCAGCGGCGCGTTCGCTGGGTCCCCCGCGCGCCGGGCACCCGCCGCTGCTCTCCAGGGAGCCGCTCGAGAGGCGGGCTCGGGGCTGGTGGGCGCTGACCGACCTCCAGGGACACAGCGCCAGGCGTCGGGGACTAGAACCCCGGGCCACTGAGCTGCCCAGCGCTCCTTTCTTTAGGCTCTCGGGCCCTGGACTTCGGCTACTGAGGGGCAGAGGAAGTGGGTGCACGCTGCTGGCAGATGTACCACGACCCCGGGTGTGGTGGGGACGGGCAGCACCGGCAGACACCCCAGCGGCGTGGTGACCTTTGAACGCATGTGGGGCAGATGGGCCTGGCCCTGGGCCATCTGCTTCCTCCTCCGGCTCCATTTGCAGGGGGACGCCCACCAGCAGGTGGTGGGTTCGGAAATGCAGGCAGAGGGCAAGGCCTTTTGCTGATGACTTGGAGTTGTGGGCAGGGCCCTGTCCAGTACTTGGACCTCAGAGTTAGGGCCGCACTCCCATCTTTCTCTCATTGTGTGAGGCTCTTGGGGGTGTCCTTCACCTGAACACCCCGTTTCTGCTTTCAGAGGTCCCCGTGGCTGAGGAAGGCATAGTTGGTCTTTTGGGGGTAGGGGAACGCAGTTTAGAGCTGGGGTCCTGCTCTTTTCGTGTAGCATTCCCGTCTGCCTTCTTTCTGTCCTTTTCCCAGCTCTCTCGCATCGCATCTCTTTCCTCTGAAGGCTGAGTTCACTGTGAACTAATTAGGTGACAGAAAAAAACTCGTTAGCATGGATCTGAGTAAATGGCCTGAATCATCGGTGTGGCTGGGGACCAGGAGATGGCATTTGTGTGAGCCAGGGGCCCCAAAGAGAGGAGATGACCAATATTTCCTCCTAGATCTGAAGGGGTGGGGGGTGGGGGGAAGAAATGCCATTCCCTGCAGCTTCCCTGTTTCCCCAGAGGAAGTAAGTTCCTGACCAGCACCAAGATGCCTCCCCCACCCCTCACAGCCCCTTTTGGAGGGAGTGGGACAGCCCCAGGAGGGGTGAGGGATGGCGTCCAGAGCAGGGAGAGGGAGAATTGGCCGGATTCCACGTCTAACTCCCGCTTCCTTAACAGTACCCCCGCCCCCCGAGCTCAGGAGGTCTCTGGCCCGGCATCTTCCGTGATGTGGAGGCCAGAGTTCCTGGGACATACTTGGGTTTTCACCCCCATCTTGAATTCAACACGATAGGCGGAATTTCCCCTTAGAGCCCTCCCCCGTGACCAGCTTCCCCATTGCGGTTTGGAAGTACCCCACATTCCGTCTGCTTAGCCTGGAAGCTTGGTATCACCATTGCGGATCCTGGGACCCAGTGTTTCACTGTCACCAGGGCCCAGCTGCTCCTCACACATCCGTTCCCAGCTCTCCTGGTCCCTACTTCCCTGCTCTTTCTTGGCAAGACCTCCCACCTCTTTCTTCTTCTCCCCTTTTTTTTTCCAGCCTCTCTCTTGGAACCCATCTTTATTACCCACCTCACCCTTGCTTTCCCACTCCTGTCGCCCCAGCTTTTCTGCTGTAGGCAGGCATCAAAAAAAAAAAAAAAAACCCAGAAAACTCCTTCTCCGATTTCTGCCGTATATCCTTCCTCTCCCCATCTGCCAAACCATATTGCCGCCGTCCTGCAAAGCGGCGTCGGCACCTTCTCTCTCTGTGGAGGGAGGGCAGCAGCTTCTCTGGCGGGCGTTTCCCTGCTCACTCTCTGAGCCTGACCGAGGCCCCTGCCAGGGCCCAGCGGACTTGGGTCGAGACTGTTACATAAACACATTCATCGCCTGGGAGGCTGATCCTATGTTTACTAGGGGTGAGCCTCTTAGGGGAAAGGGATGACATTTTCCTAGTGTGTAAGAAGCCTCATTCAGTAATACTTTAGTGAAGGGTGCGTTTGAGCTTTGAAGGTGACTGCGGAGATGCGGTCGGGATGCATTTGGGACTGAGGAAGCGTGGTGGCACCTTGCCCTCCTGTATTCTCTCTGTCTGCTTCTGTCAGCCCCTCTCACCCCGTGGCCAGGGCAGGAAGAAGCAGAGGAACTTTGAGCTTTCCTGTGTTTCAGGACAGGATCTGGAGGGAGGGAGTTCCTTTTCCCACCAAAGTCCAAGGAAAGAGAAAACCTGTCCACCCTACGGTCTTAAGGAACGAGCGGAATGTCACCAGGAGCTGGGACGGAGGCATAGACAGCCTACTGCGTGCGGAGCCCTTGAGCCACTCTCACCTCCCTGGTGGGTACACCGAGGCTCAGAGGAGCGAGGGACCTGCAGCGAGGGGTGCTCCCGGGGCTTGCTCGGGTGTCCTGGCTGTGTCCTAGAAAGAGGACACGAAGGAACCAGGCCTTGGTCCAGATGGGGGACAGTCTGGGCATACAGAACGCAGGGGTGCTGGGCCAAGTGAGCCGGAAGCCAGGATGAGGTGTTGGGAGAAGCAGCCCTTGGGGTCCCAGCAGGTGGCCTGGAAAGGCAGGCTTGTCCCTGAGTCGATGTGAGCCCGGGGAGGTCTGCCCAAGGGGAGGCCCGCATGGAGGGCCTGGAAGCGGACTGTGGCCCCGGGAGGCTACTGCTGCGGCAGGAACCCGGCTTTGTCAACTGGGTGACTTGTTCCTTTGGCCCTTGGTTTTCCCCCAGGGGTTTTTAAGCAGTGAAATTCCTCGGAGAGGCACCGTCTGCCTGCCCCTGTGGGCTCCGGGCTTGGTAACATTCTGAAAGGACTCAGGTAAAAAGAGGTGCGGGTTTTCCTGTCTGGTTCAAAATTAGGCTGAAGAGAGAAGGGGGTCCGGACCTGTGGGCAGGGCAGTCGGAGGGGGCAGCCTCAGCATCTGCAGGCTTCCCTGCAGGCCTGCCCAGGGCTCTAGAGTTTGTCCCCTGTTTCGTCTGTGTGCTGTGACTAGATCCCAGCAACAGCGCTCTGATGCAGAGAGCAGAGTGGTGTGCGTTTTGGAGACAGAGAAGCCCTCTCCTGAGCTGATTCCCTTCTGCCTGCTCCTCGGGGTGGGCGTCCCCCAACCTGCTGCTAATTCTCGCCTGTGGAACTTGCTCAAGTCTGCGTTTCTGAGGCTCCCTCCCGTGGGTTCGGGATGGGGGCCCAGGGATCTGCATTTGTAACTTCCCCGGCCCCTTCTGGGAATTAGCTGGTTTGGAGAATGAGTGCCTGGTGGGGGACTGGTTATTTAGGACTTTGCACAGAAGAGCTCTAGGAGTTCTGAAAAAGAGGATATCAGTGTGGGTGCCAGTGGCCTGGGAAAGCTGCGTTTGTTCCAGATACATTTATTTAGCGCCTACTGTGTGGTCCAGTCGCATCTAGCGCAGTGGAGAGCAGGAGGGGAGAGAGGGGGCTGAGCCAGCGCTCTAGACCCTGGAGGTGAATGGATCAGCGTGTAGGAGGTGCCAGAGGGGGGATTGGGAGTGGCAGGAATAAAGGCCGGGTTTTAAGAAAAGCAGGGCGGAGATGAGAGACTGGGGAAGCCTTGTCAGGACCCCAAGCCTGCGGGAACTCGGGCAGCCTCGAGATGCAGCCTCCCCACCCCCCACTCAGTCCTCCTTCACTGCGCTCCAGCTCTCTGCCAGGTGGAAGGCACCGTATAGATAAGACGGTCCTCGCTCGTCAACACCCTGTGGCTGGCACATACCCTAACTTTCCTCTACCAGTTATTTCTTTAACTGAATGTGTGCCAGGCGCAGGGTCTGAGAGGTGCTCCGTGCAGAGGGAACAGGTTGGCAAAGGCGGCAAGGGTCGGGGTTCGAGGAGCAGCAGGCTGGTCTGCGTGCCTGGAGCGTTGAGTCCACGGGGGACAGGCGGGAGGACCCTGGTTCGGGAGTTTTGAATGCTTTATCCTGTATTAATTCACTTACACCTCACCTTGTTCCGGAAGACCATACGAGGGTGACCCTTAAGCCTGCAGGAGATGGGCTGTCACGAGAGGGTTGAAGTAGAAGCCAACCGGCAGGTCGTATTTGAGAGCCGGTTGCATTTGAGAACTTACTCTCTGTGCAGTGCCGGCTGGATCAGAGGGAGAAGGCCACGGGGAGAGCAGGCAGGAGAGGTGGATTAATGAGCTCTTAGTGTCCACGCCGTACATTTGACTGTGAGCCCTCCCTAGCAGCTGTCAGCGGGCCTCTGGCCTCAGAACCTCAGGAATGGAGGGGGAAGGAGGCCCTAGCTTGGGGGAGGCAGGCCCGGGGCCCTGAGAACTCCTGTGTCTCCGCCCAGCATCTCCTGAACACCCACTTAGGTCCCTTTGGCTTGCCCCCATTCTCTTCTTAATATGCAGGTAACTCGAGATTAGTTGAACCAGAGAGCATTCCTCCTGACGCCTAGCCAACTTCCACCACGCAGGCCAGGGGTGAGGGGCAGCTAATTTTGGTGCATGGAGCTGAGCTCTAGGGTTATGGAAGCGGGAAGGGGAGGGGACCGGGATCTCCTGCTTTGAGGATGGGGACCATGGGCTGCGCGGTGTTCCACCAGTTAACATTCCTCACCTGCCTGCTGGAGATGGTCACGAGGCCTCTGCAATCCTTTGCAGTCTTCTCCGGTTTGCAGGTATCATCTCCATTTTGCAAATGAGATCTCCTAGGACTGAGACGGAGTCACTTCCCAAGGCCGCACAGGAGCGGCACAGCCGGGGACTCTGCCTGGTTTTCCACCTCCAGGCCTCGTGCTCCTCCCCTCACATGGATGGGCCGACTGAGCTTTGCTGGGCCAGGCTGGACACCCAGTCAGCCCTTCTGGGTGCCTCTCAGGCAAGGTTTTGACCTCGAGTTGAACTTTTGGAAGCTTTTAGAGTATCACTTAAGGGTGACCCCGAGCTCTTCTTTCCTGCCATGGTTTTCTTCTGAGTGTCTTGAATCCCCAACTGGCTCTTGGAGGGGGGCTCTCCCTTCTATGAGCAGCATGGCTGTTGTGCGTAGGAGAAAGATGCTTGGTCAAGAAACACTCCAAAATATTTGAACATTTAAAAAATTTAAGTATATGTTTATTTTATTTTTTTTAATAACTTACTATTTTTAAAATTAATTAATTTTTGGCTACGTTGGGTCTTCATTGCTGCGCCGTGGGCTTTCTCTAGTTGCGGTGAGCGGGGGCTACTCTTCGTTGTGGTGCGCGGGCTTCTCATTGCGGTGGCTTCTCTTATGGAGCACAGGCTCTAGGTGCACGGACTTCAGTAGTTGTGGCTCGCGGGCTCTAGAGCGCAGGCTCAGTAGTTGTGGCACACGGGCTTAGTTGCTCGGCGGCATGTGGGATCTTCCCGGACCAGGGCTTGAACCCGTGTCCCCTGCATTGGCCGGTGGATTCTTAACCACTGCGCCACCAGGGAAGCCCCTAAATATATGTTTAAATGACAAAAATTATGCATGCTGGTTATAACACATTCAAATGTGGAAAGGAAGTCGAAGAAATGTGTGTGCCCCCCACCCCTCTCCAAGGTACCTGCTGTTGTCTGTCTGTCTGATGGGTGTCTTTCCCATCTGCTTTCTCTCCTATATATATCTACTGTCTACTGCTCTATGATTGATGACACTCTTGGAGTTTTACAGCGAAAGTGGGACTTCTGTGGGAAATACTCCACTGGGAGAAGGGGAACCAGAGTCTCAGTTTCAAGAAAGGCATCTGCGTTCATGCACCCGTCTGGCAGCTCCCTGCGGGGCAGTTGGGATACCTGGGTTCTCATTCCTGTTCTGCCGCCGACTGGCTGTGAGAACTCGGGCAAGTCATAAAGGCGCCCCCAATCCCCCCGGCCGGTTCTCCTAGAACCCAGTTCTGGTTTCATCTGCACAGCTCTCTGTGACCCCGCCTTCGAGCATTTGGACCATCTCAGTCTTGGGTCCCTGGTCCAGGGAGGGCAGACTCCATTCAGTGGGAGGTTCTGAGGCTGCCTTCTTGTGCGCAGCATATGACACGCGCTGCCTGGGAGCCCTCCAGGAGCTGGTCATCGCCTCTATTCCTGAGTTTCCTCAGGTAAGGAGGAGGGGTAGTGACAGTGTGATGGAGTTAGGCGCGGTGGGTGCCGACAGCGGTGCCTGGTACAGAGCGAGCGCCCAGTGCGTGCTCGTGGTGAGCTGAGGGGCTGCGTGCAGTTGATCCAAGTCTCCTGGTACCTAGATCTTTTCACACTTGTCTGATTATTTCCTTTGGACAAATTCCCAAGTGGGAGAAAACAGTGAGGCCATCGGGCACGCACGACCTTTTGGGGACTTTCTCTGTGCGCCACACTGCCCTGCAGGAAGGCCCTTCCCGTTTCCCTGGGGCAGAGACTGCCTTTTCCCTGCCCACCCTGTCCACTTGAAAGGTGAAGAGAAATGATTTTTGTTGTTGTTTTATCTTGTGTGTATCTGATTACTAGTGAGAGTCAACATGAAACATAATGTTTTTGGTTGTTGTATTTTGTTGAATTCCCGTCATATCCTTTATTCATCTTCCTCGTGGTTTGTTACTCTTTTTCTTAATATGTGTAAGATAGTTTTGTTTTTGTTTTTGTTTTTTTTTGGCTCTGCGGCACGTGGGATCTTACTTCCCCCACCAGGGGTTGAACCCACACCCCCTACAGTGGAAGCGCAGCGTCTTGACCACTGGACTGCCAGGGAAGCCCCTGTGTAGGACAGTTTTAATATGCAAACATATATCAGGCATACACTGCCGATTGCTGGAGGGGAGCTGGGGTCTTGATCTCTCTGGCGGCACTCTGGCCCTCCCGGGGCCCTGGGCACCAAGGTGAGTGAGCCCACAGCACATGGTCCCAGAGGGATGTCTGTGCCTCTGCTGTTGTCGTGCCTGTTTATAGTGTGTATTTTCTTTCTCTTTCTTGTTTGTCAGCACCCCTCCTTGCCACTGTTGGTGCACCCGCCCACAGCACTTTCTCTTTTGCCTTTTAATTTGTTGCTTTGCTGGCTTGCGAACCTGGAGCCCAAGCTGGTAGAGTGGGATTCGAGCCCAGTCATGGCCTCTCCGTGTGTGTCTGCGGGTCTGTGTGTGCGGCAGGGCTGGGAGGCCGGGAGAGCTGGACCCCACTCGGGGCTCCTGCTCTGCTCCTGGTGGGAGCTCCTGGCGTCTCCTCTGTGTGTGGTGTCTTCCAGGGAGGGGCAGATGCACTTCCCTGCCCAGAGAACTTTTTTGGTTAAACAGACCCTAGATGAAGGCCCTTTGCTAAGAAGCACTGTGATGATTTGGTGGCTTTCAGTCCCTCTGAAGCCCCACTCGTCCTGGTTATTGCTTCTAGACTCTTCTAGACTGTTTTGGGCTGGATGATGTGGTAGGATGGAGCCTGGTGTCATTCCTTCTCTGTCACAGTCTGTACAGGGTAGTGGGTACACCCGGCTCTGGAGCCAGGCTGCCTAGATGTACATTCCTAACACTTAGTAGTGGTGTAAGCTTTCTGTGTCTTGGCTTCCTTGTTGGGTGAGTTCCGTAACCTTTCTGTGTCTTGGCTTCCTTGTTGCTAATATGAGTTTAACAAGCACCCGTCTCATTGTGTAGGTGTGACAGTGAAGTATATTAACGCGTGCAAAGCTTTTAGACCAGCCCCGGCCCCTCGGAAGTGTTCACAGGGGCTCCAGCCTTTGCAGGGCTGCGGAGAGGACTCAGGGAGGGAGTGTCCCTCGTGGCACCTGCAGCGGTGGCTCCCCAGTCCTGCTCCCTGAACCCGAGCGGGCGAACGGGAGAACCTGGCGGGGCAGAGTTTGGGGTAAGTTGGTTTAGCCTGGCAGGCCCCAAGGAGGGGTGCCAGGTCCGGACTTGTCTGACGTTCCAGCTGATTGCAGCAGACCCTGGACCACAGCTGGTCACAAGGAGTGTGTCACACAGGCACCCAGCATTGCTTTCATCTGATTGCTTGCCCGTCGATTAAAGTATTTCCTCTTAATTCAGCACCAATTACACATGTGAGTCATGTGTAAATTTAAATTTTCAAGTAGCCATATTAAGAAAGCAAAAAAAAATTATCTTTAATAATGCGTTTTATTTAACCCATTGTATCTGAAATATTATCATTTCAATGCACAATTAACAAATTAATATAACGGGGCTTCCCTGGTGGCGCAGTGGTTAAGAATCCGCCTGGTTCGATCCCTGGTCCGGGAAGATCCCACATGCCGCGGAGCAACTAAGCTCGTGCGCCACAACTACTGAGCCTGTGCTCTGGAGCCCGCAAGCCACAACTACCGAAGCCCGCGCGCCTAGAGCCCGTGCTCCGTAACAAGAGAAGCCACCGCAGTGAGAAGCCTGTGCACTGCAAATGAAGAGTGGCCCCCGCTCACAGCAACTAGAGAAAGCCTGCGCGCAGCAACGAAGACCCAACACAGCCAAAAATTAAATAAGATAAATAAATGAATTAATTAATATAACAATTTTTAATGAGACATCTTACATTCTTTTCTCAACTAAGTCTTCAAACTGTGTTTCACCCGCTCAGTGCCTCTCCATTTGGACTGGCTGCATTTCAAGGGCTCAAGAGCCGTGCGTGGCCAGTGTCTCTGGTGTTGGAAAAACAGCTCTAATTTTAGCCTATAAGGTAACAAAAGAATTCCTGTTCGTTGGAAAAATTGAATACAGAAGTATATCCTTTTGGATTCATCTTTCTAAAGTATCATATTAAAATTTTTTAAGTAACGTGCCTTTCACGTATATCCTGCCGTTTTCACTCAGTCATTCAACAAACACTCCTGAGTACCTGCTCAGGCCGTGGTGATGGGTAGCAGATAAATCTATTTAGAAGGGTTACTGAAGTCACAGTAGTTTTTTGTCGCCGTGGATTTTCTTCAAACCCGGAAGCACAACTACTGCTGAGGGGGCTCGGCCCCGAAACGTGTTCCCGTCCAGGGGTTCTCAAGTTCTGGAACCGAGGTTCACACGGTTTTGCTCAAGGCGGAAGGTGGGGAGTGAGCCCAGACCCCGCTCTTTTGCAAGAAGCTGGAGGAGAGGGCGCGTGTCTGTTGGGGATCACGTCCAGGCTCTTGTTAGTCAGCGTCTTGGTTGAGAATGGGTTGCCCACGGGCCCCAGCGTGGATCACGTCCAGGCTCTTGTTAGTCAGCGTCTTGGTTGAGAATGGGTTGCCCACGGGCCCCAGCATGGCTCGCGTCACTTGGGTTTGGCGGTTTCATCCCACGTGGCTGCTGCTCTGCCCTACTTACGTCCCCGCCCGCCCCCTCTGCATCACAGCCCGAGGATAATCCTGAATTAGGGTGAGGGGAAGGGAGATGGCAGGGAAAGCCTCTTCCATCTGCTTGGGGGCAAGGGCCGGTGGGCCCGACCGGGAGTGGACGTGCCGGACAGCGAGCCTGTTGCTGGGCAGAGCTCGTGTGAACAGCACAGTCTGTGGACTGGCTGGCCTCTGCGTATCCTCCTGATGCTTGATGGACTAAAGTGCTGGATTGTGAAGTGCAGACCACCAGGGAATAGGGTGCCGATTATGTAGGCCGGCCAGCCGGCCAGCCGTGCAGACTGTAAGCCCAGCCCTCGCTCTGTGGACCAGAGAGGGTGGAAGCCACCTACCAGGGATTCAAGGTCACTGCTGAGCAGCAGGGCGGTGAGGCCCCGGGCCTTTGCACTTCACCGTGGTACTCTCCTTCCAGCTCACAGGAGAGGTGGGCCGGGTGATCCCGGCCATGTCCCCTTCAGCCGTGACCCACAGTCAGTTGTGCCAGGATGTGTCACCAGCAAAGTCACAATATTCCCCTCACCCCATCCTGGTGTCTTAGGCAGGAGCTGTTCTTTGGAAGCTTTTTTTTTGGTTTGTGTTTTGTCTTTACGCTGAATAACGTGTATATAATAGCGAAAATGTCGTAAACGTACACGTGCTCTCTGAAAACACACGGCACAGAATAAGGCCGCTCTCAGCCAGCAGCCTGGGTTGGCCTCCTTGCTCTGTCTCTCAGTTCACTTCCGGGCCCTGAAGTAAGGAGACCTTCCCCTCCCTGCTCTGCTTGGAGATGAGATGTTTGTGGAGCCGCCCAGGAAGGAGCATCCTGTGGTGCTGCGTTCACCAACTCGCTCTTGTTAACCTTTGTCCGGGGAGCCAGCAGGGAAGCTGCCAGTGGGCTGGGCTGGGCCGCTCTCTGCCTTTAGCAGGCCCTTGGTGACTGACATCTTGGATGGGATGTCCTGAGGCCCCTCCAGCCAACCCAGAGAAGACAGAGCCCATCACCCTGCAGAGCTCTCATTCTCTCCCAGGCTGTCACTCTCGGGTGTCGGGGGGGCGGGGGGCGGACACGCCATCCTGAAACTGTGTTAACAGGCTCTCACCTCCCTTCCTGGGTATCCCCCATCCCCTGCCGGCTGTGGCCCTTGGGCCTCGCTTCTCTCAGTGGGCCCTGAGCGCACGGCAGCCCCTCCAGGGCCATTACTTCCCTTTACCTGCGAGAAGAGCTGGGATCTAAACCTGCCTCTGTCCAGCTCCATCGCCCACCTTTCCCGTTCGAGGCTCTGGTCTGTTGGGTGTCCCTCCCCAGCCCCTAGTCTCCCCTGGCCTGGTCCCTCGTGGGGCCTGGAGCAGTGGGTGCTCTCCTCCCACTGGCCCCAAGCTGGTGCCGGCCTCATCTGCTGCTTTCCTCCTGGACACTGAGCCCATAGCCAGTGGGCCTCGGGCCCCCAGCCCAGTACCAGCCTGGCAGGTACCAGTGACCAAGAGCCCCTCCCTGCTCTGTACCCAGCCCAGGGGCCCTGTTGGACCTGGAGGTGGCTCAGGGAGCCCTCGCCTGTATCACACTGCTCCGTCCCCTCCAGGGCCACGGTGCTGCCCGTGGGGTCCCCTCCCAGCCCGCTGGCCCCGAGCAGCCAAGGGCAGGGGGCCTGTGGGCTGTGAGGCCCCTGAGGTGGAGCTTTGCAGCCCCCAGAGGAGGGTGGGGCGGGGGCTGTCTGTGGAGGGGCCTAACTTCTCTCTCTGAGGCCCGTGCCTCCCCGCAGAGTCTGGGCCGCCAGCTTGTGCCTCGCCGGCACTGGGGTGACTAGGAGGAGGGGCGGTGCGTGGAGTTCTCTGGCCTCTTCCTCCAGGGCTCAGAGCTGGGCCAGAGCTGCTAGGTCCCCGAGAGCAAGGTGTCTTGCTTTCCGGCGTGTGCTTCTGACTGGTCGCCCTAAAGCCCGCGACCTGCCCGGGGAGAAAGCTGCCCTGGGTTGCGGCCCCGGGAGGAGGCCACGTTCTGCCCCAACTGTGTGACCCTCGCCTGGCGACAGTGGGTGTGAGGCCAAGGGAGGGACACCGGCCACCACCTGGGTCTCTCCCATGGGTGCAGGGGGAACAGGCCCCATGCAGGTTCAGGGCAGTCAGTTGTGTCCACGCTGGGGGCACCAATGGCATAGATACGGAGACCCTGACCCAAGTCCAAACAGCTTAACACAGACCCACTGAGGGGGCAGGGTCCCCAGGGGGCACGGGAGAGAGTCCTTCCCCTCTGTCTGCAAGAGAAAATCCGTCCTGGAGAGTGAGGGCTGGGTGGTCCAGGCGGAGGGAGCCGTGTGCAGCCGTGGGGTGGGGGGAGGAGCGGGGAGGCCCTTCGGAATTCTGAACTGGGTGCCTTGGGCATTGCCACTGCCTTTCCTTCCAGGGTGCCCCCTGAACTCGATCAAGGGGAACATTGATTTCTGCGGCACGCGGGGGTACAGGTCCCAGTGCTGCCTGGTGCAGCCCAGCTGGGAGTGGGCTGAGTGGGGTGTCCCTCTGCTCCAAGCAGGAGAGGATGGGCCGGGTGATGCTGAGTTGGCACCGAAGAAAAACTGTATTTCCGAAAGAGCGCGCCGCACGCCAGGGCCTCGATGGGCTTTCTACCCAGTGACCCAGCGTGGAGGGACGTGGGGGGAGCCCTGTGGCGTACCTGGCTGCTTTGATAGGCACCGCGAGACGCTGTTTTACCAGAGTCGTGATTTTATTATGAAAATTGCTGGCGTAGCGTGTTTTTAAACTATTCAAATGCGCCACCCCACACTCCAGCACTTTGTTTGTGCTGCAGACATCGCGAGATTGACAGCTCGTGCTTCAGGTGCCAGGGAGCCGCAGGGTTCTGAGCGAAGGGTGGCTGCATCTCATCTGGCATCTCAGAAAGAACTCGAAAGAATAGCTTTCTGTTAGTGCTTGCGTGCCAGGCTCTGCCCTCCGTGCTTGCTTGTCATTCTCGAGACGTTCCTGGGGTGTTATCATCCCCATCTTGAAGATGAGGAGACTGACGCACCGAGATGTAGAGGCATTTGCCCGAGGTTGGTCGCCTCACAATGGCAGAGGCAGGACCCGGACCCGGGGAGTCCATTCTCAGATTCTGTGTTCCGAGCCGGCATGCGCTGCTGCACCACGAAAAAGATAAGCTCTTAAAAATACAGAAGAAAGTTAAAAGTGTATTGTCTAATCTTGGGATAAGAGGTATCCCCTTAAGCCAGACAGGAAACCCAGAATTTATAGAGGGAAAGACAGACAGATTTTTCCCCAAGCCTTTTTTTTTTTTTTTGCGGTACGTGGGCCTCTCACTGCCGTGGCCTCTCCCGTTGCGGAGCACAGGCTCCGGACGTGCAGGCCCAGCGGCCATGGCTCACGGGCCCAGCCGCTCCGCAGCACGTGGGATCCCCCCGGACCGGGGCACGAACCTGCGTCCCCTGCATCGGCAGGCGGACTCCCAACCACTGCGCCACCAGGGAAGCCCTCCCCAAGCCTTTCGTTTTGAAAAATGACCACCTTGAATGATTCTTAGTTAACATTTACCCCATTTGCTTTCCCTCTGTTTCTCACACACACATATTTTGGTGGAGGTGATGGTCAGTAGTTGTGGATGCTTCCCGCCAAGCACTCCAGGAGGCATTTCCTACGAACAGGCAGTCCTTCTACATAACGTAGTACCAGTGTCACACCTAAAAGGATGAGTGAGAACTCTCAACCATCGTCGACTAGCTCATCCATAACCAGATGTCCTCAAGTAACCCCCACGTGCCTTATATAATAACCTCTTTGTTTTTCCAAATCAGGATGGGATCAGGACGGCACAGGATCCATCGTGATGCTTTTCCCCATCACACAGACTCTTTTTTTAATATTTTAAAAAAACGTATTGAAGTATAGTTTATTTACAATGTTGTGTTAATTTCTGCTCTGCAGCAAAGTGACTCAGTTATATATAAATATATTCTTTTTCTTATTCTTTTCCATTATGGTTTATCACAGGATAATGAATATAGTTCCCTGTGCTTTACAATAGGAGTTGTTTATCCATCCTATATATAATGGTTTGCATCTACTAATCCCAAACTCCCAACCCTCCCTCCCCCACCCACACCTCCTTGGCCATCACAAGTCTGTTCTCTACGTGTGAGTCTGTTTCTGTTGCGTAGATAAGTTTGTTTGTGTCATGTTTTAGATTCCACATATAAGTGATATCATATGGCATTTGTCTTTCTCTTTCTGACTTACTTCACTTAGTATGATCATCTCTAGGTCCATCCATGTTGCTGCCGATGGCATTATTTTATTCTTTTTTTTATATAAATTATTTTATTTTATTTTATTTATTTTTGGCTGTGTTGGGTCTTCGTTGCTGCACGCGGGCTTTCTCTAGTTGTGGTGAGCGGGGGCTACTCTTCGTTGCGGTGCGTGGGCTTCTCATTGCGGTGGCTTCTCTTGTTGCGGAGCACGGGCTTTAGGCGCGTGGGCTCTAGTACTTGTGGCACGTGGGCTCAGCAGCTGTGGCGCACGGGCTTAGTCGCTCCGTGGCATGTGGGATCTTCCTGGACCAGGGCTCAAACCAGTGTCCCCTGCAATGTCAGGCAGATTCTTAACTACTGCGCCACCAAGGAAGCCCCTCTTTTTTTTTTTTTAGTACATCTTTATTGGAGTATAATTGCTTCACAATGCTGTGTTAGTTTCTGTTGTACACAAAGTGAATTAGCCACATGCATACATATATCCCCATGTCCCCTCCCTCTTGAGCCTCCCTCCCACCCTCCCTATCCCACCCCTCTAGGTCATCGCAGAGCACCGAGCTGGTCTCCCTGTGCTGTGCAGCTGCTTCCCTCTAGCTCTTTTACATTTGGTCGTGTATATATGTCAATGCTACTCTCATTTCGCCCCAGCATTCTTTTTTATGGCTGAGTAGTATCCCATTGTATATATATACCACATCTTTATCCATTCATCTGTTGATGGACATTTAGGTTGCTTCCATGTCTTGGCTATTGTGAATAGTGCTGCTGTGAACATAGGGGTGCGTGTATCTTTTCGAATTATGGTTTTCTCAGGGTACATGCCCAGTAGTGGGATTGCTGGGTCACATGGTAGCTCTATCTGTAGTTTTTTAAGGAACCTCCATACTGTCTTCCATAGTGGCTGCACCAACTTACATTCCCACCAACGGTGTAGGAGGGTTCCCTTTTCTCAACACCCTCTCCAGCATTTATTATTTGTAGACTTCTCTTTTTTAATATAAATTTATTTATTTATTTATTTTTGGCTGTGTTGGGTCTTTGGTGCTGCACGCAGGCTTTCTCTAGTTGCAGCGAGCGGGGCCTACTTTTTGTTGCGGTGCGCGAGCTTCTCATTGCGGTGGCTTCTCTTGTGGGGGAGCACGGGCTCTAGGCGCGTGGGCTTCAGTAGTTGTGGCACGTGGGCTCGGTAGTTGTGGCTCACCGGCTCTAGAGCACGGGCTCAGTAGTTGTGGCGCACGGGCTTAGTTGCTCCGCAGCACGTGGGATCCTCCCGGACCAGGGCTCGAACCCGTGTCCCCTGCGTTGGCAGGTGGATTCTCAACCACTATGCCACCAGGGAAGCCCTGTAGACTTTTTAATGACGGCCATTCTGACCGGTTTATCACACAGACTGTTGAAGCGTCTGGGGGCAGTTTTCCTGTAGAAGGTTGCGCTCTGATTCGGGCGCTGAGGCTGCTTGGTGTTATTTAACTTGTGCCTGTATCCCGCCTGCTGCCTATGACCTGAAGCGAGCTCAGGGGCTTGATGAGATCCAGGTTAAACCCTTTTGACAGGAATACCTCCTATTGTGTCACATCAGGCCCTGCTGTTAGTGATGTTAAGGACATAATTACCAGATGTCCTAATCCTGAAGGCCCATTGCCTCCCCCTTTGTAATTCATCAGTAATCTGTAGGGTGAGACTTTTGCGCCTTGGAAGTAAACTGCTCCCCACAACTTTCAGTCAGTGGTTTTCAGTGCCTCAGTGATCGTGCCTGAATCTGTTCTGTTGGGGCTGCCACGTGGTGATTTTCTCATCTGGACATTCCTTCCGCAAGTCTTAGCTGGTACTCTTCTGTCAAGAAGGCCGCCCCCACCCCCTTTGCCTTTTTTTAGGAACACTCTTGTTTCATGGATTTTTGTTGTGGTTCTTATTGTTCAGATGTTATAATCAATTATAAAATTAACAGATTTAATTACACTTTTGTAGAATAGAGTAGGAGAATTTGCTTGCCATGTACATATGCCAGATAAATGGTTAAGATGCCTATTATCAAAGAATTCCTCTAAATTGTTAAGAAAAAGGTTTTTAAAACCCCAAAGACAGGGACTTCCCTGGTGGTCCAGTGGGTAAGACTCCATGCTCCCAATGCAGAGGGCCTGGGTTCGATCCCTGGTCGGGGAACTAGATCCCGCATGCATGCCGCAACGAAGAGTTAGCATGCTGCAACTAAGAAGTCCGTGTGCCGCAACTAAGACCCGGTGCAAGCAAAAAACAAAACAAAACAAAAAACCCCAAAGACAAGTGGACAAAGAATAGGACCAGGCAGACAATTCAGAGAAGAGGAAATGGAAATTGTTGATGACCATGAAAAGACGCTTAGCCTCAGAGTCATCAGGGAAACACAGATCTGAAGAGCAAGGTACTGCGTTCCTCGTTCAGTAGCAGAAAGTGAGCTGATGACTCGATGCTGGTGAGAGTGGCGCAGTGGGTGTTCCCATATGTTGCTGGTGGGGGAATGAGGGGGCAGGGAATTGCTGCCTCCTATTTGGAAAAGTAATCAGGCATTATCCATGAACATGAAAAATTCATATTTTTCTTTGAACCCCACTTTTCTACTTTGGGGCATGTAACCTGTGGAAAGAAAACACATAGGTGGGACTTCCCTGGTGGCGCAGTGGTTAAGAATCCGCCTGCCAATGCAGGGGACACGGGTTCGAGCCCTGGTCCGGGAAGATCCCATATGCCGCGGAGCAGCTAAGCCCATGCGCCACAACTACTGAGCCTGCGCTCTAGGGTCCGAGAGCCACAACTACTGAAGCCCACGCGCCTAGAGCCCGTGCTCCGCAACAAGAGAAGCCACCACAATGAGAAGCCCGCGCGTAGCAACGAAGACCCAACGCAGCCAAAAATAAATAAATTTATGAAAAAAGAAAAAGAAAGAAAGAAAACACATAGGTACACAGGTGTTGATTACAGCCTTGCTTGTAGAGGTTTAAAGACAAAAAAGGAAGCAACTTGAATGGCCCTCAGTAGGGCAACGGCTGGATGACGGATGAGTGAGGCCTGTACCCAGGGACTGGGGAGGCCTGCTAGCGTATTGTGTTAGCAGCGGCTCCTTGCTCCCAGGCCGGGCATTGTGCTGAAACGCTAAGTCCAAGTCCTAGCATTGGGGCTTTGGGGACGGGAGGGGACACTCATTCTGGAAGCTTCCATGTGAAGGAAAGGGAAGGGGGCAGAGGATCAAAAGCAGCTTTCCCAGCATGTTGTGAATGTGCTTTTATACTGTCAAATATAATTCTAAAAAGAAGGGCAAAGTGCGTGTTTATTAGACGAGTCCCAGCCCACTTTCTTCTTTTGTGTCCCGCGCAGAGCTGGAGTTGGAAAGCTGTTGTGAACCCCAGTCAGGCTGTGTGGTGACCCAGAGCCGCTGCAGGTGTGGAGGCTCGGGGGCCTTTGGGGGCCCGGATTCAGCCGGGAGAGCGCAAACCCACGCGTTTTTCTGGCGAGCCATTTCTTCCCTCACCCAGCCCTCATCCCTAGGTGAAACACTCTTCTGTTTCTTCTGTTTTCTTTGTAGTGTATCCTCTACAAACATTTTAGGAAACAGGGTGAAATGTACATTTTGCAGAAAAATAGAGGCAGAAAAAAATCACTGCAGGTCCTAACCGCCAAGTTGGCCTCTGTCCTCATTTTGATATGTTCCTTTTTCCTTTTTTATTTATTTATTTAATTAATTAATTTATTTTTTTGATATGTTCCTTTTCCCCTGCGTTTATTTACCTGGGTCCATGTTACGTACAGTTTTGTATCTTGCTTTTTAAAAAAAATGATCACAAGTATTGCTGCTGTGCTGAGTAAAAAAGTCTCTACAGATGTTATTTTATTATTTACTTATTTATTTGTTCATTTATGGCTGTGCTGTGCAGCATGTGGGATCTTAGTTCCCCGACCGGGGATGGAACCCGTGCCCCCTGCAGTGGGAGGTGGAGGCTTCACCACTGGACGGCCAGGGAAGCCCCTGCAGATGTTGTTTTAAGTGGCTGCATGATGTCCCACCATCTGGAGACACTGTCGCTTACTCCCTTGTTTCCGTATTGGTGGACACTCTGGTTGATTTCACTTTTTTGGAAGCTGGACTTCTTTGGGCCTAAACCTTTGTGTC
This sequence comes from Grampus griseus, assembly GCF_964374135.1. NCBI lineage: Eukaryota > Metazoa > Chordata > Mammalia > Artiodactyla > Delphinidae > Grampus > Grampus griseus. The sequence continues at coordinate 6,154,574 of NC_139003.1, read as the reverse complement.
CACGTCAGACGGTCTCTGTTGGAGTCCCTGTGGCTAATTTAGTACGAGGGGCAAAGGGCTGAGCTGCTGGGGAGGGGGGTTGGGCACATGCACGCTTGCCAGCACTGGGCCTCACGGACACAAAAGTCATGTTAAGGCTTTGGTAGGTGAGAAGTGGAACTTCATTTTTATTTTATTTTATTTTTTTTTATTTTTGGCTGCGTTGGGTCTTCATTCCTAGTTGTGGCGAGCGGGGGCTACTCTTCGTTGCAGTGCATGGGCTTCTTATTGCGGTGGCTTCTCTTGTTGCGGAGCACGGGCTCTAGGTGCGTGGGCTTCAATAGTTGCAGCACGTGGGCTCAGTAGTTGTGGCATGTGGGCTCTAGAGGGCACAGGCTTCAGTAGTTGTGGCTCGAAGGCTCTAGAGCGCAGGCTCAGTCGTTCCGGCGCACGGGCTTAGTTGCTCTGCGGCATGTGGGATCTTCCTGGACCAGGGCTCGACCCCCTGTCCCCTGCATTGGCAGGCGGATTCTTAACCACTGCGCCACCAGGAAAGCCCTGGAACTTCATTTCTAATTTCTGTTTCTTTGAGTCCCAAGTGAGAGCGAGTGATTTCCACGTGAATTGGCTGTTGTACTTTCTTTACTTTGTCAAGATTTTATTTATTTTTTTTAGCGACATCTGTGTGCTTTGCATGTATTAGTGATATTAACCCATCAGCATAGTCCCATTTTTGTCCACGTGTTGATTTCCCTTTAGTTATATTTCTCTTAGGTTTTTTTGTGGGTTTTTTTTTTACAATTTTTTTAAAAATCGTTCAGGACCTTATTTTTATGCAGTGAATCTATCGATCTTCTCTATCCTTTAAATCCAGGAACCTTGTTGCAAACTGTGTCCTGCCTCCCCCTCTCCCGGGGTCCAGCACAGCTTCCCCTGCGGCTCGGCTGTAGCTCCTCGCAGACTCCGCGGCCAGTGGGCTTCCCCGGCTGCCCGGCCAAGCTGTGCAGGGCTCGGCGAGGTTGGGGCGAGGGCTGGTGGCTGAGGTCTGAGGCCTCGGGGAGGAGGTGGGCTGAGTGAGGCCGTTGCACAGAGGAGCACAGGTGAAGGTGCCGGGAGGGGAGGTGGAGAAGACCCGCCCACGTGGGGTCTACAGGCTGTGGACGGGCGTTTGTGAAGACGGTTTGCAGGGACCCCTCCACCTCTGCCCTGCGTGTCGTCCCCACTGCCCAGTTGTTGCTGACGGGCCGGGGACCCTTGCTCTCTGCGCAGGGGTTCTGCTGGGGGCTCCTGGTCGGCTCTGCCTGTGGCGTAAGTTCGAAGCACGGCAGCTCTGCACACGGCCTTGACCTCTGCGCCCGTCTCATCTCGCAGCCGAGGGCTGTGGGGAGGCTGCAGTCGGCCACGCGGCCTCCGGGGCTCCCTCCTGGGTGGCCTCCCTTGAGCGCCCATGCGGTCACCAGGGTTCCCTGACGCCGTTTCACAGCGATGGTGTGGCCCGGGGGCCCAGGCCTGAGAGCTGACGGGCCGGTGGGGTGGTGAGTCCTCAGGCTGAAGACAGATGAGAGTAGAATTAAGAGGAAAGCCTGGGTCCCTGATGCCTCTGAGGTCGCCCGTGCAAGGTCTCTCGCCGCCGCAGAGATGCGCTGCGTCGCTTCCTACCTGCCGGCCGCCCTCGGGGACAGCACCTCCCCCAGCGCCAAGGACATCAAGAAGATCCTGGACAGCGCGGCACTGAGGCGGACGATGACCGGCTCAACAAGGTCATCTGTGAGCTGAACGGAAAGAACAATTGAGGGCGTCATTGCCCAGGGTATTGGCATGTTGGCCGGCGCGCCCGCTGCCGGGGCTGTGGCCATCTCCACTGCCCCAGGATCTGCAGAAAGACGAGAAGGGGGAGGAGGCCGAGGAGTCAGACGATGACGTGGCATTTGGCTTGTGCCACTAGAGTCCTGCTCCCCTGCAAATACAAGCACCCTCCCCCACCTTTTTTTTTTCTGGCTGTGCCACGTGGCTTGCGGGATCTTAGTTCCCTGACCAGGGATCAAACCCGGGCCCCCGGGCCCTCGGCAGTGAAAGAGCGGAGTCCTAGCCACTGGACCACCGGGAATTCCAAATAAAACCCTTTTTACATTAAAAAAAAAAGAGGAAAGTCTGAAACTCAACCGCCAGGCGCCAAAGCTCTGATTGCCACTCCCAGTCGCTCTGTGACGCGGGAGGGCTGGTGGGACTGGGAATGCTTGCTGGTGTTGAGCAGAAGAGTGTGCAGGTGGACCGGCTGCATGGGACGGGGGTAGCCCTGTGCCCCCAGGGGCCTCATCGGGTTGTCCCCGCCCCACTCCAGTCCTTGTGTGGCCCAGGCAGCGCTGGACAGTGGACCCCCTGCGGGGGGAGGTGGGAAAGGTGTGTCTCACAGTAGGAAATTAACTGTCACATGTTGCTGGGTACCTGAAGGGCTCAGGAAGATGGCAGTCGCCCAGGGAAGTGTCTTCACTGCGGGAGGGTGGTCTGACCTCAGGCCCGGGCTGGCTGCTCTGGGCTCTGTCTAATGGCATGAACGTGAGGTGTGCCGAGGGTCCCTCAGCCCCAGACAGCGCCCCTTTGGCCTGTTGAGGTGGCTTCTCCTTTGTGAATGCCATGCGTACCTAGCAGGGCTGGCTCATGAACCAGTGTCAGCCCCTCGTACTGATTCAGGGCTGGGAGAGTGGGATTTGGGGGCAGGAGTTTGTTTGGAAGGTGGGTGACGAGGAACCTTGGGGAGTCTTTTGGGAAGGAGGTTCCCTTGCTGGGAAGGGCAAGGCTGGGCCGCCCCGATGTGGGTACCAGGGCTCAGCAGGCCTCAGGGCTCGGGGCCAGACAGGTGGCCTAGGTTGGAAGGTCAGCTTCAGCCACCTACCAGCCCTCACCTTAGGCACGTTACTTGGCCGCTGTGCCTCAGAGTCCTCATCTGTAAAACGGGGAGATTAACAGTACCTTTCAGGCTTCCCTGGTGGCACAGTGGTTAAGAATCCGCCTGCCAATGCAAGGGACACAGGTTCGAGCCCTGGTCCGGGAAGATCCCACGTGCCACGGAGCAACTAAGCTCGTGCGCCACAACTACTGAGCTCACGTACCACAACTACTGAAGCCCGCGCGCCTAGAGCCCGTGCTCCGCAGCAATGAGAAGCCTGCGCACCGCAAAGAAGAGTAGCCCCCGCTCGCCACCACTGGAGAAAGCCCACGCACAGCAACGAAGACCCAACGCAGCCCCCCAAAAACCAACCAAACAAACAAAGAAACAAAACAGTACCTTTCAGGACTTCTCTGGCGGTCCAGTGGTTAGGACTCCAAGCGTCCACTTCAGGGGGCACGGGTTTGATCCCTGGTTGGGGAACTAAGATCCCGCATGCCGCGAGGCGTGGCCAATAAATAAATATTTCTTTAAAAAAGAAGACCAGTACCTTTCTCAGAGGGGTTAAGTGGTTTTGTGTGTGTGAAGTGCTCTGAGCAGAGCCTCTCATGTTCAGGAAGTGGCCGTTATTATCGGGTGACCAGTGCCGTCCCCTGTGGCTGCTGCCTTGGGTGTATAGGGCACCAAAATGGCTCTGCCGTCCCCAGGGCTGGCCGAGTCTGGCTCTGAGCCACAGGGGCAGGTATCTGTGACCTTTCTGTGCCCGGGAGCTCAGGCCCCCATGAGGTGAGAGCCGATTAGATGTTAGCATCTACGGAAGACACGAGGTGAACTGGGGACAGTGAGAGGAGGCCGGGACGTCCAGGAGGGCTTGTGGTGGCAGCGGGCCTGAGCTGAGTGCTCACCGACGACTCCCGCCGGGCTGGCGGCGGGGAGGGAGGTAGCCTCCACGTCCAGGCCCTGCTGGTGTCAACCTGGGTCTGGCCTGAGAGGTGTGTGGCTTCCTTTGATGGGGAGCCCATCCAGAGGCCTCCCGGGGTCTGGGCACGTGTGTTGGATGCTCGGGGCAATGGGCAGGCTTGGCCTTGCCAGTGGGGCAGAGCCCTGGGCCTCAGTGTAGGCCCTGGTTTCAAAATTGATGATGGGAAATCAGATGCTTTTATTTATTTATTTGAAACTTCATTTTATTGAAGTATAGTTGATTTACGATGTGTTGATTCCTGGTGTACAGCAAGGTGACTCAGTTACACGTACATATATTCTTCCACCCGTTCTTTTACATTATTATTATTTTGGCCACACTGAGCAGCATGTGGAATCTTAGTTCCCCGACCAAGGATTCAACCCGCACCCCCTGCAGTGGAAGCGCGGAGTCTTAACCACTGGACCGCCAGGGAAGTCCCTCCTTTTACAATTGTTTATCACAGGAGATTGAATATAGTTCCCTGTGCTATACAGTAGGACCTCGTTGTTTATCTGTTCTATATAAATAGTTTGCATCTGCTAATCCCAAACTCCCAATCCATCCCTCACCCACCTGGAATTCAGATGCTTTTAAACTTTTGTCCATTAGACTCTCAAACTACCTGTCTTTGTTCTTAGTAGTGTACACTGACCCTCAGTCCCCCTTGCCCTGAGACCCAAAGCTTGTGCATCTGTACTGGGGTTCCCAGGTGGGGGCACAGCTCCTCCGTCTTACAGCAAAAACGGCGCAATTATTTGAATACTGTGTTGTCGTCCCTTTATGAAACTATTTGACTTCTGTAAGAAAGATGAAGCAAACTTTCATTAGCCTGTTGATGCTGCTGATATGGAATGAAGGCATTTTCAAAGCCTGTTGGACTGGAAGAGGCAGATTTTTAGCTCATGGGATTTGGCCGGACCGTTGCTCAGTTTTGAAGGTAGAGAACAACCTTTAAAAATGGATGAGGGCTTCCCTGGTGGCGCAGTAGTTAAGAATCCGCCTGCCAATGCAGGGGATGTGGGTTCGAGCTCTGGTCCGGGAAGATCCCACATGCCGCAGAGCAGCTAAGCCCGTGTGCCACAACTACTGAGCCTGTGCTCTAGAGCTCGTGAGCTACAACTAGCTGGGGCGCACAGTTCATGCTCAGCAAAGATGCACGTTCATTCATTCATTCACTCGTTCATTCACAGAATCATTGCACACCACCTGCGTGCCCTGCCGAGTTCTAGCGGGGGAGCATTAAACACACCAGAAAAATATCCCAGAGGGATGAGTGTTAGACGAATATTGTGACAGCTGCGGACAACTCCTGAAACTTGTAAGGAGGCCGGTCCTGCAGGCCGCCCGTGTGAGTGGCGGGTCGTTGGCGGGGGCAGCCCAGGGTCTCTGCGGACTCCCTAATCCCCAACCCGGTGACCTGCAGAGAGGACAGAGCTTGCTAGAGACCTGCGGGCCTTGCGATCCTCCGGGTGTGACACTCGTCGCCTCCCTCAGCTCAGTGATCGAAGGGCTTGGCCAACCCGCGTGGCCACTCACCGCCGGGCCACTGCTGGGGTCCTTACCGCCTTGCTCGCCGCACAGCTGGAGGCCACCTGGCTGCAGGAAGATGTGTTGCTGCCACCTTGTGGGCAAGAAGATGCCGACCGGCGTCGGAGGGCCCTGCGGCTCTTGGGACCACTCTGGCGGCGGGAGGAAGCCGCAGCCTTTGGCTTCCAGCAGAAAGCCAGCCCATCCTGGGCTCTGAGAAGGACCTCCACAGGCTCTCTGCGGCTGCTGCGTGGCCTCACCAGGGCGCGCCTCGAAACTTATCAATGGATCACCCAGCAAATATTTGAGGGAGACTAGGTACAAGGTTCTGTGGGATTCCTGCGCCAGAGGCCGCCCTTCTTTTCCCCCCACCAGTGCACCGCTTCTGTGCAGTGCCTCACAGCTCATGCCTTTTTTATGCAGGGGTCTTCCTCTTTCTCCCTAGACACCCTGGGTTCAGCAGTGCACCCCTGCTGCCCCAGGCCACAGCTGCATACACAGGCGCCCTCCTCTCTCAGGTCCGAGCAGCCAGTCCAGCTCAGCCAGCTCTAGAGTCGGCCCTTCTTCTGATTTGCCTGCGCTCAGAACAGAAGGGGGTGCTCAGTGCTCAGCCTCTGCGCGCTCAGCCTCCAGGGAAGCGTGTCCATCCTCACCCAGGATGCACGCTGCAGGCATTGCGAGAGAGTGCGTCTTTAATTCCCCCAGAAGCTTCTGTGGGGTCTCACCCCTACACGACAGGTTCAGCCTGGTGTTTCTGATGACCTTAAGAGTCAGAGAACTGACACGAGGGCTAGTTTTATGGGATTTCTGTACGGTTTACGTGGCCCCAGCCCGATGCTTTTTAGGATCGTCCTAGTTTCCTTTGGGCTGTGTTGAGTAGTAAGCTGTTTGTCACATGTCTCTGGAGTAGAATCTTGCAGATGGAACACAGAGACCTTGTCCCTGACCCGGGCGGGGGTGTGTGTGTGTGACACCAACAAGGAGACAGGTGTGTGCCTGCACCGATCTCCTTTCTGGGGTCTTTGGCTGATGTCCTGGGACATTTATGTGCAGGCAGGTGCCCTTCTCTGTCTAGTTTCCCTGAGTCAGGAAAGGTTTCTAGGAAGCAGGAATAGGAAGGAGGCAGCCCCATGAGGAAGAGGAAGCTGTCCCAGGTTTGGGATTGACCCAGTCTGAGCATTTCGCCTGGACCGATTCTGCAGGTACAAGGGGAGTCAGGAGCTGGTGTGTCCTCTGAGAATGTGGCATGTTTTTTCACCTCCTGGACTGGGCACTGCTGCATGTCCTGTAGCCCGTGTGTGTGTGTGTGTGTGTGTGTGTGTGTGTGTGTGTGTGTGTGTGTGTGTGTGTGTGTGTGTGTGTGTGTGTAACTGGGGGCCTTTTACTCTCCTATCCCAGCCTGCTCCTCGCCCCCTGAGGCTAGCCAGTTGGGTTCTGAAGCAGCCCATCCCCTGTTCGGCACCTTGTCCCCCGTCCCCCCTCAGTCCCCACTTGTCTCTGATAGCTGCTGTCCTGTGCTTGCATTTTCATTGGCTTGGGGGGAGGGTTTGGAATGAGCAGGCTTCTTCTCTGGGGGAGGGGTAATCCCCTACCTGTGTGTGAGAGAGGACAGAAAGACAGATACGAAGATAGGGAAGTTCAGCGTAGGAGACTTAAACTTGGGAACGTGAGTCAGGATTCCTGGGTTGCATTCCTGTCTCCACGCCTGAAGGAGCCTGGGAAAGGCTCTTCTGCAGGAGCGACTCTTACGTGGGGGTGTGCATCCCGGAGAGGAAGAAGTCATCCTCGTTGTTGTTAATAACTAGTCCCAGGAAAATACGTAATCAGCCCCGGGGGCCTCTCCAGGCCTGGGAGATCCAGCCCAGGACTTGGGAGTTTCCAGCTCTGGGTTCCCCAGGAGCACCTAGGATGGAGAGGCCCTGCCTTTCTCAGGCATTCCCCCACCCCAGCCCCCTCAGGAATGTGCCACTTTTATCTTGTACTTTGCTTCTGACCAGGACCCTGGAATTCTAAAGCTGAGAGGGACAGGAACGTTGGGAGTTGGGTTGGACTGGGGGTGGAGGAAACCTGGGAGTATCACGTCTTTAAACGAAAGGCAAGCCCCACTCATCCTTGCCACCTGCCTCAACTGGTTTCTCCTGATCTGCTTGGGGTCCTTGTGGATTATGGTAAACTGGCTCATCTCCAGCGCCTTGGAGAGGACTGATGTATACACTGCAGTGGAGAGCACAGCACGGCAACTACCTGCCCCCTGCCCCCGTCCTGAAGTCATCCCTGCATTTACTGTCTGCTGCAGCCCACACACGTGAAATTCACAGGGCATCGGTGCTGAGCGTCAGGCTCCAACCAGCACTGCAGTCTGAAGCTTCACCTCTGCACAGCCTCTGGACAGGAGGTGAGAACCAGCCAGCGGGTGGAGGCTGGAGACTTCAGGGGCTCAGAAGTGAGTCACTCGTCCAGAACTGTATGGTCCAGGTCCAGAGGTTCTCTTTCGATTTTCTGCTGCCCTTGGGCAGGACAACGCTTAACCTACTACAGATGATTTTATAATCTCCAGGGAAGAAGACAGCCTCGGTCATTAACAGAAAAGCTGACTAAAACATACAGCAACTCGGATTTGCGAGTTTCCCAAGCTAAGACAGGATTGCCTCGTAGAGGCTCCCTACTTTCCAGATAAGGAGACTGAGGCCCGAAGTCGGCATAACTCCTGACTCATAATTTAGGCTTTCACTGACTCCCACCCTGGTGGGTCACCTTCTGGTTCTTCCCTGGAGAAAGAGCAAATGGCCTGCTTCTCTCCAAAACCGAACTCAGTGTGTGGTGTGCCGAGGACTGTTACTTATTTGGCCTGCTCTTAATGACATCTCCTCACCTGCCTGCCCCAACCGAGGAGGAGCCCTGGGCTGGAATTTCCTGTTTTCTCACGGCTCGGGGGCTGCCCCAGCAGGCTGGCTCCCCTGCGGCCGCCGTTCCTGGGTGTTCCAGGCCAGGCTTGCCACGTCTCTCTCGGTGTTGGGCTGGCTGCCGGCCTCTCCAGGTCTGGGCTTGCCGGCTGCGAGGTGGAGGCGTTGAGGGACTCAGTCGGCCGACACCAGGTGCCCAGAGGCCGGAGGTCAGTGCGCCTCGGCCGGCGGCCCCGGCCCGGGCCCAGCCCCGCGCCCCTCACCATGGGCCTGGCCCTCGCCCGCGGGCCCTGAGCATGGAGCGGGGCTGGCCGCCAGGGGACAGCCGCAGCCGGGAGCGGCCCGCCGCCTGCCGCCGCGCCCTCAGCGTCTGCGACTCGCTGGACCTGCACGGCGCCCCGGCCGGCCGCGCTGCCTCCGCCCTGTGTGCCGTGCGCGAGCAGCCGGCGCGGCCGCAGAGCGTGTGCTCGGGCGGCCCGGGGCCACCGGCCGCTGGCGTCCGCGGCCTGCTGCTCAGCCTCCTGCGCCCGCGTCTCGGCCGCCGCGGCCCCCCCGACGGCCTCCCGCAGGCTCCCCGGCCCGCGTCCTCGGGGCGCCCCGGCTCGGCCGCGCCTAGCCCGTCGCCCAGCCCCGCGCCCAGCCCCGCGCCGGCCCGGCGCAGCCGCCCCCGTGGGACCCAGGCGCCGCGGCCCACCAGCATGACGTTCCTGGAGGTGAACCGCCTGGAGCTGGCGGCCGAGGGCGCTGGCGCGGGGCTGGGCCGCGCGGGCAGCGCGGGTTTCCTGCGGGGCGCCTCGCTGTGGAGCAGCCAGCGCTGGCAGGTGCTACGCGGCGGCGGCGGGCGCAGCTCCCCGGGCCCCCGGCGCGGCCTGTCGGCGCTGAGGAAGAGCTTCAGCTTCCGTCTGCGCCGCGGCCAGGAGATCCGGCGCGCAGAGTCGGGGCTGCTGCCCCGGGCGCGCACCCGCAGCGACGGCGACGCCAGCTCTCTGGGTGCCTTCTCCAGCCGCCGCGACCTGCTGCTGGGCGCCGCGGCCCCGAGCGCCGCGCCAGAGCCGGGCCGGCCCCACACTGCCGCCGGCCTCTGGAGGCTGCTCACCAGCCGCTTCCGCCGGAGGGAGCCCGCGCCCGCGCCCTCCGAGCCGCTGTGGAGCCGCCGGGCGGCCGCGGCCCCTGGGCTCCTGGGCGCGCCAAGCGGTAAGGGGGAGAGCCCCGGCCTGCGTGGCCTCCCTGGTTGGAGTCCGGGGTTGAGGGCGGGTGTGAAACAAACCGGAAACCTACCTGGGAGAGGCGGGCGTGTGCCTTGTGGGCCTGGGGGCTAGCCGGGGCTGGCCGAGTGGGATCGGCGCCGGGCAGGCAAGGCTCTGGGGTCGCCGGTGGGTCTGGAGAAGGTGTCTGTGGCAGAGGTGGCTTTCCAGGTGGGTCGGGGCAGGACCTCCCGCCCGTGGCCCTAGCGTGGTGGAATGAGAGCGGGTCGGAAGGGCCCCTTATCACTTTGGGTGCCTGAGGAGTTGGGGCCTGGGAGGGGAGGGATGGAGACGCACTCGGAGCCAGCGGGCTCTGGGTGGGAGCCTAGAACAGCAGCATTTCTAGCTCCCAGGCGAGGCTCGAGCCCTCACCTCTAGCTGCCTGTGCAGATGAGTTTGGGGAATGCTTGTGGACCCGACCGTCATAAGCACTGTTTGAGACAGCCTGGGGAGGGGGAGCAAGCCCAGCCAGAGAGGCTGGCCCAGGCCCAAGCTGCCCGGAGCCGATCGCAGGATGTCCATTACAACCTAGAGGATAAAGGAGAGGGGGGCTCTGCGTGGCTGGAGCCCGGCGAGCTGAGGATGGACTGGAGAGGAGGAGCCCCGGAGGTGGGTCTCTGGGACACAGAGGGTGGTGACCTCCTGCCCAGGAGGAGCTTGGGGATGAGGGCCGCTCCCCATTGGACCTGCCTCTCACAGAACAGGGCCAGGTAAGGGCTCCTCCCTCTTCAGCCTCCAGGAATGCGGTAGGTGGCCGCACCCTGCAAGGGTGAGCTGTTCCTACTCGCAGCAGAAGCTGCAGCCTTGCCGCCCAGCTTGGGTCTGGCTGAGACCCACTGGAGGCCTCTCACCAGGTGGGGGGCGGCAGGCCGAGTGTGGCTCGAGGTAGCAACTACGCCCCTTGATGTAGCAGTAAGAGGAGGGATGGGGCCAGGCCAGTGGAAGTGGGGGCTGGCATTGCTCCGTCCCAGCTGCGCAGAACGTTCCTGCTGCTTCCCAGGAGACCAGGGCGTGAGTGCTGTTTTCTGGCCTTGGCCTGTGAAGGGGCAGCGTCAGAGGCAGCAGGTGGTGGATAGCAAAGGTGTGTGTCCCACCCCAGTCCTGACAGGCGGCCTTCTCTCCCGCAGACTCCTTTGTGAACAGCCAGGAGTGGACCCTGAGCCGTTCGGTGCCGGAGCTTAAAGTGGTGAGTGAGGCCCATGGGAGGCCCAGGCAGCCCAGGGGCTGGGGGTGCGGGCTGGAGTGGTGGGCCGGCGTTGCTTCCCCCGCTTCCAGTCCCCTCCGTCTCTAGGCTTGGTCTCTCCCGTCACCCCTCTCTTCCCTGTTTCTCTTTGCTCGCCCATCCGCAGCACTGGCCCCTCTCCTTGCTAACGTATCAGCCTTTCCTGCCCCGTGTCCTCCGTCCTGCCCTCTGACCGCAGCTCTCCCGCCTTCCTGTCCCGCAGGGCATTGTGGGGAACCTGTCTAGTGGCAAGTCGGCCCTGGTGCACCGCTATCTGACGGGGACCTATGTCCAGGAGGAGTCCCCAGAAGGTGAGCGTTACGGGCCGGCCTTAATGGCCGCCGTCCCTCCTTCCGGTTGTCTGTGCGGGGGCTGCAGCCCTTGGCTTTCTCAGCGCTCCCGTCTTCTCTGTTGGAAGCTGTGGACTTCTTTTCTGCTTGGCCCCCGTGGGCTCGCTCTTCTGGTTTTGGGCCTGACCGTGAACTCTGTCCTAGGGGGTCGGTTTAAGAAGGAGATTGTGGTGGATGGCCAGAGTTACCTGCTGCTGATCCGAGATGAAGGAGGCCCCCCTGAGCTCCAGGTGATGCCCCTGCCCCCAGCCCTGGCCTTTGGTGCCCCTTTCTTGAGGTTCCCAGTTGGGACTCGGCAAGGTTGCGTGTGGGGAGAGGGGTACGCAGTTCGCCCGTGCCCAGGTGAGGGTGGTAATTGTGCTCGGTCCCCCCTAGTTTGCTGCCTGGGTGGACGCGGTGGTGTTTGTGTTCAGCCTGGAGGATGAAATCAGCTTCCAGACGGTGTACAACTACTTCCTGCGGCTCTGCAGCTTCCGCAACGCCAGCGAGGTGCCCATGGTGCTGGTGGGCACGCAGGGTGAGCGGGCCAGCAGGGGTGAGGCGGGGGCTCTGGGCCCCCAGGTGGCAGGCACGAGAAAGCCTGGCTGCCCCGTCCTCCTGGCGCTGGACCAGCCCTTTCGTGTCGCCCTAGAGCGGGCGCCTCCTCTTTGCCCCGTACGCACTGGGTCTTCCCCAGCTAAGATCCTGCCATCCGTGTGGTGGTCGTGTCCACATTTTGAGATGAATAAACAGAGTGTCTGGCTCGTTCCCACTCAGTGAGTCGGTGGCAGAGCTGGAACGAGGCCCAGACACCCGTATTCTCATGCTCCGTGTCGTCCGCTGCCCGGGCTCTTTGCCCAGCCACCCTCTGACCGAACGGCCCACCGGCCAGCAGCCTCAGCTTCTCAGCAGGCTGAGTCAGTCCCCACTCTCCCGTCTCCAACAGACGCCATCAGTGCCGCGAACCCGCGGGTCATCGACGACAGCAGGGCCCGCAAGCTGTCCACAGACTTGAAGCGCTGCACCTACTACGAGACGTGCGCCACCTACGGACTCAACGTGGAGCGCGTCTTCCAGGACGGTAACTCGGCGCCAGGGACGCTCCCCCAGAGGGGGTCAGGCAGGCGGGGGGTGGGGGGGGGTGGGGTGGGGTAGGGGGGTGGCGGCTCTAAGCTGGGCTCCTCGCTCCTCCCCACATGGGTAATTGACTGTGCTGTCCCCTGCAGTGGCCCAGAAGGTAGTGGCCTTGCGGAAGAAGCAGCAGCTGGCCATCGGGCCCTGCAAGTCACTGCCCAACTCTCCCAGCCACTCGGCCGTGTCCGCTGCCTCCATCCCGTCCGTGCATATCAACCAGGTGCGGGCAGCCTCCCCCCGCCCCCCGCCACTGCACGCCCCGCCCGCCGCGGCCCTGCCTCCCATTCTGTCTGTCTGCCTGCCTGTCCCCACCTCGTCTGGTCTGCCGCCTTGCAGATGGTTTGAAAGCACTGGCTCGAGTTCCCTTAGCCTGCACGACTGGCCTGGCCTCCTCTGTACCCCGTGGTGACTGCCTTCCCGCTAGTTCCCGTCCCTGCTCGACACTCTCCTTGCCCCGCAGCTCTGCAGCAGCTGAGGCCGCCTAAGCATTTGCTCTGGTCACCCACGTTAGCGCTATCTCAGTGCCCGCTTCCCGTGCAGCCGTTCTCAGGAGGCTCTGAGCTGAGCTCGTCCCTGCTGGCCCTCACCTGCTGGCCCTTCTCTCGGTGTTTGTGTTTAGAAGGGCAGCACTTACCCGCAAGGGCCAGTGGCATTTGTGACGTGTGGGGTAGTGGGGGTGTTCTGAGCCGGGTCCTGCCAGGGTTTCTCCTGTATTACCACTTGGACACCCGCCCACTTCCTGGGCCTACTGCCTGGTTGTTTTTTGGCCCTTGGCAGGCAGGCCAGTACTTGCATCTCCCCGCTCAGTCCCTGCTCGGCGGAAAGCCCTGGGCCATCACAGGTGTGCGCGCTGAGTGGTCAAGCCGACAGCCACTCCTTTACTTCTGCCAAGGGCCATCGTCTTTCTGAGGCCCCCTGGCCCACCAGTGTCCTGATGACAGCCTGATGACTTTTCCAGAGAGCCCTCCCTTTAGCACTTTAGACGGCGTCAGGGCTTCCCCTGTAAGCACTCCCCCGTGGAAGAAAGGAGGCACGGAAGGTCTTTCTTCACTGTCTCTGAGCGGCGCTGCCTCGCCTGCAGAACCAGCTGTGCACGGGGGCCCTGCCCACCGGGGGGCAGCAGCTCAGGTGTCTTGCTCCCTTTGTACGGGTTAGGATTCGAGGAGGCTGCCAGGGCAGGACACGTTCTCTATTTAGTGATCATCCGATGGGCTGTTAGCGGGTGGCCTTGTCAAACTGCGTTTCCCGAGTCCTGGAGTGGACACTGCCGAGCACCTGCTGTCTCTCTGCGGAGATCCTCTGCCGCCGCTCCCTTACCTGCTGCTTCCTCTGGAGCAGTCTTAGCTTAGCTGTTCCGCTCTCTGCCCCGGCCCTCCTGTATCCTGTACCCTGTCACCCACACTGCCTAGAAGCAAACCTCATCCTCCCCTTGCACTCTGAGGCCCGCCCTGGCCTCCTGCAGCCTTGCTCTTTGTCACTGACTTGGGGAGCTCATCCAGGGTGACCTGCCACCTCGCGTCACACCCACCTGTGAGCCAAGACTCCACAGTTCGTCCTCTTCTGGCCTCTGTCACTGACTCCAACCTGCTAGCCTTTGCCTCCGATTCAGCTCCCGGGCTGACCCCGAATGGCCCCTGCTGGGGCCCTAGTGGGGCAGCCCAGTGTGGTGACCACCGGGTCCTGCTGGCCTCCAGGCCGTGCTTGGTACCACCTGTAGGAGCTAGTGGCCCCTCTGCTGCCCCACGAGCCCCCGGCCAGGTCTCCGCACCGCAGGCTTCCCAGCTCCTGCCTGCCACCCGCCCCTGCGCCCCTCCCGGAGCCGCCCTCAGCAGCCCTCTCTGTCCTTAGGCCACGAATGGCGGCAGCAGCGCTTTCAGCGACTACTCATCCTCAGTCCCCTCCACCCCCAGCATCAGCCAGCGGGAGCTGCGCATCGAGACCATCGCTGCCTCCTCCACCCCCACACCCATCCGCAAGCAGTCCAAGCGGCGCTCCAACATCTTCACGGTACGTGCCCGCCCCTCCCGCCTGCCCGGCCGCCTTCACCAAACGGGCAGGGCCGAGCCCCCAGCCCCCGGCCAGGAGGGAGCAGGCAGGACGATGCCACCTGCCGACCTCCATCCCCACTGACGCGCGCCTCTTCCGTCGGCTCCTTACCGGTGCCCCCCGTCCACACCCAGACTCTTCCAGACTCTTCCTCCGAGCCCACGGGGCCGCCCTCAGCACATGCACACAGACCCTCCTCCCGGCCGCACACACACACCCTCCCTCTCCCCGACCTCGTAGGGCTTCCTGGCCAGCTTGAGGGATCTCTGGACGCGTCTGCTCTAACTCTGAGGCACCCGTGATTCCGCAGTTGTGGACTGAGGCCCCGAGATTGTTTGCCTGAGGCTACAGGAAGCGTTTGCTGGCAGAGCTAGAATGAACAGGGCCCAGGCCTCGAGTCCACCTGCCCGCTCTTTTCATTCTCCCACGCTTCCCATCCGCTGCGCCATCGGCCTAACGAAGGCTTAGCTGTCTTTCCCCAGGCCTCCGTCTCCTGATTCCCTGCCTCGGTCCCCCCACAAGCTCTTCCTCTCCCCCTCCCCGCAGACCCCAGCCCCAGGGTCCCGTGTGCCTTCCGCCGTAGGGGCCCAGCCCGTCAGCTCTTAGGTGTCCTGAGCCTGCATCTGACACGCAGTGCCCATCCCCAAACTCACCGTCCAGCTGGGACTTGGCTGGACCATTCCGGGAGTCTTGGGTCAGACACAGGTGGGTGAGCTGCCCGTGTGGACTCTCAGGAGATCGCCCTGTCCTTCTGCGTCACTCCACCTGCCTCTTTCTGAGCATCAGGGCGTGGCTGTCAGTCCAGCCCACCAGGTCAGGCCCCGGCCAGGCTCTCAGGAACCCCGTCCACACAGAGCCAGTGCTCCCCAGGCCTCGCCCATTCATCCTCGCCTCCGCCTGCCTGGCGCACTTCTGCCCAGTCTGCCTGCCTCTGTCCGCCCCGTGCCTGCCTCGCGCCCTCCCCGGCCATGCTGACTGACCCCCTCCCTGCTGCCAGTTGCTACCGTGCGTCACAGCCGTCCCGCCCCCAGCCCCCAGCCCCAACCCTGCCTGGACTCGCAGCTCCCTGTCTCCCGTGCACGCCCATTGAGACGCACAGCGCCTTGGGCTGCCTGCTCACGCCCACGCCTCCTGCTGCTGCCGCTGCTGCTGCCGCCGCCGCCGTAGAGCCCGTGGGCGACCTGTGTTTGCAGTGACTGCTATCCACGCCCTCGGCACCTGCTCCCTGACATCCAGCCTCAGTCACCTGCTCCCTCCACACCATTCTTCACCTCTCGCCTTTCTCTGCCGCTGGTCCTGCACCACCCCAGGGCACGCGCTCTTCCCTCTGCCACCCGCCCGGGCCCAGGGCCCCCTCGCCAGCGCCTTGGCGCTCCCCGCGCTCTGCTGCCTGCTCTGCGGAGCAGAGCCCGCCTCGCCGCGCGCGTCCTGGGCACAGCCGGCCCCGGGCCCTTTCATTCTCTCCATCTTCACCGTGGCAACCTTATTTTTTCTTTCCATTGTTTCCATGGTGACCTCACTTGCGCCATTGTCCCCAAGGCAGCCTCAAGACGTGTCCGTCTCTAGAGGTGCATCTCGGGACCTCCCCTTCTCATCATCGCCGCCGGGGCCACCCCCTTGCCCTCCTCGTCCTCCCCAGCAGGGCCACGCCTGTTCTGTGGCTGGCGCCCCCGTGACTCTCCCGCTGGACGTGGCCGCTGGCATCCCCCGTCTCCCCCATGACTTCATGTTACTCGTTTTGTTGCCACTCTTGCCTGGCTTCCCGTCCTGGGGGGGCCCCCTCTGGGCTCCCAGGGATCCTCTGCTGGTTGGGGCCTCTCTGCTCACCAGCCTGGCTGGGACAGCCTGCGCCCCACTCCCCACGACCGGCTCTTCTGTCTGGGGACCCGGTGGCAGCGGCCCATCCACCTTCCTCCCCCTGGGCCAAAGGGGCAGAGGCCGTGGCACCCAGGAGAGGCCCGGGGCGGGTGCTGACGGACGGTGGAGCCGCGGGCGGTGGCCCTTGGCCTGCCTCTTCCCGCTCCTTTGGCTGTGCTGCCCCCGCGCTGCGGCTGCGGTCCTTTGCCTCTTCCTTGTGCCCTTGGCTCCTGGCAGCCCGGGTGAGCAGGAGGGTGTAGGGCCCGGAGTGGAGAACACTCCCCGCTGACATGGACTGCCCGGCGCCACCGCTGCCGCCGCCTGCCCGCCCCCCGCACCCTCTCCCCCTCCTCTTCATCCCGCCGCCGCCGCCTCTCCCCAGCCGCCTGGGTCTCTGCCCTCACCAGTGCTGACCGACTGTGCGGGGCTTGAGTATAACTTGCCAAAATCTTTATTCTTTCGATATTTGCAGATATGTGCCACTGTTTCCAACTTTTCATCAACAAAAAGGCCTTTCCAACTCCTTCCAAATTAGAAGACCAGGTGGTGACACACAGCACCTCTGGACATTCTCCCCTGTGCGGGGCCGGAGGCGGGCCGGGCCCTGGGACTGCTCTCAGATGAGAAGCGGCCGCCGTGCTCCCCACTCCAGAGACCCACAGGAACCTTTGTAACTAACCCCCACCCCCAGGGAAGGCTAGGAACGCCGGAGCCCGCGGCTGGGGGCTGCCAGGGACCAGCCCTGCTGGACGCGCTGCGCCAGGCTCGCTGCATGGAGAAGAAGGGAGCTCGGCCCACGCCCGGCGCCGGCCAGCGACGAGGCCCAGAGGCCGGGGCGTCCGAGCGCCCGGCCGGCCGGCGGTCCAGCTGCTCCTGGGGGAGCTCCCCCGCCCCTCCCCTCCTCTGCTCCTTCCTGCATGGACTTCTGCCGTTCCTGCTCCGCTCCGGACGCCGCAGCCACGCCGCGCTTGCCTTCCCCTCTCTTGGCCTCCCATTTCCTAGGATCCGCATTCGGGCGGGCTCTGCCCCAGGAGCCCGGCAGGGGCGCAGGGCCTCTTCTGGCCTCTCTCCTCTCTCTCTCCATCCACTGTGCCCCTCGGGCTACGCCGCCGTGCTCGGCGTAACGTGCCATGTGGTGTCTGTGCCGCAGACGGGCCGCTACCCGCTCACTTCTGGACTTTGCTCTCCCTGGTGGTCATGCCCTGTGCTCCCGGCCACGTCCCTCAGCCCCACCGTCCACCTCTCCTCGCCCCTTCCCGTCTCTTACGCCCCAGCCCCCTGGGCTGCGCGCTCCTCACGCCCTCGGTATCTCGTGTCCTTGCTCTTTTGTAAGGGGCGGGCCCGGCCCAGTGACCTGTGCTGCTCTGTATGGTGCCGTGTGTAAGAATAAACCCGTTGGAATACTCGTGGTCTCAGTTCCTTCCCGGTCCCGCCGCCCCGGCCCCGCCCCACTGCTAGGGCCCGCCCAGGAGGAGGGAGGACGGGAGGGCTGGCTGGGGATTCCAGGTGGGCTGCTGACCCCGCAGACCCTGGGCCCCTTTAACACGCCTCTTCTGTTCTCTTCCAGTCTCGAAAGGGTGCCGACTTGGACCGGGAGAAAAAAGCCGCCGAGTGCAAGGTGGACAGCATCGGGAGTGGTCGGGCCATCCCCATTAAACAGGTCAGCACTCCCTTCCCCTGGGGCTGGAGAGGAGCTGAGATGAAGCCCAGGAAATGTTAGATGATGGTTCTTTTCGGGGCCTCTGGAAGATGGTGAGAGAGGCCAGCGCCCTGCCCCTGCCAGGCCTGAATCCTTAAAAAGGAGAGTTCTCCTGCAGAGAAGAACTCACAGCACAGCGGGGAAGGGTGGCCGGAACCCTTACGCTGCCAGTTCCTCCTCACCACCACAGGGAGGCAGCAGAGAGCCGCCTGCCATCCTCAGCAGCACTTCGCTGGTGGTGGTTCTGGAGGTGGGCGGCCCTGGAGGAGGGTATGGTCTCTCTGGCCTCCCTCCCCTCCTCCCAGAAAAGAGAATTCTCAAAAGAGTACCCTGAGGAGTACGCGTTGAAGGGCTTACCGAGGCCTCTTCCTACCCTGGGTTCACTGGCCCAGTCTTACCGTGTGAGCCTCTGTTTGTTTGTAAAGACAAAACTTAGTGGAGGGGCCACGTCCTGGTAGGGCCTCTCCCTCACCTCCTTCCTGAGTCACTGCCTGGCAGGGCTGGGCCACCCGGTGTTGGATCCTCCCAGACCTCCTGTCGTGGGTCTCTCTGCTGGAAAAAGACGTTGAGTGATGGAGGGGTCTTTGTGCAGAGTTGCTGGTGTGCTGGGCAGGCAGGGCTCTAGAACTGCTGAGCTGGCCTGGTGGTCAGTCCGCTGTAGCCACAGGATGCTGCGCTTGGCCCAGATCTTCTTGGGAGCCGGTGGTTAGAGATGCTGTGTCCACGAGGGCTGTGATGTCAGTTTTTGACCACAGAGGAGACTGGTGTGGCTGGAGCACCTGAGGTCAGCCTGGCCAGGGCCCTGTGGTCAGGTTTGGCTCTCCAGGCTGGGGCTCCTGGAGCCTGTAGGTAGTGTGACCAGAATCCTGGTGTTAGGGATGGGGGTTTCCACTGGGTTTCAGGAAGGGTTTCGGGGCCCAGAGGACACAGTGAGGAGCACTGTGTCGCCCCGCGCCCTCTGTGCTTCAGCCCTCCCCTGAAGTGTCACCACAGTGACGCCCAGCAGGCACTGCTCTAGGTGGGTCAGCCTGCCCGGGGGCGCGTGGAGGGCCTGGGAGAATGGCAGTGGGCACTCTCCTCCCCGTCCCTGTGTGTGTTTGGGCACAGAACTGGTCCATAAACCTGTTGATGGTGTGATTGAGTATCTCTGGGGCCGTGCTGACCGAGGCCTCCCACGGGGCCCTCGCCAGGCCAGGCAGGGGATTGTCACTCCCCGCTTTGGGGCGTGTGCTCTGAGTACACACACATGCGCATGTAAACATTTAACAGACAACGCTTATCCCCACCCCCCCGCCCGTGCTCTGAAATAAGTTAGCCCCAGACGCCCCCTTTCCTGTCTGGGGTCGGTCTGATTTATCTGCTCCCTGAGTCCCCCACGTGGACGGGAAGGCGGGGCTGTGAGGTGGGGGGTGAAACCCGGCCAAAGGGGTCAGCTAGGGTACTGGAGTGTCACAGGCCCCGAACCTCAGGGACACTCCGGAGGAGGCGGCACACAGCCAGGAAGCTGCCCGCTGGAGGCAGGTGCCTAGCCGCGCCGACCTCACGGGGGCTGGGGGCGTGCCTGCCGTTGGGACCGCGCGTCCTTCCACCACTCTCCCCTCTCCGGGCCAGTGGCCATTCCTTGCGCGCTCCCCTCCCCCCCCCCCGCCCCCAGGGCCGGGCTAACCCCTTTCCCGCTCTCCTGTCCCGTTCTTCTCCCCATTCCGTTCTTCTCCTCTCCCCCGCTCTGCTCCTGCTGGGAGTGGAGATTGCATTTCAGTTGCCATTTGCATTCCCAATCAATCCGGACTCCGCAATTAAGCCGGCTGGCGGAGCTGGGAGGGAGGCGGCGGCAGGAACGGGTCCTCTGGGGGCTGTCGCCTCCGCACCGCTCCCATTCCGCCCCAGATTGCTTCCTGCTCCGCCGTGCGCAGCCGGCCGGCCAGGGAGGGGAGCAGGAACCCCTGGAGCTCGCTCTCCTCCCTCGGAACGGGCTGTGACTCGGACGGAGGCGCCGGTAGGGCAGGGCGGAGCGGGCCGGGCCGGTGAGAGGCGGGCTGAGCCTGTGGGCGCGGGTCAAGCCCCAGCGGCCGAGATCCCTCCTCCCCCGCCCCCCTCCCGGCGCTCCTCCCACGCCCCCCTCCCGGCGCTCCTCCCACGCCCCCTCCCGGCGCTCCTCCCACGCCCCCTGCTAACGAGCGTCAGAGCAGCGTCGGAGCGTCATTACCGTCGTCCGCGGCGCCGGGGTCTCCTCCCGAGAGGGGCCCAGGTGACGGAGGAGGAAGAGTTCTGGGTAGAAAAGGGCTTCCCGCTTACGCCGGCCTCTTCTGCATCCTGGCTCCTGATTTCCTGCTGGGGGCGGGGAGCGGGCCCTGTAGGTGGGTCCGCGCTTCCGAGGAGACTGAGGCCCAGACAGTGACACGACTTGCTTGATGTTAAGAGCTAGTTGGTGGCAGAACGGGGCACGGAGTCAGGTTTTCCTTTCCCTTGACCAGGAGGGAACCTGGTGAAGATGAAGGGACAGAGGAGGGAGGGCGGGCTCAGGTGTGAAAGGTTTGAGAACAGAGGCCCTTGGGGAGCAGGTGGGAAAGGAGGGAGTGAGATGGGGCGCAGGCGAGCCAGCCGTGGCGGCCACTCCCAGGGTAGCGGGATGGGCCTGGGCCGCCTTCTCCAGAGTCTGGCCGGCAGTCCTCAGGGCCGTGGTCCACAGTCAGGGGAGAGGCGGCGGCTGAACTGTTTCCACGTTCCTGGCCTGTGAGGGGATGGCTGCCACGCCCAGAGGCTGGTCGCCAAGGCTCCTTCGCGGACCACGAAGCAGGGGCCGCGGTGGCCTGGGCCGTTCCAGCCGACCTGTCGTCTGCTGAAGGTCCCGTTCACACCCTTGGTCTTCAGAAGCTCTTTGTGAGGAAAAGGGGGCCAGATAGTAGCAGCAGTGTCCTTAGATGGCCTACGACTCAGTGGCCTGACTTCCCGCAACTGCACCTGTCTTTGAGGGCAGGAGGATGAGGATAGGGGAAGGGAGTGGGGGAGCAAGGATGTGAAACACCTGTGATGTTATCGCCACCGCAGTCCCTGTTGTGGGGAGAGATGGGGCGGGCATCCCAGCCCACCTGTTTGTTAACCTCATCCCCCTAAGGGCCGAGCCTTCCAGTAGGAAGCCTTAGCGGGGTAGGGGGCCATGGATCCGGGGTTTACCCCCCGCCCTCTCTCACAGTGAATCTCTTGACCCCCATTTTCGGTTTGTCTGAGGGCACGGCCCTCCCCTCCTGTAGGAGAGGTTGGCACAGGGGCTCTGGCAGCTCCTCTGCGACCTGCTGGGACTTGGCATGCTGCCCGCTCTCGCCCAGCCGGGGCAGTCCCGCTGTGAGGGGGGGCTGCCCCCCAGGAGTTCTGTCTAGGAATGTCCAGGGAGCACTGCCTCTTCTCAGCCCTCCCGAGTTTGGGGAGGGGGCCCCACAGGGGTGATGCCGGTCCTGGGGCACCTGCCGCCTGTGCACGTCCGTGTCCCGTCCCGACCTGAGCTCCATCTTTGGCCGTTCTCCCGTGCTGTCTGCTGTTTCCAGGCGAAAGCCAGTGGGTGAGGGACAGTCGGGGGTTGTCATCAGGGGAGGGCAGCAGAGGCCGTCTGGGGTGTGGGTGGAGGCCTCGTCTGCCTCGGTGAGGTCCACCCCCACTCGCAGCACCTCCGACACCGCACGGTCTCGGCTGGCTCTTCCCCCGCCCTGTCCACCAGCTGTTCCCCAAGCGTCTGCTGCATCCCAGGAGTGTCGCAGTGCTGAGGGTGTCGAGGAACAACACGCCCAAATCCCTGCCCCTGGGGAGCCCTTGTTCATCCTGGTGCCCATCTAACCTCCACGCCCAGTGTCTTATCAGCTCACACGGGAGATTTGGGTGCTGGGCTGTATGGCTGGGTCTTCCCACTGCCTGCCTTGGGGGAGACTGGGCCATTCTGGGGACAGTTAGGGGCTTTTCTGCTCTATTTGGGGCTGCCACAGAGGGTAGGAGGCCCGGGCCCTCCTGAGGTCTCTGTGCTGTGTTCCACCCCATCCCTGGAGACGGTGGGTGGGAGCAGCACTGCTGGGAGGCCATCTAAACCCCTGCCTCCCGTTGCTGACGTACTTCCCCAACCTGGGGGAGAGGACACCCCCCTGCCATGGGACAGTGTCCATGGTAACTAGAGAGGTGGGCTCCAGGCTGCTTCCTGAGGACGGTCAGGGGCAGCCGAGTTCCATAGATGGGTTCATCCGTCTGGCTCTCCCTGGTTCAGTTTTAGTCCCGTGTGGCCTCTCCATGCAGATAAGCACAGTGACCCGGGAGGACGGGGGGCGGAGGATGCTGTGACCTGTGGACACTGAGACCTTCTTCATAGCTGTGACGTGTGGGCCTGGCTTCTGTCTCTGATCCGGCCTCTGTCTTCAGGGTATCCTGCTCAAGCGCAGTGGCAAGTCCCTGAACAAGGAATGGAAGAAGAAGTACGTGACCCTGTGTGACAATGGGCTGCTTACCTACCATCCCAGCCTGCACGTGAGTCCGGGGGGCCGTGCCTGGGGAAGGCTGGGCGCGGAGGATGAGAAGCGGACGTGGAAGGGCTGACTCCAGGTCCAGAGGGAAGCGACCTTAGCTCGGAAAGACCTTTCCTCGAGAAAGGGCCTCGCTTTGGTGGCTTGGGAGTTGCACAGACCCTGAGACCCAGGCCCAGGCTGAACACTGCACGAAAGCTCACTCCCTTTCATTTTTTTTTTTTTTAATATTTATTTATTTTGGGCTGCGTTGGGTCTTCGTTGCTGCGCGCGGGCTTCCTCTAGTTACGGCGAGCGGGGGCTACTCTTCATTGTGGTGCGCGGGCTTCTCACTGCAGTGGCTTCTCTGGTTGCAGAGCACGGGCTCTAGGTGCACGGGCTTCCATAGTTGTGGCACGCAGCCTCAGTAGTTGTGGCTTGCGGGCTGTAGAGCGCAGGCTCAGTAGTTGTGGCGCACGGGCTTAGTTGCTCCGCGGCATGTGGGATCTTCCCAGACCGGGGCTCGAACCCGTGTCCCCTGCATTGGCAGGTGGATTCTTTTTTTTTTTTTTTTTTTTTTTTTTTTTTTTTTTTTTGGCGGTATGCGGGCCTCTCACTGCTGTGGCCTCTCCCACCGCGGAGCACAGGCTCCGGACGTGCAGGCCCAGCGGCCATGGCCTCTGGGCGCAGCCGCCCCGCAGCATGTGGGATCCTCCTGGACCGGGACGCGAACCCGTGTCCCCTGCATTGGCAGGCGGACTCTCAACCACTGTGCCACCAGGGAAGTCCCGGCCGAGCTCTTTGGAGTAAACTCACCCCTGGGGACGGTCACCTCTGGGCTAGGCTGGTGTGCGAGTCAGGTGCTACATCCTATACTCTAGTTGTTTTAAGAGCTGGATTGGGCCCGTTCACATGGAATTGCTCAAGCTGGGGGGGTCGGTGTTGCCAACAGTTGTGTCTCTGGGAGCTGCACCGTTGGGGTTACGCCTGGGCTCCTGGGATGATGCGGAACGAAAGGGCAGTTAGGCCAGGGCTGCTGGGGTGGCGGGCCTGCACAGGCCCCCTTGGGAAGAGGAGTGTCGGGGGTACTGTTGGTAGGGCAGAGGGGTCTGGAAGGGTGTGGCCGATGCCCGGGGAGGGGCTGGGGCACGGTGACGGTAGCGTGGACCCCGTGGCCGCTCCCCCACCCTTCCTCCCTCCCCTCCCCTCGCTGCGTGGCTCCAGCGCACAGCTGTCCCCAGCATCCATCTCTGTCACCACCCTGCTGTGGGGCTGATGAGTTCTCCCGTGAAGCCCCTGAAGCGCAGCACGTGGGCTGGCTCCACCCCCGGCCCGCCTCCGAGGGTCCCTCGCCGGCCTTTGAATCTGCACAAGGTGTCAGGGGTCCCCGACCTGAGACGTGCTGGGGTCCACGGTTCGGCCATAGCTCCCTCCTGAGAGCACCGCCCAGGACGGCTGAGAAAGCTCCCAGGCCTGGTTTGGGCCTTCCAGTGAGGCCAGAGCCCAGCCTGGCCCTCGGGGTGTCTCTGGACCTGGCCCTTCCCCTCAGCTCAGGGCCTCTTACTCCACAGGGCGGGAGCTGGTACCATGATGCTGGGGCTGAGGGGGTTACAGACGAGGGGCCACGGCTGGGGGCCCTTGGGGACTCAGCACAAAGGCTCCTGGGTGCCGTCCTCTCCCCGGTTCTGGCCTCTTCCTCGCCCAGGACCTGGTCCCGCTGCTGAGTCCACGCAGGACAAGAGGCAGCAAGGCTACTGGCAGAGCCCTGACGAGAGGCGCCGTCCGTGTCTTAGGGAGCGGGGAGCATCTGCGGGTGCAGCGCCCCCGGCCAGAAGGAGCAGGACCACAGTGTTTCCCAGCAGAGAGGGTCTGGGCCCTCCTGGCTTCCAGCGTCCACAGCCCTGGCAGGACACACGTGGCCCTGACCAGGCACCTCCTGGCTGCTGGGCTGGGAGCTGGCCTGTCTGAGGCCTCCGTTTCCCCACCTGTGTGGCAGTGGCCTTCACCCTCCTCTCTGCTGCATCCTTACCCGTTTCTCCTGCTTCATGCTGCCCCCGGCTGGGCGCACTGTGCCCCCTGCTGGTCCCATGCCCCCCCAGAGGAAGGAGGAGAGGGATGGGAGCGGGGTCTCGGCACAGGGAGGAGAGTGCCCGGTGTTGTGTTCGGTTGTGGTTTCAGAAGGGAAGGTGAAGGCCTGAGGGATTGCTGTTTTTACAACTTAACAAACTGGAGAGCAGAGGCTCGGTGGGGTTTGCCGGATCATCAGTCACCCAGCCAGTGGCTGGGCTGTGACTTGGCCCATGACTTTGAGCGTTGCCCAGAGTTTCCTGTAGTGCCAGGAGCGCCTGCCTTCGGGGCTACCTGCGAGTCACTGGAGAGTTACCACTGGGGCAAGTAGGGTGGCTGGGGCAGCCGGCAGCCCACGCGCCCGGCACGGCTGGGCGGCAGACGCTCTCGGAGTCCTGTCCAGCGCTGTGCTGCCCGTGAGCTGAGTGTGGCTCAGTGTGTCGGGCCCGGGACAGGGTCTGGCGGCAGGCACTTCCAGGCTGCTGCTGCTGTCTTGCGAGGTGAATCGAAGAGGCTGCCGCCTCTGCTGCCCCCCCACCCCCCCCCCGGGGCCGCAGGACACGGTGAGGAGGTTGAGAGCATGGCCTCCCCATCCGTCAGCCCCTCACTGGCTGCCCTCTGGCTCCGGGGTCAAAGTGCACGTCCTTTCCCAACTCACCACCTGCTGGATGCCCCGAGCAACCAGCACGCGCAGATGGCGGCCTCCCTGCCCTGTAGACGCTTCTCATTCAGGAGACACGAATCAGATTCGAAACCGTGGTGACAGTGAAAGCACGTGCGCGGCCCCGGGGGCCTGAGTTCCCTCCCAACAGAGGCCGCTGGCCTCTCGGTTTCCGTCCTTGGTGGCCGCTGCCCTCCTGTTGCTATAGCTCTCCCACCTCCGTCCCCCCTTTGCCGTGTTTTCCAACCTGAGCAAGCTTCCCAGCTGCCAGCAGTGAGCAGGGACCCTCCGTCCCCGGAGCTGCCCGCTTCCCTTGGAGGCGCCAAGGGAGCCAGAGAGGAAGGCTCGGCCGGGAACTCCTGGCCTAGCCCGGCCTTGCCCAGGAGACCCGAGGGCAGTGGTGCTGGGGACCCGCCTCCCGACGGGGGCTGGCGGGACGGGCCGGGCTGCAGAGGAAGGGCTGGTGGGCAGGCCTCGAGCCTCACGCGCAGCCCCTGCCTAGCCCCAGAGAGCCCGCCACAGCCTCTCCCGTTTTGCAGCCAGCGAAGCCATTCACACAATCACCTTCTGTTAATTCTATCTGCAACATCAATTAAATTGTTTGTAGAAACTAATTGAATGTGGCTTAATCACACATCTTAATAGCTTTCCACACTCTGAACTCGTTGTTAATTCCAGTAATAAAACGAGATGAGAACGCTGGCTGGGTAATTAGCGAGGAGGCTGGGGAAGAAATTGCTGTTTGATGGTGGGTAATAAAGGCAGCCGTGGTGACCGCTCTCCCACCGCCACTGCCGAGCCCCCGTTCTGCTGACGGAGGGAAACGCCGTTGCTCTGCCCCGGACGCCCCGTCCCTGCTGCTGCCTTTTGAGCTCCTGCCGCACTCTCCTTGGGGCCGGGCTCCGCCTCTGGGCCCGGGCCTGCAGCTGGCCGGGTGCTGGCCTGCTCCCCACACCCCCCGAGCAACCAGTGCCCGTCCGAGGTGGTCGGAGATGCAGAGGCCGGTGCTTTCCCCTTACGTTGGTTGCTGGCTCCTTGGCCCTGAACAGAGCCCCTCCGTGTGGCTCTTTTTCTTGGCCTGGGGTCAGCTTTTCCCGCCGTGTCCCAGCCTGGTTATCCCAGGGCCGTCGTGGGGCCTGAAAACTGCTGCAGCTGCTGTGACCTCCTTGTGAACTAGAGCAGCCCAAGCCCCTCCCCCAGGAAAGTAACTGCAGCTGTGCCTTCGGCCCAGCCAGCTGTTGACAGTCGTCTGGAGCCGCTGAGCTAAGATGTGACCGTGTGCAGGGTCCTGGGTGCGTGCGGAAGCCGAGTCGGTGGGCCGTCGGGCCTGGAGTGAGGAGGGCCAGGAGGGTGGCGTCACACGGTGGATGCTGGGCCGAGAGCAGGACCAAAGGGCCAGCGGCCACCGGGGGGGGTGGGCCAAGTTTGCTGGAGAAGGGACCAGGGGGACGGAGCTCTGGCGGCGCTCGGCAGAGCGGGGGTGAGAGGTCGTTGGAGGAGAGGGGGTCCTCCTGTGGGTGGAGCCCACCCTCACCAACTTCTCAGTGATGTTGTTCTGTGCTTCTGAGACATGAAGCAGACCCCCTCGGAGCGGAGGGTGCCTGAGGCCAGGCACTCGGCACTGTCCCTCACGCAGGACTAGGTGGTGGCCGGAGGGCACGGACGCAGTGCAAAGCTGCAGGGAAAGGAGCTCCTCCCCTCCGGCTAGCTGTGCCCTTGTTGTCTTTCTGGAGGGCCATCTGCCTGTGAAGGTGTCAGAGCTGCTTGGAGAGTAAAGAGTGAGTACAGGCCTGGCCAGGCCTCCAGGAGCCGGGCTTGACTGGTGAGGCCAGCATGCTAGTATCGGCGGTGCCCCGGCCTCCCCACGGCCCTCCTGCTATAGTCCTGCCACAGGCCCTCGCGCTGGTCCCCTGATGACCCGCCCTGTGGTGAAGTCCAGCCCGACGCAGAAGTGCAGGAGCAGGGCTGGCGCTGGGTGCTCTGTTTCCTTGTTCTCACTTCTCTTCCTAACGGGAAGCTCCCACGTTCTCTTGGCTCCTCAGGACCAGGCGACCCTTTCCCTTGATGGCCTCTTGCTCATTCACAGGGTGAGGGCAGCCCCTGAGCCCCTTGCCAGCCCGCCCGGGCCCTGCTTCCCAACAGGCAGCACTCCCCATCGGCTCTTTTGAGCAGAGGACATTGTCCCTCTTCCCTGAAGCTAAACGTTGAGAAGGTAGGAGAACACCTGGGTGACCAGGAGTGATGCTGCAAGTGGGTAGGGTGAGAGGGGTGGGGCCTGGAAGGACACGAAGACTCCATCGAGCCTAGACGCTCAGGGAAGCGCCCTGGGTGCAGAACATCCCAGAGGCGCCCATCCCGAGTCTGATCGGTGGAATTCCGTCCGAAGTTAAATTGGTACCACTGGCCCAGCTTCTGCCCCTGGAAGGAGCTTTTGCCACATTTTACAGAGGACGTTTGCTGGGAACTGCCCCGGAACTCGCTGGTGCCAGGGGCAGGGAGGCAGGAGTCGGCAGCCTGGAAGGACAGATCAGAGCAGCAGGGAGAGCGGGGCCCAGGCCAGGCGGGCCTTACGGCAGGCAGCCAGCCAGAGGGCAGGCAGGGCTGTGCTCTGCGTCACCCACCTCCCGCGCCCCCCGGCCCCTCCCGGTGCCACTCCCTGGGGTGGGGTGGGGCGGTCCCAGGCCGAGGTTGAGACAGCAGATGGTGGGGCTCGGCACCCAGTGGCTCCCACCCTCAGGGTCCCTCCCCACTCATCCACTTCCAGGGCCCTATCAGTACTGACTTGAAGGCAGGGTTTGCTCCTGGGCCGAGGAGGAAGTTTGCCTTCCGTGCAGAGCCTTGGGAGCCCAGAAAGCCTGGGCTTGAATCTGGCTGTCACCCGCTGATTGTGTGACCTGGGGCAGGTTAACCTTTGTAAGTCTCAGTTTCTCCACCCGCAAAGTGGGCATCGTAACACCGTCCTCCTAGCTGTCGTGACGATCCCGTGAGGCGGTGTAAGAAATGTAGACGCGATATACAGCTGTGGCTCAGTGGACGCCTGGCACGTGGCTGGGTGGGCGATGTGATGTTGTCAGTGGTTGTTACTGTTCCTGCCGTTGGGATACTCACTGGTATCTGTGGAACCGCGGACCTGTCTCAGTATCCCTAAGAACAGCGGAAAGAATCAAAGGCTTCCCTTTAACTGTTCAACAGATATTTATCGTCAGGTGCCGTTCTAAGGACTGGGGGCTGCTCTAGGCTTTATAAGTTCTCAAAGTCCCAAGTGGTGGTGGGAGCTTCTGAAAGTAGGGCTGAAGTCCTTGGTGACCAGCCACCCGGGGCCCGGGGCAACCCAGTCGTCCACATCCCACGGAGCCTGTCGGTTCCTCTCCTCGGCCACGTGCCGTCTCTCCCTAAATCCCATCTTGGTTCATTCAGTACGTGGCCTCCTTTTCGTTGCCTCCTGAGCCGTCTTCCCTAAAGGAGCCCCGAGCCTCAGATCTTGGCTCTCCACCCTCTGTCGCCCCTGCCCCGCTCCCGGCTGCGCCCCGCACCGAGCCGCACGTGGGCAGCCTTGGAGGTGTGCTGTGCGCGCCACAGAACTCGGGCTGTCCCCCTCCCCCCCCAGCAGCGCGGGGGAGAGACCCAGGAGTTGGGAGGGTCAGAGATGAGGTGCTGCCTAAGAGTGACCCGTCCTAACGAGTCTTCCTCTGTCTCGTCCACGTGGCCCTAGGACTACATGCAGAACATCCACGGCAAGGAGATTGACCTGCTGCGGACCACGGTCAAGGTGCCAGGGAAGCGTCTGCCCCGAGCCACGCCGGCCACGGCCCCCGGCGCCAGCCCCCGGGCCAACGGGCTGGCCCTGGAGCGGAGTAGCGCGCAGCTGGGTGGCGGAACAGGTGAGGGGGCTGCTGAGGTGGGAGGGGGCGTGTGGCTGCCGTGGCCCCGTCTGTCTGGGCGGGTGGGGCGCGCCGCGACGGGGCCCGGAAGGGAGGCGTGTGGGGCTGCACCCCTCCCCAGCCAGGTCCTCAGGGCTCCACACACGCCGGCCACCCGGTGTCTTGCTTCGGGGTCCGCTCAGCCAGCGCAGTTGCCACAACGCTGCCCTCGTGCGGTTAGTAGAGGTGGCGGCCGGTGGACCGCCTGGCAGGTCAGAATGGGGACAGATAGCCTCGTGCTGACAGGTGGCATCAGCGTCGAGCCAAGGCAGGTGATGGTGTGGACACCGGGGCCCTCTGGCACCAGGGCCACATCTCAGTCGAGTTTGCCGGACGGGCAGGGAGGGAGGCGGGAGGGGACAGAGCTGCCTGGGGCGAACCTGGTAACCGTCCTTAGGTCTGCAGTGAGAGGCGGGGGTGGGGGTGGGGTCTTTGCTCAGAGAAGACTGAGTTTAGAGAGAAGCTGGAGGCCGAGCGGACTCTGCGCCGTGTCCAGAGAGGTGGAGCCTCCTGAGTGTGCGCCTTGTTGGAGGTGAGGGCCCTGAGACGCCGGCACCCCGCCCTGCTGCGTGTGCCACCACTGCCTCCCAGTCTGGAGGCGCTGCGAGGGGCGGGTGGCGGGCACTGACCCCGCTGGCGGAGGGGTGCTGGCTGCAGTAGATCTGAAGTCGAGACTATCCTCCCCATGTTGTGTGGATGAGGAAACAAAGGTTCAGAGAGGTTAAATAACTTGTCTGTAAAATCCCACAGGAAGTGGTGGAGCTGGGTTTGAACCTGCGCGTGCCTGACTTGGGAAGCTATGTTCTGTCCTCTAAGCCCTTGAAATAGACAGAGAGGGAGCTAGTGGACGGAGGGAAGGAAGGAAGGAAGCTAAGGACAGAAAGACAAGAAAGATGGGTAGGGTGCCAGGAGCGGCCTGTGGGGCTGCACTTGGGGGCGGGGAGGCGGGTCCTGGGTGTTCTGCGTGGGGGGTGGGCAGGGGGGGCCGCTGGGGAAGGGAAGGGCCGGGGCGGGGCTGGGGACCTCGCGGAGCTGCCTGTGGACTGGCTTGGGGTTTCTCAGATGACACCAGAGGGAGCATGGAAGGGGAGCCTTTCCTTGCAGGTAGGCAGCAAGGGGAAAGCTAGCTGTTCCCTCAGAGGAAGGGAAGCCCTAAGACACTCTGTCCTGTCACATTCCCGGTCCCTGAAGACCTTCACCTGGGGAGCGTTAGTGGTGCGTGGAGAAGGGGGTGCGCGGCACACTCACCCACGTAACTGCCAGTACCCGCAAACGCTCGCCGACGTCCCTGGAACACGTGGCCAGGCGCCACCGGAGCCGCGTCCCCTCCGCCGCGCACCGACCTCGCACACACTCACACATGCCTCCGCTCACCGGGAGATGTTAACATCTCATTATCTTTGTTACTGTAATTACATTATCTGCTGCTTTATGCAGAATTATTCTCCGAGGACTAATTGATGGCTCCATGTTTAATTCATTAATCATTAGCATCAAATTCGACAATTACAGTGCACACTGATTGTGGGATTGCAGGCGTAATGAGGGGAGAATTAACAAAGAAAAGGGAAAGCGCTTTCCCTCTCTCGGGGTTTTGGGTTGGGGGGCTTGAGGAGGACCTTGGGCCTGTGCTGTCTTTGGGTGGGGCTGGGGGGAGGGGGGCATAAGATCTGGAACCCGGGGCGCCGGGGGAGATGGAAGCAGGCGAGGGGTGGCGAGAAGCACAGCATCTGAGAAGTTAAGACCCTAGGCTGCTCCCCTGGAAGGTTTCCTGATGGGGGTCGGTGCGGGGGGACCCCAAGAAAGGCTAAGTTTGCAGGGACCTGTTAGGCAGGGTGGGAGGAGCTGGCACGGTTGCCACACGTATGTTAACAAGCACTTAACTGTGTGTCTGGTCCTGCCTGGGGTGTTATGACAGATACAAGAGAAACACAAAACCTGCCCCCACCATTCAGTCTCGTGCTGTCCCCGGAGCGAGCCTGTTCCTTTACCTTCTAGTGGCTTCCGCGCGCATCTTCCTGTCCCTTGGATTCCAGAAACTTGACCCCTGTGCTTGCGGGGCTGGTCGGGGCCTGGTGTCGGCCGCTCGCCCCTCCCTCCGGCTTGTTCAGCTTCAGGGCGCGTCTCTGCCTGTCACTAACTCCGGGCACCTGGCCAGCTGCCCAGCTCTCAGTGCAGACCTCCCTCGGCCGTGGCCTTCTGGCCTCAGGCCCCACCCTGTCTCAGGTCGGCTGAGGTGAGAGGGCAGTGTCGCTGTCCACAGCTGGCCCTGAGGCCCGGGGGCCGCTGCCACCATCTCCCCATGGGTGACTCGGGCCCGGGGAGGGCGCGCACTGCTGCCCCCGCCGCCCCGGAGCCTTCGGTTCCCCTGGCTCTGCTGTTCTTCCCCGATGGGAAACGAAAGATTAATTTTCTCCAGCCCCAGAGGATAATTACTAATACTAATTAGACATAATTACTTGAATTTGATACACTTATTCCTCGTCAGAACGGCAGCAAAGCTGAGGCACGGCAAATGGCATACGTGGCCTGGAACGGGGTTCGGGGCCTGGCCAGGAGGGGCAGGGGCTGGGATAGCAGGGGAGCAGCTCGGCAGTGATGGGGGGACTGTCCCACTCACCCAGCTTCTAGCTCCTGATCACAGGGAGGGGACAGAGGTGTGGACCCTGGTGTTCATGGAGACAAGGGGGGGGGTGTGAAGTCTGGGCCCATGGGAGGCCTCCAGTTCTCCAGTGATCCTGGCCCGGTGCCTGGTGAATCCAGGAGCCCCTCATCCTGGGTCAGTATCCTCATCCTGGGTCAGTATCCTGCTGGGATTTCTCAAGCTCTGCCTGTAGCTGTACTTTCAGGCAAGTCTATGGGTGCCCTTCCCCCGGCCTCCCGTCCCAGTCTGACCCTTCCGCCCCCCCCCAGGTGCCCCCCACTCGGCCAGCAGCCCAGCCTGGGCCGGCCCGCGCCCAGAGGGGCTGCATCAGCGCTCCTGCTCTGTTTCCAGCGCCGACCAGTGGAGTGAGGCCGCTGCCCTGCCCCCAGGTATGCAGGACCCGGTGAAGCCGCAGTGGAGGGCAGCTGGGGAGGCTGAGATGGGCAAGGGGGCGCGGCGGAGCCCTCCAGGGCTTGTGGCAGAGCCAGTGCCACGCCTGGGGCATGGAGTTGGGGTGGCTGCCCCTGTGCTGTCCCCAGGCCCGCGCTAGCGGTTGGCGCTAGAGACCCTCCCTCTGCAGCTCCCTGCCCGCCCACCGCTGTCCCCAGGCGGCGCTGGCGGCGGTGTCGCATCCCCATCAGCCCCCTGCGCCGCCAGCTCATCAGCCTCTCCGCGGGGGGTGGGGGGGGAGGTCGGAGGCTGGGGGCTTGAAACGCGTTCCGAAGGCGGCAGCTAGCC
The DNA here is from genome assembly GCF_964374135.1 of Grampus griseus. Taxonomy (NCBI): domain Eukaryota; kingdom Metazoa; phylum Chordata; class Mammalia; order Artiodactyla; family Delphinidae; genus Grampus; species Grampus griseus. The sequence goes on along the minus strand of NC_139003.1, from coordinate 6,122,275 downwards.
CGCGTGGAGAGGGGTCCCCGCAGACAGGATCAGGGAGCTGTCCGGAGAGGTGCTTTCTTCCCCGCGCTGCCCCCATTGGCTGAGGCCCCACCCAGTCTGGGTGGTCGAGAACTCTCCCTTCCCACCTCCGCCTGCTCTCCCTGGCCTCGTGGTCTTCTTCCCTTCATCAGCGTCTGTGCCTCGTCTTCCCCTTACTTCTTCCCCCGCCTCTGCAGCGAGCACCTCCGCGCGCTCTCCTCACTCACCCGTAGCCCCACATCCCTCAGCAGTCCTGAAGGCTAGAGGGAAATGGGCGCAGCCCGGCCCTCCTCTCCTAAGTGAGGGTGTGAGAGGGAGGAGACTCCCTGGGCACCGGGCACACTGCTGCTCCCGCGTCCCTCCTGCTGGGCAGCAGCGCGTTAGCTCTCCTCCCCGACTTGCCTCCCAGAGACCCTGCCCAGGCCCGCATCCCAGCAGAAGCGCCGGCCCGGCCTGAGCTCTGACAGCAGGAAGCGGCTGGGCGCCCACGGCCCCGGGCCTGCGTCACCTGCCCGGCCAGGCCCAGGCCTCCGGCCGGTGGATGTAGAGGCCCCAGAGGGCAGCCAGGGGCCCTTCCCGGGTCACCGTCCTGCGGCCTGTGCTGGCCTTGGTGGGGCCCCTCTGTTGAGTCTGGCAGGCGGAAGGCAGGGAGGGCGGGCGCGTGTCTGCCTCTAATGAAGTTTGACATTTAGTGGTGCGCGTCGGGCGGGGTGTGGGAGACGGAGCTTGATTAGCGCGCTCTAATTGACAGTAATTAGGCAGCTCCCTGATTGTTTCTAATTCTGCTATTAATTGTGAGGAGCGGGGAGTGTGATTGAGGATAAATTTGGTGCGGAGCTGCTGGCTCTCCAGCCCCCGGCCGCCTTCCGCCCTCCAGGCTGCAGAAGCCGGTTCCCTCCGCACCTTCACTCTGCCCTGCCTGCGGTTCCCACACGCTCCTCTCCACCCTCCCTTCCTCCAAGGCCGGGGGCGCCTTGGGGCCTGTGGGCAGAGCCCTCCCGGGGTGCGGACAGGGCGGGAGTGCCCCCCTTCCCCCTGCCCCGGCTGCAGTTCAGGGTGGAGCCCCCAGCACCCCGGGCAGGGCCTGTGCTGGCCCCTCCCCTCCCCCACACTTCTCCACCTCTCCCTCACCAGCCAGTGGCCCAGCCGAGGTGCTCAGTTCCAGCCCCAAGCTGGAGCCTCCCCCATCTCCCCACTCCAACCGGAAGAAGCACCGGAGGAAAAAGAGCACCGGGACCCCCCGACCAGACGGCCCCAGCGGTGCTGCTGAAGGTTAGGGGGACCCGCGAGGGAAACGGGGCACAGGAGGCGGGCAGCGGGCCTTGGGGATAGTACCTGAAGGGTCCCCCTTTCTGTATTAGGTTGAAAGCACTCTCTAATAGTAATTTCCAGTAAAATCAGCTCCACCGCTTCTGGTCACCCCAACCTGGTATCTTAGAAGAGCTCTTTCTTCTGCCTAACTTAGCGCCTTCCTGTGAAAACGCGAGCTTACTTCTTTCATTCTCACAGAAGGTAGAAGACAGCAGGCCGCTACTCGCCCCGCAGCTCTTCCCAGGGGGTGCGGGCAGGACCCGTGTTTTCTGTGTCTCTTGTGTCACCCGTTGAGTTTAAGCAGTGCTAGGCGCGAAACAGGTGCTTCACACGCGTGCGTGTTCGGCCGAGCCTCTCCTTAGTCGTCTTCAGGCTGAGGAATTCCAGCTCCTCAGCTATTTTTCCACAGGTCCTTTCTCGTAATCCCTTATTAATCATAGCGCTGCTTCTCTGATCTTCCCGAGTATCTTCAGAATGTGCCTCTGCTCAGTGGTTGGAGCGTCCTTGCTCCTAAATAAGGTTAACCTACATGGGTGCACAGTTGCTGGTTTATACTCTGATGGTCAGGGTTAGGGGCGTGGCTCGGTGGGGGCGATCATCTCTAAGGGAAGGAGCCACCTTTCCCAGCCAACCGGTGACACAGGGGTGCTCAGCGCTCACGGCACGGGGTGCACCTGTACCAGGGAACTGAACCCCACAGACTGTCACCGTTATGTAGTTCAGAGATGGTTGGAAGTGAGGTGAGGTGGAATGGTGGAGCCTGGGGAAAGAAAGGTACCAGTTTCTCTACGAAGACAGTTCCGTTAAGGGCGCCTTAGAGCAGGAGCCCACCAGGAGGACTTCCCTTGGCGGGGGGTGGGGGTGGGCGGGGAGGGCATGGCCAGTGTCACTGGGGCGGGAGGCTGCCCTGGCAGGACGTGTGGTCTCACTTGGGCCTCCTCACAGGCACCTGTCTCTCCAGCCGCACGACACACTCGCACTGCTTGTTAGGAACCGTTCACCCACGGGGCGGTGACCGGCGGGAGGGAGATCCACGTGACCGTCTCCTGGGGGGCCTGGGGGAGCAGAGCTGGGAAGAGCTTCACTGCACTGCTTGGGAAGTGTCTGTCACTGCAGATGTCCTCAGGTTCCTATCTGCTCACACATCCGAGTTAGTCTGTGGAGGAAACCTCTCCTCCTCTCCCCATCCCCTTGCCCTCCCTGCCTGCCTGTGCCAGGGTAGCGGGGGAGGGGCCCGGCTCCCAGGAGCCCCACGCTGACGCCGTCAGGAATATTGGGTTTAATGAGCTGCAAAATGAGGCGGCTGCAGCTGACATGTACGGATGGTGCCCACCCCCGCCTTCGCCGCCCCCCCCAGCACCGTCTCCTAACGCCCCATCACATCCTCCAGATACTCAGCTCTGCTTTCCCCAGGAAGCCACCCTCTGCTTTCCAGACCCATTCCCAGCAGTGCCAGGGATGCCAGAGCCTCGCTTGCCCACCTTTTTCTCCCAGGCTCCGCAGGCGGCTAGGACGGAGGTCTGGGGGCTCCACACGGCGCTCTGCCCCCGACTCCCCGCGAGGTGCCCTGGAGAGAGCGGTCCTCGAGGCTGGGGTGGCTTGTCCCTGCACGTGCGAGCCGGCAGGGGCCCTCTGCCCTCACGCCGGCGCGCGCCCCTGTGCCCGCAGAGGGGGAGGAGCCGTTGGAGTTCGTGGTGGTGGGCGTGTCCCTGCACGTGCGAGCCGGCAGGGGCCCTCTGCCCTCACGCCGGCGCGCGCCCTTGTGCCCGCAGAGGCCGAGGAGCCGTTCGAGTTCGTGGTGGTGTCCCTCACCGGGCAGACGTGGCACTTCGAGGCCTCGACAGCAGAGGAGCGGGAACTGTGGGTGCAGAGCGTGCAGGCCCAGATCCTCGCCAGCCTGCAGGGCTGCCGCAGCGCCAAGGACAAGGTTGGCCCGGAGGCCCGGGTGGGGTGGGGTCCCAGGTTGGCCTCGCGACTGACCAGCCACCCCTGCGTCTCCCCCCGAGGCAGACTCGACTGGGGAACCAGGACGCAGCTCTGGCTGTGCAGGCCGTGCGCACCGTCCGTGGCAACAGCTTCTGTATTGACTGCGACGCCCCCAGTGAGTGCCGGGCCGGCGGGGCCGGGCTTGTGGGTGGCTTAGAGAAAGCGCGACCAGCTTTGTGGAGGAAGCGCTGCAGGAGGCCTCTCGTAGGCCGAGAACAGCGGCACGGAGGGCTTTCCTGGTGGTCTCGCTCTGGTTGCCCATGGGCTTCATCTTGCTTCCTCTCCGCACCTAGATCCAGACTGGGCCAGCCTGAACCTGGGCGCCCTGATGTGCATCGAGTGCTCGGGGACCCACCGGCATCTGGGGGCTCACCTGTCCCGGGTCCGCTCCCTCGACCTCGATGACTGGCCACCTGAGCTGCTGGCCGTCATGACTGCGATGGGCAATGCCCTGGCCAACAGTGTCTGGGAGGGGGCCCTGGACGGCTACGCGAAGCCAGGGCCCGACGCCTGCAGGTGAGGGCGGGGGCCCTGGCGCTGGCCGGCAAGGGCGGGGACGTGGGCGCTCCTGCCAGGTGGGGAGAACTGGGGGTGGGGCCGGGCAGCTGTGACAGGGCTGGAAGGGTTAATTAAAGCAGGCGTTGCTCTGCTTGGCAGTAGGCCCCTGGGGGTGCCCCTCCCCCTCCTGTCACTCAGCGCCTCACAACAACGGGCCCTTTCTCAGCGTTATCAGCAGGTCAGGGGGCCAGCGGGAGGCGCATGCGCAGGGCCCTATCGCTCTGTGGCGCGAAGGCCACGGCCTGAGCTCTGAGATGGGGAGAATGGGTGGTAGATAGGGCCGTGCGTGGGCCCCCAGTGTGGGCCCCCGCCTCCTTTGTTCCTGCAGGGCCAGATAAGCTGCCACCGCGCCCTGCCGGGAATCTTCCTGCCCTCTCGGCCCCCAGGGGCCTCCCCCGGAGCTCTCTTCCACTTCTTCCACACCCTCTGTGCCGCCCGCTGCCCCCTGACGCCCCCGGGTCCCTCAGGCTCGCCTCTGCGGCCCCTTCACCCCCGTGACCCCCGGCCCGGCCCCTCCTGTGCTCGCAGAGAGGAGAAGGAGCGTTGGATCCGGGCCAAGTACGAGCAGAAGCTCTTCCTGGCCCCGCTGCCCAGCTCGGATGTGCCGCTGGGGCAGCAGCTGCTCCGAGCGGTGGTGGAAGACGACCTGCGGCTGCTGGTGATGCTCCTGGCCCACGGGTCCAAGGAAGAGGTGAACGAGACCTACGGGGACGGGGACGGGCGGACGGCCCTGCATCTCTCCAGCGCCATGGCCAACGTCGTCTTCACGCAGCTGCTCATCTGGGTGAGTCGGGGCTCCCGCCCCGCAGGTGCCCCTGACCTCCCTGACGTCCTCCTCACCCCAGCCCTCTGAGAGCCGCCTCTCCCTTTTCTCCCCGGGAACCCACACCTTTCCCGCCGTGTCCCGCCAACCGTGCCAACCGTGCTTTCTTCTGCAGTACGGGGTGGACGTGAGGAGCCGGGACGCCCGGGGCCTGACCCCGCTGGCCTATGCTCGCCGGGCCGGCAGCCAGGAGTGCGCAGACATCCTGATCCAGCATGGCTGCCCCGGGGAGGGCTGCAGCTTAGCCCCGACCCCCAGCAGAGAGCCTGCCAACGGCAGCAGCACCTCCGCTGAGCTGCACCGAAGCCCTAGTCTCCTGTAAGGCCCAGGAAGAGGGCAGAGGGGCCACAAGGACTCCAGGGCATGGGGACCCACCTCCCTACGGGCGCTGGGAGAAACAAAGACACAGAGACTGAGAAGCAGGGACACGCGGAGAGGAGGAGGAGCAGGAGACGGGAAGAGCCAAAGGGAAGAACTAAACGGGAGACACAGAAGGGTCCGAGGAGACGCCAGGCTTGGAGCTGCAGCGGAGGGGTCGGAGGGGTCTGGCCCCTGCCCTCCGGCGCCACTGAGAAGGGACAGGACCCTTTGGCGGTGCTGTGAGGAGAGGGGAGCAGGACCTCGCCCTCCTCCAGGTTCCTGCCTTCTCGTGCCGGCCCCCTGGGAGCCTCCTCCTAAAACGGAGCCTGGGTGGGGCAGACGCTGGGGGGAGTGACCTGCGAGTCCCATGTAAATGTGTACATTGGAATATTTATGTTTGTGTACATATTTGGTGTGTGTGAGATGTGCCAATAAACCAGACTGTGTGTGTGGGGCCTTCATCTCCCCTCTCATCTCCCTGCCGTTCCGAAAATGCCCCTCTCATCTCTCTCTTCTCCTTTGTCCCTGTCCTCTCATCTTTGCTGTACTTTACTTTAGGATACCCCATCCACCCCCCCACCCCCGTCCAGGAGGCAGGCTGGAGGCTAGGTGACCCCCCCCCCCCCACAGCCTCCTACGTGCGTTTCTCTCAGCCCTCTCTTGCCAGGGGCGTAGTTGAGTTTCTCAGCAGCACCGGGAGGAGGGTCGAGCCTGCCAGGAGGAGGGTCGAGCTCCGTGCTCCCCACTCGAAGCTTCCTGCTGCTGCCCCCCTGCCCTGCCGCCTCCACCCTCAGAATGGCTTTCTGTGGGTCTCCTCATTTTCATCAGTATTCTGTCCAGTGACCTCACAGCACAGCTGAGTTGCCCACGGTTCACCCGCAGAGAGGGCAGGAGCACAGCCCCCCTTCCTAGGTGTCTGGGAACCAGCCCCACAGCCAGGGGTTCAGGGAGCCACGCGGGTCCGTGCCCAGGGGGGAGAGTCCTGAGGACGGGATGGGTTGAGTGGCAGCGCTTCTCTGGGGAACTCATCCCTAGGCTTTGCGTTTGAGGAGAGGGGAGGGGGTGGGTCACCGACAGCAGAACAGCCCCCTTGGCAACCCCTTGCCAAACTGGAGGCAGAATCCAGAGCTTCTGCTTCTCCCTCCGACTATCCCTTAGTTATTCTAGAAATAAAACCTGGGAGAAACCCCTCTGTACCTGTTCTTGAAGGGTGAGAACTGCTAAGTTAGGGTCCCTACTCCCTAGGGAGCCCGTTGCTTCCCCCGTTTCCTGGAGCTGCTCTGCTGGTGGCCCTTGTACGTTGGGTGTGGCGGGCTGGCGCTCTGCACGGCCCTTGCCTGTGTGTAGGGAAATCAGCCAAGTAAAGCTATTCAGAGAGGAAACCAGATTTTACTGTCTTGGTCCTTTCGCCAGGCTGACAAGAGCCTTAAACAAGGATGAGGGCAGAACAGAGACAGGGCCATGGGTGTGTGTGAGACTGGGCTCCTGGGCTCAGAAAATACTAGCAATAATCACCTCCAGGTTCCCCAAGGAAAAGAAGCCCCTTGGGTGGCTGAATGCTGCCTGGTATAGTTTAGGAGGCTTCAGAGGTAAATGCAGGACAAACGGGCAGATGGAGGCCTTGGTCTTGCTAGTTCTCCCCGCCCCCCCTTCCCCTCACTGGGGGCAGAGCCAGGGGGCCTCGGCTCCAGCCCAGCTAGACGTGCGGACCCACCCGGATTCCCGGCATCAAGACAGCCGCTCCTGGGATCCTCGACCTCTGCCTGGCTTCTCTCCGAAAAAGAATCTCACCCTGTAGGTTCCCCATGTGGGTGAGTCAAAGGTAGCAGACAGCCTTGATCTAGATCAGGAATGGGGCTGGTCTGGACTACATGTTTTCAGCCTGATTCTCCAGCCTTGCTGGAATTTAGCCAAAAGATAGCGAGGACCCGGCTGTGTGTGTCCCAGCCAGGGCGCCGTGCCACCATTGCTCGTGACCAGTCACAGCTCCAGGCTGCGTTCCGTTTGGTTGCCAGAACCAGCTAGGAGGAAAGAGCTGCCAGGGAAGGGCCGTCTCGGTCTCACTGGAAGAGGCAGGCAATAGACGTGAGCAACTAGACAGCGGCTGGCTTGCAAACCAGGAATGGGGAACCGCAGCAAGGTGCCCTCTGACGCAGGTGAGGAAGCTGGCCGGGGGCTGGACTGAGCTGGACTTCCCTCCCCTCTCTGACCTGGCCTCACTCACAGCCAATTTTTTTTTTCTGTTCTACTCCACCTCTCCTCCCAACTCAATGCAGGTCCTGTTTCTTCCCAGGAAGCCCCGTTAACCACGATACCGACTTCAGCTGGTTTCTGTGGTAACTCTGTCCCCCCGATGCCTGTGCGGCCTGGCTCCACAGCTGGTCCAGGATGGTAGCCCGTCTGTGAAGGTGGGGGAATGGCAAACAGCTTCAGCTTGCCTCGTTTCCCTCTCGGTCTACTCTGTTTCTTGCAAGTGCCCCTGAAGCCTCATGTCTGTATGTTTACTTCGTCCACCATTAACGCTGTTCCTTAATCTGCTCACAGAATTCCAACCCCCAAGCCTCCTCCACAGCACACACCCTTCCAGAGCCGTCAGACACATTCCTGCCTCGTCCAGGTCGCAGTGGGCCCTCTCAACCAAACTCATTTTATAGCAGAAGAGGACTTGGGATCCCAAGCTTCGTAAACGGTGCAATGGACGGTGGGGCCGGGGGTGGGGGGAGACCACAATTAATGCTGTTAGAGCACTAGAAATGAGTCTTTTTACTCCAGGCCCTGATGTCTGGAATATCAAAGAGCAGCAGAGATGGACTGAGCTGCCATGTCCTCTACACGGGAGAGGATCTATTAATGGGCTCCCAGGTGATGGGGGTGAGGCCCCGGCCGGCCCCAGTCCCTCACACGACTGATAACCTCCACCTACTTAGACACGGCCAGACACGCCCCATCTAAGCTAGGGTCAAGTACTTCATTTCCCCTCAGAACACAAAAGGGAGTGAACCCTCTACCTGAAGTCTGCAAACTCTTGCAAAGAGCAGAAAACAGAGATGCAGAAGCTTGCCTGTTTAATGGGAAAGAGAAAAGCGGTGCCGCGTCAGGAGCGTGAGAGCTGGAGGCGGGGACGGTGGGCAGCACCTGCGGCGGGAGAGGACGTTAGTGGAGGTAGATTACAGGAAAGACAGGTGGGTGCTGAAGGGTTTCTAACGGGCTAGTGACAGTTCCACTTCACTTCTTTGCGCGTCCTGTACTATAGACAGGCGAGGCGGTACCCACCCTGGGACAGTGAGACGGAACCAAACTGGCTGAGGATGGAGGAAACACACAAGCTCCCCAGCCCCTCTCAGGGGTGCAGACAGACAGAGGCAGACAGCTCCATATATACAAACTCCACACAAAATAAATAAGGAGCCGCCATCAGCTTGGCTAGGCCTCACCCCTGCTTCCTCCCACCCCCGTCAGAAGCGATTCCAGGGCGTCAGCCAGGAACCTGCCGAGCCCTAGGGGTCCAACTCAGTCCCAGCAGCTCCTCGACAGGAAGAACCTAAAGCCCCTTTAGCCCTGAAGCCCCAGTCCTGGGGGTCTCTGGAGTGGCTCAGGGCCAAGTGCCAGGAGAGCCCCCCTAGAGCTACGTGAATTGCCGACTGAGCGCCGTCCGAGGGCAGAATCACAGCGGGAGGCCCTCTGGTCCCCAGGACCCTGGCCCAGTCTCCGAGCAGACTCAGGACGTCCCCGGGAGCCCCTCAGGGCCGGGCGCCCTGCTCCATCTGCTGGTGCTGGCTCCGCGCCGCGAACCTGCTGACGTGCACGGGTATGGGCACGACAATCTTGGGGTTTCTTACAGGCTCCCCAGAACGGCTGCCCCCATTGCCAGCTTTGATGCGCTTCCACTTGGCCCGCCGATTCTGAAACCAGATCTTGACCTGCACCTCACTGAGCTTGAGGGCGTGGGCGATCTGGGAGCGCTCGGTCAAGCTCAGGTATTTCTTGCAATGAAACTCCTTCTCCAGCTCCAAAAGCTGCTCGCTGGTAAAGGCTGTGCGGCGCCGCCGGCTTTTGCCCCCAGGAGCCGCGACTCCCGCCGCCGCCGCCGCCGGCGCCCCCTCCTCAGCTCCAGTCCCCAGGCTTCCCGTTAGCTTCGCTTTGGGTCCCAGGAGGGCCCCGGGGCCCCCTGCAGAGCTGTCCAGGAAACCGTCGTCCTCGCTGTCACCGCCCGAGCCCCCTTCGTCCTGCTCGCTGCCTGCTGGGTCTCCCGCCGGCGCCTCCGGCTTCTCCTCATCCGAGCTGTACACCTTCCCCTCGGCTGGGGGGAGTGAGAGCCAGCGGGTGGGGGAGAGGCGGCGAGGAGAAGGCGGACAGGTTGGAGGCGGCACGTGGAACCGTGGCCAGGCGTGGACCGCACGACAGCGGGAGGAGACACACACGTGGAGGGGATGAGACGGGGCGGGAGGGGAGACATCCGGGGTGGGGGGTGGGAAGAGGTTCGGGAAGACAAAGAGATGGGAAGAAAGGTATTAACCAGCACAGACTTCACTCCGCAAAGTGGGGGCGGCAACGGGCATGGATCAGAAAAGCACCGTCCCCAGGACTGTGACACCGCCATCCCCCACCCCTGCGGCCTCGCTTCCCCTACCCGCTCCCTTCCGGCCCTCTCCAGACCCACACCGAGGGCTTGCCACTCACTGACGCCCCCTCCAGACCCCGACGGCGCAGCCGCAGGCCAGAGGGAAGCAGTGCAGAACCTGGCTTGGGGTCCTTTCAGTGGCTAGAGGCAGGAGTGAGCAACGTTGGGGAGTTCACTTTTGCAGGAGAGAGGGGGAGACCACAGCTGCAGCCTTTGCTATTCTCCTAGGACTCCTCGCTGGCCTAGTGGGAAGGGATACGTGCTCACCTCTGTTCCGCGCCTCCCTCCCTTCCCTCTTCCCTAAATCTGGAATCTTTTTTTTTTTTTTTTAACCTTTTGGCCGCGGCGCCGCATGCCACGTGGGATCTTAGTTCCCCGACCAGGAATCGAACCCGTGCCCCCTGCATTGGAAGTGCAGAGTCTTAACCACCGGACCGCCAGTGAAGTCCTGGAATCTCAGAATCTCATTTCCAGATGGAAACTTCAGGGTCATCTGAGTCCCTCCCCCTGCCGCAATCGGGGTCCAAGAAGTGTTGCCCACGCACCTGCGAGTCAGGAGGTTTCTGTACCCACCTCCCCAATTCTCCTTTACCAGACCATCCAGCCCAGAGCAGGGAGCCTGCCCCGCCGCACGCCACCTTATCAGTTGCCGGATTTTTCGTCCAATTACTGAGCCCTCCAGGACCCTTTCAGTCCTTCTCCTTAACTTTAAAAAGACATCATCTCTTTTCCACCCTCCCTCTTTCCCAGCCAAGGTTGCTGAGAAGCACGAACAGCTGCTTTCTGCCCAAGTTCAGAATCCTGAGGACCCTGAGCTTGGTGTCAGTGAGGGACCTGGAGGGAGTATGGAAGGAGGAGGGAGAAACAGAAGTTCAGCAAGGGGGGGTACAGAGAGGAAAATGGAGAAAGAAATCTTGACTCAGCAGACTACTGAGCATTCGTGATCCCAGGCATATAAACATTTTCATCCATACGTAATTCTAAAATTTAATTCAGCCACTGGTTTTCATCTTATCTGTTGACACTTTTGTCAGGACTGCAAATAATGCATTACGAAGGTTTTCAGTGTTTGAGTTTTACAAACTCCCTTGTTTTCTGCCCAAAGGACCAATAAACAGTGGAGCAACAAAAAGTCAAAAGAAAACCAACCAGTAGAAAAGAGAACAAAACAGGTAATCCGTAAACTGAACAGTCAGCTCCTTACCAGTGGACTTCACTGTGTAAAGGGGGGAGGACTTTGCAGACGTGGCGGTACATCTATCCACACCACCACATGTCACGTGTACACTCCTAAGCACACTCTGAGGTTGAGACTATAACCCAGAGCTAAGTGACTTGGGGCAACAGTGAAATGCTTTATAAGAGAACGGGGCTGTGCACGTGTGTGCGCGGCTGGACGGCATCCCAATGCTCAGAGCTTGGCTGGAGCTCCTCTCTAAACCCTGCCATCTGCCTGCCCCCCTGCAAAAACTGCTCAGGGCCTCCAGGACCAGCCCAGTCACCTTCAGTTCCCTTCCCGGACCCCAGAGCTGTCCTTTCCCCTCACGGATGCAAGCCACACCTGTTCCTTTTCCTCAGGAGCCACGTTTGTGTTATTTTCCTTAGAGGCCAGTGTTCAGGCCCTGCCCAGATCACCCACCTCCATCTCAGTCAGTGTTCTCATCTCACATCCCAGGGGTATCTTTATGCCTGAGCCCCTGCCTCTTCTTGGAGGGCTTCATGCTTTATCTGACCTTTGCAAAACCCACGTGGCGCACCCTGGTTTAGCCTCACCCAGACTTCCCACGCTGTCCCTGCTCGCTGCTGCCACCAGCAGGTGGGCTTCGTTCGCTAGCAGCCCACCCAGGCTCCACTGGCACCCAGCTCTGCGAGCTGTCAAGAGATACATCCACTGCCACTGTCCACAGGTGACGTACCCCTCATGATGCTCGCCTCCCACCACCCCGGGCTTTCTTCCTTATCTAGCCAAAATCTGTTTAATTTCTGCAAGATGCAGATCCTTGGGTTCCCCTTTCATGTCATTAAGGGCTCTTTCCCACACCATTTTCCTCTTCCCCAGGACTCAAGCGTAACGTATCCCAAACTGAACTCCTGAGACTTCTCCTGAGCCAGTCCTTCCCCATCTGAGCCCCCGTCTTTCCCATCTCGGTTAATGGTAACTCCGTCTTCCGTGTTGTTCAAACCAGACCTTCACTCTCTCGCACCGCCCATGCCCGACCCGACTTCTCACCGCCTCCTCTATGTCCAACTAGCCCGAGTCACCCTCGTCTCTTACCCGGTTCATCAACATTTTCTCCTGCTTCCGCCCCTCCCCCCATCCCTGCCCCAATTATTCTTCTGTTTGAAACACTATATTCTTCACCTAGATTTTTGCACTGACTCATTCCCTATGTCCTTCAGGTCTTTATCAATGAGACCTTCTCTGATCATCCTTTTTAAAATTAAAACTCCCAATACTCCCGACCTCCCTTCTCTGCTTTACTTGTTGCTGTAGTATGTGTCACTAACTTTATTAACTTATTTTATTGGCTGTCTCTTCCTATTAGAACATAAGCTCCATGAAGGTAACCATTTTTTATTTTATTTATATTTATGGCTGTATCCCCAGCATCTAGAAAGTTACCCGCACAGAGCAGGCACTGCATAAATATTTGTTGACTGAATGAAAGAAACTATTGCCAAGCACTTTCTCCCTCTCCATTTCTGTCCCTCCTTTCTCAAGCCTCTCCTATAGTATTCCCTACAGCCCTGCTCCCTCACCCCAGCTCCGGGCATAAGACATCCCCTCCATGAATATCGTTCTACCCACTTTTCAGTGTGCCGTCTGATCTCACATTCGCTGTAGAGGAACCCATATGTGGTAGGAATCTATAGGATCTTATGCTAAAGGAAATCAAGAACAACCCCCAACGTCATTACTAAATCCTCTAACTTTTAATTTCTGATTTTTAAAACACGGTTTTCAGTAAACAGTAACAGAAAAAATAACAAAAGCTTGTTACAACTCAGCCCAGTGTTGCAATACTTTAAACAGCTGCTAAAAAGGCAGAAACTGGATTTCAGGGCTTGAAGGATGAAATCATTTAGCACAGCTCCAAGCACCCAGGGGGCGTCCAATAAATCTAAACTGATGATGACCGAGATGAGGTTCCCAGGTTCCTCATCTGGCAGGGCCCTCCTGAGATCAAACCATCCATCCCTCTGTCCTCAGACAGATTCCATAAAATCAAGCCCACACGAGTGCGCCACCCCCAGTGCCGCTTTTAAAGCCATATAAGAAGCACAGGTCCACAACCTCTCTCAGTTACCTGATCCCGGTGGGATCCTGAGTGGCAGGGGCAGAGTGCCCCCCTGAGCCTTTAGAATCATGACATTGAGGGCTCCGATAAGCAACTCTTCTAAGGAGGTGGGGGCGGGGAAACAGAAGAAAGCAACCGACGGGGAAAACACAGCTCCGCTCTCAGAGGAGAGGGTCCGGGGCCGTCAGTGAGGCTGAGCGGGAGGGAGAAGGAAAGGCACAGCAGGAGGAGGACTGGGGCACGAGGGGGGCAGACACAGCGGCAGAAGAAGTAGATGATGAGTCAGAGAACCTGAAAGGGCTGAAAAGTTTAGGGAGAAAACAGAAAAACACCGGGGCACGGGGGGAAGAGAGTAAAAAGCTTTCGGAAAAACCCCAACACGCCCTACATTTTTCCACCCTGAACACTGATGCGTCTGCAGCCCTGCTGTTTGTTCTCTGCTCCACCGACAGATGGAGCACTTTAGAATGCAAGGCCCAAAGTGACGGAAGCTACTGTGAGGGCTCCGACGAGCAGCACGGCAGGTCGACCCTTTACAATACAGCGATCCTGAAACAGCTTTACTGTTTTCTCATGAATGAGCTAAAAAATAAATGCAAACTCTTTTCTTTTATCCAATTCATAATGAATACTAATAGTAAATATACTCAAAACAAAGATGGCGCCTAGAAAAATGGTTTTGGCTAAAACTTGACAGAAGCGCATCTTGTTGATAAAATTTCTATTTGTAACCTTTGATTTAGAATAATTGGACCTGGTAGATATAATGTCCATAAAAGTACATTTCTAACTGCAGATGCTATAGTTGATTGACGTGAAGAAAAAAACTTGATCAACAAGACGTAGAAAATTTTCAATGGGAAATAATGATCCTGATGAGAAAAATTCTAGCAAAAGGAAAAATGTTTAACTGGAAACAATTTTACTGTGCTAGGTAGGTAGGTAGGCCAAACGGACAGGTTCTGTCCTTTGGGTATGAAAATAACATTATTGGTAATATAACAGTACATTGTTTTATATATAAAATAGATAATCAATAAGGACCTACTGTATAGCACAGGGAACTTTACTCAGTACTCTGTAATAACCTGTATGAGAAAAGAATCTGAAAAAGAATAGATATATGTATACGTATAACTGAATCACTTTGCTGTACACCTGAAACTAACACAACATTGTAAATCAACTATACCCCAAGATAAAAGAAAAGAAAAAAAAAAAGAGTACATTGTTTTCAGCTTGTTCCCTGTGGGTAAGTCTACAGTCTGTGAAGACTTTGGCTTCTGTCTAGGGGAAATGACACTGAAGCAGACTGGTTATTAGGAAACATGCAGAGTTCTCCTGGTAGATGCTATTATCCTAAGAAGCAGAAATCGCAGGGTTTGAACCATGATTACTTATAGAGTCCACTCCAGGGGTGTCATTCCACCCCAGAGAGAAGCACTCAGCCTCCAGGGGCACCCTTGCAAGGGGCTTTCCTTCCGAGAGGAAAAGAAGCCCTAACTTGGTAACGAGTCAGGTCAGACTGGGGAAGAAATCAAGGGCAAAAGAATCCGTGGTAGGTATTCTCCAGTAGAAAGAACAAGTAGCACCAGACTCCTACCATCTAGAGAGGGCGTCTGCGGCTGAGGTCACCAAGGATGCTGGGCCTGGGTAGTGGAGCGGAAACCACCCCCAGGACTGGAGAACCACTTTAGACAGAGCCCCTGTGCCATTCGGCCCTCACGCAGCCTGCTGTGGTCCAGCTGACATAAAACACAGTCTTTATTACGTACTGAGGAGAAGCCTCTCCCCCATTACACTCAGTTCTGACTTCTCTTCCCTCCATTTAAAGAGCCACTACCCTCACACACCCCAAACCACTCTCTGGACAACTACCCAACTTCCTGAATACAGAACCAATTTGAGTGGGGTAAAAAAGTGGGAAAAAACCCAGGTCACCCCTCAAAAAAGAGGCATGTCTGCCACCACCCTCATTGCGTCAACACGCCCAGTGCGTAATTATTTCTTTGTTTCCTTTGGAGACGGTCCTTTCTCCCGTCCTTGATGGCAACTAGCCCACTTTCAATGTGCTTTTCATTCATCCTCATTAATTTCATGCCCACATGATGCTACTACTTCTTCCTATAATTCTAGGTACGAGAAGGAAAATTCACTCTCTCTCTCCCATTTCCCCGTGACTCTTCAGCACTCTTCACTCCAAAGGGACAGGAGAACTTCCTCTACATCACTCCCACCTTCATGACAAGTTCATGGCGCCTTCCCCACCGCCCCAAGCTCAGAGCTCCTTTCACGGCATATTAACATCATCATTGCCAAGAGCACCCTTGTATGACCTTTAACTTTGCCAAGCACTCTCACAATTATTCCTTCATCTTTGAGCAACTCACTGAAGTACAGCTGACCTATTAGTAGTAGTAATGGGAGGTTAGTAACCTTATTTTCAGGTGAAAAAACTGAGTTTCAAAAAGATGAAATGGGGCTTCCCTGGTGGCACAGTGGTTAAGAATCCGCCTGCCAATGCAGGAGAGATGGGTTCGAGCCCTGATCCGGGAAGATCCCACATGCCGCGGAGCAACTAAGCCCGTGTGCCACAACTACTGAGCCTGCGTTCTAGAGCCCGCGTGCCACAACTACTGAGCCCACATGCCACAGCTACTGAAGCCCGCGTGCCTAGAGCCCGTGCTCTGCAACAAGAGATGCCACCACAATGAGAAGCCCGTGCACTGCAATGAAGAGTAGCCCCCACCCGCCGCAACTAGAGAAAGCCCGGGCATAGCAATGAAGACCCAATGCAGTTAAAAATAAATAAATAAATAAAATAAATAATAATAAAAAAAGAATCTGCCTGCCAATGCGGACACGGGTTCGAGCCGCAGTCTGGGAAGATCCCACATGCTCTGGAGCAACTAAGCCTGTGCACCACAACTACTGAGCCTGCGCTCTAGAGCCTGCGAGCCACAACTACTGAAGCCTGCGCACCTAGAGTCCATGCTCCACAACAAGAGAAGCCACTGCAATGAGCCGCCCATGGACCGCAATGAAGAGTAGCCCCCACTCGCCGCAACTAGAGAAAGCCCACGTGCAGCAACGAAGGCCTGATGCAGCCAAAAATTTTTTAAAATTAAAAGAACAAAGATGAAATGATTTCTCCCAGGCACACAGCTAGGCACAGAGCCAGGTCTGGAATCCTGGTCTCCTAAACCTCCAATCAGTGCTCTTCCCATCCTTTCCAGTACAATATCTTCTCTTCCCTCCACCTGCAGTAGAAGCCCTCCCCAGATGCCTCATCAGACAAGTGGGCTTCCTCTCAAACCCGGTTTTAGTTTAGACCGCATCCCTTTCACTTATCACCCAGAGCTCCAGCCTAATCATCAACATCTTCCCTTACCTTTCACGGAGAAGATTCTTAAAATCACCACAGAAGAGGCCTCACTCACCAAACTCCACCTTTGTCCTTTCACAGGCTATTTTTCCCATCATTCCCAAGACAAAATTCCCTTCAAATCTTTCTGCTGTTTCTTCTGTCATTATTTGTTTGTATGATGTAATCTTACCAGTCACCTTTTTTTTTTTTTTTGCGGTACGCGGGCCTCTCACTGCTGCGGCCTCTCCCGTTGGGGAGCACAGGCTCCGGACGCGCAGGCTCAGCGGCCATGGCTCACGGGCCCAGCCGCTCCGTGGCATGTGGGATCTTCCCGGACCGGGGCACGAACCCGTGTCCCCTGCATCGGCAGGCGGACTCTCAACCACTGCGCCACCAGGGAAGCCCATCACCATTTCTTTTATTTAGAAATGTATTTTCTCATTTAAAGAATAATACTGCCCATTTATGGAAACAGTTTTAATACCAATCTTCTCTAGCTTCTGCTGTACAAGCGCCTCTCACCCCTCAAGGACAGCTCTGCCTTGTCCAGGAGTCAGCCTCACTGAGGAACAGACATCTTCCTCCCACCGGCATCTCTGCCTGCCCTCCGCATTACAGAACCCTCTCAGAGCCTCACTCCCAGTATCCAGCACTCCTGGCACTGCTTATCGAGCCAGGGAGAAGGCTTTCCTCCCTAATACTGAAAGGGAGTTAAAGGCACATTCTTTTCTTTGTTTCTGGTTGATAGACATCTGTTCAGGGTTTGTTTTTGCCTGCCCAGCACCACTTACCCGCCTGTTCACTGATGGCATCCCCTTCCTTTGGCCACTGCTCCCCATCAACTGCCCAGTAGAGGGGGGCTGTCAATTGCATTTCTCCACCTTCATGACCACAAGGACGGTGACCTGGAGCTGACCAATCCGCACATCCGGTCTCTCTGGGGACTGGACTCGAGCTAGTGAGTCAGCTGTCCTAGGATTCTACACGTGCTAGAATTCACTGGGGTCCTGATCTGGGATTATAAGAATTTAGCGCTGCTTATGCTTGTGTCCTCCCCTTCCTCTCATCAGGAGAAAATGAGGCAAAGACAAGAGACAGGAGCCAGACTGAGAGCAAGAAAAAAAGACCTAACAACACTGTTTGCATTTTTGGATCCACGTGAATCAATAAATGCCCATTTTAGCTTAATTTAGAGCTGAGCTACTGTCACAAGCAACCCGAAGAGTTCTGACTGCGGACGCTGCTCTAACTAGAAGGGACAGTACTCGCGTGACTCCAGGGAGGGTAAGCCTCCCCACCTCGCTCCCATACCAATCCCATCGGAAATAATTTTTCCAAAAAGAAACCCAGGTCATCCCTCAAATTAGTCATGATAATGCCGCCGAAAACTTCACGAGTCTGAAATGTATCTGGACTTGAAAAGATCTCCATAATCCATCCAGTGTGAATTACTTTAATCCAATAGCTGTGCTCCTAACGCTGAGCTGAGATCAGATACCTGAGGGAACAGGAATTCTGAGGAAGAAAAAAGGAGGGGTGTTTTCTTGCTTGTTTGGGGTTTTATGTTTGTTTTAACAGAGAGAAGGGAAGTACAGGCCCCAGTGGGACACAGAAGGGCTTTGGGCAGCCATGTCCACAGAGTGTCTACACAGAGTGTCTCACCAAAATGTGAGACAGGAAAACTGAAAAGAGGGAGAAAGAGCTAAAGACAAAACTCCAACTCTACCCGTATTAGGTTCACGCAATGTTCTCTCCCGGCAAGTCCCATACAACCAGTCCTCGGAACACAGCGCTATTTCTAATCTGTCCTTTTCAGTACAGAGAGTGCCACCCATCACAACTCCTAGTAAAGAGGTCTTCCCCAACTTAACTCCCAGGAAAGCTTAATTCCCATCCATTTCCAGTACACGGACAACACAGGATTTCTTGCACACCTATTACTTTAGGATGCTGGACAAATATCTTCTCATTTAATCCTTAACTCTGTGAGGTAAGAACTGTTGCCCTTATTTTACTGGTGAGAGAACGGAGACTGCAGAGGTTAGTATTTTGCTGTAGATCACGAAAAGGGTGGTGCCTAGATCTGCATCCAAAGCCTGCGTTCGTTCCTCTGGGCGACACCACATCTCTTTGTCATCACTGAATGAAAAAGAGACCGGAACCCACCGTCACCCTATCATAACTTCTGTACCAGATGGAGAAATAATACAGAAGACCAGGAACTGATTTCACAGCACAAGTCTTCTTTTTGGGCACTGCTTCCTTCCTCACCACGTCAACTCCGTCACAATCGATCCCCAGTCTCTTTGGCCTAGATAAGATCTACCCCCGCCTTTATCAAATGTTTCTCTCATTCAGTATGATGGCTGTAAACGGCCAGAGCTCAGGTAACACCATCCGGATCCCAGATGATGAGGCCTTTTCCATCCTAAAGCCCAGCCCTGAATTCATCTCAAGATGTAGGCATCCCAGGCGCCTCCTCGTCAGTGACCCTGATAACTCAGCGCTGAGAAGTACAGAATCTCTTCTCCCAATCCCTTTGCTCAGGATGGCTTTTTTTTTTTAAGGGAACAATTCATTAATAAAAGTATCCTTACAGATAAAAACAGAATTGTAGAGCTGGAGCGACCTTAGAGATCACCTAATTCAAACCCCTAAGTTTACTGATGAGGAAGCTGGGACACACAGAGGTGTGATTTGGCCAAGACCAATCAGTTCCATACGCCCAGTATCTGCGCATAATTTATAGGATAGTTTTCACCTATTCCAGCACAAGGTGCTTCTTCCCTTCCCTCTTGGGATAGTGTCATCCTCCTCCCTCCTAGTACACGGCTGCATCACTTCTCTTCCCATTGCTTCCAATACAGAGTTCCAGCTTACCCAGTACTTCTACTTTAATACCACTTCCTCCATAATTCACAGTCAAGAAATCCATCTCCCATTACCCCCAGTGCTTTCTCCTCATAACCCTAGTCTCTGTTAGTCCCGGCAGCCCCCCCCCCCGCACTCCATGCCCCGCCCCCAGCCCTCCCCCCTACCCCCCGCCCACCCCCCCCCCCCACATTTGCTTCTAATACAGACTTCTCATTTCATCACTGGAAGAGTATTCCTTTCCCTTCCATGATGGGAAGGCGATGAAGGCGCTGCCTCACGACTACCTGCCATACAGTGCTGTCTCTTCCTACTAACACTTAATTCAACTCGTGAAGGTCACTCTCCTATCACTCCAAATGCAAGCATCTCTTTTCCCTAGCACTCTCCCAATCAGCACATCAAAACTTCTTCCACATTACTCTAAGCTGTAACTTTCTCCCAGCATGATCGTATCGCCAGTGAAAAACCCCAACCTCTTCTCTACCACTCCCGATCCAGGCCTCCTTTATCACCGTCACAGCCGTGGGCACCACCACGGGCATACAGCGCTCTGTCCTTCTCACTGTTTCAGATGAGGGGTTTCCTCTGTCCGGGCCCGGCCTGGGGCATTTCCCATCCCCTCTAGGTAAAAGTTCTCCCCCAGCCAACTCTTTCCTTCTCATCGTTCCCATTTAAGCTTCTCTCTTTTTGTACATCTACCCCACTGCTTCTCTCATTGCTGTTTCCTAATCCCCAATCCGTTTCACTGCAAAGATCCTCTTTCCCCGTTATTTCCAAGGCAAAATCCTTGCCTGTAGCTTCCCACTATATTGCATTGAGAGTAACATTACTGTCAATGCAAAGCACTTTGCTTAGATTATGTTCCTCGTTCTTTCCAATTAAAACATTTCCCCCTCATTATTCCAATTACTGCCTCTCTCCCGTTATCCCCAGTACCGACTATTCATGCCCATCACTCTGAGTCTAAGGATTATGCTCCTACCATCTAGAATCTGTACCTCCATAGCTGCATTTGTCACAGCAGAGACCCCTCTGTCTTCCAACCCTCCCAAGTGCTACCTTCACTGTGGCACAAGGCATCTCAGGATCGCATTCCAAACCTCCAGGAACGTTTTCTGCTGTCATTTCTGAGATCTCTCTCTCTCAACCAGGGTCTCTTTGGCAGCCTGACAAGGCCTGTGAACCCCTTCTTGGAATAATGCTTTTAGGTGCATAACATAAAACACACAGGATTACATTAGAAGCCAATTACATAAAATCTAGTTATCAAATATTTTAAATGCATTTGAGAATAATTTGTGTTTCTTTCCTAAATCATTAAACAACAAGATGTCACCAAAGATTGTAAATTTCTATGAAAATATCTGTGATTTCTATTGGTGACAAAAATCTCAGGTACTGGGGAAACTACCATGGTTTCTGACCTACCTTCATAATTACAGGAGGTGCCAAATTTTAGTGAGAAGTTAGTAGAAATAAAGATGTAATTTTTTTCCCACCCATAATTAACAGATCTCCTCACAGGAGGTCCATGGAGTCTGTGTTAACAGCCCGACTAAACACTGAGTCTAGAGAAATAAGCTTTAATTCTATGAAAGTGAAAGGAACATTAAAAATCATCTGAACTGGGCTTCCCTGGTGGCACAGTGGTTGAGAGTCCGCCTGCTGATGCAGGGGACAAGGGTTCGTGCCCCAGTCCAGGAAGATCCCACATGCCGTGGAGCGGCTGGGCCCGTGAGCCATGGCCGCTGAGCCTGCGCGTCCGGAGCCTGTGCTCCGCAACGGGAGAGGCCCGCGTACCGCAAAAAAAAAAAAAAAAAAAAAAAAAGAAATCATCTGAACTAAAGCTTTTATGTTACAGGTGAGGAAACTGAAGGCTAGAGAAGTTATAAGACTTTGAATCTCCTGTAGTGTTTTAAACAATACTAAGGCCATAACAGACACACAATAAACGTTCCCTGAATTGAACTAAGTGGCTTGCTAAAGTTGTACAGCTAATGATTGACAAAGTTGAGACCTGGACCCATGTGTCACGACTTCTAAGTAGACGTTCCTTCCATCACATTAAGTTAATGCAATATTTGCCTTTCTATACGTGTCAATGGAGCAATCGCTCTCCCTGTTTACTCCTCCTCAAAATCTCTAGGAAAACATGCTCTCCATCACTCCCAAGAAAAAGCTCCCTCCTGCTTCGAACAACAGAAGTCTCTGATCCCATGTCACATTACCCCTTCCTGTTTTTCTCTCATCAGTAAATATATCTTGACAGTCATAATGGACACCTATTCAGAAATTGATGGTCATCTACAATGTTCGCTAGCTATAACCAGGTGCTTGACTTACAGCAATCAGCATTCAGATATCATGCTCCCAGGAAGTTTCCCTAGTCCCCTCGCATGATTTCCATTATCATTGCCAATCTCTCTTCAGAAATTAGCACATCTTTTTCGGTTTAGTTTTAAAAAATAATGTTCACTACACTGCCATCTCCCAGCTTTGTCCCATCGTGTTCTCTTTTCTATACCATCTCAACCACAAATGTTCTTTTCTCCACCATGCTCAGTACTGGCATTATCTTTCATATCAACCTCTCACTGGATTTGTACCGTCAGTCCAACAATTACATATGGAGTGTCCACCATCCCTCAGCTCTTAACTATTTGTTTTCAGGCAATCCAACCCTCTTCTCCCTGAATGAATCACTGCTCTAGACACCTGCAATTTAAAGTTTTCTCCTGCATTTCTCCAAATGGCCAGCTCTTTTCATCATTCCCCAGCACACAGCATCCTCTTCACCTGTCCTCTCTGTGATGTGTATTCACACCACATCCTTAAGTTAACTTTGATAACTGTCAGAGCTCACACACACCTTCACACACAAGATCATCTCTCCCTGTCCCATTCAAGGCAGAATTCTCTTTTTTCCTGTCATTTGGGGCTTACTGCTCTCTTCTCTCCGTATTCCTAATACACCAAGGACTTCACTATCCACCCATTTCAAAGCTCCTTTTCCCTCATCACTTTCACGTGACTGTTCTTACAACTCTCTCGATCTGATACATCGAATATGGTCCACATGCGGCTATGGACCACCTGAAACAGGGCTAGTTTGAATTGAGATGTGCTGAATGTGTAAAATACACACTGGGTTTCAGACTTAGTATGAAAACAGGATATAAAACATCTCATGAAAGTTTTTATATTGATTAATGCTGAAATAATATTTTGGACACGCTGGGTTAAATAAAATATACTGTGAAGTTAGTGTCACCTGTTTCATTTTACTATTTGAATGTGGCTAGCAAAATTATTTTAATTACATAAATGACTTGCTAGACAGCACTACTCTGGGCGCTTCTGTTGATTCATACTCTTAAATCTTCCCTACTAATTCAAAATTCTCTGTTATCACTCCGCCTAGGACACCTCTCCCAGCTACCCCCGCTGCTCCCCACGCCAAACCTAGAATTATTTTCCATATACCATTCTCAATACCTTTTCTACCCCATTATTTCTGTACACAGTATTTCTTTTTGCCTGCTAATAGAGCTTCTACCCCTGCCATCTAATCATAATAAAGTTCTGTTCCTTCTTCATCAGTTCTAGTACGGTGCTATCTGTCTCAACTCTCAGAAAAATTTTTAGAAATAGTCCTTCTAATTCCCAACAAAAAGAACTTTGCTCACCGTTCTCCAAATTGGCCTATCTTCACTATAATTTCATTAAAAGGGCTAGTAATTGTAAAACGCTAGACAAATGTAAATTAATAATTTCAGACTCATGTCACCCATTCAAACTAGGACAGCAATCCTTCCCCTGTCATTTTAAAAATGTCGTTCCTTCTCCAAACTCTACTATGTTGAGGTTTCAACCCCTTTATTCAATCTGAGAACTCTCTCACTTCATGCTAAATACTCTAATACAATTCCCCAGATGGAGTGTTTGTTTTCCCACCACTGTCAGCATGCATGTGTCATCACTCCCCAAACTGATGTGATGTCTAACGTTTCTGGAATTGCCATGTCTTTTCTTGACTACGTTAGGGAAAAATCAAGACTGGGAAGGTGGACGGGAGCGGCGAGGAAGGGTTGAGAGTCTGCACTGAGAGGGATAAGAAGCTGCGGTCACAGAGAAGCCCTCCCACTCATCATCCCCTTCGAATGTTCCTTCTGACACCTCTCCTCACTGCTCAGCCCCGCAAGCCCCACTGTAAACCCTTTATGTGTATCTCTTCCCAATGAATGATTGCCTTCACGCCAGCACCTCTCAGAACTCTTCCTCTGTAAGGCCTCCTTCCCATCGTTCTTAGCAAAGAAATTCCTTGTCTTTACTCCAAGGACGAAGTACAATCTCTTTACTGCTTCCAATATTCCCTCCAGTGATGAAGATCTTTCCTTCAGCATTCTCTATATATAACTTCCAGTTTCTTCTCACTCCCAGTATTGAAACACCTTTTTAAAAAAATTACTCCTAGTGTTGACACTTTCCCTTCTTTCCTACTAGTATATGTATTTAGTTCCTTCCTAATCCTCTCAAGACAGAACTCTTTCACATACACACACACTTCTGTTCCAGAAATACTGTTCTCTTTTCGTGTCGCCAACGCTAGAAATCCCTTGCACATGCCTCTTCCAATAGGTGGCCCTCTCCTTTCTCATATGCTCTTTGGATAATCTGGGTATACAGCTCATTTGTTCATCCTTTCCTCTATTCTATTCCTCAGTATTTCTCTTCTGTTCTTTTCCTCTGTTTATTCCTTTCTCTCTCTCTCTCTCAATGTCTGGTTTTACTGCCAATATTCTATCTGCTTCAGAAAAGAGCCCCCATTATACGAATGGGTCAAAAGAAGAACTGAGGGGAACCTGAAAGAGTAGGACACGTTGCTTGTTCTCCCATGGTCTGGGGATAATCCCCCCAGCTCCCCTCCACTGGGGTGTCTTCCTCTCTCCTCCTGCTCAGCTCATCTCTTCCTCGGGTGTCTGCTTCTCCTTCTGCCTCCAAAGCCATCCCTCTGACGCCTGCCTCGCTTCCCTTTCTGCCTTAGGACCACCCTATTCAAAACATCCCGCTGATCTTTTCCTCTTCCCATCCTCCTGCCAGCTGCCCCTCCTTCCCTCCACTCTGGCCCCTTTCATCTTGTGGGCATCTCCTCCCACCTTCCAGTTGCTGCTCTGTCATTTCCTTTGGGTCCTCCTCAGGAGATGCTGCTTAGACGTCAGTCACTGGCTCCTCCTGGTCCAACCAGGTACAAAAAAACCCAACAGCTGAATCCCCAAAGCCAAAATGCCCAGGGCTAGAGGGGCAAAGAAGAGGAAGGCGGACTCTACAGCAGCCCTTGGGGTCTGGAAGAGGGCCCAGGAACCTATCCTCAGGAATTGCTCTCTGCTGGCAAAGGACAAAAGGGCTCTTGGCTTTCCTCCCTGTCTCCACTAGAGTCAGCCCCCAGGCCTCCTGGGTCACTTCCACCTGCTAACCTGGTTAAGCAGAGGCAGGTTCATCCTGCCGCTAACGAGCTTTAAGCTCTTCAGGATCACCACACTTGCAGGCAGCCCGTTTTTTCTTAAATAGGGCCCACCCACCAAACTGCGTAAGCTTTGGCTCTCAGCACACCTGAATCTGCTCCTGGATGGCGGAAAGCTTTTCCAGCTTCTGGAGGTTAAGGATCAATAGGGAAGCCTGTTTAGATTGATTCGCAACAGGGTTCAGTTCGGAAACACCTTGCCTCTATTGAGAGGGAGTCCTCCTATGGAGGGTCCAGGATTCCTGAATATCTCTTAGCTGAATCTCACTGGTTCCAGAATCTTAGCTGGATTCTGGACTCCAGGCCTTTGGGCCACACCCAACTCAGCCCAGCCTGTAGCCTCTCTCTTGGCCTCCCAGTCAACCTTGGTCCAGCAGTGCTAGGCCCCCTGCTAGCTAATGTTCCCTTAGGACCCCTACTTGGTTCCTCAAGGCTTAGCTCTAAATCTGCCAATAAAAAGTGACCTCTACAACTGTGAGAGAAAGACAGCCACCCTCACCGTCAGCACCACTCTAAGACCCTCCCTCTGCCCCTGCGCTCACAGAGCCCGTTTGCGGTCAGTACAATCGTCTCTTCAGAAGCCCTTAATGAACTGACAGCTGCCCCACTGTACCCTCACCCAGGGGTCTTGCTGGTGTCCCCAGGAATCCCACACTGGCAGCTTCTCTATTCCCAGCAGAGGAGAAAAATGAAGGGATTCTGAAAAGGAGACGCAGGAGCTGAGGCTGGAGGACTAGACTGCTGGGAGGAAAGGCACTGCTCTGGCGGGAGCGATGGCAAGTCTCCGGTGAGGCTGCAGGCACTCTGGAGACGCGGCGGGGCGGCGGTGCTGGGGTCTATGGGAGCCGCGTCGGCAGCGGAATTGGAGGTGGCTCCGCAGAACCCGCCATCCGGGGGTCTGGGATTCCAGGGCTCCAGGCAGGTGCCGAGACTCCGAGCAGGCGGCTGCCTGGGACTTCCAGGTGAACGAGCCTCCCGCCCGGCGCCCTGGTCGCCCGGCACTTACCCGGCAGACTTGGGAAAGTCTCTGAGAAGTGCAGAGGCGGGGGCGGTGCGGGATCTGCCACTTTCTCCCGGGCGGGCAGCAGCTCTTCGGCTTCCAGCGCGCCCTCCGGGCGTCGGCCGCCCGGCTCGGGGTTGTTTCTCGTGGCAGTGGCGGCGGCGGCGGCAGCAGCGAGCTCCGGGGGCCCGTAGAAGGCGTCGGGCGGCTCCGCGAAGCTGGGCAGCGCGGTGGTCAGCGCCACCATCGAGGGCACGGCCTGGCCCAGCCCCGCGCAGAAGGTGTTGGTCAGGCGGCCGGCAAAGGAGGCTAGCGGGGCGAGGGGCGGGAGGCCGGCGGGCAGCGGCGCGGGGGCCAGCGCCTGCGGCAGCACGAGGGGCCGGTAGGGCATGAACATGGGGTAGCCAGTGTAGAGCAAGTGGCCCGAGCGCGGCGGCTGCGGCCCGATCAGGGAGTCGATGGAGAAGGCAGCGCCCGGGCCCCCGCCGCCGCCGCTGCCCCCGGGGGCGCCCCCGCCTCCGGCTCTCTGCATCGTGCCCGGAGCTGCGGCCGCCCCAGGGCGCTCCCCTCCGAGCGCCGCCGTGCGCCCCGCGGCTCGGGCGCCCCACGCGGACACGCAGGGCTCGCTCCCTGGCTCCCGGGCCGAGGTGCCGGCGGGGCGCGGGCTCGGCGCAGTGTGGCTCCGGCGCCGCGCTCCCTCTCTCTCTCATAAGGAGGGAGGGGGCGGGCGAGCGGGAGGGCTGGGGGTGTCGCCCTCCGGACTCATCCATCTTCCTCAAATTACGCTTCACTTCCTCCCTCCGCCCGCAGCCGCCGCGCCCGGCTCCCGCTCCCTCCGCAGAAGCCGTTCCCAGCGGCCCGGCCGGCCGGCCCGGGACCCCCGCCCGCCCCCCGCCGCCCAACCAACTATTATTAATGGAGATTGATGAGGCCGGACACGCCGCTTTGTGAAAGTTTGCGGCCGACGAGAAGGCAGCGGCAGCTGCTGGGCCGGTGCCCCTCCCTCCAGCCGGCCCGCCCCCCACTCTGCCCACCCAGCTCTGGGCGTGGACTGGGAGCTGGGCCCGGCGTGGACCGAGCGCGGGGCGGCCAGCGAGGAGAGCGCAGCGAGGGCGCGGCGGCGGCGGCGGCGGCGGCGGCGGCGGCGGCGGCGGGCGGGCGGCCGGACCACAGAGACCCCCGCCCCGGGCCGCCGCCCTCCGTCGGACTCCGGCCCAGTCCCCCAGCGTGCCCCCCGCCCCCGACGCCCCCTCCCCGGCCCCTGGGGCGGACGACAGGGCGGGCCCGAGAGCAAGGCGCGGCGGGCGGACGGGACCTCGGCGCCCCCCGGGGCGGCGAGGCGGGGACGGCAGGGGACGCGCTCCTCCGCGGCCGCGGCGGCTCTGGGCCCCTCGGCTCGGACCCTTTTCCTCCTCGGTAGCCCGCATTCACACTCTCCCCCTGGTGCCTCTTGGCATTGGCCTTTCCTCACTCCCCCTCCGTCGCGCACTCCCTGAGTCCCTCACTCTGGCCTCTGCGGGTAATTTCCTCGAGTGCCCTCACTATAAGTCAAGTACTTACCATTCCTCTCACCCTTCTCCCTCCATCTTCCTCCCACCCTTCCCTTTCCTGCCCTCGTTTCTATCCCTGTTCCTATCTGATGATTCCCATTTCCCACTCCCTCATTTCTCGCCTAAATCTGTATCTCTGTCTGTCTGTCTGTCTGTCAATCTCGGTCGCCCTCCCTCGCTCTCTCTCCCTCTCTTCCGCTATTAATTTCCCTGATTGGCTCCCCGACTCCAGCGCCGCTGATGAGCCCTATTCATTCCCGGGCCTGACACTCTCGACCTGCCCTGGCTGATTGCTGGGGGCTGGCCCCAGGAGCGCTGATGAGCCCCAAGGGTCAGCAGCGCTAATTAGCCGCTAATTGCAGATGACTCTGCTCACCTCCCCCATTCTCCGACACAGAAATGGCGGCGCCTTTTACCCTCCCCGTCCTCCTGATTCCCAGAAGTAGACTTGTCAATCTGGAGGCAAAAGTCATGGGCACTTTTGCTTGATAGCAGCCTCAGGTCAGTGGGCAAGAAAGACTTAAGACAGGAAAGTCAACAGAAGAAGGGTGACCGGAGCTTCAGGACGCAGAGCAAGCTGGCCAGCTAAATGAGGGTCATCTGGTCACTGGGAAACTGTTATGCAGGCGGGGCCAGGGAGAGCCAAGCAAGCTGAAATGAATAGCCAGGCAAGTTTAGGAAGAGGCAATCTAAACAGAAGAAGTTATTTGGTTTAGGTGAGGAGGAAAACCTACACCAGAGTCTCAGCGTTCCAAGAGAGAGCGGGGCAGGTAGGAACTCTGCATCTCGGTGACCTCTGTTCACATCAGGAGTGTTGTGTTGGCCTGTGAACACCACTCATGTCAGGCTGACGTATTGAAGTCAGCACCCTGAAAAACACTGTCACCAGAGTGGGACAGAAGAGGGTGGGACCCTAGAAGGAAACCTTCTTTGGTTATGCTTGACTGACAGTGCATCAGAGAGGTAAAGGGAGAAGAGGGTAGTTTCCATGCAGTCCTGATCTATCTTGGGCTCTACACTGAACTCAGTGAAACTTCTGAGAGACAAGTCTGGTGGGAAGATGGCTCCAGGGAGAAAGAAGAGGTGCCTTAACTCAGGTCTGGGAACAGTATCCTAAAGGACCACGGTAACCCTTGTCCATCCTCCTAAAGATATTCTTCAGAACCCTTTGTAAAACTAACCAAGCATTGCACGGTACCAGTATGCAAGACCAGACTTCCGAACTGTATTGTAGGGCTTCCCTGGTGGCACAGTGGTTGAGAGTCCGCCTGCCGATGCAGGGGACGCGGGTTCGTGCCCCGGTCCGGGAGGATCCCACATGCCGTGGAGCGGCTGGGCCCGTGAGCCATGGCCACTGAGCCTGCGCGTCCGGAGCCTGTGCCCCGCAACGGGAGAGGCCACAACAGTGAGAGGCCCGCGTACCGAAAAAAAAAAAAAAAAAAAAAAAGTGTATTGTAGGGACTCTCCTGGTGGCACAGTGGTTAAGAATCCGCCTGCCAATGCAGGGGACATGGGTTCGAGCCCTGCGGTTTGAGCCCTGGTCCGAGAAGATCTCACATGCCGCGCAGCAACTAAGTCCGCACGCCACAACTACTGAAGCCTGCGTGCCTAGACCCCGTGCTCCGCAACAAGAGAAGCCACCGCAGTGAGAAGCTCGCACACTGCAACCAAGAGTAGACCCTGCTCACCACAACTAGAGAAAGCCCGTGCACAGCAACGAAGACCCAACACAGCCAAAATAGTAATAAACAAATAATTTTTTTTAAAGTGTACTTTACTTAAAAAGTGAGAGGTCGGTACTCGGTGTGATGGCTTTACAGTGTTGGGTACATAATAGAGGCTTACTGGCTGGAAAAGTTACCAAGGGAACTTCGGGCCACAATCACTGAAATGAAAGCTGTATGAGCGGTAACACCACCAATCAAATAAAGCTGAAGGAAGAGCCATTTTTAAAGCAACTGCATTCATTTTTTGCATAGGTAATAAAATCACCTAGTACAAAATTCCAAAAGCTCAAAAGGATGTTGAAACACCTCCCTCCCACTAGCCCCCCCAGTAAAAGGCCACTTTAATAGGCCTGTCACTCTTTTGTGGGATAGAATGGATCATGCATTGTCAAGGACTCAAGGTTAAAGACCCTCTGATCTTGAAGATGTGTGTCACCCAGTTCAAGCCAAGAGCTTACTGCCCAGAACTATACTCAGTAAAGTGGAATTCTCTGCGCAAGCTGGCACAGAGAGTACAGGCTTAAAGCTTGTTGCCAACAAATCTCAGTGGGCCACCAACTCTGAAATGAGGCACGTGAGACCTCGGGGACTTGGTATTGCCCTGGTGGTGTGTGTTTGTTAGGTACTGTATTTTATAATCCATTTTCGTCCTGGATCTGTCCCCTTGCCGTGCTGGGGTCATGAAGTGTAACTTCTGCACAGTCCTCGACATTCAGTAGCTAAACTAGAATAAAACCCTCACATACAGAGTGGCAACGGAAGCAGCCCATTTCCTGTCCCTGCCCCTTCATGGACCAGGGAACTGAGGCTGCATGGTAAAAGGAAAAAAGCCTTAGCTGGAGTAAAAAGACCTGAAGTTAAGTTCCTATTCTAACCCCTCTCTGGGCCATGTGACCTTGGTCCCTTTTTGACTTAACTTCTCCATCCACAAGAGAGACAGCAATTAATATCTACTCTGCCTTGTCAGACAGCCAGTGCAAGGATCAAGTGAATATGAGGAAATAACCTTCCAGATGAGTCCTTCCTGCACTAAACTGACAAAGAACAGCAGGGCGGTCAATTATGGAAGTTCCCCAAGTCAGTGGCTCTCCAGTGCTTCTTACTCTCCCATCAGTACCAAGGACAGAAGCTGTCACCATAAACCTGAACAGAGCTGGCTCCTTTCTTTACTGAGAAGAAAACTCTGCGGTTCTCCTACTGAAACCCTGAACAGGCCCATGTAGGTAAGCACCTCCCCTCACTGTCTAAAATGGAAGGCTACAAGTGCTTCTTTAACTGCCCACGTGCTGGCTTGTCCCATCTCACTACTCCACCAGTTGGGGAAATGCTCCTACAGAGGAATTTTATTTTGAATCTATCCTCTCTGCTTGCGCCTATGTCGACCCCATCATCTGGCCTCCCCTTCACAGACTGGAAACCAGCACCCAGAAAGAACGAAGTATTCTTACGTCAAATCCAAATATACCTTCGCCTCACTCATTGGCGGGACAGTGTCCACTTACGGTGGGGAACGTCGGGCTCTGCCGCGGGTACCCTCTGGTGGCAGCAGCGCGCAACTGCGTCACCTCGAAAGAGGTGTGGAGTACTGCAGCGCCCCCTGGCGTTAGTCTAGGAGACGCGCCGAGGGCAAAGGAACACCACCAGGTGAGCGGTCCAAGGGCGAGCGCGCTGGGCGCTGCAGGGGACTTAACTGTGAGTGCACTGGTTGGGCAGGGGGATTGTACACGAGAGTCTTAAAGTCTAGTATGCACACACGTAGGTTCATGTATGTTGGTTGTATCCAGGTACTTGAACCGTGTGTATCGTCTTAAATGTGTGCCGATTGTGTGTGCGCACGTGATACACGCGGGTAGGTTGGTGGTGGGGAGGTCCGCGCCTCCAGTGCAGGGCGGAGTCCTCACGGAGGCGTGAAATTGGTTTGGAGCAAACACATTACGGAAAGCAATTACCGGGGAGAGGTTCTGGGCCCGCGGGGACCCGCAGCCAGGAGGCTGAGGAGGAAGCGCCCTGGCTTGTAAGAGTGTCTGGATGTCTAACCCCACAAGGGACCTTCCTAACACTGCCTTGCTAAGGGGAGAATGCGTGAAGTTGGGCAGCAGCCTCTCATATTGACCACTCCATATTGCCCTTCTCCTCTTAACGCCCTCCCTCCTTAAAAAGGCATCTGGCAAGGAACCAGTGCTCTCCAGATATGGTCAGAAACACTTCCCCCTTCTAATCACTCTTGGAGAGGCACCCCACCTTCTGTGAAGTCTTCCCAGGCCCCCGCCCCTATCCTTGTCTTCCCCCTCAGGCCCTCAGCTCCTGCTACCACATGTCTTTTGCATTCACTTCATTGCCCCCTTGTATTTGAACTCGTTATTCACACACCTGTTTCTCAGACTACATGGAAAATTCACTGAGGGTGGGAGCAGGTCTCATTCATAGCTGTGTATCTAGTGCCTAAACCATGGGGCTCAGCAAACGCAAAATGAATGACGTGGATGGGAATTAACTAGAATTTCCATCAAAATGCATAAACAGGACTTTCTCAGGAAAGTCCTCCCCTTGAGAGTCAGGATTCTCTTGGGACAGAGCTTTAAACATTTTTCACATGCAAACACATGCATTTTCTCCCTATTTATATCCCCAGGCCTGTCCTTATCCTTGAATGCCAAATTCATAGATCCAAATGACCATGTAACACAGCTTCTTTGAGACGTCTAACAGGCAGCTCCAACTTTACATCTCCCAAACAGACCTTCTGATTCCCTCACCACCTGCCCTCTTCTCATCTTCCCCGCCTTAGTAATTAGCACCACCATCCATCCAGTTTTGCTCCACCAAGAAAAAGGGGAGGGGAGTCATCCTGCATTATGCTTTCCTTCAGCCCCCCACATCCACTCTATCAACAAGTCCCACTGAGGGACTTCCCTGGTGGTCCAGTGGTTAAGACTGCACTTCCACTGCAGGCAGTAGCGGGTTCCATCCCTGGTCCAGGAACTAAGATCCCTCATTCTCGCACGGTGTGGCCAAAAATAAAAACAACAACAACAAAAATAAAACAAAAAAACAAGTCCCAATGAGTCTCCAGAAAGAGTCCCAAGTCTCACCTACTGTTTCCCATCTTTGCCTGGACTGCTCCAGTAGCCTCCTAACTGGTCTCTGATTCTCCCTCCCCCCCATCCCTCCCTTCCCCTCCCCTCCCTCCCTTCCCCTCCCCTCCCCCAAGCCACTCCGCAGCCAGAGCCATCTTTGAAAACAGAAATCAGTTCATGTCACTCCCCTCTCTTCCCCACTCCGCTCACACGGCTGGTTCCTCCTTGTCATTCAGGCCTCAGGTTAAATGTCACCTACTCAAAGAGGAGGCTTCCACGTCACCTGAACTCAAATAGCTCCCAGTCACTCTTGGTCAATCACCGGGGAATTCCTCTGCGAAGGGCTTATCACTCTGCTACTTTCCCATCTGTTTGCTTAGTGTCTCTGTCCCCAGTAGAGTGAACTTTCTAGTGGGGACCAGAGAGACAGGCCTTTGTGTCGCCGGCGCCCAGGCCACAGGAGGCACTCAAACCTCTGCTAAACAAACGAATGGCCAGGGGGGCATTCTCCCCAGGACCCCGAGCTGGGATAAGACGGGGCTCCCCGGGGAAGGCCCCAAGCAGTGAGCGGAACCACGCGTGACTACAAGCCCGGCCAGAAGCCGCTCCCCCACCCCTGTCTCTTCGCCTGCGCCCACTTCCCCTGTGAGGTGGGCCTGTGGGGACTGGCCCAGCCTGGAGCGTCTACAAATGAGGGGCCAGGCCTCGGTCGGCCCCCACTGCTTGTGGGCCTGGGCTCCAGGCGCAGCCCCTCCCGTCGGGCGGTCCCATCCTCGTCGCGCGCCCCGCGCCCCCCACGTGGAAGCCCAAACGGGGCGGTCAGCCCAAGGCCTGTGAGGCCAGGTGGGAATCAAGGTCCACTCACCTCCGCGGCCCTCTCGATGCCCTCGCGAGCTCCGCGCGGTCGGTCTCGCCCAGGCCCCGCCCCCGCCGCCTCGCACCCTCTGGGCCCCGCCATTTGCCGCCTCGCTCCCAGCGGCTGGTGGGAAAGTTGTGAACTCCGGCGCGTGCGCACTCTGGGGCCCGGGGAAATCCGTCCGGCGACCCCTGACGTCACGGATCACAGTGCACTGGATTGGCTGCTCCGTGGCTCCGAGCAGCTCCCCCTCCCTCCAGTGGTTGCAGGCTGCCTCCTGGGTGGCGGGGCGCCTACAAGTTCTTAAAATCCTGGTACTGCAAAGACCCTAAGGGACTCTCTCCTTGTCTCTTGTTTTACACATGCAGAAACTTGGGCCCAGAGAAGGGACGAGACTTCTGTTCCACAAGTTAAGGGCAGAGCTGGGACTAGAACCCAGGGGTGTTACCTCTCAGCTCAGTGCCTAATTGAAGGAGCAGTTACGGGAGAGACAGGAACCAGGTGTGCTTCTGGCGCTCCCTGACCTACAGGACAGGCAGTAGGTAGAGTTGTTGTGGTTTTTCTAAACCTGGGTCTTTCACTCTCACCTGAACTGTGGTTACCCTGCGGTGCTCGCTGGCCTGTGCACCCACCTTCCCGTTGTCTTCCTGACCCTCACCTCACTGCCCAACCCCAAGGCTGCCTTTACCATCCTGCCCCACTGTCTGCGCTGCCTCATTCCGCAGCGGCTCTGCCCTACACAAGCCTCTTTGCTCCCCCCGTCCTCTGGCCCCTGTCCTTTGGCTGGCTCTCCTTCAGCCCTTTTCTGATACTATCTCACCTGGTGGCTATTCCCCCACAGCA
This sequence comes from Grampus griseus, assembly GCF_964374135.1. Classification (NCBI taxonomy): domain Eukaryota; kingdom Metazoa; phylum Chordata; class Mammalia; order Artiodactyla; family Delphinidae; genus Grampus; species Grampus griseus. The sequence goes on along the minus strand of NC_139003.1, from coordinate 6,088,484 downwards.
TGGGCCAGAGGGGCAGGTCTGCCTGGGGTCCCTCAATAGCTAGTGGATGCCATGCAGCTGGCACCATGGGGTAGATCCAGGGAGACTCCATAAATCTGCCCATCTCGAGTGCCCTGTGGGCCAGCCAGCTCAGAGGAAGGGCTGTTGGAGACAGCACCGAGTAACAGAGGCCTGGAGATCTTTAATGTGCATACAGGGTTTGGACAAGCTGGAGGGGGCCTCAGGGGACCCCAAGAGGAGTATCTATCATTTGCCATGAGTCCCGGCTCTCTGTCCATCAGATGTCACCTGGCCACATGGCCCATCTGCCTCTCCTGGTGGGAATGATGACATCCACATCTGCCTGTGGAGCTGGACCTCCTGCTGAGAGGGCCACCTCCACCTGAATCCGTTCAACTCAGTCCTGAGTTCCAGGCGCTGTAAGCCGTGGGCTGACATCCCCTAGGGCATGGGGCATCTGCTTTCAGACTCTCTCAAAAGGCAGTGGACATCTGAAAGGAGAGATGTGGATTCAGAGACGTCCGGTGGTCTGGGAATTTGGGTGGTTCTGTCTAGGGCCCTGCCCCCAACTCTTCTCTTGACTCCGACCCATTCCCCCCACTCCCCCACCCCAGCCCCCAATGGCTGGGACTGTCCACAGAGCCCAGGGCTCACCTAGTAGAGCACATCCTCGAAATCCAGCTGCAGGTAGCGGAGCAGGCGGGCTGGCAGGGGCAGGCGGGGCAGGGCATGGGGCAGGCAGGCCGCCAGGTGAGCACGGAGGGCACAGCGGCTCAGATGCTGCAGCGATCTGGGCTGCCTCACCAAGGCCAAGAGGGAGGAGTAGAAACGGTGGTACTTCTGGGGGCAGAACGAGGGTCTCAGAAGGAGTCTTGGACACGTGGCACCTACTTCTCCTAGCGAGGGGAGGCTGGTGGCCAGTGGGTCTCCAGGAGCCTCTTAGAAGTAGGGAGTGCTTCACGTGTTCCCAATGTGAGTTTTCTTTTTCTGAGTAACTTCTGTGGGGCGGAGTGGGGGGACCCACAGGGCTTCCCTTTAGGCAGTAGAAGTCTCTTGGGGCAGGCTGAATGAGTGTGTGTTCAGGGTCCTAGAATCTGACCTGCAGAGTTTCAGGAGGCACCAGGCCCACGGCCTCCTCGGGAAGCTGCATGATACTGTAGGTGTTCATCAAGACCTCAATGGTCCGCGGGGACGTGCACCAGCGCTCCAGCACCTGAAGGGGGCAGAGCTGCGTCAATGCTCTAGGGGTTACCACACACAGCTGGTACCCTGTCCGTCCACGCAGGATGGCCAGCCAGCCAAGGAACAGCTGTTGTGGGTTGAACTGAGTCCCCCAAATGGTATGTTGATGTCCTAATCCCAGTACCTATAAATGTGACCTACTTAGAAATAGGGTCTTTTCAGATGTCATCAAGTTAAAAATGAGGTCATTGGGGTGAGTCCTAATCCAATATGACTTCTGTCTTTATGAGAGAACACAGACACACAGGAAGAATGTCATGTGATGACACAGGCAGAGATTGGAGCGATGCATCTACAAGCAAGCCAAGGATTGTGGGAAACCACCCGACATTAGGTGATAGGCCTGGGACAGGTTCTCCTTCAGAGCCTCTGGAAGGAGCCAACCCTACCTAAACTTGGATTTCAAATTTCCAGCCTCCAGAGCCGAAAGGGAATACACTTCTACTGTTTTAAGCCACGCAGTTTGTGGTACTTTGTTACGGCCACGACAGGAAACGAGCACAACAGCTAGCATTTCTATCGTGCATAATTTATGCCAGATATTTTCTTAGCACTTCACGTGCGTTGACTCTTAATCCTCGTCCCTACAAGGTTATCCCCATTTTACAGACATGGGAAGCTGAGGCACAGAGAACTTAAGTAACTTGCCCAAGTTGTAGTTCCAGCAATGCAAGCCTGGAGGTGTGGCCATAGAGGCCTCCTTGCAGGGAGGGGTTCCTCACTGGAGGACAGGCACCCCAGCCAAGCCTGGAGCAGCTGCAGGTTGTGGGAGATGAATGCCGACTTTCTGATCGCTTGGGATGTCGTGGAGGCCAGATGAAGGGACGAATGGGGCACTTTGCCGTGCCAGCCTGTCCCCAAGGCCGTGTGGACAGAACACGGCTTGAGGGACAGGCAGTGGGGTCCCAGGAAATCCGTTTGCTGCTCTGCCTCCTTCTCCCACCCCTTCCCCGAAGGGGAAATCATTAGCTGTCAGAACCACTGTCAGATTACAGGGAATTGCTCGTCTCCTAATTATCTGGTGTTAATAGGAGATTAATTAGTGTTAATTGTTGATTTTTCTTGTATTTTCCCAAAGGGGAGACCAATCTGCCGAACTCTCGGGCTGTTTAACTATTTGGTCTTGTTAGGAAACTAGACAGATGCTTCTAGGTTTATGAGTGAAGAAGAGAGGCAGGGACAGCAGGGAGAGTCCAGGACCCCACGGGACTGGATGGTTCAAGCCCGGGGGTGGGGCGGGGAACCTGCGCCTGCTGCCCTATACCCATCCTGACCCAGCTCCTTGGAGAACGAGGGTCCCCACCCCAGGTCCAGCATCCTCCGTGATATTATAGAGCCCCTCCAGACACGGCACAGCATGGATAGTGTCCCCTGCCAGTGCCTCGGTAGCACAGGTCTGCAAGCTGAACCCACCTCGGGGGATATTAACGTAAAATAAGACAGAGATTGGAAATTGACAGCGAAAGGTGTTTTTCTTTGGTGCCAGGATAGCAGCTGCTGGTCTCGGTGGTGTATGTTCTGCTAAGCTCTTGGAAACAAGGACCATGTCCATCTGCAGATGGTCAGGAGGCCTTGAACCTCATGACCCAGGCTTATCACTCTGCCCTGGGCAAGCGTCTCCTGTGCCTGGAGTGTCTCATGTTCAGGGTCCCACTGCCAGGGGGAGCCTCCTAAATGCTTCTTTCATCAGCTCTCTCCGCTGATGAAGAAACGACTCCCTGCCACCCTCATCAGTCCTGGCTCCTTCTGTCTTTTCAGCTCCTTTATAATCTGGCCCCAGTGCCCTCAGTCTCCCTTCATCACACATACATGCAAACACATACGCACGTACAAACACGTTATATGCATACACACACAGTGTATATACGTGTGTGCACGCACACACGCATACACCCCTCCCGCCGGTGTGCTGTTTGCCCCCCGTTGGGCTTTGCTTACATGATGAATGAAAGACAAAGTACTGACCTATGTGCCCAAGTTTGGAGCTGCACCCAGAGCAAGATGGAGCACAGGTCTGGGTCTCCCCGTGCCCTCGCTCTCATTGCCCTCCCTCGGGCCCTAGCCCCGTACCTTGGGGAGAGCCCCAGGCCACACGCGGACGGCACCGTGGTTGAGCAGCGCCCGCACCGTGTGCTCGGGGCCCTGGGCCAGGGTTGCAGCCGGGCCCTGCAGCGCGTAGTGCAGGGCCGTGTGTCCCCCATAGTCCATGGCGTTGGCACTGACGCCGCAGGACAGGAGCAGCTCCACGACGTCCGCATGGCCTCGGCGACAGGCCAGGTGCAGGGGCCGCCGCCTGTCCTGATCAGCAGCGTCGGCGTCGGCCCCGGCCGAGAGCAGCAAGCGGCACAGCTGGAGGCAGTGGGCGGTGGTGGCCTCGGCGTCAGCGGGGGACGTGCAGCGGGCGTCGCAGGCGGCCAGCAGCGGGGTCCAGCCTTCAGCATCGCGGGCATTGGAACATGCTCCCCGATTTAGAAGTAGGTCTGCCAGCTCCACATGGCCCAGCCGGGCGGCCACATGCAAAGGGGTCTCCTCCTCTTCTTCGGACCGACCATCCACTTTTGCTCCAAACCTCAGGAGCAGCTCTGCACACCTAGTTAGGGCGAGACGGCCGAGGGGAGGAAAACGGGGTGCAGACCTTCACCCCTGTGTTCCTGCCGGTCTGAGCAAAGCAAACCTGGGGGGACCCTTGGGTGGCTCCTGGTGCTGTCTGCTCCTTCCATCCTGGCTGGCACTGGGCATCCAGCAACATCCTGCAGCATCTTTAGTGCCCTCTCTCAAGCCAGGGCTCTGCGTGCTGGGACGGGAGGAGGAGGGGGGAAGGGGACGCAGAAGTGAGCACAAATGGAAACTGGGGCAGTGGGAGAAAGACCAAAACCAAAATCGGCCGCCAGATCTGCTCCAGGATGGTCCTCTCAGAAGACTGTGTACGCCTGCCAAGATGTGTGCCCTTAAATTCAAGGCTAAGGGAACTTAGCGTCTTCGAGTGACACTTTCCTCATCTATAGAATGGGGATAATTGCTGATACCTAGACCGAAGAGGTTGCTGTGAGTGGCATATAAGACAATGCCTGAAAAGCTGTCAGCATGAGAGTTCATAATGGCCTCGTTGGGTGGGGACAGTGGGTGGCATAGATGGTGGTGGATCGTGGGGGCTCATTATATTATCCTGTCCACCTTTCTATATGTTTGAAATTCTCCAAAATAATTTTAAAAATACACTTGCTTATTCAAAAAAGGAAGCAATGATTGTCACAAAGTGTGATCTCAGGGAGCCTGGGCTGAAACACGGCCAAAGAATGTGGGATTGCATAGAACAGCATCGTCCAATCAGTGGCCACCAGCTACGTGCGGCCACCGAGCCCTTGCAGGACGGCTAGTCCTGATGGAGACGTGCTGTGAGTGCAAAATACACACCAGTTTTGAAGACTTGGTACAAAAAGAGAATGTAAAGTGTCTCATGTGTTCTTTTTATATTGGTTCCATGTTGAAATGATGACATTTTTTTTTGTTTTTGCGGTACGCGGGCCTCTCACTGTTGTGGCCTCTCCCATTGCAGAGCACGGGCTCCGGACGCGCAGGCTCAGCGGCCATGGCTCACGGGCCCAGCCGCTCCGCGGCATGTGGGATCTTCCCGGACTGGGGCACGAACCTGCGTCCCCCGCATCGGCAGGCGGACTCTCAACCACTGCGCCACCAGGGAAGCCCAATGATGACATTTTGGATACATTGTGCTAATAAAATATATTATTAAAATTAATTTCACTTGATTCACAGATATTTATACACCCATGTTCATAGCAGCATTATTCACGATAGCCAAAACATGGGAGCACTCTAATTGTCCATCAATAGAGGAATGGATAAATAAAATGTGATCTATACCATGGAGTATTAGTCAGCCTGTAAAAGGGAAGGAAATTCTGTTGCGTGCTACAGCCTGGATGAACCTGAGGACGTTATGCTAAACGGAATAAGGCAGTCACAATAGGACAAATACTGTGTGATTCCCCTTATCAGAGGTGCTGAAAGCAGTCTGATTCATAGGGTCAGAAAGTAGACGGTAGTTGCCAGGGGCTGGGGGGGAGGGGGAGGGCGAGTTATTGTTCAAAGGATACAGAATTTCAGTTCGGCGAGATTAAAAAGGTTCAGGCGTTGGATGGTGGTGATGGTCGCACAACAATGTGAATGTACTTAGTGCCGCTGAACTGTGCACTGAGTAATGGTTAAGATGGTAAATTTTATGTGACGTGTAATTCGCCACGATTTAAACATGAATTTCACCTGTTTCTTTTTCATGCCTTGGTAGGGCTACTAGAAAATTTTAAATTACATACGTGGCTCATGGTGTATTTGTATTGGACCACGCTGATGTAGAACACATCTCCAACCATAACACGAGGAAGTCGGTAGAATCCTCTGAGGGCCGATGAGGCTAACAGGAGGAAGAAGGTCCACGAAAGGGGGACCCAAGGATCAAAACTGTGGCACCATTCAGGGGCAAGATGTGAAATTTGGCAGGTGTGTCGTCAGTAGAGAGAAGGCCTCTGTCGTACATACAGTTAGTTCATAGATCTGCCAAGGCTCCCTTTTCTGGGCTTCCAGATTCATCAAAAAATTATGAGGACTCATTCTCCAAGGTCCCCTCCACATAGGGCACAATTATTTGGGTCACTGTAAAGGAATGTCCTCTACAGTAAATAACACATTATTACATTTGGGTATAGCCATTGGTTTCTTGTGAGTCTGGTTAGCTGGGCTCAGTCCCCGAGCCCATTTATCTGAGGGTGCCTGCCAATATGGAAACGCCAGACCTGCCAAGCTGAGAACCAGACCCTGCCCTCAAGGACCACCACAGGCCCTAACTGGGGGCCTGCTATCCTCGACAGCCTATCTGGATCACTGGACAGTCAGTTCCCTGAGGGCAGAATCGTGCCTTATTTACTGCTGTACTATGCACGGTGCCTGGGACATAAGCTCAGAAAAATGAAAACTTTACACCACTTCCCCATAAAGGAGCCACAACTTCCCCCGTGCCAGCCACGCAGCCGGGCCCTGCTACAGCCCTCCTCCGGCCCTGGGGAGGCAGAAGCTGGTGCAAGGACAGGCCATTCCAAAGCTCACCAGGCCAGTGGTAGGATGGCTTGGGGGGAAATCGCATCCTGACTCCCACCTGAGCCCCAGCTCACCAGGCCTGCCAGCCCTCGACGCGCTCCCTCATCCTCCCTGCGCTCGTCTCTTTGCCTCCCCTACGAGTGGAATGGGGGTTGAGGCGAGGGGTCACTCACTCGAGGCTGCTGGCCGCCCCGCAGAGGTGCAAGGGGCGCTTCCCATCCTGGTCAGGGATGTTGGGGTCGGCTCCGGCCACCAGCAGCACATGCGCGCAGGCAGCGTGGCCTGCGGCACAGGCCTCGTGCAGGGCGGTGCGGCCCCCAGGGGCACTGTCTGGCCTCGCCCTCCGCCTCAGCAGCAGCTGCAGGATCTCTGTGTGGCCCCGGCTGGCCGCCACGTGCAGTGGGGTGGTCAGCTCCTCTTTGTACGTCAGCGACCAGAGTCCTAGGGAGAGACGGGACCTGGGCCTCAGACCCTGGAGGGAGGCAAGGAGCTGCCAGGCAACGAACGGGGGAGGTGGGCGGAGGCCAGGAAGAGGGAGCCCAGAGCTCCTTCCCCAGGCTTCCCTCTCCCGCTCAGACCCCCCAGTGTCCCTGGCCCGTACTCAGAGCACGGATGTTGAAGCGGAAATCCCTCCATCGCTCTGGGTCGCTGGTATCAAAGACGGAGTCCGCAGCCAGGCCGGTGCTGGAGTCGGCGAGGATGCAGGAGACAGAGCCCACATCCCCGGCCAGCACCGCCTGCCAGAAGGCCAGGGCGGGTCCCGAGGCCGCGCGTGTGACGATGGGTCTCGGGCCTGCCTCCCGGCGCTCGGCGGACCCTCCGCTGGGCTTCTCCACCAGCCTGGCACAGAGGGCATGTCGGTCACCAGGGGGCTCGCCGTGCTCCCTGCACTCTTCTGGGGACCAGCTCATGAGGGCAGCGTGGGAGCGTGGGGGAAGGGGGCTGGGGGCTCGGGGAGGAGAGGTAGGGGCCAAAGGCAGAGAGGAGGAGAGGAGGAGGGGACAGGAACGGATGCAAAGAGAGTGTCTCCGTGTGTGGAGCCTCGCCTGACCTGGCCCCTGGGCTCAGCCGGAGCTATTCTAGGCTCCGCATGACTTCTCTCCCGGGCCAAGGTTTAGGCAAGCCTCAGGGTGGGAGAGAAACAGCCCGGGAGCACACTTCGTCCTCAAGCACCTGGTACCTCTGCGCCTGGTGCGGTCCGCCCAGGCCCCCCGCCCTCAGCCCCGTGTCCCCCGGCCGCCCCTCACCCCTCTGGTGGCTGATCCAGCGAGGCTCGGCCGCCCGGCTCTCCAGCAGCAAGTCAGCTGTGCTGTGCGGGGGGAACAGCTCCTGCAGCCGCGCCAGGTCTCCCGTGTACAGGGCGTTCTGCAGCGCCATGTCCCGGCACAGCAGCGGCGAGCGCTGAGGGGCCTCCCGGGCTGGGCAGGACTGGGGACCCCAGACCCGGCAGGCTGAGGCCGAACGGAGGCACCCCAGACGGTGTCCCCAGTGGGGAGGGGAGCTCCTTCTCCCTGGCATGGCCAGTTTCAGGGAGAGAGAGCCCAAGCGGCAGGACACAGGGCGATGCCGCTGGCGGACTGGGTGGGCAGGTGCTGGGCCCAAGCCAGGCGCAGGTCCGGTGTGGGAGGGGCAGGGAGCACACAGAGGCCACGCCACAAATAGCCCTTGAATAGCCCAGACATCCTAGCTGTCAGCGGCAGGGAAGGAGGCGTCAGTCTGGGGCTGGGAATTAGGGTGGAGCCCTCCGACCCTGAGCTGCATGCAGCAGGGTTGAACGGACCACCCAGACCTGGTGTCCAATCCACAATTTCAGAGGTAAAGGAAAATGGAGCCCAGAGGCGGGGAGGGCTTCGGCCAAGGTGTGACACCTTGTTGCAGGGGTGGGAGTGGGGATGGGGGATGGGGCTTTCAAGCTGCCCTTTTCTCCCTCGTTCTCATCTATCTTGTACTTCACCACGCTGGCCTCCAGCGGCCGGGGCTCTGATCCCACAGGGAGGGCGCGTGGGTACCAGATAATTTCTCCTGCCTTCCCAAATGCCACCAATTAGCCCCACACCTTCCCACTTCCAAATGCAAGGGAGGGGGACAGCAGGGACCAACAGCAGAGAACACCCCACTCTGTGAGGAATCCCCTCCAGGGGTTCTCTGGAAGACGGGCTTCCGTGCAGGGGAAAGAGGGCTTGGCCTCCAGGCAGCCCACCTCGGTGCTGACCCCCCTCTCCCTGGGTGGCCCCAGGGGCTCCCTGTGGCATCGCTACCTGGAGAGTGAGGAGGAAGTGGCTCTGCCCATTCGGGCACCTTAGGGTGGAGGATGAGACTACTCCCACCTGGGGAGGTGAAAAGGGGACAGGGGAGAAAGGACATTCAAAACCCAGCCCCTGGGGACCACTGCCCAGCACAGGGCCTCCTTGCACCAACCCAGCGGTCTCCCCTCACCTGGTTCTCATGACACGTAGAACATGCTTTGACCTCTATTCACACATTCCTTACCTGGCTTCTTCGGAGAGAACTCTGGGGCTCCCAGCCCTCGGTGGCATGGTTGTCCCCTGCTCCTCGAGTTCCCGGACTCCAGCTCCCACAACAAGGGGAGCCCGCGGGTGGACTTCCACCAGGGGCAGGAGGCTGTGACCCCTGCAAGCCCCCCGCGGGTCAGAGCAAGCAGTGCAGAGCTTGGGCAGGTAGGGGGGGAGGGGTGGTGTCCAGAGGAAAGCGGTGGAGCATTCGCATAGAAGGCACTGGATCTACCCGCAGCCCTTGCTGTGGCCACAAACACCTGCCTTTCCCTACAGCCTTTTTCCCTAGAATCTTCTCTCCCCACCTTACCCCACCCAACCGCTGCCCCAGAGCCCTCACCTCCCCGACTTCCCAGAGGCTCTTGTAGAAATAACCAAACCCTAGAGTAGAAGGGACCTTGTAGATTAGTGGATCCAACCTCTCCTCACTCCGCAGTTAGGGAAACTGAGGCCCAGAGACAGGAAAGTACCGTGCAAGACCACAGGAGGTTCGTGCCAAGTGGGGCTAGAACCAGGGTCCACTGGCGCCCAGACTCTGGCTTTTTTCTTTTTCCATACTTACTACAGACCTTCTCTCTCCCCTCTCTCCTCTTTCCCTTTGTCTTTCTTTTCTTGTTTTTCTCCCTGAAATACCTCGAGGAGGAAGAGAGCTGGGGAGACAGGACAGTAGAATGACAGGAGGTGAAGACCCAGGTGGGGTCTGGATGGGAGGTCAGGAGAGGCTGGGCGCGGGCAGGGGCACAGAGCCAGGGACGGGAAGCACGGAGATGGGCAAAGAGAGCAGGTGCCCGCGCCGTCTGGCCGTTTATCCCTCTGCCCCTGGCCCCTTCGCCTGTGGGGTCCCCCCCCCACCGTCCCATCGCTAATCTCAGGCACTCTGGCCTCAGCATCACTTCCTTTTCTTCTCCTCCTTTGCCAGCTTGGCTTCCTTGGCGGCGTCTTGGTCCTTGATGAGTTTCATCCTCTTCTCGCCCAGCGGGGTCTTGAAGTACCAGTCCTGGTTTGGAGGCAGAGGAGGAACGGTAGGTGCACTGGCTCTGACCCTCGGCTCTGCTCCCTGGCCCTGCCCTTCCCTTTAGACGGGTCTGTGTCCTCAGCTCTCCTCTGGGGTCCTTGTGTCCTGCTAGACTCGTGGTTCCCCTTGCTCTTCACCAAATACTCTAGGCCAGCGTGCCAGCCACTGTCAGGGGCGAGCCCCCCTCCCCTGCCCTGCAGCCCTCTCTCCGTGCTTCCACGGCCATCCCTGGGGGTGGAAAGGGATTCAGAGGTGGGGACGTGAGTAGCTGCTGGTGCAGGAACCAACCAAGGGCTCCCAATATGCAGGTGCCGCTCTCGGACTCCCCCCTCCCCCCAAGTCGAGGAAACCAGGTGAGACAGCCCTGCCCACCTGTCCTTCTCCTGATTCTTCTTTCCTTCCCAGCTGAGCTCCACGGGGAGCAGAGGGGGGGCTCCAAAGTGGGCTGTGAGCCTGGGGCTTCAGAGGACCGACTCCCTAACTGGTGCTGGCCCTCAGCCCTCCTCCCTGCCTACCCCTCCCCCCACCCCATCCCCACCCAAAGCCCCACCTCCAGGGACTCCTCCTCCTCCCTGTACACCGGGTCCAGCTTCGCCAGGTGCCACAGGATCTCTGAGGCCACCAGGGGCCGCTTGGACAATTACAGGAGCCGCCGTTCCGTCAGCACTGCTTGGATGGCTTGGAGAACGCAGCCAGGTGTGTAGCCATCGGCCACCTTGGCCAGGGCACTGATGTCCAGGCTCTGGGTCACCTGGACCCCCTGGGCCTCTATCATATGCTTCCAGAGCACTGTGGGCATGGGGGGAGGACACGGGGCAGGGAGAGGCAGTGGGCGCTTCTGTCTGTATCTGGAAAGAGCTTGTGCTTCTGGAGGGCGGCCCTACGTGCAACCGCGCCTCTCCTCCCAGGAAGGTAAGGGTCAGCCTCCCCTCTTAACCTGGGAAAGTGAGACTCCAAAGACTAAAGTGGCCTGCCCGTGTCTACAGAACCAGGCCAGGACCCAGACCGCTGGGCCGCTTATCCAGTGACACTTCCAGAACCCCTGGCTGTGGAGGTGAGGCCTCAGAGCAGTGGGGATGGGAAGAAGCGGGGAGCTTCGGCAGGGGCGGCCCCTCGACCCCTTCTCTTCTGTCCCCAAGTCCCAGGGCCTCACCACAGCGAGAAGCATAATCGGGCCGCGGCAGGAGGATCCGCTCGTAGGTGCGGCACAGCCCCTTCATCTCAGGCGCCTGCGGCCGGTCAGTGGTCCCGATCAGCTTTGTGCGGTCTCCAGGATTCAGCAGTCACAGGGCCTTGGTGAGGTCCTTCTTTATTCGCTTGGGGTCCATCTGCTCTGGGGAAGGAGGGGAGGTGGGTGGGGACACAGTGACATTATAGGGGCTTCTAATTCACAGGGCACGTGCCCACGCTCCGCCTCACATGGACCCTGGGGGAGCAGACGGGAGGACTGTCAGTCCTGCTTTAAGGATAAGGAAACAAGGCAGGAGGAGGACAGGGGACTTGTCCAAGGCCTCACGGCGGGTGAGGTTTGGAGTGACGTGAACAAGCCCACGCTCGCCTGTCCTGCCCACGGGCTCTGCCCAGGCTCCCTCACTCACCTCCTTGTCTTTTTTTGGGACTCGCTTATAGAAATTCTTCTCCTCATTCCCAATCCAGAGGGCTGTAGGTACCGAGCCAACTGGACAGGTCAGAGAATAGAAACCTGACATTAGCTGTCCCTGGGGAAGGGTCACCTCCCCATCTGGTCCAACCCAGGGTCAGGGCCAGCCTCGGGCAATGGCGGACCTCAGAGCTCCAGCCTCGCTTCCCACATCCTGCGAACCCCACCTCTCAGCCCCTTGTATACCCATCATATCATCACAGCAGAGTCCCTGCCCTCGCCGGGCTCGGGGGGCTTCGTGTGCAGCCTCACCTCTGCCATGAGAAGAAACTACTCTTCTCCCCACTTCCCCTCACCTCCCCCATCTCTGGGGCTTCAGGAATCCACGAGCCTCCAGCAGGGATTGGTAGGGAGACCTCACCAGCTCCTGAAACTACACCAACCGGGCAGCTGGGTGACCTCCTGAGCCCACCCTGCTCTGTTGTCACAGTCTGAGAAGTAGAAATGCCGTCGGGGACCCAGACCTTAACGACGATATGCACCCACGTCTGCACCCCGGTCTTGCCGGGACATTTGCCCTGCAGGTTGCCAGGTGACAGGTCGAAAAGGTTGGCACTGGTTTCCGTGCACACGGCCTTGACCAGCGTCTTCTTCCCCATGCCCGAGGGGCCCACCAGGAGGATGGAGCAGATGAGGGGAGCCATGAAGTGTATGTCTGGGGAGTTTGAGAGAGGAAACGGGGGGCTGGCAGGGGGCCGGCAGGGGGTCAGGGGTGGAGACGTTGTGTCAGGTGAGGCCAAAGGCCCCAGGCTGGGCAGGACGAGGTTTGGGTCCTGGCGGCACTGCTTTCGCCTAGGGTCTGGGCGACGCCCCAGGCATGCCCTCTGTGGGAGGCGCCCTGGAGGAAGTCCAACGGTGTAGCAACCATGATTCCAAAGAGCTACACGCGGTGTCAGGAGAAAGCCCTCCACCTCCTCCCAATGGCCCTTCTGCTTCCTATACCATCTGTTTTCACTCCTGGATTTTGAAGGCATGGAATTAAAGGGCACGTGACAAACCACTTCAGAAAGATCTGGCCTCTGGTGTTTATAGGGGGTGGGGGGCTGGTCTTCGGGGAATGGGACAGACTATGGGACGTCACTTGGGATTGAGCGAGGGGCTGGAAATGTGGCCCCTCAGCAGGTCGAGGGCCCACATGACTTCCAGGACAGCCCAGTCGGGGTGTGACCTCCAGCAGGGCCCGGGGAAGGCGGGGGGAGTCCGACATGAGTTCATGGCACTGGGATTAGGAAGCCCAGGCTGGACACGCCTGCCTCGGCCACCCTACCCTGCACCCAGCCTCCCCGAGAGCCACCTGCCCGGCACTGGCTCTTGCCTTTCACCAAGCCGCAGAACCCCATACAAGGCCACATTCTGTCATATGTCAAACAGGGAAGGCATAGGCAGCCTGTTTGCCAAATTCAGAGTCGATCCAAGACAGAGGCAGTCACCTGGGGGACAGGTGGCCCGCTGGTGAGTGGCACCCACTGGGGCAGGGCACGCGAGGAGAAGCGTCCCTGGGGAGGTGGCAGTCGGCTGCGGGGAAGGCCATGGCCAGGGGCACCATTCCTTAACCTCGGGAGCAGGCGCTGCGGAGGGCTCTCACCAACATAGTCTTTCAAAGCCGGTGTCTCGCACTTCTGTAGAAGGCCAAAGATGATTAGTTCTTCAAACAGGGAGTCCACAGACCTGGCAGAGGATGGCGCAGCGGGGGCCCCGAGGAAAAGGGAAAGGGACACAGAGATGGGTTGGGGCGGTGCTGTAGGCATGAGGAGAGGGGGTAGGGAGCCCTCCTTCCAAAGTCCTGTCGTCAGCCATCTCCAAAGGCCCAACACCGGCCCACTGGCCCAGAAGGCAGTTTGCCCCAGGTGGGTGCTCTGGGGGTTGAGTGGGGTGGAGAAGGACCAGAGCCCTCTGAGACCCTCCCTCTAAAAACCCAGTGTGGGTGACACATGGCCCTCTTCCTAGAAACCACATTGAAGATGTACATGCTCCTGGGAGGGACGGCCATGAAGGCAGCCAGCGCCAGTGGGCTTGCATCACCAGAGAGGTGAGTAGAAAGCGACCTCTGGTAAGCTCTGCGTCATCACTTTCAAAGCACTTTTTTGTGCTTCTGCTTTATCCTCACAGCTATCCCGTGAGTTTGGTAGGGTAGGTACGTGGTTAATGAGGGCAGGGGATCAGAGAGGTTAAGTGACTTTCCCCAGGTCACACAGCAACAGAACCAGGACCGGAAGTCAGATCTGTCCTGGGCCAGGGCTCGCTCCACCACCCCTGGTGAAGTGCAGGGTCTGCTACCTGTCTGGGGTCAGATCTTTTTCTTTCTTCCTCTTCTCAGGTTTCATGCCCACCTTTTTCTGGTTGAAAGCAAACACACAGGCAGTTGTCTTCTGTTCCTTGCCTCCCTGGCGTGTGCCCTTCCTTGTGCCAGCCCTGGCCCCTCATCTTGCCTTCGGAGACTTCGAAGATCTCCCCTCCTCCCTGACCGCGGCCAGCCGCAGGCTCTTCAGCTCCTGATGCATCAGCTTATTTACCTGGGGGGACAGCAGGGGGTGTGATGGGGCGACCAGGGGCTGGAGAGGACAGGTAGGAGGGTGAGGACTGAGTCAGGGTGGAGGGGCACCGCAGGGAAGAGCCAGACAAGCCCAGTGAAGGCAGCGGGGCAGGGGGGTCGTTCTTTTGGAACCCTCAGCCCCTGCACCCCAACTCTGATTCACACCTCACGCCTGAGCCTTGCTCTCAGCTGGCATCAGTGTGGGGAGGAGCCCCCAAGATGGAGTCGGTCAGCTTTCAGTTCCAGCCCCAGATCCACTCTTTAAAGTCTGTGTGACCTTGAGCAATTTCATGACCTCTCAGCCTCAGCTTTCTCATGTATAATGTCAGGAAAATCACGGGGCCTGCCTCACGCTTTGTTGGAAAGATTGTGTGAGTGGATGCTTCCAGAGTGCGCGGCACAGGGCTGGCACGCCTCAGGGAGCCCTCAAGTGTCAGTGAGGAGGGTGGAGGGTGTGACCCCGGGCTCAGAGCCACTCCCATTCCCTCACGTCAGGGTTGCATCCACACCCCAGGGAAAAAGGGTGACCAAGGAGAGGCAGAGGAGGATGAGGACCGAGATGGACCAGACGGAGCCCGGACTGCGCGGGGCAGGCAGTGCGTAGAGCGTGCTGCAGCGGGTGGCGGGCGGGAGGCTGGTCTCTTGCTCCACTTCCTTCCTCTTCTCCACCTGGAGGATCTCACAGTCAAAACTCTGGGATGTAGGCTATCAAACCGGTTCTTCCACAGATCTGACCGTGGAGAGGTTGGAGTGCAACGGAGTGTCAGAGTTCCAGGTGCACACACGCACTCACACCCACATGCACAAATAATCTCACACGTGCGTACACACGCGCTGGTCCACCTCTCCTCACCGAGCTGCCTGACGCTTCCACCCAGACCACGGACCAAGGCCTGATCCCAAGGCCTGTGGCCGCAGGATTCAGACCCAAACGCATAATGCCCCCAACCCAGGGAATCACACCTCACACCCCTCTCCCCTTTAGCCTTCTCCCCTTGGCCTCCACACCCACACTCTGACACTGCCACCTCATGATACATGGCACAGGTCCACTGTCCCCAGGACCAAGGTCACCCCAAGACCCCACAGGCCTGGTCACTCTTCCCCAGTCCCTCCTCTCTCACCTGTGTACTCCTCGTGTCCGGCATTAATCACAGGGATGGGTTTGGAGGGCAGTACTCTCAGCATCGTATCTGCTTCCTAGAACAGAAACATCCTTCGGCTTTTTTTTTTTTAAGATTTCTTTTTTTCAAAAATTTATTTATTTTTGTTTATGATTTTTGGCTGTGTTGGGTCTTCATTGCCGCGCGGGCTTTCTCTAGTTGCGGCGAGCGGGGGCTACTCTTCGTTTGCCGTGCGTGGGCTTCTCATTGCGGTGGCTTCTCTCGTTGTGGAGCACAGGCTCTAGAGCACGTGGGCTTCAGGAGATGCGGCTCATGGGCTCAGTAGCTGTGGCTCGCGAGCTCTAGAGCGCAGGCTCAGTAGTTGTGGCGCACGGGCTTAGTTGCTCCGCCGCATGTGGGATCTTCCCAGACCAGGGCTCGAACCCGTGTCCCCTGCATCAGCAGGCAGATTCTGAACCACTGCGCCACCAGGGAAGCCCTAAAGATTTCTTTCGATGTGGACCATCTGTAAAGTCTTTATTGGGTTTGTACAATATCGCTTCTGTTTTATGTTTTGGGTTTTTTGGCCCCGAGGCATGTGGGATCTTAGCTCCCTGACCAGGGATCAACCCCACACCCCCTGAATTGGAAGGTGAAGTCTTAACCACTGGACTGCCAGGGAAGTCCCCCATCCTTCGGCTTTGACCCCCTCACCTCTACGCATCACAAACTCTGGCCCTGATTCTCCCAGGACCAGCCTTCCCCTGGGAATTCTCTGAGCTTCTGTCCCTGCCCACCTGGTCCATGAGTCCAGGCAGTGCCTTACCCCTTCCTGGTCATTTCTCCCTTCCTTTTCTTCTTCTTTTTCTCTTTTTTCTCCTTTTCTTTTCCCTTACTTTTCTTTTTGTCCTTTTTTTTTGCTCTCCTGGACCTGCACCTCCAGTTCCATTTTCAACTGTGACAAACAAGGGAAGATGTTTCAGAGAAGACGACAGGGATTTGATAGGAGCAAGAGAACCAATGGCCTGAGCTAGGGGTGGACCCAGGACTCCAAAGGCCCAGCGTCACTGGTGGGATCCATGCACTGAGAGTCCAGACACTTGACTGGGGTCCAGGAAGAAAGGGGTGCAACTGAGGGAGTGCTCTGCTCAGAGCTGCTGGTCTCCCAGCCCACAGGGGCCTGGAGCCACGGTGCTCTCACCAGACATGTTTCCTCTCGCTGGCTAAGAAGCCTTCTCCAGCTTCTTCTGGGTATCCCCTCCTCCCCATGCAATCACACTGGCTACGTACATCTCCTCCACCACATCTGCCTCTACTGAGGGTGGCCTCACCCCCTGCCACCCTCAGCTTACGCCCAGAACTCTCTGTAACCTCAGATTCCACCTACCATAGAAAGTCTTCTATCCCCAGCTCCACGGTACCTGTTCTGGAGTCTTGTCTGCAAAGATCAGGTAGGATCCGCCTAAAGACTCATGTGGATAATCAGGGAATCGGCCAGTAAAGGCACTGAATGAACGTAACATGGTTGGAGAGACAGATGGACGGATGGGTGGATGGATGGATGGGTGGATGGATGGATGGGTGGATGGGTGGATGGATGGATGGATGGATGGATGGATGGATGGGTGGACGGATGGGTGGATGGATGGATGGGTGGATGGATGGATGGATGGATGGATGGGTGGACGGATGGATGGATGGATGGACAGATGGATGGATGGGTGGACGGATGGGTGGATGGATGGATGGACGGATGGATGGATGGGTGGATGGGTGGATGGATGGATGGATGGATGGGTGGACGGATGGGTGGATGGATGGGTGGACGGATGGGTGGAGGAACAGAAGGATAAATGGATCGATGAATGGTTAGATAGACGGGTGGCAGAAAGGGTGGGTGGATGAATGGATAGATGGATAGAGGGAAGGATGGAGAAAGATGAAGGACCAGGGAGATAGAGGGAGAGAGGGAAGGAGTGGATAGTTACAGAATAGAGGGGAGACTAGTCAGGGGGCGTCCCTGGATGCTTTTCCCATCTTATTCTGGCATTTTCTCTGCCATCTGGGGAATGGGAAGTCACGTGTGGTGCTGTTCCTGTAGGCTGGGGGCCCCAGGTTTAAACCAAGTGTGTCAGCAGCGTGTCGGGGTGTGGGGGGGGGGATGGTGAAGAGAATCCAATCTGGACCAAAGGACAAAACAGAAGTGGGGTTCAACACTGGGATGAGGAGGGAAAGAAGGGCTCAGGGTTGGGTCAGCTGAGGCTGATGGCACTCGGATTTGCCCCTTCATTTTCTCTTTCATGTCGGGCCCCTCCGTCTCCCTGAGGGCATCGTGGGTCTTCACCACGGCCGACTGGAACTCCTTCTCCGTCTGGAGGAGTCTCCGGACATCCCCCCTGAGGCTGGCCTGGGACATGACGTCCGACTGCTCCGCCTGGCTGGACGAGGGGAGCTGGGGACGTGCACGGGGAGACAGAGGGGCTCAGGGGTGGGAGTGGGGAGGCCCGGCCCCCGGCACACAGCCCCGCACAGGCGAGGCCTCGCGTACACACCCACACGGAACAGCGGGCGTGCCTGCAGCAGGAGAAATTGTGTTTGGAGCCTGAAACTCGTCTGCGTAAATTACTCTGATAATGAGTTTGCTAGATACATCCGGGCCGGCCCCGCTGCCCGCTCCCCCCAGCACACCCTCCCCTGTGAACCTCCGGCCCCCCCCCGCACCCCCTCCCCCCGCCCGGCAGCCGCTCTCGCAGCCACTTTCCCGCCTCATTGGCTCCCAAATGTATTTTAAATATCTCTCTGCGCAGAGACAATTACTGAAAACGCTGAGCTCACATGTTGATGGGCCCGGGCGGCCGGGCTCATTCCTCACCCACCGCCGTGCCGTGGCCCCCTGCCCTTGCCCCGCCAAGGCCCAAGCCCAGCCTCCCTCTGCCTGCTCTGGCCTCCTGGGGGTCTAGCTCTCCGGCCCCCCAGTGAGCTCGGACCTCCACTCCCACGCAGCTGCCACCCGGGCCCCTCCCTCCTTCTAAGCCGCCGTCCGCCCTCCTTGGAGCAGCCATCCCAGCCCTTGTCTCCGATTCCTCTGCCCCCCCAGCCCATGGCCCTCCCCATCAGCCTTTATCCGCTGGGCTTCTGCAGGCTCTGCCCATGGCCAAGCCCCCGCTCAGGGATCAGGCCTCTCACCTCTATCATGGCCTTGCTCTCCTAGGTCAGCAGAGGTTAGCTGGGGGCAGACCATCACAGAGCAGAGGACAGACGAGGTTCAGGGAGCGGGGTCTGTCCACCCTGCCTGGACACGCGCACCCCTGCCGCCCACACTCCCCGGCACGCGCATTCACGCTCCCGGCACCTCGTTCAGACTTAGCCATCCTGCCTGCAGAGCAGAGGAGAAGCAAGTCTGGGGCCCCCAGAGCAAGTGGCCCACTCTGGTGTGAAAGGGGTGTGTCCTCATCCCAACTCGGCCTCCCGTGCTTCTCCCAGAGGCTGCAGGAGCCTTGGCGGGGCTCCCACTGGCTTTGCGGCCGCCTCCCTCTGCGGGACCCACTCACTGCAGCCTCTCCTGCCAGCTGGGGGCATGGAGCAGGGGTCCAGATGTTTGGGGCTACTATTCCTCACGCCGCCCCACGTGTGAGTTCCTTCCAAAGGGCTCCAGAGAGGGAGGGGCGGAAAGGGATGTGGCCTGGCAGTGGCTTCGTGGTTCTCCCTCAACCAAACCCGGAAGGATCCCTCAACCAGGGACACTGGCCCCAGCCTGGTCCCCCTCCGCTCATGCCCACCCCAGTCCTGAGTGGACGGGGGTGTGGGCAGGGAGGGGCTGTACAGGGCCGGGGAGGGGGGCACTCACCATGCCGATGAACTCCATCTCGTCCGCCGGTCCTGCTGAGTGCGTTTCCTCTGCTGGTAATCTTTCCACACCCAGGGATACATGCGCCCAGACACTCCCCATACTGCATTTCTGCTGAGATGTGAGGGGCAGAGCTCTGGGGAGGGCACCTCCAGAGGACAGCTCACTGGCAACTGCCCCCCTGAGCAGGGATAGCCCAGAGCGGGGTGGGGCCCGTCTGCACCCAAGGTGTCCAGCTCCAAGGCTGTGTCCCCTCAGCACCCCATGCCCCGGAATCCCCTCCTTCTCATCTGCACCCTCTAACCTGCTGTATCTTTTGAAGCACAAATCAGAGTTCAAGTACCATCTTCGCCGAGAAGCCCTCCCTGATCTCACTTCTCAGAATCCCCCCAGCATTTGGAAGAAATGCTTGATTCCACCCAGGCACGTAGACGTGGGGCGCTGTAGGAACTGTGCAGCTCCCCTACATCTTGGACACAAGGAAACTGAGGCCAGAGCCGGGACATGGCCTCTCCCAAGTCCAAGGGCTGTTCGGTGCAGAGCCGAGACCAGGGCCAGGTTTCCTGACCCCTCACCCAATGCTTCTCTCCCAGGCTGCCGGCCACTCTCGGACCCGTGGACACCCCAGTGCCATGGGGTGAAGGGTGGGTGCTGGGCAGAGGGGGCCATGGCGTCGCCCTGGTAGTGTCACTGAGACAGGGCCTCGGTGAGCAGGCTCTGCGTCCAGGCCCCCGTCCCACTTCGTCCTCCTGTTCCTGTGACTAGCACGGGAAAGGCCCCCGATAACTAAGGGCCTCTGATGAGTGTAGTGGGGAACCCGGGGCCTGGAACGCAGTGTTTTCACACCCTTGATGTCTGACAAAAGGGACAAGAGACTTGCTTTGGCTCTCAGGGGGAAGGGAAGCTCTAGCTTTGGGGCTGACCTTCCTTCTCCAAAGGCTTGCTTCCACGCTTCCTGAGGGCGAGGACCCCCTGCTCAGCCATGGGGCAGCCGGACCTGGGTACAGTCACTCAGATGCAGGGAACTCAGGCTGGGGTTCTCTGCCTACTGATTTATAACCTAAAAATCTACCTCATTTGGAGAGGATGTCTGTTCTCAGAGTTGTTGCTTGTTAGTTGATTGGTTTGCTTTTGCATTTGGGGGGGAAAGAGTTCTAAGTTTCCTGTATTGGACTAGGAAACAGACGCTTCTGAGGCACTGGGACTTGAGAGAGAAGATGGGAGAGGAGATCGATTTAAGAGAGAAAGATCCAGCAGCCCTAGGTCAGCAGTCCTGGGCCCTTTCTGCCCTGGAGTTTTCTAGGCAGCCTCCAATCTCGTCAAGCTGGTAACCACTACGGCCCAGAGTGAGCCGGCTTAACAGCACCCTTGGGGGGATGCTAGAGGGGCCATGCCCCCGCGCCAGGGCAGACAGCAGGGCTGCCAGGTGACACAGGAGAGTCACGCCCGCCAGGACAGTAGGAAGGCACGGAGAAATCTAGAGACAGAGCTGGGTTTTCTGTAGTCAGGTGGGATGGGGTGTGATTAACGTAAAGGGTGACCCCAGGTGGCACAGGCCCCAAAGACACCGGGACCTCATCCGTTCTCGATTTCGTTCATCATGTTTCCTTTTGCCTCAGCAGGCTCAGGATACATTTTAGGGACTCATTTTTAACAGTCTTAAAAGCTTTTGGAATGATCGTCTACTCTGTTCTGCTGCTGGATTATGGATCTTTCTCCCCTAATTTTTTTATTTTTATTTTTGTATTATTATTATTTTTTAATTTTTTGGGCTGCGGTGCAGCTTGTGGAATTTTAGTTCCCTGACCAGGGATCGAGCCTGGGCCTTTGGCAGTGAGAGCATGGAGTCCTAACCCCCGGACTGCCAGGGAATTCCCTTTCTCCCCTAATTTTAATGGTCTTTCTGTTTGGGGGGCTTTTATGGTACTCCACTTTAAGTCCTTTTGGGGATAAGATGTAGAATAAATAATAAACAAATAATAGACATGTTTATTGACTGATGAAGGTCTCTAGCTTAATATCTAGTTATGGGGCAACAGAGTCCAAGCACCTACATTTCTGTCATCAATTGCTGAGCCAGGCAGGCTTCCTGGAGGAGGCGACTCTACCCTGACCTTCCTCCTGGGTGTGGGGAGGGTGGGGGTGAGGGCGGTGGGGGATTACCTTCTGTATGATGATCGCTGCTTCGTCCTGACTGAACCTGGGCCGCCTTTCCTCCCGAATCTTTCAATCTCCCTCCTCCTTTTTCCGAATCTCTCACATGAAGGTGGCTCGAAGCCTGCCTTGCCTGGCCCTCTTGGCCCTTTGCAGTAGGATTATGGCCTCCGTCTGGGGTAATATTGGAAAGCTCTGGCCAGAGCAGGGGCAAAGGAGGAGGAAATGAGGGAGGGCTTGCATCCAGGCGGGCAGCTGGGAGACCAGCCCCCAAAAGACATCCCGGGGTTAAGGTTTTCCCAGAGCATCTAGGTGCACAAGTCCTGTCCCTCTACCTTGGTGTTGGAAGGTTACAAGGAGCATAAGAGCAGCCATGAGGAGGCCAGGGATTACCCAGAGAGCACCCAGAGGTGGGCAAAGTGCAGGGCAGGGCCTCTGTGTCCTGAAGGGTGGCAGCTCTGTTCCTGAGGGCGTCTCCCTGACTTACCTCCTCGGCGAACACTGGCTCTCGTCTGGACAGGAGCTCTGCCAGCATATGCTCTCGCTCCCTCAGGATGCCGGACCGCTCCAGCTGGAAGTATTTGGGAATTGGAACCTCCAGGTCTGCCTTTGGGGCAACAGGGGAGAGGGAGATGAGAATAAAAATCCAGACCATCTGGCCAATCCCTTACCATTTTCAGCTGTACACACAGACACTGAGGCTCTTTTCTTCCATCCTAGAGCTCTGGGGTGGGAAATGTCCAGGCTATGGGCAGGTCCCCCCAAGAGCAATCCCTCTCTTCCCTCACCCCCACCATGTGGCCAGAGTTGAATTCTGTAGGATCATGGTAGGTAATGGGCAATGGTCCCAATCCTGGCTGTGCAGCTGAATCAACTGGGAATCTCTTAAAATGCAGGCTCCTAGGCCTTGACCACAGCAGAATGGCAGGGCCTGGAGAATGTTCTTTCAAGTCCACAGCTGAGTCTGATGCAGCTAGCTGGGGAAACTTGGAGACTGCCTTGGACATGGACCAGTGAACCATGACCTTGGGGCGGACTGGAGGCCGGTGCAGAAGCTCTGTGCTCTGGAACTTGCTGGTGCACACACATCGCCTGAGGGTCTTGTGAAAACGCAGGTGCACAATACTGTAGTGGGTTCGGGGTGCAGCCAGAGGTTCTGCATTTCTAACAAGCTCCTAGGCAATGGTGGTTCTGCTGGCCCACCGACCACGCTTTGAGGAACAAGCCTCTGGGGGACTCTCTTCACCAATCCCCTGCAGTTGAGTTCATGGGTCCTCCCAGCCAGGCAGAGCCTCCAGCCTGACCCTCCGGCTACCCCCCAACTACCTACATGCACTTCCCAAACCCCATCCTCTGATCTGCCCTGCCCTCCTTCCCTTGCAGATGTCCCAATGCCAGGGGTATCTGCAGGAGGTCCAGGTCACCCCCACCCCCAGCTGGCTGGGGTGTGGCTCGCTTCCACAAGGAGTGGGAGGTCCAGGCTAGCCCTCCCCCCATGTCCCCGCCCCCAGCTGGCGCGGGCATGGTTCTCGCCGCAGCCGGCCCACCTGGGTGAGCTTTAAGTCCTGCAGCGCTTGGTCCAGGCAGTGGGTCTCGCACACGTCCACGCGAACCAGATGGTCTTTGAGCTCCAGCACGCGGCCCGCATGCCGTCCAGCAGCCGTCGCTGCACCATCTGGTCACAGAGGGTGTCGAACCAGCGCAGCAGCCCCAGGTAGTACAGGTAGAGCGAGGAGAGCCTGTACTGGAAGGACTGCCGCTCCCGGTGGGGCATGGGTTCCAGCAGGGGCTGCTTTTGGCCCAACAGCTCTTGCAAGATGAGGTGGGAGGAGTCCCAGAGGCGCTGGTAAGCTCTGGAGAGGAGGTAGCCAGCAAGGGATGCTCTGAGCCCCAGAGGAGGGGGGCCGGCTGGTAGGGGAGGTGGGCTCCACAGAGGCTTTTGAGGACTGTGAAGTCGAGGTTCCAGAAGGTGTGACGTTAAGGTTACTCACAGTCCCGAGGTGGAGTTCAGTGAAGTGAGGGGCCCTCAGGGGGAGTGAGAGGGTAGTTACAGTGAGCACCCCCTGAGGCTTAGAGAAAGTGAGGGACTGGGGTCCCTGGGGATAAGCCAGGAGGATGGAGAATGGGCACGGCCCTTAGGGCTCCTGCTAAGGAAGTGGCCCGTCGGAGTCTGCAGCTGGTGCCCTCCAGGTGAAGGTGCAGCCCAGGGATGCTGCAACGGTCTAGGGTGGTGGGCGGGAAGGGGGGGTGAGGGATGAGTGTAGAGCAGGGTCCCTTCCCCAGAGCAGAGCCCTGGTTCTGGAATTAATAGTCCAAGGGGGCTTCCCTGGTGGCGCAGTGGTTGAGAGTCCGCCTGCCAATGCAGGGGACGCGGGTTCGTGCCCCGGTCCGGGAAGATCCCACATGCCGCGGAGCGGCTGCGCCTGTGAGCCATGGCCGCTGAGCCTGCGCGTCCGGAGCCTGTGCTCCGCGACAGGAGAGGCCACAGCGGTGAGAGGCCCGCGTACCGCAAAAAAAAAAAAAAAAAAAAATAGTCCAAGGGAAGCCTGACCACAGGCAGGGGAGGGCAGGGTCGCTGTGTGAACGTCTGGGGCCCAGCCAGGACTGGCCCACACAGGGGTCCCTCTCCCCACCAGGCCTTCTCCCCACCCAGTAACCCCAGCCTGAGAGCCAGGGACGCACCTTGCTCTTTGTTCTCCCATCACTTCACTCACCCTTCAGTTGTGGTGCTCACTCTTCACACTGCCCTTTGTGAGCTGGTCCTGGAATCCAAAGAACTGTGGCTCCACCCGGACTCTACCCTGCAAAGCCAGAATAGCCCAGTTTTAAGAGTTCTGTCCCATTGTCCCAAAGTTCTAAGGTTGCGAGGAGAGGGGGCTGCAGGTACAAGACCAGGGGACACTTAGAGGATGTCATGGAGGCAGCATGCTTGGGGACACCGGCTCCCTGTTAGCAAGCCTTGACCAGGGCAGAGTGTGGGTCAGCTGTGGCTACCTCCCTCGTGAGCATCAAATGAAAGAATGGGCTTCATTTGAGGTCACCCTGTAAACTGGGAGGCTCTAGGTGGATAGCAGTCCTAAAGGCGTTACTCCAGCTGTACCTCTCAGCTGGAGACCCTGTATTCCTTACTCTCTCTCGTATGTTACTGTACCAGGCACACGGCCGCCGTGAAAGTGCTGAGTCCTAACCACTGGACCGCCAGGGAATTCCCCACTCTTCCCCCTTAAAGTGAGAGCACAAGCACGCTTGTTTCCCTGGGCTCTGACGGTAGTTCACTTGGTTCGAGTAAGCTATACCCTCGTAAAGAATGACATTGGGAGTAGTGGGTGGGACTCAGTGGTGTTTGGGGCTCATTTTGAGCCCTCTGTGGGTTTCCCCATCACTGCTCCAGGCTCATGAGAAGGCTCTTTGGAAAACACGAAACACAGCAGCAGCCTGGCCCTGGTCAGCGGGGGTGATCTTTTAGCTCAGTGTCCAGTAGGGACTTATGAATAAGTCATAAGTCATATGTCACTTATATATAAGGCATGGGGCAAAGGACAGTGGGAGGAGAGAGGCAGCAGCAAAGAGCAGCCCGAGAGGAATTCTCAGGCATAATGCACCTGCAAATTAATTACCCGAGGATGTTGTCGAAATGCAGGGTCCGATTCTGCACTCCGAGCTGGGGCCAAGATCCTGCATTTCTAACAAGGTCCCCGGCGTCACAGATGCCGCTGGCCTCTGAATCACACCTTGAGTGGCAAGGTGTGAAACACAGCGGGAGTGGGGAAGAGCCGAGGTTCCTGGGCCACGTCCCCCGAGCCTGCCCCTTTCTGGCCGTGGGACCAAAGTGTGGATGATTTGTTCTCATCTCTCAGCATCTCCACGGTAGGCTTGACATAGGAAGAAACACGTGTGAAGTATGTAGGGCCACACTTCAGCCATCATTACAGTGAGCCTTTTCAGTACAAGAAGCTGAAATTACAAAGGGAACGTCAGGGATTTTGGACTGTTCACTAAACCCCACCCCTTCACCCCAGTGCCTCAGAGGCTGAATGAGAAGGAAAAGGCAAATGTGGCCACGTGTTAAGTGGTGAATCCAGGTGCAGGTCATACATGTGGTCATTGTACATTTTTGCAATTTTTTTCTACGGATTTTAGATTTTTCAAAATAAAAGTGGGAAAGAAAAGTTAGGAGTCTCAAAAACATTCTCACCGATTTGTTCTGAAGTTAAGGGGAAGAAAGCATTAGCGGGAATAAAAACATCTTAGAGATCCCAATCGGCTATTTAGAAGCTGGTTTGGGCCTTTCATTTCTGTGTCTTGAAGAATAGACCTGTGTAGCCCCTGTGCCCGGCACAGGACAAAAATTATGGTGTGCTGGAAACGGCATCACAAAACCACGGCCTGCAAGAGTAACACGCATGGAATTTCAGGCCCAGAGAGGGCATGATGGAAACAGCTAGCAGTAGACCCAGGATTCTAATCCAGACCAAGTCGTACTTCATCTCACTAAGAATGAGAACGTTGTACATTTACATGTACACTCACATGTCCCTCACGGCGCCCACCCAGAAAGCAGTTTTTTGTTGTTTTTTTTTTGCGGTACGCGGGCCTCTCACTGTTGTGGCCTCTCCCGTTGCGGAGCACAGGCTCCGGACGCGCAGGCTCAGCGGCCATGGCTCACGGGTCCAGCTGCTTTGCGGCATGTGGGATCTTCCCGGACCGGGGCACGAACCTGCGTCCCCTGCATCGGCAGGCGGACTCTCAACCACTGCGCCACCAGGGAAGCCCCCAGAAAGAAGTTTTTAAAGGTCTGAATAAGTGTTCTTCCACCTTGGGAGCCAAAAAAGTGATGACACCCTTGCCCCCCAGCACACCTTGCCTTCACCTATCCCTTTTTCAAATCACCACAGCACGAGGGAGCAGTTCACCCTTTATTAAGGTTGGGCCCCAGGTCACTTGGAGCTGGTGTACTTGGTGACGGCCTTGGTGCCCTCAGACACAGCGTGCTTGGCCAGCTCCCCTGGAAGCAGCAGGCGCACGGCTGTCTGGATTTCCCGGGACGTCAGTGTGGTTCGGCCCGAGTACTGGGCCAGCCGGGCGGCCTCGCCGGCCAGCCGCTCAAACACGTCGTTCACGAACGAATTCATGATGCTCATGGCCTTGGAGGAAATGCCGATGTCGGGGTGCACCTGGAGAAGCGGCAGGACCAGTCGATTAACACAGGGGCTCTGCCCCAAGCCCCAGCCCCAAGCTGGGGACTGCAAGGCCCCTTTACCAGCCTCTTTCCAGAGGCCGAGAGACATGGAAATAGGGATTTATTTTTTTACTACTATATTCAAGCTAAAAAAAAAAATTTCTCCCAACTGCAAGAGATAAGCAATGCTACGTCTCTTTTTTCATTTAATGCATTTGCAGAGTGTTCCATAGTATGGACGAATCATAGTTTATATTATACATTCCTCTCTTAATGGACATTTAGGGGTTTTGTTTTGCTATTACATTGTATTATAATAAATATGTCTTTGAACAGTTGTGTGAGCACAATGAAGGTTATTCCTAGAAGTTCCTAGAGGGCTCGTGCACGTAACTTGGTAAATCGTGACCAAATTATTTTCCAGAGAGGACACTCATAGGACACAATCTCAGCACCAGACTAGGGGTGAGGAGACCTGGCTTCTGTGGCTGTCCCATGAGTCACCGTACGACCTTAAATACAGCACTTTCCTCCGGGCCTGTTTCCTCTTCTGTCACAGAAGTTTTTGAACTAGGTGACCTCCAGTAAAACAAATGGTAGGGATCTCGTAACAGTCCTAAAACGTGAGTAGGCGGATTTTTGCTTCTCTGTAAATGAGAGGTAGGTGACTGCCTGATGAGGCAGGTCAAGCCGGTGGTGGCCACAGAACTAAGCCCGGGCCCCCGCTCTGCCCACCGCCTCTGGTGCCCCGGACGTGACAGTCAGAAACCTGGGCCTGTACCACGTGGGTTCAGCCTGACCCCTGCGTGCTGTCTTCACATCCTGTCCCCCTCAGGGTCGCAGAGGAGGGACAGTGGCTCACCCCACCGCACGGGGGACACGCGCGGCAGCCCAGCCCCGCTCCAACCCTCCCGGCACGAGCTCTGAGCCGAAGAGTTAGGCTAAGCTGCTGGGCTCACTGATAACCGCTCCCACCCCTGCTTTCTTCAGGACACGGGCGTCTTCTCTGCTGCTGCCCTTTGGCTGGTCCACATGGGTGCCGGGCCCACCCCAGGAGAGCATTCCAGAGACCCGGGGATTCAGACCGGAGACAGGCTCCAGTCTGCGGTCTCACCTAACAAGGGGTGAGGCTCAGGGAGGTTGGGGAGGCTGAGGGCAGGCAGCCCAGACACCCCTCCCTCCTCCCGGCCCTGGCTCTGCTGAGCAGGGCAGTGTTTGAGGCCAGGTTGCCCGGGATCCTCTAGACACACTGCTTGGGTACATGAGTGCCCCCAAATGCCTGCCAGGGCGAGAGTCCCAGGAGTAGGTGCCTCTCACAGGTGCACTGGGAGAAGCAGAGCACACGTGTGGGTTAGGGTGGGACTAACCCCCCAGAGCCAGGGGGACCAGACGTCCGCTGCTGTCAGGTCATGGAACTCAGTCACCCCAATGAGCCTTTATGCACCTGGGGTTCCTTATCTATAAGGTAGACCAACCCCTTAGCCCCCCAAAGACTGAGTGCTGCCCGTCTGGAAGGCTTCCCCAAGGCTGTAGTTCACACGCACCGTCTCCGCGCTCTAGCCACCAGTAACTAGTATCCTCACTCTAGCCACCACTAACTAGTACTTCTCATTGTGCCAGCGTATGTTTGGCACCTGGTCACCTTCAGCCCGGCACTTTTTTGTGGTCTTCCTTTAACTATGTCCCACCTAATGTTCCGCTTAATAATCTGGTCTGTCCAGAAGCCTTGTAAGCCTCTGGACTGTGGTGGAAGCATGTTTGAAGGGTCTCCTGCACATCACAGGTCAGGACAGACACTGAGCGGTTGCGGGGACCTCCGAGATTAAGTGCCACCCCCTCCAGAGGGGCTCAGGGGCCTCAGTGCCGCAAGTAAACTGCGCCCCGTGCTCTCCGTGCAGTGCCCTTTCCAGGCTTTTTTGCCAGCGCTCCTCACACGCCCCTAGCTCCCGCTCTCACCTGCTTCAGCACCTTGTAGATATACATTGAGTAGGTTTCTTTGCGCCGGCTGCGCTTTTTGGACTTCTTGTCTCCAGAGCTCCGGCCCCTCCGGCCCCCGGACTGCTGTGGCTGTCCATGCTCAGCGCTCATCGTCCCGGTCCTCCTGGTGGCCTCCTCCTCCGCTCCTTGGGTGAACTTTTAAGAAGTCAGCTGCCCGCCAGGTGGGGCTGGGGGCCAGCACCTGGGAGCGGGGGAGGGGCCTGGCCCAACCCTACCCTGAAGGCGCTCTGGGTTAATCCACAAAGAGCCTAATTGCTCCCTCCTCTCCCCCCAGGGATTTCCTGTCTCTGAGTAAGAAGCCCCCCACCAGCCCCCTTCCCCACACTATCATCTCCCATTGTATTACTCACCGTCAGAGTTCACGCCCTGCACTGACGGCAGCACCCATGAGCTCACTCTCGTAGCTGAGCGCTGGGGTCAGGAGGGGCACAATGCACTGCGCCCCCCCTCCACCCGCCGCGAGGGCCCTACAACACAGCTGGAGAGACAAGACTGGTTCACACGCAACAATCAGGGAAGAGTGAAAGGGCAAAAGTGTGTGGAACAGAGAGCTCAGAGAAAACTTAGGGCTACAGCGGCCAGAGAAGCCTTCAGGGAATAAATGAGGATGTGAAGCTGGTCTGGTAGAATGGGTACCATTTAACTGGGGAGAACGGAGATTTTAGTTGGGAGGAACGGAAGAAAGAAATCAATGCGTGTGGTTACAGGGAGGCTTGGACTGAAGGCAGAAGATGGAGCCCAGGCTAGGTGGAGGCGGCAGGAAGCACAGCTGGGAGGGCCTGACAGAGAGGGCGTCCGGGCGGGAGGACTGGAGGAAGCGGGGCGCTCCCCGTGGGAGCAGGTGTCATGGGGTCCCTGTGGAAGTCAGCCGCGAAGGGAAG
Organism: Grampus griseus; assembly: GCF_964374135.1. NCBI lineage: Eukaryota > Metazoa > Chordata > Mammalia > Artiodactyla > Delphinidae > Grampus > Grampus griseus. The sequence goes on along the minus strand of NC_139003.1, from coordinate 6,059,247 downwards.
GGAAGAAAAAGGCGCTGTTGCATGGAGAAAGTTGTCTCACTTGGCACCTATGCGTGGGCGAGTATTTCAGGTTCTTGAACGCTGTGATTAAAGAAACCAGGAGCAAGGTGACAAGTCCGGGCTGTGGGGAAGAGGGTTTTCCCAATCAAGAGGTGGGGAGGGAGTGAAGACGAGCATCACCTGTCTGGGGGAAGGTGGGCCTGAGCAGCCGCCGGCTCACCAAGCCCCCCTTTTCCCAGTTCCAACGCCCAGCTACAGCCCAGGGTTTGGAGGACCAGGAGGGCAGTTTTAAATCCAAAATAAGGCCCTAATTTTACGTGTTCATAGAAATATGTATTTTGTGGGATTTTTAAGCATTCTTTTTTTAAATATATGATTTTTTTTTTTTTTTTTTTTTTTGCGGTACGCGGGCCTCTCACCGATGTGGCCTCTCCAGTTGCGGAGCACAGGCTCCGGATGCGCAGCCTCAGTGGCCATGGCTCATGGGCCCAGCCGCTCCGTAGCATGTGGGATCTTCCTGGACCGGGGCACGCACCCGCGTCCCCCACATCGGCAGGCGGACTCTCAACGACTGCGCCACCAGGGAAGCCCCTAAAAGTATAAATTTTTATATAATTAATTAGTTTATTTATTTTGGCTGCGTTGGGTCTTCGTTGCTGCATGCAGGCTTCCTCTAGTTGCGGCGAGCGGGAGCTACTCTTCGTTGTGGTGCGCGGGCTTCTCATTGCGGTGGCTTCTCTTGTCGCAGAGCACGGGCTCTAGGCACGCGGGCTTCAGTAGTTGTGGCTCGCAGGCTCTAGAGCACAGGCTCAGTAGTTGTGGCGCACGGGCTTAGTTGCTCTGCAGCATGTGGGATCTCCCAGGACCAGGGATCGAACCCGTGTCCCCTACATTGGCAGGCGGATTCTGAACCACTGCGCCGCCAGGTAAGCCCTTAAGCATTCTTAAAAAATCTTGAGACTGCCTTTTTTTCTGGACAAGCTGATAGCCTATTATGTCTGTTCCTCTGGTTCTGAAGCCCTCCCATCCCTGGAGACCCCAACAGACTTCAACGGGGTTTCTTAACATACCCAGACCCTCCCTTGGCCAAAGTAGCAGCTCTCATCTGTTCACATTATCCTCCTAACCAAGTCTCTGGATACTCAGGACAGACTGACAAGCCATTTTTCTCTGGGCCCCACCTGAGGCACAAAGCAGCCAAGCCAGGCCCCTTGGGGTCAGAGGGCGGAGTGGGAGTCCTAGTCTCTTCCTCCAGCCTCGCAAATCTCAGACTCAGCTGCAACTCCTCACCTGCTACTCTGTTCCCTCTGCCCAGGGCAGCTCTTGGACTCCACGGCCATCTGAGATCCTACTCACCTTCCAAGTTAGAGCACCAATCCCACCTTTCTGGGCATCTACTCACGAGAAACTTCCCTCCCTTTTACAGCCTTCGGTGTATCCCACTCAGTCACAATTTAACATCTGCTTTACGCCCTTTCTGTCTTACTGGCTTTCCCATTAGATCGAGAGCTCCTTGGGGATTTAGACACCACCTGGGACTTTTTTTGTTCTGTTTCACATAGTCTTAGATGTTCCGTGATGGGCACTGAAAAATCATGGCTGCGTATGTTTCCCCACAGGGATGGCTGCTGAGGTTTCAGAGATGGTGTGATGAATCCACATCGGTAAGGCTAGAAGCCGGGTGGCACAGAGGCTGGAAGTGCTATTAAAACTCAGACGGGCTATGCAAAGTCCTGGCTTGGAAATAAAACAGATATAGCGCTAATGAAAATTAAGGTTGTGGACAGATAAAACGATAAAACTTCCTATATCCCACCAGGAACGGTAGTTCACAAACATCAGTGTGAAAATGCAGACTCCTGACCATTTCTGCATCTCTCCCATCCCACCAACCGAAATCAATAGGCCTGAAGCCCAGGAATCTGCGTTTTTAACCAATGTCCCAAGTGTTGTACAGGCAGCAGCAGCAAAGCCTCAGACCACTCTGAAAAACATGCTCCGGGAGAGCAGTTCTCCAAGTGTGGCCCCCAGACCAGCAGCAGCAGCATCACTTGGGAACTTCTTAGCACTGTTAATTCTTGGTCTCACCCCAGACCTACTGAACCAGAAACTCTGAGGCAAGGCCCAGCAATCTGTGATTGAACGAGACTTACAGGTGATTCTGATGCATGTTAATGTTTGTGAACCATTGGCCTAAGAAAAGGCACAATTTCACCTTTCTTTTTCTTTTGGCCGCACCACACGGCATGCAGGATCTTAGTTCCCCAACCTAGGATCGAACCTGTGCCCCCTGCAGTGGAAGTGCAGAGTCCTAACCACTGGACCACCAGGGAAGTCCCTGAAAAGGCACAATTTCAGATCAGAAGGGAAGAGAGTTCTTCCAGTGCCTATGGGCTAGTCCTCAGGCTGCATCCAGCCCACCGACTCCTGCCCTAGCTCGTGCTGAGGGAAAGTGAATGTTGGCACTGCAGCAAGGAGTGGGAGAAGGGCCTAGAGACCCATGAAGGAAGACAGGGACCATGGCTGCTTCTCTCTTTATTGGACGCTTTGTAGATGTCACACAGGTCTAAAAGTTACACCATTAAATAATTATTTAAAAACCGACCAGGATTAAGGCCCTGGTCCAGAGCTCCAAACCAGAAGCAGAAAGGAACGGGGGTGGTGGGCTGGGAGGTATTCCTCCAACATCCCCAAACCCAGCAAACGAGGATCCTAAGCTCTTTCACAGGCCAACCCAGGGCACAGGCCCTTGGGTTAACACTCAGATGCCTCTGGCTGCATCACTATCAGGGTCAGAACCAGCAAGGAGCTGGCAGGAACAGCCAGCCGAGTCCAGACATGGACAAAAGTAACTGGAAGGACAGAAGACGGACAGGTACTGTCCAGCTGTAGATAAGATCACAGAGTGCAGCTAAGGCAGGTGGGGGAGGGGCTGGGGAGCAGTATTGCAGCAATGCAGGAGTGTGGCCCCAGGGGCTTGGCCCAGCCGGCCGGCCGGCAAGGGCTCACACGTTGTGGGTCCTCCTGGTGAGCTGGGGCTCCTCGCCCACTAGCTTGGACTTGAGGTGCTCCTTGTAGGCCAGGATGTCTCCAGGCCACTTGGTGATTGTCTGCTTCTCACAGACCCAGATTTCTTGTGCAACCTAGAAAGCAAATCCTAGACTTAATAATCCTGACCAGTATCCTTCCCATCCCTGCCCAGGAGACTGTCCCCAGGGGATTCTGGGAAGAAAACCCCATAACCCCCCGCGCAGGCCCACAGCCAGCTCAGTTTCGCTACTTAGGTCTGGCCTAACCCAAGGGCACCGTAACCAGCAGGTTTTGGAGCCTTCCAAGCCAGGACCTGCCGTGTCACCCCTATTTCCAGTTCCCTAGCAGGAACGCTTCACTCTCAGCTTCCTTTTCTCCACCCCATCTTCCTGAAAGCTTCAGCGAAACGACCAGCAGCTTTGTCACTGATGACTAGCAGTAACCCTCTGTCTAACCCAGAGTCTCCCTAGTATGATACTACTTCTAGGCTGAAGAATCTTGGAACCACAGAAGCAGCACCCTGTTCTCTACCCAACTCCCTTGCCCATTTTGGCCAACAATGCCAAGTAGGCTAACAGCCCCAAATAGCTACTGAAGAATTCAAGTATTTCCACTAACGCTTTCTAAGTTTCCCAAAGAACCGTAAGATCTGGCCCTGTCCACCCTATGTCCTGAGCCCACTTTCCAAATACAGTCAACGTGAATTATGTGCCCTCCGCGTGCTATGACGGTGCTCTACCCAACTGCCTCTGAGATGCCCTCTGCTCTGCCTCCCACCCAGCCAGGAGCCTCACCTGCTGAATGAGTCTGAAATCATGGCTGACCAGCATCATACCACCCTCAAAGTCATTGATGGCGTCTGCCAGGGCGTCGATGGTCTCGATATCCAGGTGGTTGGTGGGCTCGTCCAAGAAGAGCATGTGAGGGTTCTGCCACGCCAGCCAGGCCAGACACACTCGGCACTTCTGCCCATCAGACAGGTTCCGGATCGGGCTCACCTGCGTGCAACCGGCCAGTTATAAAAGCTGGTGTCACCCTCACCACACATCGCAACTCACCTCTCCCCGTGGCTCCTCTGTCGTCACCGTTTCACGGAAAGCAGGGCTCAGGAAGACCCAAGGTCACACAGCAAGACGGTGGCATAGCTGCCTGTCTCTCAAGACCCAAAAGGGATACATCTGGAAGCCTGAAGCCCTGTCTTGACACAGAATCTTAATAAAATGGAGCAATCCAGGGGACCCACAGTTGGGATCTGAATCCAGGAACCTGTGTGCTAGGTTTCAGTTTCCCTTGCCTTTAAGCACTATGGCTCAACCTGCTAGTCAGGGGGGCAAGGGCACGTCAAAGACTGGCACGCTATCCTCGCCCCTCCCCCGAGACCTAAGTGCTCCAATGCATAATAACCCAGAGCAGAGGAAAGGCGGACCATCCGGCCATAGCCTCCCAGTTACCTGGGGTTCGTCCCACACCCCCTCCACTGACCTGCTGTTTCCCGGTGAGACCATATCGCCCAATGATCTTCCTCATTTCTTCCTTCTCCTTGATCTCTGGGTAGCATTTCATCATGTACTCCAAAGGCGAGAGGTCTAAGTCCAGCTGCTCTTGTAAATGCTACAGGAAAAAAGGGACCCACCCAGATGTGGCTGGTGTCCCACTTCCAAAGGAAGCCTGCTGGGTTTCCTGCCGAGTACCTCTCTACCTCTACCTAGGGACCTGTTCAAGACTCCAGAGGCTACTAGGAGCTGACTTGGTCACATGCAGCCCCATTCCCACACCCTGGGTAACTCCCCGCTCCCCACTCCCCGCCAGGACTATACCTGATGGTAACGCCCTATCTTGACATGAGAGTGTTTTCGGATCATTCCGTCTGTGGGAAGTAGCTAAAAAAAAAAAAAAAAAAAAAAAACAACACAGAGTAGAAAGTGGAAAGATAAGCACACAGAAAAGGAACCCCGGTCAGAAGCAGACATAGGCAGAGAGGGGAACAAACACATGTTCGCACTGAACGAGACTCATACAACTTCCTGAACTGAATCTACGCCACCACCTCACGAACTGCTATTCTGGCCACTCCAAAAATACCTAGGAAGGTACTGAAACAGGTGCTTTCAAGGGAGGCACAGACACACGCCACACCATCTACTGAGTAGCCGCTGGATTACTGTACGGCGCACCGACTGTGTAACAAGGGGCTCGGGTACAGGTCCGACATACGTTTTCTACATACAGCAAGAGCATACTTCTCAACGCACAGGCGTTTCTGTGTTCTAACTGCTCTGAATGAAACCACGGAAAGATGCCGAGAGCATGCATGTGTTCTCCCTCTCATCCACGCTCTCACACACACAGACTCCCCCCGTCAGGTTTCTCTGAGAAAACTGCCCCAAACTTCAGCACTACCCAGTGAGACCACACGCCCCAGAGGACGGCTCGCTCAGGCCCTCTAAGAGCAGTGGCCCCTGCCTCCCCTCCCTCTCCCGCAGACGCACCAGCATCCAATCCTGGAAGTCCCACGCCCCAGCGTGGCACCATACCTCTCCAGTTAGCAGCTTCAGAAGAGTTGACTTCCCTGCTCCATTGGGCCCCACCAGAGCCACTCGTGTGTCGAGATCGATACCAAATTCTAGATTGTTGTAGATGCAAGGCTGAGGTGGGTGTGAGAGAGAAAGGGATACGGGGCTAGGGTGCTGATCAGTCTGACTGGCAGACTCACCCCGCTGAGTCCCCAGTCACCGCTGGAGGAGGTGGGAGTGAGGAGGGCGGCAGCTCTCACGGCAGACCCCAACCCACTGCCTCCACCCACCAACCCAGCTGAGCAGTATTCCCTCCAAGTACTTGCGGGGGGGCTTCTACTCTAAGTCCCTCAATTAGGCGCCCCAGGCTGCCACACCTGAAAATTCCCCAGCACCGCATGGGTTAGCAGGCGTGCTCAGCAAAGAACAGGAGACTCTTCTCAGCAGCTGACACTTACCTTGGAAAATGCACCCCAGCTTCCCAACTACACCCAAGTACTCACCCCATCTTTTGTATACTTGAAGCTGACATTTTGCACCATAATAACGGGGGGAGGGATCTTGCCACATGGTGGGAAATAAAATGACAGTGTCTAGAAAAAGAGAGGGCATTTATCAAGTCAGGTCCTTTCTCATCCACCTCACCTTAGGCCGCCTAATTCCACCCAGTCACAACCTACCTTGTCACTCACGACCCTCTCTGTCAGTCCTGATGCCATCATTTTCTGTAGCGTCTTCTCCTTGCTCTGGGCCTGCCGGGCCAGCTTGGCACTGCCATGACCAAACCTAGCGATGTAGTTCTGAAAGAGACCAGAGAGCGGGCCAGGAGTACGGGCAGGCACCAAACAACTCATCTTAACTGCACGGTAAAAACTGCTGACAACGTCTTCTCTAGCAGCCCCCAATCCCCACACACCCTCACCCAACTGGCCCGGAGAATGCGAACTCGGCTCTACGATCGCCCTACCTTCATGTGTGCAATCTGATCCTGTTCCCAGTGAAACCTCTTCATCTGGTTCTCTTCCAGCTCCAGCCGTGTCTTCACATACTGATCATAATTACCCTGCAGGAAAGTGCACCAGGCGAGACGGGCAGCTTTAGCCTCGGTCCTGGGTTCTCACTCAGGGTTCAGGGGGATGTGACATGGCATCTCATTTGGCCCTGGTTGTAAGACTGTGCAGTAAGGGGACTTCCCTGCTGGCGCAGTGGTTAAGAATCTGCCTGCTAATGCAGGGAACACGGGTTAGAGCCCTGTTCCGGGAAGATCCCACATGTCGCGGAGCAACTAAGCCTGTGCGCCACAACTACTGAGCCTGCGCTCTAGAGCCCATGAGCCACAACTACTGAAGCTCACGCGTCTAGAGCCCGTGCTCTGCAACAAAAGAAGCCTCCGCAATAAGAAGTCCGTGCACCGCAACGAAGAGCGGCCCCTGCTCACTCCAACCAGAGAAAGCCCGCGCGTAGCAACGAAGACCCAATGCAGCCAAAAATAAATAAATAACTTTAAAAAAAAAAAAAAAAGGATTGTGCAGTAGGGAAAGAGGAAGTGCATTAAAGAAGCATATCCTAATCTAGAACCTGAGGTCTTCTAAATTGTGTGCCTCTCATTCTTAGCTTAGCCACAGCAGGGCTCCGGATCAAATCCTCAGGTTGGCCATAAAGACACCCACAGCGTTGGCAATAGCCCTGAAAACCACTGTCAAACAGATATCTAGAGGCTCACAGCCTTCCAAGAGCACCTCTTTCTACTCCCCATCCCTAGAGACTGAAGCCCCCATGCAGACTACAAGAACTTCCTCCAGGTGGGAAGACATCAGACCCATCAGATTTAGGACCTGGCAAACCCTGCACTATGGGCTGCCATGGTTTCTATCTGCAAAAAACTAGACTCAACCTAAACATACATCGAAAAGGGTCTGACAAATGACTTACACAATAGCCACACAATGAAATACTATGCAGTCACTGGAAAAAATGAGCATGATTTATATATACTCATACGGAAAGCAGTCCAAGACAAATTAAAATTTAAACGCAACCTACAGAAGAGAATGATTAAGATTACAACTGTGATAAGTATACGTGAAATTTTCTACAAATGCTACTTGCAAGTACATGTGAAATTTCTGAAAGACTATGTAAGAAACCTATTAATACTCCCATGGTGAGTACAACCATGAATAAAGAGAACTTCTGGTTTTCATTTTTTGATATGTTTTCTGAAACAGAAAAAGTGTAAAGGCAAGGCAGAAAAGTGGGCTGTTGAGATCCTGGCTCCCCTTCTTCATGGAAGGAGAGAAGGAGGGGTACTGTGCTGGCTGCCACTGCAGAAGGCAGAGAGCAGCAAGGCCTGCCTGGGCACCACGAAAGTCAACCTCTTTGCATAAGGCAAACATACACCATATGCACACGCTGCCAATCCGTGGCCTATGGCCTGAAAGCAATTACTTTGGGACCAAAATAAACAGGGTGCAGAACTCCCTGTCCACGTCTTTTTATAGCAACAGGTAGAAAAGGACTGCTAAGTCTATTTTGTTTTAAAGGAGAACTTCAGGGAATTGGTAAGCACAGAGGTTACTGTGGAGAAGCTGGGGCCCACTCACCGTATAATACTTCAGTTTCTTGTTGTGCATGTGAATGATGTTGGTACAGACACCATTCAGAAAGTCCTGGGAATGGGAGACGAGGACCAAGATGCGCTTAAAACTGCAAAGCCAGAGAACCAGTCAGGGGGGCGCTCAGAACGGTAGATGGTTCACAACAGGTGGGCTGAATGTCAGGCCCAGAAAACCTTCATCCTCTCCCATCCTTACGCCTAGGCATCCTTTAGATTTATTCTCCAATTCCCAGTTCTTAGCACCTAAGCCACCAGTGCACAATCGACCCGTAAGAACACTTTGATGCCTTTCAAAGTATGGTGAGACAGTCTGAGTTTCCTCAGACTTTTGTTCTAATTTTCCTTTTCTTTTTTCTTGATAGGTAAGAAGTGGATTTATTTAGAGAGAAACACACTCCACAGACAAGAGTGTGGGCCATCTCAGAAGGCGAGAGCAGCCTGTTCTAATTTTCAAAAGAATGGCAGTAACAGTGATGGTAAAATCAAAAGTGTATGCACACAGGCACCCATAAACGCATCTAAAATCACGGGTGGGAAGAACTGGAATAGGCACAGTAAAAATCACCAGCTCGGCTTTTTAAAGAAGGTGCCAAGTCATTGCAGAGACCATGGAAAGCCTTATTCCAGAACTGGGGCAGTATGCCAGGTTATCTGGCTCTCCAGCCATAGGACCACTGCTATATGTGCTATTTTTCTCTTTGTCACTGCATCATGATCTTAGATGGGAATCCCCGTTTATATGATATATATATATAAATACAGTTAAGAAAAAATATTGTCTTTAATAAAGACATTGTATTTTAAATAATGGGAAAAACCAAAAAAAGTAAAACAAACAAACCAATCCACATATTTCAGACTAAACAAAAACAAAAAGGCCTGCCCTAAAGATGCTTACCACCTTCTCAATCCGGCCTTCACTCTGGCCCCACTTCAGTCCACTTCTCACTGCTCTAATATCACTGTGGGTCCTGGGCATCCATCTCCCTGGGACTCTGCTCAACTCCCCCTCCAGGACCCGCCCACTTCCACCCCAGCCCCGCCCCCTTACGTCTTTAGCTCTTCTTCCAACCACACACAAGCGTCGAGGTCCAGGTGGTTGGTGGGCTCGTCCAGGAGTAGCATGAAGGGCCGGATGAAGAGGGCTCTGAAGAACAGGAAGGAGACAGAGCCACTTCAGTGTGATGGGTGCTACGCAGGAAGGGACAGCCTGCCTGCTACCTGCAGTTCTGGTCAGGCCTGCACGGAGTCCTGAAATCAACTCTAGGCTCTAGACCTAGGCTCTAGACCTCAGGGGAAAGGTGAGAACTAGGAGAAACCAGAGACGAAGAGTGGGGGTTAAAGGGCAGGAAACAGCTGAAAAGCAGAGGGAAGATGCTGAACTACAAAGTATTCAGGTTAAACCGAACTGGTGGGGTTGCCAGACTCCAGCAAGGAGGCCAAAGAATGTTCTTTTCTGAGGTGGCATCTCAAGACAGGAGAAACAAGGGGAGAGCGCTGGGTCCGCACGCGGTCACCACCTCTGCAGCGCTTGTTAGAAAGATTTCTGGACATCCACCTCCAGCATTCTGACTCCAGCACAGACAGAAAAGGCTAGGAAATCTGTAGTTTTAAAAGCTCCCCAGGTGAATGTGAGGCAGCTAATCCTTGCTGGCACGTGAAACCACGGCTCTCACGTGCTAAGGCACAAAGCAGCTTTGCTAAAGCAGTTATCAAGCCTCACCAATGCCCTTGGCAGACACTGGTTGGGTAAGCAACCACCTCTTTAACTGGGGACTTTCTGGGGGCTTGGTGGGGGAATGATGATCTACAGATACTCATTTTGGGTCCAGGTCACAAGAGGGTAAGAAGGACAGATATCCTAACAGCTGTCTAACATTTTATCTTTAAACAGCAAGAATTAGAAGGACTGAAGCACAAACAACGGTGGTAGAGGAGTCAAGAGGAAAGAAAGAAACAGACCTATTCTACCATTCACCTAGGGCTGGTCCCAGATTCCTAAACCCTGTGCAGGAAGTCCAGCAATGACCATTTCAGTCAGGAAGCGCACTCCTTAGCTCAGGTATAGCACCCCCGCCCCTCCACACTGTCAATATTTGGCACTTACTGACCATCAACCCTGTTCTAAACGGTTCCACTGGTTTAGAACCCTGTTCTAAACGCTGAGAGAGATGGGGTGCTACAAAGGGTCGAGGAGGGAGAGACTCACCTGGCGAGGGCAACCCTCATCCTCCAGCCCCCACTGAAGTCTTTTAGCTTCTTGCGTTGCATGGCAGGTGTGAAACCCAGTCCGTGCAAGATCCGTGAGGCTCTCATCTCCGCCTTGTCAGCGTCCAGCTCCTCCAGTCGCTCATAGAGCTCTAAGAGCTTCTCACACTCCGCTGCGGACAGTGCAAGGCCCGTGAGGCTCCTGGGCCTTGCCCGGGAGGAAGCCCACCCCCAGGGCCCTGGGTCTGGAGCCCTACCATCCTCGTGAGCCAGCCGTTCAGCCTCCCTCTCCAGCATGGCCCGCTCTGTGTCGACCTCCATCACGCACTGCAGGGGCGTCTTGTCACTAGGGGGCATCTCCCGAGTCAGATGGTAGATGTCAATGTGCTCAGGGATGGGCACTTCGCGTTTCCCAATAGCAGACAGCAGCATGGACTTCCCTGGGAGGGGCAGGCAAAGCACAGGAAGAGAAGGGGACGCTCAGCACAGTTCTGCCTGTCGTTCTCCTACATCAGCCCCTCCACTCCAGCCAAACCACGACCTCATCATCGTTTGCGTACTTGCCTTCCTTTCATTCATTCAAATCCTATGACTCCCCCATCCCTGCCCGCATCCTCGGGACACCTTCCCTCCAGTCCTTGTCCCAGCCCTCCTCTGTGAGGTCTGTTCATCTACAGCCGCCTCACGCACCGCTACTCCCGCCCCTCCCATCCTCTTCTCCGGCACCTACTGTCTACAACTACTCACGTGGTGCTTATCACACGACTGCTCTGTATTGCTAGTTCCTCTTCCCTGGGCATACCTGGTCTCCCACCCATACTATAAACTCCTTGCTTTGTAATAGCTGTGCTAAGTAAATACTTGCTGAGTGACATATGAGCCAAGGAGAGATACCTCCCGCCTCACTTTCCAAGGGCCTCACCAATTCCATTTAAGCCAATGAGGCCGTAACGACGGCCTGAGTTTAACTCCAGTTTGGTGTCACTGAGCAGCTCTTGGCCATGGAAGGTGAGGGAGAGGTTGATGACGTGGGCATCGGTGCTGTTGGGGTGGGAGGCGAGCACGCCCGTGACAGCTCGAGCAGCAGCTTTCCTCATCTCAAAGTCCTCCAGCTCCTTGGTCAGCAAGTCCACTTCTGGGGACAGAAACAAAGCAGTTTGGGAAGAGGGCTGTAAGACAGACTGGCTCTTATACAAAAAGGCATGTCTTAGGGCATCTGGATGGCTCAGTCAGTAGAGCATCAGACTTTTAATCTGAGGGTCCAGGGTTCAGGCCACTGTCTGGCCATTTGTGGCTTTTGCCCTTCCTTAAGTTACCAAATATTACCATACAAAGATCCAAAGGCTGAAAAAGGCATGCCCTGAAGGACCTGGGCTCAAGATCAGGTTGAGATGACTCAGATGTTTCACAAGCTTTAAACAGGGTGTACACTGCATACAGATCTGCCCTGGTATCCTGCTTCCATGGACATTTTTTACTTTGTAACTTGTCCTTTTAATTCTAACTTTCCTTGTTCTAAGATGATATAATGCATGGTAGGAATGGCTAGAACTCCAAACTGTCCTCCATGAGTATGTGTTAAAGAATTAGTCCCAATGCCCAAAATAAAGCAGATGCTATAGAGGTGCAATGCTCCTACTCCACGACCTAGAGCTTCCAGATGGCGCTTCCAAGACGCTATGCTGCCCAAAAGGGACCAGTATGAGAAAATGCACAGAGGGATCAATGGCAGGCAGAGCCAAGGCTGGGAAAACCAGAAGTTCCAAGTCTGGAGGGTTTCAGAGACGCAAACTGACCATGAGACAAGAGACTAGCTGTTCTGCCTTTGTAGCTTTGCAGGCATGACTACATTTTCAGGCTGGGAAGAACTATTAATATATGGCTAACGTTAACTGGCTAATAGCTGTTGAGTTTACTCTGTGCCTGGGACTGTACTACATTATCATTCCCCATCTAATTTAATCCCCATAACCCTTATAGGATAACACTTAGGACCCTCCTTTTATAGATGAAGAGGTTAAATAATATAGCCAAGGTCAAAAAGGCTAGTGACCCAGAGTTTGAACCAGGCTTTGTCTGACCCCAAAGCCATGACCTTAACTATCTCACTATACTACCTCTCCGTAAAGGACAAGCTCCCACAAAGTATTATTGCAAGTGGGACAGAAATGGGGGTAGAGGGAGTCTTGGTAAGCTTCTTCCAAAAGAGAGTAAGGTGATCTATTAACCTTTTCAGGAAGGAGTCAAAAACTACACGAGGATCCGCTACCGTGACAATCTTCTAATTTTATAGTCTTTGTTACCCTTACCCGTTTTCCCATGGTAACCTTACAGTAGAACACCTGAAATAAGAAAGCCCATGTGCTTGTCCTTAGCAAGAGTAAAGATGGAGTAGAAGGGGGAAGAGAGCTCGGTGCCGTCCTCAGACAGGCAGGCGTGGGGAAAGCAACTTCAAGAGGGTAATGGTTAGTCTTAGGTCACTCTCCGAATACCCCATCCTGTCGGGAGATTACCACTGCTGGTGCTATACCCACCCTGCTGCTGAACCTGCTCTGCCTGCAAGAAGTCAGAACCAAGGGCAGGGACTGTCCTGCCAGACAGCTGGCAGTCATTCTATGTCTACCTCAGCTTCCAGTACAGTGTGTTATACGTAACTGCTTGATGAATGCGGGCCTACCTCATTTTATTGCACTTTGCTTTATTGTGCTTCACAGATATTGCAATTTTTACAAACTGAAGGTGTGTGGAAACCCTACGTCAAGCAAGTCTATCAGCACCATTTTTCCAACAGCATCTGCTCACATCCTGTCTCTGTGTCACGATTTCAAACTTTTTCATTATTATTACATTTGTTACAGTGATCTGTGATCTTTGATATTACTACTACGACTCACTGAAGGCTTAGATGATGGCCAACATTTTTTTAGCAATAAGGTATTTTTAAATTAAGGTACGTACATTGTTTTGTTTTATTTATTTGGCCGCACCACATGGCTTGCAGGATCTTAGTTCCCCAACCAGAGACTGAACCTGGGCTCTCAGCAGTGAACGCGCAGAGTCCTAACCTCTGGACCGTCAGGGAAGTCCCCATACATTGTTTTTTTTAGACATAATGCTATTGCATACTTACTAAACTACAGTATAGCGTAAATATAACTTTTATATGCACTGGAAAACCCCCAAATTCATGTGACTCACTTTACTGATACCACAATATTGATATTTACTTTATTATGGTGGTCTGGAACTGAACCCACAATATCTCCAAGGTATGCCTGTACTTTCAAATGGAGGACAAATTTTTTGTTTTGACTGATAAGAGGAATTTAAAAAGTCTCTTTTCTACACAGTTGAGTTACCAGGCTTCCCACAGCCCTGCTTTGTGCCAATCCCTGTTCTAGATGTTGAGAAGATGTACAGGGAGAAGTTGATGCTCTAGATCAGGAGTTCATAAACTTTTTCTTAAAGGGCCAGATGGTAAATATTTTAGGGTTTACAGCCCAAGTGGCAAAAATCAAAACTATTATGTAGGTATACACATTACCATTTGAAACGTAACCACTTAAAAAATGTAAACCATTCTTAGCCTGGGGGGGGGTGGCTTAAAAAGAGGCTGGCCAGATTTGGCAAACTGCCTGTTTCTGTAAATAAAGTTTTATTGGGACATAGCTACACACATCATTTACATATTGTCTACTAGCTGCTTTCCACTACAATGGCGAAGTTGAACAGCTGTATCAGAGACCATATGGACCACAAAGCTATAAATATTTACTATCTGGATCTTTACAGAAACAGTTTGCCAGTCCTTGGTCTATATCTCTGCTCGGACAAGAAGATCAAAATTAAGGGAAAGCTATACAGCCAACCCTCTACATCCACAGTTCTGCGTCCACAAATTCAACCAACTGAGGATTAAAAAAAAGAGTTCCAGAAAGTTCCAAAATTTGCCACACACTGGCCATTATTTCATAGCATTTACAATGTATTAGGTATTACAAGTAATCTAGAGATGTGCTAGGTTATATGCAGATACTACATACACCATTCTCTGTAAGGGACCTGAGTTTCTGTGGATTTTGGTATTCACAGGGGTCCTGGGACCAATCACCAGCAGATACCAAGGCTCTACTGTATACCATTTTCTCTCGATCTCTTCCATTTTACAGCATCTATGACCTAAGTCATCTCCTGAGCTTTAAAAGTAAGACTTAGATGGGGCTTCCCTGGTGGCGCAGTGGTTGAGAGTCCGCCTGCCGATGCAGGGGACGCGGGTTTGTGCCCCGGTCCGGGAAGATCCCACATGCCGCGGAGCGGCTGGGCCCGTGAGCCATGGCCGCTGGGCCTGCGCGTCCGGAGCCTGTGCTCCGCAACGGGAGAGGCCACAGCGGTGAGAGGCCCACGTACTGCAGAAAAAAAAAAGTAAGACTTAGACCTCACTGTCCTAGCCTACAGCATCCCACAAAACAGACTCAAAAAGTAAGTGAATGGCACTGAATAAATGCAGAAGGGATTCTGGAATAAACTTCATCAGAGAGAATACTGCAGATTTCACAAGCAGCCCCTTTCTTTCATTCCCCAAACAAGGGGACCAGCTGAACTCTAGTTCCTGTCTTGAAGAGTCTCACTTTCTAAAGAAGGTTGAACTGTCTGCCAGAAGTCGCTTTCTTTGATATTTATCTTAATCTTTCCGTACCTCACTACCTAAAGAAGGCCATGTGGCAATGGTAACAGGTAAAGGCTGGAGAACAGTGACCTGCAGCATTAAGTAATTCCAAACTCAGAGAAGAGAGAGGACCCAGTCTTGGGAGAAGGAACAGATGACCCATTAATTATGAAAGCAGAAATGACCCTGGGTCCCTGGTAATAAGAAAAGTTTTGAGAGAGCTGGAAAGAAAACCAGATTTCATATTTCAGAAGAGTAGCTCCCTGAGGAAGCAGGGTGAAAACCAAAGCTCCCTTATTACTATAGCTGGGTTCCCCCTGAGAAATTCTGGTTTCCTAAGGAGAAAGGTGAAGAAGAAATTTGTAATGGGAACAGTGGACAATAGTCTCAGAGTGGGATTCAGTTTTCTATTTTTCCAATCCATCCAGAAAGTACCTACAGAGCTGATGATAGATACTTCTTGACCATTGTTCCTGAGGACCTAGGGGGAACCCTGTCTACTTTACAGATCACAATTCAGCCTGCTCGTTCACTCCTATCATTCTTCACTTCCCATTCCTCCACCACTCTGGCCAGGAAGAAAACTTCCCCATGGCCTGACTTTACTGCACTAGCTTTCTCTCATAATTCTTATTTTGGAGACAATTCCTACCATTCAACTCTCTGCTCTCAATCATTTTTAACTCTCCCTTTTCTGAATTCCTATCTGTCTGTTGTAACTTGCATTAGTAATTCTCCTCTCCTCTTCAAACATTTACCTAGTATCTCTATCTGCAAGGCTGATCAGGCAAAAAAGATATATTACACAAGACATGGTCTCTGCACTCAAAGATCAAGCAATTTAGACGAAGAAACAGAAGGCACAACATAAAAAGGTAACACTGGGACTTCCCTGGCGGTGCAGTGGTTGGGACTCCACGCTTCCACCGCAGGGGGTGTGGGTTCCATCCCCTGGTTGGGGAACTAGGATCCTACATACCGTGCAGCTCGGCCGAAAAAAAAAAAAGGAACACTATAGATAGTACAGGGATATAGTGAATGGCAATATTATTGAGGTCAGGTTTGATTGGGAAAGATGTTACCATCCTGAGCTGGGCCCTGAGAGAAATGTCAAATGTAGCTAGTACAAAAATTGTGGTATTAGAACCTCAGTGTGTAAATGGACAAATGTGGTGACTATTCAAGGGACAACAATAGTCGATGGAGACGACCTGTTTAGAGTGTCTTCAGGGGTGCAAGGAGGAAGGCTGGGATAGACTGCCAAGGGCCTGGGATATTCTTTATCACACACTGCCCTGTTTCCCCATCTAGACTGCAAGATATCAGACAGCAAGGCGCTCTTATAGTGCCTGAGTTTCCAGCACAGTGTCTAACACTTGAGAAGTGCTCGTAACAGAAAGGCATCTCTCTCCCAGAAAAAACCCATAAAACAACTCATGTGTTTCCGTCTTGTCGGTACAGCCACTACCGCTGGGAGGACAAGGGTATTATGTGGTGAGGAGCCTGGCACACTGACCTTCATGTGTAGAAATGGAAATTAAGAAAGGGGCAGGGAACTGACCTTCTTCTCCAAGTCTAGAAGACAGAGCAGCAAGGCAGCACAACCACTCCCATATTTGCTTGCCACTGAGTATGTGAGAACTCTGTGTTCAGTTTCCTTGATCAAGCGCCAACTCTACTGGTTTGGTTCATCATGAAAAGTTTCATGGCCCCAGATATACTCTCCAGCGCCCCCAGCATCCGGACTGTGACTCCAGCCGGGGCGTCCTTTACGTCCGAGCAACCATCCCAGGGACCCACCTCTCCCTCAATTCACCTGTGGTGTCTTGGCCATTGGCCTCCTCATTTTTCTCCTCTGCCACCTGTGGCTCTGTGACAGCATCTCCGTTTTCTTCATGGCCTTTTCTGGGCCGCTGTCGTGCTTTGGCAGCTTCCTTCTTTTTGGCCGCCTTCTTCTTGGCCAGGTCGGAAGGCATGGTGATGAACCACAAGGGCACGTTACTGTTCTTTCAGGAAGCCTGAAGGAAGGCAAACACCCCCAGGTTCTAAACTTCCGCAGAATGCCTGGGCCTGGCTCCATCCCTCTCAGGAACTGCCTAGCGAGCCTGTGATCCCAGCTCCGTCCCAGACTAGTCGCTCCCAACTCTGTCAGGATCTCTCAAGCCAATTCTGATCCTCGGCCGCTCTTCTAATCTCAACAGCTCTTCCCTCGGGCTTTGTCCACCAATCCCCACGGACTGCCTCACTCTGGAAATGCTCCTCCTTTCGGGGCCTCCAGTTAGGGCCCGGGTTCGGCCCCTCGGCACAGGTCCCGGTCTCCAGTTTCCCCACAACTTGGCGCTCCACGCTCCAGCCGGCCGCCTCACTTTCCCGGGCTTCCTCCTCCTGTTTGCCTCCGGCCTCCTCCCCGTCGTCCCCCTCCACACCAGCTGGCCGCCGGGTCCAGCTTCTTCCCGGGGAGCCCTCGTGCCCCCCCGCCCCGTGAGTCCCCTCGGGGTCTCCTCACTCGCCAACCCGCGAACCTCCCCAGCCCCCGCCCGTCACCGTCTCTCCCTTGGCCCCTTCTTCTCCCGCGCAGCCGCCTCCATCCCAGCCCGGTCCTTCCTCCCTCTTCTCGTCCCCCCTCCCCCTCACCGGCCAACACCCTCCCCCCCAGCGCCCCTTCCCCCAACTCACTGGGCCTCGCCGCTCGGCCTCTGTCGCAACAGAGCAGCTCCTTGAGCTCCTCCGCGTGCGGCCGGCTCACTACCCAATCACGGCCTCGCGCGGCTCTCGTCGCGCCGCCGCGTAGACTCCTGGGAAGTGTCGTCCTCCAGCCGTGGCTGCCGAGCCTGAGACCCTCCTCGAGAACTACCGCGGATTCCAGGGGCCTCGCGGGCCGGCGCGACGTCATCAGGATGCGCGAGGCTGGGGAGATTGGAGTCCAAGAGCCTTCTGCCAGCGGCTTGCTGCGGGAACTGGAAACTGCAAATCCCAGCTGGCTCCTCGGATAAGCGGCTGGACCTCCCAGGCTACCCTACCCCGGGAATAGCTGAGGAATTATGCGGAGATACGGGGTTTATAGGGCCGCCCAACCAGCTCAGACAGCAGGGCGAGCGACTACACTTCCCGGCAGGCATCAGGCAGGAATGGGTCGAAACAATGGGGGAACGAAGAGGAGGGAGGAGGAGGAAGCGTGAGCCGGCTGGTGAGAGGGACGGGAAGACGCTCACGGGAAGACGGGAAGACTACGAAGATGATGCGAAGAACAGAATTCCTTCATGAAAGAAAGGTGTCCTCGTTCCATGAAACTGAGGTTTTAGAGGCTGGTCCAGTGTTAACCAAACTTTAGAAGGTGCGGAACGTTGTTCCTGAACCGTGGCTGCTCAGCCAACCCACTCCAGAATTGTTAGGTTTCCATCCAAGCCATGTAAGTTTGATGGGAAGAGCCCTGAAGTAAAAAACAAGACCTCTTTTCTGAATTTAGCTTTATCGTCATTTACCAACGCGATCTTGCCCGTTACTTTTCCTTGCCCGTTAACTTTTCACTGTTTAAAATCCATCACAGACTTCTCATAGCCTACAGTGCAAAAACCAAATGTGGAGTCTCAAATACCTCTCCAGGCTTCTGACCAGGCTTCTGACCAGCAGTGCCTCCGGCAGTGACACGGCTGGAGGGAAGCAAAGGAAGCTGTTACTCCCTCTGAGCACATCCTCCAAAAGTAGCCCCCCCTGACCCTTTACAAAAGTGAGCCCAGGGACTTCCCTGGTGGTCCAGTGGGTAAGACTCTGCTCTCCAAATGCAGGGGGCCCAGGTTCGCCTTCTGGTCGGGGAACTAGATCCCATACGCATGCGCAACTAAGACCCTGCGCACCCTAAATAAATAAATTAAAAAAAATTTTTTTTTAAAGTGAGCTCGCTCCATGCCCCCCCCCACATAGACCTAGTTTTCCTCCTCAAAGTTGATGCTCCAGTAGGCTCTACTTACTTGCATTTCAGAAATAAGCCATGCCATTTTACACCACACGCCTTTGAGCACGCCTTTTCCTAGAATACCCTCCATGAATTAAGTGCCTACTCTGTCCGACTCAGAGCTAGATGCTAGAGTTTCAGTGGTGGTAAGTCATTCCCGGCCCTCACGGAGCTTACAATTAAGAATGCCAAAAAATTGTCGCTCACCATCTGGTTCTAGAATAATGAAGTCACTAGCCACTGCAGTCACTGACCTTCCACACACCCTGAAAGGAGTTCAGGGCCGAGATCAGGAATGAGGCACTCTGTGCTCTGGGAAAAACTGGCAGAACAGGCCTTCAGATATTTTCTGGAGAAGATTTTATGAGCCCAATTTCTTGCAACTCCTCATATCTAGAAAAACACTAAAATCATTAACGGAGGCATTTGCTCCTTGTGACTAGCAGTAACCTGCCAAAATGTGTGCTTGATTACAAATAGCCCCCCTTCAGTAAAATCATATATATACTGACGTCCTCCACCTCTTCAGAGCATTTTCTCAGAGCTATCTGAGAGGCTCCTAGGCTATAGTCCTCATTAGGCCGCAAATAAAACTTAACTCACAACTCTCATGTTGTGCATTTTTTTTCAGCCGACGAGATGGAAAATTTTAAAAGGACACAGATCATGACATTCAGGTGATAAGTGCCATAGGGGCAAAAGCATTGTTTTAGGTAAAGAGATATACAGACAATAGTCAACTGCCTGCAAAGCCCTTCGAAACAAGGAAGTTATATATGATTGTGGATCACATAAAATTGCTTATCCAAGCATCTAGCCTCCTGGGAGGTCTACAACATGCCTGCCTCTTCCAGCCTCGTTAAAATGCGTGGTCACAGGCAGGTTTCAGGTTACAGAGACCTAAAATTAATTATACTCTTTCATTTATGCCATCACATTTAATCCCCCCAACAGACGCTAAGGTGGGTATTAATAGCATTTTACAGATTGGAAATACAGGCACGGCGCTGTTAATAAAACAGCACTGCTGAGAGGAAACATGGCCAGGCTTGAAGCTCAAATCTTCCAATTCTGGGACTCCAGCTCTGTAAAGTGACTTGGGATGGCAAGGGCTAACCAGTTCCTTCTCTGACTCCACCTATCACATCCATGATTTCCCATGAATTGACTGTTGCTGGGCAAAGTCTCCTTCAGCACATCAAGAGTGGCCTAGAAAAGTAAGAAGTTCTGCCATTCTCATCCAGGGTTTAGTTCTTTTGCAGGGAACAGACCTGGGCATGAAGGGAGAAGAAACGGGGAAATAAGAGGGAGAGAGGGAGGAGAAAAGGACTGGCTAAATATGAACAATTACAGAAGATCAGTGCTGGAAGCAGGAAATGAAGAGTCCAGACTCTTCATTTAAAATATGAAGAAACTGAGACCCAAGGGAGGAAATGTCTCATCCAGAATTACCTAGAAACTTAGTAACTGAGAAAGGTCTAGAACTTTGCTGTTCAGTGTGGTAGCCTCTAGCTAGATGCGGCTACAGAACACTTGAAATGTGGCTAGTCTGAACTGAGATGCGCTGTGTGAAATAGGCATTGGATTTCAAAGATCGCACGTGGAAAAGAAAAAGAATGAGAAATATCTCAATTTTTTATATTGATTACACGTTGAAGTGTTAACATTTGGGATATATTTAATCCTATAAAATATATTATTAAAATTAATTTCGCCTGTTTCATTTTGCTTTTTAAAAAAGTGTGGCCACATGAAAAGATGCTCAACATCGCTAATTATTAGAGAAATGCAAGTCAAAACTACGATGAGGTATCACTTCACACCGGTCAGAATGGCCACCATCAAAAAATCCACAAATAAGAAATGCTGGAGAGGTGTGGAGAAAAGGGAACCCTCCTACATGCTGGTAGGAATGTAAATTGGTGCAGCCACTATGGAAAACAGTATGGAGGTTCCTTAAAAAACTAAAAATAGAACTACCATATGATCCAGCAATCCCAATCCTGGGTACATATCCAGAAAAGATGACAACTCTAATTTGAAAAGATACATGCACCCCAATGTTCATAGCAGCACTATTTACAATAGCCAAGACATGGAAGCAACCTAAGTGTCCATCAACAGATGAATGGATAAAAAAGATGTGGGGTATATATATATATATATATATATATATATATATATATACACATATATATATATATGAATATTACTCAGCCATAAAAAATGAAATATTGCCATTTGCAGGATAAAAAAATGGGGTACATATATACAATGGAATACTACTCAGCCATAAAAAAGAATGAAATAATGCCATTTGTAGCAACATGGATGGACCTAGAGATTATCACACTAAGAGAAGTAAGTCAGAAAGACAAATACCATATGATATCACTTATATGTGGAACCTAAAATATGACACAAATGAACTTAGCTATAAAACAGAAACAGATTCACAGACATAGAAAACAGACTTGTGGTTGCCAAGGGGGAGGGTGGGTGGAGGAGGCATGGTTTGGGAGTTTAGGATTAGCAGATGCAAACCCATATATATAGACTGAAAAAACAACAAGGTCCTACTGTATAGCACAGGGAACTATATTCAATCTCCTGTGATAAACCCTAATGAAAAGGACTATGAAAAGAATGTATATACACATATATATATATATATAAAACTGAATCACTTTTCTGTACAGCAGAAATTAACACAACACTGTAAATCAACTATACTTCAATAAAATAAATTTTAAAAAAATATTGCCATTTGCAGCAACATGGATACACCTAGAGATTATTATACTAAATGAAGTCAAACAGAGAAAGACAAATATCATATGATATCAATTATATGTGGAATAACAAAATGATACAAATGAATTTATTTACAAAACAGAAACAGGCTCACAAACATAGAAAACAAATTTATGGTTACCAAAGGGGAAAAGGGTGGGAGGGATAAATTAGGAATTTGGGATACACACCACTGTATGTAAAATAGATAAACAACAAGGACCTACTGTAGAGCACAGGGAACTATATTCATTATCTTGTAATGACCTATAATGGGAAAGAATCTGAAAAAGAATATATCTATATCTAAATGAATCACTTTGCTGTACGCCTGAAACTAACACAACATTGTAAATCAACTTCATATACTTCAATTAAATAAATACTTTAAATTGTGGCCACCAGAATATTTAAAATTTACATATGCGGCCCATGTTATATTTCTTTCTTTTTTTAATATTTTTATTTATTTATTTGGCTGCATCAGGTCTTAGCTGTGGCACGCGGGATCTAGTTCCCTAATCGGGGATCAAACCCGGGCCCCCTGCATTGGGAGCTTGGAGTCTTAGCCACTGGACCACCAGGGAAGTCCCTCACATTGTATTTCCATTGGACAATGCTGGTCTGGAACCTGTATCTTTCAACCTCTAGACGAGTGTTTCTACTATGCTTCCCAGAGTCTTCTAACAAGCCATTCATATACCACCTATTATGTGCCAGTTGCTGAGGGGAGATCAAATTGCTGTCTATCTGAGGATAAGACCAAAACACAGTAAAGGGTAAAGGGGCTGGTGCATTCCATCTCATGTGCCTCCTATATGGGTTCTTGACTCTACCAACCCCAATGTTCCCTTTTAATAACAAACTTTTCAAGGAACACCCCCCTTCCTGTTTTGAAATAAAGCTCGTATGTCACATAACTACACACATAAATTTCAAAAAATTACAGTGCAATGACAACAGCAAGAAGAAAAGGAAATCCTTTATAATAAAAGAATAATGTTATTTCAGTATGCTATGTTATTTCAGTATGCTAGGTACAAGCCGGATGCTTGTACCTAATGTAGTACCAGCTTGAATGTGACAGTACAAATGCAGACACAACACTATGAATGACATTGCTGTGCATGCTACAGTTCTCCAAAATGTTAACAAGTACATTCCTGGACAAAATGAAAGTACAATGTTCCTTCCATTTTCATGACAGTTCCATTCCTTGAAAATTCAGCACATATTACAACCCTGCAAAATTACTTAATTTTTATATATAAAACACAGGCTCAAGGATTAGATGATTGGAAGCTTTTTTTTTTTTCTTTCACTAACAGGATTGTTCAGTAGGACATATTTGAAAGCTACGTAGGACAGGGACTTCCCTGGAGGGTCCAGAGGTTGAGACTCTGGGCTTCCACTGCAGGGGGCGCAGGTTGAATCCCTGGTTGGGGAACTAAGACCCTGCATGCCCCACGGCGCGGCTGGAAAAAAAAACAAAAACAAAAAACAAAGAAAGCTATGTAGGACAGATAATTCTTTCTAGTGTGATACGACCTTGCAATGTATAAGACATCTAGCATGCTTGCTCCTCCCCCTCAACCATCTGACAACAAAATTGCACTTCCAGATTGCTCCCTAGGGATGTGCCGTCCTGGGTGGGAACGCACCATACTTGTTTGAAGGCCCCGCCTGCCTTCCAGCCTCCCTTGACCTGTTTTCCCCTCACTCACCAGGCTTTAGCGCTTTGGCCTTCCCAGTTCTCTGGGCCAATCTCTTCCTTGTTCAGGGCCTTCTGTGTTCTCTTTGCCTGGAAAACTCCTCTTCACTTTTTGTCTGGGTAATTTACTGAACCTTTGGATCTCAGGATTCCCAAATTCTCAGTCTAATTCTTCCTGTCCTGTTTCTCCACTGGAGTCTACTTTTCTGCAATGGTTCTTATGACAGTTTGTGACTTCCACCTAAATTTATACTTTTTTTTGTCAATGTGTCTTTAATGCCTGTCTCCCGCAACTCTCAGCTACCTGAGGGCAGGGACCATGCCCACCTCGTCTACCACTCCTTTACGATGATCTGGAACTTAGTAGGCAAACTAACATTTCTGAAATAACTGAGTGGGTGATGGGGTTCGGGAAGCCCATTGGGAACAGTCGTCCAAGGAGGCAGAAGCGCGCTCACTGAGGGAGAGTCATTTTTTCTAGGGCAGAAGGGAGTTGAGGTTGAAGCTTGCGTCACCTTTGGGTCCGTGCTGGGTTCACTCGCATTAGCGTCTGCGGAGCGCACGCCTGTTGCTGGGGGGCGGGGGGCTGGCGGAACGACCACGTCACCCCACAGCGGGTACGCGGCGCAGAGAGGGGGCGGGACGACCACAGAGAGGGCGGCGGCGGAGCGAGCGGCCGGATGCGGTCACCATAGAGACGGGCACTGACAGCGAGCGGAAGAGGAAGGAACGGGCCAGGCTGTGAGGTGGCAGCGGCTGCAGCGGTGGAGCCGGCGCCTCGGGCCCTGGGGTCTGTTCCCCCTTCCCCGCCCTACCCCTGCAAGGGGCGTCGGGGGCACCGCTCCGGAGGACAGGAGCACGTCCCAGCCCCACGCCCCCACCCCGACTCCCCGGGACCCGGCTGGCCGCGGCCGCCATACCCCGGCCGCTCGTTATCAGCACGCCGCCGCCCCTGGCCCGGCTGCAGGGGACTCCCCCTGTGGGCCTCGCGGTGTCCCTCGTTGTCCTTCGCCCAGTGGCGCAGGCAGGGCTTTTGCCCCCGCTGACGGGCCTGAGAACGGAGTCTTTGCCCTCCTCTCCCCGCCGCGATCTCCATTCCCGTCGCCAGAACGAACCGAGTCTCCCTGCCCCTCCTCTGCAGCCCCGTGACGCAGCCGGTTGTATTTCTGTTGTGAGACTAGCGGCTAACGCTCGCTTTGGGCCTTCTTTCTAGGACTAGAGATTGCTGAGAGGTAGACAGGGGCGCCGGGCCTGACAACGGGCGCACCGGAAGCCAGCCGAGCCTCCGTGTGCCTTCTCAGGATCCCTGCGTTGTCGCTAGCGGCTTCTCTTCTCGGTTTGGTTTGGTTCGGTTTGGGTACCCGGGGCTCTGGGAAAACCAAACACCGAATCGCTCTTACGCGGCCGGGGTTACTGTCAGGCAGCATCAGCCTCTCAGCAGCGGGGATTCAGAGAAGGACGCGCTGCACGGTGGCTCCATCAGCCATCGTGCTCCTCTGAGAGGCTCTTCGTGCTGAGTCACCATATCCTCCGTCCACCTCATTAGGTGGGCAGAACTTCTGTGCGCGGTGCCAGTGGCTCCTGACCGCTCCTGACCGCCGGGAGGGGTGGGTACCCTAGCCGGATGTCTGCTTAACACTCGGGAATAGAGTGGAAAGGCCCCGACCCCATCCCGGCGCTGGCCTTCAGCAGCCAGTCGGCAGCCCCTGCAGTAAACTGAGTGAGACGTGCCCCCGCCGGGCGCTTCTTGGGAAAGGCCTGCGGAGTTAGGTTCCTCCAGCCCGGGGCTGTTGTGTTGATGGAGCATGTGCGTTTCCCCAAGCCCATCTTTATCGGTTGCTGCCATCTCTTGGCTTAGATCCAGTCTTCAGATGTATGTAGTCCTTTTGGGGTTAGGTTTGACAGGATTGAGTTTTATTTCCTCTCGCTTTTACTGGAAGCCTCACCATTAGTGGGTGAAATTGATTCGAATGTTTACTATTTGGATTGAGGGTTAGATCCAGCACCTTGACAACGGAAGGCCAGGCAGACATTTCCCGGGGATACTGGGCCTGGAAGCAAACACGCCTTGTTCTCTTGTTGACCTCATTGACCCCAGGTTCCCTTGTTAAAACGGCAGACCTGCTCCCGGCCAGGTGCCCATTTACCCACTGATCGATCCTTGAGGCCGTGCCCTCTGGGGCACGCACATGGCAGGGCCCACCGCCATGCGACTGAGCTCAGTGTTGGCTCTGCTGCAACCAGCACTGCCCCTCATCCTAGGGCTGTCTCTGGGGTGCAGCCTGAGCCTCTTGCGGGTTTCCTGGATCCAGGGTGAGGGAGAAGATCCCTGTGTAGTGGCTGTGGGGGAACCAGGAGGGCCACAGAATCTAGACTCAGGAGCTCAGCTTGACCAAAGTGATGAAGACTTCAAACCCCGGATTGTCCCCTACTACAGGGATCCCAACAAGCCCTACAAGAAGGTGCTCAGGTGAGAGTTACGTGTTTGCGTAGTTCCCAGACCCCGGTTTAGGGCTGCTCCAAGCCCTTGCCTCTGCCTTCACTGGTAATCGTTGTAGGCTCCTTGAAGCAATTCTTTGCCTTGTTATCCATCAGGGTTTGGTCCAGTTTCTCCCTCCTTCTCAGGTCTGAGAAAGCCTCACCCCCTGGTGTTAAATTAGTGGTTGATGTTCTTCAACAGGGCAGGAATTGCATCTAGCCCATCCCATCCAGCCTTGGTTGACCTCTCCCCAGATCAGTCCCAGTGTCGGCTACTCAGTGGGTGCTCACTCCAGTAGCTCATTAATATGGATGAGGAGGTCTGTCCCTCCTCTTTTCTCAACTCCAACTCACTAATTCCTAGGGGGATGTATATGCTGGACACACTGAGTGTTCCTAAAGACTAGGGAGTTGACCCTTGGCATGCTGGTCTCCCTACAGGACTCGGTACATCCAGACAGAGCTGGGCTCTCGCGAGCGGTTGCTGGTGGCTGTCCTGACCTCCCGGGCCACACTGTCCACTCTGGCTGTGGCTGTGAACCGCACGGTGGCTCACCACTTCCCTCGGTTACTCTACTTCACTGGGCAGCGAGGGGCCCGGACTCCGGCAGGGATGCAGGTGGTATCTCACGGGGACGAACGGCCAGCCTGGCTCATGTCCGAGACCCTGCGCCATCTTCACACACACTTTGGGGCCGACTACGACTGGTTCTTCGTCATGCAGGATGACACGTATGTGCAGGCCCCCCGCCTGGCAGCCCTGGCTGGCCACCTCAGTATCAACCAAGACCTGTACCTGGGCCGGACGGAGGAGTTCATTGGCGCAGGCGAGCAGGCCCGATACTGCCACGGGGGCTTCGGCTACCTGTTGTCACGGAGCCTCCTGCTTCGATTGTGGCCACATCTGGATGGCTGCCGAGGAGACATCCTCAGTGCCCGTCCTGATGAGTGGCTTGGCCGCTGCCTCATTGACTCTCTGGGCATCGGCTGTGTCTCACAGCACCAGGTGACAGCCCTTTCGAGTTAATCCCGGCCCCCGACAAGTTAGTAGCGACCGAGCGATTGGCCTCGAGGCTGGGTGCCGCTGGCGCTTTCCCAGCGGCACCTCGGGGCTGTCGTTGTGCCTTTTCCAACCCCGATCACCCCTCTAGCTCTCCCTTGCTCACCTCTGACAGTCTTAGATCCCTAGGGCCGTCAAAAGTGGCATCTTGTCAGGGACCCTCCGAGCAAGCCAGAAAGGTGCCCCTTACCATTCCTCCCACCTGGCCCCTTGCCTTCCGCCCCTTCCCCGACACTTGCACAGTCACCAATGATCTGGGAGTGTCCTAGAGATGGCCACTCTCCTGGAGGGGTAAGGTAGCCCGGGAACCTCCCTTTTGGTTGGTGAAGAGGGGACAATGCCAGAGGGGCCCCTCCTCCCAGACCAGAGTATTGGGAGTATTTGCTGGCTTTCGGCTTCCATTCTTCTGAGGAACAGTGGGGTTCTTTGCTGGGGCGGGGCGGGGGCTAGGGCATCCTTAGTTGCCTAGCTAGCACTCTCTTTTCCAAAATCCGTTGGTGAGAGTAAGGCTGAGGTTGAGGGGACACCAGAATGAGCTGTGCCTTCTGCGCTTCTGCGGCAGTGGCGGTAATAGGTGTGAATGCTGAGCGTGGTCGAGGGTGGTCAGGCCGGGCAGCCCTCCCTGTGTGCCACTGATTGGTCTCATTGGTCCTCTAGGGGCAGCAGTATCGCTCATTTGAACTGGCCAAAAATAGGGACCCGGAGAAGGAGGGGAGCTCGGCTTTCCTGAGTGCTTTTGCGGTGCACCCTGTCTCCGAGGGAACCCTCATGTACCGGCTCCACAAGCGCTTCAGTGCTCTGGAGCTGGAACGAGCGTACAGTGAAATAGAACAGCTGCAGGTGAGCCTGGGACCAGGGTTGGAGGTCACAGGGAGCTTCAGGCGTCCAGGCTCATGATGCGTGGGAGGGGAGGCTGGGCGAGGTAGAAGGAGGCCGACCATACCCCGATTTAAAACAACTCAGGGAGAAGGGGCCCTGGGCGGTCCAGGTCAGTCATATAATCAAAGCTCCTGGCATGACCTGGATGCACTTAAAAGGGTTTGCAGGTGAGCTCTGAGGATCGGGCTTGGTAGAGTGCTTAGATAGAAGAGTGGTTTGTGTTTTTTTTTTTAGCGGGGGGTGGTTTGGGGTTTTTGTTTTTTGAGTTTTATATAAGTTAAGTGAATTAATGTTTGTTTTTAACATCTTTATTGGAGTCTAAGAATAGTGTTTTTTTAATTTTTGAATTTTTTGGCCCCCCTGCGCAGCTCGCAGGATCCTAGTTCCCCGAGCAGGGACCAAACCCGTGCCCCCTGCAGTGGAAGCTCGGAGTCTTAACCACCAGGGAAGTCCTGACAGAATAGTTTTAATTCCTCTCCAGCAAGGAGGCAAAAACCTAGAAGTCCCTGAACCTCCAGCACCGCCCCTAGACGGTCCAAGGGCCGAAGGTAGAGAAACTCTCTGCTCGACCGCGGGGGTTGTCTGAGGTGGGGTACAGGGGAAAACTAAGGGCTCTTGGTGAAGAGAGCGCGAGTGCGTTGAGTATGGAAGAGGAAGATGCCCGGCTTTAGATTTCAGGGAGCTTTAACCTCCAGGAAAGCACGTTTCCCACCGCCGCCTCCTCACAGCAGTCGTGAAAGGCGGCTGTGACTCGAATGCCTTCTGCACCTTCCCGATTAAAGAATGTAGAGGACAGGGAATTAAGCGATGAGCCTCACTGAGTGCTACCGGGGCCAGGGCAGACCTCAGGCCCCGGGACGCCGGAGCGGGGTAGGGTCCTGACTGCCTAGCGGGGCACTAACCGGGCGTCCCTCCCACCCAGGCTCAGATCCGGAACCTGACCGTGCTGACCCCTGAGGGGGAGGCAGGCCTGAGCTGGCCCATTGGGCTCCCGGCCCCTTTTACACCGCACTCGCGTTTTGAGGTGCTGGGCTGGGACTACTTCACAGAGCAGCACACCTTCTCCTGTGCAGACGGGGCCCCCAAGTGCCCACTGCAAGGGGCTAGCAGGGCAGATGTGGGGGACGCCGTGGAGACTGCTTTGGAGCAGCTGAATCGGCGCTATCAGCCCCGCCTGCGCTTCCAGAAGCAGCGGCTTCTCAACGGCTACCGGCGCTTTGACCCAGCGCGGGGCATGGAGTACACCCTGGACCTGCTGCTGGAAGCCGTGACGCAGCGCGGGCACCGGCGGGCCCTGGCCCGCAGGGTCAGCCTGCTGCGGCCCCTGAGCCGGGTGGAGATCCTCCCCATGCCCTACGTCACCGAGGCCACCCGCGTGCAGCTGGTGCTGCCGCTGCTGGTGGCCGAAGCCGCCGCGGCCCCTGCGTTCCTGGAGGCCTTTGCAGCCGGTGTCCTGGAGCCGCGAGAGCATGCCCTACTCACCCTGTTGCTGGTCTATGGGCCGCGGGAAGGGGGCCGAGGGGCCCCGGACCCGTTTCTTGGGGTGAAGGCTGCGGCGGCTGAGTTGGAACGACGGTACCCTGGGACGAGGCTGGCCTGGCTCGCTGTGCGCGCGGAGGCCCCTTCCCAGGTGCGGCTCCTGGACGTGGTCTCTAAGAAGCACCCCGTGGACACGCTCTTCTTCCTCGCCACCGTGTGGACCAGGCCCGGGCCCGAGGTCCTCAACCGCTGCCGCATGAACGCCATCTCCGGCTGGCAGGCCTTCTTCCCGGTCCACTTCCAGGAGTTCAGCCCCGCCCTGGCACCACAGAGATCTCCCCAAGGGCCCCCGGGGGCCGGCCCCGACCCCCCGTCCCCTCCTGGTGCTGAGCCTGCCCGGGGGGCTCCCGTTGGGGGCAGGTTTGACCGACAGGCTTCTGCAGAGGGCTGCTTCTACAACGCTGACTACCTGGCGGCCCGAGCCCGGCTGGCTGGTGAGCTGGCGGGCCAGGAAGAGGAGGAAGCCCTGGAGGGGCTGGAGGTGATGGATGTTTTCCTCCGGTTCTCAGGGCTCCACCTTTTCCGGGCCGTGGAGCCAGGGCTGGTGCAGAAGTTCTCCGTGCGTGACTGCAGCCCTCGGCTCAGCGAGGAGCTCTACCACCGCTGCCGCCTGAGTACCCTGGAGGGGCTGGGGGCCCGCGCGCAGCTCGCCGTGGCTCTGTTCGAACAGGAGCAGGCCAATAGCACGTAGCGCGGCCCGGGGCCCCGCGCCCCCACTTAGGGCCCTTCGGTCTTGGCCCCGGCAAGGCGGGGCAACACGGATGGACAGATGGAGGGCTTGTTGCTGTATTTCCGAATAAGAAAATGTCATTAAAAGTGTCTTCTGCCGAACTGTTTTTAGGTCTAGGGAAAATGGAGTAAGAAGACTCTGAGGGAGGGGGTGGGGAGTTTCCCAGAGGGACCCACTGCCCTCCCCTGCCTCCTCCCTCCCCAGCTACCAATGACCACACGGCTGTTATCAGGTGAACACCTTTAATCCAGTCCCTGCCTCACCCGAGAGGCGGAGAGAGGTGAGGCGAGGCGTCTGTCGAGTGATGGCAGAGCCCTAGGGCACAGGGCAGGGCCTGAGGCCCCCAGCGGTGTTTGGTGCTCGCACAGGGCTCCTAGGTGTTGCGCACAACCAGGGACTGCTCCAGCTCCTGCCTGCGCTGCTGGATCTGTAGCGGAGTGAGAGCAGGGGCAGGTTACCTGCTGCTGGTGAGTGACAGGACCCCACCTGCCCTGGAGGAGCATCCGGAAGCGGTGGCGGAGGCCTGCGGGGGCCCTTCACACCTTGCAGTAGAAGTAGCGGCTGACGGCTTCCTGGGACCAGGGCTGGTGGTAGAACTCAGCCCGGCGCTCCTCCTCAGGGTTGCCTGCCACATCTGTCATCACCTGGGAGGGAGCAGTGGGGTCAGCCCCGAGCCCGGACCCCCTCCAGCCCCTGTGAACAATGTTTACTGTCTTCCCGATGTGCTTGTCTTCCATCCAGTGCTCCCTGAGTCCCCTTCACCTTGAGGTCCCGGCTCTGGGAGCGGAGGAGGTCTTGGATGTAGCCTTTGGGGTCTCTGGAGAAGCTTAGCATGAAGTCCCTCTGGATCTTGAGCTGGTTTATGGACTCAATCGTCTCATGGATCTACAGGTAGAAAGACAGAGGCTTTCACCTGGCCGTGCTGATGTGAGAGGAAGGGAAACGGGCGGGGGGGGGGGCGGTACGGGGGTGGGGAAGGGGTTTGCTGTTGTGCCTTGGAAGGGCAATCCCTCAGGTCCCTGATGCCCAGGCAGTCCCAGGGAAAGGGGGATGGGCGGAGCTCCAAGTAGCGAGGGAAGGGCCACCTCCCCTTCCTCTCTCCATAGGCCCACGTTCTTGTCTGTTTTGTCTGTACTTCTGTCACTTTTGGGTTAACGTCCCACTCCAGCTCTGGGCTCTGGCCCCACCTTACTGTCCAGGGCGCTGATCTCCTGCTGGTTGGCCGTGGACAGGAGGAAGCTGCTCATCTGTCCCTTCAGTGGCTCCTCTACCTCCACATCAATGTCATAGCACGCCGTCTTCTTCTGGTCTGATGGGTCCACGCTGCCAGGGGAGTCCAACCCTTGGCGTCCATGCCGCCCCCCCAGAGGCCAAGGGCGCTGGGGCCCGAAGCAGAGGGGAGGGGCGGTGTGGGGGGTGGGGAGGCAGAAGGAGGGGCAGGGAGGGCAGGACCACCACAGAGATTCCCTGTTCTGAGGAGCAGCCGGGGGGCCTCACCTGATGACGTGGTTGATGACAATTGGGTCAGGGGGCAATAGCAGAGCTGTGAGGCGCTGGGGAATCTCAGAAAACTTCAGCCGGGGACAATCAAAAATCTGAAGTGGGAGAGAGAGATCGCTTTTCTGTGCTTGAAAGAGCATAGTTTCCATTCTGAAAAGGCCACGAGAAGCCAGTGCTCACGGGGCTGGGGCCAGGTGGGCTGCGACCAGAGGAGCGCTGACCGGGAGGGGTGTGCAGCGCGTGGGTGAGAGCACAGGCCTTGGGTCGGCCGGCCCGGGTGTAAGTCCTGCTTCCACCGCTCACTGTGCAACCCTGAGCAACTTACTTAACATCTCCTCCTCAGTTTCTTCATCTCTGGAAAGGGGATGGCAATGGTATCTATCTCAAGGGGTTGTTAGAATTAAATGAGTCCGTTACACATAAAGTGCTTGGAACAGTGCTCGGCACGTGGTTCAGTACTCAATAAATATCAACTGTTATTTTTACTAAAGTCTATCTGTTGTATTTATTTAAAAATTATTATTAAAAATATTATTAATAATGTCTAGTTTGGTAGAACTCTTGTCAAATCACTTCCACAGCAATTTGATTCTCCTAACTGCCCGGTGGGCTAGATGGGACAGGTATCGTTATCACCCTGTTGTAAAGATAAGGAACAAGGCTCAAAATAGCTTAAGTAATCTACCCAGAGTCTAGACCCAGGACTAGAACTCGGGGATCCTAATTCCAAGTGACAAGAATGTGTTCCCCAAAGCTGTTGGCCTCCTGGGGTTCCAGGTCTTCCTCACCTGGGGTGGCTACGATGGGTGGGCCACCGCACAGAGCTGTGCCACGGCAGAACCTGGACTAGAACCCTGGTCTCTGGCTCCGAGACCGTTTCCGACGGAGTCGAGAAGGGAGTCAGGGGTGTCACCTTAGTAGGGGCACTTCCCCTACCGGTAACTCTGCCTGCTCCCCGGGACCCCGGGCTCAGGGGAGAGGGTACCTGCTGGAAATACTTGTCCCCGTTGATGTATTCCTTGTCGTGCGAGTCCTGCAGCCTGTTGGTCTTCACGTACTGCCACAGGGCCTGGACGATGGCTGAGCGGCTCTGTGTGTGCAACCCCAGCAGGCGGGCCAGGCGGGGATCCAGTTTGAACTGGGGAGGCTGGGAAAAGGTGACCATGAAAATGAGGTAAAAGAGAGAGAGTGGAAAGCGCTCAGGGCCAGGCGGCTTGGGACTCAGCGCGGATGCGGTGCCTGGGCTTCTCAGAAACGTGCTCTGGAGAGGGCGGGGTAGGGAGGAGAACGCGATCTCTCAGGATGTGCACCTTTGAGGCCGAGGCCCGCCCCATCTAGGAGAAAGGGCGTGGGGGGCTGAGGGCCTCATGTGGTGTCTGGGGGGTGGGGCACACACCTGGTAGTCCAGCATGAGGAGCAGCGTGCAGCGCACGCTCAGGTCCCCCGGCCTCTTCACCTGGAACCCATCCGTCTCCTGCGTGGTGGGCGTCCGGTGCCACTGTCCAGGGGATAAGAGCCGGCTCACCTCACAGGCCCAACCGAGCTGGTGGGGCTAGAGCCCTGGTGGCGGGGGCTCCCTCATCCAAACCTGTGCAGCTGACGGGACTGTGGTGTGTGGAAGGGGGGCAGGTTCAAGGGCAGAGGAGGTCTGGGTCTTACCTCCACTAGGTGGTTGTCAGGGCCGTAAAGGTCTTTGTCCAGCTCAATGACCAAACTCTTGAAGAAGGAAGAAAACTTCCGCTTCTGCTTGCTGGGCTGTGGGAGAGGAGCGGACCGTGGGGGCGGAACAGGGACCGTCGGGGCAGAATGAGTTGGGAGCGGGGTGTGGGGGGTGGGCTGGTTGGGCAGGGCGGCACAGTCAGAAGCAGGCCTCCAGCCAGACGTCTCTCTAGACCCCCCCGCCCCCCCCACCCCGGCCAGGACCGACTTCCTAGCCCTGAGTGCTGGCACTCTGGTACTGTCCTGGGCTCAGCCCCATACCCACCCCAGGACACCTGGAGAGACCTGGGCCAGGACGTACGTCATCCAGGAGCTTCCCCTCCACCCGCAGCTCCCAGGAGGCAATGCTGCCATCAGAATCCTCAGCATCGGGCTTCGCAGGGTTAAAAGTGTTGGAGATATAAAGACGCAGCTTCCGCTTTTGCTGTAGAAATAAAGAGTGTAGCACAGAGCCAGGCCCCAGCGCGAGCCCGCTTCTCCATTCTGGGAATAGGACTTAGCCCCCTCTTCCTGCCCCCAAGCCAAGGCACCTTCATTGGCCTCTTCAGAGCCTCCTGGATGTCCACCCGCTTCCGCATGATGGTTTGATCCAGTTTCCTCTCAAAGGCCAGGAGGTCCATGTAAGCCTGGGACTCTGGGACCAGCTCCCGGATCTGGAAGAGGAGGAACAAGGCCGGGAACCAGGGGCTCAGCCAGCCTTGCAGGTGGAATGTGTGTGCGTCATGTGGTCCCAGGACACAAAGGGCGTGGCGGGGAGCTGGCCAGGAGGTTCAGGGCGTGGAACTTTGAGAGCAGGAGCGAGAGCTCTCCCCAGGACTCCGAATCCAGCAATAAGGGCCTTGACGTGTGGGGATAAAAACTGCTTCTCCCACAGTGCATCTCATCACTAGGGGCGGCCAGAGCACCCAGGGAGCCCAGCAAGCGCGAGGGCTTCACCTCCTTGTCTTGTCCTCTCCCCTGTCACACGGCCTCTGGGTTTCCCTTGGGTGTCTGCAAAGTGGAGAGGACGGACCCTGGCGTCCCCGGGACAGGTGATGTCGCTGCCTGCCTCTACCCTGGCTCATGGCTGCTCAACCATGCTACTCCTTAGCTAGCTCGGCCTGGGTCCTCTTACGATGCCTGCGCCCTTCACTCCCCCTGCCAGCCTGTGATCCCCGAGCTCTCCTCTCCTCTTTGTCCCACGCCTTTATGTCTTCATACCGCTGGAATTCAACCTACTGCACCCCAGACCCAGTATCCTAACCCTATGGCTCCGCCTGTTCCCTCCGCCCCACCCCCTCCCTCTGGCCTGGGGAGCCTCACTTCTTAATTAGCTTTTTGAACAAAAAGTGAAAGTGACTGTGATGCTGAAGCGCAGCTCCTGAGGGGGGAGGGGGAGAGGCACGGGGTGGCGGGGAGGGGGGAAGGAGGGCGGAGCAGCAAAGGGTGGGGGGTGGGCTGGGGGCTGCTGTGAAAGGCACTCACCCTTTGAGGGAGGATTTTGTCAGCCATCTTCCTCCTCTTGGCACTGTACATTTTTTAAAGAAAAAACCAGGTTACCATGGCGACAGATCTGGGAGTAACGAGGCCACCTGCTAAATTATCCCGACATCTCAGCTCGCCTGGCTGGGGTTCCCACAGCCCGCTTGTCTGCCTGCCCAAGGGGCTATGATGCTGGTGTGTGGCACTGGTGCTCTGTCCTCTCAGGGGGGAGCAGAGGTGACCCCGTGCTTTCTCCAGCCTGGGAGCCCCCTTCTGCTCCACCACATCCTCAGGGCCATCGAAATGAGACTTAGAAGGGGCTGGGGGTAGGGGAGCTGCAGAAGCCTTTGAGGAAAGCTGGGAAGAGGGGAGGACAGAGGAGAGGGAGGATGGATTCTGAGGACTCGCTTTCTCTGCTAAGCAGGGGTGCACGGTCCAAGGTGGCCTGAGCTCAAAGGGAGGGGAGCTGACACCCCTGGCCCATCCCTGGAGCAGGAAATGATGGTGTGAAGCTGGTGAGGACTTGCACCCCTGCCACCCTGGGCTTGGAAGGGGACACTGATGGGCAGGGGGTGCTCATGCCCTTGGGCCACCTGCCAGCAGGGTCCAGGGACACACCCATAGGTATCCAGAGAGAGTGGATAGGACGTTCTCCTGAGGGGTGTGGCTGTGGCTGGACCTGGGGTAGCAGCTGGGACTTGGACTCGATCCACTAGCTGCTTCTGACTCCCAAAAGCACCCCAGAAAATCCTTGGCAAGTAGAAATTAGAACCCAGTCTAGAGGATGGCTGCATACTGCCCCCTTGTGGTGTTCTCAACCACTGCCCCCTCTCTGTCCAAAAATCTGTTCTAAGGCTAGGCAAGCAGTTTTCATTAAAGGTCTGATTTGTTTTGAAGAAATTATCTACGTGAAACTCTCCATTTATACAAGCTAAATCAGGGACTCTTTACTGTATAAAAGAATGACTCACTTTGCAAAAGAATTCATCATGGGATTCCTATAAACGGTGAATTTTCCTTGCTATGTAAAAAATATTTAATAATGCGGTAAAATCCATATTGCACCTTTTATAAGACTCCATCTGGTGTGCAAAGGGAAGCATGTGTGTTTGGCTAAATAGTGAAACCCAGAGGGGTATCTCTCTTGCCAGGCACGCGCAGGGGCTTTTGGGGTGCCACCAGCTGGCTCAGACAAGTAAATAGGCTGGCCCTTGATGGTTTGGGGGCAGACCTGATCCAGAGGACAGATCGTGGCAACTCTTCAACATTTGATTGATAAAGAATCACCTGAGAGCACAATGGGGCAGCGACTGGCCACCCGCGGGGCACACCCCCAGGCTCCACCCCCCTGGCCAGAGATTCAGATGAAGAAGATCTGGAGTGGGGCTTTTGAACAGGCAAGCCCGCGGGTTCTAAGGAAGGCGCCCTGGACAACCACACTAAGAAACACAGTCTAAAGCTCTGCCCTCAGTCCCAGTGCCAGCCCGCCCGCACCCCAAAGACTGAAGCGTCAGCCAGAACCTGGGGACTGGGGTGGAGAGAGGGACAGAGCAGGTGACAAGGAGAAGGGCGCGACGGCCGCAGCCTGTCTCTACGGTGGGCACACAAAGGAACCAGACCAGTGCCCCCTCAGCCCGCCTCCCGGGAGGGCATCCCACCCAGGACTCCTGTTCCCTGCCGATCGCTCTCCTCCCGCTTCCAATCCCGGTCCTCGCCCACCCCGTCCCTGCGGGTCCTGCGTCCGCCCCCTCTGCTCTGGGCCCCTCTTACCTGCGGCTCCGCGCGGGGGCGGTGGGCACCGGCTGGCCCTGGCTCTGGGCCTGGCTCTGGCCGGGCGGGGGCGCTGCTCGCTTGCGGGCGGGCTCCATGCCCGCGGGGGCCAGGCCGGGTCGCACGGCGGGGCTGCCCATGTACGGGGAGCCCGGGGGGCCCATGGGCGCCCCCTGGTGGGGCATCCGGGCTCCAGACGGCATCCCGGGGCGCTGGGGAGGCGGGGGTGAAGCAGACACAGGCGTCCGCCGGTCAGACCAGGGCCCCTGTTCCAGGCGCGGTGAGCTGCGTCTC
The DNA here is from genome assembly GCF_964374135.1 of Grampus griseus. Classification (NCBI taxonomy): domain Eukaryota; kingdom Metazoa; phylum Chordata; class Mammalia; order Artiodactyla; family Delphinidae; genus Grampus; species Grampus griseus. Next base: position 6,022,327 of record NC_139003.1, on the reverse strand, counting down.
TCCCACCCCGAGCCCCCGGCCCGTGACCCTGCTGCCGACGGCTCGAGCGAGGGGTGGGCGGGGGCGCCGGAACCGCGCAGCTTTGGCGGAGGGGGGCTTTGCGTCTCGCTGCAGGAAGCTAACTGAAGCCAGGCAACTGCACAGGGCACTGCCAGCCTCGGATTTGCGGAAGGTGCCGCGAAAATGAATATTAATGGCGCCTTTCAACCTTTTTAAAGGATGTTCACATCCACATGCTCCTCTGCAAGACAGTCGGAGCGGGTCCTTCTCTCCCCACTTGACAGATGAGGCAACCGCGGCTCAAGGAGAAAAGCAACCTAGCCAAGGTCATGCAGCTCCTCCCGGCGAAGGCAGCGCTGAGCGGCCGTTTCCTGATGGGCTTTTTGCTCTCTGCTGCTTCGTTTAGTTTAGGGGCTGGGCTCCCTGCTCGGACTTCTGCTGCCCCTCTTCCCATTCCCTGCTTCCCAGTCCATTTCCTGGGCTGTCCTGCCTTGAACTCACCCTTCCCATTTCAACCCACTCTTCTCTCTGGGCCCCTGCCTTTGACGCCTCAGCCCTGATCCCCACCCCCTTCCTCTGATTCCAAGCCTCCCCAGGCAGGGGCTTTGCTGACGTAGCCCATCCCCATAATTTGCTCTCAAGGTGAAGGCTGGAGGCAACCTGAGGGACTGAGGTCAGACCTCACCAGGATTCTCCGATGGGGGGTGGGGGGAGGCTTAACTGGAGATGGGAGGTCCAGAGGGCTTGGGTAGGTCAAAAGTAGCAGCATTTCCTCTTATATCCATCTCTCCCTGCCCGTCCACCCAAATCACCAGAGATGGTCCCATCCTCCAGACCGCCTCTACTCCCCACCCTGCCCCAGTGAGGTCAGAAGTCTGGGTTCGCAGGGGGCCACGGAGAGGGAGATGAGGCAGGTGTATTCCTTTGCCGCTACCCCGGTGCTCAGCTGGGATGTAGATGACATCAAATGTATTGAGTGAAGTGGCCCACAGACTTTTAAAACCTCACTTGTCCAGATTTCAGAAGAGGGGTTGGGGAGGGTCTGAGGGGCTGTCAAGTGGAGGCTGGGTGGGATGGGGGCTGGAGAGCAGGAAGGAGATTTAGCGAGTGATGGTTGCAGACCCTGTGCCCCTGATACCATTCGAGCACCACCCACTTCACCCCCAGGAGTGCAGCTGCTCCCAGGAACAGGGAGCAGAGCCCTAATCCTGAGCTTGGTGAAGCCCTTCTAACTGCCGACTCTCCCTCCGGTCCCTCCTGCCTGCGCTATGTCTAACCCTAACCCCCAGCCAGCCAGCTGTCTCTGCCCATCGCCTCTGCGGTGAAACCTGCCTGTCCATGTGTCTGCCCCCCCTGCCCCACCTGACCCTGTCACTCACACCTCCAGGGTGGCAGCCCAGAATGGAGCCCACGCCGGCCATTCCCCACCAGCACAGATGGGCCACTGGGAGTGGGGCCCCCAGCCACCCAAGAACTGAAGCTCTAAGTTGGCCAAATAAAAAATCCACGTGTATAGTCCCTCTCCCTCCTAGATGGGCCTTTTAAAAGGGACTCCCCAGGCAGCAACATTAGGACTGGTCACTAGGCTGACTGACATGGAAGTTAGCCCAGAGAGGACAGCTGCCCCGGGGAAGCCCCTTTCCCCATCAGATGCTCTCCCACTTAATAAGGCCAGTGGTACTCACTGATCTGCTGAAGAGGCCCTGAGAGGGAGACTTCCAGAGCCCCCAGAGGGCTAGCCAGCCACCAGGGATCGGCGACCCACACGAAGGGCCAAAATTCTAAGGACTCTGGCCTCTTTTGCTGAGAACATGCCTTCCTTGGGGTCACAACCAAATGTGGCCACTGTAAACCTGACTGCCTCCTCTATATCGGGCTCCAGCACCAGCACCCATCCCAAGTCCTGGAGCCCCTGCCTCTCCTATTCCACAGCCCTTCCAACCTATTCCCATCCTCTCAGGTCCCCTGGGCTCCCTCAGGCTCCCGGTGGACCTTCCAAGCTTGCTTGTGGCAGGACGGTGCTGCCTGGCCCCTTTGGTCTCTAGGCCTCGCGTCCCTGACTCCAGCCCTTCCTTCACACCTTTGAGGCATTAGGGACATCAGCTTCTGGTGGCTGAGTCTGCCGAGGGATCCTCAGACCCCTTAACTTGGGGTCTGTCCCTAGAGAGGGCCTCTCTCTGGCCTTCATGGCAGAGGCCGTCAGCAAAGCCCCAGAGTCTTCCTGCCGGGATGCAGAGGTTGTTCAGCCCTAGGGCTTCCGGCTCACAGTGCCTACAGGGTCACCTGCTCCTTGCTCCTGAGACACAGAGAAACACTGTCCCAACGGATTAACAGACAGCCCAGCCCAGCGATGCCATGTCCCCCACCCCCACCCCCAGGGCAGGGGTAACACCTGGGCCCACAAGGAAAAGAACAGAAGACAACACGTCGGGTACCTAGGGGAGCCCCCACTTGGGGGGTACAGTCCCCAAGTCCCACCCCCAGCCCCTGACAGGAACCCCTGCAAACGCCTCCCTTCCCCGCCCGGGCACCCATCCCCGGCCAACCGCCTGACGACGTGTTCGGGTGCCAGGGCGCCGGCACAGTCCTGGGGCTGGGCCGCGGGCCGTGGCGCTCCCGCTAGAGGGGTGGGAGAGCGGGAGCCCCCCTCCCGGCCCCTCCCGACCATCCCTCCATTCAGCCCGAGCCAGCTCGCTCTCCCTCCCCCGCTAACTTTCCCCCACTCACCACCCCATGGACCAGAAACTCAAAAAGTTTGCTTTTCGTGGCTTTGCGCGCCCCTCCGGCAACTTCGTCCGCGGCCATCGGGGTGGGCTCAGCGGCTCCTCTCACTCTCTCTCTCTCTCTTCCTCTTTCTTTCCCTTTTCTGCCTTTTTTTTTTTTCCTCCAACTCTCCCCTCTGAGTCCTGCTGGGCTCTCTCACACTTCTACTCGAGCGGAGTGGGGAGGGGGCCCCTTCAGGGCTGCCCTGACGGCCCACGGCCCACGCCGCCGCCGCCCGCCCGCCGCCGCCGCCGCCGCCGCCGCCGCCGCCGCCGCGGCTGCAGCATTCCTGCACTGATAAGACAGAAATAGTCCGGCGGCCCGGGGTCTGCCTGTTGACTCGGCGGGGACAGAAAAGCCTGCCTTTCCAACCCTCGCTGGCCAAACAGCGCAGATAAGCGGCGAGGCACGCCGGCCAGCCCGGCTCCCGGGCGCTGGGCAGCGGCACTGCAGCCCGAGGCCGCCCGAGGGCCGCGGGGAGGCGGCGCGGGGAGGGGACGCGAGGGGAGGTGGCGGGGGGCTCGCCGGCCCCCGGCCTCTCGCCGCAAATAGTTTCTCGGTTAGGGAATTCGCCGGCAGGGCCAGGCAGGGAACAGTCAGTTCCAACTTTGCCCCCAAGTGGCTCCTGCTGCATTTCTGAGGCCCTTTCCCCAGAGACCTGGCAGGCCAAGTAGGGAAACATTCGCTGGAAGGAATCCGGGGGGAGCCGGAGCCCGGAGGAGGACTTTCTCCTGCACCGGGGCGGCAGGCGTGGGTGTGCCCCGGGAGGCGGGGTGCCCCTGCGTCCACAGATGTGTGCGCCCTTGTCTCACCCGCCGTGTGTGTCTGCACCCTCGTGTGGGCACGGCTCGGGGCTGTGGGTGTGGGTGTTTATGTGCGTGCACACACAAATGCCTCCTCTGTGTGCCTCTCTCCACAAGAGCCTCCGGTGCGCGCGCGTGCGTGCGTGTGCGTGTGTGGCGGGACACGGTCTGTGCCTCCCAGCCCTGTGTGAGTCTATTTCGGGGCATGTGAGTCTTTGTCTTTATGTGAGAGAGTGAGGGCAGTAGGGGAGGTATTTCGGAAACAGGGAGGTGGATCAGGCTCGTGAGAACAGGAAGAGAAGCTGTGGGGGCAGGCCAGGAGCCGGCGTGGACGGCGGGGGGGCGGGGGCAGAGGGAGGTGAGCAGGACCCGACGGCTCTGGAGTCGGGGGTGGGGTAGGGGACCTTGAGGAGCTGGGGCGCTGGGTGTGGGAGGGCCAGCCTCAAGACCCCAGAGAAAGCAGGGGTAGCGGTGGGGCTACAAGGGAGCCCCAGAAGGGGTGGCGTGGAGGGAGCTGGCAGTCGCTGGGACGAAGGAGGGACAGGATACAGGAGGGGCAAATCCTGAGCTTCCCCAGGCCAGGAGCCCTGGCCCCGCCCATGCCCCCAAGCCACACCCCTCTCTCCTCCTTCTGGAGGAAGAGCCCCAGGGCTTTGGGACAGAGTGGGTCAAGTTTATGGGCCTCCTGGGGTTGTACTGTCAGTATCCAGGTGAGGATGGGGCAGTGCCTGGGGGACTTTGTTGGGAAATTTATCTGAAGTTAGATACTGAAGACCCAGCATTACCCTGGGGCGGGGTGCAGTGGGGTGGTCCTGACCCTCAAACCTTCAGAACGCCTTCAGAGGTCAGGACAAAGAACCGAGGGAGTGTTCTGGCTACGGAGGCTTTTTTGCCTGCAGCCTGATTTCCTTGGGCCCCCTTGTGCTTCTGTTTGTCACCGTCCATTTAGGTGCCCACTGTCAATCCCCTGAAAGGCTAGAGAGGGCCTGTGGTCCACGATGCCCCTCCTCTACCACCAGCTTAGCAGGGGACCTAGAGATCCCCTTCCTACTACATCTTTACCCAGGCTTACCCACCCCCCCCCCCGCCAGACCCACACTCTCAGAGACTGGGCCCTGCTGGGGTGGGAAGGGGTGGGTGTTTGCCATAGGCCATGAAGGTGGCTGCTGGTAACCTGGGGAGCTAACCTCTCCAGTCTCTCCGCTAACTTCCAAAACCTCTTGCTCATTCCCGTTTCCAAGCCTCTGCTCCTGTTCTTTTGCCTGGAATCCCCATGCTGCTCCTCCGCCTGTCCTAATCACATTCATTCTTTAAAGCCCGGCTTGGGCCCCACCTCCTCCAGGAAGCCTTCCCTGGTCCCACTCCTGTGCACAGATCTTTCTGTTCTCTGAATGCCCACTGCCATCTACCATGGCCATGAACTGGCACTCTACTGACTAATGTCTCACGCTCCCTGCGTTTCGTGTGTGTTATGTTTGGCTTTCCAAATAGGCTGCCGCCCCCTGAAGTCTGAGGCTGGTCTTAAGTGCCACTCTCCCTCCGTGCCTGCACACAGGGACTGGACGTGACCAATGCCTGCTAACACTTGCAACCACCCAAAGCTCAGTGGCCCAGTGGACAGAGCTCATACTCTGCCGCTTACCTGAAGCACCCCGCCCCCCTGTGGGTGCTTCTAGCATGGACATGTGACACCTTGGAGGTTCTGGCGGACAGGGGCAGGGGCAGACACCTCTAGGCTTTCTGTAAAGCTCCGAGGTCTCAACTCTTGGAGAGGCCTTTTGGGAAAAGAAGACAGCAGAGGAGGTGCATCAGCACAGTGGGAACACCAAGCATCTGTGAGGGGGCTGGTCTTGGTGGTGGAGGAGTTTGCAGGAGGTGGTTAGGCCAACGGAGGTGAGTATCGCTCGGGTCCATAGATAACAGCCTCCTGGGCCACCCCAGGATGAGCGCCTCGCCCTGCAGCCCCCTCTCTGGGAGACATCCTTACGCATATACAGGCAACAGATATATAGGGCATACCTGCCCCCAGGCACACACACCAATGCAAACACCAGAGGAACAAGGAGACACATGGATTTGCACACACAGGCACAACGTGATCACCAATGCAGCCCACTCGCAAGACCTCAGCCGGCAGACACGTGTGCATGCTGCTTTTGCAGGGGCGACCCTAGGTGTGCGGACACCGGGGAGCCTTAAGACCAGAAAGCAGAGGCGCCAGTGAGGGTGTCCCGGGCCAGGACTCCCACCTCACAAAGGCCAGGCTCCCCAACGGCTCAGCCCCAGAAGGGCGCTCAGCAGTGCCACGCCGCCCGCCGGCTCCTGCGTCCTGCCGGGTGGGAAGGAGGCCCGGGGCAAGCCCCGATTCCAACGGGCAGGGGCCCTTCCTCCCGGCTCAACCCGGCCCTTAGGCTCGGCCGACCGGCCCAGGCCGCGCTCCGGGCAGGCCGTGCGCGTGTCCGGGCAGAGGGCGGCCGCCCGGAGCCGGAGTCCCCCCTGCCGTCCCCCCATCTCTCCTTCCCTCGCCGAAGCACCACCAGCACCAAATGGCAAAGCGCCGCTCCCCGCGCAGGGAGAGATGCGCCGCGGCCGGCGGGACGGGCTCGGCGGCCCCCCCACGACGCCCGAGCGGGCGGCGGCCAGGCGCTGGGGGGCTCGTCCGGGACCGCGGCCGCCCTCCCTCGCCCTCACCCGCCCGGTAACCGGGCAGCGGCGGGAGCCGGGCCTGGGCATGCGCACTGCGGCCTCCCTCCCGGTGAAGGTCAGCCCAGGGCCTAGCTGCAGGACTCAAAGGCGGCGGGGCGGGGCGGGGCGGGGGGGGGGGGTGGGCGTGAGGCGGAGGCGGGAGGAGGGATGCAGCGGAGAGACTTAACTCCTTCCCCGCAGGAGGATGGCCACCAAGGCTGGGGCCGGAGCCTGGAGTCCCACCCTCCCGCCTTCTGCGGAGGTCCCGCGGCGGGCACACAGCTCAGGGGGAGGGGGGAGGAGGGAAGGAGGGGGAAGCGCGGGGGGGGGGCGGGGGGGCGGGAGAATGGAAAGAAGGAGGCTAGAAGAGGAGGGAAGCCGGGAAGGGGAGAGGGAGGAAGGCGAGGGAGGAACAAAGGAAACCAGACTGAAGGGAGAGACCTCTTTCCGCCGCCTATATCCCCAGCAATGAAGCTTTCCTTAGTGACATGAAATTACCGTCATACACTGGGGCGTGTGTGTGTGTGTGTGTGTGTGTGTGTGTGTGAGAGAGAGAGAGAGAGAGAGAGAGAGAGAGAATGAAGTGAGACCACCTGGAGCTTTCAGGCTGAGGACCCCTGATTTCTGTGTCTGGTCCATCCCTAAACCCAGCCAGCCCCCACTTTCTTCTCTGGTCACTAAACCCCAGGGCATGCCAGGAGGCCCAGAGGCAGCTCTGATCCAGCCTACCTGCCTGGTCCAAGTCCCAGGCCCCCAGAGAGCCCTGGCTAGACCTCAGGGCTGGGTGAAGGGGAGTCTGCACCTCAGGCCCACCTCCAGCGAGGGGCTTCCTCCAGCCAGCAGACAGGACATCCGCAGACAGGACCGCGGCGTTGTGGCACAGTCCTCGCCTCCTCCTGGCTGCCCCCACTGCTCTTCTCAGGCCAGAGCAGCGCTGGTCACCTCCCTCCTTGTGTGAGAATGTTTCTGTGCCCAGGACATCCTCTGCTACTATCAAGGGGTTTGTCTGTCTCTGTGTCACTTCATCTTTCTGTGTCAGTTTTGCAAACACAAACAAGAGAGACAAATATGCTAGAAAGAAGCAAAAAAAAAAAAAGAAAAAGTAGGATGCCAAAACCATCGTGTGACCTTGGGCAAGTCACTGTACCTCCGTGTCCCTCAGGGAGTGAAGCGCTGGGCCTCTGGGGCCCAGAGCGAAGGCCCATTTTGCATTCTCAGCCAGTTTTCTCTCACTCCCCTCAGGGCCACCATTAATCAGGTGGTCCCATGTAGCAAAAAACGAGCCACACTAGCTTGGACCCCCTTCTGGTGAGGAGGGGGTCGGTCTGAGGGGAGGTGTGTATATGGAATACTGATGGGTGCTATAACGCCCCAGCTGGCTGCCACAGCCTAGGGGCTGGAACATAGGGTGGGGCTCCACCTGGAGGGGGACGGCAGGTAGGTGTCCCACAGAACTATCCTTGCTCCCCACCCATCTTCCTCTGGACCAACACCGGCCTGTCTGGCTAGATTCGGGGCAAAAGCAAGAGGGATCCGAGGCCTCAGAATCCTCAGGACTCCAAGCAGAGGCGAGCCTCTTCCTCTCTTCTGGCAGCGTAGGTGCCTACCTCGCTCCACCGGCCTGGGGAGACCCACCCATCCCCATACGCCCCCTGTGGGGCTGCAGCCATCCCTCCTGCCCTGCTTGTGCCCCGGGGCTCCCAGACCCCAGCCATCCTCTTTCCTGGCAGACAGGAGCCCCATCCCAGTGCCTGCGATTCCTCTCCTCTTTCTCCCGCAGCTCAGTGCTCCCTCCTGACCAGTGCCAGGATAACCTCCTGGTGGTCAGCGCCCCTGTCCTCCCGCCAGGAAGCTTCTGAGGCCTCCGCTACTGCTCTGACCAGGTGGCCAGAGGGATTTCTGGGAACCACTGCATTCTGAGGTCTGGGATGTCACCTGAGTGAAGAAAACTGAATACGCAAAAAAGATTCATATACACACTACCAAATGTAAAACAGATAGCTAGTGGGAAGCAGCCGCATAGCACAGGGAGATCAGCTCGGTGCTTTGGGACCACCTAGAGGGGTGGGATAGGGAGTGTGGGAGGGAGGGAGACGCAAGAGGGAGGGGATATGGGGACATATGTATATGTATAGCTGATTCACTTTGTTACACAGCAGAAACTAACACAACAATGTACAGCAATTATTCTCCAATAACGATGTTAAAAAAAAAGATTCATCCGCATTGCCTTAAAGATTTTCTGGGGGGAATTAAGCCAAGTGGAAGTGGGAAGCAGAATGTACAGATGAAACATTCATGGAAGCCACACGCGGGCCTGGTCTCCCCATGTCTTAAACTTCATTAGGAGGCAAGGGCGAGCCCTGCTCACAGGGTCTGAAAGGGCACTTTCTACTCTGTCCCCTCCCCTCCTGACGCAACGCTGCCTCTCTGCCCTGGCAGCCCCTGGGGGCGCCCGCCTTCCTGTCCCCATGCCCTTGTTCCCACTGCATCAGGAGCCATGGAAAGCCCCAGACTCCCCTCAACTCCTGCACCCCCGGCCCCACAGGGCTCTGGGCGCCCCTCTTCCGCTGCCATCTCCCACCGAGCCCTTCCCTGTGTGGTCTGTCAGAAGGAGAATCTCCAATACACTCGGCTACTTCTGTGCACATCCCTTTTGCCTTCTTGTGATGTAGCTGGGCTCCCCGCTGAGTAACCCCCCCAAACCCTCCATGTGGGGGGCAGTGGTCTTCCCAGAGTCCCCACTGCCACTGGCCTCGAGGCGGGGTAGGGACCCTCCTTGCCCCTCACTGCTGCTTCCAGACCCCTGGCTTTGCATCTTACCCCCATGTACGTACGGCGCCTTCTTTTCCGGAGGCTTCTAGCTCCTGGCTCACAGTCACTCCTCTGTCACCCCTGACCTCTTCCCGCTGCTCTCCTGGATCCTCACGGGCAGCCCTTCCCATACCCCAGGGCTCTGGGTTCCTTGGCTGTCTCTCCTCCAGCGACCCTCTACCCTCCCTCAGTCACTCACGCCAGCGTCACCTCTTGGACCCTGTCATTCCAGGACCTGCGCCCCCCCAATCTCAGTCCTAAGCTCCCCACTCTCAGACCACCATCTCCTTTTTGTCTAGCCCCCTGACCCCCAAAGCCTGTGACGCCACTGGAACCGCTGGTCTGTCTTTTTTTTTTTGCGGTACGCGGGCCTCTCACTGCTGTGGCCTCTCCCGTTGCGGAGCACAGGCTCCGGACGCGCAGGCTCAGCGGCCACGGCTCACGGGCCCAGCCGCTCCGCGGCATGTGGGATCTTCCCGGACCGGGGCACGAACCCGCGTCCCCTGCATCGGCAGTGGACTCTCAACCACTGTGCCACCAGGGAAGCCCTGGTCTGTCTCTTTGACCTGCACCCCTCATCACAACCACACCGCCCTGACATATACTCTTTTTCATTTTTAGTTATGGTAAAACATACATAACGTAAAATTTACCATTTTAACCTCCTTTGCATATACTCTTGACTCTCTTACTTAAGAGTTAAACTCGGCTTCACCAACTCCTCCCCTGCACCCCAGGACCTAAACGTGGCTGGAGAGACGCACCACTGCCCTAACCTGGTCTCACTGTCATTTCCAGAGCTTGGACTTCAACTGGCCTCATCCTGCCCTGCCGTCCCCCTCTTTCCCTAGACCATTCAGGTCCTTTCCCGCTCCCACTCCCCTATGTGAGTTTTCCACATCTTCTCCCTCCTCCAACCTCCAACTCCTCCCCCGCCTCACTCCCAGCTGATGCCCTTGCTTCCCACTTCCCTGAGAAAACAGAAGCTTCTGAAGAACTTCCAGAGTTCTCCACCTCCTGGCAACTCTCTCGCCTGGTTCCTACAGCTGAGTTATCCGTGCTCCGATCGAAAGCCGGCCATCCCCGTGCATGTGAGCTCCTGTCCCCCCCAGCACACTTGAGGGCGTTACTCCAGCAAACCTCCCCCACACCATCACATCAACAGCTTAGCTCTCTCTATTACATTGCTCCCATCAGCATGCTAAAGCACTGTCACCTTCCCTGTCTGAGAAACGCTCACATAACCTGCTTATCCCATTGGTTACTGCCCAGTTGCAATAAAATTTCTCAAAAGTGTTGTCTACGTTTGCTGCCTCGGTTCTCCTCGAATTCCAGTCCCTCCAGGCGCACATCTCACGGCCCCACTGAAAACGCTGCCGTCTGGCCACCGCCAATGATCCCACATCGCCAAGTGCAGCCGTCAGTCCTCGGGCATCACCTTGCTTCTCCAGCCTCAGCATCCCACACAGTTGATCACTCTCTCCTCTTTTAAATACTCTTCCCTTCACTCGTAAGACACTGCCCTCTCCTGGTTTTCCTCCTGCCTCCCTGGCTGTTCCTCCTCAGTCTCCTTGGCTGTCTGGACCTCTTTCCCTCTCAGGGTGGGGTGCCCCAGGGCCAGTCCTTGGTCCTCTTCACTGCTCTACAATCATTCTTTGGAGATTTCATCCATCCCCCAATCTCAGAGTTTTAAATGCCTTCTGTATGTTGACAACTCCCATTTTCCTCCAGCCCATTTTCTCTCCAATCCTTGGACTCATGTACCCAGTGGTCTGCTCACATACTGTCGATGCCACCTGGACCCTGAATAGATATGCCCACAATGAAACTCCTGCTCTCCCACCTCAAACCTGGCTCACTACCCACTCTCCTTCCAACCGCTCAGGCCTGTGACCTTGGCACCATCCTGCAATCCTGTCTTTTTCTCACATCCCACATCCAATCAGAAAGCAAGTCCTGTTGGCTCTGGATCCAGCATCCAACCCCTTCTCACTTCTCCACTGCTACCACCCTGGTCCAATCCATCAATAATGAACAGCTTTGCTTCCAACCTGGCCCCCGACCCTCTCTTCTCAACATGCAACCAGAACGGTCCCCTTTTAGGAAGGGGAGTTAGATGGCATCACTTCTGCTCGAAACCTTCCCAAGCCCCCCCCCCCATCTCATTGCCAGTGAGGGTCAGGTCGTGCAGGTCCCCAGACCCAGCCCCATGCCACTCTCTGCTCCCTCTGTGTCCTCACCTGCTGCATCTCCGTCACTCTTCTCTCTGCTCCAGCCTTTCGGGCTTGGAGCCTGCTGTTCCCTCTGCCAGGAATGCTCTTCCTCCAGCTAACTGTCGCCTCCCTGAAGTCTTTGTTCCCATGTCCCCTTCTCAGCGGGGCACTCTCCGTCCACCCTATTAGAAGTCACCACCTGCCCCTCCCCTGCCAGCTCTTTGTCTCTTTCATTCTGCTGGGTTTCCTTCCCGTCCTGCACACCTTCCTCCATCCTTTATAACCTACTTACTTATGATGTTTAGCGTTCACTTCTCTCTCCTCCGTTAGAATGTAAGCGCCCCAAAGGCAGGGATCTTTATGCCTTGTTCATGGATAAATCCCAAGGAGAGACCCCAACATCTCAAAGGTGTGGGTAAAGAGAACCCACTCCCAGTCTACTCAGGATTGCCAGCGTGCTTCCAAACGCTGGGTGATGTTACAACCCGGGCTCGTGTTTCATAGGATTAATAACAACATCATCTCAGATGTGGGAGTCTGCTGTTGAACAAGCACTTTCGCACACATCAACCTGTCCAACTGACAGAGACCCTGCCGGGTGGGGGCTGGGATCCCCCTTCTAAAGATTAGGAAGAGGAGGCTCTAAGGACCCGTGGGACCTGCCAGAAGTCACTGTGCTGTTACAGGCTGGGGCTGGGGCTGCAGAACGGGTCTCCCAACCTCAAGGTCCCTGCCTTCTCTCCTTCATCTCAGTCTGCCTCTCTGATAGCCCCTCACGGAGTGCCTGCCTGCTGGGGATAGACACACACACACACACACACACACACACACACACACACACACACGCACGTGTGCCCCGCCACCTTCCCCAAACACCTGCTTTTTAAAGAAGGAAATCAATATCCCCAGAGGCCTGTGCATTTAAGCTGAATTACCCTCAATTATCTTTTAAAATACACTCCCCAAAATTCTCAGATTGTTTCAAACATGGGAATATAAATTCTAGAAAATTTGCCATCGAGGTGTCTAAAATAAATGTCAACGCGTTGGAGGAAGTTGCATCATTTCCTATGTAAGAGTTACCTTTTAGCCAAACAAATGAAACCCAGTTAAACTCTGAACAAGCCCCTGGCTCCTCGCTCCTATGGGCGGATCAGCGGGCCGTTCGTGGGCTTCTCCTGGCTGGACAGATGGACACACACGTGTGTGTCCGTGGAACTCCTGGGCAGGATCCACTCACACGGATTGCCACGTTGGCACGCCGCCCTGTCCTCCAGGAGCCACCGCAGGTACTTCCTTTGGGAACACGTGGTCACCTGCCCACAGGCCACGGGCAGCCCCAGTGCCACCTCGTCCTGCCTTCCTGGCACCATGCGATGGCCATAGGTCTGGAGAACTCAGAGGGCCCGCCCTGGCCTAAGAAGGGTAGGAGAAATGATCCAAGCAAAAGGCAAAAGTGGGCCCCAGGCTTCTTGTTGAGAGGAGAGGTCTGTGAGGGCTGCCTGTGATCAAGCATTTCATGGTCAAAGCCCGGCTCAGCCCCCGCCATGTCCCCACACAGCACACCCTGGAAGTCTCTGGGGCTCAAACAGCTGTGGTGACAACAGGAGGCCTCGTGAAGACTCACCACGGAGCGGGAGGGGGAAGGAGACGGAGTGGGGTGGTCGCAGGGCCTGGACCTGCTTGGTGCACCACTCCTGGTTTCTGCAAGCCTTAGTAACAGGCCAGCTGGTGTCCCTCACCCCGACCTGTATAATGAACCCCTCCAGGTAGCCCGTCCGCCTGCCCTGACCCCGTGCCTCTTGCTCCCAGATCTGGGCACTTGCCTTGGCCACTGCAAGCCAGTCTGTCCTGGGCCAGGGCTGTGACAACGGGGCCTTACTGCCCTGCCCGTTGCTCCGGTTCTTCTGGGGTCCTGTCCTCCCCCAGGCCCTGCACCCACTGCCCTCCCTGGGTGGGGTCTCTGTAGGCTCCATGGTGTGACGGCTCTGAGCTTGGACTCAAGAACAGGGCTTCTCGGGCTTCCCTGGTGGCGCAGTGGTTGAGAGTCCGCCTGCCGATGCAGGGGACACGGGTTCGTGCCCCGGTCCGGGAAGATCCCACATGCCGCGGAGCAGCTGGGCCCGTGAGCCATGGCCGCTGAGCCTGCGCGTCCGGAGCCTGTGCTCCGCAACGGAAGAGGCCACAACAGTGAGAGGCCCGCGTACCGCAAAAAAAAAAAAAAAAAAAAGAACAGGGCTTCTCACCCCCGGCACTGTTGACATTTTGGGGCTGGATAATTCTTTTTTTTTTTTTGGCTGTGCCGCGCGGCACATGGGATCTTAGTTCCCCGACCAGGGATCGACCCCAAGTCCCCTGCATTGGAAGCACAGAGCCTTAGCCACTGGACCACCAGGGAAGTTCCGTGGATAATTCTTTATTGTGGGAGCCGTCTCGAGTATCGAATGATGCTAGGAATACCTCTAGCCTCTATCCAGTAAATTCTACCAGCACGTTCCTCTCCCCATCTCCTGGCATTGTCCTTTGTCCCTGGAGGGTGAAATTGCCCAGGGTTGAGAACCACTGCTCTAGAGTCAGACAGTCTTGGGATGTCACCAGTCATGCCTGGTGCAGCCTCTGAGTGATCATAACCTTGCACAAGTCACCGTCAGCCTCATTTTCCGTGTCTGCAAGACACAGAGTCCTTCACCTGACTCACAGGTGGATGTGAGGATTCAAGTGAGGTCGTATAAGGACTTCCCTGGCGGTCCAGTGGTTAAGACTCCACGCTTCCACTGCAGAGGGCACGGGTTCGATCCCTGGTGGGGGAACTGAGATCCTGCATGCCACAAGGCGCGGCCAAAAAATTAAAAGAAAAAGCAGTCGTGTATGTGCAGACTTCAGCACAGCGTCGGGCGCAGAGTAAACACTTAATGAATCGTCTGCTATTACTAGCTTCCGCTGCTAAGCCTGCCAGACCCGGGGGCCTCGGCCGCCGCTGCTCTGCCTTACCTCTGGGTCCCGCCGCCCACCAACCCCCAGCTAGGGGCCTAGTGAATACGGGAGCCCTCAGAGCCCTTCACCTGCGGGCTGTCCCAAATGCCATGGAGGGTACCCGTGAGGGGTTGGCCAGGTGGTTGTTCATAGTGGCCAATCATGAACGCTCAGGGAGCCAAAGGGGAGCCTGGGTTCTACCCAAATCACTGGAAGCTTCCTTGAGCAGAGAACGGCCATTAGTACCTAGCGTGGGTCTTAACATGAGAAACCCCTGTAGAAACTAGGCGAGGGGAGGGGCTGCAGGAAAGGAGGGGAGGGGCGACATCGAGAAGCCACCACGAGTAGTGAGTCAACTGGAGGGAAATCCAGGAAGACTTCATAAGGCCGCTCGCTGGGCCCAGGGAAGCCGAGGTTTGGGAGCTGCCGATCGAGGCGCCTGAAAGAAAAGCAGGGACTCCTCCCCACGCCCGTCCCCTCCTGCGCGGCCGTCTTGTACGAAGTGCCGCTGGTTCACACAGCGGACACAGTCACAGCCCTTGGGACTCTGAGTCTGAGGACCGAATGGGGACTGACGGGGCTCAGGGCCTGGACGGGGTGGGAGGCTGAGCAGCTCACGTCAGCTCCTGCCCCGGGATGGCCACAGCCGCGGCCCGAGGTGGAAGAGTAGAGGACGAGCGTGCCCCCCGCCAGAGCTCCGGGCTTCCTTGTGGGAAAGCGAGGCCAACACCCCTGACGGCTACCTCCTCCGAGGGGCTGTGGGTCGGTGGCGGGACCAGCAGCTGCAGCCACGCCCCAGGGTGACGGTGGGATCGGTGAGTTTCCGGGATCTGCGCCCAAACCGTGGCGGAGGCGGCGGGGCGCCAGGGCTGAGCACAGCCGCAGAGCTGCCCCTGGTCGGCTGTGTGCCGGCCGCCGCACCAGGGCGCACTGCCTGCCTGCGTATCTGTGGGAACAGAGGTGCTGGAGGCCTCCCTCCGGCTCCACGCGTTCCCACGTGCAGAAAACTACAGCCAGGTGTGGAGCTGGTGTCCCGGCAGCCAAGGGGCCCAAGGGAGTCCGCGGTGGCAGTAAGTCAAATTGTCCCTCGGGGCCTTGGCTCTTCCTGTGGTGGGTGGGAAGCTAGTGGGAACCACCTCCTGGAGGTTCCGGCCACCTAGAGTGCAGTCTTCTCCCTCCTCATAAGACGTGACTCCAAATTCTGAAGGCAGCTCTCAAAGTCCCTCTGTCATGGGAGAATGGTGTGTCCCCTCCACCCCCATCATCCCCAATTCATTTGTTGGAGTCCTAACCCCCAGTACCTCAGAATGCGATCTTATTCGGCGGGTCTTTAAGGAGGTAATCAAGTTAAAATGAGGTGGGTCCCTAGGGTGACCCCAATCCAATATGACTGGTGTCATAAAACTGGGCAAGTTAGGACAGAGACAGACACACCCGAAGGGAAGACAATGTGAGGAGACACAGGCAGAAGACAGCCGTCTATAAGCCACAGAGGGAGGCCTGGAGCACAGCCTTCCTGCACAGCCCTCAGAGGGAGCCAACCCTGCCCACACCTTGATCTCCGGCTTCAGCCTCTGGAATTGTGAGAAAATACATTTCCACTGTTAAAGCCGCCCAGCCTGGCACTTGGTTACAGCAGGTCTAGAGAACTAATCCTCCCCCAGCACTGCTCCTCACTATTCCTTGCTGGTCCATACCCCACCCGGTCCCTCCCCTCACATCCTCTGGTTTGCCTGAAGCCACAGAGCACAGGGCACTCAGAACAATGGACTTAAATAAACAAGGTCCTACTGGAGAGTCAGGGAACTATATTCAATATCCTGTGATAAGTCACAATGGAAAAGAATATGAAAAAGATGGGAATTCCCTGGTGGTCCAGTGGTTAGGACGCCGCACTTTCACCGCTGAGGGCCCGGGTTCAATCCCTGGTCGGAGAATTAAGATCCCACAAGCTGTGTGGTGTGGCAAAAAAAAAAAAAATATATATATATATATATATATGAAAAAGAATGTGTATATATGTATAACAGAAATTAACACAACATTGTAAATCAACTATATGCCAATAAAACAAACAAAACAACGATGTGCTCATGAGCACAACACAGGGCAGAATCTGGGGCCAGAAGACCTGAGTTTGAGTCTTTATTCCACCACCTACTGACAGGAGGACAACAGTGCCAACCTCTCTGAGCCCCAGTCTCTTCATCTCTAAAATGGGTATAGCATCATCGCACCTCTCTCACTGCGTTATTGTGAGTAGCAGAATAGAAACGAGAGGGCATATGTGAAAATTGTCTTTAAGTCATAGAGGACTGAATGAAGTCCTCACTGTTACTAATGTATTACTCTTTGGTAAGCATCCATCCCACTTTGGACTTGTACTGAACTTCCTGTCAATTAAAAACGTGATTCTCTTTCTACTTTGTGCCAAAACATGTCTCTCCATCCCATACTTGTAAAGTTGCCTTTTTTTGGACTCAAGAATATTCCTCTTGTAAGAATTAACCCGTTATTCCAGCTTGAGAGCTTCTGGATCTCAATTCCCTTATCCAATATATTTACCCGCCTTTCCAGCTGTGCATCGTTCATAAATCCAGTGAGCGTGACCTTCTCTCTTCGTCCAGGTCTTTACTGAACATATTGAAAAAGGCACCAGGACAGAGCCCTCTCTCCAAATGATCTGCACCCTTCGGAATTAGTCTTCAATTGGTAGCAATTTTACTCAGTCACAGTAATACCCAGTGATGTGCTGCAGTGTCATGGTGGTAATTTAAAATCAGCTACGGTAGGAGTATTTATACCACAGACATTAGCAAATGATACGAATCATGGTTCATCTCCTCCTTCCCACCCTGTCAAGAGCCAGTTGTGAAGTATTTAGCAGCACACCACTGCATTGAGGCCGGTTGTATGTGTCATACTCAAGACACTGGGAGAGACTTTGTCAAACGCCTCCAAATTAACACATATATCTTTACGGAGCTTAATAGCCTACAAAACAGTTCAATATTCATGATTTAATTTGGTTCTTTCAACATCCCAGGAAGTGAAAGGGCTGGAGATTATTAGTATACCCATTTTAAAGATGAGGAACACGAGGTTAATGACGGACTCAGGGCCAGACCCCCAACTAGTGTCAAAGGGGCTCAAACTCCCATGTTCTGATCTCAAGGCCAGCGTTCTTCTCCGCTCACCCTCTGCCTGCTCTCACGCTGGCTGTCAAAAGTACCCTGAATTCCCTCAGCAGCCACTGCTCTGGGTTCACAACATGGACAAGTTGAGAGGGAGACTCTCCAAAAGCCTTGGCCCTTGTCATTAGCAGCACATCCCTGAGGACTGACGAGTGACGCTTCTCTACTTCGCAGAGGGTCCTCAAGTGTTTGACAAGACTCTGCATTTCGTTTATAATTCATTGACGGCAGGAGGCCACCCAAAGTGACAGCAACTCTTCACACAGTGTGTCTCAACTGGGGCCCACTGAGAAACACTGATTCGGGGTTCAGGGCCTGAAGGCTAGAGGAGATGACAGGTGACAGGTCATGGGGTAAGGAAAGCTCACGGTGGATGCTGCAAACTGGGAAAGCCAGACAGGTTTCGCTTAGCCCACAGTGCGTCTTAAACACTTTAAAAAATCTTAAAAATGGAAAGATTTCATATAAAAAGCCAGATTCCCAGAATCTCTTAAAACGCTGGAAATCTGGCAACACAGATGGAGTTGAGGGGCTGTCTGTTTCTGAAGGGGTGCGAGCTCTGCAATCCACCACGCCCCCATTCCCTATTTAGGGGTTGAATCTCTCACGCCCCTAGGGACCCAGCAATTAATGGGAGGAAATGGTGTGGGCCTCGTGCACAATGACAACTAGCCTTTGACCTGGGCCTCAGAGCTGGGGTGAACAGGGGGTGCTGGTCCGTATAGAGGCCTGGCTGCTTCGCCCTTTGAGGGCCAAGGTTTGGGTCATGGCATCTCAGAAGATGCGGTGGACAGACCCCAGCTGGGACTCTTCTCCAACCACTGGGAAGCTGCTTAACCTCTCTGCACCTCAGTTTCTCATCTTAAAAGTGGTGACAATAATAACATTTACCTCACAGTGTTGTGGTGAGGACAAATCAGTTAAACCGTGTAAAAGTCTTAAAACCGCAGGAAGCCCTCGGTCAACACCGGCTGCGAGTATACTGACCCCGGCCTGCTTCCCTTCCCTTCCCCTTCCTGAAGTCGCTGCGGTGGAGTCTTGGGTGCTGCGGAGAAAGTGAGGGCTGCTGGGGGGCAGTCCTGACAGATGGGGTGTCGACCACCCAGCGGGCATATTTTCGACAGGGTTTCTAAGACTGGATTTTCTCCTGAAGGAAGAGGCCTGGGTAAATGGGGCAAGGGGTGGTAAAGTCGGGGCTCAGAGCGGAAACTGAGGCAAGAAAAAGCAAAAGCACGATGATGCTTCCCGCTGGTGGGGGAGGGGTGGAGTGGGATTTATGGACAGAGCTGGAGCTCAGCTTCCCCTCCCTCTACTCAGGCCCTGCCCACACCAGCAGGACCCTCCCCCACTCCTGCAGCACCTCCCCCAAGCCCACCCACCTGGGCCCCTGCTGTTGATTCAGCTGCTGGGACCAGAAGGAGTCTGTTCACAGCCCAGGAGAGACCGAGGACCACAGGGCTCTCTCTGGCTCACTTTTTTTTTTTTTTCCTCCAGCTAAAAACGTCATTAAAGGCCGAGAAGGCAGGCCTCGCAAACACACCGATTGCATCAGGCTGGACAGCGAGTTGCTGTCTGGAAAGATGGCGAACGCTCTCAGGGTAACTCTGCATCTGAGCTCTCAGAGCCAGGATCAGAGACAACCTTCCCACTGGTGGGCGGAAAGCCCGGGCTTCTCGCTGACTCTAGCCTTTAGGAGGCAACGGTGTCAGTGAGGACAGCGGGCTGGGCTGGAAACCAGGGAGACACCGGTCGGTCACCAGAGCCAGTGCTCTGGGGTCTACAGCTGACACCTGGAGCCAGGACAGCGCCCAGCACCACATTTTACCCCAGCGGCGATGAGGGGCGGCCCCCGCATCCATGGCGTGCGGGCCTTGGGCAGAGTGCTTGGTACTCAGCTTCTCCCGGAGCCTTTATAGGCAGGGGATTAAGTCCTGTCCTACAAGGAGACACTGAGACCCAGGGAGCTAAGTGTCTCTGCCCAAGTCTGCCTAGCAGGTAAAGGGCACAGCTCAGCCTCTAAGGAGGCCTGGGGGCTCTGAAGCCTATCTAGACAGCCCCGCCACCGTCCAGCTCTCCCAGTGGGTGCCAAGGTCTGAGCAGCCGGCACAGGCCCCCAGGTAAGGCACATCTGAAGACGCCAGAGCTGGATGTTCCCGAGAGCAGACGCAGGGCGTGTGGGAGTCGGGAGGCGGGCAAATGTCACGGAAGCAGAAAGGGGTTCATTCTCTGTAACTCCAAGGATGTCCGGAGGCGGGCAAATGTCGCGGAAGCAGAAAGGGGTTCATTCTCTGTAACTCCAAGGGCCAAGACCGAGGTCACAGGAAGGAAGAACCTCCCTCACCACAAGAACAACTGAAGAGGGGATGGGCTTCCCTGATCATGGTGAACAGGTCCTATCGGAGAGGGACTGCCGGGGCGTGGGCCAAGAGCACCTGCACAGAGCAGCTCAGGTGTCAGCAGGCCAAGGTGGGCACGCAAGAAGGGCCCACCCTTGGGTCGTCAGGGTGTAGAGAGGGCGGGGCCAACGGTACAGAGGGATCTCAGGCTCCTTTTAGCATCAGCTGTCAGGGCCACCTCCTCTCCCCCCACTGCCTCATTCATCCGCTCATTCATTCAAGAAACAGGGAGTTCCCTGCCGGTCCAGTGGTGAGGACTCCGCGCTTTCACTGCCATGGCCTGGGTTCAACCCCTGGTTGAACCAAGGTTCCCCAAGCCGCACGGCCAAAAAAGTACATATATATTTTTTTCAGCACTGTGTTGAACAAGACAAATGCAGTCTGTGCCTTTAAGGAGCACATCCATGAAATATTGAAATTTTTGGTACATGCTACAAGACAAAAGAAGGTGGAACTTTACAGCCTGGAGTGGGAGAAAGTGTCCCTGGAAGAAGTGGTATTTAAGTCAAGACTTGGAATGATGCACGTACTTAGGCAGGTGAAGGGAGCTGGAAGGGTGTTGGGAACAGCAATATGTGAAGCCCGCAAGGAGACGGAAGACGCGATGGATCAGGCCTGTGTTACAAGAAGCCCATTTGGCTACTCTGATGGGTTGGGGCTGGGGGGAGGGGGCCAGACCCTGTGCGGGGCACCAGTTGTCATCCAGGCAGAAGACAACAGCAGCATGGACAGCATGGTGACGTGGGGAATAAGAAGTGGATGGAAGTGAGATGTGTCTAGGAAATAAACTCAAATAAAACGATTGTCCCAATGGAGAGAGAAGGAAGGGGTAGGGTCAAAGGTCACTCCCAAGTCTGAACTTGAGCTTTGATGTCACTGTCCAGCAACGTGGATGCCCCCCCCTACCTTGCAAAGGGGACCCTGCTCTCTTGTCATCATGTGTTCACGAGGAGGCTTCTAATCTATTCTTCAGGAGTCAAGACTCTGGAATAATCCTCTGCCACCTCGCCCCACCTCTCTTCCCTTTGGGAGGAGCTGTCTAATGAGGTGGTGAGGGTCTGACACCTTCTGGACAAGTTCCTCTCCTGCGTCAGGGGGGAGGAGAAGTCACGGCTGTCCCCCGTGGCCTGCCTTCCCCTTTAGGGGGGTCTGCTGACAGGAGGCTGCCCATCTCCTCCTGTTAACCTGCGCCAGGTAAGCAAACGCAAGGTCAGGGTGTCAGGTCCACCTTCTACATCTGGGCTTCAGGTTCAGGCTTCTTTCTTCAGTCCAGCTTTCCCTGCCATAAAGTTGATAAGTGCCTGCCATCTGTGTCTAGTTCTCAGTGGGTTCAGGACCTGGGGGTAAGGTGTGTGACTGGTCCCTCCCTGTACCCAAGCTCACCTGTTGGGCACACGTGCTGATCAAGGTCTTTATTTTCCTATGAGGAGAGTCCCCTTACCCCAAGAATGTATTGATAACTCCGTACTTGATTCCCAATTTTAAAAAAACTTGCCTGCTGCCTGATATTCACTGGAAACTTTGTTGTAAATGTTAACAGGCAGTGCATTCTTCTAGCTGTTCTACATTTTATCTTTGGATCCAGCACGGTCAGCAGTATTTGCACAGCCGTGTGATGTTCTGTCAGCCCTGGGCTTAGCCCGAGGAAACTGCTGTGGAATTGTTGAGGATATCGCTTAACTTGTCACACAGAATCCCCTGCATGTCATCACACAGGAGACACTTCTCGGGGTCTCATGGCCAGAAATCACAGTCGTTTGGGGCAAATGGTTTGACTTTTGTCCCACAGGCAGTGTAACCCCTCATGTGTCCCCGCTGTGGGAGGGGGCTCTGGGCCTCTTGGTTTGCGTGTTGTCTGCTCACCTCATCCTTGGCTACAACATCCTTTCCCTACCCTGCGCTCCTCTGTCCTGATTTCCTCACTATGTGTGTCTTTGCAAACTACCTCAAGCTCTTTTGGAATGAGGCGAGTACATCTTCCTGCATCTTTTCTCCCCCGCCCCCCTCACAGCATACTGTTCCTCACTCCAAGCCCCAGAACGTTCTTCAGTCTGGAAGGAAGGTTGACATGGGAGATGATCCAAGTTTGTAAATTCCAGTAAAGGCATGAGTGGCCGCATGCTCATGAGACAGTTTCTCAAATTTCCTGGAAGTGAGTTTGGGGCACAGAGGAATGGGTTTCACAGCTTAGGAAGCAAATCGAGAGGTGGGCCAGGCTGAGGTGTGCTACAGGGGCCCAAATACTCCCCCGTAGGGTCCCTACGAGTTACCGAGGGTCTGCACATCCCAAAGAGCCTCAGCCCTGCCCCCAAAGTCTCCCTCAGCCGAATGCCCCCCATGGACCCTCTGGAGCAGCGATTCAAGAGGGCTCAGAGTCCAACCAAAGAGGAGAGCCATTTGCTCATCCTGCGTGTCTGCGGCTCTGTGTCCTCCGGTGACACCTCCCCCTGGTGCCACCCCAGCTCATTACCTCTGCCACTTAACGCTCACTAACAACGAGCTCTCACTTGCAATCACACCGCAGGCACTCGGGGCGAAGACAGCCTCCAGCTGCTGCATGCCTGGCCCATGCCGCCCGCCCGTGCTGTCTAGACGCTAGCATGGGGCCTGTGAGCATCCAAATGACAGCGCGTGCCCAAGCCACCGGGCGTCAAAGTCGGCTCCCCGCCTGCGACCCGTGCGCGGAATGAAGGCCAAGTTTACGTCAACGTGACTCCAAAAGAAAATGCCAGAAACTTCCCCCAGCACCTCACCCCTCACCACCTTCATCACATGGGTAGGTCGGGGCTCCTTGACTCCCCAGGAATCCTAGACTGAACCTCGTGATTGGGGCCACTCGGGGACCAGGTGTCACTACGATGTACTCACTGCTCCCAGAGCCTCCCCTCCCCCACCACCCATCCCTTCAGGTAGATCATCCTCCTTGGGCAAGGACAGAAACAGCCCAGGGCACCCACCTACTGCTGCTGGGGAGCCCCTGAGGGCTTATCTCAGTGCACCCCAAATCACCTGCAATTTACAAGGATTCACTACGTGAGGGCCTGGCTCTGCTGCACCTCCCAGGGACCCGAGCCGCCTCCCCATCAGCCAGCCCCCCCATTCGACCTGGCCTCCACTTTCAGACACCCCAGAACTTTAGAGCTGCCCGGGAAGAATGTATTTAGTATACTAGCTCACACCTTTTCTCTAGGAGTCTGCATTTAAAAACCAACCCCACGAGCTAAGGAACACTTTTGCACTTAACCTAGGGCAGTGGTTAGGTTGTGGGCCAGTGGGTCGGACCTTCGTCTGGGGGCCCTGATGAACTGCACGTGTGTCCGTGGGGCCCAGCACCCGGTTATGGTCTCTCTGCCATCCAGTGCTTTTCCAGCTCTGGGCCAGCCAGGCTCCCCCTGCAGCCAGTGCCCTGCAGCATTCCGCCCTGGGTCAACCAGCCAGAGGGGTGTGGGGTAGAGAGGCGGCAGGGCTGCCCTGGCCTTCAGAGCGGCCCAGACAGGAAAGCAAGTTCCTCTGCCCCTTCTCAGGGAGGAGAAGCTGAGAGAAGCACTCTCATTCAGCCCACCCCCTGCCCCCGAGTCACCAGCCTACCCCACCTTCCTGTTCTCTGAAAGCCAACTTCAAATTGCCCCTACGAAGGGCTTTCCTGACGTCTCCCTTGTCAGGGCCCGGAGGCCTGAGTCATCCACTCCGGCACCTCCTGTGGGGTGGCCAAGTCTGCTCCCCATCCTGGACTGCCGGCCTGAGGGCGGGGACTGGGTCCCTCACACCTCCAGGGCCCTGAGAGCATCCCATATGTTGCCAGGTGACTCCCACCGGTGAGGTGGCCAAAGTGACGGGTGGGGCTGGACAGGCAGAGCTCAGACCAGACTGCAGGCTTCAGACCCAGCTCCAACCCCTCCCTCCCCACAGATGGATGGGGCTCTGGGGCAGGTGGTCTTTCACGTGGGGACTCAGCACTTCCTCCTGGACCAGGGGCACCCAACGTGGGACTAGCTAGGCTGTCCTCCTCTCACGCTGCCCGGAGGAGGCGCCGGAGGGTCCAGCTGACGTGCAATGGGCCTGAGAGTGCCTCTGAGCCAGTGCAGGGCTGGCTGCCCCGGAGGCCCTGAATCGGGATGCCACCAGCACCCCTCCTGACCCGAACAAAGCCCTGCCTGCAGCCTGGAAGGCTTTCAGGTGTTCGCCATACATGCTTGGGGGTAGGTTTCTGGAGCCCAAGTTGTGCCAGGGCTCAGCAGGTTCCTGTTCCTCCCGACTGGCAGGAAGCATGTGTGCACACGTGTGTGGGAGGTGTTGGGCACATGGGTGCACTCACTCACACATGAGGGCAAGGTGTGTCTGGGGGTCTGGGGTTGGGGAGGAAGTGGAACAAGCCAGAGCGCTAGACCATTTTCACATGAACCCAAACCTTGGCTCCAGGCTCGCCCCTGTCTGCAATGGCTTGAGAGGCAGGGCCCAGGGACGGCGGGAGGTAAGGGCGCGCTAAGCAAGAGGGAGGGCGACGGTGGCGGCAGCCGGCAGCAGGGTCTGGGCAGAGGCTCCAGCTGTCACAGGGGATGAGAAGAGGTACCGCCACGGGTCCAGATGGGGGCAGAAGCGCCACGAGGGGGCCATGGAGCGTGACCAGAGGCTGAGAGCCACCAGCTCTCAGTGGAGCCCCAGGGCTCCTGCTGCTGGGCTGGTGGGGGAAACAGCGCCTACCTGTGCCACGGCGGGTGGGTGCTGAAGGCCTGGAGTCATAGGTGGCTGCGTCCTGCAGTGGGGGAGTCATCCAGTGCCCCCTCGGTGCCCGGGCCCAGAGCCTACCGTGCCTGCAGCACCAAGGGCCATTCTGAGGAGGATCTGAAAGGAGAGGG
This sequence comes from Grampus griseus, assembly GCF_964374135.1. NCBI lineage: Eukaryota > Metazoa > Chordata > Mammalia > Artiodactyla > Delphinidae > Grampus > Grampus griseus. The sequence continues at coordinate 5,997,630 of NC_139003.1, read as the reverse complement.
CAGTGAGAGGGGCGGGCCAGACCCCAAGCCCCAGAGGCAGACTCACAATGGGCCTGAGGACGCTGAGGGGCCTGCTGCGTGGACCCACTCCCTGGCACGGTCTGAGGAAGGCAGGAGGTGTGCAGGAAGGGACGCGGGGGCAGGGAGGGCCAGCCCGGCTGGGTGGCACGAGGAGGAGTGTGGGGTGGGAGCAGTGTCAGCGCAGGAAGCCGTCAGAGGCGGGTCCTGCAGGACAGAGTCAGATGGACGAGAGCAGAGGATCCAGGCAGAGCCCAGGCCCTGGCGGAGCAGGCAAACCTGGGGGCCTTGGCAATAGCTGGAGGAGGACCACCAGCCAGCTTGGGACCTGGACGCCTTCTGGAGCTCAGGGACATCCCAAGGGAGTCTAGGGGTGGCCGGCAGGTAGAGCCGACCTGCTCTGTACTCTGCTCAGCTCACGTGGAACCCTCCCTGTGTGCACAGCCTGGTTTCACCCCCATGCAAGAGCAGGACGACTGTGGGCTGGGGTCAGAGCCCAACTTGTGAGCTGGAGCCCCTGGGCAGATGGTGGGGAGTGGGGGATGGGGGGACAGGTACCTACGGGGGCGGGGCTTGAGAGCAGTTCAGGGTCACGTGTAGTTGGTGTTGGCCAGAGGGCCACTCTGAGAAGGTGAGGAGGAAGGGGAGGCAAGGAGAGGAGGAAGATGCCAGCAGTGGAGATGTTAGCAGCCCAGGGCTGGGAGGACGTGCCCTGCAGGAAGGTGGGAGACAGAGGGACAATTTGAAGGGAGCGAGGTGTCCAGGCAAGAGGATGCCAAGTGGAGACAGGGCAGGTGCCAGGCGGTGGGGAGGAGGGGAGGGGAAGGAGGGGAGGTGCCAGACACAAGGGAGGAAGGGAGGTGCGAGGCAGAGGGGAGGAGGGCAGATACCAGGCAGCGGGGGAGGAGGGGAAGGAGAGGATGCCAGTCAGAGGGATGGGAAAGTGCTAGGCAGTGAGGAGGTGACAGGCGTGGGGAGGAGGGCAAATGCAGGGAAGGGAGGAGGGGAAGGTACCAGGTAGGGGGAGGAGGCAGAGATGCCAGGCAGGGGGGAGGAAGGGGAGAACCAGAGAGGAGGCGGGATGGGAGTTCGCCAGTCAGGGAAGAGGGGCAAGAAAGGGAGTGGGGGGAGGTGAGAGTCAGTAGTGGGGGAGGGATCAGGAAAGGAGAAGGGGAGGAGGAAGCCAGGCAGGGCGAAAGGGGTGCCAGGTAAGGGGAAGGTGCCAGGAAGGGGAGGAGGGGGTAGATGCCAGACGGGGTGGGGGGAGGGACGCCAGGCAGACGGGAGGAGAGGAGATACCAGGCAGGGGGGCGGAGGGATGCCAGGCAAGGGAAGGAGGGGTGATGCCAACAGAAGCAAGACGGGTACTGCCAAGCAGGGAAGGCCGGGCTGCCGGCGCGGCGCGGCGGCGCGGCGTCTCCTCCAACGGCCTGGGGACCGCGGGGCGCGGGGCGCTCACCTGCTCCCCCGGGACCCTGGCCCGGAGCGCGGCTGCTCGCTCCCAGCTCGGCGCTCGGCTCGGCCCCGGCGCCTGCGCCGCTGCAGCCCTGAGCGGGGGAGGCGCAGGGAGCGTCTGCAAAGAGCGAGGAGCTTAATAATGAGTTAGGGATCAGAGCAGGCAGCGTCGCCCCATCCATCCGAATATGTGATCGCCAGGCTAGGAGCACCGCGGCGCGCCCTTGCCGGGCCCATTGTGATCTGCAGTCTGTGCACAGATGTGACTTCGGGTCTGTGGATGCACCTACGCGCCCGTGGATTCACATAGACCGTCAGAGGGTCTGATGTGACCGCAGGCGTTACCTACTCTAGGACCATACACACGCGCGCGCGCGCGCACACACACACACACACACACACACACACACACACACACACACCCTGTGGGGTGGGGAGGGGGCTTCGGTTCCACTCCAGGTTCAGGGACAGGCTCTGACCCATGCCCCCCACCCCATTATGCACTTGACACCCATGGTCTAATCTGGGTTCCTCCCAGCTTTACTCCTGTCTCTGCAGGGACTCTGGCGGCCAAGAGAAGCCCTTTCTGGACGTCCAGCTAGATAGGCCGCTCTGGTCGCCCCACGGGCTCTCTGTCTCTGTGAATCTGAGTACTCTGAATACCTCATATGAATGATATCATACAGTATTTGCCCTTATGTTACTGGCTGATTTCACTTAGTGTAAAGTCCTCAAGGTTTATCCATGCTGTAGCATGGGTCAGAATTTCTTTCCTTCTAAGGCTGAATACGATTCTGTTGCCTGCAACAGAGAAAGACAAACATCGTATGAAAATCACTTCGATGTGGAATCTAAAAAAATGGTACAAATGAACTGATTTACAAAACAGAAACAGACTCACAGACACAGAGAACAAACATGGTTACCAAACGGGAGGGGGGAGGGATAAATTAGGAGTTTGGGATTAACACATACACACAACTATATACAAAATTCAATCATTCGTGAGTGAGACCTGGGGTTGTTCACTGCTTGAACAGCAAGAACTTGGAAACGTCTGAAGGTTCATCAACAGGTGACATAGCAAACTAATCATGTGACCAGTGTAAACAGGTGACAAGACAAATACACCACTCAATGAATCTATCAAAGAGTAGGGAGGGAATCCCCTGGCGGCCCAGTGGTTAGGATTCTGTGCTTTCATTGCTGAAGGGCCCGGGTTCGATCTCTGGTGGGGGAACTAAGATCCTACAGGCTGTGCAGTGTGGACAAAAACAAAAGACAAAACAAAACAAGGCAAAAAGACCAGTAGGGAAACCCTCTATGTACTGATAGAGAAGGATAGAGACGAATCTCAAAGATGAGACAAGAGAATAAAAGGAAAATGTGCAGAACAGTGTGTAAAGCGTGCTGGTGTGTGTGTGTGTGTAAGTGCACGAACACACACACACACACAGGCCTCTGGACGGATACAGGAGAAACTGGTCACAGCAGCTGCCTCTGGTGAGGGGCTGGAGGACAGAGGTGGAGGGACCTTTACTTTCCACTGTGTTTTCTTTTGTAGCTTTTGAATTTAGAATACTTTACCCGTTCAAAAAATATGTAGTTTACAAAAATCGTTTATATCATCTTTTAGACTTTCAATATTTTCTGAGCACCCGCTATGTAAAATCAGACCCCAAACCCATGAACCCACACGGGCCCCTTTGTCTGTTCATCTCCCTCAGGCATTCTGCACTTCTTCCTGGAGCTGGTATTACTGTGGGCCTGGCCCTGTACTAGGCTCTGTGGGGCAGGGATATGAGACGCCGCTGGACCAGGTGGGGGATTAATATAGGTAAATAGCTCACTACACCAGGTAGAAGGAAGGAGTCCAGTCACAGAGGCCAGCCCCAATGCTGGGGGGGGGTACGGCAAGTAGAACGGAGGGTGCCAGGGACTGTGGGGAAGCAGGAATGGGGAGTTAGTGTTAATGGGGACAGAATTTGTGTTGCTAGATGAAAACAGTTCTGTGGATGGACGGTGGTGATTAACAGTGTGAACGTAGTTAATGCCACAGAACTGTACACTTAAAACCTGGTTAAGATGGTAAATTTTCTTTTATTTTACCACAATTAAAAAAATTTTTTTAATGCTACTAGAAAGGAAGAAAGATGTGAGATTTCCCTGGTGGTCCAGTGGTTAAGACTCCACGCTTCCATTGCAGAGGGGCACGGGTTCAAGCCCTGGTCAGGGAACTAAGATCCCACACGCCGCGTGCCCCACCCCCCGCCAAAAAAATGTAAGAAAGACGTGTTTCCTCACCCTCACCACGTGTCCAGCATTATATCAGGTGTTTGTTCTTGACAACAGCCCTGCAGGACGGACATTATTATTTGCATTTACAGAAGATAAAACACAAGTTCTGGGAGGTCAAGTGACACGTCCGAGGCCATGTAACTCACACGTGGCAGAGCTGGGGTTCAAATCCATGTCCGTTGGGCTTCTTCCCGTGCCCCCTGCAGGCAACTCTGGGGAAGAGGGTGGGGAGTTCGTTCATGGAAGAGGCAGCCTTGGTGCTGAATCTTTTTTTTTTTTTTAACATCTTTATTGGAGTATAATTGCTTTACAATGGTGTGTTAGTTTCTGCTGTATAACAAAGTGAATCAGCTATACGTATAGTATACATATATCCCCATATCCCCTCCCTCTTGCGTCTCCCTCCCACCCTCCCTATCCCACCCCTCTAGGTGGTCACAAAGCACAGAGCTGATCTCCCTGTGCTATGCGGCTTCTTCCCACTAGCTATCTATTTTACGTTTGGTAGTGTATATATGTCCATGCTGCCCTCTCACCTCGTCCCAGCTTACCCTCCCCACCCTGCCGGGTCCTCAAGTCCATTCTCTACATCTGCATCTTTATTCTCAGCCCTAAAAAGACACGAAATTGAGTTATTTGTAGTGAGGTGGATGGACCTAGAGTCTGTCATACAGAGTGAAGTAAGTCAGAAAGAGAAAAACAGATACCGTATGCTAACACATATATATGGAATCTAAGAAAAATGGTTCTGATGGAGCGGAGTCTTGAGGAGCCGGGCACCGGCCTGGTGAACTGAAGGGGCAGGCGAAGGAGCCTGCCTGGTGCGGGGGTCCAGGGTGCTCGCCCAGGAGTCTGTGCTTTGTCCCGGGCTGGTGGGCACCAGCAAGGGGCTGCTGTACCTTCTGGAGTTCTGGGCTTTCCTTGGGTTTTCAGGACTCGTCAGCCCCCTCCCTGCTTCATTGTACCCCAAACATACCCACAGACCAGGACAGGGAAGGTACAAAGATTCCAGAAAATGCTCTAAGAGGTAATCAGATTTTTTCTGATTTAGTGCTTTTCTTTTCTTTTCTTTTTTTTTCGGTACGCGGGCCTCTCACTGTTGCGGCCTCTCCTGTTGCGGAGCACAGGCTCAGCGGCCATGGCTCATGGGCCCAGCCGCTCCGCAGCATGTGGGATCATCCCGGACCGGGGCACGAACCCGCGTCCCCTGCATCGGCAGGCGGGCTCGCAACCACTGCACCACCAGGGAAGCCCAGTGCTTTTCTTTTCTTAAAGAGTCCTCCCTCAATTGTATAAACTTCAGGCGCCACAAATACCTGGACATGGTCCTGACTGAACCCATAGAGCGAACTGTGAGTTCTCTTCTTCTCCTGGGCAACTTTTGTTTTCTCTGGAGTTCATAATTAGCTTAAAAAATACTTTATTTTTTAGAGCAATTTTAGATTCACAGCAAAATGGAGTAGAAAGGTTCCCATATACCCCCGAGCCCCCCCACCCCAACACACGGCCTCCCCCATCATCAACATCCCCCAGCAGAAGGGTACACTTGTAACTACTGATGAACATACACTGACACATCACAATCACCCAAAGTCCATAGTTTACGTGAGGGTTCGCTCTTGGTGGTGTACATTCTCTGGATTTGGATAAACGTATAAGGACACGTATCCAGCATTATAGTGCCATCCAGAGTAGTTTCACTGCCTGAAATCCTCCGTGCTGTCTGTTCATCTTTCCCTCTCCTAAGCCCTGGCCACCACTGATCTTTAACTGTTTCTATAGCTTTGCCTTTTTCAGAATGTCATATAGTTAGAATCATACAGGATGTAGCTTTTTCAGATTGGCTTCTTTCACTTCGAAATGTGCACTTAAGGCTCCTCCTTCCATGTCTCCTTGTGGCTTGAGGGCTCATTTCTTTTTAGAATAATATTCCATTGTGTGCATGCACCACAATAATAACTACCTTTTTTAAAAAAATGCTTGTTTGTTTGTTTGCTTAGTTTTCTGTGTACTTATCAAATCAACCCCAAAGCTCTGCAGACTAACCAGACCTCTTCTCAGGGCATTCAGGCTCCATAGGCTCTTCTGGGGCCTTCTGACCTGTTCCACCTGGACTGGCTGCCCACAGCTGTCATCCTGGAATCCCCCTTCACGTTAATCTGGGGAATTCTCTTCACAGCTCTACTGTTCTTTCATTCATTCGACGAGTCGGTCGGTGTTGAGAGCTTACTGTATGCCTGGTGGTGTTCTGGGGACTAGGATACAGCAATGAATAAAATGAACCAAAAAGTTTCTTCCTGCTCAGAACTTGACTTCAAATGGGAAAGATAGACACTAGGTAAGAAAAATATGTGAGATGTTCATTCCAGGCATGCAAGGCTGCTTCAATGTTAAAAAATCTATCTGGCTTCCCTGGTGGCGCGGGGGTTGAGAATCCGCCTGCCGTTGCAGGGGACGCGGGTTCGTGCCCTGGTCCAGGAATATCCCACATGCCGTGGAGTGGCTGGGCCCGTGAGCCATGGCCGCTGAGCCTGTGCGTCCGGAGCCTGTGCTCCGCAACGGGAGAGGCCACAGCGGTGAGAGGCCCACGTACCGCAAAAAAAAAAAAAAAAGAAAAAAAATCTATGAATGTTGGGACTTCCCTGGTGGTCCAGTGGGTAAGACTCTGCCCTCCCAATGCAGGGGGCCCGGGTTCGATCCCTGGTCGGGGAACTAGGTCCCACATGCATGCTGCAACTTAAGAGTTTGCATGCCGCAACTAAGAAGTCCACATGCTGCAACAAAGATCCCGCGTGTCTCAACTAAGACCCGGAGCAGCCAAAATAAATAACTAAATAAATATTTTTTAAAAAATCTATCAATGTAACCTACCATATTAACAAGCTAAAGAAGTAAAATCAAATGATCACATCAATCAATGCAGAGAAAGCATTTGACAAAATTCAACACCCATTCATGATGAGAACTCTCAGAAAAATTGGAATAGAGGGAACTTCCTCAACTTGATAAAGGGCAACTACAGAACACCTTGAGCTAACCCTACACTGAACTGTGAAAAACTGAATGCTTTTCCCCTAAGATTCAGAAAAAGGCAAAAATGTCCACTCTCGTTACTCTTATTCAACACATTGCTGGAAGTTCTAGCCAGAGTAACAAGGCAAAAAAAGGAAAGAAAAGACATCGAAATCCTAAAGAAGAAATAAAAGTATCCCTATTTGAAGATGACGTGACTGTCTACACAGAGAATCCCAATAAATCTTTAAAAAAAAGAGCCCACAAACAAACAAACCTCCTAGAACTAATAAGTGAGTTCTGCAAGGCCACAGATTATAAAAGGACACAAAAATCAATAGCATTCTATGTACTAGCAATGACCATGTGGACACTGAAATTAAAAAAAAAATACCATTTACAATTACTCAAAAGATGGAACTATTTAGTGTAAATATAACATGTGCAGGATTTATATGCTGAAACTACCCAATGATGATGAAAGAAATCAAAGAAAACCGAAATAAATGGAGAGACATAGCATGTAGATGGTTTGGAAGATTTGACCTAGTAAAGACGTCAGTTCTTTCAAAATTGATATTCAGGTTAACTCAATTCCTATCAAAATCCCAGCAAGAGTTTTTGTAGATAAAGAGAAGATTATTTTAAAATTTATATAAAAAGGCAAAGGAACTAGAGTACCTAACACATTTTTGAAGAAGAAGAATGAAGTGGAAGAATCACTCTCCCCCATGTTGAGGCTTATTCTATAGCTACAGTAAGCAAAACAATGGGATATTGGCAGAGGGACAGATACGTAGATCAATAGAACAGAACAGAGAACCCAGAAATAAACTCACACAAATATGCTCAACAGATTTTTGACAGAAGTGCAAAAGCAATTCAGTGGAGAAAAGGTAACCTTTCACCAAATGGTGTGGGAACAACTGGACCTCCAAAGATACAACAATGAACTCCACTTAACTCTCACACCTTATACAGCATTAACTCAAAATGGATCACAGATTTAAATGTAAAAGATAAAACTATAAAACCCTTAGAAAAAATATCAGAGAAAATCTTTGAGATCTAGGGCAAGGTGAACAGTTCTTTGACTTGACACCAAATGCACCATCCATAAAAGGAAAAACGGATAAATATTTTTTAAAATTGCTCTTGAATGACTCTGCTAAGAAGATGACAATAAAAGCTAAAGGGTAGGAGAAAATATGTATAAAACACATATCAGACAAATGACTAGTATTTACACTATACAAAGAATGCTTAAAACTCCATACAATCCAATCAGAAAATGAGCAAAAGACATGAACAGACACTTCACCAAAGAGGACATAAGGGTGGTAAATAAGCCCATAGAAGGCTGTTCACTACCTCTAACCATTAGACTAGAAACTATCAGAATGGCTAAAATAAAAACTAGTGACAATACCTAATGCTAGTGAAGATGTAGAGAATCTGAACAACTCACCCATACATTACTGGTGGGAATGCAAACTGGTCCTCCGGAACACAGTTTGGCATTTTCTTATAAAACTAAACACTCACTTAACACAGTAACTGCACTCTTGGGCATTTGTCCCAGAGAAATGAAAACTTATGTTCACCCCAAAATCTGCCTGTGAATGTTCATAGCAGCTTTATTCATAACAGCCCCAGCCTGGAAGCCACCCAAGTGTCCTTTGGTGGGTGAATGGTGGGTTAAACAAACTTGCATATCCATACCATGGGCTCCCACTAAGCAATGAAAAGGAATAAGCTATTGATGCATACAACTACACAGGTGACACTCAAAATAAGTACGCTGAGTGAAAAAAGCTAGTTTCAGAATGTTACATACAGTGTGATTCCATTTATATAACATTCTTGAAATGACAAAATTATAGCGATGGAGAACAGATTAGTGGTTGCCAGGTGTTAAGGAGGGAGTGGGGATGGGAGGGAAGTGGGTGTGGCTATAAAGGGCAACTTGAGGAATTCTGTGGTGATGGGAATGGTCCTGTCTTCACTGCTATGCGAAGTTGGTAATGGCTCCCAGAGGTGGGTCCAAACCTAGTGCCCAGAACCTGTAAAAAAATGCTGCCTTCTTTGGAGAAAAGGTCTTTGCAGATGTAATTAAATCAAGGATCTTGAGATCAGGAGATTATCCTGGATTATCCGTGTGGGCTTCAAATGTCATTACAAGTGTCCTTATAAGAGAGAGGCAGAAGGAGATTACACATGCGTGGGCACGCACGCACAGGAGAAGGTGATGTGAAGACAGAGGAGAGGAAGGTGCAGCGGACCAGCCACCTGAAGCTGGAAAAAGCAAGGAGCAGGTTCTCTCCTAGAGCCCCCGGAAGGGGAGACAGCGCTGCCTACACCTTGGTTTGGGACTTCTCGCCTGCAGAATTGTGAGAGAATAAATTTCTTTTGCTTTAAGTCACCTAGTTGGTGGTAATTTTTACAGTAGCCACAGATGACCAACATATTCACTGTGTATTATACAATAGTTTTGCAAGAGGTCACCACTGGGAGAAACTGAAGGATAAACAGGGCCTCTCTGTATTATTTCTTACAGCTGTATGTGAATTGACAACTATCCCCAAATAAAAAGTTCAATTTATAAAAACTAGGGAAGGGAGATGAAAAGTTCGCTATGGGAGTGGGGTCAGGAGGGAACACCCAGTGCAAAGGCCCCGGGTTTACGGGCCTATGTATAGCTGGAAGCTCTGAGGTCAGAGAGATAATAGCCTGTGTGTGGATGGGGGGCGGGGAGAAGGGACCACGCAGGGCTCTGTAGGCTATTTTGAGAGGCTTGCCTTTTACTGTGAATGAGATGGGAAAATGTTGGAGGTTTGAGCAGGACAGACATGATCTGACTTATGTGGAACTGGACCAATACGGCTGCCATGCTGAGCCGTGACGGTAGGGGGCAAGGCAAGAGCGAGGACGCCAGACGGGAGGCTGTCCAATCACTCAGGTGATACAGAGACCGGATTTGAATAAAAGGTAGTAATAGAGATGGTGAGAAATAGTTGCATTCTGAGTATATTTGGAAAGCAGAGCCACTGGGATTTGCTCTCAGGTTGACCCTGGGTGTGGCAGTCCTGCAGGTTACAAGGACTGAGCCCGAGCCCCCCCGCCCCCCAAGAGGACGGAGCTGCCGCGCACTCACGGCATGGAGCAAATGCCGGGAGGAGCGTGTTTGAGAAGAGGTCAGGGCTCCATTCTGCACGTGATGCATGTGAGATGCTTGCTAGACATTCAAGAAGAGATGTCCAGTTGGCACTTGGATGTAGGCATTGGGCGTTTAGGCTGGAAATGCACATATAGCAGTCAATGGTTAGGAAGTATTAATGCCACAAGACTGGATGAGGGTCCCAAGAGAATGAACATGGTTAGGGAAGAGGTCCAAAGCCTGAGCCTTGGGGCAGTCCAGTGTTAAGGGGTCAGATAACAGGAGAAACCAAGAAAGGATGAGAAGGGTCCGTCACAAATTAGGAGGAAAACCAGAAGAATGTAGCATCCTGGAAGGCAGTTTGAGGACGCATTCTAGGGAGAAGGCAGTGGTCACTGTGACAAATTTTGCCGATTGTCACTGAAGTCGAAGACCGAGCAGCGGCCACAGGCTATAGCCCTGAGGAGACCGTTGGTGAACGTGATAGCAACAGCCTTGGTGGGTCCATGGGGCAAAGGGAAGAAGAGGAATTACAGACACAAGTACCCTTCAGAGAGGTTTTGCAGTGAAGCAGTAGCTGGAGGGAGAAATGGGGTGGAAAAGCTTTCTTTAAATTGGGAGAATTAAGAGCATGTTCGTAGCTGATAAGAAAGAGCCAGTGGAGGGACAGATCAATGATGCTGGGAGGGAGGGAACGATTTCTGGAACAACGTCCTTGTGTAGGTAAGAGGGGAGAGCACGGGTCATTCACCTACGACAGCAGTTTTCAACCTTGGGTGGACGTTAAAGCCATCTGGGAGCACTTAAAGATCTCCAGCCCAGGCCACATCCCTAACCCATTAACTCAGCGTCTCTGGGATGACTTAGCAGAGAACAGGCAGGAGGGGAGAGTTTGGGGGCACAGAGGCTGGTGGGCGGGCAGAGTGATTGTGGAAGAAGCTCTCTTCCGACTACTGCTGCTTCCTTGGTAAAATGGGAGAAAACTCACTACTGAGTGTGAGGCCGGAGGAGATTTTGGAAGCTTGGGGTGATGACCTGGGCGTGGGAAGATTGCAGTCATGTTAATGACAAGGTCTAGGGTGAGACTGTGGAAGCGAGTGGCTGAGGGAGGGCGGAGAATCAGGATCAGAGCGGGAGAGGAGTTTAAGAAACTGAGAGGCCAAGATTCTGGAAGGATCCTCTATGTGGATGGTCCGCTTATCAGGAATTAAGATGGAAGCAATGGTGGAGAGAGTGACAGCGAGCTAGAAGGATTCTCTCTGGACCCCAGACAGTGTAGGTGTGGGGCTGGGGGAGGGGCAGCTCTTCCTTCACCCCCGCCTTGCTATTTAGGCTTCAGCAAAATTGAAATTCCTAAAGATCCCAGATATTGTGTTGCAATTCCTGTTTCTTGTAACCCGTATCATCCTCTTTCTTTAATTCCTTGTTTGGATGGTAGTTCTTTATAAGTTATTATTACTATTATTGCTAAGACTATTGCAGTAGTCCCCTTCCTGGTGCTCCTGCCTCTAGTCTTATTTCATTCCACTTGCCCACTGACAAACCCCATGCCTTCTCCACATTTCCTCCAGAGTAACTTTCTGAACCACCAATCTGACCTGGTCACTTCCTTGTTTAAAACCCTGCAACCACTCACTGCTCCTAACAATGCTATCACTTGCTGTGCCAGGCACTGCTCTTTAATCTAATCCTCACAGTCACTGCAAAGGTGTGTGCTATCACTATCCTTATTTTATAGGGGACGGAACTAAGGCACAGAGAGGTTAGGGAGCTTGTCCCGTGCGTGTAGAACTGACATTATCACAGTACACAACGCCTCTCATAACTGGTCACCCTCTCTGTACAGCTTCCTTTCTTACCATTTCCTCCCACCTTAAACTTTATGCTTCAGTAAAGCTGAATTACTTAAAGGTCCGAAGATCAGTCAGGCTCCCAGCAGGAAGTCTATAGCACAGAAAGAAGGTTTAATTGAAGAAAGTTAATGAAGGGCCTCTTTGCGCAATGTGGGCAGGGCCAAAGGAACCAATAATGACGATGCAGCGTCCAGACACTAGCATTAGACGGAGACCAAGGGGGCAAGGAGAGGGGATGGCGCTCTCAGGACCACACGGGGTCAAGGCTGTGGAAGAGGGTCTGCGCAGCAGGGACTGTAGGGACACGCAGCCACTGTCGAAACCATGATAAATCCCCTGACCTACCTTTGATGTCCTGCAGTGCTTCCACTGGCCACATCCAACTAGAAGCCGGAAGGTGAGGGAGTCCGGATGATGCAGTCTGTCAAGGTCAGCCTCCTGGGACTCACAGCAGCCAGGAGAAGGACAGAGAACGGATCAGGAGAGACTTTTTGTCCTTCGCTTAGAGAAATAAATCTTGTGGTCCCACCCAGGGGAAACACCAGGTCCCAACAGCCACTGATCACAGTGAGGTGCTGTCAGTCAGTCATCATTCCAATAGGAATAGCGTTAGTGACCGACACTGCTCTGCACAGCAGGTAACAGGAAGAAAGGAAGAAAGAGAAAGTCCACTTGTTGCTGGTCACAAGACCTAAGCAGCTGCTCTTAGCTTCCTTCTTCCACTGCCCCGTCTGTATTTCCCTTGCCTTTTGACAGGGGTGGCCCCCGTCTTCATTCCCATAAGATTCAACTTCTTAGTTGTCTTATCTTTCTTGAGTCACCAGTTTCCCACGGGCCATTATTTTTGGACTGAGGAGACTTGTGAGGCACTCCAGCAAACCCTCTGGTTCAGATACTGTTCTCCGTGGCCTATTCTGTCCCCGCAATCCAATTTCCCCTGGTAACTGCGACAAGTCAACCCGACCAGTACAGTTGGTTCAGCAGTGCGAGAAGCCCCGAAGTGGCCAATTTAATGGGCTTCCAATTTAATGGGATCAAGATTGTGTTCTCTGGGGAGAGTGTTCCTTCTTGTGCACTAGGACCTCCAAACCTACTGAGCCCAAGGTTATGGGGGAGAAGCAAACGTTCTGTAAGAGGGCTGTATGATGCAATAGCGAGAGAGGCATTTCTTCGTCCACCCTAGTCCTTCTGCAGATCCACACACCTAATGATTACTTCATGCCTCTCCTCTCTTCTTGAATCTCTCCAGGTTACACTGGAGACCAACTCGCATCTCTGGGGGTACCTGTCAAAGAACAGGCCCTGGGCTTCCCTGGTGGTGCAGTGGTTGAGAGTCCGCCTGCCGATGCAGGGGACACGGGTTCACGCCCCGGTTCGGGAAGATCCCACATGCTGCGGAGTGGCTGGGCCCGTGAGCCATGGCCGCTGAGCCTGCGTGTCCAGAGCCTGTGCTACGCAACGGGAGAGTCCACAACAGTGAGAGGCCCGCGTACCGCAAAAAAAAAAAAAAAAAAGAAGAGGCCCTGTGTATTTTGGCTATGGGGGAAATAGCACCCTATATAGGTGGTTTCTCCCAGAGGAGACACCACACCCTCGAGGAGGGCACCTAGCCTTGCAGGGTGCTGGCCTGCAGTGGGTGCCAAAGCTGAGCCTTCAGGAGTCCATTCCCCAGTTCATCTAAACAGCTGCAACTGAGTATTTCGGTAACTGTGCACAGACCAGTGAATTCCTTGGGCATGAACTCAGTGCCACACATCTTTTGCTCTATAATGAGTTCCTTGGTTGGAGAGGATGTTGTGTGGGTTACCATGACAACGAATAGGGCATTCTGAAAATCTGGTGCCGGCAGAAGCTCTGCAAGTAGGGATAGAAAGTCTGTATCTGGAACAGGACTCCATTCCTAAGGGAACAAATGACTAGCTCCCTCCATGAAGGAAAAATACAGATTATTAGGCTGGTCCGCCATGTCGGGGATCCAGCATTGCTCTTTGTTAGTATTTATCAGTTCGGGACCTGAGTGGAGATGATATGCATACTGGCCCTGGTGAGGAGTACCTACTGAAAAAGCAGTGGCGAGAGGGGCAGAGAGGCTGGCAGACATTCACAGGACAGACTGCTCATTTCATCAGCCTGATGACCCAGATCCTCTTCTGCCCCTGATGGGAACTTACACGACATCTCTGTGTCTTCACCTGGTGCTCCTTCTGGGACTTCCGTCCATGGGCCTCTTTCCCAGACTTCCTAGTCTTGACCATTAGAGGTGCCTGACCAGCCAGCCAGTCTGTTGCCCGTCGCTCATTAGTCGGTGTAGATCCAGAGCCCCGGCCACCTCTCTTCCAAAGCAAAGCAGACGATCAGACTGGCCGAAAGGGGACCACTGGGAGGCTCTCCCTTCACTACTGTCTTTCAGGACCATCCTTGAGTGGGACTTGAGGCAGTGGTCGCACCTCCATTTGACGGCAGCTATCGCACAAAGCCCCCTGTGAACAACAGACTGATTCTCCCTCCTCTGTTGCGTAGGCGTAGGGAGCTCCTCATGAAACTGTAGAGAGAATACGTTTCTGTTGCGTATGCCACCAAGTTTGTGGTGATGCGTCACAGAAGCCACAAGAAACAAAACTACCTTCCTAAGCCTCGGTTTCCTCATCTACAAAACACGTAGGGGGCCCCTTTGGGTGGGAGAAGAGACACTCCCAGGAGGCTGCAGCGGGGACTCACTCCCCAGGGCCCCGCCCACCCCACTCGGCCCCCCTCCTCTCCCCTGCACCGCACAGGTGCAGGTCGGCCCCGTGGGCCCCAGTACTATGTGACCCAACTGGCCAGAGATGATCCAGGTCAGCAGACCCGGGTCCTTCTGATCTACTTGGTGTCTCCCCCTCTGGCTGGGCTGCAACAAGCCTCCTCCAGCTCCCAGGGCCTCCGTTTCCCGCCACGTGGGCCAGAGGCTGGGAGGAAGCCTGGAAGGAGAGAGTAGCTAAAGCCAAGGGGAGAGAGGAGCTGAGAGCAGAGGAAGGGGTACTGGGCAGGGTGTCCTGTCGGGATGAACAGCACTGAGCAGATCAAGTGAGCCCACCTTGGGGCCACCTGCCAGCTCATCTCACCTGGGAAAGCCCTGCTCATCCTGAAGCCGGCACCCTGGTACCCAGAACTCCCTGCTCTGCCGGCCCACAACCTGCCCGGCCCTTGTTGGACTGTGTCCTCTCAAGAACCCCAGCTCGGCCAGAGCAGAGGTGGGCTCTGCCTTCCTCGCTGCAGCTCCCTGGCACCCAGCACACAGCAGGCACTTGTCGAGAGGACGAATGAAAGGGGCCGGCCTAAGATGGGGTCTGGAAGAGGCCAATTTAACAAGAACATCACCAAGGGACACATTGAGTTCAGCATTCAGGATAGTCCCCTCGAAGCTTCAGAGCTATTCTTGCCATCGTTCCCACCGCATCGATGAGGATTTGTGCCCAGGAAAGGTGAGGTAGCCTGCCCAAGGCCAGCCGGCTTGCCAGGCAGAGCCGGGCCTTGACCCCCCAGCCCGGCTTTGGAGCCTGGAGCAGCCTGCCAGTGGAGATCAGGGACAAATACCACCCTTGACACCCGCCTGCACGTGCTTACTGTCACCCCCCCCCGTTTCCTTGGAGGGACTGGCCCTGAAATGGGGGACATGTGAGAGGGCGGGACACAAGGAAGGAGCAGAGCAGGCCTGTCCTCCACTGCAGTCAGCGCAGGAGAAGAGCAGCCCCGGGACGGAGGCAGAAGGGCAGCTCGGAGGAGAGATGCGTTGCTCAGTTCCTTGTACACATGGGACCAGCTGGGCAGAGAAAGGGGCCCAAGATTTAAGCCTTACAAGCTGCACTGAATTCATGGGACCAGACAGGACAGCCCCAGAAGGCACTAGTCGTCCATTCTGCTCCTTCACCGTCCAGCTGACCTGGATCTGTTTTGGGGCGGGACAGAGTGGTCCAGGGTGGGGAGGGTGTGGGCAGGACCAGGGCTCCCCAGCCTGCCCCTCACTATCCACGTGACCCAGCTCTGCAGGAGTCCACACGAGGAACTGGGGGGGTTCCCTCTCCCCCAATATGCCCACCACCCCACGCCCTGTGTGGAGGGCCGGCTCTCTACCAGATCCTGGAGGTTCCAACCCTCCGTGCCTCAGATTCCTGATCCAGGACCTGCAGTTGTTCAACGTTTATGGTAATGACATTGTGACTACGATTTTTTAAAGTGTGCTTATTTTATAGAGTTACCAACAGAGAAATTTACATGAAATGATTGGATGTCTGGGAGTTGCCTTTAAAAATAAAATGGGTGGGGAGGCATGGGTGGACGGATAGGAGAAACTGGATTAGCCTTCGCTCTGCTTTGGTATATATTTGAAAATTTTAAAATTTCCACTGAAAACAATTTTCCCCTGAGGCTGCCGAGGCGGGATCCTAAGATGCACCCTTGAGACCCGGCTGCCTCCCCCGCGCTGGGTTTGACCTCGGCGCCCAGGGAGGGCGCGGCGGGGACGCTCGGGCTCTGGCGCCACCTGGCGGCCCTCGCGGGACCGACACCCTGCCTTGCTTCCTGGGCGCGGGCAAATGGAGCGCTCCAAACCGGAGCCGGCCGCCCACGCCACGCCAGGCTCGGGCCCACCCGGTGCTGCCCTGACCTCCGGAAGCCCTCTCAGCACCCCACCCAGCCGCGCCCTCCCAGTCCCCCCTCTGACCCTCACTCCCCACTCCCCGTCGAGTCCCCTGGAGGGGCAGTTCTGGGGTGTGAGTGACGCGACACACCGGGGGACCTCCCGAGGGTGGCCAGTAGGCCCGGCCCACGCACGCGGCACATCCACTCAACTCCTTAGGGTCTCGCTTTTTGTAATTTTACCAAAATTACACAGACTAAAGTCAAATAGTTACAGGAGGCTGGTAAGAAAAGCAGCAGTTCCCTCCTCTCCACTTCCTATTCGCGGGGGCAGCTCTCTGTGCTTTTAGCTGATTCTTTTATGCTTTACCTCCACGTCACAAAACAACAGTTTTATAATCTCCGCTTTTCATTTGAGGTGTTTTCTGCTAAGGATGGAGGATGAAGATTTAGCTCTTCTTCACCCCCTTACACTTCCTGTCTCCTCACCTCCCAGTTACATCTTATTTGGGGTTAGATCCATTTCCCCTTTAACAGGTTAGGTAACTGCTACTCACGGATGAGCCATGGTTATTCTTTCCTCTCTGCCATGTTTCATTTGCTGTGGATTTTATTAATTGTCTTGCGTGGGCTTTTGCTTCATGCTCTGTAGGTTTATCACTATTTTATCACCAAATTCTAACCAATTTACAAGTTGTATAAACTCAGCTATATTAGATATTCTGTTAACTTCAGTGTGTTGAAGAGCTCTTTCCTGGGGCCGTCTGCCCTGCTCTGATGTAAATGGGCTGGTATTTTCATCTGGGGCCCAGCCGGTATCCTGGACTTACCCTCCTCTCACTTGGGTGGCAGCCCATTTCCTGGATCCTCTTTCTTCTAATTTCTTGCTTTATCCTCCCATTTTGACTGAGCACATCCTTCAGTAGCTTTCTGAGAAAGGGTGTGTGAGAGATAAAGTCTTGAGACCACACACCTGTGAACGTGTCTATTTCATCCTAACCCTCTGCAGCTGAGCTGGGTTTATAAATGTTGCTTGGAAATGACCTTCCCTCAGAGTTTTGAGGGCACTGCTACTGCCTAGTGTTGATAAGAAGTCTGAGGCCGGGCTTTCCTGTTGGTGCAGTGGCTAAGAATCCACCTGCCAATGCAGGGGATATGGGTTCGATCCCTGGCCCAGGAAGATCCCACGTGTCATGGAGCAACTAAGCCGTTGAGCCACAACTACTGAGCCCACGTGCCACAACTACTGAAACCCACGCCCCTAGAGCCCGTGCTCAGCAACACGAGAAGCCACCACGATGAGAAGCCCGCGCACCTCAACAAAGACCCAAAGCAGCCCAAAATAAATAAATAAATACATAAAAAAAAAAAAAAGTCTGAGGCCATTCTGATCCATGATCTTTCCTATCAAATCTATTCTTTTTCTTTTTGGAAACTTTTAGAGTTTTCTCTTTATCCTTAGTATCCTGAAAATTCATGATGATGTGCTTTTGAGGGGGGGTCTAACTTTACATTGTATGGGGCATTTAGGGTACTCTTTCAATATGTATTTCATGACCTTCGCTTCTGGGAATTTAGGAGAGAAAATAAAATTAGAAGATAAATCCAGAATATCCAAATTGCAGTTTTGGAAACAGGGAACAAAAAATATAGGAAAGAAATTAATTTGTAAAAATACATGAACATTTCCCCGAACTGAGTATCGTTAAGTCTGCAGATGAAAAGTCCTTGGAAGGGGCTTCCCTGGTGGTGCAGTGGTTAAGAATCTGCCTGCCAATGCAGGGAACACGGGTTCGAGCCCTGGTCCGGGAAGATCCCACATGCCGCGGAGCAACTACGCTCACCACAACTAGAAAAAGCCTGCGTGCAGCAACGAAGACCCAACGCAGCCAAAAAAAAAAAAAAAAGAAAAGTCCTTGGAAGTATTCAATGTGATGAATGAAAAAAGACCACGCAAGGCATGTGCTGGTGACATTTCTTGGCTTGCATGTTTGAAGCTGCATTTAAATATTGCATAGAAATTATTTAGACCTTAGTCTACAGTTTGGGCACTAAGTGCTACGGCTGAAATGGGGGAGAATTGATGCTGTTTGGCTGCATGAAGATGTATCCAGGAAGGCTTCGCAGAGGAGGTGAAACTTGAGCTAGATTATACCGGATGGGTGGACAGAGAGGAAAGCTAGATGTTCCACATCAGGGAAACACTGAGCTTGTACTGAACCGGCAGGGTGTGCGTGTGTGCGTGCACAGGTGACTGTGTGCTGGGGTCAGGAGGCCAGGCTGGCTGGGATATCAAGGGAAGGGGAGGTGGGACCCTATCATGGAGGCTAGTCTGATCTGGCAGTAGCGGAGCCCTGCTCCTTATTTTCCATGGAGAAAACAATGGCCTTGCTGCGTTCAACCCAAGCCCAGTCACACCAGAGAGGACCCGGGCAGCTGAGGCCGACAAGCAGGTAGAGGTTCCTCTTGGAACGGAAGGGCAGTGGGTTCTGCTCATGTAAGTCACCCTGGGAGGACTCTCCACGACTCTCCCTTCTCTCCCCACCGAGTCAGAGTCTCGGCACCTGGAGGGATCTTAGAGCCACCCAGACACTGAGCAGAGGCCAGACAGGGCACAGGATTTGCCCGAGGTCACACTGTTCATTAGACACAGAGCTGAGTTTAGAACCCCATCTCTGGAGCCCCCCACCCTGGGCTTTCTCCTCCCTGCCTGTGCTCAGGTGCTCACATCGGGAGAGGCAGCCTTTCATCTGAAGGTCACCTGCACTCAGCTGCTCAGCCCTGGGGGCATCATGGGGTGTCCCGCTGGGGAAGGAGGGGACAGTGGGCCAGAGCAGAGGGGGTGCTGTTGGCAAAATTTGACGTGAGGATCTGCATTTTAAGCTCATGTTGAGGATGTAAGTGCTAAGGGCAGTTACGTCCACTCTGCACGTGTCCCAACATAACATCCCACTGCTCTGCGTGTCACCGCCATATTCCCCAGGTCAGGGTCCTCAGGATGGCCCCTGTCAGAGGGTCCTGAGCAGCCAGCCCTCACAGGGAACCAGAGCCAGATGAAACACGGGTTCCGTTCAGAAATGACCCAGGTGCTCAGGTTGGCGTCCAGGTTGCTGGTAAGCAAGGTCTGGCGGTACTTATCCTCTGAGGTTGGGGTCAACTCCTTAAAGGCTGGGGTCCAAGGACACCGTGTCGGGAATATGGGGTTTGGGGGTGGTGTCCCCTGTCCTTCCTGGCTTGTGATTTGATCTCTGACCACTTTCTTTTTCCAGGAAGGACGAGTCATTCTTGTGCTCCCTGAGTCCCTGCTAATTTAATGTCATTTGTGTTTGCAGCCTTTTAGGTTATTTCACTTGTAGATTTCCCTCAATAATTCCAGCAACATTACTTTCAGAGTCCTGATTGCAGCATTTAAATTTTTTAGTATTCTGTGCACCTCCCTCCGAGATATATGGGCGCTGTCATCAGGGCAGCCAGGAAGGCCTCAGGGCAGCGGGATCTACCAGCGTTGCTTGTACAGGGGCTCTGAGACAAATGAGCTGCAGGAAGTGGTTGTCACTGCGCTCGGCCGCACCCAAGGAGTGTCTGTAACGTGCAGCTCCTCACCGGCTGGTGAAACCCCACCTCATGGAAGCACTTACCACCCCACATCTTGGTCACTCATGGGAGATTATACATGTCCACACTTCTTTGTTTTTTAATAAATTTATTTATATATTTATTTTGGCTGCATTGGGTCTTTGTTGTTGCGCACGGGCTTTCTCTAGTTGTGGCGAGCGGGGGCTACTCTTTGTTGTGGTGCACGGGCTTCTCACTGCAGTGGCTTCTCTTGTTGCAGAGCACGGGCTCTAGGCATGTGGGCTTCAGTAGTTGTGGCTCGCGGGCTCAGTAGTTGCAGCACACGGGCTCAGTAGTCGTGGCGCACGGGCTTAGTTGCTCCGCGGCATGTGGGATCTTCCCAGACCAGGGCTCGAACCCATGTCCCCTGCACTGGCAGGCAGATTCTGAACCACTGTGCCACCAGGGAAATCCCATGTTCACACTTCTCAACTTCCAGCACCGCAGGGTGTCCCCCTTGTACCACCACTGCGCCCCCAGGCTCATTCTCCACCCTTCCTGTCTGGCTGGGTCTGGGGGCTGTGCCCCCAGGTGCTCAGGGGTGGACCGAGGAGGCCGGGCCTTCTGGTGCCTCAGGACGACTGCCCCTTCGGGCGGCCTCTCGCCCACCTCCAGCCTTCATGGGCTCTGCTAACACGACTGTCTAGGTCAGGCCTGGGCGTGGTTGCTGTCCAGGTAGGGCCCTTCTTGGGGCAGCTTGTTGCCTTAACCCTGCCCATAGGTCTGCTGTCCACTTCTGTCTGCTTTTTGCAGAACCAACCTCCCCAAAACTGAGTGTCATAAATGACTGGGTTTTTTTTTATGCACCTGGGTTCTGTGGGTTGGGAACCCAGAAGAGGCAAAGACAGGAAAGTAGTCTCTGCTCCACGGTGTCCAAGACCTCAGCTGGGAAGACCGGAAGGCTAGGGCAACGCGACAGCTGGGGCTGGAATCCTGCGGAGGCTTCCTCGCTCACTGCAGGTCTGACAGTTGAGACCGGCTGTCAGCTAGAGCTCCTACACAAGCCTCTTGGTGTGGTCGCTCTACACGAGCTGGCTTGGGCTTCCTCACGGCATGGCGGCTGGGTCCCGGGAAGGAGCGTCCCGGGGAGCACAGTGAGGTCCATGGCGTCTTATGATCTCACCTCACGAGTCCCCCAGTGTTACCTCCCCCATACTCTACTGCTCCAGGCAGCTAGAGCTGCTACCGCCGCTGCCTCTGGACACCGGATGTAGCTGTACCAGGGCTAAATGAGTCTGCATAGACCGACCTCGTTTAGTCACTAGCTTCCCATCTGAGGTCTGGGAGGGATGTGGCTGATTGGTGGAAGCTTTTATATGTGCTTGCCCTGTAGTTGCCAGGGAGGCTGAAAGGGTGAGGTGCCTGGCATTTTCTGCTTGGGGTGGGGGAGGTGATTTTTGTCTGATAAAAGGGTCTCTGTAGACACATGAATACAAATATATTAAAAGAGGTGAAGAACTTCAGATGCTGGGGTCGGGGAGGGAGTACTGAGTCCAAAGAAGGGAGGTTCAGCTCTGCAGGCCAGAGAAGACTGTAAGTTCTGACTTGTCTGTAACAGGTGTTGTTGGGATGTGCCCTCTGCTCGCCCCTTGGGCAGAGTATAAATTAAGTACCGTGTACATTTCCCCCCTTTTATCGATGGGAATGGTATGTCTGAGAAAAACTGGGATACCGTCTTTTAACTGCAATTTCAAAAACTGTTTCGGAACATTTTAATAAAATGAGTGAGAAATTATAGACTCTAGATTGCGGTTATAGGATATCTTCTTTTGGCATCTTTAAATTCAACTTAAAATCAGTAGGTTCTACAAAAGCAGTGAAGATGAAAAAGAAATTCAATATAAATTATTCTGACATTGAGAAGCAAATTATAACAACTTTCAGATCACATAAAAAGCAGTAATTGATTCAGGGGAAAATGTAAATTTTCAATAGAAGAAATGAATAGATTTTGGGATTGTTTGATGACCCAGTTAATGAATCGCATGAACACATTGGAAAAGAATGTAACTTCTTTGCTAATTTGATATGAAATGCTGACATTGACAACGACAAAATAAAACTCACAGACTGCCACTTCAGGGAGGTCATCCATGACACTCCCATGACGTTAATAAACGTCATTAATTCAAAGGGTTTTTAAGATTAGTCACTGAGCAAAATAACTCAAAATGCCCTGAAACCTTACAACTCATATGTGAAATTTGATAGAGATTTCCTTAAATGCAAAAGTAATCCTTAAAATTTACCAACAATGGGTTGTAAAGATGTTATTAGTCAGGGTCCAGTCAGGAGATAGAAACCTCACAGCAACTTGAACAAGAAAGTTTAAGATAAAGAATTAACTTTAACACTGTATACAAAAATAATCTCAAAATGGATTAAAGACCTAAATGTAAGACCAGAAACCATAAAACTCCTAGAAGAAAACACAGGCAGAACATTCTTTGACATAATCAATATTTTTTTGGATCCGTCTACTAAAGCAAAGGAAATAAAAGCAAAAATAAACAAATGGGACTTAATTAAACTAAAAAGCTCTTGCATAGCAAAAGCAAACGAAACCGTCAACAAAATGGAAAGACAACCTATTGGGGAACTTCCCTGGTTGTCCAGTGGTAAAGAATCCGCCTTCTAATGCAGGGGACGCGGGTTTGATCCCTGGTTGGGGAACCAAGATCCTACATGCCGTGGGGCAACTAAGCCTGCATGCCGCAAACCTACAGAGACCACGCGCCCTGGAGCCACACACCACAACCAGAGAGAAGCCCACGCGTCACAACGAAGAGCACGCACTGCAGCGAAAGATCCCGCGTGCCTCAATGAAGACCCCACGTGCCACAACTAAGACCTGACGCAGCAAAAAAATAAAGAATATAAAGAAATACTAAAAATAAATAAAAAGGCTTTGTTAACCTTAAAAAAAAAACACTGATAACTATTAAAAAAAAGACAACCTACTGAATGGGAGAAAATATTTGCAAATGATGTGATGGATAAGGAGTCAATATCCAAGATATAAACACAGCTCATACAACTCAACATGAAAAAAACAAACAACCTGATTAAAAAAATGGGCAGAAGACTTTAGACGTTTCTCCAAAGAGGACGTGCCGATGGCCAACAGTCACATGAAAAGATGCTCAACATCGCTAATTATCAGGGAAATGCAAACCACAATGAGATATCACCTCACACCTGTCAGAATGGCTGTCATCAAAAACAACACAAATAACAAATGTTGGCGAGGGTGTGGAGAAAAGGGAACCCACATACACTATTGGCAGAATGTACATTGGTGCAGGCGCTGTGGAAAACAGTGTGGCGGTTTCTCAAAACACTAAAAATAGAACTACCATATGACCCCCAAATTCCACTCCTGGGTATATATCCAAAAAAACAAAAAACGAATTCGAAAAGATACATGCACCCCAATGTTCATAGCAGCATTTTTACGGTTGCCAAGATATGGAAGCAACCTAAGTGTCCATCAACAGATGAATGGATTAAGAAGATGTGGTACATATATACAAGGGAATACTACTCAGCAATAAGAAAGAATGAAATAATGCCGTTTGCAGCAACATGGGTGGACTTGGAGGGTATTATGCTAAGTGAAATAAGTCAGACAGAGAAAGACAAATACTGTATATCACTTATATGTGGAACCTAAAAAATACAACACACTAGTGAATATAACAAAAAAGAAACAGGCTCACAGATATAGAGAACAAACTATCGGTTACCAGTGGGGAGAGGGAAGGGGGAGGGGCAACGCAGGGGTAGGGAATTAAGAGGTACAAACTGTTAGGTATAAAATAAGCTGTAAGGATATATTGTAGAACACAGGGAGTATAGCCAATATTTTATAATAACTATAAATGGAGCATAATCTTTAAAACCTGTGACTCACTATACTGTACACCAACTTACTTCAATTGAAAAAAAATTTTTTTTAAAGAATTAACATTAACATGGGATCAGAGTAATAAAGGTTTGGCTAGAAAGAAGTAAAGATGCTTACTTAAAGAACGCAGGCACAGCAGATGCAGGGAGTGGCCATCACCCCGGGTGAGACAGAGCTCCCACGGAAGCGGTCCCTCTGCAGGGCTGAGATCCAGAACTTCTTGGAGAGGTCTTGGTTCGCTGCAAGGCAGAGAAGTCAGTGAGGTGCCAGGTTGACAGAACTTGCTGGAAATCTGCCCCTGTGGTGCCAGAGGGACCATCCACGGGGAGGTGTCATGCTTTAGAACCTGCCCCAAAGCCATGGGAGAAAATGCCAGGGGAATCTGTTCACAGGACAGTGCCTTACGGGCCACAACCCCCCGTGAAGCTGCCCCGGGGGTGCCAAGGGAGCTACTGACTGCTGGGAATCATTGGAGCTAAGTGCTGCGGAAGCCGCACGTGCTGCTGGAAACCCTGTGTCTTGCAGGAACCAGATGCTGGCGGATCCCCCTGTGCTACAGGAGATGGCCACCAGGAACGCACCTGAACCAGGAAGAGAAACCCCTTTCTCCTCCAGTGTCCCTACAGCGCCCTCTGCTGGCGAAACTTAACACATAGCAGCTGGCAAACAAATATTTCCAGGGTCCAGCTTAATTAATTAATTATAGAACAACGAAGAAATATTGGGAGCTAAGAAGCAATAAATTGACAACTGGCACAGAAGGTGAAGGAAACTTTTCTAAATTACTAAATCACTAACTTTTTATCCACCATGGTGGAGGGAAGACCATCTTTTTTTTTTTTTTTTAGGGAAGACCATCTTTTTAATTTCTCTGACAAGATTATTGTCCCTTAAAGAGTTCGCCAAAGAACTTGTAGCCAGAAACTATAAGGAAAAAATGTTATAAAGGTGTAGCAGATAATTAATAATTCTATTTTATTTTTCTGGATTTTATAACGTTTGTGGTATTTTTCAACTTAAAAAAATTTGTAACATATTTTTCTCATTCTAAATATTTACTTCCATTCCTAATATTGTATTTAGTTATTGAGTCATTTTTCTCTATGAAAAAATGATGTTTTAAAATTATATATTTTAGAGTTCCCTGGTGGCCTAGTGGTTAGGATTCCAGGCTTTCACTGCCGGGGCCCCGGTTCAATTCCTGGTCGAGGAACTGAGATCATGCAAGCCACACAGCGTGGCCAAAAAAATAAAATTAAAAATTATATATACTTTAAACTTTATTGCCTAGCAGCATTCAATAAATGTTTGCATGAATTAAGATATATCTCCTGCTCCTTTTACTACATTATAGTTTCCTTGAGGGAAGAAGTAGGGTTAAACTCAGAGAGGAACATCCGATCTAATTGGATGGGGAACTCAGAGAGGTCATCCAATCTAATCTCCTATGCACAGGAAGGAAAACGAGCCCAGTGCTCTTACTATCCTTCCCTGTGTGTGTGTGTGTGTGTGTGTGTGTGTGTGTGTGGTGGGGAAAGAGGGCAGGGATAGAGAGAGAAGTGCCGCCTGAGCCCCTGCATCCCCGGGTGGCTGAGTCGGGCACCCGTCCAATCCCCTCCCCATTCTCGGCACTGAAAAGTGTGTTGGGAGCAGAGCCCCAAGAGGCTGTTCTTCAAAAATGGGAGTGGTTGGGGACATGTAATCAAAGTCTTACAAAGGTCCTGACAATCCCAGCAGCAGGCTGGGCCAGGGTCATGACAGTCGTCTTAAATGGGAAATCAACAAATCAAAAGGTATGAACTTTAAAAAAGCTTAATATTCTTCACTTTCGCTCAAATTTTTGTACCAATTTATGTCTTCACCAACAAATTATGTAGAAGTGTATTTCCCAGTCCCCTCACCCTCGTCAACCTTGGATATTATCAACCTATGTCAGTCTAATAGCAGGCAAGTGATTTCTCATTGTGGTTAATTTGTGTTTAATTAATTGAACATCTTTTTAAATGTTTGTGGATCATTTTAATTGTTTTTTTTTTTTTGGTGAAAACCTATGGTTGTTAGTTATTGCTGGGTTCCTCTTTTATTTGAGTGCTTCTTTAAGCTATTTAAAAGAGAAGTAGAGGGCAGATTCTACCAGTGGACGGCAGCCTAACAGTAAATTACTGAGTATCACGCCTGCACATAGTAGGTACTCAATAAACCTGTGGTAAATTAATGAAAGATCATCAAGCAACCCGCTTGGTGAGGTGTGTAGGGTACTATTCTGTCCTTCTTTTTTGCCCTCCTGATTGATTCCGAGCTTGGGTAGAGGAGTGAAATCTTTTCCTGCTTTTGAGGGGAGGGGAACCAAGGTGGAGATAGGATGTGATGGTCCAGTACGAACAGGTGGACTGAATCCTACTTGGCTCATGATTTATAGAGATGATCCCAGGGAGGGTGTGGCTTTCAGAACATGGCACTTTTAGTTCTTGCTTGATGACAGACTCAAGTTCTGAATCTCGCCACAGAGAGAGCCCTAAACTCGGGATGATTCCAAAATGTGGCAAGGTGCTGTCTTCAAAGTTACCCCTCACAATTTTCAATCTTCCACCTAAAATTTTCCATCACAAGCTTAAAAGGATGCAACTCCAAATTTAGTGCAGCTATTAACATATTTTAAAATAAGACTTATGGGACTCTTGGCTATACATGCAGTGATATCTAAATACCATAGCAATTTGATACCACCACTTAAAAATACATAAACACACATCTTTGGTCAATTCATCTTTGACAAAGGAGGCAAGAATATACAATGGAGAAAAGACAGTGTCTTCAGTAAGTGGCAGTGGGAAAGCTGGACAGCTGCATGTAAATCAATGAAGTTAGAACACTCCCTCACATCACACTCAAAAATAAAACCAAAATAGCTTAAAGACTTAAATATAAGACATGACACCATAAAACTCACAGAAGAGAGCATAGACAAAACATTCTCTGACATAAATCATCAGTTTCCCAGGACAAAAGAAATAAAAGCAAAAATAAGTAAATGGGACCTAATCAAACTTACAAGCTTTTGCACAGCAAAGGAAACCATCAACAAAACAAAAAGACAACCAATGGAATGGGAGAAAATACTTACAAATGATGCGACAGACAAGGGCTTAATTTTCAAAATATACAAACAGCTCATACAGCTCAACATCAAGAAATGCAAACTACCCAATGGACATAAGACCTAAATAGACTTTTCTCTAAAGAAGACCTCCAGATGGCCAACAGGCACATGAAAATATGCTCAACATTGCTAATTATTAGAGAAATGCAAATCAAAACTACTTTGAAGTATCACCTCACACCAGTCAGAATGACCATCACCAAAAAGTCTACAAATAATAAATGCTGGAGAGGGTGTGGAGAAAAGGGAACCTTCCTACACTGTTGGTGGGAATGTAAATTGGTGCAGCCACTGTGGGGAACATTATAGGGGTTCCTTAAAAAACTAAAAATAGGCTTACCATATAATCCAGCAATCCCACTCCTGGGCAAATATCTAGAAAAGATGAAAACTCTAATTTGAAAAGATACATGCACCCCAATGTTCATAGCAGGACTATTTACAATAGCCAAGACATGGAAGCAACCTAAATGTCCACCAACAGATGAATGGATAAAGAAGATGTGGTATATATACACAATGGAATATTACTCAGCCATTAAAAAGAATGAAATGATGCCGTTTGCAGCAACATGGATGGATCTTGATATTATCATACTAAATGAAGTCAGAGAAAGACAAATATCACATGATATCACTTAAATGTGGAATGTAAAAAAATGATACAAATGAACTTATTTACAAAACAGAAGAAACAGACTCATAGACGTAGACAAGAAACTTACGGTTATCAGAGGGGAAAAGGGTGAGGGATAAATTAGGAGCTTGGGATTTAGAAAAAGAAAAGTAAATAAATAAATAAAATAAAAATATATAAGTTCTTCTTTAACTGTTCCTTTTTCTTCCTAAACTTGTCTTTCCAACCACTTCCCACATCTAACTTTATCCTAGTATAATACATGCTATGTTTGGAAGTCTTTTATGAATTATTCCTATCAGGTTTCTCAGCAACATAAATATAAATTAAAATTTAAGGAAAGTTTATATCCTATGATCAGAAGTCTTTAAGTACTGAAAAGTTTCTTCTGGTTAGGGTTATCATTGCCATTATTAGTAACATGTATTTGATTAAAGCAATATATATGGGTTGCTAATTTTGGTAAATAATTGTTAAACATAAAAAAGTAAATTTTTATTGGAAATGCATCTCTTAATGAGGTGAATGAGGTTGTTTTTCTCTCCCAGTTTATTTATCTCTCTACTAGAATAAGATACATTAACATCAGATCAGTTCCTTTTTTTATTGTTATAGGTGCTGGTGCTGAGAAACTTCCACATAGATAAGTACAAGAGAAAGGAAGGGTTTTTTTTACAGCAATGCCACAAAAGTTTTTGGACTCGAGTTATAAGCCAGAAATCATGCAGTGATCAGCAAGAAACTAACATGACATTGTAAAGCAACTATACTCCAATAAAAATTAATTTAAAAAGAAAGAAATCATGCCATGATCCATCATTAGCAATTCTTTTTAATGGTCTATCAGCTGATGATACAATCAGTTCTTACGTCCTTCCTTGGTTCTGCGTGCTCCTGTGGTGTCAGCATCATCTTCCCTGGGCACTTATGCTGTCAGCCTGTGGCACTCCTCCGACGTGAAGAGGAGATATTGATACTTCCCACCATACAGTCAGTGCGTGCTGCACTCAGTAATTTCACGGTGTGCAAAGAAAAAAACTGACAAAATGCTCAAACCCACCTTTCTGGGTAAGGTTTAGCTCAGCGGCCACCAAAACACCTTCTGCCTGTTTGTTCCTGGGGATGTCTGTGCAGGTATCTAGCTTTTGCCCGAATCTCATTTCTGTTTTGACACCTGTGCTTCCTCTACACATCCTCACTGCATAAATTAGTTCCTGCTCCGCACTCACCGGAGTTTTCTTCTTGGTGACCACTCAGGCTGGCACATTTGCTGGAGCAGTTTCTCAAAACTCATTCTCCTTATATCTGCAGAAGGTGGACCCATCGTTGTCAGAGCTCTGAGCCTCTGACAAGTCCCCTGCACCACGTTTCATCTCTGTGCTCTGAGCCTTGTGCTTTCTTACGCATCCACGCCTATGCCTTCGATTTCTGTGCATGAGCACAGATGTCTCATAGTTATATCTCTAGCCAAGATCTCTCCTCTTTTAGTCATATTCTTCCCAGACATCCCTCTTGCCCATCTCAAAGACGTTTCCAAACTTAAATTTAATATCTCCAAAACTGAACTTTTGAGTCCTTCCAAACCTCTCCCTCATAAAAACAAAAAACAGAAATGAAACAGGCCAGTTCTCTTCCAGGGCCTCCCATTCCCATTCAGTGACTGGTACTGCTGTCCACCCAGCCAGAAACGTGGGAGTGACCTTGACCCCTCTGTCCTGCCCACTTCCTGCAGCCCGTCCCTTACAACCCCTGGAAGGTCCAATCTCTAGCTATGTCTTGGTTTGGGCCGCTCTTCTGCAGTCCTACCATGCACACTGGTTCTCACCATTTCAGTGGATTCTTGCTTCCAAGGGGCAGTCATGCTGGGCCCCACGAGGCTGGCTCATCCCTCCAACCTTGTCTGACATCATGTTTCCTTTGTTCTCTCTCTCCTCTAACCGCACTGTCTTACTTGGGGGGCTTCCTCCTGCCACAGGCTAATCCCCTTGTTGAAACTGAGTCCCCCTAAAACCGAGTTCCCTTACTAAGTTTATGACTAATCTCTATCCGAAACTTTATTCCCTTTGTTGTCCCACCCTTCTTCCCTTTCAGGACTGAGGAGTATCAAAGAAAAGGGGTGACTGAAGCCAAGCAGGACCCTGCAGGACCTTCCCTAGTACAAAAGCCCCTCTGCTTTTCTTCCAGCAGCCTCTTCCAGTCTGCCTTCTTCCAGCAGCCTCTCCAGTCTGGTTGCCTCTCCTGCCTGGCTCACCTCCCACACTGCAGCCTCTTTGGACTAAGGGGGTGTCCCTCTTGGTCAGATCCGCTCCAGGAGAGGCGGTCCCTTCTGGTCTGACACTCTCTTCATATTATGGGAAGGGCATGTATGGTTCCTAGCAAAGACAATGGGTATGTCTATGGTCGTGTAATGTGTCCAAAATAGATTCGTCTTGAAATTTATGGAGTAATCAGAGAACAGAAACTTCTAATAAGTGTTCCTAGGGAATTATTATAAATTAGTATATATTTACTAGGCATCTGCTGTGCTAGGCACCGATGGGAGAAATAGAAATTTAAGATCAAGTCTCTCTTCCCTCAAAGAAGTAATACGTGCTTGTTGTCAAAATTAAAACAGTTCTGAGGTATAAAGAGTAAAAGTGAAAGGCCCTATTCACTCCCTTCTCAATCCCTCTTGGTGAGATCTTTCCAAGCTGTTTTCAATGTTCTTAGAGGTAAATATACCTGCATCTGTAAATGCACATACACACATACACCGGGTTTTTAATGGGACTATGCTAGACACATTGTTCTGTAACTTGCTTCTTACAGTTTTACACCTTCCCATGTTCTATGTGCATATAGATCTACCTCATTCTTCTTAGTGGCTGCATCGTGTTTATAATAAGGACATACTGTCATTCATTTAACGTTGTGTATTGATGGACATTTAGTTTAGTTCCAGTTTTTCCTTATCAGAGTCACATGCATAAGAAATTAACTTGTATAAATTCAACCATATGTGTTCAGCAAACAGTAAAAACAAACAGAGGAACAAGGAAGCAGTAAAAACAATGAGTAAGCATGCATGGTGAAGAACACGGGGTCTGGAGCCAGACTACTGATTCAAATCCTTCTCTGCCTCTTAGTAGCTGGGTGATCTTGGCCAAGTTACCTAAGATCTCTGTGCCTCACTTCCTCATCTGGAAAACGGAGGTAATAATGGTGCTTATCTCATCGAGTTCTTACGAGGATTAAATGATTAACACATGCAATGTGTTTAGAATAGTTCCTGGTGCATAGGGAGTACTAAATAAATGTTAACTATTATTCTATTATTATTATTATTATTAATTATTTACAGAGTAGAAGGTATAGAGGAAGTTTTATTAAATATGGCTAACATTTATGAATTGGTTAACATTACTTCAAAATTATTTTGGCTAAAAGAAAGTGGTGGGGTGTACCTACCTTCCCTGGTCTGCAGCTCGAGGGACACTGCAAAGTTTGGTAGAATAAGTCCAAGTAAGGTCTTGTTCCCTTTTCTTTTTCACTTAGCTTTTGAACCAGGCAATGGTACAATTATAAATAATCTGAATAGTCTCTGTAGTGTGACTTGTGATATAACAAAACTTAAAGATACCTTTATGGATGTGTTTTAATAAACCCAGAGACACTGGGCTGAGCCTGCCTTGTGCTTTGGGTCTCCCCAGTAACAGTGCTGATTATACCAGACTTGCACCTGCTAATGCAGCGGGGGGGGGGGGGGGCTTTCCAGCAAGGGTGAGGAAGCCGGTGGATGGCACAACCAGGAGAAGCAGAGACACACCTGAACAGGTAAACAAACTCCTGTTGCTAAGAAGGCAGTAAATCAATCAATCCTGTAAATCTTGGGGCTGCCCCAGATCCTTCGAGTCAAGAATTACAATCTAGTTTCCACGGAGTCCAACTGTGTTACCACGAGGCCCAACGAGGCTGAAGCTTCGGCTCTTCCTACGCTCCCACGTGAACCATTATAGTAAATCCTCCGTTATCTGAGGCTCCTGAGTGAGTCTGATCTTTGACCTCACAGGGTCTAACTCAGACACTAGCAAATGGTTTCATAAAAAAGAAAATATAGGGCTTCCCTGGTGGCGCAGTGGTTGAGAGTCCGCCTGCCGATGCAGGCGACACGGGTTCGTGCCCCGGTCCGCGAAGATCCTACATGCCGCGGAGCGGCTGGGCCCGTGAGTCATGGCCGCTGGGCCTGCGCGTCCGGAGCCTGTGCTCTGCAACGGGAGAGGCCACGACAGTGAGAGGCCCGAGAAAAAAAAAAAATAAAGAAAATACAGCCAGTAAGCAAACACCAGAAGGTGTTGGCCGTGCTAGTATGAAACACATACTAACATCACAAGAGCCCCAAAATATCTCCTTCCTCTTCTTCAGCTCTCCTCCTCTTCCTGCTCCTTCTTTTTCCCTTGAAAAAGGCAGATTAAAAAAATATTATAGTATCTTATAAACTTTCAACGAGTAGTAAATAAGTCACAGGGATCTAACGCACAGTATAGTGAATACAGACAAGAGTGTTGTACGATAATTATGTAATGTGATGAATATTGTGACAATGGCAATCATATTACAATATATAAATGTCAATGTAACATCCTGTACACAATGTTATATGTCAAATTTATTCAACAAAAAATTATAGTATCCAATTCTGGTGAGGGAGTAAAGAGAATGTATCAGTAAGTATGGAGAGTCTAAGATCTGTACCCTTTTATCTGCTCATTCTACTTCTGGGAATGTCACCGAACAAAACAAAACAAAATAGAGCAACCAACAACCACAACAAAAACCCTAAGTATAGAAAAAGCTTTACATCAAAGATGACCTTCACCACTGTAAATAGTGAATCATTAGAAACAACCTTGCAACTAGTTGTCTGCAATCAATATCCAGTTCCCTTGCTCCGTAATTATGATGGAATCCCTGACCTAGGTCAGCACATGGCTGTCAAAATTTATGACTACATTTCCCAGCCTCCCTTGCGCCCAGGTGACCATGTGACTAAGTGCTGGCCAATGGAGATACAAGCAAAAGTGAGGATGTGGCTTCTGACTGAGGCTCCCCTACTCTCTGCCTAGAATGTGGATGTAGTCGTGAGCCACCTGGGACTGTGCTGATGTGGGCAGCACCCTGGGGATGGCAGAGCAAGGAGATGGAAAAAGCCCCTTTGTCTGCACTGTGGAGCCACCATACTAGAGCTGGTCTGTTCGGATAAGAAAACTGTAAATTCAAATTTCCCTTTGTTTGTTTGTTGGCCACGCCACATGGCTTGCAGGATCTCTGACCAGGGATCGAACCTGGGCACTGGCGCGTGAGCCATGGCCGCTGAGCCTGCGCGTCCGGAGCCTGTGCTCCGCAACGGGAGAGGCCACAGCGGTGAGAGGCCCGCGTAACGCAAAAAAAAAAAAAAAAGAACGTATGTTACAGATTTTATTGAACTTATGAGGGAAATTAGGCAGATGTTATAAGGTGCCAAGAAGCACAAATTCATATGGAGTAAAGGAATGTTGAAATGAATGGAAAATGGAGGTAAAACTGGCTTTCCACAGGGTAGGAGGGAAGACACTTGAAACTTTACCTGAAAGAACAGAATCTGCTTAGTTACAGACAGGAATTCTGCATTGCTATTAGTTACCTACAGTTAGTTAGAGTTGTGAAATAGCTTCCTGGGTCTGATCAGGTGGAAGGGTGTGTTAACAGATAATGGGTACTTTTCCATCAAAGTACAAATGTTTTTCGCCAAAAGGAAGGTTAAAAGAACCTTCAGTGATGGTATCAGCTCTGGACTACAGACCTCTGGACTCCTTTGAAGGGAGAAAAATAAACCCCTATTTTCTTAAGTAATAATTGTTGGTTTCTGCTAAACGCGCCAGGGAAGTCCCATCACTTTTACTTTTTAATTTACACAGTGGTCCATCAATAAATTGAATGTCCACTCTCAGGGGTTATAAAGCAGCTTGCAGCAGACCAACGTTCCCACTAACAACAACTAGAAAAGCCAGAAAGAAATGTCAGAATCCATCTCTTTGAAGGCAGTGAAGAGCTGCTGAAGAGACAAGAACTGGAGGAGTTAAGACTCCAGAAAGCAGGGGCTTCCCTGGTGGCGCAGTGGTTAAGAATCCGCCTGCCAATGCAGGGGACACGGGTTCGATCCCTGCTCTGGGAAGATCTCACATGCTGCGGAGCAACAAAGCCCATGCGCCATAACTACTGAGCCTGCGCTCTAGAGCCGATGAGCCACAACTACTGAACATGCGTGCCACAACTACTGAAGCCCACGCACCTAGAGCCCATGCTCCTCAACAAGAGAAGCCACCGCAATGAGAAGCCTGCGCACCTCAACAAAGAGTAGCCCCCGCTCGCCACAACTAGAGAAAGCCCACGTGCAGCAACAAAGACCCAACGCAGCCAAAAATAAAAACAAAACAAAACAAAAAGACTCCAGGGAGCAGAGAAACCCAGAGGGTGAGCAAATGTCTGTAGCCACTTTTATTTGCCCTGAGGGCATCTGCCAATTCTGGACACAGGCATGAGGCTGAGGATCCACACTTTGAATCCGCAGAGGGCCACTGCTGGGGACAGGCAAGCAGCAGAGATTTTGGCAGAGACCGAGTGGGGAATTCCAAGGACATGTGCCAGATTCTGGGCAACTCTGTATTTCAAGAAACTGAAATTTAAGTGGAAAGCCTCTGAAAAGCAGAGGAAGCTTTTGATAGACTTGCAAGGTGAAGATTTGCATTTGAGACCTGCTGGGGTGCTGATGGGGTGGGTCACTGCAGAGCAAGCTCCAGGCTCCCAGGTGGAAGTTGGAGACACAGAGGTAGACTGAGCCCTACCAGGATCTCAATGCAGCTGTGACTCAGTACCAGATTGGCTACTCTTCTCATTGGTCTCGTGGAGGAAGGGGTAAACCCTCCCTGGAGGATAATAACATTTGAAGCCTCTACAACTTTTTACAAGCAAAATTTGCCATCTAGGGACTTCCCTGGTGGCGCAGTGGTTAAGAATCTGCCTGCCAATGCAGGGGACACGGGTTTGAGCCCTGGTCCAGGAAGATCCCACATGCCGCGGAGCAACTAAGCCCGTGCGCCACAGCTACTGAGCCTGCGCTGTAGAGCCTGCAAGCCACAGCTACTGAGCCCGCAGGCCACAGCCACGGAAGCCCGCGTGCCTAGAGCCCGTGCTCTGCAACAAGAGAAGCCACCGCAATGAGAAGCCCGCGCACCGCAACGAAGAGTAGCCCCTGCTCGCTGCAACTAGAGAAAGCCCACACAGAGGAACGAAGACCCAACACAGCCAAAAATAAATAAAATAAATTTATAAAAAAAAAATTTGGCATCTAATAAAAAATTACTGGATATATGAAAAACCAGAGAGAACAGACAATAGAAACAGATCCACAGTTAATCCAGATACTGAAGTTACCTGACTAAAATTACTACGGTTAACATGTTCAAGAAAATAGAGTAAAAGATGGAGAATTTTACTTGAGTATTGAAATCTGGAAAAATAAATCAAATGGAAGCCCTAGAGCTAAAAAGTACATTAAATAAAATTATGAATTCAGTATATTAGACACAACAGAAGACAGGGTTTTAACCACTGGACCGCCAGGGAAGTCCCCCTCTGACTTTATTTTTAATTTTCTTGCATAATATGTGATTTATAAGGAGTTAAATTTAAAAAAAAAGTATTCTAGCATTCCACAGAAGTTTCTCAAACTGTAAGCCTACAGCAATGACTAGCTACTTTCTTGCCTCCATAGTCACCTTAGTTTTAATTCATCCCTAAATTCAAATCACAAAACAAATGTTGTATATAGAATTCTTTTTAACTTTAAAAATGGATTAAACAGTAGAACACAGATAGATTACCCAGAACTTAATTCAATAGTATTGATACCATGGTTTAATTTACTTCATCATCTCTGCCCTTATTTTATTTTATTTTTCAAAGTTAGTACATTGCCTACGTACTCATCTTTTGGGAGACAGATGAATGGAGTACTTGTGTTAAACATCTGGGGCCAGGATATGTCAGAGATTCAAAACCAGGACACAGAACATGAGGGCTAAATGCTTCTAGAATGATTCTACCCGAGTCACAGGTGAGCAGGTCAGGTCCTTTCTGATAGTACCTGAGATCTATCCTCCCAGCCCGTGTTTCCTGAGCCTCGGAGTAACTCTCATCTGATATTTTCATAACTTCTTTCAGCTTCTATCATTTTCAAGGGTGAATGAAATTATGCATTCCCAATCAGATGGGAACAAACCTCCCTCTCCACCTGCTTGTTTTCTCTGTTCCTTCTACATTCCTCTCATCCAGCCAAGATGCTGAATAAAATGACCATATCTCCTAATATCAGTGAGACTGAAAACTTATCAGACTGCAAGTATGAATCATCATTCAAATTCCCCCCGAAATTCTAGTTTATAACCACTCCTCGGAAATTCCCATTTATAAATAGAAAAATCAAGAATGAAGTTATTTTCTTTTTAAATCCATTTCTCCATCTATAAAAACATTAGTTTACCACACAACTTAACCCACTGCATATATATTGTTCTGATCCAAGCAACTATAAATAAAGCTGAACTGCCAAAATTTCCTATTTCTTTTCATCTTTTCTAGCAAGAATTGGTAACATTTAGCATTAAATTTCACTGTCATGCAAAGGATGTTTAAGGATTTTCTGGTTTTACTCCACCGGAAGTAGGATCAATTATGCAGAAGTCCCCTGATTCTCTATCACCACAAAACCCACAGCAACCAAAACACATACACAAATTAAGAAGAATTCTTCATCTCAAGAAATTGCAGTTGAAGCCACTACATGTAAGAACAACAGAAAAGAGGCAGATTAATAAAATACAGTAAGAACCATAAAAGTTGAATTATGCACTTTCATCTTGATAGATACTGCTATATCGCCCTCTTAAGAGTTGGACCAATTTAACCTTCCACACGTAAGGTATAAGGGTGCCTATTTCCACATAGCCTTGTTATCATAGCATGGTATCCAATTTTTTTTCAGTCTGAGAGGTAAAAAGTGGTATTTTGGTGTAGTTTTATATTTAGTATCTCATCATGAATGAGATGAGTAATTTTTTGTATGCTTACAAACCATTTGTATTTCCTTTTCAGTGAATCATATTTTAGTAGCTTTTGCCCAGTTTTCTACTTTGGTCTTTTTCTTATCAAATTGTGAGAGTTCTTTATGTACTAAAGAGATTTGTCTCTGATGTGAACTGGCAATATTTTCCCCCGTTTTGCCATTTGTCTTTCGCCTTGACTAAGAAGTTGATTTGGCCCAAGGTAAAGAACTTTAATTTCAAAGCTTTCCTAAGTGTTTGTGTACTCAAAGGAGGCTACGGAGGTAGGAGACTCTTGTTTGGAAAGACACAGCCACCTGCCTGCTTCCTATGCCCTGTCAGGCCCGTGGGCAACGCCTGCAGGTCAGCGGAGGAAAAAAGGGAACGGATGTTGCTCGCATGGTGTGTGCAGAGTCCTCCCGGTGGGGCCAGGAACACTGGCACACAGGGCACCTTTGGGAACACGTTTCTCTGCCCGAAGATGGATTTAGGCGCACATCCCACCCGAGGCTTCCCCCAGAGAGTGGGAGGGCACCAGGAGGGGGGGGTCGTGTTTCCCTCTCCTGGTGGAGGGTGTCAGAGCGTGTGCAAAGCCTCTTTCAGACCATCCGCGGTTCCTGGTGTGATTCTAGACCCAACACATCCATTTTGGGAAAGGTGATGCAGGGGCTACTCGTGTCCTGGGGATTGTCCCGGTGTAGTGAGAGGACCAGATCCTAGCGCACAGTTTCTCCACGGTGCCCCAGCGGGCAGCGGTACTGTCGTCCCGGGTGAGGTGGGGGCCAGGTAGCTTGCCCAGGTACCCAGGGCTGGAACCGGCTGCCGGGTGTCGGGCCCAAGCTCTCAAGCCCCAGCCCTCGGCAGTGCTAGAGCGGGTCCAAGGAAGGGCCTTGGGATTCGCAATGGAAGGGCCAACAGCCTCACCGGAGTAAACTTTCTGGGGTCTGAGGCGGATTCTAGCTTCCATTCCCGGGTCCTGCCAAGGGCGGGTGTAACCATCTCTCAAAGCTCGGCCAGGACCTGTGCTCAACCACCCAGGCTCTGCTCTCGACCTCTGAGCATTTCACACAATGCCCTCAAGATTTTATGCACCCTTGTATTTTTGTTTTTTGGCCGCGCCACGTGGGATCTTAGTTCCCCGACCAGGGATGGAACCCGCACCCCCTGCACTGGAAGCGCAGAGTCCTAACCCCTGGACCGCCAGGGAAGCCCCTGTGCACCCTGGTCTTATTTCCTCACCTAGACATCCGACATCGGCCGCGCAGAGGTTTACGTGTATTGACCACATCCGACGGCAGAGCACTTCGGCAGCAGGCGGATCTCCACAGATCTCGTCGCCGACAGCGTGTGGGGACCGGGTCAGGAGGGCCAGCAATGAGCGGAGAGGCGCGAGGGCAAGGGACTGGGAAGTTCACCGAGGGGAGGCCCCGGCGGGGTGATGGACGGCGGGATGAAAAGCCAGACTTTAGGGGGAACATCACATCTGGCCCAGCCTGGCGGGGGGGGGGGGGCGGACCCGGCTGCAGAAGGTCCAGACTCTCCCTCGGGGGGGAAGAAGGGACTTCCTGCCAGGTACTCTGGCCTCTTTCGAGGTTTCTGGAGAAACGAAGCCAGGCTCCATTTCCTCTGAAGTCAGGCAAACCGGGCCGGGCCAGCAGTCCCGCCCTGACAGTTCCTCAACCCTCAGAGGCTAGGCCGGCGGTTTCCCCAGCTCCCGGCTGAGGCCCGCAGCAGCCAGCCGTCCGAGTCTTCCCGCCAGCCCCGCCCCCGCCCCCCAGGAAGTCCGGGGTGGGGTCTTCGCCTCAGCTCCTTCTCGCTCTTCCCTCTGCCCGCCCACATCTTCCCCCAGCCTCCAGCCAGCGTCCCCGCCCCAACCCCGCCCCACCCTTGTCCCGCACTCCCGCCACCCCCCGGTCCGTCTTATCCCCGCCCACAGCCTACCCACAACCCCGCCCCCACATTAGCCCCGCCCACAACCCTGCTTCTCCGCCGCGTGGGGGCGGGGCGGCCCGGCGACAGAGGCTGCGGGGGCGGGGCCGGCCTCACCCGGAATGAAAACAAACTGCGGCCGCCGGCGCATCCGGGCATTCGGCGGGTTACGGTTGGCGCGGCGGTGGCGCAGGTGAGGAGACGGCGGCCGAGCGTCGAGTCCCAGACCCGGGTCTCAGCCGCGCCGCCTGGCGCCCCCGCTCCCCCGGCGCGACCCCGACGCCAACCCCGTGTGGGTCGGGCGCGACCGCAGCGGCGGGAGGTGGGCGCCCTGCGCGGAGGCTCGGCCGGGACTGGGGTCGGCGGGCTGGGGTTTCAGGTTGCGCCGGCATTTCGCCGCGCCCTAGGTTTGCTCTGGGCTGGGCTGAGGTGCTGGGTACTTAAAAAGAAGATTGAATAGTGTCTTTGGAGGGAGAAAGAGAAATATATGTATATATTAAAATTAATTAGCCATACAAAAAGCTTGAGTCATAACACTGTAATTCCAGATATGCCATTTGGGATTTATTTGCAAAGACAGATTTTCTTTGCTGTTTAATGAGAAAACACTTTATTTTCTCCAGCCTTGACGATCTGATTCTGTATTTCTCAACTCTTTCCTATACTCTTATTTTTTAATACAAGATTCTTGTAATAGTCTGCCTAAGAGAAAAATTAATGTATTTTGAATGAATATATATATAGATATATATTTGAAAAGCTCTGGGGAAAGGTAGCGTTGATCGATTTATTACAAAAGTGAAAGTGAAATTTTAAAGGAACGTTTTATATCTTTTCGCTTTCAGTTTAGAGCAGTAGTGCTAATGAATTTCTGCTTTTGGTGGGGACTGTGTTGCCGAACATTCTATGGCATCCATGAAACGTTCAGTTCTCCAGTTAAAATCGGAAACTGATTTATTAAACCTTTTTCCCTTTTGATTTAAAATATGTATCCTCGTTTATTCGGCTGTCTGGAAGTGAAGTTTTGTAAGTTTCAAGACAGTGGTGTAATCTTTTCTCAAACATAAGTGGTGGTTCATAGATCCTCCTTGCTGTTTATTTGCTGGTTGGGTGGAGTGTGGGCCGCACACTAGGTTTAGGAAG
This sequence comes from Grampus griseus, assembly GCF_964374135.1. Taxonomy (NCBI): domain Eukaryota; kingdom Metazoa; phylum Chordata; class Mammalia; order Artiodactyla; family Delphinidae; genus Grampus; species Grampus griseus. Next base: position 5,957,716 of record NC_139003.1, on the reverse strand, counting down.
TCCCTTGAGACTTTGGTCAGGTAGCTACTTGGATGGCAGAGGGCTGTGCATTCAGCCTTACAGATAGCTTGGCTCCAGTAAATGGCCCTCTCCCCACAAGTGATACTTTCGTGGGAATTTCTGAACATTTATCAGTAGAGAACTAACTTTGTGTAGTGGTCCTGTAAGTTGTGTTTGGAAAGCTAATGCTCGTAAGTGCTAATATGCTTTTCTGTGTGAGAAGCAGTTTATTAGTGCTTGAAAATCTGGGGTTCTTTTGTAGGTTACCTGGATGCACACAGCCCCCTCTTTGATGTATTTTTTTCTTTATCCCTTTTCTCCCCGCTATCCTGATTACCCTCTTTCTTGCCTCCAAATTGATATAAAAAAGATTTGAACTTTCTTTTAAAACACTTGTTTATGGAATACACTTAAGTTCTCAAACTTGATTTAAAAATCAGGTGAATTGAGTTTTGGGGAGTGTGGAATACAGGCCCAGAATAAAAAAACGAAAGTTACTTATCTAGGTTACATTAACTCTTACATATTTTTTCACTCTCTAGAATGTGTCTTCATCCTTCAAGAGTAATAGCTTTTGACTTTTCTTACTGCTTGTCTGTTTTGGCTGTACTGCCCCTGTCAGCTGTTTGACTCTCTAGCCGCCTCACTCACCCCTTTGAATTGGTGTGCTAGTGAAGGTGGAGTAGACAGCTCCATTGCTGTGTGTGATTCTTTGGGAGAGAGTAGTTACATGCACAGGAGAAGCAGCAAGGGATTTCGCGATAGAAGGCAGAATCCAGTGGTCCAGTGTTGTAGGTAGAAGTCCCAGTGCTAGTTATGCTGCTGCCTAATTTTGCATCCTTGATTGAGTCATTTTACAAACTTGGGCCTTGGTTTTCTCATCTGTAAAATGATGACCCAGCCAGTATTGATTTGAATAGTATATGTAGATTTGCTTTTATGCTTTATCACAAAATAGCATGCATAACTTTCTAGTATTGTAAACACTAAATTTTTAATTTAAAAAATTCAGATATAGAAAATATTTGTTATGGATAGTTCATGGTTCAAGCTAGCTTTTCTTCATGTTTACCTGCCAAGGTGATTGGTCTTTTGTGTTGAAATAGCCAATATACAGGAGAATTGATAAGCTCTGCATCGAATTGTTTAAGTTCACTACTTTAGGGATTTATCTTATCTTTTCTCTTAGAGAATAATAGCAGGTTAAGAAATAGAAAAGTGTAATAAACCTTGCTACATATTAGCAACTTTGAAATATGTATTTTTATGTAATATATATAATTGCATATGTAATACATATTTTAGTCTGTATATAATATATATATCTTTTAGAGAAGCCTGGAGCTAGTTAAAACCTAGTCTAAAAGTAAGTTAGACTAAACTGGAGGAGGAGTGGAGGAGACCTCTGCTTACTCTAGAAAACCCGTCAGTGTATTAGTTAAGTTATAAAACACTTTGAAATGTGGCATGGGGTATCAGTGATGTACTGTTTTGCTTTCAAGGATGGCGCAAAAGAAATATCTCCAAGCAAAATTGACCCAGTTTTTAAGGGAAGACAGAATTCAACTCTGGAAACCTCCATATACAGATGAAAATAAAAAAGTTGGTTTGGCATTGAAGGTATTTTCCTTTTAAGACATTAATAATTAGTAGTGTTGTAAGTCTCCTTGGTAAGAAAGATTCTGAAGTCACCAGAAATTGCCAGGCACAACCAGGTAAACCTTTGGCATAACCAAAAACATGAGTGAAAAGCAGGTCCCACATTTTATTAGCAGTTGGCAAGCTTATTTTTATTTAAAAAGATTTTATTTATATGAGAATGGTATCTAATTATTTTGGCATATATCATTTCTAATACCTTCATGATGTTACCTAAGTTTATTAATCTGGATGTTCCTGCTAGCAGAGCAGTTCCAGTGCCAGAAGCTTAGTGTGTGACCTGTTCAGGGTTAGTGTCCTGGTGGGTTCTCAGCCCTCCTTGCTACTGTGGTCTGCTGTAAAACAATGCTTCCCTCCCCCAGCTTTGTTTACACTATGGCTATCTGTTCATTTTTCCAAAATATATTTTCCTGATAATTATGCCTTGGTTTTTTATGGTATCATCAGAAATGGCATCATTTTACATAAGTGAAACTTCTAGAAATTGAAGTTTGCCTGCCTTTCGAAGCTGAGGAACATTAATCATTTTTGATAGAAATCTATTATATTGGAATATCCTAGAATGTACTTCTCTGTTTTCTCAGTCTGAGTATATTGAGATAAACAGTGTAACATTTATCAAGGACTAAGGATTGTCAGGAGGGCATCAAATTGTCCTGTGTTGTGACACAATGACGTGCTTGGGAGGTGATAGTGATAGCTGTGTCAGGGTCTTAGGGTTTTCCTGTCTCTCTTGTTCCTGACAGGACTCACTTTTTAGTTTTTGCAAACCTTCTGATCTTTCTTCTGAATTTGCTTGTTATAATTTCTTGGCTTAGAAACTAGGTGTGGCATAATAAGAAAGCTGCTTTCTGTCCCCAGTTCCTGGCACGGAGCTCCTAAAACCCTTGGAAATTCCCGAGTGGTAAGGGTGACAGGGGCATCTTTTGTTCTAAGAGGCAGCTCTTTGGAGAGAGCTTCAGGGTGGGGCTGCTCGCCTAAAAGACCAGACTTTGATTAGAAGCTTGGAACTTGCAGCCCTACCCTCCAGCCTCTGGTGAGGGCAAAGGGCTGGAGATCAAGCTACTCACCAGCGGCCAGTGATTTTATCAATCGTGCCTACATAATGGAGCCTTCATAAAAACCCTTAAATGATGGATTTGGGGAGCTTCCAGATTGGCAGACACGTCCCTGCGCCAGAGAGTAGCACACTCCAGCTCCACAGGAACAGAAGCTCCTGCTCTCTGAACCCTTCCAGACTTTGCCACATGTACATCTCCATCTAGATGTTCATTTGTACTCTTTATAATAAACTGTAATAATAAGTAGAGCATTTTCCTGAGTTCTGTGGAGTTGTTCTAGCAAATTACCAAGCCTGAAGGGGTAGGGGTTGTAGGGACCCTTGACTTTGTAGCCAAGTCAGACAGAAGTGTGGGTAACCTGGTGCGTGAAATGAAGGCAGACTTGTGGGATTGAGCCCTTAGCCTGTGGAGTCTGCCTCTAACTCCAGATCGTTAATGACAGAATTGAATTGAATTGTAGGACATCCAGTTGGTGTCAGGAGGGGGAAAAAAACCCTCACTGAGTAATTATCTTTTCTAGAGAATTACAGAAAATTTCGGGTTTTTAAAAATTTATTTTATTTATTTATTGTTGGCTGTGTTGGGTCTTAGTTGCTACGCACGGGCTTTCTCTAATTGCAGTGAGCGGGGGCCACTCTTCTTTGTGGTGCACCGGCTTCTCACTGTGGTGGCTTCTCTTGTTGCAGAGCATGGGCTCTAGGTGCACGGGCCTCAGTAGTTGTGGCCCACGGGCTCTAGAGCGCAGGCTCAGTAGTTGTGATGCACAGGCTTAGTTGCTCAATGGCATGTGGGATCTTCCCGGACCAGGGCTCAAACCCGTGTCCCCTGCATTGGCAGGCAGATTCTTAACCACTGCGCCACCAGGGAAGTCCTCTGATCTGTTTTGTAACTTATGTGTATCATGAACATCTCCCCTATTATAAACATATACTTACACCGTCGTATAACCTGACTTGTTCTCACAAGTTAGGAAAATTAGAATGTTCTCTGTTTGTGTTTTTGGTTTTTTTGTCCCCACCCTTTAGTGGTATTGAACAGTTCATTATTCCTTAAAATAATTGTGTATATACTGCAGTTACATAAGTCACAGCCCACCTTGCTTTTCGCCTCTGGTAATCCCAACTGGTCTTACTTTCTCTCTTGGGCCTATTTTCCTGTCCTTTCCTGGTTTTGATGTTTCCCTGGGTCCTCTCTAAACTCTACACCTCTCAAGATGTCAAGCCACAGTCTGGATTTCACTATAACAGGGGTGACCACCACTCATTAGTTATTTTGCCTTAGAGTCCCACGTGCACTGTTCTGTATTATACTTTTTTTTTTTGAGTTGGTACTGTATTGATCTGTGTTTTTAAATTTTTCTTTATAGGACCTTGCTAAGAAGTACTCTGACAAGCTAGAATGTTGTGAAAATGAAGTAGAAAAGATAATAGAAGAAATACGTTGCAAAGCAGTGGAGCGTGGCACAGGCAATGAGCACTATAAAGCAACAGGAATTGCTACAATCGAAGTCTTCTTACCTCCACGGGTAAAAAAAGTGAGTAGTTTCCCCAAATTTACATAGTTACTAATACTTAGTTAACTTAATGATGTGATTAAATAAATGATGGGTTCTTTTTGAAGATACAATCCAAAGATAAAATTCTTTTCAGTTACTTTACATGTTGAACATTTACAAACTTAAAAGTCAATTTTATGGATTCTTAAGCTGGAACGTTTACAAAGTCGTCTGGCCTGCAGGCTTCACAGAGCTGTGCTTCAACATTCTTACATTTTCTAGAGTTTGAAAGAACATTTAGCAAAAATGGGGAATACAAGATTACTTCAGATTTTCTAAAACTGTGTAGGACACATCACAAAGGAATTCGTCTTTTTTTTCTATGCCAGTGGAAGCCAGAGGCAGAGCTGAGTGCCCAAGCAGGGCCACCGTAACCTGGGCCACCTGTGTCAGGGCCGCGTCCTCAGTAGTTGAAGTCCAGAAATGCTACTGAGGCAGGGCACCCAAGGGTGCCTCTTCAGACTGATCAATGTTAATTATTCTCAGAAGAAATGAGAATAAGTGTGTATAAGAGTTACCATATGACCCAGCTATTTTACTCCAAGAGGAATGAAAACTATGTCTACACAAAAACTTGTACATGAACGTTTGTAGCAGCTCAATTCACAATAGCCAAAAGGTGGAAACAACCCAGATGTCTATCGGTGGATAAATGGAGTGCACGCATACAATGAATATTATTCAGCCATAAAAAGGAACGAAGTACCGATACTCTACAACATGAATGAACCTTAAAAACATTATGAAAGAAGCCAGACACAAAAAGCCACATATTGTGTTGTTCCATTGATAGGAAATATCTGGAGTAGGTGAATCCGTAGAGACAGAAAATATATTCATGGTTGTCTGTGGTGGGGGCAGGGGAGGGAATAGGAGGTATGGCACATGTTTGGTTGGGGAGATGGTGAAAATGTTCTGAAATTTGATTATGATAACGGTTGTCTAACTCTGTAAATATACTAGAAACCATTCACTCTTATACTTTAGACAGGGAACTTTAAGGTATGTAAGTTACCTCTCTATAAAGCTGTTAAAAATTTCTAGGAAAAACAAAGAGCTTTATTAGAAGAAGGAAATTATATATGTATCTATCTCAGAATGCCAGTTTGGGAATTTAAAGGGCAGTATGTATATACAGGACTCTTCATTGCTAGTATCAAGTACCTGGGAAACCAGACCACCAGTCAGAAAGCTGATTGGTGAGTATGGAATCAGAGCAGATGATTTGCATGGTCTCATAGGTGTCGCTGGTGGTCCCGTATTTTCCTCTGAAGCCCAGCCATCCGAGAAGGAAAGGTTCCAGGAACATGTCTTGCTGCTCCCTCCTCACTGGGAGCGCCGAAGGGACTATCTCTTTTGCTCACTGAGGTGGCCCTAGTGCCAGAGGTTGTGGGATGGGTCCTTGTGGAGCAGAGGCCAGCTCCCTTGAGTAGACAGGGGACAAACCCCAGTGAGCAGCTGACCTTCCCCCAGAGACTGAAGCCCTGCCTGTGGTGCCACACTGCTGCCCCCTTGAGGACTTACGGGTCACAGGGTCAGCACACGTCAGGTTTTGTTCAATAGCTTCATGCTAGGCATGCGAGTATTTACATCATCTGATATCAACCTGTCTGGTTTTATAGGCAGAATAACAGCTCCAAAAATGTCAAATTCAAGTGCATTCTATTTGTCTTATTTTTAAATAGGATAGGAAAAACTTGTTGGAGACCCGACTGCATGTCACTGGCAGAGAACTGAGGTCTAAGTAAGTATCTGTGTGCCCTGTGCCCCAGGTGCTCTCGGCTCTTTTACACCCGCTCATTTGATCCTCCCTGGCCATCCTGTAAGAGAGATGGGGCAGGTTTGATTATCGTCACTGAATGGAAGGGAAAATTGAGGCTTTGAGGCTGAAGGACTTATTCAGGCTCACACTGGCATTTAAGGGCAAAGTGAGAACTCAGGACTTGCAGCAATCTCTTCACTTCCTGGTGTAACTTGAGATCAGGTGGGAACTCTGGATGCATGTACTTGATACGTGTTTGAATCAATGAATGAGTGATAGAAATAGGAGACAGCCTGATATTGGCCAGATCATTAGTTTTGAATTTTATTCCTTAGTGCAATAATAGCTTGCTGTGGTGTTCAGTGAAGTATTTCAGCCAGTTTCAGGCTGTTTGCCCATTTGTAAAAAGAAAAAAAATACCTGCCTGTCACATACCAGTGAAAACCTAACTTTTGAGACCTGGTCAATTACTTCATCTACTTGTGTATTTTTAACTGGTAAGTATTTTGAATACCTCCAGGGATAGCCAGTCAGTGTTTCTTAAAGTGATTTTTCTCATTTTCTTCTTTGGTCTACATGAGGGCTGTTAGGGATGGATTCAGGAAGCATCATTCATTCAACACACAATGAGCAGAAGATTGTATGGAACAACTCCCCCTATTATGGGCTCCTCCTAGGAGACCGCAGAAGGTATAGAGGATGGCTTTTCTCCTGACATGCAGCTAGGGCCCTCCTGTTCAAACAGATACACAGCACCAGTGGTCTCTACTTCACAAGGAACCAAATAGTAAAACAGATAGTTTACAAAAGGACACTGTCTCTGACACAGTTTCAAATAACCATCTAGTAAGCTGACTTTATCTGAAGTAATGTTGTGAGTCAGTAAATTGGAATACTCGGTGTTTCTGAGAAGAATGTATAAAATAGCTATCATGATTAAAATCTATTTAATGGATAATAAATAACAAATTTGGTTACCTATAGTTTTCGGGTTTATTTTACAGGATAGCTGAAACCTTTGGATTTCAAGAAAATTATATCAAAATTGTCATAAATAAGAAACAACTTCAACTAGGTATGTTATGGCAAAGTATGCAGAATTTTTAAATCAAGTCAATAGAGAAATAATGACTTTGTATCTTTTTTTCTCACTCTTCCTCTGTTCAAAAATTTTGGTGGCTTTATCATGTATATAATGCAAAACCAATTATTTTAGAGTTTACTAAAATAAAAATGTAAAGCAGGAAGCAACTTTTCCAAAGATACTCAGTACAGGTCTGGTGAAATGTTACAGAATGGAAGTCTAGGCGTGCTCAAAGTAAAATAGAGTTTCTAGTAAATTCTCCCTGAGGGAGAAGAGCTAAAGCTGAGTGAAGACGGGGAGGAGGCTGCGGTGGGGAGCGCTCCAGACAGAGAGCCTCGTGTTACAGCTCCATCGTGTGAATTCGAGGGATTGAAAAGGTCTAATGTGGCCAAGTGTAGTAGGTGAGCGGAGGGTAGTGCTTCTTAAGGATGGAGGGCCAGGCAGTGAGGCCACATTGTAAAGATTATAGTGGTGCTTCTTAACCAAGGGTGATTTTGCCACCCAGGGGACATTTGGCGATGTCCGGAGACATTTTGGGTTGTCATGACTTGGTAGCAGGGGGCCAGGGGAGGTTGTGCTCATAACAGTTAATGGGAAGAGACCAGCAATGGTGCTGAACATCAAGGCACTGAACGGTCCCCACAACAGAGACTTAATGCAGCTCACGATGCCAGTAGTGCTGCTGAGGAACCCTGGACTTGAGCCTTACTCAGTATTAGAGGGCTTCTCTCTAGAGAGGTGGGAAGCCATTGATGCTGGGGAGCAGACACAATTATATTTGTGTTTCAAAGATCACTTTGGCTGCAGTAGGGGAATGGATGCGAAGGAGACACGAATGGCCTTGGGAGACCAGTTAGCTATTGCAGCAGTTCGGGCAAGCACTGTAGTCTGTTTGGTTTCCATTAGGTTCCTATGGCCTGCGGAGAGTCAGGTTCACATCCCAGCCTGATCTAATGCAGCCTTCACAGCCTAGCCCTAGTCGTCCTTTCCAGCATCACCTCTAGCCATTTCCTGTTACCTGTTTTAGATATCTTTGCACTGTTTGTCATCGCATCTCTATGTTAATTAGTTTGTGGTATCCTTCATTGGGCAGAAATCCTTGATTTTGATGTTATCACATCCATCAGTTTTTCACCTTATTGTTTGTGTTTTAAGAAGTTCTTTCCTCAAGCCCAGGGCTGCATGGATAGTCTCACCAGAGGTTTTTGTTTGTTTGTTGTTGTGGCTTTAAAATCTAGTAAGATGGGCTTCCCTTTTGGCGCAGTGGTTGAGAGTCCGCCTGCCGATGCAGGGGACACGGGTTCGTGCCCCAGTCCGGGAAGATCCCATATGCCGCAGAGTGGCTGGGCCCGTGAGCCATGGCCGCTGAGCCTGCGTGTCCGGAGCCTGTGCTCTGCAACAGGAGAGGCCACAACAGTGAGAGGCCTGCGTACCGCAAAAAAAAAAAAAAAAAAAAAATCTAGTAAGATGAGTCTCCCTCTTGGCTCTTCTTTATCATGGTAAATTGGCCATTGATGGATCTTTCTTTTTCTTTTTTTTTTTTTCATTATTTATTTTTGGCTGCATTGGTCTTTGTTGCTGTGCATGGGCTTTCTCTAGTTGCGGCGAGCGGGGGCTACTCTTCGTTGAGGTGCGCAGGCTTCTCATTGCGGTGGCTTCTCGTCGCGGAGCATGGGCTCTAGGCATGCAGGCTTCCGTAGTTGTGGCTCGCGGGCTCTAGAGCGCAGGCTCAGTAGTTGTGGCACACGGGCTTAGTTGCTCTGCGGCATGTGGGATCTTCGCGGACCAGGGCTCGAACCCATGTCCCCTGCGTTGGCAGGCGGACTCTTAAACCACTGTGCCACCAAGGAAGTCCTCTATTTTTCAATATAAATGTTAGAATGGTTGTCGAGTTCCTAAATATGTATATGTGTATGTATATGTACGTATGCATATGAATGTGTGTCCAACTAGAGTTTTCAGAAATGTGTTCAAATTTATATGCTTATAGTTCATAATATTATTTTGGTATTTTGTAATGTTTGCTATCTATATTTACCCTTTTTCGTTTTGTTTGTTGTTTTTTTGCATCTTTGACTTAATTTTTGTTAGGTTTGTATATTTGATTAATTTTTTTCATAGAGCCAGCTTTTGATTTTGTTCATATTCTCTTTCATTCTGTTCCATTGACTTCTACCTCTGTCTTTATTCCCATTTTTTATATGAGGACGTGGACAGTAAGTGGTTCACTCAGGGCTATAGAGTTAAGAAGGGATGGAACCCAAGGTGTTTGTTTTTACCCACTTCAGTAAATTACCTCTCACAGTGTGCCGCTGCACTCTGGCCTCCAGTCCATTGCTGAGAACTGGATTATATCTCCAGTTAGAGGGTGGGAGATATCACGTCTCTCTCTGTAGTAGATTCTCAAACAGGTGATTGCTTTAGTTTGATCTTATGATGAGAATAAAGAAAATTACAAAGGATTAATTTAGTCATCTCATTTTCCCTGGCTGATTTTAACCAGTGCTTAACAATAACATAGGTAAACAGCCAAATTTAAACATCTTCTTACCAATCATGTGGCATGGTGGTTTGCAAGTGCTGACGCAGGCTTAAGGATTCCATTTAACATAGAAGATGGCCTATTACCCAGTAAATTTAATGACTCTTTTTATAACATGCATTTCTGATTTTGACAGGGAAAACACTTGAGGAACAGGGAGTGACCCACAATGTAAAAGCTATGGTGCTCGAACTAAAACAGTCTGAAGAGGATGTGAGGAAAAACTCCCAGGTGGAAGAAGAAGAGCAGAATGAAGCCAGACTAAAAGAAAAAAGAATTCAGAGGACTAAGAGAGGCCTGGAGATACTGGCAGAGAGAGGTACACAGAGCTTCAGACTTTCGCTCAAGTCCTCAAAGGTGGCAGCAAATCACGCAGCAAATGGGCGGGAGCGTGCGTGGGAGGGGAGTATCACATTTCTTGTTGGCCTTTCTTCCCCTACAGTCTAACATTTTTAATGTCACCATCATTGCTTTTTAACATTGAACTAATGGAGTTCCTTTTGGTTTTGTTGCAGCTGAGATGGTGGTGGATCCAGAAACCACACCATACTTAGACATAGCTAACCAGACGGGCAGATCAATCAGAATCCCTCCATCAGAAAGAAAAGTAAGTACTGTAAGAAATGTATGGCTTGTTCTTTGATCTGCTGTCAGAGCAGAAGTGGTTTTCTATTTGTTTTATCTTGGAATGTTATTATAAAGGATTAGAAACAGCTTTCAGTCTCCAGCTCATAAACAGAGAACATGACCATATGATGAGCACTGCATCTGGCCGGCTCACCCTGTGAGTTTCAGTGCCTGAGTACAGAACGGCAGGACCTCACTGTCCTGGAGCAGTGGCTTCCTGTGGCAGTGTTTGTTTTGCTGTAGTTTATTTTACTTGGGGGCCTCATTCCCTAAGGGACGGATCAGAAGGGGAGGCTGGGGTGCTAGGTAGTTTGGGAAAAGTGTGACAGATGATTCTGCCACCTCTTCCCCTGTCTCTCCACAGCCCCGTTCTCTAATTTGGAGTAAGGGTGAAGTGGTTTTACCTTTGAACATATCCAAGGGGGTCTTTCTAGCAGCATCTACAACTTGGCCCATGAGATCAGTCTCTGAGCTGGAGTCCAGTAGCTTCTTATATGAAAAGCTTTAGTGACTGTGGGTCAAGTTAATTTTAATTTTTTGGTCTTTAAAGGACACTTTTGAGTCGGTTTCACTATATGAATTATGGATTTAAAATTAAGGATTAAAGTTACGTTTTAATAAGAGCTTTGTAATCTCACTGAATTTATTTTTTTTGGCAACTGTTTGCCCACTGCAGATACTGCGTTCGTATATTAAATGATGATATTTAGATCTTTAGGGGAAACCTTTACAAAATGGAATTATATACAAATTCAAATCTAAAAATATTAATGAACTTTAAAGAAATTTGGATCACCTTGCAAAAATTGTTTTAGAAATGGTACAGTTGACAAATACTTCAGAAAAAAACCTGATTAAGAATAGAGAGTGAAATGAATGCTCTTTTTAGAAAAGATACAGTCATTACTGGCTGGTTTTTTATATGTTTAGTCTTAGGGATACTAGAAATAGATCTAGATCAGCCGATACTAAAATAAAGTGATGAAAACGAAGGGACAGGTGCCGGTTCTGACCATTTCAGCCATGTTAAATTGAGTTCTTGGTTTCAGTGTTTAAATGAAATGAAGGTTTAATGCTGTTTTCCTTAATTTTGGCTTTTAGATTTAGTTGCGATCTTGAGTTTTTTGTCTGTTTGTTTGTTTTCACAATATTTGATTTCTTTAGGCTTAATATGCTTTTAATATAATTCGTTTTATTATAGTTTAAAGTGATGTTGTTTTAAATCCTTATTTTTTCCTAGGCCCTTATGTTAGCTATGGGATATCATGAGAAAGGCAGAGCTTTCCTGAAAAGAAAAGAATATGGAATAGCCTTGCCGTGTCTGTTGGACGCTGACAGATATTTCTGGTAGGTGCTTTTGTACCTGGTGAAAGCAAGTTTGAAGGAGGATGACAGTTACACACAGCACCCTTCCCCCACCCCGTGCACTCCACACTTCCGATTTTCACCCAAGATGGTTAACATAAAAGAGTAGTTATGGTGTAGACTGATTTGTGAACTGTTTCTCCCCGTCGCATTTCTAATTGATCTCTCTTCCCTGTAAAGCATTTTATAAACATAGGCACTATTTTTTTACAACAAGCATGTAGGGTATCATGTCTGTTTCTTATGACATGTTGTCAGCCTGCACTGTCCGTTATAAGGTCCCTGTCAGCTTTTCACTTAGTGGTTTTGGTGTAGATGTTGATGAGCGTTCCCCAAATCCACTGTTTCATCAGGCGCTCCAAGATGGTGATAACGTATTATTCCTTCTGCATTTATTGCTGGAATTCTTTTGAAAAATATTTTTCCTCATCGCTGCTTGGTCCTCCTAAGGTACAATTTGTACAGAAAGACAGAATAAAATGCTGGGTTCTTTCTCTTTATTTTCTTCTTTTCAGAATAAATGAGTTGCTTCCCTAGCATCTTCCAAAGATGACATCACCGGTGAGGTTTCCCTGCTTTTTTTCTTTTTCTTTTAAGTATCAGTATGAGCTCATGGATTTTAACACATTTGATACACTTCACACCTCAGAGCTTAAATTGGCTGTCTTCAGCTGGCAGGTGGTCCTGCATCCCTTCGACCCGATCCTGGGGTAATCTTTGTAGTCTCTGCTCTCTCGTGGCCAGAGCTGGTCCAGACTCATCCTGAATATTTCCTGCCCCAGAGCAACAGCCAACACTTTCTCGAGGGCTCCTGGTTCCTCTTAATGGGAAACGGTACTGAGAAGCTATAATCCAGGCAGATGAAATATTTGAAAAATAGACTTGATGTTTGAAATATTCAAAAGGTAACAACGTCAGTGTTATTTTCTTTTCCGTTTTGAGGAACTCCCAATATATACATTCAAGAAGATAAATGTAAGTATATATAGTTTGCCAGCTGTACTGGCAGCACCCTTGTGTCTTAAGTGAACAAACTTAAATTTAAGCAAAAAGGGGGATTTATTGTCTAAAATATTTGGGAGGAGGGGGCAAAGCTGAAAGTAACCAGAACAAGGGCTTGGTGCCTCTCTGGTTTTCCTCCTCTGCCTCTTTGTCTTTGCTTTTTTCTGAGTGTCAGTTTTATTTTCTTCTGCTACAGGTAGCAGTGCAGGCTGTAAGTTAGGTCCTTAAATTCAGGTAAATTTTTTATTCGCTTCCATAATTGTTTCTAACTTTTTATTATGGAAAATTTCAAACATATAAAAATAGCAGCTAATATACTGAGTTCCCATACACTTGTAATCCAGCTTCAGCGGTTATTGAGGCATGGTTGACCTTGATCTGTCTGTATGAGCCTTTCTCAGTCTTTTCACCTTGGACACCTCCTTGAAATCATTATCAGGTCTCAGGGAGACCCTGAGTAAAAAATAACTGCCTCTTCAGTTCATGGTACGTTAACATGTTCAGTGAGTAGTAGACATAATAATCCAATAATAATTGTCAGTGCCTTTTTAAGTAGAAGATACTGGTTTTTTCTACTGGGGATTCGTTCATGCAGGTCAACTTATTAGCGTAATTTTTGTGCGCCTTCCCTCTCTTGGTAAAAGAGATCAACTCTAATGCAAGTCAGCGGTGGAGGTGGAAGCAACTTAAGTTGTTCTTCCTTTGCCCCTTGATGTTTTTCCTGCCTGCTCCAAGTAGGCTCAAAGTTCTATCACAGCTTTCTTTTGTACATCTTGTGGTATGGTATGTAGTACGACTGAGAGTAATTTCTTTCCCCTATTTAAAGCTAAAAATGTAAGTTATACTTTTGGCCAAGATGGAGTAACAGGGACCGGATTTACCCTCTCGCCTGCAACAACTGAAAAACTGGGCAAAATGTGTAAAAACAGTGGTTTTCTGGCAATGCAGGACAGTGGTCCCTGAGGCGGGGAAACAAACGAGTGGAACCCTGTGAATTGTTTCAGCTCACTGCCTGGAGTTCCCAGGCCTCAGTGTGCGGAGGAGAAACCCAGGCAGAGCCTCCTGGTCTCCCTTGAGTGGAAGAGATGGAGCTCGGAATCCAGGGAGGCCACAGTGGTGGGAGGAGAGAGCTGCCTGCGGAAGAGTGCACAGGGCGCCCCTGGAGTCTTCTGTTGAGTGATGGTCAGCACAGGCCTGTGAGGTCACGCCCGCCCTGCCCCAGGCTGGGAAAGCACCACCTCAGAGAAGCAGAGAGATCACAGAGGGCGGATAATAACCTGTGGGAAACGGGGCATTGGCTAGAGAATTCAGTAGGGTGTGGGAAGAAGGGCTAATTCTGCCCTACAGGCTGTTCTGGTCCCACCTAACAAAGCTTAAAACTAAGCCCTGAAAAGGTCACACCACTCTTTTCAAGTAACATGTTTTTAACTGCATCCCAAGCATCGCTTAATGGTATTTATTGAACCCATGTATCGAGAAACACACAAAAAAACTACACAATCCAGTTCCTTACAGCCAGTAATAAAACTAAAAATGACTTTTTAGCCAACCTTCCTTTTAAAAAAAGCAGATACCTAAGCTTAGCTTACCTTTCTTGAAATTAATATCTTTATTTTATATAAAAAATGTAAAACTCTTGAGGCAAGTGTAATAAGTTTCTGTTAAATAACTGACTTGAGCCCAAATGGGATTTAATTTTTCTAAAGCTAGGCTCAGTATATTTTGTTTAAATCAACGTTATACATTGATTTTAATTAATGTTTTTAACATGAAAATTTATTGGCTATTGACTATTCAGGCTACTAAAGCAAAATCAATAAAAATATACTCTAAGACAATTTTATACAAGTCTTTAAATTTTTTTCTGAGTGACGTGATCAGGTTCAAATATAGTCCTAACAGTTTCAAAATTATTATATACAGGTGATGTCATGATCTCTTTTATAGCCTATATATGAATAAAAAGTGTTATGTGTTTAAACTAAAAGAATGAAACGAACGTCTTTAATGTGAGACCTGTGCTGCGTTTTGGTTTTGGGTTTGGTTTTGGCTGCACAAATACTCAATTCTGGGTCAAACTTATACGCATGATTTTATTTTTAACTGAAAGGAGGCAGTTTCTGTCCTCACTCTTGATGCTTTAGACACAAACAAGCCTGTTCACATGTGTGAGACTTTGAAAACTGGCTAAATGTCCGCTGCTTTCGTGAGAATGGTGGCGTAGGCTTCTCTCCCAGAAACCGAAGGTGCCTACAGGTAGATCAGTAAATCTCACCTGGAGTGTAAGATCAGACCATGGTCCATGAACTTCTTCCTCTCCTCTCAGTGTCAAGTTCTCAGGCCAAGCAGAAGATTCAGAGAAGGTGCCCCTCACCTGGTCATACATCTGGATATGTGTGCATGTGTGTAAAATATGGTGTGTATGTTACAAAACGTTCACAAGGAATAGAAATGTTCAAAGAAAGAAACCACAAATAAATAGGAAAATCCTGCTCTGAGAGATTATTCTTATGCCCCAGTGGGTTGTCTTGTACGTACCCTGGAGTGCAGGCACTCCACTTAGGAGACTTCTGCTTTAAAGCATAAATGACAGAGACTTCCCTGTCATTGATGGCGCAGTGGTTAAGAATCCACCTGCCAGTGCAGGGGACACGGGTTCAATCCCTGGTCTGGGAAGATCCCACATACTGCGGAGCAACTAAGCCCATGCGCCACAACTACTGAGCCTGCGCTCTAGAGCCCACGAGCCACAACCACTGAGCCTGCGTGCCACAACTACTGAAGCCCATGCGCCTAGAGCCCGTGCTCCGCAACAAGAGAAGCCACTGCAATGAGAAGCCCGCGCACCGCAACGAAGAGTAGCCCCCACTCGCTGCAACTAGAGAAAGCTGGCGCACGGCAACAAAGAGCCAACGCAGCCAAAATAAATTAACTAAAATGTATTAAAAAAAACCAAACATAAATGACAGAATCAGAGCTCTTCCCCGCCCCCCACCCCAAGCAGATTTTGATGGGCAGGATGGGAAGCTTGAGGGCATGCAGGTTTTGTAGTTTTATACCAGAGCAGTCTTACTTTTAGTAGAATACAAACAAAAACAGATGAGATCTTTAAAGTTTGTGAATGTTCCAAATTTTACTTTCCTATTGAAGAGAGTTCAAACTTGAGATCTAGATTTGCATTATGAATTTCTAACATAATCACAATTTAAAATCAAAATAAATTATCTCGATGTCCATCTTTGTCAACCTTCCATTGCCTTGCTGTCTTCTCCCTTCCTCTGTATCTGGGTTCAGCCTGCTGCGACAGCTGCCGAGTAGCATTTAACCTGCACCTGGGCCCCAAGGTCAGCTAGGCATTCAGAGCCTGGCATTTGTCTGGATGGTTTTTCCCCTCCTTTAATGTGATTGGACGTGAATGCCTCATCAGAGTCTTCATCAACTGAGGCGTTCATAGTAAGGAAGGATTTATTTTTTTTTAGTGTGCTTTTAAAGCTTTGGGGTTCTAACTTCGGCTATATATTAGACTTACCTAGGGGGATTTTAGAAATACAACATCCAGGCCCCACCTCCAGAGGTTTCTGCTATAATTGATATAGTGGGGTCCCAGCATCAGTATTTCTTAAAAACAAACAAAAAAAAATAGAAAAGGAAAGAAAAATTCCTCACATCCTGGTGATTCTAATTTGCAGTCAGGGTTGGAAACCACTGCTTTAAAGCATGGTCTCCCCACGTTTGCTGAAGGGTTCTGACACAGTGGCCCCGATTTCCGCTTCCTGCCAAGCCTCTTTCCCAACATGGCAAGGGTGTGTGTGTACGTCTGTCTGTCTGTCTCCCCCCCCTACCAGGGAAGGTGGTGTTGAGCTTCTTTTCTTGAGCCCTAACTCCTTTTTTTTTTCCCCTTGGAAGGACTCAGATTATAAATATAGTTCCCTTCATAAACATTGCGATCTCTGTCTTAGTCTTTGGAAATACACCAAAAACTGGAAAAAAAAAATTCCAATAATTCACAAAAAGGTTTTTACTGCTGCTTGTCAGTGATGTCATTTCCTGTCTTTGGTAGCGAGTGCTGCAGAGAACTGCTGGACACTGTGGACAACTATGCAGTACTCCAGCTGGACATAGCATGGTGCTACTTCCGCTTGGGACAGCTGGAATGCCTGGACGACGCAGAGAAGAAATTAAACATGGCCCAGAGATGCTTTAAAAATTGTTATGGAGAAAATCATCAGAGACTGGTCCACATAAAAGTACGTTGCTGTAATTAGTTTTAGGTATTAGTGAGCCCATTTGTAGAATTTGAGTTTATTCCTGTTAAAGTGTTTAGACTGCTGCTGAAGGTGATTTATTTGATCGTAGTATGCAATGTGTTCTTTTTAAGCTATATTTTAAGGGGATTGTTAAACATCTTATAAGTTAGCCTGTGACCAGAGGAAAACAGTTTTCTAGTCACAGAAACCCATTGATCACTGTGACCGAGAGAGCTGGTGACTGTATTCATTAGAGTCTAATGAAAGGTTTAAATGCAGAAAATAGACATTTTCAACAGTGACAGTTCACACGAGTGAGTCACAGCTCCAGAGCTGGGCTTTGAATAAGGATTTTTCTCAGGCAGTTTCCACAGGTCATCAGAATTCTGCTTGGGAATTGCAGGGCAACATAAGAGATATTCCTGGTTTGGGCTTCTGCATACTTTCCTCCTGACCAGAGGGGGGCCCCTGTCCTGGGCACCTGGAGGTAGGTGTTCTGTTTGGGACAGGCGATGCCGTTGTACCCTGGGATCCTTACTTTTGCCATCAGCAATGGTGAAGATAGAAACATTTTAGTAATGCCATTTTGCCCCTGTGGAGATGAAGGGAATTATAAATGTCAGTATTACAGACCTGTAATGAGAAATAAGACAGTTTTATCTTTTTTCCCCCCAATAATTCTAGGGAAATTGTGGAAAAGAGAAAGTCTTGTTTTTAAGACTTTACTTGCTTCAAGGTATCCGAAATTATCACAGTGGAAATGGTGAAGAGGCTTATGACTATCTCAACAAGGTAAGACAATGGATGCTCCAAAGTTGTGACCATTTTCACCTACTTAGTTTTTTAATCCCCAGAAGTTAAGTATTTCATGAACTCAGTGGTGTGTGACTGGTGAGGAAAGTGCACCTCCCTCCCAGTCCCTCC
The DNA here is from genome assembly GCF_964374135.1 of Grampus griseus. NCBI lineage: Eukaryota > Metazoa > Chordata > Mammalia > Artiodactyla > Delphinidae > Grampus > Grampus griseus. The sequence continues at coordinate 5,939,888 of NC_139003.1, read as the reverse complement.
TTCACATATACCGTAAACACGTCTGTATTTGCGAGAGTACAGGCAAGGTGCTGTAATAAGGAAACCTCAGAAAGTCAGTGGCTTTAATTGGCTAGAAGTTTCCGTTTCTCTCATCTGGCTGTAGAGGTGAGCAGCCAGGGCGGTGGGGCAGCTGGTGTCCTGTCAGCGCCTCTTCCAGCCAGCAGAGGGAGGGAGAGAGTCCGGGGCAAGCCTCTTTAGAGGGGTGACTCAGGAGGTGCTCCTGTCATTTCTGCTACATGCCATTGGCCTAGACCATCTGGCTACACTCAGCTCAAATTCAGGGGACTTTATTACCAAAAAGGAGGAGATAATGGATACCAGCCCCTCCCACAATCCTCAGCCTGTTTTCTCATGTTATCCTGCATATAAGTCACGTGAGCAGAGAGGGTGTTGTCTGTTTGCATTTGCACTGGTTGATAATAGGTCACATTTAGAGGTTTTATCTAAAATCTGACACACCCTAATTCACACTGGGTACAATCCAATTTCCTTTAGGTTTTAGCTTTGTGTTAAGCTTTAATGTTACTATGGTTACATGATTCTTATATTTTTCTTTGTCTGTAGGCATGTCAGCTCTTTAAAGAGCTATATATTGATCCATCAAAAGTTCACAGTTTGATGCAGCTGGGATTTAGTGCCCAGGAAGCTCGGCTTGGCCTAAGGGCATGTGACGGGAACGTGGACCACGCAGCTGCCCACATCACCAACCGCAGAGAGGTACCTTAATGTGGTCTTGGCAACGCTTGGTTGAGGCCTTTGCCTTTGAGTAGGTGTGAAACTTGAGGCAATAGCAAAATTATTTCCAAAGTGCCTTAGCTCTCAGATATGAAAGAACAGAAAAAGAAAATTCCGTACTAGGTATTATTAACAAGGAACTCTTTATTGCTTCAGACTCGGAAGTCAGGAGAAAAACTTGTCTTTTTTAATTGCATCAGTTTTCAGACAGTGCAGTTTCCTTCATTTTATTCTTGCTATGGTGGCAGGTAGCTCATAAGTACAGTTATCCAAGCAGTCTTCTCTCTCTCTCTCTCTTTTTTAATCACAGTATATTTCTGGAAACCATTTTAAAGGGGTCTGTGTTTTCCAGGGAGCCATTGTTACAGTTCAGGATGTCATCCTTGCCTGGAAACATGAGTCAAATCATATGAACAACTAACATTATGTTATAAAAGCAAAGATTCAAAACTATAATCATTTAAAACAATTAGAGATAAGTACAGTTAAAAAAAAAAACTTTAGAATTTCAGAGTTGGAAGGAATGTTACCATATCGAACATGGTAGTTTTACAAATGAGGAAAACAGGCTCAGAGGTTGTCTTTTCTGGGGTCATGGGTCAAATTGGTGGCAAAACCTGAACTAAGGCTCTGGTTTTCTCCTGAACTTTCTAATTCCCATCTGAGAATAGCATTCTGAGTTTTTACAGAAGGTTCTGAAAAGCCAAAAGATACTATAAAATGGTAAACGTTACCACTTCACTTCCTAACTTTTTATAAGTAGCAAAAATAAGTTTTTTTTAAAAAATAGTAGTGTCCTATCAGATGTGCATTTAATGAATTAAACTATAAGCCCTTGGAGAAAATAAAAAAACAACAGAGTATATAGGGCAATTGACCCTGCTCACTCTTCCACTCAGTGGATGTGTAGTTGGGATGCTTTTGGTTGAAGGCAACAAATTCAGATTGGCTTAAACGCCCAATACAGAGGGTAAGGGAGGGATTCACTGGCCTACTTAATTGTAAAGAGCCCAGAGGAGGGCTGGGTCTCAGGTTAGTTGATTCAGTGGCTTCGCCCTGTCGCTGAGTTCTAGTTTCTGTCTCTCTGCCTCCTCCGTGTTACCGGGGTCATCCCATCACACCAAGAGCATGGTCCGGGTCCCAGAATCCTCAGAGACGTTCTGAGCTGCTCACTGATTGGCCACCTTTGAGCCAGTCGCCGTGGCCAGGGGAATGTCAAGATCTGACTGGCTTGAGCCTGTCTGCTTAGCTTAGGCTGGTCAGGGCCTACTTGGGGAACTAGTCAGCTTCCCACACCCTAGGGACAGCTGGGGTGGCTGATGGGAAGACCAGCTCCGAGTCCCATCGCGTGTGAGCTCCCGTGAATCTGCTGTCCTCTCAGTTTCTGAAGCTCCGGGTTTGAACGTCTCACTGAGTAGAGGGTAATAGGTGATTCCTCAAAGTTTGCTTTTTTGTACCTCGTGGCCCTGAGTACGGGCCAGTTTCTCATCTGGCAAAAGAAACAGACTAATGAAACTGAGGTCACTTGACAGTGCTGAAGTGTTCCGAGGCCGTGAGAGGCAGCGTGGTGGCCTTCCTAAGGGATGTTCAGTCTTTTTGCCTGTACACAGCCGTGACTTTAGAACCCAGTTCTCTCACAACATTTGACCCTACTGTGTCGATAAGACTTCGCAGTGCAATGCTTATTGTCATTTCCTTGGTTTATTTTATTTTCCTAATTCTAGTATAAAGAGAAATATCATGTGTATCTACATGGTTAAGAGAAAACTGACTTAGGCATTTGTAATAAGAAAAAAGTGTTCTTTGAGGCCCCAACTTTGTGTCAGCTCTGAGGCCCGCGTCTGCTGGCTGGCTGGCTGGGAGGGTCTTTCTCTGCTTCAATGTTAGTTGTCCTTCTTATTAGCCTTTTGAAATATAAGTGGAAGAGGCTGGAATGGCAAGCAGAGGATGGGACGGGGTAGAGGCATCTTACATGGTGTGTACGTGTGAATCAAAGTGGAAATGTGAGTGATACGGACTACTTCCGCCGGCCTGCGTGGGTCTTGTGGTGAAGCGGGAAGGGTCAGCTGGGAGGCGGAGCCGGGGCCTGGGAGCTGGAGCTCAGGAGCGCTGGCGCCTGACTGGGTGTGGGGAGGGGCCGCTGCGGGACTGGAGCAGGTGCGTGAGCTGCCGGGCCTGTGCAGAAGGGTTCGGAGTCTCGGAGACTGGCCCAGAGGAGGCAGTTAGAGGGCGCGGTGGGGGTGCGGACCACAGCCCCGGGGAAGGGGGTGGGCAGCGGGATGGCAGAGCTGCCCAGCCGTCGTCAGCCCCGCTTGCTCAGGTAGGTTCTCCACTGTTGTAAACAGGAAATTATAGGCTGAGGTTGTCTTCATCCCAGGAAATGTTGTGGGCAGTCACCCCTTCTGCCTAGTCCTACTACCAGCTTGGAGTATTTGGTTCCGTGGTGAGGATTCCTTTCTTCTCCTAAGAGGTGAGGCCGTGTTCTTGCTGTAAGAATGTAGAGGGGACCCTTGTTGCTTGGACTGAACCATGGAGGTAGGAGGAGATACATCAAAGGAAAAAGCTGTTTTCTCTGCTGTTCTCCCTGTGTTGGGCCGAGGGCGGACCGTTTCTAGAATGTGCAGAAGCTGTCTCTCTGCTCTGCTGTCGGTGATGACCTTGACTGGGGCACCTAACTGTCTTGAGAGATTTCTGTCTTCTCATTGGCAAAATAATGAGGTTGGATTCAGTTAGTGGTTGTCAAACCTGTTTTAGTTTTATTGTTTTAATCAGCAGAAATCCTTTTAAAATGATACTTGTGGGAATTCCCTGGCGGTCCAGTGGTTAGGTCTGGGCGCTTTCACTGCCGGGGAGATCCCTGGTCGGGGAACTGAGATCCCACAAGCTGCACGGCTCAGCCAGAAAATAAATAGATAAATAGAAATAAAATAAAGTGATACTTGCTTTCAAAACAAACTCAGAACTCTCCTGATGAGGGCTGGGGTGGGAGGAGGAGAAGAGACTGAACCTGTGGCCTTCCTCAGGCTCTTGGAGCAACGCCAGGCACCTGAGCCTCGGGGTTGAGAACCACGGGGGTAGGTGACCTTTGTCACCTGGCATTGAGCATTCTTGGGGTTTTAAGTGGACTAAGTTCTTACTACCCAGGGAGTGGTGGGTGGATCGGTAGCTTGGGCGCCATCTAGGACCCACCCACCCCCTCCACGGCCCCCACGTTCAGAGTCACATTTCGGTAAGATCCCAGGTGACTCAGCAGAGGCTGAGAAGCCCTCCCACCCATGCAGGAAGCTCCTCCCCCTGCTTCCTAGAAGAAGGCACGTCCACCTCTCCGGGGGTCCTCAGGATGTGCCTGCTGGTTCCCAGGGGCCTGTTCTGGTGCCAGGTGGTGGTCCCCGAGGTGCTCTCTTCCCTCCCTGGCCTGACGTCTCTGGCTCCCGCTGGGCTTCCCCGCGAGCAGCACACCCCTGGTCTCTGCCCTAGTGGCCCTCATGCTGGGTGGGACGGGGAGAGAGAAGGTCACCTCACCTTGTGGTTTTCACTTTGCCTGGTGACCCTGAGACTCCTATAGAGCATGGATTGAGAAGGCTTTCTACAAAACCGCAATCCCTAACTTGGTAACTCTGCTGTTTTCCTAAAGAAATTGGACCAAATAAGGAAGGAGGAAAAAGAGAAGAAAAGACGCCGCCTGGAGAACATAAACTATTTGAAAGGAATGGGCTACTCCGCTCGTGCAGCCAAGCAGGCGCTCCACCAGGCCAGCGGGAACCTGGAGGAGTCCCTGCAGGTAACCCCTCCCCAGCCTCTGGCCTCCCTGAGCAGCCCTGTTCCCGGCCCAGGCACCACCCCTCCACTTCTTCATTGAAGCTGCTCTTTTGTCCTTCCTGACGCCAGGAGCCCCACGGCTGCAGGCCTTCCTCTTCATTCCTGGTTTGGATCTAAGGGTCGGAACTCTCTTGTTCTCAAACCCAGTGGCAGAGCCAGCGTGACGAGCCGCACCCACCTCAGTGCCTGTCCACGATTCCGCAGGGCTCGCAGGGCAGGAACTTTGATGAGGTTTCTGTTTGCAGCGGGAGTTTAACAGTAAGGTGGAAGAAAGGTGATGGAAGTTTTAATGTAATTTTTTTGAATTCAAATGTTTTCTTTGAATATTTAGTTTTATTATTTAGTCAGTAGTACATGTTGGCAAAGGGGCTTTTTAAAGAAGTCCTCAGAAGTGACTAAACAGGTTGGGATCCAAATTAGTGGTAACTCTGCCCGGGTCCACATCCTTCCAATTTTTGTTCAAGGAGCAGACAGGATACTTAATGAGGCAGGCGCTGTGCTGAGTCTCAGCGGAGATGCCGCCTGCCCTGGGGGAGCCCACAGGCTAGTGGGGAGACAGACGCAGAGAGCACAGTGGCGTAAGGGCTACCATGTGGGAGCGCAGCACTGGGTGGGGAGGCAGGAGCTGCAAGCTGAGCTGGGGGGCGGGTCACGGGAGGGGGCCCGGCAGACGGAGGAGAAGCGGGGGCAGCGCTAAGGGCTGAAGCATGAGGCCGGGGGAGTTGAGCCCCGGGGTTGCCAAGGCCTGGGTTACACCTGCTGGAGGTGGGGCGGGGTGGGGAATGGCCAGAGATGGGGCTGGACAGGTAGGCAGGGGCTAGGTGGGCCGCGTCACCTTGTTTGCTCTGCTGAGGAGTTCACACTGAATCCTGCAGGCAGTGGGGAGCCTGCCCTGCCTTCGCCTCTTATTCTCAAGACCTCCCGTCCTGTTCTTCAGTGGTCCCCATTAGTCGGTCTGTTAACCCTTGGACAGCATGGGTCTGAAATGCGTGGGTCCACTTACGCGTGGACCTTTTTCAATAGTAAATACTATGTATAGTACTTCACGATCTGCAGATGCGGAGCAACTGTGGATACCGAGGGTCCACAGTAAGTTACACTTGGGTTTTCCACTGCGATGAGGGTCAGCGCCCCTAAATCCTGCGTTGTGCAAGGGTCGACTGAATTTTCAAATATATGTATTAATATATTTTTTAAATTCAAAATGTTATTTGAATATCTAATTTGATTTCTTAGAGAAATTTAAAAATTCTGAATATGTGAAGGGACTGATGGGGCTCAAAACTTATTTTTAATTATACAAATAGTACATAAATGCATTTGATCGATATAGAAGTATTCAGTGTTAAAAGGGAAGTTCCCCAAAAGGGCTTTATAAGGTTAAGAGTAAGTATCATGTGACAGAGAAATCAAGGGTCCAATGCTCTTCTCCTTGACATTGTAAACCTAGAGCATGTCACCTTCCAAAGAGAAGTCACATTGGGCAGCCCTGGACTGCTTATAGCTTTCCGTTTATAGCTCTTTATGACCTTGTCACCCCTAAGGCTGAGCTGCAACAAGCTTGTGTTTTCTTGGAATCCTTCCGCCTGCTCTCTCAAATCCTTTCCTGCTTCCTCAGATGCGATCTTTTTGCCTGAATAATCTTGTTCATCCTCCAGACCTCAACTCAGACACGACCTTTGGCGGGAGCCGCCTTTGAACAGCCGCCTCTCCAGCCGCAGCCTGTTCAGGGGTCCCCGTTCTCTGCTTCCACAGCACCCTGAGCCTCGTCCACCACAGTTTCTACACCTGTTCGTGTGTCCCACGGCTGTGCCTGCCTAGCGCGTGACAGGTGCTCAGTCTCTGCCTGAGTGACCGAGCGGATGTTAGTGATGAGTAACGGGTGTCCCTGTACGTTTTTAGATTCTGCTCAGTCAGCCTCAGATGTGGTGGTTAAATGATTCTGGTCCGGAAACCAACAGCCATCAGGAGAGTCCTTCTCGGGAAACCATTGACCAAGTGAGTGCAAGCGCCTTGTGCCCCTCTCCGCCCGCACAGCCTTGTGTGGGACTGGCTGGCGGGACAAGGCTGGCGGCCAGGCAGGGCCGAGCCCTTGGCTCCCGGGGCTCCAGGTGTGACCAGCCTGCCCGAGGGTGCAGCCTCCGTGCAGCAGTTGCAGCGGGTGGACGCGGGGCACAGGCATTTCCTTCAGAGTAGGAAACAGGGAAGCTGTGGGAAGGTTTTCTTCGGGCTTTTCTCCTCTTTCCTACACACGCCTCTTGGTGCATCACCTCCCGTTCCCCTGCCTGTGACCTGCAGGGATGTCCACGTGTGCCCCCCGTCACGTTAGCCTGCCTAGTGTGCTGCAGAGACCTAGCTAAGGGTCCCGGCGACAACGAGCTCTGTGCACGCAGCGCTGCCTCTGGCTTGCGAGCCGGCTGCCTTTCTGAGGCGACTGGGCACCAACGTGGCCGCCTCAGGTCTTCCTCCTTCCTTTCCAAGCTGCCTCACGCGCACGTTAGCGCGGGAAGGCCGGTGGTACATGCGTACGGTGGGTTTTGGGAACGTGTGCCCCCGAGACCTGGCTCTCCCGGCTCTGCGTGGGGGCAGGAGTGCCGGGTGCGCGCTGTGCCGTGTGGCCTGGGCCCTCGCCAGCGCCGTCCTGCCTTCTCCCAGCTGGTGTACATGGGCTTCGACGCGGCAGCGGCTGAGGCTGCCCTGAGGGTGTTCCGGGGAAACGTCCAGCTGGCGGCTCAGACCCTCGCTCACAACGGTGGAAGTCTTCCTTCTGACCTGCGGCTCTCGGCGGAAGATTATTCAGCAACGCCACCCACATCCCCGTCCGATTCTGCAGGTGGGTCTGCGATCTCTGAAGACCGACGGGAGGGACTGTCTGCTCGAGCGGAAGCCGGCAGGCGGGGCTCGGGGCGGCAAGGGCTCGCGGGGGCGGCGAGGGGCGTTCGCAGACGTGCACGCTTCGGGCTGCTCGGGCGCTGTGGCGCGGGAGGGCCGAGCTGGAGCTGACGTGGGTCCCTTTGGTCCCCGTGGAGGTTTCTCTTTCTGTCCTCCTCCCTCAGCTCCCCTGTTGCTGCACTTCTTTACTGCAGGGACCTCTAGCGCCTCAACAGATGAAGATATGGAGACAGAGGCTGTGAATGAAATCCTGGAAGATATTCCAGAACATGAAGAAGATTACCTTGACTCAACTCTGGAAGACGAAGAAATTATTATTGCAGAGTACTTATCCTATGTAGAAAGTATAAAGACAGCAACAAAGAGAAACTAAGTGATGAACAGAAGTGAGCACTAAGTTTCTGCTCATAAATTCTATCATTATGAAGAGTGTAATGCAGGTCTTTTTTTTTTTCTTACGCTTTATCTGATTTTGCTCCAGAGTGCTTCCTACCTGGGGGCGGGAGGGGTAGGCGGGGAACAGGGATGTAAAGAGTAAGAGACTTGGTGGGGTCCGGCGGGGGGGGGGGGCAGGTGCCGGTCCCCAGGGTCCATCTTGGGAACTGAGCTGCCTCTGGCCAGATCTTGCAGTTCCCAGCTGCCTTCAGGTTCTGCAACCCTAATGCCAGCCTCCCTGCTCTGTTTTTTCCCCACCCAGAAATGGGAAGGACTGGGATAGGGTGGCTGCTAGGGAAGGGATCCAGGAGGAGCTCATGGGAGCGAAAGCGGGCCCTGTCTCCTCTTCATCCTGCCCTGCTCTCCTGCCCTCCTGAGCCCACTGCTCGATCGTCTCCTCCTTCCCGTGATGCAGCTCTGCCTTCCTGCTTCAGCCTCTCTGCCCCGTCCCGAAAATGTCCTTTAGATCCTCAACCACTGCAGGTGCTCTGGGGGGCCTGATGATGAGGCATCGGCTCCCACAGCCACACCAAACGGTGGCAGACGCCCTCAGCCTGAAACGTCTGTGTTTTGTGCTTAGCTTAGTAAAGTAGGCACTTGAGATTCCAGGCTGAAATTCAGAAGATATATGTATTCAAAGCTCTTCTTTACAAAAATAAAATCTTTTATTAAATGGTAAAGTCTTAAATGCTAACCAAAGCAACTTATTTTTAATTAGCATTTTTAGATGCATTTCTGTCCTATTAAATTCACTGCTGGCTAAGGTAAGATACCTGTCAGAAATTAAGGTATATTTTCTCCAAGTCTTTGTAGGGTTTCTTGGGTATATTACGGAAGACTGTTTGTAAAGGTATGTTGTTAGCCTCTTAACAGCTCAAATAACCGTTCTCATTGCACCCTGCATCCCTCCGTAAACGTGTATTACATGAAAAGCCTGTCCAGCACCAGGACGCAGCCGGCAGCAGCCGGGTGCTGGATGAATCAAGTGTCAGGTGTGTTCCCAAGGCTCTCCCTGCCTCCGGGAGTCACCGGAAGCCCCTGTGACAGGGCAGGTGGGCCACGTGGTTGCCGTCAGGGGGCTGGCCGAAATGCTCCAGCTTTTTCAGGAATCATTTTCAACAAAGCTGGAGAGCAGTCCAGTTTGAATGGGTGGAAATCTTTTCTTGTCATTCTTTTAAAATGGATGATACAGATGGAAATAAAAGGTGGAAAATATATTCAAAAATTGTCAGCCTAACTTTGCAATGAGTGACTCAAACTCCTAAACTGTTGTGAGTGTTGAAAATGTCTGGGTGGTCTAGAGCTTCATTTAGTTCGAGACGTTTGCTTCCGTTGACTTCTGTGAGGAAGTCAAATGTATGCCCTCAAAAGCACCATCGATGTCTGTTGTTAAAAGATGAAGTGTACAAAGGCGCTGGGCCTGTGGGGGAGGGGAGACTGAGGCGGGGAGGCGGGGTTTGCTTCCTCAGCGTTGGAAGCGGCCGAGGGCCGAGGCGATGAGGGGTTTCTAGCCTCATTTGAGACCATGTCAGACTTGGATTGGGGGCCTAGGTTGCAGCTTCTGGCTAACAAGTTACTGCCCTGGGCTTGGGCCAGGTGTGGCTTCTAGCTTCCCAAAGTGCTTCCTAATGATCTTGGAAAAGGCTAGGGAATTCAAGCCACACTAGCAGGTCTAGTGCTCCATTTTCCTATGAAGAGACACAGAGAAGCCAGTTCTTGAGCTTGGGACAGTGCAGACTATACCCTCCCCACGCACTGGGAGACGGGCTTCCGTCCTGGCTCTGCCTCTAGCTGGTCGTATGAAACTTGACAGGTGGCGACTGAGTGTCACTCCCTGCTCCGGAATCACTCCCTGCTCTGGAATGCAAGAGAAGGAGCAAAGGACATTTGTGATGAAAATGCTGTTACACAGGAGGGAGTGTGCTCAGCCTGAAGTCACAGGGGAGATGGGTTTGGGGGGGTTCTCCTTGGAGAGTCAGAGGGAAAGGACATTCCAGACCTGGGACAAATGAGATAGGAGCTGAGTGTGCCACATTCATGGGGTCGCAGGGGCTGTTCTAGACCCAGAGAGGGTGTGCTGGGGGAAGAGATTGAGGCTGGAAGGATTGCCGAGTCCAACTACAAAGCGCCCTGAAAGGCAGGCGGGGGTCTAGACTTGAGTGGTGAATACCAGGGCCGTGAGAGGGCTCCGAGCAGGATGGCACGCACAGGCCTGTGAGGCCGAGGGGGTCAACGACGGGAGGCTGCGGCGAGAACGCGCTGCACTCGGTCAGATCTGATGCCCATCACTTTTATGAATTTCTGTCTGCTCTTGACTCTGGTGACACTGCCATGTCCTGTCCTTGTCTTCCTGCCCATATGTCCTATAAGTACTTCCTGTCCTTCCCCTACCCAACTGAAGGTATTTATCAGAGGCAAGACTGTATCATCAAAGGCAAAGAAACATCTTGTGGTTATCTGGTCTTTATATTCTCAACATCTAGCAAAGCCCTCTGTGTTACTGGAATAAAAATTACCCAACAAAATTGATACAACTTTAGCCAGATTCATCAAGAAAAAAAGGGCGAGGGCCCAAATCAGTAAAATTAGAAATGAAAAAGGAAAAGCTGCAGAAATACAAAGAACCATAAGAGACTGCCACAAGCAACTACACAGCCATAAAATGGACAACCTAGAAGAAATGGACAAATTCTTAGAAAGGTACAATCTCCCAAGACTGAACCAGGAAGAGATGGAAAATATGAACAGAGCAATTACGAGCACTGAAATTGAATCTGTGATTTTAAAATCTTCCAACAAACCAAAGCCCAGGACCAGACGGCTTCACAGGCGAATTCTACCAAACATTTAGAGCAGAGCTAACACCTAGCCTTCTGGAACCCTTCCAAAACATTGCAGAGAAACGAACACTTCCAAACTCATCCTATGAGGCCACCATCACCCTGATGCCAAAACCAAAGATAGCACACAAGAAAATTACTGAAATAAAATTTACCCAAATATGTCATGCTATATAAATGCAAATTAGCGGTTTTTCACTTCTTACTCTTTCTCTGGGAGAGGCAGGCTGGAGAAAACGAATGCAGCAGCCGTTTTAGGATCTGCCCCCAGTGGCTGGATAAGCTGCCTGCCCTGCTAGCGAGAGCTGTGGCCCCAAGGAGCGAGAGAGTCTGGTTACTCGGACTGCCTCTGTCAGCACAGCCGACTGAGAAGGTGACGAAATCGGCGCAGGTACTCAAGGTGGTTCTCTCTGCCTGCCCTCCCTGAAGTGCGCTTCAGTTCCCCCGAAAGCCCCTCGGGGTGGGCCTGCCGTTGTAACCGCAGCCTCGGGCCCTGGAGAAGAAGAACCGCTAGGAAGTGAGCGCTCCCAGACACAGGCCGCGCACGTGGAACCCCTCACCTGTACTCTGTGCTGAGCCCCACCCAAAGAAGGCTGGGTGATGCCGCTTCTGCAGGTTCTTCTCACAGGCCAGCCTGTTTTCCTGGCGAGGCCCCTGGGTTCCCAGGGTTTGGGGGTCGGGCCTACAGCCCATCACAGAGGTATGCGACCCTTTCTACCGCCCCTGGTGGCAATACCCCGTACCTGTTCCCAAGGGGGTGGGATCCACCCATCAGGCATGGACCTGGGCACCCCAGCGAGCAGGTGAAGCCCGTCCTGCCGCGCATCTTGCATGGACACTGGCGCACCCACCTCTGCATCAAGGGCTGCCTCTGCCCGGGGAGGCTTGTCCTTGGCTAGACGCTGAGCTCTCAAGGGCAGACACTGTCCTCTGCAGCGTTTCCTCTTCCTGCACGGGGCGGGGAGCCAGCCAGGGCCTGGCATGGAGTGCCCTGTGGGTGCGGAACATGGGCCCCTCCCGGTGTAAGAGGGGCTGCTGGGGGCGGCTCCCCTCAGGGCCTCTTAGGGTCTGAGCCCCACTTCCCCTTTCATCTTCTCTGGGCAGGTACTCCAGCTGCCTCCTGTGTACACCTCCAGGGCCTTCACCACGCGGGGCGCGAAGCTGGCTCCTGTGCGGGTGCCCTTCTGCTCCACACCTGAGAGAAAGAGCCGCCTCGATTCCGGCGGGAGCAGCACTGGGTCCCCGCTGTCACCCAGACAGCTGAGGAACCGGTTCCTTGCTTCCTGGCCTCTCCCATGCCACTCCCCACTCGAGTGGCGCTGCTGTGACACTGGAGGGGCTGTGAGGCCACAGCCCCTCATTTCACCCCAGGGGGCCAGGCCCAGGCGAGTGTGAGGCCCCTGCTTCCCGGCACCCCTTCTCCCTCTGAGATGGGGCTGGGACACCGTGGGCAAAACAAAAGACGACGTGTTGCAGAGCACTGTTAAGGACCTGTATTTTGGTTCTTCACAAATGGACAATTTGCCAAAATAACGACAGCCTGCAGCTTTTTTCTTTGGCCGCGCCGCGCGGCTTGTGGGATCTTAGTTCCCCGACCAGGGATCGAACCCGGGCCCTCGACAGTGACAGCGCGGAGCCCTAACCACTGGACCGCCAGGAAGGCCCGGTCTGTGGCTTTCTGAAGCGTCCGCTTCGCTCCGCAGGAAAGGCTTGGCCTCGGAGGACCTCGGGCGCCGGGACCGCGGGGCTGGACACCCTGAGAGTCGCGAGGGTCCCGGGAGAACCGGAGAGCAGGCTGAGGGCTGAGCTCCGCAGGGGCTCTGGCCGAAGGGGGTGGGACCGAGAGGCGGGCTGGGGACGCGGTGGCGGGCACGCATGGCCTTCCCACGGGCGGCCTGGCGAGGGCTTCGGAAGTCAGCGGACGCGGAGGACAGGCACCACCGCCGCCCCGGTCCTTGACCTCGGAGCCCCCGAGGCCGACAGCCGCGTTCCCTCCGCGGGTCCGTGGGCGGCCGGTCGGGGCGTCTCAGGCCGGCTGCAGGGGAGCGGCGGCGGCGCAGCCCACTTTGTTGCTGAAGAGGCGCGAGAGGCTGCGCTTGGGAGCGGCGGGACGCGGCGGCGGGGCGCGCGGGAGGCCGCGCACGTCCCAGAGGCGCAGCGCGCCGTCGTGCGAGGCCGTGTAGAGCACCTGGCCGTGCACCTGCGGGCGCGGGGCGTGGGCGGCGCTGGAGGGGGTGCGCCACCGGCCCCCAACCCCGCGCCTCCCCGCAGCTACGGGGTCACGTAGGTGCAGGCCCCGCCCTTCCTCGGGCCAGCGGCGGCCCGGGCCTCGGCGTGAGCCGCGAACGCCCAGGCCGCCTGATGGGAAAGGCTCAGCCCAGGGGGCCTCGGCCCCGGGGAGGCGCTGCCCGCGGGGGAGCGCTGCTGCCTGGCCCCCCCCTCCCCACTTCCCCTCCGAGGCAGAGGTGCAGGCGGGCTCGCCCTCGCTCAACCAGCCACGGGCCCCCGGAGAGAGCTGGAGCGCCTACCTGGATGCAGTTGATGATGAAGGCGTGGCCGCGGAACACCCTCCGCAGCGCTCCAGACTGGGCGTCGAAGGCGCGCGCGCGGGCGTCCCCGCTCCCCGTGAACACTGTGAACACACGGCTGCACTTGCCTCCCGCCCGAGAGCCCTCGTCCCCTCGGGACTCCGCAGGGCGGGGGGCGTGGATGGACAGCGCGCGGAGAGTGCCGGGAACCCTCTCCGCGACCCATCCGCTCGCCTCCCAGGGATGTCATAATTGCAAATGGGAAACAGCAGAAGCCCCTTGAAAGGAAGGAGGCGGCACCTTCCCTAGCTCAGTACTTTCCTGTGAGTTCAGGGTGACGCCCAGGGTCCCGGAGGCGCCCTCTGTGGGCTGCAGCCGGCTCTGCAGGACTTCGGCTGCCCCACCGCCCTTGGGTCAGGTCAGCCTGCCAAGTTCTTCCAGGTGCTTCCACCCCTCCCGAGTACCACCTGGGCCCAGCTTCCTACTCTCAGGCCATCTGGTGGAAACCTTTGGTGAAGCTTAGCTTCCCTGCCGGGTGTTTCTAGCAGCTCTGAAGCCCCTGCCTCGGGGGGTCATCCCTCCCTCCCCCCACCGTCTGAGCAGCCTCTTGGGGCAAGGACCAACCAGAAACTATTCCTCCCCCTCCTCAGTAATGAACTTGGCCCTCCAAACACAACCCAGCGCCTCCGGGGTTCACTAGAGGGCCCCTGCCCAACTTCTCGCAGGGGGAACCTCCCGATTCTGCCTCCCTTGGGCTTTTTCCTACATTATAACTTAGTCCAAGAGTTCTCAAACTCCCGAAGGCAGGCTGGGCCCACCTGAGTTTCTGATTTAAGGAGGTCTGGGGTGGGGCCTGAGAACCTGCATGTCTAGCCAATTCCAAGTAATGCTGATACTGCTGGTCAGGGACCACACTGATGGCACTGGCCAGAGAAACTCCCTGGTCCACTTATCATCTTAGCCCGGGTTCTCCCAGAAGCTGACCCTGACACTAGGTTTCGAGTGCAAACAGTTCATCTGGCAGGGCATTGCAGGAAGTGGGGAGAGAAACAGGAAGGAAGGACTCCCATGCAGGTGTTTAAGGGAGCAGGTGACCGCTGGGGGCCCTTGGGAGAAAGGGCAGACCGGGTCTCAGAGTTGTTCCACACAGGGACAAGGACACTGGGCTACTTATCCGTCAGCTCCCAGCCCTCCCATGACCTGCCTCACAGGAAAACACCCTCGGGCAGAGGACCTCAGGTGCTGCAGCAGGAAGTGCCCCTGAGCGTGGTACCCATAGCATCTGCTACAGCCACCCAGCATTCTGAGCGAGCCACAGTAAGCACCCCCTGGGGGCTCCCTGTCCTTGGGGTGTCTATTCCTTATCCCGTTTCCTGTGTCACCTGCCTAGTCCCAGGTTTGCTGCTGAAGCTACTAGTGAACGTGGACTTGGAGGGAAAGTTTCATTTCTCGTTCCCTTCAGCTCCTTTCCTGCCTTCCCCTCCACCAACGCACTGTAGCTACTGGGCATCCTGAGGGTGGGAAGAGGGTCCAGAATTAGGTCTGATCATCCTGTAGCCTGTTGACAAAGACCAAGGACCAAGTTCCTTAACAGCGGGCAGCAGGTAGGGTCTGTGGGATTTGCCGCAGCGGCAGGTTTCATCCCAGCCTCTGCCACGGGGAGGCGCTCTGGGCAACGTTCTTCTCTTTAAATTAGAGGTCCCCGACAGGAGCAGAGCCATAATCACTCTTACAGGCTTGGACACAGGAACAGGAAAAAAATCATTTTTCTGCGTCAGACACCTAAATCCTGAGGGCATCTCATGCTCTATTTTCGGAAATCCATTCTATCTTCATCTAACACCTGTGCTGTGAAGTCAACTTGAATTTTCCACTGTGGCTCCTCCCCCACCCCAGTCTGCTCCCTCACTGCAGTGCTAGGAAGATGGTTCTCAGGCTCAGCTTCGCCTAGGGGGGCTGGCTTCCTGCTGCAGGTGTGTGTGTCTGTGTGTGTGTGTGTGTGTGTGTGTGAGAGAGAGAGAGAGAGAGAGAGAGAGAGAGAGAGAGAGAGAGAGAGAGAGAGAGAGGACGCTGATGGCAAAATATAACATTGGGGATCGTTTTAGGAAAGAGATGTCCAGGAACCTGGGAGCCCCACTCCCATGTAGGTGTGGTGAGGTTGTGGGTTTTGCTTCCCCAGAACAGTGCCTGTCTTCTGCATGTGTCTGGGGTGTAAACAACTGGCTAGTTGGACAGAGCCAGGAAAGCCCAGATGTGTGACAGTTTGAGACCTGTGGGACAGAGAGCTTGCTGACTACCCAGTAAGCCACACTGCCCTTCTTTCTTTCCAAAATAACCCTGATTAATCCTGGTGGCAGTATCCCCAGATAAGGGTTTTTATTATTCTCTTTTGCAGGCAGTGGTCAGAGAAATGTATGCAAAAGTCTTTGGGTGGAGTCTCCAGGAAGGATCTTTAAAGGGGCCTACTCATCTAGGAGACACAACCTTTTGCCCTTCCCTCCTCTTCTTCCTGCCTAAAACGTATGATGGCTGGAGCTCCAGCAGCTATCTTGAACCATGAGGCCCCCCCTTAAAGATGGCCGATACATGCTAAGGATGATGAAGTGAAGTGAAAAAAGGAACCTGGGTGTCTAACAACTTTGTGGAGCCATCCGTTCCAGCCCAGACCTCCAGCCTCTGAAATTCTAATACCTCAGAGAAAAATAAACCACTATCTCATATAAATCCGTCATCTGGACTTTCTCTTATCTGTAGTCAAACCTAATGCCGAGTGAAGCCAAACCCATGCGGCCCTCAAGTCTGACTGGAGTTAAGTGGTGTCACTGTCTCGAGAATTAGAATGTGTCCTTGAGACCTGCTCTTGACCTGAGGTCCTCTGAACAAGCAGGTCGCTGCACGTCCTAGCGGGGTGAAGGTGGGAAGGAGCCCCTACACCCTTATTTGGAACTTCTTTTGCTGGAGGAACAAACACGTGCACTGAGGGGCCACAGCCGCCGCCCTTGGCCGCTGACCAAACTGAGTGGCAGCTGAGGCTCAAAGAGGGAAGAGTGCAGAGAGGTCTGGGCGAGAGCGGATGTGCGGCGGGGCGGGGCGTGAAGGGGACAGGCAGGCTGGGGCTACGGGGAGGGCGGGGTCACTTACAGGTGCCCGCGTGGTACTTGAGGGCGCTCACGCTGTGTCTGTGGGCCGCGAACGTGCGCACACGCTCGCCCGTGTCTGCCAGCCAGCACTTGACCGTCCTGTCGGCGCTGCCCGAGTACACGTGCCGGTTCACCAGCTGGGGGGGGGGGGGGGGCGGAAGGGAGGGTCGGCACCGGACACGGGTACCGCTGACCGTAGGGGGCACCCCGGAAGCCCCTCCAAACCTCTCTCTGTGGAACGTGGCGAGGGGCACGTGCAGGTCTCAGTGGAGACACTGTGGACAAGCCAGAAATGCCCCTGCCCCTGGGTCGCCCCCCACCACTACCCACTCCAGCACCCAAGGTCACGATGCTCCTCTCTTCCCCTCAGGGCCGTGTAGCTCAGGCAGACCCGGCTTCAGATCCTGACTGGCCCTTGGCCAAGTCAGTGACTCGCTCTCAGCGGCTTCACCCGCAGACAAGGATCACGCCAGACCCTTCCGTGCTGCTCAGACACGACCGTACAGCGCTCAGCACCCTAAGAGCAAGGACCGGAAAGTGTCGGCCAGCACTGCTGCTGCTACTGCCAGGGGTCTCTCTTCAGCAGTTTCCTACAGCTTGGCCCCGGGAAGGTCAATGTGACTCCACCTGTAGCTACTTCGGTTCCCTGGTACTGTTCCAGCTGAGAAAAGGGCACCCAGGGCAGGGCTTTCACACTGGACTTCTGCTTGGGGAAGGGAGATAGGAGAAAGCTCTAGACGTAACCTGACTGACCGTGGTGTGTGTAGGGTGGCCCTCTGCTGGGACCGGAGCTGGACACCCAGGGGCCATCATGGGGTCCTGCCCCCTGCCCCTGGACACAGGTTCCCCCACTTCCCGCTCGCCGCTGCCAGCTGGAGTGGCATTCACACCCCTTCTTGGCGTTGCAGGAGGTTAGGAAAGGGGCTGGGAGACAAAGGAAGGGCATGAGGAAGTCCCCCTCCCAGGAGCACCCCTGCCAAGAGGGACAGGGTACTAGCGTGAGGGAGGCCCAAAGACAATTGAAATAATACTGCAAATTTCCCTACAGCAAACAGCACGCAGCCCAGAGAGCTCCCGACCAGCACAGCACCTCTGGTTATCGGAGACACGGACGAGAACCGAAGGCTGGCGGAGTGGGGTACTCAGCTGCCATTAGCTGGCTGACGGCACCAGGCCTTCTCCCACTTTGCAGGGCCCAGGAAGAGGAGGGCAGGCTACAAGCCCCCGAGACAGCCATCCAGGACGCCGCTGGGGCCCAGGGGCCGCTGGAGGCTTAGGAAAGATGAGGTCCTTCTCCCAGGGGCAGCAGGCGGCAGGCCTAGTTTGTTTTGCGGGATCTTAGTTCCCCGACCAGGGATCGAACCCGTGCCCCCTGCAGTGGAAGTGCAGAGTCCTAACCCCTGGACCGCCAGGGAAGCCCCTGGAATGGGCATCCTTAACTCATCCCGAGTCCTCCTAGCTCGAGCACACACTACCTACCCATCTTGGCCACTTTCCACTCCAATTCCCACAGCTGACTCAGTTTCCCCATATTACTTCCCAGTTTAAATCCCGGAGAACAGGCCTCTGGCCCAGTGCATCTTTCCACCCCACAGCCACAGCACAGGTCAAACTTGGCCTTGGGCCAATCGCTATGGCAGAGGGGGTGGAATCTCGAGGGACACGTATACCTCTTGGAGGCAGAGGCTGAGGGCGGACCAAGTGGGCGACAGGCCTGGCCTGCGTCTCTCAGGCCCCGCCCTCCGGTCCTACTGGGGTTACGACTGGCCCAGCCAATGGAGCCTGGCTTCTGGCCTCTCCCGCTGGCGGTCCACTCCCCGAGGACAGGGCCGCGTGCGATGTCTGCACACCCGAGGGCTCCTGCATAACATCGCCCAGTCCTCCCTCCGTCTGCACCACCGTCGAGAAGGGCAGGGGGACCTGCCTGGCAACCCCACCTGCTCTCGGCCTTTGGGGCGCCCCCGTCAGCCCTGTGCCTGGAGCCTGAATGTGGCCCGGCTTCCCCAGGTACACACGTGTCCTTGCTGTGCCCTGAGATCCCTGCACACATACTGTGCTCCCCTTTACAAATCCTCTCTGTGCTGATCCCCCCTCATCTTCTGCGGGAAAGCCACCCTCCAGGACCCCTCCTCATGCTGCCCAGCACTGTCTGCATCCTGCCCCCGAGGCCGACTGCCACTGGCCCCCAGTGTTTCGACTGTCCCCCCACCAAGTGTCACTCCCAGAGGCAGCCCCAGACCTCCAGGGACCACACTCTCCAAACGACCCACTGAGGCTCCCAGACCTATAATAAGGGGAGTGGGTACGGGCAGCCTGTGAGATGGAGACCCAGTGGCACATCTAGGCCACTCGGCCTCTGCAGCTCTGTCTGCCCCGCCCCGTGAAGGAGGCACTGAGCGTCCACAGTGGCCGAGACAAAGAGAAGACGCCTCCTGTGCATAGCGGGTGTCCCGACGACGCAGGGCCTGGCGCACGTGCTTAAAAAGCAGCACACTTTCAAAGCACAGATCCTGAGCCCCGAGGCTGATAAGCGGGCGGACGCCTCACTGCGTGCTTTGGCTGGTTTCCTGAAAGGACACCCGCGGGGAGCAGCAGGGCAGCCCGCGGAGACCAGAGAGGCTCAAGGCAGATGGGGAAAGCAGGACAGACCCTGACAGGGCGAGTCACAAAGGCCGGTCCAGCGGAACTCCCTCCCAGCAGCCAAGGCAGCTCCGAGAGGACGGGACGGGGCTTATGGGCCATCTCCCTGCGTGTGACCCACCCAAGCAGAGGGCAGGCCTGGGGCTCTGCTGCTGTGGCCCCAGGGGCGCGGCCTCGCCCTCCCCTCCGCTCACGACAGGCCACGCACAGGGCACCGGGAAAGAAGCAGCTGGGCCACGTGGTGAGCAGAGGGCCGGGTGCAGAGCACAGCCAGGCTCCGGGCACTCAGCCTCCTGTCGGAAGAGGCTCCCCGACTCCAGCACGGTATGGGCCCAGACACACCTTATGAAAGCTGCTTGTTAAAAGCACAGGTTGCATGCTCAGTCCTGGGTTCAAATCCTGTCTCTGCCCTTTACCAGCTGTGAGACCCTGGGCAAATTGCTTGCCCACTCTGAGCCTCTGTCTTCTCATGTACAAAATGAGAAAAAATAATCACCCTTACAGGTGGCCGTGAGGATAAGTTCAATAATACACACAGCCTGATCTAACCCGGGAGCCGGTACGCATCCCTAAAAGGCAACAGCGACCCCTGCTCCAGCCCCTCAGGCTTTGGCAGGACAGTGTTTTGTAGGAAAAGAACGGAGGGCCTGACGACACTGCAGATGGGCAGGTGCGTGCCCCGAGCCCTTGGGCTGCCCCACACCTGGCAGAGCCTTTCCTGTTCCTCTCTGGCTGTACTGGAAATGTTTATTTCAATATCTCATTTCAAAGGTGGATACATAGGTGTCCCTTTTCCTGTTTGCTATACTTTGTTTGAAATGTTTCATAACTAAAAATTAAAAAATATGAAGGGACAGGAAAGAGGCTCCACTTTCTCCTTCTTCACAAGGACCCCCCGGTTGAGCCTAGACCCTGGAGCCCCTCCAAAGAGCAGGGGTAAAGGAGCGGTCCCCCTCGGCGGTCAGCGTGCTTGACCTTGAGTTTGTTACTTGGAAGTGAGCCCTCACCTCTGCTCTGGCCTACCTTCTCCGTAGGAGGCCTGTGCACTCCTGCTCTGCCCCCACCTGGCTTCTGGAACCCTCTGGGGTTCACGTGCTTGACCCTGGATATACATCCCACAGTGAAGAGGAAAGGCAGAGGCCCCCCAGGGCTTGGCCGATTTCTTGGGCCTCGCCTCAGCTCCCGGAAAGTTCAGAGTGGGCCGCAGGCCTGCAAGGAGGAGGTAGGATGCTGCAGTGGGCCGATGGTTCAGAGACGGGCATAGGAGGCTGCATAGCTCTGTGAGCTTCCTCTCTTCTCCCCAGCCTCTGAAAAGGTGGCCCCCAAGTTTATCTCAACACACAAAAGGGCCTGACCTGTCTCCCAGGGACGGTTTAAACACCACAGCTCCATGCAACAGGCCCCCGGGATCCCAGCGGACACCTCACACTCAGCCTAACGGGAAACCACGGATGACAACTCCCTCGCTCTCCACCTGTCGGCACGAGCACTTCCTCCCTAAACAATGCCAGAGGCCAGGCCGCAGGGCTCACAGAACCATCCCGGGTCTCCAGACCCCCGGGAACCCTGCCTGCCTCTGCAGGGCGTCTGGGAAGGCAGCCCACCGCTCGCCCAGCTGGGGGGGGGGGTCGGAATTCTGGGAGGTCCCCAAGGAGAGATCCTTCCCTGGCTTAGGTGGCTCAACCTGCACGTGGACGTGCAGGAAAAGGACAGAGGAAGGAAACAGACGTGCAGACGTGAACCGAGGGTCACCTATTTGGAGAAGGTAAGGCGAGCAGGGGCGGGGGGTGGCGCCCAGCGGTGACAGCAGGGTCCCAGGGACGGCCCTACGTGGCCAGGGTCTCACGGGCTGGGGCCGAGACTGGCAGGTGGCCCTGCAAGTTTCTGATGGCAGCGGGGACGTGGGGAAGTCCTCCTATTAAAGAGGCAGATGGAGGGGGGAAGGGTCTTCCCCGACCCCACGGTGGGGAGAGGGAGGGACCCTGGAAAGCAGGCAAGGCCAGCACACCCAAAGGTCACCCGCATATGCGTCTCCCAAGTCGCGGTAACCTAGATCTGAGTTTGTACCGGGGAAACACAGCAGGGAGACGCGACGATACAGCATCCAAGCTACAGGGGACGTCTGAGGGGACGTCATATTAAAGCAAAGGAAGCCTGGACGGCCGGGAGTCAGCAGGTCCTCCGTTTCTCGGGAAGGCGCCAGGCCATCTACTGTGGAGATGGTGGCCCTGGACCTCATCGAGCAGAATCTTATCCCCCAACTACTCTGAAAAACGGGGGCTTTTCTGCCTCAGTCCCGCCGTGGGGCGAAGCAGGCTGTGACTTAACAGCTAATGAAGTAACTAACCAACAAACCAAATAACCGCGTGTTTCCTGAGGCAAGTGCCACTGCTGCCGTGGCGTCAGCGCGTGTGCTGCCTTTGTGCCTGTCCCTTCAGGCTCTGCGCTAGGACCGGCCTCTACAGGGGGCCCGCTGCTCCTGATGCTGGGGGTGACCCTCCCCGCCCAAGCCAACAGCGCGGGCCCTGCCTCCTTCCAACTCTGACCCCAGGGGCCTCCACACACTGCACTGTGCCCACCCTCACCCTGCCCCGACCCCATCCCACCACCCAGCAGGGCCCTCCCCCCACGCCCACCCCCCACCCCCGCCTGGGACCCATCCGGGACAGACCCCGGTGTGTGCTCATGGGAACAACACTGACTTCACTCTGGGAGCTCCCCTCCCCACCCCACCCCAGCGGCACCCCACACTACGAGCTGGCCTGGCCTTCGAGCTGCTCACGGTCTCCTGAGTACCCTCCTGCAGAGCCTGCAGGGCTCCCACCAGCTCTGCTCCCGGGCACATTCACTTCCACTGCTGTGCGCGACGCCGGGCTCCACGACCTGCAGGCTGACTCCAACATGGGAGACGGACTTGCCCCTGGGCGGTACCGGGAGACTGAGCCCAGAGACCCCACGCGCCCTCAAGAACCCAGAGCCCGTCCCTCCATGCCCCGCCCAGGACGCATCCCCACTGCCCCCTGCACACCTCTCCCCATCACACACGGTGCTGCCTCCCAGGTGCCTGCCGGTCCTCCCTTCGCCTCCCCAAATCCCGGGATCAGACACCGGGTGGCTTAGGGACCGCTGGAGAGCACAGGGAACTCTACTCAGTACTCTATAACGGCCTAGATGGGAAAAGAACCTAAAAGAGAGTGGATATATGTGTATGCATAACTGATTCACTTTGCTGCACACCTGAAACTAACACAATATTGTAAACTCTACTCCAATAAAAATTAAAAAATCAAAGTTAAAAAAAAAAAAGAAAAAGGAAACAGGTGGCCAACTCTTAGCTCAGTAACAACCAGTCCCCCGCCCTGCCCCCATCACTAGAAAAAGGCAATTTATCCAACCAAACATGGGCCCTCTGCTGTTCACCAGGGGCCAGAGATGATTCTGTCTAAGCAAAGTGGAGCCCTTCTCTACTCCACTGGTCCTGGGGCCCTAGGGCTGCCCTTCACCTCGAGAACCCAAAACGGGCCTCCTGGCCTGGCTCTCCAGGGGACTGCCACACACTGCTTCCTGTCACCTTGAGGCCACCCCCATCGCTTCATCGGTGGCTCCCCAGAGGCTTGGTGCCTCTGAGCACTGCACCCCAACCTGCTCACCTCGGGTGTGGGAACTGGCCTGGAGAAGGGAAAGGGCTGTGGCCACGACCCGGGCCAGGAACATCCAGACCCTAATATCTAGATAGAGGGAGGGACCGTATGCTGCAGACATGCCCGCCAAGTGCAGGCCACACATCCTCATAGCAACACAGGCTTCATAGCAACAGTATCACAGGCTGACGGGCGTCAAGAACAGGCTCTGCGGCAGGCGCTGCGTCCGCTGTCAACTCACTAAATCCTCACGACAACCCGGGGCGGGCACAGCTCCATGCCCGTAATCCCTAATCCAAACCTCGGCCAATGTGTTTCGGGAGTTTTTGGATTTGAGGAACACACTCGTGTTTCCACAGCAAAGGTACACGTAGTCCCAGGAAGTGAGATTAAACTTAACTACAACCAGCCTCATATCAAAATGAGTTTTGATGCCAAGCCTAAGAAAAAACCTTCCTTTTTTTTCAACTTTTGGATTTAGGAATTATGGACCACGGTTTGTGCGTAGACGTAATCCTCACTTCACATGGACGGAAACCAAAATTCATGTGTTAGCAACAGCCCTACCCCTGGTATCTGTGAATGTGACTGTATTTGGAAATAGGGCCTTTAAGGACGTAATTCAGTTAAAATGAGGGCATTAGAGTGGAACCTCATCCAGTATGACTGGTGTCCTTACGAGAAGAGGGAATCTGGAAGCAGAGGGAAGACGGTGTGAGGACACCAGGGGAATGGCCGTCTACCAGCCGAGGGGAGAGGCCTCAGAGGAAACCAACCCTGCTGACACCTTGATCTCGGACTTCCGGCCTCCAGAGCTGTGAGCCAATCAATCTCTGCTGTTTAAGCTGCCCAGTCAGTGGTACTTTGTTCCACAGCCTGAGCTGACTGGTACCCTGGGTGGGGCGGCAGCTCAGAGGAGGAGCCAGGGGCCTCCCTGGCAGCCAGGCCGGCCTCACCTCCAGACAGATGACGGAGCCCTGGTGCTCCTGGAACACACGCAGCTGCTGCCCACTCAGGATGTCCCAGGCTCGGACGGTGGCATCTGTGCTTCCAGTGAAGGCCGTGTGGCCAGGCGTGGCCAGCACCAGGCAGAGCACGGCACCTGTGTGGCCCCGCAGTGTCTGGTGGCAGCAGCCGCTGGCCACCTGCCAGACCTTAGCCGTGCCATCCGTGCTGCCCGTCACCAGGAGCCCCCTGGCCACGGCCTCCTCCGTGCACGGAGCCCCAGGGAGGTCCTGGGGGGCAGAGTAGGCTAGAGTCAGCACACAGTTGCGGTGGCCCCGGAACTCCCGGGCCACCTGCCCCTTGTCCACACTCCAGGCTCGAGCTGTCCGGTCGTAGGAGCTGCTGAAGAGCTGGTTGTTGGCGACCAGGATCCTGGTGGCAAGAGGGGAAGGGTCAGGGCTCAGAGCGCACAGGGCTGCCCGGCAGGCTGGCGTCTTACGTGTTCAATGAGCCCAGGTGATGGGTGAGAAGAATGAATGGTCCCCAGTGACTGGGAGCCCAGAGTCTGAGAAAATCTCAAGGCTGAGGAATCTGAGGCCCCCTGCAGCAGGGGAACAGTGAGGGAGCCAGGAGAGCCCACGGGGGGGCGGGGGGGGGGGAGCAGAGCCTGCCAAACAGTAACTATTCATTTGATGTATGCTAAGACTTTCTCTGCAGAAAATACACATCTGTCTCTAGCATAGAACTCTGTGTATAACTTCAAAGGGCATGAGGGTGGACCCGAATTTACACACCACCCCCAAAGGGCTGCGGCCTGAACCTGGAATGGGGCGTGTCCTCTGTGTGGCCACAGAGGGGTCAGGACCCCCATCTCAGTCTCAGAGGCACCCCTCTTTTAAAAGGTCTTGCCTGGGAGCCTAGCACGGGCAGGAGGAAAGATGGACACGGAACAGAGCAGACCTTCCTTCCGCGGCCTCTCACCTCTGGGCGGTTCTCACTTCCCACAAGTCATTAAGGATGCAGCACAAGAAAAGCACACTTTCTACTGATGGCTTCTTCCCTAATGCCAGGAGGTACGGTCTTCACCACATGTGTGTTTCTAAAGGAAAGTGACGACGTGGTGCCTCGGGTGATGTTCTGGTGGCCCGAGTCCTGCCGGGTGTGGCCTGTGACGGCAGGGACGCCGGGCCGGGCCGGTGCCCCCAGAAGCTCACACACCTGGCCCGGCTCTGAAAACACGAGAACTGTAGCCCTGTTCTCACCT
The DNA here is from genome assembly GCF_964374135.1 of Grampus griseus. NCBI lineage: Eukaryota > Metazoa > Chordata > Mammalia > Artiodactyla > Delphinidae > Grampus > Grampus griseus. The sequence continues at coordinate 5,914,988 of NC_139003.1, read as the reverse complement.
CAGGGCCATCACGCATTTGTGAGCAGTTACTTAATAATGCAGATATGCACCCAGAGATGTTTAGAACAGCCAACTGCTCAAAAGAGTGTGTGTGTGCGTGTGTGTGTGTGCATATGTGTACATGTGCGTGAACATGTGTGCACTTGGGAGCGTCTACACCCGGCAGAGCATCATTTCCGGCCTTAATTGTCCAGATTTCCTTTTGAGGAGCCACTGATTCGTTTCCAGGTACAACCGGAGGGCCGGCTGGTCACCTGAGATGTGGCTTTCTCCCACCCACCCCATCCTCTGTCAGCCCTTCCAGCCACTCACAGCCTCACTAGAGGAGGCGCCCCAGGCCCACACTTCTCCTCAGTCACAAACTTCTTTCTCAAGAAAGAGTGTGGAAGAGGCCAGCAAGAGCTGAAATACGGGTCCCAGTTCCAGCCCTCCTCCGCCCCGGCCTGCGTGGTGCTGGCTGGTCTCCCAGGACCCCGGGCCTCGCCTGCTCTATCTAAGGGGTGTAGGTGGGATAAAAGCTCAGCTGCAGGAGGCGGGGGCTGGGGCAGAGCTCTATGGGGTCCCCACTGGGGTCCTTCCCCACTCAGAACCATCGAGCCAACACGAGCCTTGTGCCTCTCTGCTCAGCGATGCTCCCCTGTTCCCGCCCTGTGGGAGCACCGTTCCGTCTACAGGCAGCTGGTACTCCGGGCAGTTAATGGTTGGGCTGACCCACCGCTTCCACCCACCGTGCGCTGGAACATTAGGCCGGACGGGTCCCACCTGGACCCAGGCTCCACAAAGCTCACGCTGCCAGCATCCCCTCTGGCTGAGAACATCCTTCCGTCCCTGCCCCCCACCCCCCCAAATGCCCGCCTGCACTGGGCCCTTTCCCTGCTTAGTTCGCTGCCCAGGCAGCTGCCCTTCCTGGTCAGTGAGGTCACGAGGGCCCCGGTGCCCAGACTCCTGCTCATACCGGGCACTCCCTCGGGAGTTTGCGACGGGCCCCAAGTTGCAGAGATAGTGTCCAATTGATCTGATCACCAAGGAATTTCCATGGCTCAGCTCAGACCCAAACTCAATACATTTTTGCAAAAATTCAAACCTCCATGAGAAGGAAGGTCTGGGATATCTTCAACAGCAACATGGAAAGGAGAGGTTTAAAAACACCCTCGACTCCCTCTTCAGAACAATCCCCATTCTGCCCCTCCTCCGAGCCCCCAGTCCACCATCAGGTACCAATTAAGCCATTTCCTGTGGAATTTGTTCCCTCGGTGGGAGCTGTAGCCTGCAATCCCTTTCCCTGCACCCAGCTGGGGGCAGCTCTGCTGCCAGGGCCATGGGAGGGCTTTCAGGCTCTGGTCTAAGTGTTGGTAGTGCCTCCCTGCCCCACCTCCGCCTCCCAGCCCCCCAACCTGCAGCCCTGGGCAGTTAGCGCTTGCTGCGCTGGGGACACTGCTGTCCTTCCACTGCTGTTGCTCTGGACCACCTCCCCGCATGTCCACACGTGTTCCCCAGGGAAGCTAAGTTCCTCCAGGGCAGAGGCCCCACAGCCTACATCTCTGTCCCCTGGGACTCGGCCGGGTACCATGAGGAGAGGCCGAGTCCTCCCCGCCTGGCAGGCACACCGACCTGTTCACAATGGACGTGTGTCCCCGGAACACCTGCAGACACTGCCCGGTCAGCACGTCCCACTTCCTGATGGTGCAGTCAGCACTGCACGTGAAGGCGGCTTCGTCCTCCAGCTGGCAGAAGGTCACATAGCTTTCGTGCCCTGCAGATGAGCGGGGGAGATGTGAGCACAGCAGGGCATGCCAGCTCCCGTTTTTCTCTGAGAATGTTTGAGATGGGGAGGAAGGGAAGAAAGCAGGGGGCGGCGAGTGTTTGCAGCAAGTCCAGTAGCGACTAGCGTGTTGAAATGATGCTTTAAGTCTGGGAGAATCTCAGGAATCGTGGGGGCCAGGAGCAATTCAGGGGGCACTTAGCCTGCCCTGGAATCCTTCCTCCCTCCTCTCCTTCCCTCCCCCTTCTTAGTCGTCTCCTTTTAGGCTTCTTCAAACTTTTCAGCTACTTGTATTCACTCCGTCATTCAACAAACCCCATGTTACAGACGCAGGAAGTACAGAGGCCAAGGGCATGGTCTTCGGAACCAGAATGCCTGGGCTAGAAGCCTGGTGCTGCTACTGGCTGCCCATGGGCAACTTATTTCACCTCTCTGTGCCTCGATTTCCTCACCTGAAATGGGGAGAGTGACAATGCCTATCTCACGGTGTTCCTGTGCCGGCTGTGTAAACGCTAGGCGTGAGCTGTTCTTACATTTGGGGACAGACACTGTGGTAGGCAGAATTCTGGCCCCGAAGAGAGCAGGTCCTAATTGCTGGAACCTAGAAATGTTACCTTTCTTGGAAGAAGACACATTTATAGATGCCATTAATTAAGGATCTTGAGACGGGGAGATTGTCCTGGATATCAGGGTGGGCCCTACACGCCATCACAAGCATCCTTGTAAGAAGGAGGCAGAGGGACTTCCCTCGTGGCCCAGTGGTTAAGACTCCATGTTCCCAATGCAGGGGGCCCAGGTTCGACCCCTGGTCAGGGAACTGGATCCTGCATGTCGCAACTAAGAGCCCACATGCTGCAACTAAAGATCCCTCATGCCACACCTAAGACTCGGCACAGCCAAATAAATAAATAAATACACACATAGAGGAGGCAGAGGGAGATCTGAGGACACAGAGAAGGCACCGTGAAGAGAGAGCAGAGATTTGCAGGTGCTGGCCCTGAAGATGGAAGTGATGCGGCCACAAGCCAAGGGGTGCAGCAGCCATCAGAAGCTGGAAAGGCAACGGCATTCTCCCCTACAGGTTGCAGAAGGAACCCAGCCCTGCCAACCCCTTGATTTCATCCCAGTGACACTGATTTTGGACTTCTGGCCTCCAGACTTGTGCCGGAATAAACTTGTTTTAAGGAAACCCAGTGTGATCACCGGTCACAGCAGCTGCAGGACACAAATACAGAAACAGACATAATTAAAACACATTCCCTGCCTTCAAACAGAGCAGCCAGCCCAGAAGGAGGGACAGTCAGTCGAGCTTGATACGTGCTGGGACAGAGCGTGACGAGGGTCGACAGAGCAGAAGCCTGGGTGTGGCAGGCAAGGAAGGGTCTACGCAGTACCCGTGTCTGTCGGGAGAAGAGGAAGAGCATCTGGGAGAGAAGCTAGCACACACCAAAGCAGGAGGGGCCCCTGGGGCCAGAATTCAGGCATTTGGCAGAAACGATGGATTAAGTAGACACAGTGAGGGTGGAGGTCTGGGACGGAGGGAGGGCCCCGCAGTCTGGGGTCTCGGCCAAGTGCACCTGGTCATCCTCTTACGGGGCAGTTGTCAGATCTTTTGACTCTCACCCTGGCTGTGGGGTCGATGTTTACCACTCGACCATTATTAAGCAGCCCAGGAATCCTCCATCCTTGGACACAGTAGGGCCTGTTTTTCAGGTAAAAGTGTTTCCATCTCGGATATAAGCACTTCCAACAGCAAACTGAAGCTGACTCTACTGGAGAAGAATTCAGGGACCAGAAAATCAACGGAAGCAGAGGAATGTTAGACCTAAGAGCCACTTCACAGACGAGGAGACTGAAGAATTCAAATAATAACACATGGGAGCGTCATATTTATTACTTTAAGGATTTCGATCAGATTTTAAAATTTCATCTAGATGTCTGCTATCTTGTAGACGGGGATTTAGAATCTCCTGGGTAGTTTCAAGCTGATTCACACTTACTTTTTTTTTTTTTTGGCCCTGGGGTCAAGCTTAGTTTCTCTTGGAAGAACCCAACTTCCTGAGTTCTAAGAAACAATTTTTTTTTAAAGTAAGAAAGAAACGTTTTCCCGTCTTCTTGGATAGCACATACCAGGCCTCTAGGAAAACAACATTTGCGTAAATTAAGTAAACACGGGAAGAGGTTGCAGACTGTTTCCCTCAAAGTGCGCATCAGTTTAAAAGTCGAGGGCAGGGCTTCCCTGGTGGCGCAGTGGTTGAGAGTCTGCCTGCCGATGCAGGGGACACGGGTTCGTGCCCCGGTCCGGGAAGATCCCACATGCCACAGAGCGGCTGGGCCCGTGAGCCATGGCCACTGAGCCTGCGCGTCCGGAGCCTGTGCTCCGCAACGGGAGAGGCCACAACAGTGAGAGGCCACGTACCGCAAACAAACAAACAAACAAAAAGTCGAGGGCAAATGTGTTTGGCAAAACACAGCCCAGCTTTTTGCCAATCCCAAAATGTTTATAAAATATCTGAGGATTCTCAACGAGCTTCCCCCGAGACCGGATCAGCCATCAGGAGGGGTCGGGAGGACGCAGCACCATGAAGAGTGCCCAGTGCTAACCAAGGCCAGGAGAGGCTCCCTCGGGGTGTCACTCCCATGCCAGCTCCTTCCGTCCCATCTCAGCAGCATCTGACAGCAGGAAGGCAGAGCGTCATGTGAACCCGTCAACCAGGCCAAGAAAAACACTGAAAATCCAAGCGTGGCACCTAGACTCGGTGACACTGCAGCCATTAACCAAGACGGCGGGAGTGGGACAGCTTTTCTGATACGTAGAAGTGAAAGAACGGATGTATACACTGATTGCAAATCAACAGAAATATAAACAGACTTGAAGAAAAGAGGTGATAATAAAAAGAAGTTTTTCAATGTAAAAAAAACTCATCCCCGAAGCTGGGCCTGGCTGATCCTCTGCCCCCTCAGGGGACTGGCCAAGCTGGCGGGGGTCCCTGCATCGATCTAGGCTCTCCCCCGCACAAGCCCCTTCTCCAGCACAAGACGCCCATCTCACATCTGACAACTCAAGGAAGCGATCCGGGCTCAGAGCCCTTGCAGCACAGGGGCCCTGGGGGCTGCGGAGCGCGCCCCTGACTATAATCCACAGGCTATAATCCAGAGACCAACGACAGGGCTCCACCGCCCCGGCAGGATCACCAGGGGTGGAGGAGTGAGGGCTCGGAGAAGGGAGGGCCCATCATGTCTCCAGGGACCACAGCGCCTCGGCCACAAGCTGTTGGAATTGTGCAGAGTAAGCAAGAAAGCCAAACTAAAAATAAATATTTTTGAAGGGATATAGAACGCAGATAAAATGCGGTTATTCTGTTCAACAGAATACACTGAGGCTCAGGGTTTCCTGCCAAGGTAGCCGGCCCCGTCTCCCCGCTTGCACGCCCCTGGACTCGCCGGAGGTTTAGAGTCCAAGTGCCCCCTCCCCATGCAGCAGCAGCTCGCCGCGCTGGAGACCAGGGTCTGCAGGGGCAGAGGGGCCTGGAGTGGGCACGGCCCAGCTGAACACGCCTTCAACTCAGCATGAAAAGCGGGGCCTCCTCTCGCCCTGCTGCCCCTGGAGTCTTTCGTCTGCCCCCGTGGGTCCTCGTCTTCTCCAGCCTGCGCCCTGCAGCGCCCCCCACCCGCTGTGGGCTCCCGGTCTCCTCCGCTGCCCGCAGGGTTCAGACGGTCGGGAGCCCCAGGAGGGGTCTCTAGTTCGGGATGCGCTGGCCGAGGCCCTCAAACCACGGTCACGCCTCCCCGGAGGGAGCCCCCTCCCCAGCCGTTTCCAGGCGGCAGTGACCGCTCCCATCCTCCCTCCTTCAGGCCTGGGGATGATGACAGCTCCTCTGGTACTCGCCGTAAGTACAGTGGTTCCCCACACTCTGCCCACATTCTACAAGCGTCCCTTTATTAGACTCTCCTCGAGTTACCATTCTGAGGTGCCAGTTGTTTCCTGCCGTTGTCTGAGCACGGGAGCCCTGGCTGGAATGGACGGGGTCTGACAAAGCCACTGAGGACGCAGGCTTGGGCCACCCGCCCCCGAGCTCCCAGCCCGGGCTGATGCTCTGCTCACTGCTGCCGCCGCAGGGCCTGTCCTCAGCCCAGCTTCACCCGCTCCACAACCTTGACCAAACTCTCTCCGGCCTCCATCCCCATTCTCCTAAATCCGCACCCACAGGGGAGCTCACCTGCCCCAGACCGTGGTCTCCGCAGAGCTTCAGAGTGAATTGCCAGTATGGGCCTCCTTCACATCCGTACTTAAAACAAACTTTTTTTTTTTTTTTTTTGCGGTACACAGGCCTCTCACTGCTGTGGCCTCTCCCGTTGCGGAGCACAGGCTCCGGACGCACAGGCTCAGCGGCCATGGCTCACGGGCCCAGCCGCTCCGCGGCATGTGGGATCTTCCCAGACCGGGGCACGAACCCGTGTCCCCTGCATCGGCAGGCGGACTCCCAACCACTGCGCCACCAGGGAAGCCCAAAACAAACTGTTTTTTGATGGAATTTTTCCTTGACCAGGACAAAGTTAATAACGATTTGTTTGTGTCTGAAAGCCTTCCCTGTGCTCCCACGTGCCCGTTTAAAAATACGTATGAGATGATTCAGCAATCCCACTTCTGGGTATATACCCAAAAGAGGGGAAAGCAGGGCCTGGAAGAGATATTTGCACACCCATGTTCACAGCAGCATCACTCACAATGGTCAGGAAGTGGAAGCAGCCCATGTCCACCGACGGATGGTGGATAAAGAAGAGAGATGAGATCCACACGGCAGAACAGCCTTCGGCTTTCAAAAGGAAGGACATTGTGGCCCGTGCTACAACCCTGGGGACATTGTGCTGAGTGAAATGAGCCAGTCCCCAAAAGACAACTAATATGTGATTGCACTTATACAAGGCACCCAGAGGAGTCAGGTCCCTAGAGGCAGAAAGTAGAACAGTGGGTGCCAGGGGCTGGGGGAGGGAGGAACTAGGTTATTGTTCAGAGGGGACGGTTTCAGTTTTACAAGAGGAGAAAACCCCGGAGGTGATGGTGGGAATGGCTGCACAACATTGTGAGCGTTTAATGTCTCTGAACTGTATATTAAAAATGGCTAAGATGGTGAATATTATGCTGTGTGTTTTTTATAACAATTAAAAATTGTCTCAGTTCCAGGTCCTCCTGGGCCAAGAGGTGAACCCTGACTACCCCAGCCCACCAAGTTCCTGCTCTTCTGAAGTGCACACAGCCCCTTAGTTAAGCAGTCGTTCTCTCAATCCAATCTGCAAATTCCCTGGGGCGGGATCCGAGACTCTTGCAGCTTTGAATCCGACACAGGCACCCAGCGCAGTCAGGCCAACAGGCAGGTGAGGGGGAAAGGGCTCTGGACCCAGAGGGAGGAGCGCAGAGGGCTGGCAAGCCTCAGTTTCCTCATCTACAAAACGGGATGATGAAGAGTTGTGGGAGGCAAATGAGGAAGAGCTTTGGAGCTGGCATGGCACAGTGCCAAGGGGTGCTGTGACTCGCTTCGGGCATGAAGGATAAGACAGCAAATACAATGAGCTAGGAACTCTTCATTAACTGGCTGGATGCCCACCATGACCTTGTGAGATTAGGTTCCTCTTGTCATCACCCCCAATTCACAGATAAAGAAGCTGAGGCACGGGACTTCTCTGGTGGTCCAGTGGGTAAGACTCCACGCTCCCAGTGTGGGGGACCCGGGTTCGATCCCTGCTCGGGGAACTAGATCCCACATGCATGCCACAACTAAGAAGCCCTCATGCTGCAACTGAGGATCCCGTGTGCCGCAATGAAGAGTCCGTGTGCCGCAACTAAGACTTGGCGCAGCCAAAATAAATAAATAAATAGGGCTTCCCTGGTTGCGCAGTGTTCAAGAATCCACCTGCCAATGCAGGGAACATGGGTTCGAGCCCTGGTCCGGGAAGATCTGGGAAGATCCTCTGGCCCCCAACTGCTTCTGCACCGTGAGCTCGTCTGCAGAAGGAAAACGCATGGCAGGAGCTGCCAACCCAGGCCGCTCTGCCCGAGAAATCCAGGCCTGACCCACCAACAGGCTCTCCTTTGAAGCCTTCTGTGGGCCCCAAGCTATGCAAGGAGCTGACACTCACCCCGAGGTGGCAGTGTCTACAATGGCAGTGGAAAGAGCCTGGATTTGGAGTCAGGAGACCTGCAGGGTCTGCCGCTGATCAGCCGTATGGCCCCGGGGGAGCACAGCTTCCCTGCAACTCTGTCCTGCCCAGAGCAGGGGCCACACGGTGGGCGAGAAGCCTCTCTGCCGCCGACCAGCGCAAGACCCTGGACAAGTCCTGCAACCACACTATGCCTGGGGCGTGCTGACAACAGCACCTGCCTCACGATGTGAGTGTCTAGGAGACACTTAGAATATGCTGCGTGTTGGTAAACATCTGCATCTCCTGTTCTCATCTATAAACTGGTGTTATCATCAGCACTATTCACAATAGCCAAGACATGGAAGCTACCTGAATGTCCACCGACAGATAAATGGATAAAGGAGATGTGGTGTGTATACACAGACACACACACACACACACACACACAATGGAATACTACTCAGCCATCAAAAAGAATGAAATAATGCCATTTGCAGCAACATGGATGGACCTAGAGATTATCATACTAAGCGAAGTAAGTCAGAAAGAGAAAGACAAATACCATATGATATCACTTATAGGTGGAATCTCAAATACAATGCAAATCAACATATCTACAAAACAAAAACAGACTCACAGACATAGAGAACAGACTTGTGGTTGCCAGGGGTGGGGAGGGAAGGAATGGGAGCTTGGGATTCGCAGAGGCAAACTATTATATATAGAATGGATAAACAACAAGGTCCTACTGTATAGCACAGGGAACTATACTCAATATTCTGTGACAAACCCTAATGGAAAAGAATATATATAAATATATATGTATAACTGAGCCACTTTGCCGTACAGAAGAAATTAACACAACATTGTAAGTCAACTATACTTCAATAAAATTTTAAAAATAAATAAATAAACTGCTGTCAATTGTTATTTTATTTTATTTTTTTTTTGGCCGTGCCACGCAGCTTGTCTTAGTTCCCCAACCGGGGACTGAACCCAGACCCTCAGCAGTGAAAGCGCAGAGTCCTAACCACTGGACTGCCAGGGAAGTTCCTAAACTGCTGTCAATTCTATCCACCTCACAGTTGCAAGGGTTAATAACATAAGAAATATGTACTTAGAAGGGTATTTATAAAATACAGGGCACTAAAATGTCAAGACATTTTTATTAATATTTCACTCATACAAAAAAAATCCTATGGACTTCCCTGGTGGCGCAGTGGTTAAGAATCCACCTGCCAATGCAGGGGACACGAGTTTGATCCCCGGTCCGGGAAGATCCCACACGCCACAGAGCAACTAAGCCCGTGTGCCACAACTACTCAACCCATGCGCCACAGCTACTGAAGCCTGCGCGCCTAGAGCCTGAGCTCTGCAACAAGAGAAGCCACTGCAATGAGAAGCCCGCGCACCGCAATGAAGAGTAGCCCCTGCTCGCCGCAACTAGAGAAATCCCGCGTGCAGCAACAAAGGCCCAATGCAGCCAAAAAAAAAAAATCCCACAGAGGAGCAGTTGGCAGATCCTTGCTTACCATGGGGGCCACACAAGGATTATCACACACCCAAAATGACTCTCTCACAAGTCTATTAGTGCAATTTCAGGATAAGCAAAGGTTACTTTTGTCCCCTCTGTCCTTGACAATTCTTAAAGTGCAAACCCTTATAAAAGAAACAACCCTGTCAGCAGTTTTTCCGTTTGATAGCGTTTTCCCATGGAGTGGGAAGGCCTCCAACTAGGGCAACAGAGGGTCCAGCGTGGCCTTGCTAGGAAGCAGGTTCTGGTGTCCTGCGGGGACGAGCCGCTGTGAGGGTCACTAAAGTGGGTGTGAAGGGGACTTGCCAGGCACAGAGCCGGGTGAGGATGGCAGGGCAGGGCTGGGCAGGACTGTGGGCCCTGGGGGCGGAGCTGGGTGCCCACGAGGCCAGAACCACCCTGGAAAGGACTGGAGCTTCCTGAGGCAGAAACTGGCCTACAAACGGGGCTCCCACGAGGGGTCCCAGGCCCAGGGCTCCCCGGGCCAGCCGATCAGCAGAGTCACCTCACAGCTTGTTAGAAATGCCAATTCTGGAGTCCTACCCCCAAAGGCTCAGTGAAACCCAGACCCAGGAACCTGCATGTCTGAAAGCCCTCCAGACACTCTTCTCATGTTTGGAAAGCAATACACACTGGATTTAAATTTTCTAACAGATCTGTGCCTTGGCAGTGTGTGTGACTATCTGTGCATGGTGGCCAACTCCCCATTACCTACACCAGCTCCCAAACAGCAGGCAGTCCAAGATGCATCCCTACTGAGTTTTGATGTAAAGCCAACAGGGTGCGACTTCTCTAGCGGTTCGGTGGTTAAGATCTGCCTGACAAAGTAGGGGACACGGGTCGAGCCCTGGTCTGGGAAGATCCCACATGACGGGGAGCAACTAAGCCCGCGCGCCACAACTACTGAAGCCTGCACACCCGTGCTCCGCAACAAGAGAAGCCATCGCCATGAGAAGCCCGTGCACCGCAACGAAGAGTAGTGCCCGCTCGCCGCAACTAGAGAAAGCCCGCGCACAGCAGTGAAGACCCAACGCAGCCAAAAAATAAATAAATAAAAAATAAAACCAACAGGGTGGGACTTCCCTAGCAGTCCAGTGGTTAAGACTCTGCGCTTCCACTGCAGGGGTCACAGGTTTGCTCCTCGGTCGGGGGGAACTAAGATCCCACGAGCCTCATGGCCCAGCCAAAGATAAATAAATAAATAAATGAAATGAAATGAAAAAAAGAAACCCAGCAGGGTCAGGATCCGCCAATACGGAAGCTAATTTACTCCCTGTGCCTAGATGAGCCAGGAGGCCTGGGGCAGGCCACCCAGGATTTGCTGATTATGGTGGAAAAACCAACAGTGAAAAATAACTGTGCACACAGTGCAGGCAGCCTGGTGCTTCCACAAGGGGCTGTAGGAGCCACTCAGACAACAGAGGGACCTCACACTCCTGTGCTGCAGGCATGTGACAGGGACCCGAGGTAAGAAAAACGTCCACCTCCCCTTGAGTAAGCCACAAATATAAATCGGTGTGGGTAGACTGGTAGGGCTCTTTCGTAAAACAATATTTACGCCTATGTGTACCTCCTGCTATTTCATGGACTTTTCCAAACATGCCAAATTGCAGGTGAAATGAGGCAGTGAGAGAGCAGGGCAGGGAGGTCGATTGAGGGAGGGGGTTTTCGACTCTGCCCCACCATGGGCTGTGTAAACCGCTGGCGAACTACCTAACTCCGTGCCTCAGTTTCCCTGCCTGCACGAGTGGTGGGAAAACAGTACCACACCATGCGGAGTGCACTCCGCAGTGCCCAGGCCGATTAACAAGCCCCCGTTGTGACTACAAAGGCCCCGAGAGAGGAAATGTTCAGCCAGAGATCACAAGGCCAGTGAGAGACGAGGGAAGCTGAAAGGGGCAGAGCTGCGATTTCTTTTTGTTAAAACTGCCGTGATGGAAGGGATTTCACCCAGCGGTTGACAGGTGATCTGCGCCCTCGCAGCCTCGCCCCTCGGCTCACTGGCCCGTATCGCAGCCCCCTCTGCACTCCCACCCCACCCAGCGCGATGGGCGCGGGCTGGACTTGGGGGAAGGGGTCTGCGGACAAAAGCGCCCAGGTCTGAGGCAGGCGAGCGGCAGAGAGGAGGACAGAGAGAGAGGTCGCAGGACGCGGCCAAGCGGGTCTACCTTGCAGGAGGGCGCAGCACTGGCCGTCCGCGGTGCTCCAGAGTCGGGCCGTGCCGTCCTCGCTGCCCGTCAGCAGGCGCTGCCCGTCGGGGCTCAGGCTGAGCCAGTTGATGCCCCCGCGGTGGTCCGCGCAGACCCTCAGGGCAGACCCTCCGCCCCCCATCCCGCCGGTCGGGCGGCGGACTTAGGAGGAGGCTGCGCCCCGCTAGGGAGGGGCGCCCGGGTATCCTCGCCGCGGCTCCCTGTGGCTGCGTCCCGCGGCCATCGCGGGACCCCCGGCCCCCGGCTCCTGCGGAAGCACGCGGCGCGGGTGAAGCGCCGGACGCTCGCTCCCGACCGCCCACCCGGCCTCCCGGCCCGCGGAGGCGGCGGGGGCTGCGCTGCGCTGGGCGGCCCACTCGGGACTCCCGGTCCCCGGGTGCAGCAGTCGCAGCCCCACCGGCGCGGAACGCCTCCCTTGCCCGCGCCCCCAGGGAAGACCCGCACCCCACCTGAGCAGAGGCGTCCCGGGGCGCGCGGGAAAGCCCGGACCTCTTCTCGGGGCGCCGGGGACGGGGAGAACACGGGAAGCGGAGCGCCCCGCGTACGCTCCCCCGCCCGCTCCGCGCGCTCCGGGCGGCCGAGGCGAACAATACAGTTCAGCCTGGCTCCTCCTCAGAGACCACCCCTCAACCTGTCCCTCCCACTTTCCTGGCCTGCGCCCCCGCCCCCGCCCTCGCCCCCGCCCCCGCCCTCGCCCTCTCGGGACAGACCTCAGCCCGCGGTCCCCGCGCCCGCCCCTGGGACGCTGCGGACCGCTCGGCGTGCGACGGTTCCGGCTGCCCGGCCTGCGCCTCTGGGCTCCCGCCCCCTGCCACCCCCGCCAGGACCAAAGGCCGGACGAGGAGGAGGAGAAGGAGGTGGACTGCAGGGTCTGGGTTGGGGAGACGCTCACGCCGGGAACTCACCCGGGCCCGCGGCTGCGCGCCACCACCAGGCAAGTCAGCTCCTTCCAGGCTCCCAGTCCTAAGGACCCTTGCCAGAGGGGCTCTCGGGGGACTTGGGGTCGGCCCTGCTTGTTGGAGAGCGCCCTTAGTCCGCCCTCGCTGGGGAATCACGTGCACACCCCGAATCCTAAATAAATCCCGCAAGAGGAGGGGGAGCTCCCCCTCCCCACCCCCCCGCGCTCCCAGGCTCGGCGCGCATCTCTGACTGTCCACCGAGATCTCTGCAGGAATCCGACGCCCCGGGCAGCGAGACCTCCTGGAGCGCGGGTCTGCGTGTTCCCATCAGGCAGTTCCGGTGCCGGCTCGGCGGCCAGGGGTGGGGGTGGGGGTGGGGGCGGGGGCGGGGGGAGCGGGGTGACCCCCCTACTCGGCTCCTCCAGGTCCTAAAGGTAGCAGGATTTCCCCGAACCCTCCAGGGCTCTTTAGAGAAGCTAGCCAGGCGATCTCAGATCGGATTTGTATCTGTGTGTTTTGGGGGGCGGGGAGCAGGGTGGCTTTGGAAAGCTAGCCCTCATCACGACGACCGGACCTTCTAATGGTTGACCATGTCCAGACTCCGAAAGAAAAGCCCATAATGGGGTCCCATGGGGCATTGGGCCATTTATTCTCCAAGTGGTCAAAACTAAAGAAACACATTCTTTGTTTCCCCAAATTTGTGAATCACCTTGCAGCTCTGCTTAAGGAGTGGGAACTTAACTTCGTAGGCGATGGGGGCCACTGAAGGGTTTGGGGGGGCGGGGGGGGTTAGACGTTTGGAGACGTTTGGAAAAAGACTGGTGGAGGTGGGTTGAAAGGAGGCAGGAGGGGGCTGCTGGGATCCAGCAGGAGAGAGGAAGGCAGAAAGGGCAGGGATATTCCAGAGGTGGACTCTTCAGAAGCTAGATGCCTGCTGGGAGGAGGGAGGGACTCTGGGAGTCCCCACTGTGCCGAGAGACTGGGTAGATGGTGGCTGATGACACCCGTTCAGAGGATGCTTCTCCAGGCTGATCATGAGTTCATTTCAGGACCTGTGTACTTAAAGGGGCCATTGCAACGTCCAGATGTGAAGACTGATGGGCATCTGGCCGTACAGGTGTGGCTTACAGCTGAGGCCAGGCAGAGAGGGTGGGAGTCATGAACATGCCTGGGAGCTGCAGCCCTTGGTGAAGGTGAAGTGAAGAGTGAGAAGACATAGGAAGAGTTTACACAGAGAGGAGCTGATACCCAGACCAGGGTTCTTGGCCTTCCCCAGGCAATAGAAATTGACTAGAGGCCAGACAAGAAATTCAGGCAAGGCTTTATTGGGGCCCCTGCTGCAGCAGGGGGGAGGGAGAACACACAACAGGGTCCCTTGCTCTCTGGCTCCCTGTGTGTGGGGGTGAGCTTGTTCCTTATATGGGGTGAGGGTAGGGGTCTGGGGGTCAGGCTGGAGGGGTGGCATAGGTGTTTTACCCACCCTTCTGGTGGCGTTGTGTGCAGGGGGCATGCAGAGTACCCTGCTTTTGCTCCTGACTCCCATCTTCTGCTCCGGGCTCTTCAAAAGTGGCAGTCTGGGGGGTTTTTTGGTCTTTTCTAGCTGTTTGCCCCAACTGCTCATGCATGCAGTTTTTTTTGCTTTTTTTGTTTTTTTGCAGTACGCGGGCCTCTCACTGTTGTGGCCTCTCCCGTTGCGGAGCACTGGCTCCGGGCGCACAGGCTCAGCGACCATGGCTCACGGGCCCAGCTGCTCTGCGGCATGTGGGATCTTCCCGGACCGGGGCACAAACCCGTGTCCCCTGCATCGGCAGGCGGACTCTCAACCACTGCGCCACCAGGGAAGCCCTCGCTGGGTCTTAGTTGCGGCAAGCGTGCTCCTTAGTTGTGGCATGCAAACTCGTAGTTGCGGCCTGCATGTGGGATCCAGTTCCCTGACCAGGGATCGAACCTGGGCCCCGCGTTGGGAGCGCAGAGTCTTAACCACTGGGCCACCAGGGAAGTCCCAGGTACTGGGTTTTGATTTGGGGTGATGAAAAAAGTATGACTAGATAGTGGTGATAGTTGCACAACACTGTGAATGTACATAATGTCACTGAAGTGTACAATTTAAAGTGGTTACAATGATAAATTTTGTTATGTGTATTTTACCACACACAAACACAAAACATATTGTATTATTGGAAGAAAAAAGAGGGCTTTGTGAAACCTCAGTATTATTACTATTATAATTAATGCTTGGAAGACGATTATCAGAGAATTAAAATTATTTGGGGAATAATACATGGCCATATACCCTTAGCACCCTGTATATACACGTCCCACACTATGAGTGTTGCCAGGGTCCAGAGAAGGATGGGACCAGCATTAGATATTAGAGAGTCCCCTAGTCTCTGAGCAAGGGTCCTGAACCAGAATGTGCTGGACCGCTGGGCTCAGGTCTCCCCACTCCCCACCCCCCTCATTCCCAGGATGACATGCTCTCAATCTGGTCCAAGGAGTCACTGTCCATTCTAAAAAGAGTCAAGTTTTAAAAACAAGAAGGCTTCAAAAACCAAATCTCCCTCTCATGACAAGAAAATCTCTTTTACTGGCCACTGTTTCACTGCTGGCCCCCAAAGTCAGGAGTCAGGCTGTCTGGACAAGAGAGTTGCCACTCAGGGACTGGCCCAGAGGAAGGTTCACAGACTCAACACGCACATGGCTCTCCAAGCTCACCCCACATCCGGCACTGGAATGTCTGGGCCTTTCCTGGGTGTCTGACCAGGGCAGTGTTAGTAAAGACATGGCTATTCTGTAGTATTAAAGCCAGCTGGTAAACATCCCATCCCTCCAAATTTCATTTTATCTCCCCCACAGACTCTTCCTGGCAGCTTTGGAGAAATATCAGAGGCTAACTAGACAAAGAAAGGCAGTTTTTCAACAGCTTTCAGAATTCACCAGCTTTGACTTCAAGTCTGGCTAATGTGAAGTAATAGGGATTGGATTTACTCTCCTGCTTCCTACCTGAAACAACCAAAAACCAGACACATAAAATATGTGAAATGGTTTTTAAGACACTGGGCATCTGGCAACAAAGGACAGCAGTTCCTGAGAGACAGGGACAAATGAGGTGAGTCCTATGAGAGGCCAACTTACTGCCCTGAGAAAATTTCCAGACCTCAGAGCAGGAAGGGGGAGACTGGATGGAGCCCAGTGGACTCCCTGAGTTTCAGAAACAGCTGAACAACCAGGACAAACAAAGTGCCTAGAGTTGGTTGGATAAAGTACCAGAGAGCGGAGACCCCTGGAGACCTATGGAAGGTCCCTCTCCAGTATGCAGCTGGAGACAGATTAACCCGTGCACAGGAGGAAACTACCCAAGGTGGGAAAAGGATTACTGCCCAACCCCACACAGGGTCGAGAGTAGTGCACCAAGGACATGAAAACAGTTATTGTAACTGTATTCCATGTGTTCAAAAGGTGATGTAGAATCAGGGAGTCCCAACAGAACTTCTAGAGATGAAAGCAATGTCTGATATTAAACAACAGCAACACTGGATGGAATTAACAGCAGATGAGACATTTCAGAATAAAATATTAGTAAACTTGAAGACATAGCAGTAGAAACTATCCAAAACGAAAAGCAGAGAAAAAAAGAATTTTAAAAACGGAAAAAGTATCAGTAAGCTGTGGGACAACTTCACGCAGCCTAATATGTGAGTAATTGGAGTCCTTGAAGAAGTGGGGAGAAAGGAGGGAACAGAAAAAAATATTTGAAGAAATAAGGGCTGAAAGTTTCCAAATTTGATGAAAGTTATAAATTCACAGATCCAAGGAACTCACCAAACCCCAAACATAAGAAACACAAAAGACACAGCTTCATCAAGAAGAATATATAATCTGATAGCCCTGTATCTATTTTTAAAACTGAATTTGTGGTTAAAACCTTTCCACAAACAAAACTTAAGACCCAGATGGCTTCACTGGGGAATTGTACCAAATATTTAAGGAAGAAATAAGACCAATTCTCTACAAATGCTTCTAGAAAATTGAAGAGAAGGGAATGCTTCTCAGTTCATTCTGTGAGGCAAGTATTACTCCGATATCAAAATCAAAGACATTATAAGAAATAAAATTATATGCCACTATCCATCATGAGCATAGATGCAAAAGTTCTAAACAAAAATTTAGCAATCAAATTCAACAATTATATAAAAAACATAAAACATCAAGACCAAGTGAGATTTACCCGAGGAATTCAAAGTTGGTTTAACATTAAAAAATCAATCAATGTGGGCTTCCCTGGTGGCTCAGTGGTTAAGAATCCACCTGCCAATGCAGGGGACACAGGTTCAATCCCTGGCCTGGGAAGATCCCACATGCCACGGAGCAACTAAGCCCATGTGCCACAACTACTGACCCTGTGCTCTAGAGCCTGCAAGCCACAGCTACTGAGCCCGCATGCCACAACTACTGAAGCCCATGAACCTAGACCCCATGCTCCACAGCAAGAGAAGCCACTGCAATGAGAAGCCTGCATGCTGCAACGAAGAGTAGCCCCTGCTTGCCGAAACTAGAGAAAGCCTGTGCACAGCAACAAAGACCCAATGTGGCCAAAAATAAATAAATAAAATAAATAAATTTAGTTAAAAAAATCAGTCAATGTATGGCATAAGGATAGACATATAGATCAGTGGAATAGAATTGAGAGACCAGAAATAAATTTACACAAGTATGGTCAGTTCATTTTCAACAGGGTGCCAAGGCAATTCAATGAGAGAAAGCAATCTTTTTTAAAAATGGTGCTAGGACAACTGGATAGCCACATGCAAAAGAATGAATTTGGACCCCCTACCTCACACCATATACAAAAATTAACTCAAAATGGGCCAAAGACCTAAAATGTAAGAGCTAAAATTATAACACTCTTAGAAGAAAACATTAGTGTAAATTTTCATACCTTAGATTAGGGAATAATTTCTTAGATATGATGCATAAAGCAAACAATTTTTTTAATTGGATCAAAATTTAAAACTTTTGTGCTTCAGGGCTTCCCTGGTGGCACAGTGGTTGAGAGTCTGCCTGCCGATGCAGGGGACACAGGTTTGTGCCCCGGTCCGGGAAGATCCCACATGGCGTGGAGTGGCTGGGCCTGTGAGCCATGGCTGCTGAGCCTGTGTGTCTGGAGCCTGTGCTCTGAGACGGGAGAGGCCACAACAGTGAGAGGCCCACGTACTGCAAAAAAAAAAAAAAAAAAAAAAAAAGAATCTGCCTGCCAATGCAGGGGACATGGGTTCGAGCCCTGGTCCGGGAAGATCCCACACACCGCAGAGCAACTAAGCCCGTGCGCCACAACTACTGAGCCTGCGCTTTAGAGCCCACGAGCCACAACTACGGAGCCTGCATGCCATAACTACTGAATCCTGCACGCCTAGAGCCCGTGCTCTGCAGCAAGAGAAGTCACCGCAATGAGAAGCCTGCGCACCTCAACGAAGAGTAGCCCCCGCTTGCCGCAACTAGAGAAAGCCCGCATGCAGCAAGGAAAACCAAACGCAGCCAAAAAAAAACACGATTGTGCTTCAAAGTACGCTATCAAGAAAGTGAAAAATCAGTCTACAGAATGGGAGAAAATATTTGCAAATCATATCTCTGACAAGGCTTTGGTATTCAGAATGTATTTTGTAAAAATCTTACAACTCAACAATAAAAACACAAATAACCCAATTTAAAAATGAGGAGAGGATTTGAATAACATTTCTCCAAAGAAGAATACAAAATAACCAATGAACGCATGAAAAGATGCTCAACATAAACTAGTCATTAGAGAAATTCAAATTAAAACCACAATGAGATACCACTGCACCTATTAGAATGATTAAAATGAACAAGTCTGATCATTTCAAGAATTCTTGTTGGCAAGAGTACGAAACGACTGGAACTTTCATATACAGGCTCACCTCGTTCTATTGCACTTCCCAGATATTGCCTTTTACAAACTGAAGGTCTGTGGCAACCCTGTGTCAAGCAAGTCTGTCGGCACCATTTTTCCAACAGCATCTGTTCACTTTGTGCCTCTGTGTCACATTTTGGTAATTCTTGAAATATTTCAAACTTTTTCATTGTTATTATATTTATTACACTGATCTGTGATCAGTGACCTTTGATGTTACTATGACTTGCTGAAGGCTCAGATGATGGTTAGCATTTTTTAGCAACAAAATATTTTAAAATTAAGGTATGTACTTTTTTTAGACATAATGCTATCGCACACAGTACACGACAATATAGTGTGAACATAACTTTTATATGCACCAGCAAACCCCAGAATTTGTGTGACTCACTTTATTGTTAGATTTACTTTATTGCAGTGATCTGGTTCAGAGCCCACATCTCCGAGGCGTGCCTGCACATCTGATGAGAATATAAAACAGTACAACCACTTCGGAAAACAGTTGGGCAATTTCCTAGAGAGTTAAACATACACCTACCATATGACTCATCCATTCCTCTTTAGCCAAGAGCGCGAAAGCATCTGTCCATGTGAAGACTTGCACTTGAATTTTCATAGCAGCTTTATTTCCAATAGTCAAAACTGGAAACACCCCCAGATGTCAAGGCAAGAGTTTAGCTGAGCTAATGCTGCCTCAGCCTCCATTTTTTTGGCCGGGGGGCCTCCAGGGACCTTCCTGCTGTTCCAGGGGGCCCGTCTCTCCTTCCCTCAGGGTCCTGGTCTGATCCCTTCTACCCTTTCCGGCCCCAGCCCACGGTCCCTCCCATTACTCAACAATTAAATATAGCACAATTATTCTTGAAGTGGAATTACTAGGCTTCCATTTGCTGTTAAGGGGGCCAAAGGAGCTCTTCCCCCTACATTCCAGATTTCAGCCTCAGAAGGAGAGAGATTTGAGACAGAGAGACTTTCCCAAGCATCCTGATTTTTCCCTGCGCAGGTGGCAGCCATCTTTGGTTTATGGTTTCAGACCGACTTTGCCAACTCCTTGCAAGTAATTACCTGAAACTAACCCATCATTCATACCCTTCACCAGCGTCTTGCTTGCACCAGCTTACGAAGAGGTAAAACCAGGTCTCTGTATTCGCCGGCCAATGGGAAAGTGACGATTTACAAGGGTGGTAGAAACTTTCTGACATATTCCCCACCCCACCCCCAAACAGCACTAAACAAACAAAAATTCTGTGCTTTTGTAATCTTTATTTTATTCCACTATAATTGAGTGACAGTCCTAAGGCAGGCACAATTACACGTTGGGTAATAACTTTTGGCTTCCCTAACGACTTCTCAGGATAATTATCATCTTCCTGATTTTACTGATGAGGAAACTGAAGCCTCGAGAGGTTAAGCAAAGTCGCTCAGCTGGTGAGTGGAGATTGCATATCTGTTATCGCCAAGTCTAAGGGCGTGTCCACCAAATGACAGAGTCAGTGGCTCGGAAGGAGCAGGCCCACCCTCTGTGCTAACACATAGAAGGCTGGTGGTCCTGCCTTTCGCTCCAGTCCCGCTGAATTTTCCTAGAGAGATCTTGGGCACAGATCTGGCAAGAGTGCCTTTCCCTGAATATTCAGATGTGGGTGATATCCTAAGAGCATTTCTCTGAGGATGAGATGAGCAAGGCGACAGTCAGTTTCCGGGCGGACACACTTGCCGTCAGAGACCTCAGAGCTTCTGCATGTGGGCCCCCGTGCTCTGCATCTGACACACTGTGGCAGCCTGGTCAGAGTGTGTGTGTGTGTCTGCATGTGCGTTTGTGTGTGCGTGTGTGTGTCTGCATGTCTGCATGTGTGTTTGTGTGTGCGTGTGTGTGTGTCTGCATGTGTGTTTGTGTGTGGCTCGGAGGGAACGTCAGGGAGCTTGCTGTAGCAACATCTGTTTTCACTCATTCCGGAAGATTTCTAGCTTCCCTCAAAACCATGCATTTGCTTGCTCTCTGTGTGGATTCTGAAGCCAAGTGTAATTCGTACCGGGGTTGCTAATCCTACAAAGGGTATTTACATGAGTTTCGGGTTCTTTCGAGTGGAGACCAGGGCCAGCTCACCCCTAACTCCACACCTGCCTGTATTTTGCTGGGAGCAGAAAGGGTGGTCGACCAGGGGTGTCAGTCAGCATTCTTTGGCTGAAACGAAAGAAACTGGGTTTGGGGAGTTTAAGCAAGAAAGGGGGATTTGTTGGAAGGATAGTGAGTGAAGGAGAGATGAACACCCAGATTAAAGAAGGTCAAGAACTCGGGAAAAGCCAACGTCTCGGCAGCCAGAACTTGAGGAATGCATCTCTGGGATGTGGCTGTGAGTTTACTTGGCCCCAGCCCTCCTCTCTCCTGGGGTGATTTGGTACCAGATTTCATTTCCAAGGAGAGAGAATTAATTGCCCTACCTCGAGTTTCATCTGTTTGGGGGCAGGACCCTGTGACTGCTGCCTCAGCAGAATCACGGCAGCTGTAGTAGGTCCAAGTTGCTCCCTGCCGGCGACCCTCTGGCAGGACCCTGTGACTGCTGCCCACTGCTCATACACAAACACCCTTCTCTCCATGGTCGCTGATGAAAAAGGCCCCTGCCTCCCAGGGACCGCCCTGTGGGAACCTCAATGCATCGCCCCACTCCCAACGGATGACAGTCCAAAGAGCCCCCGCCCACCCGGCTTCCCATGCCCCTAAGTGCTGTGATAGGGTGGCTGGTCTCTGAGTCCAAGAGCATGAGGCATGTTCACTCGCATCGAGATAGTCTTTTTTTATTTTTTTAACTTTTTATTTTATATTGGAGTAGAGCCGATTACCAATGTTGTGATAGTTTCAGGTGCACAGCAAAGGGACTCGGCCATCCATACACATGTATCCATTCTCCCCTCCCATCCAGGCTGCCACATAACATTGAGCAGAGTTCCCTATGCTACACAGTAGGTCCTTGTTGGTTATCCATTTTAAATATAGCCGTGTGTACGTGTCAATCCCAAACTCCCTAACTATCCCTTCCCTCCACCTTTCCCCCCGGAAACCATAAGGTCGTTCTCTCAGTCTGTCACTCTGTTTTGAGATACTGTCTTATCTTCTATAACCTATGGACTAAATGATAAATCAGATACCAAAACCCTACACTACTTAACAAAGAGAAGAATATTTTTAAGATGTGCGTGTCTGGGTCTGAAATCTAGGAAAACCTCTGCTGTGGTTGATGGCAGGAGTTAGGTACGGGCTCTGGAGTCAGCCGGCTGGAGCTCTTTGCTGCTTTTGCCACTTCTGGTGCAGCTCTGGACAAGTTACTGCTACCCTGTTAAGTCTACTTCTTTAGTTGTAAAAGAGACAAGAGCCACACACCCACCTCGTTATAAGTAAAAAATAGTTTAGCACAGTGTTTTGGGCATAGTAGTTGCTCAATAAATGTTCGCTGTGTTGTCGTTACTAGTATTTACTGATAACCAAGTATGGCCAGGCCCTGCTTCAACAGCCCGATTAGATTCGCTTAGAATTTGCTGAATGTTCCTATGTAAACAAGTGATGTTAAAATCTTCTCCCCCACAGAAAGTTTACTTTGGCATGATGCCACTGGCCTACCCCTATGGGATGTGATTAGCAAAAAAATCCTAAGAAACTTGTTCTTTTCTTTGCGGGAGGGATCTGCTGAGGACGCAGCTTGTGATGATCAGCATGGGTCCTGAGGACCCAGGGAAGAAATTCATTTCTGGCCGGAGTCCCAGGAATCTCTGTGCTTCTCTGGGGAAATGGGTTTATCTCTTGGACTCGGCCTCATGGAATCGATCTTGTTTCCCTGCTTGCTTTGGCCCAGTCCGGGGTCCCTCTCCAGCAAAGAATCTGGAGTTTGCTTGCTACATAGAGCATTGTGGAAGCTAACCTTACCATGGCCTCACCTTTTTTCTTCTTTTTCAAAAGTCCAATGATTCCGTCATATACCTTTTCCATCTGATTTGTTGAGGAAGGTGGACACTCTCCTGGCCCCGGCAGCCAGCCCCCACGTGGTGTCGTGGCGCTTGAGCCCCACGCCTCTCTGTGTGAAGGGCCCTGCCGTCTCAGAGGCTCCTCTCTGGCAGGCCCCAGGAAAGGATTTCCACCAGCCGCCCTGTTTGGGGGCACCCCATTCCTGCTGGCTTCTCTGTCCACGTGATCCAGGAGCCCCGGGGCCCAGGGTGGCCTGGGCCCAGCTGTGAAGTGGACATGCTGCCCTGCTCCCCAGGCCAGGCACTCAGGGGCAGCCTCCCCAGTCCTCGATGGGAAAGGGACCCAGGAGACAACCTTTTCAGTCCCAGTGCTGGGGTCTCTGCCCTGTTTGTTGTAGACTCTGGGGTCAGTGGAGAGATGGGGTGGCTTTGTCTTCCTGTCCACTCCCCAGACTTTGGTCCCCAAGTCAGGCAGCCTGCAGCATCACAAGTGCCCCCCCCTCCTGCTGAAGTGGGACCCTGCCACACGACTGATAGCTCACCTGGCCCCCGCCCCCCAGCCAGGGTGCATAGTCCTGGGGGCTGCATGGCCAGGAGCGGGGTTCTCACCTCTGACCGCCCAACCTGCCCCCACCACATACCCTGACCGAGGGGCTGGTCTCAGCGTCCAGCGAGGCTGGCTCCAAACCCCCAGGCCCGTCCAGGGCAGCCGCCGCCCAGCCCCCTCCCGGCAGAGCCATGCCAGGGCACAGTGTCCGCTGGACTCTTAGGGATGTTTTCAATCACTGATTCCAAAGAGGGGCTTAGCCTCCGGCAGCAGGGAAGCCAAGGGCCTATTTACAAAAGAGCTCATTTTACAGGCCCAGGCCTCACAGGCCCCAGTGCAAGGCACTCCCTCGGTGTCATCGGGCTCGCCCCGACATTCGTGTGGCTGGGCAGGGACTGGGGGTCAGGAGGTCAGGGCTCAGCCCAGGTCCTCATCCCGGCTCTCTGAGCCACCCTGTGGGAGGAACGACCCCTTGTGCACTTTCCATTCCCTCGGCAGCCATCGCACAGCACTGGATGGGGGGTAAGGGGTGCGAGTGAGAGATTCCCCAGGTACGGGCAGTTGTGGGCAGGTGGAACCCACGCTGTCCTCCAGAATCTGGGGAGGCTCTTCGACAGCCCTCAGCCCCCCAGCAACGAGAAGCCAGACTTTGTCTTTATTGTGGTGACATATACAGGACAGACGATTTACCATCCGAACCATTTTCCGGCGCACAGTTCATTAACCACCTTCCGTCGTTGGGCAACCATCACCACCATCATCTCCAGAACTTTCTCATCTTCCCAAACGGAAACTCTGGAGCTACATTTTTCTTTCTTTCTTTTTCTTTTTCTTTTTTTTTTTTGCGTTACTTGGGCCTCTCACTGTTGTGGCCTCTCCCGTTGCGGAGCACAGGCTCCGGACGCGCAGGCTCAGCGGCCATGGCTCACGTGCCCAGCTGCTCCGCGGCATGTGGGATCCTCCCGGACCGGGGCACGAACCCGTGTCCCCTGCATCGGCAGGCGGACTCTCAACCACTGCGCCACCAGGGAAGCCCTGGAGCTACATTTTTAAGGTCTCTCATTCAACAGGTTTTTATTGAAAATCCCTGTGGTTTCTTTCTTTTCCTTAAAATAAATAAATATATTTATTTATTTAATTTTGGCTGCATCGGGTCTTCGTTGCTGCACGCAGGCTTTCTCTAGTTGCGGCGAGCGGGGGCTACTCTTCATTGAGGCGTGCGGGCTTCACATTGTGTTCTCATTGTGGTGGCTTCTCTTGTTGCAGAGCACGGGCTCTAGGCGTGCGGGCTCAGTAGTTGTGGCTCGCAGGCTCTAGAGCACAGGCTCAGTAGTTGCGGCACACAGGCTTAGTTGCTCTGCGGCATGTGGGATCTTCCCGGACCAGGGCTCGAACCCGTGTCCCCTGCATTGCCAGGCGGACTCTCAACCACTGCACCACCAGCGAAGGCCATCCCTGTGGTTTCTTGAGGGAACACAGATCTGTAGGGCTCTGGAGGTGGAGACAGGAGGCCGTGTCAGGAAACATAGGGGGTCCTCAGGGGCGCAGGGGACCCCGGGCTCACGGGGGTGGGGGTGGGGCAGCGGCAGCGAGGTTGTGGGAACATCTGTGGGGTTTTCAAAGGAAATGTTTTTCCTGTGATTGGACGGGCCTGATAAACAGCGCATGCGCGTTCCTGGTCGGCAGGGGGCGCGGGCCGGGTGGAGGGGGCGTGGAGCGGTCGGTGGGTGGGAGGACTGATGGCTGAGGACACGAGGATGGCTCTGGGAGCGCCCCGGCTCTCCAAACCGCAGAGTTGAGACAGAAGTATGTGAAGCATGTGTGAGTCTCTTTCGAAGGCGCTGGCCCTCGGTCCACCGACCCCCTGGACAGACATCAGACAAATTACAAGTCTGCCCACAAGCACTTTGCTGGGAATCTTGTTTTTCTTCTTGAGACAAAACGCAGATTTGCTGACAGATTACGGAGCAGAGGGCTGGGGTGAGGGGGAGGTCACCTGGGAGCACAAGCCTATTGGTGAAGCACTAAATCACCAGTTAATGAGGTGCTGGGGAACTGAGTTTAGAGAAACCTCTGGAACGAGGGAAGGGCTGCGTGCGAGGCTGGCTCCTCCCCTGGCTACCGGGGACTGGACCAAGCTCCTCAGCCAGGGGGATTCTTCCTTAATTCCCTAGGAGGGGCTTATCTTCACTGTACAGCTTGGGAAACTGAGGCACGGGGCAGTGACTTGTCCAAGGACACATCCTAGTGAGTAACAGAGAGAGGATCAGGGCGGAGACCCAGAGCTGGCCCTTAACGCTGCTCCCCCCACGTTCTGGGTGACGTCCAGTGCATCACTTACTACTGAGAGCCAGTATTCATACGGCACCTTCTCAGGGTTACTTGTTTGGCCTTTACAGCTGTATACAGTTGGAACAACAGACGTGATCACACTCATTTCACAGAGCAGGAGACTGAGGCCTGGAGAGACCATTTGGTTCATGTTATAGGCTGAAACGTGTCCCTCCCAAATTCGTATGTTGAAGTCCTAACCCTCAGAACCTCAGAATGTGACTGTATTAGGAGATACAGGGTCTTTCAAGAGGTGATTAAGTTAAAATGAGGTCGTTAGGTTGGACTCTAATCCAATATGACTGGTATCCTTACAAGAAGAGATTAGGACACAGACACGCACAGGGGAAAGGCCGTGTGAGGACACAGGGAGAAGACGGCCCCCTGCAAGCCAGGGAGAGAGGCCTCAGGAGAAACCACACTTGCCAGCACCTTCATCTTGGACTTCTGGCCTCCAGAACCGTGAGAGAAAACATTTCCATCATCTAAGCCCCGTGCTGACTGATACACTTTGCACCCAGTTCACACCAGGCCCCGCTTCTCCCCGTGATGCCTGCTGACCAGGGTAAGGACGTCTGGGTTCCCTTCCTCATGGGCCATGGGGAGTTTGAATGAGGTGATGCAGGGGACTATGCTTTTGAGTATGTGATTGCTACTGGGTGGACTACTGTTATTTTAACTACTGTATCGATAAAATACACCTGTATATGCAAATGTGTGTGCAGCAGAGTGGCTGGGAGCAAAGGTATCAGCGAGACCTGGTTTGAATCCTGACTGTTGTGTGACCTTGGGCAAGTTGCTTAACCTGTCTGCGTCTAGCTGTCCTTCATAGTGGTGATAACAAGCATATCACCATCTTGGTGCTATTGCACAGTAAGTAAAATTACACAGGTTCCCCTAGTGCAGAGCCTGGCATCAAGTCAGAACATAAAGGAAAAGCTCCATCATCAACATCAACAAGGGGGAAAGGGGTGTGAGATTCTGGAAGCCTGGGGCCAGCCAGACCCGCTGGCCCCTCCCCTCCCCACTAACCCCTCCCCTCCCAGGCCTGATGTGGAGCTCTGAGGGTCAGACAGTTGCAGGGA
The DNA here is from genome assembly GCF_964374135.1 of Grampus griseus. NCBI lineage: Eukaryota > Metazoa > Chordata > Mammalia > Artiodactyla > Delphinidae > Grampus > Grampus griseus. The sequence continues at coordinate 5,888,599 of NC_139003.1, read as the reverse complement.
AGAGCAGCTGAGCAGGGACAAGGGCATGGCTGTGGGCAGGGCCTCCCACACGTGGGGACGAGTGTAGCTGAGGTCACACGGAAAGCGCCACATCCCCGAATGAACGGGCAGAGAAAGGGAAAACAGGAGCATGGTTTTCAACAAACCCTCTTCTTGACTCACACGAGGCGAGGTACTCCGGGCTCAGAGATCTGACTGGTTTGCCGTTAGTTTTGTGGTGGTTTCTTTCTTTTTTTTTCTGCTTGGTGCGTGGTGGTGGTTATGCTTCTATCATTTACACGATAAGCCAGTCCAAGTTAGATGCAAGTTTCAGAAGGATTCAAGTGATAAATGTGGAGAAAAGGAAAGCATGTAATAACTTGAATACAATTGGAAAGGGTTCCTAATAATAAAAAGAAAGAAAAGTCAAGAAAAATCAATAAATCATTTTCCTTAGCACTGAAAATGTGTATGTGTAAAGCATACAATAACAGATAAAGATAAATTGGGATAAGTATTGCAATATATGACAGATAAAGGCCTATTTTTACTCCAAACTACGGCTTTCCATCAGCTCTGTGGTGGTTTTCAGTTGTCGGCTGGGACGGTGAGCGCCGCTGCTCAGGATTCTGGCGGGCAGCCGTAGGCGGGGAGCGCGGAGTTACCTGGGCCACTCCCAGGATCCAGCAGGCCCTCTCTCACTGGGGACAGGAGGCTGGACACTGAAGTATGGGTGGGGACGCATCGGGGGCCTCTTATTCCCGGAAATCCCACTACCTCCCAGGCCAGGCTCCTTCCTCCCTCTCTCCTGGGGCTGTGACCCCATCAAACCCACCCCAGCAAGGTGGGCCCAGTGTCCTGCAGAGGGCCCGGGCCACAAAGAAGCGCCGTGGATTCACCCTCGGGATGGAGAGAGCCTGGGCCCTGGGTGGTGCAGCCCTGCGAGCTGCGGGTGAGCAGATGCTCTCTGCTCCCTTCAGCCCTGAAAGCTTCACCCCTTCAGCTTCCTCCTACCCCTCCATCCCCCCAGAGCCCACCTGTCCAGGAAGCAACTCCCCCTCGTCTTCCCCCAGTTTCTCTCTCCTTACAGGATACAAGGAGTGATGTGTCCCTGGGATCCAGCCACTCCTTTCAGAAGATCCTCCCCTATAAACTACAAGATCCCCCAGAGATGCAGACTCAGGACCCCTGGGTCAGGCCTGGCTGTGGAGTGGACCAGACCACACGGCCTGGCAGCCCCTGTCCCTGATCAGGGAGACTAGAGCCCAGAGGGAGCCCCCACCTCGCAGCAGACCCCCTCGGTCCCCTGCCCCGCTCCATCCCCATCACATCCTTGCCCCGCCCCCATCACGCCTCCCGCTGCCCCTTTCTCCCCTAACTGGCCTGTGGGTGGGGTTCCTGGAAGGGGAAGCGCCCTGGCCCCATCCTGGTTCCACTGGGAGCTGCTCTGGGACCCGAGGTGGTGACTCCCCATGTAGGACGCTGGCTTTTCACGTGTGAAGTGACAGGATTGAACTCCATGACCTATAGGTCCCTTCCAGCCCTAATGCTCCCCCAGCGGGTGCCTCGCAACGTCCCCCTCCACCCTTCCTGGTCGATCCCTCCCACGCCGGGGGGTCCTGCCAGCCCCTTGCCCAGGGCCTGGGGGCCCCCCGCCCGGCTGTCCCTTGGTCACGAAGGGCAGAGGAGTCACTCAGCGCTTGGCTTTTATGACGTTTATTTCCCACGGTCCGAGTCCCGGGCGGGCTGGGGGGACTGTCCCTCTCTCCGGGCCGCTCCTGGTCGCAGCCAGACACCGGCGGGCGGGCGGTTAGAAGAAGTTGGCCACCCGGCGGAGGGACTGGACGCGCGCGCTCTGGGCCTCCCAGTCGGAGAAGCTGCGGAAGTCGCCCCGCTCCACCAGGTACATGCGGCCGCGGTAGTTCGGCTCCTCGTACAGGACCCACCTAGGCCAGAGGGCGGCGGAGGTCAGGGCCCGGTGCTGAGCAGCGCAGGGCCCGGCCGCTCCTGTCCTGGCACCACAGCCGCGCGTGCCCTCCTTCCCCGCAGCCGCCGCCCCGCGCCCCTCCGCCCCGGACCAGCCCTTCCCGCCCGTGACCCCATCCCCGTTCTTGGCTTATTTCTCCGCCCACCTCCCGCCCGTCCTTTCACTGCCCCGTGTGTCCGGGCCAGTGCTCGGTGAGACACTTTGCACCCAGGGGTGCTCAGTTGACATTTGAAACTGACCAGTCCAGAATGTTCATCACAAGGGCCAGGAGTGGTTCCAGGACGCACGTCCACTCTCATCCTCCCACTCCCCCGCCCACACACCCCACTCCTTCCTGCTCCTGAAAAGGGCTGTTTGCACAGACAGCACTCAGCACGTGGCAGGGGGCCTGGCACAGAATGGGAACTGATTATTATTCATTCGTTCCATCGTTCAGCAAATGTGTTCCTGGGTCCACGTGTGCGCCCAGCCCTGCTTCAGGCCCTGGCGAGTCTCACATCAGTCAGACCACAGGTTCCTGCGGTGGGGTGAGGGGTGAGGGAGGCAGCTGCACGGATGAGGGAGCCTTTCCCTCCCCATCGCAGCTCCCAGCTCCAGGGCAGCTGCTAACAGGCCGGGGAGCAGAGACTGGCGACAAGGACACGGACTGGTTTAGGAGCACCTATGGCTGGGCTCTGGGCAAGGGCAGGAGAGAACAGGGCCGCTCATCACCAGAGGCTATGGGGCTGCAGGTAATTGGGAAGGTTTCTCTCTTGGAAGGGGCGGTGGGGGGATGGGGCCCCCCGAAAGTCGTCTCTGCCTGCGGACCGGAGGGCAGGAGGTGTGATCTGAGGAGAGGCCTCCGGACACGTGGGGAGCGTGGCTGTCGCAGCCCCGTCCCTCCACTGTCCCTGAGACAAGCAGGCAGCTGGGAGGGCCAGGGGGACCCCCCCCCCACTGAGCTGGGCTCTGGAGCCTGTGCTGAGGGGCGAGGGGGCAGCGGCGGGGAGCACGGCAGGCCTCAAAGCCAACTTGGTCCACACCCACTCTGTCCAGGGCGGCCCTCTCCACCTCACTCTGGCCTCTTTCTCTTTGACCACTGATAGAACACAGCGTTTTTCTCTGTCAGTCACGGAGGGGCTGGGGGCCTTGGGAAGCAAAGCAGGCCTCAGTCTCCAGGCCCCCGACAAAGGGGCTACACACCCAGGTCTGGCTGCTGGGGTCCCTTCTGGCCCAGGCCATGGGGTGCTCTGACCTAAGGGTTCTTGTCCATGGACCCCAAAGCACTCTGGTGCTGAAGGTTTCTCCCCAGGAGACACATCCTCAGAATCTGTGAGCCCATCCAGCACAAGGCCAGCTGCCACTCACCTGCCACCACCGTCCCTCTCCTCCCCCGTCCCAACCCCACATCCGGAGCCTGGCACAGTCCGCTGAGGGTCAGGGGTCGGGCGTGAGAGAGAGGTGGAGAGTGGGAGTGAGTGGCGAGCACTGGGCAGGCCGGGTCCAGTCTGGCCTCTCCCCACCCCTTGCCCCGCCGGCCTCCCCGTGCCCACCGCATCCCCCACCCTGCCCATGACCTCCCCACACTCCACGCACATGCTGAGGCCGTGGCCTGAGGCACCTCCAAGGGAGTCAGCCCCTCCCTCCCTCCCTGGAGGAGCTGGGAAGGACCCTCAGCAGTGTCCTGGGCTGCCCTGGAGCATATGGGCGTCCCCAAAAGGAAGAAGAGGAAGGGACCGGCTAGGCCTCCACGGGAACCCCTCACCCTCCCCTGCTTCCTGCCGCGGGAGGGAGGGGCGCGCTGTCTGCCGTCGGCACCAGGACTGCACCCTTGGGAAGTGGGCCTCGAGGTGCTGGCATATCTCTTCCAGGTGCCCTTCAGGACACGGGTCTGTGGGGACAGGCCATTCCTGAGCGACTTGGGACCCAAAGAAAATAGCTCCTGGCAGGTAGGAGGTGTGGGGAGACCCACCTTGCACCCCCAACCTCAGATGCCCGGAAAGCCCTCGAAGGAGGTCACGCCCACACTAGGGGACCCTGGGGGGCACCACTGGGCAGCTTTTCCTTGCCAAGGGCTTACATTTTTTTTTTACAAGTTAAAGTCACAGGAGGCCAAGGACGAGGGCTCCATGGGGAGCGGAGCAGAGCCTGGGTCCAGACGTGGGACCCACTGCAGGCAGTGCCCCATGGAGTCCTCGCCCCTCTGAGCACCATCTCCGCTTAGGTGAAGTGGGAGGTGAAGTCCCTACAGTCAAATCTTAGCTCCTACCTTCCTGCCTTTTTCTCTTAACAAGCCCCTGGAGTCCCGGGGGTGGCTGGAGGGGGACTGGGCCTCGGGGCTCAGGACACCTTCTACACAAAGGTATGACTCTGGCCTCACAAGACACAACTTAGCCAGCAAATGGTCGTTTTGGAATTCTACCCCCGGATTGCCAGGTGCCATTGACTGAGGGCAAACCTGGAATTTCTGAAAGGCCTTTGGGTCAGGGGCCCAGGGCCCAGCAGCCAACATCTGACCTCGCAGGGGAAGGTGGGGAGTTCTTCCTCCAGCTCGGCCACGTCCTCCTTCAGTCCCTCCCATGACCATTCGCTTGCACCCTGATCCCGTGCCTCAGAAACACAGACGGCACAGGGCTCCCGTAGCTGCTGGGAGAAGAGCCAGGCTCCTGGGACGCACGTTTCGGGGCTCTTCTCCTGGGACATGGGGCTGAGATCTGGGGAGACACCCAGCTCTAGATCAGGGACAGTCTGACTTGAAGCCAAAGGCCTGGCTGCAATCCCAGTGGGGCCACTCCCAGCGGGGTGGGGTAACTTTCTGGGTCTCAGCTTGCTCCTCTGTAAAATGGGGCAACGCTCTCCACTCAGCTGGGCAGATGGGGTGTGAGCAGGGGCTGTGAAACTGGCACAAAGGGTGTGCACAGTGGGCGTTCAGACGCCCTTGGCTGGTGGAAGGAAGCCGCTGTGCGGAAGTCGACGGAAGCACAGGGCTCTGACGGCTCTCTTGGGCTAGGGCGGGCGAGCCCCCCGGGCCTGGGGAAAAGCCTCCCAGCCGCTCTCCATCCCCCAGAAGTGAGCCACTGTGACATCATCTCCCCGGAGGCCACCGCGGCAGGGCTGGGCGTGTGGTGGGAGAGGTCCAGTTCGGAGTAAGTAACGGGTGAGCACGTGGGCAGGCCCACCCTTGCCAGAGCAGACCTCTCCCAGCTCGAGAAAACCAAAGCGCAGTCCATGAGCTCAGCCCAGTCATAGAAAACGGCTAGGGCTGCAAAGTGCCCTCCTGCCATCGAGGGGGGCCTTTGGGGCCCTGCGTCCCCTCACCATGGCCTTCCTGGGCCAGGGGGACAGATGGGGGAGGGAAAAGGTCTCTGGGCAGGGGACAGGCGGCCCCCCTGCTGGGGTCTGATCCAGCCCGGCAGGCGGGGAACTGTGGTCAGCGGCCACGCGGGTTCTACTCACGCGCCGTCCCCGTACACCTTGATGGCGTTGACCCAGTTCTTGGTCCAGCCCTTACTCTGAAGGAAGGGACAGTCGTCCTTGAACTCCAGGCACTGGCCCGTGAAGTTGCAGCCCTCGAAGATTTCTAGGCGGAAATGCTCCCCATGCTGTGGGCCCCCCACAAGTGGAGGAAGGAAAGAGGGTGAACAGTGGTGACGTTTCCTGTCATAAACAGGAGCCCATGTGGGCAGGAGCTTGGACCCATCCAGCACCCAGGGCACCCGTGAGTTCCTGGGCTGGGGGGCCGGTTAGTACCCCGACCTCAATGCACGCCCCTCAGACCAGCACTGCCGCTCATTCTTGCGTATGAGATTTGGTTGGATGAAAGGGGTCTATTAGTTTAAAAAGATTCAGAGCCCCTGAACCAGTCCAGTCACTTCGTTCTTCAACTGCAGAACCCAAGGTCCAGAGAGGGCCAGATCTCCTGGGACAGCGGCCGCCCTCGGACCGGCCCGGGCCACTGGGCTTCCTCCTGCCCCAGACATACCACCGCATTCCTCTGCCCTTCACCCCCTCCTGGGCCACAGGCCACTGGCAGCCTTTAAATGATAATATTTTACAAACTGTAATATAACGTTTATTAAAACACGAAGCCAAAAATCTAAAACAAATAACAGGGATCTCATTTGCTGAAATCCCTGCTGGCTCCCTGGGACGAGGACATACATCTCCCCATAAGATTCCCCGTATTTCCAAAGACCGAGGTGGGCCAGCTCCCCGCGGGCTCTGGCGCCGGCGGGGGCTGGGTCTGCGCCACAGCTGGCCCCAAGGACAGCTCTTCCGAGAACAGCATTCGAAAGATACCCAGGGTAGTTTTCATGTAAATAGCATTATGCAAGATCCAGGGCCAGCCATGTTAATTCTTTTTTCCAAATGTCCATGACCTGGTGGAAATCTTAAGAAAGCATTCTTAGAATTTGAGAGGCCAACGCCCAGCTGGTTTTGCAACCCATGTAGAAAAGAGAGGGGTTTCCACACAGGAGGCCCCTCCCCTGGGGGTCCTCAGATGTCCGTCCAGGAGAGGGTCCTCCCGCAGACACAGGGCCGAGACTCTCTGATAAGTTGTACACCCCTGGTCTCGGGAACCAGCCATTTCCCACCCTAGCTTCTGGAGCTCACAGAAGGTCAGTTAGGACTTTAAGATGGAAAAATTCTAAGGAATGGGAATGCCCAGTCTCAAACCCTATACCCTGAGGGCAACATCGCCATGGGGGAGTGACACCTCTCATTGGCTCTCCCGCACGTACTGGGTGGCCCTGTGAAAAGGCAGCCACCTGCTGGCTCCTGCCCCCCAATTCCCGCTGCCTGGCCAGTGATACCTAAGCTTCCTCCGTCGGCCACTCCATTGAAGGCTCCTGAAAAGCACTAGAAGATGACCTGCTTGGGTGGACGCACCAGGACCACATCAGCCTTACTTTAGCTGAATGCTCCCCTATCTGGTTGCAGAGCCAAACCTCTCATGTTTTCAATAGCATTTTAAGTGGAAAACTCAGCAAGATTTTGGCATCAGAAATTGAAAGTGGTTTCCTGATACATGGCTGAAAATGCAGGAATGAAAACTCCCAGGGGCTTTCCTATTGGGTCCCCACGCATGGGAGTGGCTGGGTCTGTGTGGGGACATCTCTCGGGCTTAAAGATCTCACAGTCTCATCCGTTCCTAAAGCTGGGAGGGCCCTGCTCCCCCCACCCCCACCCCCCGATTACTCATCCCACGTCTAACCAGGCCTAACTGGGCCCTGGGTCACTCCAGCAGGAACCGCCCCCACCCCGGCCAAGTGGAGTGGCCCAGGCCCACTCACCATTCCAACAGGCCGACAGGAGCCCATGTGGTCGTTGTGTCTGTTCCAGAGGTAGAAGTCGGGGTAGTCGCCGTGCTCCAGGACGAACTGCTGGCCCCGGAAGTCGGGGTGATCGAAGCAGACCCAGGCCCCACTCTCCACACGGACAGAGTTCACCCGGTTCATAAAGCCTCGGTCTTGGAAGTTGTCACAGTCCCCGAAGACCTCCAGCTTCCGCCCCGTGAAGTGCTTGCCCTCGTAGAGAGTAATCTAGAAAGGCCAGGTTAGAGGACCCAGGAGTCAGGGGCTTCTCTCCTGTGCCCCAGCATCCACCACTGAACCCCAATTCCCAGGCCCTGGAGCCCCGACCTGTGGCATGCAGTAGGCGCTGTTGCCTGGGTGAGGGAACGCCTGGATGGCGGGTTGAGGTCAGACCCAGCACCCGGCTCGCCCCACCCCAGGAGGCCATGGTTGAGCAGACGGATCTCAGAAGATATGAGGGGACAGGGATTTCCCCTTTGTCCAGGGGCCCGTTTGAAAACAGGGTCTTTTCAAACTCCCACTGCATTTTTTAAACTCAATTTTTGTCTATTGTTAAAACATAACATCCAACGAAATGTTTCAAAAGAAAACACTTCACCTACAACCCTATAACCTAATATTCACTTTCCAGAAAGTCAGGTTTCCGAGACTGGGCCCCTTAACAGGAGATATTGAATCCAACGAGCCAAGTCAGGGCCTGGCACGGGATTAAAGGCTCAAAAGAGGGCTTTTTCAATGTAACCCCGTCCCTTTGTGTCCTAGGCCCCTCCTCTGGGTGACATGCATGTGTCAGACCTGGAGCTTTCTAACCCGGCGCTCAGTTCAGACACTGTGTCCTATGGTGGTGTTGCACTGATGGGTAGTCCCTGTTCCCAAACTAAACATGAACCAGATGGTCACTGGACTTGCTGTGGTGATCATTTGATAATGTATAAAAAAATATACAATGTTATACACCTGAAACTAATAAAGTCTTGTTAGTCAATTGTACTTCAATAAAAACAAAACAAAACAAAAACAAACAGAAGAACCATACCAACCCCAAAACTCACTCACTTTCTGCAGAGGAACCGAAAATTCCAACTCTCAATAACTCTTTGGGTTTCAAGAATTGTGCTCCTAGAAGGGCCCTGGCAAAGTAATGTTGCCTGGGGCCCAGTAACTGTGGTCATGATGTATGTGTACTGTCACTGATGGTGGAACTGCTCCTCTGGGCCCCTCGGAGTTAGGCGAGGCCAGACGCTTTGGCCAAAGGGATGTGTGTGGACGTGGAAGTTTGAACACCACGCACCACTTCTCGCCTCTCCCTTTCCCTCTGCTGATATCAAGGTGTCCCTCTGCAGCACAGAGGAGGGTGTGCAGACCACAGTGGAGGTGAGCTCTCGGCGTTGTCGCTGAGGCATAACCCAGCCCCCGCAGACAGATACAGTAATGCTCTCACCCACTAACCTTGAATGTAGCCCCTGGAAACCAAAGGCAGTCTCAGCTTAGCTAGAATAGGGAGCCAGGGAAGGGGGTAGAGATCCAAACTTGCCACTCTTCCCGCGCAAGGCAGGCCTGATGGAGGGCTCCCCCCGCCCCCAGATATTCAAGGACAACTGGTCACCCACAGGATTCGAAGGTCCCTCAAATTTCAACATTTTGCAGAGAACCTGCCCCAAGTGCCCGTGAGCAGATCCTGAGGAAGGAGCAGCCACGTTCGAACAGCCTCAGGCAAAGAAGCGGGGCCCAAGGGCTGCAGGGCAAGTCGAGGATCCCCACTCCAACCCCGGCACCCCTTAGGTCTGAGCCCCGTCCCTGCGCTGGGCTCTGGGGCAGGGGCTTGGCGCCGCAGAGCCAGTGCTGGAGACACTGGGTGGAAGAACTCCCCATCCACATCACAGAGGCCCTCAGCCGGGGCCAGGCACCCCGTTTTGTTCAGAAATTTAGCGCACTCTGCTCGGGGTTGTCAGAGGCAAAGGGCATCAAGCGGGTTGGCCGCACCTGTCCCCGGCCCCCATCCTCAGCACAAAGAGCAATGAGGGCGGGTGTCTGGGCCCCTGCGGTCACCCTGGGCGGCGGCGGACGGACGCCAGAGGTTAGAGTGGGCACTCACCTTCCCCGAGCGCTGCGCCATGGTGCGCCTCGTGCGCGGTCCCACCGGCCCGCGGGGGCCCCAGATATAGCGGGCGGCGCCCTGCTGGCTCAGCGCCGCCCCGACAAAAGATTTGCTGGGCCGGCGCGTTAGTGCTGTCGGGCGTGCTAAGCCCGCGAGGGGCCGCCCGGCCCGTGGGACCCAACCCGTTCCCCGCCCCCTCCCGGGGGTCTCCCTGGTGCTATCGCGCCCGCCAGCCCAGCCAGCCCCCAAGGCCACCTCTCTCGCCGGCCCTGCTGAGTCAGGACTGGTGGGCCCCGCCCCGCCCCCCGACCCCTCTGCCCTGGGGTGGGGTTCCTCAGGCTCCCCTCGCCCTCCCTCCTCCGCACAGAGCCTTACCAGACCTCCCGCCGCGCGCTCTCCTACCCGGGGACCCAGGCTCACGTTGCTACTGAGTTCGCTTTCTCTTCGAGTGAAGAAGGATGGACCCCTGCTCCAGAGGGCAAAGAAGACAGCCCCTGCCCGCCCCCCCGCCCGCTGCTCTTGTCCATCCCAAGTTTGTGTACCCTACCCACAGGGAGGCCAGACAAACCGAAATGTTGGAGCTCGGCACAGAGGAGGGTTTCTTGCAAGGGGCATGAAAGGAGAACCGGCTGGCTCACGCTCAAAAGGCTGCAACTCCCTGCTGGGTTTCAGGGAAGGTTTTTTTATAGGCAGGGTGAGGGAGGGGAGTTGCAGGGTGTCTCTGCTTGGCTGACGGTGAGGTAGTGGGGCGGTGTCAGGTGCGGTAGAGTGCGGTGGTGTCACAGGGGTTAACGTGATCAATCAATCGTCAGGCTCCAGTAGGCCTGGGGGCTACGTGCTCATGGTCATCAAGTAGTTAACTTCTTCCATTTGGGGGGGATTTTAGCATCTGTAAAACAACTCAGGAAGTGTGCTTCAGATGCTGTTATCTAGGTACTTCAGGGAGGAACTAAGGATTCTGTGAGCCACATGGCTGATTTACCGTTCAAATTCTTACCAGTTCTCCTGGCCCCACTGCTCTCTCTATCACTACATGTTCACATCCTTCCACTCATTAATCCTTGAGCCAGGCTTTTGTGACTCAGGGGAGGCCTGGGAGACTTACAGCTTTTCTACAGACAAGAGTCAGGCAGAGACATGCGGGGGAGGGGTCTGTCGGGAAGGTCCAATAGGGTCCTGCTCTGTTACACTTCGGTCTTAGCTCCCAGCCCCACCTTAAATTTTCTGCTCCAGCAGCACCCTGGGCTGCCCCTACATCTCTATGCCAGGCTGTGGTCCTGCAGACTCCACTTCTGCTGTTTTGCCCCCCAGAATGCTGTCCCTCTACCTCTGCCCCTCTCCGCCCAGTCCGTGCTCACCCTTGATCCGTTGAGGTGTCACCCGCCCCGACTCAAACCCCACTCGCCGGTGGGCCACAGTGCTCTGCACCCAGACCACCCTGGACGGCAAGGACGGGTTTACAGAAACACGCAGCCTCACCCCAGCGTGGGACTTTCTCAGGGCACAGACGTTCTTGGCACATAACAGAGGCTCAAAGATTGTTTGTGGAATGAACAGAGTCAACACTGAGGCCACAAGATGCGCACCCCCAAATTGCCGGGGGGATGAGACGTGCACGCGGAGAACAAAGCAGGGCGGTTAGCTGGGGCAAGGGGCCAACCCTGAGCTCGAAGGAGAGAGAGCTCATCCAAGCCATGGCGACCCCAGGGGGCTTCACAGAGGACAGGGCAGAGAGGACGCGGGTGCGGGGAGCAGTCTGAGCTGTTCTTAGGAAAGAAGATTTTTATCACCGTTTCACGGATGAGACACTTCAGGTCCAGGAAAAGGAGGTCATGGACAATGGAGGCACAGGGGTGACCTTGTCCCTGCTCTGGGAGGCTGGCACATGTAGTGCAGACACTACCACCTGCATGTCACCCTTGCATCCAAGGACAGGCCTGCCAGGGGGCCTGGCCTGACTGCCATCCCCACGGGCATCCACACTGGCCAAACCACACATTCTAACGTTTGCTTCCGGACATGGGCCCTGCTGGGGAAATGGAATTCAAAACAAAATCTCCCAACCCAGAGAGCCTGTCCATATAGGTTGAAGAGAGAGAACAGTCGTATTACTGACTAAGCATTAACCCAAGAGATGATGCGTCCCAGGCAATCTGTACAGTGACTGCAGAGACAGAGAAGGCTCAGCCTTTCAGAGTCAGGCAGACATACTCATTATGTACATGTTCTCAAGATATAATTTTCTCGTATCTTTATGCCCAGATACGAGAAAATTAATAGGCTTTGCAGTTCAGAGTAAGGTGGCAGCTGAAGTTAAGCCCCTCTCCTCCCCGGAAACTGGGAGGTGGGACATTATGTTTCAAACAGATAGCTCCCAGCTGCTACAGGAAACCTTCAGAGTATTAGATTGGCAAGAGGTTTCTTTAGCCATTAAAAAGGTGCACGTAACACACCACTGTAAAGCAATTACACTCCAATAAAGATGTTAAAAAAAAAATGGCGCCCATACATGTGAAAAAGACAAAGAAATTCTGGAAGAAAAAGGGGAAGGGGGGTCTCTTCCCTTGTATTCACCTGGGAAAATTAAGCCCCTTATTATTTTTTTAAATATAGGCTTTATTTTTCAGAGCAGTTTTAGGTTCATAGCAAAATTGAACAAAAGTATAGAAGGTTCCCATACCCTCCCCACCTCCACGTATACCGTCTCCCCCACCATCAGCACCACACCCAGACGGTACGTTTCTTGTAGCTGATGAGCCTATATTGACACATCGCTATCACCCGAAGTCCACAGTTTACATTACAGTTCACTCTTGGTGTCGAGTTTTGACAACCGTATAATGACATGTATCCATCATTATAGCATCATACATATACATACAGAGTATTTTCATTGCCCTAAAAATCCTCTGTGCTCTGCCTATTCATCCCTCTCCCCCCGCCCCAACCCCTGGCAACCACTGATCCTTTCACCGTCTCCACAGTTTTGCCTTGTCCAGAATGTCCTCTAGTTGGAATCATACAGTATGTCGTCTTTTCAGATTGGCTTCTTTTAATGAGTAATATGCCTTTGCATTTCCTCTACGTCTTTTCGTGGCCTGATAGCTCACTTCCTTTTAGCGCTGAATAATATTTCATTGTCTGGCTGCGTCACAGTTTATCCACTGACCTACTGAACAAGATACATCTTGATTGCTTCCAAGTTAAGGCAATTACGAATAAAGCTGCTATAAACATTCATGGGCAGGTTTTTGCATGGAGATCAGTTTTCAGCTCCTTTGGGTAAATATCAGCAGTATGTATCCAGCGAGTCTGGATCATATGGTTAAGAGTATGTTGAATTTTGAAGAGACTGCCAAACGGTCTTCTAGAGCGGCTGCACCGCTTGCATTCCTGCCAGCGATGAATGCGAGCTCCTGCTACTCCGCAATCTTGCCAGCACTTGGTGGTGTCAGTGTTTTGGATTTTAGCCATTCTGCTAGGTGTGTAGCGGGATCTCATTATTTTCAGAGTGTCTTATCTTTAATTTGTGTTTGCCGTTACTATGCCAGGGCCCACAGACAATGCACACAGGGGATGTGGGCAGAATTCAAAACAGAGCAGTGAGTTGGGGTATTTTCTGCAAAGCATACTGAAAAATGACCAGTCACAGGCCTCAGAGAATTGGTAAAAAATGAACCTGTCGATAAGATGTCTGCAATTTTAACCTCTATTCCCCATTCCCAATGCAACATCTCAATTCTCACTCAGGATTTTCATTATAAGGAGGTCAGGTCTGCCAAGACTCACATGATCTATGTGTGCCTGAGAAGAGCTCCTCCCCTAAATAGCTATCAATACATACATATACAAATACAAGACTGGCAAAACCTCACCAGTAGAGACTCATTTCTTTGAGTGGATCATCTTCAAAGCATTGTTAACATGTACTTTGAAATAGGTGAGATCTTAAGCCACATATGACAGCTAGTTGGGGACAAAATACTGGGGGAATGGGCTCAGCGTAAGTGTGGTGACAGTGGAAGGAGCAGGCTGAGGGTGCTACCTTGATTTTTAGAAAATCTCAATAACATGCAAACTTAAAAGCTGTCAGTAGCTGCTCAGTGTCAGAAAGTTGCAAAATGTGTGCTGATTCAGTGCCCACCTGCCTGCCTCCATCCTCCTGCCTCTTGTTTTTGTCAAGTCTCTCTCCCTTTTGGGCAATTTAGAGCATAGAGAGCTCTAGAGAATAAGGAACAATGACACACTCACTACCCAGGTTTGTCAAATATTAATGTGTTGCCATGTTTATGTCAGGTTGATTTATTTTCTTTAAAGAAAGAAGTCATCAGAAGCTTTTCCTCCCCACATATACCCACTACCGTGATGTTTGTGTTTATTATTTCTCTGCACGTTTTCACATCTTTACTCTCTATTTGTATACAGGGAAATAATACACATTTTTACAATGTGGCAATATTGTATATGCACCCTTCTGCAATTTGTTATTTTGTTGTTAGTGACCCCAGTTTCTGAAACGGTGAATGAATAACTCTTGGAAAAGTCCCTCAGAAAACTAAGTAAAATCTCCCATCTAGTTAGTAAATTGCATGCTGGGAAAATTCAGTGTATATTAAAATCAGGCAAAGAATACTGTCTTTTTTTTTTCTTTTCTTTTGGCTGCGCCACAAGGCTGGTCAGATCTTACTTCTCCAACCAGGGATCGAACCCCTGCAGTGGAAGCACGGAGTCCTAACCACTGGACCACCAGGGAATTCTGCGTTTATGGGTGAAACTGTGGGACAATTGCTCATTGCATGTTGCAGGGTATCAAGTATCCTCGGGTCCTGCCTACTGAAGGCTACCCTTCCTCTGTCATTCTGACAAATGGAAACACCTTCACATTCCCAAAAGAACCCCGGGGCCAATCTCGCCCCCTTTGGGGTCCACACCTTTAGTAAAATTGTCAGGGGAAGCATGAGCACACCTTCAACTCCACAGGATGAAGCAAAGGCCCCCCAGACCCGTGCATTTGTGTTCAGCTTCTCAACATCGTCCATACGTACATCATGTTTGCTCTGCTGTTTACTGCTTACTCATATCCTTTGCTCATTTTTCCCGAGTCCTTCCTGACTGATGTGTGTGTGTTAACCTGTTATCTATTCCTTTGTGGTATGTCTATTAGTCTGTTATCTGTTCCTTTGCTTTTGTGTCTGTTAACCTGTCATCTGTTCCTTTGTTGTGTCCGTGTGTGTTTTAACCTGTAATCTAACCTATTATCTGAAGACCTTTCCCAGTTTGTGGCTTGAACCACTGGACTGGGACCCATTTTTATTGGACAGGGAGGGAGGGAACACCTTTAGCCAGAATCTGTGCCCTGTCTGTGGACTAGCCGGGACCTCAGCCTTCTGGGTTGAGGGGTGAAAACATCCTCTGGCTTGCTCAGTGTGAGGTCCCACGGACCAGGGGTTCCCTGCTCTGCCCGAGTTCAAATCCACTTCTAGGAGATGATGATAAGACATCTCCCTCCCAAAAGAGGGGCCAGAGGTCTCCAAGGGGGAACATTGGATTGGGGTAGAGAAGAAACGGCTGGTAGTGCAAAGGCTGGACGCGTGGGTCCTGGAAAGAATCCCCTTGTCCCCCATATCCTATCCTCAAATACTGCGCCGCTTAGGTAAGTGAAAGGCGCTGAAGCCTGACCCCTAGAGGTGGTTACAGTAACTACACTCCCCCCCCTCTCAGGGAAATTGTTAGGGGCCAGGTAGTGGGAAGACATAGAATTATAATAAATTCAAAAATGGGGACAATAATAATGACTCTCATAGTGTTTACACAGTAAGGCACCAACGAAGACTTATTATATCATTTAATTTTCTCAACTATCTTAAGAGGTAGGTATTATTACCCCCATTTCATAGATGTGGAAAGTGAGGCAGAGTGAATAAGCAACTTGCCCAAGGTCACACAACAAGTAAGCAGTGGAGTTGGGATTTGAATCCAGAATCCATGCCCTCAACCCCTACAGATGCACAATTCCAACATTCCTTCAGCGTTTGGCAGTTTTCCAAGGATGCCCAGCTTGTCTATTCCTGTTCTTGTTTTGGACTTTGCTCCACCAGTTCTTCCTCCTTCACCTAAGTCTTCAACATTTCCTGATCTAATGCCTCAAAGGCCAAGAATATGCCCATCCTTTAAAAACTCCCCCTCAAATGCAAATTCAAAGCACAACGAGACATCACTATATCTCGTTAGAATGGCAGAAATTTAAAGAGACAACCAATTATAAGTCTTGGTGAGGATGCAGGGCAGGTGGACACTCCTGAGCTGCTGGAAGGGATGTAAAACCCTGCGGCCACTTGCAGAAACATATTTTTATAAAGTTAAGATACACCTACCGTGCGACCTGGTGTTTACCCACGAGCAATGAGAACATTTTTTTGAAAAGTAATTAACTTATTTTTTGGCTGCGTTGGGTCTTCATTGCTGCCTGCGGGCTTTCTCTAGTTGCGGCGAGTGGGGGCTACTTTTCGTTGCGGTGCGCAGGCCTCTCATTGCCGTGGCTTCTCTTGTGCAGCACGGGCTCTAGGTGCGCGGTCTCCAGTAGTTGTGGCTCGCGGGCTCAGTAGTTGTGGCTCGTAGGCTCTAGAGTGCAGGCTCAGTAGCTGTGGTGCACGGGCTTAGGTGCTCCGCGGCATGTGGGATCTTCCTGGACCAGGGCGCGAACACGTGTCCCCTGCATTGGCAGGTGGATTCTTAACCACTGCGCGACCAGGGAAGCCCCGTTAGTGCTTTATATATGGTTAGATATTTTGACTACGGATTCAATTCCTTTAACACTTACAGTTCTGTTTGGGCGTTGTATTTTTTCTCGAGTCATTATTGGTCATTTATAGTCTTCCATTCCATTGACCATCCATCTAAGTTTTCAGATTTACTGGCATATAGATGTTCATAGTGTCCATTTAAAAATTTTAAATGTTTTTATCTGCTGTGGTACCCTTTTTCCACTGCTAATATTCGAATCCGAGTTTACGGAACATTTGCATGTGGCCCTCGGTCCCTTCCCTATGTTTTGAATCTGAGTTCCCCGCCCCTAACCTGCTTCCCGTCCTGCGCCCCCGCCCTCCCAGGGGTGCTCTCATCTGAGAGGGGGAAACGCTAAGAGGAGGCCAGCCTCCGGGCCCCCTTTCCCGGCTTCCCAAGACTGGAGTGTGTTCCCATTGTGGGAAGAGTTGGTGCTGTCCACTTTCCCTCAATAGACAGCATCGCCCAGGTGGGGCTGGGGGTGAGGTGGGAGTCGAGAAGTTTAAGCAGCAGATGCTCTCCTCCGTGGTTCCTTGTGTTTCCTTGGCCTCCCTCACCTCATCCCAGAAAAGGAAGCCGGGGCGCCCATCAGCAGATCAGTCTTCCCCAAACAGAGTTTTCACCCGGCTTCTCCCCGCTGAGGAAACTCATCACAGAGCCGCCAGTAGACAGAGGGATGGAATTGCATCTTCCCTGAGAGGCCAGAACCGGCTCCGGGCGCCTGGTGACTCTTAGCACCCGGAGGGGGTGGGGAGCCCACCGGCCAGGAAGCATTGGCGCCTCCGGAAAGGTAACACAGGAGCTGTTGGTGGCCAGTCACCCATCAGGGGCGGGTGGCAGGACGGGCAGGGAGCCTGCGAGGAAGATGCAGCCCGCCGCGCCCTCGGCGCCGGGATCTGGGGGAGAGAGGAAGGGCCGACCTCCTCGCGGGAGGCCGTGGCGCGTGCGCGTGGACTTGGGGGCCGCGGACAACCGCGTGGCATCTCTCACACCCCCTTCCTTGCGGAGCTCTAAGATGTTAACACGCGGAGCACCGGGCCTCCGCCTCCCCCTCCCCCCGCCGACCGCCCCCCCTCCCCGCCCCTACCCCGGCGTCGGGCTCCCCTCCCTCTCCTGCGGAGTCCCCCGCTTTCCGATAGCCCTTCACCCCGAAAACCCGAAAAGGAATCTCGGAAAGTGAGAGAAGAAACCATGGACAAGCTTGCAGGTCACTAGGGCAGGGCCTCGGGAACCTACACCCCAGTACGGGCTGCAGCGGGTCAGGAATGCGGAGAAAAAGGGCGCAGAGTCCGTGCCTTCCTCGGACTCCAGGAGGCGACAGAGCAAACGCGGCCGGGGGCGGGGCGGGGGCTCAGGCTCCGCCCCAGTTGCTCTCAACTTAGAGAGACCCACCTCGCCCCACCCTCACCCTCACCCTCACCCCACCCTCACCCTCACCCTCACCCCCGGACGCACCGGCAGCCCTTAAAATAGATGTTATTTGGGGTTAAGTCACTTGGACAACTGGCTGCAGGTGTCACCTATTTAAGAAAAATCGTTGGGAAAAACAACCTCGAGATTGAAATAAAATTTTTGTCTAAAACAATTTTCATTTTGTAGTGGAACGCCAGAATCCAGCTCGAGAAACAGGCGTAAGTGGAAACCGATTGGGTTCAACTGCTTCTTCATTTTGCAGATGGAAAAAGGTGAATCCAGAAATGTGGACTGTCCCCCCAGGTGGCAAAGCAAGGGCAAGAACCTGGGTCCTCCACCCTCCCCAGCAGTCAGCCCAAGGTCACTTCTTTATTCCAGGGGCTGCATCTTCCCGAGGGGGTTATATAACCCAGGCAGCTTCCAGCAGCATCGGGATCACGTTGCACTCGTCAGAAATGCAAAATCTAGGTCTCGCCCCGGAACCCACTCAGTGTGACTCTGCACGAAGCCCCCCACCCCCACCTGAGGCTGCAGTGCAGCTCACACGCTCACGTATGTGCTGTACGGTCAGGCCTCTCGTGATGGCAGCTCTCTTGCTCTCTGTACATCCCCTTCCGGACTACACCCTATGCACAGACTGAGCTTCCTACCTACGTGCCCCAGGCCCCAGCTGGTGACTGTTCTTATCAAAGGGGCGGTGAGGGCTGTGCCCTTCTGCTGGTTTCCCTGGTAACTAATGAGCCAACCTGACGTCAATTCCCCCCATAACTGGTCATCTCCCCTTCCCCACCGGAAGCGAAGGCTGCCTCCACGTCCTGCCCACTGTCAGCCTCACATGGTGGGGTGTCGCTCCGGGACCTTGCTTCAGACGTGTAAGCTCCCACATCCATCAGACCACTGATGTCTGTGCTGCTGACTCTGGGCTCTTTCTGCAGTCTTGTAGGCCTGCGGGGTGCGGCCCAACAGTGCACACGTGTGTCCGCACTCACGTGTACGTGAAGCATCTGGGGGCCGTGGTCCACTCTTAGAAGGCTCGTGTTCTAGGTTCTCACACGAATGCGAGGTGACCCTTGGCAGGCGTCACAGACTGAATGTTTGCGTCCCCCGAATTCATAGGTTGAAATCCTAAGCCCCAGTGTGGTGGTGTGAGGCGCTGGGGTCTTCGGGAGGTGCGCAGTCATAAGGGTGGAGCCTCACGAATGGGCCCGTGCCTAATGAAGACCCCGAGAGCTCCCTCATCCCTCCCACCACATGAGGACCATGCCTGTAAGCCAGGGGGCAGGCCTCTCCGAGACCCAGTCTGCCGGCGCCTTGATCTTGGACTTCCCAGCCTCCAACGATGAGAGAAAAACCTCCATTGTCATGGGCCACCCCAGTCTGTGGTGTCCAGTGAGCATGGCCCGAGTGGACCAAGGACAGCAGGTCACAACTTCTCAGAGCATCAGCTTCCTCCTCTGTAAACCTGAGAGTTCCGGCCGTGTGAACTTCGCTTGATCACGCTTACGGTGACCAGCTCGTTCTGGTTTGCCAGGGACTGTCCTGGTTTTCAAAGTGAAAGTCTGACCTTGTGGGACCCCCGAGGGCGGCCACAACAAGTACCACAAATGGGGTGGCTTAGAACAACAGAAATGTATTCTCTCCCAGATACGAGGCCAGAAGTCTGAAATCCAGATGTCTGGAGGCTCCGAGGGGAATCAGTTCCACGTTCCCCCGGCTTCTGGTGGTGGCTGGCAATCTCTGGCATCCCTTGGCACGTAGCTGCATCACTCCTGTCTGCCTCTGTCCTCATATGGCGTTCTTCCTTCTGTGTATCTGTCTGAGTCCAGATTTCCGCTTTTTATAAGGACACTAGTCATTGGCTCAGGACCCACGCTACTCTAGTATGACCTCATCCTAACTAACTGCGTCTGCAAAGACCCTATTTCCAGATGAGGTCACGTTCACAGGTGCTGGGGATCAGCTACAACAAAGATTTTGAGAGGACAGAATTCAATGCCCCTCAAGTCCCAGGCAAACCGGTTGGTCACTCAGCATATGCTCTGACTTCCTGCAGTCATAGAACTGCTACCTGTGGTCCCCCCTCATTCTTAGGTATCATTGCCTAAGCGGTTCTCAAAATGTGGTCCCTGAACCACTAGTAAATAGCCCTGGAACTTGCCAGAAATCCAGATGTCTTCGCGGAATCATGAGCCCCCCCACCCCACCCCTTGTGCCTTCCCGAGCCTTCCAGGTGGCTCTGGAACGTGTCAGAGTTTGAGAACCAGTGGCCAGCAGATGAGCCGCCCCCCGCAGGCATCACAGGGGAGTCGGTGGCCGACTTGGAGCTGTTTCCATCATTTTACAACGTCACGCAACGCTCCGGTTACAGGCACAGAAAAGGTGGTGCCTCTGAATGATTTCTGCTCTGGGATAATACAAATCCACACGTCAGGGCCGAGGAATGTAACCTTTCCAGCTGCACCAGCTGTCAACACCAGGCTGGCACTCTGCTTCAGCCTTTTAGGGTAAAGTTCAGGACATGTCAACCTCACAGCGATGCCCATAGAAAAGCCAGAGATTACCGTATGGTTTTACTTGGATTCTTCGTTGATCTGGTAATGATGGGAGAAGGAGGAGGGACTAAAATGATAAAACACTAGGAAGCCAGCGACTCTTGCAGAGGGCGGCTCTCCCTGTGGGAGCGGCAGCCGGAAAGGGGCTGCTTTGTTTTTGGAAGAAATAAATCACAGCTCTGCCCGGGCCTTTCTTGGGCAGCAGTAAGAACTGGGTGAAAGGTCTTGACTGCTGAGGCCATAATATTTCCAGAATCCTATGCTATTTCTTGAGAAAATTCATAACTTAAAAAGATGAGCTGGGAATTCCCTGGCGGTCCAGTGGTTAGGACTCCGTGCTTTCGCTGCCGAGGGCGTGGGTTCGATCCTTGTTTGGTGAGCTAAGATCCTGCAAGCTGCATGGCGCGGCCAAAAAAAAAAAAAAAAAAGAAAAAAAAAATGAGCCAAGCCCATTTCCCAGGTTGTAACAGAACGTGGGAGCTGGAGGGGCCTTTGAGCGTGACGACGTCCTCAGAGGAAGGACCGAGGTCCCCACTCGGAATCTGAAGGAACAAGCTGTCTGTCCCCCGACCAGGGCTCATCCACTGCACGGCCACAGGGTTCGACGGGGCGTGTGCGCGACTGAGCCCTGCGGGTCCAGAGGGACCTTCAGTGCATGTGACCATGAACTGTGGCAGAGCCGCACGTCTTTTATTATCGGGCCAGACTGGAAGGAAACTTTTTTTTTTGGTGTGGTAAACTTGCTTGTGGAAGTAATCTGTGATTCTCCATCTTGCCTTCTTGGATGTGCAGCCCCGTGATGATACGGCAGCACTGCCGGAATTCGGAGTCACCGACTATGGCGGGGGACGCACAGGTGGGAACCTCGGGAGCTTCAGAAAGCAGTGGAGGCCCTGCCGTCAGGTGGAAAACTCAGGCCGGGGGTCTGGGTCAGCTCGTCATCCGCAGGGCAATGGTCTGCACTTGTATTTGGGCTTTGGGAACAGTGAAGGTTTTCATACTCGGGTCCGTTACAACAATCCCTGACAAAGGGAGGTTTCCTAGGTGCAGGAATCAAGGCCAGAGACTATAAAGAAGTTACCCAAAGATACGCACTAGCTGCAGAGATGGGACCACAACGGCTACGTTCTGAGTCTTAGTCCGAGGCTGCATTTATTTGGGGTTCCCTGTGGGTATTGGGGTTGTGTTCACACATGCAGTAGTGCGAACAATGAACTAAGAGTTGGGGGGTCTCTCTGGGATCAGGCCCCTCCTCTGAAAACAGATGCTAAGTTAGCTCTCAGCATCTTCGCAGTCCTAACTCCAGAGCTGACTTCCCCAGGTCATTCTAGGAAGCTATCAAAGGTACGGAAAGGTAAGAAGAATGGGTAACACAAAAATGTTACTCAATGTCAAGCTTTTTGGCTTAATGTAAAACTGTCCGCTCTTGGGGAGGTGAAGGAGTGGGGTGATTCTGGAATTTTCTGAGAACGCTTCTGAAGGCGCCCTGGTTTCCTGCTGGCACAGCCTTCATGGCAGCCTCTGTTCACCTGCACAACAGTCTCGGTCAACTTGAGTCACCAGGGCAGCCAGAAGCCTTCTGCAAGCAAGCCTCTCACATGTGGCTGCAGCCCGCAGGAGCTGGAGATGTTTTCCCTGGAGTCTAGACTTCTCCAAGAATTGTTAAACCTTGTTTCCATTTAGCCGATCATCTAAAAGGCAGCGGGCATGGGGCTTCCCTGGTGGCACAGTGGTTAATAATCAGCCTGCCAATGAAGGGGACACGGGTTCAAGCCCTGGCCCAGGAAGATCCCACATGCCGCGGAGCAGCTAAGCCCGCGAGCCACAACCACTGAGCCTGCGCTCTAGAGCCCGCGAGCCACAACCACTGAGTACACGTGCCACAACTACTTAAGTCCACAAGCCTAGAGCCCGTGCTCCACAACGAGAAGCCACAGCGATGAGAAGCCCGCGCACCGTGACGAAGAGCAGTCCCCGCTCGCCACAACTAGAGAAAGCCCACGCGCAGCAACGGAGACCCAACGCAGCCAAAAATAAATAAATCAATCAAAAAATAAAAGGCAGCGGCGTATTCTGCGTCCTCTGACTTACTGTTAACGAAGACTGCTACCATCTGAGTCCGAGGCGTCCGAGGCTGGCTGCACCAACAATGGTAAGGGCGCCCGGTAGGTGCGCTCCTTCCTTGTTAGGAGCCGATAAGGGGTGGACCCAAGATTAAAGGTCATCCCGGTGCACTGTGTGAATGGTGAGGATTTCCCCTTCCCTGCAGCAGACACAGGCCAAGTTCCACGGAAGCCGTCTAGGAAGCAGCCCATGGGAGGGCTCAGCTACTCATCTGTTCAACAGACAAACATCTACTGCGGAGACCCTGGAGGGTTGCCATTGGGGAGAGCGCAGGAAGACCCTTCAAGAACGCGGTGAGAACACTGTCAAAAAAACTGTCCAAATATATCACTTTTTCATAGGTCTGGAGATTAAAGGCTTGCACCAGTCCAAGGGTGTTTAAGGAAACTGGCTGATTCTCAGCACAGCGAGATTTGTGGCACTGTCACTTGCCCTGTTGCCAGACCCCTCCTTAGCAGCTGCACGCAGGGTCAAGATGGGCTGGTGCTTTCTCAGCCCCCTGATCAGAAAACTGTCATCATCTGCAGTGTCTGGTAGTTCCCTGGAAAACCCCATCTGCAAGGCTTGTCTTTGACTGACTGTCTTTTCCCTGGGGGTGTTCGTCAAAAACAATCAGTGGCAGTTTATTTGACACTGAGGCAAGGACAAACTAACAAAAAACCTCTTCTTTTTTTTTTAACAAGAAAGGCTGGAGAATGAGATGCCCTGGAGACCCTGAGCAGGCACAATTATTACTAAAGGATTTTAAGCAAAGGGGTAACACAGAACAATTTATGTTTTAAACAAGTTGACTTGGGGAATTCCCTGGTGGTCCAGGGGTTAAGACTTGGGCTTTCACTGCCGTGGACCCAGGTTTGACCCCTGGTCGGGGAACTAAGATCCCACAAGTGATGCGGTGTGGCAAAAAAAAAAAAAAAAAAAAAGTTGACTTGGGCTGCAGTAAATGATTTGGAGGGTGTGGTGTTAGAGACTAGTATGCAGTGAAGATGGAGAAAAGTGGGCAAAATATAAGATTTTTGAAGGCAGGGCCCTTAGGATTTGTTGATGAACTGGCTGGGAGGGGACACAAGGGAAGAGGTAGAGGATGGCTCCCCAACTCCTAGCTTTAGTATCTAGTGGATGATGGTGCCATTTCCCGAAGCAGGGTCCAGGGCAGACCACGTTTTTAGGGAAAATCAAGAATTTGGGCATGATAAACTTCAGATGCCTATGAGACATCTAAGAGAAGACAAGCCTGGAGCCCAGAGGTCAGGGTGCGAGAAAGGAATTTTGGTCTTCAGGAAACACGGCAGTGAGAGCTATGTGACAGGATGAAATCAAGGAAGGGGAGAAGGAAAAATGGCCCATCGAGAGGTTAATGGAGGAGGCAACAGCCAAGGAGGCCAAGGCAGCAACAGTGAGCTGGGAGGAAGACCAGAAGGCGGAAAGAGACCTTCAGAGAGAAGTCACCAACTGCGTGCAATGCTGGAGGGTCAGGACAGAGGCCAGGAAATACCTACTGGACGTGGTGACAAGGAGGTGATGAGCAATTCAGGCGAGAGCACCGTCAGTGACACGGCGGGGAGACACGGCGCTCTAGAGGGCAGGGAGTGAACAATTTAGTTTTAGCAAAATTCCATCACATTAATCTGAATTTGTCCTGTGATTTTACACTTTGTATTATGAGCTGCAAGACAGCCTTGGATATGCGCCGAGTTTTGTATTCGCACCTACTGTGCTTCAGTGAATCCAAGGCTGCATTGTATGTCCCACTAAGAAAAATGCTAAAATGGCGGAGGCGACAAGACCTCTCTTGGCCCCAGTGACGATGGCAGCGTTTCATGAGGTGGAGATCAAGGACTTCCAATATGACGAGGTCTCGGAGATGTACTTCTACCCCTGCCCGTGTGGGGATAACTTCTGCGTCACCAAGGAACATACGGAGAATGGGGAAGATGTGGCAACGCGCCCCAGCTGCTCTCTCATTATAAAAGCGATCTATGACAAAGATCGGTTTACATGTGACGGGACAGTCCCAGCCCCTTCCCCCAACGAAGAACTAGTTAAATGCTGAAGACTCAGGACTCCAGAGCCTCAACTTTGGGGAAGGAGCCAAGCTGGGAAAATCAAATGCCACGTCACCGGCTTCTTCACGGGGACAATCCTTGTGCAGTTTGCTATTTGTTAGTGCGGATTCTTTCCGTCGGCTGCCAGGTTCACCTCCAGCTGAAGAAGCAAGTCCACCACATGACATACCTGAATTTTGTGCTTAGAACTTTGAATTGTTCTTTTTCATAGTTTTTTTTTAAGAAGGATATTTATTTATTTATTTATTTTTGGCTGCGTTGGGTCTTCGTTGCTGCGCACGGGCTTCTCATCGTGGTGGCTTCTCTTGTTGTGGAGCATGGGCTCTAGGCCCGCGGCCTTCAGTAGCTGTGGCACGTGTACTCAGTAGTTGTGGCGCACGGGCTTAGCTGCTCCGCAGCATGTGGGATCTTCCCGGACCAGGGATTGAACACGTCTGCCCTGCATTGGCTGGCGGATTCTTAACCACTGTGCCGCCAGGGAAGTTCCGGAAGTGTTCTTAATTTTCCATCCGAACTTAAAAGAAAAATTCAAATCAGAAAAAAAAGAAAAAAAAGAAAATGCTAAAATGTAAGGAAAGGTCTTAGGAGTGATGAAATACACTATTAAATAACGACATTTAAGTCAAACCTGGCAGTTCTAAGAATTTCTCCAGAAGGCTCAGATAACACATCATTAGATTCGCTGACACAGTGAACGTGGCTAATGACTGTCGCTGACACCTCTAAGGCAGTTTCCTCACTGTAAACAGGGCAGCACCTGCTTCACAGGGTGGACGTGAAGCAAACCAGAAGAGGTACTGCTGACCGCCTTCCACCACCACCTCCAGGTCACGTGCTCCCCACCACTGGAGAGCACCCCTCAGCAACATCACTCTCGGAACACATCACAAGCTCAGCCCATCAGATAATCCAATCAACCATCTTGTGGATGGGTCACCGCACTGGGAAGCAGGACTGCCTGCCCTGTGCTATTCAAGGGGCAAGGTCAGACGTAAGTTCTACAGGGTGCAGAGTTCTGTTGTGTTCACGGCACTTAGAACGGTGTGTAGCACACAGCAGGTGCTCAGAAAACATCTGAACGAACAGCTGAGCCACACCATGTAAAGAGATCCACGTCACCTCCAAACAGGGCAGCTAGGCCTAGAGGACATTTCGTGAGAGTCAAACTGTAGTTGCAAGAACAGGCTGCCCCAAGATTCCATTTACACAGAAATAACTTATCGGATGTAAAATGTTGCCTGGATGAACTGAATCCAGATTTAATGTGGTTCCATCCAGTGAGTACTGACACATATTAGGCCTAAGAATAAACCCTGTTAGTAAGTAATGATACTACATTGCTAAAACTTATTTATATTTAAAAAGTATTTGGTGGAGGTCTTTTTCATCCTGGCTCAAATTGCATCCTTGAATGATAAGACACAAACTATAAAGATTCAAAATAATGGTGCATTCTTTTTTAAAAAATTAATTAATTGTTGGTCATGTTGGGCCTTCGTTGCTGCACACAGGCTTTCTCTAGTTGCGGCAAACAGGGGCTACTCTTGGTTGCAGTGTGCTGGCTTCTCATTGCGGTGGCTTCTCTTGTTGCGGAGCACGGGCTCTAGGCGCACGGACTTCAGTAGTCGTGGGCACGCAGGCTCAGCAGTTGTGGCTTGCGGACTCTAGAGCGCAGGCTCAGTACTGTGGTGCGCGGGCTTAGGTGCTCCGCGGCGTGTGGGATCTTCCTGGACCAGAGCTCGAACCGGTGTCCCCTGCATTGGCAGGTGGATTCTCAAACCACCGTGCCACCAGGGAAGTCCATAATGGCATATTCTAAAAACATAATTTTTCATTAAAAAATCAGTTACAGGGCTTCCCTGGTGGCGCAGTGGTTGAGAATCTGCCTGCCGATGCAGGGGATGTGGGTTCGTGTCCCGGTCCGGGAAGATCCCACATGCCGCGGAGCGGCTGGGCCCTGTGAGCCATGGCCGCTGAGCCTGTGCGTCCGGAACCTGTGCTCCGCAACGGGAGAGGCCACAACAGTGAGAGGCCCGCGTACGGCAAAAAAAAAAAAAAAAAAAAAAAAAGATCAGTTACAAAGCAATATTCTATTTTATCCATAGACTCAGTAACATTTCCCTAAAGATTAGAAATGGCTGTGAAATTCTAACTGGGAAGGAACATCATTTAAAAAGTTTCACTCAACTTGGACTCTCAGAGTCGAGGTGATGGCCACCAGGCAATTGAAATCCTCGACTCTCCCTCAAAGCTGCTCTTGGCAGAACGGGAGGTAGGCAGTCTGGGTCTGAGGGAGGTTCATGAAGCCCTGACACAGAACACTTACCAGGCAATCTTCCCCATCCTTTAAACTCCTGGAGGTTTTGGGATAGTGACAGGCCAATCTATTTTCTAAGTCAGATCCTGTCTGCCGTGGACACCAAGCTAAGTAAAAGGAGAGACAGTAAGTGTATCTTTAGGTCCCCTTTTCTTCAAGTACCTAAGAAACAAGCAAGAGGGTGGCCGGAAGGCTCTAAGTAAGCCTGCAGCCCTACCTGCATGAAACATTCCAACCAAGGTGGGGAGAACAGTTATTATTGGGGAACAACTCCCCTCACAGAGCCCCCCAAGGTCACTCGGCTTTAGTCAACAGGAATGCCCCCCCCCCCCCCCCCAGTTCGGGCACTCTACCCCAAGTGCCCACAGCCGCCTGGTGGGCCACATGCTCCACTGGCTCCTGGAATCCAAGCTGGCGCCTCCTCGGAGGCAGGGAAGGAAGCCCTCAGGAGGACAGGTTTCCTTCTTTAGAAGCCACACTGAGGAGCACAACGATTAGGCTTTGCAGCTATTTTATTTACAAGTATACACTTAACACAACGAAATAAACACTGACATATTGAAGCCTAGTTAATAGTAGTGTAACAATATGTATCATTTGGATGATTACATTATTTTAAACAACAAACTACACTGAAAAATTAATGCAATAAAATTCTTGGTCATAATATTATTAAGAAATACAATATATAAATTGAAAATATGATTGCTCAAAATTTGAAAATGGAAGTGAACTCATTTGGACCGAGTCAGAGTTTAACATAATCTGAAAGGAAGGGTTGGGAGAGAAGCTCTGACCCAAATGAAATCTTTCAGGTTAACAGAAGAGAAATGAAGCAGAGTTTATCTTAAAGGAAAATGGGCAGGTTGCCTCCTCAGGCAGGCCAGGTTCCCAGTGCCCTCAGGTTCTGCAGTAGAATCACATCACCAAGCAGGAGGACTTTCCTTGTGAGGCGGCCCCGTCAATTTTCTCTGCCTCCAAAATTATCCTTCTAAAAACATCAACAGCAGTCTGAAACCAGAGAGAAAACCGATGACAATGTTAGCGTTAACAGCGGAGCCAAGAGGAACACTGATGCTGCTGGCGGGACTGGAAAAGGCCCACGGCCTGCCCTGCACGTGGAGGTCCAGGTGTGGAGGCCAACGAGGCGGCCCCGGGCCGCAGGAGCCTGGGATTCCTCCCTCCCCTCCCCCCACGTGGTGACTGCGGACCACCAGAACTAACCTCAAATCACACTTCTGAGCCCTGCTTTCATCAGTCACAGGAAGCCCCGCCTGCTCCGCTTCCTGTGGCGCCTGTGGAGCTCCAGGATGGAGTATCCCCTGCTGGCTCACCCGCCTCGCCCGCCCCGCCGGCGCTCTGGGACTACAGCAGGGCAGGGGCTCTTTCGCCTGGCCTGGCACCCCACCCCCTGCCTGTCACACCCTTTCCCCTCCCACTTCCTAAAAACTCTCAGCTGTGGCTCATAGGCCGTGAGATGACACCTGTGCCCTCCGAGCCTGCTTCCTCTAGGCCACCTAGAGCCCCGAGTCACCCCCGGCCTCACCCCCCTCGGGGCAGCGGCTCCACCTCCGCCACCACTCGCGCCACACTGGCCTTGCACACCCCCCGGGGACCTCCTCTCCCTCCCGACTGCACCTCTCAGCCCCAGGGACCAGCCCTTCACAAGGAGGAGCCACTATCATTTAGGGCAGGAAATCCTCACTTAGGCCGAACGTCAGTCCCTGTCCTTTAAATGCGGTCATTGTGATCATCCAAAAATGCTCCTGTTTTCAAAAACCTCGCAGGGCAGCACCCAGATCTTGTCATCACCAAGCAGCCGCCCCCCCTCCAGCCCCCATCTTCCTTCTCTCGCCTCCCGGGCCAGCGCATACGTCCCCAGGGCAGTCACCGGCCTCCTACTCCCTTCCCTGCCACCTGTCTGCCTGCTCGCTGCCTGCGCCACACAGCGGACACAGCCCATGGACACACCTCCAGGACCCTGAACCCAAAGGGGACCCCTGCTGCCCCAGCAGCCCAACCACATTTCTCTGGTCCAGCCAGCCCCCAGGATGAAGGGGTCATGCCTCTTCCTTCCACTGGGATCGCTAAACCTCTTCCCTGCTCTCACCCTTGGCTGATGACTGGGTTCTACGTTTCACTGGGAAAACAGAAGCAGCATTCATAAGCGAACTCTCCATACTCCATCCACCAATGACCATGCCCTTGAATCTGGGCTCATCTACTCTGGTTCCCTCTTTCCTGCTGGCACAAAGGAGGCACCCCTAAGTGAGCCCAAGCCAGCCCCAGGCCCACCTCTCCTGTCTAATCAAGGCCACTGACTTCAGCAAGCACCCTCCTTTCTGCATTACCAATTCCCCTCCTTTCCCACGACTATGCAGGCAAGTTGTTATTTATTTCATCCTAAAAAAAGCGCACAGGGCTTCCCTTGTGGCGCAGTGGTTTAGAATCCACCTGCCAATGCAGGGGACACGGGTTTGAGCCCTGGTCAGGGAGATCCCACATGCCACGGAGCAACTAAGCCCACGTGCCACAACTACTGAGCCTGCGCTCTAGAGCACGCGAGCCACAACTACTGAGCATGCATGCTGCAACTACTGAAGCCCGCATGCCTAGAGCCTGTGCTCTGCAACAAGAGAAGCCACCGCAATGAGAAGCCCGCGCACTGCAACCAAGAGTAGTCCCCGCTCATCACAACTAGAGAAAGCCCGTGCACAGCAACGAAGACCCAACGCAGCCAAAAAAAAAAAGCACAGAAAAATGTGTGGAAAGATGCATGCCAAGCTCTTACAAAAAAAATAGAGCGTGCCTGGAATCTGGCTTTCTAGATAAATCTTAGCATTCTCCTTGATTACCTGTGTGATCTGACTGACAAAATGCATTCTCTTCCATCAAATTGCTGAAATACAATTTGTGAAGGCCTCCACAGAAAATAAGCCAGAACTGCAAACACATCCCATAGTTCAGTAATAGTCAAAGTGCAGTATTCTCACTGACTTGATAATTTTTACCACTGTGCACTTTGTAATCAACAAATCTGACTGAACTCCACTGAGGACAGTTTATTTTAAAATACTGGATTTTTGCTAAGTAATACAAAGCTACATTTGAAAATTTATCAATAAAAAATTTGAGCGGTTCACAAAGACTGGTCTCTGATCACGTGACTATTGACGTGGATGTCTCTTTACTACACAAATTCTCTCTCTTCCTACTACATAGACCAAGAGTAGTAAGCACTCTAGTATGTATGTGGATTAGAATCAGTCACACCTCTTAACATAAGGGATTAGAATGACTTGGTTTCTCCCCACCCGATGGGGAGAAACTCCCTAGGCTTAGGGTCCAACTGTCTTCAGCACGCTCAACAACAAGGCGAGCAGTGTCACAAGAGCCACAACCGAGGGCTGAGAAGTGTCTAGACAACGGGTCAGGACTGCTGCTTTCCAAGGATATGCATATCATCACTGTATTTACCTAACTTGGGTACAAGAATCTTTCTGCCTTTAAGGATTATTTCACGTCGAGTAAGGTATTTGTTGATCTGATGGAGGTGCTAAAGTAACTGAGACAACAGTGAGTTGGGTCATCTGATCTTCTAGCTTGTCTGGGATGTTTGAGGTCACTGTACTGCACCCTCGCCTTCTTTTAGAGTTTTGGTTAATATCAGATAAATCGACTAAATTTATCAAAACTTTAAAAGAAGTACAGCAGTTGGAATTTTTTCATTTTAACTTTAAGCCTTGAGAACAATTTCATCTTTTATATGGGTACTGAAAAGGCAGTATCCTACCTTCTAAAGGAAACTAAAAGGTTAAAAAGTAAATCTATCCAGAACCATATTAAAAATCTTAAGCTACGGTAAAGTATAACATGAACTAGACAGAGAAAAGGCCTGCATCCTCTGACCAAAAAGTAGTTTAATAACATACCCTAAGCATACCATTATAGGTCACTCTCAAAAGATAAATTAACCTGAGGCAACACGCCTTACTAAGCAATCCCTCTTAATTACATTCGAGGTAGGGTCCATAAGGTGTCTACACCTTTGAGGATGCTGGAAGGAATAACAAAGCAACGGCCAGAAACGCACAGAACAGTAACACAATGCACAGGGGCTACGTGAACCTACATGAATAGTGAGACTGGTGATGATGCCTACATAATTATAAAGTCAAACAGAATAATTGTTTTAGGATCCTCAGATTTTCACCGAAGAGAAACACAACGGAGCGAAGTTAGCAAAAGCAGAACCAAAGATAGCTTAGGGCCATTCAACGTCACTCCTCCACGTCAAAAAAAATTTTAAATTGAGATAGTTGTCACATAGCATGTATTAGTTCTAGGTGTACAACATAATGACGATGTATGTATATACTGTGAAATGATCACCACGATAAGGCTGGTCACACATAGTTACAAACTTTTCTTTCTTATGATGAGAACTTTTAAGATCTACCCTTAGCGGTTTTCAAGTATACAATATTGTTAACCATAGTCGCCATGCTATACATCACATCCTCAGGACTTCTTTATTATGTAACTGGAAGTTTGTACCTTCTGACCACCTTCCAATTTTTATTATGCAAATTTTTAAGCATACAGAAAAATGGGGACAATTGTATAATAAGCACTGAGCCCTGCTATCTGAGTTCAACAAATGCTAACATCTTTGCTATATCTGCTTGCTCTCCTTCTGTCCATCCCCCGCATCTATCCCATCTGAAACTAAGCTGCAGACATTATGAAACTTGGCCCCTACATACTATGGTTTGCATTTTCCAAGAATAAGGATATTCTCTTCATAATCCCAACACCATCATTACACCTAAGACAATTAACACCATTTCCCTAATATATCTAAAACGTAATCAAATCTCCCCAATTGACCCAAAATGTCTTTTACACGAGGGATTTAGAACCAGATTCCATTTAAGGTTCACATACAGACTTTTTAATACAGAACGGTCTCTCTCTCTCCCTCAGGAACACTCTAATCTCTGTTACACTTTGGTTATGCCCTCTCTTCCCATCCATCAGAAAAGCATGGTGGAGAGGAGAGAGGACTAAATTTGGGTTAAATTTAAAATTTAGTCCAAGTTCTTATACCATATGAAATATAGACCTTAGAAAAGTTATTTACCTCTCTGGATCTTAAAACGCCTCACTTCTAAAATGAGACAGTTCAACTGGATGATCTTAAGGACAGATCAGACACCCAATAAATGTCTGATTTAATTCAATTAAGCAGTACAGGTATCTCTTACTATCTCAGCTCTTCTTATCTGAATTCTCACTCTCTGCACTAAATGGATGCAGATAAATCTCTTGCTCTCTGGAACTCGGGAATCAATTGTACAGATTTAACTTCCCTCACCTGCGGACACAGCGACAAACAGATTTGCCTATCAAGGGATACCTGGGTTGACTGAGCACCTAGTAGATATAAAACCACTGTGCCGGACATTATGGAGAAAATGAAGGCCAGTGATACGGCCTTGAATCTCAGAATGAATTAAAGGGGATAAGACAGAAGAAGCTACTATTAATTTTAGCTGGACGTATCATGCAGGGGTCCAGGAGAAAGTGGAATTTAAGTAGAGCCCTGAGGACTGGAGTCTTAGTGGTGAAAGGTGGCGGAGCTGGGGAAGAACAGCTGACTGTCCTCAACCACATCAAGCCACCCACCCTCGCTGAACTATAGTTTCCTCACAGAAATGAAAGCCAATTAATCTTATTGGAAGATCAAACAAGAGCACATGTTGAAAATACTTTAAGTATGTAGTTAATTAGAGAAAGGATATTTCAAGTCAGAGAAGAATGAGAGTAAAGGGGAGGCATCTGGAAGTACCCCTTGTATTTAATTAAGTGGGAAGAATTTGGTGCGACTGAAAAGTACAGGGATACAGTGAAAGAAGGAACCGGAAAAGTTCGAATCACACACTGCACTCAACATCATGCTTAGGGCCTTGGGGTTTGCTCTACAGACGATGGGCAACCCATTGGCAGTTTTAGTTGAGGGTGACATCATCTGATTTGTAGCTTCAGAAGGTGAATGGCAGCAAACAGAAATACACTGGTGAGAACTCATGGAAGCAGGAGACAAGCTTGGACGTTCTTGGTCTAAATTAATGCCACGGAGGAAAAGGGAAAAGGAGATACGGGAAGCCTTCTGAAATAGAAGTGACATCCTTCCTCGGATATGCCTTTTAAAGGAACATCTGCAGGGCTGAAATTGGGAAAAATGTTTGTAAAATGGTTCTTAACAGTTTCTGTGTTAAAACAACACATGCATTTAACTCAGTTCCACCCAACAGAAAAAGGGGGGAGGTAAGGGTACAAAATTATTGCCAAAGTGATGTGAGATCATTCTTGTTTCTTTTCTATGCCTGGATTTATTTCTGTACCAGTCTTTAGTATGAAACAAAAATAAGACTATATGTTCTCAAAGGAAGTATTGCCTTTACTATTAATTTCTATTTATCCTACAAATATTCTAGGTCCCATTTTAAGTAGAATACTGACTGAATTAAAACATCAATAGTATCGTCCTAAAGCAACCCAAAGATGGGTATTAGAAATGGTGGAAGGATGAAGACTGAACAGGAGTGATGAAGATGGTGGTGAGATGCTGACTGAGAGGAACATACGCCCATGAATGATGGGATGCAGGGCAAAATGAAGTTTAAAAAACACGTACCTGATTTTCTTTAGCAGAAGATTCCAAAAAAGCTGCGTTCCAAGATTCTGCTAACGCTTTCCCTTCTTCATAACTGATCACCCTAATGGAAAAAGAAAATTCTAATTAAAGTACTTTGCTCTTTATTATACAAAACATCTATAATTGATTTATGAGACAGGCTCTACTTTAATCAGTTTTTTTCCTTATGAAGCAGAAGCATGCTCAGCTCAACATTCTCATCCAGTACGTAATGCAGAGAAGCATTTCTGTTACCCCTGAGCTGGGGAACAGAGCAGACATTGCCTTATGGGGTGGCTACCCCTGCTCCAGCAAGTTCTTACAGTTCGGAGAACAGGACGCCAACACTCCAGCATCTGCAACAATTGATTATTTTGAAGCGAGCTCGGCTATAAGCACCCAAAGATGGTGCAATCCTGAAAGGGCCCTCCGTGCAGTCCTGCAGGCGTTAATTCAGCCAGTGAGCCTCTTCCTCTAGGCGTCAGGCTCCTCCCCTGTTCACTGCTCTAATCCTAAGCCCGGTACTCAAAAAACTATTTGTTGAATAAATGACTGCTACCATTGTCTTTTTAGAGTCTGCTTTATGCAAAATCGTAAAAGAATCTAAAGATAATTTTCTACAGTGTTTGCGCTTTTTAAGAGGAAACATTTTCCAAGACAGGTTGAGATTTTTACTGCAGTTTTGCTTCTGTGATGCACAGTCACTACCACATTTCTGAACACAGAAACACAGATATGCTACGGCTAAAAATATTCTTGCTATAAGAATAATTAAAAATGAAACTTCAGTGACTAAGTCGTCTTAGACTTGACTTTATAAATCAGTATTTAGAAGCTACATACCTTTCCATATGTAGGTCTTTCTTATTCCCAACCAACATAATAGGTATCCTGTTAATACAAGGGAAAAAAGCCAAAGTACCCTAGTCAGTGCCCGATTTGATTGTTCAGAAGATACTATTATGAGTATCTAACAAAAGAGATAAACTATTACTACTTACTGTACTTTCCCCACCATATCCAACAGTTTGCCGTGGATAACTTTGATCACTTCAAAGCTATAAAACAAAAAGCATAAAATCAGACATCCATTTTAGTGGTGATGTTTTAAAACGTTTGTTATGTAATATTTATAGTGGGAAAAATGGAAAATGTCATAGACTCACCATTTTAATATAAAGTAAACCGAACACAAGGAATTCCTTTATTTTTTCCTACCACTTTTTCACATGTGCGTGTACTCAACACTCAGCAGCCCTTACTGAGAATATTCAAAGTGGAATAGGTGAGATATTTAAATGGGAAAGTCTACAACTGGGCTGATTTAATCTCTGAATAAACATTTGCGGAATGTTGCTTAGCGAGAGGGCCCTAGCAATCAGCCCATGCTCCACACTAATACGCTGAAAACACACAAAAAGTAAATCAATTAATGCATTTCCCATTGCAATCAGCAGAAAAGCTCAGATCATGTTCAGTCACTATCTAGCTAGGCAGCCTGAGGTAAGAAATAAGAGTTTTTTTACTCCATCAGTGTAAGAGAACACCTAATGGGATAATTTTTTTGCCCTTAACAACCTGTTTGCTCCACAAGACAACCACTAAAAACCATTAAAGTCTAGTTGTTACTACTGCCAATTCCAGCATAATCTCTTAGAAGGATTAATGCCATCTAAGCACAGCAAATAAACTCAAGCAAGCAGAAGTGGGCCTTACCTTTTGATTGATGTAACAGAATACACAAGAATATAACCATTAATATCTATGGAGTATGTCTGAGGAAAGATGGAATATTCATCCTGTGAAAGAAAAAATAATTACATTGGAGTAGCGTAACAAGCAATCTCACATATCACATACATGGTCAAAGAAATCAAAGTGAACAAAAAATGGATTAATCCGTTATTCTAGAGACATAGCCTACACACTCAAGATTTACTTAGGACTGGTTTGGGGGCAATAATATGCTTTAAGCCAATATTGAAAAATGACCCAGGCTATTCTAAGACCTTTTCTTCTCCCTCCCTCCCTTTCTCTCTTTCTTTTTGCCATGCAGAATGCAGGATCCTAATTCCCCAACCAGGGATCGAACCCATGTCCCCTGCATTGGGAGCGCAGAGTCCTAACCACTGGACCACCAGGGAAGCCCCTACTCTAAGACTTCTGAGGGACAGCTAATGTCTGCTGCAGTTCCTGGGAGAAGAAGATGGAAGGAATGAAAAGACTGGTTCCGTGACCTTGTATCAAGGGAAAAGCACCACCACCTCTCCTTTATGGGCCTCAAAGTCCAGAGTCTCTTAGGCCTCTCAGTAAATTCACAAGTGCTACTAGTTTATTCCATAAATGTGTATTTTCACCTATTTTCTGCACGTGAGTCACAGTGGCCTGAGCCCAATGTGCCAGTCATTAGTGGGTTGCTACCAGCACTTGAAAAAGAGGAAGAGAGAAGAGAAACAAAACACTAGACTCAGGCAGTATATTCAGACTTGTTAGGATCAGATGAGCTGCATACTGAGCAACTTCAGGAATCAGAAAGAAAGGTACACGTTATGAAACAGCCTGTTACTACCAGCTTTACAATGCTTTAAGAAAAACCCTGCTGCTTTAGACACAGAATTATCAAAGACTACAAGAGTGTTTAATGTCAATGCAGCACTCAAGAGTGCCACTGTATGGTACAAACATTTCCTTCTCAGTTGAAATGTAATTGTTAATATACCACACATCCCAGGCACTATTATAGAAAAATCACGCAAGCCACCCTTATATCAAGTAACTGTCTCTGTTAACTCTGCAATTCCATAGCGTGATTATGATGATGACCCTGAGTCACTGCCCTATGTTAAAGTGTCTTAAAAAAAAATAAAGAAAAGTTTTACTATCAACTCTGATATTATAGTCATTAATCACAATAGCATTTCAACATCACAGAGCTTACTACATATGCAAAATAAAACCTTCTTTGATTTCATTAATAGTACAACTTTCATTAAGTTGAATTCACTTTAGTGTTGATGTTGAAAAACAAGTTGTTAATGGAATGAGAGATCTTTTGACCCAGATTAAAAACAAAATTTCAAATGATTTTAGTCACCAGCTCAGGTACAGCAGACCCAAAGTACAAATTACCTTTTTCCTGAAGTGAAGATGTGGGAAAAAAGAAAAGGATAATCATATTCAAGAAGTACAGTGTAAAAAATATAAAGTATAACAGAGGAAAAAGACCCTCAGCTTTAAAGCAACCAAAAAGGACAAAATTCCTAGTAATAAGCCTAAGAAAATAAAAGTATACGATCCATCTGAAGAAAATCTTAAAATACGCCCAAGAGATAAGAGTTAAATCAGCGGAAGAGTGTGCCATGGTCTTCAGCAAGAATATGTAGAATCAGAAGGGTATCCACTAATTAATCCTCAATTAATACACAAATGTAACATAATCCTGATAAAAAGTATACTTCCAGAGAAAGAAGAGCAACTGCAGAGGCAGGTGGGTGGAAACCATAAAGCTACGGTAATTAAAATAGTGCAATACTAGCTCATGAATGGAGCAGACAGGGAAATCTACAAAGACCCAAACAGTCATGGGAAGTAGGTATATGATAATACTGGCATTTCAAACCAGTAAGGATAAAAAGTAACCCTCAACAAAATGTACCGGGAACAAATGCAGAGCCATCTGGGGGGAAATGGCTAAGTTGGATCTCTACCTCAAACCTTAGCAAAAATGTATTCCAGAGGAATAAAAGATCTGAAGATGAAAACTGAAACTAGGTACATAGTGGATGGGAGAATTTTAAAAAACCAGTATTGGTTAAAAAGAGATTAATAAATTCAACCACATGAAAATGAAGACGTTCTTCATGGCTGAAAACCTCCCAAACAAAAAACATAAACAAAAGACGGACTGAAAATAAAACAGAACCCTGCAGCTAATTTTCTTTTTTTAAGGTATATCTATTTATTTTTTTAGCTGTGTCGGGTCTTAGTTGCGGCACATGGGATCTTTCGTCGTGGTGCGCAGGCTTCTCTCTAGTTGTGGCGTGTGGGTTTTCTCTCTCTAGTTGTGGTGCGTGGGCTCTGTAGTTTGCAGCATGCGGGCTCTCTAGTTGAGGCACGTGGGCTCAGTAGTTGCGGCGTGCAGGCTTAGCTGCCTCGCAGATGTGGGATCTTAGTTCCCCGACCAGGGATTGAACCCACGTCCCCTGCATTGGAAGGTGGATTCTTTACCACTGGAACGTCAGGGAAGTTCCGTAGCTAATTTTCTAGTGCTAATTTTCTTCACACATTAAGTGATCTTTCAACTCAACAAGCAAAGACCATCCTCCCAATAGACAAGGGCGAAGTACATGAATAGACAGGATAATGTGAAGAAAGGAAATACAATACAAATGCCCTCAAACACAGGAAAATATGATCAAATTCCTTCATAAGAAGAAAAACACGACACTGAGATACTATTTTTTCACCCAGCAGATTGGCAAATATCAAAAAATGTGGTAACCCGTCGTGTTGGCGAGGGTGTAGGGAAACAGGCACGCCTATTCACTGCTGCCAAGAATGTGACCCTATGGTCCAGCAATCCCACACCCAGGACATTTTCTTACATACATACCATCCTTCTAAAGTAACACAAGATACTGGCTGTGGTACTGCTGGTGGTGGCATGACTGGAAACAACCTAACTGCTGATCAATAGTTAAATTACGATGTATCCAAACAATGGGACATTATGCAGCCATGGGGGGAAGAAAAGAGCCCGTATACACTGATACGGAATAATTTCCAAGATGGAGATATAGAGACATGCTACTTTTTGTGTAGAAAAGAAAAAAATAGTTTAAAACTATATTTGCATGTTCACGTATAAAACAGCTTGGAAGCATTTACTAGAAACTGATAATGGGTTACTGTTGGCGGAGTGAAGCTAAGATAGCTACGGTGGAAAGATTTAATTTTGACTATTTACCTTTTTGTGTTATTTTATTTCTATAACATGTACATGTATTATTATTATTTTTTAAATGAATTTAAAACTTTTTTTAAAAGGGAATCTGACATTAAAATTGACTGTCTCTGAGCCACTTGTCACTGAGTTTACTTAAATTAGGTCAAAACAAAATATTTCAAGCAAACTAAAAATAATCCACTCACTCTGTTCATTATCATCCCTAGCTGGGCAATTAAATCAGCTGTATAAAATAAACTACTAAATGAACAGTACTTGCTATCATAATCATTTTTCCTTGCTACCAGCAGTCTCAACCCCATGATATGAATCCGATTTAAAAACAGTTCTTAGAGCAGTAAATATAAGTGTTATCTCATTCAATTTCTACAGAACGAGGGCAGGACTGTGGCATAAGGAAATACCACCCCTGTTGCACCATCGTGAACTGTAAATACCAGCATAACCTTTTACGGTCTCCCAACTGTGAATATAGCCTTTTGGAACTATTAGCTGCAATGAGAACAAACTATTCAAAGTAGCTAAATCTGAACATATTTTGTGCAGAAATTCTCTAAATATTCTTAGCCAGCGGTAACAAAGCCCAAAAGAGCAAGACAGCAGAGCCAGGAATTAACCTATGCTCTTCACATACTCACACTGTACACTCATTCCCTGACACCTCTGATCCTTTTGGGGTCATTCTTTATATTACTCTATCATTAAAACAGTTAAAGGCATGTGATGTCCAAGTGTATGTACATTTATGCTTTAGAGCAAAACAGAATTTCTGAGGAACACACATTCTATTTTCATAAGGAGAGTCAATATAAAGAATTTTCTCTCCAGAGAAATGTTTTCGAGGACACAGCTCTCCTCCAAGTATAAGAGATTCCTGCACGACTCCCACTCACACTGTGAACCTCAACTGAGTTTCCAGGCTAGGCCCCCGCTCTAGCCTCAGTGGCATCAAAGAACTACAAGTAAGGATCACGTTCTCTTAAAGCTCATAAATCACCTCTAAAACATAACAATCCTGTGAGGGCAGGCACCACAGTTATCACCATTATACAGATGAAACGTATGAGGCACAGAAAAGTTTGTTACTTTCCTCAAGGTCAATGAGTTAGTAAGAAAACCTAGGATTCAAATCCAGGCAGTGTGACTGCAGAGCCCATGCTCCGAACAACTACGAAATACTGATTCTCCTGGCCTATTATAAAATGAATTGCTATAGTTACGTCACATGAAAGTGATTTATCAATCTGCATCCTTACCCTTACTTTCCACGAGCTTAATGAAAATTCAAAACTAAGATATAAAAGCAAACCGAAATCTTTTTTTTTTGGCTGTGTTGGGTCTTCATTGCTGCATGCGGGTTTTCTCTAGTTGCGGCGAGTGGGGGCTATTCTTCATCGCAGTGCATGGGCTCTAGGCGCGCGGGCTCAGTAGTTGTGGCACACGGGCTTAGCTGCTCTGCGACATGTGGAATCTTCCTGGACCAGGGATCGAACCCGTGTCCCCTGCATTGGCAGGAGGATTCTTTTCTTTTAATGGATTTTTAAAAATTGTTACATACATACATACATACATTTATGGCTGTGTTGGGTCTTCGTTACTGCGCGTGGGCTTTCTCTAGTTGCGGCAAGCAGGGCTACTCTTCATTGCGGTGCGCAGGCTTCTCATTGCGGTGGCTTCTCTTTGTTGAGGAGCACGGGCTCTAGGCGTGTGGGTTTCAGTAGTTGCGGCACGCAGGCTCAGTAGTTGTGGCGCACAGGCTCAGTAGTTGTGGCGCACGGGCTTAGTTGCTCTGCGGTGTGTAGGATCTTCCCAGAACAGGGCTCGAACCCGTGTCCCCTGCACTGGCAGGAGGATTCCTAACTGCTGCGCCACCAGGGAAGTCCCAAACCGAAATCTTGATAGTGTCAGACTCCCATATTTCTTCACCCAGGACACTCTCAGCTTATACCTGTTGTCCCAGCCTGTTACCAGTGTCCCCCCTTCACTCTTAGAAGTGTTTTGTTTTAGGTAATAAATCACACAATTGCCTCAACTATTATAAAAAATACCAACACTAAGAATCCAGAACAAGGTCCTACCCCAGACACTCTTCGTACACTAACTTCTAAGATAAGCTGCGTCCTCTATGTCGTCAGTCGCTAATGGAGACTTCTGTTATTTCCCTTGTTCCAAGAGGCTCCCATTCTATCAATAGGCAGGTATCCCGTAGAGTAAAAGCCTAGGATGGCTCTGCTCCAAGAAAACCACCATGAGGTCTGAAGACGAAAGCCCAGCACATCCACCGCGGATGTTGAGTGAATGACTTATGTTATAGCTCTCTGACATACACATTTCTGACTTATTTTATTTGAAGCTTCCAGAATGGAAACTCCAGGGTTCCTCCAGTGCTAAAACGACCCAATACAGCTATTTTCTTGCTTCGCTAGGGGGGCTTACACTTTCCTTCTATGTTCACTTCAAAATATAAAGCAGAGGGAGTTCACTCCAAACCTGCAAGACAGGCCACATCTTTCTAGGTCTATACCAGTTTCCCCAGGTTCCAGAAAAAAGCCTCCATTTAACACGGCAGACCAGTCTACCCTACACTCACCCTCCTGCTAGTCTGATCCTTTGTCGGTTATAAGATGCAAGGGGACATCCCAGCTTCTTTACATGCCCCACCCTCCAGTCAACAGTAAGAAATTCAGCCGAACAAAATGGTTTCCAGGAAAAGCAGGACTGGGTGACATGGAAGGGGAAGGTGCACTGTCACAAGGGTTCTCTTGGCTCCCTTCAAGTTCTCTTAATTTCTTTCACCCTTTGCTTCCAGTCGATTCCTCTGGCGATCCAGTCGCCACATCACTGCCACATTAACCTGTGCATACCTCTTTTGGGGGTTACTCACCTTTGCTAGTTACTGTCTAGCAAATCAGACCGACATTCTTTAATCTTGTAATCATATAATAGATCCAATACAACCAGCTCATTTCTGCCCTATGCCTTTCCCAGGCCCTTTCCCTAGAAAAGATCAACTTCTCTTCTTAACGTAGGAAGATACATACTACAAAGGGAGGAAAAGGGCTAATGTGATTCTCTGATACAGAATCAACCTTTAGAAAATAGAGAACTACTAACCTTTAATAAAAATAAACCTTCAGAATGTTATGATGAATATATTTAAAACAATTCTACAGTAGAAAAACAAGTTAATTATTTGAAAAACTTCTGTAAGTATCTTAGAAAAGACAAAGTAGACAGCCTGTTAATATCCAAACACACATAAATCACGAGGGGTTTTCTTGGCAGTGTCGTTGTGTTTAAGCATCAGTGGCAGGGCTAGGACTGTCGGGTGCACTATATGGGATTCTGGCACACTTACCTGCCCAGCTGTATCTACAAGTTGAAGATGATATTCTTGTCCATTTACTGTGATCAATTTTGTGAAAGCTACAGTGAAAAAGGAATTAAATATTAGCTAGAAAAACATGAACTTGGGATCACTGAAAGCTCAAACAATGACAACCAATTAAGCAGAGTCCTTAGTAATCTCATAAAAAGATCCCACAAAACAAAAAAGAATATCTGAGTTTATAGACTGTTCCCTACTTCCATTATTTTACTAAGCAACGCTGACTGCCTAAAACCAATGTTGGGTAAACCTTGAACCTTTTCCAAAGAAACAAAGTAGGCAACGCTTCGAATCTTGTAAAAGTGATCTGAATGCTCTAGCTGTGGACAGTCTTTTCCTCTTGTGAAAAAGTGAAATACATTACATAAAGTCTGAGTTCTAGAATGAACCAAGAGCACACAACTTGTCATTAATTTATAGCAAGTCTGGTGCCAGAGTACGAAGAGCTGATACTAACTGAAGTGCTAAGAACTTTCAGTACCTAGAAAATTAGCAATTTTATTGAGAGAGGACAGCAACAGAACATGTTCTGTGTGAAGCCATCATCTCCACTTAGCTGAAAGATGCAAGCAATTTGTCACAACAACCTTTCCCTATCTGGGGGGAAATCAGACTCAAATAACTTGGGGAAAATTCGCAATTCTAAGGAGACAGACTTCAAACAAATGGAGAGGAAAGAACTATTAATAGTAACAGGATATTAAAAAGTAACCATCTGGAACCCTGTTAACGAAATGGAACAGATTTCTTCCGTACACCCCGTCCCAGCCATCTTGACTCACAATGAGTCTTCAAATCTCCTGACTGGAGCCGGGCAACAGAATCTATCCCTTGAACAGCTGAGAGAGGACCCACTTTTGCCCACTTTGTCCCACAGACAAAAGAGAAAGCAAAAAGAGACAGATGAAAATCAGGAGAGAAAACCGTTAACAAGGAGGAGAGAGCAATCTTATCTGAATGATGAATTCCACTGGGAGAGAAAGGATGGCTGAAAGAGAAGCAATAATCAAAGATACTCATAGTAGCACCATACTTTTCTGATGTGGGCAGGGCTGCTAGAATCAGGGGAGTGAAAATTACAGACCAGACTACTCAAGCCAATTGCCACACTTTATATCATTCTTGTACCCTTTCTGAAAATTATCACTTTAATGAAATAGTCAAACTAGATGAAAACTGAATCAGAATATAACAAGATAGGGAGTACCCAATATAAACTGTTTTCATCATTTCTAAGAAAAAAATTCTATTGGAATTTTTTTCCCCCACGTTGTAACCTCTCTGAACTTGGGATGCCCAACGACACCTCAGTCAGGTAAGATCAGAGGTGCGTCTTAGACTCGATGAAAATTCTGTAAGGAACGCTGGTGAGCAACAAACCTGTAACCTTCAATTAGCACTAAGTAGTTGTGGTTGTGAAGGATAATGGAATTATTGTGAAAGCATTATTGAAACAAAACATTCATTCATTCAAGAACTATTTTTTGAGTGCCCATGATCACCACCAGCATCGTTCCAGGTGCTTGAGACACTGCAGAGTCTCTGGCCTCGGTGAGCTCACATCCCAGTAAAAGGAGGAGGAAGCAGACAGAGAGGCAAACGAGAC
The DNA here is from genome assembly GCF_964374135.1 of Grampus griseus. Taxonomy (NCBI): domain Eukaryota; kingdom Metazoa; phylum Chordata; class Mammalia; order Artiodactyla; family Delphinidae; genus Grampus; species Grampus griseus. Next base: position 5,845,326 of record NC_139003.1, on the reverse strand, counting down.
ACACACACAGTCAGGTGTCTTCTCTGTGAGAAGCATCCAGGCAGAGTCTAAACTGCAAGTGAAGAAGTAAGAAAGGCAGGAAAAAGTGAGAAGGCAAAGCAGCTGAGCCTGTGAGAGAACGGCTGGAGACGAGGCAGGAGACGTTATTAGGACACGGTGAGGACCGCAGGTTTTTATTCAGAATGTGACGGGAAAACCAAGGGTTTTGAGCAGGGAGTAACCTGGTCTGATTTATATTTTAGTAAGATCACTCTGGCTATGCTGTGAATAAATGAAACGGACAAAAATGGATACGGAACATCAGCAGGAGCCCACAGTACAGTGGATACATAGACTATCGTGAACAAAGGACGACGGTGGCCTGGACTAGAGGGACGGAGACGGAGGTGTGAGAAACGGTGGATTCTGGATGTACTGCACAGGTAGAACCAAAAGGATTTTGATTGACTGGAAGTAGGTGTGAGAGAACGGAGATCAGGATGACTCCAAAGTTTTTGGCCTGAGCAAACGCACGATTTACCATCTATCAACAGAGGGAAAGCCTGGAGGTGCAGCACAGGGGGAGGGGAGAGGGAGGGAGCAGGGCCTGGGTTTAGGTAGGTTCAGTTGGAAAGCCCACGAAATACCAGTTCAGGGGAGAGGAGAGGCTGGGGGCCGTGGTGAGCCCAGCAAGTTCTTGGAGAGCGAGGATCACAAGAAAGCTAGTTCAGAGAGAGCCAGAGGGGCACCTGTGATGCCGGGTCAGAAAAACAACGAAAATTCAGCCAAGGAGGCTGGGGGAGTACTGGCTAGTGAGGGAAGAGACATACAAGAAATAAGATATTAATAAACGTTTTAGTATTTCGTTGCCTTTAAAAAGGATGTAAATCCTCCTACACACGGCAGTGAAATGAAATTGAAGACCTTCCATCTGCCACAGGAAAACTGCCTCTTCTTGTTACTATAGAAAAAAGCGAAGTGTAATGAGAGGTACGTCTGTCAGTTCCATAAACCAGGAACAGATTCTCCTACGCCCTCCTTGTGTAGAAAGGCAAAGCTGGCTCTCTCCTGGTATCACTTTCCTCTCTCCCTCCCTTTTTCAATCACTGGAGAAATTAATCCAATTTCCAACCTAAAACCCTGAGACTGCCCTAAGCAGACTAATAGCCACTTACTAGTTAAACCTACTAATAAGCAAGGTAATAAGAGATTTCTAAAACTGGATATTCACAAAGTAAGATTTGTATTACTAAAGTGTATTGAGAACTCCTAATTCATATCCTACTGAGAAGTCTACCCACCACGCAATGCTTGATAATGCTGCAAAACTCCTAATGAGAATTCCCCAACTTTCTGAGAGCAGCTCTATTAATTCATCAACAGGGCTACCTTGAGATGGCAGAAACTGTGACCTACTATTTTTTCCTTTAAATTATAAACCATCATTAGTTAAATTTCATCATATCAATTTAGTTTGCATGAGTTGAGATTATTACTACAGTACATAAAAAAGCTACATCTGCATAGCAGTATTTGGTCTAGAAATTTCCCCAAACTAGAAAATATTATTATGGTTTCATTGATATTATTCTCCTATACCGCTATGTTAAAAGAAGATGACATAGTCGCAGCATTTTTGCTTTTGCAGTGATAGTCCACAGAGACGTGTTACTATTGAACGTTTGATAGAAACCACCTGTTCTATATTATAAAGTTAAGTGTAAAAAGAATCCCCAGATTTACAGAGTACTGTGTTTTTTAAAACCATAAAACTACCCATTCATTTATGTTGCTAGCAATGAGTTTATGATAACTATTCCCTTTCTCATTCCTTGTTATCTCTGAACAATGTTTTTCTACTAAATCATGGGGGAAAGGGTGGAGGAAGGATTTCTGCCCTGTGTTAGACGGTCAGAAGCCTGGTAAATGGAATGTGATGTCTGTATATGTCTCATGAACTTTTAAGGGATTCACATACCCTTGACAGTCATTTCTGCTCTTGCCTAAAGATTTAATAAATACTGTTAATTCATTCTTTACTATTTAACAGTAAGTGTTAGACAGGTAAACATTAAAATCATGATTCAAGTTGATGCTCACAGCCTTCAAAGTAGGGTCATATCATTATGTTTTTGAGATACTATCAAGGTAAGAAAGTTGTACTTTCACTGGGCCAATTCCTTACATATAAAGAAAATGCATTTATATTCAACACCATGACTCTCCTTCCAACTCAATTTTAAATAGCACAAAGATACAATTGTAAGAACCACTTTTATGGGCAGAGCTTACCACGAAAACTATCTTCTACTGTTCTATGACTAGAATTCCCAAATGAACCTTATCTCTTTAAGGACACAAAATTAAAAATTGCTACATACAGCAAATATTAAGGGCAAGATCACGGCTTTCTTCTGTTCTTATCGCAGTGGCGGACAACCGAACCTGTTCAGGTAGCATTCAAATGAGTCTGCCCCGCACACCGGCAGACCACCACGTGCCAGCTAACGAATCAACACCGCATGAGGGCAGGACTCCTCCCGCCGAGAGCGGCAGGGCTTACTTCAAACTCTCTTCCCAGAGTTAGCTTAGCAACCAACAGCTTTCCTCCCCTGCCACCAGCACACCAGGACACGAAGGACAGCTGAATATTTTAAGCCAGAAGCTGGCAAACTCTTCCAGAAAAGGGCCAGACAGTAACTATTTTAAGGCTTTGTGGGCCATATGGTCTCTGCGGCAACTACTCAACAGCTCTGCTACGGTAGAGCAAAGACAGCCATAGACAGTATAGTGTAAGGGAACAAGCAGGGCCGTGTTCTGATAAAACTCTAGGGTGCCGAAATCTAAAATTCACAGAACACTCACATGTCACAAACATTATTCCTTTTCAAATATTAAAAATGTAAAAACCATTCTTTGCTCATGGGCTGTACAAAAAGGCAGTGGGGTCTTTGTGACCTGCAGGCCATAGTTTGTCCACCCCCCTGTTGTAAGCTTCTTCTTAAGTCTCTCTCTTGCAAGCTTTGGGCAGGTGAAGTCTGTGAATCTAGCTGTTAAAGTCCATGAACCTGGCTGTTAAGTCGGCTTCATGTCTAACATGCCAATCAGGGTTTGATGAATCCCACGTTTAAATCTATGTGCTCCTGGTGATAAATCCTAGGTAAGTCCTGGTGCCCAGAAACTAAGAAGACTGGTTCCAGGGCCTACCTAGGGTTCTAAGATAGCACAAAACAAGACCAGCTTCCCTGGATGGAAGTGTTTCAGGTTCTCTTCCATGATCCCTAGAATCAAGACTTGTGTCATAGTCCTAGAATCCTTCAGGAAGATTCTGAAACCATGGGCTGAAACTAGACAGGGTAAAGGCTGTGACTGGTTCTGGTCTTGGGTGCTTTCTTCTGCACATGGCCTGAAATGCCAGTAGGCTTTGGAGCCAACTTCTCAGAAAATGCTGCGAGGGCTCTCTCCAATCCCCGACAGCTCTTTTCTCCACAGCCTCCTCTCAAGTCTTTAGAACTAGAAGGGGTTGGGGGACTAGCACTTCTACAAGAGTAAGGTACAGAGGATCTGGAGTGTGTTCATCCTTTCTTTTTAAGCTTGGAATCCCTAAGAAGGGCTACTGTTGAGAAGGAAAAAAAAAAAAAAATTCTGCTCTCTACTTGTTTTCTTAAAGCAGCATCTCTAATATGAGGTTCCAATGTAAAAATGGATTCCTATGGAGATGAATAACAATTTCTAGATGGTGGGACCCAGACACTGAATAAAATTCATTCAGTGTAAAGTGGGTAAAGCTTTTGGAAGCTTTTTTGGGCCCCCAGTTGGAGATCTATAGGTTTAACTGAATACCCCCTGCAATCAAAGCCTCCAGGAATACACAGTGGCTGTTTGTAGGCAAAAAGCAGGCGTCTCAGTTTATAAATCCTTGAAAACAATACTTACTGTTTTCTATGGTTGGATCGTAGGAATCAACAAATTGGCCTTCAACAAACTGAATCGTCAATGAGGATTTCCCTATAAAAGAGAGCAATAGCTGAGTACGCACTGGCATATTAAGGTAAAAAAACTTTAATTCTACTATTTTACCAAGAAATACTCTAAATGGAAATAAATTCCATATATACTACAGGAATTTAAGCAATTACACTATTATGAATTACACATGTCTGTGACATTAACAAACAGTACTGACCAGTACGCATATCATAGTCTGTCAAAAGTAAACAAACTCTTAAATAAGGTTTAAGCTAATTTCCTCTGGTGTCCCTGAAATATGGCTATTAATTTTGAATTCAAAATTAATAAAGCATGATCAGTTTCTTTCGGCTCTTCACGTATGGCTGTTATAAGTGTTACCAAGTAGTTTTTAAAGAGGATAAGCTGGAAGTATGTGATAAAGGTCGGTTTTTAAAACTTCTTCAAGGTAGAAATTCTCTCTCAATCATTCAGTATTGAAGGCCTCACAACGTCTGGCACACAGAAGACAATAAAGAAATGCTCTGACTTCACAAAATCACCAGTAATAGCTGAGCCTGTATGTTAACAAATCAAGAATCAGAGCCCCAAGTTCTCACCCTCCTGTTGTCAGTAAATTTCTAGGGGAGGACTTTAGAAGAGGATACCCTGTGAAGAAACACTGCAAGAACACAGCCCACATTACGGCCATCCCGCCCCTCAGACACCAAAATCCGAGGATACTCAAGTCCCTTACATAAAACGGTGTAGTATTAATGAACTTATTTACAAAACAGAAACAGACTCACAGACACAGAAAACAAATTTATGGTTACCAAAGGGGGAAGGTGGGGGGAGGGATAAATTAGGAGCTTGGGATCAGCAGATATATACTGCTAAACAGATAAACAACAAGGTCCCACTGTATAGCACAGAGAACTACAATCAATATCCTGTAATAAACCATAATGGGAAAGAATATGAAAAATAATATATATGCATAACTGAATCACTTTGCTGTACACTTGAAACTAACACAAGGTTGTAAATCAACTATACCACAAAAAAAAAAAAGGCGTAGTATTTGCATACAACCGAGCACATTTTCCCACATACTCCTGAATCTCTAGATCACTTATAATACCCAATAGTACAATGTAAATGCCATGTAAACAGCTGCCCGCGTGCAATAAATTCAAGTTCTGCATTTTGGAGCTTTCTGCCCCCCGCCCACCATATTTTCCATCCGAGGTTGGTTGACCCCCGTTTGTGGGGCGAATACGAAGGGCAGACTGATTTTACCAGCAGGAAATAGGAAGTGGTCCCTCCCTAATTTCACCCCAAACCCTTCCTTCTCTCACGCGTCCTCAGATCATTATTAAGCACACACTCTACATGCTCGCCATATCTCACGGAACTTCCATCTCAAAGGAGGCGCAGGGAGAACCAAGGAGAGAGGTTTGGTAAAACCAGTTTTACGCTCCTGGGGTTTGGGTTGGGCCTGTCCTCCTCCAGACCACGGAGAGGTGCCGTCCACAGGGCGCACAGTGTTTTCACACCAAGGGCAGTCCCCATACACTCAAATTAACTAATACGCGAGCTTATAAGTAGGGGCTGCGGGGAGACAACGAGAAAAGCCCCAAGTTGGCAGGACTGCCCGCTCCTCGTGAGCAGCTAAGCACCGTTCAGAGCGTCTCCAGAATGACGAACAACTGAAATCCTTCTCTACAAAGCAGCCTACAAGAGCTTTTGAAAATTAAATGTTACTTCCCTGCTTAAAATCCTCACCGCCATCAGAATAACCCCCAGCTCCTAACCCTGCCCACAATCCCGGGCTCTCCCCGCGGGTGCCCTGCTCTGCCCCCTTCCCTACCTCATCTGCTGCCCTCCCTCCTCCTCCCGGGCCCTCCCAGGCTCCAGTCACATCCTTCTATCCCTGCCAAGTTCCTGCCCGCCTTTGTGCCTTTGTCCCGGCCACCCCCCATCTCTGAATGTACAGGCTCCCTTTTATCGTTATTCTGGCCTCCGCTCAAACGTCCCTTCTCCGAGACCGCCCAACCGAAGGTGGCGCCAGTTCCCTCACAGTCACTCTCTCACAGCCGCCTTGTTTTATTTCTTTTTAGTGCTTAAAGTTATCTGAAATTCTCTTTCACTAATTAGTCTACCAAGACCAGCGCAGCGCCCAACACACTGTAGACATGTGGGCTCAGACCTCCGGAGGGCACACTCAGATACTACAGAAGGTGTCAATTTATACACATGACTAGGAAACACAGTTCTAGTCTGTGCTGGTGTCCAAGCACGGGCCTGCCTGTGACATAGGGATACAGTGGTAGTCCAGGAACGCCACACACTTCAAACGGATTGTGCTCAAAAGGAACCACGTTATATAAGCTAGCCCATAAAGGAGCATTTAGCTCAAAATACAGCAAAGCTATTTTATGTAATGAAAGCAGCAAGGGAAAAAACCCTCTTTTGTAAGTTAGCAAAACTGAAAAATTTTAGAAAGAAAATAAACTTCTTTAGAGCCTTTGAAGAATTAAAAACAAAAGGAATTTAAAATGATTTTTAAAACTTTTAAAAAGCAGAACTGGATTAAAAATAGTGAAAAGAAAGAGGGTGTGATATACATACTAAGTTCCCCCAAAGAGGAGGGAAACCAGTAGGAAACACTGGATTAGACGGTAACAAACCATTATGTACTGGCACCAGCTAAGTCTCAACAGCCTTACTTGCAGGGGTGAGGGGAGGGGGAGAATAGCCTCAGGACTGATCAGGTGAAATTTCAGAAGCCACAACCAAAAGCAAGTTACACACAGTAAACGACAGCATGAGATAAAGTGCAAAGATGGAGTTATAGATAACGACTGGACCACACTTAAAAATACAATTATTGGCACATATCCCAAGAAGAGCTCCTCATTTGTACCTTTATAAAGGGCATAAATTATTTGACAGGCTAAATGGACATTTAACTTGAAAACACAAGTAATTATTCTGGCAAAAGCAGACAATGTAGTTCAACCCAAATCACAATGCAGGTTGACAGCAAACTATCACCTTCACAAGTAACTGGGACACAAGATTTAAAACTGCAGGTCCTCAGGGGGCAAGCTGGACTTCCCAATCAGATTGGTCCTCGGAAAAAGGGATTATTCATCAGCAGAAGCAGGACTGAAGAAGAGCTAGGTCTCCCTTGGGTCTCCCATCCTTGGACTCCCCCCTAAGGGAGATCATTAATTACTTAAATTAAGAAGGGACAGGGAGGCTACATTTGCAGACTTGACACAGTGGTTCTCTACGGTTTCCATTAAAAAGTAGAATTATATAGAAGACAACTAGTGCTGAAATCTTTACAAGTCAGCACTAAATGATAATTATTCTTAGTAAATAAAGCCCACTGCTCATAATGTTCTCAGTCCTGGTTCTAGTAATTTCTGGCTTTCAGAGACGTCCTTACCATCCTCATCCTCCAAAGCAGCAATTCGGCTCCTTGATCAAGTTTCGCAAGCAGTTTGCTTGCAGCAGCTACAAAAGACTTTGTTGATCTACAGCAAATTATGTTCTTTACTTGAGCACCTTTAAAATTTTCCCCTCATAATAAGTTCATACATTTATTTGGCTTTTGTCCTTATCAAATTCAGATTCTGAAACACTAGTTATTTCCTGAAGATGCTTCAACAATGATCATGCTCTCGAAAGGTGCATTAATTTGTACAGTCTGAAGAGAATCCCAACTCCAGATCTACTCTGGAGAAATGTTATACGAAAGCAATATAGGAGTGATCTGAAATAAGTGGAAAAGCAGCACGTGCCCAGATGTGTGTTTATCAACACAGACATAAATCACTCGTTTTATGATATAACAGTACTATAAGAGGTTGGAAAATATATCTCAGTATCCCACAATTAACTTCCAAGTATTTTCCCTCCAAACTAAGAACTGCCTTAGTTTTAAAAGTCATAAAAATTATTTTTAAAAAGTTTCTTCTGAACTTTTACCAGCTGAAAACAGCATTACCATATATATATTTTTTGCAATGGTAATTTAGCACAGTAAGTTTTTTCACCCAGTATTTCCACAACAGAAGATATACCTTCAAGGTCGTTAACTGAATCTCTCACACTTCACAATTGTTATAAAATAGGCACTATTTATATAAACGTTCTAATACTTTTCAGATTAATTTTGAACAACTTTTCATGTTTATTCTCCATAAAGAAAAAAAATTACTTATATATCACTCCCCACCCCTAAACCACCATCCTCTGGAACAGCAGACAGTCACTTGTTTACGGGGATAAAATGGGGAGGAGTAGGTTTCAATCTGCTAGGCTATCAAATCGTTGGGCAGAAGGGTCCATCAGGACCAACGTCATGCACCTAGCATACAACCCATCCCAAGAACTGCTTTCATTTTTACCTTGAGTCCTTAAGCTTGCCTTACGGGACTTCGATGTCCATGCAGACGAACTGACTAACAGTTCAGCTTCCAAGCTTATGGGGTCTTGCCACCAATAATAACCACCTCCACACACTTCAGCAACCACCTCCTGAGCACGACATGAAACACCCAGACGACTCCACCTCCAAGCCTGCACCTCCCACGAACCAATCAATAAGCAGGTGGTGTGTCTTCCCAGTGCCCTCACCTTCTGAGTCCCATCACCTAATCCAGACCATCTCCGGAAGCAATGTTTTCAAACCAGGGGTTGTAAACCCACCAGATCATGAAATCAACATACTGAGCTAGGACCAGCACGTTTTTAAAGAAATAGGAACACCCGAGTGGACTGCAAATAATAAAGTCGTTCTGGAGCTTTCAGCTGTATAAACATTTATGACTGGGTCACAACGTACAATGTATTTCTTACTACAGACCGAAGCCCAAAAAGTTAGATATACCCTGCTCTACGAGTCTCCTGAATCTCCAATCTCTACCACAGTTCACTTCCTTCCCTATCAGTTTAAGTCCCAAGATAAATCACTGTGCACCATGCACTACTCTTTTATCAGAACCTGTCAATTTCCTTTCTCTGGGCTGATAATTCTATGATCTTAATCTAATCTTTGGCCTTTTGTGAGCCTGTTGAGCTTAGCTGCAGAAAAGCTCCCAACCCTGTGGCTTGGCAACCATTCTCAAGCTGTGCCCCCCGCCTCGCTCTGTCCTCTGTCTTTAGGAATCCTTTCTGAGTGTCCCTTTCCCAACAAAGCAGCCAAGTGTGGTTCCAGCAGCATCCCAGGGCAACTTACTGCAACTGCAAATTCCTAAGCCCCACCCAAACCTCCCAGGCAGGAGTATTAACAAACCCCCACTCATGTGCTGCACCCGAAAGTTTAATTACCACTCCCCCCTCAGGTGCCAAGTTCAAATGTGACCATTCTAAATCACCTACCTCCTCCTGTATGCAGGGTGTTCCCAAATCTTCCAGTTCCTCCCAGCAGCTCAGATCATAAGCATTTAAAGAACACACAACATGGGCCAGGAACTGGGACACAGCCATGACTACAAGCTGGGGCTGAACCTTAGAGGTAACTGCTGTGACACCGCTGTCTTCCACTCACCTTTGCCTTGGCTCTGTGCATGTCAGACAGCGTGAAGGGAGCCCCTGGGCTGTGCAACGCAGCCCGCCTGCCTGGCCCTCTTCAAATTATTACCACGGCGCAGAGGAAGCGGGCAGCACACCCTTCTTTCCACAGAAGCGATTCCCGGACCTGGGCTCTACAACCCATCCCAGCTCCTGGTCTCCTCCAAACCTTCCTCCTGAAACAGTTCTAAACACATTCTTCGTTTCTCTACTGGTTTAACTCCAATCCATATGGTTTGTTCACATGCCTCTGACATACTTATTAAATATGTTTAAAAATCCAGGGGAGCACACCCTGACTTACGTTCCCCTTCTGCTCTCAGTGCTATAGAAAGACTTGGCTGGGTGCTGCAGCCGTTGGGTGCTATATCCCTGACCACAGAGCTAAGCGCATCCTCCAGAAAATGATCTCAGTCACTTAAAGCTCCACCCCACTAACCCAGATCAAACGCAGCCATGGGGATGCACGTGACCTGTGTGTCCTGTAGTAATCTGACTACAGTACCTGACAAAAAGTGTGTAGCCTCTGGTTTGAGGAGCCTTGAAGTAAAAAGTCAGGAAAACAGAGGCTAAAGCTACGGAGGCAATTAAGCAAGAGCAGCAGCTCTTTCACTTAACAAAAGAAATCAAAGAACAGTGAAGCATGCAACGTATAACAACAATTCCAAGAAACTATTGGCCAGAGGCACGATGTGACTTTGGGATGTCTGCCTCCATAAGGACCAGATGCTGACACAGCCACCAAGCTGCAGGTGGTCTATTCTCCCCTCCAGCTCCCCAGAGCTAAATGGTTACACTACTAGCACTGAAACCTGGACTTGTAGCTTCATCAGTTACAGACAGAAGAGCTGCACTATTCACTCTGTAAAATAAGGAGGTGCACTCCCCAAGCTGTCCAAACACCTTTTTTCCTCCCGGTTCTGCCTCACAACGGCGGTTTTTTTTTTTTTTTTTTTTTTTTCAGTATGCGGGCCTCTCACTGCCATGGCCTCTCCCGTTGCGGAGCACAGGCTCCAGACGCGCAGGCTCAGCGGCCATGGCTCACGGTCCCAGCCGCTCCACGGCACGTGGGATCATCCCGGACCGGGGCACGAACCCGTGTCCCCTGCATCGGCAGGCGGACTCCCAACCACTGCGCCACCAGGGAAGCCCTGTATTTTTAATAGTGTCAAGCTTGGTAACATTTCATTCCATTCTGAATCCCGAGTTTTCAAGTCCCTGAGTATGGCTTAATTCATTAATTTCTCAAATAGCTATTAAGCAGCTATTATGTTCCAGGCACGGTTCTAGGCGTCGGGATATATCAGCGAACAAACAGACAGAAATTGCTTGGTACATAAATTCTAATAGTGAGAAGTACAGTAAAGTAAAAAAGCACAAGAAATGCAATAAATTGGAGAAAATATGTATCTATTCCTTGTAAACAAAAGAATATAACAAATAATTACCATGGTTTTTTAAACTAGTGAATGTAAGCAATGGTGAGGAGCAGCTGTTAATGCCGCGAAAGGAGAAATAACCAGATATCATGGGTCTCCTGAGACAAACACAGACCACTACCCTGGAAGCAATTTTAAGGAGGCTGGGGAAGGAAAAAGAGAAAGAAACCACCTAAATCTGACCAAACTGCTAGATTTAACTACCAATTTACAGGAAATAACGGGGGACAAATGAACGTCTTGAATACTATAGGATGCAATAGCAAAACCCAGATTCTAGGTAACACTTCAGGTAACCCCTATATATCAGAATTTCTAGGGTGGGGCCCATGCTTCACTCAGTATTTTTCAAACTCCTCCAGTGATTCCAGCGTGTCTGGAAGTTTGAAAACCAGTGTTCTAAAGCAGGGCTTCCCTAATGTTAAAGAATAAGCAGTTCTCCTAGGGACTACGTTAAAGTGTAGTTTGCTGATCTATTTGATCTGGGGTGGGGTGTGGGATTTTCCATTTCTACCAAGCTCCCTGGTAATACTGATCTCCAGACCAAGTTCTAAAGTTTAGAACGCTGGTTCGCAAACTTACCTGCACTCCAGAAACACAGAGGGAATTCCAAAAACTACTGGCTGGACCTCACCCTCAAGTAATTCTGATTTAATTACTACAAGGGGCAGCCAGGGCACGGGGATTGTTAAAAAGATCCCTGAGTGATTCCAATGTGCCACAAGTTTGAGAACCCCTGGACCAAGATCAAGGGTGCCAGGAAAAACGAGATGGAAGAAACTGTTCTTGAGTTAACTGACTAGTCAACCACTAGTCTTCCATTTATGTGAATGAATAAACCTTACTTCTTGAAGCCAGCACGAGACAAATTATTTCGCAGTCAAGAGCATACTAATTGATTGCAATATTATTGCAACAGAACTGAAAATTTTAGCATCTTATAAATATCACTCAAATCACTCCTCTTCTATTTGATAAATTTGTATTTTAGAGTGATAGGAGTCTTCTCTGCTTTAAGAAACATTACTTATCACTTGACTCTACACCCACTCTTAACTGACACAATCTGGAAGTAAAATTTCTCAAGGGGGACTTCCCTGGTGGTGCAGTGGTTAAGAGTCCCCCTGCCAATGCCGGGGACACGGGTTTGAGCCCTGGTCCGGGAAGATCCCACATGCTGCGGAGCAACTAAGCCCATGCGCCACAACTACTGAGACTGCGCTCTAGAGGCTGCGAGCCACAACTACTGAGCCCACATGCCACAACTACTGAAGCCTGCTCACCTAGAGCCCGTGCTCTGCAACAAGAGATGCCACTGCAATGAGAAGCCCGCGCACCACAATGAAGAGTAGACCCCGCCAGCTGCAACTAGAGAAAGCCCGCGCGCAGCAACGAAGACCCAACACAGCCATAAATAAATAAATAAAAATATATTAAACAATTATATATATAAAAAAAATTTCTCAAGGAACAAACATCAGTGATGCCTTCTAATAATTGACTTGAATGATCCTTGGAAGAGGTCAGAGCCAGAAACTGAAAGAAAGCTGCTGACCAAGCACTGAGGTCATATTTTTTTATGTGTCTGGGATGGGGGTGGCAAATGGGACAGGACGCAGTCCTACCAGGAACCAAGCAAGCTCCCCACAAGAGGACTGTGGACTGGGGCCAGATGATGGCCAATGAAAAAACCCAATAGAAAAGAGTGAGTAAAGATGGGAAGAGGGCAGAGGAAGTAAGAGGAAAACAACTCAAACACCAATCTGTAATCCCAAATTCCCAGCCACACAAAAACTCTATTACTAAGAAAAAGCAGCCATCAGAATAACTGGAATAGGCGAAATTAATCTTATAAAGGTCTGTGAAGACTGTAACTGAACATGCCCAGAGTTTCCAGAGATTATCCAAGGAATTGCTTCTACTTTAAAAAACAGATTAAACATGATCAAGTGAATATGAAAAAACTTTTTTTTCACAAATACTCTGTTTAAAAAAAATCTAGGTAACACCTTTTGAAATAAGTTCCTACTATTTCACATAAAATACATTTCAAGTAAATAATGGAATAACTGTGGTTATCGCCACAGGGCAAAAAGTATTCACCACGTAATAATCAACTTTTCCCATTTCCAGGATTCCATCTATTCTAAGAAACATCATCTGTTAACGGCAGCTTTGCGGGGCAGGGGTTGATGAGAGCACACTAGTAAATTAAAACCACAATACACCCTGGCATTGAGGAAATATAATTAATAGAAACAGGACTGTGGGTTAAGGTTCAGCATTTGAATTCAGGTTACGGTGTGAACCCCAGCTGTGTCTCTGGGGAAGTTAATGCCTTTGTGCCTTGGAGCCCTCATGCATGTGATGACCAAACACACTACACCTTAAGTCCACACACATCGACTGATCCTATTCCATAATAGGATTCTATGAGCACCTGAATTCTGAAAAAGATGTCAGTATGATACACCTGACTGCCACCTACAAGGATCCTGTAATCTCAACAGAAAGGAAGGCACCTATGTGAAAAGTCAAGTACACCCCTCCCCCCAACAGGATTAGAAAGTGGTGGTGATGTTTTTTAAAAAAGAACAGCCAGGGAGTTTCCCAGCGGTCCAGTGGTTAAGACTCCATGATTCCACTGCAGGGGGCATGGGTTTGACCCCTGGCTGGGGAACTAAGATCCTGCATACCACGCGGTGCGGCCAGAAACACACACACAAAAAAGGAAGAACCACCACTGGAGAATTTCTACTGAGGCGAGGGACATGAGAGGATGAAACACTAGGGAGATCAGGATGAAATTCTGAAAAATGGACTAGAAATGAAAAATGGGCATTTTAACCTGCTTCAAAATAGGTATTTAATACAAACCAGAAAAGGAAAAAAATGGAAAAATTGATCTGTAAGGGAAACAAGAACCTCAGAAAATTTTAAAAAGAAACAAGTATGTACTTGATTTCAAGACTTACTAGGAGACTACAGTTATCAAGACGTGTGGTATTGGCATAAAAACAGACATATAGATTAACGGAACAAAATACAGGTTCCAGAAATAAATCCACACATATAAATAATCAGCTGATTGTGGATAAAGGTGCAAAGGCAATTCAAGGGAGAAGAAACAGTCTTTTTCAACAAGTGGTGCTGACACAACTGGATATCAATATTAAAGAGAAAGAACCTGACCATATCCCATATACAAGTATAGGATAAAAAAATGGATCACAGACCAACTGCAAAACCTAAACTATGAAACTTCTGGAAGAAAACACAGGAGAAAATCTCTGTGACCTTGAGTTAAGAAAGATTTCAAAAGCACAATCCATAAAGAAAAAAAAGGATATACTGGACTTCATTGAAATTATAACTGGTCAGTAAAAGATTCTTGTTAAGGGGATGAAAAGACAAACCACAGACCTGGAGAAAACGTGCAAAGCACGTTATCCGACAAAGGGCATGAATCAGGATATATAACAAACTCTCAAACTTTAACAATAAGAAAACCATCCAATTAAGCATACGAGCAATAGATGTGAACACTTTAACAAAGAAAATATTCAAACGGCAAGTAAGGACTTCCCTGGTGGTGCACTGGTTAAGAATCCGCCTGCCAATGCAGGTGACACGGGTTCGAGCCCTGGTCCAGGAAGATCCCACATGCCGCGGAGCAACTAAGCCCCTGTGCCACAACTACTGAGCCCGTGCACCACAACTACTGAGGCCTGTCCACCTAGAGCCAGAGCTCTGCAACAAGAGAAGCCATCACGAGAAGCCCGCGCACCGCAACAAAGAGTAGCCCCAGCTCCGCTGCAACTAGAGAAAGTCTGTGTGCAGCAACAAAGACCCAACGCAGCCAAAAATAAATTTATTAAAAAAATAAAACTGCTGCTAATCAAATTATATATAAAAAAGGCAAGTAAGCCCGTGAAATGATGCTTATCATTATTCATTAGGAAAATGCAAATATAATTACAGTGAGATATAACACATCTAATTAATAATGTCTACAATAAAAAAACACTGACAATACCAGTACTGGAGAGGATGTAGAGCAACTGTTCTCTTTGGTGGGGATGCAAAATGGTACAGTCACTTTGGAAAAAGTTTTTTAAAAATAAAACACACATTTATCAGATGACCCAGTAGTCCCATTCTTAGGTATTTTTCCAATAGAAATGAAAACTATGGTCACACAAAAACTTGTATGCATATATCTGTAACAGCTTTATTCATAATTGTCCCAAAGTGGAAACAAACCAAATGTCCTTCAACCTGTTACTGGATAAACAAATTATATTAAATCCATACAAAGGAACACTACTCAGCAATAAAAAGGAATGAACTACTGATAGACACAACAACACGGATAAATCTCAAATGTGATTCCATTTATATTACATTCTGGAAAAGACAAAACTATAGGGACAGAAAACAGAAGGGGGTAAGGGCTGACTACAGGGGCACAAGGGCATTGTGGGGGGTTGATGGAACTGTTCTGTGTCTTGTGGTTGTGGTTACATAACTATAGAGTGCTTGCTAAAACCGGGCCATACACAAAAAGGGATAAATTTTACTGTATGTAAATTGTACTTCAAGTTTAAAAAAGAATCTTAACCTTTACCTCAGACACAAAAATTACCTGGAAATGGATCACAGACCGAAACTTCAGAGCTAAAACAATTATACTTCTAGAAGTAAACATGAGAACATTTTTATGATCTTCAGATAGGCCAAGATTCCTTACATGATAAAAAATGAGTAAACCATAATCAAAAGAACTGATAAACTGGGCTCTAACAAAATTACAAATTTCTGTTCTTTGAAACATAAGAAAATGAAAAGGAAGCCATGAACTAGGAGAAAATATTATATATATATGAAAAAGAACTATTATTCAGAATACATAACTCAATAAAAAGAACCCAATAACAAAGGCAAAACACTTGGACACTTCACAGAAGAAGATATACGAATGGTCAAGAGGTATACGAAAAGACGCTCAGTGTCATTAGTCATCGGGAAAAGTCAAATTTCCATGGCCCACCACATCAGTACTGCTAAAGAGTTAGAAAACTGACAATATCAGATGTCAGTGAGGATGGGCCTCATTTGTTGCTGGCGAGAGTGTAAAACGGTACAAATGCTTTGGCAAACTGGTAGTTGCTCAGAAAACTAAAAACTTAATACATGTGACCCAGCAACTCCATTCCAAGGTGCTTACCAAAGAGAAATGACAGTGTCAACAAACATACAACAGATGCTCATCAAAGCTTTATTCTTAGCATGAAGCACTGGAAACAAGTGACTGGAGAAACAAATTATGGTATAAGCATACAACAGAATACTACTCAGCAATAAAAAGAAACTGCTTATATATGTGACAACATGGATGGATCTCAAAACATTATACTAAATGAAAGAAGTCACACAATAAGAGAATTTATTGTGTGATTCTATTTATGCGAAATTTTATAACAAGAAAAACTAATCGATAGTAATGGAAAGCAGGTCAGTGTTTGCTGGGGAGTGGGGTGGGGCATGAGGGAACTTCTGGGGATGATGAAAATGTTTTTTATTTTGATTGGAGTAATGGTTTTACATAGGTGAATAAATCTGTCAAAACCCATCTAACTTTACACTTAAAATGGGAACTTCATTAGACATAAATTATACCTCAATAAAACTTGATTTTTCTTTGTTTTATTGAAGTATAGTTGATGTACAATATTACCTAAGTTATAGATGTATAATATAGTGATTCACAATTTTTAAAAGTTATACTCCATTTATAGTTACTATAAAATATTGGCTATATTCCCTGTGTTGTACAATATATCCTTGTAGCTTATTTTATACATAATAGTTTGTACATCTTAATCCCCTACCTCTAGGTTGCCCCTCCGCCCTCCTGTCTCCCCACTGGTAACCACTAGTTTGTTCTCTGTAACTGTGAATCTGCTTCTTTTTTGTTATATTCACTACTTTGTTGTATTTTTTAATTTTTAAAATTTTTATCATTTTTAAATTTTGGCTGCGTCAGATTTTCATTGCAGCACGCGGGACCTTTGATGCGACAGCCGGGATCTTTTCGCTGAGGCACGTGGGCTTCTCTCCAGCTGTGGTGCACAGGCTCCAGGGGGCGTGGGCTCTGTAGTTTGTGGCACATGGGCTCTCTAGTTGAGGAGCACGGGCGTAGTTGCCCACAACATGTGGGATCTTAGTTCCCCAACCAGGGATCGAACCGTGTCCCCTACATTGGAGGGCTGATTTTTTACCACTGGACCACCCCGGAAGTCCCTGTTGCATTTTTTATTTTCCACATGTAAGTGATAGCATACAGTATTTGTCTTGGAGGGTATTATGCTAAGTGAAATAAGTCAGACAGAGAAAAACAAAACTTGATTTTAAAACAAGTATTAAAAAGGGAAGACATATATATATTTTTTTACGAAGCATAATAGGATAGTGATTAGCTAGCTATGTGACAGTAGGCAGTTTTCCTGGTCTGTTTCCTCATTTGTAGAATAGATATAATAACAGCACATACTTTATAGGTAGTTGTGAAGATTAAATGAAAATATCGATACATGCAGAATATCTGCTATGTAATAATAATGACATTTATTGAGGACTTATTACATAACCACATTCTAGACACTTTCATTTAATCCTAGTCTCACATTCTAATAATCATATCTAATATATTAACTTGAAATCTAAGAAAATGATATACAGTAACAACTACTGAAGCTAAATCCTCAAACTCACGTGAAAAAATATCAAGAAATATAAGAATACACACACATACCCCTAATGCAGAAAATTACTGTTTCAGTAATCACTGCGTAACAAACACCTCAAAACTTAGTGGCTGAAACCAACAACTATTTCATTTCTTCCTGATACTACAATCAAGGCTGGGCTCGGCTGGCTCCTCTGCTGGTCTTTTTTTTTTTTTAACATCTTTATTGGAATATAATTGCCTTACAATGGTGTGTTAGTTTCTGCTTTATAACAAAGTGAATCAGTTATATACATACATATGTTCCCATACCTCTTCCCTCTTACGTCTCCCTCCCTCCCACCCTCCCTATCCCACCCCTCTAGGTGGTCACAAAGCACCAAGGTGATCTTGCTGTGCTATGCGGCTGCTTCCCACTAGCTATCTATTTTATGTTTGGTAGTGTATATATGTCCATGCCACTCTCTCGCTTTGTCACAGCTTACCTTTCCCCTTCCCCATATCCTCAAGTCCATTCTCTAGTAGGTCTGTGTCTTTATTCCTGTCTTACCCCTAGGTTCTTCATGACATTTTTTTCTTAAATTCCATATATATGTGTTAGCATATGATATTCGTCTTTCTCTTTCTGACTTACTTCACTCTGTATGACAGACTCTAGGTCCATCCACCTCATTACAAATAGCTCAATTTCGTTTCCTTTTATGGCTGAGTAATATTCCATTGTATATATGTGCCACATCTTCTTTACCCATTCATCCGATGATGGACACTTAGGTTGTTTCCATCTCTGGGCTATTGTAAATAGAGCTGCAATGAACATTTTGGTACATGACTCTTTTTTTTTTTTTTTTTTTTTTGTGGTATGCGGGCCTCTCACTGTCGTGGCCTCCCCCGTTGCAGAGCACAGGCTCCGGACGCGCAGGCCCAGCGGCTATGGCTCATGGGCCCAGCCGCTCCGTGGCATGTGGGATCTTCCCAGACCGGGGCATGAACTCGTGTCCCCTGCATCGGCAGGCGGACTCTCAACCACTGCGCCACCAGGGAAGCCCCACATGACTCTTTTTGAATTATGGTTTTCTCAGGGTATATGCCCAGTAGTGGGATTGCTGGGTCATATGGTAGTTCTATTTGTAGTTTTTTAAGGAACCTCCATACTGTTCTCTATAGTGGCTGTACCAATTCACATTCCCACCAGCAGTGCAAGAGTGTTCCCTTTTCTCCACACCCTCTCTAGCATTTATTGTTTCTAGATTTTTTGATGATGGCCATTCTGACTGGTGTGAGATGATATCTCATTGTAGTTTTGATTTGCATTTCTTTAATGATTAATGATGTTGAGCATTCTTTCATGTTTGTTGGCAGTCCGTATATCTTCTTTGGAGAAATGTCTATTTAGGTCTTCTGCCCATTTTTAGATTGGGTTGTTTGTGCTGGTCTTAAAGTCACCCCTTGGCTGCCTCCGCTGGTGGGAGGCTGGGGGCCAGACTCAGCTGGGACGGCTGGACCTTCTCCCTTCCCACATGTCTTCTAAGGTCTCTCCCCCATGTTCCTTGAAGCTCCAGAGAACACAGAAGCTGCCGACTTCTTAAGGCTTGAGCCTGGCACTGGCCCATCATCTCTGCAGTGTCTTGCTGGTCAGGAGTGCCATAGGGCCAGGACATGAATAAGTACCAGGAAGGTGCTTCTCTGGGAGCCACTGATGGAAGGACATCAATAAAAGGGACCAGGTGGGCTTCCCTGGTGGCGCAGTGGTTGAGAGTCCGCCTGCCGATGCAGGGGACACGGGTTCGTGCCCCGGTCTGGGAAGATCCCACGTGCCGCGGAGCGGCTGAGCCCGTGAGCCATGGCCGCTGAGCCTGTGCGTCCGGAGCCTGTGAGAGCCTGTGAGAGCCACAGCAGTGAGAGGCCCGCATAACGCAAAAAAAAAAAAAAAAAAGTACCAGGTTTGCAAACAGCAGAGAAAGACTACAGAATCACCTGGGGTCGTAAACGGATGGCAACCTGAATATCATCATTAAAAGGCCGAGAATAACAACGAACCATATGAAGGTTTCTTTAACAATGTGTTCCTTACACAATACACGATACCAATTACATGCTGACTAAAAAAATGTGTAGTCCTGTCCCCGGTGGCGCAGTGGTTAAGAATCTGCCTACCAATGCAGGGCACATGGGTCTGAGCCCTGGCCCGGGAAGATCCCACATGCCACGGAGCAACTAAGCCCGTGCGCCACAACTACTGAGCCCGCACGCCTAGAGCCCGTGCCCCGCAATGAGAAGCCACCACCACGAGAAGTCCGCGCACCGCAACGAAGAGTAGCCCCCGCTCGCCGCAACTAGAGAAAGCCCGTGTGCAGCAACGAAGACCCAATGCAGCCAAAAAAAAAAAAGTGTAGCTCTGTCAATAGCAGCTTTTTTTTGTTGTTGCTTTTTTGAGGGGGCAGGGTGAGATGTATATATATCAGGGTCACCAAGGAATCTTTTGGGAAAAAAACACAAAACACCTCACCATTCTAATTTTAAAAAGGGTGCCTAAGGAGTTCCTGTGTGCTCTGCAGAAATGCTCCCTGATTCTAATGTGCATCCCCATCCCCACATCTCCACCACATACAGAGTCGGATGAGGGCATGTGATACAGATAATCCAAATTTTAATTGTTCACCAGAACCTACAAGTGAGACACTGTTTTAAGAGTTTACAACCCAATTCCTGGAAATCTCCACCTCTTCCCCAAAATAGTTGGAATAATTCTCCCACTGATTAGCCTATGAAATTACCCAACCTATAAAAACTAACCACCCCATATTTCGGGGCCTCTCAACTTCTAAGACGGCCCACACTCTGTCTATGGAGTGTGTATCTCCCTAAGTAAACCTTCTTTCACTTAAAAAAGTTTACAAAACATTTTCACATGAATTATCTCGCTTGTTCCTATGAATTAAGCACGGTTGACATCATCTTATTTTCTCTCACACTCCCTTACCAATTTTCAAAAAACAGATGCTAGGAGAGAAAAAGTTAAGGTGCAAGTATTATTTTGACAAAGAGAATAACCACATAAAACTGGTTCATAGAATTACTACTCATTGAAATATTTTTAATATATAAATTTATTTATTTTTGGCTGCGTTGGGTCTTCGTTGCTGCATGCAGGCTTTCTCTAGTTGCAGTGACCGGGGCTACTCTTCACTGCGGTGTGCGGGCTTCTCATTGTGGTGGCTTCTCTTGTTGTGGAGCACAGGCTCCAGGCGCATGGGCCTAAGTAGTTGTGGCACACGGGCTTAGCTGCTCCGCGGCATGTGGGATCTTCCCGGACCAGGGATCGAACCCGTGTCCCCTGCATTGGCAGGCGGATTCTTAACCACTACGCCACCAGGGAAGCCCTCAAATACTTATTAGGCGCTTACTATTGCCAAGCACTAGGCTGCCAGATACATTCCACTGAGGAAAATAAGAGAAATAAGTTTGTACCATAACACGAAGATCTGAGTTACATAAATGAAGAAGTTTGTTAACTGTTTGGGTTATTAAGCTAAAAGGAAAAAATGAAAGTGCTGACAAGAAAGGCCATGGACCTGCTTCCCTAAAGATTTTAAAAAACAGGATATTCATCTCTCTGGGATGATTTATAGGTAAAGCCAAGTTGGAAGGTAAGGGAATAGAACTGATAAACTGCAGTCAATTATATGTTTGGCAACAATGAAGAGTGAATTTTGCTAGATTTGTGGCCGAAATTGGGGAGAAGGCTGGGGGTCGGGTGGGTAAGAGCTAGAGAAAAGCAAACAAGAGATAAATTCCTAAATTATAAAACAATCTTTAATGAGAACATGGAGTTTAAGACTGACCAAAACTAGTAATAAAAAAAAGTTAGGAAAATGAATTGAGACATAAAGCATATTTATCAATCAGCATGAATGGTTATTAATAAAGATTATTTCTTCAAAAGCTCTTTAAAACTGCACTGACCCCACATACTAACACCAATCCATCCCTCACCATACCTGTGCTACCTCATGGAGTTTAAAGATATCCCACACCAGTAAATGCTTTAAAAACACCAGCCAATCATTATTAATAGTAGTAACTGTATACTGTGGCTACCTCACTAGACTGAAGCTCCCTGGGGCACAGATCAGGACTGCCCTGTCCTTGGTGGTTAAGTACACAGTGCCTGACACATAGTAGGGACTTAGGTTACTCAAACATGTAATGAACACCTATTTGAATAACATGGGATACACTTAACTCACACACTGCCCTCTTCAATCAGTCATTTCAGCAATTCAGTCCTTTGAGGGTCTGAAATCCTCTGGATAGCTGATAAAAGTCCTGGACTCTTTCCCTAGAAAATATGCACCCAGTCTCAGGCAAAGCTCATGAAGTCCAAGTTAAGAACCACTACTCGAAGTGGGCACCAGAACTGAAGACAGCGCTCTGCCTGGGGTTCAGAGTTCGGCCGAGCTAGTTTACGATGAGAACCTGTCAACTGAACTGCTCAGAAAATTAATCCAGGTCTCTCCACCTGCATCTCCTGCATACAGGAGATTCTTCTGAAATGTAAATGTAAGACTTCACATCTGTGGCCCTCCTTTCCTCCAGCAGCCGCCTCAGTGATGTTCTGTTCTGAACTTTTGCATGGCTCTCCTCTGTGGTCAGGCACTCCTGCCCCCTGGTGTACTCAAGACCATACTCACATCTAGTTTCTTCCCAGAAGGTGGGTTGGAAATCCCACTTCTACCCCCACCACGGAGCACCATATTTTAGTGTGGTGTGTCCAGTCCGCCAAGGTCATTTGGAACCCTCCTCCATCTTGATGTCAGCCACCATGGCTGAATTCTGCCAACTAGGTTTTTCATTCAGTCACTCATATAAATCATGAACAAGACTGAAGAGAAACTATATTTTTAAATACTCTCTTTAAAATAAATTCCGAAAGTGCTTTAGATTTGAAAACCAGCAAAATACTGGCCAGATGCATTTATATCCAAGACATACAAGTCTAAGAAAAGCATTTTCATGTCTTAAAACTATATTAACTGTAAAAGTCACAGTTAATTTCTCTCCATGTCCACAAATTATTTACCGTGCCTTCATGTAGCTAACATTCAACTTTGAGTCCTGCAAAAAGCAGGACCATAACATAGCACGTTAAAGTGCCTATTTCTGTTTCAAAAGTCCCTGAGGCGTCTTTCTGCAAGTAAGAAAGCGCAACAAAAAGAGAAATGGGGGAGGGGGAGCAGGGGGGTAAGAGGGAACTCAATTATACCACGGTTAGGACGCCAACCAACCAAGGACCTGTACGAGTTAGTTTTATTAGGATCCTTAAATCACCCTGCTTTCACTTGCCCACAGAGTGCAATACAAGGTTTCCGGCACTTCTGTTCTAAATTAATACCAATTTAGACTTCAAATTCCAATGCCTCATGTGGCGCTCTCTTTTATCAGATGCCCAATATATATTTAAGATTATTAAAACACTAAAATAGTATCCCCGGACCTTTGTGTTTGAGATATTAAATTAAATTTCTAAATCAATCAACCATTCATGTCAAAGGTACCCAAGAGTTTACATTCTCACGGTTATCAGTTTAAGACAGACTGTGAGTACTCTACTGTTAAGACTTAATTTGGTCCTTCAAAATAAATGAGAATAAAGGTTCTCTCAAGTGTGAGCACTAGAGATTTCATAATGCTTTTAACTTGCACAATCAAGTCCATGTTCAGTTATGATTTATTCAAATAAACAAGTACAATCCACTCATGGACAGTATTAAAGTTATTAAGTCTCTCTTCCAGACCCTAAGCTAAGGAAACTGTTGTACGTTTTTGACTCCATAATCACAGGTAGGGTGGCTATTTCTCATTTTGTGATAAAGTTGCTGATAATTGTACTTGAAAACCATGTTAATTAGCATACAGATCCTGCTGTGCTGCCACCTTGAAATTTTTGTTACTCTTTGGGAGCTTCACTAGTACCAGGTCAAAAACCAAGACCTCACCCCAAACTACACAACAATGAGAGGCCAAGTCAACCGGCATTTAGACATTCTAACACTCCCCAGGCTTCAGTGATTCACCGCTTATTATACAGGAGGAAAGTTTCCCTACAGTCCCTGTACAGCCAGCTCCTGACCACCTTTTCCAACCCCACTTCTTCTTCCCACCTGGCAACGCTTGGCTGCCCCAATCCCTTCCGCTGTCAACATGTCAAGTTCTTTCCCGCCTCACCACCCTGGCCTCGTCCAGTGCTGCAGGGCCTCTCCTGGAGTCTCCTCTAAGACCGCGGTCACCGCACCCCCTTGAAAAGGAGTGAGCAGCAGTCCAGCAAGATCCCGCACACCATGCTTCGATGGCTCTCCAAGTACAGTCTGCACAACTCTGGGGGTCCCTTGAGACTTTTTCAGGGGGCTCACAAGTCAAAACTATTTCCATAATACCATATATTATTTGCCTTTTCCACTATGTTCATATATGCACAAATGGTGCTAAACCAGTGGTGGGTAAAACTGCTAGACTGGTGCCCCTTAGCACAAATCAGACAGTGGTCACAAACTGTAGCGGACAGTCATTGTATTCTTCACCATCGTGCACCCACAGCAAAAAAGGAAAAAAAAAGCCACGCCATTTTTACTTAACAAAGTCCTTGAGGAAGTGGTAAAAATTATTTATTTTATTAAATCTTGACCTTTAAATACATGTCTTTTTAATGTTCTGCAGACAAAATGGGATGTATGCATAAAGCATGGCTGCTACACACTGAAGTGTGACGCTGTCTGGGAGAAAAGCACTTGTGCAACGGTTTGGGAAGTGGTCTGAAACAGACACTTTTATCATGGAACACCATTTTTACTTGCAAGAATGACCAACAAACTATCATTGTTTCAGATGTGGGTATCTGGCAGACATTTTCTTGGAAATGAAAGAAATGAGACTGTCATTTTAAGTAAAACTGGTAGCATTTTGCCAACAATCAAATTTGAACTCTCAAGAGGAATTAGAATTCTGCATCACTCAGAGTGAACTTAACAGCTTCCCAATATTTAGATTTTTCTGAGATTGATGGTGATATTAAAAATGTCATTTAAAGAAATACCGGTATATTGAAATGCGTCAAAATGTGGAAGGATCTGCATTAACAGTGAACCAGTATTTTCCGAATTACCAACGTACGATGTTCCCAAATCAGGTATGGGTAGCAGACCCATTCAAAGTGCAAACAAACCAACAGAGTTCAGTGTAACAGAGTAAAACAAACTTCATCCACGTGAGTTTAGATGCTACAACTAACTTCTAACAAACTACCACTTATGGAGTCTTGGTTCGATGGTGTCAAAGAATACCCACAATTACCTGAAAAAGTAGTATTAAAATGCTCCTTCCTTTCCCAGGTATGTATCTGTGCAGGCACATATACTTTAATTATTAAAGTAACATATTGCAATAGAATGAATTCGGAAGCACATATGAGAATTCAGCTGTTTTTTAAAACAGGTATTGAAGATACTTGCAAAACTGTAGACCACCACCAAAATCCCAGTTGCTTTTTTTTTTTTTTTTTTGGCAGAAATTTATAAGCCAGTCCTAAAATTCGTATGAAAATACAAGGGACTCAGAATAGTCAAACAATCTTAAAAAAGAATTAAGTTAGAGGGCTCACGCTTCCGTGTTTCGTCCTTCTCTGTTCAAAGGAACAGAGTCCAGGAATAAACCCGTACATTTATGGTCACGTGGTTTTTAACAAGGATGTCAAGACAATTCAGTGAGGAAAGAATAGTCTTTTAACAGAAGGTGCTGGGACAACTTGATATCTACATACAAAAGAATTAAGTTGTACTCCTATCTCCCAACACATACAAAATTTAACTCTGAATAGATCATAGACCCAAATATAAGAAATAAAAATATAAAACATTTAGAAGAAAACATAGTGGTAAATCTACATAGCCTTGGATTGGGCAATGGTTTCTTAAATATGACACCAAAAGTACAAGTGACAAAAGAAAAAAAATAAATTGGACTTTGTCAAAATTTAAAATTTTTGCTTCAAAGGCCACCATCAAGGAAGTGAAAAGACAACCCAAAGAATGGAAGAAATTATTTGCAAATAGTATATGATACTTCATACCCATAAGGATGGCTGGTACAAGAAAGACAGATGAGCTAATTAATTATTAGAGAAATGCAAATCAAAACTACAATGAGGTACCACTTCACACAGGTCAGAATGGCCATTATTAAAAAGTCAACAAATAACAAATGTTGGAGAGAGTGGAGAAAAGGGAACCTTCCTACACTGTTGGTGGGAATGTAAGTTGGTGCAGCCACTATTGAGAACAGTATGGAGATTCCTTAAAAAACTAAAAATAGAACTACTGCATGACCCTGAATGCAGTATGTTCACAGCAGCACTATTTACAATAGCTGAGACATGGAAACAACCTAAACGTCCATCGACAGATGAATGGATAAAGAAGATGTGATACATATATACAATGGAATATTACTCAGCCATAAAAAAGAATGAAATAATGTCATTTGCAGCAACATGGATGGACCTAGAGATTATCAAACTAAGTGAATTTAAGCCAGACAGAAAGACAAATACTCTATATCACTTAAATGTGGAATCTAAAATATGACACAAATGAACTTATTTACAAAGCAGAAACAGACTCACGGACATACAAAACAAACTTATGGTCACCAAAGGGGAAAGGAGGTAGGGGGAGGGATAAATTAGGAGTTTGGGATTAGCAGATACAAACTATTATACATAAAATAAACAACAAGGTCCCACTGCATAGCACAGGGAACTATATTCAATACACTATAATAAACCATAATTGAAAAGAATATGAATATATATATTACAGAATCACTTTCCCGTACACCAGAAACTAACACAACGCTGTAAGTCAACTGTATTACATGTCAATAAAAAAATAAATAAATAAAAAATAATAAAAATTCAACAAAAAGACAGATAACAAGTGTTGGCGAGGATGTGGAGAAATTGAAACCAATTTCAACGGTTGGCTGGAATGTAAAATGGTTGGAAAACAGTTTGACAGTTCTTCAAAATATTAAACATAAAATTACCATACAACCCAGCAATTACACTCCTAGGAGTATACCTAAAAGAAGCGAAACATGTCTACACAAAAATCACACACACAAAATGTGAAATACGAATGCTCAGAACAGCAGTACTTCTAATAGCTCAAGTGTAGAAACAGCCTGCATGTCCATCAATTGACAAATGTGTGAACAGAATATGGTATATTCAAATAATGCAATATTATTTGGCAACCAAAAGGAATGAATTACTGATACATGCTACAACATGGATGAACCTTGAAAATACTTATGTTAAACGACAAATGCCAGGCACAAAAGACCACGTATACGTGATTCTATTTATATGAAATGTCCAGAATAAGTAAATTCATAGAAACAGAAAGTAGATCAGTGGATGATAGGGGCTGAGGTGAGGAGAGGATGGGAAGTGACTGACTGCTAATGAGTAGAGTTTCTTTTCGGGGAGATGAAGGTAAGTAGGGATCGATATAACCCACATGGACATCAAAGTAACATCTGATATAACAAAGAAGAAGCAAACTCACAGATATACAAAACTAACGGTTAGCAGTGGGGAGAGGCAATACAGGGGTGGGGGATTAAGACGTACAAACTTTTATGTACAAAATAAGCTACAAGGATATATTGTACAACACGGGCAATACAGCCAGTGTTTTATAGTAACTATAAATGGAGTATAACCTTTAAAAATTGTGAATTACTTTGTTGTATACCTGTAACTTATATAAACATTGTACGTCAACTATACTTAAAAAAAAGTCTAAAAAATTACATTAAGCACGGGAAGTCATAACCGCAAATTCAAGCTCTGATTATTCTCTTGTACAAAACAATGTATGACATTGGAAAAAAAGTTAATTTCAAGCTTCAACACAAGGTGGTCACTATAGGACTATCCCCTCCCACAGGTACACAACTTTTTACCTTAAAAATTTTCAGGGGCTTCCCTGGTGGCGCAGTGGTTGGGAGTCCGCCTGCTGATGCAGGGGACGCGGGTTCGTGCCCCTGTCCGGGAAGATCCCACATGCCGCGGAGCGGCTGGGCCCGTGAGCCATGGCCGCTGAGCCTGCGCGTCCGGAGCCTGTGCTCCGCAGCGGGAGAGGCCACGGCAGTGAGAGGCCCGCGTACCGCAAAAAAAAAAAAAAAAAATTCAATGCAATGTGTTAGAAAAGGATAGGATAATTAAAAAATATACAGTAAATCAGAATACAATTGGACTATATTCTACCGGAAACAAATTTAATGACATCTTTCCCTCTGAAGTATCCAAATCAAAGGATGCATGTTCTTTACTACCTAAAAGATTTTGACAAGGTAGGTAATAATTTGAGTTACTTTTACTGAATTGCCTTTTACCAAACCACAGAATTGTTTCATTTTCTCTCTTAAGATCTTTCACATTCCTGTGATTCCCTCCTGCTTGTTAACCCCTATGGCTTACGTATGACAGTCTTTTGATGATGGTCTAATGGTAAACTCCATTATCAAAGCTCTCTGTAGAACATTCCAGTGAAAAAGGTGCCAGATTTTATTTGAAGATAATTAAATGACACTATAACTTTAATTCGATTAAGTTTAGTTACCTCCTATCACGGGACTACTCGTTTGTGTTAGAAACAATAGATGTAAGGGAGCTGGTACATTTGGCCACCACTAAAACAATTACTACAAAGCACTCCCTGAAAGCCAGCCTGCGTTACAGGTGACGTGTCCTAAAAAGCTTAACATTGTAAATAACAGGAAAAGTACTTCAGGGGGGAAAAAAAGAGTTGTATAAATTACCTGAGAATTAATTATATTTTCCTCACTGGTAGGTTTATCAATGTTTTTAGAAAATACAAAATTTGAACGCCAAGTAGTAAAACAATCATTGCACTTGCTAGTTTTATCTGAAGGCAAACTTTTAAAATAAACTTACAAGTATTTTACTAGTCAAACTGGCATAAGATATTTAACCGAAAGAACATTCTAGGAAAGGTGTGGTTTCTAGCTTAGCCTTTTCCCACCCCCAGTAAATATGACACAACAGCTTAGTATCACAAAGTAACACAACCTAGAAAAGAAACACAGATACTCAAATTTCTCTAGCATAGCGCCATTCGCAAGCAAGCGTGTCAGTAAACTCAAGTCTGAATAGTGAATAATTCTCTGAAGAGTAGCTACTACATGGAATCAGGGAATTATCTCCTTTTTTGATGCTGGCAAAACAAAAGCGCCCACAACTACAAAATGTCCTGGTTCATAACAAAGGTAAACAATTGTAAAATCAAATGCAAAGACTGGGAATAATTTAACCTCTGCAAAATACATTTCACTTTAATCACCACATATGAAAATAAATACGGAGAAAATGACGTAGGATATAGCAATATGACATACTGAAGGCACAGAAAACAGGGACTGAACTTACTCTGTGTGCCACTGGAGGCTAATTTAGCACAGTATTTTATTAACAGCAGTTTAAAATAAATGTCAAGTGAAGGCAAAGGGGTGATGTGTCACATCTGGGTCTTTAGGAGCATGATGACTAGAAGGCAGATAAGACAGAATGGGTTTCGACTGGAAATAAGGAACTTCTTTAGCAAAACAGTGATAAAATGCTAGACTTGCTTACTGAAGACTGGAATCACCAGCTCCAGAATTTCAAGGGGTCAATAAGTCGGGATCTTTGGGGGCATTCTCCCAGTTTAGATCAGGTAGCCCAGGTACAGGTCACCTGTAACTTGATTATTCAGAGACTGCTACGTTTAATTAGTGGGCACTCTATCTGATTAGACAGAACTCACTCAAGAGCCTAGATATGTTATAGTCCCACACTTCAAAATGCAGAGAAGCAAAGGGCTCCGTGGTTCAGACTGCCAATAAAGGTGGGATGCCGGGTTCCATACAGGCATTCGGGACGGTCAGGGACTTCAAAAGCCTCCAGCTGAGGCACGGTTCCTTCATGGCTGCAGCTGTTAACGCTGTCACCTGTTCTTCCCCCACACGATTTGGCATTGCACCCTACAGGAGTCACCCCTATCTCTACACAAGCGTCTCTCAGCCTCTGATCTTGACTCCCCCCTGCACCCCCCAGCCCTTTGACGGAGAGAGATGATAAAAGGATGAGTAAGCACGCTGTAGCTAGTCTTGGGCAAAGAGCACAGACCTTGGCACTGGCCGTGGAAAATGGGGGTGAAGAAGCAGAACAGAAAGCGAGCGAGCTCGGGGAGTCCGTCCAATGAGCAGCCGGCAGTTACAAGCCTTCCTCCTTCTGCAATCACCAGAGACTCCAAACCTGCTTTCACGCCCCCGCCTCACTGTGGTCAAGCGCACATTCTCCTGAGGCTCATTTACTTCTTAAAAACAACACGAAAAGATAAAGGTAATTTCTCCAGGCTGCCCGTTGTCAAAGACCATAAAGCCTCACCCTGAAGCATGGCTAAGTCCAACGGTTCTCTTTTCTCACTCGTCTTCTAGCACCCATTCCATCTCCACTCCACCCCAGACCACCTCCGTTCGGCAAAAAAGCGACTGCCACCAACAGTTGCAAATATATGTCAACCTTTTTCGGGGGTGGGGGGGAAACTTTTGAATTACTTCAACAGCCTGGTTACAAGTACCTGACCTTATTTTTTTCCCAAAGAAAAATAGGACACCGAGAGATCAAAAATTCCTTTCTGTGCCCTCCTACTTCGGCCACTGGCAGCATCTAAGGGGCTTCCGAAGAGGACTTCCGAGTTTCTTCCGTAGGAAACTTGCCCTTACTAGCCAAACGTCCTTTAGGTCCCTGGTTTTCTTTAAAATGCTGAACTTCACAGACAGAAAAACCGCAAGGTGCTATTTCCTTTGTTAAAATCCCACGGACTTTAATTGGGGGTGGAAAGGCTAGCAACGATCACGACAGCTCGCCGCGGGGAGGTGCAAAGGGACAGGTGCGGCTCCTGCCTTTGCGGGCCCCGCGGCAGTCGGCCGAGCGGCAGACCCCGCACCGCCTCCCCGGCCCCGGACCAACCTGAGCTCCCCGTCCGCCCGCGGCCTCCCAGACACTTCCCGCCGCGCCCGGGCCGCCCGCCGCCGCCGCCCCGCGGGCCCGGCCGCGCCGCCGCCTCCGCTCAAGATGGAGGTGGCGGCGGCGGCGGCGGCAGTGGCGGCGGGCGGCTGGTTACGAAACGCGCGGCCGCCACATGGCCGCGCCGGCCCCAAACTTGGCCGGGCCCGCCGCGCCCCAGCGCCCAGGCGAGGCCGGGCTCGGGCGCGAAGAGGCCGCACGGCGCCCGCCACTCACCCACAGACCGGTAGCCCAGGATCGCGATCTTCCGGGACTTGGACTGCGGCATCTTAGCGGCCTCCTCAGCCCCGGGCCAACCACATCAACCGTGGCGGCGGTGGCTCCTGTGCTGCGATCGGTGGCGGCCGCGCCGGGGCACAGCGGCATCCAGGGGCGGGGCAGGCGGGCGCGGCTGCCTCGGCTCCTCGCTCGCGCGCCCAACCGCCCGGAACCGCCGCGCGGCCCCGCCCCCAAACACGCCCACGTGACCGCGCGCCGCCGCAGGGCCCCCAGACAGAGGCTCACGTCAGCGCCGCACTCCCGCTGCGGCGGCCGCCCTCGCCCCCGAAACGCACGAGGTTGCGTCGGGCGGTGTTTTACTTTAAACGGAAAAAGAGAGGACGCCGAGATGCCCCTGGAAAAATCACGACTGAAACTCGCTGCGTCATGACCCTCCCACCGGCTTCCGCCGCTTTTTAATTACACCAGTTCTCTCCGAGCGCTGATTGGGCAGTTCTAACCCGCCCGCACGATGACGCGACGGAAACTCCTTCTCCCATTGGGGGCGGTGGAGAGGAGGAGCCAGAGGCGGGGCTGCTTGCCCGGGAGCTAAAAATAAATTCGGACTGGGACCGCGCGGTTGGGCACCAGTGAGGTTTGAAGGCTTCGAACTTCGTAAGGGTCGGTGGCGGACGGGAGGGGCGGAGAGAAGCTAGCTCCCCAGTGATTGGTTAGGTCGGGGTGAGGAGGCGGGTCAAGGTGTGAGAGATGCGGTGATTGGTGGAACGCTGAGAGGTTCGTGGACTCCCGCCCTCTGAGCACTTAAAAGGCGCGAGGCGCGTGGCGGTTGCTCGCTGGGCTGTTGGTTGGTTAGTACTTTACTCGTGTTTTTTTTTTTTATAAACTCTTTGCTATATTAGCGTTAGTAAGTCTGGGTTTGATGATGCAGGTGATGACTGAGTATCATCCATGGGTGAAGGACCGTGGGAAGAATGGAATATGCGTTAATTCAAAATGTTATGCATTTCATTGAAAAAGTGCGCACCCCCCAGTTCTGGTCTCAACCCTGGGATTTGCGGATCCCGCACACCTCACGGGAAATAAATAGTGCAAGTTGACACATCTTTAACTGTCAACACCTGCGTGGCTAATTAAGTAGGCAAACGTAACACCAGCCGTTGTTTGTTGAGAACTCTCCAGAACCGTCCTTCCGAGGTGGGGCGCGGGAGGGGGGAGGGGATTTAAGACCCATGCGCCTGCGCTCTGGTGTGGGTTGACCTCTTCGGTAAAGGGACGCTGTTGTATTTACCACAAAAGGCGCACTAACAACCCCTTTTTCCAGTGGTGCTGATGAAGGGCCCTGGGTGTGGCACCAATTTTGGGGTACAAGAAGGGACGCCAGCCCGGGAGGCCTGGTTCCTGCAAAAAGAAGGTGAAAGCCGGGCCCAAGAAATGAGGATGCGATCAGAGCTTTCCGTCATGGTAGGTATTCTTTTCCATGGCGGTTGCCAAAGAAGCAGATACCCACTAATCCTACCGATGTCCCCTGTTGTGCTCGGGCTGAGTGGCAGCGTTGACCAGCGTGGCTGAGTGGGACCACCACTCTCTGGTCATGGCCTCTCCCAGTGAGCACAGAGGAGGAGCCCCCAGGAAGCTGAGCGGCAGGGTAGGATTCCTGGTATGAAGATTTAGAGGTGACAGCCTCATACAGACGCCTTGTTGAGTTAGAACACTGGCGTTACGGCAGAATCCTTACACCATCCCGCTGAAGTACTCAACAGGAGAGGGGGTGTGCACATATTCATGTCCTGGGGCGTCTACAGATTGAAGCACCAGGCCACCAGCTGGAAGTGAGAAATGCCTTTAAAGTTGTATTTTATCTAAATGGAGTTTTGCATTTCTACTCTGTAATTAGTTGAAATATTTTTTAAAATTCTGGTCAAATGTGGAATTTTTATCCTGTGAATTTGGATGCACCTACTGCAGTATTTTGAACTGATGGTACTAGACTCTCTAGTGTGTTGTGAAATCAGCTTAGTGGATTTTTTTTGTTTTTTTTAAATAGAAGAACAGAATAAAAAAGTAGCTTGCATAGTAAGGGTGAGTATTGTTTCATGACACTTCTGTTGTATGTGTATGTATATTTATAGTTATGCTATATATGTGTATCGTATACTGAGTTCCATTGTAAAATGTATTTCTTACTGTGCATTTTGCATCAAAAAGTTTGAAAGCACTGTCCTAGCCTGGGAGTTGTAGGAGTCCAGACTGGGAAATGCACTTGTAAAGGACAAATTCATTCAAGAAATGTTTCAGTTGTGTTAAAGCCCTTTAAGGCCAGACCCAGGAGTTCTGAAAATTCCTTTATTCCAGAATGGGGAGAATTTCTTTGGTTTAAGAAATGACTCAGATTACCTAAAATATTTGGGATTGATGTATGAATTCACATAGAAATAACTGACTGCAGCCAGACCATATAGAAAATGGACTTGCTTCTGAATTCAAAGTACAGTTGACCTTGAACAACACCGGTTTGAACTGCAGGATCCACTTACACCCGGATGTTTTCAATAGCAAATACTATAGTACAACACAGTCCAAGGTTGATTGGATCTGTGGATGCCGGGTGGCAGATACAGAGGAACCACAGATCCGGAGGGCCATTCTCGGATTTTCCACTCAGCAGAGGATCCGTGCCCCTAACCACTGTGATGTTTAAGGATCAATTGTAGTTCTTCTGATTGAGAACACTTGTTAACCTTTTGAGCAGCAGGGAGTTCTGCCACCAATCAATTTCTCCTGTGCAGGTTCTGCTCTGTCTTATCGGCTCTGCATACTGCCTTCTCTCTGTGTGTCCTTCTGTTGCCTTGGGAACCAAGAATCTGGTCTCTTCCATTTAAATTCCAGAGAGAAGACATGGTGAGGTCAGCTAATTAACATTATCTCTTGAGTGAGGAGCTCATGCTAAACCTATAGGTTGGCCAGGTTAGGCTCCCTTGGCCCAAACCTCCTGTGTAGCTGGTTGTGGCAGTTCATGGCAGTTACTTGAAGCTTCAGCTGTTCGTTATTTGGGATTATATTGTGGGATGTCATTTCTAAGGCCAGTGACATCTGACTTGTAGTCAGAACTAATTCCCGGAGGTAATGTACAAAACGTCTTTTTTTCTACATTGGGTTAGACTAAGAAAGAGAGGAGTGAAAATCACTACTATGCTTATTTTTCCTAGAAAGACATCTGTGAAATTATTTTACCTTTTTGCACGTGAAAGGGTGACCCTAAATGAAAGTAGGCATGAAGGCGTTTTGCTGTTGTCTTGCGTTTTGAGTATTTGATGAAGGAAGACTAGAAAAAGAACTAGGCTCACCTTAACCTTGGTACAAGCCAAATCAGAGTGGTCTGTTATGCCTCACATAGGGTATTGTTAAAAATCAAACAGTCCAGATTTGAGCAGCATGCCAAGGTCATTTCATTGTGTGGTCTTGTGAATGAGAGAGCGGTTTCCTCGGCAGGGCCTTGGTAGGCCTGGCCTCAGTGTCCTAGCATGAGGCCATCATGCAGAAGCCATGCCCCCGACTTACCCGGGGCTGAAAGAAGATCCTCTTTTTTTTCAAAGCCAGGGGATCAGCCTGGCCCAAACCCTGAGGTGTGGGGTTTCATGAGGTGCTCCCAGAAGCGGGAAGTGGAGTGAGCCGGGGTGGCCCTCAGTCCATGGCGTGGGCTGAGTGTGAGAAAGGAAGTCAGCTCAGCAGGAGCGCTGAGGACAGGTCAGGCCTCTGCAGTAGCTGTAGATTATTCGCCATGTGAGGGGATGAATTGTTACCGACCAGGGTTCTTGGACTCTTTAATGAGTAGAAATTGATAGGAGGTCAGATGAGAAATTCAGACAAGGCTTTACTGGGACTTGTGCTGTAGCACGAGGGAGCTAGAACAAGTAACAGGTGCCTTTGCTCGCTCCCTGAGGGCGGGTGAGTTGGTCCCTTAAATGGGGAGAGGATGGGAGCCGATTGGTAGGTCCGGCTGGAGGTGGCTTAGGTAGTCTGCCCTCCCCCTTGGGGATGCTGTGTGCAGGGATCATGCTTTTGCTCCTGGTACCTCAGATGTGGCAGTTGGGTTTTGGCTTTTTTGTATCTTATTGTTCATAATTGGCCCCAACAATACATGCATGCAGCTATTTTTAGTCCCTTTTAGTTTCTTTGTATTCTGTTGCTCCAGGACTGGGGAGAGGAGATGTTTGTCCAGGTGCAAGCACTGCAGTGAAAGGTCCCAGGTCCCAGCCTATGTCAGAATGTGTCCCCCACAAAGATATGTTGAAGTCCTAACGCTCTCAGAATGTAATCCTATTTGGAAATAGAGCTGTTGATGATATAATTAGTTAAGGTGAGGTCATACTAGGGTAGGGTGGCCCCTAGTCCAATATGACTGGTTTCCTCATAAGAGAAGAGGAGATGCAGACACACACACAGAGGGAGGTAGAGACTGGAGTGATGCTACCACAAGCCGAGGAGCACCTGGCGCTCCCAGGAGCCAGAAAAGGCAAGGAAGCGCCCTCCCCCAGAGACTTCAGAGGGAGCATGGCCCTGCTTCCCTCTGAAGGGAGGGTTTTAGACTTCCGGCTACCAGAACTATGAGAAAATAAATTTACTTTTTTTTTTCCCCATGGGTTGTGGGATCGTAGTTCCCCAACGAGGGATTGAACCCAGGCCCTTGGCAGTGAGAGCACAGAGTCCCAGCCACTGGACCGCCACGGAATTCCCTTTATGTTTTTTTAAGCCTCAGTTTGTAGTATTTTGTTAGCAGCAGCTCTAGAAAACGAACCCGTCAACTGTCCTCAAATTATCAGTAAAGTTTCATTTAAAGTTTGAATCTAGTTTCTGCTGGGCGGTGGGTGAAATTGGCCTTCTTCCCAGCATCCCAAGCCAGCTTGTGCCTAGGGGGAGCGTTCACTAGCAGAGTGCTAGCTGCCCGGCAGAGCAGGTCCTGAGGGTCCCTGTGTGGCCATCAGGCATGATGGCTGGAGGGGAGCAGCTGCTCCTAAGAGCCCGTG
Organism: Grampus griseus; assembly: GCF_964374135.1. Taxonomy (NCBI): domain Eukaryota; kingdom Metazoa; phylum Chordata; class Mammalia; order Artiodactyla; family Delphinidae; genus Grampus; species Grampus griseus. The sequence goes on along the minus strand of NC_139003.1, from coordinate 5,809,230 downwards.
CAGCAGCAGCAGCATCTGGGGATGCTCGGGAGAAGCGGGGGGGCCAGGTCCTTGCAATAAAACCAGGCGATGGCTTGGCCACCGAGGCTTCGATTACACATGCTCTTCAAATGTGCCTTAGATGTGGAATTTAGTCACAGTGCTCATAAGCCACCGAAAGTTATAATTACCGTCTGAGAGACATATTCACCATTGGTTCCTCCTTCTATGTGAAGAGTTCTCAGTGTTGGGTTTTATCCAGCGTGTTGGGATCCAGGGTGTCTACCATTGGTGTGCAGGGGAAAAAAAAAAGAACTTCTTGTGTTTTTTTTAACATTTTTATTTTAAGAATAAAATAATTGAGCTTTGCTTATATGTAATACTGTGTATGGATTGACATGGCACCGTCATGGCAGACGGTGGCATGTGGTGCCTGGGATGAGAGGTGTCCTGTTGGGGCTTCCACAGCAGGGAGGGGCCGGCAGTGTTGTCCTCACTGTTTAGTGTTCAGAATATTATAATGTATTGCTTTTCACATGTCTGGTTCTGAGGAATTTCAGAATGTATTATATAAGTTCTGCTAAACTGAATCTCACAAAACGGTCATGGGTCTTAAAAGATTTCCTTCAAAGAAACCATGGGGCTTACCTGGTGGTGCAGTGGTTGAGAGTCCGCCTGCCGATGCAGGGGACGCGGGTTCGTGCCCCGGTCCGGGAAGATCCCACATGCCGCGGAGCGGCTGGGCCCGTGAGCCACGGCCGCTGAGCCTGTGCGTCCAGAGCCTGTGCTCCGCAGTGGGAGAGGCCACAACAGTGAGAGGCCCGCGTACCTAAAAAAAAAAAAAAAAAGAAACCATGAATTAATGATGAGAATAAAAATGCAATATAAGCACACACTAAGAAATATAGCAGGGCTGCCACCTCTTCCTTGTATGAGCTTTTTGCCAGCTACATTAAAGGTAAACATGATAATCTAATCATATCTTACAAGAAGATGACCAAAAAGTTTTACAAAAAGGTAAAAATTAAGAGCATTAAAAATATGGATTCACATCCACTATCATTAATGATGACTAAGTGTAATTACACCTTGATATTAGCTGATAATGTAGTGAATATCCCTTAACAAATAATGAGACGTTTAAAAACTAAGCATCCAAAACACTAAGGCAGATTTTACAAATTTTTCTGCGGCTTTTTTCTTTGGAAAATTTCAAGCATATATGAAAGTAGATTAGTACAGTGAACCCCAGACCCATCACTTGCTTCATTCAATATTTACCGAGTCATGGACCATCCTGTTTCATGCTACCCATTACCTACCCACACATGGATTGTTTTGAAGTAAATCCTAGACGTCATACCATTTCATTCATAAGTGTATAAGTATTTTCTCTGAAAGATGACTCTTTAAAAAAAAAATGTAACATGACATTTTTACTCTGAAAACAAAGAAAGCCAATTAAGGAATCGTTAATACCATCAAATAGCCAGACTATTCAAATGTCTCTTAATGTGTCATAATTTTCTTTGCAGTGTGTTCAAATCAGAATCTAATTAAAGTCCATATGGTGCAATTGGTTGCTATATCTCTCAAGTCTTTTTTTAAAAACAAACTTTTATTTTTTAGAACAGTTTTAGATGTACAGAAAAATTGGGAAGATAGTGTAGAGAATTCCCACATGCCTTGCACCCAGTTCCCCCGTTATTAACATCTCACACTAGTGTGGTACTGTTAGAATTAATTAACCAATATTGATTCATTATTATTAGCTAAAGCTCATACAGTATTCAGATTTCCTCAGTTTTCCCCTAACACCTTTTTCGGGTCCAGGGTCCCATCCAGGACACCCTGTTACATTTAGTTGTCATGGCTCCCTAGGCTCCCCTTGGATGTGACCATTTCTCAGACTCTTCTTGTTTTTGATGACCTTGAAAGTTTGAGGAATGCTGACCAGGTGTTTTGTAGGTTGTTCCTCAATTGGGATTTGTCTGATGTTTTTCTCAGGTTTTGGGAGGAAGACCACAGAGGTAAAGTGCCATTTTCATCACATCAAAGGTGCATCGTATCCCTGTGACCGACCACTGTGGTTGTTGTCCTTGATCACCTGTCTGAGGTGGTGACTGTCAGCTTCCCCACAGGTAAGTTACTCTTCTTTCTCCCTTTCCATGCTGTCCTCTTTGGAAGGAGGTCACTGTGTGCAGCCCTCACAGACGGGGCTTTATGCTTACCCTGGTTTCCTCCTGCCTGAAGAATTTCCTTTAGCATCTCGTATAGTCTCTGGCAACAAATTCAACATTTATTTATCTGAAAATTGTCTTTATTTCATTTCTTTAACTTTTTATTTTGAGATAACTATTAACAGATAGTTTAAAAATAGTACAGAGAGGTCCTGTGTACCATTCTCCTGATGGTAACATCTTACATAAATGGGGCACAATCTCAAAACCAGGAAATTGGTACAATCCACAGAACTCATTCAGAATTCACCAGTTTTGCATGCACTCGTGTGTGTGTGTGTTCTCGTCAGTTTTATTACATGTGTGGATTTGTGTAACCCAAACCACAATCATAATACAGAGCTGTCCTATCACCACAAATATCTCCCTCATGTTATTTTATTCCTCGACATTTTTGAAAGACTTTTTATTTTGCCGGATATAGAATTTTAAGTAGACAGCGTGCGTGTGTGTGTGTGTGTGTGTGTGTTTAGTATTAAAGATGTTCCCTTTTCTTCTGGCCTCCATTTTTTTTCTGTTGAGAAGTCAGCTATCATCTTGTTAATTCCTTTATGTAATATGTTCCCCACTACCCTTCTGCTTTTCAGATTTTGTCTTTATTTTTGGTGTTTAGAGTTTGACTGTGATGTGTCTGTGTGTAGTTTTCTTTGCTTTAATGCTGTTTGAGGTTTACTGAGCTTCTTAGATTTGTGAGTTACTGTTTTTGATCCAATTTGGAAAACTTCCCTGCCAACATTTCTTCAGGTGTTTTTTTCCTGCCCTCATACTCTCTCCTCTCTTATTCTGGGACTCCAATTTCACACATATTAGACAGTTTGATAGCTTTCTACCAGTCACTAAGCCTCTGTTTTTCTGATTTCTAGTTTAATAATTTAAAAAATTTGGGGCAACATATTCTTCAGTTCTAGGATTTCCATTTGGTTCCCTTTTATAGTTTCCACCTCTCTCCTGAAGTTCTCCCATCTCTCCCCAGCATACCTCTGTTTTCTGTAAGTTCCGTTGCAGAGCACAGGCTCCGGACGCGCAGGCTCAGCAGCCATGGCTCATGGGCCTAGCTGCTCCACGGCATGTGGGATCTTCCCGGACCAGGGCACAAACCCGTGTCCGCTGCATCAGCAGGCAGACTCTCAACCACTGCGCCACCAGGGAAGCCCTGTAAGTTCTTTAACATGCTTATCATAGTTATTTTAAAATCTTTGTCTGCTAATTGTAATGTCTGGATCATTCATAGGTCTACTTTTATTGAATGACTTTTCTCTTGATTATAGGTCATTATTTGTTTCTTTTCACATCTAGTAATTTATATTTTATGGTGGCCATTTTAGATGAAATGTTATAAAAATTCTGGATTGTGTATCTTCTTTTGAAACCTGTTGAGTTTTGAGTTAATATTTGTATGTGGTGAAAAGTATGGCTCAAAGTTTCTTTTATTTTTTGCACATGAATATCCAGTTGTTCCAGCATCGTTCATTGAAAAGACTCTTCTTTCTCCACTGAATTGCTTTTGCATCTTTGTCAAAATTCAGTTGTCCATATATGTGTGGGTCTATTTCTGGACGCTCTTCTGTTCTGTTGATATATTTGTCTGTCATTACATCAACATTATATTGTTTTGATTATCATAGCTTTATAATAAATCTTGACATAAGGTAGTTTTATTCCTCTAATCTTGTTCTTTTTCAGAGTTGTGACTAATCTAAGACCTTTACATTTTCATATGCATTTTACAATCAGTTTGTCAGTTTCTACAAAAAAGCCTGCTGGAATTTTGATTGGCATTGTTTTGAATCTATAATCAATTTTGGGAGGACTTACATTTTAATGATACTGAGTCTTCTGACCCATGAACAAGGTATATCACTCCTTTTATTTAGGTCTTCATTAATTTCTCAGCAGTATTTAGTACTTTTCAGTGTATAGGCTGTATATATCTTTTATCAGATTTACTCTAAGTATTTCATATTTTGATGCTGTTATAAATGGGATTTAAATTTTTTGATCTTTTGATTGCTTGTTTCTTGTATATAGAAATACAATTGATTTTTGACTATTGATTTCTTATTCTAAAACATTGCTAAACTCACTAGTTTTCGTAGATTTTTTGTAGAAGTCCATTCGCGTCTCTACGTAGATAATCATATAGTTTTTGTTGCTTCTCATTTTGGATGCTTTATATAATTTTCTGTCTTACTGCACTATGATTCTGAATAGAAGTGGTGAGAGCAGATACCCTTGTCTTGTCCTCTCCTTGATCTTAGGAAGTAAGCAGTATAAATTTCATCATTAAGTGTGGTGTTGCTTGAGGACAAGTTACAATTGGTTCAGACTCCCCTACCTTAGCAAGAGATGTTTATATCTTAAATCATTATGAAAAAAGAAGCATTGACTGGTATGCCAGTTTTATTCCAGAAATGGCCCATCAGCAAGGCAAGGACTTCAGTTTCGAGTACCCCTAGGTTTGAACTCCTGCTCTGTCTCCTAAAATCTGCACAGCCCTGGGCAAGCCACGTGACCTCCACGTGCCTCCTGGCCCCAGTGACGGGGCTGGGTGAGCCGACACTCAGGAAGGCTTAGCCTGTCATCTTGTCCCTTTACTTTGCGTTCCTTCTTTTCTCTTTTGAGATCAGATTAAATGCTTGATTCTGTCCTCAGTGTGACATACAGTATGTGATATGGCACTGAATATAAAGTTTCTTCTTAGCCTTGTTTTCAAATTATTCTATGATACCTACTTTTCTCTGAATTCTTTCATAATATCAGTTCATTTCTTGTTACTTAGTCTTTAATGTGGTTTTTGTTAAAGATTTCATTTCCAAGGAAAGGCCAACTTTCCTTTGATTTTGATAGAAGAAAGATTAGCTACATAAGTCTTTTGAAATTAAAGCGAGTCAACCAAAACACAAACATGCAAGGAGTATCAAATGCTTCCCTGAACTAAAAAGGTTCCCATCCCAGAGCTTCTAAAGTTGGGAGGGCTCTTTTGCTCGATCTTTAAGGAGGTAGCCCAAGAAAAGAAAACCAGCTACAGTAGTTAAGAGGAGAGAGGAACAGCCAGCTGGAGACAAACCAATGAAAAGCCTTAGAGGCAGCTTGGCTTGAAGGAAGAAAGAGATCTGACCTCAGTGTGCTATACAGAGGTCTTCCCTGAACTGGGCAGTGCCAGGCTTGGTTCAGAAGTCTCCTTTGTTAGTCGGATGTCAGCATGACCAAGGTCAAGGTCGAAGAGGAAACTTACAAAATGGGTTGGATGTTAAAAAGCAAAAAAACAACAAAACAGGTGATGTACCCAGATAAACTATAAGAAAGAAGCCAGCTTGAATTTATTGTGTGTAAGAAAATTTGGCTGTGAATTTTCCATAAGAATTATAATTTTTAAGATTAACGCAAGCATAAAATTAGCCAGCCGTCAAGAGTTCAAGAAAATTTGTCATTTAGTGTGTGCCGTACACTAAACAGTAAAAATATTCAAACAGGAGAATTTTGGGAATAAGCATTGTGGCCTGGTTGAACAGTAGATACCTTATAAAACCTCACTTAACAGTACATAAATTCTGAACTGAAATATCCCATCCTGATTTGGAGTATAGCTTTATCTCTGTGTTTGCTGAAATGTAGAAACTCATTAGTAACTTGAGCTAATATTAGATCAAAGTCATTACGTTAGTACATTGAGTCTGTATGGATAGTTTTATTTTCAACTCTAGTGAGCAGAACAGGCAGGGTGCTCGCTGGTTAATTATACAGCTGCTTTCTGGGGAGATCTTGGAAGGCTTTTCATGCCCATAGGGTGCTACGGGGGGGTTTCTTCCTGCACAGGTGGGCGTGGTCTGTGTGACGTGACTCTGCAGTTCTGGCCCAGCGCTGGCTGCATCAGGATGGGCACCTGACCCAGGGGTGGCCTGCTCAAAGCCTGGCTTGGAAGGGTGATCTCATCTGTGCGATTGGCTCAGCTTTCCCAGCCCCTCGGAGCTTGAGTGTAAGGTGCGTCAAGTCAGAAGCAGGGTAGAAGCTGAAAGACACACAGGGAAACAGGAGCTATAAGCCGCCGAAGACACACGGCAGAGAGGGGTGCAACAAGTAGAAACAGGGGACAACTGCTGCTCTTGGGGGCAGCGGAACCCAAGTGGGAGAGCAGTACTGCCCTCCAGAGCCCACGGTGCCTCACCTTTACGTGTAACCTGTCACTAAGGCAGTCAACCTATAGCTTTTCTCAGGAGCCAGGACGCAAGGCAAGGCCTTTCCTTGTTAACTGGCTGGTTCTCAGGAGCAGCTCTTGTGTCATTGCGTGAACTTGGTACAGAGTTGGCCATTGTCAGTATTTAGTCAGAATACTTACAGAGGGAGAGGTGGATGGGCCGGCCAGTGATGCAGTCAAGAAAAGTATCAGGGGGTAGAGCACTTAAATTCTATACAATTGGAGGGGGCGTATCTTAGGAATGACGGTAATTTGGTGCTTTTCAAATTTCAGATTGTGTAAGTAGATTTCTGTTAAACAAGAATTATTGATTATGACAGTTGTCAACATTTTGTAACTTTAGTTTTGCAGTTTTTATTCCACTCATGGCCCCCCTTCCCCATTGAAGTAATTGCTGCAAATTGGGTAAACGCGGAGGCAGCCAGGATTACTCACCATCACTGGATAGATCCATACAACCAAAGGCTTATTAGCTCAGAGTCAGGCTTTTTCTTAAGTAACCCTGTCTTAGCCCATTTGGGCTGCTGTAACAAAGTGTCACAGGCCGGGTGGCTTATAAACGACAGAGATTTATTTCTCCTGGAGGCTGGAAGTCTGAGATCAGGGTGCCAGCAGGGTTGGGTGAGGGCCCTCTTCTGGGTAGCAGATTTCCTATTGTATACTCACATGGTGGAAGAAATAATAATTAAAAAAAATTCTCTTGAAATTCCATTATCCAGAGGTAACTGCTGTTGGTACTTTGGTATAACGTATTTCTAGACTTTTTTTCTAATCACATATCTATACATTTGTAACCTACAAAAATGAAATGCTGTCCATGCCATTTTACACCATTTTTCTTTGGCAAATACGCATCCATCTACAGCGTAATTCTGACCGTCTATGTCGTATTCCACTGTATGACTCTATCATGATCTATGACAATAGCAGTTTATGGAGCTTTTACTTGGTTCCAGCTGCTTTGTATGCATTATCTTGGTTAATTCTCACACCAACTTTATGAGGATGGGTTTGATGCAGTATCTCCACTTAAAACGCAGAAAACTGAGCTTTAGGGCTGCCGACCTGCTCCAGATGGCACATCCGTCAAGCGGAGCCTAGAATGCCAGCACCCACACGTATTTTTATTTCAGCACCTACGCTTCTAACAGCTGTGCTTTTGTGCTTCCTATTGTGCATTTTGGTGGCTTCCAGAAAGCCACATGCCAATCATTATTTTGGTAAAAATATAATTTTTTATTAAGCTGAATGAACATTTAAATTTCATAGAACAAGTTTTTAAAGTGAAAGCAATAAGATTTTATACCTTTCCCACTGATATTTAATAAACTCAAATTACAATTTATGCTAATTCTCTTTTAATTTTTAAGATTTTAATTAATTTATTTATGGCTGCATCGGGTCTTCGTTGCTACGCGCGGGTTTTCTCTAGTTGCAGTGAGCGGGGGCTACTCTTCCTTGTGGTGCGTGGGCTTCTCATTGCAGTGGCTTCTCTGGTGGCGGAGCACGGGCTCTAGGCGCGCAGGCTTCAGTAGTTGTGGCACGTGGGCTCAGTAGTTGTGGCTCGCGGGCTCTAGAGCGCAGGCTCAGTAGTTGTGACGCACGGGCTTAGTTGCTTTGCAGCATGTGGGATCTTCCCAGACCAGGGCTTGAACCCGTGTCCCCTGCATTGGCAGGTGGATTCTTAACCACTGCGCCACCACGGAAGCCCAACTAATTCTATTGTTGATGAACTTGCTGTGTTAACTCCCTCCACACAGCTCCTGTTCGCAGACCTTCCCAGATTCAGGGCACCACGTGGTCCTGAGGCAGCTCTACTTCACTGAGGGCCCTTGTGGAGTTCCTCCCTGCTGGCAGTGTCTCCTCCTCCCCAGGCATAGCTGAGAGGGGAAGCGCTGCCTAGAAGACGAGAAGGACATGGGCTGCTCCTCTCCGGGGCCCTGTTCTAGGACCTCTGCCCCACCCCACCCCCTGCATCTTCCCCCCATGCCAAAAAGTCAGAGATTAAAGACCATCCCTACATACACTGCGCAAGACCCACTCTGTCCCCCCCTTTCCCCAGTAGGAAAGCAGTCATTTCCCACTTGCAGAAGAGCATAGTACCTTTCCACGCAAAGGTTATTTACAGCAACTGCCATCTGAGTGTAACTTGAACCCAACGCAATACTTGTACAGAGTGAGTTTCATAAGCTGGTAAAGGGCTGACTTCCAGTACTGTTAAATTGTGATGCTAAATGAGGTTGGCATATACTTTCCAATTTGATTCAGATTATCTCTGAGAAATGGTCAATTTAATCCAGATTTCCTAGGATGATGCTCTGATGGCGCTCATTTAGGTTTCTGAATGTGTTCTGTCAGCTGGTAGAAACCTAGGGAATGTACTTAAAAGGGGGTGAAATTGATTCTAGTCTCCTGTGGTATCAGTATACACTTAAAAATTGGAGGTCTTCAAATAAGAGCATGGGTAACCCGAGGAGGATGCAGAAGCTTTCCAAGAGACGCACAAGAACAGATAATTTAAAGAGAATCAACTTCTGGATTTTCAACTTAAATGTATACTATTTCCTAGATGGAGCTGTCTGGGACTATACCTGAGTTCATCGTAGCTTTTTCCTCACTTTACAAAAGAAGCTAGCCCCTTCACCAGCCCTAAATCTTACCAGGTTGCATTATTTCAGGTGTACAAAACACTGGGGTGCCAAGTAAAGGGAAAAACTCCTTGAGTGATTAATGGAAACATGGCAAACCCCTAGTGTTTCCTGTATTCTTCCTCCTTATGCACATTTATGTTAAGGTTGAAGCCTGGTGTTAGAACTGACGGTTTTGTTTTTTTTTTTGCCGTACGTGGGCCTCTCACTGTTGTGGCCTCTCCCGTTGCGGAGCACAGGCTCTGGACGCGCAGGCTCAGCGGCCATGGCTCACGGGCCCAGCCGCTCCGTGGCATGTGGGATCTTCCCGGACCGGGGCACGAACCCGCGTCCCCTGCATTGGCAGGCGGACTCTCAACCACTGCACCACCAGGGAAGCCCAGAACTGAGGTGTTTTGACCTGAGTTGAGATATTCAAAAAGGGATGGAGAGAATGACAACTTTCCTTTATTTCCCTCTTCCATCCCTGGGCTGTTGTCAATATATATCCATCTTGGGGGAGAGTTTCATGAGAGCAAAGCAAAGAGAGCATAGATAAGAAACAATATGTGTAAAAACCAGCTTTGAAAAAAACTTATCAGGACATAAGTTTTTTTTTTAATAAATTTATTTATTTGGCTGCATTGGGTCTTCGTTGCTGCTCACGGGCTTTCTCTAGTTGTGGCGAGCAGGGGCTACTGTTCGTTGTGATGCATGGGCTTCTCATTGCAGTGGCTTCTCTTGTTGTGGAGCATGGGCTCTAGGGGCGAGGTCTTCAGTAGTTGTGGCACGAGGGCTCAGTAGCTGTGGCTCGTGGGTGATAGAGCACAGGCTCAGTAGTTGTGGTGCACGGGCTTAGTTGTTCCGCGGCAGGTGGGATCTTCCTGGCCCAGGGCTCGAACCCGTTTCCCCTGCACTGGCAGGCAGATTCTTAACCACTGCCCCATGAGGGAAGCCCCAGAATGTAATTCTTTTCACCTGCTCTCGATACTCATCTCTTGGCTGTATCATTAACTAGAAAGAAAAGAACTTTAAATAGCCAAAGCAGTATGATAGTTAAGCTGATTCTGTTAATTACAGCTGAAAAAATTTCTTGAGCCACCAAAATTTTCAACATATATTGGATAAAATCCAAGGATAAAGCTTTGATATTTCTTTAGTTGGAGTGCATTGTTCAGAAATGGTACTTAAAACCCATTTTACCAAATCATCATGAAATATTTATGTGTATTTTAATCATTTTTATTTCATCTTTTAAATGTTTAAATTTTCTTACCTCCAGAGAGCCAAAAATAGAAGTTTATGCTAGCTGCTGGACTGACTAGTGTTAGTATTATGTGGTCATATTTTTCTCTTTCACTGAATACATAGGAAAATTGTTTTCATGATATATCACAAAATAAACATTTCTTTTAAAATATGCTTATTTAATTATTTTCAAATAAATGAAAGATGAAAATGGATGGTCTAAAATAAGACTAAAGATTCTGGAATGTTAAGTTTTTTTGTTTATGCCAGACTGGAGCAGCAGTGGAATATCTGAGGCTTTTTTTTTTTTTTTTGGCTGTGTTGGGTCTTCGTTGCTGCACGTGGGCTTTCTCTAGTTGTGGCGAGCGGGGGCTACTCTTTGTTGCGGTGCGTGGGCCTCTCATCGCAGTGGCTTCTCTTGTTGCGGAGCATGGGCTGTAGGTGCGTGGGCTTCAGTAGTTGTGGTGCATGGGCTCTAGAGCGCAGGCTCAGTAGTTGTGGCGCCTGGGCTTAGTTGCTCCGCGGCATGTGGGATCTTCCTGGACCAGGGCTCAAACCCGTGTCCCCTGCATTGGCAGGCAGATTCTTAACCACTGCGCCACCAGGGAAGCCCTTCTGAGGCTTTTTGACACTCCATTTCTTGTTTTTGAGTGTTTGCTTTCTGGTTTTTTTGCTGAATTGCATGTCAGGAAACACACAATGCCTGAGTGTCTTGTAATAGGAAGTACAAGTTCCGTCTATGAAATGTTTTTGCCAAAAAATGAAACCTGCGTCTGAAGAAGCCCCAGGTCTAACTACTGGGATAGAGGAACATGCTAAAGGACACCCAGTGAAACATCAGCAATCCAGAATGTGCAGAGATCTATCGGATAAGCCTCTCGATTTCTTCAACAACTAAATGACCTGGAAAAAGGAAGGTGGGTAGAGAATTCTTACAGCTTAAAAGAGCTGAGAGAGAAATCAGCCAACTCCAACGTGTGGCTCTTGTTTAGATCCTGATATGAACACACCAAATGTGTGTGGCATTGGGGGTGTTTGAAACTGAAGAGTATTACATGATATTAAGGGATTTTGTTAATTATGTTCAGTTGGGGTAACTGCATGATAGTTAAATGTCTTAAAAAGTTCCTATCTATTTGAGACAGTGTTGAAATATGAACAAATTCCAAACAGAAGGAAAAAATGGAATAAGAAATGGAGTGGAATGAGAAAAAAATAATCAAAAGAATAGGAGGGAAAAAGAAACATAAAATGAGGGCATGAAAATAGAAAACAAAAAGTAAACCCAAATACAAATATATCAGTAATTATAACAAATGGACCTAAAATGTTCTAAAGACAAAAATTGACAGAATGTATTTTAAAAAAAATCTATCCAGGGCTTCCCTGGTGGCGCAGTGATTGAGGGTCCACCGGCTGATGCAGGGGACACGGGTTCGTGCCCCGGTCCAGGAAGATCCCACATGCCGTGGAGCGGCTGGGCCCGTGAGCCATGGCCGCTGAGCCTGCGCATCCGGAGCCTGTGCTCCGCAATGGGAGAGGCCACAATAGTGAGAGGCCCGCGTACCGCAAAAAAAAAAAAAAAAAAAAAATCCATATGACGATTATAAGAGAAACATCTAAAATATACAAAAAATTGAAAGTAAATGTTGGAAAAGGATATACCAAATACTAACCAAAAGAAAGCTTGTGAAGCTACATTGATTAAAAAAAAAAACAAAACTAAAACAGGTTTTAAAGCAAAACCATTATTATGGATAGAGAGTCTCTAAATAATTATAAAAGGTTTAAATCACTAGGAACATGTTACAATGCTAAACTTATATAAGCAATAACATTCTATTCAGGTAAATTAAGCAAAACTTGACAAAACTACAAGGAGAAAAAGAAATCATATAGGATATTTTAATACCTTTCAGTAATTGATAGGTGAAATAGTTTTTAAAATTCAGTGAGGAGGGCTTCCCTGGTGGCGCAGTGGTTGAGAGTCTGCCTGCCAATGCAGGGGACACGGGTTCGAGCCCTGGTCTGGGTAGATCCCACGTGCCGCGGAGCAACTGGGCCCGTGAGCCACAATTACTGAGCCTGCGCGTCTGGAGCCTGTGCTCCGCAACAAGAGAGGCTGCGATAGTGAGAGGCCCGCGCACCGCGATGAAGAGTGGCCCCCGCTTGCCACAACTAGAGAAAGCCCTCGCACAGAAACGAAGACCCAACACAGCCATAAATAAAATAAATAAATAAAGCAAACTGTCAACAAGTAAAAATAAACACTATTATATTTAAAAAAAAAATCAGTGAGGAGAGGAAAGATTTGAGGAGCAGAATTAACAAACTTGTGTAATAACCAGCTATCAGACATTGCTCTCAACAAACGAAAAGAAATATATTCAGGCCATTTATGAAACTGGCCATGTGCTGGGGTCATGAAGCAAGTCTCAACAAATTTCCAAGAATTTCTCACATCGGCCACATTCTCTGACCACAATGCAGTTAAGTCGGAAATCAATAACAAAAAACATAGAAAGAGAACCCCATACGTTTGGGAAATAGGAAATATACTTCTATATAATTCATGGGTCAAAAAAAAACCATAAGGGAAATTAGAAAGTATTTAAACTGAATGATAAGAAAAATGCTACAAATAAACACCACAAGTCAAGGCTTATGGGATGCCATAAAAGGGAAATTTTAATCTTATATGCTTACATTAGAACAACGGAAAAGGCTGAATATTAATGATTTTAGTGATCTATTTAAGAACTTGCGGTAAGAACACAATAAACTCAAGGAAAGCAGAAGGAGGGAAAATTAATGAGCTGAAATTAAAAACATACAAAACAAAAATTAAATATTACCAACAAAGGAAAATGTTGGTTTCGGGAAGAACTAATAAAATCGACAAGCATCTGGCTAGGCAGCAGGTCTAGAAAAGTCACTGGTCCAGGCTGGGCAGGAGGATGGCAAGGCCCAGGAGGGACACGTCTAAGAACAAGGGCACAGGTGGGTTAGCTCATGTTTTTGAACTCAGTGTGAGGGGACTAGCATTTCTTGCTGAGTGTTTGGAGCTGAATTAATGATAGGTGATGAAAAACTAAGCAAATGAAGAAGTGACAGCTGCGGTCAGCCAAGGCAGAGCATGAGGCCATCCAGGGCTGCGACTTTTCAGGAGGAGAGGGGCAGGGGGCTGGTGCTGTCTGGACTGGAATCTAGGCTGGGAGGGCAGGGAGGCAGGAGGGGCAGACAGTGGGGGCTGTGGACTCACAGGGCCCCAAGCACGGGGCTGGGGGAGGAGGAGGGCTGCTCCCCAAGTCAGTGACCCCCACCTGAAAATGATCGTGGACCAGCAGAAGGGTCCGAGGCTGCCGGTGAGCTGCTGTGGGGGAGGCCATTTCCCATCGTTTCACTTCCCTGCAAGGTGTGCTCCCCACTTGCTTACACCATCATTTCTGTTTCACAGCAGAGGTGGGGAGCATTCTTCATTCAAGACAATTTGCAGATGACAGAGGAAAGCACCCACTGTTCTTCAATAACTGTTCACATTCCTTAGAAACGCCTATTCCAAAAAAGAGCATTTGGATCAACTATAGCATAATAAATAGAACTTTCAGGTGCACAAGTATTATGAACAAATCTAAATTATTCATCACTAAGTGTTAAGTTGTCTGAAATCTATAATATGGCAACTTTTGAGTGCCAGCTTTGAAATGCTAGTAATCGTGGCCAGTTTCTAGTGAACGCATTTCAAGTGATTGCTGAGTGAATCTCTGTTACCACTTGAAAAATCTCAAGTGTCTGCTTTTTAATTCTTGGCTATGTCCTATCACTTATGTAATGTTAATATGTCTAGGTTAAGATAAAATTACTTTAAAAGGAAAGCAAACTTTTTACTTCTGTAAAAAGTTTTTGCAAAGTTTTTCTTTAAAATTTATTTATTTACTTTTGGCTGTGTTGGGTCTTCATTGCTGCACATGGGCTTTCTCTAGTTGTGAGTGGGGGCTACTCTTCGTTGCAGCGCGCAGGCTTCTCATTGTGGTGGCTTCTCTTGTTGCGGAGCACAGGCTCTAAGTGTGCGGGCTTCAGTAGTTGTGGCATGCGGGCTCAGCAGTTGTGGCGCATGAGCATAGTTGCTCCACGGCATGTGGGATCTTCCCAGACCAGGGCTTGAACCCATGTCCCCTGCATTGGCAGGCAGATTCTCAGCCACTGTGCCACCAGGGAAGTACCTGTAAAGTCTTAAAAACAAATTTTTAGTATGGAACATTTCAGACACATACTCAGCACCTAGCTGTGTCACGCGCATCAGTCTGCCGTTACATGGCTTGTCCTCTCGGTGTCTGTGTGTCTCTCTCTTCTCATAAGGTCACCAGTTATATTATAGGATTAGGGCCTGCCATATTCCACTACGACCTCATCTAACTTGACATCTGTAAAGACCCAAATAAAGTCACATTCACAGGTCCTGGGGGTGAGGACTTCAGCAAATTCTTTTGGGGGCACAGTTCAACCCACAGCAGCCGTTTAGATCTGGGGTTAAGAGCATGGGCTTTGGAGTTGGGACTGTTAACAAGTCCCAATGTCCTCAAATTTGAAGCGGTATGAACTTGGCCCAGTGAACATTTCTGTGCTGATGAAGACCGCCTTGCGATGGCGTGTGAGGATTGAGAAGATGACACATGCAGAGTGGCTCCAGGGGAAAGCACTTAGCGCCTTGCAGCAGCTCCTCCCCCTTCTGTTCTTTGCATTGTTATTTGTGTTGATTGTTATTATTAATACCATGTGGTCAGAACAGGCCTCATCAAGAGGGTGAGATTTCAGCAAGACTCTAAGGCAGTGAGGGAATTAGCTGAAATCTGGGGTGGGGATTCCAGGGAGAGGAAGCAGCTGGAGCAAAACCCATGAGACGCCCAGTGTTGCTCTCCTTCCTTAATCCGCCCCTGACCCCCCACGAGGACAGGGATTTGTTGTGTTCACAGGTATGGCCCAGGCAGGTGCTCTGTGCACAGTAAGTTAATATTGAAGCCCCGTTGATCAGGACTAAACAACTCTCCTCTTTGACATGTTTCTGAAAAGTAGCAGGGATGATGTGGGCCACGAGCCACCCAATTCCCCTCATTCCAGACGGGCTTACTGGAAACCTGCAAACCAGGGACCGCCCAGCTCTGCCCCTGCTTCCACGCAACACTTCTGATGAGGACTCATCCTGGGGTTTTTCCTCAGCGTTACTTCGGTTTCTGGAAATTGTTTCAGCTGGCAAAAAAGACAAGGGGCAAAGAAAGATGGTGCACGGAGTTCTCGAAACATCCTGGAGTGGCTCTTCCTGGATTTTCAGAGGGTCAGGAGCGAGCTCCTTGGATCCTCTGCTCTTTCTGTGAGCGCGTGAGGGGCTGGCCTTACACTCATGTCCTTCTGGTCTGTTCCACTCCCAGCTCCTGAAGCCAGGCTCATTTTCGTCTCTGCGCAGGCGCTGGTGTCCTTTTCTCTGTTCTCCTCACAGGGGGAGGGAGCGCCCTTCACTTGGGGTCCACTGTGTTCCCTGCTCTTGACCTCTGTGCCCTCCGGCATCCCCTCCCATGAGGCCACCTGTCTGGGGGGCCTCCAGTAAGGGAGTGCCCTTTGTGTTAGAAAAGGCGGAACCCCCTTATCCTCAGGAAACTTCGTTCAGCATCTCCTTCCGGGATCCCTGTGTCAGTCCTCGAACGTAGAAGCTTAAGGCAGAGAAGAGGGCCGCCTCTGAGCTTGTCGATGACGCTCCGTCTTCTAGTGGCATCTTTCTAACTTTATCAAGTAAGCCAGCAAGTTCGAGAGAAGAGCTCTCGTGACCGGAGCACGTCACCAGATCCACGATCCTAGTAGATGTATCAGTACTGGCCCTTACCGACCGCTCATCAAACATTGGGTGAACGAACATTCAGGAAGCACCTCCCAGGTGCCAGGGCAAGTGAACGGAGACGAATAGGATCTTGTCACCTTCCTAGGGACTCAGGTGACCACCATGTCAACGATGGCAGCATCTGCTCCTCACACGTACACAGTCCTTGCGCATTCCCGGCGCGCCCTTCCACGGAAGTGTGTGTGGCGATGTATGTATCCCGCTCAGTGGCTCTGCAGAGGGGACCGCAGGCTAGGAGAGGTGAGGGATTTTACAGCGGCTTCCTGGCAGCGCCCTTCCGCTGCTTGTGGATGCCAGGTGGTTTCAAGCCTGCTCTGGGCGCGCAGGCAAGAAGGCAGGACGGAGCAAGGACTCGTGGTTCGTAGGGCTCCGGGAGTCCTACTTCACGAGAGGCTCGGAGGTGGGAGGCGTCTGTTCGCGGGCGGGGAGCGTCACGGGCGCCTTCAGAGGGAAGCGGGGTTTGGATTGGAGCCTGGAGAGCGGGCGGGCGGGGTGGGAGGGGCTTCGTCCCCGCGGAGGAGGTCGGGATGCGGGCCGTTGGTGGTTTCTGAGCGGTGAGGTGAGGTGACTAGAGTTCTGGTTTAAAATTGCAGTGCGACGACTGTGACGAATGTTAGTTGTAAGGGGCCCCTTTTCGGGCTTACCGATCTGAACGCCTTCGAAAGCTCTGTCCGAAACGCTGTCGTTTTGTGATGTCTTTTCGAGGGAGGTTTCCAGTGTGCGCCGCGTGCGGGGACGGAGAGTCCCGCGTGGGGCGGGGGGCGCGGGGACCGGGCGGTGACGGGGCGGGGGGCGCCCCGCGCAGGGAGGCCCTGCCGCCCCGAGGCAGCCGAGCCTCGCGCTGGGGCGGCCGGGACGCCGGGGAGCTTGTTGAAAGGGCGGCGGAGCCCGAGGTCTCAGGTGTGCACGGCCGGGAGGCGGGCCTCGGGTGCTAGGCCCTCGGGCCCCGGAGCTGAGGCGCAGGAGGCGGCGGGAGGGAACAGGCCTCAGCTGGAGGGGCGCGGCTCTGCCCCTGGGGAGTGGGAAGCGTTTCTTCCTCAAAGGCGCCCTGGGACCAGTGGGTCACTGGAATGAGCGAGGTGGCCCCGGCCTGTGGCGAACGAGCACCGGTGACACCGGGAGCGCTGGCCAGCCTTCTCTGCTGTCCTGTGGCTGGGAGGGCGGGGGTCCGAGATGCTAGAGTCCTGACCGTGGCGAGCAGGAACGGCCGTGGCACCAAGCCTCTGTCTTCAGTGCGCCAGAACCAGGCGTTTGCTCTGGTCGCCGACGAAATCCCGTGCCTGGGGTGCAGGTTTTCCAGGGAGGGAGACACAGGGTTGAAGTCAGGACCGGTGTTTCAGCGAGTTTTCAGCTTCTGATCTGTGAGGTGCGGAGCTCGGCAGTGCTTCGGGCGCAGAGATGTCTGGAGAGAACTGGGCACCTGAATTTCTTCCAGCTTCCCCGCAGGAAGGAACCTCAGTTTGCTTTGAGAGCTGAATACTTGTACTCTGCCCTTGCTGAGGTCGACATCTAAAGGTAAGTGTTAATGCAGTGTGTTTGGAACAAGTAAGATGGGGTGATCCACAATGAGGTGGAATTTCAGTGGTTTCTCGTGAAGGTGTTTTAAGTGTGCTTCATACACGGACTTACAATTATGCCAGCGTTGTAGGTGATTTTACGTGAGAATTTAGAGTTTGTTCTCGATTTCTTTATGAAAATAAAATAACGGAGTGAAATTGACTTTCCACGTATTTCCCTGTGGGTAGCAGTTTTCTCCTTAGAGTGCTATTAAGCAAAGCAAAAGCCCCTTTTTTGGTGAAAATGCTTTGGAAGGAGATTATGATGAGGGTCATATGGACCCATGGAATTGGCCTGTGGATTATTTGAATTGTCTCCTTTCCCAGAAAGGCTGCCCACTGAGTTTTTCTTCCAAAGACAGGTGGATTCAGTTAGGAAGTAACAAATACAATCACAATACCAAGAAGATTCTAATCGTTTAGGGCAGAGTTTCTAACTTCACCACTACAGACATCTTGCGCTGGATACTCTTTGTCATGGGGGCCGTCCTGTGCAGTGTAGTGAGTTTTGTGGCACCTGTGGTCTCTACCCACCACATGTCAGTAGCACACAGCCCCTCTCTCCACCCCCAGTGGTGACAACCAAAAATGTCTCCACTTTGCCAAATGTCCTCTAGGGTCAGAACCTCCCCAGATTGAGAACCAGTGGTTTAAGAGGACTGTCTCTTCATGCAAAGATATTTCTCTAAAAAAATGTTATGAGAAATGTTATCGGCTCAATACGTCTATAAGTTTTTCTCAGAGATTAGAATACAGAACAGATTCCCTCCATTTCTGGAACAGACGTGGTGTTTCTGATACGCTCTTCCTTTCAGATTCGTCACTTTTGTTCACAGTCTTTGGAGGTGCTGTCAGTGTGAGGGCCAGAGTCACAGTGGGCGCTTAAGTGAACCCATGGCCCGCTGGGTCTTAGCGAGCCTCAGGGTGATGAGGGCGCTACAAACACTTGAGGCTTGTCCTGCAAGGGTTTCCAAAGTGAGTTCTCTCTCTCAAATTGTTTAGACGTTTCCCCTTAGAATCCTTCCTTCACTTGGCCTTCAAGTGCCACTTTTCCTTATTCCTAGAGGGGCACGGAGAAGCACGTTTTCTGTAACCCAGTCTTGATCATTTGCTGGGAACAAATAACTCTTAGGTGGAAACAGAAGGATGATGGATCTTTGTTAGTTGTAGCCTGACCACTAGACTTGGTTGCTTCACTTAGGCCACTGTGTGTAACACATCTGCTCCACACCCTGATGTGCTTGACCTGCCCACACAACTCAAAACCCTTAAACAAACAAACAAAAAGGTACGCTTGGGGGATGGTCAGAGGCTTGCAGGACATGTGTGTGCGTCGTGGGAGGAGACAGTGCTGACATGGTTCTTCGTTAAGTGGCTCCCAGCTATCTTCTGAAGCAGAAGACACACAGCATGCCTCCTTCACACCGTGCATAGTCTGTGCACGCTCCCGTATGCTACACAAGCAAGGGGCGGAGTGACAATAGATACTTTGAGTTTAAAAACTGTTATTTTAGCAGCTTTGAGATTTTTTACTTTTCCCAAGTATTTTTTTCTTTTTTAAATTGAGGTATAGTTGATTTACAATGTTGTGTTAGTTTCAGGTGTGCAGCAAAGTGATTCATATGTGTATATACATATATTCTTTTTCTGTTTATTTTCCACTATAGATTATTACAAGATATTGAATATAGTTCTCTGTGCTATACAGTAAGTCCTTGTTTTATCTATTTTATTATTATTTTTCGCTGTGTTGGGTCTTCGTTGCTGCACGCGGGCTTTCTCTAGTTGCGGCGAGCGGGGGCTACTCTTCGTTGTGGTGCGCAGGCTTCTCATTGCCGTGGGCTCTTTTGTTGCAGAGCACGGGCTCTAGGCGTGCGGGCTTCAGTAGTTGTGGCTCGCGGGCTCTAAAGCGCAGGCTCAGTAGTTGTGGCGCACGGGCTTAGTTGCTCTTGCCGGACCAGGGCTTGAATCTGTGTCGCCTGCGTTGGCAGGCGGATTCTTAACCACTGCGCCACCAGGGATGCCCTGTTTTATATATAGTAGTGTGTATCTGTTAACCCCAAACTCCTAACTTACCCCGCCCCCCACTTTACCCTTTGTTAACCATAAGTTTGTTTTCTATGTGAATCTATTTGTTTTGTAAATAAGTTCATTTGTATCACTTTTTTAGATTCCACATATGTGATATCATATAATTTGTCTCTGACTTCACTTAGTATGATAATCTCTAGGTCCATCCATGTTGCTGCAAACGGCATTATTTCATTCTTTCTTATTGCTGAGTAATATTCCATTGTATATATGTACCACATCTTCTTTGTATATTCATCTGTTGATGGACACTTACTTCCATATCTTGGCTATTATAAATAGTGCTGCTATGAACATTGGGGTGCATGTATCTTTTCGGATTAGTTTTTGTCTTTTTGGATATATGACCAGGAGTGGGATTGCACGATTATATGGCAACCCTGTTTTTATTTAAGGACCCTCCATACTGTTCTCCATAGTGGCTGCACTGATTTGCATTCCCACCAACGGTGTAGGAGGGTTCCCTTTTCTCCACACCCTCTCCAGCATTTGTTGTTTGTAGATTTTTTGATGATGGCCATTCTGACTGGTGTGAGGTGATACCTCATTGTAGTTTTGATTTGCATTTCTCTAATCATTAGCGATGTTGAGCATCTTTTCATGCATCTGTTGGCCATCTGTATATCTTCTTTGGAGAAATGTCTATTTAGGTCTTCTGCCCATTTTTTGATTGGGTTGTTTTTTTGATATTGAGCTGTATGAGCTGTTTGTATATTTTGGAAATTAAGCTTTTGTTGATCACATTGTTTGTAAATATTTTCTCCCATTTCATAGGTTTTCATTTTTGTTTGTGGTTTCCTTTGCTGTGCAAAAGCTTGTAAGTTTGATTAGGTCCCATTTATTTTTGCTTTTATTTCTTTTGCCTTGGAAGACTGACCTAAGAAAACATCGTTACAATTAATGTCAGAGAATGTTTTGCCTATGTTCTCTTCTAGGAATTTTATGGTGTCATGTCTTATATTTAAGTCTTTAAGCCATTTTTGAGTTTATTTTTGAGTATGGTGTGAGGGAGTGTTCTAACTTCATTGATTTACATGCAGCTGTCCAGCTTTCCCAACACTACTTGCTGAAGAGTCTTTCTTTTCTACGTTATGTGTTTTTGCCTCCTTTGTTGAAGATTAATTGGCCGTAGGTGTGTGGGTTTAATTCTGGGCTCTCTATTCTGTTCCATTGATCCATATGTCTGTTTTTGTGCCAATACGATGCTCTTTTGATTACTGTAGCTTTGTAGTATTGTCTGGAGTCTGGGAGGGTTATGCCTCCAGCTTTGTTCTTTTTCCTTAGTATTGCTTTGGCAATTCTGGGTCTTTTGTGGTTCCATATAAATTTTAGGATTATTCTAGTTCTGTAAAACAATGTCATGGTAATTTGATAGAGATTGCATTAAATCTGTAGATTGCTTTGGGTAGTAAGGCCATTTTAATAATATTCTTCCAGTCTAAGAGCATGGGATGTATTTCCATTTCTTTGAATAATCTTCAGTTTCCTTTATCAGTGTTTTATAGTTCTCAGCATATGTCTTTCACCTCCTTGGTCAGGTTCATTCCTAGGTATTTGTGGGGGTTTTTTTGGAAAGAGTTTTAAAAGGGGTTTTTAAAAACTTTCTCTTTCTGATATTTCATTGTTCTCCAAGTATTACCATTAGCCTAAGTCACAACCACTACTATTTCTATGGGGAAAACATAGACAAAAATCTCCTCTCATATTTGGCCTACTAGGAGATGAAAAAATTGACACCTAGCACAAGAAAATCTGCATGGCCATTTTTAATTAAATATGTTCTATTTAATAATGGAGAAAGTTTATGAATCAAATCATTAAGGTTTTTTTCTGTTGATGTAAAAAAGAATATGAGAATTCATGTTCTCCTTTATTTGGGGAGAAATATCTAAGTGGGAAACTGCATGTAGAATTTTAATTAATATGTGCTGACAGGGAGATCAGCTCAGTGCTTTGAGACCACCTAGAGGGGTGGGATAGGGAGGGTGGGAGGGAGACGCAAGAGGGAGGAGAAATGGGGATATATTTTTACGTATAGCTGATTCACTTCGTTATAAAGCAGAAACTAACACACCATTGTAAAGCAGTTATACTCAAAGATGTTAAAAAAAGAAATGTGCTGAAATACAAAGTATTTTAAAGAACTTCTGTAACAAGATGGCAGATAGTAAGATTTATTTTAATTTTTCAATCTGCAAAAAAACCCCCCAAAACAAAAAACCAAACTATACTCACACACACACACACACACACACACAGATATATGTATATATATATAGTGTCAACATTTTCAGAGCACTTACATTAGGAAACATTGTGTTTCTCCTCACCATATGACAATACTGTATATGCCACAGTAAAATTTACAAAACAATCGCATCAACAATCACACAAACGTCATGATTTTCATGTCAAAACACAAGAAAAAATAGACATCTTCCCGGCACTTTGTTTGCAGCCCCACAGAGAGGTTCCCACAAATGCTGTTAGAAACTTCAGCTTTTAAAACCTAACAGCGGCTATTAGAGAAGTCATATCCTTTCCAGATCAAACTTAATGAGAATTTCGCCCTTTTAAAATAGCAACCAATGGTTTATTAATGGGTACGGTGAAGTTTACCCACCAAAGGATGTGTAAAAAATTGCATGAAAGTAAAAATAAATAAAGCTGTTGTAAATCAGCCTTGTTTACACTATAGTTCAGAACAGAACACTAACACATAAAACCATCATTAAAGTTTTATAAAGTAATTATTTATATTCAAATTACAGCTATTCAACAAATCTAATGAAAACAAACTGATTTGGTAAAGGTTCAGACGTTCACACTCCAGCAGTGTCAGTTCACAAGGACTCTCCAGCTGCGATGGGCAGTAGTGATGACATATCGCTGTTCTGACATAAGGCACTAGATCTCAATATGCCACACACTCGCCTTATGTCATATTACCTGTTAGATACCAGTGAATTCTTTAAAATGAAAAATAATAGAAATTCAGGACACAGTGCACTTTAATGACATACAGCATCTGAAATCTTTCAGACAACGGTTTGAAAAGAGTCTTTTAATGCAAGCTCGCATCTTCAAACACAAAATCTTTCTTTTTTATGCTTAGTTTCAACATCACTGGAAAAAACACCCATCACTAAACCCTGATACACATTCTCAGCCATTGGACTCTGTTCTATCGCAGTCAGTGTTCATGAGGCAAAGCGTGACCCAGCATCTTTGTTCAAGTTCTCCTGCAAGGGCTCCTCCACTCACGGTTGTCATTCGGTTTCTGTCTCCTTCTGCTTGGCACCTATTAGGAGATGGGAAAGGAAAGTTTCAAAGCCATATAAAAATACGTTGCAGCTGTGCATGTCCTACATGAGCGCAGTGGTGGTTCTCTGCCTGGTGACACCTACCCGCACCTGCAGAGCCTTAGGAGACGTGGGGAATGAGCAGGTGAGCTCCAGGCTCCCCATCCCCACCTGCCATCACTGCAGCACGCTTTTAATCCATTTTGCATATCGTAATTCTAGCACTCTTTTTTTTTTTTTCCTTCTGGCCATGCCACAAGGCTTGAGGGATCTTGGTTCCCGGACCAGAGATTGAACTTGGGCCACGGCAGTGAAAGCACGAAGTCCTAACCACTGGACCATCAGGGAATTCCCTGCATATCATAATTCTAAATATGCAAGGTTTAATTTGGAAAAGAAGAGGGTTCTGCTGCTAAAAGTTTTTAAAAGAAATATGTATTTAAGTTTTAGCGAAGGTGCAAAGTATTTCTGTTGTACATACTTATAAAAATGTAAAAGCATTAAACATGCTTACAGTAACTGCACATAAAACCTATTCTCAGCTTGCCAGGATATTTTGAAATGGGTTGGGAGGGGGAGCTGCCATTTTTTTCATTACAACAGATTCTGTATTTTCTCATCAGACACTAGAAGACACTCAACTTTGAAAGAGATCAACACTCTATAAAAATAAGGGGCTAAAATTGTAGCTACTGCCATCAGGCTGCTTACTCACTAGCTGCACGTGTGGATACTTAGGTTTGTTTGGAGAGTCTGAATTAAGTTGGACAGTGAACTACTGCTAAAAACTTTTTAAAAAAGAGAAGATGTTATTATATCAAATCAGTATCCTTAATGGGGAATTGTGTCCATTATCTGGTGAAAAGAATAACCACCGGTACCTTTTATTCACATAATAGTGGATTCTTTTAAAAAGCATCTCTTACTGATTATTCCATAAACATCCACTCAGCAGGGCTTGTCCAGGTATGGGGCTTGTCCTGGGTATGGGGTCTGACGGCGCACAGCGTTCACACATGGCTGTGGTTTCAATCAGAGTATCTCTGGAGGGCCACTAGGCCTGTGTCAGGCTGCTCATCCTGTAGCTGAAGGGAGGGACGGAGGCTGCACAGGTGAGCAGCAAGCTGGCCCACACTCACACAGCTCCGAGGGGACAGCGGGGTTGGACTGCCCAGGCTGGACCTCTAGTCTGATGCTCGCACCACACGGTCACCCGAGTATGCTAGCGTCTGATCTGATGGAGGCGCTCCCTCTCTTCCAAGACAGCGCTGCTCCCGGTGTTCACCGGTAATCCAGTTATTAGGAATACAGGGGATTTTCCTAAATGAACAGCGTTATACACACCGTGCTACAAAGAATTCTAATTCGACTATCCCTGTCTTTACAATATTTATTTCTGTGGTAACAAACATTCCAAATCCAGCCGTGGAACAGGTTTCCTCTTTGCATTTTCATTCATGCTGACTTGCATTAATAATTTAGAATTTTTGAAATATCAAATTTGGATGGAAATTTAAACTCATCCAGGCGAACATTCTCATTCTTACGGTTTGTGACACCAAGACATAGAGAGGATAAAGAATTGCTTACTCTGAATTGGTAATGCACAAAGAATCTTGGCCACGGGGACAGAAGCGAGTTGACATTTGGCCTGACTCAGCCCGGCAAGCTGTGTGCCTTGGCCCAGGGCCAGCTGACTAGAAAAGGGGCATCTTTTTCTGAAGGTGCCAAGTTACGTGCCTGTGGGGATGAGCCTGCCTGGAGATGAGTCCTTTTCCTAACATGCACAGAGGAGCTGCACAGCTGACCCTTGAACAACACTGGGGCGCTACCCACAACTTATCCTTTGTATCCACGATTCCCCTCCATATCCGCAGTTCGGTGTCTGTGGATTCAACCAACCGTGGACTGTGTAGCACTGCAGTATCTACTATTGAAAAAAATTCACGTATAAGTGGACCCATGTTGTTCAAGGGTCAACTGTATATAAATGCAATCCCACTCTTTGCATTGGTCCTGCTTCCTTGCTCTGTTTCGTCTGTGGGGTTCATCCACTGTCCGATACAGCTATGTGTGTTCACCATCAATGCATTCCACTAATGGACAGAATGCAGTCTGTCCGTTCTTCTGCTCAAAGATATTTGGGTTATTTCCAGTTTGAGGTTATTACAAGTAATGCTGTGAACAGTCTCACATTTTTTAGTCCTTTTCTCATGACTACAGAGATTATCATGAGCCATAAAAAAAACAAAAATGAAATCCTGCCATTTTTGACAACATGGATAGATCTCTCACTTATTTCTAAGTGAAATAAATCAAGACAGAGAAAGATAAATACCATATGGTTTCATTCATATGTGGAATCTAAAAAGACGCAAGCCAAAACTGATGAACAAAGACAACAGAAGAACGTGGAGAACACAGCAGTGGTTACCAGAAGGGAAGGGGGTGGGGGTGGCTGCAGTGGGTGAGAGGCTCAGCTGTATGGTGGTGGATGATAGCTGGTCTTGGGGGGGTGATCACTCTGTAGTGTGCACACATGTTGAACTCGAATGCTGTACTAAAACTTATGTAATGATTAAAAAGAGGTTACCATGAATTTCAGGTTCTCACGTATCTGACATTTGAAAATGACTGCAACAAGCCCCGTGTCTAGAGTTTCTGACTCAGCAGACATGGGCTGGGCCCCACCTGTGCGTTTCTAACAATGTCCAGCTGCTGCTCCTCTACAGCCTGCTGGGAGTCACCGCCCCGCCCCCCCCCCCCCCCCCCCCCCGGCCGGAATCACGCCCCTGTCCTTCTCACTTAATCAGTGCGATCTGTTTCTCGCTGGTGATGGGGATTCCTTTTCAGGTGGGTATCTCCAGGCTATAGGCCAACTGTAAAAACTAGTCTTAGCCAGTGTGATTGATTTCTGAACTAAAGAAAAATCAATACCCTAGTAAAGGCACATTTTAATGTTTAACTTCTGAGAGTTCAAAGGGCACATGGTTTAGTCTCCTGTCTTGGCCTTGATCTGTGAGGCCTGAGGCTGGGTTGTCTGTACTTCATGTGGGTGGGGAGGGGAAGTGGAGGGCTGGTGGTTTTAGGACCCCTTCAGCCATTAAACGATTAAACTGTGTGACACAGGAGAAACACCAAAGGCCCCTCCCTCCCCCTGCCTCACGGGCTCCCTGACTGTGACCTGAGGGTTTGCTTAGAGTTAATCTGGCAGAAAATGAGTTTAGTCACCAATGTTTGGCAGTTAACGTAATTTCCATACACTATTAATGGAAAAACGTTTGCGTAGGTCAAACTTTTATATACTCACTACTAGTAAGCTTTTTTTTTCTTTTTGAAGGGTAGATGGTTTCAATACTTAGGTCCCAAAGAATTTCCCTCCTGATTTCCAGTTAGTAGTCCTAAACATAAAGCAAAACTGAGGAGATCTTCACTTTTTAATGGGCAAGGTTATGACGATCATGGCAATGAATCCTCGATTACTTAAGCACTTCTGGGTGTCGACAGGATGCTCTTAAGTCAGAATACTTTCTATAAGCTTTTCAAAACCACAAAGAAAATGAAAATGGTTTACAAAGTACTGCATAGAAAGGTGAGGCTGGCAGGTGGGCGAGGGAGGGCTTGCTGCCCCGCATCCCCGCCCCTGCCCCGGCTCCCTGCGCACTTACAGTAAAGGTCAGACACTGGCATTTATACCTGCAGGGGTGAGTATCAGGGCTTGCAGAATATCCGACAGGGAAATAATACCCACGATGCTGTCTGTTTCGTTTACTACCACCAGCCGATGGACCTGCAGACAAGAGGAAAGGAGGCCACGTGTGAAAGTTGAAATAAGTAAAGGTTTAAAATGGACGTTAGAAAAAAAGTCTTTCATGTGCTATACAATGAACAGATCCCACAAATGAGAGAAAGTAACAGTGCACAGAGCCATGCAATGGTCTTGGCTCTGTTAAAATGCAATGCTGATTTGCTTGACTACTTTTAAGAAAAATTAGCCAGATATGTCCTGCTGAGTTTTCTATTTTCAAAATATTAATATATGAAAGATAAATTCAAAACATTAAGTATCACAGTAGCTGCTTCATGTGGCTCTAATCTCTAAAACGGTTTTTAATTTTTAAAAGTTGTATCTCGGTTTCTATTAACTATCAGATAACTGTTTTTACCTGGGAGAGAAGTCCAAATAAGCAGTGAAACTAAATAAAAGGTCACTGCTCTTAGATTATATTTTCCCTTTTCTCTATGAAGTTCATATATTAAGAATAACAGAGGATGATCAACTATGATCAAGTGAAATAAATTACATTCACATCTTGTTTTCTACTTGAAAGTCTTTTATAAGTGAGTGGACAATGTTCTGAGGTATTACTATAGCAAAGTGTCCTTAAAACAGGAAAGGAGGGAGAGAGCATCATGCTTCTCTGATTTAAAAGCTTTAGAATTTAGGCTTGAGGCAACCACATGCCAGTCGGTTACCCTGGAGATCCTCTTCTCCACACTGAACAGTTAAAACCTGCTGGTACAGAATGGGTGGCACAGGAGGGAGATGGGAGGAGCGGGGATATCATTTTTATAGTTCGTCTCTAATGATACTGTGCCGGTGATGCTTTTGACATCATAGCTTGCTTTTAGGTTAAAAGAGAAATCACTTTGTCATCTTTCTCATGCTAATCAACATAAATTTCTTTCAAAAGCTTCTCTAGAAAAAGTTATGTTCTTCAATAACCCTGTGATATAACACAGTTATCTATTTAATCATAAGTTGATTTACATCTAGGGCCAGAGAATGCTATATATTCTATACTAGACACATTTTGTTGTTAACATTTAATAATGATAAATAACTATCTTTTGAACTACTAAAGGTCAAGGGGAAACCATTTCACTTAGAATTAGTTCTGTCAGACAGAAATGACCACCAAAAATATTATCATCTGTTGCTGAGTCTAAACTTATGAATGTTTCTTTTCTAAAAGCTAGTGTGATATTTGTCATATAAATAAACCAAATCATCGCTGATACTGTATACCCTTCTCCTAACAAAGTATGTTGAAGCTGGGAATTCCCTGGCGGTCCACTGGTTAGGATTCTGTGCTTAAACTGCCGAGGGCCTGGGTTCAGTCCTTGGTTGGGGAACTAAGATCCCACAAGCTGCTCAGTGCAGCCACAAATATACTATATATATATATATAAAATACGTGTGTATATATATGTGTATGTATATATATGTGTATATATGCATGTGTGTATGTATGTGTATATATGCGTATATGTGTGCATATATGTGTATGTGTGTATATATGTGTGCGCGTATATGTGTGCGCATATATGTATGTGTGTATATGTGTATGCGTATATATGTGTATGTGTGTGCGTATATATGTGTATGTGTATATGTGTGTGTGTGTGTATACACACACACACACACACACACATACACACACACATGTTGAAGCTAAAAACTGGTTTGTCCCCCAACAAGGAGTCATATGGTGAAAAAAATTAATGACGAAAAAAGTCAAGGTGGGTAACTTGAGAAAACTTTAATTACACCTGTATTTCCCTCAATAACCTATTTTCATATTAAAGTTTGTGCGGCTCACCAGATGGACTTCCAGGACAAGCCAATCACTTTCTTCTCCTACCTGACAGTAGCACGCGCTCAAACAGAGGTCTTGGGAACACGAAGGCGTGCTGGCGTTCTCCACAGAAACAGCCGTGTTAA
This sequence comes from Grampus griseus, assembly GCF_964374135.1. NCBI lineage: Eukaryota > Metazoa > Chordata > Mammalia > Artiodactyla > Delphinidae > Grampus > Grampus griseus. Next base: position 5,780,377 of record NC_139003.1, on the reverse strand, counting down.
TACTGAGGTGCGAGTCTTTCTAGTCTCTTTTCTATGCACGTGCACTTATGTTAACACGAAGCATCACACTATATATAGTAACTGGCCTTTCTCTTAGCAATATATTATTTTTCCATATCAACAGTATTCTCCTTAAACATGATTTTTAATTGTTATAAAGGATTCCATCAGATGGATGTGGTCCATTGTCCTTAAAATTAGGCAGGAATGTCTTACCTATTTCTGCTTATGATCTTCAAAAGGCATATACAAAAGAACAATAAAAACCTTAGATGTATTCCTAAGTCAATTAGAACCCTCTGGAAAACTAGTAATGGATGTTAAATTCAAGTAGAAAAAACTTCGTGTTGAGACTAGTGAAACAGGGTAAAAGCCATGGCAGCTGAAGCTTGGGGAGTCAGCTCTGCTAAGGACGGAGCAGGGTGTCTTAACTTAAAAAAAAAAGATCAGAATACATTTTATTGACTTACTTGTTAAGACCACATAATTACACATTTTTAGCTTTAAATTCATCAATACTCTAATGAAACTTAAAGCTCTTGGGACTTCTGTTTTCTCAAGTATGTTTTAAAACCATGAAAGTATCTTTATTTGATTCAGCTATGATGTCAGGACTTATAAATGAAATTCAATTCAGTGAACATTCACAGATGACCTACTATGTGCCAAGACATGTGCTAGGTTCTGGAGCAGGGAGACTGTGTCACGGGACTGGACTGGAAGGCTGCCTCACGGGCTGGTCCTGTGACTCAGAATTCCTGGGGCACTGTTTCCTAGTTAGGTGCTCATGGCAGACGGGGAGGTGGGGAGGGACCTGGATGCAGCCACTTTACCTCGGCTCTCACTATTCTGTCCACGATGGTCTCCAGTACTTCCAGCTTACTGCACTTCACTACGCCTTCGAAATACTGTGACCGGTGCTGCAGGGCCTGGGTCACTGTGATGTCTAGGTTGTTGTATGTTTTTTCAGCAGCAAGGTTCTATAATAAAGTAACAGTGAGTTATATCCTTCATTTCAATTCACATTTAATGACCAAAGTTAGTTCAAAGCAGCCTGTTCCTTAAAAACATTAATGTTTATCATAACTTAGTACCACTGTACCAGCTTATGACATGCCATCAGTACTGTTATTTCATCTTATCAATAATCATTTAAAGCTTATAAGGTGTACCTTTATTATGAAGCAACCATTTAAAACGGTTAAATTCTGACTGTATGTCCTACAGAAGATTCCCCTAGCCTTACCCTATAGGTTCTTTTTTTTTTTTAAATTGAAGTATAGTTGATTTACAATGTAGTGTTAGTTGCTGGTGTACAGCAAAGTGACTTATTTATATATATATATTTTTATTATAGGTTACTATAAGATATTGAATATAGTTCCCTGTGCTATACAGTAGGGCCTTGTTGTTTATTTTATATACAGTAGTTTGTATCTGTTAGTCCTAAACTCCTAATTTATCCCCCCACTTTTACCCTATGTTCCCTGAATGAACAGTGTTTTGAGAGGTGGAGTAACACCTGCAAAGGGTGAGAAGTCCCCAGGGTTAGGGAACAAGGCTTTTGCTAGAAAGCCTTTGCAGGGGTGATCACGGAGGAAGCCCTGTAGATCGGAATGGCTGCTCAAGGTTCTGATTAATCTTACAGGGTCCCACCCAACCAAATTCCAATAAGCCTATTTTTTTGGTGTCTGTTATATTAAACAGAATAAGATGAAACAAAAGGGTCTGAGACAGCTACAAAAGAATACTTAATGCTATGGTCAATATTAAGGCAAAAAAACGGTATGCAGGTTTGGGGCTATCAAAGTTTCAGTTCCCTTTCTTAGAAATCATGTAAAACTCTTAAGGAAATGAATTTAAATGAATGGGGGAAAAGTATCCAGTGGAAGGATGTAGTACCAAAATCAATCTAGTAAATTTAAACCAGGGAATAAAAAACAGAACTTTACATAATGCCATTTGCTGTCCTCTTCAGAACAGTTGTTCCCAATTAGCAAGTAGTGGGATGTGGGTGACCAGGAATCCACCTGCGCACTAAGCACATGCCTGTTGGCAGAATGAATCAATGTCTCTGGTATAGAAACATGACTATTTAACACATACACATGCTGTAGTAACAGATAAGTGACTCATGTACTGAAAAGACAAAGAATTATAAAATGCTACTAATATGGAAAGGTACAGTCTCCCAGGACTGAACCAGGAAGAGTCAGAAAATATGAACAGACCAATCACAAGCATTGAAATTGAAACTGTAATTAAAAACCCACAAACAAAAGGCCAGGACCTGATGGCTTCACAGGTGAATTCTATCAGACATTTAGAAAACAGCTAACACCTATCCTTTAGAAACTGTTCCAGAAAATTGCAGAGGAAGGAAAACTCCCAAACTCATTCTATGAGGCCACCATCACCCTAATACCAAAACCAGACAAAGATACCACTAAAAAAGAAAATTACCGGCCAATATCACTGATGAACATAGAAGCAAAATCCTCAACAAAATACTAGCAATTTGAATCCAACAATACATTAAAAGGATCACACACCATGATCAAGGATTTCTCAGAATCCACAAATCAATCAGTGTGATACACCATATCAACAGATTGAAGAATAAAAACGTATGATCATCTCAATAGATGCAGAAAAAGCTTTTGACAAAATTTAACACCGATTTATGATAAAAACTCTCCAGAAAGTGGGCATAGAGGGAACCTACCTCAACATAGTAAAGGCCATATATGACAAACCTACAGCTAGCATCATACTCAAGGGTGAAAAGCTGAAAGCATTTCTTCTAAGATCAGGAACAAGACAAGGATGCCCACTCTCACCACTTTTATTCAACACAGTTTTGGAAGTCCTGGCTACGGCAGAGAAGAAGAAGAAATAAAAGGAATCCAAATCACTGTTTGCAGATGACATGATAGTATACACAGAAAATTCTAAAGACGCTACCAGAAAACTATAGAGCTCATCAATGAATTTGGTAAAGTTGCAGGCTACAAAATTAATACACAGACACCTGCTGCATTTCTACACACTAACAATGAAAGATCAGAAAGAGAAATTCAAGAAACAATCCCATTTACCACTGCATCAAAAAGAATAAAATACCTAGGAATAAACCTACCTAAGGAGACAAAAGACCTGTACTCCAAAAACTATAAGATGCCGATGAAAGAAGCTGGAGAAGACACAAACAGATGGAAAGATATACCATGTTCTTGGAATGGAATAAATATTGTCAAAATGACTATACTACCCAAGGCAGTCTACAGATTCAGTGCAATCCCTATCATATTACCAATGGAATTTTTCACAGAACTGGAACAAAAAAAATCTTAAAATTTGTATGGAGATACAAAAGACCCCAAATAGCCAAAGCAATCTTGAGAAAGAAAAATGGAGCTGGAGAAATCAGGCTGCCTGACTTCAGACTATACTACAAAGCTGTAGTCATCAAAACAGTATGGTAGTGGCACAAAAACAGAACTGTAGATCAATGGAACAGGATAGAAAGCCCAGAAATGAACCCACGCACCTATGGTTAATTAACCTAAGACAAAGGAGGCAAGACTATACAGTGGTGGAAAGGCAGTCTCTTCAACAAATGGTACTGGGAAAACTGGATAGCTACATGTAAAAAAATGAAATTAGATGATTCTTTAACACCATACACAAAAATAAGCTCAAAATGGATTAAAAACCTAAATGTGAGACCAGACACTATAAAACTCTTAGAGGAAAACATAGGCAGAACACTCTCTGACATAAATTGCAGCAATATGTTTTCCCATCCGTCTCCCAGAATAATGGAAATAAAAACAAAAATAAACAAATGGGACCTAATTAAAGTCAAAAGCTTTTGCACAGCAAAGGAAACCATAAAACGAAAAGACAACCCACAGATTGGAAGAAAATGTTTTCAAATGATGAGACCGACAAGGGATTTAGTCTCCAAAATTTACAAACAGCTCATGTGGCTTAATATCAAAACAAACAACCCAATCAAAAAATGGGCATAAGGGGCTTCCCTGGTGACGCAGTGGTTGAGAGTCCACCTGCCGATGCAGGGGACACGGGTTCGTGCCCCGGTCCGGGAAGACCCCACATGCCACGGAGTGGCTGGGCCCATGAGCCATGGCTGCTGAGCCTGCACGTCCGGAGCCTGTGCTCCGCAACCGGAGAGGCCACAACAGTGAGAGGCCCGCGTACAGCAAAAAAAAAAAAAGCGTAAGACCCAAATAGACATTTTTCCAAGGAAGACATACAGATGGGCAAAGAGGCACATGGAAAAGATGGTCACCATCGCTAATGATTAGAGAAATACAAATCAAAACTAAAATGAGGTATTACCTCACACCAGTCAGAATGGCCATCATCAAAAAATCCACAAACAGTAAATGCTGGAGAGGGTGTGGAGAGAAGGGAACCCTCCTACACTGTTGGTGGGAATGTAAATTGGTGCAGCCACTATGGAGAACAGTATGGAGGGTCCTTAAAAAACTAAAAGTAGAGCTACCATACAACCCTGCAATCCCACTCCTGGGCATATATCCGGAGAAAAACATGGTCCAAAAGGATACATGCACCCCAGTGTTCATTGAAGCACTGTTTACAATAGCCAAGACATGGAAGCAACCTAAATGTCCATCGACAGAGGAATGGATAAAGAAGACGTGGTACATACATACAATGGAATATTTCTCAGCCATAAAAAAGAATGAAATAATGCCGTTGCAGCAACATGGATGGACCTAGAGATTGTCATGCTGAGTGAAGTAAGTCAGAGAAAGAGAAATATCGGATGATACCGCTTATATGGGGAATCTAAAAAGAAATGATACAAATGAATGTATTTTCAAAACAGAAACGGACTCACAGACTTAGAGAATGAACTTATGGTTACGGGGCAGGGGCAAGGTGGAGGAAAGGGATAGTTAGGGATTTGGGGATTGACAAGTACACACTGTTATATTTGAAAAGGATAACCAACAAGGACCTACTGTATAGCAGAGGGAACTCTGCTCAATGTTATGTGGCAGCCTGGATGGGAGGAGAGTCTGGGGGAGAATGGATACATGTATATGTATGGCCAAGTCACTTTGCTGTGCATCTGAAGCTGTCACAACATTGTTAATCGGCTATATTCCAATATAAAATAAAAAGTTAAAAAAATAAAATGCTACTAATATGTTATTCACTGCTAAACCAATGAATATTAAAAGTACAATTACTGTTGGGGAGTCTATGGAATTCTCTGATAAGGTCCTCATCCTCAAAGAAGCTAGGAATTGTTAAAATAGGAAAAGTCACAAAAAACAGACTAATGAATATGCTTTAAATGCATTCTAGATGACAGGTTTAACAAAATTAAAAATACTTACAATTACATCAAATTTGGAATAAATATCTACAACTTTTCCTAAAAATAAAAATGTATGTTAGAATAATATCTTAGAAACAAAAAACAGCATTTAATATCAATCTTAACTAGATATTCACTAAGAATTAAATATTGCTAAACAAAATAAACCTGACTATTTTAAAAGGGACATGAAATCATATCTTAATGGAAAATGTGAAAATAAGCCAGTATAAAATTCTTATTCTCCTGAGTACTCCTTGGTCTAAGTTTTCATTTCCCCACTTATCTGATATGCCAGGTCATTTAACAATAGTTTTACCCTAAGGAGATAAACCGTTGTTTCTGTTCAACTGGTATGGCTAGCACACAGACCTGACTCGTCCACAACAGGCAAGGCTGACACTCGTCTTTCCACGAAGACGTTCAAGGCTTTAATGATGGGAGTGTCTGGGTGTATGAAGGCGATGTTGTGGTAGGTCCCGATTCCGAGTGCACCCAGGTTCTGCTTCATGAAAGCAGGCTTTGGCATATCAGACATCTAGACAGGAAGACGGGCACAGATGCTCTAGAGCCAGAGCAGACCTTTTCAGTGTTCACATGTCCACATTCGATGAAAAACTATGTGCAACAAATTAGTCTTTTCTAACAATCCACCCGGATATCTGAATTAACATGAAAATGTTACATACAAGAACTGTGTCTTTTGTTCAAACCAGCTTATATGTTTATGCTTATTTAACTACTTAGTAAAAATACTGCAAAGCACTAACACTGTAACATTTTCTCCTTCTCTTCACCCACTGGAAAACCGGACAGGAGGGAACGACAGGTCTATTTGGAAATTAAGACCCATCAGCCACCGAGAATCTTCTTAAATTATTCATGTTAAATTCACTGTCCTGCTGTCATCATTAGGTAATGTTTATTAAGAACCCACACATTTCCAAACCCAGAGCGTCTGATGGTGGCTGTCTGAGCTGCTAAGCTAGTTCCCACACCATCCCACCTCTACACCCTGAATTCTCCATTGGAGGACTCCAATTTTTGTCTACTAGGAACAAGAACAAGCCAACTGAACAGAATTAAAAGAACATTTAAAAGTTAACTTTTCTTTTCACGGGCTGTTTTAAAGGAGGAGGGAGAAGTCAGAAGAGAGAAGTCTAGGATCATGTTTGACTAAAACAAAATAAGGTCTATGGTTTCAAAAATCCACCTTTTATAAAGGGTACAGTTGATTCCATCCTCCTGGTGTACCTTATAATTATCAGGAAAAGATGAACAATTAGAAGAAACAAAATGTTCAAGTCAAAGAGTTCATCAATATTCAAATCATGAGAATCCTAGAAATTTAGAGAGAAAAAAAGAAAGACCTATTAGGTCATCTAGCCCATCTCGATGCAGGATAAACCCCTGTTCATCTGCACACTTAGGCTGACTGTCAGACGTCTCTAAGGGCAACGCTACTTTTTCTCGGAACATGATCTCAAGGCAGTAAAAATCAGGTTCTGGAGTTTATTTAAAATTCTTCATTTTTATCTGAAAATCCCTAGCTGAATATTCTAACAGCATGATTCTAATTACCATATTGGCCCAAATATAAGGCAGTACTGGCAGAGGCCACCTCCTCTACTTGTTGTAGAGGAGAAGATGCCAAAGGCCTGTCTCAGGCTGTGCCTCCCCGTCGGCAGCGCGGCCACGGAAACGCTAAGGGCCTCCGGGCGCCGTCGGCCCTGTGAGCCAGGCGCCCTGAGCCCGAGGATCTAAGCCGCCTCTGGACACGGACAGACGGAGCTGTTAGAGGGAGGGCTGCTCCACCACCACCACCGGCAACCGTGGCAAAGCTACGCAACCTTGCTGAATGTTGTCGCTTCCAAATCAGATGAATAAAAATACCTACCTGAGAGGGTGGTGGCTAGGATTAGCTTTATCATGTGAAGTGCCTGACACAGCGTAATGCTTAACACTGTTTAGCTCCTCCCATGATTAGTACTGTTTTAAAATGGCGACTCTACGGGGTACGTGGGCTAAGAGCCTGGTACAGCCCCGCCCTGGGTCCTGGGCCCTGGGTCCTGTTAAAGCTCAGTGCCAAGGCGACTGCATGCGTTCAGCCCATGGCAGACAGGAAGTCTGACCAACAATGTCCCCGCCTCCTTAATTCTTCTTCCCTAGACTGCCTCTTTACCAAACTTCATGCTTTTTTTGTAAATCACTCTTCTCCTTCCTACATTCTTTCTTAGTGTTTATTTAAACATGATGACTGCTACATTTACACAGACTATTAAAATATAGGGCTGGTTTGATGGACAAGGCATTTCTCCCCATCACTTAAACCCTCTGGGCTGCTGTCGGAGCAGCCTGGGCTCCTTCACGCCACACTGGAATGCTGCTTTATTTCCTAATTTGAAGCTGTGGAGAAGACAGGAAAGCTAACTTGACGTAGATTTTTAATGTCTACTAAATTCTTTTAAAAAAATGATTCTTAATATGATCTCTTCTGAACTATGAATGAGGCCCCTTACTGGTTCTAGCTGACCAATTACTTATAACCTCAACTTCAGTGCATGTAATTAAAAGGAAAAAATTGAAGCCCTCCTGTGAACACTCTGGCCCTTCTGAGCCTCTTTTTAATACTGCCGACCAAAGAGGTTCTGAGTTTTGGATGATTATGAAGCCATCTCATTTCCGATGCAGTTGAGAAAACCTACAGACAATATAGCCCTGATTTGGACCAACATGGTATTCTGTTGTCAAAATTTTATTTGCTTTGGGCTTTTCTATCACTGCTGCAGTAAATAATAAGACCATCCTGGGGCCAGGACTTCTGAGCATGTCCCCAACCATGACACCAGTAAAGCATCATAAGGCAGTCTGGCTCAAGCTATCTTGGGTAAGTACTTCCTTAATCAGACTGACTCGCGAACTGCTTTGCTTCTCCTCATTTTAGGTGATAAAATATTCTCACTTAAATAGAGAATTCCAAGTGTTTTTACTTGCACTGAAAGGTGATTACTTTTTAACTGGAATCAACTTCGAGAATGTACAGTTCAAATAGTAGTGAGTTAAGAAACTGAAGTTTAGAAATGGAGACCTCAAAACTAACGATTTCTTCTATGAGGGTAACAGGAGCCAATTTACTTGAGGTAAATTAAAGTATATGCAGCTATGTCTTTAGAAACACTAAAAACTACTTACAAAAAGCTGGAGGAACTTGAGGATTCTTTTGTGGGTAAGTATATAAAGTGCATTCCCACTGATAGGGTCAATAACTGGCAATCTGTGGATTTTATTTTTGATCAACGAGTGTACAGCATCGAAGAGGCTGCGGGAAAAGCCATTACAGTTGTTAGGAGGCTTTAAAGAAGAATTAGAAAACTTTGGACCACCCCTGCTTTAAACGTACTTTGTGTCTTTAAATTACAATATTAAAAGGTTGACTGACCTAAAACAGTGTTCTAGAAAAGTTTTAAACTGGAGATCTCAGCAAAATTTTCGGTTTTCCGTAATCTGTTAATAAGCCTCAAATCCAAGTGTGGACTACAAAAATCTCTAGGAGAGCAGTTTTTTAGTAGCAGGTTTGATGCTTTTATTTGAGAAATGACAGAAGCTAACCCCTCGGGAAGCTAATGGACGACCCTGGCAACAGAGGGCACTGTGGCCGGGGGCCCCCTGCACTGGCCACTTCTGTGCTCAGCCTGCTCACTGCTGGCTGCTCCAGCCTCTCCTGTGACTGCCGACGAGGAGGTGTGCTGGGTGGAGCTGTTTTTTAGGACTTGGAAATAAAATAATAAAAATCAATATTCCACTTTTGCTCACTAGTGCACTAGTTTTAAGAATGCTTTTATTTCTGAAAATGTATCCGAGCTGTCCCAGAAGGCTTGGGTCAACACTTGTGGGCAGCCCCATCCTCTGACCACCTCTGGACCAGTGCCTAAGGAGACTGATTTTTCAACTTCAGTGCACGTTGGGACCCCTGGGGGAGTTGTTTTAATGCACATTCCAGGGCACTAAAACCGTCCAAAGACTGACTGGGAGAAGAGCCCAGAAATCTGCAGCTTTAATGAGCTCCCTAGTGGGTTTCTGCTGCAGGTGATCTGGACTTTCAAACTGCTCAGTATGACCATCTTCCTAGTTCATTCTCAGTCCTATGGACCAACAATGGCTGTGATTTCTACTGTCTCTGAGTTTACTGAATTTAATATTAAGGAGGCTGGCCCCTATCTAGATTAAAACAAAAAAAATCTATCACCCATGGTAACAAAACAGATGAATCTGAATGAATGGAATGTTTTCAAAGGAGAAAAACTTGACAAGTTTACCTTGCATCTGGAGATATATTCACTAAAGGCTTAAACGTTTCTTGTAAATAAAGCTCTGTATTTATAGAAAGAAAATATGTAATTAGTAACGTATTTGCTGTTTGTAATTATTACATAAATTAAAATACCCTTCAATTTACAGGTAATAATTAGAAGGATTAAAAACCCAAATCGAATTAATTTACTGAACACTATTGTGTTACTTATAGTCATGGCTGTTATTAAACAACTTCCAAACTGTTTCAGGATGTTGCCTTTGTGGAAAAGTTAAGTATTTAAAAACAGTATTATAATAGATGTTGTAAAAATCAGAAGAAAAGTCAAGAAATCTGATAAAAGAGCAATACCAGCAGAGGTCACTAGAATGTTACCAAGTCACTATCACCCTCAACAAAGGAAGACTATGAAATCCTTTAAAACTAATTTTCACAAGTTAAAAGGTAAAAGTTATAACAAACTTTGTTCTTTAATGTTATTAAGTTTTATTTTCGACACCAAAGCTTGATCTACTGTATCTGGGGATCTTTCTAGTATGCAGACATTATCTTTGTAAAGATAAACTGTAATTTGCTTTACTGAGGTTTCTACACAGAAGGCATTCAAGAAAATCTCAACATTATTATTATTATTATTATTATTACTACTACCAAATACCATGTATCAAAATGTAAATACACTTAAACCTTGGTCTGACATTACTTATACAATAGAATTTATTACAAAGTATCTGTCTTGGTGTTAAAATATATATATTCACTGCATGATAGGCAGTGCTAAAATGTGGATCCCATGTTGACTTACTTTGTTTGGTCTGACTTGATAAAGCTATCATCAATCAAATACATCGTTCAATGAAACCTCTAAATCATATGGGATTAAAGGAGGCCCAGCTCTCTTTAGAGCATCCTAACGGATGTTCAGATCTTGCAGCCAGTCACAGGGGTGCTTGTCACACCAAGCAGATAACGGGAACACAAAGCTAAACCTCAGGTTTAAATGAAAAAGTTTCCTTGAGTTGAGTTGGCCCCTCAGTGTCTAATGCAGGCTTCTCCCCGAACACCCTACAGAGGCTTCTTCCTCAGGGATCCCCATCACAGGCTCCCATCGAGGATATTCTTACTGGTTGGTCCTTTGCCCCCTCTGTACCAACCCAGCAGGCTGGGTCTCATTAAGACTGAACAATTTCACAATCATGAAATTACAATTTAAAAAGTGGCTCCATTTCAGAAAAGGGTATTGTGATTATAAAGGGTGAATTTCAATACTGCAAACGAAAGCAAGCAATCTTGAAGTTATTTTCGTGTGATTTTATCCAAATCATCTAGTTTAAGTTTCACTTGTTCTACTTGTCTCCATAATTTGTAAAGAAATAATAATAATGTAAAGAAATAATGATTGAATTTAAATAGGAACAGATCCTTGCTTTTGTTAATTTCAGGCATTCCTTTGGTGCATTTTCTATACAAAGGCGAAGATTTGGAAGGTAATACTTAGAGGTGAATGGTGGCTCGACTGGGGGCCAGAGACTCGGGCACTAGTTACTATATCCCATCTATATCCCAGCCTTAGTCTAAAGACTTGTTATAGGTTCTCTATACATGTGTACTAAACAGAGTGGGTAATATTTATAGTAGTATGGCATACTATCAAAATTAATATAGAAAGAAATGTCTTAATGTAGTCAGTTATTAAGCAGAGAGAAGAGGACCTGTGAAATTAAAACATTTTATACATATGTAGAACATGTTTTTCCTCATATTAAAAGGTTTTTAACACTCAACAGTGCTTACCCCTCCATGTTTCAATCTTATGTTCCTCTAATTCATAAATCTGTACCTAGAAATAAGAAAAACTCTTATTTACAAATGTTAACACACACAACATAAGGGAAAAAAAAGAAATTACTATTTCATAACTACTGCTGAGTCCCATAATTCAGCAGATGGAAACAATCAAGATAATTCAGAAATATTAGAATATAAATGAGAGACAAAAAGTGCTCTACCTTTCATTGAAGACAAATGCTTTATAAATTTAAAACATAAACCAACAATATTTTCATTAATTTAATTTGAAAATTTCGGATACACTTAAATTTTAGAACACCCCCCCCACACACACACGCACATATACACATATACACACATTCCTTCTTTCTGAGGATACATAAGATTTTTAGCATCTCTAATTTTAAAAGGGCAGTTGGTTAAATCATGTGCTAATTAAGTTGCTGGATCAGGTTATGCCTGGACCACATGGGTGTCTTCACAAAGGTAGAGAGGGCGTTGAGTCTGGAGAGCCTGGAGGCTGGGCAGTGGGTACAGCACTTAGTCACCTGGAGTCGTCAAGCACTCACATCACTGCATCTTGGCTGCCGCTTTTGGTCAAAGTACTTAAGGTCTCTGAATCTGTTTCCCTTCCTAAACAGCTGGAGAGAAGGCCCTCCACATTCAGCTTCTGTGAGGACCATGTGTTTGTGAGCCTGAGGCGGAGGGCCTCCCCACCTGCTGCAGCCTCCACTGCGGCTCAGCTTAAGAAAGTCACTCTGCCTCCTGCAGTGTTGCACTGGGACTCCTGGGGGCCCTGCAGTAGGAAAACCTGGCCTCTTCCTGAAGCTTCTTGAAGCTTAAAATCCACTTGGCAACATTAAGACAGTCCGATACTGAAATGCTACCAACAACTGGCAAGAAACCACCAACAAGAAGGCGTACATATCAGAGCATACTCTAAAAGGCTTATTTAGTGCAGGGATGCAGGGAGAGTAGGGATGAGCAGAGGTCAGAGGTCAGGCAAGGAAAACTTCAGGAGGTAGATTTCAGCCAGGCTCTGCATGATGAATGGACTTTACATAAAAGAAGATAAACTCGTAAGGGCCTGGAGAGGAAAAGGACTTCCTCACGTTCCCGAAACACAGAAAGGAGACGGTGCTGGGGGACAGGAGCGAGGAGTCTGGGGACTGATGACCCGAGGTGGGCTCTGTGTCTGGGAGAGAAAGCCAGGCCAGCACTGATGGGTTTAAGCAGTGGGACGACGTGACAGCACCAGAGCCAGATGCAAAACCGAGTGTCAGGACAGTTAGGTCTCGAATGGTGACTGTGGGAGTGTAGGGGCAACTGAAAGGAAGAACCAAAAGGTTTAGAGAATAATAAAACAGGGGAACTAGAGACGAATGACTAAGTGAGAACCCGCGCCCCGCCCCCCCCCCATTTTGGTGCCAGGTGACTGAACAACATCCACGACAGAGAAAAAGCCTAACTGAGGAAGATGAGGCTCTGGTTTTCACAGCTGGAAGTAGAACAATCCTGGTCTACGTCTCACTTAGGCGGTTCTGAGGTGATGCCCGTGCTCTGCCTGCACACCCGCCTCGGAGCTTTAGCTACGGTCACCAGCATGGCCATGACTCAGCTAACACGGGGGTCCCTTAGGTACTGGGGGTGTTCGGCGCTGGCAAGATGGGAAGGGGGGTGTGTGTGTAAGGTACAAACGTGAGTAAGATACAGTCTCCACCTCAAAGAACTACCTAACAAGAAGGAACCTCAGATACCCCATGACAGCCTTTCTCGACCTTGGCGCTACTGACACTTTAGGCTGGCTGCTTCTGTTGTAGGGCCGTCCTGGGCACTGTAGGACATTTAGCAGCATCCCTGGCCTCTGCCCGCTAGACGCCAGTAGAACTGCCCCACCCTTCCGCCAGCTATGATAAAAAATGTCTCTAGATGTTGTCAAATGTCCCCTGGGAGGCAACGTCACTCCCAGCTGAGAAACACTGCCCTGCAACTAATCAGAATACAGTATGAAAAGTGCTGTGTGGGTAGTTAATGGGGGCGCTGAAATAGTGACTAATTCTGCTCCAGGGAGACGGCACAGGGCTCTCCATCACTGAGGCAGTTCTCCAGGAGGATTCTGAAAGACCTGAATTTCAACTGCAAGGACCAAGGACCTGAAGGAGAACGTGCACGTGGAGGAAGTGGGCTCAGATTTCCAAAGAAGAGAAGCCGCAGGGAGACGAGCAGAGGGGTCAGGAGGGAGAAAAGAGAGAACTGAGTGGGCAGGAGAGGAGAAACAAGACGTGCCACCACGGCAGGCTCTGTAGGTGGCAGGAAGAAGCAACCACCGCTCAAGCACAGAATTTAATAGTTAAAAAAAAGGTAGGGCTTCCCTGGTGGCGCAGTGGTTGAGAGTCTGCCTGCCGAAGCAGTTGACGCGGGTTCGTGCCCCGGTCCGGGAAGATCCCACATGCCACGGAGCGGCTGGGCCCGTGAGCCATGGCCGCTGAGCCTGCGCGTCCGGAGCCTGTGCTCCGCAACGGGAGAGGCCACAGTAGTGAGAGGCCCGCGTACCGCAGAAAAAAAAAAAGAAAGAAATCAGGTATGTCATGTGAAATAAATATGGAATACTTATGAAGTCTTTGGTAAAACTTCCTTCTAAGAGTATGTCTTAAGCAGAAGCTTATTTTTCCATTTTGTGTAGGAATTTAATTATTGGGCAATACTGACCATTACATGTAAAAACAGTATTAACTGGATTGCCTTTTACCTATTAGATACCCAAAACAGTACCAGATAAAGAAAGTATACAATTCTGTCCTTCTCCAACCTTGCCAAAAAAAAAAACAAACAAAAAAAACACCAACTCAAAAAAACCAACAAAAACCAAACACCAAACAAGCTGGTAGAATCACAAAAATCACAGTGTTAGATAAAGGCCATATGTAGTTTTCAAACTATGCTCTTGTAAAACAGTTGGACCAGGAACCAGGGATCTGCCACTAAAATTAGCCAGTAGCAGTCTTTTCTTAAGTGGCAGAAAAATGTCAAAACTGAATTTCTCCAATTTTAATTTTTACTTCTTTAGAAGCACAGAGTCCGTGTATTTCTTTTGTAAAATTTCAGGGGTAACTGCATAAGGCCCGGGAGTCAGGCCTGTGTTGTTCTCATCTCCACTGTGGGCTTCACTGGGCACAGCCACCCCTGGTCTGGAAGGGTGCGAGGGGCCTCCTTCATTCATGGGTCCAGGCAGATCTCAACACTACGGCATGCCCATAATGCCGTTAAGGAGCAGAAATATAATGGAACGTATAGACTATCCAGGCAATAAATAAGCACACAGAATCCCACTAACCTGAGGACTCCTGAAAGCTGAAGAAAGAGGCTATTGCCTTTCATACTTCCTGCGACTACCTTCTTAAGCTTCAAATATCAGACTGATTTACACTGAGGTTTCCTGCACATTATATATATCTGGAAAAATCAACCACCGGCACCACCAAGCCGGTACCAAAAAAGAAAAACACAAAATCTTAAAACACACACACACACAGAGCTTTAAATACGTACAGAGAAATATATAGCTCCACTTACTTGACATAAGGATTTCTGGCACTTACCATGGGTGACTTATAGTATCTATGAAGTATATTAATGAAATCTGTAATTGTTAGCATTCCTGGAAGAAAGAATTATATATTAAATGTAAAACTACGAAAACATTAAAGGAAAATTTCAGCTGATAAGCAAAGCTGGAGTATTTATTTACTAGACAGCCTTAAAGACTACCAGCACAGCTTCATATACTATTTAAAACTGTTAATCTGTTAATTATCTACACCACACTAAGATATACAAATTTAGCTGAAATTAAACCTGATAGTAATTAATGGAATTAATCACAGTAGTTGGCAATTCACCAAGAGAAAACTTTCTGAATGTTATTAAACATCACAAAAGACTTGTGGCTACATGTAAATAATTTAGGATACTTTAAAATAAGATAAAGTATCCCATAAGCTCTAGAAACATGACACTTTTGGTAGCACTTGGATTGTTTTCTGAGAATCCTCCTAAAAACAGCGCCTTTCACAGGCACAATTTACGAAGGGCCCACTGTGTGCCGGACATCAGGAATACAGAGGCGTGAACCTCTCCCCTGAGGCAGCTGCAGCCCGAGGGGCGGCGGACACCGAGTGCCATTTCAGAATGATGCGATGCCTCCTAAGAGGGACGACACCCATTGTCCACTGTGATTCATAAGATGAGAAAATTATGGAGCTTAGGTACTGTGAGTTACGTGGTATTTTTAATAGCGTAACAACGCTTTAATAGCGTAACAACGCTTTTTACCAATCACGTTTCCATCGTTTCATCTGCTGTGTCAGAAAAGTGCTCACCGGGGAGGGAGCGGGGATGGCCCGCGGCAGGACCGCAAGCGGAGGGACCGACAGGGAGGGGTCGGGCCTCAGCCTTGGGACCAGGGGACCAGCAAGGGCACCGAGGAGGCTTCAGAGCCAAAACGGCGCTGAATCCAAAGAAACTCCACACAGGTACATAAATGTTTTGAATTCACTCGCAGTCCCACCACACAGGATGTAAAAGCAAGGCTGTCCTTCGATTGGTAACATGTCTACTAGGCTGCACTCCAAACCAGCACTTCTTGAGCTAACTCAGGCTTTCAGATCCCCGGCCCCTGCCGCTTACCTACAAAACTTTGTCTTTTACTCTCCCACAGAGGCGCTGCTCGGACACCGTTGGCTACTAGGGCAAAGAAGGCCTTTTTAACCTAAGACCAATGAGAGAGACAACATGCACTTTTAGTCTATATATATGCAGGGAGAAAAATACCTTCCACTGAAACACTCAACCAAATCTTACCAGTTAAAAATAACTGAATTTATTAACATTAGCAATATGCTTCTGTATTATATTGAAAGGTATATAGGGATTGGAGATTATTTTTTCAAACTGAAACAATGCAATCAGAGACTTTATGTAATTAAAACCACACAGAAGAATTAAACTTCAAAGGTCTGTTTTTTTCGGGCCATGCCACACAGCTTGCGGGCTCTTACTTCCCCAACCGGGGACTGAACCCGGGCCCTCGGTAGTGAAAGCGCCGACTCCTAACCACTGGACCTGCAGGGAATTCCCCAAACTTCCGAGTTTGCTCTTTCCTATATGTGGTTATTAGTTCATTCAGAAATACTGAAGTTCTATCAAAGTACTTGAAATGAAAATTTGTTTTTCATATGTTCAATAACAAAACAACAAGCATTCCCCCTTCATTTCCCTGAGGTTGAGAAAGAGAAGGAATGAAAGATGTCATATATTCCTACTTTTATATCTTCTCGAGACAGACATTCCCTGTGTGCCTATTATGGGCTGGGCCCTGTTCAGAGTAGTTCACATACAGTGTCTCCCTGAGCCCTCGGGACAAACACCCTCCGGGACACCGTGACAGGCAGCAGAGGTGATGATTTATTAAAAGCCAAAAGCTCAATGCTGAAAGTGACCTCTAAATACAGACAGCAAATATCATATGGAAGATGGTTCAATTTTACTGATACTCAAAGAAATGAAAATTAAAGCAAATTTAAAGTACCATTTACAGCTGCTAAATAAGCCAGTATGTTTTCGTTATAGCGCCCGACACAAGTGCAGTTGTAAAACCACTGGTGGCTCCATGAATTGTTAGAATAGTTTTTGAGCCACAGCTCGTATCAAGAATCACAAGAATATTCATAGTTTGTGTACTAGCTTTCCTCTGTTGAATTACTTACTCATACAGAAATTTTAGGAGTAGGATTCCTGAATCAGAGATGTTCAATTATGTGGCATTATTTCTAACACTGAAAACTGGAGAAAGATCTGCCTCCAGCAAAACTTGTTAAATGTTGGTATACCAGTGAGAAAAAAGCATCAAATAGTATAACTGTGAAGATTATGTTGAAGTAAAAAAAAAAAGGTTTACGGCAGTGAAAATGCAGACTATAAAATTATGCATTATAATTATATAAAACATGTATTTACACAGAAAAGATCAAAGAGAAACAAGCAAAAAAATTAAACTTCTGTATTATGGAGCTGAGGCAGTGGAAGTGTATCTCTTAAAAATTTTTTTTATTCTGGGGTACAGTTTATCTTTTTTACTAAGAAAGAAAAAGGTTATTTTCTCACCCACTATACTCCGAAACCCCTTGTTAACTTAATAGTCAAAAGAGAGGATTTTAGGAAACTAGAGCTTCAAGTCAGAGTAGAAGTAATAACTCGGCACCTGTTTCTGCCTTTACTGTGACTCATTTTGCCTCTATTTAGAATGACTTATGCAGGTGCCTGGTTCACCTGCACAAGGGCAGAGGGACGGCTGGTGGGTGAGGGGGAGTCTCATTAGTCATTTTCCACACTTGTCTTAGCCGAGTCCAGCACTGTCCTGAGTACGGCAGGGACTCCATCAATCTGTTGAACAAACTGGCAGGAAACTAGGAAGAGGAGGTGAGCAGAGCCAACCCAAGGGCACGAGAGCCAGACAGTAACTAAATGGCATTCAGGTAAAATGGTTTCTGAACCACAGCTTGTATCAAGAATCACAAAAATATTCACACTGTTTGTGTAACTAAATGGCATTCAGGGACGGTGTGCCGGTGTGAATGGTCTATTTCTACCTTGATGATGCTCTGGGAATCCTTGACTGTGGGCCTAGAAAATATTATAAAAGAATATGGGGGAAAGTCATGGATGAACGGATTCTGAAACACATTAAATATCTGCTTAGCTTGTTTTTCTAACTGGCTGGAGTAGGCAGGGAGTGGGGGCACTTTTAAAACCACAAACTGCTTACTGTTTCCTCCAAAATAACAGATTTAGCAGAGAAAACCAGTATTAAAATCATTCATCAGGATCATTCCCGTAACCCTAAGTGACCACAGCTGTTGAAAAGCCACTCCGGAAAGTTCTGGTTTGGCCATGATGAAGTAGCTGAAAACAACCGCACGAGTTGGACAAAACATACAAATCCCTGTTAGAAAGCACTGGCGGGCAGCACGCAGGCAGGATTCAGGGAACTACAATTCTTGAGAGAAAAGAAAGATATGAACTGAGCTACAAAATTCTGGAATTTTTCCAAAGGCATTTTCCAAATCATGTTCAAATAGGCGACTTTCAATAGAAAATCTGAATCTATCAAAAGCATCAGATAGAACCCAGGCAGGAAAAATACAAAGAAAACCACACCCAGCACATCATAGGTAAGATGCTAAAAATCAAAAGCAAAGAGAAAACCAGCCAGAGGGAAGAAGAGACATTAACTTCCAAAGGAGCAGCAATCAGACTGATGGCAACACCAACAGAAGCAGGGCCTAACTTTAACACTCAATGTAATGACTGTTCTTTCAGGAACAGAGAAAATCCTGCTTCCCCACAATAACTTCTCTAACCTGCTGCCTACAAGCTCTTAAACAGCCCCTAAATGCTCCAAGTTAGTTACGAAAGGGGCTTCAAGGCCTCTGCACACAAAACACAAGGAAATGCCCGCACAGCACTGACTCTCTCAGGCACCGAAGACGGACAGGCCAGGGACGCAGAGGGTGGGGTGGTGATGTGTGCTGACCTCAGGTCATCCTGAGGATACACTGCTGATGTCACGTGAGGGAAAAACCCAGGGAAGCAGCCGTCCAGCGGCAAAGGGGACATGAAGAGTTCAAGGTGAAAAGTGCCTTCACTTCTGCACAAGAAGGTATTAATAAAACAACCAGATGCTAAGGAAAATACTTGGCGTGAAGCAAAAAAGCCTCCTAGTGGCTTCAGTGGGCGAAGCTGCAGGACCAACTGGACAGACTGACTTTTCGTCAGCTCAGGTCCTTAACCCTCTCTGAGCCTCAACATTCTTAGCTACAAGATGGGGCTAACAGATAGCGCTTTCCTCACAAGGGCATGTTTTTTTTGTTTTTGTTCTTTTCATTTTTTGGCCACGCCGCACGGCTCGCAGGATCTCAGTTCCCTGACCAGGGGCTGAACCTGGGCGCTCGGCAGTGGAAGTGCTGAATCCTAACCACTAGGCCACCAGGGAACTCCCGCAAGTGCGTGGACTAACCAGACTTGCTATGAAGAGCTAAAAAGAATAAAAGCTTTAATTTTCCACTCTCTACTGACAGACCAGAAGCAGAGAATGAGTTAGTTTTAATTTCAGCCACACAAACTGCTGACAGGTCCACACGTCATGGAGGGAGTCACAATTCCACCCTCCAGAGACCCGACAGAACTCCCTAAAGTGGACAAGACGTGCTCACAGCATCTTAGCGGGGGACGTCTCAGTGTCCCCAGACCAGCAGCCCTGCCTGCTGCTGTGGTTTGAGTGCAGCCTCTGCAGGGACGAAACCTTCTAAGCTTGGCTTTCTCAGCACCACGTGCACGGAGTGTTTGAGGGGCAATTTAAGACTCCGCTCAGGAAACTCCTCAATTACAGAAGGCACAGTGTGTCACCAGCGAACCATCAACAGGCGGAAAGAGGACTGGCGCAGTCTACTTCTAAGGGAAAAACTCTAGGGGCCTTGAGTGCCTCTGAAAATTTCTTTCAACTGATAATGCAATTTGCTCAAACTGTTACCAATTAAAAATTTTATATTTTAATAGGATTTTCTTTTTTCTTTTTTATAAATTTATTTATTTACTTTTGGCTGCACTGGGTCTTTGTTGCTGAGCACGGGCTTTCTCTAGTTGCGGCGAGTGGGGGCTACTCTTTGTTGCGGTGCGTGGGCTTTTCACTGCGGTGGCTTCTCTTGTTGCGGAGCATGGGCTCTAGGTGCACAGGCTTCAGTAGTTGTGGCTCATGGGCTCTAGAGAGCAGGCTCAGTAGTTGTGGCGCACGGGCTTAGTTGCTCCACGGCATGTGGGACCTTCCCAGACCAGGGCTCGAACCCATGTCCCCTGCATTGGCAGGCAGATTCCTAACCACTGCACCACCAGGGAAGCCCTTAATAGGATTTTCAAACAACCAAATGTGATAATCAGCTAAGTAAAGAGGAAAATAAAAGTCTAATATAAAAATGATTTTTTTTTTTTTTTGCGGTACACGGGCCTCTCACTGCCGTGGCCTCTCCCGTTGCGGAGCACAGGCTCCGGACGCGCAGGCTCAGCGGCCATGGCTCACGGGCCCAGCCGCTCCGCGGCATGTGGGATCCTCCCGGACGGGGGCACGAACCCGCGTCCCCTGCATCGGCAGGCGGACTCTCAAGCACTGCGCCACCAGGGAAGCCCTATAAAAATGATTTTTACAAAGGGTAAGCCGGCCTGAGTCGCGCTAAGAGATTCTGGCAATCTAAATGCCAAGTAGCACATCTGTGTCCCAAATGGGAATCTGATTCCTCTAATGCTTCCCTGCTTTCCATACACAGTTCTACCCTGATTCTCAATAATTAAATTAATTGTGGGGCTTTTAAAATTAATGCTGATGCATAGCTAAAGCTCTTTAAAACTGTTCACTACAGTTTACTAAGTTTTTACATCAGAGCTCGTCAAATGGATTTCACAACACCTGACGGCGTCTCCCCTGAGCAAGGATGGGCCCAGCTTCTCAGGTTTGGTCTCCAAGACCCTCTGCGATGCAGCCCCAGCCTGACCCCTACGGTCCAGCCGACTCCTCAGTCCGTGAACTTATCTTCCGTTGTTTTGGCTGTGTCACAATGTTCCTTCTACTTCAAATGGACTTACCTTCTGCTCCACCTGTTAAAGCCCAGTTTGCCTGTAACTTCTAAGTCCTCAACATAACCTACCCACGTCATGCCCGGCCGAGGCGAATCCCTCCTCTACTCCTGCAGGACCTCATGTATCTCCTTCCTGGAGTTTCCCTCATGGCTCCTTAGGTTTAAAAGTGGCAGAGAAACATCTCTGACATCTCTTCCTCTTGAAAAGTTATTCTCAAACTACAGGGAGTATAAACTAGAAGGAAAATGAGCGAGGAGATGCCAGGACGAGAAGCGGGTGGAGCACGGTTCACGCTGACCAAGAGGAGGAACCTCGTGGGGAGGGGCGGGGAGAGGAGCCCACTGATACCCCTGACCTGGAGGACCCACGACTGGAGGCTCCGATGCTTGGGCAGGGGCAGGGCTGAAAACAAACAGGAAGATTGTTTCAAATCAGGTCATGACCAAAGCCACCCGCCATCACCATCAAAGGATTATTTTCCTGGAGAAACCGCTTCAGAAATGAACTACACAGAGATGAACATTTGGGGGCTTCCAATGAAAAAGACGGTGGCCCAACACTCTTCAGTGAGACCCCCCGAGGCAGAAGCTCCCCTGTGATCACTCCCCAGCTGTCGGTGCTCACTCTTAATTACGAGCCACTCGACACAACCTTGAACGTTGCAGCTGCACAACTTCTAGTTTTGAATACGTCTCACTGGATGGGTTAAGAACAAAGAAGCTTCTAAGAAGTAGAACAGAAAAGTAATGAGAGAAGGAGACAGGATAAGAATATTAAAGGATCAATTCAGGGGGCCCAAGATCTCCCGACTGAAGTTCCAGAAGAAAGGAAACAGCAGATAGAGAATCTCGGAACGAACAGCACAGTGAACATGGACCGAGTGACACGTGTGTCAGGTCCAAAGGCCCATCGGGTGCCTGGCTCACAGTGGAAAAGACCACAACCAGGCGCCCGGCGTGGAAGCACCAGAGATAGAGAGAAAACCCCAAAAGCTTCCGAGGGGGAAAACCGCACATAAAAAGATGGAGATTAAAGAAGAGAAAAACCACGACAGCTGTCTCTTCAGCGACACTGGCAGCTAAAAGCAATGGGACGCCTTCGAAATTCTCAACCGACCTCAGTAGCTAACTCTCATGCATCTTTTCCTGGGACGTGTACGGACAGCGTTTGCACCCCCTGACCCCCCTGACGTTTGCACCCCCTGATGGAGCTGGAGAGCGTTCGATGAGGCCACAGGGTTGGGATTAGTGTCCGTATGAGAAAGACCAGAGCTCTCGTGCGCTCCAGGCAGCTGTCTGCAAGCCAGGAAGAGAGGCCTCGCCAGGAACTGACGCCACCGGCACTTGGTCTTGGACTCTCAGCCTCCAGGGCTGGGGGAGAAATTCCTGTGAAGCCTGCCAGCCTGCGGGGTTTTGTTATGCAGCCCGAGTGCACTAGGGCCGGAAGCTCCTGGAGAAAGTGCTCTGCCAAAACAGAGAGAATAAAGCAGGAAAGCAGAAAAGCATGTGTTCAAAAATCAGGAGAGGGTGGAGGCAATTCCCACCATGAACCCGTGAAAGTCTCAGGTGACGGTGACGGGCAAGAAGACGCAGAGCCGCAGGCGTGGCTCCAAGTAGGGCTGGAAATGTGGGCCAAGTCCGGCTGCACAGGAAATCCTACTGAGAAGTCAGCCGGTGGGAAAAGCCTTAGGTGTTCAAAGAAAATAAAAAACGGAAGAATTCTAAGCTCCAGGAACAACACTGAACTGTACAAATAGGAAATGTAACCACGTAAACCACTGGGCCCAGTGACACAGTCAAATGAATGAAAGCACCCCGGTACTGAGATGGTGACACCGGGTGTGAGGGGAGGAAGGAAGCCACACAAGGAACAAAGAACCCAGCTACCGAATTAGGGAGGAAAACGTGTCTAAAACTGATGAATCAAGGTAATGTGGCAGTGAACGCCAGATTTAACAGCTGAACTGTCGGTTCTGGGGAGTATGACGACAAGGGCGTAAGGAACAGGGACTGCTGTTTTCAGGTAAGCTCTTCTCGTACCACTTTTAAACTGCGTGACGCTTAAAACCACGGCCCGTGCTTCTGGGTTAGCAGTCTGCTGGCTGTCGGCATCAGCAGGTCCCGCCCCGCGTGAGCCTGATGGGGGCGGGGCCGCGTCAGGTCGCCCTCACGCCGCCACAGTTCTGAACCCCCAGCCTTCTGCTCTTCTGCGACGCGCTCTAATTCCCACTGCTCTGGGTGGCAGGTACTTTCATTAGGCCTAGGAATAATTCAGCTTACGGAGGACTCTTTCTGGATATGGGTTATTATTCGCTCTCTCTCCTGGTTTCAAGTCATCTGTCGATCAGAGGATGCGGTCAACAAAGTCGGTATTCAAGTCATTGTTCCAGAGGCTGCCGAGCTTAGAGTGAAAGAATCTCAAGGCGCCCCAGCAGTGTCTCACCCAGAAAGCAGAGCCTGGCTCGCACGTGGTTTATTTGAGAACGTGGTCCCGGGGGCAGGAGTGACACAGGCTAGCAGGGGAGCCAGTGTCAGTGTGTGAAGGGTGGTGGAGCTGGCCGCAGGACAGGGGCCTGGCAGGGGCTCCACGGCACTGGGATCGTCCTCCCCGAGCGTGCGAGGCAGGGGCGTTTCCCCACCTGCTCATCCCCGCTGGTTACGGAAGCGGGGGTGCCGCCCACCACGCCTGCAGGGCTGGCTGCAGTAGCAGGTGGCCCGGCCCGCGAGAGGCATCCAGTACAGCTAGAAACCTCGCTCCAGGCAGACTGCGATTTCACTGACGTTCCCCTAAGGTCCGTAAGCCAGCAGTTCACTGAGCTGCCAAGATACACTTCTGCATCTTCTCCATCAGGACAGGGCACGAGGCTCTGTCAACCGTCAAGATGAAACCCAGATTCGCCTTTCACGGTATTACCACATCTACGAACAGTCCCAAAAGGAAATCGGGTTCATCTCCCCGACTTTCTGGGGTCGGTTCGTGATAGGTTTCCAGAGATTACTACTTTTATTACTTTATGAATAATTCATTCAAACCCCTTACCTGGGAATGACACCACATTTCCCACCGTTTTCTGAGGACTCTTTTTCCTCTCACCTGGAACCTCAGGCGTCAGGCCTCAGACCTGTTCTCCACCATTCTTCCACTCCCACTGAGAGCCTGCATCCTGGCAGTCTGCATCCTGACTAAACTAGGGATCAGAAAGCAAACAGGCACCTCCTACCGTCCACACCTATCCTGGGCTGTAAGATCTTCTAATCACCATTCACTGTACTTTTTCCGTTTTGAAGATCATTTTCCTTGATAATGAAAAAGCACAAAACGGGCTGAAGAGTTTCCCTTCCTCTTTATCAGCACCTGCAGCATGAATCTTGAGCAACAGAGCGAACCCTTATCTTTCTTGCTTCTAAAGCAGGTGAGCACCTGCTTCCCGCTTGTGGATCTCGAGTCTAACCCCAATTAAGAGGACCCTGGGCAGCCCCCTCCTAGTCATGCCCTTCTTCAACTTACTTATATGCTCGTCTTTCTATATTTTCTACATGTTCTTCTAAACACCCGTGTTTGGCAAACAGCCACTTATTTGGACACTTGCCTGTATTCTCTTTCATTGGCACTATTAAAATCGTATCAATTGGAATGATTTGAACAATAAAACAAAGTAATAGTGGATTATAACCTAATGGAATATATATATATATATATGTATATCTCCATAAACGTATGCCGACACAAATGACTGAATAAATAAGTTAAAGGAAGGAACACATGTCCTTTGCAGAAGAATTCCAACTATCTTGCGTAGCCCTCAACTCCCCACTCCTTACGTGTGGGCGGTGCAGAGTGACCTTCTCCTAAAGAGGACAGTATGGAAAAGAGAAACTTTACAGTAAAGAAGCCTGATAGACATACCGCAGCCAGGTGACTGCGGTTAAGATCGACAGCGGTAAGCAGTAAGCAGGTCTGATATGACGTGAGGAGCACTTTACCTCTGTGGTCTTCCTTCCAAAGCCCATAATCCAAGTCTGGTCATGAGGAAAAAACAGCCAACAAATTCCATTTGGGGGCAGCCTACAGCACACCTGGCCAGCTCCTCAAAACTGTCAAGGTTCCCAAAAGCCAGGAAGTCTCAGAAACTGTCACAGCAAAGGGGAGCCTAAGGGGACGTGACGACTAAATGTTAACAGTAACCTGGATGGGATCCTCGAGCAGAAAAATGACATCAGGAAAGACACAGGGAAATCTAAACAAACTATGAACTTCAGGCAATAACTACGTATCAATACTGGTTCGTTAACTGTGACAAATGTGACCATGCTAACGTAAGATGGCAAGAATGGAGCGAACTGGGTGTGGGGTATATGGGAACGATCTGTACTATCCTCACAACTCTTCTATCAATCTAAAAAAGTTTACTAAAAACGCTGTTAGTAGAATGTTGCTAGAAACGCACATTCCCTCACACTGCCATCGTGAGGGAAGACCCATGATTCCCAGTGCTCCCGTCGCCGCCCAGTCCTGGAAGTGATGATTCCACTGTGCAATTCTATTTACTCTGGAGCCTTCCATACCTCCTGAGAAGTTACCATTTAGAACCTGAAGGCACTAAACCATACCTATCAGTACTATCTGCGCTGCCAGACTTCTTCGGAAGGGATGGTATGTGTTCTCTACTCCGTCATTTACTAAATTACTGTCTCTCAGCCCCAAACCCTCCCTTCTGACTCTGCTTCGTGACACTGGGGCCCTGTGGACCACATCTCAAGTCTGCCATGGGCTCTACTGCAGCCTGACAGGAGGGAGGCCAGCGAGGACTGGAGGGCTGGGCTGAAGACGGGCTGCTTCACCCAATGACCACCTGTATCGGTGCGCGAGGGCGGACACAACAGAGCACCATGAACTAGGGGCACAAACGACAGAGACTGATCGTCTCACAGTCCTGGAGGCTGGAAGTCTGAGATCAGGGTGTCAGCAGGCTTGGTTCCTTTTCTGTGCAGAAAGATCTGTTCTAGGCTTCTCACCTGGCCGCTGGTGGTGTGCAGGCACGCCCTGACACCCCTGGGCTTGCACACGCGTCACACTGATTTCTGCCTTCATTGTCACCGGTACTCTCCCCGTATGCAGGATTCTGTGTCCATATCTCCCCTTTGTATAATGACGCCAATCACAGTGGACTATGGGACCGACGCCTTCGTGACTAATTACCTCTTAGTGGCCCTACGTCCAGGTAAGGTCATGTTCCACAGCGCCTGGAGGTTAGGACACAGGAGTGTGGGGAGAGGGCCCGGCCCGGCGCACGTCCCTACCTGGGGGCTTCCCGCCTGCCGGCCGCTCCACCTGCTTCCCTCCTGCAGCAGCAGCGGCTGAGTCCCGCCTGAGCGGCCTCCCCACGCTCTCCCCCCACCGCCTGCCGCCAAGGCACAGCCCCAGCCAGAGGCGGCCCCTCGGAAGGCGCCACAGGCTCTTCCTTACCTCCACGATGCCCCAGAGCAGCGGTTTTCGAGCCGCAGAGCGCTAGAACCAGAACTGCTGGAAGGACTCGGTAAGACACGACCACTGGGCCTCACCATGACTTTCGGTTTAGTGGGTCTGAGGTGGCCTGATGGTCTGTCTGTGTGTCCCGGAATTTCCTAGTGATGCTACAGCTGCAGGTCTGAGAACGCTGCCTCAGAGGTCAGTACTTACCCTGTCAGTGACCCAGTTGACTTACGTCCAATTACCACTGGTTTATGTTAGTTTTCTGTTCAACGGCTGCTATGGCTTCTGCGTCCTGACTGGACCCTGACTGATACAGAAGCGCACGCACCAGGCAGGGTTCTGGGGACAGAGGGTTTGGGACCGGGCGCATGTCTTTGGGCCTGAACACAGTGCTGAGCTCTGGGTCAGCGGGGACTCAGATCCCCAGCGACCCCGGGCAGGCAGCGGCATTGAGAGGGAACAAGCATCACCTGTGACCGTGGTGTCCCTGCCCAACTCTGCAGCCGCCAGAGGAGAGCAGGGGCCAGGGGCTGCTGCACTAGCTATCACTGCAGCGAAAGGAACATGGGATCTGGTGTGGGCAGAGTCCTGCCAGAGGATGGGGCTCACACACCGGGGAAAGGACAAGCTCCGACTGGGGACTCTCGGTCACCGAGAACCTGGCAGCCTCTATGGCAGCCCTAAAAAGCCCTTGTCTTGTAGCTACCAGGCTGACCTTTCCCAAATCCAACACAAAATGTAATTCTGCGGGACTCGGAGAGTCACCACCCCGAACTCAGTCTCCCTGGTCTCTGACGTGAAAGCCGGGGCACTGGTTTGGAAGGAGTGCAGGAGGAGCCCTGGAACCCAGCACAGCCACAGGGCTGGACTCGGACGAAGCAGAGATTCCTGAATGCCAGAGCGACTCCGAGCCTCCCTTGGCAGTGGAAACGGCCGGCTGCGTGGTGTCAGAATGGCCTTTCTTTGCCTGGAAGCCCAGCAGCAAGTGTTCCTGGGCAGACGCCTTGCACGGGGTCGCTCGTTCTCCATTCCCCAGACAACCACAGCTGCCTCTGCGGCCCCGAGACCTGTGACTGGGGACAGACTCCAGCCTGACCCCGAGACGGGGCCTCACACATGGAAACAACGATAAAGCTCCGCTATTTCATATCTGCAGAAACCTGGGAAGTAAGTGTGGGAATAGCTTCTAATAATATTAGACCAAGGAGAGGGAACTGAACACTGGATATGGTAGGGTTTATTGACACAGGTGGATTTACCAGAAATGTGGATTTAATGTTTAGTGCATGCCACTGGGAACGGCTCTGAAGCTTTCTGAGTTGACTGCCTTGAAATGCAGGGCATTGCTGAGTGCATGTTTGAGAAGGCCGAGATGCCAGAACTTCGGAGGCCTAACGAGGAAGAGTGAACCCACAGGCTCAGGGAGATTTCAGCACATGCAGCCTGCACAGCCAGCCCTCAGCTACCTTCCCCCAAAGGGCCCCGAGGTCACAGCCTCCCCAGGTTTCTGAGAAATGTCTGCGTGCGGGGACCCCTACCCCGAGAAGCTGCGTGCTGGCTGCGCTCTGCAGGGGGCAGCACCATGACGGCCTCACTGATGCCAGTGTGGTGGCAGGTCCTGAGGGAGCAGGGCAGGCTCGTGGCCAGGGGTGAGAATGTTCTGATTCGCAGACGGTTTGGTCGTGGCTACCCAGTTACAGCATCCCTAGAAGTGAGACAGATGCATGGTCCTCTAAAGTGTTGCCTGATCTACGTAACAAGAGAAATTCTCAGTCCAGGGGCCAAAACCCCAACCTGAGTCACCAACACGGAGTCTTGTCCTCTCACCGTTTCCAGACCTGAGCCGCTCTCAGACCCAGAGCCCCGTTCTGAGGGGCGTGGGGTCCCCCGAGGACAGTGCCCCGCCCAGGACGTGCCGTTCCTCCTGTCCCACTTCCTAGGATGACTGAGCACTGGGGAAAAGGAGACGCAGACTTTCCAGGGTGACCGGATGCTGGCTCTGAGTGGACGCTGATTCCTAGAACCCCAAATGCCACCATGGTCACTGGTCAAAGGCGGGGTTTACGGTCAGTCAGGTGACAGACGGAGTCGCAGCCAAGGTCAAGCACAAGGAGCTCACGGGGCTGCAGGCCACACCGTGGTTACCCGCTCAGTCCTGAGCATGTCACTGGGATCCCTACACTGGCTCTCGGACCCACGCGGCGAGGGATATCGTGCCGAGGAGGCCCAGGGAGGACGCCCCTGAAGCTACCAGATTGGCAAGCCAAGCACAGCAGAGCATCCCTGGGGAAGTGCGCAGATGGAGAGGCTGGCCGTCACACCCCAGGGAAGCTGCCCGTCTGGCTGGGACCGCATCTCCCAGAGTGACTGGATTCCTGTAACTCCAGACGCAGCATCGCAGGGCCCTGCAGCCGTCAGCCGCGCACGCTTTTTCCCTCTACCAACGTACAAGGACCCCGAGAAGCAGTCTGCCTTGACATTGCATGGCACGCTCGCACACCCTCACCTCTGGCTCTGTGACTGCACGCAGTCTGCAGAGATGCTGACCACCCCACAGGCCTCACATCACACGGTCCCGTGACATCGATGACACAGTGCTGACGGGTCTGATGGGCAGGAAGTGGCAATGCTTCAGACGCCTCGGTGTGACATCGGCCAGCCAGCCAGTGAGGGAGGCCACGGCCTGGAGCGTCGGAGAGACCCCCATGCCACTCAGGCTGCTGCCCGCACCCCTGCCACCCTTGGCAGGTCTCCGCAAGCGGCACACACTGTGTCTGAGCGCTGCTCTGACACGGTCAGAGTGAGTCTTCACAGGGGCCCAGAGCAAGACACAGCTCTGCGGCAGGGCAGGCCCCTCGTCCACCCGGGCCTGGGGCCCCCCACAAGGCCGAGCTGGGGACGCCGAATGAGGCCCCCATCAGGCACCAGCAGGAGATTCACTGGGTTTTTGGAACAAACAAAGAGCAAAAAGCCATGCCTTCGTCTGCAGGTAATTCTTTTCCTCTTGAGAAACAGTTCCTGGCTTACTACGGGGCCCTGGTCGGGAAGGAACAACTCGGCTGAGATGCCGAGTGACCGTGCAAGCCGAGCGGGCGGCGTCCGCCCCGTCCAGCCTGAGCACCGAGCACCCCGCGACACTGGGTGGGGGAGCCGGTGGGAGTCGGGCATCACCCCCTCCCTCAGTCACACCGCAGTCGGGGCTCCGGACGACCGCCGACGCCGAGGGAGAACCAGGCGGGCCAAGGGGGAGGGACGCGACTCTAGGACGTGCACTGGGCTCCGGGGCACCAGGACCAAGGCGCCGTCTCTCACACTGACGCGAGACTGAGCGACAGGACCCTGGGGCGCGTCACAGCCCCGCCTGCGGGAGGCCCACGGGCCTCACAGAGGCTGAGCTAGAGGCTGAGGGCGCGGCCGCCTGGGGCGAGCGGCCCTTCTCTCCCTCTCTTCTCCACTGTCTGCGACCCCGTTTTCAGTCCACCTGTGAACAGCTGACTCTGGTTCCCAGACCAGCTGTGTCTCTGATACTCTGGGCCCTCAGGGTAACTTGGTCAGAATGTAAGTGTTGCTCTGCAACCTGCTTTTTTTTAACTTAAAAATAAATACATTAGGGGATGTCCCCGGTGGCGCAGTGGATAAGAATCCACCTGCCAATGCAGGGGACATGGGTTCGAGCCCTGGTCCAGGAAGACCTCACATGCCGCAGAGCAACTAAGCCTGTGCGCCACAACTACTGAGCCCACGCTCTAGAGCCCGCGAGCCACAACTACTGAGCCCACGTGT
This sequence comes from Grampus griseus, assembly GCF_964374135.1. Lineage (NCBI taxonomy): Eukaryota > Metazoa > Chordata > Mammalia > Artiodactyla > Delphinidae > Grampus > Grampus griseus. The sequence goes on along the minus strand of NC_139003.1, from coordinate 5,749,958 downwards.
CGCAACTACTGAAGTCCACGCGCCTAGAGCCCGTGCTCTGCAGCAAGAGAAGCCACCGCAATGAGAAGCCCGCGCACCACAACGAAGAGTAGCCCCCACTCGCTGCAACTAGAGAAAGCCTGCACACAGCAACGAAGACCCAACACAGCCAAAAATAAATAAAAAATTAAATCTTAAAAAAAAAACAAACACATTCTCCACAAACGTCTTTTCCGCCCTCCTCGGTGGCTCCATGCTGTCCCATCACACGCGCACACAGGGAGCCGTCTAGGCCACGACCCCACCCAGAGGACGGTCACCTGGTCTCGAGGACGGGCTGTGTCTCCCCTGCTCGCTTCCCTCGTTCTCGAGACACGTCCACGACCACCACTGCTGTCTGTGTCTAGACAACAGTCGAGTCAGCCCTTTCAAACACATCTTTAACTTTGCTGTAACCAGTGCCAACCCCCCCATTTCCATGGTAACCAATTTTAGCTCCTTTAAAGCTTAGAGCCTCAAGGATTCGTGACTTCCAGGAGACAGGCACATGCAGCTTCTACTAATTAGGGAAGTGAGAGTCACTGGATTAGTGACCTCCGATGATCCATAAAGCATCACATTTTTCATGTCTTACTCACTCTGGCTAAATTCTAAATTCAGAAAAGAGTTAATTTTACAACACGGGAAAAGCTGAACAGGAGTGAAAGCAGGTGCAGGGCGTATGCACTGTCATGTGCTTTTCTGTTGGTGGAAAGTGACGGTCAGGACTTTGGAGGGTGGAGCGAAGGTGAGACGGGCTGGTCTACTTCTTTATTTGGGGAATTCAGAATTTCTCGTTACTTTACTATTGAAGTCTGTAGTTACCGTGGTAGAGAGTATTTCCTGTAACACTGCACCTGGATGCCTCTCTGTCCTCTTTGTGTCAAAGAATCAGAGTTGTAGAAGGGACCTTGAAGGTTACCTGGTCCGAAGTGAATTTAGCAAAGTCATAGGATTTTAGGCCAATTTATAAAAAAAAAAAAAATTGGAAAATAAAATTAAGAACTAAGCCATGTCTACATTCTTGAGAATCCTGTGCAGCTGAGACCGAATGCAGGCAAAGGAGCTCCTAGAGCCCAGGCGTCCTCAAGGAAGAGCCACAGGGCGGGCCGCTGGGGGCGCCAGCAGAGCAGGCGGGGGAGGCCTGGGGAGAGGGCCCCGAGCGCTGGGACGAGCTGGCAGGGCCAGGGCACACATCTCCCAGGGCAGCCCTGGACGAGGCTGAAAGAGGCCAGGGTGAACTCGCACAGGCACCTTACCCGCTGGGGTCCCCCTGAGGGATCAGCGGAGGCTGCCTTCCCTGGCCTTTGCCCCTTCCCCTTCTCCCCCAGTCCCCCAGGGGCTCCCCTGGCAGGACGCCCAGTTAAAGCGCCCACTGCCCATGAATTCCTGGCTCAGCCTCTACTTTTGGGGAGCCCAGGTGAACACAATCCTGCTTGGTAAAGATTGATGTGTAAATCTATACACCAAATGCACACACGTATACCTGTGTATGCACACGTATTTTATTACACCGGATGTACTCTGGTCGTCGCATTGAATGTAGTATTTGGGACTTTTCACGTCTGACTGTAAGTCATATTGGTATAAAACGAGTTACAACAAGCATAATTTTCACACCAAAATAATCAGGTTCAAATTTTCTGCTGAAAGAGATCAGCAGAGTTTTCTCTTAGGAGATTACCCACCTGAGCGATGCTTTCTTTTGAACCAGTATTATTTCAACTTCACTGTTCTACTAAATAGCTCAGGCCTTCAGGACGAGCCGAGGGAGGAGGTGCAGCTAGCGGTTAAGGGCTTGGGGCCGGCACGCATCACACAGACCCGAGTGCCAATTCCAGGCCCCGTCACTCACCAGCTCTGTGGGCTGAGTTCTTAAATGCTAGAATGTGAGCAAACTCTAGATAATGAGCTTCCTTATCCGTAAAACAGCACATTCCCCAGAAGGCTGCCATGACGACTGACAACTCAGACAAAACCTCAGCACAGGACCTGACGTGCAGAAAGGACTGGATACTGTCTGCGGGTCCTGCTGGATTTAACTTACCTGACAAAGCAGGCACCAAATAATATACCCCAGATTCAGGGAAACTGGGCACACTCACTTGTAACGTGGTATCAAAGACCACAAGCTTGGAGCTGGTTGGAACGATGTCGTAACACTTGTGTGACCTCATGAATCGCATGTAAACACCACTTTCTGAGTCTTCTGCTGAAAAGGAAAGAAACAAAAGGCAAACATCAGTAACAGTAAAGAACTTCCTCTATCAGATTAAGAGTATGCAGGGCTTCCCTGGTGGCGCAGTGGTTGGGAGTCCGCCTGCCGATGCAGGGGACGTGGGTTCGTGCCCCGGTCCGGAAGGATCCCACATGCCGCGGAGGCCGCTGAGCCTGCGCGTCCGGAGCCTGTGCTCCGCGGCAGGAGGGGCCACAACAGTGAGAGGCCCGCGTACCGCATAAAAAAATTACAAAAAAAGAGTCTGCATGAAAAATCTACTGCTAACAGACAATGGAAAATAAGAAGTGTTTTCCCTGTAAGAGCGAGACGCTCATGATGATCAACACTGCTGTCCTCACGAGTACAAGAAGGCAAGAAAAAAAAATGAAGGCTACGGATATAAAAGGAAAAAGCAAAACTGTCTTTATTGGCAGACTCTGTGATTTTCTACACAGAAAACACCAAAGAATCTACAAAAAAGTTCCCAGATCTAAAAAAAGAGTTTAGCAAGGTCAGAGAATGCAGTTAGTAAAAAACAACAACAAAAAAACATGCCACTGTATTTCTATATACTAGCAAGGAATAACTGGAAATTTAAAAAACCTGAAGGCATCATTTATATAAACATGAAATGGAAATAAGGATCTACACAAGGAGCCCTGAAAACAGCCACGATGTGAACAAATGCACATAAAGTAGCCTTTATTATTTAAATTTCTGTAGAAGTTAACTGACAGTTGGCAAAACGAATGACAAGGTACTGTGACTCCAAAGCTGTGCCCGTAGCCGGACAATGGCCCACTGCCCACTGCCCAGGAGGACCTCACTCCTATCTCCTGGTTCACTCAAGGAATACACCTCCAAGAGACCTCTTTGACAATGCCGCTAAGCCCATACCCATCTGTTCATTTGGGGAAGATTCAGATTACCTGGGAAATATCCCAGAAGAAAAAAATTACTATATTGTACATACTAATTAGCAAGATAAGTGTTAAACGGTGTGACGCTAACCAAGTTCCTTGACTGTGGAAAGGACCCCTGTTATTCTATTTCCTACTGTGGTAAACAGGCGGTATATGCTGACTGGTTTGCCAATTTCATGATAAACTATGTGAACCGCTCCCAAACCTCTATTTTCATTTCTGACCTCTCTTCAGGGTACTGTAACTCATAGTTCATAATCCCATCACTTCATGGGCAGTTCCCTTCTCAGATATCTCCCCTTCTGCTTGTGGAATAAAGTCAGACAACTCAGGCTGGCATTCACGAACCTCCGTGGTCTGGCTTCTCCGTGGCCGCATTTCCCTACTTCCTGTTCTCGGGTCCAGGCACACAGCTCCCTGCTAATAAGCTCCCTACCGTCCTTAATCTCACTTTCTGGCATTTGTTCCTTCTGCTGTAATTCAAACTCCCTTCTCCACTTTTTTCTCGTCCAATTTCAACCCAACCTCAAATGCCATCTTCTCCATAAAAGCAGTGAACATCTGAGCGCTCATTTCTGTGCTGTAACTCCAGGTACTACAGGAAATGACCTCATTTAATTGATGTCACGACCTTGAAGGGTGTGCCTCCATTTCTTTACATATGAGCTGACTGAGCAACCGGCCTGCAATCAGCAAGTTAGGCAGTGACTGGAGTGGGATTTGAATCCGTGCCCACGACTCCAACCCTCTCCTCATGGAAACTCTGCCGCTTAGTCTCCCCATGAACGCACGGGCCCAACAGACACCTGTGAAGCTACTGTCTGCGGGGCACTGTCCCAGTGTCGAGACATGAGGGGACACAGCAGACACACCTCTGTCCTCCCAGCTCACCGGATGGCAGAACGAGGGCACCGGGATGTGAGCCACGCGACAGGTGAGGTGCTGGATGGCTCAAGGTCACCAGGCAGGAGCTGACCCTGAGTCAGGAGGGTAAGGAGGGAAGTCTGCAGCGACTTCTTCCCCTGAATACGCATGTTCTATCTGTACTTCTCATCAGTCGTCGCTTTATGTCTCATTCATGGGATCTGCACAGCTCTGATAACCTTTTTCTCCTGGATGATAATTTCTTTGAATGGTCAGGATCTTACTCATTTACTATGCTTATTAATTTCGTCGATAGATACCGACTTACTGCATACGGTCTCAGTGTGGGTTCTCCCAAAGCTGACCCCGAGACCAGGGGAAGTGAGACGGAAGGAAAGAGTCAAAAAAGGGAGCTCCGGGAAGCAGGTCACAGCTCTGTGCAGACTGGCAGCTGCTGGGGACCCCGGAGAGGCCGCGCACGGACCTCAGAACTGCCTCCTAGTCAGGAGCACCCCGCCCTCTTTGGTGAGGGGTTACCCTGGGGCATGACCTCTGACATTCCTGCCCCGCGCCCACAAGCCCAGCTGCCAGAGAACACCCTCGGTCGGAGCTGTTCAAACAGGAGAACCTGGAGGCAGGCGAGGCGCCCACGGCCATCTGCTCCCAACAGCTTCCACGGAGCTGGAGGCTGGGGGTCCCTGGGGACCCAACACACATGCCGCTGCCTTGCAGGTACTACAGACCAGTGCGGGAGAGGCATTAACTGTCACTACACTGTCATGAGTGCTACCACAGGACAAGGCCGGGCTGATGAACCAGGTAAGCGGCCGTCGGTGAGTGGACGGATGGACGGATGGAATCTGAGTCAGCGTGCTTCCGTTTCTCTCAAAACGTTTATCTCCCAGAAAACAGGAGTCTTGCACAGGAAAGAACTGGAATGCGGGACGTTCACACGACAGCCACACGCAAAGTCCCGGTCCTTCTCTGCCATCACTGCTCCCGCACGGCCAAGGAGGACGACTACCAGGCTGCTCAATGAGTCGTTTCCTCGAAGCCTATTCAGAGGGGATCTGTGCAGACACAAGGCTCAAAGGACCAGTGCAGGCAAGCCCACGCGTCACTAACATTTAACTTACAAAGTTTACAAAGTGCTGGTCAAATCCATTCTCCTAAAATGCAAATGAAGGACATCAAGGGGGAAACTATAATAAAATGTAACACTCCATCTCCCAGAACGGAACCCTTACAAGACAGTTTGTCTGTTAATTAAATCAAGAATTTTCATAAAAGGAGTGCACATTTTATAGATGTTAACATCACAATACAAGTATCTGAAATAAAATCTTAAAATACTATGGAAAGAAATATTCGAACTTTTAGAATTTTTAAAACACTGTAAGCTTTGTGTTAAACATATTTTGGGGTAACATCTTAATTTGTCTGTTAATTTTTAAAAATACCTAAATAAACATTTTATTTTGAATAGCTTTAGATTTATATAGAGAAGCTGTGAAGACACAGCAGTTCCTTAGACACCCCATACCGGATTTCCCCTAAAGATAACATCTGACGCTCCTCCGGCACATCTGTCACAACCAACGAACCATCACTGACACATTACTAAAAAGTTCACTCTTTAATAGGGTTGCCTTAGTTTTCCCCTAACATCCTTCTTCTGTCCCAGGACCCCATCCAGGACAGCACATTTAGTCATCATGCTCCGTAGCCTGCCCTAGGCAGTGATGGCTTCTCAGACATTCTTTGTGTTTGATGACCTTGAGTACTTGACCTTGAGACCTTGACCAGGAGTACTGGTCAGGCATTCTGTAGAACGGCCCTCATTCCGGATTTGTATGATGTTTTTCTCATGGTCTCAGTTTTGGGGTTTGTGTGTTTTAGCAGGAAGACCAGAAGGCGAGGTGCCTTCGCATCCCACTGTACCTAGGGCACCTGCTGTCAACACACCTCATCACCTGGGTCACCTGGCCCAGGCAGGATCTGTCGGGTCTTTCCCCTACAGGGACTCTTCCCCCTCTTCCCACACTGCAGTCTTGGCAGGGAAGTCACGGCCCACCTCCCTGAGGGCGAAGCATCTGCATGAATTACAGTAAATCCTCTACGCGTGAACCTTCAAGTTGTGAACTTTCAAAGAGGTGAATGTACCTTCACATGTCCAATCACAAAAGTCAGTTCACGTGTCTGGCGTACACTGTCATGAGCGCGCATCTTCGACAAGTGGTTGTGCTCTTGCGCACTTTACTGTGCAGGACTGTATAGAGTACAGGAGTACAGCATCTTTATTTCAAGCCCAGGGTGTCCGGAAGCAAGCGTAAAAACAGGGGTGATGTAGCCGGTGCCGCTAAGAAGGGCCAAGCGATAACGACGGAAACAAATGTGAAAATAATTGAGAGAGTGGAGCGAGGTGAAAAGATGGTAGATGCCGCTCATTCTTGTAAGATGAGTCGTTCAACCATCGGCACGATTCTAAAGAACAAGGGCAAGATCATGGAACATGTAAAGTCTGCTGTGCAGACAGTAATATCGAAGAAGCGTGGAAAATTGGTGGAGGAGATGGAGAAACGTCTCAGTGTGTGGATGCAGGACCAGCATTAGTGTTGAGTCCCGCTCAGCTTAATGCAGATTCAAGAGAAAGCTAAGAGCCTTTATGAAGGCTTGAAGAAGAAACACGGCGAAGAATCAGAGGGCGCATCTTCTAATGCCCGCCACGGCTGGCTTCATCGGTTCAAGACTGGAGCCAACCTTCACAACGTAAAAGTAAGCGGCGAGACAGCGAGTGCAGATACGGTAGCTGCCCAGGAATTTCCTGAAACGCTTCTAGAAATTATTGATGAAGGCGCGTATTTACCTGAGCAGGTGTTTAATGTGGACGAGACAGGACTGTGCTGGAAAAGGATGCCAGACCAAAGTTACCTCAGGAAGGAGGGAAAGTTGATGCCAGGCTATAGCGCAGCAAAGGACAGGCTAACTCTGTTGTTTGGTGGCAGTGTTTCCGGTGATATGAAGCGAAGCCTCTCTTAGCTTATCATTCAGAGAACCCAAGGGCCCTCAGAAACAGAGCCAAGGGCTCTCTTCCTATTGTGTGGAAGAATAACCCCAGGGCCTGGGTTACACAGGCCGTTTTCCAGGACTGGTTTTTCCACCACTTTATCCTGGAGGTAGAGAAATACTGCTTGGAGAAGAACGTCCCATTCCACATTCTTCTGTCGCTCTACAATGCTCCGGGCGACCCCCCATTCATGGATGACTTGCGTCCCAACGTCAAAGTAGTGCACCTGCCACCGAATACTACGTCGCTCATCCAACCTATGGACCAGGGAGTTATAGCGACTTTCAAGAAATATTATTTATGTCACACTTTGCGTCAGGCAGTAAAGGCGACTGACGAATCAGGAACAGCCCTGCGACAATCTCTGAAGGACTATAACATCTACAAGCCATAAAAAAAAATTGACTTTGCCTGGCATGAGGTTACGGCCGTCACCATGAATGGGGTTTGGAAGAACCTTTCCCCACGGTTTGTTCATGATTTTCGTGGATTTGAGAAGGTGGATGAAGAGTCCAAAGAGGACTTCAGCAACTTAGAGACCCTCAGTGAGAGGCTGGAGCTAGATCTGCAAGAGGACGACATCACTGAACTCCTTGCTGTGCAACGTGAGGAGCCTACGAATGAAGACCTGATGGAACTGCAGGCCCAGAGAAAGGACGAAGAGAGACAAGAGGAAGAAGTAACTGAAGAACCAAAGAGATTCACGGCGCAGGCAACGGCAAGGGGGTTCTCTGCATTTGAGGAGGCGCTGCTAGTGCTGGAGGCACGGGACCTTAACGTACAACGAACGCTACACGAAGGCTGCAGCAGCCGTTCAGCAATCCAGTGCCACCGTGTCATCTATGATAAGAAAAAAAGAGCTGCTACCCAGACACAGCTGGATCGTGTTTTCAGCCGGGTAGATAGAACTGAGTCCAGCAAGGAACCGGACCCTGTGCCGTCAGCGTCGGGCGTGAGTGACATGGCAGCTGGCCCTCCGCCTCCTGTTGCTGACGACCCTTCAGCTCTACCGTCTCCCACCTCCTCCCCCTCCTCCAGTCAGTAACTCTTCTTGCCTGTCACTCGATGCCAGCCCCTGGATGCCAGCTGTTGTACTGCACTACTGTACTTTTCACGGTACTGTACTGTAAGATTAAAGATGTTCTTTATTTTTTTGTGTTTGTTTTTAATGTATTAGTAGTGTGAAAAGTATTCTAAACCTATTACAGTACAGTACTATATAGCCGATTGTGTTAGTTGGGCATCTAGGCTAACTTTGTTGGACTTAACAACAAATTTAGACTTACGAATGCACTCTTGGAACGGAACTCGTTTGTATGTAGGGAACTTACTGTACTTGGAACATTTCTGTAGAGGAGAGGTGTCTGTCGGTCTGTCTGTCTCAGTATAGACTCACGGTATCCATCCCATACTCTGAGTCACAATCCGACAACCATGTCAGGATCAGTGCTGCAGCCGGCAGCGTCCACCCTGATGACGGGGCTGTGTGGGGCACGGCCCACGTTCTCCTGAGTCCGCTGGGGCTGTGACTCCCCGCCAGGCCCCCCAGGACTTCCCTGCTCACACCTGCAGCCCCCAGGCCAGCAGGGCGTGGAGAGCTGGGCCCTCTGTTCCCTCTGCAGCATCACCAGCCCCCAGGTGGTGACATGTGTGCCCTCACCACTAGCGGCTTACATCCGTGTGGTACGTCTGTTACAATTACTCAATTGCCTTAGTTTCTCTCCCTCCAGGACAGCACCTCACATGTAGCCCTGTCTCCTTGGGCTCCTCTTGGCAGTGACAGCTCTTCACACCTTGGTTTGATGGTCTCGGTAGTTTTGAGAAGCACTGGGCAGATACTCTGGAGGATGCCCTTCGACTGGAATTTGATGTTTTTTTCTCATGATTAGCCTGGGGTTCTCAGTTTTGAGGTGGATCTGTAACACTATCTTTTTTTAATGTAAAAAGCTTGACCAAGCAAAGCAAAATGACACTAAAATGTATTTTGGTTCATGATAAGGCTAGATTATTACTGATGCAATAACATCAACAACAAAAGTGTCAGCATTTAAAGTCAGGAGAATAAAGTAAAATACCATAAAAATGTCATTGCTGGGCTTCCCTGGTGGCGCAGTGGTTGAGAGTCCGCCTGCTGATGCAGGGGACGTGGGTTCGTGCCCCGGTCCGGGAAGATCCCACATGCCGCGGAGCGGCTGGGCCCGTGAGCCGTGGCCACTGGGCCTGCGCGTCCGGAGCCTGTGCTCCGCAACGGGAGAGGCCACAACAGTGAGAGGCCCGTGTACCGCAAAAAAAAAAAAAAAAAAAAAAAAAAGTCATTGCTTCTCTACATTTGGTAAAGCTTGTTGATGAGAGCACCATTTGTATTATTTAACTATGATGAAGTCCAAACTGTACCTGAAGGAAGAAACGCATTGAAACAGAAAATAAGAGTATCTGGAGTTTAAACCAAAAAGGAAAAACACCCCCAAAAAACCAAAACCATTCAACAATAACAGGTTGTTTGGAATAAGTTATTAAAATTCCTGAGAAGGCAAGTTCAAGCTCTCGTTATTCAAAAGGTAACTGGGGCTCAGAAAGTATCGCCGCGTCCCACTGTTGGGTTATTTTATCCGTCCCCGGGGAGAAGTGTAACTGCAGAGTGTCACGCTGGCACCTGAGCCACTGGTCTATGAAAGCCACCCGCCGTGGAATGACGTTACGCCGTCCAGTCACACGCTAACCCAGCATCAGCCCAGGGAGCTACTGAAGAGTGCTACTGGGAAGGAGAAAGTATACGTTAAAGTGTTTACTCTGTGAAGGTCAACAGAACAACCTGGGAAATGCAACATCTCAGTTTACGTGCAAACAGCTGTGCGCTCTAACCGGGAAGGCATGGCCGAGTGTTTCTCTCCCTGCAAGCAGATCTGCTCACACACCACCCTTGACAAGTCCTCACCGCAGCACAGCACCTCACACGCCGCGGCCCCAAGGAGTTTCACACCCTGGGATCCCGTGGACACTTCCTTTTCAAAGGCAGCTTCCGAACTCTGGGCCCGTGTCCTCGTGCCTGCCTCTACTGGGCGCACGGCCCAGGTGGCCACTGGACTCCTACCTGCCTTTCTGTATGGGCTGAATGGTGGCCCCCACAAGATACGTCCACCTGGAACGTCAGAACGCGGCCTTATTTGGAACAAGGGTCTTTGGAGACGAGATCACCCTGGATTATCAGGTTGGGCCCTAAATCCGATTACCAGTGTCCTTACCGATGAGAGCGGACGCAGACACAGGAGAAGTCGATGGAGGCAGAGATCGGAGTGATGCGGCCACGAGCCACGGGACGCCTGGGAGCACGAGCAACCACCGGAAGCCGGGACAGAGGCCTGGGACAGATTCTCCCTGGAGCCTCCAGACGGGACCCACCCTGCGGAGCCCCTGAGCTCGGATGTCTGGCCTCCCGAGTGTGGGAGAATAAAGTTCCGCTGTTCCGAGCCACGGGGTTTGTGGCACTTTGTCATGGCGGCCTCAGGAGCCTCCTCCACCTTCCAAGTTCAGTTCACGGGCCCCCTGCACCTTCCCTAAAGGCCCTCAAGGCACCCGCACCCCTCCACTGTGAACACCCCCGCGAGTGCTCTGCGAGCGACGCCCTTTCGGAGCCCTGATGTGCCTGTGCCAAAGCTATAGACCTGCTTTAGGCGGCGGCTTCTGAGGCAGCAGACGGTCTCCAGCAAGCTCCTCACGGGTGTCAGGACAAGCTCATGCCTGCTACATTGTATGTCACTGAAAGACACAGCCATGAAAGGCAGGGGCCATGGTAACGATTCGATCCCCATCTTAGAGAGCTGAGCGTGCAAGGACGAGAGGCGTTCTAAAGCAAAATTTACACATTGCCCAAATGTCACTAAAAACACCCCAACCAAAAAACACTAACTCCTTATTTCCAATCCTGTAATTTTAACTTAACGTAAGACACTTCATTGTAATTCCACCAAGAAAAAGGTTATCAATAGGTTAGTTATTTTAAAATTTGTCTTTTATGCTTTATTCTATACTTAGAAACATAAGTTTACTATATTCATATAGAATCTTTTCTATTTAGAAAACCATTTAAAATAGTTAAGCAAGAAATAAGCGAAAAGGGGAATATGGAAGTTAAAAGCATATGGAAAAGATGAAACTCTCATATACATCCGTTTTCTTAAAGTGCTTAGAAACATGAATATTAACAAAGTCAAAGCTTAAATATAATTGTACAGGACTTACAAAGTAGCAGAATAAATGAAGTGCATTAGATTTTTTTCCCTTTCCATGCTTTGTGCATTCGGTTCTGTGTGTGCTGGGGGCAAAAGTGTCCACTGAAGAGGGACATGCACATGCTCTGCTAGGTAAGGGGGCAAAGAGTTACTAAGAAAGAAGGAAAAGCGTAGGTAAGTAAAGGCACAAAGCTTCCCCGATTAGATAATAGCTCAAAGTTAGCTGCAATAAATGTCTAAGGAATGTCACAGACCCGACAAGGCTGTGACCTTGAAATGACAGTGAGCCCCATCCATTTTACAATGGCGTTGGGTTTAGTTCTGTGAACCACAGCCAGTGTTGCCTCTTTTTCAGGAAACAGAACCCAATTACTGTACCAAGCCGGAGCAACAGAGAGGACCAAGGTTAACGCACAGGGATCCAGCCCCCAGCGCCAGCAGGCCAGCGAGGTGAGGAACACCTTGACGACAGGGATGCCAGGGACAACACGCGGCCACCCCAGCCCACTGCTTTTTGTAAAATGTTTTCTTTTTTTCCTGTGGTAAAAGTCACATAATGTAAAACGGAGTTAAACCAACTACCGTATCTATGGTTACCATTGTGACCATATTTAACAGCACAGTTCAGCGGCACTAAGTACAGTCACATTGTCGTGCAACTCGCATCATCATCCACCTCCCGGATTTTTCACCTTCCTAAACGGAAACTCTGTCCCCGTGAAACAGTAACTCCCCATTCCCCCGCCACCTGCCCACCTCCCCGGCCCCTGGCATCTACCAGTGCACTTGCTGACTCTACGATTTGACTATTCTAGGTACCTCGTGTAAGTGGAATCAAACGGTACGTGTCTGCGCCTAATGCTCATTGGAATGCATTTCTAAGGTTAACTTAGTACACGTCCTGTGAACAGGCTGTACCTTCTTTTCTCCCCCCGTGCTATACAGCAGGCCCTCACCAGCCATCTACTTCATACACTGCAGTGTACAGATGTCAGTCCCCACTTCTGCCAAACACGCTTTCAGCAACTGAAAGGAGTCTCCTTCTCCCTCTAGCTTAATAAGGATTTTGTAAAAGCAACATATGTTGAACTGTATCAGTTGCTATTTCAGTATCTACTTAGATGACCCGAGGCTTCTCTCCTTTAATCTGCTGACATTAACTCCTCGGTGGATTTCTTAACAAACTGCAGCCCTGCGTTTCTGGGACAAAACCTTGTTTGGTCACATGAGACTGCACGGCTCATCCTGCTGATGTTTTGGCAGGAGTCCTGCCCGTATGCTAAATGCCAGGTTAATCATTTGTTTTCTTCTTTGCGCGCTGTCCTCTGGTTCTGACGTCAGGATCGAGCGAGCTTCACAGAAGGAGCTGGGAAGCCGCCATCTTTCCCTAAGCCCTGAAGTTAATTCAGATAACCTAGGCCTTAACTGTTTCTTGAAGGTTTTACAGAAGCTACCCATCAACAGGCTGAATACCAGGCCTCTAATGCAGGGGCAGAGGAAGGGCGAGGACCTTTCATTACTTAAAAAACCCCCAAAGCCTTTACTGAGATAATTCACATCCACCCAGTTCACCCATTTAAAGTGTACAATTCAATTAATTACTTTTTAATTTCTTCTACGGTGACTGATGAAAGGGATAGTTAACCAAGAAAATACGAACTTGTAAAATTTACTCAAAAGTGATTGAAAAGATTTTTAAACATATTGATATAGTTTGACATATTCAGATTTCTTTTCAAGTTATTTTCTAAATCTCTGCATTTATAATTAAGAAGCCCCTCTTATTTCTAATACTTTGCGTTTTCACTCATTTTTTTCCTTGAACAGAGTTGACACAGGTTTATCCACTGAACTGGTCTTTTCCAAGAATTAAGCTTGTGCTCTTGTGGAGCAAGGCTACTCTCTGATTTGCTGTCATTTCAGTAGCATTTTCGGGGGATGAGAGAGAGATGAACGCATTCAGCAAACCGTGTTGACTCACAACGTGGCAGCCCAGCTCGGTGCACCAGGCAGGTGCACTGAAGGCTGGCTTGTCACCGTGTCCCCACCAGCGTGCTGCAGTTTTGACATCTGGACACCATGCAGTTCGGACGCATCCTGACTCACTGCAGTTACCAGCGCTTAAACAGATGTCCGTAAATGCACGCACATCTTTGGGGTTTAGCAATACAACGGATCTTTCTGCGGTGGGGCCCTGGCTGCCTCTAGTACAGCACACTATCGTTCTTACAACATGGGTAAGTGCTGTTCAAATCAGAATATGAAAGATGATCTGCAGAGTAAGGCACTAACAATATACGATTCCCTGAGAAGCTCACAGGCCTGGGTCCTTTCCTCGGGTACATCAGGGAGCAGGCCAGTCTTCTCCAACGGGGACTCTGGGACTTTGAGGCTCCAGGGGGAGCGAGTGCAGGAGACAGAACAGGGCAGATCTAGACCAAACCTGTACGAGAACTGTCATCACCTTCTGTGTGACGCTGAGCAAATTCCTGCATCCCCTGGGCCTGAATCTCTTCGTTCGTAAGATGGGGATAACACCATCTTTCTTGCAGAGTGATTCTGAGGAATGGGGATAAATAAACTCAAACATTCAATCACAAATGCTGTCCACTGGGTGGTAGGGACGACATCCACACGGGGAAGAGTCCGACGGTGCAGACACCGAAGCCATCACCAGCCAGATGGCTGTCGCCGGATGATGCACTAACGGTGGCTTGATTTTGAAATTTACGCTCAGTTGCCTTTTTGGTCCTTTCTAGGGTCATCATCATAGTTATACCTGTAGAGACTGCACTACACAGCAGGTACTCAAGTGACTGTTACATTCAGGTTACTTAATGCACGTATAATCCTATTAGCTAGGAGCTATTATTGTTTCCTACTCACACTTGAAGAAACTGAAGCTTGAAATAACTTGCCTAAGGTCTCACAGCTATTAAGTAGAAGAAATGGGACTCCAATCTGGGTCTGACTCATGCTCTTAATTACACGACACTAATTATATATGCAGCTTAAGGGGGGGGCATGCCACACGTGTAAGCCTCAAAGCTACGGGAGTCACTGTGAAAAGAGCCCAACAAAGGTAAAAATACACACGTGAGAACGTGGACGCGGACATCCCCGAGGAGGTCTTCATGAAACAACTACGCGTTCCATAGTATGTGGTCTAAAATAACGATTTATTGGTAGCAACTTACTGTTAGAAACAAATGATCGAAGTACGACCTAAGATAAAATAAATCAGGTTATTAACAAAGTTCAGAAACCTCAGTGATGTGACATAAACTCAGATACATAGGAAATAGCTCAAAGTGGGACAGAAGCGACAAAGTAAAAGATTTAAAAGTGACTAAAATTTGACCGAAAGGTTCCCAAATTAGTTTCCTCCCCAAAATGACTCTCCTTTTAGTATCCGAGTTAAGCCGGACTTCATTCCCCCTAATATCAGTGCAAGTGCGATCACAGCCTCAAAAGAAAGATCTAAAAGACTTTCTCCTCAGGCACCAGGTTACGCAAGCAAGTCATCACGTCTCTATCCGCCGTTACTGCCTCTGAGTTGTTCGGCCGCGGGACACAGTCTATTTTGACCTCACGCTTAGGAGGAGAAGCCTCAGTGCATCTGGGAGGTATATGTGGGTCATCTTACAGCTACCTTGTCACTGCTCTTTGATTAGCACGCATAAACTTGGCAAGTGGATTTCCTCTCGTTGCCTTATTTCTTTATAAGAAACAACATTAACCACTGAAGTACACTGAGCCCACGTGCCAGAGTGAAACGTAAAGCTCCAAAAACTACACGTGTTCACGTATGCGACAAACACTTACTGAAACGAGGTCTCGGTCATCATCATATCTTTGAGACCTGGCAATAGTTAAGTTTTCAGTCCCCATGCTCACAAGAGCTTCCACAATGGCAGAGAAACATGAATAAATGCCTTTCACCTTAACAGCCCCATCAACCATGAGGGATCATGAGATAATATGTGAAGGCCTGTCTGGGGCTTCCAGAAAGGCAATTTTCCCGAGGAAGTGACACGTAGGCTGAGACCTGAAGAAAACTAGCAGGTGGCCAAGAGGACAGGGAAGAACAATCCAGGGAGAGGGAACAGCCTGTGCAAAGTCCAGCAGGCACGGAGGAACGAGGCCAGGAGGAGGGAGGTGCGCGGTGAGGTGGGCAGATGGAAGAAGGAGGTAAGTCTGGGCTCCAGCCTAAAGGCAAAGGAAAGTCAGAGCAGGCTTTTAAGCCCGGAAGTGACACGATCAGATACATGTTTTTAAAAATATCTCTAATTGCAGCATGTAAAGTTGATTGGAGGGGGCGAGAGTAGATGCTGGAGAGACTAGGCTGTTTAATAGTCAATAGAAAGGTGACGACGGCGGAGACAGGTAGGTATTCAGGAGGTGAAAGCGAGAGGACCGACCGCTTGGGTGTGGGAGAGTGAGAGAGCCATAGCTCAACGTCAATTCTTCTTAAAAAAACAAAACAAAAAAACAGGTGAACGTGGTAGCACTTACTGAATTAGGTTGGGGGGAAGAAAAGAGGCGCGAGGGAGAAGCAGGGGGACAGACCAGAGAGACGGTGCGATGACTCAGGCAGAGACATCCAATAGGCAACCAAATACTCAGAAGGGAGATCTGGCTGCAGATATCTCTTTGGGCATCATCAGTTATTAAAGCATCGTGGTAATTAAACACTGGGCAACAGGCAGGTGGTAACTGAAGCCATGGAAGTGAGGGAGATTGCCTGGGGGAGGGCCCAGGAGGAGAAGACAAGTGGCTTGGGGAAGAGCCAGGAGCGAGCCCCATAGCTAACGTTCAAACGCATGGCTTGTGAATCAGCCCTCACTCCACCTGCTACTACAAAACAAAACAAAACGGAAAGGAAGAAGGGTAAGAGCCTTCAAGGAAACAACGAGCGGGCAGGTTTGAGGAGCGCGCCAGGAGTGCTCCGCGGGAGGAGGGAGCAGAGGTCACCCCTGGTGACGCCTACGAAGAGTGCAAAACGGGAAGACGATTAAGTGTCCACTGGAGTTTGCAAAATGGAGCCGCGAGTGACCAACTCAGGGAATTTGGGTGGAGTGGTGGATACGCGCTGAAGAAGGAATGGGAAGCAAGGAAATGCAAAGAGGGTTTCCAGATAAGGGATTATTTCATGTCGGTTACGGTTACGAAGACCGGCTCAGAGCCTGGGCTGCAAGTCTAAAGCCTGTGTTTGAAACCTGGCGACCCCACCTTCCCAGATATGTCCTCCCCCCGCCCCACGGTCACTTATTTAACCCCTCTTAATCTCCTACTCTATAAACAGAGAAGATAAAAATATTTACCCCTTAAGAGTTGTTTTGAGGATTAGATGGGATAAATGTAAAGGATTTATAACAGTGCCTCAATATACGTAACATACGCCGGTTACTATAATCATAGAAAAAGGACAAAAATCCTTCCAGTTTATTCAAATAAATTCCAAATGCTTTGCGGTGGCACAATTTTCCCACTTTAAAATTTACAGGTAAAATGTAAAGTCACAGGGGTCCTGGCATAACAACTTTGCAAGGGCTCTGCCCACCCCACGCAGAGCCGTAGGGTGGGAACACCCCGGCCATGGAGCAGACAGTCTGACTCGCTGGCCTGGACTCCTGCCAGCCGCCTGCTGGGGCTGCTGAGGGCTCACCAATGAGCAGGCAGAACCAGTCATGAGCGGGAAGGTCGTGGAGGTCCCTTCATCATCGTGGACATGACTCAGCGCGGCCCTGCTTCCTGATGACTTGAGAAGCCCGGTGGCAGGTCCCACTTACGGATCCTCAAACCCTGCCGCGCACTCCTCTCTTGGTTAAAACAGTCAGGGGTCTTAACGTTTCAGATAACAAAACCTCCCGCAGCCTATAAAACAACTACTCTATCTTATCAAATCTAAGATACCATCAAATGGGAAGCCTGACTTTAAAATGTGAACCTAAAGTCTGTGAAAATGGCAAGCTTTCAAACAAGGGGTCAGCCGGAGCAGAAAACGTTTAATTGTAAACATTTCATAAAGCTGTAACTATGTTTATAAACAAGAAACAATAAACCTCTTCTCTAAGGTAAGTATGCAGGCTCAGCAGGGAAGGAAAGAGTCTGGAAGATAGATTATCAGAGCCTCTAATACGACGAGACGATCGGCCAGCAACCAAGCTGCCATCACAAACCTTGTCACCACCAGAGGTCAGCACCCCTCACAGGACAGTCAATCAGCCAAGTGGACCCAGCTGAGCCTCACTTATCAAAGCTAAGTGATAAGGGGACACTTTAAAAGGTTCCACAAATTCACAGGAAGACATTCCCCCTTAAGTAAGTTAGGGCAGTGTTTCTCAAACTTGTTTTCATTATCCACCGCCCCCAGCCTTTCTATACATTGCCCCCTCAACTGTCCTACCCCCATGAAACTTTAATACCACAGATACATTGTATATCCATTCGGGGGCCCTTTGGAGAGCCAGAAACCACTGTAATAGCTAAGATTTTTTGTCCCCCAACAAGAACCAATCTTTGCTCACTTCAGGGCAATGTCCCCCAGTTGAGAATGAACAAGTTACAGTGAATACACGTTTTTGGTTTATTGTAGAGCGGTTGCTGGTCGCTTTAGGTCATATTTTCAAGCTGGAAGGAAAAGTACAAGTTCACCAATGCTGGGCTTTGGTCTACCGAGAAAACCCACAATGACAACAGAACAAGCAAGCAACGCCCCAAGAGAGAAGGATTATTCAAGAATACAGCTACTTCATTTCAGAACTGGGCCTACGATTCCAAGATCCTTGACTGAAAAATAATGCTTTCCCCTCGCTTGTACTTCTGCCCCCACTTCTTCCCTATTTTTGATCATGCAGACTAGCTTGACCAATCTTGCTAGGAAAATAAGTTTGGAGGCAAGTTCTGAAAAGCTTATCCTTTGGGAAATGCCTTGCAGGTGAGGAAGGAACAGCTCGGACAGAAAGGACCGCCTGGACTGAAGGAAGCGGGCAGGTGGTGAGGGGAGAGGGGACAGGTGACTGGGAAGAAGCGACTTGCTGGAAGCCCGAAGAAACCGGAGAGTCTGCGACAGCTGGAATGACAAGAAGGCGGCGATAACGCAGGTGGTTCCCAGGGGCCGTAAAGTTCTTGAGGTAGTGCCAGAATTACAGAGTTATTAATCATGAATAAGTTTCTGAATACTCATCGACTTGAGAAGGCACTCACGGGCTGCGTTTAGGTGCTTACGAAGGTGCTGGGCCCTGTGGTTAAATAAGTTCAAGACGGTTAATCTTGATAAAAACAAACAGGTGTGGCTGATATAATTAAACACTCGAAACGCAAACACATAAAGTGACTGCTATGGGCTGGCACTGCTCGCATCACTTTGCAGATACCGAATCATTTCATCCTCCCGTCGTTCCCACAAAGGAAACATAAACACTGAATGTAGTCACTGAGATACCAAAACACCGCTGAGCACCGACGAAGTGCCGCCATATCGCCTGCTGGGAAGAGAAAGATGGATTATGGAGAAGCACAGAAGGGCTTTAGGGAGCGGCCTCGGAGAGGGTGGGACTTGGGCTGAGCTGTGATGTAGGAAGGTTGGCAGGTGGAAAAAGGGAGCAAGAGAAGGTCTTACCCTCCAAGGGCTGTAAACCCTCAGGCACCGAGACCATGAAGGGTCACAGAACAGGGGTCTGGCTAACTCTGCCTGTGGGCCAAACCTGGCCTCTTTCTGTAAATAAAGTTTGACTGGAACGCAGCCCTGCCACTTGGACCGCGTTGCTGCTTTGCTGCTGCACGGGCAGGCTGAGCAGTCTTGACAGGGACGGAGACCGAGACCATCCGGCCCTCTACAGAAAAAGTTTGCCCGTGCCTGTTCTAGAGCCTCCATATTCAGCGCAGGGTCTGTGAAGCAGCAGCAGCAGCAGCACTTGGGGGCTGAGCAGAAATGCAGACTCCCAGGTTCCACCCCAGACCCACAGAACTAGACTCTGCCTTTTAAAAAGCTCTCTGGCAGGGCTTATGCACAGAAAGCTCTCTGATCATTGGTGTGTACGGCCGGGATGAGGCGGTGAGGCTGCAGATGAAGAGAAGTCTGCATGTATTCTATACACAGACCCAGGAAAGTGGTAAAGATTTTCCCGTAAAGGAGTGGTGCTGTCAATTCACGCTCTGGAAAGGTCCCTCTGTCAGGGTGCGATGGTAGGAAGAAGTGGGTGGGCACTTGGTGTCAGAACCCAGGCAAAAGAGGACCTGGACAACACATGGGAGACAGAGGCACCATTTCTCCTTTCTTCCCAGAAGCAAATTAACGTTTTAAGAGATTACGCCAACTTCACTAATGCCTTTCTAACGAACAGAGTATCTGTTAGAATTTATTAGGAAATAGGCAAAGACTTGGTAACAAAAGTATTAGCGATCACGTGTTTCCATGTATACCAGCTACATCCCCATCTAAGGAAAGCGTCCAGATCGCAATGCACGAATGATGACACCGAGTGAATAAGAAGGAAGCTGGAAGATTAAATGAGGACCTATTCAACAGCTAGGTATCAATATTATGTAGGCTGCTAACACATCAGCTCACAGGATGCTATGTAAAGGTGTAACGTCCTACTGTTAGGACGCATTGTTCCCCCGAATAAATGTAAGATTCTGCTTGATAGTCAGTTTTTCCATAGTTTGGATGAATAAGACAACCACGCCAACACTACCCCTTCAGGCTTGGCTAACGGCTTCCAAACAACTGCTTTTTAACACTGTGCCTCCTTAAGAATCTGGAAAAATCTGACAGGGTCATTTGTGGGATTCAGTACGCTTCAGAGTAATGACAGCAACGTCGATAAAAACAGATGGGTGAAAACGGGAAATTCCTTGTCTTAGACGCTTAGGTTTAGTATTTTATACTCATTCCCTTGGCAGAAACAATGCAAAAGAAATAAGGCATAGAGATATTTCTCAAATATCTACTTTGAGAAATGCAATATAATTGAATTAATAAATCTCAAGTAAGGAAAAAAACTCCATCAAACCTGTACTGAGAAAAATCTCTATGGACGATGCATTAATAAAAAGCTTAAAAAGTCCATGAGTTCAGTACAATGGTAGATGGCACTTAAACAGTAACAGTAACTAACATGTACTAAGTGCTTACTGTAGATTTACATTGTACTAAATACCATTACATGGATTATCTCATTTAATCCTCAAAACACCCCCGATATTAGCTCCACCTTATGAATGGGAAAACTAAGGCACAGGGAGGTTAAGTAACTTGTCCAAGGTCACACAGCTTAATAAGAAGGTAAGATACGGTCTGAAGCTGGGCCTATGCTCTAAACCATAACTATGGCACCTCTCCAATAGCATCTGCTCTCTACTTTCCTTTGCCCCCATGTGAATCTGCAAAATGATTAAATGCGATGGAGTCTCATTGTTACTGAAATCAGGGACAAAGAAAACTCTATGATTTAGATATTCAGAGTCTTAACGAAAGGGGGGGCACACCATACTGCCCCGTGGACAGTGCCCCAAGTTTGACCTGCAATATAATAAAATCACGGAATAATGAGGTGGATTCGATTGAACACGCTGGATTATTTTTCAGTAGGACAGAGTGCAAATTAAGCCCTAGTCAAATTCTGCAATGTACCATGTAACTGCTTGTTAATAATAAATATGGCGGCAGACTTTTAATGATCATTACTATGAACACGTTATCTTCTGGCTAACATGTCTGTGAAATGCGGGAACTCTAAAACATAAAATAAACGTAGGCACCGGCCTGATGCTGTCGGCTTAACGTTCTCATAGTGGTTGCGCTTATTTAAGGAACTGCCTGACTGTAACTAAACAGAAGCATTAAAGTAAAGTTGGCAGAGGGCACAGCATCCACATGGCACATGCTTTGTTCCAGGGGCTTTATTCCATCAATACTCTTGGAAAAAAGAGAACTCACTAAACGAATAACGGAAAAACACAAGATAGTGTGGAGGTCTTTTAAATTCCTCACATTGTCAAGCATCTTATACAAAGTTCTCTTTAGACTTTGAACTCATCATATCTCATTTTCAATACTAATTCTGCCAAAGAACAAGCTCATCCCCTTCAAATTTTAACAGTTTCAACATAAGATCCAGGTGAAAGCTCATCACAGTCCCACGTTAAATATTCATTTTGCCAAAGAACAAACTCATCTCCCCACATTTCAACAGCTTCAAAATAAGATCCAGGTAAGAAGAAGAAAACGGGGCAGGAAAAGGAAAAATACCGAGTGAGCGAAGAGAAGACAGGAACGATGGAATGACAGGATCACCTGAACTCAAAACCAATTCGCTAAGCCGCCACCGCTTTTCCTATTGAACTTTCCCTATCAAGACAAGAAGACACACCCTGCTGGTGGTATTTTCACAAGTACAGATAAGGGAACCACTGTGTGTTATTTAAAGGTACGGACCATAGGCATAATCTGGGGGTTACCCCTACATGTATGGTGGCATTACAAACAATTACTACTGCACGTCACCTTGCTCTCATTCCAGTTCGGCTTGTAAGGACAAAAGGACCGACCATCCGTGTGGATGGCCGGGTTGCGGGCTCCCCTTAGAACCCAGCAAGATTTCGCCACCGAAAGGCACCCGCGGCCACTGCAGACACGCTCTGCCGGCTCCGCGTCTCCACCGCCAGCCCCTGCAGGGCGCGCCGCCCGAAGCCGGACGGGCGGTGGGCGGCTGGGTCCCGCGGCCTCCGGGGCGTGAACCCCGTCTGTCCCCGCGCCCCGGCCCCTCCGGGCCCCCGGCGTAGACACGGAAGCGCGTTCCAGCGGGGGGCACTCACCTTCTTCTTCCAACTCGAATTTCTCCAGCATGCCGGCTTCCGCGGGTCCCGGGGCCGCCGCCAGCGCCGCCTGAGGAGGAGCAGGACAGGGATCAGCATGCGCTCGGCCGCGCTCGTCCCCGGCCGCGCGGGCGGGGGCGCGGGGACGCGGGGGGGTGGCGCGCGGGGGCGGAGGGCGGGGGTGCCGGGGATACAGGGGCGCGGCGCAGGCCGCGGGGGGCCGGAGGGCCGGGGGGCGGCGGTGGTGCGAACGCGGGGGGCGGGGCCGAGGGGCGAGCGGCCAGGGGGCGGGTGCAGGCCGGCGAGCGGTTGGGGGCGCGGGGGCGGGACGAGGGGGACTGGGGGGAGGCGCAGGGAGGCGGGCGGGGAGCGTGTGGGGGGGGCGGGGGCACGGAGGCGGTCTCTGCGGCTCCGCGGAGCGCTCCGGCCTAGCTCCGCGCCGGGTCGCTGGGAGGAGGGGCCTCCCGGGCGGCTGGCGGGGCGGGGGGCGGCGCGGCGCGGCCCGGCCCGCCCGCACTGCACAGAACGGGCGGTGCGGCCCAGCCTCCGGCCCACCCCCGCCCCAAGCCGCAGGTGGCGCGGGCCGCGGCCTAACCTGCCGCCCTCCCCGAGTGGAACGGCCCGCTCCCGGCCTCCCCCTGGCGCCTCGCGCGTTGGTATGGACCGGCGAGATGGAACCGTGGGACTAGGACCCCGAGGAGCCAGGGGCTGGCTCGCTCGAGGGCGGCCGGGGCGCCCTTCTGGCCGCATCCCTCCTTCCCGCCAGGGCCGCCGACCGGCCATTAGCAGAGGCCCGTTTTCTCATCCTTGCCTCGTCCTCCCATCCCACCGCTCACATCCGCTCACCTTCCCCCGCCACCCACGGCAGCGCGTCCCTGCAGGTTTAACCTGCGCAGGTGTGGTCTCGGCCAGCCCGGGGGGTGGGGCACGAGGGGAGCGCTGCCAGGTGGGGGCGGGGTGGGCGGAGCGACGTGCCAGGGAGAGGGGAATGGAGGCTGCAGGACCCCAGGGGGAGATGACCCCAAAGGCGGGGGTCGGGGTGGAGGGGAGTGGGTGAGGGAGTGATTGCTTGCTTTTCTTTATAAAGTTTAGACTAAATTGCCCATCCCTTTCGCCTAATAAAAATTTTGTTCTGTGGAATATACGTACTGTAGATGCACTGTGTCGCTATCAGTTTTACCCACCCTGGAACTCTTTAACGTGCTTCCTCTCTTCATAGCCCATTCTCTTCTTTGGGGAGCCACTGCCAGAAGCACATACAAATCTAAATCTGGCCCTGGCCACTCCTGTCACCCTGGATCTGGGTATCTGAGACTCTCCAATCGCCAACTCAGGTTGGCAGGCAGCGAGGCTGGCAGCCGAGAGCTTCCTGGAAGAGCAGGGTAACCAGAGAGGGGACAGGCACCCCATTCCGTGAGGCTCTCCTGTGTTACAGGCAATGACTGCCCCAGGTGCAGGGGGCCCTTAGCTCACTGCAGAGTGCAAGGGCCCTGATAAAGAGATTAGCTCCCCAGCGCTGATTAAGGCTGTGAAGTCCCGCCCCCACCAAAGGAACTTGGTTCTGTCACTCTTGCAAGCCTAGCCTGGAGGAGGAAGTACTTAAATTTCCTTTATGCTTTCTTTCTGCTCTGTCATCTCAGTTGGGCCAATACCCAAGTCTTTTTTTTTTAGTCACGCCATGTGGCATGAGGGATCTTAGTTCCCCAACCAGGGGTCAAACCCATGCCCCCTACATTAGGAGCATGGAGTCTTAACCAATGGGTCACCAGGGAAGTCCTGCCAATCCCTAAGTCTTAATCTTTGCCTTAAAAAATGTGGGGGGAGGAAAAGAAGACAGAACTAATTTTGTAAGACATGGTGGTAAAAATGCTCAGCTGTGTCATGCTTAACAGCAAAAGACTGAATGCTTTCTCTCTTAAGTTCAGGAACAAGGCAAGGATTTGTGCTTTCACACTGTTCTTAATCAACACAGTACTAGAAGTTCTAGCCACTGCAACAAGGGAAGAAAAAAAAATTAAAGGCATACAAATTGCAAAGGAAGAAATAAAACCATCCCTATTTGCAGATGACATGGTTGTCTTCATAGAAAGTCCCAAGGAATCTACTAGATAAACAAACAAACAAATCCCAAAACACCAAAACTAGGACTAATTAGTGCAGCCAAGGTTACAGGATACAAGATCAACACACAAAAATCAATCACGTTCAACACACAAAAATCAATCACATTTGTGCTAACAATGTTCATGCTAACAAGGAACACGTGGAAACTGATATTAAAAACAATATTATTTATGATGACCACAAAGAAAATTAAATACTTAGGTATTCACTTAAGAGAACATGTACAGGGCTTCCCTGGTGGCGCAGTGGTTAAGAATCCACCTGCCAATGCAGGGGACATGGGTTCAAGCCCTGGTCCGGGAAGATCCCACATGCTGCGGAGCAACTAAGCCCGTGTGCCACAACTACTGAGCCTGTGCTCTAGAGCCCATGAGCCACAACTACTGAGCCCACGTACCTCAACTGCTGAGGTCTGTGGGGCTGGAGCCTGTGCTCCGCAACAGGAGAAGCCACTGCAATGAGAAGCCCGGGCACCGCAGCAAAGAGCAGCCCCTGCTCGCCGCAACTAGAGAAAGCCTGCGTGCAGCAACAAAGACCCAGTGCAGCCAAAAATAAATAAATAAAATAAAAACTCAACAGGAGAAAAAGAAAACAACCCAATCAGAACATGGGCAAAAGATATGGAGGCATTTCACTGAAACAGATAGAAAGACGGCAAAATAAGCGCATGAAAACATGTCCAACATCATTAGCCATTAGGGAAACGCAAATCAAAACCACAATAAGCTATCACTACACCCCTATTAGAATGGCCAAAATAAAAACAGTGACCACACCAAATGCCAGTGAGGATACAGAGAAACAGAATCACTTGTGCATTGCTGTGGGGATGCAAAATCATACCACCGCTCTGGGAACCAATTTTGCAGTTTCTTATGAATCTAAGCTCCCAACTGCCATATGACACATCAGTGGCGCTCTTGGGCACTTATCCCAGGGAAAACGAAACATGTTCACACAAAAACCTATGTATGGGCCTGGTGGGGGGAGACCTTCAACATGGTGGAGGAATAAGACATGGAGATCACCTTCCTCACCACAAATACATCAAAAATACATCTACATGTGGAACAACTCCTAAAGAACACCCACTGAATGCTGGCAGAATACCTCAGACTTCTCAAAAGGCAAGAAACTCCCCACGTACCTGGCCGTGTGGCTGACATGGTCTTGGTGCTCCAGCTGGGTGTCAGGCCTGAGCCTCTGACGTGGGAGAGCCGAGTTTAGGACGCTGGTACACCAGAGAACTCCCGGCCCAACGTAATATCAATCGGTGAAGAGTTCTCCCAGAGATCTCTGTCTCAACGCTAAGACCCAGGTCCACTCAACGACCAGCAAGCACCAGTGCTGGACACCCCATGCCAAGCAACTAGCAAGACAGGAACACAACCCCACCCATTAGCAGAGAGAGGCTGCCTAAAATCATAATAAGTTCACAGACACCCCAAAACACACCACCAGACGCAGTCCTGCCCATCAGAAAGACAAGATCCAGCCTCATCCACCAGACCCCTCCACCAGGAAGCCTACACAGCCCTCTGAACCAACCCTACCCACTGGGGGAAGACACCAAAAACAATGGGAACTACGAACCTGCAGCCTGTGAAAAGGAGACCCCAAACACAGTAAGTTAAGCAAAATGAGAAGACAGAGAAATACACAGCAGGTGAAGGAGCAAGGTAAAAACCCACCACACGAAACAAATGAAGAGGAAATAGGCAGTCTACCTGAAATGGAATTCAGAGTAATGATAGTAAAGATGATCCAAAATCTTGGAAACAGAATGATGAAAATACAAGAAACATTTAACAAGGACCTAGAAGAACTAAAGAGCAAACTAACAATGATGAACAACACAATAAATGAAATTAAAAATTCTCTAAAAGGAATCAATAGCAGAATAACTGAGGCAGAAGAACGGATAAGTGACCTGGAAGATAAAATAGTGGAAATAATTACTGCAGAGCAGAAAAAAGAAAAAAGAATGAAAAGAATTGAGGACAGCCTCAGAGACCTCTGGGACAACATTAAATGCACCAACATTCGAATTATAGGGGTCCCAGAAGAAGAAGAGAAAAAAAAAGGGACTGAGAAAATATTTGAAGAGATTATAGTTGAAAAATTCCCTAATATGGGAAAGGAAATAGTCAAGTAGTCCAGGAAGCACAGAGAGTCCCATACAGGATAAATCCAAGGAGAAACATGCCAAGACACATATTAATCAAACTATCAAAAATTAAATACAAATAAAAAATATTAAAAGCAGCAAGGAAAAAACAACAAATAACATACAAGGGAATCCCCATAAGGTTAATAGCTGATCTTTCAGCAGAAACTCTGCAAGCCAGAAGGGCGTGGCAGTACATATTTAAAGTGATGAAAGGGAAAAACCTACAACCAAGATTACTCTACCCAGCAAGGATCTCATTCAGATTCTACAGAGAAATTAAAACCTTCACGGACAAGCAAAAGCTAAGAGAATTCAGCACCACCAAACCAGCTTTACAACAAATGCTAAAGGAACTTCTCTAGGCAGGAAACACAAGAGAAGGAAAAGACCTACAATAACAAACCCCAAACAATTAAGAAAATGGTAATAGAAACATACATATTGATAATTACCTTAAATATAAATGGATTAAATGCTCCAACCAAAAGACACAGACTGGATGAATGGATACAAAAACAAGACCTGTATATATGCCGTCTACAAGAGACCCACTTCAGAGCTGGGGACACATACAGACTGAAAGTGAGGGGATGGAAAAAGATATTCCATGCAAATGGAAATCAAAAGAAAGCTGGAGTAGCAATACTCATATCAGACAAAATAGACTTTAAAATAAAGACTATTACAAGAGAAAAGAAAGACACTACAGAAGGATCAAGGGATCAATCCAAGAAGAAGATATAAAAATTGTAAATATTTATGCACCCAACATAGGAGCACCTCAATACATAAGGCAAATGCTAACAGCCATAAAAGGGGAAATTGACAATAACACAATAATAGTAGGGGACTTAAACACCCCACTTTCACCAATGGACAGATCATCCAAAATGAAATAAATAAGGAAACACAAGCTTTAAATGATACACTAAACAAGCTGGACTTAACTGATATTTATAGGACATTCCATCCAAAAATAACAGAATACACTTTCTTCCCAAGTGCTCATAGAACATTATCCAGGATAGATCATATCTTGGGTCATGAGTCAAGCCTTGGTAAATTTAAGAAAACTGAAATCGTATCAAGTATCTTTTCTGACCACAACGCTATGAGACTAGATATGAATTACAGGAAAAAATCTGTAAAAAATATAAACACATGGAGGCTAAACAATACACTACTTAATAACCAAGAGATCACTGAAGAAATCAAAGAGGAAATTAAAAAATACCTAGAAACAAATGACAATGAAAACACGACGACCCAAAGCCTATGGGATGCAGCAAAAGCAGTTCTAAGAGGGAAGTTTATAGCAATACAATCCTACCTTAAGAAACAAGAAACATCTCAAAGTAACAACCTAACCTTACACCTAAAGCAATTAGAGAAAAAAGAACAAAAAACCCCCAAAGTTAGCAGAAGGAAAGAAATCATAAAGATCAGACCAGAAATAAATGAAAAATAAATGAAGGAAATGATAGCAAAGATCAATAAAACTAAAAGCTGGTTCTTTGAGAAGATAAAATTGATAAACCATTAGCCAGACTCATCAAGAAAAAAAGGGAGAAAACTCAAATCAATAGAATTAGAAATGAAAAAGGGGAAGTAACAACTGTCACTGCAGAAATACAAAGGATCATGAGAGATTATTACAAGCAACTATATGCCAATAAAATGGACAACCTGGAAGAAATGGACAAATTCTTAGAAATGCACAACCTTCCGAGACAGAACCAGGAAGAAACAGAAAATATGAACAGACCAATCACAAGCACTGAAATTGAAACTCTGATTAAAAATCTTCCAACAAACAAAAGCCCAGGACCAGATGGCTTCACAGGCGAATTCTATCAAACATTTAGAGAAGGGCTAACACCTATGCTTCTCAAACTCTTCCAAAATATAGCAGAGGGAGGAACACTCCCAAAATCATTCTATGAGGCCACCATCACCCTGATACCAAAACCAGACAAAGATGTCACAAAAAAAGAAAACTACAGACCAATATCACTGATGAACATAGATGCAAAAATCCTCAGCAAAATACTAGCAAACAGAATCCAACAGCACATTAAAAGGATCATACACCATGATCAAGTGGGACTTATCCCAGGAATGCAAGGATTCTTCAATATACGCAAATCAATCAATGTGATACACCATATTAACAAACTGAAGGAGAAAAACCATATGATCATCTCAATAGATACAGAGAAAGCTTTTGATATAGTTCAACACCCATTTATGATAAAAACCCTCCAGAAAGTAGGCATAGAGGGAACTTACCTCAACATAATAAAGGCCATATATGACAAACCCAAAGCCAACATCGTCCTCAAAGGTGAAAAACTGAAACCACTTCCACTAAGATCAGGAACAAGACAAGGTTGACAACTCTCACCACTATTATTCAACATAGTTTTGGAAGTTTTAGCCACAGCAATCAGAGAAGAAAACGAAATAAAAGGAATCCAAATCAGAAAAGAAGAAGTAAAGCTGTCACTGTTTGCAGATGACATGATACTGTAAACTACTAGAGCTAATCGATGAATTTGGTGAAGTATCAGGATACAAA
The DNA here is from genome assembly GCF_964374135.1 of Grampus griseus. NCBI lineage: Eukaryota > Metazoa > Chordata > Mammalia > Artiodactyla > Delphinidae > Grampus > Grampus griseus. The sequence continues at coordinate 5,720,943 of NC_139003.1, read as the reverse complement.
ATTAATGCACAGAAATCTCTTGCATTCCTATACACTAATGATGAAAAATCTGAAATAGAAATTAAGGAAACACTCCCATTTACCACTGCAACAAAAAGAATAAAATACCTAGGAATAAAACTACCTAAGGAGACAGAAGACCAGTATGCAGAAAACTATAAGACATTGATGGAAGAAATTAAAGATGATACCAACAGATGGAGAGATATACCACGTTCTTGGATTGGAAGAATCAATATTGTGAAAATGACTATACTACCGAAAGCAATCTACAGATTCAATGCAATCCCTATCAAACTACCAATGGCATTTTTCACAGAACTTGAACAAAAAATTTCACAATTTGTATGGAAACACAAAAGACCCTGAATTGCCAAAGCAATCTTGAGAAACACAAATGGAGCTGGAGGAATCAGGCTCCCTGACTTCAGACTATACTACAAAGCTACAGTAATCAAGACAGTATGGTACTGGCACCAAAACAGAAATATAGATCAATGGAACAGGATAGAAAGCCCAGAGATAAACCCACACAGATATGGTCACCTTATCTTTGGTAAAGGAGGCAAGAATATACAGTGGAGAAAAGACAGCCTCTTCAGTAAGTGGTGCTGGGAAAACTGGACAGCTACATGTAAAAGAATGAAATTAGAACACTTCCTAACACCATACACAAAAATAAACTCAAAATGGATTAAAGACCTAAATGTAAGGCCAGACACTATAAAACTCTTAGAGGAAAACATAGGCAGAACACTCTATGGCATAAATCACAGCATGACCCTTTTTGACCCACCTCCTAGAGAAATGGAAATAAAAACAAAAATAAACAAATGGGCCCTAATGAAACTTAAAAGCTTTTGCACAGCAAAGGAAACCATAAAGAAGACAAAAAGACAACCCTCAGAATGGGGGAAGATATTTGCAAATGAAGCAACTGACAAAGGATTAATCTCCAAAATATACAAGCAGCTATTGCAGCTCAATATCAAAAAAACAAAGAGGACTTCCCTGGTGGAGCAGTGGTTGGGAATCCTCCTGTCAGTGTGGGGGACACGGGTTCAAGCTGTGGTCTGGGAAGATCCCACATGCTGCGGGGCGGCTGGGCCCATGCGCCACAACTACTGAGCCTGCGCTCTGGAGCCCGCTAGCCACAACGACTGAGCCCACATGCCACAACTACTGAAGCCCGTGCGCCTAGAGCCTGTGCTCCGCAACAAGAGAAGCCACCGCAGTGAGAAGCCGGCGCACCATAAAGAAAAGAAGCTCCCGCTCGCCGCAACTAGAGAAAGCCCACGTGCAGCAACAAAGACCCAATGCAGCCAAAGATAAATAAATGAATTTAAGACAGACAAACAAACAAACAACCCAATCCAAAAATGGGCAGAAGACCTAAATAGACATTTCTACAAAGAAGATATACAGATTGCCAACAAACACATGAAAGGATGCTCAACATCATTAATCATTAAGAGAAATGCAAATCAAAACTACAATGAGGTATCACCTCACACCAGTTAGAATGGGCATCATCAGAAAATCTACAAACAAGAAATGCTGGAGAGGGTGTGGAGAAAAGGGAACCCTCTTGCACTGTTGGTGGGAATGTAAATTGATACAGCCACTATGGAGAACAGTATGGAGGGTCCTTAAAAAGCTAAAAATAGAACTACCATACAACCCAGCAATCCCACTACTGGGCATATACCCTGAGAAAACCATAATTCAAAAAGAGTCATGTCCCACAATGTTCATTGCGGCTCTATTTACAATAGCTAGGACATGGAAGCAACCTAAGTGTCCATCGACAGATGAATGGATAAAGAAGATGTAGCACATATATACAATGGAATATTACTCAGCCATAAAAAGAAAAGAAATTGAGTTATTTGTAGTGAGGTGGATGGACCTAGAGTCTGTCATACAGAGTGAAGTAAGTCAGAAAGAGAAAAACAAATACCGTATGCTAACACATATATATGGAATCTAACGAAGAAAAAAATGGTTCTGAAGAACCTAGGGGCAGGACAGGAATAGAGACGCAGATGTAGAGAATGGACTTGAGGACACAGGGAGGAGAAAGGGTAAGCTGGGACGAAGTGAGAGAGTGGCATGGATGTATATACACTACCAAATGTAAAACAGATAGCTAGTGGGAAGCAGCTGCATAGCACAGGGAGATCAGCTCGGTGCTTGTGACCACCTAGAGGGGTGGGATAGAGAGGGTGGGAGGGAGACGCAAGAGGTAGGGGATATGGGGATATATGTACACGTACAGCTGATTCACTTTGTTATAGCAGAAACGAACACACCATTGTAAAGCAATTATACTCCAATAAAGATGTTAAAAACAAAAACAAAATCAAAAACCTATGTATGAATGTTCACATCAGCTTCATTTGTAACAGCCCAAACTGGAAATAACAGATGTCATTCAACAAACAATGTTACATCTATACTGTGGAATACTACTCAGCAGTAAAAAGCAACAAGCTATTGATACATACAACCACGTGCATGAATGTCCGGGGAAGTATGCTGAGTGAAAAAAGCCAATCCCTGACGGTTATATATGGTATGATTCCATTTTAGAGAACATTCTTGAAATGAAAAAAATTATAGAAGTGGAGAACAGATTAGTGGATGCTAGGGGTCAGGGATGCGGGTGGGGGAACAGAAGTACCTGTGGCTATAAAAGGGCAACATGAGGGACCCTTGTGGTGATGGATCTGTTCTGTATCTTGACTGTTTCAAAGTCAATACTGTTTGTGTTATCATACTATATTTTCCCCCATGAGTCAAGCCAAGCTGATTTAATTCTGTGGAGGAAACGACAACTGGGGCTCATTTAGAAAAAAAATCTTTATTGAGATACAATTCACATAACATAAAATATGACTTTCAGTATACACACAGGGTTGTGTAACCATCTGTGTTTACAGCATTTTCATTATCCCAAAGACAAGCCCCATACCCATTACCAGTCACTGCCTATTACTCCCTTAACCCCCATGCTCACTCGTAGGCAACCACTAATCTATTTTCTGTCTCTATAGATTTGCCTCTTCTGGACATTTCATATAAATGGAATCATACAGTATGTGGTCTTTCATCTCTGGCTTCTTTCACTCAGCATAATGTATTCAAGGTTCATCCATGTTGTAACATTTATTCGCACTTAATTTCTTTTTCTTGCTGAAAAACATTCCATTGTATGGATATACCACATTTTATTTATCCATTTATCAGCTGACGGCTGCTTGGGTAATTTTCACTTTGGGCTATTGTGAATATGAATATTGCTGCTATAAACATTCATGTACAAGGGTTTGTGTGGAAGTACGTTTTCATTTCTGTTAGGTATAGATCCGGGAATGGAATTTCTGGGTCATATGGTAACTCTCTATTTTAAACATTTAGAGAAACCGTCAAACTGTTTTCCACAGTGACTGCACCTTTTTACATTTTCACCAGCGATGTACGAAGGTTCCAATTTCTCCTGTACTGTAGTTTTGCAAGATGTTACCATGGAGGGAACTAGGTGAAGGGCACGCAGGATTGCTGTATTATCTCTAAAAACTTCATGTGAACCCACAATGATCTCGAAACACAAAGTCTAATTAAAAAGAAGTTTGGTAGTACATAGTGGAAGTGTCGATCCTCCTAATGTTGGAAAAGTCTACACTTGAATTTCCTGCAGTAAATCTGGCACGCTTTAAAAAGAAATCCCTCATTGATATTTATTAGGAGCACCATCTATTTCACTGTAATGCTGATGAGTTGTTTCTTGGGAGGCAGAAATGGGCAGCCGGCGGGAGTATGTATTTCTGGAGGCTGTGAACTCTGCAAAAGTGGTCCTCAGACCAAAATGTCCTGTACCTATCACTGTCCACGCTGGTAGAGAATAGAAATGGAAACAAATTAACGTGATTCTCTTAATTTTACTCACTTGATGATGGGTGTACAGAAGTAGACTAAAATAAAAACGTCTCTAGTGAGACTGAATTTATTTCCACGGGTTGTTTTCACTTTGTAAAACATCTCATGCTTTCTTCCTTAGAAAGGAGCGTAGTCACAGGACACCAGAAGGAGGCAGATGACACTGTTCTATGACACGCGAAGTCAACTTCAGGGACCTAAAGCCCTGCGAAGCTTTTCAGACATGCACAGAAATGTCGACAGGCTGAAATGAGTGATGGATTGGTTTGTACCAATAATTTGAAGCTGGTGGCCATCGGTTGCCTTTTCACGGTGATGTTCTCTTCAAGTCTCAACAGACTTACATGCCAGAGTTAATTTTAGCTATTCCAGGCAGGCAGGGAAGCCAGGAGAGGAGGAAAGCAGAGAGGAAGGGCTCAGGCCATGTTCTGCATGCAAAAAGAAGGGGCTTGCACTGCGATGCTACCTCATCTCCCTCGAGAACTAAACTGGCAATATCATGGTAGAGAGCTGCCAGGTTGTCCTTGCTGGACCTTGTGCAGATTCGTGGTATTTCTACCTGTACCCCATCAGCTTCTGCAACCAGTCTGGGATGACCGGACTCCAGGGTGATGGGAGGGAACAGAGTTGAACTTTACTGAAAGAATGCCTGCAATACATGGAGCCATAACAAGTGTGACTTTTTGGTTGGTGAAAAATACTAAATGATTAAGGACTGTCTTACATAATTGTGCCCAGTGTTTTGAATGACTATCAGAAGGGGAAAACATCAGGCTGCGAGCTTAATCATAAAATGACTGCCAGAAAAGCTTTCCTTTATGCAATGAGGTCGGATATGCGTTCACTTTACCTTTTTTTTTGTTTGTTTTTTTCAATCTTAAATAGCTACTGCAAGAAATCAGTCAACCTTAAATACTGGATAAGGAGCTCCTGAATAATTTAGAAGCATCGATGTTTCCCCCTGCTGTCTTCTGTGAGCTCTGGTTCCATGCAAAGACGTCCTCTGTGCGGTAGCAAAAGTGGGACGGGAAACTGCACCCGTGCGGGCAGGAGATGTGCGTGCACCCCGTCCTACCTCTCGCTCTACTCTCTCGAGCCAGCCTTCACCCCCGTGCCTGTGCTGATGGCCTTGAAGCCTCAGCCCCAAGCTCAGAGCTCTCCTGCGCTCCAGACTGCTTCCTGCTCATCTCCGTTTGAATTTTCTATGGGCAATTCAAACTCATCCATCGCAAATGGTCCCTGGGTCCTCTTGGTTTATCTCAGTGTCCTTGGACACTGCCCAAGGTGTCTCTGTCTCCACCATACTCCTCAGCTAGGCTTGCTGTTGGAACAGCTCCAGTTTCTCCTGTCTTGCCCTTTTCTAGTCCGTTCCCTACCCTGGAGCCAGAGCTCCTTTTAAACACAGACTTGTTCTTGTTACTCGGTTTAGAACCATCCAGTGACTCTCAGGAACCTTTAGGAATGTCGTGCAAACTCTTCAGCCCCAAGCAGGACCTGATCATTTTATTTCTTCACCTTTGCTTGCTAACCCCCGCTGCATCCTCTACACGGGAGCCCTGATGCTTTGTTCCTGGAATATACCCTGCTCACGGCACTAAGAGTTTGAATATTCTGGCCTCCCTTCCTACTTCTGTCACTTGGCTAGGTCCTACTCACTCCTTTAAGATTGAGTCTTTAAGAGGAGAAGAAGCAGCGTGGCCAAAAAAAAAGAAAAAAAAAAAGAAAAATCAGCCCTCATACTCATCAGACGTTTTATCATTTGGTTCTGGTTTTCCCTGGGATCTTAATTTAAGAAAATTTCCATTAAGAATTTTTATTTGAAAAGATGCGATCTAAAATAAATTCAAGGTTTGCCTGTTAAAAAAAAAAAAAGAATGAGTCTTAAAAAGAAGGCTCACCAGGCAGCCTCTTCTGCTTCTTGACCTCTTCTCACAACTTACCTGGTTAATTGCTTCTCTGAACCCACATGCTTCTCTAAGGCAGTTAACATGGAATTGGGATTTACTCTTCTGTCTCCCCTAAATGCCATAAACTCTTTGAAGCGGCAGAATGACCCTGTTTGATCATCTGACACATAGTAGGTATTGCAGAAATAGTTGAGTGAAATGCATCGTTTGTTATTAGGAAATCAGTTAAAAACATGGTGGGTAAGCAGATAATTTTAACAGCATAAGTGGGTTCAGAGATGATTTCATTCCATTTACTCCTGCTTTTCCTGGACCTCGTTTCTATTTAGAAATAATTATACCCACATTCCCTTGAGCGTTGGAGCTGGTATTTTGAAGAAAAAAGGAAGTGACTGTGCTCTTTCAGACTCTCTCTGAGGACTGCAGGCTGTGGACCGCACTTTGCATCCTGGTTTGGACATTGGCGGAGAGCTTTCCCAGCTCTTGCTGTCACCCTACAATTTTACTTTCTGTTAAGTGAGAACAATGGATCTTTTAAAGTGGTGTCGAAATTTGATAAAAACTCAAAAATATAAGATATTTAACACCACAACTATTAATTCCTCTGATCGATTTTAATCATTATATTTGGGGGAAAGGTTTTGTTCATTTTGATAGTTTTCTAAATAACAATTTCAGATAGCATAAAATAAAGCTGGTTCCTTCCTAACATTTATTTATGATTTCCTTTAAAGAGCATTTATTCCACAGGATCTTTTCAGAGAGTATGGCAACTAATTCTACAGTTCAGTGAGTCAGCTGAACTGTTTCAAAGGAGGAGCTCCTGTTTCAAAGGAGGTATCATTAAATAAGAGATGAAGAAAATGGACTTAACCAAAACAAAATTCTTTTTGTCTGGCTTCTGTTAAATTGTCTTCTAAGTTCCAAAAAGTAGACAATGTTAAGATTTTGAAGATAGTCATTCAGCAAATATTTACTATCTGCTATATGCCAGGAACCACAGAAGGTGAGTCATTTAAATATCTGGTGTGATTAGAAATTCACATCAAAGATACGAAGTAGGAACCCTAAACACACATAGCATTTATTTGTTACTCTTCAAATCCTGGTTCTGTAGAGCTCATTAGTCAGGGTCTAGAATATGTATGTCTCTTGCCTTTCACAAATAAATCCAAATTAGTTTTTATTTTTTGCTAATTGAAATCTTTGATTATCAGCTTTGTGTTTAACACGACTTACTGGGGAGCTAAATACATTTCATTATGTTGACAACTCTTATTATCCCATAATACTGTGCAAATTAAAAAAATAAGTATTGCTCAGCCAGTTCAATTAAGTTCATAATGACAGTTTAAAGCTGGTTCAATCATGATTTTACACGCTTATTAAGAGTGAAAATAGATGACTATTAAAAATAGCTGAAAAGATAACATGTGTCATAGTGCTTAATGTTTCTGTAACTGTTGCAAAGACCCTGCTACTTCTTCCCCTTGAACGTGAGCTGGACCTAGTGACTTGTTTCTAATAGACAAAACACAGCAAAGGTGATGGGCCATCACTTCCATGATTAGGCTACGTAAGACTGCGGCTTCTCTCATACTAGCAGACTCTCCCCCTTGCTGGCTTTGATGAAGCGAGCTACCATGTTGGAGAGGCCATTTGGCAAGGAACTGAGGCCCTCAGTCCAACAGTCTGCCATCAACCACATGATCTTGGAAATGGATCCCTCCCCAGTCAGGCCTTCAGATGCATCCCAGCCCTGGCTGATGTCTTGACTGCAGTTTCATAAAAGACCCTGAGGCAGGGGACCCAACTAAGCTGTGCCTGGACGTCTGACCCACAGAAAGTGTGAGCTCTTGATACATGCTTTAAGCTGCTAAGTTTGTGGTAATTTGTTACACAGCAACAGATAATACAATGAGTTTTTTTAAATATAGTTAGGATACAAGTTCTTTGTCAGATACATGTATTGTGAACATTTTATCCCATTCTGTGGCTTGTGTTTTCATATTCCTAACCATCTTTTTCAAAGAGCAAAATTGAAAAATTTCAATGAGATCCAGTCCATCCTTTTATGATTCATGCTTTTTGTGTTCTATCTAAGAAACCCTTGCCTCCCCCAAGACTGTGAAGATTTTCTCCAGTGTTTCTTTCTAGAAACTTTATATTTTGACTTTGACATTAGATCTATGATCTGTTTTGGTTTAATTTTTTATAATGTGTGGTAAGGGTTTAGGTTCTTTTTTCCCATACTGATATCCAGTTGTTCCACAGTGCTTGTTAAAAAGACTTTATTTTCCCCATTGAACTACCTTAGCACCTTCATCTAAAGTCGACTGACCACATCACCATAGCCAAGACGTGGAAACAACCTACATGTGCATCCGCAGATGAATGGATAAAGAAGATGTGGTACATATATTATAAAATGGAATACTTTTCAGCCATAAAAAAGAATGAAATAATGTCATTTGCAGTAACATGGATGGACCTAGAGATGATCACACTAAGTGAAGTCAGAGAAAGACAAATATCATATGATATCACTTATATGTGGAGCCTAAAATATGACACAAATAAATTTATCTATGAAACAGAAACAGACTCACAGACATAGAGAACAGACCTGTGGTTGCCAAGGGGGCAGGGAGGGAAGGATTGGGAGTTTGGGATTAGAAGATGCAAACTATTACATATAGGATGGATAAACAACAAGGTCCTACTGTATAGCACAGGGAACTATATATTCAATATCCTGTGACAAACCATAATGGAAAAGAGTAAGAAAAAGAATATATAAATATAAATAAATAAATATATATATGTATAAACTGAATTGCTTTGCTGTACAGCAGAAATTAACACAACATTGTAAATCAACTATAGTTCAATAAAATAAATAAAAAATAGGGCTTCCCTGGTGGCGCAGTGGTTGAGAGTCCACCTGCCGATGCAGGGGACACGGGTTCGTGCCCCGGTCTGGGAAGATTCCACATGCCACGGAGCGGCTGGGCCTGTGAGCCATGGCCACTGAGCCTGCGCGTCCAGAGCCTGTGCTCCGCAACTGGGGAGAGGCCACAACAGTGAGAGGCCCGCGTACCGCAAAAAAAAAAAAAAAAAAAAAAAAAAATAAATAAATAAATAAATAAATAAATAAAAAATAAATCAATTGACCATATATGTGGGGTCTAGGTCTAGACTCTCTATTCTGGTCATTGATCTATTTCTATACTTTCATCATGGCCATCCTGGCTTTTTTTTTTTTGCGGTACGCGGGCCTCTCACTGTTGTGGCCTCTCCCGTTGCGGAGCACAGGCTCTGGATGCGCAGGCTCAGCGGCCATGGCTCACGGGCCTAGTCGCTCCGCGGCATGTGGGATCTTCCCAGACCGGGTCACGAACCCGTGTCCCCTGCATCGGCAGGCGGACTCTCAACCACTGTGCCACCAGGGAAACCCTCCTGGCTTGATTCTTATAGCTCTGTAGTAAGTCCTAAAATCAGGTAGTGAACATTCTCTAACTTTGTTGTTCATTTAAAAAATTGTTTTGTCTCCTCTAAATCTTTTATTACAGTTTGGGATTTTTTTTAAAAAAAAGGCCACTGGAATTTTGGTTGGGATTGCATTTGATCTGTAGGTCAATTTGGGAAGAAGTCACATCTTAACAATATTGAGTCTTCTAGTTCATGATCATGTTATATCTTTCTGCTTATTTGTGTCTTTGATTTCTCTCAGCAATCATTTGTAATTTTCAGTGTAGAGGTCTTACATGTCTTTTGTTAAATTTATTCCTAGGTATGTTATGCTTTTTGACGCTCCTGTAAATGAAACTGTTTTTAAAATTTCATTTCCCAATTGTTTGCTGTTAACATAAAGACACAATTGATTTTTGTATATTAACCTTGTATCCTGTGACCTTGATAAATGTACTTGTAAGTTCTAGTGGATGTTTTGCTGATGAGTTAGGATTTTCTACATAAGTAATCATGTGATCTAGTGCCTCTCACTTTTAGTTCTTTACTTTGCAGTTCCCTGATAATGTATAATCTTACCCATATTTACGTGTTTAGTGTATTATACATACACTCTGATTCTTATCTAAATATATCATTTTATTTGTTTATTCAGAGAAGATGATATTTCTGTTGCTCTGTGTGATATTATGTATGTACCATATATACCCGTGTATGTGTAATATTATGTAATACATACGTAATGATCTGTATGAATATATATGGATACATATGTGTATATATTCCCCACCTTAGACTCAATTGTCGGCAGTGTGTAACCCTCCGTGTGTGGCACGCTGTACTTAACTGTAGTGGATACGATTGATTGCCTGCCTGGCATCCACTCCTCTCCCACCACCTTCCTTTCCAGAATACCCCACTAATTTTGTTGCAATATATACTGTTTCCTTACACAAGTCGCGATGGTGACAATCTTTCTCAAGCTAGTCCCTTTGGACTGAAGGGAAGGACTTACGGTTGAAGAGGGCCAGCGCCCACGTGCACATGTTCACGTCCCCGCCCGTCCCCTATTCTTGCCACAGACAGCATGTAACCCTGACTGCTGTTGAGGACCAGCCCTCAGAGGAAGCCAGTGCTGAGAGAAAGAGCTTGGGTTCTTGGTGATATCACTGAGCAGGCCTCTATCTCACCTTGCCTGGGGCCTGTCCTACCTCTGGACCTGTAAGATGAGACAACAGATGTCTTTGTCCTTCAACTCGTTTTGAGTTGGGAGTTTTCTGTTACTTCTCAGCCAAAAACATTCTAAGTGATATTTGGTTATTATATTAGATACAGGCCCTGCCGCCAGGAGATGATATTCTAATTCGGTGAAGATTATAGTCTAATTGTGGAAACTGTATTTCTTCATATGTAACTGTAAAAAATTACAAAGTACTTTAAATTTAAAAAAACCCACAAAACTATAGCAACTGAATAGTGGACACAAATGCTAAGGTACTCGGAGAGAGAGGTCCTACAGAGAAGTACTGAGGCAGATTTTGAAGGAAGCAAGGAAAGGATATAGCATCTCAGAGAATAGCTATGGCAGAGGACAAGCCCTGAAGGTAAAGACGCTTGCAGGACACAGCAGGCAAATGGCATTTAGCTGAGAGTGGAGTGGTTTTTTGTTTTTTTTTTAATTTTTATTGATATATAGTTGATTTACAATGTTGTGTTACTTTCAGGTGCACAGCAAAGTGACTCAGTTATGTGTGTGTGTGTGTGTGTGTGTGTGTGTGTGTGTGTATGTATTCTTTCTGGATCCTTTTCCATTATAGATTATTACAAGACATGGAGTATAGTTCCTTCTGCTATACAGTAGGTCCTTGTAGAGAGTGGAGAGTCCTGGCAGAGAAGTTAAAGAAAGATTGGTAGAGACCACTGGAAGCTAATGGAATGGAATTAGATTTCAAACACAGGATATAAGGAGTGAATGTCAATTCCCTCAAACCGTTTCTGGCGATATGAAAAGATTTTAATATCTGTGTAGAGTGGAAAGGGTTGGATATGGGAGGGCCTGGAAGCAGCGAGACTATTTCAGATATCTTTACAACAAATGTAGAAATTAAGCAAGTCTGAGAAGTATCACAGAGGTAAGACTAGTTTGGACTTGGTATTTCAGTGGATTAGGAAATAAACAGAAAGGAGACTGGAATATCAGGGGAAATTGGCAGGATGAGACTGTTTGAGGTAAGAAGGAGAAATGCCGTGATAAAGCTGTTAGGCCTCAGATGCTGACTGGCTCTCCAAGAAGCGCCTTTCAGGATGTAAGCAGGGTAGCTGTGCGTTTGTGGCTCTCTGCAGGAAAGGAGGAGTGGGTGGGGTGACAGAGGTTTTCTGATTCATCAGCTGTGCTTCCCAAACTTCAGTCAGGTGCCATTTTTATGATTTTTGTCATGTCCCCATACAAACTCTACAATTATTGAAATTGACTTAAAAAAAAAAACCTAGGGGCTTCCCTGGTGGTGCAGTGGTTGAGAGTCCGCCTGCCGATGCAGGGGACACGGGTTCGTGACCCGGTCCAGGAAGATCCCACATGCCGCGGAGCGGCTGGGCCCGTGAGCCATGGCCGCTGAGCCTGCGCGTCCGGAGCCTGTGTTCCGCAACGGGAGAGGCCACAACAGTGAGACGCCCGCGTACCGGAAAAAAGAAAAAAAAGAAAAGAGGGCTTCCCTGGTGGCGCAGTGGTTAAGAATCTGCCTGCCAATGCAGGGGACACGGGTTCGAGCCCTGGTTCGGGAAGATCCCACATGCCGCGGAGCAACTAAGCCCGTGCGCCACAACTACTGAGCCTGTGCGTCTGGAGCCTGTGCTCCGCAACAGGAGAGGCCGTGACAGTGAGAGGCCCGCGCACCGCAATGGAGAGTGGCCCCCGCTCGCTGCAACTGGAGAAAGTCCTCGCACAGAAACGAAGACCTAACACAGCCAAAAATAAATAAATAAATTTAAAAAAAGAACAAAAACTAGTCTTTAGCCAAAATTCCATGAAATCATAGGTTTGGATATTCTTGATATTTTTTTCCTGATTCACAAATATATCGCTGTAAAAATGTTCCTCCTCATACCGCCCTGAAGTCATCTGGCATGCCCCAGTGGCTCACCCTGCACTTTGGGGAAACAGGTCCAGGAGAACAAGAAGAGTCAGCACCAAGAGACAGAGACCCAGGGCTGGAGTTCACAGGGCAAAAGGGGGAGACTCTCAGTGGGAAGACAGGGTCCTCTTATCGAAGCCATAAGGGGAGTCAGCAGGATGAGAGACATAGCCCCTGGTAACAGCCCCACAAGCACATCTGCTCTACCCGGAACAGGACAAAGTAAGAATGCAAGTCTTTTTTCTTTTTTTCAATTTTACTGAATGTGAGATAAGAATGCAAGTCTAAACCAGCATTTTTAAAACGGTAAACTGTGACCCATTCACGGCTCATGAAAGCAGTTTAATGGGTCAGGACTAACTTAGTTGAAAATGAAATATCATAGAAAAATCACTTTGCATTGCAGGTTGTTGAGGGTAGTTATTGTTTCAAGAAATCCATCTTAATTACATATACGTGTATGTGAGTATGGGGCCAAGATTTTTTATTGTAGTTTATGGCCATAGACTAGATAATAAAGAAAGATGTCTATACCTTCTGACACCTCTTGGTTGAAAGATTTAGTCATATGGATGGGACACTAGTTACAGGAAATGTTAAGTTTCTCATTTAACCATGCTCAAATTTCCTTTCACCCGAGAGAAAGTACGCAGTGTCCGGAACTAAGTTTGGCCTGAGGGAAGAATGCTTTCAGCTCATTTATTTTTAAGTTTCAGGTAATACCGTGAAAATGGTATTAGTCTATGCCAAACTGCCTTGACACGTTGGTGGTGATTTTTAAAGGTATACTGAGGTATGTAGATCTGCATATCTGGGAGGAAAATCACAAACACGCACACGCACACGTGCGCGCACACGCACACACACAGGAGTGGAAAAAAATAATGACGACTTGGTATTTCTACTTTCTTTCCCAAATATCAAAAATTTAAAAGAAAAGTGGTAATGGTTTATTATTTTCCTGCTGGGAAGTGGGTGGTTAAGAAAACTTTCCCTCTAGGGGATGGTTTGTGTGTTGAAACTGGGACCAGAAGAGGGGATGAGGTTATGGTCATAACCTTAGGATTCATAACCTTAGGTCATAACCTTAGCATTCCTAAGGATCTGTGGATTATAGCAGAGCCTTACAACAGTCTCAAAGTGTGGTCAGAGGACTCCCGAGGGTCCTGGCCACCTTTTCAGGGAGGCTACAAGATCAAACCATTTCATAGTAACACTAGGGCATTGTCTGATTTTCAGCCACTGCTGCCTGTGCCCCGTACTGTCGGCACACGGGGAGACCCCAACATCTGAGCCCACATCAAGGCAGTGGCAGACTCAACCAAACTTCTGCTCCTGGGGCAAAAGCCAGCTGCACCTAAGAGTGTCTTTGATGGCGCAGCAAAATGTATTCATTTTATTAAATCTCAACCCTTGAGTACATGTCTTTTTAATATCCTGTGTGATTGAAATAAGAAGTACACATAAAATACTTCTGTTTGCATGCCAACTTATGACAGTATTCTTGAGCAAAGGCACTTGTGGGACTGAGCTGCCTTTTCAAATAAAACGTTGAAAAACTAAAAAACTGTGGTTGCTCAGACTTGGGTATCTGGCAGATGTTTTTTCCAAACTGAACGAAGTGGATCTGTCACTTCAAGGAAAACAACTGACCGGACTTGTTGCCAATGATAAAATTTGAGTTTTCGAGTTAAAATTAGCATTTTGGAGAAGCTGTATCTGCCACAATGAGCGTGACAGCTTCTCAATACTTAGAGACTTCTCCAGGGGAGATGGTAGTGTTATTAATAAATGCAATTTAGCTTTTTGGATATTGTGGAATGACGTGTGCCAACATTTGGACGACCTGCATAAATCATTGACCTGACATTTTCCAGATGACCAATGCAGGATGTTACAAAATCATGCATGGGTTAAAGACCCGCTTAAAGTGCAAGACAGAACAGTGGGTTTTAATGTAATAGAATAAACTCTATTAAATAGACTATGAAAATTCATTAATATGGTTTCAGATTCCACGTTGCAACTAACCTTTAAGAAAATACTGCTTGTCAAGAAGACTACCCACAATTTCCTGAAGGGGCTATTAAAACTCTCCTCCCTTTTCCAACTGTGCATCTGCGAGAGGCTGGATTTTCTTCATGTACTTCAACCAAAACGACATATGGTAATAGAACGAATGCAGAAGCAGATATGAGAATCCCACTGTCTTTTAACCCAGACATTAAAAAGATTTGCAATAATGTAAAGCAATGACACTCTTCTCACTATTTTTTGATTAAAAATATATTTATGATACTATGTAATGAGTTTACTATTGATCTTTTGAGATCAATTCAAAACTAAAATTTGCTCAGTCTTAATTTTTAATATGGTAAATAGCCATAGATGAAACCCACAAAATACAAGCCCTTGGGGTCCTCAAGAGTCATGAGTATAAAAGGGTCCTGAGACCAACAAGGTTGAAAACTGCTGAACTGCACGGGAGCAAAGCCCAAAGCTCAGAGACAACTCACAGTCTAGTACGAGTTAAAGGAGCCCCTTCACCCGCTCCTCTGGCTTTAATGACCTTGAATCGTTTGGGTAGGCATTTCTTTCCATTTTTACTGAGAAACACACTTCAATTGTTACAAGAGAAAATCTTAACTATCATAATAGAACCCACCACAGCTACAATCCAAAAATGAAAACACTAATTTGAAAAGATACATGCACCCCAATGTTTATAGCAGCACTATTTACCATAGCCCAGATATGGAAGCAACCTAAGCGTCCATCAACAGACAAATGGATAAAGATGTGGTGCGTATATATGTATGTGTGTATACACACACACACACACACACACACACACACACACACACACACACACATATATGCAATGGAATACTACTCAGCCATAAAAATAGTGAAATTCTGCTATTTACAGCAACATGGATGGACCTGGAGAGTATTATGCTTAGTGAAATAAGTCAGAGAAAGACAAATAGTGTATGATATCACATCTTTATGGAATCGAAAAATAATACAAATGAATGTATATAGCAAAACAGAAACAAACTCACAGATATGGCAAACAAACCAGTGGTTACCGGTGGGGAGAGGGGAGGGGAGAGGGGCAGGCTAGGTGCAGGGGATTAAGAGATACAAACTACTATGTATAAAATGGATAAGCAACAAGAATATATTGTACAGCACAGGAAATTATACCTGTCATCTTGTAACAACTTTTAATGGAGTACAAACCCTAAAAATACTGAATCGCTGTGCTGTGCAACTGAAACTAACGTAATATAGTAAATCAACACATTTATATTACCTTTTATAAACCAAGAAGTCCTGTACCATTTATCCCAGTCATGTCATTCATGCATCGATTGTTTCAGTGTTAGAAAACTGCCATGAAGTTTGCTTGTTAAAAAAAAAAAGAGGTTTTTGCCTAAATGCTTTTCGATGTATATATAGTTTAAAGAGCAAGGCATTTTTAGCTATTTCAGTGTTGACTAATATAGCTTGAATCACGTTCAGTCTGAAAACAGGATTAAAATGGTCCTTATAAAATGATTAGCAGAACATGCATAATTAGCGGAACATGCATAATTTAATTACTCCCACCTACCAATATGACAAAGCTGCGTGACTTCGGGCTACCAGTATGATCAGACACATCACCTGATCTGTGGGTTTTGTTCTTTTCTTGGAGACATCTTCCCAGGCTCTCCAGGTTCCAGTCAAAATCTGGACCCTCCACACGGTGGTCCCATGGCTACTTCCCTTCCCCATTAGCCTGGGCATCTTTCCTGATGCCTGGGTCTTACTTTACACCCATATCATGAAGGACCAGATGCTCCAGTATCTCTCTGAGGAAAAAGTACATGGGGAGGTAATTTTGGGGGAACTTGCATGTCTGATAATGGCTTTCAATTTGATGTCCTGCCAAATTACTAATTTTGCAATCATTTCCCCTCCGTTTTGAAAGCAGCACCTCATTGCCTGCTAGCTTCTGTTGCTCTGAAGTCTGAAGCCGTTCTGACTCACGATTCTTCGTTTTTAAAGTAAACTTTGCTTGCACCTCCTCTCTGGAAGCTTTTAAGATCCTGTCTTTATCCTTGTCGTTTTTTGAAATTTCATGATGTTGTGTCTTGGTGTAGGTCTTCTTTTCCCTGTTTTTTCCTTTCTTTTTGTTTTGGTGAACTTTGTACTGGGCATTAGTCTGGAAACTCAGGCCCTTCGCTCACGGGCAAGGACCTTTTTCTCTTCTGATTCTCATCCTGTCTCCCTGGTTCTTCCCCTCTGGGTTCCTAGCATTTAGAGGGTGAACCTCCTGAACGGATGCTCTCATTTTCTTTCTTTCTTTTTAAAATAAATTTTAATGCTTGTCTTTTGTCAACTTTCTGGAAGATGTGCTCAACTTTACCTTCCAGTGCAGGTATGGATGAATATCTATGCAAATCTATTTGCATATTTTTAGTTTCCTAGAATTCTTGGTCATGGAATACTCCCCCCCTCCTTTTTTTTTTTTATAGCACCCTGCTCTTGTTTCATGGCTGTAGTTTCTTTTACTCCCTTGAATTGCTTCCTCCAAGTTTCTTTTTTTCTGTTTGCTTTTGTCTCTGCCTTTCACAACACAGGGTTTCCTCAAATACGTGGTTTTCCTTGGATGCATGTTTAATTGGGATGCCCTCAAGAGCTAGGTCGAGGGGTCTGTGTGCGTGGATGGGAACCATTGGCCGATGGGCTTCACTGTAGCGAAATACAAGTGGCAAGCCAAAGTTGCCATTTCTGCAGGTCTTTCCTCTCAAGACAAATCCATTTTCCTACTTGGGTGGGTGGTCATGGGGACAGCCCGGCGCCAACATTCTGGGAGCAAAGCAGGGCAATGGGAACTTGGGGTGGGGTGCTCATCAGTCTGTATATAGGCCTTTACTTAATCTCTGTTTTCAGAACCCGTACCCCCTGTGCAGGTATTCAGAAAGCAGACTTATCTTCTCATGAGGGCGAGAATCTGGGGCGTCTGTATGGTAAATCTCAAACAAACTCACACCCTTGCCTTCAGAGGTCCCTGTGTCTTCAAGCCAGAGTCCCCAAGCCCATGTTTCAGTTGAAGGTGAGTTTTTCAAGAAGAGTAATCATTAAAACTAGAAGGATTCATCAGAAGAAGCCTTTCAATACAGCAGTGAAGGCTTTACGGAAGCAAAAGAAAGCCAATAAAGGGAAGTGGACAGGATCACAAAAGCCACACGGTGTGGCTGTACATAGCATTCAGACGCTTCCGGAAGTTATGAGCTTAACTTATCGAAGACCTTTGCCAACACCTTTTAGTGCCTGGGTGGCTTAGGGGGTTAGTCTTAGTATTCTCTTCTGTTTATAACTCTCCTCAAAAGAATACAACTTGAAAATTAAGTTTTGTTTAGTACTGCTCTCCTCCAGTGGTCCTAAATAGTGTTCAAAGATTTTTATTTATATTTTTAAACGATGATTTACGATTTTTTTTTTTTAAAGCTTCATTATCCCCAGCAGCTCAGACCTTTTCTCCCCCTCCTTCCTTCCCTAACCTTTATCAGCAACTCGTCAAAGTATTACGGTGTCTGCTTTCTGGTTGCTGGTGAAGGCTCTTTGCAGACGAGGTGACACAGGCTTGGGAGCAGCCAGGAGGACAGGGTGGCTCAAACATGACTGACACGGAGGACATGAGGACACATGCAGGATCTTAGGTTTACAAACAGAACAACGATCTAGAGCTGAACAAAGAGAAATTTGCTCCCGGCATCTATACTGTGAAGGGCGGCTCGCTGTGCCTTATGGCTTTTTCCCAAACTTTTCCTGTCCTCTGTCTGATGTCTGGGACAGTGGCAGAGACAGAGAATTGAGACAAGGTGGGGTGTGGGGTGTCAGAGAAGCTCGGGCTGTGTCACTGCTGTTGAATTCACTCTTGAAAAGGAAATTCTTCCCACATTTAACCTCAGGGGAGTTGCCCAAATTATAGGTATTACTCAGGAAATACGTGAACAGGTAATTATATTTTATTTTTCTCCTTATGTGTTGTTTCCTTTGCATTCTTCAGAAAAGAACAGCCATAGTTATATACTCGTAAAGGGCTCAAAATCCGAGGAGTTAGAGGGCCCCGTCTCTGGGCAGCCTTGCCCTGCCACTGGGAGGAATCAGACCCACGAGGATGCTGTCAGGCACCGTTCTTTCCATTTTCCTCTTTAAAATAACCCATGAGACACCAGCTGATTCCTCCTGGGAGGCGTCAGCCGTCCGTAAGTCATCACTCCCCACGGCTGCGCCCTCATGCTCCACAGCGAACTGCGTGTGCGCAGACTGGCTCGGAGGAGAAGAAACCTACATCTCCTGGACCAGAACCTACTCTGAGAGGCGGGCTAGCAAGGGCCAGGAGTGTACATCCTGGAGCAGGCCACCAGGGCCTAAGCTTGGCTCTCGCACTAGAACATGGTTTTAATCTCCAGCATTGGGACTTCCCTGGCGATCCAGTGGTTAACACTTCGCCTTCCAAAGCAGGGGGTGCAGGTTCATTCCCTGGTCAGGGAGCTAATTTCCTACATGCTTCCAGGCCAAAAAACCAAAACATAAAGCAGAAGCAATATTGTAACAAATTCAATAAAGACTTTAAAAATGGTCCACGTCAGGGCTTCCCTGGTGGCGCAGTGGTTGAGAGTCCGCCTGCCTATGCAGGGGACACGGGTTCGTGTCCCGGTCTGGGAAGATCCCACATGCCGCGGAGCGGCTGGGCCTGTGAGCCATGGCCGCTGAGCCTGCGCGTCCGGAGCCTGTGCTCCGCGTTAGGAGAGGCCACAGTGGTGAGAGGCCCGCGTACCGCAAAAAAAATAAATAAATAAATAAAATTTTAAAAAAGGTCCACATCAGAAAAAAAAATCTTAAAAAAAAAACTCCAGCACTGGCTACACTGTTTGCCAGGCCCGGCCCCAAAGAAAAGCAAGGGGCCCCTGGCTCAATAATTAAGAATTTCAAGACTATGACAACAACAGGGCATTAAACCCAGAATGTGTGACTGCATGGGTCCCACAACCATGAATCTGTCTATGCCTCAGTGTGCTCATCTGTAAAATGGGGATCACAACTGTACCCGCCTTTATGGGGTCGTAAGGAACACGTGCGTTAACTACACATAAAGCACCTATACCAGCATTTAGCAAGAGCTCAAAAAATTATCACATCCCCGTACAGCCTGTACTTCAAGTCAGACCATCTCAAACACACTACCCAAATGTGATGAAAATACAGCCTGCCAGTTCTCTGTGATACGCTCAGACACATAAACCCAACTTTATAAAAACGGTCTGACAGGTAAACCGAACTTTATAAATCTGGTTAACAGCAATATGCCAAGGATAATGCGCCTTTCAAGCCCTGGGATTTTTTTCAGTGAATAAACTATAATGACTGAAAACTCAGGCTAAACTTAAAATCTTAGTAGTGCTATATTGTGCTTCATTTTTGCGGTTAAGTTTAAAAAATTATAAGTACATCATTGTTTATCATGACCACAGAAAAATATAAATATGTTGTCTGAGGAACCAAGAAAAATTAGAAATAACCAGAAGTTTAAAACAGAGGATACTACAGAATATGCTGCATGACAATGAGAAAAAAAGCTCATTTCATACGCAAGTATCTTTAGTCCAACAATATATTCAGCTAAGCATAAATCTTTGAAGGATCAGATGCACTTATAAGGATCTGAGTGAACGAATGCCAGTATCTTGGACAGAGTCAACGGGGAACACGTGATAAGATGCTCTTTAACTAACCTACAGCCGGCATCACTAAGCATCTGAAACAGTGTGTGTTATAGTCATTCCATAAGTCCTTTCTGGTGTAGGCGAATAAGGAGCTGGTTTATATTATTTCAACAGCTGCCCTTTTGTATCAAAGGACCAAGCTGGAAATAAGGCACTGACTCTCCTAATAACTGCTGCTAACCTTCTAAGTCAATTCAGAATTTAATTCAATAAGACTGGAGGGGAAGAGAGTGCGATAGGATGAACGGTTATAGGGTTTCTGGTTCCATAATGAGCTGCATGAAGGCCCCGCTTGACTCTTTAAGTGGTGAAGGGATTTGGTGACCCAGCAATCACCCAGGGTCCAAACCAACCTGTTATAGCGCTGTTTGAATGGGAATAAAATTTGACCTTATTCTATGCGCTCAACCAAGTATATTTGTTTGTTTGTTTGTTTTGCGGTACGCAGGCCTCTCACTGCTGTGGCCTCTCCCGTTGCGGAGCACAGGCTCCGGACGCGCAGGCTCAGCGGCCATGGCTCACGGGCCCAGCCGCTCCGCGGCATGTGGGATCTTCCCGGACCGGGGCACGAACCCATGTCCCCTGCATCTGCAGGCGGACTCTCAACCATTGCGCCACCAGGGAAGCCCTCAACCAAGTATATTTGTAAATACAACTTGATCTTCTCGCGTTGGTCTTGGTGGGTTTTTTTTTTAAAGCAGTCTCTTTATCTCTAATTTTATTTTGAATAGACCTTCTTTTACTGTCTGTTTATTTTATCCAGGCAATATACTCCCAGCTCTAGTGCTGTCTCTGTCTTCTCTCTGATTCTCAGAAAAATAAATTAAAAATGGCTTTGCTTTGTTCAGGAGAGGGCGTGATGTGTACGCCCTTCCATTTAAGTCAGGCCAGCAAGCTAAATGCTGATGACATGCTACATGCCTGGAGCCGCTGGCTCTAAAAGCCTTTATATTTGCTTTTACCACCTTATAAAAAGGCAATGGTTGAGTATTTATGCTGATTTTAAGGCTTTCCTCTCACATCACACAGATACCTTAACATAGGGGTCCTTGCGTGGACACTGACTAGGTGTTTACAAACCGAATGAACACGGTGAATGCGGTCTACAGTTTACGCCGAGCGGGAAACAGACTTTTTCTTTAATCGCCTGTTTGTAAGATTGAGCAAGTGGACAGGCGGAGTGAAAACACAGCCCCATCTATGGAACCGTGTCCTGACAGCAGGAAGGAGACGGGGTCTTGAACCACTAAGACCAGGCCTCTATTTTGAAGATCATTTCTTTGATTATTTCAGCATGAAGTGCTGCATACAGCCTCGTGGGGGGCATCCTAGGAAAAATCCTGAATGAATTAAGTAGATATTTTCCACTCGCTATGTTCCAACACATCAAACACAGCTATTTCTGCAATTCATTCTTACATCCTGGAAAAGAATAAGCCGTATTGATATTATGACCCAGTTCTAGTGTCATGAAGCATGGGTGTGCACATGAATTGGTATTTGGCGACCCCCCAAACCAGTCTTAATTGCCAGACAAAATGAAAGTGGAAGGTCAGATTCAAGTCCAGGAATGAGGACAGACCTTAAGGTAAAACGTGTTCCTTTCACTGCCCTGCTCACCTGACCCCTCAAACTGGCAGCTGAGTCGTGGACAGGCAAAAGCTCAAGACCCTTCTGACCTCCAGGTACCAAAGTACGGCGTATACTCAGTGTCTTAAAAGAATCTGATCGTTAGTGAGTATATCTATCGAAATTGCACTATTTCGTATCCACATATCAACATGGTGTCTATCCAACGGCTTTGGTATGTTATACACATGCTCCAGGCTCTATGTGATATTTGCTGTTTACAGTATTAGACCTGGCAGTGTGCTTTATAGCTTGAATAGCATAAAGTTAATGCTGTGTAACCACCAAGTTTTATGAACAGGAGACTCAAAAATGACATTCTCCTGACAACCAAAATATATAAATTGAAGACAGGGGCCTGGTTATAATATTAAGTGAAAACCTAAGTTGCTAAACAGTTTATTCCATTGTCTACGTTTCTGATATGTCTATTTCTATATCTGTGTATAAAGGAACAACAAAGGCCAAGCAAAGAACGCGACCCCACAATTTAACCGTCTCGAAGTGGTAGAACTACAGGAAGTTTTTATTCTCCTCTTTATATCATTAGAGGATTTTTTTTAAATTATCCTAATTGTAGCAAATGACACCTAACATAAAATTTCCCTTCATAACCATTTTTGAGCGCACAGTTCGTAGTGTCAAGTACATTTACATTGTTGTGCAACCGACCTCCAGAACTTTTCATCTTAGAGGAATGCTATTTTTGAGAGAGCATGAAATACTTCTCCAGATGCATCTAATTTTTAAAATTAAAGGCAAAGAAAGTAAGTGGAATGGCTTAATCAGGCTAAACCAGGATCACTGAATAGCCTCACCAAGTTGTGAGTGAACACATTATAAGCGAGGGACTTTTAATTTGCTTTTGAGACAGTGTGTAGAGAGGGAAACATTGGCAGAGCTGTAGAAATCATAGTAGAATCTCCTCCCTGTAGTTAGAGCAGTGGTCCCCAACTTTTTTGGTACCAGGGACCGGTTTCATGGAAGACAATTTTTCCAGGGATGGGGTGGGGGAGGGGCGGTGGTTCAGGCGGTGATGCGAGCTAGCGATGGGAAGCTGCAGATGGAGCTTCCCCCAGTCGCCAGCTGCTCACCTCCTGCTGTGCCGCCCCGTTCCTAACAGGCCTCGGAGCAGTACCGGGGGCTGGGGAGCCCTGCCTTAGCGGGCTTTTTACTGAACTACTTACTTCAATTTCCCTTTTTCTGAATAAAATATACATCTGCTTTAATCACACTCAAGATGAGCAGATGTCAGTCTTACTCAGGACTCAAAATAACCTTGGTTTAGGGTTCCACGCTAAGCCTCAAAACTAGTGGAGGGACTTCCCTGGTGATCCAGCGGTTAAGACTCCACGCTTCCACTGCAGGGGGCGCGGGTTCCATCCCTGGTCGGGGAACTAAGATCCCACATGCAGTGCACCCAGGGAGGCCAAAAAAAAAAAAAAAAGAAACATAGTGGAAAAAATGTTACAACACACACCCCCTTGAAACAGGTTTACTCCAGCTCTGCTGCAGAATTGGGGCGTCATTCATTAACAGGGCAGGCACTCCATTCTCAGAGAGATGCCAAGGAAAGCATCTAAACTTTTCCACCACTCCAGCAGCTAATTTCTACTGAGTCATTAAGGGAACACTATTAGTACTGGTGTTATGGCTGTGTCACTGTTGTACCCACGATACTTCACCAGCTAAAGTTAATGCTTTTCTAAGTGCTGCGAGTTAGGGGACAATCCTGGTTCCGAGCTAAAGGAATTCCCATCTAAATGCAAATCAAGACAAGCCCATCTTGAATGCATGATCAGGTACAGTAATTTTTCCACTCTTGAATGTTCAGCCCCTAAAATGCATTTTCAGACAACCCTGTTAGTAAAGTGTCCCTTATAAGATGAAACTGTTTTCTTCCTGGCGCCAGCAGTTATACAGGTAAAGCTGTTTAGTCTTGATGTCTTTGATTTAATAAATGGTAAATGAAATGCACAAAGAAGATCATTTTTCTAACCTCTGCTTCTCCACTCCAGACTATATGTCCAGGCTCTTGATACCTCTATTTGATGTCCCAAAAGAATCAAAGTGTGCCCCAAAGAGAACTTGTCTTTCATCCCCAGATCTACTTCCCCTTCCTAATTTGATGACAAGCCCATCCATCCTTTCATGCCAGAAACTGGAGAGTCACCCTAGACCCCTCCTTCCACATACCACTTATCCGGGCATCACTGAGGCCAGCCTATTCTGCCTCAGATTCTTTTATAATTAATCCCTTCCTCCAAATCTCCACTCCTGGGGCCATAATTCAGTGCTTTGTCATCTCTCACTGGATTATTGTACGACGTTCTGGTTGGCTTGCTTATCTTCCCTCCGTGAAGTTCAACCTCCAGCTCATCGCTGGAGGCATCCTTCTATTAAAATGCAAGTCGACCAACGCACTCCTCTGAAAACCACTGCCAGGGTAGCCAGGGAAGTTTACGATGCTCCTCTGTGCTGCCTGCCTCAAATGTGCATCCTTTCCTAACTCAAGGAGATTAAGGGGAAGAACAAGGGCCCTTCCACCTAAACTCCTATTATTCCAAATGTCCCCAGTCCAGTCCAAAAGCAGACTGCATCCTGTTATAACACTCTGAGGGGGAGGAGAATGCAAATCCTTCGGTCCTAGCTCTATAGGCCTATTGGCCAGTGTGCCATCTTTTCGGCCATTCTGATTCCTGGGCCTCTCGCGGGGGGGACTAGTGACTAACCCACTTGCCCTCCCCAGTGGGATGTGCCCCATGCACTTGGTGGGGGCAAAGCTCTACAGCCTGTTTCTTGCCTTTTGAGGACTAGTCTCATTCTGCCACTTTGCACAGGATGTCTTAGCAACTAATTGGGAGGTAGTAAAGGGACAGATTAGTCAGAAGCTGGCATTATTTTTTTTTTTTTCTGAAAAAAGGTCAGGTAGTAAATATTTTAGGCTTTGAAGGCCACCCAGTCTCTGTTGCAACTACCCACGTCTGCTGTTGTAGCATGAAAGCAGTTAAAGAACACGTATAAATGAATAATTGTGGCCACATATTAATAAAACTTTAATGACAAAAACAATGGGCCAGGTTTGGCCCACGGGCCAGAGTGTGCAAAGCCCTGAATTAGGGATACGGGCTAAGATGCTGAGTCAGTGTGCAATGGATAGGCTGAGAGTCTGGGACGTCTCAAGAGGTAGCGAAAAACCAGAGCAAGAGCATGGGTTTTGGAACCCAATTGCCTTGGTTCAATTCAATTCAATTCAATTCAATTCAATTCAAGCCTAGCTCAGGAGCCCTTGGGTAACTTTACACAGATTATTTCATTTGATCCTTATCACTATCCTGTGTAGTAAACACTATCTTCCTTTCAAACAGAGGCACCGGGAGAGAGGCCTCAAAGGTTCAGGAACTTGTAACTCCTTTCGCCAGCATATGCACATGCGTAAGACACACACGTCTTCAAAAGAAATGCCCTTCTGGATCCCCCTCCAGCTACAGCCCTTGCTCACAGCTCGTCTTCAGGCCAAACTTCTTGATAAAGTTGTCCACGTTCTCCGTCCATCCTCTGTCATCTCACACCCACTCAGCCACCCTCTGCAAGGTGGCTTCTGCCCCTAGCTTAGAGAACTCGGTGATGACTGAGACACTTTTTTCAGCAGAGATACGTTTGGCCTTTTACTTATTTAGGTGACGTCCTTCACACCAGCCCAAGCGAGAGAAACAGATGATCGTGATGGATTCTGCCTCCTGGGAGAGATACTATTCGTATATCCTCGCTATTAGCTCCGGCGTACATCCCAACTCTGCGTGACACCAACATTTTAACCATTGCTTCTGCCAGGTGAAGGCGGGGTTGCTCCTCCGGGGGGGGAATTTCAAGATGAATCCTAAGGTGGCCACTGTCGTGATGGCAGATTTAACGCCACCATCCAAGACAGCAAAATAATCCACCGCTGGAGATTTACATTTTTTTACCCCACACTTGTATCTCCGTGATCACAACACTGCCAAGGGCACGGCCGTGGGACCTGTGAGTCTTTCGAAAGCGATCCCCCATCTGTTAGGTTGTGACCCATGAGGGAAGAGGTGGGAGGTGCTCCTCCAATGCTTTAGCTCAGGGTCCTGATTCTGCGGGACTTACTTCTTGCTGGGAGACTCTTGAGGGCAGGAATCATCTCAGCCACCTTTGAGTACTCAGTGCCAGGCAAACGATAGGGTCTTGGGAAATAACTGTTGAAGGAATGAGTTCCTTCTTGGGTCCTTGGGGAGGTGACAGAAGCAGGGCATTTATCAAGCGTTAAAAAAATGTTGAGGTAAAAAGACCCAACATCCTCTCCTTGGAGCTCAGCTACCCTGGGGAGCAGAGTAAAGGAGAATCCCACAGACCCAGACCACAAATCCCACAAAAAGACCCAGAAAACGGGCCAAGCTCCCAGCCAAGTACAACTCTCTTACTTGGGCTCTGCCTTCTTTCCGCTCATGAAGTCAGGACACCAACACTGCAGGAACACGGGAGGGATGCTAGTGCTAATACCTCTTCTGGACAGCTAGGAGAATATACATTCTCTGCCAGCCACTCCAACACACAGGCAGCATTTGTCTGAGTTCCAGCTCTCATGATAACCAGTCCCATCTTGAATCAGTTCTCTCTGTAGCTCCTACTCCTTGATACAATGTGAATTTTTTTTCAAACTATTTTTAAAGTATCTAATCTGTTGTGAGTAACAGATGATGAAACTGCTAGTCTGCCATTTCTGGGCAGATACTCTTAACGTCAAGACCTTATTAGGTTATATAACCTGATATTTTAAATGGTAGACAGAAATATAAAACAAAGTAGTGCACAGAAAATTTTTAACTACTTCTTAATGTCAAGTGATTTGAAATATTTTTAGATGTTTAAAGGGCTTTTCTGGGATTTGCCTGGTGGCGCAGTGGATAAGACTCCACACTCCCAAGGCAGGGGCCCTGGGTTTGATCCCTGGTCAGGGAACTAGATCCCACATGCATGCTGTAACTAAGAGTTTGCATGCCACAACTAAGGAGGCTGTGTGCCGCAACTAAGGAGCCCTGGAGCCACAACTAAGGAGCTCACATGCCGCAATGAAGGAGCCCGCGAGCCGCAACTAAGACTTAGAGCTACCAAATAAATAAATAAATATTTTTAAAAAGGGCTTTTCCATCTTAAAAAAGGGGCTAATTATTCCAAATAGCAATCTTGAAAATTGGTTACTGATTTCTTTCCAAATTTTCATACTAGGAAAACTAGGGATCTTAGAGATTGATTCAGGGACAAGATGGTCAGTTTTTTAAAAGAACCCAAAGTTCCTGAGTTTATTATCTATTCTTGACTCCACTGAATTGTTGCTTCCCCACATACGGGATCAAACAAGTATCAGTTATCTTTTGATACACAGCAGATCACCCCAAAGTTCAGGGGCTTAAGACAACAATTAATACTTTATTATCTGTTATGGACTGAATTGTTTCCCCCCAGCTCCCCAAATTCATATGTTGAAGCCCTAACCCTCAATGGGATTGTATTTGGAGATAGGACCTTTAAAGAAGTAATTAAGGGGACTTCCCTGGTGGTGCAGTGGTTAAGAATCTGCCTGCCAATGCAGGGGACACAGGTTCGAGCCCTGGTCTGGGAAGATCCCACATGCCATGGAGCAACTAAGCCTGTGTGCCACAACTACTGAGCCTGCGCTCTAGAGCCCATGAACCACAAATACTGAGCCCATGAACCACAACTACTGAGCCCACATGCCTAGAGCCTGTGCTCCACAACGAAGAGTAGCCCCCATCTGCCACAACTAGAGAAAGCCCTTGCACAGCAACGAAGACCCAACCTGGCCAAAAATGAAAAAAAAAAAAGAAAGAAGTAATTAAGGTCAAATGAAGTCACAAGGGTGGGGCCCTAATCCAATAGAACTGGTGTCTTTGTAAGAGGAGGAAGAGACACCAGGGATGTGTGTGCTTGGAGGAAAGGCCAGGTGAGGACACAGAGAGATGATGGTCACCTGCACCCAAGGAGAGAGCCCTCAGGAGAAACCAAACCTGTCAACACCTTGATCTCAGACTTCTGGCCCCCAGAACTGTGAGAAATAAATTTCTGTTGTTTAAGTCACCCAGTCTGTGATATTTTGTTATGGCAGCCCCAGTGGACTAATACATTCTGTCTTAATGGTTTCTGTGGATCAGTGGTTCACGAGCAGCTTGGCGGGTGGTCCTGGTGCAGGATCTCTTGCCAGGTGTCTAGTCGGGTTTGGGCTGGGGCTGTGGTCTCATCTGAAGGCTTGACTGGGGCTGGATGATCCACTTCCGTGGTGGCTCACTCCTACCGCTGGGATGCTGGTGCTGGTTGTTGGCTTGGAGCTTTAGTTCCTCTCCCCCTGGGCCTAATGAAACCTTTTTCATTCAGTCCCAACCAACCATCCTGAACCTTTTTCTTCAGTTCAATTACCTATTAACTATATCATAAGGAGAAATATGATAGCCCTTATTTTCACCCACCAGAATCTTGGTATCATAAATTGGAAGAATAGAGAATAAGTCCATGTATCAGAGGCTGTGATGTAGAGTTGACCCTTAACAATGTGAGGGTTAGGGGTGCTGACCTTTCACACAGTGGAAAACCCAGTGTAACTTAAGTCAGCTCTACATATACATGGTTCCTCTATATCTGTGGTCATGTATCCAAGGATTCAACTGACCTCAGACTGTGCAGTACTGCAGTATTTACTGTTGACAAAACTCTGCCTAGAAGTGTACCCATGCAGTTCAAACCTGTGGTGTTCAAGGGTCACCTGTATTACTCTGATCCCCTTTCAACAATGAAGGATTTTCCTCCAGCTGTTGGGAATCTGCCAGTTGGTGACCCTCAACTATCAGCTAGGATGGCCCTTGGCTGAAGAGAGCTGCCCTGCCCAGGGTCAAGTCCCTTCTAGGACAGCTGGCATCTAATGACTGGTGATGACGGTATAAAGGTCTGGCTCCTTTGGCCCAACCTGGGGCCGCTCTGAGGAGCTCCCTGTGGGCTGCAGAGGACTTCGTGGAGACTGCACCACACCGCAACTTCTCCCTCTGTCCTTCTTCCCTCCTTCCCTCCTCCCACAGGTGTTGATCCTAAGAGCACTTCCTAATAAACATCCTGCACACTAATATCTACCTTAGATTCTCTACTGATTGGGGAACACAAACTGCAGCAGTCTGCTTAACAGGAAGTTACTCTCGGAGAGGTTAGCCGTCTAAATTAGACTCCTTAAATATAGATACATGAGCCTCTAGACTCGAGCACATTGTGCGTTCAACTGCAGACCCAGCTGCTGGAATCAAGTGATAAGACAGGAGGTAGATTTCAAAACTGGCCCGCATCCTCCCCATCTCCCTGCGTCCATGCCCTCTGCAATGTGACTGTCACTTCCATTTCATTCTGTGGGCCAAAGCAAGTCATAAGCCCAACCCAGATCCAAGGGGAGAGGACACAGATTCTATCCAGGATGGAGGCGCTACAGAGGGGCGGTTCTGAGCCCAGCCTCAAGAAGCCTGGTATGGGGCACCCTGTCTCGTGGAGCCCCGTCACGGTCATGAGAACACATCCAGGCTAGCCGGTTGCAGGAGGAGACCACATGGAACAGAGACAAGCTGTTCTGGCTGAGGCCACTCTGGTCCAGCCAGTCCCCAAGTGACCTGCTAAGTGACCACAGATGTGTGCGTTAGCACAGCTGAGCCAAGAAGAATGCCCAACCCAAACTGCTGACCCACAGAAGGGAGAGTTAAATAAAAGGTTGTTGTCCTGAACTGGGGGGAGGTTTGTTATTCAGCAAGAGAAAAACTGATACAGTACCTACCCCTGTTGGTTATAGGAATCAAGCTGGCAAGAGAAGAGGAGAATGGAGACTCCAGGCTGCAACAGGTGTCTTAGGTTCCCTGTGACTAGTTTTGGGGACACCAAGTTGCTACAGGGGCTGCTGCTAATGGCCCAAACATGCAACCTCCTTATAGGACAGTCCTTGGGTGACAGGCCCCATCCCAGCTGCAGGTACATCTCCCTCATCCTGGGCATCCCATAGCTAAGGGCGCCGCCATATGAAGACACAAAAGCCCAGTTTCGGGGGCTTCCCTGGTGGCGCAGAGGTTAAGAATCCGCCTGCTAATACGGGGAACACGGGTTCGAGCCCTGGTCCGGGAAGATCCCACATGCCGCGGAGCAACTAAGCCCGTGTGCCACAACTACTGAGCCTGTGCTCTAGAGCCCACGTGCCACAACTACTGAGCCTATATGCCACAACTACTGAGCCTGCGCTCTAGAGCCCGCGAGCCACAACTACTGAAGCCCACGCGCCTAGAGCCCGTGCTCTGCAGCAAGAGAAGCCACCGCAATGAGAAGTCCGTGCACCGCAACGAAGAGTAGCCCCGCTCACCGCAACTAGAGAAAGTACGGGCTCAGCAACAAAGACCCAATGCAGCCAAAAATAAATTTAAAAAAAAAAAAAAAAAAAGCCCAGTTTCCTTGCCTTGAGGCAGAGCAAATTCTGGTGCAGTTTACACTCCAGAGCTGCCCTGTTAACAGGCTGAGGCTAAACCTCATGTGAAACCACACCTTTGCTTTGTTTCTTCCCTTCCCTTGGTCCTGAGAGCTTTCTTCTGAGAGCACTCCTAATAAATAAACTTGCATCTGAAACCCCGTCTCAGCCTCTGCTTCTAGGTACTCTGATTGAGGACACAGGTCAAGAGTGAAATTACTAGAAGAAAATGAGGGGGAGACGGGCGTGACTGCTGTAGAAAGGAAATGGGATCAGGACCGATCATTTGAACACCTTCACATCAAGTTTTCAACCCCACGGAAGATGATTCTTCCATTGGTTCCAGGCAAATACGCTCACCGTGTGCTCCCTCCTCCTAAGGAAACTCACCCATTTCCTTTACAAGCCCAGATGTAATGCTTGCTTTCCCCCTTCTATCTTTAACTGCTCCCTTCCGACTAACTCGTTCCCTGGCAGTGTTTAAATCCTTATGGGAACAAACCATCACCTCCATTCTTCCAGCTACAGCCCCATCTCTTCCCCCTCGAAGTCAGGATTCTGGAAAGTCATCTACACTAGAGACCTCCACATCTTCACCTCTTAATCATTCACCCCACATCACACGGCTTCTGCTCTTGACGGTGCCCTTGAAAGTATTCCTGCCGAGGCTACCGATGACCTCAGTCCTTACGGTCCATGGCCAGGAACGTCACTGATCACGCCCTCCAAATGCACGAAACACAACGAAATACAGTTCTTGTGCTTCTGTGATACCGTGTTTGCCTGGTTTTCTGCCTACTTTCCAGGCAGTTCAGAATCCCCATCCTTTGTTTGTCCTTCAAATGCCCACGTTCTTCTGGCTTTCTTCTCAACTACCATACATCTCTCCGGATTATTTCATCTACTATCATGGCATAAATTACCTTCTACATTCTGATGATTTAAAAATCTTAATTTCCAGGGGAGTTCCCTGGTGGCCTAGTGGTTAGGATTCCAGGCTTTCACTGCCGTGGCCCGGGTTCAATCCCTGGTTGGGGAACTGAGATGCTGCAAGCCGCGTGGTGCGGTCAAAAAAATAAATATAAACAAACAAACAAATTAATTAAAATCTTAATTTTTAGCTCCAGACTCACAAATCCAGTTGCCCTTTGGACACCTCCACTTAATTATCCCACGGGCACCTGTTGTACCAGCACCAGCCAACACACACATGTGTCCACTTATACACACCCCCATGTGCTCACATACACACAAGCACACGCACACAGCCTGCTTCTCCTCCTCTGTTCCCTATCCCAGCAAGTGCAACTACCACCCATCCAGTTTCCCAAGGCAAAACCTTCGGAATCGTCCTTGATTCTTCTCTTTTCTGCCCTCAACTAATCAATCACTACATCCCCAGCTCCTTTCAATCCGACGTCTTAAACAGCTCTCTACGTTTTAACACCAGCCCCCTTCTTTCCACTGTCAGCTGCCACCAGGCCCAGATCATTTCACACTGCATCTCATCTGAGCCCCTGCTGTACCCAAATCCAATCTAATTTCCACACCCCACCAGAGGGACCATCCTAAAATGCAGAGCTGATTATTGCTCTCTGCTGCTGCTGCAAAAAATGTCCACTTCCTTCCTCTGGGATTGTTTTTTTTTTTTAATTAATTAATTAGTTAATTTTTGGCTGTGCTGGGTCTTCGTTGCTGCGCATGGGTTTTCTCTAGATGCAGTGAGGAGGGGCTGCTCTTCATTGCGCTGCGTGGGCTTCTCATTGCAGTGGCTTCTCCTGTTGTGGAGCACAGGCTCTGGGTGCGCGGGCGTTAGAGTCGTGGCACGCGGGCTCGGTAGTTGTGGCTCGTGGGCTCCAGAGCGCAGGCATAGTAGTTGTGGCTCATGGGCCCTAGAGCGCAGGCTCAGTAGTTGTGGCGCATGGGCTCAGTAGCTGTGGCATGCAGGCTCAGTAGTCGTGGCTCGCAGGCTCTAGAGAGCAGGCTCAGTAGTTGTGGCGCACGGGCTTAGTTGCTCCGCGGCGTGTGGGATCTTCCCGGATCGGGGCTCGAACCCACGGCCCCTGCGTTGGCAGGCGGATCCCTAACCTCTGCACCACCCGGGAAGCCCTGGGCCTGGCGTTTGTGCTCACACTGGACTGGAGATTTTCTCCCATGAGAACTACACAGGCTCTATCGAATATTCTATTACGACTATTTCCCTGTTTGTGGCCCCCCAATAGACAGGAGCTCCTTCCTTTGTTCAGTGAGTCCTCAGCTATTTATCGAACCCCTCCCCTGCATAATGTGCTGTTCATAAATGGCGAACAAAATGAACACTGTCCCTGCCTCATAAGAGCCGCTTACGTACTTGTCATCCCATCAGCCTTTCCGAGCACAGTGTCTGGCACCCAGCGGTTGCTTCATAAATATTTGCTGAGTAAATAAATGATAAAATGAGTGCTGTCTACTAAAGACTAATTCATTACCCTCACCCCCTTTCCAATTTTAGAATAAAATTCATGGGAACAAAGTTTATAAAAGTGATTATAAAAGTGATTTTATAAAAGTGATCCGCTTTTATAAAAGTCAATGTTTACAGAGAGCATCTTTTTATTCCAAAAGGCAGAGATGAATTATATCTAAATATTTTCGGGCTGATAGACGTCTTTAAGCAGCTCACATGCCTCTATAAAGATTATGCCAGTAACGGAATGCATGAAATCAGCTAAACGCTTAAGGAACTTAGCACATAAGGACAGTCAACATAATCCAATTAGAAAGAAACACTTAAATGAACTTGAATCCATCACCAGCCCTGCTGCCAAGGGCTGCCGAAAGCAGAGACCTGGGCCAAACTACAGCTGCAGAGGCTGTGACCAACACGCCAAAGAAGCTCCTGGAGGCCTTGTGTGATAAAACTTACACATGATGAAGGCCCCTGTCTAATGTCTGTAGCCAGTGGGAACACTGTCTTCCAATTTTGAAACAGATCATTTCAAAACATAAGTGTTTTGGTTTTGATTTTCTGATTTTTTTTTTTTTTTTTTTTTTTTGCGGTACGCAGGCCTCTCACTGCTGTGGCCTCTCCCGTTGCCGAGCACAGGCTCCGGACGCGCAGGCTCAGCGGCCATGGCTCACGGGCCCAGCCACTCCGCGGCATGTGGGATCTTCCTGGACCGGGGCACGAACCCGTGTCCCCTGCATCGGCAGGCGGACTCTCAACCACTGCGCCACCAGGGAAGCCCTCTGATTTGAATTTGATTTTCTGAAGCTCAAACTATATAAACATTGCAGTGTTGACTGGATCATTAACAAAAATGTGGTGAAAGGATACAACCGAAAGTGTCTCTAATTCATAATAATTAAAGGATTGCTCAATCAGCATTAATAGTATATTAGAATAATCAAATATGTATTAGGTGAAGGTAAAATGGGCATAATGATATATTTTGAGACTATAGAGATTTACTATCATTAACTGCTGTATACAGATGTGTAGGGTTTTCTAAAATTGTATTTATAACCTATATACAGGTAAAGCTAAGTGCATTAATTGTTTTGTACCTATGTGCTGCTAAACGGGTCTTAAAATAAATTTTGCATATAGTTTCTAAAATAGACAGCTACCATCCCCTTGTCACTTATTTTACCAAATTGCCTAGAAGCACCTCTTAATAGACTGTACAAGGTGAACTTTGTAAAATGATCATGGACAATAAGGTATATGGAGTCCAAATAACTGTGGCTTCCTAAATTAGGAAAAAAAACTGTGGTAAAATATACTTAACATAAAATTCATCATTTTAACCATTTTTAAGAGTACAATTCAGTGGCATCAAGTACATTAATATGGTTGTGCGACCATCGCCACCATCATCTTCAGAACTTTTTTCATCTTCCCAAACTGAAACTCTGTCCCCATTAAACACTGACTCCCCATTTCTCCCCATCCAGACCCTGGTGACCACCATTTTGCTTTCTGTCTCTATGAATCTGACGGCTCTAGGAACCTCCTATAAGTGGAATCATACAACATCTGTCCTTTTAAGACTGGTGTATTTCACTTAGCATAACGTCCTCAAGGTTCATCCACGTTGTATTGTCCGTCAGGATTTCTTTTCCTTTTCAAGGCTCAATAATATTCCATTGTATGTTTCCATCATGTTTATCCATCCATGACATCTGCACGTTGTTGAAACTTCACAGTGCTATCAGTTCCCCCAGTCTGTTTGTGGAATCGCAGGCTCTGACCAGGGCACAGGGTCCGTGCCCAGCGCTGAGTACGGGATACAGCCGAGAACCCTTCCTCCCTGGCCCCAGAACCGCCTCAGAAAGCCTGGAAGGGCCCAGGCTTGCTGGCTTTCACCAAGAGCTTCGTAGTTGTGCGGTATGAACAGTTAAGAATATCACTTTCTAGTCACAGTCGGGGTGGGGGCAGGGCACAGCAGGCAGACCCAGAACGCCCTCTGGATTCTCTCTCACTTAAACTGGGAGAGGCTGTCCCGAGCACAGAACTTCTGCAATCACGGAAAAACCCTGTGTCTGCGTCCGTACCATCACTTCAAATGATCTAAAGTCGAAATGACCGTCTCCTCGTCCATGCAGTGTCTCTTCTTACACGGGGCTAACCTGTCAGTTATCCCTGGTCCATGAGAAGAAGCCAACATTTTGAGACTTGATGCCTCTCGACCAGTCGCTTCCCTCTTCGCTCCCTCCTCCGGTCTCCTCCCTCCTCCCCCAGGGTTTCTGTCCCAGACCTCCTGGCCCACTGGCCTCTCGGCAGGTTTGGCACAAGGTGGAAGGCAGGAAGCAGTGGAGACGCCAGACTTTCTACCCCTCTGCCTCGCATGGCATCTCTGGCCAGTGGCTGCTTCTCCTCTGCGGTTCCAGCTCCTGCCAGGCAGACACACTGGTTCCACCTCCCATCCGATGGGCTCCCAACACGTCCCTCCAGCCCGAGGGGAGTAGTGGCTTCCTGCGTGTGATCATCTTTGGGTTGCCGCATCATTCCTTTTTTGGGTATATTTGTTCTATTATCTCTATGACCAAGTCTCTTTGCTAAATGCCCGGGAGAACAGAAACCTCTAGATCTTTTCTCATTCATACCCAAGAACACGGATGACCTTCCTCCTGGACCCTTAGCTGTAAGCGGCCAAGGCCTGCACCTCTCCACGTCTCTAGTGAGCGGTCCTCTTGTCCCCAATCTCTGCCAGATGCCCACCTCCCAGAGACAGCCCCCCAACCCCAGCTCCTACCCTATGCTACACGTCACACTCCTTCCCACCCCAAGCCATGGCTAATTTTCTTTTCCAGGAGGCCCTCCCCTCCCCTCTCCCCTTATTTAGAATTTAGACCCTACAATCTCCCAAGGCTTCCTGGCCCTTATCAGACCACACAGTCTTTTCCCTTTCCCATCCCCTGCAGTGTGGACTATTTGTTTCACTCCAGATGCCCACCCAACCTACTTTCCGCTTTTATTTAACTGTTTTATCTGAGTGCTATTCTGTTCCCAGTAAGACTGTAAGCCCTAGAGGGCAGAGACAACACCTTGCATTTTATTCCTCAGCACTTAAAACAATACTCTGCTAAGCTTACACCTAATAAAATAATCATCAGACGAACAAGAAGAGTCACAGTAGGTTCTCTGCATGACAAACACATCTTCTTTCTCCCCAAAGGTAGCAACTGTTATGGTTGGATGGTGTCCCCCAAAAAGCTACGCTGAGGTCCTGACCACTGATACCTGTGAATGCGACCTTATTTGGACATCAGGTCTTTGCAGAGGTCATCAAGAAGCGGTCGTACTGAGTTAGGTTGGGCCCTCATCCAACAC
The DNA here is from genome assembly GCF_964374135.1 of Grampus griseus. Lineage (NCBI taxonomy): Eukaryota > Metazoa > Chordata > Mammalia > Artiodactyla > Delphinidae > Grampus > Grampus griseus. Next base: position 5,684,746 of record NC_139003.1, on the reverse strand, counting down.
AACTGGTGTTCTCATAAGAGTTTAAAACTGGACACAAACAGAGACAGAGGGAAGACAGCCACGTGAAGATGGAGGTGGAGTGACGCTGCCCCAATCCAAGAAAATCCTGGGGCTACAGGAAGCTGGGAGAGGCCAGGAAATATCCTCCCCCCCTCAGAGATTGCAGAGGGAACGTGGTCCTGCCGAAACCTTCATTGCCCCCTTCCAGCCCCCAGAACCGTGAGAGAATAGCCTCCTGTTGTTTTAAGCCCCCCAGTTTGTGCCCCTTTGTTACGGCAGCCGCAGGAAGCTAACACCACAGCTGAATAAAATAGTTACATCCATCTGGATAGACTCTAGCGATACGGTCCTCGTGTCCTTGCTGGGCACAGGAATGATGTTGAGGGTCTGTGGTAGCCAACACGAACTAGGGGGCGGTGATGGTGGTCCCCACACGTAGGGCCCACGGTGTTGAAATGCAGAGTGTTTAAGCGCTGGTGCTAAGCCAGCTTCTTCCATCCACACCCACGAGTCCCAATCCTCCGAAGGATGCAAATCCCACTCTGCTTTGAAAGGTTCACCTTTCCCAGGATGCTTCCCAAGTCAAATGATGTCAGACTTTAAATCTTTAAAATCTAGAATAAAATTTCTACAAGAAACCATTTTTTGGCTTTCCCTATGACTTTTTACTTTAGTAACCCAATCAAGATAAATTCAAAGAAAGCTTTTAATGACTGATTTTTAAAAAGAAGCTAAGAGGGCTTCCCTGGTGGCGCAGTGGTTGAGAGTCAGCCTGCCGACGCAGGGGACGCGGGTTCGTGCCCCGGTCCGGGAAGATCCCACATGCCGCGGAGCGGCTGGGCCCGTGAGCCATGGCTGCTGAGCCTGCGCGTGGGGAGCCTGTGCTCCACAACGGGAGAGACCACAGCAGTGAGAGGCCCACGTACCGCAAAAAAAAAAAAAGAAGAAGCTAAGAGAGCAAAAAGCTTTTTCTGATCATGTTCCAGATGTTACCATTCATTTGGTTTCCGTTTGCCTACTGTGCCCTCGCCATTTTTTTCTCAGTTTGTGATTCATGATAAAATGTACCAAAAATGTCACAGGAGTGCACAGCTTTAGTTTCAGCTGTGTACAGACTCTGCCCTCCCTCCCATAGCTGGCGGCCCGGCCCCCAGGAGAAGGCCCAGACTTACAGATTTGGAGGGAGAATGGTGTGTTGGCGATGCTGACGGAGGCCTGGCTGAACTCTGGAAGGAGGACGGGCAGAACCTCTGGCCTGTGTCCGGAGGGGAAGAGGAGGCATAGATGCGATTTTCCAGTCGCTCAGGCTCATGCTTATAGGATTCGAGAGGAAACGTGTGCTGCTTGACCACTTGGGTGGGTGTTGATGGAGAGGAAGAGAGGCCTGAAGTTGAGGAGGAAACCACACAGGGCCGTTAGAAATCTGGCTGACACAGGGAAAGGGGCTTCCATCTACAAGGGCCAAAAATCTCAAATGGCAGGAATATAAAAGATCAAATTCTGAATACTGGGGACAAGCTAGTAGACAATGACTTCTAATCCCTTAGAATCAGCTGTGCCCAGAAATCCCCTCGTCACCCGACTTGAGTCGCGGGCAGAGCCGCCTTGCTGTGAAGGGACCGCTCCGACAGTTCAGAAGCTGTCGGGGTGAAAGACTTCTTACACACACACTTCGGAGGCTATTTTCTGCCACTGAGTCCAAGACCATTGGATCTCCCCTCCTCCCCTACAGAGCATGGTGCCAAGAGCACGCGGAGGGGAACCCATATTACTCGGGAGGAGACATAAGGAAGTTCACGAAGTATTCAGCAGAGACAAAGGTCAGGGTTGCAGACGTCACCTGACAACGTACACCGGGGACCAGACGAGACACGCTGTTATTGTCAAAATGTGCCACGTGAAGATGGTCACCGTGAGTGTGCAGCAGTGAGAATCACCATGAAGATGCAGGCCGGGGGCGGCTTGGGGAAGGAAGGAGCCTTGCAGAGTGAAGACTCAGATAGACAGGAACCAGGAGGAAGCGGGTGGGGATCGGTGACCAAGGAACTGCAAGGAGGCTGGGGACAGGACTCTGCCAGGGTGACAGGCCATCCACTTCAACAGGGCTGGTACAATCCTGGGGGCCTTTCTCACTCACACCTAGCTGATTACACCATAAGATCATTGTTATGAGCTGAATGGCGTTCCCCCACCCCCAGAGAGATATGTTAAAGTCTTAACCTCCGGTACCTATGAATGTGACCTTATTTGGAAATAAGGTCTTTGCAGATGGAATCAAGCTGAGATTATACTGGAGTAGTTCGGGCTCTTAACTCTATGTGTAGTGTCCTTATAAGAGGAGAAGACACAGACACACACACACACTGACACACACACACACACACACACACACACACACACACACACACACACACACACACAGAGGAGAAGGCCATGTGATGACACAGGCAGAGATCAGAGTGGCGCCTCTATGCGTCAAGGAACACCAAGCGCTGCTGGCGACCATCAGAAGCTAGAAGAGTGGAGGAAGGTGATCAAAGGGTACAAATGACCAGTTATAAGATAAATAAGTACCAGGGATGTCGTGTACAAAATGACGACTGTAGTCAACACTGCTGTATGATATACAGGACAGTTGTTAAGAAAGTAAATCCTGAGCGCTCGTCACAGGGAGAAAAGTTCTTTTCCTTTTTCTTTTCTTTTTATTGTTTCTATAGAGATGAGGGATGTTAGCCGACCCACTGTGATCATGATTTCACAATACACGCAAATCAAAGTATCGTGCTGTGTGCCTTAAACGTATACGGAGATGCATATCAATTATTTCTCAACAAAACTGGAAGAAGGCACAAAGAAGCTAGAAGAGGCAGGGAGGGATTCGATCCAGAGTCTCAGAGAGAGCGTGGCCCTGCTGACACCTTGGTTTCAGACTTCCAGCCTCTGGAACTGTGAGAGAAAAAAACTTCTGTCGTTTTATGCCACCCAGTTTGTGGTACTCTGTTATGGCAGCTCTAGGAAATGAATACAATAATGTTGCCTGATATTGATTTGTTTTCTAAGATCAGACTCCGGATTTGAGTCTGATCTCTCACATTTATAGGTAACTGAATAAAATTTTTATTTTAAATTGGTTATTTAAAAATACTTAATCACGCAAGCCAAAGCAAAGACATCAGTAGACATGGTCCAACGGCCATCCTCCCGTTCTTTCTGACCTTGACAAAGACTGGTCAGCCTACGAGCCACCAGCCTGGGGCTCTTTCTCTGTGCTGCTCTGTGCCACGTCCTCTCACGCCATCGCTGTGCACACACCCCCCAGAGCGGCCGCCTAACTCATCCCATCTCCCTCCTGCTGACTCTGCGGCCCTAGGAGCCTCCCAGCCCTGAACTCAGCACACTTCGTCTGTACCGAGCGCTACCAGAGTGAACAACGAGCTGCTTCACACCAAACCAAATGTAAAGTATGGAATTCTCTCCCCGCTCCCCGCCCCTCCCCCCAGCCCCCAAACGCATCATCGGCCCAGAGCTGTCCTGGGCCAGGGGCAGGTGCTTGGTCAATGCCGGCCCCCAACAGGCAGAGAAAGAGAAGGGGGCAGGGCCAGGGCTCAAGCTCAGTTGGCACCTTCCCTCCCATATTTCCCAGGCAGACGCATTGGGAGAGCAACCAGGTAAAGGAGGAGTGTCATTTTCCAGGGACCCCTTATCCCACGGAACCACGCCAAGTGGGGATCCCTGCCGCCCGGGCCCCAGGCTGACCTGGGAGGAGCTCCAGGTGAAAGCAGGAAGTAGAATGCTGTCACCACGGTTTTGAAGGTCTCCAGACTTATGACGTGAAAGGCCCCTAAGAGCAAAGGCCCCTAAGTTTCCACCCCAAAGGTCTTGAGAAGCAAGGCCCGTTTGGAGATGGGGCTGGGGGAGTGAGGAGGGGAGGAGGGAGACTAGGGACCCCGAGCAGCTGGAGATCTGATGGTCCAGCAGCTCTGCAGGGGGAGATGCAGGCGCTCTGGCAGGCAGGCCAGGCTGTGGGTGATACCCACGGAGCAGGAGTGAGGCCACGGGCCAGGCTGGGGCGGGCCCGAGCCTCTCAGAGGGTTGTGCCGGATGGGAGAAGGAAGCCCTCGGGCTGCTTTGTTTGTGGACAGACACCTCGCGGGCCTCAGGCCCCAGGGGTGGTGGCGTGGCCTTCACTGGCTCCTGTGACAGCCCACGTAGGCGCCACGGTCCAGCGGGAAACGTCCTGGTCCCTGCTCCCAACTCTCGCCTGGGCCACTGGACACAGGGGCCCTTCCTGTGCTTTCTTTGGGGTGTTCCCTGCATTCGGGGTTTGTGCTGCAGACCGAACAGAGGGGGAAACAGAGCTGGACTGGGGGGGGGCGGCTCTTAGGCTCAAAAGCCTGTGCCACTGACCACATCCTGACCACCCGCAGGGACCCCTCAGGCGGAGCCCCTCGGGGGCCTGAGTTCTTCACATAAAGGACAAGCGGCCCCAGTGACCTCTGCACCCTCAGCCAGCAGCAACAAGCACCAGGGTGGGGTGGACCCTACTCGGTCTCGCAGGGCTCAGTCTAGACCCGTCCCCATCCGGCAGCGACCCCGCTCCAGGCCCGCGGGGGAATTTTCCGAGGCCAGAGGAAATCAGTGCCTCTGAGGGGTCATTTCGGCAGCATCTCTCACGACTACAAACACAAGTTCTTCCCCAGCCATTCTGCTACTGGGCATTCGTGTGTCAGACGTATTCGTGTCAGCACTAACCAGCCAGTGTCTGCGGTCATCCACCTCCCTGGTGCTCCAGAGCAGAGCTTGAGACACAGGTGCTCATCAGCAGGAAGAGGCTACATAACGCACTGCACGTCCACAGCCTTCTTCCCTACGGAACACGGCAAGCCCCACCGTCCTTCTCATCTCCCAGACAGAGGGGTAAGTGAAGGACGCAAACTGCAGAGCCGTCTGCATAGAAGGATCCATTTAGAGTTTCACAGACGGGGAAGAACCTGTACACCTGCATCCCACTGTCTGCACTCGCCCAGAGTGCCTGGGAGGATCTGGAAACACGGGCTGCATCTGGTGATGGGAACGGCCGGCAGGGAAGAGGATCACGGTGGGCCCTTTGCTATTTTTCAATATGATGCATAATACCACATGAATGATGTATTTGTTATTCAGAAAATCGCTGTTTTCAGCCACTGTTCTGCTGTTGAGGCAAGAGGCCGGCTAACACTGTCTGGAAGCGCCCTGATCCTGGCGCCCAGCCGGCTCCGACCAGACGGAGGACAGGGCCTGCTGCCCCCCAGGCCCGCTCTCCCCCTCAACTCTCCCCATTTCCCCTTCTCTCTGTAGGATGCTGTCCCCCTTACGACAGTCTTCCGGATGAAGCCTAGTGGCCACTGTGGGGGGACTTTCAGAGCTGGTGGAACTCCTGGCTAGTTCTTGGGACAGAATGTTCGTTTCTCAAGTGCGAAGAATTAAAGAGACTGCGATGAAGTAGCCTGCTACCTAAGACGGCTCCTTAAAGCCCCGACGGCAGCTTCTGTGTCCCCCAGGACTCATCCCACACGAGCACCAGGGCGATCCTGACCCGGTCCCCACAGAGGGCAAAAGGGACGGCTGGATGCAGAGGACGCGCCCTAGACACACACAGCCTCGGGGAGCTGCCCAGGATAAGGAGAAGATGCCGGGCTTTCCAGCCGGTGATGGGAACAGTCTGTTTCTGGTAGAACCAAATGGAACTCCACGTCCCTCAGGGAAGCTCCTCTCATGGAAATCTTTCCAAGTTCAAGAGATGCATCCACCTTTCCACCTGGCCTCCTGCTTCCTCTCTCCTCCCCTCCCAGAGCAGGTGATTCCTGCTGGGAAACAGGACGATACCCTGGACTATGGGGGCGGGTGGGGGTGGAGGAGGGGACAGGTAAAATGCTGTGTGGATTCGGAATGTGTGTAGCTTCGGGTACGGGGAAAGAACTTTCCTAGAACCAAAAACTCGCCCCCTCTTTGCACTGAAACCTGAAACATCTCTAAGAGGGTGGAGTCTTACGATACCGTCTTACTGGTTACAAAGTGCTGGGACACACTCCTAGCAGCTCCCACCCCCCATCCCACCCCGAGAGAGAGAAAGGGGGCAGGTTTATGACCCCACTTCACAGGTGAAGAAACTGGGGCTTAGAAAAATTACGGATCCATTCACTTTAGGGAGTGAATGGCAGAGGTCACAGCCGGATCCAAATTCTAGACTGTTTTTGCCGTGATTAAACTGGAATATCGTCCAGGGAAGGAACACACAGACTTAGAATCACACTTTGGGTGCGCGACTCACCCTTCCAGAAAGCGTGGTTCCACAGGCCAAGAGGAGGGAAGCATGGGTGCCTGGAGGGACGCTGGTGTTGCTGAAGGACGGGAGGGGATGCTGGAGGGACAGGGGGGCTCCCCGCGGTGGCGGGGCAGCGTTGGCGGGGCAAGGATGGGTACCTTCAAAGATGTTTTCTCTTCCGTGCCAGCCAGAAAGAGTAGAGACATTTTCACCAGAGAGGGGACTTCTGCTCACACTTATGCCACTTTACCAGTGGGGGGAAAACTGTCTTATGAAAGGAAAGGGGGCCAGGTAAGCACGATATACCTAAATCTTTTTTCTGTTTTTGAATATTGGTGTCACAATAAAGGGAAAAATGGGGTAATGCTGACACAATCCTCCATCACTTTTAACCTACTTTTTTTTTTTTTTTTTTTTTTTTTTGGCTGTGTTGGGTCTTCGTTGCTGCACACGGGCTTTCTCTAGTTGGCCGCGAGTGGGGGCTACTCTTCGTTGCGGTGCGCGGGCTTCTCATTGCGGTGGTTTCTCTTGCTGTGGAGCACGGGCTCTAGGTGCCCCGGCTTCAGTAGTTGTGGCATGCAGGCTCAGTAGTTGTGGTGCACAGGCTTAGTTGCTCCGCGGCATGTGGGATCTTCCTGGGCCAGGGCCTGAACCCGTGTCCCCTGCATTGGCAGGTGGATTCTTAACCACTGCGCCACCAGGGAAGTCCCCCCATTCCTTTTACAGAGACCAATTTCTTTCTTTTTGTTTTTGTTTTATTGCTTTTTTTTTTTTGACTTAAAACAACAATAAATGTTTATTAATTCGCACAGTTTCAGTGTGTCAGGAATCTGGGAGCAGCTTGGTTGGATGGTTTGGGGTTGGAGTCTTCCGTGAGGCCGCGGTCAAGGCTCCAGTCCCAATTTATTTCCTAATTGTAGGATAAACTGCCAAATTCAGTCTCTCAGGAGAACCATGTGTCCGACTGGCCAGCTGCTATGGGCCAGGTCAAGATGCAGCAGACAAGTCCCACCTTTCAGTCTGGCTGGAGGAAACGGGACAAAAGGAAAACCAGCACCAACACCACCAGCAGCGCTCCATGAGCACCAGGAGTGAACTGCCTGTAAGGCCAAAACCAGAGGCGCTCGGAGAAATGGCTGGAGGGGCGGGGACGTCCCACGGACACACCCGGAAGAGCCGGGCCTCAACTCCGGAGAATGAAAAGGGTCCACCTCTGATTAAGATGACTTTCCCATGGGCCCAGACAGCACGGAGCTGTGGCAACAAAACCAAGAAGGACACACAGGTTCCCCTGTCTTGTTCTTCCGAGAAGGCTCTCCCTCCTTCCCCAGCTCCTTGAGGCCTTTGTTAGCGCCTCTGTCAGCCTCTGAGAGTGAACAATGCCTTCGAGTCTCCCGAGGCTGCAGCCAGGGCCCGTGAATAGGCTCAGTGAGCGAACAGAAGCGACTCTGGCAGCCACGCCAGACACCAGGCCAGTGGCTCCAGACACCAGGGAGCCACGAGCTGGTGACTTCACAGGGCCAGGCTGTGCTGGCGTGAGCTACGTCTGGAGAGAAGGGGAGAAAGGAGAACGGCGGTGCCACCGGAAGAAAGCGAACAGGGGCCAGCAGAGCGATGCAGAGGACAGGCCTGCATTTCAGGAGCCTGAAGATCCAGGCCTAGTCTCACCACTAACTAGCCAACCCCGTTTTGTAAAAATAAACCAGGTAGACAAGATGGCCGTGTGGTGCGCACCTGCATGTGCTCCCCCCTCCCTCCCCCCTTCCTTAGGCACCAGCCCTTTTCATGCATGTGAGCACTTGGCTAACAAGGCTGGGTTTGAAATACCAAGGAAGAAAAACCAACATGAAAAAATTCATTTTCCAAGCACCTAAACCCAAGAACTGCTGTTTCTTGTAACAGCGGTTTCAACAGAGATGCTAACAGCGAGTGGATCTTGTCGCCTTTGGGGGGCTGCAGCCGTGCCCCTCAAAGTGGATTTGGAGGTTCTACACACTTGGTAGCCAGTACCTGCTGGGACCAGATGCTGTGGCCCCTCGTCCCCCAAGTGCCCCCCTCCTGATACCTGCAGACCGAGGCATGGGCTCCCGGCACCGTGCCCGGGCCCACTCGATCCAGGTCGTGAAGGGGGAGGAGACGGCAGCCAGCAAGTGCTGCCGACCAGAAGCCAAGCAGCCCCACGACTCCAAGGTCCAATTCCCGCTGCCCCGCCGGGCCCTCCGTCGCCGGCACAAGCCACGCTTCACCACCAAGAGGCCCAACGCCTTCTTTTAGATGCAGGGCCGCCCCGTCCCCAGATCTGCCCAAATAAAACTCACTGGGAAAACCCGGTGCTCAGAAAAAAAAAAGAAAAAGAAAAAGAAAAAATTCATTTTGTTCCTGATCTTAGACGTCCTTGCTGACCATCGTGCCAAGAGCGCGGAGTGAGAAGAACAAAGTTTCGATTTACACTGGATGCGGGTTTGCTTACGTGAGGCCTTAAAAACAACGAACTACGCATCACAGAGATGGGCGGGGTGGGTATCGTTCCTAACTTTGGAGGGATGGTGACGAGGGTCATGGGAGGATGGTGATACAGACAGCGTGTGTCAAACCAAATGCCCCGGCCAGGGAGAGGCAGGGACCCCTGCTGCTAAGGGACCATGCCACAGAGAGGGACCTTAGGAGGGACGGAAGGCCCCGGGCAGTAGAAGAAAGACAAGCAGGGTGTGCACATGCTGGGGTCCGGTCTGCCCTGTGGAGAGCGGTCCTCGTGTACAGGTGCACCGCTGACGTCCGTCAGACACCAGTGTGTTCCCACCCAGGGCTGAGGCCAATGGGACCAAAGGTGCAGACGCAGCCCCCAGAGCTGGTCAGCGGATACATTCAAGGGTCGCAACAAGCACCCTGAGGCCTCACCAGCCTCGGCCCAAGCATCCGTTACTCAGGCCCGGAGAGGACGGGGCGAGGACAGGCTGGCCTGAGCCAGGCCCTGTCCAGGAGGAAGGTCTGCAACACTCCAGACACGCCATCGCGGTACAGGTGGAGGCGCCCGTGGATGGGCCCCTGTGCCTCTTTGTGAATTCCCAGACCACAGGCTCGCCACTGTGTCCACCAAGCAGGCCGAATGACGCATGATGCCTGAAGGGATGAAATTTAGCCTGGAGCTGCCAACTGACTCAGCAGGGCAGGACGGCCAAGGAGGTGGGGGGAGTAACCCGAGGCGGGAACTCTGGAAGGAAAGGAAATCTCCGCCTCGCTCCTCCCTGCGGTGTCTCTCAGAGTAACCTACGGGAGCCTGGGAATTACAAAGGCAGTGTGAGTCCCGTGTCTAAACAGGAAGCTGCATTATCAGGAAATTCGGGCCCAAACCTGAGACCCTGGCGAATCCTGGGCACAGGCTTGACCTGAGGTCTGAGGCTCGCAGGTAGGTTTCTAGGTCCTTCTTGATTTGAAGGAACCACCCATGTCCGGTGGCAGCTGGACTTTCAGGGGCTTGAACTCTACTCGAGGGGAAACCAGACTTCTCCGGACCCCGTGGGCTGGGGTCTCCCTGGGTGCCAACAGAAGCAGGCACTCTCCTTTGCCCAGGAGGGCGGTTGGACTGCCCGCCCCGGGCACGGCTCGCGTGTGGCCTGGGTCTGTCCCAGCCCGGTGGTGGTCTGCTCTGAGGCTCTGAGCAGAGTGTCCCTGAGGAGTCCCCATAACTTTTCCACTGAACTTTGGATAACTTTCTGCCTCCGTTTCCCATGGGAAGGCTTGGCTCAAGACCCTTGGTCTGGGCAGTCCCCCGTCTCCATCCCCGGAGTCTGACCCAACATGCTGGGCAGGACGTCTGAGTCACCCGGTCAGCTGAGAGGCTCTCGGCCCACGGTTCTCAAACCCGGCTGAGCAGGGTCACCGGGCAGCTCGGAGAATACACAGTCTCAGGTCCTAAGGATTCTGTTGAGTGGGTCTGGGAACCTGCATTTCTGAAGTTCCCCAGGTGATACAGGTGGCCAGACAAGTTTGGAACCATTCATTCCATCCAACCTCCTCATTTTACAGATAAGAGACTTCTGAAGTAACTCTAGTTCCCATTCTTCGTGGCCTGTGGAATGAGGCCTCAGCCCTCTCTCTCTCACAGCTCCCTTCTCTGCGAGCAAATTCTCTTCTTTCTGAGTTCCAAGCCCCCTGCCTGGCCTCTGATGGAAACTATTCTTCCTGCAGCCCAGGCCAGTCTCACGCAGAGACTCCCTTGAATTACGTCTCATCCCAAGGGCCCCCGCTCCTTTCTAGCTGGCTGCTTTGAGACCTTGCTCCAGACGCTCCAGAATCACCCATTTCCTAGAAGATGCTCTCCTGGTGTCCTCTCTACCCCATCCACTCCACCAGGGCCCCTCTCTCAGGGGTAGAGTTTTTGGACTCTTCTCCAGAAATGGGCCTGGATAACTTTATATCCAATGGCTTTGACTCTGGCCATACCTGAGCTTACTCTCAGTTCATATATTAATTTGGAATAAGGTTCGGGGCTGCAAGTTTTGCTTATAGACTCTAAGAGTCTGTTTTACAATCTTCTATAATTGAAACTATCCAAAATCTGTTGGAGACGGAAGTCATTTTGGAGTCCGTCAAAGCACGATGGCAACGTGGTAGGTGAAAAATTCTTTCTTCTAAGAAAACAAACTCTTTTAGGACATTTTCTAAGGTTCTTATTCTCCTCAAAGGAACGCAGGAAACGCTGCAGTTTCACAGGGCTTTGTGTACCCAACAGCATTCTGGACCTAGTTATTCAGTAGCTGGTCCCAGCGTGTCGATGTTCGCATGGGTAAACCGGCAAAAGAAAACGAAACAGAAACAGTGGTGGGGGAAACGTCGTGGGCATTCACAGGGGTGACTGTGGATCAGTTCCAGCAGTCTGGTCTAGCCTCTGGTGTCTGCCTGGCCTTTAGAAGAGCCGTACCCTTTTCATGCTCCTCTGGAGGCCCGAGTTCTGCTTCGTGGCCCCCAAATGTAACCCTAGCTACTTCACTACAGCAAAAGATAAGAGCATATGTGCCTTTTGATGTGGAACCTCAAAGGCAATCCTTGGCAAATGGACGAGAAAAAAAACAACAACAACAACCCTCAGTGGCTTTGTAAGAGGGAGAGATTCTAGAACAATCGGTTCCCATATAAAGCAGCTTCTAAAAAACAATTTGCTAAGGATTTGACAATGTAAGGGAAATAGCTACGCCAGTGCCCTCTGATGCTGGTCTCCGTGGAATCACAAAAGTAAGAGGCAGCCTCTGGTGCCACACAGGTTAATTCAGCCAAATGTGACAGAGTCAGGGTGGCTCCCACCAAGTGAATCGGAGCGGTGGAAACGGTGGTGGGTCACCTTAGTGGACAAATGTTTCACGACCTCATTTTACAGTGGAGGAAACGCAGGCCCCAGGAGATGATGTGTCAGGCCCATGGGCGACAGCTAGGACGGAATCTAGACCATGCACGGCAATGATGAAACGCAGGCCCTGGGAGATGATGTGTCAGGCCCGCAGGCGACAGCTAGGACAGAAGCTGGACCATGCACGGCAATGACACGGGTCTTCAGACATCCAGGCGGGCACCTTCCCTGAGCTCTGAGAGGGTTCAGACTCCGATTCACCAGCATGAGTGTCAGGGCAGGAGACCGTCTGTGTAGGTGAGAGGAAAGAGTGCACGTTCCCATGGGGGCACGGCAGGTGCATGGGCTCAGAGCTGGGAGGGTGGCACTCGGGGTACCCACACCACTGCATGCAGGCTCCTCTCCCTGTGCCCGCCAGCCACCCCAAATATGCCCACAGGCTGCACAGGGTGGAGGGGGTAGTGGCCAGCCCTGACTCAGACATGCTGGGTTTGGGAGAGGGGGAGGGCAGTGTGTCCTCAGTCAGTGTGGTGACTGTCATTTCCTGACAGCACATAAGGGAAGGACAGTAACTCAGCAGGAGGCCATGGAGTTTCATACTCGCTGGCTGGTGCCGAGGTGCCCGGGGGCAGGGGAAAGGCTTTCTGACACTGGCCACAGATGGGGCCCGAATATTTCTGGGCAGGAGCCTTCCTCGTGCCCTGCGCTGCTCAGATGCGCCCTTAGTCAGGACTAGCTTCTGTGCAAGTTCAGACAAGTCTCTCTGACCTTGATCTCTCTGAGATGCCTGTTTATAATACAGCATCGTCCAGGCAAACTGTCCTGGCAAAGCCATCCTGCCGGTGCTCGTTGTGATGTGAATCGGTGGATCTGGTTTGAGGGTACACTTGGAATTGGCCCTGCTGAGACGGGACTACAGTTCTGTATAGGGAGGGGGAAGACCGGGCCTCTCCAAGAGTCAGCAGAGCCTCTGCCTGAAAACGTGCCCGTGCTGACCAGGGGCTCTGAGGCGGGCCTCCCTTCTCTGTGCCTGGGACACCAACCCTCCGTGGCTGTCCCTGCTCTGTCTCCAGCCCCTCTTGGAATTCCTGGTTGTTCACTGCCCATCACCTGTTTATTATTCCAGCTGACGGGGAAACCTGCCACTCGGAAGCTCCCAGGGTGGACTTTTTAAAATCTGAAATTGTACCTTGAGTTATTCCTACACTCTCTGCGATTTGTATGTTGGAACCACTCAGAACCCTTGATGCTAGCTCCCCCGGCGCAGACTGCGGGCGCCCCCGGCTCGTGGAGCGCGGTCCCTCCTGCCGTGCTTGGTGGCCCCCCTCTGGGTGGCTTCTGGGCTGTTTAGCCTCCCCACTTCTCCATGCTGGACTCAGTAAGGGGGAGGATGGGCCATGGGGACCTAGGAAGGGCTCCGAGCCCCGTCCCCTCCCCGAGGTGTGCGCGGTCATTTCCAGATGTGCAGCCCCCAGGGCGTCTGGAACGCACCTCTCTCCCAGGACTGACGGCCTGTGGGCCCGGGAGCGGTTTGCAAACCACCACTTTGCAAAGCCTCGTTCTGCCCAGCAGGCAGAGGAGGCTGAGGCCTGGAGCCGGGGAGCCGGCTTGTGGGTGAGTGTGATGCCCGCTCTGGCCTCCCGCTTGGCGCCCAGCAGGCCAGGTGGCTGCCGGCCAGAGCAGGCATCCCTCCCCTCCCCTCCCCTCCCCTCCGCGGGGTGCTGGCGGCGGCCGCTGCCACGGGACTCCAACGAGGGCTCTCCTATGGCTCTGTTGACTCAACACACCACCTGACACCACCCGCCAGGCCTTCTGGGTGTGAGAAGCCGGTGAGATGGGTGGCGGGTATGTGTGAGACCAGGGTGGCCTCCAGCAGGGCTGGCATCCAGGCCGAGCCTCTGCCACCGGTGCTGTTTCTATGGGGCTGCTCTGAGCTCCCAGCTCTTCCCATCTGCCTCACGGAGAGAGGGGCTGAGCGCACCCCGCAACCCCCAGGGATGAATGGGTAGACTCTCCTCGGAGGAGGAAGAAGGGGAGGAAAGAAAGCTGCTGACAGAAGGGAACCAAGCATCTCAGGATGGAAACACACGTCCTGGCTGCGTCCTTCTGAAGATAACCCAGAACCTCAAACCACAACCACACGAGAACAGCTCTGGGAGCTCAGGACCTTCTAAAAGATCACAGCCTCGTTCCTGCACTTTCCCTGCTAACAACTCCACCAGAGGGAACTGGAAAAGGGACCGTCTTTCCGGGGAGCCTAGAATTCCTCACCTTCCCGAGGCCGACCTACGATAACCACCACCATCAGAGCTTGTTTCACGGATGGGGAGAAGGCAGCCCCTATGCGCAGGTCCCCTTCCAAGCACCTCACCTGCTCGATCCATCTCTTTGATGCCCCAGGCTCCCCTTTCTCCAGGTCATTTTTACCCGAAAGGCGCCACCCCTGTGAATCGTGGCCAACCAGCTCAAGGCTGGCGGGAGAGCAGTTACTACACACGCCACGAGAAGGGGGCCACAGAGGGTGCAGGGAAGAGACGCAAGCGCAGGGCCGGGTCCCCGGCCTCAGTGGTACCCAGTTAGCACGCTCTGCCTCCACGTCATCTTCTCTCTGGCTTTCTAGAATCGGTGTGTGAGAACTGAGGTCCCCATGCTACGCTTGGGGAAGCGGGTTTTCCCCCACTGATCATCTGATTCAGTCCACAGCTGCAGCATCTCCTGCTGGCTAAGTTCCTCTTTTGTAAAGCCTTCACTGGTTTCCGGAGTTTTTTATTCTTCCTTTTTGGGTACCGTGCACCTTCTGACATTATAAAGTTACAGTACACTGTAGTCCCATCTTTACAGACCTCATGTCCTCCACTGACCGTGAGCTTATCTATCACCGTGCCCCCCGCATGCACGGTGCCTGGCGCGCAGACCCGCCTCAGTAAATATTCGCGGGACTTCACGCGGCACCTCCTTTGTTCAACAAACTGCTCGACAAAAGCACAGTCCATAACAGAACAAATGAATACGTCGGATTCAACAAAACTTAAAACTTAAGCTCTTTAAAAGATACCGTTAAAGAAAGGAAAAACGACAAGTGACAGGGAGAAAAATACTTGCAAAACCCATATGTGATAAAGGACTTGTATCCGGAATATATAAACAACTCTCAAAACTCCATAATAAGAGAACAAATAATTCAATTAAAAAGAAAAGTGGACAGAAGATTAAATAGATACTTCACCAAAGAGGATATACAGATGAAAGGCACAGTAAAAGATACTCAACATCATTAATCATCAGAATCAATGCACATTCAGACTGCAATGAGCTACCCCTACACACCTCTTAGACTAGCTGAAAATGTTCTTAAAAACTGACCGTACTTAGCGCTAGGGAGGATGTGGCACAACAGGAACTCTCATACGTCGCTGGTGGGAATGCAAAACGGTGCAGCCAGTTTGGGACATAGTTTGAGTTTCCTATGAAGTTAAACATACGTTTACCGTAGAACCCGGCAATCCCGCTCACAAGGGAAATGAAAACTTTTATTCACACAAAAGCCTGATGCAAACGTTTATAGTGGCTTTATTCATAGTTTGAAAATGGAAACCACCCAAATGTCCTTCAACTGGTGAATTAATAAACAAACTGGTGCATCCGTACCATGGAACACTGCTCGGTAATAACAGGGAAAGAACCACTGATACGTGCAACAACCTGGGTCATTCACAGACGCACTTTGCTAACTGAAAGAAGCCAGCCCCCAAAGCCTATATACCGGAGTTTTTCATTTATATGACATTCTGGGAAACGCAAAATTATAGGGTAGGGAAAAATTATAGGCTGCCAGGGGTTGAGAATGGAGGAGGGGAGAAGTGGACTGTAAAGGGGCCTGAGGGAACATTTGGGGGTGATGGAATTGTTCCCTGTCTTGATGGTGGTTGTGATTATATAATTATATATGTTTCTCAAAACTCACAGAGCCGTACACTAAAAAGGGTGAATTTTACTGTGTGTAAACTCTATATCCATAAACCCGATCGTTCATGAAAGTTCTCTAACATGAGTTTGACGGGCTGTCTGTGTGGTCCAGGCTAATGGGGCGGGGGGGCACCTGGGACCAACTCCTGTGGGCCTTGAAGGATGAAGGGTGGGCTCTGAGGGACAGTCCTGAGGTTTTCAACAGAAGCACCACCTTGGCCCAAGACCTGCTCGATTAAAAAGAGCAGCTGGAAACCCTTCCCTCTGGCCTGAAGGTCATCTCAGGAGACAGGCTGGAGCCACCCCTGCTGAGCAGGGGAAAGAGTGAGGTGTTGGCTCTGGTGCCCTCCAGGCTGCCGGGAAGGCAGGGCAGTGGGAGAGAACTGGAAGGTCAGAGCCGGCAGGAGAGGCAGGTGTCACATTCCACGCCTCGCCCAGGGCAGCACTGCGGCCCCAACAAGTGACGTCTTTTTCCCCGGGGCTCCTGGTAGGACTGAGCTCCCAGAAAAGCCCAGGGCCAGTGCAGGAGGCCCCGGGGCTCTTCTCCTAGGGCCACACGGGGGTTCCAGAGCAAAGACGCAAGGGCGAGGCCCTCGCCAGGTGGCTGCTGGCCCAGAGCAGCTTCTGCAGGACTGAAAACGCCCACCTCTCCTCCCAGGCTCCCGTCTCTCCCGCGAGCCCCCCTTTGCCTGCTCTGTCCACACAGCCCCTCCAGGCCTGCAGAGGGTCCCGTGCCTCTGCACACCTTCAGGGCTTACCTTATTATTTCTTTCTGCTTCTAAAAATTGTGGTTTGGTTTGGTTTAGACACCTGTATGCCAAGTACGTGAATACTTATGAACAGCTGACAAATACGTTAGTAGAACTTTCTGAAAAAGATAATTTGTTGATCAGAACTCTCTAACCTTTCTTAAAGTTATTTTTAATTGTGGTAAAATACACAGGACATAAAATCTACCATCTGAACCCTTTTTAAAAGTGTTCAATTCAGTGGCATTAAATACATTCACATTGTTGTGTAACCATCACCACCACCATCCAGGCTCATAACTTTTTTTTTTTTTTTTTTTTTTTTTAATTGGCTGCACCGAAAGGCATGCGGGACCTTAGTTCCCCGACCAGAGATCGAACCTGCGCCCCCTGCAGTGGGAGTGCGGACTCTTAACCACTTTTTCATCTCCCAGAACTGAAACTCTGTCCCCATGAAACACTGTCTCCCTGCTCCACTCCCCGGGCCTGACACCCACAATCTACTTTCCGTTTCTGTGAATGTGATTCCTCTAGTCCCTCGTACAAGTGGGATCACCTAGCGCTTGTCCTTTCTTGCTGGTTTCTTTCACTGAGCGTAATGCTCTCAGGGTTCTTCCATGTCATCGCAGCGGTCAGAATTTATTCCTTTTTAAGGCTGAATAAGATTCTGGTGCATGGCCAGACCCAGAGTGCTTTCTTTTCAAAGTCCCTCCCAGCTTTGCTATTGCTTTGTTATTGCTCTGTTTCTCCTCCTAGGTCTCCGACGGCCCTTTCCTGTGGTGGCAGCAGCCTCCTTGTAGCCCCATAGCCCGGCTTCCACGCACCCCTCACGCAGGATGCGAAGGGCCCGGAACAGGGGGTCAGGGTGTGTGATGCACACACCATCCCTAAAGACCCTGTGGGGACGTCCCCACTGTCCCTGCTGTCAGAATCTGCCTGTCTTAGCCCACGCGAGGGCTGTCCCTTCTTCCAGGCCCTGGGTGCATGTGAGGCCTGCCATGGTCACAGGACCAGGAATGGGTCATCAGGCTGGCAGTGCGGGGGAGGCCAGGGAGGCGCCAGACGGTCCTGGCCTCCTGCAGCCAAGCTTCCGAGGTGCTGGCTGGGCAGCCCTGCCAAGGTCATGTGACGTTTACATGACACCCGGCGAGGCTGCTGCGGTGACATAACCGGGGGAGGGCGGGTGGGGGGTGTGTCCCCTGGGCACGGAGCCTGCAGCTGCGCCCAGTCCCATGGCTCCGTGCTGTGTAAATTAAAGCGCTGGTCACCTGTTCTTCCATGTCACGGCTTAACCTGCGCCCTCTGACGTGACCACGGAGTCATGAGGACCGTCCCCTTCGGTGCTCTTCTGCCTTCCTTTCCCCGAGAAAGCCATCTGAGAAAACACCTGCCAGCTTCCTGGGGAGGATAAGGCAGATGCCCCAGTGTGAATTAGTCGAGCGACTCCCAGCGAGGACAAGCCCTTCCCAGCAGGCGTGGGGTACAGGCCCTTCTGTGGGTTCACGCATGAACGTGTTCACGCAGGGCTCTGAGGGCCAGCATCGAGCTGGACGCTGTGCCGGGGGCTTTGCACTGATGGGAAACACAGCCCCAGCCCTCTTTCAACTCGTTCCGCAAAAGCTTCAGCGCCAACTCCAGCTCTGTTGCCCATAAGGCTGCTGCTGTGTAACCTGAGGCTCAGTTTAGCCATCAGTGGAATGGACGGATCAAACCTGAACTCTTTTTTTTTTTTTTTTTTTTTTTTGCGGTACGCGGCCCTTCCACCGCCGTGGCCTCTCCCGTCGCGGAGCACAGGCTCCGGACGCGCAGGCTCAGCGGCCATGGCTCACGGGCCCAGCCGCTCCGCGGCACGTGGGATCTTCCCGGACCGGGGCACGAACCCACGTCCCCCGCATCGGCAGACGGACCCCCAACCACTGCACCACCAGGGAAGCCCCAAACTTGAACTCTTGAATGGGATACCTCCGCTGGGAACAGACTAGCTTAGCTCCCAAAGCGTGCTGGAAGCTGTTCTCTTCATGGTGGCTGGAGCGGGAGCTGCAAGCCTGGGCTCTGGCCTAGCCCTCAGCCCAGCATGCAGACCTTCAGAGCGGGCCCACATGGAGGCTTTGGTCCGCTGGACACAGATGGAAACCACAGGCATTGCAGCCGCCAGCCTCAACAGAGTCGGGGGTTCATCTGGAGGAGGAGGTGGACCCCACCCCGTGCACACTCGACGCCAGCCCTTCAGGGGCCGGAGGGCGTGGGCTTGATGTCGGCACCAGGGCCCAGCCTGGCCTGCTAGAGTCCCCAGCGCGCCCCTGAAAGCCCAGGAGTCTGGCCTCATATCAGGGTTTCCTCCCAGCCCCTGCCAGGGCTGCCAGGGGCTCTACAGGCCTTTGTTCTCTTTCAGTCCCCAAATTCCACCTCCCCCCCCTCCCCTCCCCCCTCCTCCTCTTCCCTTGCTCTTTACCATTCAGAGTGTGGCTCTGACAAGCCTCAGACACAGCTAATGGTGCTTTCAGAGAAAACTACATCCTGCCTGGGGCCTCCTCAGTGCCACGTGTGGTAACCTGCAGTGTCGGAGAGGCAGCAGGGTCCCCCCACCGGGCTCTGGGACAGCATGATGCCATGGGACCTTATGTGGACGTGGCCAAGTGGCTGCTCTGGTGACCTGGGCAGGTGGGGACGCGGGGGGCTTTGCGGGGACAAGGCGAGGCCTTCTTCACTGCTGCGGTCACTGGTCTGCAGGCCGGGCCTCCTGCCGGGCATCATACAGCTCCGAATGTCATCATTCCTCCTCTGACTCGGAACAAGCATGTCTTTTTCCTGCCTAAGTACTGAAAACCATCACCCCCAGTTACGAAAGGTTACAAAAGGCTCCCCCTCGACCGCCCACCCATCAGCATCAAACTTTAAAAAAATGCAGGGTCTTAGGTTTTAAACCCCCAGTCGGAAAAGCAGGCTGCAGATCCTGGTGCGGGCAGGGCTGGAACAAACCTCCCTCTCCTTTCAAGTCAGCGAGAAGTGAACACGGCTGGGAGGAAGGACTGGGCGAAGGGGCAGCCAAAGGGGAAGGGAAGAGGCAGGAGCAGGCCGCTCCGGGCCAAGCTCGCTAGTCCTCCGGCCGCAGAGGGCCCGAGAGCCGCCCAGCTCGGTGCCCGGCCGCGAGCGCGGTGAGCGCCGATCCAGGGCAGCCTTCTTCTCTAGGCCTGCTGGAGCCCCGGCTGGCTGCCCCCTGCAAGCCCAGCCCCTCCCTCTGGGCTCCAGATTCTTGGTGAGAGAGAAGAAAAAGGCACCTGCCCTCGGGGAGCTGCCGGATGCAAGAGGGGCTGTGGGGCAGGCGGTCCATCACACCTGGGTCAGTGGGACCCAAACAAGTCCAGGCACTGCCCCCGCCCCCAACATTAGCAAAACAAGGACCGGACCCAGGGGACAGGCGGGCCAAGGCAGGTGTCGGGTCCTGACGGATCAGAACCTCAGAGCCACTGAAGTAGCACCAAACTGGACGCCCTCTCTGCCTGGCCTTTCCACCTCCAAGACACGAAGGCCCAGGGGCACCAGGATAGAGAAGGCGGGGTGCAAAGGGAGGCGAACCCAAGCGAATTCCTGTCTCTGAGGGAGAAGGCCTCTGATGTCTGGAGCTTGGCCTCTCCCCTACCTGCCCTGGGCACCCAGAGACGCAGTCTGTGTCCCTGGGAAAACCCACTTCTATGGAAGGTCCTGTAGCCGGTCACACTCTAGTGCACTGACTACCAAGCTTAAATGGTAGAGTTTCGGTTAGAAGGAAACAACCTCCAAGTCAGCAGCCTTCCCAGCAACCCTGAGCAGTACCCCTAAACACGCTGATGATGTTTGCGGCCACCCCTTTCTCTGACCCTGATCCCCTCCTCCCCCTCGGGCCGAACTGTCCCCCCTTGATAGCTGGGGTGTCAGCTGTGAAAAGCTCACCCTCGTTTTAGGAGGAGGCGGCTGAGGAGCCAAATGAACAGTTATCACGAGGGCACAGCTGCAGTGAAGACCTCTGGGCAGAGGTCCTGCCTGGTGACTAGAGAAAATCCCCCACGAAGCTCGCTTTCCTCCCTTGGGCGAGGCTGCTGCTGGAGGAGTCCCAGCAGATCTTAGGGAGACTGGCCTGGGTGCTGACGGTCAAGGCTACGGCCTCAGCCCCCTGCTGAGAAAGAGGAGGTAGGGTTACCATGAGGAACCTGGGGGTGCCTCAGATTCACTGGGGTTGAGGCGGGGGAGAAACATTTCCCTTTCATTGTCCCGGCAGCCTCTAGCATGAAGGAGGCCGGTATGAAGAGCTTCCCCCCTTCCCGCTGCAGATGTTTATTTTTCAGTTAAGACACGGCAAAGGGGCCTTTCAGGGTATTCCTGCTTTGAAATAATCCATCAATGAGATGGTTAAGTACTCACTGGGCACCTACTGCACAGCGAAGTGTCTGGACGGGGATAAAAAGGTGTGAGCCAGAGAGCCTGTGTTTGGGATAATGGGTCGGGCTGCGGAGACAGAAAGAAATGTACGAGCCCATTAAAGCCCCAGGGCAAGAATATGATTAAGTATGCATAAATCCTTTTTGGAAAAAGAAAAGGTATTCATAAATAAATGAAAGTAAGATAAGATAAGGAGGCTGGTACACAGCAGAGCAAACGCAGCAGTGCTGTAGGCGCGGTGAGGGCGTGGCTCTTGGATGAGGCTCTTGGACGAGGCTCTTAGACGAGGCTGGTCTTTGCCAACGATGACGATTAGATAAATTGGGGGAGGTGGGGGGAGGGAAGCAAGAGGGTGGTGAAGGGGGATAGTGGTCGGCTGCCATCATCTGTCACAAAGTACTGCCCGCAAACTGCAAAAACAGGAAGCCCCAGAAGGAGATTGCCATGCCTGCCGATAGTCTGCTGCATCCGAGATGCACAAAAGAGTCCCACTGATACCTTACAATGCAGTTCGGAGCGACGTGGCCTCTGTCTTAATATTTAGTAGGAAAGAGGTCACTGAATAAGTCATTGCAAAATATTTTCTTTCCCCCAAAGGAGAATGGGAGGGGACTTTTAGCAGCCCTCTCTCTGGCACCCCAATCTTTTAAACTGAGTGAATTAAGCATCGTCAAGGGTAGGCTCAGTTCTGGGTGCTGGAGACAATGGGCACAAGAGGAGTGTCTCCGTCCTCGTGGAGCTTGGATTTTGAGACCCTGGCTCGGTATGTGGGTCTGAGGACAGCAGCTGGCATCGCCCCTCAGAGCGCCGGCTCATGGCATCCTCCTCGGTCAGGGATTAGTCAGGCCCCTTCCCCTCTCTCCTCGGGGGCTGCTGCCCAGGGAAGAAGCCTCACTGGAGCCAGCAGGTGACACCCGCTGGAGCGGTCGCCGGGCCAAGGGTGGCTCTGAACCGAAATGCAGAATTATTCAAATTCTCCCTCCAGAGTCTGCAGCTGGGCTGCCCAGGAGCCGGTCACTAGCCACGGGTGGATGTTTACATTTAAAATTAAATAAAATCAAATGTTCAGTTCCTCATTGCTGCTACGGGTTGAACTGTGTCCCCCAAAAGGATACGTTGAAGTTCTAAGCCCCCAAAACCTGTGACTGTGACCTTATGGGGACCCTGTGGTCTTTATAGAGATAATCAAGTTAAAATGAGGTCATTAGGCTGGGCCCTAATCCAATATGACTGGTGTCCTTATAGGAAGGGGGAAATCTGGATACAGATACGCAGGGGAGGATGCCACGTGAGGATGGAGGCGGAGATGGGAATGAGGCAGTGCAAGCCAAGGAACACCAACAAGTGCCAGACGTTGGGACACAGGCCTGGAAGATTCTCCCTCAGAGCCCATAAGAGGAGCCGACCTTCTGACACCTTGATTTTAGACTTCCAGCCTCCAGAACCATGAGAGACAAACTCCCGTTGCTTTAAGCCACCCGGTTTGTGGTGCTTTGTTACGGCAACCCCAGGAGCAGGTGCACTGTCCATACTTGTGGCGGCCAGTGGCTACCATACTGGACAGCACAGACACAGAACACTTCATTCTGCACAAAGTTCTACTGGACAGTGTTGTTCTACAACATGCCTTTGTCATAAGAAAGACACAATGATTAACAGTTCAATCTTCAGAAAAAGCCAACTTTTGTTGGGTTAGCCCGATCTCGTCTTCCACATTCCCAATATCCCTGGTCCCTGTCCTTCAAAAGGGAGGGAGACCACTCCCCCTCCCGCACTGTCAAAGGGCAATCCAAAGGCACTCATTGGCTCTCCTCCCTGATGTGAGAAAGTAGACCTTGACGTTTCAGCCAGAGTCTTCATCACTGCTGACAGGGGACAGGCTGGGGTGCAGGTCCACCCTGAACCCGAGAACCAGATCCACACAACGAGCCCATTCCTGAAGGCTCGCCAGTTGCGTTCCCATCTGCTTGTCTAACTTATCTCTTATGTAGGTTTGATTTCTCTCCTCATCCGCTAGTAAGCCCATCAAGGGCACGGCATATCCATTCTGTGCACAGACAAATGCAACTCTGAACTTTAACAATCACCTGCTAATAACTTAGTCCTCAGGATGGAGCATTCACAGTCCCAAGAACCCCAAGTTAAAATATCCAAATGATTTGTAAGACAGTAGCATGAATTAATTGTGATCGTGTGAAGGATGAGCGATGTGATTGGGGGGGTGGGATGATGGTAAGCGGGGGAGACCAGAGACCAGAGGTATCCTGGGAGGGCCTCAAGTTCAGGACTGCAGATGAGCCCCCAAGGCCAGAAGCTGGAGGTTACAGCCGGAGAACTGGAACAAAGTAAAGCGGATGTCCAGCTGCCAATGGCACAGTTTTGCCTCCAAGCATCCTTACGCGTCCTTGGCACCGCTCATTTCTCCCTGGATCTGTTTTCTCCCTCCAGTGAAGCATGCACCAGTTTGCCCAAAGAGAAAGGGAACCCTGGGCAGAAAGACCCCCGCCCACCCTGCCCTCCCTTCCAGTCTCTCACAATCGCTGAGAGCAGCTCAACCTTCTTTAATGCCATTTCAAGTTCTTTGACTCACTCATCAGTG
Source organism: Grampus griseus (assembly GCF_964374135.1). Lineage (NCBI taxonomy): Eukaryota > Metazoa > Chordata > Mammalia > Artiodactyla > Delphinidae > Grampus > Grampus griseus. Next base: position 5,661,368 of record NC_139003.1, on the reverse strand, counting down.
GGTACCAGAGGCACAGAAGGGAAAGGGAAAAAGTGGCTCTTCTCTGCCATGATGAATAACCCTCTGCAGCTGCTCTAAGCAAGAAAATCTGTTTGCAGAACTCCCCCGCTGCTTCTCCGGTGTGTTTCCAACTTATTTTACCAATGGGCAAATAAATCAGTGTTCTCAACCCGCTAGCATCTGGACCAGCCTGGACAGCAGCAATTCTGCTCCCAAGCTCCAGCCCCAGGAGTTGACAGCTCCCCCACTCTCCTCCATCTGTATTACTGATGAAATGAACTCGATAGCATTCCTCCTCTCATATCACCTTGCTACTCGTGGTTTTAAAAAACGTTTTTGGGACTTCCCTGGTGGCACAGTGGTTAAGAATCTGCCTGCCAATGCAGGGGACACGGGTTCGAGCCCTGGTCCGGGAAGATCCCACATGCCGCGGAGCAACTAAGCCCGTGCGCCACAACTACTGAGCCTGCGTGCCACAACTACTGAAGCCCGCGCACCTAGAGGCTGTGCTCTGGAACAAGAGAAGCCACCACAATGAGAAGCCCACGCACCACAGCGAAGAGTGGCCCCCGCTCGCCACAACTAGAGAAAGCCCACATGCAGCAACGAAGACCCAACGCAGCCAAAACTAACTAACTAACTAACTAACTAACTACGACTGGAAGAATTTGCACAAAGTGAGTGCATCCGTGGAAGCAGCTCTCAGTTAAGGAACAGAATGGCACCAGGTCCCAGAAGCCCCTCAGAGGCACCACCCACCGCTGAAGATAATCATGAGTCTAACATGATATACGAGTCTTGCCTGTTTCGTGTTTCATATTCTTTTACGTCAGGCTCCTCTTGCTCGTATTATCTGTGAGGTTTACCATACTTGCCGCACGTGGCTGTAGACTGTTTCTTCACGTTGCTACAGAACGTTCCATCATGTGAGCTCACTGCAGTGTATTTATGATTTCGACTGCTGTGGGCATCTGGGGAGTTTCTCCATTGGGACTAACACAGACGATGCCATCTGAACGTCCATGCACGTGTTCACAAAAGGCAGGCACACTTTCTCTGGAGGGTGCTGCTTGCCTTTATCTGAGGCTTGTATTCAGCAGAAAAATCTCACAGGAGAGGAAAAGAGGGGAGGAGACTAGCACTGGAGCATTTGTGGAACCCCTGCATTATTGTGCTGGGCTACACGTCTCGTCTAAGGGAGCCCAGCACCATGGTGAGGGAGGTATTAATCCCTCTGTGGATGCCAAGGCTTGGGGGTGCAGGGAGGGATGTAGGAGTAAGGCTGCGGAGTGGTGGGGACCAGGTTTTGAACCCAAGTCTGACCAACCCCCGAACCTAGGACTCAGCGGACACAGCACGTCCAGTTAGTACTCAACAGTCCTATCCCTGGCAGCCTCAGCAACAGGAAACAAAGAACCCTGAGCTGAACGAGGGTTTTTTTTTTTTTTTGAGTATCAGATACTATCTACTGTAAGATACACCACTGAATTGACCAGCCAAATGCCAAACTCATTTCTAATGATGAGCAGGTTAATGAGAATTTCTCAAGGTTCTGATAAAACGTAAAGGCAACTGGGATGTACTTTCAGCTGCCCCGAGCAGAGGCCCCAGGCGTCTGAAATACATGATGAAATGTTCTCTTATCAAGCTGCTGGTATCAGAGTCCAAGCAGGATGTCAGGTTTCCTTCTCATTCCTGCTGATAAGAGAAGGGCCCAAATGGTTGCGTTTGTTCCCTTTTCTCAGTCTGGTCATAAAACACACACACACACACACACACACACAGATGTACAAGAATCAGAAGTTAATCCTGCTGGTAAAGTTGTTGTCGAGCACTAAGCCCCAAACAGGATTAGTCCAGCAGACTGAACACAGAGCACATCCCCTGCCAACACCGTCCATCACGCAGCGCTGGCCCTGGGGACCGTCGGGTGCGTTCCCGCTGCAGCCGAGCTGTGCCCGACAGACACTCCTTAGGGAGACGGGCGGTGAGGGGGCTGGGTCGGTGCACACGGGTACCTAATACGATGCTATGGATACACGAAAGGTGGTCTGGCGGCTTTATCGCGCTGCGCCGTGACCTCCCTGGCTGAGGCCGTGTCTCTCTGTCCGGCAGGGATGGAGGGGGACGTTGTCCCCGACTCCTAAGCTCGGCCGACCTGGGAGCCTGACTTAGGAGGCACGTGTCCCCGTCAGGCCAGCTCTTGATGTGCCTTCTTACGTAAGGGGACGTGGCACAAGGCTGTGCCCAGCAGCTGAGCAGCTGCAGGCCCAGGAAGGGAAAGCGGGACTTTGCAGAGAGAAGCGGGTGTGAGAGTCAGTGCAGTCAGTGTTTACAAGGGCCCAGAGAGAAACCAATCCTGTGGTCCAAAAGATCAGCTCCCTGAGGCCCTCCGGGGGCTTCTAAGACTTTGGGTGAACGTCCACCTCTGTCTGAGTGCCCAGGCTCTGGGGCCCATCCCGGGTTAAAGCAAGGGCCGCAGGTCTGCCTGCTCTCCTGGGGCATGCTCTAAGTCAGCTTCAGGCCCGCAAGGGTCTCAGGGACGGGGCTGGCCTCCAACGCCACCTCTCCTATTGCCTCTTTACTGGACAGCTGCACACACCAGCTTAGGGCTGTGCCCCCTGACTGCCAGGATCAGGGCCACTGGAGGTAGGACTTCAGGCTTGGAGTCTGGGTCTCCTGAGCCCTGCCGGTCAGGGTAAAGATGAAACAACGTCTGTGGAACTGCCCTGTCAGGCAGGTCAGAAACAGACGGCATCTTGCCTTGGAGTGGAAGGTGCAATACCAAACTATTTAGCCAGTGTCAGTGTGACCCGGGGCTGCAGCTCCCCATCAGAGGGAAAACCAGCCCAAATGGGTTTGGATCTGACAAGGGGAGCCCCTGCTCACAGGCAGCTTCAACCACCAAGCCGTGTCAAAGGCCCCATTTCTCCAAGCCAATTAAGGCCTTCCCAATGACGCCCAGGGACACAAATGACAGAGCAAACTACAAAGCACTGAAAATGACCTATGCCATCAGTGGGGGACCAGGGACAGGGCGTGACTTAGCCATCTCCCCGGCAGTCACACCCTGGGCCCCCTACCTTCCTGCAGCCCCAGCTGTGACGGCGGGTTGTGACGCCACGGGGTGCCTGGTGCAGCCGGAGTCCTTGGGCTTGTGTGGCGCACTTGCTCTTGCCACAAGGCTGCCACCTGGCCTGTCCTAGCCGGTGTCCTGGCTGCAGTGTATGAGAGGGGCCCCCCCGGGACGCTGGAGGGAAGCTGTCTGCGGGAGACCCAGGCCAGTGCAGGCTGAGCCTCGGCCACCCACAGTGGTGTTGCCAAGGCATGAGGCATGCAAAGAAGGCTCACGAGAGTGTGTGGGGGTGCTGCCTGGACGTCAGGGATGCGTATCCTAGAAAGATGCGATTAGAATGCTTTAGTGGAAGGGCAAGCATCAGTTCTTTTGAGAACTCACGGATGAGGAAGCGCATGTTCCCCAGCCCTTGTGTTAAGTGGCTATTCTGTATCAGGCATTGTTTGGGGCGATCTACAAACAGTAGCTGATTGAATCTCACCACACCCCTTGAGGGAGGCTTTGTGGCCCCTGAGAGATGAGGAAGTACCGGGAGATCACATGACTTTCCCGAGGCACCAAGCTGGGGAGAGTCAGAGCTGCGGTGAACTCATGCCGTCTGGCCCCAGAGTCCGGGCTCTGAGCCCCTGGCCTCTCTGCCTCTTGGCCCCGGGGCACCAAAGGAGAAACCAAGGCTTCCTTGTGGGAGGGAATGAGTAGTTAGAGGTGAGGGAGCCGGAAAACCTGTTCACGGCCCTGGACCTGGAAGTCAGGCTCCCCCCTTGCACTGCCTTTATCCAGTGAGATCCTCCAAATATCTCCTTCACTAGCACCCCCAGGCCATGAAACAGGTCCTGAAAGGGTCAGAGCATCGTCCCAGGAGGGACACTGATAAACTGTAAAGGTGAGTCCAGGAGGACACCAAGGGGAAAACGGGGGCCAGAGCGTGTGCAACCACCAGCAATCTGCTTCGCTCAGATGCACCCTGGAAGGCAAACTGGTTTTATAATGTCATTGGCGGAAGCCTTCCCCACTTGCTTCCAAGATATGCATTCACAAGAAAGATGCAAACCTGCTTGGCGGGAGCGTTAGCTGTGGCAGCGACAGCAGCTCAGGCCGATGTCCCTGCAGGCTGCCTCCAGAACATGCTCTGGCTTTGCTTATACTGCTCAGACCTGACCCTGAGGCCACTGTGGTTCCCCCGGCCTCTCGGCCAGGACCGTAAGGAGAAGGGCGCTTGAATACACACTCCAGAGGTGTCTACCTACAGGGAGGATGCGGCTGTCAGGCCCAGCCCTGCCTCTGCCTCAGGATACGCGCGAACAAGGTCCCTGCCACCTGCAGCCGCCCCGGGAGCTCCAGCCCTGCAAGCACTCCGTTTCACCAGGTGAAACTCAGGGAGGGACCAAGAGTTGTTCACTCACCCAGAACGCCGAATGTCGGTCAGAGGACAAGCTCACGCACCTGGGTAAAAACAGGGTCATGTCCCTGGAACCCAGTCCCCCTCTCTCAGACTCTTCCCAGGCTGGGGGGGCTTTGTCCGGGGAGTAACAGCAGTGTCTGCTCGACCCTGATGGGGCCATCCTTGGGGTCGTCGGTAGGCATCGCGGGGCAGCGTAGCGGGGGTAGTGCCGCTGCCACGTTTCCAGGGTCCCTCATCCTGACCAGCGGCTGGAGAAGCCCCCGCTGCTCTGCGGGACCATTGAGTGACCTTCTGAGAAACTCACTCGTGCTTCCCCTGCTCGCGCGCCAGCCTCCCGAGGATCCCCAAGGCTGGAGGAGGTGGAGGGCTGATGCGGCCGTTGCCTCAGGGGGAGAGCAGCGGAAACACAAAGGCCAAATGCTCTCTTCTCGGTGGGGATGCTGAGAGGTGAACAGCACAGGAGCACCCCACCCAACCCTGCCAGCCTGTGCCCTGGGAGCCCGAGGGCTGGGTCGGGCCCTGGAAGAGGTCCCCGAGCCCCCGCGGTGGGAAATGCAGAGCACACAGAGGACCGAGCACCTGACCAGGAGCCAGGTTAGACAAGGCCAGCCAGTGACCCAGGCCCAGGGCAACACAGGGCTCCGGGCGGGCTGGCCAGGGGGTAATGCAAAGCCCAGGCTCAGGGCAGCAGTGGCCCAAGGGCACAGGAGGCCCCGACAGGGTCATATTAAGCAAGAAAACTCTCACCACACCCTAAAAGGGTGGGGAAAGGGCGTGGAGGGACAATGTACAGAGCGTGACCTTGGCAAGGCCCCACAGACACCCTGGGACATGACTCCCGCCATCACCTGTCACAGAGCACGGAGCTGCCTCCACTGTAAAGTTGGGATACCACAGTAGGAAGAGATGGAGTTATTCACTCAAGGTCACTGGGCTGAGCTGGACTTGAACCCAGGACTGCCTGGCTCCAGAGCTCAAACTGCTTTTCTCCTCATGCTCTCCATGTAGCCAACTACCGTCCAACATTGTGAAGGGAAAGCAGGATGAATGTTCTTCTTCTTTTTTTTTTTTTAAAGACAGGCCTAATTAATGAGCTCAGAATTCTAGTAACTACTGGCCTCTAGGCTTACCCTCAGCAAAACTGTTCATGAGGTGCTCCGTTACCTCTGTGTCTTCCTACCACAATCTGAGGCTGGAGGGTGGGAAGCGCCCGCTGGCCTGACTCAGGAGATGGTTCCCAGGGCTGCCGGCTGCAGGAGGAGAGCCCGGGGGAAATCAGGCTCCTGTCACCGAAAATGGGACTTGGGTCAACCACCCGCTCAGCTGGTGTCCAACTGCCGACAGAAGGTGTGACAAGGTTCTCCTACTTCAATCTTTATCTTTTGGGGAGGTTTACACACAGCTTGATGATTCAGAGAAGAAAAATGCTGTACCCTGCAAATCCGTTCCACTTGCGTTTACATTTTCCATCACTCATCTGGGTACAGGGTATTTTCAGCAGATTCCCAAAAGCAAACTGTATTTATGGGCTGCCCTTGTGTTCAGGCCATGGGGGAGGGAGAGCAAGCTGCTTTGGGTGTTCCCTCTACAAACACTCTCCGCCCTGCTGGATAGACCTTCCTCTGGCGCTGAAGAGGTTTCCAATTTCTCCTTTCTGTGGCCGGATATTTAAATCAAGGCAGGATAACAAAATATGTTGAACCTGGAGAAGGAAGACTCGAGTGCAGAAATCCCAGAAGGATTGGGGGTAGGGTGTCAGTGAAGAAAGAGTTCTGAATCTGACATTTCAGAAACCAGATAGGCTAGTTTGCAAATCTACATGCCTTAAACCGTCTTCTGAGAGTGGAGAGAATCGCGGACTTTCTTGCCTTTTGCTCAGATCCCTCCCTTACCAAGGCAGCCTTGATCCTTTAATTCTGGTCTCTCAGGACACATCTCTGGCTTGCAAGCCAGACTGTGAATTAGCAGTTTTTTAAAGGACGCGTTGCCAGGTCTCTTGCATGTGTGCAGTTCAGTTTTTTTTTTTAATTTTTGGTATGAAAATTTAAACCCATTGACAAGTAGAACAGAATCATGACATTCCACTTTCCCATCACCCACTGTCAACAACTACCAACTCATGAAGACGGTACGTAAGTGTCGTCACTCCAACACCTGCATTGGAATTACTTAGAAGTCTTGTCAAAAATGCAAACTCCTGGGACTTCCCTGGTGGTGTGACGGTTAAGAATCCGCCTGCAATGCAGGGGACACGGGTTCGAGCTCTGGTCCGGGAAGATCCCACATGCTGCAGAGCAACTAAGCCCGTGTGCCACAACTACTGAGCCTGAACTCTAGAGCCCGCGTGCCACAACTACGCCACAACTACTGAAGCCCGTGCGCCTAGAGCCCGTGCTCCACAAGAGAAGCCACGACAATGAGAAGCCCGTGCACTGCAAGGACGAGTAGCCCCCTCTCGCTGCAACTAGAGAAAGCCTGAGCGCAGCAACGAAGACACAATGCAGCCCAAAATAAATAAATAAATTTATTTAAAAAAATGCAAACTCCTGGACCCCACCCCAGACCAAGTATATCACAGTTTAGGGGGTCAAGTTCAAGAATCTGTACTTTTCCCCATCTGTCCCGTAGAGGATTCTCATTGACAGAGAAGGGTTTACCGGTGTGGGTAGAAAATCCTGGCCTTGGGTCCCTGCTCTGCCATTTACTAGCCGAGTAACTTGAATAAGTCTCTTTTTTCTCAGTTCATGTCTCCATCGGAATATAGATATTAGAGTGGCGTTGTGCGGAGTAAAGAAGACAGCGTAAGAAAAGTGCCTGACATACAGTAAATGCTCATTAAACACCCAATGCTGTTATTAACATTCTTCGCTTATGTTTGGCTTCCAAGCGCCAAAGAAAATGGACACCAAGATGGAGATTTTGCAAGGGCTTCCAAGGGAGAGCTTCATCCAAATCCATGAGCCCAGCCATGTCTTGGGGCCAAGGTAGAGCCGTATGCATGTCTGTTTAGGGCCACTGACCAACAGAGAAACAAACACCACACAAGCCAGGTTGATATTAACCCCCAGGGGTCAGACATGACACTAAACCCACAGTTCCCTTGTCCTTTAACTCAGAGATCGCAGGAAGATACGTGTGGAAGCGTTTACTGTTAGACGTTGAGTACGTTTGCCAAGGGAATGGATAGAGACCTTCGTCTGGTAAGAATGCCATGTCATTCCAGCCCCCTTTGTGTGCCGGGGCGTTCATTAGAGAAGCAGGGGGCTGGGCAGAGCAAGCCCACCTTGTCCAGATGGGGACTGAACCCACCAGCCCTGGTCTCATCAGCTCAGGGCTCACACCACCAGAGCCCACCAAGCACAACCTGAATGCAGCCCCGTCCTGCACATAACAGGTGCATAATAATCACTTAACAAAGGCAGATGGGGGGGCGTGTTTCCCATTATGCTGATGTGGAAACTGAGGCTTAGGCATCACCAAGATTCTAATGTGGCGCCACAGAAATCCATTTTGCAAGGCACAGAGATTAATAAAATTTTATCAGCTAGTGGTATGAATTCCTCTAAGGAAAACAGTTTCTAAACACTTCAGAACACATGTAGACCTGAGGCAAGCAACTGACTCAAAGATGTGCACTTCTATGGGGCAGGTGAGGGCACATACCGAGCCGGGTGGGGTTCGGGGTGTGGGGAGGGACAGTGGTTACACCTTTAGCCTCTGTAACCTTTTCTAGAAATAGGTGTTGGCAGTAAGCAAGAGCAGCAGTGACTTGCCCCGTAAGAATCTGGGGAAACAAAAGAAGGAACGAGGTTGCCCTGTTGTCACCTGCAGGGAGACAGAAATAAGAGTTTACTCTAATTTAATAAGAAGAACTTTTTTGGAGAAACTCCAAGAGAAGAGAATAGTGGGAAAACGGTCATCCAAGGGCACAGAGCAGGAAGTTACAAACACCGTTCCACACACGGTCTACGGGAAGGGTGGCCGGGCTTCGGCCCCGCTCCAGATCGTCCTCGCAATCCCCCTGCAGCTGTTGGACTGGTTCCCTGTGTCGCCCAGCTGGTAGAGCGCTGGTGTACGTATGCTGGTCCACACACGTGCCCATTATCTGTGCCACGGAGGTGAGAAAACCTTAGCTCTGGGTAGTTTTTATGAACCAAGAAATAGATCTGTTCTTGGTGTGCTGAAAATAGTGGGGTGTTTTTTTTAGCCTACAAAGCTCATCACCCATCCTGAGACTTGGTGTCTTACCAAGGAGTATGACCACATGGGCGATGTCTCCTGGCAGCTGGTCCCAACCTTTCTGGAGACCTCCCTCAAGTGCACTGTCCTGATGTTGTGAGGGCTTTGTCAGTTCTTCTGCCCACCCAGCATCTGTCAAATCTTCGCTATGCTTGGGCTCTAGAATGGGAGAGGGGCTCAAAGACTCACTTTCCCAGCCCCCCAGGGGCTGCGACGGCAAGCCCCCACGGGACCTAGACTGATGGGTGGACGTCCTGGGCCAGACTCAGCACCTGCTGCACAGAAGTAGGTGCAGAGCAGGGTCCCCTGGTTTCCAGAGATGGGCGGCTGTCTTAGTCTGCTCGGGCTGCCACAACACAACACCATAGACTGCGTGGAGTAAACAACAGAAATTTATTCTCCCACTTCCCTGAGGCTGGGAAGTCCAAGATCAAGGTACCAACATGGTCAAGTTCTGCTGAGAGAAATCTCTCTCTCTTCCTCTTGTTATAAGGCCACCAATCCTATGGGATTAGGTTTCCCTGCTCTGACCTCATTTAACTTTAATTATCTCCTAAAAGCCTTATCTTCAAATACAGTTACATTAAAGGTTAGAGCTTCAACATATGAAGTTGGAGCGGGGTGGGGGGCACAATTCAGTCCATAGCAGTGCAAAAGTCCTGCTGGCACGTCCAGGGCCTGGCACGGGGTCGTGGTGTCCACGTCCAGCGCTGTGTGGGAGTCCAGTGTCCTTGCTCTGGACTTTGGGCACGTCTTGGGAATACCCAGCCCGGTTCTGTGCATCCTGGGGACTCTGTGAGCTCCTCAATACCCTTTAATACACCTTGGGGGGGTCCACTTAAACAAGCTAGAACTCATTTCTAGGCCTGTGGCTAGGAGCTCCAACTGATACCAGACCCAATGGGACCCCCTTCCGTGGAGTCCAAGGCTGACTTCCCAGTGGGATTTTCCAGTTCTCGTTCACCAGATCTGAGCGCGGGCTGGCTCAGATCCCCCACCCCTTTCTGTTTAAGAACTCGCGTCCTCTCTCTTTTCCGCATCAGCCTCGTGAGTCTGAAAGGGCTGCCTGTTGCCCTCTGCCTTCGCAGCTCAGAGCGCCGAGCCTGCCAGGTGACCAGGGGTTTCTCAATCACAGCAGATTCCTGCTCTCTCCCTCAACAACTAGTCCCGGAGGCCCTGTTAAGCATAAGGCCCTGAAACTTGGGAAATGCAGGGGATGGAGGGAAGTGCCTGAAATGTCGCCCCTGCCCACGGTTGCCCAGAGACCACGTGTATCTTCTGAGGAGCTGAGCAATGCAAGCAGAGTCAGTGCCAGACGGCAAAGCTCCCCAGGCCGGAGAGAACCCTGCAGCCCGTCCCCAGGCTCGGCCCGGCCCAGCGCCTTGCACGAGCTGCCACGTTGGGCAGGAAGATGCACCGCTCAGGCCTCCTGCTGGAGAGCACACCCCTCGCTCCCCTCCGCCCCGAGGCCGTGCTCCCGGCCACGGCCACGGCCACGACTGGTGTGGAGCGAGGGCAGGCTGATCCTGCGGGAGGGGACGTGGCGCTTGAAGCAGCAATGCCCGTCTACCTGGCCGGAGCCTCCTCTGAAATGGGCAGCTGTCTGGGGCTCTCACTACCCATCCTCCCGTCCCCTCGGTCCCCAGTGTCGGAGCTGCGTCCAGCCCAGGGCTGTCCCTGTCCGCCCCTGCTTCCTCCCTTTATCCTTCCTGGGAGGTCACTCAACGCTGAATTCCACCCTGACATCTGCCCCTCACAGCACACCAAGGCTCCACTTCCTACCCGGGTTCTGTTATTGTTCAAGCCTGTCTGAGTTAGGCTTTCTGTCGCTTGTAGCCCACGCGTGCCCTAAGTAGGAGGTTCTCTCTAATAGACCGACACCACGGGCCTTCCGGAGTGAGGCGATGGTGCTGGCTGAGGAGTCTGGTCTGCAGGAGCTAAAGCTTTGTGTGTGTGTCCTTTCTGCTATTTGTGGAAAACAATTTTCTTAAAATAGATAACTCAGAACAGACCTTGACACCCTGAAGTCGCACATTCAGAGCGTCTGCTTTTAAAACAAAGTTCTGTCAAGCTCTAGGAGATGTGCACTGGTAAGAAAGGTCCAGGAACCCGGTCCAGAGGGGGACAAAGGTGACAGAGACCGGCATAGAAGGGCAGAGGGAGATAGAGGGGGCCCCGGCACTGTCTCTCCTGGTGAGGCAGGGCTTGTGGACCCAGGGCTCACTCCCCAGCCACCTGTGATTCCAGGGCACCTGTAGCGGACAGTCCCCCGTGTGGACAGGGCCCCCCTGAAGCCACCAGTGCCCATCCAGTCCACAGCTGAGCCCAGCCCTGAAGCACAGAGGTGTTAACACCCCCAGGGGTGATCTTCAGCCAGCCTGGACCCACCTGGTAACCTTGGTAATGCACTTACGCGGCCCCTCCCTCTTCCTCCTCCCTCCCTGCTTGCTGGGGTCACCTTCCGAATTAAAAGCCTGCCTCCAAGTCTCGGTCCCTGTTTTCCAGAGTAAGAGAAGTGGTATCTGGTTTTTATTGTTCTGGGCATGGGATCCAATCATTAAAGGAACACAACTGGAAACATACCACACCAGGCACGTGAACTGGGTGGAGAACGAACAGCCTACAGAGCGTCTGGAAGATGCCCAGGTCGTTAAAGTGTTCGGGCAGGGGTGGCAGCCTAGGCGGGCATGTGTCCCTGTGTGCCCACAGGACGGGGCCCTCACCACCCCCGGGTCCGCCCATTCCCAGTCCCCTTCCTGGGCTTCCTGCGCCCCCTCACCCCGTCCCTGCTGGGAGCAGTATGCAGCCCTAGACGCTGCCCTGTCCCACCTCACACCCAAGCAGCACCCCCTCCTGCAGAGCTGCCATCTCTCGCATTGGCCCACTCCCCTCTCCACGGCTCAGAAATGCCCCCTTCCTGCCCCCTCCGCCCTCTCATCTCTTTCAGGATCTGCCTTCCATTTAGGACCGAAAGAAAGGGCCGGCACCAGAGGCCAGCGGAGAGACGCTGTGTGGCCATGTGGCGGGGGGTGACCTTGGACCTGTTTCCCGAGAGCACTCCCTTCCGTCCGGGGACCCAGGGTGACCGCCAGCTCCCGCAGGAGCGGTGCTGCCACCATGCTGCACGCTCCACGTCCCGCCGGCTGCTGGCACCGTGACCATAGGGGGGCATCCAGAACCTTCTGCCCTGGAGGCCTGGGCACAGCAGGGTGGGCGTCTCTAAGCTCCAAGTACAAGTGGAGTTTGTGTGGGGTGGACAGACGTGGAGCATTCACCACCACGGGCCGGTGCCCCCTCACACATCTATAAGCGATGGTGTTTCCTTTCAATTGCTCTCGTAGATGTTGTCCGGCCCAACCTTTCCCCTGTGGCTCCTGTCCCCCTGGTCTCCACGGCAACCCTGTACAAACACCACACATACCTCGGCTCTGAATTCTTCCCCTCGGCTGCCAACCAGCCCTGTGCCCTTCAGGGCCCAGCTCACAGGCCACCTCCCCCTTGCAGCCTCCCCTGACTACTCCTTCCCAGCTGTTGTCCTCACAGAATTCCTCCAGCACTGGCTGGAGCACTTGGTGGGGAGCTGGCTGCTGTGTCCTGCATGTTAATATTACCTACGTTGCAAAATCCTGGGGGCACATCTCCTACGGTTAGGCCTAGTGCCTGGAGCACAGCAAGCTTTTAATACCTATTTTTATTAGTTGGTTACCTCTTGTATCCCCCAGATTCTGATATAACCAATGTGGACTCAGATCTGACCAAGACAGCAGAGCAAAGATGTCTCCCCCTCACTTCGCTGCCGTTTAATACTCTGGTTTCCCTGGCGCCCTTCCTCCTGTGGAGTTAAGTTCAGGGACATTAGCTGGTCATACCCCAACCTTGATCGGTCCCACCTTGTCAGCTGGCCTTGGGGAAAGAGTGAAAAGTTTGAAAACCATGAGGCTGAGTGAAAGAAGGCAGTCACTGAGGCCACATAGAGAACGGTTCCCAGAAATGACAAGAACAGGCAAACCCATGGAGACAGAAAAGACATTTGTGGTCGCTCAGGGCTGCGGGAGTGGGTGATGGCTAAGGGGTACAGGGTTTCCTCGTGGGGTGATGAAAATGTTCTAAGATGGATTGCGGTGCTAGACGCATGACTGTGAATATAGACGGTCCCCTGCCTTACGATGGTTTGATTGACGATTTTTTGACTTTATGATGGTGTGAAAGCGATACGAATTCAGCAGAAACTGTACTTCAAAGTTTGAATTTTGCTCTTTTCCTGGGCAGTGACACGCGGTCCGATCCTCTGTGGTGGTGCAGGGCGGCAGCCGCAGCTCCCAGGCAGCCCCGGGATCACCAGGGGAAACCGTGACAGACAGACAGCCGCTCTGGACCCAGAAGGCCACGCTGCTTTTCACCTTCAGTACAGTGTCCAGTAAATTACACAAGCTAGTCAACACTCTATCATAAGATAGGCTTTGTGTTAGAGGGCTTTGCCCACCTGTAGGCTCATGTGAGCGCTCTGAGGGCATTTAAGGTGGGCTGGGCTAAGCTGCGATGTGCGGTAAGTTAGGGGTATTAAATGCATTTCGACTTTTGATATTTTCAACTTAAGGTGTGTTTATGGAAAAATCATACACTAAAAACCACTGAATCGTACACTTTAAATGAATGAGTTATGTGGTACGTGAATTATATCTCAAATTATATATATGTGTGTGTGTGTGTGTGTGTGTATATATATATATATATATATATATATATACACACACACACACACACACACACACATATTCATTTTTTTTAGAGTAGAAACTTTGGGCATCAGGCCCGGTGGGACACATGAAGGGGAGGCCAGGTGGGGCTGAGTGGCCTGAGGTCTCAGGGGGACACTGAGATGAAGGATGTAACCAGAGGGGACATGGGATCTCGTTGGTGTACGGTCACATTCCATGGAACAGAGTAGAAATACTGAAACCTCCAGAGTCCCTCAAGTTCCTTGAACCCGAGCTGGAGGACAAAGGATGTGGAATCCAGAGCAGGGTGCATTTCCTAGAGCCCTTCATTTATCTCTTCCACAAACGGTTTGTGGGAGGGTCTCAGGGCTGAAGACGTGGAGACCTTGCAGGCGAGCGGGGGGGGCACAGAGGAGGGCACCTTACAGTAAACCCTCTTACAGGAACACCATAGGTGGCCTGGAGGCACGCAAAAGGGTGGAGGAGGGGGGCAGGAGACGTCCCAAGGGGGGTGTAGTGACTCAGGCAGAATCACCTGGGTGCTGCCCACACCCCCGAGCATGCAGACGGGGGCAGAGCAGTGGGGGCGGCCAGCAGCATGGGTTAAAGTACAGTGGACGACGCGGGCGAGGGCTGAGCCAGCCGACTCTGGGTTGTGGAGTTTTCCAGCAGCCCTCGGCTTCCATCGCCTTCGGGAAAATCACAGGGAGCCGTGATAGCAGCTACTGTTGCGAGGATGCCATCAGGCTGCAGTGTGCTTGCGCGGTGGACAGGTGGGCAGCCTCCTGCGCCTGCCCTTGACATTGGCGGCACTGCTGGGGGCGCTTCAGCTCATGGTGTTTTGGGGACTGTGGTGTTTCCAGTAAAAATCAAGAGACAGAATCCCTGCCCCTACCTCCTTTGTTGGGGGGCACCGCGCAGATCTGTGGGGCAACACATGTGGAAATATTTTAGTAGCCCAAGGAGCTATCACGGGACAGGGAGGGGCATCTCTGCTGTGATACCCGGAAACTCATGGATCAAGGAGAGGGGTGGGCTCCGAATCAATGCATGGTGTCCTCACGCCCACATGTCTGCCCCTATTCTAGCACCAAGGTTATCTATCCCGTAGCTCAGTTCTGAAACCACCACACAACAAAGATCAAAAGGCTTTGATCACAGTGTGTGGTGAGATGTCGGGGAACATCCTCTTTTAGAGAGTATACACTGTACAACCTCCATGGAGGGCGATTCCGCAAAAGCCGTCACACTAGGAATACATGTGCTCTTTGACCTGACGATTTTACTCCTAGGAGTTTATATACATTTACACACATGCACACACAACTATGTACAGCAGTATCTGTTGCAGCATTTTTTTTTACAGCAAAGGATGGAGAGCAGCTCCACTGATGGAGGACTGGCTCGGTACACAGTGGAGCAACGTACAGCCACAGAAAGGAACAGGGCACCTCTGATGTGCCACCAGGAAGTGACTGCCAGCATGCCAAGGGGTTCAAAACCAAGTTGTAGAAGAGGAGGACGGTATGATACAAAAACATAAAAAGCTTGTCAGTGCACAGACTGTCTCTGAACTGTTGGCTCTGCGCAGAGAAACTGGGAGGCTGTGGTCCAGCGGGGAAGAATGCTTACTTCTTACCATTACCTTTTTTATACTTTTTGAATGTTACACATGCACGCACGAGCATTACCTATTCAACTGCGTATGTATTTAAACAAAACAATATTATTCTAGGGATTGAAGTTGATCTGGGAACTCCAGTATATTTAGCTACTTGGTGTTGTGCAAATAATCTGGGCCCCAGGTGCCTCATTTGCAAAACAGGTGCAACGATGCTGCACCCACTTGAGAGCAGGAGGCTGGGATGAGGGCCTTTCAGATTCCTTCTGCTCTGACATCTATAATCCCCTGTGGATGTAGCACAAAGACTGTGTATCCTGGCCAGGGGCACCCCGCGACTGTCCTTCGCATGAGTCCTCTCGGAGCAAAGCTAAATGCTGCTCCCTACATGTGGCTTGCGGGGCCTGGAAGACCTGCGCTGGGTGGGGCTGCAAAGGTGGTAGGACTGTTTGAAAATTCCTCCTTCTTCTGCTCCACCCTGACCAGTCTTTCCCTCCCCAGACACCGGGGCTCCTTTCCTGCCCTGGACATCACACCTGCCTAGGACAAGCATCTATTCCCAGTCACTTGTAGCCTCTCCCTGCCGGCGGCCCGGGGGAGGTAGAATTCGTCCGTTCTCCTGAAACCAGCAAGGTTCTGGTGGGCAGGGACAGACGCTCTCGGGGTTCTGTGCTGGCGAGGGTGGGGGACGGAGAGCGGGCACTTTGGGTCCCCCGTCAGCCAGCAGCTCAACACCAGTCCCGGCTCATGGGCTGTCATATCATCCAGCACTTTCTTATTCTGGACGTGCTGCTAACACACACCCAACCCGATTAGATAGACACGGGCTGCAGGTTCTGATTACAGGACATTCCTCACTTCCCCAAATGCCTTTGAACCCTCTAACCAGCTCCCACTTCTCAGCCTCTAACAGCCCTGGCCCCATCTCCTCCCTTCTCCCCCCTCCCCCCCCTCAGGTCTCAGCCTCCAGAAATGGGGAAACTGAGGTCTGCAGACGGGAGACTTTCGCCCTCCACCCAGGGAGCTGGAGAAATTCTCTGCTGGAGTCACCAGCCCCGTCCCCTTCCCTAAGCTCCTGCCGGGGCGGGGGCACCGCAGCAACACTCTGGGTCTCCGGAGGTTGGTGTCAGCTCAGAGTCAGTGTACACTCATCTCTGAAGAGTCTAATTATTACCTTTTTGCCAATGCATTCACCCTGGTAAAGGCCACAGGCAGCTTCAGGGAAGGCTGGGAGAAAGGTTAGTAGTGGACAGTTTTGGCAGTATCCTGGGGTCCTTTCTCAAGGCGACCCGCCCTCCCCTTCGTTCAAGGGGCTCTGGGTTTGTAAACTGGCTCAAACCTCGGGATTAACTGAGGGGCCATGATGCTCTGATTCGAGTTAGGCTTTGGTTCACTTGACCTGGAACTCGTCATTGATCTTCAAGTAAGAATTGAGGCCTCCATCTACCTCACCTCCAGGACCGCCGTGATCAACCAGCCATCGGTCCGCCGGAGTCGGCCGTTTACTGCTGCTTTGACACTGCTGTCCTTCGCGGTAACCACGCCCGTCTCGTCTCTGGGGATTAAGTGTTGCCACACGGCCCTGCCGCCCAGGATCCGCCGCGTTTGGGATTCCCAGAGCAGTGGCTGCGGTTCCCACTGTCATCTCTGACCTCGGATGGGAGCGACCACAGAGCTGATCAAGGACCCTCCCTCACAAACTGTTTGTCACCATCTTGGTGAAAGGGGTGTGTCCTCTGGACCATCCCAGGTGTGTGTGTGTGTGAGAGAGAGCAAGAGCGAGCAGGACTTCTATGGGAATCTAGGCCAACTTTCCAATCTCCCTAAGCCTTTGGAGACCTTCCTCTATAGGGTCCATGTTTCAGCCAACCCAACCAAATAAAACTGTTGGCCTTTCTGGCCCCAAAGCCCTTTTTTTTGTTTGTTTGTTTTGTTTTTGCGGTACGCGGGCCTCTCACTGTTGTGGCCTCTCCCGTTGCGGAGCACAGGCTCCGGACGCGCAGGCTCAGCGGCCATGGCTCACGGGCCCAGCCGCTCCGCGGCATGTGGGATCTTCCCGGACCGGGGCATGAACCCGTGTCCCCTGCATCTGCAGGTGGACTCTCAACCACTGCGCCACCAGGGAAGCCCCCAGAGCCCTTCTTAATCATCTTGGCAAGCCCAGGAGGGTCTCCACAGCGAGTCAGCTCTGCCCTGCTCCTGCGGACACTGCACCCGAGAAAGAGGTGACCCCCCCGTGGGCTGTGCTGTTCAGAGTCCCTGGCCCAGGAAAACCCTCCAGACCCCTCAGGTGGCAGGGCTGGCCCTCACTCACTCGTGAAGAAGGCCGGGCATGTCTCCAAGGCCCGCTGCCTCCTCCTGGAAGCCCTCCCGGCTTCTCTACCATCTCTTCTAAGAACCTGGTGCCCTCAGACCACCTCCCCGGCCCAGTATCCAGACACATTTCCTAACCCCAAGTAACTACTCCTCACTCATCACCACTGCTCTGTGTGACAAGCTAACTCCTGCTCAGGTGTTGGTGCTGATTTGCGCAGGCTGAAGAGGCACAGAGGCCTCTGGGAGGGACGATGTAACAGAGGATGATGCCAGGACCTAAAGCTTGCACCTTGAGAAAATCAGACGAGGGCCCTTGGGGGTGCTTGCTGTCCCTCAATCACGCTGCAGGTGTCCTCCTCCACAGACCCCCTCGGGGGGCCGACACCCAGCAGCACCTCAGAGGAGGCCCCTAGACCCTCAGCACCTCTTCATCACACAGCAGGGGAGGCATGAGGCCCTCTCTGTTGTGGGCGCACACACAGCCCCGGGAGGGCCCGGCAGCAGTGGGGCCGCTCATTTCACCCCACGTGAAGCGAGCGCGTGAGTTTGGTCCAGCATGAGAAGAACGGGGCCCATCACTGCCCATCTAGGCGGACAGAGACCAGGGCCATGACAGATGGATGCGTAAGTGAACGTGGCAGCTACGTAACAATGGAATATTATTCAGTCTTAAAAAGGAGGGACGTTCTGACACGTGCTACACCAGTCACGAGAGTACAAATACGGTACGATCCGCTTATATGAGCTTATAGAACAGTCAAATGCACAGAGACAGCGTGTAGAACGGTGGGAGCTGGGAGAGGGGGAATGGGGAGCTGTGGTTTAACTGGGGACAGAGTCTCAGCTTTACAAGACGAGAAAATTCTGGAGGTGGATGGCGGCGACGGCTGCACAGCAACGTGAATGTGCTTAATGTCACTGAACCAGACACTTAAAGATGGTTAAAACGGCACATTTTATGTTACGGATGTTTTATGACAATAAGAAAAATGAAAAAAACAAAAAAAGGAGTGGGTAATATCACTGACTGCCATCGTGTGTGGCTCCCGGGCAGCGAGAGTTCCACTGGAGCAGAGGGGAGGTCTCCCTAGGAACGGCCACATCCAAGGCTCCCTAATGCCCCTGCCTGCCCTTGGCCGGTGCACAGGAGGCCGCTTCCTGCACTATTGGTCCCGACCACTCCACCTTTCAAGCTCATTTCTCATTCTCACCCACATCTGTGTTCTAATCCAGCCAGAATTTCGCAGCCGGGACCTCAGAGAGAGTCTCAGTAAATCTCCCATCCTGTGTTTAAAAACTCACCCTCAGCTGGAACACCCCTGGCGATAACAACCGACACTGCTGAGCGCTGTGTGGGGGGCAGGGTGCTCTGGGTGTCACCCTGAGTCTTCACAGCCGCCTATGAGGATGGCCGCCCCACTAGGTGACAGAGTGGAGCTGGCTTCGGCCCCGCCCTGTCCACACCAGGTACCTCTCCCAGAGCAGTCACCCCCAAAGCCTGTGCTTGGTACAGGTACACTAACTAATGCAAAGGTATTCGTGTGCTGTGCGCGCTCGTCATCATGGGGGCTCTCCCCAGCTTTCAAACATTTTGAAATGTTCTTTTACTACTTTCATGATTTTAAAAACGCAAGAAAATGCTTTACAAAGAAATGCGCGTATTTTCTTGGGGCGAAATATTGCTTTTCCCATGGAGTTGAGTCCCGTGTTCCTGTGGGATGAGAACAAGGAAGTCCGTCTTCACTAGGACAGTCCTTCAAATACCTGCAGACTGTTCCCACCCGTCCCAAGTTCACTCCTGCCCACGCCAACATTTCCAGTTCTTTCAACTCTTTCTCATACGACAGGATTTCGAGTTCTCATACCACCCTACTAATTAAGTCCTTGACCTTGAAAAATATTTACAATCCCAGAGAAGAATTAAGATTTAAGATTAAGGAACTGAACAAAGCCTAAGTGAAATGACTTTATAATTAAAGATTAAATTCTGCAGTTCAGCGTATAAAGGAGAAGACAGATGAGGTGAGAGCAGGGGAGATGCCAGCGTCCCAGGAGCCTGGAGGATGCCAGTGGGATGGACTTGACACCCACCCCAGCCCTTTCTGCTCTTAGGTGGGTGGTGAAAGAGGCCCCAAGAGCTACATCGCTGCACCTTGAAATCTGTCTGGGGACCCGCAGCTGAGCGGACAGGCCCTCCCCAACTTTGATTTTCTTTGATTTTTCTTCCCAGGGATGAAGAGGATCTATTTTTAGTGGTGTAAGTGAGGAGTTGCTATAGCGACAGCTGGTGGTTACAAACCAGGTCCTGCCACAGTTCCCAGTCATCAATAAACCCCAAACGCTGAGCCCCAGGACGAAAGCAGCCTTAGAGAACACAACTCCTCCCAGTCCACTGGGTCCCCACCTGCCCTGTCTTCACCGTGTGCAATTAACAGGCTGAGCCTGAGTCCTTGCTAGTGGGGAAGCAGGGCAGGACATGGGGCCCTGGGCACTACCCTTCAGAGAGGATCCTGGGGGGCCTCCTGGGGAGGCTACGTCTCAATTACCAGGTGAGAAAAACACCTGCATTTGTGCAGAGCTGGATGACGGGCAGAGAAGGCCGGTTGTGCAGCTCGAGGCACTGGGTTAGGAGCACGGGGAAGGGAAACGAAGCCACGGCTCCTGCTTACAGACTAGCCCGGGAAGCGGGGCACACGCGTTGGCTAACGCTGTCGTATCCACCAAGGCTGCGCGCATGCCTGCCCTTCTACCGTAGACCTAGTGCGTGTCTAACAGAAACGCAGGAGGATTTACAAGAACGTTCACAGCAGCACCGGGAACTGTCAGAGCCCCAGACTGGAGACCCGCCAGTGCCTGCCCGCAGGTGGGCGATGGAGGAGGCGTGGTCTATGCAGAGGACAGAGCAACAACCCAGCAGTGAAGTGAATGAACTTCAGCCACAGCACGGGCTGGGTTGCATCTCATAACGTTCAGGGAAAGAAGCCAGACAGAGACACATTTTGTACGGACCCGTCATACAAAGTCAAAACCAGACAACGCTCATCTTGCGGGGGGAGTGACTGAGGGGACCTGGGAGAGGCTTCTGGGGTGCTGGTGATGTTCTGTCTCTTAATCTGCACGTTTTACTCGAGTAAGTTCAAATCGTGCAAATTTACCTCCTACGATTTGTACGTGTTTCTGTAAGCTTCTGCTGTAGCAACATTTACAGGAACAAGGTTTTACAGGTGAGTACTGCATTGTTAGCCAAGAATCAACAAGGTGGTGTCAAAGGTGCTTGGTGCTGGAGGAATTCGAGGTAGATCTGTGTG
Organism: Grampus griseus; assembly: GCF_964374135.1. Taxonomy (NCBI): domain Eukaryota; kingdom Metazoa; phylum Chordata; class Mammalia; order Artiodactyla; family Delphinidae; genus Grampus; species Grampus griseus. The sequence continues at coordinate 5,640,688 of NC_139003.1, read as the reverse complement.
TGGTGAGCAGTGACCCTCTGGCAGGAGTGGACCCGCCCGTGTGGCTGCAGTGAGTCCAGAGGCAGAAGCGCCCGGATGGGGGCATCAGGACGGGTGGGTTCCAAGTGCTCTACCCCTGCCACCGGGGCCCTGCTGGGGGTGACCCTGGAGAAGGGAGGCTGAACCCTGCTGTAGCGGGAGACCCCTGAGAAGGGAGACCCTGGAAGGGTTGCGGAGGGGAGGGTAATCCCGCCAGGCTCAGCGTACCCCAGGGTGACTCATCCCCGTGTGCCGGCCGGAAGGCACAGCGCTCTCTCTCTCTGTGGCGCTGTCTGGGCACCTCCTCAGGGTCATGGCCAGAGCTGCTCAGAGGCCGCCTCTAGGCTGGGCCACTTCCATTGTTCCTTTCGATCAGCTCTCACTATTCTGTGACCAGCTGTGTCACCCAGGAATGAGAACCAGGGAGGACAGAGGGGACTTCTGACTCAGCCTCCCCGAGTCATGGCCAGCGGGGGCAGCAGCGGGTGGGGACAGAGAAGAACGGCAGAGAAGGGGATACTCTGATGTCACTGCAGGAGAGGAGGGGTGCGTAGCGGTCCACCCCACGCAACTTCAGCAGCAGGAGGGCCCGTGACACGAGGCCCGCACTGCTTGGAGGTGGCTGAGATGCTAGACGCCCACCTCTTCTTGGGCAGGTTGCCATGGTAACCACCACGTCTCCTGGCCTCTCTGGGTCTCAGATGCTCACCATTACCTTTTACTCTACCTGCCCTAATAGGATTATTGAACATGAACTGTGAGGAAGCCACTCAAGGGACATCATCACGGATAGCTCACAGTGATGTCCCCAGCACCCAGGCCAGGGCCCGGGCACTCCCCGCTTGGCCCTGCTCTCCCCCCCAGACGCCTCTCAGGTCTGGTTCTCCAGGCTAGCGACCCGGGCCCACACCTGCCTGCCACCGGGAGACACCTGCCCGCCAGACATTAGGCTCAGAGCCACAGGGCTGCCCACAGGCGAGTGGGGGGCTGCCTCGGGTCTCGACACGCCTGCAGCCCTGGGGAGACTGGGGGAGGCTGCAGCTGAGGCCCTGGAGGGCTCTGCTCTCGAAGGACAAGCTCCCCTCTGTGAAGCCTCCAGCTCACCAGTTCCCTCCCCGAACCCCCTCCTAACAGGATGCTCCCCGCTCACACCCCCAGGAGCCCCAGGTCTTGGCTCACCCTCCAGCCTGGCATTCTAGGTCTTCTAAAATCTGGTCCCATCTTCTCTTTCTAGACTTTTCCTCGACTGCCCCGCCCCCGCGTCTCCACCAATCCGGCCTCACCCCTGGGTCCAGAGCAGACGCCACCCCAACTCGCACGGGAGCCCCAGAGCATTCAGCCCCAGCGCCTGTCCTGGGGGCCCCTCTCCAGGTAGGTGTCCCTCACCACAGCCTACACGCAAGCACTGAGGCACCTCCTGTGTCTTCACATCATTCTCGGCACCAGCCTGGCGCACGTGAAATAAATACACGTATCAGACGGGTTAACTGCGGGAGTCTGGCTTATCCAAAGATGTGCACCAGAGACAACTTCATAAAAAGGAACGTCAAGGCCCAGGTGGCCCGGGGGGATCATTTAAAAATGTACAGAAAGAGCGAATCACTATTCTGTGTACCAGGAATTAACACAGTATTGGAGGCAATGATACTTCAAAACCAAACAAACAAACACGCTCACAGAAAAAGAGATCAGAGTTTTGGTTACCAGAAGTGGGGCTGGGGAGTGAGAGGGGGGAATTGGATGAAGGTGGTCGAAAGGTACACACTTCCAGTTATAAGATAAATAAGTGCTAGGGATGTGATGTACACCCTGATACGTATAATTACCACTGCTGGATGTTATACTTGAAAGTTGTTAAGTGAGTGATCCTAAGAGTTTTTAATCACAAGGGAAAATTTTTTTCCTTTTTCTTTTATTTTGTATCTATACCAGATGATGGGTGTTCATTAAACTTATTGTGGTAATTTCATGACGTCTAGGAGTCAAATCATTATGCTGTCCACCTTGAACTTATAAAGTGCTGTATGTCAATTGTACCTCAATAAAACTGGAAGAAAAAACGTCTACGATTAACTGTAATATATTTTTTTAAAAGCCCTGTGGGTACAGAGTCCAGATTTCACAGTCTACTCCCAAGCTCTCCACAGTGGCCCCAAAAGATGGGTGTGAAGTTCTCCTTTGCACCTTCAGCTGAAATAACACATCCACCTCTCTCTGCAGTGGGATCGTCTCAAACTAAGTCATATTTTAAAATCCACAGACAAGGACGGGGCAATCTGAAGAAATGACCTGTTTGTATAAGGCATCCACAGACCTAATATTTTTTAGTCTAAATTGAGAATATCAGAGTTTCCTTAAAGAGCATCTGCTTGCAGTAGAGTGAGCACACAGCTCTAGGGAATATGGAGCTGGACAAAGGTCAGTGGGATGACCTCAGAAACAGGGCCCTCATCTCGGTCCGGGAAGCCCTCGCCCGCCTGTGCCTCGGTATCTTTGGTCCGAAGGAGCCACGCCTACACACGGGAGAAGCTCACAGATCACCTGCTCAGTCCTCAAGTAACTACCGAGTGCCTGGTACGGATCCAGCTGCATGTTAGGCTATATCAGTTGGGGTTAAGTTTGTCCTTATTTAACAGAAAAATCCAAAATAACAGTGGCTTAAGCAAGAAAGAGGTTTATTCTTCTATCACACAAAGGATGTCTGAAAGACAGGCAGTCCAGAGCTACTCTGGCAGCTTCACAATGTTAACCCAGGCTCCTGTCTTTATTCTCCACTAACTTCATTCTGTGTCTTCCATCCTCAGTGGTCACCTTCTGATCCAAGATGGCTGCTAGGGCTCCAACCATCACATCTACGTTCAAGGCAGGGGAAAGGTAAAAGGAATGAAGGGGGATTCACTTCTCCCCCTTTTAAGAGTCTTTCCCATAAGTGTAAACAACATTCCCACATAGAGCTCACTGATGAACTTTGTCACATGCCGTATTAAGCCATGTGCATTGCCACAAAATGAAACCGAGGTCCTGTTATTGAGGAACATGGGAAAAAGGAATAAGAGTAACAAGAGATCTGTCACGGAACTTCCCTGGTGGTCCAGTGGCTAAGATTCCGGGCTCCCAATGCAGAGGGCCTGGATTCAATCCCTGGTCAGGGAAGTAGATCTCGTGTGCCGCAACTAAGAGTTCGCGTGCCGCAACTAAAGATCCCACGTGCCATAACGAAGATCCTGTGTGCTGCAACTAAGATCCAGCCAAATAAGTAAATAAATTAAAAAAGAGAGAGAGAGAGAGAGAGAGAGAGAGAGAGATCTGTCACAAGCAGAGAGAATGAGACAGTCTCCATGCCTGAGGAGTTTAATAAGACAGCCCAGCCAGATTAATTAGGCGCTGTGTTGAGTTACTGTTTTATTCAAACATAAGTGAGACTGAGGCAGGTCTTGGAGAGCCCAGGGAAGATTCTCTAGAGAACATCTCCAGGGCAGTGGACCTAGAGGAGGGGGTGGCAGGGAAAGTAGAGTTGGTGTGATTCGCTTTATCTTCTGAAGACAACCGTGGACCCAGAAGGGCCCTTCTCAGCCACGTGACCCAGAGAAGCCTGGAATGAAGGCAAACTCCTCAAGGGCCGCTGTTAGCTGGGCGCTTGGCGCTCCCAGGAAGCAGAGGTGGATTAGGGGCTGCCAGAGCTGCACGGCAGAAGCTCCAGAAGAGATCCACTGTGCGTTGTTTGGGAGAAAATCTGCTTTTCTAGGGTGGAACCGTTCCCTTCCCTGTGCTGCCGACAGACCGGCCACTCATCAGGCAGATCCTGCAAACGTGGACCTGCCTCCGGTGACGGCCACACTGATCTCAGCAGGGGCGGTCAGCTGGGGAGTGATGGCCATCACCTTCCCCGAATGTCTGTGAGGGATGCTGAGCTGCGTGGTACCCACTGAGGATGACCTTCTAGGTGCCAGAGACACCCTTGAATCCCCCCGGGCTCTGGGAACCCCTTTACGTCCCTCCATGTGCCAGGCCCGGCCTGCCCCGGACCTTTGCACACTGCTTCTCCCGTCTGGACCCCTTCTGCTCCCCTCTCCTCCCCTCGCCTACCCGCTGGGTGCCGATCTCACCTTCTAGAGCCTGCTCGTCTGGAGCAGCCTTCCTGCACAACGAAATCCATCCTTCTGACAGCATCTCGACTTACTCTTTAATATTTCATCATACATTAATTACTATTTATGCGTATTTGCTCAGCATCTATACAGCTCACCACTGTCCCCTGCAGCTAGACCCACACCCCAAGGTAGGAGCTTAATAGATGTGTTCAGTGAATACGTTAACAGAGAGAGCCACGGAGATGGAGCAGCAGGTGGGAACCACGAGAATCGTGATGTTCACGTCTGATGCCGAGGCGGGTGCAGAACCAGGGAGAAAAGACAGACAGGACAGGGCTGAGGGGCCAGACCCGGGGAAGTCAGGACGGCGAGCGGAGCTCTGCTCCAAGGAAACCCTGACGTGGAGCGACCCGTGCGCCTCCTGAGGGCCCACAGGTGATGCCGTATCCCCAACGGGCCCTTATGTTGGTCTGGCCACACCTTCCCATCACCTTATTTATCCAGAAATTAAGCCACAATTAGGCAACTCCCAGACTCCATGTAAAAGTGGCTTAAAGCATCCCCGGCCACGTGTGTTTTCAGAACCCACTCCTCACACGTCCACTGGCCACACTAAGAGCGGGCACGTGGTTGGTTCGTGGAATAGGGCTGATGACCAATGGGGTGAAGGCGGCCCCCACGGGCTGGTGTGCCGTCACTCACAGGCATTTTCTGAGGCCTGGAGATGGGATGGAGGACCTGAAGGAGACCCGTCGGGCACAGACAGCCCTTCACCTTGCTCCTCAGATGCCTGAGCTGCTGGGCACGTCAGGCCCAGGAGTCCAGGGCGTCTGGATTTGGGGACACCAGCCCCTCCTCCCTTCTGTGCTGGAGACTGGACTCTCAAGGCAGGCAGATCGCTACCCAGTGGAGTTGCAAACACTTAGAAGTTAAAGCCAACTGCCACGACACGGAAGTAACATAAATGTCCATCAACAGAGGACTGGATAAAGACGACGTGGCATACACACACACACACACACACACACACACACACTGGAATATTACTCAGACATTAAAAAGAATGAAATAATGCATTTGCATCAACATGAGTGGACCCAGAGATGATCGAACTGAGTGAAGTAAGTCAGAGCAAGAAAGACAATATCATATGATATCGCTTAATGTGGAATCTAAAAAAGGGTACAAATGAATTTATCTATAAAACAAATAGAGGCACAGATGTAGAAAAACACGGTTACACGGGGGTGGGGGGGGAGGGATAAACTGGGAGATTGGGACTGACACACACACTACTATATATACAACAGATAACTAATAAGGACTTACTGTACAGCACAGGGAACTCTACTCAATACTCTGCAATGATCTATATGGGAAAAGAATCTAAAAAGAGTGGATACGTGTATATGTATAACTGATTCACTTTGCTGTACACCTGAAACTAACACACACTGTAAATCAACTCTATTCCAATTAAAAAAAAAAAAGTTACAGAAGTGAGAACCAAGGGAGTAGCATCTTGTATCGACTGCACGTTCTCATTTTCTGTAGTCTTGACGCTCTGGCACGTGGGGCCTCGCTGACTGGGGAGAGCCCGCCACTGCCAGGGTGAGCCGGTGCTCACAGGGAGTGGCCTTTCATCTGCAAACAAACCGGTCCACAGCCCATACTGGGGAGCACCCTGTCAGCTGGTTCTTACAGAGTCCAGGAGGTACCATCCCCCTGCCTGACCATCCCAGGGGCAGGTACTAGACAACTAGGGACCCCAGCGCCTGCTGAAATCCAAACTAGCCCATCCTACAGCTGCTTACTCTGACTGACCTTGCCTTTCCCATGGAGACCACAGTAAAGGTTCCTGGGAGAGGATGAATCCGGAAGTGCTTCACTGAGACTTTCCCGGGAAGCCCCTTGCCTGCTCTCCCCTCGCTCCTTCTGTCCCTGATGGACCCTGGGGCTTCCCTGCGGGGCTGCCGTGCCCGCGTCCTCTTGGGAACTGGGAGTAACCAGCTGCCTGTTGTGTGGCGTCCTCTCCTGATCTGTCGGCCTCACCGCGCCTGAATAACAATAAAACCTACATTTAAAGATACACCTCCCACTAATATGTATAAAATGGATAACTACTAAGAACCTGCTGTATAAAAAAATAAATTAAATTAAATTAAAAAAAAATACACCTCCCCAACATCTATACCAGGCCTTTTCTTTTTCTTTCTTTGCTCTGTACTGGCAGACATGAAACGGCTTCCCAATATATATACACAGTGGATCATTTGTCAACAGAATTGCTGCAAGGAAAAGCACGCATTTGACGCTAACAGAGGATTTCTCAGAAACCCTCGCAGAAGCGCACACACATCTGAATGATCTCCCAAGGCCTCCCCTCTCCTGAGTGCCGAGCACAGAGGGAGACAAGCGCCCCCAGGCCTGAGGATTCAGCAGTCAGGGTCTCGCCCTCTGCTTCTTTCGGCCTCGGGTCCCCAGCAAAGCTGAACGTCTCTAGGAGGAAAGGTCTTGGCTTTGGTATTCGGATTACAGACGTGAAAGCCACAGGAAGGCTGAATGCAGGCTAGGCTGAGCGCCCGCGGTTTGATCACTCATTTGCTGTGCATTTGTGAAATCACGAGTATTAGCTGATTCTCGTTCCCTCTCTCAGCAAAGCATTTTAGTTATATCTGAGTCACCAAAACTCTCCCTGAATCTGCCTTGAGCCACGTCCACCTCTTCATCTCAGCAGCGCCCTTGGCCCTGGAGCCCCAGGTGTGCGCCGCGCCTCCACCCTGGGTTCACTGTAGGCCCACCCACACTGCAGCACGTGGCTCCGGGGTGCCAGTCACCCTGGACTCCACAGGCCGTGCACAGGTCTGATTGGGGGCCTCCCTGGGAGGGGACACGCTCCCTCCTGGGGGTTACACCCTGGACCACCGCCACGATCAGGAGTCACCTGCAGAGGCCAGCAGTGCCAGGGCCACGGGCAGCAGCAGTACCCGAAGCATCCTGGCGCTCGGGTTCTCCAGAGGATTTGGACCGTGCACATTTTCCTTCTCAATCATTAGAGACAAATTATGACCTGACGACAGAATGCACCTTCTCCTTAAATGCCCCAGGTTCTCAATCTGGTCTGGACGCTGGAAGCCCCAGCCGATGCCTTCTTGGGTGCCGAGGTCCCTGGGTCCTTAGGCCCACCCTCGTCCAGGTCCCGCTGGGAGGGTCTGGGTGACGAGCGGCAGTGACGACCCCAGCCAGGCTTTCCGGCCCTGAGGCATCTCCATTACTTTCCAGGGTCACTATGCGAGGTCCACCCCCTCTCACCAACCTTCTTTCTCCCTTATTTCTCTATCATTCCACCAGGCTCTGCGATCGTGTCCTACCGTCTTCAGACACGTTCAGACATCCTCAGTCCTGGTATCACAGACACACCGTGTCCGGGGTCAAGGCTCTCTGTCCGGAACCGGGATCCCCCCAGGGAAAGCAGCTCCCCAAACCACGCTTCCTGCTGGCAGCCCGCGAGCACTCGCTTCACTCACCGTTTCCACCACCATCGGGCCACCTTGTGGCGAGAACGGTCCTCGTCTGTCCTGCTGGGGGCAGGACGAGGAAGAAGGGACCCAAGAGCCACAGCCCGGCTGCCTGCCTGCCAGGTGGTGACCGGCTGACTCGCCGGTGATCCAGGGCGTCCTCCGGGAGAGGATGAATCCGGAAGTGCTTAACTGAGACTTTCCCGGGAAGCCCTTGCCTGGGCCCCTCCTTCCACCTGTCATCTACCGGGGGCTGGTCCAGGACCCGCCGCGCAGCGTTTGGTGGCGGCCGCACAGAGGAAAACAGGGCAGAGGAACGATGAGCTCCTCGAGCTCGGCTGAGGACGGGATGGACGCGGGGTGGGGAGCCGGGCCTCATTCGATTTCTAGCCCGGATGACCGCTCCTCCTAGGAGCACCGGTGAACGCTCTGCTCTGACCCCAAGTGCTTCTGCCTCTGACGCTATGGACTCTGAAATCCCCACTCCTTGCAAACGAGGTGCTGCCTCTCCAGAGTTTTCTGCGTGGGCACAGAGAGAATGGGAGCCGGGGTTGGCGGCTCTGGGTAGGCACGGGGCCTGCGGAGGGGGTGGGGCACGGGCTCCAGTCCCAGTGCTGCCCTCGCGATGCTGTGGCCCTGGGCAAGTCTCCAGCCCCCAGAGCCCAGCAGTGCTCTTCTCGAGACCCCCACGGGCTTCATCTCACGCCCTGTGCCCACGAGACGGTGAGTAAACCAGCCTCTGTGCCTGTCCTCCCGCTGAGTGTTTTGCTCTGCTTCCTGGCCAGACAAACTGGGCCCTTGGCGCTCCTGGACCACCCCAGGGGTCTCCCTCCGCAGGGCCTGAGCCTCCCATCCGTCTGGAAGGACCTACCACAGAGGTCTGCATGGCCCACCCCTCCTGTCACTCAAGCCCTCCGCCCAGCCGGCCAACTTCTCGTCCCGCCTCTTCCTCACTGGGCTCACCACCGCCCGGCGTCGCAAACGAAAACCCGCTTGGCTGTCGAACAAGCCAGACACAGAGGAGGAATACCGGGTGATTCCACGCGTACGACGAACCTGGAGCAGTTAGTTGGTCCACAGAGGCAGGAAGTTGGGGGGGGCGGGGCTGGGGGGCAGACAGAACGGACAGTTGTTGTTCAACGGGTGCAGAGGTTCGGCTGGGGACGCTGGACAATTCTGGAGATGCAGGTGGTGACGGCTGCTCTGCAGTGTGAATGTACTGCACGCCAGTGAGCTGTACACTTAAAAATAAGATGGTAAATCTTACGTTCTGTCTATTTCACCACAATTTAGAAAACCACCTCAGTGGTTTGCCCTGGGAGGGCAGACTGGTGTCTGTGCCCGCAGTGCTGGCACAGAGCAGCTCAGACACTGGTGGGACTGGCAGAGTGTTTCTCATTGCTGAGTCTGAAGATGGGTACCATTACTCCATTCTCCCTATTTCTCCGTATGCTTGAAATTTTCCATCATAAAAAGCTAAATACATATATTCAAACGAGTGACTGAATGAATACTGGGATCTCTCAAGTCCACCCCAATCTGGACACCAGGAGCCAGGCAGGCAGGTGGGCATCTAGAAGCAGCACGGAGACCATGAGGGGCCGGGCAGGGAGCAGAGGACCCCGGGGTGGGGGACACAGTGCGGTAGGCAGGACGGACAACAGCCTTGTCCGCTGCTTAAGGCAAAGAACGAGCCACGCTTGCCCCAGTGGCACAGCCAACCGAGGGCTCCGCTGGCATCAACAGGGGACAACAGACTGGGACAGGCAGTGCTGGGGTGACGGGTGACGCTGGGCGGGAGGAACTCTGGGGTTTTGCTCCAGAAGTGGTTGTGCATTCATCCCCAGGATGAGGCTCCACGCAAAACAAGATTCACCACAGGCTCTGGTCTCCAGTGTCACCTGGACCCCGGCAGCTTGGGGAGAGAGCGCCACCGTCCTGACACACCCGCTGGCTTCCCGGCTCTAGCGCCGGCCCTCAGAAGGGATCTCTTAAGACTCCAGGTAGCTTTTGTTTAATTACTCGCCTCCAACTGCAAAGGGCAGAAAAGCTGCTACAGTCAATTCTGTTATCTGATTAGCAAAATCCTTTCCTAATCTTCCTTTTACATTTTTATTACTATTGCCACGTGCTCTCTGTTCACATAATCTGGATCTCTGTTGACCCAAGAGGCTGAAAGGAAAGGCGTAAGTTCAGATCGTCACTGGTCTACCCCACGGCGCACATTCACCTGCGGTGGGACGTGCTTTTCTTAGCTTTGGAGGGGGAGCTGGGCGGGCGCTAAGCTCTGGGGCTGAAAGGGACAAGCTCTTCGTGAATCAGAACTTTCCAGGGCATTTTATCACAAGGCTTGAAGTGTTCAAGGTTCCAGCCAGAGCCACGACTTCCAAACAAAAATGCCAGCCGCAAGCAAACATAAGTGGGCTCAGTAACTGCCGATCTGCCAGGCCTTGGTTCCCTCTCGTGGAAGTTCTGGCTGCTCAAGTGGCTACAGGGACAGCTGTGTGTGCGTGCGTGTGCGTGTGTGTGCGTGTGCGTGCACGTGCGTGAGGAATGGCTCCACCTTGAACTGGAGCAGAGGATACAGGGAGTGGTTCCCGGAAAAAACTGACAGGGCCACAGAAGAGGCCAAAGAGCACGTGGAATCACGCCGACGACCTACGTTCGCTTGTTTTGGGGAAGATGGAGAATGAGTAAAAGACAGACATTCTTACAACCCTCATGGAAGCTTTCTTAGGGGGAAGAAGAGGCCTTCTCTGAAATACTTCTGGCTACAGGAATAACTGCAGGAAGGAGAGAGAGATACTGGAAGGGAATTAGAAAAAAAAAAAACAAAAAACTCAAACAATGCTGCTGGAGAACCAGGAATAACCTTGGAGTGACCCCGTTTCAATCCATTCCATAGCCAGCGATTCTGTAGTGAGAGCCTGTGATGCTTGGAGGCGTCGGGGTCAGAAGGACGGATGGAACGCTGCTTTGGGGACATGGTCCCTGTCCCGGTCCCGGAGGTCACCGAATAGGCAATGGGGATGGTTTTAGAGAGGGATGGTTATACGGGTCTTGCCGGTGGGGAAGGTGTAGGTGGCAGGCTGGGACCGGGAGGATGCTCGGTCCACAGTCTCAGGCTTTCTTCACTCGGCGTATCCATGGCCAGCACTGACTGAGGAGCCGGCACCTGCCATCTGCCCCGGCTCTGGACTGCTCTCCCACTGGGATCCCCACAAAAGGAAAATCAGGATACTTGGGCTGCTTCCTAAATCCCAGAGGAAGGTTCTGGAAGCAGCTCTGATTTTTCTGACCCTGCGGTCAGAGCTGGGCATTTGCATGTGAGCACTTGTGAAACCTGGTCGACATGCAAATATTATTTTTGATTTCAGAAGCAGAGGAGACAGGATGACGGTCAGATTTTAAACACAAGGGGAGAAACCACTGGCGAAGAACAGGCTTTTAACGATGGGCCCACCTGTGCCCATCAGCAAAAACAGACTTTCAGTTAAATAACAGGTTTGGATTTAATTCTATAGTAAATGAATGTTTATTACTTTATTATTTAAAAGAAGAGTCTCCTTTAAAAACCACATCTAATTAAGTCCAGGGAGTCTGTCATCCCCCACCCAGTCAGGCCAGGCATCGTGTTCCTCCAGAAATTCACCTCTGCACGCAATGCGATTAGATATTACTCTCTAGTTCCTTCACAAGGAAACTCCCTGAATTCCAGGGCTGCTGTCTCCTTTGCTTGTCTTCCCCGGGGTCATCACCATCACACTAGGTCCACTAGAGGCTTCCAGAAGTAATTCCAGAAGTAGTCGGCAAGTTTCATATTTACCTTTTTCTTTTCTTACTACAGGCATTACCTTGGAGATCGTGCACGTTCGGTTTCCAACCCACGGCAATCAAGCGAGTATCGCAAAAAATGGAACCACGCGAATTTTTTCAGTTTCCCAGTGCATAGACGAGTAATGTTTCCACTATAATGTAGCAATTAAGTGTGCAATAAAATAGCATTATGTCTAAAAAACAATGTACATCCCTTAATTAAAAATACTTTATTGCTAAAAAAATGCTACTCATCATCTGACCACACAGGGTTGCCACAAACCTTCAATTTGTAAAAAAAAAACGCAATGAAATGAGGTATGCCTGTATTCTAGTTTTCACATACTGCCCAGATGTTTTGTCAAAGCCATTTCCCTACTACACATAACGAGTATTTTTTTGCCAGGTACCATGTCGCATTCTACTCAAGGGACACAATCTACTGCACCCGACAACTTTCCCCATCTTTGCTCCCACCGGGCTGTGTGAGCAGGGCCCTGTTATTCCGTCTTACAACTGAGTGTTTAGGAATATCCCATGTCATACAAGCAGTAGTGTCCAGGGCAGGTGAACTCCGATTCTTAAGGCTTACCACCTCACTCTGGGTGCGCAGGCCCCAGCCAGGCCCCCGGGAAGCTCCGAATGCTTTGGAATCTCCCTGCCTGACTCCAGCCAGGGAAAGGCACCTCCCCCCCCCCCCCCCCCCCGGCAAACCCACAGGTCGCTGGAAATACTGAGTTGCAGGCGCTTCATCCCACATTCCAGCCACACAGGTCCCAACCCCCTGTACTGGGAGAAGCTGTAGAAGGTCCCAGAAGCCAGGGAGACCACAGAGCAGGCTTCTCTCCCAGGGGATGCAAATCAGGCAGGCGGTCTTCCCCCCCCCCAGTTAACCCTTGACCTGCCTGATTACACACCTATGGGGCAAAGGGGGGCAGAGGAACTCCTTCTCCCTGACCCCCAGCACTAGTTTTCTCTATACACGCACATTTCATTCTTAACAGCTGCAAATAACAGTTCCAATCCATTCTTACTTTTCCCCAGGCCTCTGGTTTTGCCTAAATGAATGACAGTCCAATTGATCACTAACCTCATTAGGGCAAGTTAGAGAAAACAGCCTCAGGAAAAGCACCGTTGGGCAGTTCATGAGCAGCAGGGCCGTCCATAAGGACACACTTATCAATCTGTCTCTCTGGCTACTGCCTAGCAATTACATCCTCACGCAGCTGTCACTTAGGAGGCTGTGCGCACGCGTGCGCGCGCGCGCGCGCGCACACACACACACACACACACACACACGCACACGCACGCCCGGGGGACCCGCAGAGAACTGGGCAAAGGGCAGTGTCCTACCAAAAAGGCCATGGGGCTCCGACTGCCGCCGCGCGGTGCTGCGGTTTGGGTCCTTGTGTTTCTTGTTCCCCCTGAGGCTGCCGAACCGCTTCATGAGGATCTGTGGCCACAGGAGCGGGGACAGGTGAGCATGCCAGGACGCGCTGGAGCAGCGTCAGCCTCAGGTGGCCAGGGGCCAGGAGAGGCGCTGCATCAGCCGGCAGGTGTGGGCCCCGAGAGCTCAGAGATGCTGCGCGCGCTCAAGCCCCAGCCCGGGAGGCCAGGTGTCCTGGCCGGGGTCTCCAGCAAACGCAGGAGGGGCCACCCTCGGGGCCAGCAGCCGTGGGACAGGCCAGGCGGTCCCACCGCAGGGCTTCCTCCCCGAGGGACACTCGGCTGTCTTCACCTCTGCACCTCCAGCCCCGCAGCCAGAGCGGCTGCTGCCCTTAAGTAGGCAAGAAGCTCCTGGAAGCACACGCAGGGCCTCGCCGTGGGTCTGTTTATGTCATTAAGGTCTGCCACGCACTCAGACGCTCAGGGCTTTTTCCTCCTTAAAATTAAAAAGGGGGGGAAGACGAAATAGGCGAAAGGAGGGCAGGCCTGCCGGTCATGTGCAGGTCTGCAGATGTCTCTTTAAAAAGACTGTAAAAGGAAACTAGCCCGTCCAGACAATTCTTGGCACCAATTGGCCAGAGCACATTCCCATCATGACATGACATCACACAACTATTTTGATTCATGTGTTCCAGGGCTCCCCGGGGTCAGCAGGCTCCGGCTGCTTCTTGCCGGAGAAGCCACAGGTCCCTGGGCTGGAAGTCGCTGGATCGACTTCAGCTCGTCGCTCCTTGAGGTGAAAGACGCAAGACCACCTTTAAGGAGGGGACATGGGGTCCCCTGGAATTCAACGGGAGGCTCTTGAGCCCTGGACTTGCTAAGAATTGCAGAATGACAGAACCCAAAGAGATTTTAGAGGGGATCAAATCCAACCCCCTTTCGGTGACAGATGGGGAAACTGAGGCTCAGGAAGGGGGTGTGACTTGCCCAAAGTCTTGTAACTAGTGGCCGAACCAGGACTGGAATTCTAACCTCCTTGAATCCTAAGCCAAACCCCTGATCTAATAAAAGAAAAACCTTCTAGTATGTATGTGTTTTGCAACTAAAAACAAAATTAAAAAAAAAAAAGATACGGGAGAAAATTTTCAATTTCTTTTGCTGATATCTTCACTAGACTAAAGGGAAGTTACGGAAATCCGCCACTAATTGGCTTTGTGACCTTGAGAAAGTTACTCCTGGTCTCCGGCCCCAGTTTCCCCTCTAAACCAAGACGAGACCTGCTCATGTTAGGATTTCGTTGCCTTCCAGAAGTCTGAACGCCTAATGGCCGTTTGCCATGACTTTTCTTTCTGCTGGGACTGATGGAGATCCAGTGATCAAATCTTTGTAGGCAGGATGCATGAACAAACAAAGGAAATGTGTCATGCCCTCAAGGAATTTGAAAACGACTTGGAAAGACAAAGATAAACTGCTCTACTAATACTAACTACATAAAATAGCGGTATGTGATCAATGGCCAGTGGCCAGCATGGACAAGTGTCATCAGCACAGGTGGACGGAGAGGCAATCGCATGGTCCTGCTTGGAAAGGAGAGCTTGAGTTGGCCTTGAGTGTTGGCAGGTCCAGAGAAAAGGAGAGAGGCCAGGCCACCACCCACTGAGCCTGTGGATGAACCCAGTTTTCCAAAACAAGTCACAAAACCCACCTCCACTTGGGTCCTCCAGTATACTAGTGGATTATATCTGTGTGACAAATGGTAGGCCAGGAACTTCCCTGGTGGCGCAGTGGATAAGACTCCGCGCTCCCAAGGCAGGGGGCCCGGGTTCGATCCCTGATCGGGGGAACTAGATCCCACATGCACGCCGCAACTAAGAGTTCACGTGCCACGACTAAGGAGCCGGCGTATCGCAACTAAGGCCTGGTGAAACCAAAAAAAAAAAAAAAAAAGGGAGCCCAAATTTACTGTGATTAAGCTCTGAAAAAGTCTAAGAAGGTAGGTGTTGGACTTTCATATTTAGAATTCCTCTTTTTAAAAAATCAGTTCAGCTCTTAACAGAAATGGAAATATTCTCCTGATTTAAAAATAAAGTAAAACAAAGCAGAACTTCCTTAGGAAAAATCGCGAAACAAGGATTCCAGTAAGAAAGGACCATGTTCAATTAAAAGGAAAATGAAAGGCTTTGTCTAAGCCGACCCAAGATTCTTGGACTTTATGATAAAGTAGGAAGAAAGGATAACATTTCAAAGTCCAGCGACTAAAAGAGAATGAGTTTAAATTCGTGTGGGAAATAAACAGCAACCTGGGCATGTCTGACGGTGCTGTACACAGTTTCTACGGCTGTTCACTCATCAAGTACTTATTAAACCTCTACCAAATGTGCAGGAGAGTTGTTGATGGAGGGGATTAGTGCTATGAATAATTCAAAGACATTCTTGTCCTCTAAGAACTATATTGTAATTAGGAAAATAAGAGATCCCATTTGTGTCATGCCTACCATATGCCAGGTGAAGTGCTGGTCACCTCACAATTATGATTTTATTTCATCCTTCCCACAAACCTGGGGGGCAGGTATTATTCACACCAT
The DNA here is from genome assembly GCF_964374135.1 of Grampus griseus. Taxonomy (NCBI): domain Eukaryota; kingdom Metazoa; phylum Chordata; class Mammalia; order Artiodactyla; family Delphinidae; genus Grampus; species Grampus griseus. The sequence continues at coordinate 5,625,274 of NC_139003.1, read as the reverse complement.
TTTATTTGAAGTTGAATAACTCTCTGAGGGGCTGGAGTTCACTGCCGCTGCCCAGCTGTGGGCTCCACACGCTAAGGATTCATTCAACAGGAACATTCAGTGCCTTCGTAGAGGGGAGTAAGGACGTGGCAGCTCAGGCAGGGTGAAGAAAAGAACTACCTAGGTCATTTGGGGTCACTGTTCTGTTACTGAGATGGTAACAGGATATTCTGAAAGGACACGGTGGAGGTGGCCTGATGGAGCAAAACGTCGTTTTGGGCGCAGAGCAGTTCTCTGTCCCACAGGGTGGATCCTGGGAAGATTTGGATGGAAGGAGGTGAGGTTAAGTGCAGCTCTAAGACAAGCTACGAGACGACATGATGACCTTAACGGTGGACACAAGGCTCCAAAGAGACACCGACGTGTGCTTTTGACCTCACTCAAAATGTTCTTCCCGGGGTCAGCTTCACCCAAGAGCAGAGAAGAAGGCTATAGGTGACAGTGGACTTCAGGAGTGGAGACGCAGCTGCGTGTGGGAAATCCTGAACAGGTACCCCGCTGGGGGGTGGGGCAGGGAGAGGTAGGACTGATTCGTAGGGTCTGCCACTTTCTGTGGTGCAAACACTCCAACCTTGGTCCATTTCAGGGCACCAACGTGGCACAGATGGGCTTGCCAAATTCCCAGGCATTTTACAATCGGCCCTCTTACCACTGGGTCTCTCTGTTCAATTCACACATGCCTGAAATTCCGTAACTTGGGACAATGCCTTTGTACCACTGAGATGCGTGCAGGTGCACGGGGCAAGGCGACACTCATGTTGCAGGCTGAGTGACCGAGGACACTTCCTTCAGCGCGTCTGACCAACGGGCTGGGGGCAGTGGCTGCTCTCAGGAGGACTAACCACCCCTTCTTCGCGGCTTCTACCAGCTGATGGTCCCAAATGAACAAGAGGTGAAACTCCTTCACGCAGCTATGATTCAGCTGGCAGGAATACGTCCTCATGGAATGCTTTCCACACTTGGGGTTTTTTTTTTTTTTTAAGGGAAGAGCTGAAAAAGAAGGAACTAGTGGCTCCCAAGATGGAGCGGTGTTTCAAAATGTATTTCTGGAGCCTACTTTACAGATCACTCTCCTGGCGGCCGCTACACCCGGAAGCCTGGAATAGGTAGTGGGGGCAGCAGAAGCCTTTATGTCTTAGCACTTTTCCCCAGGCTGAGGGAACAAGGCTTCCCAGATCACTGCCTTGACACTAGGTCTACAGGATCTGGGGAGCGGCGGAAGTTTAGGGAACTCCAATTGCATTTCGTTTTTGTTCTTCTTCTGGGTTTTCAACTATAAGACCACCCTGGAGAACTCGAGAAATGAAATGGTATTGAAGAATACTTCCTGGAGACACTGTGTGCTGTGAGCTTGTTTCATTTTGTGTTTCTTTTCTCCCCAGCCAGACGGAAAGCTCCCTGACAGCGGGGATCTGACCTGATGGGAGAAACACAATCAGTACTTTCTGAACGACTCGTTAGAGGTGGCTCACAAACAGGCAGGTAGGCCAGACGTGGGCCGTGCTCTGCGCTCTCTGGTTACCTTGGGGGCAGCGTATCCTGTGTCTGACCGTCCAGGAGCCCAGGGAGGCTGTGCCAATGGCTCCCGTGCCCTCCATCAGCCAAAGCTTTGCACTGACCCTAAGGGGTATCTTCTGGGCTCAGGCCCACAGCATACGATGGGGAATGGGTCCAGGTACCCGATCTTTCGGATTTTACCAGGTGTGTTGGCCTCTGCACATCTGGATACTACATCCTGGTCAAGAGCCAGGTGTGGAGGTGACTGTCTATGAGATGGGCCTGCCGGGGGTGCTCGAAGCGGGGGAAGCAGGGGTGCTGAGGGGGCTGCAGACAGGTGTCCGCTCACCGCCGCTTCAGATGCAAGAACGGAACGGCCCACTGCCTCTGCGTGGCGTGCTGCGTTTCTCCCGGAGGCCCTGGTGACCCCAGATGCGGGTAAACCAGTTCAACCGTTGGCAGCTGTCGGGTGGTGATCCGGAGGCCTGTTCTCACAGCACGGGGTGGGGGACAGGCACTGAGCCAGGAGGCTATCGCTGGCTTCCTGCTAGACCCCCGGACTTGTCATCTGTCCGTGCGGACACCACAGTTGATGCCCAGCATCTGTTGGTCCCTCCACCCGCCCCGTCCCCAGCATGTGCAGCAGGAGGCCCTGATGGCCGAGGACCCAGTGGCCGTGGAGATAGGCCCACTGTCCTCCCATCAGAAGCCCAGGCTGGGCGGCCCACGAAACACCCCAAGGAGCAATCCTCCTTGAAGTCCACCCCGCCTCTGGATTTCCAGTTTTCATATAATAATAAAAGTAATAGTAATGAAAAAATGTAAAGGGCCAAACCTCCCTTGTCACGGAAGCCTCTCTGAGTGCTAGGTTATGCGCTGCTGCAAAGAATCTCACCAAGATGGTGACCAGAGGCCTGGATGAGAGAGAAGCGGCTGAGACCCAGTGCAGACCTTCCCCACTTCTCACCCCTGGCTCCAGACACACCCCTCAACTGCGCCCCCGCGTCCAGGGCTGCCGGCCTGAGGAGGCAGAACCAGGCGGCAGAGCAGGGCTGGCGGCAGGAGGGTGCGTCCCGGTGGAGACCAGGGCCTTCCGTGTGTACTGAGTTTCCAGGCTCTTCCCAAAGCACTTTCCTTGGTTCATCTCAACCAGGCTGTGAGGTAGGGAGGCCAGCCCTCACTGTTCAGTTTAAGAAGCAAAAGCAACGGAGGTTCAGAGAAGCAAAACGACTTGCCCAAGATCCCCCGGGAGCCAGTGGCGGGGCTGCGCTGGCAGCCCGGGTCGGCCGGTCCCCCATCCAGTGGCATTTAGGACCCCAGGCTGCCTCTTCTGGGTTGGGATGTTGGAAAAGGAAATGAAGACACATCCACTGCAAATGCACTCAGTCCCCTTTACAGATCATGTGACGGTACCTGAACAGTACCAGACCCCTGAAAGGCCGCGAGCCAAACAAAACGCCATTATGTAAGAGGCCTGGGGGGCGGTGCTCGGAGCAGAGGGGGGCTGCGCGCCCGCCAGCGCAGATTTGCTGGTGCTCTCCTGCCGGTTGCAAAATACCGTGTTGGGTTTCATGGAAAGTTCTAAAGGTCACCGTGGCACTTGACTCTGAGTGAGATCATGTGTCACCTCCTTGGGGCTTCCTTTCCTCTACCCCAGAGCTGTTTATGAGGCCGTGGCTCCGAGGGTGACAGTCCCCAACCGACGCAGGCACCCACGCCCCTCCTCCACACCAGCGGCCCCCTTCCAGGTCATGCACGCCTCCTGGCTCCCTCGGGAACGCCAGTGACAGGCGCTTTGAGTGACAAGAGGGTGATTTTTTGGGCAAAGATGAACCACCTCGGCTTGAAGAGTTCAACTCATACCAGTGACATCTAAACCCAGTGACAATGGGGGTATCTTAATTTTCAAAATACAGGAAAGTACAGAAAAAGCGAAAACCAATGGCAATAATTATTTCTAGCATGCCAAAGTGCAGCACCCCAAAAGTATGGGATCCCCCGCTATCCCTGAAATCTTCAGGGGCATCATGTGCCCCATGGAAGGACCCAGTGGTAACCTCATTTAATCTCTTCTCGTGGGCCCTGCAGTCCCTGGGGTCTCTCGCCAGGCCAAGGGCTCTGAAGGTGACAAAGACAAGAGCTGATGAGATCTGCTCCCGACTCTAGCTTTCAGGTGGCCCCAGGGGGAACCCCAGACTCAAGGCCACAGAGCAAGGGCTTTCAAACACTAGATCCAAAGGGTCTAGAGGCTGAGCGTCTGGCTTTTCTGTTTCCTTCTCCCTCTAAGTTATGTCTTAGAAAGGCCAGAGGGCCAGAGGAATGTGCAAAACCCTTGGCAAGGGTGGAGACCCGTGAACTCACAGACCTGGCGGGAAGCCCGAGTGTGGTCCACTTGGGCCCTCATCTCCCGGGCAACCAAGCACCGTCTCCATTTTCTGGAATCCAGGGCTCCCAGGAGAACCCCAACTACTTTGGCAGTTTCATCCTTTGGAAACCACCAGTTTAGAACCACCAGCCTGAGTTGAAATGTGCCTGTGATCTGTTCCTTTTGAACGGTGAAATATATTCTCCAACAAGATGACGCCCTGAAAGGTTTAAAAGACTTGAGTCAGACACAGCACCTCAAAGCGATACAGGTTCCGTCATCGGCGTGCGATTCTGAGCTACGTCGTTTATTCTTCCCCATTTCTCCCATCGAAGAGATCATAACACAGCCTGAGCCCGTTTTACAGAGGTTTTCGGGAATCAAACAAGATAAATTAGGAAAAATACCCCGTCAGCTGCAGAGCATCTTACACACAGACGGCATCATCGGGACCTTAAAGCAGCCCGGAGAGGGCCCCGTGTGCCTCAGAGGGCATCACCTGGAGAGCCCGGTTCTGAAGCTGCCTCCCCTCCCCCGGCGGCTGGGGCGGGGCTTTCTGCCTGGGCCCTGCATCGGGCAGAGGGCGGGGCACTTGGACTTGAACTGGGAGAACCACGTGTTGGCAGCTCCTCTTCCAGGTCTCGACTGAGTCGGAGGTACTGGGACAGAACCCTGCTCTTGAGCCCAAACACTCAAAGCCCAAGCACTGCATTTCTCGAATGAAGAGCCCAGGGACTTTCCTCCTAATCATTTACTCTTTTCAACCATACACACAAAGAACCCCAGCATCTTAGCAGCAAACTTCGAGGGAGGAGAGCCTGGGTGCTATTCAAGGCAAAACACTGCTGCAGACCACGCAGCCGGTACATGGAAGGAGGCTCGCAGTAGAAGAGACCACTCCCAAGTCCTTCCGTCCCTGAGTCTACAAACGATCTTCACATCTCAGCGGTGGCTGGATGCCCATCATAGGGCAATCTGGGAAGGACCCTAGATCATCTATAAAGAGTGAAATTATACTTAGTATCTCTTGAATAAGAAAACTGCAAAATGCCTGACTCACCTAACACTTGAAAAGATGCATGTTTGGGTGCTTAAAAGCTTACGTTTCCGATATCTGGAAAGTTAACTTCTGTAGCCGGTTCATTTCCTGAGGCTGACGAAACATAATAAAGATATTCTATAATTCAGATCGTTTGCTAATTCAGATTGGCTTTATCCCAAAGGAATCAGCTGTTACCATACTCACTGACATCACTCACCTCAAATTCTGCGTAAGGCACCATTTGCCATGGGGGCGATACTGTCCCTAAGAGGGTGAAAATGGGTTCCTGGGGGCGGGAGGGAACATCTTCTTTTTATATATATAAAGCACAGATACATACGGCACATAAATAGTATGTGGTATTTCTGTTTTATTAAAATTGTAAGGGGGGGATTAAAGAATGCCTAAAAAGACGCTGCAGGAGATGATCAAAAGAAAAGGTTGATGGATTTTTAAAAAAAAGGAGAACGGAGGGAAATTGAGGAAGATGTGGGGAGTGAGTACTGTGATAAGACCACATGCAAGGTTTATCCCTGACAAGTTGTACAATAGTTGAAGAGCTACATAATGTAAAGAAGTCCCTTTTGGGTTTTGGAGGAGTGGGGCAGGGACCTTTCAGTACTGGATCATTTTGTATTGCTTGATTTTTTTTTTTTAACCACGTGATTGAACTACTTCACTGAAAACCAAAATGTAAAAGGGAGAAAACAAAACACAAACAACAAAAACTCTAGTAAATGGTGATTAGTGTCTACAGTAGAAAAAAATCAGCAAAGCACATTCTCAATTGCTAAACTGCTTTAGCAAATGCTTAAAAAAAAAAGTCGAGGAACACTGTTGGAACTAGCAGCCCCTCCCACGCCATTGGCTCTCATTTTATCCCAACCTTCCTTCAGGGACGATCTAAGAGAATTGGCTGATTCACCAATGTTCTAGAACCCAGCGTCCCGGCCTTTAGGTGACTGGGGGCTGGTCGAGGGTCCTCGGAGGGTCAGAGGGTGAGGAAGAGGGTGAAAGTTTCTCCTCATGGAGAGAGGCCCGTGAGCCAGAAAAGGAGGTCTTTCAGCCGTCTCCTCCGGAGAGAAATGCTGGGAAGACACTAGACTCACTGCAGTCAAGCAGGAGGACTTCCTGAGGGTCAGAAGATGAAACGCAGAAATGGATGTTCCAGTATGGAGGTTCCTTAAAAAACTACAAATAGAACTACCATATGACCCAGCAATCTCACTACTGGGCATATACCCTGATATAGTGTCCATCATCGGATGAATGGATAAAGAAGATGTGGCACATATATACAATGGAATATTACTCAGCCATAAAAAGAAACGAAACTGAGTTATTTGTAGTGAGGTGGATGGACCTAGAGACTGTCATACAGAGTGAAGTAAGTCAGAAAGATAAAGACAAATACCGTATGTTAACACATATATATGGAATTTAAGGAAAAAAATGTCATGAAGAACCTAGGGGTAAGACAGGAATAAAGACACAGACCTACTAGAGAATGGACTTGAGGATACAGGGAGGGGAAAGGGTGAGCTGTGACAGGGCGAGAGAGAGGCATGGACATATATACACTACCAAACGTAAAATAGCTAGCTAGTGGGAAGCAGCCGCATAGCACGAGGAGATCAGCTCGGTGCTTTGTGACCGCCTGGAGAGGTGGGATAGGGAGGGTGGGAGGGAGGGAGACACAAGAGGGAAGAGATATGGGGATATATGTATATGTATAACTGATTCACTTTGTTATAAAGCAGAAACTGACACACCATTGTAAAGCAATTATACTCCAATAAAGATATTAAAAACTCATTCTTTCCCTAAAAAAAAAAAAAAAAAAAAGGATGTTCCAGAGAATTTGCTGTCTTTGCTCTCCCCTCCCTAGGGGCTTTAAAGGAACTGTTAGACCCTGAGCCAGCCTTTCCTGATGTGGTGGCAGTGAGACAGTCCCCTTGTCCATCGGCCTGTCCTGGCCTCTCATCTTCCCAGGAGAGGTTCATTCCTCGGAACCAGTGACCTGTCCCCATCCTTCATGTCAACAAGTCTGAGTGTCTCCATGGGCCAGGTACTAAGGAGCAGAACATTAAGTATTTTTGGTCATCAAAACCTTGCTGTCATCAAAACTAGACATTTTTGTACATCAAAGGACACTATTAAGGGAGTGAAAAGACAACACCCAGAAAGGGAGAAAATGTCTGCAAATTATATATCTGATAAGTGCCTAGTGTCCAGAATATATAAAGAACTCCTACAACTCAACAACAAAAAAAACAATGCACCCGGGTCTTCCCTGGTGGCGCAGTGGTTGAGAGTCCGCCTGCCAATGCAGGGGACACAGGTTCGAGCCCTGGTCTGGGAGGATCCCACATGCCGCGGAGCAACTAGGTCCGTGCACCACAACTACTGAGCCTGCGCTCTAGAGCCTGCGAGCCACAACTACTGAGCCCACGCACCTGGAGCCTGTGCTCCACAACAACAGAGGCCACGATAGTGAGAGGCCCGCACACCGCGATGAAGAGTGGCCCCCGCTCGCCGCAACTGGAGAAAGCCCTCGCACAGAAACGAAGACCCAACACAGCCAAATAATAAATAAATTAATTAATAAACTCCTACCCCCAACACCTTCTTTAAAAAAAAAAATGCACTTAGAAAACGAATAGACATTTTTCCCGAGAAGACATATATACAAATGGCCGATATGTACATGAAAAGATGCTCAATGTCATTAGGGAACAACAAATCAAAACCACAATGAGATGCCACGTCACATACACTAGGATGGCAATAATAATAACAACAACAAACGGAAAGTAACAGGTGCTGGAGGGGAGGTGGAGAAATGAAAGCCCTCATACATTGCTGGTGGGAATGTAAAATGGCGCAGCACCGTGGAAACCAGTTTCACCGTTCCTCATTAAGTTAAACAGAGGATTACCAGATGACCCAGCAATTCCACTCCTAGGTATCTACCCAAAAGAACTGAAGACAGGTGTTCAAACAAAAAACGTGTACACGTGAATGTCCACAGCAGTACTACTTACAGTAGCCAAAAGGTGGAAACAACCCAGATGTCTACCAACAGATGAACGGATCAACAAAACCTGGTCTATCCATGCAATGGACTATTATTCAGCCACAAAAAGGAACGAGGTACTGACACATGCTACAACGTGGGTAAATCTTCAAAATGATATGCTGGGTGAGAGAAGTAAGACACAGAAGGCCACGTTTTGTATGATTCCATTTATATGAAAAGTCCAGAACAGGCAAATCTACAGAGACAGAAAGCAGATGAGCCAGGAGCTGGGTGGAGAGTGACAGCTACTGGTATGAGGTTTCTGTTTGGGGTGATGAAAACGTTCTGGAACACAAGAGTTAAATTAAGCCATAACAGATACTAGAGGAAAATATAGGTGAATCCTACAATCTGGGTTTAGGGACAGGCTGTCTACTGATGCCTAAGTGCTCACTGTACTGTTGAAGGACCATCTCCATGTCTCTTGAGAATTGTCTGTTCATGTCTTTTGCCATATATCACCTCAAAGATATCATTTTTTACAGCTATCTAATACTCCACTGTGTGGATACACCTTCTTTATCTAATCCAACTACTCTCCTGTACGTAAGCGTATTTCTAGTACGTCTGCCAAGAAGGCTTAGAAGCCATGACATCTCCGTTGCAATGAGCACACTTTGGATCTTATTTCTAAATACTTTTCACCACTGAAAGTAACAAGGGCTCTTTGGAGAAATGGCTGATTCAGGGACTGTGGCAGGGAAAGCACAAGATGAGGCGGGACGGTTTTGTTGCACCAGAAAATAAGAAGTGCTTACAGCATGCTGGGGGCAGACATGGGACACAGGGGCCAGCCTGAAGGGGCTCCTGCTGGCCAACAGGACAATTGGAGCATCAAAACATGTAAATGACAGACTGAAACCTGCTGAATAAAATATGAACCCATGAGTATGTACCTACGTACATACATAAGGAGAAAAGGAAAATTTCTTCCTTAGTAGAAATTCCAACCAATCAACGTAGAATTAGTGATAATATCAGAAAATCACCTTGGCAACCACCGTTGTAATAATTCAGGAAGAATAAATGACTGATGCTAAAACTAGCAAGTGAAAGCTTGATGAGAAAGAAGGTATTTAAATGATTCTAAATGTAGCTCCCCATGAAATATTTATCGCTTATAAAGGGAAAAGTAATAACTTTCCTAACTGGGACAGACACCTCCCTTAACCAAGCAATCAGTTAGTGTCATCCAGAATGGGTCAGCGTGACATCAAGTGCTCCCCGCTGTGATGCCAGGACAGGACGCCAGACGCACGGCCCTCCTGCCCAACCAGCTGACCTGAATCGAATCCCGAGGAAACGTCAGATGAGCCCAGAGTGAAGGACGGTCTACACAGTAACTGGCCTGTGCAGTCTTGAAAAATGTCACAAAGACAGGATTGAAGGCGGCTCCAGATCAAGAGGGACCGAGGAGAAAGGACCATCAAACACAGCACGTGATGGGGGCTTCCTGTTCCAAAAATGTCACTGAGACACTCTGTGAACCGAGAATAAAGTCTGCAGCTCAGTGAACATGGTTGTATTAATGTTAATTTCCCGGTTTTGATAATTAAACCGTAGTGAGGAGAATGTCCCTGTTTTTCTGAAATGTGCACTGAAATACTTAGGGGTCAGGGGACATTATGACTGCAACTTCTTCCCGATGGTTCAGATTTCATATAAACACACACAAATGTATGCGTACTGAGAACATAAGCAAATGTGGTAACAAAATGTTAACACTGGGGCATCTGGATGAAAGGTATGTGAGAATTCTTTGTACTATCTTTGCAACTTTTATGTAAGTTTGAAATTGTCAAAATAAAATCTTATTTTTAAAGAGGAATTAAGAAGTGATCCAAGCAAGAATGCAGCGTTTGCTAGGACCTCCTTTTACTGAGTCCTGTGGTAGAATCATCGCCCAAGCAGCCCTTAGAGGACTAGAGAGCTCTACAATTTGCTGAGGGAAAGGAGATGTTTTTCTGTGCCTCCTCCCAAATAATAAGAATAATTGCTGACCCCTGCAGCCCGGCCCAGCCTGGGGCCCACATCGGCTCCTTTGGGGGCGTCTGCGTGGTGGCCAGCAGAGGGCACTCTCCCCGGTGACCACACTGGGTGCCAGGCCACATACCTCTGCAATGTGCTGGCTGAACTTTTCAGGAAACTTGGAGGCCACACATACTTTTCCTTTCTTTGCGGGCAGGCAAGATGAGTCACGTTTTTCTGAAGTCTGCGCAGCCCCAGGATTCAGACCTGACCAGCTGCCCGGACGCAGAGGGCTCCGGCCTGGGCTGGGGAGTGCAGGGCCCAGCGCCCTCAGCCTCAGGACCAGGAGGCGGAGCACGGGCAAGCAGGGAGCACCTCCCTCAACCAGGCACAGGGCAGAACGCACACGACTCTGGATCGCATGACATCTGGGGACAGACCCAGGGCCGCTGGTACAAGTGGCCTCGAGCAGCCCCAGCGGCCCGCGTCCTCTCCCACCTCACGGGCTGCCTCACCCCGAGCCCAGAACCCGCCCTCCAGCCCCGAGCACCCGTTCGTCGGTTCAACCACTCTGTCCTGCCTTCCCTCAAACGGCCACTGACCGCGGGACGTCGGGGCGGGAACTGAGGGCAGGGGCAACGCCTGCGCGGCCGCCTGCAACAGGAGTTGGTACAGCTTCCCCAGAGGCACGCATGAGATGCAAACTGGTGGGATGCAATTCAGAGATGCTCTTGGGACCAACATCCACAACCAGGGAAGGGGAAGGAGTCGGCCAGGGGCGAAGGTGAGGGGCCACACAGACCCGGCGAGCGCCCTACAGAAAGCTCGGGAGCGGGGACAGCCCTGGGAGCCGTCGGGAGTGGGGTTAGGGGCCGGTCCTTTACAGCTGCTCACTGACAAGCTGCGGGGCGCAGGCCGGCTCAGGAAGGGCCATGGCACTATGACAGGTGCCTCTGTTAGTGGCACGGTCAGCAGCTCGGGGACCGAGCCCCTCACTCCTGAGGGGGCTCTGCAGGCAGCACGGCATCTGTCACTAAGGTGTTCGGAGCAGAGGGCCTGGAGGTGGGGCGAGTTTGGCGTCTTCCAGGACCAGGCGGGCAGGAGGCTGGTGGTCATGAGAGGCTGCGGTCAGAGCCAGCCAAGGGCCAGAGCGTGGAGGGGTGGCGAGACTTCAGATTTTAACTTGAGCATGTTGGGGAGGCACTGAAAGGTCGAAGAGGGGACAAGATGGCCAGATTTGTTCAAACAGAGGCCAATCCTGTGGGCCACCTGTTTGTTTTTTTTTAAAAAATATATATTTATTTATTTTTGGCTGCGTTGCGTCTTCGTTGCTGCACGTGGGCTTTCTTGTTTTTAGTCGCAGCGAGCGGAGGCTCCTTTTCGTTGCGGTGCACAGGCCTCTCATTAAGGTGGCTTCTGTTGTTGCGGAGCACGGGCTCTAGGCGCGGGGTCTTCAGTAGTTGTGGCACGCAGGCTCAGTAGTTGTGGTGCACGGGCTTAGGTGCTCCGCAGCACGTGGGCTCTTCCCAGACCAGGGCTCGAACCTGTGTCCCCTGCACTGGCAGGTGGATTCTTAACCACTGCGCCACCAGGGAAGCCCCGGCCACCTGCTTTTATAAATAAAGATTTATTGGAACACAGTTTACATTTGTCTGTGGCTGAGTCGTGGCAGCAGAGACCAGGTGGACCAGAAACCCAAAAACATCTACCACCTGGCCTTCTATAGGAAGAGTTTGTCGACCCTGCTTTAAAAGACCCCTCTCCTTGCATCACCTCCCAGGCAGCAAGGTGGCTCCCACGGGGCCCGAGAGCCCTGAGACCTTCCGCAGCTCTCACCTCCACGTTCACAGCACTCAGCTTCTTGGCTGGGTACGCATCTTTTGCATCAGTGATAAATGTCTGTGCATCACCTGTATGTGCCCAGAGGCTAGGCCAGGGGGCTTCCAGGCCCCCCAGGCAGGAGCCATAGGCCTCGGGATCCTGCCTGTGTCAGGACTGGCATCCCCATCTCCCCCATACTGCCCCCCCGAACCTCGCACTGGGGTCCCGTGTGAGCCACGCCGTCTCTGCACGTCACTGTGTTCATCAGGGGAGGACAGCCACACAGACCAAGAGTCCCAAAGACACGCTGATTTATAGAAGAAAATGTGCGGAAGGAAAGAAAGTCAGGCCCAGGCCAGAGGACCTGCAAAGGTGGAGAGTGAAAAAGGTGAGTGACATCTGCCGGGGAGAAGCAGGAGGCTGCCTGTCCTAGCGCGGGACTGGGCGGGGGGAGAGATTTAGGGGGTTCCCGCGTGTTGTGGGGTGAAACTCCCTGCTGGCCACCCACGCGCAGCTTCTAGGAAGCGGTCAGGTCACCTTTTCTCCCCATGCATCTCCTCCCAGGGGCCTCTCCACCTCCCCAGCCCCGGGGCCTTCTCTAGAGCACAAGCAGAACGGGCCGTGTGCAGGTACGAAAACGGCACTCAGTGAGCATCGAACACAGGGATCTGCACGTGACAGAATCTGTGGGCTGGGCCGGACGTCAAGGACGTCCTGCTAGAGACGATTCCTGTGAGTGGAGCTGCCCTAAGAGCCTCTGCTTCTGGTGCCCTGAAAGGTTTCCTGTCACCGTGGTGCTGCAGGGGAAGGGGTGGCTGGACGAGTCTGCTCTTGCATCCCAGGCACCAGGGCACATGCATCACCCAGCGGCATTCACGGGGGCTGGCACCTTGCTGTTGGCCCCCATTCCCACGCCTCACCTGCCCCTGCCCTGCTTGGTGCGCAGGGGGCTGACTCTGCAGCTGCGGTGCCCGGGCTCCCCTCTCGGCTGGCCTCTGGCTGGGGGGAGGGCCAGGCCTCGCACAGCATCTCTGGCCCCCAATATTGCCAGCCAGACAGCTCCCACCGGGACATCCCTGCGTGCCCCCCTCCACCGCCTCTCCCCCCCCGCTGCCCTCCTCCTCCTTTCCCACGAGGGACACGGGGGGTCGGCACCAATCCCCGGCTGGCTTCCCACTCTTGCTTGGCTTTTCAGATCCTCCCTCGCCTTTAGAACCGTATCATCACTCAGTTCCATCTGTTTTAAATAGAGTGGCTCCATCCTGCTGGTCACAGAAACGGCCTCCTTACACGAGAAGACTGGTGTCAGCGTGGAGGTTCTGCAGGGTTACCAGCCTTGAGGTCCAGACCCAAGTGCTGGGGACTAAATCACTGAGTCTGACCCTGCCCTAGACTCCGGGGGACGGGCCCTGTCGAGGCTCACAGGCTGTGCTGTGGCCCCGGTCCGGTTCCGGGGTGAGTAGAGGCAGGAGGTTCTCGCCCCGGGGTGCCCTTGGCATGTGAATTGAAGACTTGGAGGCTCCTAATTAAAATCTTAAAAGCCCAAGTCCATTCCTCCACACACAGTACAAAACCCTTGGCATTTTATGGGAAAGCAGACTTCTATTTGAAAAATAAACTTCAGTTGCTGGGAGAGAAAAGAAGAGCTGTCTGCGATCTAACACAGAGATAGTGTGAAAGGACAGAAGTTTTACAAGTTCAGTAAACCTCGCTGGGAAACTCATTCGCATTTCAAGCAGCTCTCATTACATCCTCTGCTCCAGACCCACAGCTCCGGAGCGGGGGTTTAAAGAACCGAGATGTAAATGACCTAGCCCAGAATCGTAGTCATTCGCGATGGAAGGTTAGTATTTTAATTTAACTACGAACGGAAAATTAAATATACTTGGGGTGTTCAAAGTACATACGACCTCGGTCACGGTTGTGAGTTGGTCTTAGGAACAGTTCAAATGTCTACCATTCCTCATTCCTTGCAAAGTCCTGACGCCTCTTTGCACCACCCCACTGACTCTCCGTGCTCTGAAGTTCCCAGCCAGACTCTCTCCGCAGGCGTTCCCAGGCCCATCGTGCTGTTTATGACCATCTAGGGTGGTATTTTCCAAAGAGCACGCACACACCCCACGCCTGCCCCATCATGCAACCAACTGTGTGGGTCAGATAAAGCGTGCTCTTACAACCAACGAGGGTCGGACTGAAAATAGCACACGTAGGCCAGGGTAAATACTGTTTCATGAGAAATGGCTGGATTACGACATACAATGCATTTCTGACCGTGGGCTGCAGTCAAAGACGTTTCGGGTCACCGCTGCAATGACGCTTCGTGGCCTCGTGTGAACGCCCCGTGCTGTACGTTGCCCTCGCTGGGCTGCTGCCACTCCCCAGATCCCAGGGTACGTGCAGCACCTTCTCCTCTTGGCCTGTCCTACAGACACCACACGGTCGTGACTGAGAGTAGCCCGTGGTGTCATCATAGTAGGTTGTTGTCCAAGTCAGCGATTTTCAACACTGTTTTTTCCAGTAGGACAAAGATAACGTCCTAGTGCCCAGTGGGGCTGACTTCTGGCAGCTGCGATCACTCGGGGCGGACAGCTGTCCAAGTAGGACAAGATGCCAGTTCTTGCTCAGAGGAGGGTCAGCTAGCAAAATACCACCGTCTTACCCCAGGAGCCAACAACACATGATCCAAAAGAAAGCATCTGTCACATCTTTTTTTTTTTTTTTAAGAATCGCTATTAACTTTTACTTTATTTTATTTTATGTTGGCCGCACCAAGGCATGCGGGATCTTAGCTCCCAGATCAGGGATCGAACCCATGCCCCCTGCAGTGGAAGCTCAGAGTCCTAACCAATGGACCGCCAGGAATTCCCTTGCATCTGGTTTTGATGCTAGAAGCCCCTTCTCATTTATATGCTTATATGTGTCAACTACCCCCAGAGGATGTAGCCCTGAACTTCTATAATGTACATCTTAGTTGGAATACCTTTGCCAGAACCTTCCCTGAGAGCTGGTTTGGGTCTGAGGGTGGCAGGAAAAGGGCACTGCAGCTCTTGGACCAGGAGCCCATGGAGGAAGAGGACAGAAAAAGCAGCTCCAGGGTCCTCGGAATAACCCACCCCTTTCCCACGTGACGCGGGCCAGCCCTTGTCTTGCAGGTGAGGATGGCGTCCATCCTTCATCCAGACCCACGGGCACATCCAGACTCGTTCTCAGCCCAGAGCCGGTGCTCTTCCCAGGCAGGGAGACCAGCCAGGGGCCTCGCTGCTGAGGTTCTGCCTGGCACTGGGGAGGAAGAGCATGGAGGTCAGCGTGTGAAGAGCCGGACACACGCTTTTCTCAAAGACAGAAGGTGACGGGAGCACGTCACAAGGGGCCACCTACTGGGCAGAAACAAAATAAGTTACACCCGAGAGCTCCGGCAGGTCGCTCGAGGCAGGAACAATCAGGCAAGGCTTTCTGGAGAACGCAGGGCGAGAGGAGGTCTCAAAGGAGGTGGGAGACGGTCGTAACTGCTCTCCAGGTCTATTCCAGGGGCGCCGGCTGGTCCCCTACTTCTGTGTCCAGCATCTCTCTCTGTACAGTCGCCAGACTGATCGCTCCCAAGAGCAAGTGATTCCCTCACCAGCACCTTCCGACGGATCACTCAGTGAGACCCTGGGATCCTGTACGACCACCCCTCCCTCCCTCTCCCTCCCCACTTGGCTCTAGCCGTGCTAGCTGCTCCCTGAAGGCCTGGAGGCTGCCCCTGCCTCAGGACATCTGCACTGCTCTCCCCTCTGCCGGGCACGCCCTGCCCCACACCCCTGCCCGGCCACACCTGGCTCCATCCCGCGCCTGCTCAGATGCCTCCGAAGCAGCTTTCCTGACGGTCCTACGTGAAAGCGCACCCCTCCAACCCTCATCCCTTCGCCTTCGTTTTTCTTGGAGCCGCACAGCGGTTCTGTCTCTCATTGCCTCCCCTGCCCCCCAGCAGAATGCAGTCCCACAAGCGCAGGGACTCAGCAGTTCGAGGCTGTGTTCCCAGTACCCGGGATCACAGCAGGCTCCCATTAAGCACCCACTAGACGAATATTCCCCCCTTTAAAAGGCTGCGTCAGGCTGGTCAGGGGTGAGGCCCGACCCTGCTCCGTAGTCCAGGGCACTGAAGGTGAACATGGAGACCCAGGCAGGGACAGCGGGTCCTGCCTTGCCCCCGGGCAGGCTCAGCACGTGGGGCTATATCGCCCTCTAGCGGCCACTCGGCAGCAAAGCCAGAGAAGCCCCCGGAGTTTCGAGGGGCCTGTTACCAGGGCCCGGGGGACGCAGAGCTGCGCGCTCACCCGCACACCTTCCTGTGGGAAATCAGATTCAAAGAAACATTCAGAATAGAAGGGTGAAAGGGGGACACATATCACCTCATCTTGTCTTGAATGTGGGAGAGATTTAACGCGGACATCCTGCCTCTGCTCTGTGGTTCCCGGTGGACCAGCTGCCCCAGGACTTTGCACAGAGTGGGGACGGCCACCCCTTCAGAGCCTCAAGTCGTCGAAGGCTAGGTGGCAGCTTTTCGAAAGTAAGCAAACAAACAAAAAAGAAACCAAGTGGAAGGAGCCGTACAGAGAAAACACAGAAAAATTGAATTTACAGGAGGCAGGACTCAGACCTAAGACCTCGCCCAAAGGTGGCCTGATAACCTTGCTTATTCACTTGGTCGAGGGAGAACGGGACTGGCACACATCATGCGGCTTTTATGCGGCTTCATCTGCACTTTGCGTTTCCTCCCCAGACACTCCTCCTCTGGCTCAGTCGTGGTCACTTAACAGAGAAGGCTCCCTGGCCACTGCCCCGCCCCAGACCGCCCTGCCCCCATCTGTCCCTTTACCTGCTGTTTCCCCTGATAGCACGGGGGTGAGGGGATTAAAGTCTGTCTGCGCTCCAGTCCTCCCCCCACCCAGCCCTGGGTCTGGAATATTCCAGATTAGTTCTTCCAGTGTTGCCTGAATCGCGCCATCCGAAGGAACTTCACCTCCGTCACCAAGGAGACGTGTAAATTAGTTAGGATGTTTTAGCGGCATTATAACAGAAACAGAAACATATAACTTAAAAGAGACTAAACTACCAGGACGTTTATTACCTAAAATAACGAGCTCCGTGATGCCAGTTCCATGAAGATTACCTTCCTACCTGTCTGCCCCGCCGTCCTCTGTGTTGGCCCCGGTCACAAGATGGACAATGTGGCCCGGAAACCATGGCCTCACACCGCAGACAGAGGAAGGAGGGGATCAGTCCTCCGGCGGCACCTCGTTTTGTTGAAGGGGAGGCACCTTTTCTCTGATCCCTCGCAGAGCTCCTCTTGTGTTTTGCTGGCTCCCCCTGAGCCCCGTGAAGTGGAAGCCAGGCATGTCCCCAAATGGGGAAGGGGCGTTAGGTCATCTGTAACTCGTGCCCAGGGGCTGGGCCCTGGGTGAAGCCAGGTTCTGTCATGAAGAAAGAGGGGGAGTGGCTGCCGGGCAGCCGTCAGAGCCTCCTGGTGAGGGACAGACTGTGCACACAGATCCGTGTAATGAACTTGGGGAAGGAAAGCCAAGGGACGGGGTTTGGGGGCAGAAGAGGAAAAAGGAGGTCGCTGCACACGGCAGCCGAGGGCCGCACGGCCACCCGGCCACCCGCCTGCCTCTCCTGAGCTGAAGACGACCTTTGCACCCGGCAGGAGACACTCCTAAGGATGGGCCCAGAGGATGCAGGCTCAGGTACCTGACAGCACTGACACAGCGGAGCACCGCGCTCTAAAACACACACATATGCGTAGGGACCAGCCAGGCGCAGAAAGATGGTGCTGGCGGCTCCCCAGGGCCCCGCACAGGAGCCACCACTGAGAGCTAACTCAGGGAGGTCAGAGGGCAGGTCAGCTCTTCTCAGGAGCAAACTCCAGGGCGTCCTCGGGAAAGGGGTGAGTCCAGCTTTGCTGAGCACCCAGTGCGTTCGGGGCAGAGCAGCTCCCACGTGTCCATTCGCTACTGAGCTCTGGGACGTAGAGCAAGTCCCTCCCTGCCCGGGGACAAACAGCTGCCTTGCGGGGAGGCCAGAGGCCAACGCCGGCTCTGGGCTTGCAGAGCGGACCTGAGCCCCACCTCCGAGCCCCCGGGAACTTGTGGGAGCCGCAGGGAAGGCACGACACCTGGGCTTTACGGCACACAGGAGACTGAGATGCATACGGGTCCCCGAGCCCTCCAGAGAGGCCGGAGGGCTGACTCGGGGGATGGCTGTTCTGGGGGGTTCAGATGGCCTCGTTGGGGCCATGAGGACAGATGGGACGTGTCCCCCCAGAGCAAAACCCAGCAGTAGCGTGGAGAACAGAAGCCATCACAGAGGTGGACACCAGCTCATGCCCCTGCCCCGTCACACCTGCCCCTGCATCATCTCTGCTCCACCTGTAAATGCGCCCAGGTCTCTCCTACCGTGAAGCAAACAAGGCAACGCCTTAGCTTCCATTTAGTCCTGTCCACCCGCCTCTGCCGGGATGGGCCCACTTCTGCCACAGTGAGGAATGAGCCTTGGGTCCTCAGCAGTGTGACCTCAACAGGGACAGTGCTCGCGGCACAGCCCCCACGCGGAAGGCAGCAGGCCCGGCCGCCTTCCCTACGAGGCCCCAGATCCGGCTGCTGGGCCGGATCTGCACCTGCACCTGCACCACCTCGGCTTTCTCTGCCTCTTGCCTCCAGCTGCAGATGAAAGACCTCTGATCTGCCCGGAACCGTCTTAGGCAGGAGCCCTGAACTCTCACTGCCTTTGGTGGACACCTCATCACGTGGTCCCAGAGCAGCCTCAGGGAGGGGCTGGGAGAGGCAGGGAGCCCAGGCTGTGGACGAGCTCGGAGGTCCCACCACACGCTTCTTGCTTCCTTCCCTGCTGCCCAAACGCTGTGAAAGAAGGCCAGTCTCTCTGACTCCCGCCCGGCCTCCCACTCAGGCCTCAGCCCCTAATACGGCTTCTTTCCCTTCCCGGCTACCCGACCTGCTCTCTCGAAAATCACCAATGATTTCGAGGTCAGATGTCGAGGAACTGGCAGCAGCTGGACGGCCTCACAGCCGGCCTTCTCTCCCCATCTGGGAAGAGTGGGGGGCATCTGAGCCACACGGCACCCTCCCTCACTGACCGTACTCTTGCGATGGAGGACAGATCACAGGCCAAGCTTGCTCCACGGATCTCAGCCTCCCATCTGTTAAACGGCATCACTTTCCCATGGAAGGTCCCTGTACCGGTTTCCTGCTGCCTGTACCAGGGCACCACAAACCAGGTACATCAGAAATGGGTTCCCTCACGGTCTGAAATCGAGGTGTTAGCAGGGCCGTGCCCCTTCCTTGCCTCTTCCTGCTTCTGGTGGTTGCTGGCAACCCTTGGGTCGCAGACCCATCACTCCGGTCTCTACCTCTGTCGTCACGTGATGCTCTCCCTGTGTGTCTCTGTGTTCCCATAACCATCTTCTCATAAAGCACCAGTCATAATGGGTTAGGCGCCCACCCTACTCTAGTGTGACTTTATCTTAACTAATTACACCATCGATGAGTTCATTTTCAGATAAGGTCACAATCAGAGATGCTGGGGGGTAGGACTTCAACATATCTTTGTTGAGGGGACACAATTAAACCCATAAGTTATTAGAAGGATTAAATGAAACTTGTGTGTCTTTAAAATCCACCTAACGTTGTCTGAAATCAGTTCTTTGTCTTGCTTAGTTCCCCCAACAAGCCCTGGCCTGATAACTTGCCTTGAATTCCTACATGACCCCTGCATTCCTGACCCGCTAACTTGAAGCTGACTACGACCTTGTGGGCTGGGATCAGGTGCCTTCCTAACATTGGAGGACGATTCTTTCCATAATGGTCTGAGTGTCTGACGCGTGCAGAGCCTACGGGCAGCCAATGCGCCTGCAGGAACTGTACCGAACGGCAATCTCACACTCAACTTCATCTCCTTCTGTGACGCCACGTGAGTAGCGGTACGACGGCAAACCCAAACGGAGCACCCAGCCTACACCAACATCTTCTGGAAAGAAGAGAGATTCTGTCATCACCTCTCATACAAGCTCAGCGGAGGGTGGGGAAGCGGCGGGCTGAACCCCGGAAGGCTTTGTTCTCGAATATCACTCATGCAAACAACAGCATGTGTCAAAATCCATCTCCTTTTTCTGGGGGTGGGAAGGAGCCTGCAGGAAAGCTCTCGTCAACAGCAGACCTTCTGGAGGAAGTGATGGTGGGTGGGACACTGGGAGGGGGGAGGGGGGAGGGGGGAAGTGAGGCCCACACGTAACACACTTTCCAGAAAACCGTCTCCTCCTCCCAGTGTCAGGAATTTTCACCCTTTGGGTGGTTTGCATTTGATTCTCTTCTAAGCCAGGTCTCTGCGGGTTGTCTGAGGGCAGTGTCGGAGCCGCTGCAGCCCAGATGCTCGCTAACCCCCACCTGTAGCATCCCAGGACCAGGAGCGCAGCCGAGCCTCTGCTGGACACAGACTCTGAGACGAAACAGTCACAGGGGAAGGAAAGGGCCCAGGATTTCCCTGAGAACCTCAGGCTGACCAGAGAGCTGGTGGACTGGCTTAGAATAGCCAGCGTTTGGCCAGTGGTGCCCCAGGGCGGCCAGGCCTGTTAGAGAGATGGAAAAGCTCCTGCATTGGGTGGGTGAGAGCCACGGCCAGAGACCTCCTGCCCCTCCTGAGACGTCCAGCAAGACGGTTACCCTGAAAGGTAACCCACAGGACAAGGTGCCTCTAGTGCTGAAGCCAGGACCTCCCTCTGTCCCCAGGGGTCTGGTGATGGGCCTTATTTTGAGTATCATCAGGTTAGACAGCCACGGAGGAGAAGGGACAGACCTGCGTGGGCACTGATGCCTCAGTGTGTCCAGCAAGTCAGGGGTCAACCCTACGGAGCCACACTGGGATGGGCAGGGTGTCCTGCAGTCCTCCGTGGCCTGACTCTAATCACCGGGCCGCAGAGGGAGAAAAAGAGGAAGAGGATCTAAGTTGAAAACATACTCTCTATTAAAGTGTTTCACCCTCCACACTACACTAGGAGTCGAAGCAGAAAAACCACTAACTGTCTCCAAACCTCACCGTGTGGTTGGCGAGGTCCCGTTGGAAGGACACGGCTTCGCACCGAGGGCAGAGGGAGGTGAGTTAGCTGCTGCGGCCCAAACGGTGAGCTGAGCTGAAGGTGGAGCCCCGATCGGCCTTGGGCACCGTGGTTAAGTCTGTGCCACATCTCCGCCCAGACTCACGGTTGTGCATTTCTACCAACGCGGCTTCATCCTCGACTTCTGACCCCAAACATGACTGGCCCAAAGAGATCTCTTTACAAAGAGAAAATCTGACTTCCAAAGACCAAACCTGCCCGTCACCAAGAGTATTAGAGAATAGATATGGCTGTGAAGGCAGTTCTCAAAGAAGACTTTCAAAACTAAGAGACATTAGTGTTCCTCATCGCGGAAGGAAGAATAAACGGTCCAGAGTTTGCACAGAGACGAGCTTCCTCCCCGTCTTGCCATGCCCGAGGGGCCCAGATTAGGGGGGTCGGGCCCGGTCGTCTTTCGCATCAGCCGTACCCCAGCCCCACTGCACGAATCACCGCCTGACCGCCTTGTCACGCTTTCAGCGCTCTTCCCGGAAGGAAGCCGCACCCTATGCACCTGCAGTCACGCTTCCAGCGCTCTTCCCGGAAGGAAGCCGCACCCCATGCACCTGCAGTCACGCTTCCAGCGCTCTTCCCAGAAGGAAGCCGCACCCCGTGCACCTGCGGGCTCGTGCGTCCTCGGAGCCCGAGTCACCAGGCTCTCTGATACTCCGCTGCGCAGCTAGAAAATCACTCTTTGGGACTAAGCCAAAACCAGGTCTTTGCTTCCCAGGGTAACGTAAACGCTCCCGAGAGAAACATCTCCCTTTGAACAAGATGTGTACCTCTCTGTCCTCCCGAGAGTCTGAACAGCAGCCTGGGAGAGAAAACCTTGACCCCCCACCCCCCACCCCGGAAGAAGACGGAAATTCTACAAATGTCCGGGAAGCTGAAATCTGGGATAAAATGACTAACCTTGAAGGGTTCGTCGGGTGAGAGAACTGATGTGTTCTCAATTCCCTGTCGAGCAAGGCTGTACACAGACCCTGTGAACCTTGCCCAGTTCCAGAAGCAGATTCAGGGAAGTCCAAGTTACGTTCTTGAAATTCACAGGCTGCCTCATTCCACAGAGGAAGTGAGGTGCTTTACAAGGAGACACAGGACACACCCGGATGCTCTAGGGTAACAGCAGGCAGAACTGACACCCTGACAGGCCGCCCCTCCGCCATGGGGCACGTGACCTGGGGAGGAGGGTCTCACGTGTACGGACCCCCTGAAACCATCCACCTGGCTGGGCCCACACCCGTGGCCACCCCGTGGCTCCCCTGGCTGCGGCTGGAGGATGATCTGAGCGCTCCCAGGCATTCCTGTGCTGAGTTTATTCCAGGAGACAGCAGGCCCTGCGCCAGCGGAGGCCAGGAGGAAGGTCCCGGGGACCCTGAGCTCAGGGGAGGCCCTCCCGCCTGTGTCCGTGGCTGCTAGAAGGCACTGGGAAAGCACGGACTCCCTGGAAGCACGAAGCAGGACAAGTGCTTGTCTGTCCAGGTACAGGGCTTGTAGGGGCCTGGGCGGGAAGATGGAAGGGGGAATCAGACAGGCCTGTCGGGAGCCACATGGGGTCTGATGCTAACCTTCTCGGGGGGGAAAGGATGAGGCCTGGTGGTGGGCGGATGTCCATGAAAACTAGTAGCAGCTGGAGGGCTGCACGCAGCAGGAATCGGGTGTGAGGTGCGGGCGCCCTCTCGTGTGAAGGTCGGGGGGAAACCTCTGCTGGTGGAGCCCCCGACTTGGGCTGGGGAAGGAGCTTTCATTCCTTTGGTTTTTCTCCTGAGCTTTGCTGCTTTTATCCGGGCTGCAAGGATGGGCAATGCCTTGTATTCGGAGCTGGAGGAAGCCTTGCACAGTAGGGCACTGTAGGTAAAAGCGGACACCACGTGGGTTCAAATCCTGGTTCTGCCACTTAGCAGTGCGGCCTTTGCTCAGTGACTCAGCCCCTCTGGGCCTCAGTTTCTGCTTTGATGAAAATGGTCAAAATCTGACGTCATGGAGTTTTTATGCAGATTAAAATAACCATCGATGTTAACACATCAGGGAAACTCATGTTTTAAGTGCAGACTCCTGGAACTCCGGTACGGAGCTCGCCAGCTTAGGCAGCAGGAGCAGGCACTGGAGGTAACAGGGGGCCTTTGCTTAGTGCTTCCAAGACTTACGCACACAACTGACTTCCCACTCCACCCACTCGGCAGGTGGGTCGCACAGGAAACGGAATAAACTATTAAGCCGGGACATGAGGGGCCAGGGAAGGTTTGTGGTTACAGGAGGGAAACGAGGTGAAGGACATCTCTTAAGGAAAAGTTAGGAAAGAAATAGTATGGTGAGAAATAAAGGGCAAAATACAGGTATTTTCAATCACCCCTGGAGCCTCTCTTCTGTTACCATTTCCCTACATCTGGCTCTGATAGAGAGCAGGCAAATACAGGTTATGCAAACAGAGACAGGGTATCACTGAGCTGGGAGGGATTTGCGCGCCCAGAGAACTGACAAGGATCCTCCTTTCAAATCCTGGAGGACCGGCAGGGGTGGGAGTGGGGAGGTGGTGGGATGGTGGTGTTTGCTGGTAGCTACGCTTTTGCATGAATCCAAGGAGAGCCTCTGGGCCTGTAGTCTCAACAGAGCGGCTCATCCAGAGAGGCTGTGCTTCCCCGTGGGTGCGTCCCGGCACCCGGAGTAGAAGTCTGCCTGGAGAAAGTGTCCCCCTCACCCACGTGGACCTGCATGGTCACCTTTCTCCTGGAGTCGGTGGCTGCCGGGCTGCAGAACGGCCTCAGTCATCGTGCTGAGCCGGAGTGGGACGCTGGACGCTGCCGGACGCTGTGCGCAGGCGACGTGATTGTGGCCCGCCTGGCCGTCTCCCGGTTCTGTCTGCAAGGGACGGCCCTCCAGCGCAACCTCCTGGCTTCCTTTGGTTTTGGTTCCAAATTTTATTTCAGAATCTCCTGGAGCTTCATCAACACTCTCACTTTCTGGCCGACCAGCTGGCCTGCTGTCTTCTGCCGTGTGAAGATAGCATCCTTCTCTCACCCCATCTTCTTCTGGCTGAAGTGCAGGATTTCTCGGTCAGTGCCCGGGCTGCTGCTGGGCTCCCTGATCCTGTCTGGTCTGACATCATCATCAGCAACCGGGAAGTCAATTCTTGTGCAGATGGTTGCCACCCAGGGTTCCCATGGCAACGACACCCTGGCTGGTAGAACACAGACCGTCTCTTTGCGCTTTTTTTCTACCTCACGCAATTATCATGCGGTCAGTTCCATTCCTCCTGTTCCTGGTGTCCACCCTCTCGCTCGTGTTCTCGCTGCACCGGCACTTGGGGCCGATGAGGGACCACAGACCCGGCCCGAGTGATCCCAGCACCCGGGCTCACACCGTGGCCCGGAAGTCACTTGCCTTCTTTTTCATCATATTTCCTATGCCTGAGAATTGTCCTTGTGAACATCCCAACCCTCCGGAAGCACCGGCACTGGGCCTGGGAAGCGGTGACCTACGCCGGCATCTGTCTGCACGCCAGCATCTTGGTGCACAGCAGCCCCAAGCCGAGAAAGGCCCCGAGGAAGAGGCTTCGGCGAGCCCTGGGCAAGGAGCAGTTTGTCTTGAGTTACCGGTATCAATGACCTCTATCACTGGACAAGCCCACGGGTGGCAAGAATGCACAAGGTTTGGGGCTCTGTCCTTCTCTCTCTTCATTTCCTGGTTTTTTGCCCACCCTTCGTACGCCCCCATCAATTCTTTTTCCACCCCTCTCTGTTTCTGCCAACCGTTCCAGTGGTCCTGGTCTCTGGTCTGCGTCCCAAGCCACCTTGGACTAGGATGGTGGCCGCATTTCCTCACAGGCCTTTCTCACTGTCTACACAAGCAGCCCTAATAATATTCTCCCAGCTTCATTTTGGTCCGTTCTCCCTTTACAGAGACCTGTAATGGTTGTTGGCCGTCTCTGTGGTCAACCTAAAGTTTTGTTTCTTTTTAAATGGTGACGTAGGTTGTCCTCATACCATCCCCCCACCATCAACGGGCCTCCTCGTCCCTGCTGCGCTCTCAGAGCACAGTCTCTCTACTTCAGCCCAGGAAAGCTTCTTTCTGTCTCCCCGCATGCTCTTCCCTGCAGCCTGTGGTCTTTTGGCCCATCTGGAACTTCCTTCTGTCCTCTCTCTGCCGTTCTTTGCCGTTCCCTTCTTTTGCGCCCTGCTTAAGACCAATTCCACCCGTGGAGCCTTTTCAGTTTGGTCCCATGAGAGTCTGAGGGCGTATATGAGTTTTGTGCCGTGACAGGTCCTGTCCTCGATTCTGTGTGTTTGCTGTAAGTTGCGTTAAAAGGAATTGTCTGACGTGGAAATGCTTTTAGGTATTGGCCAACAGAAGATGGAGAAAGCAAAAAAAGTAAATTTGCTACAGTTCTCAATTTTGAGAATCTTGCTTTTCCTGTCCGCTCGCCCAGGAAGTGGACCCTGCGTGCGGACACCTAGAGATTGGTCTCCAGGGTAACCTGGGATACAGGTTAGTTAGCAACCCAGAGTGTGTGCAAAAGGGTCCACTGGATGTGGAAAGAGAAGTGTGGCAACTTTAATTTCTCTTTATTTTGATCTCTTCCTTTAAATTAATTTTTTGGGGTGTTTTATGATGTACATAATGTATTCGTAGAGTATTACAAGCACGTAAGTAAAATAAAGGAACGTGCATACGGCAGAGAAAAACAATGCTCGCGTTCGATGCACTTCGAACGTGCATAGCAGACACTGATTATTATCAATGATTAGGGAGCAAAGCTTAGTAACGTGAACTTCAGTCCTTCTTGAGGTCCTGCCTTGCTGACTACGCAAGATTGTTTTTGCTTTTAAAAAGACTTTCATCTTATTATTTGCAGTTCAAGAACATACTGACGTGCACTTCCCTTTCCTCATCTACAAAGGCAAAGTCGTCCTCAATCAAGTTGTAAAAAATCTTTTGGAGATAAGATTTGCTGTTTTCTGGAAGCTTCTACTGCCACATGGTCACGTAAGACTTCTTGGGAACTAGACAAGGCGTAAACATGTTCTACTCTGTGGGTCACGTGGTCTCGGATAGCTCAACAGCTCAAGTCTGCTGCTACGTGTGAAAACAGCCGCAGGGGAAAGAAACAAGGGCGTGACTGTGTCTCAGTGATTCAGGGACACAAATTAATAAAGGATTCAGGCTGGATTTTGTCCCAGGCTGGAGAATGCCGACCACTGTATCAGACGAGGAGGCTGTATAGAAGGTTATTGCTTTGATTGGGGTGGCCGACCCTGATCCCCTAAGGGAATAGGTTTGCTACTAACAGCGGGCCTGGGAGGAGTGTGACGAACACCCCAGAGTCCCCAAGACGTGTCTTGAATCAACACGCCACTGGGCCCGGAGACCAGAGGAAGGCTACAGACACTCCATACAAGCAGCCCCTCCAAGAGGTAGGGTCCTTCTAGAACAGAGGGCTGGTTTTCCTACCCGGGCACAGAGCCCCAGCCAGCCTGGGTACTCGCTGGTCCTGGGACCAGACTAGCATCTGGAACTGTAGCCTCCATCCGTATTACCTCTCTTGTCCTTGAAGTGTCTGAAGAATGAATCATCTCCCTTTCCTTTATTTCCCTTTGAAAATGACTGTGCTCAGAATTTCTGTCTTCCCTCTTTCTTTCCCCTAATACTAGAAGGCAGTGTTTACCAAGCTTGAGTGTCACCCGAGGGGTTGGCTGCAGGCGGAACTGATGACAGAACTGACATAGATTCTATGTCATCGTGTAGGCTGAAAGGCACCGGATAGAAGGACACGGTGCAGACAGCACTGGAGGAGACATGGGAATTTCATTACTTGAAGATGGAGGACTCCGTCCGTCACGCTGACATCCTTAGTGGTGACGCCTGGACATGATGCTGGGGAAGTAGCAAGGCCTCTAACCCCTGTGTGTAGGGTGACTGGACCGAGTTCAACGAGGGAATCTTCGTAAAAGTGGGAGGCTGTGTGTGCACACACGCTGGGTGGTGGACGAGGAGGGTGTTACGGGCGCCTGCAGAGCTGCCAACTGCGCCTCTTCTCCAGGAACTTCTGCTCGCTTCCCGGGTGGGTTCTTGGTTCCTTTGCTTTTGCCGCGTGATCCTGCCTCCCAGCCCCCCAGTAACCGACTGGTTCAGAGATCCCAACTGGGCTAATCAGAGATCCCATAATGAGGAGGCTGGAATGGTAACTGGAGAGACACGAACACTAGGAATTCTCTGGATGTCCATGAATTCTTCCTGCCAAGCTCCCCAGAACCAGCCTGGCTCCTTCCCTTTCTGAGTCCTGAGCGTTCAGCTCTTCTTTGAATTCTGTAAATACACCCAGATCCTTCCAATAAATTGTCTTCCTTGTTTTAAAAAAAAGAGGGGGTGGGGAAAGTAAAAGGATGGGGACCAAAGATGGATTCAGAAACCAGGCTAGAAACGTATCCCTTAATGCCCCTCATACACATTTGGTTCTAAGATTTCCAGCAGGCAACGCAGACAGGGAAAATTGGGTCGTTACGTGATCGGTGTCCATCATAGACAGAAACAATCGAGTTGCTCAGAAGCACAGCTATTCTTGGTACCGAGACAGGAAATTTCTCCCAGGGGGCTCATGTGACAAATGGCGTCTTCACGACATCTTTCCAACGGACACAGCGGGTTTCACAGGCAGCTGCTTACCCAGACCCGCCATACAGGCCACTGACGTTACTCTCAAGCTCGATCTTGTGAAATCAGTTCTGGGTGGGAACAATATGTGGTCTGGGCACGTTGACCCGGGCGTAGATTCAGGCAGGAAAAGCAGATAGATTGTATGCCCTCCACGCCAGCCTCACAGCAAGCCCAGTGAAAAAATCAGGTGGCGGCTAGGACCTGAGGGGAGAACCCCGTGGAGTAGAGCACACACGCCGCCTGGACACAGACTCAGACCTTCCTGCTTCATCAGCGGGCTGGGCAGGGTTGGTTTCCCACGTCCTCGGGGAAGGTCAAGGACCTGCGCTCGGTGATTCAAGGGCAACAGCACGGGCTACTGTCCTGGGTCCAGGACACCCGCTCCCAGACAGCTTCTCTGAAGAAGCCGAGCCCCCGCCCTGACCTAATCAACGCGTCTTTACAAGAAGCCCAGTCACTCCGCTGGTCTTCTTGAGCCCCGCCTACGGCTACCCAGCCAGACAGCAGAGAAGCCTTAACTAGCCACACTTGCTGCACAGCACCTAACAAGACACACCTCTGCAGCTGGGCGCTTTCTAGCACACTGAATGGCCTTTAAAAACACTGACCGGAAAAGGGCAGCACGGACTCCTGCTTCCCGGGAAGCTGAACATCTGGCCCATCTTCAGGACCCAGCATCCCACCTGCTGGCTCCCCCAGGCCTCCCAGACCCCATATCTTGGCTGCCCCTTTCTGCCTTCAGGAATGATCCTGGTCCTGGGACTTCCCTGCTGGTCCAGTGGTTAAGACTCTGCGCTTCCACTGCAGAGGGCATGGGTTCCATCCCTGGTCAGGGAACTAAGATCCCGCATGCCACGCAGCACAGCCAAAAAAACACCAAGAGATGACCCTGGTCTTAACAGAATGACCACCCTACACCCACAAGTCCTGCACCTCCCCAGCCAGGGACATGAATTGCAGATCTTGGCTTTCAATGTAACCTGGGTCCCCCCCCCCAAATTCATGTCCTTCCAGGAACCACAGAAAGCGAACTTATTTGGAAATAGGGTCATTGCAGATGTAATTAGTTAGGAGGAGGTCATCCTGAAGTAGCGTGGCCCTCAATCCAAAATGACCGTTGTCCTTAGAAGAGAAGACGCAGAAGCACAAAGACACAGACACAGACAGACACACGGCGGGAGAGGGCCATGTGACAGCGACGGTGACGCAGAGACTGGCGTGCTGCTTCCACAAGCCAAGGAGCACCCAGGACCGCCAGCAACGCTAGGAGCTAAGAGAAAGGCTTGGAACAGATTCTCCCCTAGACTCTTCGGGGGGACCATGGCCCTGCTGACGTCTTGATTTTGGTTTCTGGCCTCTGGCACTGAGAGAATAAATTTCTGTTGTTTAAGCCACCCAGCTTGGGGTACTTTGTAATGGCTGCCCCAGGAAATTCATACAACCTAGTTCTGTTGTAAGCAACCCAGGCACAATGCCACCTGTGGGGAAACAGGACACCTGGTGAAGGTCTGGTCTGACATCCCCTCCCCTCTGAGAGGTGGTGTGTGATGGCATATTTGAGAATTTCAGGGTCCCTGTCCAGGAAACTGGGGATGCTCTCTAGGGTGTTGGGATGTCAGTGCTAGGACACACCTCCCTATCTGGCTTCATATCTAAGTTCCTAACTGCACGTCACCCGTACTGTCTGCGTGAGGACCACCTTGTCCTGTGACATGTGTACACTTACACATGAGTTCAGTCATCATGGGGATGCCTTTAGGGGTGCTAGGAACGATACCCCAAACCACCGAAAAAAATTAAAGAAGAAAGATCCCCACACTTTCCTTACAAGTCACGGAGACTGAAACTGCGCTTGGGCTGGCCTTGCAGATAGAGTAATAGCTCCAGCCTACAGGTCCTGCAAATACAACCCGGAGAGAAAGGAGGCGCGATGCCCAAGGGCAAGCTTGTTTTCCAAATCATTGTATTCTTGATAGGAACTTCCTATATCATCAGAAAGAGTCGCAAGAAAGGGGGAGATGCACTAAGACACGGGAAAGGTGAAAATAAACTCCATCTACTTTATGGTTTCCCTGGCGTATTTCTAGATACGATCAACGGTGCTCAGTGGAGAATGTTTTATCCTTAGATCACAAACACTCATGAGCCTAAAGAACTCTCTCTGAAACATACATCTGCTTCCCCTGTTTCTGTAGCAAATCAACCCCACCTACCCAGGGCCTGGGACAGAAAAAGTCAGCATGTGCTAGAAACAGGTTCACTCAAATCCCCCAAACGCCGTAAGCCCTGGGGGCCGCCGCACACGGCAGATCAGAGAAAGCGCTGGGCCGTCTGGCCCCAGGCGTGGGCTGCTGCTGATTCCCAGAGAAGGCTGGAGGCTAGCGTTCCACGTGGCTGTCCTCACAGCCATACTGTGAGTATCGGGGTATTTACATTAACCCCACAAGCCACGCCATACTGGGTGGATTAGTGCAGCGATAAAGCGACAGGTGGAGACACGTTGCGCTGGAGATAAATCTGTTCCTGGAGGACAGACCAGACGCACACGCTCAGCACCATCGGTAGCAGCCACCCGGCCAGCTCTGGTGTCCCTGCAGGTGGCCCCGCGGCCAAGCGGCTGTGAGCAGCCCCCTGGCAGCCCTGCACCCACCTGAACAACAGTCATCAGTGCCTTACTTTTTCTGGAGCGGGAGAAGAACCGGATGCCCCCGGGCGAGGTAGACGGGTTGGAGTTGGGGGAAGATTCTTTGGACGAGGAACGGAAGATTCCGCTGAAGCTCATGCGGCGGGGGGAGCGCGGCGGGGACTCCTGGTAGGAGAACGGGAACACGGTTTTGGGGGAGCCGGGGCTGGTCTTGGGCCTCACGGGAGCAGACACGGGGCTGGAGGGCCGGTGCTGGGGGCCTCTGGAGAAGAAGCCTTTGGAGGGGCTGCCTGAGCCGAAGGGGCTGTCCACCTGCAGACAGACAAGACAGACAGACGGACGGGTGAGGTCACTCAGAGCCTGTGCCTGCCCTCCCACTGTCCCCCATCACCCAGCTGCTGCCACGACACCTGGCCCGAGAAACAGCCCCACGCTCTTCCACAGACAGAGGCGGCCCAGGGGAAGGACCGGACCCCGGGACGACCCACCCACAGGCCGGGCCGCAGCATCCAGGAGCCCACTGGCCCCCACCCGGTTCTCTGGAAGGGTCTTCTGGAGGTGGGGGAGGACAGCCATGCAGCCGAGAAGGCTCGAAACACGGCACCTGCCCCCTGCGTCCTATTTGCGGCCCCGTCTCCTGGCCTTCACTCCTTAAGACCTCGTGCCTGTCCTGCTCGAAGTCTGACTACAGATCTGATCTCTCTGATCCGAAAGACAGTGGGCCCAGGGCTCCATCCTGAGGGGACCCTGGCGTGGGAAGTGATGAGGTTTTCACCTCCAAGCAGCTTCGGCGCTGGAGTAATGGGGGTTGCAGGCAGAGGCCGGGAAGAAAGCAAACAAGGCTGCAAAGCTCTGAGGCTCACTTCGGCGATGGCTTGAAATTGTAGTGACGGTTTCAAAACTCACTGGACTCAGGGAATTTCGAACGTGTCCTGCTGGCGGGTGTAGCAGTTGGCGCTCCCACCTGAGTGCCTGGGCCTGACCCGCTCGCCTCTGGGCCACCCTGGAGGTTACGTAGACTCCCTAAGCCTCCGTCTCCTCCTGCGTGAAATGAGGGGCCGTACCTGCCCCTCAGGGCTGTCTGAAGGGGCATCGGGCAGACCTGACGCACAGGAACTGTACTCTGTACATGACCTGCTGCCGTCCCGCGGGTAAGCCTGCAACACAGGAGCCAGAAGGGCCTCGGGGCCCACCCAGCTCTGCAGCAGAAAAGGAAAAAACGACGTGTCCCCTGGGCTCTGGGGCAAGCATGAGGCCTGGCAGGGGTCGTGCAGCACACTGAGACCCTGGGCTCCGCACGGCAGGTGACGACCGGTGCACTGCGCACAGGGCAGAGGCAGTCTCCGTGCCTCTATCCACTGGGGTGCCTGCCTGGAACCGGGACCCCTGTGAGCTCATCCACCACTAGAGGGAGCCCCCGAGCTGGGCTTGAGGTCCCTTAAAGGAAGTGATGCCCTGTGGGGACCCTCAACCGCAAGCCCCCTTCTCCCTGAGACCCTCCACCCTGCGTTAAAGGACCAGTGTGGCCAAGGCGGGGAGGGGTGCAGAGGCTGGCCCCGTGCCAGTCCCCTCGCCGAGTGGGAATCTGAGGCAGAGGCCGAGCTTCCCCAGAGCCATATAACTCAGGCTCTCCTCCTTATGGAGAAGTTCAGGGTTTTCTTTTGCTAACCATTTGGTGTGAATAGCATTGAGATCCTCTGCCTCTAGAGTACTGGGTTCAGCCACTACCAACCGGCCTATGGGACTCAGGCTTCCTCGGGCTTTTCTGCATCCTAAGAGTAATGAACACAGAGCTTTTGGAGCGGTGGGAGGCGTGTGCCTGTGGACGTGGGGGTGGGGCGTAGGGCCAGCAGGCCCAGGGGTGGAGGAAGACCCCACGGCAGGGTGGTACGTGTCAGGGTTGGGGACAAAGATACAGGAGTCTGAATCCCAGCTCAGTTTCCAGCAGTGACAAGTGACCTACGTGTCAGTGTTCTCATGTATCCAATGGGGACACTAGGCCGACTCGCAGGGTCGTCAAGATGACAGGATATACACAAGGGAAGCACCTGCCACACAGATACACAGCACGTGTACACAGCAGGTACGTGTACATGATGGTACACGGCAGGTACGTCTGGGAGGTCAGCCCTCACTGTCACGAATTCGCTACAAAGAGACCCTTGGTAGACGTGGAGAGTCGGGGAGGCTGGGCTGATTTACGGAAAGACTCCACGTGGGGTGAGAACCTGACCCTCCTTTGAGGGGGAACCACAGAGCTCTTCAGCACGGGGGCCGGGGGGACATGGTCATTTAGGGCAGACGTTCTAGTGGCCTGTCACCATCACCCTCTGGGTGCCGCTGAGCCCGGAGCTCAGAGAGAGCGCTGGCTGGAGGCTGAGGGAAGGCCCCAAAGCTGGTAAGTGGTGGGCGGGACCTCAGGCCCACGGCCTTGACCCTCACACCATTCACCTCCCGAGAAAAGCAGAAACGGTCACGTGAAACGGAAGAGGAGTCAAGGTCAAGCTTGAAGGCAGAGGGAGGGAGTCACAGTAGAAGGCCAGCCCCGCTGCTGCCCCATCCCCTCCACTGCCCCATCCCCTCCACACTGCACAGTGAGCTCTGCCTAGGGAGGAGGGATTGCTGAGCAAAGCTGACGCTCACTGCACGCAGGGAACAAGATGTGGGCAAGGATGGGGTCCCCGCGAGACCCTGGAGAACAGCAGGCAAGACAGGGCTGCCCTGAGAGTGGCCCAGACAGGGAGAAATTTTAGAGGGAGACACTGCCCATCACGGGGCCCTGAAGCAGGGAAGGCGCTGAAAGCCGACGGGCTGTGGACAGGCCGATGGGCAGAGGTGTCCCAGGGTCGGGGGGAGAGAGGAGCTGGAGCCGGGAGGACAGACAGACAGCCACTCACTTGGGCCACCGCGGACGGGTCACTGGGGCAGGTTGAGCCAAATGGCAGTCTCGAAGGGCCTGGGTGCCGGTTTGAACCTTACCTGGCGGGCAAGGGGAGCCCTAGGATTCTCCGACTAGGACTGATTCCAATTCCGGGCTCAGAACTGCAGGCCAAAAGGGCCAGGCACTCAGCCATCGGGCTTCAGGAGGGGGCTCCAGAAAGCAGGCCCTCTCCCCACACGGCCAGACAGTGGTGGCTGTGGCCCATCCCGGCCTTGTCCCCCGTGTCTCCCGCCCTGACCCTGGCGAGGGGGCGGTGGCGCTGAGCCCCCGGGTCTGCTTCCTGTAGGTTGGGAGGGGTGGCGTGGGTATCGCCATGATCGCAGCCATTGGGGACAGAGCCCGTGCCTCTTAGCACGCTGCAGTAAACTGACACCTTGCTAAACATAAGGGCATGCCTCCCGAGGCTTGAACGAAGGGCCCAGAGCCTCCCGAGTGCCTGCCGGCTCTGCAGAGCTACGCGGCGGGCTCTCAGGCCTCCGCGAGCAAAGCTTCCAGGCCCACCTCTGTCTGCCACTGCAGGGAGGGCCGCGGGGGCTAGGGCCAGGCCACCCGGTGCTTGGTCTCAGCCCCGAGGATGCAGGAAAGCGAAGAGGAGGGTTGCACGTGTGAAGGTGAGCGAGGGGTCCGCGGGGCTGGCCTCGACGGTGACTGACAGCTGGGCACCGGGCACCCCTTGGCAGCCTGAGGGAAATGGGTGTGGGCGAAGGGGTTAAAGGTGAAGGGCGCCAGGAAAGGGGGGCCGAGTTGGACAAAACCTCGAGGTGACGGTCTGTGGAGCCCGACTCAGGCTGGGGAGGTGTGGAGGCTGTGCCTGGGATGCAGGACGCGGCCAGTGCCCTCGGGGCCAGTGCGCTAATGGTGTGCGGCTCCGGTCTGAGTCCCTGCGTGCTCCAGACGGAAAGGGGCTGGCGTTCTCGGCAGAGGGAATGGAGGAACAGTGCACACGGCCAGCAGTGGACAAGAGGCCCCGAGCCACGTCTAAGGCCTGGCCAGATGCCACGTTCCCGACGGCTCAGGTAAACGGGTCGTGGGTGCACCCCTTCACGGTGCTCCGAAGTGGGGGGTGTCCTGAGGCCACGCCTGCGTTCCCAGACTGTCCCTGAGCACGTGTCCCGGGCCAGTCACTGCTCTACGTCTGCTCCAACGACAAGCTCACTGAATCCTCATAAGGAAAGGGGAGCACCGCCACGAGCCCGGGTTTGCCGATGGGGAGACAGGTTCACAGAGAATATCTTGTCCCGGGTGACACAGAAGGGAAGCTGCCAGGAAAAATGAACAAAGGAGCCGGGCTCCCCATCCCAGGATCAAGGGACACAGACAGGAAAACCTGTGGGCATCTGGGCATTCCACAGACTGCCCCAGACCAGGCCATGCTGGCTGACCCAGAGTGACCACAGTGATGTTGAATGACCCCAGGGATGTCGATGGCACTGACCTACCTCCCAAAACTGGCCCAGGAGCTGCACACAGAGCTGTGCAGAGTCAAGGTGACCATGAAGCTCTCGTACCGAGATGTGTTATGTAACGAAGAGCTGCCTCCTCTGGGAACAGGGGAGCCAGGAGAGGGGACAGGTGGGAAGACCAGGCAGCTCCCATATCAACCGATGCTTGGGAACGCAGGTTGGCATCGTTGTTGGTTTTTTTCCGGCTGTGCTGCGTGGCTTGTGGGATCTTAGTTCCCCGACCAGGGATCGAATCCGTGCCCTCAGCAGTGAAAGCGCGGAGTCCTAACCACTGGACTGCCAGGGAAGTCCCAGGGTTGGCATCCTTGAGTCCAGAACACCCATAAAGGGGAGCTCAGCTGTGACCCCTGCACTGAACTCTGAGTGTACCTAGATGGGAGAGGAGGCCGCCAGGTGTCCAGTCCACATTCAGCTTGGCAGTCCCTGAGGATTTTCAGTCCCCTAGGAGACGGGGGTCTCAGTCACAGGGTACAAAGATGCAGAGATGACCCAGAAAGGGCAGAAAGCCTCCTGTCCAGCCGAGGACACGTCCCTGCATGGCCTGCGCCACTGGCCCCAGGTCAGGGTGTCCAGACGCAGCGCAACGCACACTGGGCTGAGCGCCAAGAAACCCAGACTGAAGCCGGCTCAGTTATTAAGCAGCCCTGTGACTGTGGGAAAGTCTTTCCACCATCCTGAAGTCCAGTTCCTTCATTTAAAACCCAAGTGTAGGTGCTGCATGGGACCCCAGGACCTTTGCACAATCTAGGAAGGAAGTCCCAATAACGATGGAGATTCCCATTTCCCATCAGCCCGGTGGGATGAGGGACGTGGAGCCTCCAGGGCCAAAGAATTCAGCCTGGCTCTTGTCTCTGCTCTCAGACACTGCCCACGGCAGCCCCTCCCGAAGCCTCGGCCCAGCAGCCGCCCCAGCCGTCTGCCGCACACTCACCCTGACCGCGGGCCACCTGGACCTCCCTTTGCTTGCCATGGCCAACCCACCCACCCCGGGATGCGCACTCCTCGGCTGCCTGCCCTCCACGGCTCCAGCTTCCTCTGGAGGAAAAACTGACCAGCGGGGGAGGGGAGAATGTGGGTTAAAGAGAGGAAAGGGAAAGGGGGAAAGAGGACGAAAGGGAGAGGAACGGGCAGGGAGAAGGGGCTCCCATCTGCGGGGAGACAGTTGGTCTCCACATCCCGATTTCACTAACGCTTCCCACCTCCTCTCTTCGCTAATCAGCTCCTCGGGCGCTCAGGGTGCTAAGCTCACTGTCAATCCTCGGCATCACCTCTGCCCTCTTTGGGGAGTCCCGTGGCCGCGGACGAGCCCAGAGGGAAGAGGAGAGAAGAGAAAGGAGTGAAGCCTGGCAGGTGTGAGGCAGGTGTGAGGCAGCAGCCAGGTGCACGGGTGGGAGTGCAGGTCAGAGCACAGGTGGGAGCACAGGTGGACATGTAGGTGGGAGCACAGGTGGATGTACAGGGGAGAGCACGGGTGGATGTGTCTTGGGCTCGCGCTGAGGGAGTTCTGCCTCAGTGGCACCTCAGGTGAGCCGTGAGAAGCTGTGAGGAAGGTGGCTTACCTTACGAGAAGGATGCTTTTCTGAACTCTCCAGGTCTCCATCCAGGAGCGGCATGGCAAAGGAACTCAGGTCCTAGGACGGAAAGAGAGCACGTGGTCAGTGACCTGGACCCTCAGGTGCCCATCTGGCCTCGTCCAGCGCTGCTCCTGGCTCTCCGTGTGTATCACCACCCCCTCCCTGAGACCTCCTCGAATGTCAAGCCCCAGGGAGGACGCGGAGGGCCAACAAGGTGAAAGGAGGGGTGGAGACGTGCTGGCCCCCCTCGGAGATCCTGACCCACCTCCAGCTTCCCTTCCCGTCCCCCCAGGGGAAGGAGCAGGAAGAAGAGGCTGGGACCGCAGGGCAGAAGGAAGAGAGCAAGGGAGGAAAAGCAGAAAAGGGGGAGGGCAAAGCCCACCGCAGCGCTCAGGACTTCATTTCATGACGCAAATGTGGCCCAAGGAAGTGTGTCCTCCTGGAAAGATGGCAGGGCCGCATGGGAGGGCTGGCCGCTGGGGCAAAGCGGTCAGAAAGGCCTGATGACATCGTGGCCCAGAGAGGTGGCCTTGGGGGGAGCAGCTCGCCAAAGACTCGTGGTGTCTAAAATGAAGTCATCACGTCACCCTCACCCTGCTCCCCTTTCCTCCTGTGTCTTGCCCGGTGGACACCTCCATGCCTGGGCAGGAACCACACCTGGGCAGTCCTCCACCGGGAGAAGCTGCCTGCATCCCTAACCTTTTGGTTTTTTTCTTTTTTCCTTTTTTATTGTGGTAAAATACATGTACACAAGATTTACCATCTTAACCATTTTAAGTGTACGGTTCAGTGCAGTTAAGCACGTTCACACTGTTGGGCAACTAACCTCCAGGGCCCTTCCCTTCGCAAACTGAAACTCCATATGCATTTGACAACCACCCCCCAGCCCCCTGCCCCAGCCCCTGGCACCCCCTGCCCCCATTCTACTTTCTGTCTCTACGAATGTGACAACTCTAGGGACCTCATGTAAGTGGAATCGTACAGTATTTGTCTTTCTGTGACGGGCTTATTTCACTTAGCATGTCCTCAGGTTCATCCGTGTTGTAGCGTGTAACAGGATTTCCTTCCTTTTAAAGGCTGAATAATGTTCCATCGTATGGATAGACCACATTTTGTTTATCTGTTCCTCCATCATGGGACACAGGGCGCTTCCACACCCTTTGGCTACTGGGAATAATGCTGCTATGAACACAGGTGTTATGGATTGAACCGCATACCCCTCAAAACTCATAGGTTTGAAGTTCCCACCCCCATTACCTCAGAATGTGACTGTATTTCACGGCTGAGGGCATGGGTTCAATCCCTGGTTGGGGAACTAAGATCCCACAAGCCAGGCAGCGCAGCCGGAAAAAACCAACAACGATGCCAACCCTGCGTTCCCAGATAGAGGGGGTCTTTGAAGAGGTAATTACGTTAAAATGAGGTCATACGGATGGGCTCTCCAATAAGACTTCAATCCAGCAGCACTAGTGTCCTTATAAGAAGAGGAGATCAGGAAACAGACACAGAAGGAAGACACATGAAGACACAGAGAGAAGATGGCCATCTATGAGCCAAAGAAGGAGTTTCTCAGAAGAAACTCACCCTGCCGACACCCTGACCTTGGACTTCTAGCCTCTACAATTGTGAGAAAATAAACTGCTGTTGTTTAAGCCACCCAGTCTGTGATACTTTGTTACGGCAGCCCTAGCAAACTAATACAGTGGGTGTACAAACCTCTCTGCGACCCTGCTTTCATTTCTTTTGGGTATATACCCAGATGTGGAATTGCTGGATCATATAGTAATTTATTTTTAATACTTTTGAGGAACCCTCATACTTTTTCCGTAGCAGCTGCACCATTTTACATTCCCACCAGTGGTACACAAGGGTGCCAATTTCATCCTCACCAATACTTGCTATTATTTTGTTTCATTTTAGTTTTTGTTTTTTATGGTGACCATCCTAATAGGTATGAGACGGTATCTCACTGTGGTTTTGATTTGCATTTCCCCGATGATTAATTATGTTGAGCACCTTTTCTTGTGCTTGTTGGC
Source organism: Grampus griseus (assembly GCF_964374135.1). Classification (NCBI taxonomy): domain Eukaryota; kingdom Metazoa; phylum Chordata; class Mammalia; order Artiodactyla; family Delphinidae; genus Grampus; species Grampus griseus. The sequence goes on along the minus strand of NC_139003.1, from coordinate 5,587,009 downwards.
CATCTGTATATCCTTTCTAGAAAAATGTCTCTTCAAGAAGCCCTTTGACTATTTTTTAACCAGCTTGTTTGCTGCTGAGTTGGTAGGAGTTCGTTATATAATCTGGATATTAACCTTTTATCAGATATATGAATTGCAAGTATTTTTTTCCCATTCTGTAGGTCGCCTTTTCACTCTGTGGATTGTGTCCTGTGGTGCACAGAAGTTTTTAATTTTGATGTGGTCCAATTTATCTGTTGATATTTTTATCAATACTTTGTTGCCTGTGCTTTGGTGTCATACCCAAGAAATCACTGCCAAATCCAACATCATGGAGGTTTTCCCCTGTTTTCTTTAAGTTTTACAGTTTAAGCTCTTATATTTAAGTCTTTGATCCATTTTGAGCTACAGAAGTTCCCCCCCCACCCATCAGCAGTTTTGCCTTCCAACGTTTCAGGTACTTGAGGTCAACCAGGGTCCAAAAGTATTTAATGGAAAATTCCAGGGAATTCCCTGGTGGTCCAGTGGTTAAGACTCCATGTTCCCAATGCAGGGGGCCCGGGTTCGATCCCTGGTCAGGGAATTAAATCCCACATGCATGCCGCAACTAAGAGTCCACATGCCACAGCTAGAAGACCCCGCGTACCGCAGTGAAGATCCTGCATGCGGCAACTAAGATCTGATGCAGCCAAATAAATAAATAAATAAGGGAAAAAAAAGAAAAAGAAAATTCCAGGGACTTCCCTGGCAGTCCAGTGGTTAAGACTCCGTGCTTCCACTGCAGGGGGCACGGGTTCGTTTCCCGGTTGGGGAACTAAGATCCCACATGCCTCACAGCGTGGCCAAAATAATAATAATAACATAAAATAAAAATTAAAAAAAATTCCAGAAGTAAACAATTCAAAATTCCAGAAATAAACAATTCATCACAATTTTGTTTTTTGAATTTCGTGCCATTCTGAGTAACTTGATGAAATCTTGCACTGTCCCACCCTGTCCTGCCTGGGACGTGAATCATCATCCCTTTGTCCAGCGTATATCCACACAGTACATGTGCTACCCCCTCGCCAGTCACTTAGTAGCCGTCTTGGTTATCTGTTTGACTGGTGTGGTACCACAGTGTTTATGCTCACATGAGCCTTATTTTACTTAATAATGGCCCCAAAGTGCAAGAGGAGGGACACTGGCAATTTGGATATTCTCTTACTGAGCCTACTTCGTAAATTAAACTTTATCCTAGGTACGTACGTACAGGAAAAATCATAGTATCCACGGTTCAGTTCCATGGTTTTAGGCATCCACTGGGGGTTTTGGAACAAATCGCCTGTGGTTAAGGGGAACTACCGTAATTTTTGTATATTGTATAATAAGGTAAGGGTCCAACTTTATTCTTCCACATGTGGATACCCAATTTTCCCAGCACCAAGTATTGCAAAGACTATCTTTTCCCAGTGAATGGTCTTGGCACTTTTGCTGAAAATCATTTGGCCATATACGTATGGAAGAGTTTCTTTCTGGACTCTTTGTTCTATTTCATTGGTCTATATGTCTGTCTTTATGCCAGTACCACACTGTTTTGATGATTGTAACTCTGTAATAAGTTTTGAGCTCAGGGAGTGTGAGACCTCTAACTTTGTACTTTTTTTTTTTTTCAAGATTGTTTTGGTTACTTGGGGTCCCTTGAGAGATCATACAAATTTTAGGATGGATTTTTCTATATCTGCAAAAAAAATGCCATTGGGATTTTGATAGGGATTGCATTGAATCTGTAGATGACTTTGGGTAGTATTACCATCTCAATATTAAGTCTCCAATCCATGCACATGGGAGGTCTCTCCATTTATTTGTGTCTTCTTTAATTTCTTTCAGCAACGTTTTGTAGTTTTCTGTGTACCTAATCTTTCTTTTAACCCCTTCCACCCTCCCAACCCCTTTGCTGTGGGGTCCAGGTCTGCACCCTCCTTTGCCCAGCTCTCTTTTGGGTTTCCTAATGGTTCTCCAAATCTTTCAGCTTAGCCTGTTTCAAGCTATCTGCAAACCTCTGCTAGAACAGTGATTCCTAAAACTGTGGCCCCATTATGCTGGCCTCTGCCCTAAAGCCCCAGGGCCTCCACCATAGCCTAGGCAATGGCTCCCACACCTAGTCCACTGGGACTTGCTGGCAATCTCTTACGTAGGCAGATTCCAGACTCAGCCCCTCTGGTGCCGGTTTATTTCAGCATCCCAGGCTGGTTGCACCTTGGGAGTTGGATCCCACCACAGAGTCGACTGGTCTGCGGTGCCGTGCAGGCGTCACGGTGATTCAGCCGGCAGCCCCGGCGGGGAGCCACCAGCTTCCCACGGGCGATTCACAGTCAGGAGCTCTCAGCCGGGCCCTGCAGGCTCCAATACAGGCCCCGTGGATGTGCCGACCTCTGCAGCCTTATTTCTGATGTGCTCTGCACCCCGTCTCCTTCTTTCAGCAAGAGCCCAGGCAGGATCTTGATAGCTTTTCAAACACAGCTGTGCGCCTGTGGACACGTTGCCTGGAATGCTGTCTCAGCTCCTCAGTTCAAGGTCACCCTTCGCCCACCGTACAACCCCTTCCTCGGAGAACAGACTTCACTTCACTTGGGTCCCTGTGGGACGGAGCTGGCCATCTCTCTGAAGCTTGGAGCCCTTTCCTCCTGCCCACTTGCCTCCAGCTCCCAGCCCGGAGATCCTGGCTCCTACTGTCAGGCAAAGCCCAATTCAGATACGATCCCTCAGGCAGAATTCATTCTTCTCTTATCTGTGCTACCACAGTACCTTAGACTACCTTTATTACAGGACTTATTGTGCTATCTTAATACCATTTATCAGGCTATTTCTCTAACTGAACTGTGAACCGGTCAAGGGTGAGGGGAAATCATTCAACTCGCTATTCTGCGCCACAGGCAGCAGGTGTACAGAAGTGACTGAATCAACTCCTGGACAAAGCAGCCCCTCCCCCGGCAGCACGTGTAGGGGGTGCGCGCCTGTGCTGATGGGCAGGAGGGGCCGCGAACGGGCAGACCCCGCGAGACTGCAGGTCACTAAGGAAGAGGAGGAAACAGGTGTGGACGCTTAGCTCCTATTTTAATGAGTACGTTCCTCTGCGGTTTCAAACAATCATTACCCTCACTTTTGTTCAGCAGAGCAGTTTCTACACACCAAAGCCCTGTTGCACATACTCGATTATTCCTCATGGAACCATCAGGCTCTAGCGACTGAGGCCCTGGCGGTTAAGTGACTCAGGACAAGGCGGTCTTGAAAGAGCCGAGACCAGGATGCGGGTCTCGCTCCCATCCCAGGCTGCCTGGAGCCCTGGGCGGGCCTGCGGCTGGTCCCCTGATGCTCGTCTCGCCCAGAGCGAGACAAGGAGGGCGCCACACAGGCGACCACGGCAGCACGCGGTGCGTTGTCCTCGGTCAAGCATCCCCACAGAGAAGTCCCTTGGCACCAGTAGTGGACTTTGCTGGAAGGCTCCCCCATCCCACATTCCACGATTCTAATCTCAGCTCTCACCTCCCCGAGCTCACCGGGAAACAGTGCGCACCGTGGAGGCTGGTGTGGGAAAATCTCCGACTGCAGCGGTGACCACGAGACTATTAGCAGGTGGAGTGACGGGGACCTGGCCTCTCAGCTCGGCTGACCTTCCCGAAGGCCAGGCGCCGGGAGCTCACCCTGCTCACGGGGTTTAAACGCCCACCAGAGCTTTGTGTCTCCCTCACTGCTTTGTCCACATCTGGCCATCCTGAATTCTCCCTCCCCACTGGCAGGCATTCAGACCCTCCCTGGTGCTGGGTGGCCAGTTCACTGGGCCACACTGAGGCACCTAGAGACGCTCTGTCCTCTGGGATGGTCCTCAGCTGCACACACTGTATTTTAGACCCTGACCACGTGCTCCGGAGATAAATAGCAGGGTCTCTGGGGAAAGTGCATTTTCAGGATTTGGGTTGATAAAGTCGCCTGTCAGGAAAGCAACAAGACAAAAGAGAAAAGCCCCAGGTTTGAGAAAATTCCCAAGATGCGAGCCAACCTTAATACTCCACCCCTGCCCCTCTTCAGAATTTCAGGCAAAAGCCAAAAGTCTAACTCAAAAAAGTCAGGTCTCAGAAGCAGAGCTGTCATTAATTTGCCATTAGAATGTCCTTAAAACTTCCATTTGTTGCCTCATTTGGTCCTCAGAGGAGCCCATACAAGTAGGAAAGGCAAGTGGTACCACCCCAGTCTATAGATGAAGATACAGAGGGTCAGAGAGGTTAAGCCACTTGCCCAAGGCCAGACAACCAGACAGTAGCAAGCAGGTCCTATAACCCAGGTCCACCCGCTCCCAGCTCAGAGCTCTTTCTATTGAACCCTCCCACCGCCTTGGGATGGCTCAGCTCCAGTGACAAAAAACAACCCGGGGGACTCTTCCCTGGTGGCACAGTGGTTAAGAATCTGCCTGCCAACGCAGGGGACACGGATCCGAGCCCTGGTCTGGGAAGATCCCACATGCCGCGGAGCAACCAAGCCTGTACATCACAACTACTGAGCCTGTGCTCTAGAGCCTGCGAGCCACAACTACTGAGCCCGCGTGCCTACAGCCCGCACGCAGAGCAGCCACCGCAATGAGAAGCCCGCGCACTGCAATGAAGAGTAGCCCCCGCTCGCAGCAACTAGAGAAAGCCCACGTGCAGCAACGAAGACCCAACGCAGCCAAAAAACTGAAAAAAAAAAAAGACTAAAAAAAGCAGCTTGGTATTGGAGGCTGTGAAGATACAGGGTTCTTCTATGCAAAGTGAGTCTCCGTGGCACAGTGAGATCACAGGGGAAGAGAACAGATGGAGGAGGGTCTGTACAGTTCTGTGATTCACTCCCAAGGCAGCCTGTGATACTGTCTCTTTAAGGTCTACTTCTTAATTAAAAGTAATTCACCTAATACAACATTGTAAATCAGCTATACTTCAATAGAACAATTTTAAGAAGTATTTCATGCTGATGTTGCAAAGGACAGACAAGTATCAATCATCCCACCACCAAATTCGATCACCCGCATTTTGTGTAGTTTGGGGTCTTACTGACGGCTCACCCACTCCCCGGCCACTTACCCCAACATTTCTCTATGCTGTTTACAACCAACTGATGTGTGAATTCTTGAGAAATGAGGGCTCTTTTACTCCCGTCTTAGCCTTGACAGTAGGTGTGTATCGGTCAGATATAGTTCTGCCTTTTCAGCATTTCTGATGCTTTGTCTTACAAAACTCCTTTGTTGATGCAGCTGGGCTACCCCAGGAAGAGCCCTGGTGAAAGTGCACACACAGGACAAACAGAAAGGCTGCCAATGTCAGGGGCCATGGCCTGCACCTAAGGGCCAACCAGGGGTTTTAAACGTCAGGGTGACCACAGAACATTCCTGTGCAACTACCAGCCGTTAGACTCCTACCGAGGAGGGAACACTTTGAGGACAGTTTCATGTTCCTCCCCTGCGGAGCAGACCTGAGCCCAAAGAGTGTCCATCAGCGGCATCTGGGGCTACCTGGGTGCAGACAGCTGACCCAGGGCGCTGTCAGGGCGTCGACGAGCCCGCACCCCTCGGGCACATAAGAACACGACCTGTTCACAGAGATAGAGCCAGAAGGCCGGGTTCCAGCCCAGTTCTGTGGTTTCCTATCTGGGGATCTGGGAGATCTCGGGCACGTCTGAATCCAGTTTTCCATCTGTCAGATGACAGGGTTTAACTAGATGATTTCAGAAGATGCCTGTTAGCTCAGACATTCTCTGTTCTTATCTGTTGGGCTAAACAGCAGGTGGGGTCAGGAGCGGTTTAAGGGAGCACTGCTAGGCTGAGAATAAAATGCTTCTCATCTTCTAGGATTTGTCATCAAAATAATTCTCTTCATCTCTCAAACTACCAAGTACTCTCCACTGTTCTCCCAGCTCAGGGCAGAGTCTGCAGACATGGTGTGGGCTCCACCACGGAGGGATGAGGGGGTGCCCCTTGCTTCCCTGGCGATACTTCTTAGCTGAGCGGGTCGGGACCCAGACACACATCTGGCTTTCTATCTTAATGTGTGTCTCAGTCTGCTTCTTAAGTACTAACCCTCTAGTTTCTCAGGTGATTTCTAAGGTCCCTCAATTTTAAGCACATGGATCGCTAGTACAAATGCCAGGTGCATCCCAGCTCAGCATGATTCTGGAAAGCCGTGAGCGGTGTCCTCAGACTAAGGGTACCTGGCCCCCTGCCCTGCCTGTCCCCCTGACCCCCGTACTCCCTGTCACCAACATGGGGGGTTGCTCCCACCATCTAACCTCCTCTGCACCCGAGCTGTTGGAATTGTGGCGAAGGCCTTGGTGAGGCCCTCACATGGGATACTCAAGGGAGGCGTCTCCAGATGGACTGGCTTTTGCTCAATCCCTCAAAACCACCAAACGGGCAATTCTTGGTACTAATGTTGGGGATAGTGACCAGAGCCATGGTCACTTGGAGCCTTTGAGAACATTCATGTTACATAACGACTCTCAGAAAAATAAGGAACGAACCCAGAATCACTGGAACTCGGCAACAGGGGAGGGACAGGGGACAAACTAGAGAAAAAGCCTAAACTTAACTCTTGGAGAAGTTCCAGAATTATTTATTTTCCACAGAAGACATCATGGTTTCTGACTGCACTCTGAGAGGCTTCCTGATATAAAAGAGAAAACCCCCCACTATTTTTCGCTCCTGCGGCCACCCTCCCACCTCCCCTCACCTGGTGGTCCCAGGATTGATTCACATAGCTGTTTGGGGGCTCCCTCGCTGCCCTGGCCAACGACCCTGGGGCTTTGTGCCCATGTGATGCCTACTGACCAACTGCGGGAGGGAAAGTGCTTTGGCCCCGTGGTGGGCAGGACTTTCCCCCAAGAAAGAAGCCCTGGGCCGTGCAAAAGGCAGAAATCTGGCAGCCTGACCTTCCTTGGTGTTAAGGGAGTATCCTGCCCCACCGCTGTCCCCAATTCCTCACCCAGTGGCCTTTCCAGCTCCACAGCAGCACCAGACAGTAAACTCTTTTCTCAACAACAAGTAGCTTCAGAAGCCCTAGACCAGAGTGGTCAAGAGACTGCATTCTCCCCTCAGCTCTCCCCTAACTCTGGCATGGAGCAAAGCATTTTAGTCTCCAAGGGCCTCAGTTTTTCAATCTGTAAAATGAGGCTATAGTGCCGTCTGTATCGCAGGGCAATGTTGTGAAGACCAGATAGGATGATACAAAAGAAGGTCCTTCCCGAAACTACAATGAGGTATCACCTCACTCCGGTCAGAATGGCCATCAACAAAATGGCTAAAAATTATAAATGCTGGAGAGGGTGCGGAGAAAAGGGAACCCTCCTGCACTGTTGGTGGGAACGTAAGTTGGTGCAGCCACTATGGAGAACAGTATGGAGATTCCTTAAAAAACTAAAAATAGAACTACCGCATGACCCAGCAATCCCACTCCTGGATATATATCTAGAAAAGATGAAAACTCTAATTTGAAAAGATACGTGCACCCTTATGTTCATAGCAGCACTATTTACAATAGCCAAGACGTGGAAGCAACCTAAACGTCCATCAACAGAGGAATAACTAAAGAAGATGTGGTACATATATGCAGTGGAATATTACTCAGCCATAAAAAAGAATGAAATAATGCCATTTGCAGCTACATGGTTGGACCTACAGATTATCATACTAAGTGGAGTAAATCAAAGACAAGTATCATATGATATCACTTATATGTGGAATCTAAAAAATGATACAAATGAACTTATTTACAAAACAGAGACAGACTCACAGACATAGAAAACAAACTTATGGTTACAAAAGGGGGAAGCAGAGGAGGGATAAATTAGGAGTTTAGAATTAATAGATACACACTACTATATGTAAACTAGATAAACAACAAGGACCTACTGTATAGCACAGGGAACTATATTCAGTGTCTTGTAATAACCTATAATGGAAAAGAATCTGAAAAAGAATATATATATATATGTATCTGAATCACTTTGCTGCACACCTGAAACACTGTAAATCAACCATACTTCAATTTTTAAAAAAGGTTAAAAAAAAAGACAGTCCTTCCCATAGTGTGAGCTCTCACACGGAACTGGGTTGCATCAGGACCACTGGCCGAGACGCACTCCGGCCTCACCAATCAAGGCCACAGAGAGGCCAAGGGCGTCACCGGGGGCAACCACCGACCTGGGAAGCCAGGGCAGTCTCCCACGCTCCACTTGGGTCTGAAATCAGGTGAGGAGCTTCTGCAAAGACGCTAGCTGCCCCTCCTATAATTAGAGAGCCGTCTTTATCCCTTTCCCAAGCAGAAGGCAGGCTGGTTAATAACCAGAGCCCGGCAATCCTGAAGCGGGGTTACACAGTGCAGGCTCCTCCCAGAGGCTCTCTTCCTGCTGAAAGGCCGTGGGGCCAGGCCCTGCCCTGTGGGCAGCCTTTGCTTGACCAGAGGTAAATGGAACCTTGGAAGGACCTGTGGCCTCCTGGCTCTACAGCCAAGGATGCTGTGCAGAAGGGAACAGGGACTTGGGCTGTGGGACGCCTGGGGACCCCAATCCACATTCCCAGGGCCCTCCCTCCACACCTTCCCAGCTCAGGCCCCCAAAGTGACCTCTTAAAGGCAAATGTTCCCAGGCCAGGTTGAGTCCAGACTCCGCTAACCACTAAAGACTAGGCCCCAGCCTCTTGTGTTCTTCCAGCCCGAGCTCCTCCCGGATAGAGGCAGTGGGAGGGGCAGGCTGGGTGGAGGACGCAGCGGGTCTGGGTCAGCTCACGGTCAGCAGGGAAGGAGGCAAGTGCCCTGGGGGGCCCAGGAGACACAGGTGTGGAGTTGAGCTGCCTGGTCTGCTGCAGCCCCCCCAGAGCCCATCGCAGGCGTCTTTCGCGCTCTTGTCACCAAATGTGGCCGGGGTTGCAGGTGCTGCCTCAATCCAGAACAATCCCAGTCTCCACGGGTGGTGTTTTAGGCCAAGCCAGGTGATGGGAGGAGAGTCGTGTTACAGAGGAGAGAGCTTTGGGCTCTGATGATCCGGCGCCATCACAGAGCCTGTGATGGTTAATTTCACGTGTCAACTTGGCCAGACCACAGCGCCCAGTGGGTTAATTAGCACTAAGCTAGATGCTGCTGTGAAGGTATCTGTAGGCGAGGTGAGCATCTATAATCAGCAGAGTTTAAGTAAAGGAGATCACCCTCCACGATGTGGCTGGCCTTCATCCAGTCAGCTGAGGGCCTTAGAGCAAAAACTGAGGTTTCTGAAAGAAGAAGAAATTCTGCCTCAAGGTCTTAGCATCAACTCCCGCCTGAGTTTCCACCTGCTGGCCCGCCCTGTGGATTCAGGATTGGCCAGTTCCCGCCAACACGAGCCAATTCCTTAAAACAAATCCCTTGATATGTAATATTTATTATCTTAATACTATAATTATATTTATAATATAAATAACATATATCAGTTAATAGCCTATTGTGATATATAATATATAATGATATAGCTTACCATATGTGTAATATATGTAAAATATACAACTGTTACTATTAGTTAATATTTATATTAAGTATACATTGCATATACTTAATATATTAATATGTGATAAATATATATTAAGGATATATACATGTGTATATATTAACGACATACGTGTAGGATGTGTGTATGCATATACAGGTATGTGTACCTCTTACTCCTCTTGATTCTGTCTCCGGAACCCTGACTGATGCAGAAACCTAGACCCCTCCCCCTACCACCCTCGAGCTGGTGGGTGCTGACCTTGAGCGAGTCTGGCCGCAGGAAGGTGGCAGTTTGGAGACAGTCAGCTACCCCTGGGGAGGGGAGTGGGGCCCACGCGGTCAGCAGGGGGTCTCTGTACACACAGAGCCCTGACTTTGTCAAGGACCTCGAAGTAAACCCCCAAGAGAGATCGATGGATGAGAGGAAAAGACAGGTGTGAAAGGTCTTCGCTCCTGCAGGTTCAGTAAAAAAACAGGAGACAGCCCCAACAGTCCTATTTTTTACTGTCACGGAAGATTTACAATGTGTAAAGGAGAACAGCAGGTTGGAAACGTCCCGAAATCACATTCTAGCGTCATCTGTGGAATGATGAGAATTGTTCTCGCGTCGCTTGCTGGGTAAGTGGTGTGAGTTTCCGCCAGGCGTGTGATGATGCTGTGTGGTACCCACCCGCCGTCTCCCTCCACCCACCACAGTCAGCTGACAGCAGGGAGACGCTTATTCACCCAGGGACGTGCTCCTCCACACTGCCGGACGCACGGGCAGGACTCAAACGGGAGTCTTTCCCCACACAAAACCGACACTGGAAAAGGTGCCAAGAAGCTCATTCACACGGAGACATAAATGACTGATGACAGCCTAGGGTACAGGAAACACTAAGACCTCATGATCAGAGAAGGACGTTCTAATGGGATCTCTCGGGGCCCTTGGCCCATCTGAAAGCAAGGACAAACAGAAGTGGCTGTCTGTCAGAGGACAGCCGGCCCTTAATTCCTAGGGCTGTTTTCAACTCTGACATTTCACGATGTTACTAAGACAAACCTTAAGGGAGGGTCTGCAAAGACCAGCGCTGGGTTTCTGGGGAGGGTTCTTTACCCGCAAGTAAAACGCCAAATCACCAACTGAGACCGTGGTAGCCTTGGTGTTGAACCCTCTGTGGGTACCATCCACTGCCCAGCCAGCCCGGTGACTCTGCTGGTCCTCGGGCCTCCCGCATGCTAAGTCCTCTCCATGAAGGAAACAAGTGACCACGAGGGAAAGTGGAGACGCTGCTGGGTGTGCCCCGCAGACCCAAATGGCCCCCGACAGCTGCCTCTCCACCCGCCTGCCAGCGCCCCACGGGCAGCGGGGGCACAGGGGGAAAATCACATGGTTTGGGTCTGGGCTTCAAGACGAACCGCAGGACAGAAAACTTAAATGAGAATTAAATCGAGCACCCAGGGAACGTGTTTATAAGGTCACAGCACTGCTGGCAGCTCCGAGACACACCCTCCCCCATGCAGGGGGCTCTTATGCAAGACTCAGGGCTTAGAGACCTACTTTCTGCTCTCAACCACCTACCCAATGTGGCTCTGGGATTTGGCCCAGGAGCCAAAGTCCACACAGTTTTCAGCTCAGAATCTGGAGAATACCCCGTGTCCATATTTATAAAACCGTTTATCAAAAGATTCTTCCTAAACATTTCTGCAGGTGCCCAAAGCTTCTTCCATTCCTACCTGTGTGTCACCACCTGCTGTGACCACATGTTACAGGCTGAAAAGTACAAAGAGTTCAGGGGAAGCAGCAAACACCAGGGACCTGAATAGAACGCAAGGGCTTCTGCACTAAGTAAGCATAACGAAGAAGGCGCTTTTATTCGCTCTAACTTTCATCCCAGGCTGAACTGGCTGCTCCAGAAGCATTTAGCTTTTCTCACTAACAGTGCCAACCCATCAGTGGATCACGAAATCGATTCAGTGGATGATACAACCACCCAAATATAAATTAGAATGAGGATGCATCTCATTGTTTCCTAAAATTGTTTCAATTATTCACACATAGACATGAATAAAATATACATGTTACTGCGTCGTGGACAAAGGAGTCTGGACCACTGTGCACCACAGGAGCTTTGAAGCAGTGCGGGTAGATTTCAGAGGGGAGCCGACACCCCCTGTCCTTCCAGATGTCACGACAGTGAACAGGGACGAACACCATCTTTTGTCCTCTGTCCTGGCCGAAGTCCTCTGACCTCCCTTTGTACTTTGTGCCCAGAAATACGCACACAGGATGGAGACAGAGAATCACATCTCGTCACTGTCATGGATGGGAGGTAGGCAACTCCTTACCTTCCCCCCGACCCTTTTTTTTTTTTGGCCGCGCTACATGGCTTGCAGGATCCTAGTTCCCCAACCAGGGATGGAATATTTTTTTTTTTTGGCCACGCCCTTGGCAGTGAAAGTGCAGAGTCCTAACCAATGGACCGTCAGGGAATTCCCACCTCCCCTTTCCTCCAACCACATCCATCCCTCCCCTGGCCCTCTGAGCAGTGGGCACTGCTGCTCTGACCCACCGTGGGTCCTGCCAACTCCAGCAGTCTCAGGCGACCCCAGACCCAGAACAGCAGTTACAGCCCTGGGGGCAACCACCTACTGAGACCCCTCCAGAGTGGGATCTGTCAGCACCTGTGCCCCTCTGGTCCAGGCCTACCGCAGACTCCCTGGTCTCCTGACACCTAAACCAGGGAAATAACGCAGTCACAGGGTGTCGCCGTTGGAAAATGTCAGAGACCTTCCAAATTGATCTCCTTCCATTACAGGTGGGCTCACAGGTTTCCAGAGAGATTTGAGTGAGGTGCTCAACGCCACGTGGTAGAGTCATGACCGAGCCAGAACCAACTCCTGGTCTTGCAACTTCTAGCCAAGTTCTCTATCACACTGTGCTCTCTCTAGTTGACTCTGACCTTCTAGCGTACGTTTCCATTACGTAAGGTGATAACAGCTGTCCTGCAGAGTCATAGTACAGACGGAGCCCCTAGCACGGACCTGGCTGCCCTGCGCACCCAGGTGTCAGTTATTGTATAATTATTATACAAGGTCAGCCATCATCTAATTTCAGTTCTCTTGGTATCTTTGCGTCCAGCGACAGAGCTCTTGTTCCAAGTTGCCCTTTGTCATCCACTGGCTTTGCGTGAATGTGTTACTTCCTGGGATTGCACCACGCTTGTGGTCATGCCCATTAGGGTGAGCAGCTGCTCCGGGAACTTTCGGGAGGGAGCCACAAAAGCCTCAGCGCCCTCCATCTGATGGAAGGCTGGAGGGCACTCTGCAGAGAAGGGCTCCAGGTGCTGCGTGTCAAAGCCTAACGCAGCAGGTACGTGGAGATCAGCGGCTCCAGGAGATGCTATCTGCCCACTTCCCCTTCCTTCCAGGGCAGGGCCTGCCCGGAGCCCCTCGGGCACACACCAGGCACACGCAGAGCACATGTCGGGGGGCTCCTCGTGGGAACTCAGAGTTCTCGGGTAGAACAGGGGGCACTGGGGGCACACGGCATCCTCCCTCAGAGCCCAGTGGCCACTGAGGGTTCCAGGCACCCCACCTTGGGCCAGAGTCCCCCACAGGGCAGGTTAATGATGACACTCAAAACAGGCAAGTGGCTAGCTCTTTGCAAAATTTATTTTTTGGTCCTTTTTACTAACTTAGCTCCTATTGTTAAAAAAGAAGCTGAATTGAACCTATGCCCTCTCTGAGGCCTGGATACAGATTTCTGTTCCAACCAGCTGTGCTGACTGGAAACTCACATCCCGTCTCTGGTCCTCGGTTTTCTCACCTGAGATAGGAGGTATCTGGGTCTGAATCCTGGAGCTCCTCCAAAGGCCTTCCAGCCCCCAAATTCTATTCTAGGCCATCCCTCCTCCTGGCACCGAGATGGCAGACTCCCTTCCACATGCCGGGTTGAGCCCCAAGGCCATGATGGGTCACACTGCCCCTGTGACCCACCCACCTGGTGGGTGCACCCTGGGGTCAGGCCCAGAGGTGGCAGGACAAACACCTGTAAGTAGCTTCCAGGGGATGGGGGAGGGACGAACAGGCAAAGCACTGGGAATGTTTAGGGCAGTGAAACTACTCTGATACTGTAATGGTGCATACACGTCACTATACATTTGTCAAAACCCATAAAATGTACAAAACCAAGAATGAGCCCGATATAAACTCTGACTTTCAGTTAATAATAGTATATTAATAAAGGCTCATCAGTTGTAACAAATGTACCGCTAATAACAGGGGATGCTGGAAGGGAGGGGAAGGAGGTACAAGGGAGCGCTCTGTACTCTCTGCTCAATTGTTCTGTAAATCTAAAACTTCTCAAAAAAAAGTCTATTAATTAAAAAAAAAGTAATAGCAGCAAATAGGCAGAGATGGCCTCAGTTCTGTCGGTCAACTGATCGCCCACCACTCTGGACCTTGACCACCCACCTCCTGTCATTTCTACAGGAGACAGCAGGGAGCCTGCAGTCTAGCTGAGGGGCTGCCCTGGGCTGCCCCAAGAGGCCTGTAGTCATCAGTCCATGTGGGGACAGGAGCTGGAGTGGTCACTTGGTCCTGCATCCATGGCTCTGAGTCCTTCCAGAACGCAGGGGAGCAGGTGTATTGCACACGCCCAGACTCAGGGCCCTGAGGCCGCGGGGATCTCGGACAGAGAAGATAAACCTGGAGTTGGAAGAGCTAGCTGGGGTCAGGCAGCAGCAAGGGCCGGGAGGAAGTTCTGCAAACCCACGTCCCCTCTCGCAGGCCGAGCCGTCCAGTGTAGACCCCGGGGCGAGGGCTCTGGCCTTCACGCTCCAGATGGGAGCAGGTGGCAGCCGGGGTCACCGGGCAGCCTCAGGATGTCTGGAGGGCGGGGGACACAAATCCCAGGGCCCGACTGGAGACCCCATGGGCACAGAGTAACTAGCGGCTCCCAGTCGGGGACTCAAGGCCACAGACCACGGCGCTAACGAAACCAAACAAGGAGTTTGCTGGGGTTTTTGTTTTTGTTTTTGCGGCCAACAAACACATTCTATTCAAGAGGCCAGCTTGTTATATAAGGAGGGGAGGGAAGAGAAATGCCGGGTGTGAGGCCAAAGTCACCATAAGCGCAGAAACTTCTAGATCAGCTGCCACCACAGCAGGGAGTCAGGTACACAGCACAGGGATTGTAGCTTTGCTTTTTCGAGGAAGGGGAAAAACAGCCTACTTCTCACATCCTAGGGTAAAAGCCATCATCTCTCAGGAAGACCTGGTCCCTGGAGTGTCCTCATGTGTACCTTGTGTCCCGAGGCCACCTGGGTCTCCCTTCAGGGTGGGACCGGGCTCGAAACACCTCCCTGTGTAACTCCCACCATTTTTCATCTAGTCCCTGCTGGATGGTTTGGGGTCTTTATTTCTCACTGAAAAAAGCACAGAAGATTCTGGGTCAGGTCCTGTGGGGACATTCCTAAGCCAGAGGACCCCTTGGGGTTGTCTGTCCCCTGGTATCACCAGCCCTTTCGTTTCCACTCTTGGTCACTTGGTTCTGGAAGCCTCTGGGTCACATATCTCTGACGTTGGCACCTACAAGGTCTTGGGGACACCCCTTCTTACTTGCAAAACACGGGGCTCCAACGTCCCAGGTCCTGTGTCCAAAGCGAGTGGACTCTGACCTTCCAGGACCGCTGTGGGGAGCCGACATTTCCAAAAGATCTGTTCTAAACTGATCTAGGAGACCAACGCATCCCCAGGGAGGTCCATGAAGAAGAAAGGGAAATCCCACAGGCAGAAGGGAAACCAGAGTGCCAGGCGGGATTCCAGGGGCTCTGCGTGGTCCCCTCTAGTTTGCACATGGCCCCATTTTCATGGTTCAAAGGACACAGTTAGAAGATCATGTGGTCTGGTCCTCTGTTGCATGTGTGCCTAGCCCGGCGAACAGGGCAGCACTGAGCAGAGACCCTGTTAGCTGAAACCTTCTGTGGTCCCTCCTGCCTGCGGGAGAAGGTACGGCTCTCCTCGCCTGGTGTCCAGGGCACCCAGGCCACAGCCTAGCCTAACATCTGCTTCCTCCTGGTTATTCTGCTGCCTGCACGCGGCCTGGGACACCTGTATCCCTCCCCACCTCCAGACCGGGGCTCACGACCCCCCACAAGTTCAAGGTTATTATACACAAACCATCTTAAAGGTAGCAGTCAGGAAGCCAGCCCTCCTTTATTGCAACAATTTGCAATTTAAAATACTCTGATGGACTTCCCTGGTGGTGCAGTAGTTAAGAATCCGCCTGCCAATGCAGGAGACACGGGTTCGAGCCCTGGTCCAGGAAGATCCCACATGCCACGGAGCAACGAAGCCCGTGCGCCACAACTACTGAGCCTGCGCTCTAGAGCCTGCGAGCCACAACTACTGAGCCCAAGAGCCACAACTACCGAAGCCCGCGCACCTAGAGCCCGTGCTCCGCAACAAGAGAAGCCCGTGCACCTCAACGAAGAGTAGCCCCCGCTCGCCGCAACTAGAGAGAGCCCGCGCGCAGCAACAAAGACCCAACGCAGCCAAATAAATAAATTAAATAAATAAGTAAATTTATAAAAAAATAACATACGTCGCTAGAATGTAACCGTAAGCCAGTGGCTCTCACAATGGAGCTTTCAAGCGTCCAGTGTCAAGGCCAGCAGGTCGGCTTGCCTCCTCCATCCTGGGGTTTGAGAGGCGCCGGCCGGCGCCACGCTGTCCGGCTGGGACTGACCCGTCCTCTTCACCCACTCATGTCCTCCTCATCCTTCAGAACTAATGCGGGTCTCGTGGATTCATGACGCCTTTGCTGTCAAGTCCGCTGGAAACGATGTCTCACCCCACTACATTTAAAATCAACCCACTCCAGCACTGTCCATTTGCCGTTTATGCACAAACTTTCTGTCGAGGTTGTGAGCGCTCTGCGAGCAACAGCTATGTCATCCGACTAACTTTTTGTGTGCGGACGGAAAACTAAACTCATAGGATTTGAAAGTCAAAACAAAGGGATGCGCAATTGAAAAGCCGGGCCCTTCCACCCTTGTCCCCATCCGTGCCACGCCCCCCCCCAAAGGGACCACTTCTAGCTGCACATCCAGTTGGGGCTTCTTTACGTGAGCGCAGACGTCAAGTATTTCCCCCCTTTCTAATACAAAGGGCTCCCTGGTATATATTCTGCTCCATTCCTTGTTTATCACTGTGTATGCCCAGGAGATCTTTCAAAGTCGGCACATAGGCTTTTCTGGTATCTGCGGTGTGTTCTGCACGGAACACAATAGCTCCACCACCCCCCATCTACGTCACACGCTGCTGCGGTGAAAACTCTGCATGTTCTTCATGTTTCTAGGACCGTGTGATCGCTGCTCAAAGGGCAACGCGGTCACGGTTTCTGACAGACGTTGCCACCTGCCCTCCTTAGGTCTGGGTCATTCTGCTCTGGTGCAGGACAGCATCTGTTTACACCACAGCCTCACCAACAGACAATGCTGTCAGACCACTGAACATTGGCCGGATGGGTGAGCAATGGCACCCGTGTAACCTACGTTTGTGTCTATTCTATTTAATTTTTGATGTAACCTGGAAGCACAGAATAACTACTTGAGTTAGTGAGACTTCTGAGTTCGGTGATAAGAAGTTTATCCCTGGCTCTCCTGGACTCTTCCCTGGGGAAAAAAAAAAGCTGCCGTGTTAAAAATTCCACCGCCCTGAGACCACCATGCTCTGGGGAAGCTCAAGCTAGCCACGTGGTGAAGCAGCATGGAGAAAGGGATGTGAAACCAACTCAGGAGCCAGACAGGAGCGTGAAGAAACCTTCAGAACTCCAGCCCCAGGGGCCACTGGATTGAAAATGTATGAGGAACTCCAAAGGAGAACTGCTGGACTGAGCCAGGCAGCCCCTAGACCAGTGATGATCCCAGGCCATATCCTTAAGCTTTGGGGTGGTTTGTGATATAGCAACAGATGATCAGAAAACTAGGTAATCTTGTGAAATTTAATTTCTCTGTGCCTCAGTTTCCTAATCTACAAAATGGGAGTCACAGCAGTTCCTGCGAAATTATGAGTTAACATATAAATATGTAAACACAGAATACATCTGAACTAACATATAAAGAGATTATGATAACGCATGAGTAATTTCCAATTACTTGGAAAATGTTAGCTATTACTTTAAAAGAAATGACTGATTTTTATGGGTAAGGTGCCATTATTTAGGGGCAAAATATTATTATTGAGCCCAGTGAGTAGACCATAGCATCTTGTCTCTCAGAGCTGTGATTAGGGGAAAGAGCCAGATTCAACGGCACCCAGATCGCTGCAAGATGGGTCCCAAACTTACAGGAGAAAGGGCAGTTCAGCCAGGCAAGGTGAAGGGACTCTGAGCCCTTGGTGATGAATTAGGGACACAGAAAGTCCCTGTAAACTGAGAAAGCCTTTGGGGGTGTTCTCCAGGTGTGCCCCTAAATTGCTCAAGTGCTGACTTCATTTACTGCCAAAAAAAAAAAAATCCAAAACCAAAGAAGGTGAGGGCGACGTAGGTCAGTGATTTCTGGTCTAGGATGGGAGACAACAAAAAATGGCAACGGATGCTCCTGCAGCGTTTCTAGTCTTTTGAAAAATGGAAAGGGAACTGCACACTTGCCCGGGACAGCACATGCAACAAAGACAGTGAGTCTCTGCTTTTAGCTGGCTCTTCATCAACTCTGGTGACACTGATTATCTAAGGCTGATCAGAAGGCTGAGATCAGGAATGACTGAATGCACAAATTATTTATTAACGCATGCGTGTTAGACAATCTTTCAGAACCGAGCGTGAATGGGAGGAACCAGAAGACGTCTCATGGGGATTTCAAAAATATGTTAGAACCACTGACGTATTTATCCTTTTAAACATCTGTTAAGTAGCCCCTGTGTGTCTGGGGTGGTGCCGGAAGACATTCATAGGGAAGACACAGAGCCACCCTCAGTCTCAAGAGGGGGATGGGTAGGGGACAGGCTGCAGAGGGACCAGAA
Source organism: Grampus griseus (assembly GCF_964374135.1). NCBI lineage: Eukaryota > Metazoa > Chordata > Mammalia > Artiodactyla > Delphinidae > Grampus > Grampus griseus. Next base: position 5,568,506 of record NC_139003.1, on the reverse strand, counting down.
GGGCCTTTTGTGGGTGATGGAAACGTTCCGTTATCACCATTGGGCTAGGGGTCACGTGACTGCAAACTGATCGCAACCCGTCTAACTGTATACTTAAAACTGGCGGATTTCATTGTATGTAGACTACGGGTCAGTAAAGCTGACCCAAAAGTGACTGGTCAGCCACCACCCATCCCTATACCATAGGGGAGAAAAAAACAAAACAAGCAATCCACAGAATCCAGGGAAGATGTCCATGTTACTAATTCTGGAATACTGAATATGCTTTTTCAAGCAGTGGGAGTAGAATTTCCAGGAAGCAGCTGTGCTGTGTGTTACAGACCAGTTACATACTTTATTTTCTAGCTAAAATCCTCCAGTTTCAATTGCCCTCCTGGTGCCAAAGCACCTTGTTACACACATCAGATAGGGCGCAGCTGTCCCGTCTTCCCTTACCAGGGATATGAAAGGCCAGTGTTTCACTTTCCAGAGCCCAGTTTAGACGCACAGTAGCTACAGATCCAGGAGGAAAGATCTGCTGGACACGAAGAGCCCAATTTCTCCCAAAGGTAAATCCCCAAATATGAGATGTCCCAAAGCTACAAAGGTGCTCACATTTCCTATCCAAAGACCCCTTATTCGGATCAAGGCAGAATTTAAATAACCAGGAGAGATAACTCCTTAAACTAACCCTTTCTCTGAGTTGGCAGGTTATTGGATGAGCTCATCTCAGAAGAGGACTCTGAAGGCCTGAGAGAGAAGAGAGAAAACTGGATGGTGTGGCGACAGACAGAAAAAGTGCTTGGGTGAAGCCAGCTTGGGGAGCCCTGCAGGGGTCCCTAGGAGTGGAGAAGGGGATGCCCAAGGACACTCCGGGGCTGAGGCCATGATTCCCCATCCCCTCTCTATAAACTACACTTTTCCCTCCTGCCAAGTAGGAGGTGTAGGGATCACCGAGCGCCAAGAACATGTGGATATTGAAATGTGATGAGGAACAGTGGCCACAGCCAGCTTATCTCAACCGGACATCTTTAGTTACTGGATTCCAGATTTTGTCAGAGTGGCGGTTGCTGAGGTCCTGAAGTACCTCCAGTGTCAGAGCCCGGGTGACGTCACGTTGGCTTCACTGTTAAGTGCATGTTACTGGGCTCCAGTTTTCTGACAGTTAGGATTCCAGATGAGGCATGGCTGGCATCTCTCAGTCAGGACCCTGGATTAACCAGAGTCCCTAGGCATTTGAGATTATTGAAAATATTCTTTGGATTTTTGGGGGGCAATTGCACAATGAGTTCCTTATATTTCTCCATGAGTGAAATTAGAAAAAACTGATTTGGGGGGAGAAACTGCTAGACTCGGTGCCAGGTTGGACCTTGGGCAAGGTCTAGAATCTTCTTTTTAGATAAATGAGCAGGAGGGGAAAAGGCTGATTCCAACTCACGCACAGAGATTCCTCTCCTGCAAAGCTGGTCTTCAGGGCACAGAAGATGCTGCCGGGAACCTCCATTCAGTGGGTGGGGTGGGACCGCGGCCCCCAGGAGACCCTGGTGCAGGTTGGGGGCCAGGCTTAGAGAAACACTTGCGACTCTGGCTGAAGTCTTTTCTCCTCCCTTAGGAGACAGTGGGGGAATGGTTCCCATCTAGCCAGCAGGGGTTTGGAAGGGAATAGGGGCTGAAATGAGGAGGAGAAAGAGACCAAGGCAGCAGCTGGGGCCCCCTCCTCTCCCAGGCCCCCTCTCCGAGCCTCTCCCGGGGGCGGAGCTGGCCAGCCCCCAAGCCAGGCCCAGCGCCCCCTGTGCAGGCAGCCAGCCTGGAATAGGAGTGAGTCCTCCGGGGAGAGCTGCCAGGTGGCTGCTAGTGAGACCTCGAGGGGCCGGCGAGGCTGGGAGGGGCATCCTGACCCTACCCCAGGGGATGGAAGCAAGGGGTTCTCGGCCCCAGGCAAGGCACTCCGAGCCCCCCGACTCTACCCCAGGCCAGACTTGGGCGTGTCCCACCCCCGCCCGGGACCCTCCTTCTTCCCGAGTGCCCCCCCACCCCCGCTCTGTGGTGGAAGGCCAACTGGAAAGCGCATTTCAAGGCTCTGTGATTTGAGCAGATTGAGTGTGGGATGACTCAGAGTGAATGGGTGGTGACAGATGCCTGTAGCAGAGCTCAGAGCCAGGCCTGGCCCTTCTGGGTAAACGCCTGGCATGGGACTTGGCTTAGCGCGAAGGGCAAATCCCACCAGGGGCCGGGGGCTCCGGGAATCTGAGCAGAAAATAGGTTCAAAACGGATGAACCCTCAGCCCTGTCCAGCCCCTCCCTACCCGCACCCACCCCCAGATCCGTGCAGTATCAGGAAGCCCCCGGCACGCCGGGCCAGAGTCAGCCTGGCCTCGCTCAGAAGGAGTGGCTGCTGCCCTGCCCCTCTGTTGGAGGTCTCTCCCCGGCACCTGGGTACCGGAAGTTTCCCTTCCACCTCTGCCTTCCTGGCCTTAAAAGCGTATCAGTCCTGCTCTCTGATGAAATGCAGACACTCCCCCGAGAGCACGTCCAGACGCCCCACCAGCTCGGTCTTGACTCTGAGACAGGAAGGCTCACCTGGCCAGTCAAGTGCTCTATCTGGGGAGGAGTTTCCATCATCCAGAGACTCGCCTTTAAGAACTGCCTGTTTCCTGCCAAAGCTGGGTAGGGAAGGGCTAACGGTAATGGCAGTTAAAAAAATTATAGCTGATTTTTGGGTAAGTAGAAATCACCCTTCTGATCCTTACAGGTGAAAATACTTCTAGAAATGTCTTCCCACATCTCCCAGCTTTGAGAAGAAGAACGGGGCGAGCAGGATTTAGCCATCGGGTGTCCACGGTTTGCATAAAGCAAAGGAGCGTCCACCTCAACCCGCGCCAGAACGGTAGCGCCAGGTCCTAGGGCCAGATTCACTCCCGTGCGGGAGGAGCCTCTTTGCCCTGATGCATCATACCTCACGTTTTGTCATCTTTTTTCCTTCCCGAGACAGTCCCACACCCGCTATGGTTCATGGAAGAGTCTGCTTGTTGGTCCTGGTTATTTGGAGGGTCGTGCACCATCCCTACCCTAGGTGAGGAGAACATTCTGTCTGTTTCCTTATGACCCCTCCCCTGAACACAGGCCATCCCGGTTCCCCCTTCCACCACGGACGTCTCAGACCACCCCAAATGCCCACAAGTGTCGGCCCCAATTTTACTTGCAGCCGTGAAAACTCTGCACGTGACTTAGTCAGTGCAGCTCCCCGTCAAGGAGAATGTCTGTTGTTTGGGTTATTATGAGTCTGCTGAGGTGCCTCCTCTTGTCTCTCCTCTGCCCTCGATTCCATGTCTGATTCTCAATCCAAGAAGCCGTGAGACCCGATCCTGGAAGCCCTGGACCCAGAAGAGAAGTAGGAGTGGGCTGGGAGACAACGCTGAACACTGACTTGCAAGCCCTGGGTGGCCTGGACCCCCCAACCCTCCAGGGGTAGATGCGGTGCTGCCTGTAGCTGGCGGGCCTGCTGTGTCCCGGCCACCTCGCCGGCTTCTGTTCTCTTCTTTACTGCGACCTGCACAGCAAGGCTCTAACTGAGGAGCTGGGCCAGGATCACAGGCATGTGGAAGCCACCCTTAAAAGCAGACATGAGACAGTAAAATGTCAGCACGTACGTTGCCCGCAGAGTAAAGTCAAAACGAAACCCAGGTCTAGGTTTGCTTTTCTCCTACTCTCTCCCCACCTCCCACCACGCTGTATCTTAGGATGAACAGGAGACGCAGATGACCCACCCGAGGGCACAACCTGTCCACACAGGACAGGCAGGCCGGGGGGAGGGACCGGATGTGTCCATCACCAAGGACAGATGGAGAAGTGGCCAGATTGGAGCCGCAGGGGAACTACATGAACCCAACAGAACCCAGAGCCCTCCAGCCTCGATTTCCTGATGAATAACCCAAGTGAACAGACCCAGGGAACTCAGAAAAGCAGGTCACTTCAAGGTCCTGGTTGGAGAGGTTCTGCTGGGCTCAGCGGGGGAACCCCACAACTGACCACCACCTAAAGGGAGGGCCTGCTGTTCATTGAGCCTCTATTACGTGCCCGGAACTGGCCCTTGGTCAGCTGGTTTCATCCAACCCAGTGGTTACTGAGTTATTGTTATCTCCATTTTTAGAAGAAAAATCGGGTGCAGAAAGATGAAATAATTTGCCTGGGTCCCCAGCTGGTAAAGAGCAGGACATGGATTCAGACTCAAGTCCAACTCCCAAGCCCAGGGCCCAAGGGCTCTGGGGTTAAAGAGGAAATTGATCACACCCCTCTCAACTGAAATTTTAGTCATCGAGGCGAGAGCTCTGCAGTCTCTCGTTAAACCGCTTTAGGGCTCTAGGACCTTAAGTCATGCTCTGGGAAAGGAGTCTGGTCCAGGCAGACACAAGGGCTGCAGGAGGGGGGGAAGCTAGAGCCTCCAGCAAGCCACCTGCCTGTGGGTCCTGCCCTGCTTTCCTAAAGTCACCACCCATGATGAGAGCTGAGATGCGTGCTTTCATGACCAGACATGGGCCACAGGGTCCATACAGTGCCAGGGGTGGGGGACAACGGACCACAGGGAGTTATCAATTGAATCAATCTACAAGAACTAAATGAACACAACTTAATACAAAATAATGCAAAACCCAAAAAGAATAGGCATTAAATTATATTAGCCCACGGGCAGCATATGAGGAAGTGCTAAAGGGGTTTGGTAGGAGGGGATGAGCGTCTTGGGATAGGAGAGACTGGAATACATTTTTTTTTTTTTTCCCCGCCACGTGGCATGTGGGATCTTAGTTCCCCAACCAGGGATCGAACACGTGCCCTCTGCATTGGGACCTATTGGACTGCCAGGGAAGTTCCTGGAATACTTTTAAAGGAAGAATAAGGTTTCTGTCATTTGAAGGAGAGCAGTGAGGGGCTGGAAAAATCCAAGAAGGATTCCATTAGTCAACAGCTGGGTTGATATAGTTAATAACACAGTACTGCACATTTGAAAGCTGCTAAGAGAGGAGACCTTAAAAGTTCTCATCACAAGAAAAAAATCTTTTTGTAACTATGATGGTGATGGATGTTAACTATTGTGATGATCATTTCACATTATATACAAATATTGAATCATTATGCTGTACACCTAAAACTAATAAAATGTATGTCAATTATATCTCAATTTTAAAAAACTGTGTTTGGGACTTCCCTGGTGGCACAGTGGTTAATCCGCCTGCCAATGCAGGGGACGCAGGTTCGAGCCCTGGTCCGGGAAGATCCCACATGCCGCGGAGCAACTAAGCCCGTTGCGCCACAACTACTGAGCCCGCGCGCCGCAACTACTGAAGCCTGCGCGCCTAGAGCCCGTGCTCCGCAACAAGAGAAGCCACCGCAATGAGAAGCCCACACACCGCAGCGAAGAGCAGCCCCTGCTTGCCGCAACTAGAGGAAGCCCACGCGCAGCAACGGAGACCCAATGCAGCCAAAAATAAATAAATAAAATAAAAACTGTGTCTGCTCCCAAAAACCAAAAATCAGAAACAGCTGAGCCGAAATGAGAACCCAAAATTCACACTTCTGGGATCCCTGGCCGTTCAGCACCATTAATTGATGACGTCAAGACCACGTGTCTTTCTCATCCTGGAATGGCCAGCGCCTGGCACGTAGGACTCAAGAGATTGTTTCACTGAAGATCTGATTTCAATACCAACCTGGGGACCAGCCCTGAAGAGGAGCCCACGGCCTGGGATGAGGTTCCCTCCACCCATCCTCAGTCTCCCAGCCCCCTTCCCCCACTCAACTCCTCAATAAAGAGGGAGTCAGGCCTCAGGATACCTGGCTTCTCTTCCCAATTCAACGCTTGCGACTTTAGGTGAGGCAAGAAGATTAAGAACCTTAAATATCCTAGATTTTCAGTTATTTTCCCTGAATGAATTTAACCTTTTAACCTTCCGTTTCCTCTTCTGTAAAAAGGAGCTTACACCTGTCTCATAGGCTTAATAGTGGGTAAAAACAAAAGCAAAAACAGAACACCCCACCTTAGACTGATTGAGCCCTTGGAAGTTTCCATGCAAACTGGGGAAGCAGCTAGAGAGGTAAGGAGCCCGGTCCTGAGAGGCCGGGTGACGAGGCCTCCCTGGGCTGTTTTCAGGGCGAGGGGTCACCTGGCTGATAGGTCAGCGGAGCCCACGGAGGCTGGCTCAAGCTCACTGCCTGTGTCTCTCCCACTCCCAGGAAGCTTCATGTGCGGACTCTCCACCCCCTGCCCTCGGCTCCAGCAGGCCTCTTACCTCGTCACACCTGAGAGTCCACCCACCGTTTATGCTTTGGGATCTCCCCTGCTCTCGCACGTAAGCCTCCGGCAGAACCCTCTGCTGCACCCCATTGTGCCCCAGGCCCAGGGGGCGCCTGCCGAGTCCCAGCTCCTCTGTGCAGCCCTCTCCCACCTGCCCCCGACCAACCCCAAGGACCTGTCTTTCATCACCTAGAGTCTGCCACGATCCAGGGCTTGATTCCCCACAGCCCGCGAGTCTTGAATCGTCTCATAGTCTCTTTTCTCCCCACTGGACTGTAAATTCAGAAGCAAAGGCTCAAGCTTCATTCTACTATAACCCCACTCCATCCCCACCCATCTCTCCCAATCACCAGGACTCAAATACCAGCAATCGGGGACTCTAAGCTCAAGTTCTCGCCACTCATAACTAGTGCAGCCCCTGGCGTATGGGAGGGGACTGTAGGGGGAAGAAACCCCCAGAGGAAAACCGATGTGGCTTGCTCAAAGCAGCGTGCACCGGTGCCGGTGGAGGTCGAGCCTGGGCCGCGTCTCCGGGTCCAACCCGTCCAGCCCGCAGCTCCACTTGTGGCTCTGCAGACCCGTGCACCAGTTCAGGCTTCCGGTTCTCAGCCTCCACCCTCCTCCTTCCCGCAGACAACAGACCAGCCTTAGCTCAGTCGTGGGTCAGGACATCTCCCATCCTCTCTTCCTCCCCTTCCTGTCTTTCCCCACCCTCCTCCTGTTTTCTGTTTCTTCAATGTATTTCCCAGAAGTTAAAAGCAACAAGTACGCTTTCGACAGCTCACCCTCCAAGGGCAGGAGACCAGCCAACGCGAATATGTGGTCCAGGGCCTTCCCAGGGACCACGGGGCCATGCCCAGGGGTCCCTGCAGCATCCCGATCCTTTCCGTTTGGGACAGATTCAATCAGTGATGACTCAGGGAAGGGAGAGGAAAAGCAGGGACCGTCAGACTTGAAGATTTCAGCTAGGGAACTTTCAGGCAGGTGGGGGGACTGTGTGGGGAGACCTCGCACTCAGGTGGGTGGGAGGGGGAGGGGGGACCGAACTCGTACGGGGAACACAGATGAATGCGCCCACGCACGTACATGCCACCTTCACGAGTGATTCTCCGAACCACCAAGAAAAAGTTACGTAAGGAGAGAACACACAGCACCTAGGTAGGGAAGGAACATTTGGTTCGGCCTGGAGGTGTTTAATTTAACAAGCTCCCGAGGAACAAAGCGAGGATTCAGCATCCGTCTTGCATACGGCGGAGACAAAGCGTCATGAGAGAACAGAGCTCCCCCCTCCACCCCCCGCCCCCCACCCCGAACGTACAATCACCATGCATGCGGAAATCCAGCTCCGGGAGGTCTGCTTACTCAGCCCCAGGTGGTCCTGGAGGTCTCCTCTTCCCGGGTGCTCATCAGAAGTGCAGGGCTGGGAAACGCTGGCTCACAAGTGATGGGGGAGACACAGCGCCCCTGGCTCTGAAAAATCCTGCTGCCTCGCTCGCTCCAAAGGTCCCCAAGAGAGGGAGGGTTTCCCAGCCCCCTCAGCACAGGCGATTTCTAGGGTTCAGCTGCTCTCCGAGCCGCCGCCGCCGCACGTCTGCAACAGATGGGGACCCGGCTGGGTGTGTTCCAGTCCCCAAAGCAGTGCAACAAGCGATGGCAGCAGCATGGGCTGGCCCGAGACGGCGCAGGCGGCAGCCTTGCTGGCCGGAGCTCACGATGCAGGCAGTGCACGGGCAGATCCCCTCATTGACGGGACTGCAGCAAACTGTCATTACCACCGTGTCGGGGGCTGCCGCGGAGGCAACTCCTTACTACACAGGCAAGGGGGCAGGAGGGAGGGCCCAGCAAGGTCTTTTAAAAAGGCAGCAGGACAAATGCAGGCGGGGGAGGCTGATGATGCCACAGTCGATGGCATCTGAGCTCCGAGTCCTCTGCCAGCGCAGCCCCCTGCACGGTCCCCGTCTCCCTTCAGAGGGAAGCAGCACGATGGCTTCAGAGACCTGGACTCCCTGGGGTTCCCCGCTCTTGGAATACAGAGAATGCCGCTTTCTCTCTGGCAAGAAGGATGGCTGAGGCCCTTCCCAAATGCTCTGCTAATCAAACTCCCATCTGAAACCCCAGACCCTCAACGCTGACCAGACTACCTGCAAACAAACATCTAGAAGGCAACATCGTCCCTGTCCTATTTCCTGTAATTCTGATGCTCTGACGTCTGAGGCCTCACTGACCCTGGAGGGATGGCCCTCCCAGGGTTCGCCAATCCCTAGAGAGAGTAAACTGCTCCCCTGGGAGCACACCTTTCTCATGAAAACCAGCAGATGCAGAGCCCACACCCCCTCACCTCTTCCATCCGGCTCTCACCCCTCCATGGACCAGACAACCAGGGGTGGCCCCTGCGCCCACAGCCCCCAGAGCTGAAGTTATTCAAACTCGCCAGTCCTATGCCTGCTCAGCTGCCTCGCCTGCTCCTTCCCACAGAAACCACATCTTCCCCCGCTCTTCATGCCTCCTCACCCACCCTGTGCTTCCCCTGCGTGGCGTGGGAGCCTCATAATCAACTTCTTCCTGGTGGCAGTCACCCTGGTGTCACCTGAAAGACCTCTGGGTCCTCTCAGACCTAAACACGAATATTCTGTGACAGCAGCCCAGGTCCATTTCCCTGAACCTCAGTCCTTCCTCTGAAGAAATAGCCGGAATGAGACACACTTGCTCTGCACATCTCCCGGGGCTGCTGTTGAGAAAACGTGTGAGCAAAGCATTTGGACAAAAATAAGCATCGGCTTGGGATGTGAGGGATTATTCTGGAACCAGAGGGCAGTGCTAGCGTAAACTCACGGTTTGGCAAAAAGCTGGCGTCACTTCTGGCGCTCTGGAGTCAGCCCTGCAGCTACCCCCTGGGCGCAGGAACGAGGGGTCCACCGGGGACCCAGCCAATCACAATAGTTTCTCCAGCTGGTTCTGGAACTCGCCTTGCTGGGTTAGCGGGGCTTGTTTTATTTTCTGAGTGCTTTATTCCAAAGCAATACAAACACGCTTGAGGCAAAAAGCCTAATTAGTTTTGCCTGGAATGGCTGGCAGTGCCAGGGAAACGGGCTGCCCCGTCCAAAGTGGTCAAAGGTCTGCTACCCTTAGAGACAAGCGCCTGCGAATGACTTACGGGGCGGGAGTGACTTTCTGCGGTTCTGACCGCCAGCAAGCCCCGGTCTCAGGTACCTGGTACTATTCATTAGAGACGGAGAAGCACAAACCACTGTGCTCCGGCCACCAAGCTACCACCACGAACACGGCCATACGTGTTCTCCTGCATACGTGTTCTCGCTTCCAAAGTCTCCACTGACCCTTGAAGGCTCACAGCTCCTCTTCAGGCTCGGAGCTTTTTCACCTGCTCTCCTGAGAGGGTGGAGGGTCAGCACTCTTGGAGGTAGGACCAGTGGCCCTACCACTGGTCTCGGGGACATTCCTGCCTGTGGCCCATCCCCCCGATTCGCCCGCCCCCAATGGATCCTCCTAAACACTGCTTTCCAAACATGACTCTCAGCACCTTCACCAGATCCAAAATGACAAAGCAAAACCAAACTAAACCAGAAACGAAAACACTACTTCCATATCACCTACAGAACAAGCCCCAATTCTTCAGGGTGCTGTACCAGGCCCACAAGAGCCAGGCCCACAGCCGTCCAACCTTCCCACCTCGTGGGCTTGTGCTAAACTGTCACCCAGGGTTCTCGTGGGTCCCCCTCCCCTCAACAGGCTTCGCAGGCATCTGTAGGTTACGACCCGGCCTTTCTCGTGGAATTGGTTTCTTGAGTGTATTTTTCGTGCTGGCGTTTACATACGCCATCTCAACCTGCACAGTAGGTAACTGGGTAAGCTACTATCTATTGTATGAATAAGGAAATTGTAGTTCAGAGAGGCTAAGTCACCAGGGTTACAGACAAACCAGTTGCAACGCGGGGACTCAATCACAGGTGCATTTCCCTCCAGTTCTGACAGGGTCACACCCCACCCCGTTTTATCTATTTACTTTTGCTTATTTGTATCTCCTGGGTTTTCTGTGGCACAGGCTTATTACTTGTGTAATTAAAAATAAGAGGAATGTGCTCGCACTCTCAAAGGTGGCAATTCCCCTTTTAGGGGCTTGGCCCTGAAGAAGATCCGAACTGCAAACAAAGCTTTCTGCACAGAGAGTCTGCAGCAATGAGGAGGCCCAGATGCCACCCGAGGGCGCAAGGAGGGGGGAGGTCTTGTCGAGGATGCTCGGACAGAGCCACACGCTGTGCTGCCAAGAAATCACAGCGGCGACGTCAAAGAATTCCAGTGACGTGGGAGGTGTGGCAGGAAAATCGCAAACCATGCACAGTATCACCTCGCTCTGTAAGTGACACAGAAGACTAGAAACACAGGTCACACGTGAGTAAGGGTGCCCCCACCCGGCCCCTGTGCGACAGACCAGGGTGAGAGTCTCAGCGGTCCAGGAATCTAGCACAAGCCCTTCGCCAAGTCCCGCACCACCTTCAGCCGCGAGCCCCAAACTCAAACGCTGCGTGCCAAGCTCATTCCTGTGACAAGGCGCCACTGCAGGAGGGTAACCACACCCCTCACGGAGCGTCCACCGGGCCTGCGTGTCACACCCGCAAGGCACGTGCAGACTGACAGCAGCTGCTAAGGAAAGCCTTCGTCCTCCTTCCTTTTGGAGGCGGTCGATCCTGTCCACGTACTCAGTCAGCAATCCTGGGGCCACTGGTTCTGTGCATGGGAAAACCAAACAAGAGGCTCCCCCTGGGCCCAGGGTCTGGCTCCGGCTGCACTAGCTGCACTTGTATTTCACTCGGTAGCTGGGCAGTCCGGGAGAGGGGGCGTGGCCTGGCGTTGGCTTGACCATCCACTGGCAACAGCATCTAAGATGTTCCAGGTCAAGCAGGGATGTGGGTGGCTGTGGCACTTGACTTTGGAATCCCGTTTCTACAAACAGCTTGAGGCCAGCGCGCCTGTATCCACTCACTACACAATATGTTAGGGCAGCAGCAGTTTGGTGGCCTCTATGGTATCCCAGTTGGCCAATCAAAAATGGGCAGAAGACCTAAACAGACATTTCTCCAAAGAAGACACAGAGATGGCCAACAGGCACATGAAAAGATGCTCAACATTGCAAATCATTAGAGAAATGCAAATCAGCACTACAATGAGGTACCACCTCACACTGGTCAGAATGGCCATCATCAAAAAGTCTACAAATAATAAGTTCTGGAGAAGGTGTGGAGAAAAGGGAACCCTCCTACACTGTTGGTGGGAATGTAAATTGGTACAGCCACTATGGAGAACAGTATGGAGGTTCCTTAAAAAACTAAAAATAGAGTTACCATAGGATCCAGCAATCGCACTCCTGGGCATATATCTGGAGAAAACTCTAATTCGAAAAGATACATGCACCCCTTATGTTCATAGCAGCACTATTTACAATAGCCAAGACATGGAAGCAACCAAAATGTCCATCAACCAATGAATGGATAAAGATGTGGTACAGATATACAACGGAATATTACTCAGCCATAAAAAAGAATGAAATAATGCCATTTGCAGCTACATGGATGGACCTAGAGATTATCATACTAAGTGGAGTAAGTAAGACAAATACCATATGATATCACTTATATGTGGAATCTAAAAAATGATACAAATGAACTTTTTTACAAAACAGAGACAGACTCACAGACATAGAAAACAAACTTATGGTTACCAAAGGGGAAAGTGGAGGAGGGAATAAATTGAGAATTTGGGATTAACAGATACACACTCATATATAAAATAGATAAACAACAATAACCTACTGTATAGCACAGGGAAACGATATTCAGTGTCTTGTAAAAGTCTATAATGGAAAGAACCTGAAGAAGAATGTACGTATATAAAATGAATCACTTTATTGTATACCTGAAACATTATAAATCAACTATACTTCAGAAAAATAAATAAATAAAATAAAATAAAATATCCCAGTTGGGAATCAACATGCGGAAGAGGACGACTTGGCACGTGGAACATCCTTATTGAAATCTGTGGCAGAGAACATCTTGATCAGCTCAAGAAACGTTAAAGCTTTTCATTGGCAAAATGAGTTGTGTCGAGGAAGGGCTGGCTCAGGAGGACGGCACAGGCTGCAGCAGCCTGGAAAGAAGCGGTTAGAGAATCCAGCCAGCCTGGCAGCACCCCCTGCGGCCCTCAAGGCCGGGATGCCTTCTGTCCTGCACCCCCCACCTCAGGGGACCTGATGCTGAACTCTGCTGTTAGGTCGGCCCGTCCCGCCCCAAGGATACCTCTGGCTTCTGCTCAGAGAGAACCTGCCAAAGGGCAGCAAGCCTTCCTCTGAGCTACAGCAGGTTGCACCTGCCGCCTAAAATCATCCATAGGGGCTTAGCCGACTCTGGTCTGAGATTTCCTTTCAGTGTAACGTATCACCTGGTACTGCGGTTGTCAGGGTAGGGGAGGTGAGGGGATACACGGCCTCACCCACCTCCAGTACCGGAGGCCTCCGATATTTACCAAAGCACCCAGGTGTTTGCTAACGTGCCCAATGGGCTTAGATTCCTTTGCCACCCGGCCACTCACTGGATACCTCCATCCAGGCAGAACTAGCGGTTCTAGAACTCCTGGACCGCAAAGACTTTTGGAATCAGTGGGACCTCATGCCCTGATTTCAATGGAGAGGAATCAGAAACAAACCACCTCCCACCCCAAAGGGTAACAGTCTCACCATCTTTCCTAGCCACGTCCCGGACCCTCAAAGGTCTTAAGAGACTTACTCCCTGGGGCCCCACGTGTGGAGACTGTTCCCAGGCCACAAGCGCCCCCGAGCCGTGAATGTCGAGCAGGGTCCTTGAGCTCCTCCAAGGAAGCGCGCTGACCATACACACATGCGTTAGAGCGTTTGCGTTTGGAGCACGTCACCTGCCCAGTTACGGAATTACCACTGCCAAATAACTGACACATATATGAGCTCTAAATCACAGGCGACCAACTGGGCAGTGACTTGCCCGAGGCCACCCGGCCGGGTGCCGAGAGGACCAGGACCCAGGTGATCTTGATTTTGACACCCCCCCCCCCACCCCGCACCTGACAAGGAGGAACCTAGCCCTGCCTGCTGGAAAGCTGGGTTTGTTCACATGGCCTGCAGTGGCCTTTCCCCAACTTCAGTCCAAACAAGCCCAGCTGTGGAAGGTGCAGAGAACTGGGTAGAAGGGGAAGGATTTGCCATTCCTGCCGGCAGCCGAAAAGATGAGGCACACAGAGGAGCACAGATGGATTGGGGGTAAGTAAGCTACACATGCTCAGGTATTTGCTTCTCAAAGCCGACACGGGTCTCTCCTCCTCATAGGGTCTTCTCTGAACCCACCCCAGCCTCAGCCGGCACAAAGACTCCCTCCTCTTATGTACCATGTACCTGCGGTACAATTATCAAACTAATATAATATTGCATATCAACTATACTTCAATAAAAACAAAGAAAAAGAAAAAAAAAAACCAACAAAGCCTCCCTCCCCCACCGGCATGCGTTCCTCTGGCTTCCATCCCGTTAACTTTTAGGCCCCAGCCCGAGGCTCCGGGGACCCCCGCAATTCTGAACACTGCAAGTCTCTACCTGAATGTCTCATCCAGGGTCAATGCCGACCAAGGAGCAGGGTCCTCAGACCTGGGACGCGGGGGCCCCGTCATCCGGGAGGTCAGGGCGCTCATCTTCACGGGAGCAGGGAGGAATTTGGGAAGCCTCCGTTTTCCTCTTTGACTTTGCAGTTAAACACACAGGATGGCCTTGCCCCTTCACAAGGCCCCCTCGGTCTGTGCAGGGTCTCCACCATCCACCACAGATCCTGCTCTATCTCTTGGAGGTCCCTCTCGTAACAACAAATATCCAGGGGTCCTGCAAACATGTACCAGCCTCATGCTGCATTCCTGGGACCCAAGAGATGTAGAAGACAAGACCCCCAACCTCGTGGACTTCAGTCCTGGCTGGGAGGAAGGTTGTGGAGACAAGGAACAAGCAGGCGGAGGGTCAGTGCAGTACCTCATGCAGTGTAGACGGCAGCCACCATAGCGGTTGTCGGAAGGACGTGGCTGCTTTGGAAGAAAGTTGTAAAAAAAAAAAAAAGAGCTTCGTGAAAGGATTAAGGTTGAGACTGAGAGTTTGAGACAGAAGAAGGAACAAGTGAATAAAGAGGCACTGGAGGGTCCTTGCATTTGGTAAGGCTCCCCTCTTGGTCCCTGGACATGCTGCCAAGGCTCTGGAAGGCTCTGGAAGGTTCCTGGCAACCAGATCTTCCATTGAAGCTGGAAGCCAGGCTTGGTTCAACGACAGCCGAGTGCTGATGGGCTGAGCTGCTTGGCTAGACTCAGGCAGGTGCTCCGGTTCTGAAAGCCTGTGACCTAAAATCACCTCAAAGGCACCGTGGAACAGAAGGCTCTGGGCTGCCCAGGTGGTGGATGGAAGGCCAGGATGGTGCTTAACAAGCCCTAGTCTTCCTGATTTAACTGAAACCAACACAAATCACACTGGGGCACAAAACAATTTTTTTCTCCAGGCTGCCCTCTATAACAGCGGTCCCCAAGCATGTCCTCTCTTAGACAAGCTGGACTCGTCTTCTGGTGCCTTCTAAGAAGGATGCCTTCCCTCGTCCTTTTAAACTGGATGCTGCTTTCCTACAGGCCCCCCTGCCCTCGCCCGGGCCCCTGCCTGCAGACGTCTCTGTGAAAGATGCAAGAACAGGCAGGTTGTGTATCCAGATTTGTTGGCTACACAGATTCCCTATCAGTCAATCTTTTACTGAAAATTGAATCAACACTAAAACTTAAGCTGAAACCTATAAAATGTTTAACAACTTTAAAAGAAGTCTTTCAGATAATTGTGTATATTCTTCTTTGCTAGTGCATCAAAATTCGACAAGTAGTAGTTTTATTTTTAAATAATTAATTTATTTATTTTTTTTTGGCTGCGTTGGGTCTTCATTGCTGCACATGGGTTTTTCTCTAGTTGTGGCGAGTGGGGGCTACTCTTCATTGCGGTGCATGAGCTTCTCATTGCGGTGGCTTCTCTTTGTTGCAGATCACGGGCTCTAGGCGCACGGGCTTCAGTAGTTGTGGCTCCCGGGCTCTAGAGCGCAGGCTCAGTAGTTGTGGCACACGGACTTCGTTGCTCTGCGGCATGTGGGATCTTCCCGGACCAGGGCTTGAACCCGTGTCCCCTGCATTGGCAGGTGGATTCTTAACCACTGCACCACCAGGGAAGGGAAGCCCTCCGACCAGTAGTAGTTTCTTAAAGGTTAGTTGCAACGTGGAGTCTGAAAATATGTCAGTGACCCTTTTGTACTGTTTTGCATTGAACTGCATTGGTCTACTTTGCATTTTGAATTCATCTTTTTTCCATGTATGATGCTGTGATGCAGTGCATGGGTTGTTTGGAAAATACTGTTTCACTGAGCTATGCAGAATTTTCAAATGTTGATACATTTTATTATACAATAATTAAAACAAATCATTAATATCACTGATCTAATCACTGAATAGAAATATCCTTTTTTAAAGATAAATTTATTTATTTATTTTTTTTGGTTGCATTGGGTCTTTGTTGCTGCACACGGGCTTTCTCTAGTTGTGGTGCCTAGGCTTCTAATTGCGGTGGCTTCTCTTGTTGCGGAACACAGGCTCTAGGCATGTGGGCTTCAGTAGTTGTGGCACGCGGGCTCAGTAGTTGTGCCTCACGGGCTCTAGAGCTCAGGTTCAGTAGTTGTGGCACAGGGGCTTAGTTGCTCCACAGCATGTGGGATCTTCCCAGACCAGGGCTCAAACCCGTGTCCCCTGCATTGGCAGGCAGACTCTTAACCACTGCACCACCAGGGAAGCCCTAGAAATATCTTTAACGATTGGGAAAATGTCAAATTCACAGTGGTGGATATGTGTTTACCAAAATTCTAATTTTCACTTGAAAGATTAAACTTATCATTGGCACCAACAAAAAAATAAATAAAAATGAAAAAAGAATGTAATATATAGGTACTCTATAGGTATGTATTATATAAGTACTCCTCCTTGCTGTTATGGGTTGAATTGTGTCCCCACACCCCAAAAATGTGTGGGAGCCCTAACCCCCAGGACCGCTGAACATGACCCTATTTGGAAATAGGGCCTTTACAGAAGTAATCAAGTTAAGGTGAGGGCATTAGGCTGAGCCCTAGTTTAATATGATGGTGTCCTTATAAAAAGGGGGAATTTGAACACAGATGCAGACACGTAGAGAGAGAGAAGATGACCAGGCATGAACCAAGGAGCGAGGCCTGAACAGACCCTCCCCAGCACGGCCCCGCCCACACCTTGGTTTTAGACCTTTGACCCCAGATCCAGGGGACAGTAAATGTCTTCTGTTCCAAGGCCCCCAGTTTGTGGTGCTTTGTTATGGTAGCCCCAGGAAACGCACCCACTTGCTTTTTCTTTCTTTTTTTAACAGCTCTATCAAGACAGAATTCACATACCATACAATTAACCCATTTCAAGTGCATTAATGAACTGTTTTAGTAATTCACAGACCTACCGTGTAAGCATCAACACAATTTTAGAGCGTTTTCATCACTCCCAAAAGAAACCCCATGTCTACTAGTGGTCACTTCCCACGCCTCTCTCTTCCCCCAGCCCCTGGCAACCACTGATCGACTTTCTATATCTGTGGATTTACCCCTTCTGAACACTTCTTATAAACGGAATCATTCACCATGTGGTATTTTGTGACTGGCTTTCTTATCTTCTCAACCAGAATATAACCTAGTTATTTAAACATGAGTCAGCACTGTACCAGGCAGCTGCAAGGGGTGGGGGGATGGAGGGGAAGGGGGGAGGGGGGAGGGAGGAAGGGGAGGGGGAGGGAGGAAGGGGGATGGAGGGGAGGGCTGGGAACCCACTGGCTTTAGGATCAGAGTTTGAATCTGTCCCTCACTCTCTGGTTCTGTGACCTAAAGTGAGTTACTTAACCTGGCCCAGAGCCCCGCCCTCTGTAAAAGGACTACTGCAGCCTCAGGGCCCTGCGATGACTCAGTGACCACTCATGCGCAGGCCCGGCATGGCTGGCTTTACTGTTAGTCCTGTCCTCATGCCTGGAAGACGAGCTGCCACTTACTAAAGCTGTCATTTAATACAAAGGTGGTGTCGAGGCAGGGCAGGCAGGTCCTGGGGGGCCCTTCCACTGAATTCCCCAAACTGCTGAGCTCTCCTGAGTTCTGATTCCCTCTCTTATCCCTGGGACAAGGACTCAGATAGGACCTGCTCCTTCAGCCTGGGTTTCCAGAACAAACAGGGCGTCACAGCTGCCCGTGATGGACACACAGAGGAGAGAGAAACACACTTCTGCCACTACTCATGGCTGGGATAGGGGAGATGAGAGAGAAACACACTTCTGCCACTACTCATGGCTGGGATTGGGGTCATCTCTTACCCCAGGGTAACCTGGCCAACAAACAACTTTTTCGGCGTCTACTCTCTGTCTCTATAAAATCTCAGTACAACTTACTGTGATTTATTTATTTATTTATTATTTTTGGCTGTGTTGGGTCTTCGTTTCTGTGCGAGGGCTTTCTCTAGTTGTGGCGAGCGGGGGCCACTCTTCATCGCGGTGCACGGGCCTCTCACTGTCACGGCCTCTCTTGTCGCGGAGCACAGGCTCCAGATGCGCAGGCTCAGTAGTTGTGGCTCACGGGTCTAGTTGCTCCGTGGCATGTGGGATCCTCCCAGACCAGGGCTCGAACCCGTGTCCCCTGCATTAGCAGGCGGATTCTCAACCACTGCGCCACCAGGGAAGCCCCCAACTTACTGTGATTTAAAAAGTTGTTTACTTGGCTTCCTCGCCCTGCTCTGCTATCTGAATCGATTTGGGTTGACCCGTCCTCTGAGAGTAAGCCCTGAACCCAAACATAACATGGTGCTTTGGTTTTCTTCAACAAATTCATTCCACATTATTCTCTAAGTGTTAATACTTTGTATGTGTTGCATCCTCAACGATTTTTTAAGTAAGGTTATGTCGATCTTTCTGTAAATACCCATAACCCTTCATGTCTATGCCAGACACCCCAACGTGGGCCTCCACTTGGCTGGACTTAACAAAGACGTACTGGACACTTACGTACCAGGCACACAGGCAATAAGGACACGAAGAGGGAGGGCAAAGTCCGCCCTCCAAGCCAGTCCTAGTCTAGGGGGAAGAACAAGTTCGAGACGGGATTTTTGCCCGAAAGGCCCAAGCCTGCTGCCTCGGAGAAGGACGTTCCTGCCCTGCCCTCTCTGTGGGCCTCCTCGGGACCTCAGTGCTTTCACTTTCCACCCTCGCCACTGGGGATTTGTGTGGTGTATCCCTTCCTTAGAACAGATGGGTTAAGTAAAGGTATACTCAGAACTACAGACACTGGAGCTTCAAATCCTTGTCACCGGTAGCCAGGCCACACTTCCTGTCCCACCTGGGACTCCTGCCCTGCGCTTTCCTGCCTCCAATTGCCTCCAAACAAAAATGAATAACGAAGCAACTAGGAGGTCCTCAGCCAATAGTTAGGGTGACCAACTAGTCTTGGTTTGCCCAGAACTGTCCTGGTTTTAAAACAGAAAGTACCATGTCTCTAGAAACCCCTCAGTCCCAGGCGATCCGGGACAGCCGGTCACCCTAAAAGGTCAGTGACCTCTCCTGCTGCCCCTGCCCCGGGAGATCGTGTGCACATCTGGGCCTCCACCACCCCGGGCTTAGCCTCCCACGCCCTCTTTCTCTGTCTCTCCCCTCCTTCCAGCTCTGTTAATTTCACCCATTTCCTCTTTCCATTTTCCAGCTCTTGGGTAGCTAAGGAAATCCCCTCCCCACTTTCCCTTCCTCTCTCTTTGTTTCATTTCTAAGGTAAAAATTTACCCTAATCAAAGAAAGCCAACGATTTGTGTTTATCACGAAAAAGTAATTACTGTAAGTGAAAACAAAACTTTTAAAGTGAAATTAAACCTAAATACCAGAGTCACCACTTTCCCAAACATATTGAGGAGGTCAACAAGGCCCCTTTAGAATTTCTATAACATTCTCCACGTATCTCTTCTTCTTCCTCTAATCGAACCTGCTTTTCATAAAACACCACTTTGGAGATAAACAAAACCCCACTGCAACGCCAGTTAGCCTCCTGCTTTTTCATTACTGTATTCACTCATCCATTCATTCAGCAGAACGTTTTCCTAACATCACAAATGTGCATCATGGCAGAGCCTGTAGCCAGGCAAGGCTATGGTTAGGCCAAAGGCTACCTTCACTGCCCATCAGCCAACAGAAATCAGGATCAGAAACAACTGAAGATGGAAAACTGAAACCAGAGAAAGCAGGTGTGTTGGAGAAAACTACAGTCAAGTTGGGCATTTGGTTCCAAACTTACTGTAGCCCACTGGCTCTCAACCTCAAATGCACATCACCTGGGGAATTAAAAAACAACAGAGGCTTCCCTGGTGGCGCAGTGGTTGAGAGTTCGCCTGCCAGTGCAGGGGACGCGGGTTCGTGCCCCGGTCCGGGAGGATCCCCCATGCCTCGGAGTGGCTGGGCCTGTGAGCCATGGCCACTGAGCCTGCGCGTCCGGAGCCTGTGCTCCGCAACAGGAGAGGCCCCAACAGTGAGAGGCCCGCGTACCGCAAAAAAAGAAAAAAAGCCCCAATGCCTGGTCTCAGAGTTTCTCATGTAATTGATTTAGGGTGAAGCTGGGTCCTGGGAGTCTTAAATGACCCTCAGGTGAGTCTAAGGTGCAGTTGAGAACCACTGCTGTAGACCAAGAAAAATAAACCACAATGGGTTACAGACTGCTCGTTTTACAGAAAGAGAAAATAAACCAGTTCCTGGGTAGAAGCACAGCTTTTCCGAACACAAATTTCAACAGAAATATCTTGCGAGGGCCTTAGGCAGAACCTGGGCAGCTGTAGCCTCTTCTGGCACAGCTGCAAACGCCAGCCCCTGCTCGTCCCTGTGGGCAGCCCCAGGGGACCCCAAGGCAGCCCGGCCGGTGCTACGTTTCCTCAGACGCACCTCGGGCTGTGCTGGGTTCCAGGTGTGCAGCAGATGTGATGGACCTGCCTCACCCTACTTCCCTCTCTTTGCATCCTGCCCAGAAAATGCCAGAGTAACGATCCGGTTCAACATGAGCCTGGGATTTGAGCTCACCCTGGAACAAAGGAGGAATCCCAAGTGACTTCCGGGGCTCTGGGCACCGCCAATTCCTTCAGCAAGTAGCCATGAGCACCTCCTACCCAGGAGGAGCCCCGGCCCCGGAATGACTGCGACTCCTGTCCACGGGCCTCCATGCTTTTGTCAGGAAGACCTGCATCTCCTTCCCATGGAGCCGTGAGATGGTCCCGAGGGTCCGAGTGGCAGTGTAGGGGTCTTGAGAGGGTACTGGGATGGACATCCATCCCAGCCAACAAATGGGGTGGGGCTCTCCTTGAAAGCGGGGCTGACGTTGGATTCATCTGATCTAGTACAGACCCTGAGTAGATGCTCAGAAAAGACCTGCTGAAAGACAGAACGACTAGTCTAATGCATGAAAAAAGAAAATGGCCCCAAAGCCCATCTCACTGAGACGACAATGCTAGAAAATCTGGGAAAGCAAATACCCCCCTTTAAGGGCCTTGGCTTCATTAAAATATTAATAAGAAACTACCAACATATGAGTCCACTTGGGGTGTTCTGAGGATTCTTAGATATGACACCAAAAGCACAGGCAACAAGGGAAAACAACAGAACTGGACTTCATCAAAATTAAAAACTTGCCTGTTTCAAAAGACACCACCAAAAAAGTGAACAGACAACCTACAGAATGGAAAAAAAATATCTGCAAATCATATAATATCTAATAAGGGACTAGTATCCAGAATATATAAAGAACTCTTAATAATAAAAAGACAACCCGACTTAAAAACAGGCAAAGATACGAATAGGTATTTCTCCAAGGAAGATTTACAAATGTCTAAAAAGCACATGAAAAGATACTTGACAACATTAGTCATTAGGGAAGTGCAAATCAAAACCACAGTGAGGGCTTCCCTGGTGGTCCAGTGGTTAAGAATCCGCCTGCCAATGCAGGGGACACAGGTTTGAGCCCTGGTCCGGGAAGATCCCACATGCCGCAGAGCAACTAAGCTCATGTGCCACAACTACTGAGCCTGTGCTCTAGCGCCCGTGGGCCACAACTACGGAAGCATGCGTGCCACAACTACTGAAGCCCGTGCGCCTAGAGCCCGTGCTCTGCAACAAGAGAAGCCACCGCAATGAGAAGCCTGCACACCTCAATGAAGAGAAGCCCCCGCTTGCCGCAACTAGAGAAAGCCTGTGCATGGCAACTAAGACCCAACGCAGCCAAAAAAAAAAAAAAAAAAATCCCACAATGAGATGCCACGTCTCACCCACTAGGATGGTTAGAATGAACAGACAGACAGTAATAAGTGTTGGTGAGGATGTGGAGAAGCTGGAACTCTCTTACACTGACGGTGGGAACGTAAGATGGTTATAGCCCAGAGTTACTACATGAGCACCAATTCCATTCCTGGGTATAAACCCAAGAAATGAAAACATACGTCCACACAGAAACTCATACATGAATGTTTATAGCAGCATTACTCCTAATAGCCAAAAGGCAGAAACAACTCAAATGTCCTTTTTTTTTTTTTTTTTTTTTTTTGCGGTACGCAGGCCTCTCACTGTTGTGGCCTCTCCCGTTGCGGAGCACAGGCTCTGGACGCGCAGGCTCAGCGGCCATGGCTCACGGGCCCAGCCGCTCTGCGGCATGTGGGATCTTCCCGGACTGGGGCACGAACCCGCGTCCCCTGCATCGGCAGGCGGACTCTCAACCACTGGGCCACCAGGGAAGCCCTCAAATGTCCTTTAACTGATGAATGGATAAACAAAATGATGTGTATTCATTCATACACTGTAATAGTGTTTAGCCATAAAAGGAAAGAAATATAGATACATACAGTTGGCCCTCGATCTCCCCAGCTGCACATTCACAAATTCAACCAGCGGCGGATTAAAAGTATTCGGGAAAAAAAATTCAAGTTCCAGAAAGCAAAACTTGAATTTGCGCATTCATTTACATAGCATTTACGTCGTATCAGGTATTATAAGGATCATCTCTGGTATATGGGAGGACATGCATACGTTACACGCAAATACTACACCATTCTATATGAGGGACTTGAACATCCAAAGATTTTGGTATCCGAAGGGGGTCCTGGAACCAGTCCCCCTGTGGAAACTGAGGGACGACTGTACTAGAACATGGGTGAACCTTGAAAACATTATCACAAGTGAAAGAAGCCAGTCATAAGGACCATGTGTTGTTATGTGATTCCATTTATGTGAAAGTTCAGAAGAGGAAAATCTATAGAGACAGAGTTGTTTTGTGGTTCCTTAACAGCCTTAGGGCTGGGATAGGGGGACGGGGGGAACAGAGAGGAGACAGTTAAAGGGTAAAGAGTTTCTCTCGGGGGAGATGAAAATATTCTAGAACTGACTGTGATGGTGGTGGCGCAAGTCTGTGAATACACTAAAAACCACGGAACTGTACACTTTAAATGGGTAAATTGTT
Source organism: Grampus griseus (assembly GCF_964374135.1). Classification (NCBI taxonomy): domain Eukaryota; kingdom Metazoa; phylum Chordata; class Mammalia; order Artiodactyla; family Delphinidae; genus Grampus; species Grampus griseus. The sequence continues at coordinate 5,545,619 of NC_139003.1, read as the reverse complement.
ACGTGAATTACGTGTCAATAAAGATTTTTAAAAAGAAAGAGATATAGAGACAGATGTAAAGAACAAACGTATGGATACCAAGGCGGAAAGGGGGCAGTGGGATGAACTGGGAGATTGGGATTAACATATATATGCGACGGATACTCTGTATAACACAGCTAACCAATGAGAACCTACTGTGTAGCACAGGGAACGCGATGCTCCGCGGTGACCTAAATGAGAAGGAAACCCAAAAAAGAGGGGATATATGTATACATCTAGCTGATTCACTTTGCTGTACAGTAAAACTAACACAACATTGTAAAGTAACTATACTCCAATAAAAATAAAAAGAGAGAGAGAAGGTGTACTAACGGCAACCAAACGACACCACCAGCAACAATGCTGAGACCATCTCTCACCTACCAGAGAGGCAGAAATGAAGAGGCACGCCCGCACCTCTGTCAGCAGGCGCTCCCGCCCACTGCTGCGGGCCGTGGAAGTCGGTACCACCCTCTTGGAGGGAAACTTGGTGACACCTAACAAAAGCACATTTGTGTGCACCTGAGCACGCTAGATCCACTGCAGACGGCGCACGTGTCTGCATCGGGGCCTGTGTTACGTGCTCAGGCACCCTCCTCACCCTGGAAACCGTGCTGTCTGCTCGTGCTAGCCGATAACCACCCCCAGCGGCTGGTTCAGTGAAGCCCGAGAAAAGGGCGGCCCGCATATCACCAACTCAGCTGAGGACCTTGGAACCAATCAGGGAGGCACTGAATGAACACACCAACCACAGCCCTCATCAGGCAGAGGGCAAACGAAAAACAGGAGACCAAAACATGCTTAAGGACGAAGGGGCTGGGTTGGGAGATGGGCTGGGACTGTGGGAGAGGCACTGAGAGGGTTTGCCTTCCCTTATGGTCAGCGAGCCGATCTCTTCCTTACTTCATCACGTGGATTCTTGCAGGAATGAGTTTTCCAGCAGGGAGAACTGCAGGTGCAAAGGCCCTGAGGCAGCAGCCGTGGCAGAGCACAGTGGCCTTTGTGGCTGAAGTAGTTGATGAGTTGAAAAGGTAGTGAAACCCCACTCCTCTGGACCTGGAAGGGCTGGGACTTCAACCCTGAAAATGACGGGGAGCCACCGGAAGGTTCTAGCAGGGGATGACAGGATCCTATATATCTTAACACGATCACTCTGGCCACCCTGTTGAGAGCAGACTGTTGGGGTGAAAGGGTGGAAGCTGGGAGACCAGCAAGGAGGCTACTGCTACAGTCCAAGCAAGAGACGGTGGCGGCTGGGGCCAGGTCGAGGCAGTGGAGCTGGTAAGACATGTCTGCACCGCTCCAGTCCAGTACCTTCCCCTCAGGACAGGAGCCCAAGACGAGAGGGTGAGGACCTTGCTCGGCGCAGCTGGTGTCATCAGCGCCCACCTCAGTTCTCAGCTCCCTCCCGGTTCAACGACCACAAAACCCTGTGTGTGGAACTCAGGAGTTTTCTGTTGCCCCCTCTGTTCCCTACACAAGTTTTGATCCCCCATGACCTTCTGGGGACCTTCCTTGATGATGGTGGGACAGTCCTTGGGGACTCTTGTCTGAAGGACTCTGGTGAGCTGAAAACCTCTCTCTTTTACCAGCATGATTCTACCTAATCCCGACATCATGGATACTTTGCAGAGCAGGTGGACAACTTCCAGGGGGCGAGTGCAGGTTTCTGGGGCGCCCCGCCCATCCCACCAGCCAGTACCCCCAGCTAGGTCACTGTCAGAGCCCCACGAGGCTGCCGTCAGTCAGGCCTCCCACACGTTCCTTCCGGTCCGGGACCTGGAGCAGATTGAACTTCCGCCTTCCCTTTCCTAGGAGTGGATGCAACGAAGCCTGGAGAGCTTGTCTGCGTCGTGCGGTGTCCACAGACAGGAGGACTTCAGGGACCTTTGTGGCTGAAGTAGTTGATGAGTTGAAAAGGTAGCGAAACCTCACTCCTCTGGACTCTTCTGCACCTGGAAGGGCCAGGGCTTCCTAAGCAGCATGAATGGGGAGTAGCAGTGGAACAAGCATCACCTCTGCTTCTGGGAACTCAGACATGAGGGTCGGCAGGGACCCTGGAAAGCTCTCCTGAGGCCCAGAGGCGGCGGAGGGGGCGACTGAGGGTCAGCACCAAACGCAGCAGTCCTGGGATTCCAGTGCAGCCCCTTCCCCACGGCCCCGTGTTAGCCTCCTGGGGCTGCCGTGGCAAAGCACGGCACCCGGTGGCTTCAAGCAACAGAAACGCAGTGAGTCACAGCTCTAAAGGCCAGAAATCCAGGATCAAGGTGTCGGCAGGGTTGCCTCCTTCTGGGGCTCCGAGGGAGAATCTCGTCCAGGCCGCTTCCTAGCCTCTGGTGTTGGCCTGTGGATGCATCGCCCCCCATCTCTGCTCCCATCTACACACGGCGTCCCCCTGTCTCCAAATTTCCTCTTTTTATAAGGACACAGTCATATGGGGTTAGGGGCCTACCCTGCTCCACTGTGTCCTCATCTTGACTAATTCCATCTGCAAAGACCCTATTTCCAAATAAGACCAAATTCTGAGGTACCGGGGTCAGCACTTCAACACATCTGATTGTTCAGTTCAACCCCTAACAGGAAGCCCTCAGAAAGTTTGTTTACTTTGCCTTCTCTGTCCCCTTCAGAGGCACTTCATAGTATAACACTCAGGTCTAAGTCTGCAAGCCCAGTAAGAGTGCCAAATCTTGTCTGTAAGATGTTAGAAACGGCATTTCGCGCACGTCCTGAGATCGAGCTGCCCTGACCACAGCAGCAGAAGCTAAAATAGATTTAATTCCAGATCCTTCCGTCGGCAGTGGCAGCAGCCACAAAACCTGATGATTGATTAGGTAGTACTTTCGGCCCAGGAGCTGGAGCCCTTTTAAAAATAAATATGAAATGTCCTCAGACCCCACATCTGAGGGGTGGGTGAGGGGATGCCCCCCACCTCACAGCCACGCGTATTTCTGCTTCGCGACTGCCCACTAGATAAGGGACATTTCTATGCAGACACCCAAAGAGAAAGGCAGTGCGTTTGAATGAGTCAGCAGAGAAGACAGATGCTTCTCCCCCCCTGGGGCTGAGGTCACCGGAACAGAGTGTGGGAAGCCTGCGGGGTCCACAGGGATGGAAATAAAAGGAGGGCCTGTCACTTGGGATGGCTGGCTTGCCTGTCCCTGCAGCCCCGGCGGGGGGCCCAGCGGGAGTGTGAATCTCCCAGGCCCCTGCCCAGCCCCTTGGGCTCCGAGCTGGGAGGGCGCTGTGCCCTGGCGGTGGACACATCTCTGGGCAGCTGGGCTGGTTTCAGCTGTCAGGGCCTGGGTCAAGTTCCCTTGGGACTATGGGGAGACTCATGCGTTCAGGTGCTGGAAGCTGGATCGTCCCTCAGTGGAAACCCCGCAGGAAGTGAGAGGAGCAGGTTCTTTGATATGAAAGGGCCCAGCTCAGTCCGTCAGCTAAGAGGCCCCCAGGCAAGGTCACCTTGAAATAAGGGCCACTCCACCCAGCAGCCAGCACTTAGATGTGAGGCGGCTACTTGTTTGAATTAGACTCAAACGTCCCTCCTTTGAGCCCAGCCCTGCCCTGGGCACCCCTCCAGGGCCAGCTCTCATCTCCCCGCAGGAGCACAGGTTAGACAGACAGACGGTGTGACCTAAGGGTGACATCCACGGCTCCCAGCCAGGGCCGCGTGGGAGGACTTCATGTCAGCCCCCGCCACCCCTGCCGAGTTACAGGAGAGCGTACACCCCTTAGAACTGGGGCTGAGATACCAACTGTCTTTGAATTAAGGAGAAAGTTGTATTTTTTCAAATACTATCACACATGTTTTCAAGGGGCCTTCAGCTCCCTGATGGAGCCAATTCAGGGGTGATGCGAGGGAAAGGAACAAAGTGGGCAGGAAGATATAATTATGGAAGAAGAAGGCGAGGAAAACAAGGCAGCTCCCAGGGAGTGCGTGGCCGACGGTCCCCGGGATGGTACCCAGACGAGGCTCCTGACTGCGTCTGGCATCTGCACCCCAGCTTCTCAGGGCATCCACAGTGCTTCACAACTGAAGCAGAGAGATGGTTAAGAATCATACAGAAGTAGTCCACTTCTGTGGACTTCTCAACAGTAGAATTAACATATGCAGAAAGCATTAAATTTTTTTTTAACGATGAGAGCCATTTGGAGAAGGGGAGCAACTGTAAGGATGGGAGGAGGGAAGAGAGAAGAAGAGAGTAAACGCGGCTCTTTCTCCCACTCTGTCCGCCGTGAGCTTTTAAGCACTGACACCTTTATCATTTCCCTTGAAGATGCTGCTGACCTATTAAGCGCTATTTCTAGCTAACTTCTCTTTATCCTCCCGCCTTCAGAAGGCCCCCACTGAGCGGGCCTGAGCAGAGAGGAATCTTTCTTTCTCTGTGGTTTTCTCTGGGCTAGCCGAGAGCGGGCGCGGGGTGGGGGTGGGGGTTCTAAAGCTGCAAAGCTGACCCGCATGAGACTTTCCCAGGACCAGAGCCCTTGGTTCCCCCCACCCCGCCCTCCAGCTCCTGCAACGGCGCTTAAGGGGCGCTAATGGTACGTCTCCTGGGAAGAGGGAGACCAGAGAAGAGATGTCCATGAGGGCAGGGCTAGAACGGGAAGTACAGAGGGGCCCTGTGAAGGCTTGGGCTGAACCTCACCTGCCGGTTCTCTCTCCCTCCAGGTGGCTCCCCTACTTCCAGAAGCGACAGGCATGACACACTGAACGCAGACCCAGAGGAGAAGGCTGGAGGCCAACTCCACCTGCATGGTGTCCCGGGCTGGGGTCAGCGGCGCCGAGGCACCTCCCATCTGCATGGGCACGGCTTCCTGGGCCACAGAGGGCCTGGTGTCCCCTGGACTTGGCCCCGGCGGCTCTGCCAGGCCCAGCCCCGTGGGCTCTCACCTGTCCCCACAGTGCCCTGGGTCTGAGCAGCCTTAGCCGTCCCCCTGGTCCCGGGCAAGCACAGTCCCTGGGCATGTCCCACTGGACTTCATTGGAGGCAAGGTCACCAAGAGAAAGCGTGGGTTCTCCCAGTGCCAAGTCTGTAGACGTGCAGCTGCCAGACACATTAATCATGTCATTTCCTAATCTTCTAGGAGGGGAACACGTTGTGCTCAAGCTCCCACCCAGTGCTGTCTGGACCAAAATCTACCTTAAAACTCTACCAAAAAAACCCTTTTTTTAAAGAATCAAACATGTAAGGACTTTTTTCAGTCATGCACCAATTACAGACACTGACCAGAGAAAAGAAAGAAAATATAAAGAAGAAATCAAAGGATATTCGTAAAGGCAGGAGGCGTGGCAGCGCCATGGGCGGGGACTTCTCAGTCTGCAGCCAAGGAGGCGCTGTCTGCAGCCCTGGGCACAACTCGTGCCCCAGCTCTTTGGGCCTCAGTCTCCCCACCTAGAAAACGACGCTTGTCCACAAACCTGTTCCTTCTCACGTCTCATTCAAGTCTGGCCACATACGTGCAGGCTCACGAGCCAATACACCGGCGTTTAAAACCCAGACATACACGGGTGCAAAGGATTTCACGTTCGTGCACGCACACAGGTGTCTATACCTGCATGAACGTAAGTGTGCAACACCCTGGGTACTTACCAGTTGTGATGGGAGCCCGTGCACACGCGCACGCGTGCGCACACGCACGCGTGCGCACACACACACACACACACACACACACAGTCCACAGACAGCACGATGGGCCACCTGTCCAGAACCTAAGACAAACCATCAGGTTGGCACAGAAGAGCCAATGGAACCCAGCAGCAGGGCCGTATTTCATTTGGTCAGTTCTGACACTTAGACACACCAGACACCTCACTCTAGTTCTGGGGTTCCTGAAAGGAACCCAGGGGGTGTCGGCGGGGGGCTGCCGACCCTAAGGACCGTGCCGTGGAAGGGGTGTCAAAGTCAGGCTGAGCGATCCTGAGGCTGAGCTGTTGCTATGTTTTTCAACTGTGTTGCCCTGTTGTCATGTTCCCCAGAGTTCAATAAACTATGTCATCAAAAGAAAAAAATCATTTCTGGAGCAGCGCTGAAGTGATATCTGGCTGGTGCGCTTCCAAAGAGGGTGAACAGATTTTTCCTTCTTCCAGATCTGGGATCACAGAGCCTGTCTCTAGCCACAGTGGGGTGGGGCCTCCCGAGAAAGCTGACACTGAACTTGAAACCACTTATAACAAAACAAACTAAAAAAGTAAATTCACTAGGAGTCAGCAGGCTGAAGGTCAGGAGGATCTGGACCCAGTTCAAACACCTGGACTGCAGCCTGCGGGGTTAAGAGCAGATGGAAATTCACCCCTTCACACCTCCATCTGTTGTTGTTGCTGTTGAGTCATGATCAAAGGCGAGGGTGCTCTCAGAGCCGGGCTGGGGAGCCTGAGGAGGGGACAGGAGACTCGGCCCCAGGGAGGCTCACAGCGGCCATGGAGAGGCAGTGGAGGGGCGGCCGTCACCCACACGGGCACTCCAACCTGCAGCCTTGGCCGCACGTCCGGCACCATGGACACAATCATTGGGAAACTTCTCAACAACTCAGACCGCAAGGTCTGGTCCTGGACCTCCTGACTCTTGCTGGGGGGTGCGGGCAGAGGGAGGTCAGGGAAGACGGAGCCCAGAAATCAACCCTTCCACTTCCCCAGGTCTTTCCTAAGAATGTGGGGGGGTGCTGGTCTTACGCTCTGGAGGATGGACAAGCCCAGGGGTGGAGTGGGGCCCTGCTAAAAGGGCAGGTCTGGGAGTTAAGGCAGCACCTCAGAGACCAGCTACTTTGCCTCCCGGTGACCTCTGGGCCTCAGTTTACTTTTCTGTAAAATGGTGAGATTGCACAAGGTCACCCCCCCCCCCAACACCTCTCCAGCTCTCAGCGCCTGTCATTCTGTGAAGTCAGTGGGCTGGAAGTCAGAGAGGACCTGGGACCTGAAGGAGGGACAGGATGCGGCCAGACAGAGGGGCAAGGAGAATGAGACTAAGAAGGCCCCCCACCTAGGTGAAGCCACCCGACGGCTCAGCGGCTTTCTGACGCCAGCCCTCTCCATCAGCGGATCATAAAGTTATTTCAAGTGGGCCACCACCACCCCTGCAGTTTTTTAAAAATGAAATAGGACAAAAGAGAAAATGCCCCAGCACCTGGCACAAAGCAAGCACTAAACACGTGTAAGTTATTATTGTTGTTACGGCTATTGTAGGTCACAGTCTAAAGTCTGAAATACATTTACCTTTGCTATCGACTGTTTTTCTGCACTAGAATGTGAGCTCCTGAGTTAGGGATTTCTGACAGTTTTGTTCACTGACGATCGGAGCGTCTAAAACAGTGCCTGGCTCCAGCTAAACGCTCAATAAGTACCTGTTGTGGAACTCCCTGGCGGTCCAGCGGTTAGGACTACGGTGCTTTCACTGCGGAGCGCTCGGGCTCAACCCCTGGTCAGGGAACTAAGATTCCCGCAAGACGCGCAATGTGGCCAAAAATTAATTAATTAATTAATTTAAAAAAATAAATTAATTAAAAAATATATCTGTGGGACAAACAAACCGGTCTCGCTTCATGAAACTTTTGTTTCAAATATATGTACTTCCCTCTTGGGTTATATGGCCTAAGTTGGCGGTCTGGCAGGTGAACCCTGAAGCGTCATCTGAGCTCCCCCATAACACGGGGACAGGCACAGTCCCCCAGGGTGCGGTGAAGGACAGCGGCTGGCACAGGAATTGCTGTGTGGTGACAGCAAGCTGACGTCTCTCCGTGCGGGGCTGCAAGAGGCGTTTGCGCCCTCCCTCCTGTCCCCTGGCTGTAACCGTGTCCTTGCCCCACAAGTCTCCTTCCTGGCAGCATCACTGCTCCTAACCCCTCACCTGCTGGGATGAAAATGGACCTCTCCTCCTCTGTGAGCGTCTGCTCTTCATCTGTGCCTGCCTTGGCCAGGCCTCAAATCATTTCCTTCTCAGATGACTAAATCGTTAATGGAGACAATGTGTTCTGGACGAATAAGCCGACCAGAACCAAGAGCTGCAAAAGAACTCCGGCGCCTCTTCAACCCCCAACCCAGTGGTTCTCAAACTGTGGTCCCTGGACCAGCAGTAACGGCAGCAGCCTGGGAGCCTGCCGGGAGAGCAAATGCTCGGACCCACTCAGACCTACTGGACCAGCACTTGGGGGTGAGCCCCAGCCTCCAGGTGATGCTCCTGTTTGGGAAGCACTGCCCTCACCTGCCGAGGAAGGACAAAGGTGCGACGGGCCCACCTGGAAACCTGCACCTTGGAAGAGAGAGTCAGGGACAACTCACGCTTGGGAGACTCTGGAATATTCAGTTACTGGGGTTTAGCAGAGGTGAGAAGGAAATAAAAAAGGAAAGATGGTGAGGGACATTTCAGACTTCTGCCTGCTTCCCTGGCCTTCCTCACAGATGGAGGAGGGGGCCCGTGACCAATCACCAAGGCAGGGGGGGGCAGAGGCAGTGGGGAGGCATTTGCCAAAACACTGTGGTGGGAAAAAGGACTCACCTAAGGGGTCAGGCTCCTTCCAAAACCCCAAGGGATCCTGCCCTCAGGATGCCCAAGTTCATCTGCTCCTTGGAACCACAAGCACCCTGGAGTCTCTGCTCAGGGCCCCGTCCCTTCACTCTGGGGGCGGATTCTCCCGAGAGCCACATGTGTGGCCATCAGAGCAAAGAAGAGAGCTGTCCTCCGGCCGGAGGACACCAGGGTCTCTGGAGAGAGGCCCCCAGCTCAGGCACAAAATAGTGAAGCCCATGAGATGGTTTCAGGTGACACCCTGATGGATACCAGTTACCCAGCGCTTACATATTTGTTTTTACCATGGTGGTTTTCCATTTCCGCTAGTCTTAGGGTCTTTCTTTTGAGAATAGGTTTAGGGACTTCCCTGGTGGCACAGTGGTGAACACTCCGAATTCCCAAAGCAGGGGGCCCAGTTTCGATCCCTGGTCAGGGCACTAGATCCCCTGTGCATGCCGCAACTAAGAGTTCGCGTGCCACAACTAAGGAGCCTGCCTGCCGCAACTAAGACCCAGCGCAACCAAATAAATAAATAAATTTTTTAAAAAAATAATATAGATTTAGGTTTAAAAATAGTACTAAGATGGGATGAAAATTGCACAGGCGTGAACGGCTGCAGTTTTGGACGAGCCTAACCTGCAATGCTGCCTCTCTTTCCCTGAAGGGCAAGTGACTCAGCACACTAGAGGGAGACGGCATTTCAGCCCGTGTATGGATGCACGCGTGTGTGTATATGTACGTGTGTGTATGTGTGTATGTACGTGTATGTACGTGTGTATGTACGTGTGTGTACGTGTGTATGTACGTATGTGTATACGCGTGTATGCGTAACTGAGCATTCTTCCGGTTATCTTTGTAAAATAAATCCTACCCTTATAATCACCACAGGTGTCAATAAACAGCATGTTCTGATACATTTTACATATTTAGACTTTTCCCTAGGGTGTTTCCACGACTCATCCATGAGCCGTGGTCATAGAAGGAGGAGGGCCCACTGGAGCCCACAGTTGGGAACAGGAGTCAGTTGTTTTGCAAGGGGCTTCGTGTTTTAATGACACAAATGTGAGTCCCCACCTGCTTATTTAATTGTTCTCAGCACGTGACTCTATTTCTGTTTTGTAAATTAGGTTTTTTGTACCTTTTTTTTTAGATTCCACATATAAGCGATCTCATATGGTATTTGTCTTTCTCTGTCTGACTTACTTCACTCAGTATGACCCAACAATCCCACTCCTGGGCATATATCTGGAGAAAATTCTAATTCGAAATGATACATGCACCCCAATGTTCACTGCAGCACTATTTACAATAGCCAGGACATGGAAACAACCAAAATGTCCATTGACAGAGGAATGGATAAAGAAGATGTGGTACATGTATACAGTGGAATATCACTCATCCATAAAAAGGAACAAAATAATGCCATTTGCGGCAACGTGGATGGACCTAGACATTTGCAAAGCAGAAACAGAGTCACAGATATAGAAAACAAACTTACGGTAACCAGGGAGGGAGCAGGGGGGTGGATAAATTGGAAGACTGGGATTGACATATACACACTACTATATATAAAATCAATAACTAACAAGGACCTCCTGCATAGCACAGGGAACTCTACTGAATACTCTGTAATGACCTATGTGGGAAAAGAATCTAAAAAAGAGTAGGTACCTGTATATGTATAACTGATTCACTTTGCTGTACACCTGAAACTAACACGACGTTGTAAATCAACTCTACTCCAATAAAAATTAAAAAAAAAAAACTGTTCTCAGCAAAATCACCAGGGCGCCTAATAATAAAAGTGGGCATGGGGGTAAGAGGTTGGGGAGGGGATTGCTGTGTGCAGAGCAAGGATGCCTGCAAGGAAGAAAGCGGGTTGAAATCGTTATGGAAAATGAAACACCTGGGACCTTGCAGGAAGACCGTGGCCCTAAGCTGGCACCCCTGGATGTCTAGTGTCACGCGGGGCACACAGCAGCATCGTATAGGCCACGCGCCAGATGCACTGGGCGGCAGAGCTGGGGCTGGCAGGGATGTTCCTCCTTGGCAAAGCACCCCTGGGAGCCCCGGAGCCGCCGGTGGGTCCCCTCTGGCCGAGGTGAGGTAGGGCTAACTGGCTGGGGCGAGGAGGCCTGCCGGTGAACACATGAGCTAGGCGAGTCCATCCTTGGTGACTTTCCCTCCCGTTATCAGCTCTGTCCGTGGAGGGCTGTGCTCAGGCTCTGCCTCCGCTGGACCCTTCCCATCTCCATCCCCTGTCCCCGGCCTGGCTCATCCTCTGAAGACTCAGATGGCTTTTTTTCTCCCAAGGTGAGGAGAAGCTGATCTGGTAAATATAAGGGGCAAAGTGCCGAGTGCTCTCCCGCCCGCAGCACCAGGAGGCTGTTTAAATGCCTCTTCACCCTACCCCCCCCACCCCCACCCCCCTGCCCTGCCACGCAATGCTTCCCTCCAATGGATTCCAGGTCAAGAGAAAAGCAGGTGCAGATCAGCATCGCGGTGAGATCAAGATGGGTTGCAGGGGGAGCACCTACAGCCCAGGTCAGGGCTGCTCTCCTGCAGCCAGTAGCCTGCAGTCTCGCGGCCCTCTGCGGGGCCCCAGCTGTCAGAGCCCAGGCCCAGGGACGCAGCTGTGTGCGCCGACCGCCCAGAAGAAAGCCTGGACAAACACCTTACATGCTTTGATCTAGAAATGAGAAAACAAAACAGAGGAAAATAAATAACTTTAAAGAGTCAGTTCGAATTCAGCCTGCACCCCTCGTCCCGTTTGATCTTCACATCCTGTCACAGGTGAGGGAGGGAGGGGGCCACGGCTGTGCAGAGCTGGTCCGGGCAGGCCCAGGGCCCAGGTTTCCTGCTCCCCGCAGGCCCTCTTCCCAGGGGCTTCTTCGGGGAGTTCTGAACAAAAATTAAGAACTGTGTAGGAAGCTCTTTGTGATCTGCGATGGAGACGGGTGTTGATACTGCGCTGGGTGGGGGCGAGGCACACTCCCCACTTGCTGGCTCTCAGGCCTGGAGACAAGCTGCTTAGGGACAGGGTTTCCTGACGAGGCGTCTTCGGGGAAAGTTTCTGACTGCGCAGACTGCTCTCCCACACTGGGCGCCGTGTTGGCAACTGGCAAGGTACCGTTTTCCTTCAACTCGGGCCCTCCCGTCCGCGAGAATCCAAGTGATCTCAAGACTTGAGAAGCCTGGTGGGGGGAGCTCATGGTCCAGGCGTTCCAAGCCTCAGTTTCTCCAGGTCTCTGTCTCGGTCTAGACGACCAGAGAGCAAAAGACGGAGGTGAAAACGGACGTGAAACCTTGTTGTATTCATGGTCCGGGGCTGCCCTAACAAAGCCACAAACAGGGTGGCCTCGAGCAACAGAAATGTGTTCTCTCCCAGCTCTGGAGGCTGCGAGTCCACGATCAAGGTGTCGGCAGGGCTCCCCGCAAACCTGGGGGTAGAATCCTCCCTCTCCTCTTCCAGCTTCCAGTACTGCTGGCCATCCTTGGCTTCTGGCCACATCACCCCAATCTCTGCCTCATCCTCACGTGGCTTCCCCTCCGTGTGGGTCTCTCTCCTCTTCTCATAAGGACAACAGTCACCCTGGATCAGGGGCTCCCTCACCTTAACTAATTCCATCTGCAACAACCCTCTTTCCAAATGAGGCCACATTCACAGGGGCAAGGACGGGGACATATTTTGGGAGCGGGCAGGATTCAGCCCCTCCCACCTACTATTGCTGAGTGTGTTCTGGTCCGGGGAACCCACTCCAGGCCCATCCCCCAGCACCCTGCCGCTTCCCACAGGATAGTGTAGCTGTTGTAGAGAGGGGCACCGCTGGGCTGCAGGGCGGTGGGCAGGTCCTGGGTGGGCTGTGCCCGTGAGGCTGAGAACCCACATCACCACCGGAAGGTCTGTCCTGGAGGAAGGGACCAAATTCGCCTGTTTATTTAACTTGCGAAGAAATGATCAGTGAACACATTACTTCATCTTGGAAAGGGAAGAATGGACAGTAGGCCAAAGGTCACTTGTCCTGTGCTCAGAGTCACCTAAAGTGGGGTTTCCCTCCACCTGGAGGCAAGAAGCTGAGGCTTGGAAGCGATCGGCCTGGTCGGGTGCACCAGCCCAAGTGCGCGCTCAGTAAAGGCATCCTAAGCCTGGACTTGAACTCGGGTGGTCGGATTCCAAGACCGTTAAGATGTCCTGCACTCCTTCACCCCCCCACCATCCTGTGCACCCCCAAAAGCCCCTTTCACACACACCCCATCTATCCACCTCGCCTGGTTATCTGCCAGAGGGATGATCAATTTGAGTCAGTGTCTCCTTTGGTGCCAAGAACAGGGAAGATGCGTGAGGTCTGACCCCTCGCCTCGCAGCTGCTGACAACCTTACAGAATCCTCGGGGAGCTGTCACCATTCAACCTCAGGCCAGGTTCTCAGCCTCCCAAGGGCATGACTTCCACCTGCTTCCACCCCGAGAAGTGAGGGGGGATCAGATCGACTCCAAGTCCCTCCAGGAACGATAGCCAGGAATTTTGTTAAATACTTTATCTTCTCTGAGCTTTCACGTCTGTATTTGAGACCCTTCCCCCAAGACAACCGTCATCCGACAGGTTTCTAACGGCCTCGTAGGGAAATATCGAAAAACAAACACACACAAAGCAAAGAAAAAGAAACTTAGCAAATGCCAGAGTTCAGCCTGTTTATGACAATAAATGGTGCCTCTTCCTGTGAAAGGCCAACCCACAGCTTTCCGGAGCCAGAGTGAGTTTTCCTGCTGTCATAACGCACTTGGGCATTTTGCTAAGAACAAGTTCTCCCCGTTTGAGGCCAATGAGTTGGGGCCTCTGGCAAACGAGTTGCTTCTGCTTTTGCCAAGGAGCTTCCCCTTTTCTGGAAAACACTCGTCCCCCTTGCAGTCTTTGCCTTTGCAACGGCAGCTGCTCCTCTGCCTCTGTCTCGGCCCGGCCGGCCCTGAGATGTGCACCACCACAGCTCAGTCGTGGGCGAGTTGTTTTTTTCTGATGTTGATGTTATGTTTCTCTCCAGAGTCCGCTGCAAATGGAAATTTCCGTATTCCCCTGTTCAGCAAAAATTACAGGCTTTTGGTTTCATCATCACTGTCAAACCATTAACCATTAACCCTTGGCACCCCGTGGAGCCCTAAAGGAGACAGGCCTGGAGCACGTTCCTGGGGCTGCCGACGCTGGGAGGTCTCCTGTGCCAGAAGGAGCTGGCGTGGATGCTTCTGGAAAAAGGGATGGGAAGCCCTCCTATCCACTGGTCCTCCTCCACACCTCACACCCACAGGTCTTACTCTGCACGGTTCTCTTTTGTGAACTGAGGGCATCTTCAGTCTGGTCACCTCTAACGCACTCCTTCCTCAGACCCCTCTGACCCCAGGGCCGTGGGTATGAGGGGAGCTGGGGCCATGCCTGCCTCCGCATCCGCCCAGGTCAGGGGCTGGCCTCCCCTCTCCTCAGCTGGAGGAGGGGCAGCAGGCACAGCCGCAAGGCAGCTCAGAGGAGCCTTGCACTGGGCCCTCCGTGGGGCAAGACCGAAAAGGGAGGCCGGGCCTCGCCAGTCTCCTGCACCTCTCCTCCCCTGTGTCTCGAAGAACGCCTCCCTCAAAGCGGCTGTCCACAGTTGGGAGTGGACGGATGGCCCAGACCCCGAGCACCCACACGAAGCCTGCAGACTGCAAGGGGGCCGGATCGGACTGAACTGAGGCTCCTGAACTGGAGCCCCAGCCCCAGGGGTGGGAGTGGCTGGAGCCCCCCTCCTCCACTGCGGCTCCCGGGGCCCAGCCCAGTCCCAGGGTACTTGAGACGCACTGCATCATGGGTTACGGGATGCACTAGGGTCGCTGAGGCTTGGCGTCCCCAGAAGCCAGCTCATGGGATAAAGACTCTGTCCTAGGAGTGGAGATGCTGACCCTGGAGATCTGAGGCTCCTGCCGTCAGGCCATCGCCTTAGAAGTGCTGCCCCCCCCCAAAGGAGTATGGGACCAGGAGGGTAGGCGTTGCTCAGCTCTCAACCCCCCCTTCCCAGGAAGCCAGGGCCCCGGGCTCTCCCTCGGTCCCATCTCAGGGCCCCAGGGGGCCCCAACTCAGCATCAGTGGCCACCAGGAGGTGAGATGTGACGTGAGAAGGGAGGCCTGGCCATGGCTCAGCGGGTGCCCCGGGAAGGCAGGGGCTCTGAACCATTTGTGCCAGCTCTGAAGTACATTTAATTTCACCCTCAGAGGGTGGGCGGCTGCCTCAAAGGGCTTCCCGAGCTCGGAGCATCTCCAGAATCGCCCTCGGTCACTCCTTCGTGTCTCCATCGCAGAGCTCGCACCGGGGGGGTGATGACATGACTACTTTTTCTCTTCAACTTTTAAAAAATAGGTGATGACTGCAATGAGGCTGACGAGGGCTCCGGCCTGCCGTGCCCTGTGCCCCGGGCCCCACGTCTGGATGAAGGGGACGCAGAGGGCTGCAGCCGGGTTCCAGAAAGAGTCCAGAAAAAGGAAGAGAAATGCTCTGCTTCAGCAACGGGGGAAAAATCAAAATGACAGGGTTGCCAATAAAATAATTCTCGGTTGGAAACTTAACTGTTTAAAAATGGTTCTTATATACATTTTTTTTTTTTTTTTTTTTGCGGTACGTGGGCCTCTCACTGTTGTGGCCTCTCCCATTGTGGAGCACAGGCTCGGGATGCGCAGGCTCAGCGGCCATGGCTCACGGGCCCAGCCGCTCCGCGGCATGTGGGATCTTCCCGGACCGGGGCACGAACCCGTGTCCCCTGCATTGGCAGGCAGACTCTCAACCACAGCGCCACCAGGGAAGCCCCTTATATACATTTTTTTAAAATTTATTTTTGGCTGCGTTGGGTCTTCGTTGCCGTGCACGGGCTTTCTCTAGTTGCGGCGAGCAGGGGCTACTCTTCATTGCAGTGCCCGGGCTTCTCACCGCGGTGGCTCCTCTTGTTGCGGAGCACAGGCTCTAGGCGTGTGGGCTCAGTAGTTGTGGCTCGCGGGCTCACGGGCTCAGTAGTTGTGGCTCACAGGCTTAGTTGCTCCGTGGCATGTGGGATCCTCCTGGACCAGGGCTCGAAAACAATGGTGAAATACTGGCTATTTCCTATGGTTTAACCTAATATTATCAACTGCTTTTACCACAGAGGAAACAGGACACAAAAATGAGAAGGGATGAATGTGACTCAAACCAAGATAGTCCCACTCCAAATCCAGGCTCTTCTGCTAAACCACGACACTTCCGGCCCCCAAACCACAGCAGAATCTGGGCCCAGGCCCTGCGACCTGCCTGAGGACACCTGGGTGATTAGCCGCAAACCCAAAGGCGAATCCACTTATTTTTACCCCAGTTCACGTATCATCCTACGATGCCACGCCCACCTTGGATCATAAAGGAGGGTCCTGTCCCCAGGGTCACTGTCACTTATTCCTCTAAAGATCCTATTACAAATGAACCAACAAGGAGCTTGATTCAAGGTGCAGATTCCAGAAAATTAAACTCGGTTCATTCTCCATGTCCTAGTCTGTACCTGCATGTCTGTGTCTACGTGTCTCTCTCTCCACATGCGCACACGCGCGCACACGCGCACACACACACACACACACACACACGCACACACACCCTCCTGTGCTCAAGAAGCATGTGTGCCTGGGTGGCTGGAGCCCCCTCCAGGTGGCTGAGGGGGACACGGTCCTCGACCTCCATCAGCGCCTGGAGAGCCCCTGCTCAAAACACAGGCCCCTGTGAGTGCCTGTGTGCGTCCCACCCCTCACGTCACGGACTTATGGAGGCAGAACCATGTGACAACCCTGCAGCCCCCTCCCTGCAAGGGTCAGGCCAGGGGAATCCGGCCTCTGTCAGGGGAGGAAGGACAACCACCCAATGCCTGAGCCCCAGGGCTTCATGGGGCCTTAGAGACCTTCTAGAATGAGATCCACGGCGGTTAGGTGAACCCATCTCAGCTTCGAGCTGGGACTAGACTCACCTCTCTTGGCTCCCAGGGCCCAGAGCACATTCTCCTGCCCTCGGTGCACAAGGACCGTCTGTCCTCCTGTCCCACCTCCTGTGATTGCCAAACCACTGCCTCGAGGGAGAGCCAAGAGCACAGAATCCCACGGAGCCAGGGGACGTGCAGGGCACACTGCAAGAAAGGACAGGGTCCCAGCAGGACACGGTCTCTCCGCCCGGCTCGTGATGGCCGTGGGACTCTGCTCCTCCCAGACTGAGGCTGTGCACTGGGGTTCCAGACACCCCCCGTCCACACGCTACTGCTCACACACCCTACGCTCTACGCTCACAATCCACATCCTACGGTCCACACGCACACTGTCCAGACCCCACTGTCCACACCCCACCACACACAGCGCCACTGTCTACACCCCACCGTCCGCACCCTACCGCACACATACCCACGGTCCACAAACCCCACTTTGGGCGGTGGGACGTACTCGCCAAGGAAACAGCCGGAGGATCAGGTGCGTGTGGGACGTGCCATCAGGGAAGAGGGGTGGGAGCAGAAGGGGGGAAGAAGAAGCGGAAGAAATAAAAAGGACTGTGAACGGGCCCAGCTCCCACGCCCCCCCCCCCAAATATGGACCAAGGAGATTTGCTTGTTTGCGTAAATAGAATTTATCGGGTCCCAGTGATACTTATTTACACCTGTCTTCATTACCCAAAGGATGCTGCAATGCAGTAAGATGAAAGATATTATTATGAGAAGGAAAACCAGTAGCTACAGAAAACCCAAGCAGGGTGGGCCTGGCGTGAGCTCTACCCAAAGCTCAGCCCTCCCACCCTGCAGGCCCCGCTACACGGTTTGCTCTCTCAGGGCTTCTCCAACATTACAGCCAACAAGTAAAGAGGAGACATTTTATAATTCATTCAGGTTTGCTACATGCCAGGTGCTCTGATGTCAGTTAATTCTCTCACCAGCCTCAGGTGGATATTCTCATTGCTATTCTACAAATGAAGCAACTTAGGTTCGGGGATGCCAAGGACACGGTGGGAAACCCAGGTCCCAAAGCCCAGCTCGTCGGAACAATCTTTACAAGGCCGGGTCCTCGGAGCACACACGGGGCACAGGAACGTCCGTCTGCCAGCGAGCGGCGGGCCTCCTAGAGCCGCCAGCTGCTTACTAGGCATTTCTGCCTTCCAGACCCCGACCCCATTAGGACTCGGAGGGGGAGTGAGAAGAAATCTTGCAGGGGAAAGAGCATAAATTTGGGAGACAACCACGCTTGCTTCAAACGCTGGCCTTGCTCTCACCAACTGCATCCTTTGGGCAAATTGCTCAGTGTATCTGAGCCTCAGGTTCCCCAACTGTAAAAATGGGGGCAATAACATGAGCCAGGCGGAGATGATGAAGAGTTAAATGATAGAACACGTGACAGAGGCTGCTGTGGTGCTGGGCATACCTAACGTACTGTCTGGTGAGCGTACATGTCACGATTCCACTCAAAGGTGACCTCACAGTCTGAGAAGAAGCAGACGAACCTCGAAGCACCAGGGGCAGTGTCCCCACAGGGACTCGGCTGGTGCCTCTTGGCCGGGGCAGTGACCACAGGCAAGGGAACTGGGTCAGAGAGCAGGTTTTTCAAGCCTGGTGAAATCTAGTTCTGAAGAAACAAAACAAAGGATGAGAAGAAATAGAGGGCAGGGAAACAGGAGGAAACAAGAAGCAAAAAAAGAGATGCAAAGGAGGAGACCAAAAAAAAGGAAAACGGACGACGAGAAGCTGTTTGTTTGCAGCCAAGCGTCTTGGGCATCAGTCTACTTCCTTCAGTTTTCCATGAAAGGTGGTCTCTTAGGGATCCAAAGACACTAACCAGCAGAATTTTTGGAAAGCAACATGAGGAAAAAACCCTAAGACCCACCAAGTTTCCATTAGCCAAGGTCTGATCATTGCTGTGAAAGAACGTCTGCTGCAGATGAAGGGTGGTTGAAAGCAGAGGCTGTGCAGGTGGCTAAGTGGGGGCCTGGCCAGAGCCAGGAGGACCAGGGAAGCACGGTGTCACATGCAAATCAACGTGAGGACTCAGAGGAGGGAGAAGCCACTTCCTTTGGCTGGTGACGTTCAGGACCCGTCTTTGCTTGCTGCTGGCTCCCTGCAGACCAGCGAGGTTCACAGAGCTGCGGGTCCGTCCGTCATGGGGCCGCTGTGCCCAAGGTGGAGCTGCAGATGCAAGACCGCAGACTTATGGTCTGCGATCAGCCTGGAACAACAGCTGGAGGGAAATATCCCGCGCCTTCCGTGCGTGTCCTCAGGGGCCACTTTGCCTGCCCGCACCATCTGGCTGCGGGGCACGGTGGTTCTGCACAGGCACTCAGGTGCCAGGTGGCTCGGGCTTGGGAGCCTGGCCTCTGCTGCAAAGGTTTTCCCACCTGGAGAATGGGCATCACCTCACAGGTGGGGCTCAGGTAAGCCACCGCACACACGTGCTTGGGCGTGCCGGCTCGGTGAATATCAGCTCTTTTTATTAGTCACCGTTCCTCTTTCTTCCCCTTCAAGGCTGACCTTGAGAATCGCAAAGACCAGGTGCCACCTCGGTGGAGCAGTGGAGGTGGACACGACTACCTCTTCCAGCACAACTCGGACCTATGTTTCTCATCGCTGGGCAGGAAGGGATGGAGGAGACAAAGGGTAGCAGGTGGCCCCGTTCCATGGAGGGTCCTCTTCAGGGATGAGCGCTTGCTCCCGGCTGCCGGCGGTGCTACAGAAAGACGGCGCCCGCTGCCCCCCTTTCAAGGTTTGCCTCGGCCAAAGGCTGCCACCCCGCCCAAGGCCGGGCCGCACTCGTGAGATGCGTGACTGACCAACCCAGCACAACCTGGGAGTGTGGACCGGGGCCCTGGCTGGGAGGGCACCGCCACTCAGCCCCTCCCCACCCCCCGCTTCCTCCCCTCCTCCCAGGAGTCAACCCCAAAGCTCCCTTGCGTGTGACCACCACCTCCAGTACACGTCACCATCCCCACCCAAGTCTGCTCTTCCAGCAGCCCAGCACAGGACACCTGGTGAGAAGGCGGCTGAAGGTGACACCTCTTGTAGCTTCAGGAAGTAAGGAGATTATCTGACATTTGCGTGTATGTGTGTCTGGGAGCCTCCGGCCGTTTCAGAGTCCAAGTATTTTAACGATACCTTCTCGGGATTGGACTAGGTGGTCCTTGGTGGACATTTAAATACCCACGTCCCTCCCAACTTGGAGATTCTAAAGAACCCCTTCCCCTCCCCTTCTCCCCTCTCCTTCCCTGGGAGTGTGGAATGGAGGGGAGATTTAGGGGCACAGAAGTCCTGCCTCCTCGGTGGTCCTGGACCATGACAACGCCCGACGCCATTGCTGCTGCGAGACAAGGTGATGTCGTAACTCACTTTGGCCATTCCTGTGACTCGAGAGTTTTCTAAAGATGAGAAGCTTTGGTCTGACCTGCAAAACCGAAGTCACCTCAGTAGAAGCCACCTCGGTAGTGTTTAGGGAGTGCCTGCTGAGTGGGACACGCTGGCTGCTTTAAGGAAAGGTAACGGAACAGAAATTCCACCTGAGGAGTCCAGGGAGTAGAAGAGGAGCCCCACTTAATGCAAGACCAGGGCACAAACGACAGGTCCAGCCCGTCCCGGCCCCCGCCAGCCCAGGGGAGTTTTCAGCTGCTCTCAGACCACAGAAAGCTCGGAGAACCAGCATCCTCTGAGGAGGGGCTGGACGCCGGCCAGTGTCTCTCACGTCGGTCACAGGACAGGATTCAGGAGAAGCAGGCCCCTGAGGCTTCCAGCAGGGCGAGGACACCGGGTGAGGGGCAGTGTTGCTGCACCACCGGGGAGGTTGATCCCACTGGTACCAGTGAACACTCACTTGGGATCCAGCAACAAAGCTGGTCCTGAGCTGCACTGGTGGGGGGATGGAGGACGCAAGACGCTGCCCCCAGCGAGACCAAGACGGACACCATCCCGGGCTCCCAGCCTCTCAGCGGGAAGAGCTGTGTGCGGAGGAGGTGTGAGCCTGCTCGCTCCCCTTGGAAACCTATAGTTCTCTAAACAAAAGAAAACAAGGCAGCAGTAGTCAATCTTGATCTTGACCTTGAAGGCGGAGCCAGGCCCTTCTCCAGGATTTTCACCCACGCACCAAGGGAAGCTGCTGGCAGCACTGGCAGGGCGAGGTCTGCGGGACGGGGGAGCAGGTTGCCCCGGGCACCCAAGCTTCGTGTCCAGAAGGGCCGCCGGCCCAGGGCTGTCCTGGCTCCGTCAGAAGCTGAGGGCTTGTGACACTCTGTGCGTCTCTCCTGCGCCTGCTCAGCTGCTAACCCGCGGAGTGGACTCACCTCCCCTAACCTGTGTCCCCACTTGTTCGGCGACCACGCTGGGCAGGCTGGCTGCGTGGGCCTGTGAGACCTGCCAGCCTCCTGCAGAAGGCAGATTCCTTCTCCGGGTCGTGGGAGAAAGATGCCATCTGGGGAAGGAATCCTCCTGTTTCCTTGGGGTCTGTATGAAATCCTCTAGGCCTTTCAAACCAACGCCATCTGACCCTCTTCTGTTCCAGGTAAGGGCGGTGGCCTAACGTAGTGCACCAGGGGGTGCGGCCCCCTCCCTCACCAGTCCAGGGCGCAGCGTGTTGAACGACGCGCCCACTTAGACAGCAGTCATCTCGTGGTAGCAGACGGGGCTCTGAGCTTTGCCCGAGTCAATGAAGCTGGGGCACGTGGGACTGGGATTACGTCCCTCTGCCATGCAGTCCAAGACTCTTTCTATGGTGGCCCCCAGCCCTGCCTGCCGGGACCGATGGCTGGGAGGGGCAGGCAGTGGGTGGGCACCTGCAGTGTCAGCAGGCATCACAAAATCATGGGATGCTAGACCCGGGAGGGCCCTTCCAACCCCTAATGAGGCTCCATCTCCCCCATCAAAGGCTCTCATCCCTCCCTAAATAAGAACTATTAATTAGCAGCCTGAGAGGCGCCCCCAGGCCAGAGAGGCAGGCAGGGGGTACAAGCCAGCACTGTCAGCAGCTTTGGGCGGGTGGGGGGGTGGTGCCTGCGGAGCTGGGAGGGCAAAAACACAGGCCGGAAAGTGTTTCCCCTTCGTTCTTTGGGACAGAGATCACTGGCCCTTGCAGAAACGCACTTTATTCCTCCACTTCCACTCCCTGCCTGCGCACCCTCCTCCGTCCCATCCCCCTTCCCTGGCTCTGTCGCTGGCTCTCCCCCCTTCCGCCCTAGCTGCAGCGTTCCAGTCCATCCCTGCGCTGTAGGGGGTGAGAAACAGAAGCACAGACTCTACCCAAGAGTGGCCCACGGCGCCCAAGGCCTTGACTGTGGAAGGTGGCGTAGGTCCCACCTCATACTGGAACGAGCTGAGGACACAGAGGCACAAAGGGAGCCCAGACCAGACCCCAGCCCCACAAAAGCCCCAACACTCACTCTCTGGAGTTGAGGTGCAAAGTCCCCAGGAGAGCCTAAGTGGCAGCTGCCCAAGGGGGTGAGGACAGACACGCATTAACCCCAGAAGGCTACCTGCTCAGCACCATCTCCTGCGCTGTCACATTCCAACGCAGGGGAGCACACGACCCCCCCAGAGCCAGCGACTTCCCTGGGGCCCTGCAGGCCCGAGGCACATGGCGGGGGAGGTGGGAGAGATTGCGGGAGTCCCCAGGGGTGTTCCGCTCCCAGGTGGAGCTTGCCGGTTTCCATGTGCACACCCACCACTCAACTCTCAGCAGCGCCCCCTCCCAAGACTTGGCCTTCAAGTTCCTGGCAAAGGCCACTTCCAACCACAGTCGGTTAAAGGCTCTACCTCTCAAGCCCTGGGGCTCACACTGGCTTTCACTCTGGGGTCAAGGCTTTAGCCCTCTGGACTGTTTCACTGTGAGTAAGGACACCTGAGGAACAAATCTCTAAACGTATTCAGCCAAAGCGCCACAAGGGATAAAGAGGAATTTACACTGAATTTACAATTAAAGAATCACTTGCACTGAAAGGAATGAAATTCTGCTACTGTGGGACCATCCCAGAAACCCTGGAGTGGTATGGGAGCCACAGCTATATTCTCAGGACGGGCTTCCCCACGGGCCCCTTTGTAGTGGAGAGGAAACCAGCACTCCTAGGGTACCACCCTCTTGCTTTCACCCAGGGATCTCATCTCATTCTCCCCCAAGCCCAGTGGGCAAAGTGGGGACTCTGGTCCACATCTTACAGGTGAGGAAACTGAGGCTCGGGAAGCACCAGTAAACTGCCCAAGTGGACACAGAAGCAATGACGGCATGAGAATTGCAAACTTGAAGTCTGACACCCAAACTCACCGCCCTCCACCACCACCCCCTTTTACAGAGCAGGTGAAAACCCTCATGTTCTCCCTGCTCCCACAAACGATTCTGTTCTCCAGAACCTAGCACAAATGACAGCTAGGTCCAGACTGTCGCCGCAGTGGGTGGATGCTCCCACCTCCTATGGTTCGAAGGTCGTGAGGCCGAGGGGCTGGTGCCTGGCCTTGGACCCACCCGCCACCCGCTCCCTCCCTGCCTGCTTGGCATCTTTCAGTCCAGGCGCTAGTCCCGTTTCTAGTCAAAGGATTCCTGTGTCATCTAGAATACCTCCTGCCAGATTTATGATGTTCTAACTAGTCAGTTAGCCTGAGCAAAAAGCCCAAATAACTTTCCCAGGTAGGAGATGGAGGGGAAAAAACAACTAACACAGTAGCGTTCCTGAAAATGACCCTTTCATCGAACCAACAAAACATGGTTTATCTGAAACTTTTCTCTTTCCGTCTTTGACTCCTGTAAGATTTGTAAACAGCTGATTCACCCAGCTTTTTTGGAATTAGTTCGTAGAGTTAACTAAGCACCTGGATTCTCAAAGATTGTTTTCCTTCCCCGCGGTGTTGTTTGTCTTCTGCACTTTCTCTCCATCATTATTGGCATCAACGTGAGGGCTGCTCACATGGGAGATGGTTTCCCTGGGGTTGGGACAGGAAGATATAGAGGCACACCATCCTCAAAGGAGCACATGTTCTAACTAAGGAGACAAGGGTCCGGCCCCCACTCACCCCATCTGGCACAACTCTGAAGGGCCACCCCAGTTCCAGGGGGTCAGCTGAGGCCAGTTGTGACCCCTCCACCATCCAGCTTCTCCTTCTGCCCCGCTGGCTTTCTTTCCTTCCCCCACCACTGAAGGACCAAAGCTAGAGGCACAGAATCATTGGCTAAGAATAATTTTTAGGTGAAGGTAACAAAGATCGTTTCAGAGGCAGATCATCATTAAATGAGGAATATAACCAAATATGTCCATTCGACTTTAAGTCATATTTTATTATGGTCATAAACGCAGTGCCCGCACGCCAAGCCTATGGAGCTGTGCTCTGAACCTTCCCTGAAAACTGTCGTCACCACGTCTAGAGAAGGCGGGTGTGGATGGAGTGCGGAAGCCAGTGCAAGCCTGGAGTCTGGGTCCGCGCTGAAAGGACTCCACGATGGCTCACCGCTGCCCACAGCTTTGATTTTGAGCCAGTGCAAAACGGAGCTGCTTTGAAATCATTTTCTGATCTAAGCCGAGGTGCAGAGCTCTGCAGAGCACCACGCGGGCCAGGCAGACTGGGCTCCCCAGAAGCCCTCCTCACCTGCGCCACGAATGCCCGCCTACCAGAAAGGGTCTCCTGTCTTCCCAACATTCCCCCGAGGAGAAAACCCGAGTTTTCCTGCCTGCTTTGCCACTGGCCAGTCACGTGACTCTGGAGGCGGCCTCATCTCTGCTCCCGGAGGCTACCACGCAGGCTCCAGGCCACTTCTGCACCTGGCGGGAAGACTCCCTAAACCCAGTTTGGTACTGTGGCCCAGCATTTCCCTGTGTCTTGGAGCCGAGAATATTCTATTACCTGTGTCCTCAGGTCATTTCAGAAATCTCAGAATACACTTAACGAGCAAAGAAGAGTGGTGAAAAGTTACCTCTCCGTTCCCCTGGCACTGGCCTCTCCCCAAGGGCACAGCGGCTCCCCTGATGCGCATCCACCCTCAGTGATGAAAGGGTGGGGGGCCTACCACATGCCAGCCTCGGGAGGACCTGGGCTCCCCCCCTCGCTCACAGCCCCTCGACGCCCACCCGACCTTGGGACGAAGCAGTGTCCGTACAATCATGGTGCCTGAGCCGGTGGAGACCTTAGACTGCAATCCTCTCGCTTACAGATATGACATAGAAAATTACTATCTAGCAACTACGTGATTAATGATAATATGTTATTAAACATAATATTAATTATACGTCAACCTGTTTAAGGTCTTAATATAGTATCTACTAGAAAGTAATATTTAACGATTATAATTAATGTTATAATTGTAATACATAATGTAATATATAACATGTAATATATTACATATAATTATATATAATATATCTGTGTGTATTATGTTATATATAATTATATATAACAATATCACATAATTATAATATAATTATATAGTAACAAGATTAATACACTGATTATTATATTAATATTATTAATTATTATACAGTATATGTATTTGAGAAAGATAAATGGGTTTTTTTTAAGATTTTTTTTTTGATGTGGACCATTTTTAGAGTCTTTGTTGAATTTGTTACAATATTGCTTCTGTTTCATGCTTTGGTTTTTTGGCCGCGAGGCATGTGAGATCTTAGCACCCTGACCACGGATCGAACCTGCACCCCCTGCATTGGAAGGCGAAGTCTTAACCACTGGACCGCCAGGGAAGTCCCAAATGTTTGCTGTTTTAAGTCACTGTTTTGGGGGTGTTTGGTAGCAAAAATGAACCGATGTGGTGACTTGTGCCACGGCTCCCCTGGAGACTCTGAGCCTTGTGAAGGTGGGGGCCGTGCCCCTCCCGGTGGCAGTTTTACTCTCAGCCTTGCCTGGCACTTGGCACACAAAGAAAGGGCTTTTGGCGAATGTCTGGTAACTCAGTAAGAAGAAGCCCCGCAGTCGTGGGACAGAGGACTCAGCGCAAGATTTCTTGATTCCTGGTTTGGTGTTCACTCTAATGCTCAGTTATTTAAAAAACAAAAACTGAGAAAGAGCTAGAGAATAAGACCTATGAGTATAAAAGGCAGATTATTTGTCTTTGAGATGAGGGCAAATAACAGCCTGCAATGTCCTTCATGCAAAAGGAAGCAAATAAAGACCTGGTTAAGCCCAAGGGCAAACCCCTGGAAGGCAACTTGCCAGCCCAGGTATTTCGTTCTCCTGTGTGCCCATCACCGGGGTGGTGTCTGTCCTGCCCAGCAGTCTTGCCTCCCACCCCAGGCTGCCTGGACCATTCATGGGCATCCAAACCCTGGGGCTGGGGCAGGGCAGAGCAGGGACATCGAAAACCCAACTAAACACCAGAACTTTCTTTGCACGTTGGAATAGAATAGTTGTGAGCTGTGGACGGCCTGAAGTTCTTTCTCTGTGATAAGGATAATAACACCGATAGTGACAATAATAGTATCTCACAGGGTCGTTTTGGAGATAAACGGAGACAGCTTACCTAAGCACACGCCTGGCACCTGGAGCAAGTGCTCCATCAGTATTAGCTAAATCTGATGACAACATGGCGTCCCAGAGAGTATCTGATCATCAGTAGTACGGATCGGTCATAGCCACCATGAACAAAACTACCCGTCGAGCAGCGTCTGAACTGCTAGGGTGCTCATTACACAATATCCTGTGGACAAGAATGCGGCCGGGGAACCGCATCGGAATAATCACAGTCCGCAGCTGTGCTGTGCAGGCAGGGAGCCTGTCGTATGAGGTCCCTGGGGCCCCTGTAACACAGTACCACAAACAAGCCATGTGTACTTAAAACTGCAGAAATTCTCTCACAGTTCTGGAGGCCAGAGCCTGAAATCAAGGTGCTGGCAGGGCCACACTCCCTTGGAAACCTCCAGGGGAGGGTCCTCCCTTGCTTCTTCCAGTCTCTAGTAGCCCCAGGGTTCCCTGGCTTACGACAACATCACTCCAGTCTCTCCTCTGTCTTCACGTGATCTTCCTTCTGTGTCTCTGTATCCAAATTTCCCACTTTTTATAAGGACGTCAGTCATACTGGTTTAGGGACCCAGCCTAACCTCATGGTAACCTGATGACATCTGCAAAGACCCTGTTTCCAAATAAGGTCACGTTCACAGGTACCAAAGGTTAGGACTTCACCATAGCTTTGGGGGACACAGTTCAGCCCATGACCCTATTCACCTTTGTATCCTCAACACCTAGCACAGGACCTGGGAAACAGACATAAATGAGCTGACAGGTTTCCCAGTCCCAGCTCTAAAGGTGGCCAACTGTAAACACGGTCCCAGCAACCTAGCTCTCCACTTCTTTACAAACTGAATAGTTGGGGCCCCACTTCCTAAAATTCCGGCCCTGTCGTGTCCTTACTCCTGCAACCCCAGCACCAGCGGAGGTCACCCCAGTGCCACCTGCGCCTGGCTCTGCACCGAGTCCCCGCCGGGCCCCCGCAGGAGGCTGGCAGGGCTGCACGGCTCCCACAGCTAGGACCCGGCCTCAGCCGCATGGAAAAAAGGCTGGACTCCTGGGGTGACCAAGAGCAAATTGGTCTTTGTTGTACATTCATCAGCAACTTTGCTGCCAGGTCAGAGTATATCAAAACACAGAGGCCCTGGCATGAGCCCCAGAGCCTGGATGATATCTGATTGGTCTGTGACAAGCCATGAGTTGGCAGAGAAGGGCTTCCTGTCAACAGGAAGGAAAGGATGGGGATCAAATTATTTTCAACGTAGGCAGAAGAACAAAGAGATGAGATTTGGGTTAACCATTCCGATGCAGGGCTAAACCAGTCACACGTGAGAAACCTTCCTCCGCTGGAGGGGAAGCCCGGCTGATTAACCCTCAACCATTTCCTCTGGTTCAGCTGCACACACCCTGCAGTGGGGTCTCTCTAAGAATTCCCTGTGGTTAACCCTTGGGGGTATAGCTTCACTCCCATGTGGCTCTGCCCATCTGACAGCAAGGTCACGGTCAATTGACCAAGCAAATTAAGGACTGTTTCAACTCGGCTGCGCAGCACTTCACCGGCCTTTGTCCCAAATTTTAAAGACACTGACCACATTCTGACATTCGGTTCGCTGTCCTGGGATATCAAGACAGGCTGGTTACTGTCTGGAAAGAACTGGGAGTCACAGGCATTCACATGTACTCATAATCACTGTTCTGGGCCAGAGCGGGGTGGGTGGAGGAGACTGGGGGAGAAGAGGGCTGGATTCTAACCCAGCTCTTCCAAGGGTCTGTGGCCTGTTCGGTGACCTGAGCAGCCCCATAAAAGTGAAATAGTGCCCAGAAATAGACAGCGCTGGCAGTGAGCTGAATATACCAAGACAGGAAAAGTAGAAGAAATTAGACAAGAAACAGCATCATGTAAGAGCACATTTATTTGTCTGGATGGTTTCAGAGGACACAACTGATGTCGAAGTTAAGTGAAGGAAGTGTGAGCAGGTGAAAAGCCCTTGGCAAGTAAGAAGTGCTTCCAAGTCCTTTCCTGAGTCATACTTTGGTCTAAAGGGAAACCCCTGAGTGCAGATCAGCAACAGAATAGTTTTGCTGGGTTTTATTTCGGAAGGGCAGTTCAAAGAAAACAGGCAGGGAAAGATACTTGTGAAGCACTGAGAACCAGAGTTTATGATGTGTGGAAAGATATAACATTGAACACACACTGTACTGGGCTGCTGCTTCTGCTTCCGGAACCTCAGCTAGCGACGTCCTTTTGGTGCAATAATGATCCCGAATGTAAATGGTCGCATTTATCATTAGGCCACTATGCAGTGTTCAGAGCCTGGTTTACACAAGGATCTTGGACCCTCCACAGACAGGTCCTGGGGGAGAGTGGGCACAGGGCAGCAGAGGCTAGACTTGAATAAAGTGTCACCCAACCATGAAACGGGGAACGTACTTGTTCTCAGCTGGGCCATCTGTAAAGTGGGGACAAGAGGATGAGACGGAATCCAGCCTGCATGTACGCCCAAAGTCACTGGACGTGATTCTGCAAATCCACGTGTTTTGAATGTGCTCTGCTTAGATCACTACGTGAGCTGGTCCACGTTGGTCTGTGCATGGTCTGCAGGTAGAGTCTTCAAGGAAGGGGACCCCTAAATCTGTTCTCTGCCTGCCCAGCACTGGACTGTGTTTAACTGGCATTCAGCCAGTGTGCAATGCCCACGCTGCAGGAAGCCCACGCACTGTCAGCCATGCTCTGCGAGCTGCAGAGAGGCATCCAGGCCTCATTTATGAACCCCGGAGCCACAGGAGAGTTCCAGGGGCTCTATCACTGAGTACCTTGACTCCTGAAGGTCCCAGTATCATACTCTGGGCCCTTTTGCAGATTTCTCCTGTAGATATTCAAATGCCACATCAACTTAGACACCTTTTACTAAGTTATAGCTTCCTATTTTCGAGTTAACATTTATCGAGGGTCAATATCATTAGAAAGAGCTATAGGAAAAACACTTCCGCACCTTCGCAAAACTCTTGAAGATACGTACATATATAAAATCTTTGTTTTTTCGTAGAAGGATTCACACAATCACTTCTTTTAAGAATTTAGCACAAGAGGGCTTTCCTGGTGGCGCAGTGGTTGGGAATCCGCCTGCCAGTGCAGGGGAGATGGGTTCGAGCCCTGGTCTGGGAAGATGCTATATGCTGCGCAGC
This sequence comes from Grampus griseus, assembly GCF_964374135.1. Classification (NCBI taxonomy): domain Eukaryota; kingdom Metazoa; phylum Chordata; class Mammalia; order Artiodactyla; family Delphinidae; genus Grampus; species Grampus griseus. The sequence goes on along the minus strand of NC_139003.1, from coordinate 5,516,443 downwards.
AACTAAGAACCTGTGCTCAGGGCACCCAAGATGCACCAAACCACGGAAGGGCTAAGTCCAGAAACACTGCAGTGAGGCCTCACAGGCTGCTTCATACTGGGTTACTCAGGCTGGGGGCCTATCTGGACATTCACCTTTATTTGGGAGCCAGAAATATTCCACCTTTGTTTAACAGCAGCCAAGGATCTCTCTTCTCAATGACAGCTGAAAAAGTGCAGATGAGAGACAGATGGATAGATGGACAGACACACGGATACTTAGATGGGTGGATGGACAGATTGATGGAGTAACTCACCGGGGCAGAAGAACGGATCAGTGTTACGCTGAGGCAGTTGGAAATCAATTGTTTTTTAAACCCCTGTAGGCACAGGAGTCACCTGGAGAACTTACCAGAAACAAAGAACCACAGATCCCACTCCCCAGAGACTCTGATTCAGCAGCTCTGGGCCGAGACCTAGGATTTTACATTTTAAACAAACACCGGGTGGTTCTGCTTAAGCTGGTCCACGAACTGCACTTTAAAAAACACTGCCCTGTGCCATGCGGCTGCTTCCCACTAGCTATCTACCGTACTGTGACCGCCTGGAGGGGTGGGATAGGGAGGGTGGGAGGGAGGGAGACGCGAGAGGGAAGAGATATGGGAACATATGTATATGTACAACTGATTCACTGTTATAAATCAGAAACTAACACACCATTGTAAAGCAATTATACTCCAATAAAGATGTAAAAAAAAAAAAAAAAGCCATACACAAAAGGAAAAAAAAAAAAAAACACTACCCTAACCCAACAAATCTTGCTCAAGGGGTACAAACTGACCAAGGTCAAGGCCAAGGTCAAAACTGACACCCCCACTGTGCCGCCCGGCATCCCCTTTCTCTTCACCGAGGCTTCACTCCAGGGTGTTTCGATGGTGTATTGGGCAGTGAGCACTGCTGTCACTGGGTCCTCCAGTCCCTGGGGGCAGAAAGGCAGCTCTCATCCCCACCCACATCCGGGCGATGGCCCCTCCCGCCATGCACTGCCCTAGCAGAGCAGATCTGATTGGATGGAGGCTACTGGTCACCGGCCCATCGCCAAGGTGAAGGGCGCTGGGCCTCCAGCAGCGTGAGGCCTCCCTCCGGAGACACCACAAGCAAAGGCATCCCTAGTGGCAGGCCCAAGCCAAGCTGTGTCTCCACAACCTTCTGGGACCGGCCAGCTGCCCCTAGCTCTATTTTTAGGTTGTCTCCAGGGACGGTGAAGGATTTCTGGAGCACCTCTCCCAAGAGGCCTGGGGACTTGTGCGTTCTGCCAGCAGTAAATATCGGGCCACGACCTCGGATCGAGTCTGACCCCCTCCAGCTGCCTCTGTCCCCACGGGCTCCTGTGCGGGTCCTTCTCTCCAAAGCCCTCCCTGCCCCCTTGGTCTCCTGCTCTGTCACTGGCTTGTGAAGAGACCAACAATACAGTCAACGACCCAGCCAACAGTCATCAACTAAAATATGTCTAAGATACATGAATTTCAGCATTAATAGCGAAAATAAGTTTTCTCGGACAAAAAGGAGGAAAGAACATGCTTACTCCCAGCAATGGCTTCTCTGGCAAAGTGCTAGCAGATCGCCACACACAGCTAGACTTCTAATGAGGTGTTTTCTAAAAGCATTCCCACCACCTTGATTATTATTCCCACTTTACCGTACAGATGAAGGCTGAGGAAAGAGAACCCAGGCGAGGTGCCAACTCACCAGGACTCTGAACACTACGCCCATCTCACTACTTTTAAAGGCCCAGTGCAACCCCAAAGGAACCTGCACTCAGCCTTTCCTCTTCCTTTTCCTCCCCTCCCCTCCCCTCCCTCCTCTCCCCTCCCCTCCCTCCTCTCCCCTCCCCTCCCCTCCCCTCCTCTCCTTCTCTTTCCCCTGACAAGATCCGAGATGGTTTCCCATAAAGGTGATCCAAGCTGAGATTAAAATCAAGCAAGGTTACACCCTCCATTAGGCCCAAGGGCCATTCTCCCTACGACAGAATTCAACGAATAAGTTACCTTAGTTAGTAACTCTGGGTCTCCACTACCCGCTGTCACCCAAGTCCCTAGTGTATCCCCTAAAATTGATTCCTCTTTTCTGGTGTCTCATGGCACAGCAGGCGCTATTGGTAGGAAGGCAGAGTGAAGATGGTTAAAGATAATCAGAGCCTAGGATGAAGGTTTGCAACGACTTCCCCCAACATCCTTGGTCATGGTTCTGTTCATGTACCAGATATGGGGGTGGAGACAGAGTCCAATCGTGTCCAAAAAGGACACAATCCAATTCAGTAAAAAGACAAGCTGCTTGGACATTGGAGGTCCCAGGAGGCCTCACCACTGTGAGTGGCACTGGACGCCACCGAATGAGCCCACCCACGGGACCGCCAGGCCAGTGTCCTCCAGGAGTCACTCTCTAGAATCCCGAATGTCCTGGCGCATGCTGCCACCAGGCTAGCGAGTTCTCACAAAGCATTGTTTTCGTCACCTTTAATTGCTTTTTAGTTTAAATCACCCCCCCCCCCCGGCCCAAAACAGTGAGACAACAACTTAGATTCAGTCATTTATCCCAGGGAGCAGGGCAAGTGAGGCAGGGAAGTCAGAACAACCAGAAAGGGTGCATTATTGACGATCGGACCACCACTGTGGGCAACGGGGGCTGGGCCCTGCTGCGACCCTCTGAGACATCCTACAGAGCCCATGTCAGAACCATCAACCCCAGGGACAGGGAGGCTGGGGAACAGTCCCACCTGCACCCCTCCCTGCCTGAGGGTTGCCCCTTAGGGCATCATCCCAATCCCAGCATTTCCATCCCAGCCCGTACTCAGGCTGAACAAACTGCCCCTATTCAGGAGGGTTCCTTCAGGAGCAAGAAAGACACAGTGAGGAACTGTGGTGTGGAGCGGAGCTGTCCAGCAAGGCTGTGGAGAACGCTGGGTGGGCTACGGGCACACGGGGCAGGGCACCAACAGCGTCTACGGCAGCTTCTCAGTGGCTTCAGGGGACATCCTCATCCCCGGGCCTACCTTCCAGGGAGGGCAGCCAGAGAAGATACAGGACGCCAGGTAAACTGGGATTTCACATAACGATGGGTATTTTTTAGCATAAGTTTATCCCAAATGGTGCCTGGCACATTCATATACTAAGAAGTTGTTCATTGTTTAAAATTCTAATTTAACTGCTCATTTAGTTTAGTTTTGTTTTGTTTCCGGTTCGTGGGCCTCTCACTGTTGTGGCCTCTCCCGCTGCGGAGCACAGGCTCCGGACGCGCAGGCTTAGCGGCCGTGGCTCACGGGCCCAGCCGCTCCACGGCACGTGGGATCTTCCCGGACCGGGGCACGAACCCGTGTCCCCTGCATCGGCAGGCGGACTCTCAACCACTGCGCCACCAGCGAAGCCCGCATTTAGTATTTTTATTTGCTAAATCATGCGATCCAACCTCAAGGCTCTCCTTGATCTGACCTTGATGTATTTCTGATTACTCTGATTCTCGAACGCTTTCTTCCATGAAAAGGGGCTCTTCCCTGGAGTTGGAAGCAGTCCTCCAACTCCCCGACTCCATGGGGGTGCTCAAGCTGGTTCCCTGGCAGGGGTAACCCCTGCCATGTCTCTGTCCTGCCTACCACCTCCGGGTCTAATGCCTCTCTGAACATGTCTATGTACTGCCGCCTCTCCCTTCTCTCCCCTCTGAAAGCAGGTACTGCCTGCACTGGTCACCTTGTGCCCTTGGGTCATCTGCTAACATCTGTCTGAATGCTGTATTTTCCCAGCTAGAGTGTAACTCTCACCCAGCCCAGCACAAGGATCAACAGGTAATTACTAGTTGGTTAGTGAGGAGACCCCCTCGGTCCCCACCCCCCCCCAGCAAACGCAAGCCCTGTGAGAGTGGAGACAGAGCCCGTCTCATTCCCCCCTGGATCTCCCCATCAAGCAGCACAGCACACGTGTCGTGGAATAATTGAGTGAACAGAACCTTCTGTAAGGGCTGCATCACGCCAAGAACGTTGTCTAAATCAGCCAAAGACATCACCAGCAGCAGGAAGGCGGGTCGGAGTATTCTCACTATACCGTGGCTTTTCCGCTTTCACAGCCTGGCCGCGCGCTCCCTTTCCGGGTTCTGGATTCTGTCCTACACCACCTCTGGAGAGCACCCCACACATACTCCTCTTTGAGACCCTCACCAAACGTAAATACGATATGGCCTGGGCACTGGGCAATGTCATTTTCTTTTCTCTCTCTTTTAAATTAGGTGCTCCGATGTAGATGTAATAGCCATGCATTCATATAACACTTAGTATTAGTAAGAGCTTTCTCAGGGGTTATTTTATTTCAACATCCCTGAAAGGTACGCAAAGCAGAATTATTATCTGTTTGACAAATGGGAGAAGCTGAGGGGTTAAATGGCTCAGCCAAGCGACGACTGCCGAGGGAGGTCAGGTGTACCTGTGTCTAACTTTTTTTTTTTTTTTTTTGCGGTACGCGGGCCTCTCACTGTTGTGGCCTCTCCCGTTGCGGAGCACAGGCTCCGGACGCGCAGGCTCAGCGGCCATGGCTCACGGGCCCAGCCGCTCCGCGGCACGTGGGATCTTCCCGGACCGGGGCACAAACCCGCGTCCCCTGCATCGGCAGGCGGACTCTCAACCACTGCGCCACCAGGGAAGCCCGTGTCTAACTTTTCATTTACAAACATGGCTTAAAATGTCTCACATTAGCAATGTAAACAGGAATATCTCATTTTCATATAGAATGTTTACTCAAAGGAATGCTTATTCCTGCATATTTGGGTCATCCCCCTGGTGGTCACACAGCAGGCAGGGGTCCAGTCACCTGCTCCCTGAGCTTTCCCCTGCCAGGGAGGGCTGGCCACCCTTCGCCACTTGGGGCTGCTCCCTAAAGTACCCATCAGGTGTCTGGGGCTCCCGGGGCTCCCTACCCTTCCTGGCCAATGTGTGCACACAGGCCTGGGAAGGAGGAACTGCGGTCAACGAACACAGGAGTGAAGTGCCTAAGGAGGTTCGCAGCAGAAAGTGCGTGACCAGCTGCCCTCCCCCAGGCCCCATGCTGCTGTCAGGAAGGATTAGCTTTAAGGAGGTATCTTTAACAAGTGTCATCGGAGACAGCCCTGGAGGGTGGGACTCACCGCGCACCCCCAACCTGTGCCCAAGAGCCTCATCCGTGATCAAAATTGCATTTTCCATGGAGCCCTCGTGTGTGTGTGTGTGTGTGTGTGTGTGTGTGTGTACATTTACTTGGTTGGTGAAGGTTGGGGGGTGTGACCCAGTTGGGGGTTTCCTTCCGGTGCAGGTAAGGGCTGCGCCGCACGTCCCCCCACGGGGAGGCTAGGGAAGGCTTTGGGGGCCACGGGCTACCTGGGCAGGCAAAGCGCAGGGTGGGCGCACGACCCCGCCCGCCGCTCCCTCCAGCTGGACAAAGTCAAGCAGCAGACCGATCGATGTCGCCAAAGTCCGGGCCGGCTGCCGGCGTGGCCAGGGCTGAAGTTCGCGAGGGCCCTGCACGCCTTAGGCAGTCCCGAGCCCCCAAGGACCTGAAAGGTGCTCCCACGGTCAGGCAAAGGGGCCGGCTGCAGAGGAGTCTCCAGCCCCCGGCCCAGAGTCACCCGAGGGAAACTGGGGAGCAGGGAGTGTCCATTTGAGGGCGCAGCTACACAGCCAACGCCCCCCTCCCCCGCTGTCCCCACCCACTGCCCCTCCCCTCAGTCTCGGGCTGCGGCGCGCGGCTCCACCTCTCCGGAGCGCAGTCCACACTGTCCTTTTTCAACAAAACAACGCTATGCACCGCCCCTCCGCCCCCGCCCCAGCGCCCGCACCCGGCGGGATCCCGTGCTGCGCACAGCCCGCCCCGCAGCTCCCGCCCCCGTCGCAGACGGTCGCCGCGCCCCGTTCGCACGCGGGTGGGAAGAGAGATGGAGCCCGGGCACAGCGGCCCAGCTCGGCCCTGCGCCTCCACCCTTCCCCAAGCCGCCCGAAGTGACAGGAGGGGCACGCACGGCGCGCGCGGGGCGTCCTGCGTTAACCGCTTCCGCGCCGGGTCGGAGCGACGCGAGGGTGGGGGGCCGGGGACGGCGGGGTGGGACTCACCGGAATGTGCACTCGCAGCGAACGCCGCTTCTGGCTGCTGTTCTTCTTGCCGCTGCTCCCGCCGGGGCTGGAAACATCCTTCTTCTTCTTGGTGTCCATGGCCGCGCTTCCCATAACTTTAACCAGAAGTTAATTCCGGGTGACTCGTTCCTGGAATTCGGTCCTCTCCTTCCCAGTCCGGCCCCAGCCGTCGGCCGCGAGCCGCACGCGCTGTTTACTGTCCTTGCACCCTGAAGACACCGCGTGGGGACTTCCGCGGGGAGGGAAGGTGGAGCTGGGGTGGCGGTCGGCGGGAGCGCCGAGTTCACGTGTCCTCTTCCTCCTACGGGCTCTTCGGATGCGAAATCAAAGCCAAAGGCTGTCCTGGTTCTGGTCTCTCGCCGGGCTACGCGTGGCAGAGGTCTCCCGCTGGGTGACAAAGTTTTCTTCCTTTTGCAAAGCGAAGCAACATTTTCCACCCTCTCGGCTCCTCCCACAGATTCCCAGAGGTAATCAGAAAGGCAGGTGCAATTAAACACGGCAATTTGGGAAGCAGCCCTCCTATGCCTATGCCTAAGTGGAAAATCTGGCGAGAGCCAGACAGTTTGTATGTTTATATGACCCTCCACCGGAGAATAAACCAGCCCGCAGCCTGGAACTAGGTCCGTCCTCCTTTCTGGGCGAGAGGGAGGGAGGGAGGAGGGGAAGAGGAGGTGCAAGCGCTAACACTCTTCGCAACTGGGCTGAAGCTCGACTGCGAGCACGAGTTCTGGCGGCCGCCCTGCCGGCCGGAGGGCGTGCGGGAGCCCCGCGGGGAGCGGAGGGCAGCCGCCCGTTCCGTGCCGCCGCCTCGCCGCGGCCCGGGGGCCCGAGGGGTCAACGAAGGGCCGGGCCTGGCACCGACGCAGGCTCGCGGGGCGGTGGACGGCGGCGTGCCTCGAACAGGAAGTGCGCGGCGTGCGGCGCGCCCTCCCGCTCCGCCCGCCGACCCCCGCCGCCCCCTGCGGCCGCGGCGGCGCGGGACTCGCTCCGAGATGATTCCTGACTCATGCCGTCCCCCAGTGTCTGTTTATGCCTCACCCCCTGAAACACGCACACGCGCCCTGTGCCCCGCAGACCCGGCCGCGGCGGAAGCGCGGGTTTCTGTGGGATGCGCGCTGACCCGCACGTGCTTCTCGGAAAACCGCGGCGCGGGTCCCTCCCCCGCGGCGTGCGGACCTGAATGCGCAATGAGAGCGGGCGGAGTGCGGGTTTTCACCCCCACCCCGCCGTACCCCACCCCACCCGGCTTTGCTTAGGTTCACCAGGGGATCGGCGGTAAGTGTCGGGCGCGGAGTCAGCAACCCGGCGCCGCCGTGAACGCGGGGTTCCTAAGACTGCGGAAGAAAAGGTGGAGGAGAGGGCGGTAAACCCCGCGCGAGTCCCCCACGTGCTGCCACGGTCTCAGCCACCGCGTTGCCCGTCTGGCACCGCCCGTAGCCAAGGGCCGGTGGGGCGTTCTCCCGGGTGGCGGTGCGCCCCCCCACCCGCCGAGGTGGGCCCCAGGATGGCGCGACCCTCACCCGCCAGCCCCCTGCATGCCTGGCTGGGAGTAAGGTGAGTGCTCGGTCGGGAGTCGTCTCCGCTCCTGCTCTAGGTTCTGAGGATAGAGTGGCCCCCAAAGTCACTCGAACAACCTGAATGCTGACGTCAGCGCTGCTGCTCCCCGGAATCGGTGGGGCGGGGAGGCCACCCGAGAAAGAACGGGACACAGGTCGCTTTGGGAACGCCCTGGGGTCTGTGAGGAGGTGGCCTTCACTCCTGTCCAGGTGCGGAGATATGCACAGTTCTCTCCTGGGGAGAAGGGTGAGCCCGCTTTCAGGGCCGCCCCTTAGGCGGTGCCCCCCACCCAGCCAGGAGGAACCCTGGTTCAGCCATCTTCCCTGTTTCCCTCTCCCGTCCGAGTTCCTGCGGTCTGGGTGGTGCCGCGGTTTAGAGGGGTGGGTTTCTGGTGGGTTTGCCTTCCTCCTCCTCCCGGCTCTCCAGTCCAGAATGGAGCCAGACTGAAGACCCTCCTGGTCCCGGAGTAGTGCTTTCTGGACAGAAGGTCGCAGTGCTCTGGAGGGGACCGCACCTGGCTTCAAAAACCCAGTGGCCATCCCTGCCCCACAGGTGTGGCATTTCTTGCTTTGACCTTTTTCTAACTGGCTGCCTGCAGGAGGATTTCAGGAGACTCAGGGAGACTGACTGCATTATTTCACTAAATGCTAGAAACACTGGTTAGAAGGAGAAAAGGGTGGACCTTCAGCCTATGTGACGTGGTATAAAGCCCACTCTTACTCATTCAAAATGACTCCCCAACCGTCATTTAAATTTCATCTCTTCAGTTTGATGTTTTAATCCCTATCGCAATGATTACTTGCCAAGGCATCCAAATCACTCCATTTCCTGAGAACGGGTTTGAAAAGGAGAGATGGAGAACCAGGAGGGCAAGTCCGGGAGCCACTGGGAGGCCCCTCCTGGGACGGATTCAGAATGAGGAAGCCGCTGTTGTTTCGCACACTGAACGCTTTGCCTGAGGCCTGTCATGGTTGAAGGGCCTCGTCTAGCGATTGTTAGAATACGTACTTTTGTCAGTTGATTTGAGTAAATATGCCTGATCATTCATTAATAAGATTCATTTGTTTTCTGAGTTTGTTTTGTTGGAGTGCAGACTTTACTGCCTGGGAATCTTAAATCAAAACATTTTACCATATTGCCTGCATTTCAAGAACCCTCTCCTTTTTGGGGGTTCCACATGTTAATTTTTTTTTTTTTAATTTGTGTGTTTCTTATAGATGGGGTCAGAAGAAGTTTACCAGCCATTTTTTTTCCTTCTGAAAAAATATTAATACATTGATCATACATCTTCCAAGCAGTGAAGTCTTAGAATGGAGGGGGCACATTGCGTTGGGATGCCCTCCGAAACCCCTTCTCTCCTTCACCTGGCTGCAGAGTTATTTTTTTTTTTTAATATTTACTTATCTATTTATTTGGCTGCGCTGGATCTTAGTTGCAGCACGCGGGATCTTTTAGTTGCAGCATGCAAGCTCTTAGTTGCGGCCTGCAGGATCTTGTTCCCTGACCTGGGATCGAACCCAGGCCCCCTGCATTGGAAGCGTGGAGTCTTAACCGCTGGACCACCAGGGAAGTCCCTGCACAGTTAGCGAGTAGCTAAATGTGGCATGCCCAAGCCACAGCATCTCTGTAATGACCCCTGAGGTCTACTGTTTCTGAATGCCCTGACCTATGACTCCCTTTGCAAAACTAATGCAATCAAATATATGCTGAACAAAATAGAAAAATTTTGAATAAAGACAGCGTTACTGAATTTGCCTTTTTCCTCAGGCTCCAATATTGCTCAGCTTAGCACTGTTACCAATCCCGTCTTCATGTAAAATTATGATTTTTGGGGGGGTATAAAATGAAGTTTATAGATATAATTTTTTCCCCCCAAATCAAGCAGAGGCTCTTAGTGGTCACCAAATATCTATATGATTGTTTACATTTTCCAGTGCCCTGGCAGTTAGGATAGGAATGTGTAATTAATTCTGGCCAATGAAATGCGAGTAGCATTAGTAGTAGTATTTCTGGGTCAAGCAGTGAAGAGTTAGTATGTCTGCCCCATTTCCCTTTTCCCTTCCCACCATGATCTTGGAGACCACATGATCTTGGAGGTCACGTGTTTCAGGTGGCACCCAGTAAGATGGAGGAGGGCAACTCAACTTGAATTGGACTTGATTGAATTGGGTTAAAGCCACTGAGATTTTGATATTTACTTGTTATCACAGCATAGCCTTGCCTATACAAAATATTGCATTGAAATATTATTTATCTTCATGACTGATTTGGGGGCAACTCCTTAACTTTCACACCCAGGGCAAGGGCCTCATTTTGGCTCACCCTAGTGTGGCCCTGTCCTTCTGATTGATGGAAGGATGAGAAGTAGGGTTTAGCCAGGACCGTGGGCTGTCAGGGAACCAGCTTCCACGTTCCAAGAGAATGAGTTCAGTCCTCTCCCAGCACTGCCGCTGATCTGCGGTGTGGCTGTGAGCAATTTTGCCATCTGTAAGAGGAGTGGGATGGCATTTAGAAGATTTCTAAGGCCTCTTTAATGGGGACGTGTGTTTTGTCCCGATTGTATCTTGTGCCTCTTTGTGTAATTTTACTGCTCTAGGAATCCCTTTTTTAATTGAACCTTTCAAAAGTATCATTTCGCGATGAACTGAGCATTTAAAACAAACAAGCAAACAAAAGACCCCTGGTCCTTCCCCACAGATGGTTTAAGACAGAGGTTCTCAGGGGAAAGGGGTGTTTTGAAGATGTGTCCATTTGGGGCATCATTTGTCTAGGCTCCTCATAGAGTTACCGATATAGGGCACCTACTAGGTGCCATTGCTGGGGTGTTTCAATACATCTGTGGGAGAGGATGTTATTAACCCTGTTTTATACCACGCATGTGTTGGTGTAATTGCTATACCACCACTAACACCCCAGACTAACATCCCCTGGACATTGGATGTACCCGCCAGGGCTCCTGGTCATCACACTGGTGCACTGTGATGGTGCCAGCTCTTTCCCAGCCAGGGCAGCACTTCATTCAGAGAAGACCATTTAAAATGCTGCACTGAGGACCTACAATCTGGTAGAGAAGTGAAATACACAGAGTACAACAGTCAACATAAATGAAACCCTGGATTAAGAATTTACAGGATGAATTTCACTTAGCCTAGTTTTCTAGATTAACTAGTCCCTACCCACCCACCCCCCTTTTTTTCCCCATTTTGTCTATTAATATCCCATATAAATGAAAATGACTCTGGAAACCATGAGTCATCTTAGTAGAGCATTGACAACTTAGAAAGTCTTAGAATTTGTGCTGCACTCATAGATTTAAAGTCTGCCCTGTAAACTTGGAATGTTACAGTTAGAAGGAATCTTGGCGAACAAGGGTCTGTAGAGAGACATCTGTGTCTGGTGAATTCCTGTATTCAGTGGTGATATGTTCCACTGTCAGGAAGAAGAAAGGAATTAACTTTTTGATTACCTATTACATACCAGACGTTATATTAGGTAGTTCATATTAATTATCTTACCTAATTTCTATTAAAATCCCCTAAGAAAACTCTCCTAGGCATTTTACAGATGAGGGAAACTGAGACTAGCTGTCAGAGTGCTTTGTAATCCATTTAACTTCTGTCCATTGATCTTAATTTGTTGTGTCCTCTGGAATGACATTTAAAAAATGTGGCCCCTCCTTTTGAAAAGCTTTGCACAAGGCTGACAGCATTATTGAGGAACCTCTGTCAGGGTGACCTTGGACAAATGATTGAACATCTTAGCTGCCTTGGTCTCTGTGCCTGTGACATAGAGTTGAGGGGAAAACAGTGGTCTATGTAGTCAGGACACCAGCGACTCAATTCTGTGCAAGAAAGCAACTCTTGGGACAAGGAAACCATGAGGCTTGGACTCGACTCTGTAAACGCTCTGATAGCTCGTGGGCTATCAAGCGAAGAGGGTGTTATCTAATCATGAAAACCAGACTGAGGGTCACATTCCGGTTTTTATCTCCCTTTAAACTTGGCCACTGATTGTGTAACCTTGTGACAGCTCGTGCTCCCTGGTGCAAATGGAACCATGAATACCCATCCATGGGGGGAAGTGGAGGCAGGTGCTCCGGACCAGCACCTCTCCTGACAGCCCTTTCCTGGGTCCCTTTTGATTTTCTGGGTGGGGGGGGGACCCACACAAGCCACTTCTCTATCTGTGTTCCAGATTGCTCTTCACCCATAACACCAGTTGACCACGAGGCAGTCCCGATCATGGAATCTAAGAAGTACTTTGGATTAAGGTAAAGGTAAACTCTTGTGGCAATACTCTCCCAAGGGCAGACTTGTCATTCCCATCTTTTCTCTGGAGAGTAGCCTGCTGTCTTGATCAGCTCTGTGTCTGCACACACACCCGGCAGTTCTAAAGAATGACAGGTTCAGCAAGCAGGGTCTGTGTGGCCACCCAGCACTGGGCAGGGGGAGGGGTCGGTTTGCTAAATAAAAGGATAGGTAATCCCAGCCATTATGCTCCCTTCCTTGACTGAGGGTAATCAACACAGAAACAGCATTAGTTGGGAGGAAAGTCCTTGGTTCCACCAATGGCTGCTCTATATAACCTCCCATCCGGGTAATGGGTTTGGGCTCCCTGGGCTGCAGGATTTGACTAGAGGTCTGTGTCTGTTGGTTCTCAACTTAGTTCTGAGCTTTGAACGTGCCAGAAGCAGACAGAGGAACTCTGGGAAATTTGGAACACGTACCACTGTTATCTGACGATGGCTCATGACTGACTTCCTGACCTCTCACCCGTCTATTTCAGACGTGATTAAATATTGCACATTAATTGTAGTAATTTCCCAACGAATAAAATTACTTTGGTTGTTAGACTGGGCCCAAAGTTCATATATTGCCGTTCAAACTGAACGTGAACTTGTACAGGAGGGCGCTTACCAGCACCGTCGTTACCATCCCTCTGTGTGATGTCCAGACCTGGCCTTGAGAATACCAGTTACAGAGACTTCCCTGACGGTCCAGTGATTAAGACTCCACGCTTCCACTGCAGGGGGCATGGGTTCGATCCCTGGTCAGGGAACTAAGATCCCGCATGCTGTGTGGTGTGGCCAAAGGGAAAAAAAAGTGCTGAAAGGTATACTTTAAAAAAAAAGAAAAAAAAGAAGAAAAAAAAAAGAATGCCAGTTACAGCTTTTCAACAAGATTCCAGAAAAAATATATTTACAGTTCCTAGGGATTGGCCACGTTTGGGGAGCAGAGCACCAGGTCATGTCCTGGATTTGTAGGTGTGTACAGACTTGGATCTGCTGACCTCTGAGCCCCATTGAACATGCACAGTTGTCATCCCGGCTCTCAGAGTGTCCCTCCCACGAGGGCCCAGCCACACCCAGAGTTAAACCCATGCTCGACCTTGCTAGCCTCTATTCCCGTCCTTGTACCTTAGCACTTTATACTGTAATTGATAAGTGCCCATTTGGTGCACAGACAGAGCCCACAAGAGGCTCCGTTCAAGGGCTCTGGACGGACAGGCAGTAGGCTCTCAAGGACATAGTGGTTTTTGACAACCCTCCCTGTGCCATGTGGGTCAGAACAGCACTTTGTAAAATGTTCCTAAATATAACTCCTAAGAATTGCATGAGCTCTTGGGAGAGGATGGGGAGAGAGAGATTTTCTGACTAAAATGCTGTGCGTCAGCTCATTTTAGTTCATTGCAACACACGCTCCCAAGAGCATCACAGTGCCGGAGGCCTGGCTTGTTTTTCCTCTCCCCGCTCATTGTGGCTCTTTACCCTCTAGGTCAAAAAATAAGGTGTAATTACAGTGTTCATTGTTCTTTGACCAGCCTGAGAGAACATTTTCCTGCCATTGTAGCGTATTCACCCATGGTCCAGGACTTCCCAGCATCTGGTGGAGGTGGGTGCACCAGCTTCTCCCAAAGCCCTGGCATGCAGTGCAGGCTTGGGGCAGTGCGGGCTCACAGCCAAGACTCCAGGGCACACACGCTGAGGCCGACGCATTGTCTGTGACTCTCGTGGTTAGAAGGCCAGGAGAGCAGCTCTTTGTAGCCGAGCTTCAAGGAGACCCTACATCTCCATAGGACAGGATGGCTGGTTCCAAATCTTTTGTTTATCGTTGCAAGTCTAAGATGGGATACAGCTAGAGCATTGTGTTGTTTAATCACTCCTTCACCAGGGACTGATTTTTCAGCCTGTCTGGAGACTTGCTCTTTCTAGTGGGGGTGCTCTTTGGGGGGTCATTGCCTCTGCTCTCAGATGTTTGTTGTCCTGCCTGCTCTGTGTTGCCAGGAACTGCAGTCCCAGGATCTTTGGCCAACTGGTGTCTGGCCAGGTTTGGCCAGTGGGAGACAGTCGGGGAGACTGGGGTCTGGAGGAGTGGAAGAGGAAGGACCCCAGGGATTTCGTCTTCCCTTGTTTCTCCTGGGGCAGCATCTTGCAGTGTTTCTTTCCCCTGTGGCTCCCACTCCACCAGACAGACCCTCCCTCCGCGGGCCCAGCTTCTGCCAGGCCGCCCCTACTAGGGCTCTGACCCTGAACATTTGAGCAGAAATCTGGCGGCTCTGAGGGGCTGAACGAGGTGCAGAGCTGGGGAGGAGGCTGCTAGGAAGGGTCTGGAGGGCAGTGTGGCCAGAGGTGGCAAGAGGACAGGTGGACTAGTGTTTGGGGACTTTTATCGGAGTGAGATGGGATAATGTCAACTAGAAGAAGGACAAGATTGAGTTTGAGTTTTTAAGGGTCAGCCCGGCCGTCATGTGTACAGGTTGTAGAGTGAAAATAGGGAGCCGGGCAGCATAGTGCGGAGCTATCGCTGCCATTCAAGCCAGAGATGACTGTGGCTCCGACCACGGGGGGAGCGGCAGGGTGGTGAGTAGTTGCTTCCAAATATATTTTGAAGACGGAATCCCCAGAATTGCGGATAGATTGGATGTGGGATCTGAGAGAAAAGAGTGCCCTGTGTGGCTCTGAAGTTTTGGGCCTGAGCAAGTGGAACGATCCCGTCTCCCGGGAGGGGCTGGGAGGTAGAGAGTCTGCTTTTGGCTGTAGTGAATCTGAGATGCCAGACACCTGAGGGAAAATCCCAGAACGACAGGGGAGACATCTGGCTGGAGATATGCATTTGGAAGTCATCAACCAAAGGCTGGCATTTCAAGCCATGAAACGCGAAGAGAGCCAGGTACGAGTGTAGACAGCAAAGAGAAGGTGTCAGGGCTGCACCAGTGCCCCCACCCCGGGTAGAGGTTGGGGAGGTAAGGAGGAGTGAGCAAAGGGTCCACGAAGGAGCAGCCGTGAATTAGGAAGACAGCCAGGAGAGGTGGATCCAGAGACCACCAGACGAGTGTCTGGGGAGGGAAGGAGTAGTAGGTGCTCTGTGAGTGACAAGAGTATTCAGGATGACCGCGGTGCACACGGCTATATTTAAAGTGGATAACCAACAAGGACCTACTGTCTAGCGCCGGGGACCCTGCCCAATATTCTGTAATAACCTAAATGGGAGAAGAATTTGAAAAAGAATAGATACGTGTATATGTATAGCTGAATCACTTTGCTGTACACCGGAAACTAACATGACATTGTAAATCAACTACGCTTCAATTTTTTAAAAAAGTTAAAAAAAAAAAAAAAAAAAAGATGACCGTGGGGTTTGGTGACATGGAGCCCCCGGCAGCCTTGACATGGGCGAGGAGTGGCCGGGGCAGCAGCCCTGTGGAGCGGGTTCACAAGGGACAGGGCAGTGGACGTGGCACAAAGCGGACGGCTGTTCCCGGGAGCTTCGCTTACAGGGGAGCGGAGAAACGGGGCAGTGCAAGAGAGGAATGTGGGTCGGGAGAGGGCTGTCTCATTTTTAAGGAGGGGGATGTTACAGCATGTTCATCTGCCAGTGTCATGACCCTGTCACCGTCAGGGGAAGGAATCGAGGATGCAGAAGAGAGAAGGAGAAACTTCAGTAGCGAAATCCTGGGGCAGGCCGGAGGGGTGAGGCGTGCCAGTAGAGGACAGCCCATCGTGGGACAGGAGGGGCAGAGGGAGGACGCGGGCCTGCGGGCAGGGAGTGGGGTCTTCCTGACCACTTCAGGTTTCCTCAGGGATAGGAAACGATGCCACCAGCGGATGGAGGGAGAGGTGTGGGAGGTTTGAGGAGAGGGGAAAGGGGTGCAGCCTCCTGCAGGAGAGTGGGAGGGTGGCTCGTGCAGACGTTTCCCCCCACAAGTGGGAGAGCACCGTGTGTGGCTTCTAATTCGGGGACGCGTCTGGAGGATTGTGTGTATCTGCTGACAGGGAGCTGCGTCGTCCTTGGGAACGGCCGCATACTATCCCGTTGTATAAACGTTACACGATTTGTCGTGATTATGATTTATTATTATTACATTAGGTGTATTTGAGCTGTCCCCTCCTGATGGAAATTTAGGCCGCTTCCAGGGCTGGCTCGCACGTACGTCATTTCACACATTTGGCAGGGGTCTGAGGGCACGTGATGGGAGCTGCTGGGGCAGAGCGTGTGTATCTGGTTCATTTCCATAGGCCGGAAATTGGTCCTTCTCAGAGGTTGAGTGGTCTTCGCTCCCACCACCAGTGTATGCCCACGCCTGTCTGCCCAGGCCCTCTCCAATACAGTATATTTTCTAACTCTGTGATACTTTCCAACCTGTTATGTGAAAATAGTGTCTCATTGGAGTTTTACTGTGCCTTTTTCATGTTATGAATGAGGATGAACATGGCTTTGTACATTGGTATTTCCTTCAGGGTTCCCTTTCTGTGATTGTCTGTGCTCTTTGTCCTTTCTCCTGCCTTGTCTTTCTGTAGGAACCCTTCATATATATTGCAAAAATTTGCCCCTTGTCAGTACTGTGGGTTGCAAACATTTCTTCCCAGTCTATTTATTGACCTTTTGGCTTCATTTATCTTGCCCTTTTTTCATGCAAGATTGGCTCCTTTTTGTATAGTTTGTTCTATCGATTTGTTTTTTTATGGCTACTAGGGTTTTCGGTCATATTTAGGGAAGAGGGGTGGGAGGAGCACAGCCTCTGGAGTCAGACCTGCCTCTGCCACTCCCTGGTGGAGTATCTGCAGGCAACTTTGTAACCACCTCGAAATGCAGGCATTAGAATGCCTGGGAGAGTGTAAGCCCCATGCATGGGAGATGCAAGAGGGGAAGGGAAAGAGCATCCTATTTCTTTTATGAAGTACATGTCTGTATTTCCTCATAATCAAAATACTGTTCAGTTTGTTTTTTATAGACAAGAAAAAATATTTTACACAAATTGACTCCACTTGAAAAAGAGATGCTTTAGATTGAACCATTATAGTTTCAGATTCAGTCTTTTCCTAAATAAAAACGTTAAAGCCTCAAAAAAAAAAAAAGTTCCATTCTTTTCTCCATGTCAGTCCCCAAAGCAGGCACATGGCAGTGGCACGGTCAGTGCTGTTTGCTTTCCTGAATTCCTCTGGAAAATTGCAAAAAGTCCATAATTTCCTGGGCACACGCCCTGTAACCTTCTCAAGTCCATCTGGCCTGCCCTCAGAGGTGACGTCCACCCCAGAGGAGAGCTCATTTCCCAGAAGCACTGTTCCAAAGTTGCCATAGGTCCAGGGGCAGCTGAGGGGGTAGAGGCAGCCCCTCTGACTCAGTGTTCTGGTCCCTGCCCACCTGCTCAGCCAATCATAAGCACCCTCTTGGGGGAGTGGTCCTGGGCAGCCAATCAGAGCCCTTCCCTGGGATTCTAACTGGAGCTGACCCCGATTGAAGGACAGTAGCCTGAGAGATTGAACACAGCACTGAGAGAGAAGTAGGATGGGGAGAACATGGAAGCCTTGGTCCCCATTGTCCCTAAGACCAGTTCCTCCTCCCTCTCCCTGTGTCTTTTCTTAAGATAGAGCTGGATTTCTGTCTCATGCGAGGCAAGAGTCTTCACTGACAGACTTCTCACTTTTAATTAACTTAATCTTGTTGTATTGTTTTGGTCCCCCTGTAGGTTATTCTTTGTAGAACAAGGTGAGGAGAGGAAAAGAGAGGCAGGAAGGGAGGAGGGGAGCAAAGGAAGGCTGTGTAAGCAGCGTTTGTAACTAATACCAGTACCTGTTACTTAGCTGTCACAGCACAACCTCTCTGCCCCTCGGCCACCCCTGACACGTTCCTCGTTGTGGTCAGGTAGCCCTGGCCCTCATGACCTGGGATCTCTCAGAGGGCCTGCAGCCCCAGGGTATATATCCCCAAGCCCATTCTGAGTATCTGCAGGAAGGCAAGTCTCGGCAGTTGTAACACTCCAAACAGTGCTTGTGGGTTGCCAGGGCCATTTTCAGAGGCTCAACTCAAGCAGAGGCATTGGGTATTCTTGTTACTATGGGGGTTCAGATGAGGATCTATGATGGGTGTTTATGGAATTGGAGTGCGTAAATCTTCTATAGGAGGAGAAGTTTTCCCTTTGTAATTGGAGAAAGCCTGATTAAAGTATACTGATGACTGGGATTATTGATGTCCCTTAGTAATTTTTCAAGTTACCTGAGCAAGAAAAAAGTAGTGATTACAGAAGCTAAGACCCAGCACCATCAAGTGTATGCTGGTCATTTGCTTTGACAGGCATAATTCAGTTCTCTTTATTTTTGGTTAAACTTCCGTGGTACTGTAACCAGATACCTCCAGGCTAGGGGATGGACCGAGTAATGAGAAGAAAACAAGGTTGTTGAGCTGATAGAAACGGTCAGATTGCTAGTTCAGAGAATTTCTAAGATCTGATGCAAAAGAACCTACTTTCCTCTGGTTTACTCACATCCTCATTTTTTTTTTAATCCTAATATCTCTTTCTGTTTGTAAATTCAGATTCACAAAATGGCTGGTCCTAGGGCTACATGAGATCACAAAATACCCTGCCTTGTATTCCATCACTCTTCCACTCTCCTTGAGAGCGAGGTAACAGACACAAATAATGGTATTATAATAGTCCATTGGGAAGCTCTATATTTAGTCTAATGATTTTCCCATGGCTCAAATATTTGGGAACTATTTTTAAAATTAATTTAGGGCCAGTTTGTGAGGTGCAAAGAGCAAAAAGTCTCAATGTGAGTAAACATGATGGCATATTTGTGAAAGTACCAAGCAAAATCCTTAGTATATAGAAGAGGCACAAAGAATCCAGTGGGAATTTCTGCTGCAGGTCAAAGTGAAATTCCTTTATCACAGTCTCTGTCCACATCTCAGTAGCCTGTGAATTTTGCTCTCCCTGACCCTTATTAATGAAAAACGGGATCTGTCTCAGGCGGCATTACTAGCATCCCAGGGATTACTCAGTTCGTCTCTCTCTCTCCCTTTCGTACAAAGAAACGGACCACTTCAGAGGCTCCTGTTTCTGTTGGAATCCTTGGGGAGGTAGATGCCAAGACGGGATTAGACACGCAAGAGGTGTAAGGGGGGAAATGCCTGCGAAGGATACAAGGCAACGAGCAGGGGTGGGCGGGGAGAGCCTCAGACCAGGTGTAGGTCTGACACCTGTGGACGGAGGGTGGGAAGGCAGGTTTGGGTGGGAAAAGCCTCAGGCCACACGGTTCTAAGAAAGTCTGACCAGACCAGTTGGGGAGTCTCCAAGCAAAAGTCAGCAGTCAGAGGAAAACTGACCAGCAGGGACGGGCAGCTCTAGAACCCCACATGTTCTGTCACTCCGTGGGGACAGCCTGGGGAAAGCGTGGCCTCGGGACAAACGCAGTGGAGACCCCGAGGTGGGGGGGTCTGGAGCTGTCCATCAGGGGTGCCTCTGGCCCAGGTCCTTTGGAAGGAGAGTTGGGTGTCACCTCCATGGCCACTGCATCCCGCCTTGTACCGCACAAGCTCACCTCTCTGCGCTTGTTTGGGGAGCAGCTGCCCCGTGGTTCCTTGGGCCTCTTGTCTTAGGGAGATGAAGAAGAGGGAGGGTGGGATGACTGTAAGTGCCCCTTGCTACAGCTGGTCTTGGGCCACAGTGGGTTCTTCTTATGGGCTCTGTGACCATAAGCAGGCTGTGTGGGTTGAATTGTGGCCCCAGAGAGACATGTTGGAGCCCTATCGCTCAACCCAGGCCCTCACTTATGGGCTGTGCCACGCCCCTTAGCACTTAATGATAAACCCTTGTTGGATGCACTTGTATATCTTACCTTGCTCCATAAAAATAGTTTAGGCAGGGCTTCCCTGGTGGCGCAGTGGTTGAGAGTCCGCCTGCCGATGCAGGGGACACGGGTTCGTGCCCCGGTCCGGGAAGATCCCACATGCTGCGGAACGGCTGGGCCCGTGAGCCATGGCCGCTGAGCCTGCGCGTCCGGAGCCTGTGCTCCGCGACGGGAGAGGCCACAACAGTGAGAGGCCCACGTACCGCAAAAAAAAAAAAAAGATTTTAGGCAACTGCTGCTTCCTGTTGTTTGCCGAAAGGTTTATCTGTTGTATTTTTTCAAGACTGACTTAATTTTTTTGGAGTCAACCTCCAACTTCAGAGTCGAGCACACAGCAGGCCTCAACACGCGGTCTTTAGGGCCTGCCTGGAACGGCAGCCAGACCTCCGGGGTGCAGGCCTCGTACAAAACCAGCTGTCTGGGACCCAACTGCATCCATCTCCCAACTCTAGACGGACAGCAACTTTGCCGCGTTCTGTCGTGAATGTCGGGAGTCTCTCTGTCTCAAAGGCCTTGACCGTCTGTGATTTGACCAGCCGGACTAAAGCAAAAACTACAAGAAGACAGTCAGTTGGGGATTTGAGCAGAATTTACACCCACCCAAGCCTCAAGCTCCCCCAGTCCTTTAGCAGCTCTCAGCAGAAAAAGAAAATTAGATTCCAGACCTTGCCACGTGAAAGTTAATGCAGGGAAAAGAGACAGGGGGGACCCGTTCCACATGTAAATTTGCATCAGACGTTACCACAGCTGCATTTATACCCATAAGCTTCCACTTTAATGAGGGCTCAATGTGGCTCATCTCCAGTTGAGGCCACAGAACTAGCGGCCCTCGTGCCACACCGTGAAACCTGGCAGGTCGCGGGGAGAGCTGTGCCCTCGTGGCGCCTGATGGCTGCACGGTGCCTCCCCGAGAACTCATCCCGACCTGTGACGTGTGAGCTGAGTGTGTAAGAATAATCCTTGTCACAGGATCCCGGGGCGTCAGAACCCGGGGGACTCGGAGGACCTCTACTCTAATCACCCCTTTCCAGTGAGGAAGATGCTGAGCCTGCGAGCCCTGGCCCCCTCCGCTGCCGGCCGGCTGTTGACACACTGCCTCGACCCCTCCCCGGAGCAAGCTGGGTCCTGGATTTGAGGCCCCCTGTCCACCCCCACCCTGCTGGCACCGTGGGCCGCCCCTGCCTCAGCTTCCTCGCCCGGACAGTGGGCGTGTGCCCCACCTGGCCCGTTATTCTGAGACCTGAAGGAGGAAGTACATGTAACAGCAGTTTGTAGGGCATGAAGCCCTCTACTAATATGAGCATCTTATCATCACTGTTAGGTCCCACGCACAGAGAAGCCCGTGGGAGGAAGGACCCACATTCTTGCACGACGATGTCACGCTTTGCTTCTTTGTGCTGCTGGAATGGACATGTCAGGGGCCCGTGGGCAGCAGCAAAGGCCCACGAGCTGACAGCGTGGGAGCAGGTGGGGGGCTCAGCCCGGGGTCCCTGACCCTCTGATCACAGAATCTGCGGCGGACATGGCATCCCGTTGAATGGTGCCAGGCTGGCCTCTCCCCGTACGTCTTTGCGGCTCCTCACCAGGGACAGCCCTACGCTTCAGGCAGACCTGGAAGCTGGCTGGCAGGGCCCCTGATACCTGCCTGACCTTCACCTCCTTCCTACCCTTCGGCAATAGGGTAGTCAGCACCCCTTTCCCATGAGGCCACTGCTTATTAGCCCAGGAATAGGGGGCCCCCAGCCGTCTCTGTTTCACCATTAGTGGGCTTTGGGGGCAGAGAGTGAAAGCACCCGGGCTCTTGTGCTGTCACCAGCGACCACCTCCCAGCCCAGAGGAAGCTGTGTCTTAAAGGGCTCTGAAAACGTGCCATTTTCTGAAACACAGAGAAAAAAAATCATTTCAGCCAGATGAAGATAACCACCTGCAGAATCGGGAGTGCTGTCTTCAAACAGGCGCACTTGCTCAACCTCAGGAAGCCCAGCGTGAAGACGCGTGGCTCCCCGTGGGGTCTCTGGTCTGTCCCCTGTCAGGTTGTCCAGTCACGTTTCTCATCCTTCTTTTAATGGCCGTGTTATATGTGTGCTTTTGTTGTACGTGAACTGATGTTTTTCTTGTAAGTAGAAGACGTGTGGACCATGCATTTTATTTATAACTTTGCAGAGGTGATCAGAATCCCAGTAGTTAAATGGGGAGGGTCGTAGAGGAGAGAATACAGGCATACCTTGCTTTCATGTGCTCTGGAACCCACCCTGCAGTATCTCCGAGGTCTGCCTGGGCTGGGGAAACAGACTGTACCTGCACCTTGCTTTTACCGTCTTCTTACTTTCAGTGATCTCAGAGCTTATACCGTGACGAATGCTCACGAAGTAGTTAATTTTTCTGCCAAGGGCATTTATTGACCGAGTGATTT
Organism: Grampus griseus; assembly: GCF_964374135.1. NCBI lineage: Eukaryota > Metazoa > Chordata > Mammalia > Artiodactyla > Delphinidae > Grampus > Grampus griseus. The sequence goes on along the minus strand of NC_139003.1, from coordinate 5,494,223 downwards.
CCATGTGGCCGGCACATAACATGTTCTCTGATGGACACGGAGGAGAAAGCACAGGCCCCACCGTCCAAAGAGGAGATCAGCCAGGCTCTTTGGAGAGGCTGCAGCCCGTCCGGAAGTAATTGGCCATTACAGCAGGAGCTGACGTTTATGACGACGATGTGCCTAAGGGGGACCAGGTGCTTGCAATGACCTCTCACCTCTAACACATTCCTCGGCGAAAGGTCCTGTCACTATTTCACAGCAAAGGAATGAAGACTGCGGGACATTAAATAAGACGGCCACACAGCACCACGTGGCAGAGCCAGGACTTCAGTCGGGTCTGCTGGCCCCAGAGCAGGTGCCCAGACCGTGGCGCTGCAGGGAGAGGGTCACCAGGCTGAGTGGTCGCACTTTCAGTTACTGACCACAAGCTTAAGAGGCCCTTAAAGGTGCTGCCTGGGACCACGGGACACTTCCCGGTGCCTTCTCTCTCCTTTCACCCTCCTCGAGCCTCCAACTGTCCCCTCCGCTCTCACTCCCCCTGATAACCTCTCACCTCTTTCTCCGAAAAAGGGACACTCAGAAGGGAACTCCCACCACGCTCCCCCCGGCGATGACACCCACAGAGGCACACCAGGCCCACTCCCCCCCGTGAAAGACACTCTCTTCTTTTCACCAGACGCCCCGTCCTCTACTCAAGCAATGACTCCCTCCCTTTCCCACTCCGTCAACGTTTCTAGTGCGTTGTTTCTTAACCTTGGCTACAGGTTGCAATCACCTGACAAGCTTTTGAAAAAAGAACAAGGGGCCCCCAAGATGCTGACCTCATCGGCCTGGAGTCCTACCCAGGCATCGGGAGACCTGAAGCTCCTGGGAATCTGCAGCCCCGCCAGGAATGTGCTTTCCCGGCCGCTCTCACTACCGCCACCTTCCCACCAGGTCCCCCTCCAGCTGCCCGCTTGTCTAACGCCCTTTCCAACCAAGACCCTCCAAAAAGCTGGCTAGCCTTATTGTCCCCCCTTTTCCCCTGATTTTCCTCTTCAGACCCTCCTGCAATTGGCTTTGGAGCCAACACTGCCCTGAAGCTCTGGGCTGCCATGTTTCTGAATCACCTCGGTCCCCAGCCTCATCTTCTTCAGCTCCCGGCAGCACTGACTGTCTCCCTCTTCCTCAAAGCACTTCCTTCCCCTGCTGACATCACGCTGTGGCTTTCCTTCTACCTCCATGGCTATTTTTCCTGGTCTCCGTGACTGTCCCTCCTGATCTACTCATGCTGGTGGCCCAAGGCTCCATCCTGGGACCTCCTCTCCCTTGTGTGCTCATCCTGTCTTGTGGCTTTAGAAATCATCGGTTCCCTAATGAGTCCCATGACGATGCCTCTGGTCTGGACCTCTTTCTGTGAACTCCAGACGCACAGATCCGAACGCCTGCCTGACGTCTCCTCTGTGGGTCTCATAGATGCAGGTCTCAAACTGAACACCCCCGAGTGTAAGTCCCCCTCCTCCCGCTCGCTAAGCTGTTCTTCCTCACCGTCTTCCCTTCTCACCACAGCCTTGCCAGCCTTCCTGTTACTCAAGCCAGAAACCGAGCTGTCTCTGCCTGTTTTCTCCATACACACTTCCGATCCCATCAGCAAATCCAGGTGGTCCTACCGTCAGAGCACAGCCAGAACACCCCCTTCTCACCACCTCCTTAGTGTCAGTCTGCTCCAAACTGGATCATCTGTCACCTGGTAATTGGTTTCTACTTCCACCCCCAGCCCCTGTGATCTATTCTCAAAACATCAGTTAGAGTGACCCTCTGCCCCAAACCCCCAAAGTCTCCAGTCTCACACACACAAAAGCCCGTGGACCCACAGTGACCTACAAGACCTCCATTCCTGTCTGGCCTCATCTCCCACCACTTACTCCCTCCTGACCTCGGTCCAGCCGGCTGTGCGCCCAGCTGTGCTCAACAGGCCAGACGCCCTTGTGCCTCAGGGCCTTTGCACTGGCTACTGTCTGCCTGCAATGTCATTTTTCTTGAAATCCCAGTGATCTAGTTTCCCCTTTCTTCTGGCTCTCCGCTCTAATGCACTCAGTGAGCGCCTCCTAGGCCACCTTTTTTACACTGAAATCCACTTGCTGGGCATTCCACGTCTCCCTTCTTTGCTCATTTTTCTCCTTGGCGTATGTTCCCTTCCTAATACACTGCGTAGTTTACTTACGTATTGTGTTTATTGTATGCAAACAGACGTTTATTCTGTTCAGTGTCCAGAACCTAGTACAGTGCCTGGCACTTTGTAGATGGTCAATAAGTGTTTGTTGAATGAGTAAATGTGATACAGACCAAGAGCTCTGGGGGAAAAGGAAGGGAGGAAGAAGACCTGGGTTAGGGTCCACAAGTAGTATTACTAACTTTTAGTGCGGGGAGTGCTTCCTGAAAACTGGAGCTGAGCCTTGAAGGAAGGGTAATAATAGTAATAATAATGATAGTCTTATCATTAATGATAATAATAGTATGGTTGGGATAAACGATAAGACTTGTGAAATTGTGGGAACTGTTTTTTCAGAGCTCTACTCTCAGGTAGAGTGAGGACAGACCCTGGAGAAGCCAGGCCTGAGGTAGCATCAGGAAGTTGGGAGGTGAAGTGGGAATATCAGTGACTGGGATTTGAAATTGAGCCACGGGGCAGGGGCACGGGCTCCTGGGGGGTAAATTGTTAGGCCCCTGTCATAAGCCACCTTTGGTAGCAAATTCTCCCCATTTCTTCCCTTGGCCCCAGCAGAGAAGATAGATTTATGCTGGGGGTTCTGACTCTCGTCAGCCTGAAGTGGTTTCTCATGTGTGGACCTGTCTTGAAGGGAAATGTTTCGTAGGGGAAGAAACAAAAGATGTGCAGATCGATGGTCAGTGACTGGGCGGTTATTCCCACTCTCAGTAGCGCCATGGTAATGATGCGTCGCCATGACAACGGCTCTGTGCCAGGCTAAGCCCGGTTTAAGTCCATGAGATGCAGGCCTGCTGTATGCACTTTTCAGCCTCAGCCTGAAATGCTGAAACCACAGGTTTTGGTGTCCTGATCCCAAGTAGAAAGCCACAGCGCCCCCTTCAGGAACGGGAGGGCACGGGGGTGTATTCCCACCCCGTCTCAAAAACCTAAATACAGCTTGGATTGCTTCACGTCATCCCTTGCTTCCACCCTCCTGTCTACTCTCCGTACTCTCGCACGTCCACACCACTTGCTTTTGCCAAACTCGCTTACTCATAATTCTCAAAATGCAACAGGGAGAACAGTGTGTAGGCAAAAAAACAGGAAGGAAACAGCATGGAATGTTCTGGAAACTGCAACAAGTTTGGTTTGGCCTGGAGCACGTGGAGACCTCAGGGTGCAGGTTGTGGACGAAGGACTTCGGGTCCTGCAGACACTGCTGACGTAACTCTCCCTCCCACCGGCTGAGGTTTGGGGCACGTTTCTTAACCATCTAAGCTTGCTTTCCTCATCTGTACGTAGAGGCAATAAATAAATAAATAATAAATAAATAAATCTGTTCTGGGAACCAAGGAAGGTCGAGTGTGTGCACCTGTCTTGCCCAGAAGCAGACAGCGGGTGCTCCAGACACAGCGGAGACGGGGAGGGGGGCTCCCTGGGCTGCACACCGAGGCATTGGGTTTTGTCTGGAGGTGAGGAGTCAGGGAGATCTGAAGCTGGGGAAGAGTTGGTGCTACTATTAATCCCATTTTACAGGTGACAAAACTAAGGCACAGAGAGGTTAAGTAATTTGCCCAAGGCTACACAGTTAGTGGGTGGCAGACCTGGATTTAAACCCAAGCTCTTACCCACTATAGTGGTTATTCTTCCTCTAGCTGAACAGAGAGGAAGAGGAACGGCCTGCAAAGGCGATGTCAGGGACCATGGAGAGGAATTGATTGACATCCAGAGAAAAACTGGACTTGGCTTTGCTTCCACTGTCGTGGTTAAGCTGCTGGCAAGAAAAACTTAAGGGATCAGCACATCATCAGGACGACTTTTGTAACAAGGAGAGCCCATCGCCTTTTCCAAAGCCCGGGCCGCTCCCTGTGCCAAGTGCTTTGTGAAAAGGCCCATCTAAAGCCTGGCCGGGCACCCGGCAGGCTGCGGAGCTTGGAGGAGGGAGGATGGGTTCACAGCTGTTGTTCCGAGCCCTCTGGTGTAGAGAAGCGGGTAGATCTGGAAAGGAGCAGTCCTGGTGTTGGGACTCAAGACTGCCTGCCCGCTCACACCTGGATAACAGAGAAGTGTGCACAGAAGCCAGCCGCAGAGGTCAGGGACCCAGGCTGGAGGCCGAGAGCTCCCAAGAGCCACACAGACCGGGGTGACCAGCTTAGTCAGGGCCCACTACCCGGCTTTCAGCCAGAGGGAATTTTTTTGTTTTAGGAAGAGCCACTTTATTTTTCATTTTATTTGTTTATTTTTGGCCATGCTGCACGGCATGTGAGATCTCAGTTCCCCAACCAGGGGTCGAACCTGCGCCCCCTGCATTGGAAGCACGGAGTCCTAACCACTGGACCTCCAGGGAAGTCCCTTAGCCAGAGAGAATTTAATATAGAGCATCAAAACCAGCACGGTACCCCGCACACCTGCACGGCCGGAACGCCCGCGAAGCCCACCCTGACTCCCTGACTGCTGCCGCCCTTAGGGCTAGCCTCCAATGGAAGGAGAGGTGGTTTGAGGTGATTCTACCAAAATCCCCCAAACCAGGGCCATCTGACTGTCGCTTGACCATCAAAGGAGGGCTGTTCAGTGAGAGTGGAGCCAATAAGGCCATGCAGCTTCTTCCAGGGTCACCCCAGGAGGCAGAGAATGAGGGGGAGAAACACTCTGGCCTCCCTTTGCCTCTGGCCTCTCCTCCTCCTCCAGGGCCTCCGTTGGCCAGGCCAGTGCGGAGTTAGGGCTCAAGGGAACCTGGGAAATGTGGTCACCACAACTAGGCTTGCACAGAGAGGGCAGGGACGGGCGTGAGCGGTGGTTGAGGGGCATGCCATTCATCCCACCTGGAATAGTCCAGGGTCACCTGGAATAATCTAATTTACATACGCTCTCCTATTGATGCCACAAACGGTTGCAATTTCCTGGAAGTTTAAATGTCAGTCCTTCTTATGCACTGATAGGTTTGTCTTTCTGACGCACAGCATTTTGTGTTCCACGTGCTCAATGGGACCTGACACCAAAGTCTGGCTACAGAGTCTTCATCTGAACAAAATCCAGAATAATTCTCGGAATAAAGAAAATCCATAGTAAAACAATAATCAAACGTCGCTTCACTTTTATTATGTTCTTTTCCTTAACATAATAAAACATCCCTAACCAAATCACTGAAACAAGAGAAGTATTCTCATTCAATTCTGAATGAACCAAGCATTATAAATCTTGAAAAGGAGACAGGAATTTGTTTGATAATATAATCAGCAACCGAGAAAACAAATTAAAATCGACTGAAAATGCTTAGAACTAGTAACGGGATCCCATGAAGTGAGTGACTGGAAAATACTCAAAACTTAGTGCTTTTCTTAACATCATAGGAAACCAGCTGGAAAACTAAAGGGAAGGAAGACGTGATTTATAAAAATCAATGTGCAGCTCCTGCATAAAGGAAGTGACAGAACCTCAGTGAGACTTGAAGACATCTCCAGAGCATGGCGGTCACATTGGTGGAAAGGGAGATGCACTGTCATAAAGCCACCGTCACCTCCCGAAGTCCTATATAAAGTGAATAGAATCTAATCATCACCCCTCACAGGATTTTCAGAAATTGGAATGAGTCCTTTTAAAGTTCCTCCAGAAGAATAAATACAGGAGAAAAGCCATTGATGGTCTGGGGGGATAGAATGTGTAATGAGGGGAGACTTTCTTTAGCAGACAGTAGATAATTACACAGTGTAATAATAAAAACAATGTACTCATGGGTCAATAGGAAGCAAGCAGGTCAATGGAACCCCAAATAATCATGTAGGAGATGATGATTGTGACATAGTCAATCCTGGATGATGATTTATATAATTTATACAACAACGTGGTTGGCAAGGTGCTCTTGTTAAATGACTTCCACAGGCTAGCTCTGCTTCTCCAGTTCCTTCCAAAGTGAGTTACGGGATTGGGAAGGGAGGAGAGAACAGGAAACCTCCGGATCCCAGGAAGATGAAATAGACATCCTGGTGGGAACCCATGCACTTCTCTTTCATTAAAATTAATCTGTGGAAGGACTGCTGGAAAGTCATTATCAGCTCTGCGGGAACAGGGTTCCTGCCTCCTAGAGGGGTCTGCATTTTAATGAACCTGAACCTGCAATGTGGAGAGTCAGTGTTAAAGGATACAGCACACTTTGCAGGGAGGGTCTCTGCCCCTGTGCTCCAGGCTATCCTCTTTGCTTTGCAGTAGTATTTTGAAGACTGTCTCCCAGGGGTATTCCCAGGCCAGATACTGCAAATACTACCACAAGTGATATTATAAATATGAAAAAAAAAGCAACATTTTCAGAAAGAATTTTAAATACACATTTCCGGTAAATTGCCTTGAATATTTCAGGTCTGCTCCGGGGAAACCTGCTGTGAAAGCTTTGAGTAATGAAGGGCCGTCATTTAGATGATTGTTGAGTGCTTTGCTACTATGAGCTCACTGGCCTCCACGTTTAGCGCTTTAAAAACTGTGGCACCAGGTCCTTCTTTCTTTCAACAGTCATTGAATATCCAACCTTGGGAATTGGATCAGTTATAAAAGTGGGGCATCTTAACTTTGAAAAGCCTACAGAGATACGTGATATGCAGGCAAATACCTAAGAATCAGGTAAAAAACAATTTTAAGTAGTTGCTGTCTCGAGGAAGTTGGGAGCATTGTTTTTTTTTTAATGTCTGTGTCCAATGACTTTGTAACCGATTTGACCCTTGAAGTTATATTTGCATATAACCATGGTAAAAATAAAAGCTAAGTAAACAGCCCACAGTGCCTCATTTTTCCACTCTGGCCTCCCACCTCCCAGTTTTCGGTTGCCTTATGGGCACTGTCACCAGAGCAGTCCCTGGCTCTTCACTCTTCTGTCCTGAATTGCCTCCTGACAACAGTGTCCCAGGGACTGAAGGCTGAAGAAAGAGCTCCAGGCTGTTCATCCAAGGACGGAAGACTGCTCCCTGTTCGGCTCCTCCCTGTTCCGCCAGTGGGCTCAGTGAAAAAACTATATTGCATCACTAACATGACGAGTAAAAACGGGAACAGGAAGCAGACCTTTAAAGAATTCTAATGCTGGAGTTCGGCATTAGCCCTGTGGGTAGGTGAGGAGGTTTTTTAAAGCTGAGCCTTCTCCAAGCTCCTGCAGGTTCATCACATGGGCAGTGATGGCCCCATTTCCCAACCTGGAGACTGTGGGTAAGGATCGGGCTCCTGGAATCTCCATCCCGTTTAGCTTCCTGTCTCATATTTAGCCAGTAAGAGCCACCTGGTTGTGAGTCCTGACGACAGCAAATCTACGTCAATACCTAACCTCTGGGACTTCCCTGACGGTGCAGTGGTTAAGAATCCGCCTGCCAATGCAGGGGACATGGGTTCGAGCCCTGGTCCGGGAAGATCCCACGTGCCGCGGAGCAACTAAGCCCGTGTGCCAGAACTACTGAGCCTGCGCTCTAGAGCCCGCAAGCCACAACTACTGAGCCCACGTGCCACAACTACTGAAGCCCGCGCGCCTAGAGCCCGTGCTCTGCGACAAGAGAAGCCGTCTCAATGAGAAGCCCGCGCACCGCAAGAAGATGGTAATGAAACGCACAGGCTTTGAAGCCAAACTCCCAGAGCCTGGGCTTGGATCTTAGCTCAACCATTTAACTACTCATATGACCGTGAGCAAGTTTCCTGGTATCTTATTCATAAAGCAGAGATAGTAATAGTGCCTACCTCATAGGGCTGTGGTGAGGAATGAATGAGTTCATTGATGTAAAGCATTTGCAACAGTATCTGGTAAGCACCCAAAAATGTTAGTTATGATTATTAGTACTAGTCTGTAGCAGGATGAAAGGAAGAGGTGTGTGTGTGGGGGGGGAGGGAGGCGGGGAAGGAGGAGGAGGCAGGCTGTACCAGGCATGGCTTCTGTTGCCTAGCAACCCCACCCAGCATCAGTGTGTTCCTGTTCCTGTTTCCACATTTTGGAAAGTCTGGTTGTTGCTTCACCTCCTCTGGGAAGGGCAAGATGGTGAATAGAGAAAATCTAAGACCTACCTTTTACCTGGGCACCTACAGGATGGAGAAGGGAACAGGCTTATTTTGTGGTGTTCCAGGGGTTGAAACAGGCCAGTGGGGGAAATATTTGTTCTCAGCAGGATGATGAACTGTCGTAAGGTTTAAGTTGTTCTTGAGGAATGGTGGGTGGTCCCATTCAGTGCTCCCCCACAGCTGCCCCTACCTGCTGGGAAATCAAGTCCTGGCCTGATCTCGACATTTTCTCCCACTCCTGAGAAACAGAATACGGGAAGCAAGGCAGAGAGAAGCCCATGCTACATATAGCCACCAGACTGTTTTTTGTAAATAACATTTTATAACGTACATTGACAGTGAACTTGTTCCATGTGGTAGGAGGCACTGTGTGTTATCTGATGGTCACATCAGCCAGGTGATGCAGGTGTTGTCTGTTAGGGAGGCTCATCTCCTTCTCAAATATGTTACTCTCGTTGTAGAAAGCGTCGCTGCTGAAAAGCCATATAACTCAGTATTCTTGATAAGTCACTTTGTCTTTTTTATCTAGATACTCCAGGTCTATTCCTTCTTTTTCCTGGAAGTCTGTAATTTTACTAGAATATGCTTTGGTGTTGATCTTTATGGGTCAGTATTCCCAGGTACATTGTGTTCTCTTTCAATACATAATTTTAAATCTTTCTTTAGAAGCATTTTCTTGAATTATAGTTTTTAGTATTTGTTCTGATCCCTTGCTCTGTTTTTCTTCTTCAGGGACTCCTGTTAGTCATGTGCTGGATCTTCGTTGTCTATCTTCAATACTGTCACAATCTCAAATCTTTATCCTTTTTTGATTTTTAAATCTTCCCTCCTTTCCCTTCTGTCTTTATTTTTTTTCATTGTCTGTTGCCTTTATTTATTCTTGTGTTTCTTCAAGTTTAGTCTTCATTTCTAAGATGTTTTTTTCTTCTATTTCTAGTTTTTTTTTATTTCTGTCAACTCATTTCTGAGATTTTCCAGTTTTGATTTATGTTGTTTTTCATCTTGTATCATTTTCTTAGCATCTTTTAGCTTTTTTAGAATTACCTTTAAAGCTAGCCCCCAAGAGCCCAGCCACATGGTGTGCATGTCATGTATAATCCCCTTCCCTTGAGTGTGGCAGGACCTGGGACTAGGAAGTGATATAAATCCCCGTGATTAGGTTGCATTCCATGGCAAAGATGAGAGTGTTTTTCAGATATAATTAAGATTCCTCATCAGGTGGCTTTAAGTTAATCAAGAGAGAGTATACTAGGTGGGCCTGACCTAAATCAGGAGACTATTTAAATGAGAATCTAGAGGTCAGAGAAATTCAAAGCGGCAGAGACACTCTCCTATTGGGCTTGAGAAAGCAAACCTCCATGTTTTGGAGAGAGCTGTGTAGCTGGGAACAGCAGGCGGGACTCTAGAAGCCAGAGATCTTAGCTTTACAACCACAAGGAATTGAATCCTCCCGACAACCAGTGAGCTTGGAGAAGGACCCTGAGCCTCAGATTTCAGACCACAGCCCCAGCCAACACCTTGATTCCAGCCTCAGGAGATGCTGAGCGGAGGACTGGCTGTCCTGTGCTTGGGCTCCTGGCCCATGGAAAATGCAGAGTAACCAATATGTTCTAAGCGGCTCATTGTGTGGTGAGTGGCTCTGCACCAATAGGAAACGAGCACCATGCTTTGCAGCGCTGCCCCGTTCCATGAGCACGTTTTTTCCTGTGCACTGTTTGTATGGATGTTACTCTACTCCTCTTCTTTTTCTAAATAGTATCTTTGTATGAGTAGATTTGACCTTGATATTTTTCTGCTGTTAATTTTTATATGAAGTTAGTTTTCCTGAACTTTTATGAGAAGGCTTAGTGCTAATAGCTTCTTTTTTTTTTTTTAACATAACAGAGATCCTTCTGTTGTTTTCATGGGGCAACCTGCTGAGGACATGTACTGGCTCGGCTCTCAATTATCTGGACGTTCTCTCTTCTTCACTTCTGTTATCACCGTGCTGCTCTATCTTGATTTTACTCCAAGCTGTTTCTCCTCATCGTGGGACCCTATCTGGGAAAGGAGCCCTGGTGGGCCGGTTTCAAGAGTTCACAGAGTTGGACGGATCCAGCCCTTTGAGGTTTTACTGCACGAGCCTCACATTCTCTATTAAAATGGGCTGAACCTCTCCCAGTTTCAGCCACTGTCTGCAGATCGGTCTGCCGGCTTCTACCTGTTGTTGTTACTTCGCTGCATCCTCCCACGCAGATGCTAATACCGTGCAGGCCTTGTGGCGCTCGTGGTTTGTTGCAGCTGCTTGTATTTTGGAGTTTGTGGAGACACCCTGGCACCTAATCAGCTGGTAAATGTCATGCAAAGGGTTTTGTTTTTTATATCCTGTTGTTCTGCCTGTTGTTACTTGGGGATTTGGGAAGATCCAAAACTGTATTGAAAAACATGTCTCTCCCGGGACTTTTCCTGCAATCTCCTTCCTATAGCCCGAGAAAACCTAACTCCCAGAGCGGTTAACCAATTTCCTTAAAGGCCCACAGCTGGTGAGTGGGGAGGCCAGCATGTGAACCTGGTGCTAACTTCAGAGCACTTCTTTCTTTCCACTACATTTTGTTTAAAAACTGCTTTTACTATAGCAGTTCCCAGCTTTAAAACCTAACTTGGTTTCCCAGCACCTAAAGCAACCCGTCTAGAGACCTCCAGCATTTGAGGCTCTGCCCTGCCCGTCCAGCCTCATCACCTCTGCTCCCTGAAGCTCAGCCCCACCTCTGGCCCCCAAAGCCCTCTCCACCCCCTCCCTGACGTGTTACTCTTTTATTCACCTTTTGCCTCTTCAAAGTCCAGATCGAGTGCCCCTCTAATCAGCTGCTCGTGACTCTAGTAGTTTCTGGTCTTTTGTTCATGATTTGGGGGCAGGGGCAGTATTTGGAGGCATTCACCTCTAAACCTGTCTGAATTTGTGTTCTGAGGCTGCCACAAACTGGCTGGCTTATAACAACAGACATTTATTGTCCCATAGCTGTGAAGCCTAGAAGTCCAAGATCAACACGTCAGCAGGGCTGTGCTCCCTCTGCAGCCTGTCAGGGAATCCTTCCTGGCCTCTTCCCCGCTCCTGGGGCTTTGCCAGCACCCTCTGGCATCCCTCGGCTTGTAGGTGCATCACCCCAATCCTCCACCTTCGCGTGGCTTTCTCACTGTGCGTCTGCATCTTTACGCGGCCATCTTCTTATAAGGACACCAGTCACATTGGATCAGGAGCCGGCCCTGTTCCAGGGTGACCAGGGTGACCTCATCTTAGCTAATTACATCTGCAATGACCCTATATCCAAATAAGGCCACATTCTTTTTTTTTTTTTTTTTTTTGTGATACGCGGGCCTCTCACTGCTGTGGCCTCTCCTGTTGCAGAGCACAGGCTCTGGACACGCAGGCTCAGCGGCCATGGCCCACGGGCCCAGCCGCTCCACGGCATGTGGGATCTTCCCGGACTGGGGCACGAACCCGCATCCCCTGCATCGGCAGGCGGACTCTCGACCACTGCGCCACCAGGGAAGCCCCAAATAAGGCCACATTCTGAGCTAGGGGACTGGGACTTGGACACGTCTTTGTGGGGGGACACCATTAACCCACAACATTCTCCTTCCCCCTTTCCTTTCTCCCACTTAGGGAGGTAATCTGTCTTTTTACTTTTTGCTTCAGGGGTTGGAATGGGACAGAGTGGGAAGAGAAAGCTAAAGTCCGTTGGGCTGTGGACATGATGTCGTGGCCAAAAGTAGAGGCACACAGGGCTTCCCTCCAGGTTGGAAAGGGTGTTTCCCTGAGCAGCAGGGCCGGGGAGGCAGCAAGATCCCAGAAAGGGAGGGGCCGTGTGGTGCGTGCCTGTGGTCAGGGCGACTCTGGACCCAAACGTAGCCAGGAAGCCACAGAGAGCCCAGGGTCTGAAGACCATGCCCAGCAGCCGGAGAGCACATCTCAGTCCTTTTTTGTGCCTCTGTGTCCCCAGAACAATGTATGGAGCCTAGTATGTTCATGGGAAAAAGCAAGGAATCTGAAGGGGTCTGGATGCCAGGGTACAGGGCCTGTTTCCATCATGCAAGCCAGGCTTATGGACCTCAGCATCCTCCTCTAAACCATGGAGATCAGAAGCATCAAAATCGCTTGCTGTGAAAACGAAGTGAGGTTCCCAATGTGCCCAGAACCGGGAGGGGTTCGTAAACCGTATTGCCTTTCTCCTCTGCTCCGTCTCTGAGCCTCAGTTTCTGAATCTGTAAAATGGAGATAACAAAATCTTACCGTAAAGTGTTCTTTTAAAATTCAAAAGAAAACAGTGGACGTGAAGATATCTGTAAATTATAAAGTACTATGAATAATAGCTGTTACTGTTCAAAGAATTGCTCAAGTAACTTTCACCACTGGCAGCACCTACTAAAGACCTCATTAAGTAGGACAGGTGCACTGCGTCAGGTAGCTCAGGGATACCTGGCGGGGCACGGAGCATCCTCCCTCCGCACAGATGATGGTCCAACACACATCCCCCAGCAGAGGACGTTTCCTCCTTAGGCCTGTTTCTCTCCTAAACCTTCCATCACCGAGTCCCCTTTTATGACAATAGCAATCCATTTAATGGCTTCTTGTGTATTAGAATGGGGCTTTGTTAACCAACCCTGAAGCGTGGAGCCACGTGCTGCGTCTTGCTAACACGCTCCTCTGGCCTCCCTGGACCGAGGTGAATCTGGATGACTTTGGCCTGTCTCCCAGGGGGACTCCTCGGGCAGCATCGCAGCTGCATCCAATCTGTTGTCCTGCCTGGTTGACATGACCCACTGGGGTGTCCCCATCCTTCTGTGACTCCCTCCATGGCAGGTGCCTGGTCTGAGTACGTGCGCGCCTGAGCCGCAGCCCCCAATCCCTGCTCCCTTTGGCTGTCATTTGTGTTTCTGGTTTGAAGCATTGGCGCTTTGTAGAGGCCGGTGTGGCTCTCACGTATCCAGAACCTGTGCCTGCGCCGGTCACCTGAAGGTACACCCACTCATCAAGCAAACCAGTAAGACTTGTAAAAATCACCCTCTGTGTGCAAGACCCATGCTAGGAGCTGCAGGGAATCAAAAGAAGCACTGAACCCAAGACACAGTGTGTTGCCTGGCAGACCACTGTTTTATTTACCGTCGAGAAAGAAATGCCCCTGGCAGTTAAACTAGGACACGTGTCGACTGTCACATGTATCCTGATTTCACAGTTGTTAAAATGCCAAAAGAGATGTGCCTGAGAATCGATGAAATACTGTATAATGCGCCATGTCTCCTTTTAAAGAGCTATAATCTTTCTGGGGGGGAAACACACACACACTCATAACAGGAGGTGCTGCCTGCTTGACTCTCAGAGGAGTTGCAGGTGCTTGAGAGGCGAGAAGTGGTTGTTATTGGCTGGATCTTGAAGTACAAGTTGGACCAGTACCATCTGGGTGGAGTTAAGGAGGGCCATTGAGAAGAGAGGAGAGAGAGAAACATAGGCAGAGCAGGTGCGTAAAGGCAGAAGGCTGTCCAAGATGGAGAAATAGGATAAAGTAGGAAAGGCAATCTCACTTCCAGATTATGGTCATTTGTAAAGAGTCTGGAGTTTATTCTTTAAGTGATGGGGAGCCATAGAAAGTTTTAGAGCAGGGAAGGAGCACACCAAGCAGTATTTTGGGAATATTCATTTGGTGGTAACGGGCAGGATATATAGAAGCAATAGGTTGCAGGCAGGGAACCCATTACTTCCATATATCCTGTTTCAGAGACCTCAGACGTCCAGGAATGCAGCAAAGAGAAGAGAATAGCCATATGTGGAATGAAAAGGAAGCGACAAAGGGAGACTCCTACAGAAAAATAAACAAGCAGGGCTTGTTCAGGAAGAGGGATGCATCGTGACTATATCCCCAAATTTGGGTGTGGACGGCTGAAGATGCATTGCCAGAGTAAGGGACTCCTGAGGTCCTATTTACTGCCACCAGCCTTCTTGATCAGTACAAAGCCCTGCACTACCTACCTGCTGACGGGGTGCCCACGGCCACTCCTGCCTGAGATCATATTATGGTTGCCACAGTTTCCTCTCCTATAAAGTGGTTTTAGTGATACTGACATCTTTGGTGATACTATAGGGGAGACTAAAAGTACATCCTGTGATTGTAAATATCTAAGACATTTCAGGAACAGCCTCCTTAGGTTTTGCAACCTCCCTGTAAAGCAAGGGCAAGCTTTACTCCAGGTGCATTGAGAAATCAAGTGACCTTTATAAAAAAAAATCACAAAAGTCAGAAGCCAACCTGGGAATAAATCCAGGTTTCTTGATTCAACGTCTGTATCTAAGTGTGTATGTTTGCTGTAGACCTCGCAGCTGTCCATAAAATGGAACAGAGTACTATGTACACATTGAGAACCCTGTAAATTCCAGGTAGTGACCCAGGAGAGAGAGTTTAATTCATGGAGGAGGAGCCCCCTTGTTGAGAGATTCTACACCCGTCCCTGGCGCTGTGGGCGAGGTGTGGGCTGCACGCGCTGGCCACCAGACGTGGCAGTCATGCCCTTGACTGTGTACAGCTCTGGGTTTTATCTTGTTGGTTTTGGAGGCTCTCAGAGGAAGCACTTCTTCTTGAGGTCAAAGTCCAGGGAAAGCACTGTACAAGCAGAGATTTTTTTCCTTCTGTTCTTCAGATGGAACTATGTATTCAGAGATAAGTCTGGTTCCATACTGTCTGTTCATAATGGACTTCATCCATCAGTGAACAAATAAATGTGGAGAACCTTCTATCCAACAGACCCCAGGCCCTGGTCTAGTGGGTGGAGATGCCACAGAAACAAAGCTGAGTCTCTGACCTTAAGAAGCATCATTCCAGCAGAGGGAGAATGGCTGAAGTAAGTAAACAAGTAAAGATCATTTCAGACGTGCCCAGGGTCTATGAAGACGCCATAGCAACGTGGCATCAAGGGGCAGCTTCAGCTGCTGGGGTCAGGCAGCGTGAAGACACCTGAGCAGTGAGGAGGAAGAAGCCAGCAATGCCCTGGGGGAGCAGAACAGGGACAAATCCCCGGGCCCCAAGGGTGGAATGAGCTTAGGCTAGTCAGCAGACAGAGAAAAGACCAGGGGAGGGCAGGAGGTGGCAGCACGGGGCCTGTGGTCCTTCATAAAGGGTTTGCCTTTTACTGCAAGGGTATTGAGAGTGGCCAAATCTGACTTTCTCTGCAGAACGATCACCCCCACAGCTGTATGGGGATGTCCTGTACATGCAGGGTAAGAGCAGAAGCTGGGACACAGGAAGTGGTCCAGGGGAGGGATGACGGTTCACTTGAGTGAAAATGGTTCACCTGAGGGATAATGGTGGCCTGGATTAAGGTTTTTCCATTAAAGATGGTAGAGCTAAAGATACAAGAAAACAGTGAGATAGGGCTGAGAAACTGCATGGGTTTCATTTACGAAATAGGGGGACTCTTGGGGAGCAGATTTAGGGGTATTCAGTAATTCTCTTTTAACCATGTTAAGTTTGAGGTGCCTTTTGACATCCAGGAGGCGACTCAAGCAGATGGTCAGGTAATAGTCCTGTATGGGACTCTGATACCAGGTTTGGACTGGAGTTAGATGTTTCAGAATCAGCCGGGCAGAGATGGTGGATGGAGTCACGGGACTGGCTAGGACTGCTGAATTGGTTTCCTGTGGCTGCCGTAACCAAGTACCACAAGCTGCACGGCTCAAAGCAACAGAAATGTATTCACGTACAGTTCTGGAAGCCAGAAATCTGAAATCAAGGTGTCAGCACAGCCGTGCTCCCTCTGAAAGCTACAAGGGAGGGCCCTTCCTGGCTCTTCGAGCTCCTGGTCAGTTGTTTGCATCATGGGTGTTCCTTGGCTGGCAGCATCACTCCCAACTCCTGCCCTCTCATCACTGGGCATCCTCCCTTGTGTCTGTGTCCAAATCTCCCTCTCCTTATAGGGACACTAGTCATTGGGTTAGGGCCACCCTCCTCCAGCGTGACCTCATCTGAACTTGAGGACATCTCCAAAGACCCTATTTCCAAATAAGGCCACATTCACAGGTTCCGGGAGGATGGGAATTTTTGCGGGGACGCTTTTCAACCCAGGACAGTTAGCCAGGGAAAGGGTGCAGACAGAGGAGAAACCTGATGGGTACAGAACTTTGGGTCCTGACGCCGCGAGGACGGAGAGGAGAAGGGGCTGCCTGGTGAGGAGGGCGGAGTAGAGCACGGCCAGGGCTGTCCCACGAGTCAGGGGAGGCTCTGTTCCAGGAAAGGAGTGGAGTGATCAACCCCGCCGCGCACTGCTCACAGATGGTGGACCGTTTGGCTTTGGAAACATGGAAATAATGGGCAACTTTAAAAGACTCTTTTCAGTGAAATGGTAGGGCAGAAGCACAATTAGATTGGGTTGAAGGCGGCGTGGGGACGGAGCAAGAAGATGGGAATTCCCTGGCAGTCCAGTGGTTAGGACTCAGCGCTTTCACTGCCTTGGGCCCGGGTTCAGTCCCCGGTTGGGGAACTAAGATCCCCATCCCGAAAGCTGCACAGCATGGCCAAACAAAACAAAACAAAACAAACAAAACAAAAAACAGCAAGTAGAGACATCTTTTTTCTGAGACTTGGAAGTGGGGTGCAGAGATGGCGTCAGGGGAGGCTGAAAGGATGTGTGAGGTTGCGTGCAGATGTTTGTGTGAAGATGGGGGGCAGCCGGGTTCACCTGAGGGGGGAGTTGGCAACGCAGGAGGGAAGGGGTGCCGTCAGGAGTGGGGTCCGTGAGCTCATGAGGGCCCAGCATCCCGTACACTTGGGGAGGGGGGCTTCAGAGGAGCAGGACGGGCCGATCATTGTGACAGGAGGGACCTTTGGGATGTTTTTGGTGCAGGTGCAGAGGGACCTCATGGGACTGGTGTTGGGAAGATGACAAGTTCCCATCTGATGGCCTGTATTTCATCTATCGATTTTGGTGAGAGTGGGGAAGTGGGGGGAGGATAGGGCAGATTTTAGGAGGCACAGCTGTGAAGTGTGACTTAAAAGAGAGGGAAGTGGACACACCAGCAGCGTCCAGCAGTGAGGGTCAGGCTGGTCCAGGGCCCACTGGCAATCGACGTGGAAGGAGTGTGCTCAGCAGTCCCTCCGGTGATGACAGGCAGCGGATGTAGGTGAGGGGTGGCTGGGTTTGATCCTAGTTGGGCTTCAGCAGAAGGAGAAATGAGCAAGGGGGTTGGAGGTTCCCAAAGGAGCAGTTATGGTGAAATCTAGGCCCCTCGAAGCAGGGAAGTAGGAGGATGGGGGTGCCAGGAAGCGGAGAGAGGAGGGCTGCGGACTAGAGGACTCATCTGGGGGGACAGTTGTTGACACAGGAGTACAGGCGAGTGGGCTGTGATAGAAGGTGGTGGCCAGGGGACTTCCCTGGCGTTCCAGTGGTTAGGACTCCGTGCGTTCACTGCCGAGGGCCCGGGTTCAATCCCTGGTGGGGGAACTAAAATCCCAGATCACGCAAGCCAAAAAAAAAAGGTGATGCTCGGTGTGTGTCTGAGATTGACGTTTCAGAAGCGGTAGTGTTTGGCCGTGTGATGGGGTGGCCGACCTGGGGAGGAGCTGAGGGCCGAAGGAACCCGGAGGCCAGGGCAGCCGGCGGGAATCCAGTGGAATCGCGTGAGTGCAAGAAAAATAGGGCTTCCTTGATCTTATTTCCCCCTAAATGGTAGGAAATAAAAGGCAAAGGAAAGGAAGCCCATTGCCAGGACCTGAGGGGCAGAGAACCCAGAGAAAGGGGGTCTGTAGGGAAGTGAGCCTGACATTCAATTCCGCCTTCCTGGCTTCAGGGCGTTTGTAAATCCTGACTGCCCGCTAGAGGCCCAGAAACCAAGCAGAGAACAGCTGCACAGGGCCGAGCAGACTTGCAAGCAGCTTCACAGAACTGGGAGAGAAAGCTAGTGTCCTGTGACTGCCCTGCAGGACGGCCAGGAAGCCCCCAGGCTCACTTGGAGGACGGGCCAGCGGAAATAGAACATCTCTCTGAAAGTGTGAAATGCAATTTGAGATGAGAATGAGATTAGCCTTGAAGGAGTCAGACTTTAACAGAAGGGAATGGTTAACAGAAACAAGGGTCCCATAATCCATTAACTGTCCTAATATAACCAGTGAGAATTTGCTCCCAGCTTAAAATTTCGGACTCCCGGCCAGCTCTTAATTTGAAGCTGGGAGCAAATTTTCCCTTGTTTTATCTGATCATGAAGCTTGCAATATGAAAACATGTCACAGGATAAAATCTCCTCAGGTGGACCCAGTTAATGCTGGTAGAGCCTAGCTCTGTGGGAGATCCAGGATACCTCGTTAATCCTCACATCGTTTCATTCAGCCTTCAGAACACCCTGCGGGCTTGTTTTTCTCCTCTCTTCTTAGGAACCAGGCCATAGTCTCAGAGGGTGGGTGTGGTTTGGTCCCATTAGAGCAGCTGGTCGGGGTAGAGCTTGGCAAACCCCAGGTCTTCTGACTCAAAGTCTGATGTGTCATGCAGCCTCCGTCAGGCTGGCGTGTGTTCTGCCCTTCATGGTTTGAAGACCGTGGTCCCTGAAAGGATAGAAGCCAGATAAGACTTCAGCGGCTCTGTGTTTTCATCTGTTACATTTCACCATCTGTCCCAGGCAGGGGGCCTCCCACTCCTTCCTGTTTCTCTGAGCACAACTAAAATCTGTTTTAAAAGTGGACCCAGCATCGGCTGTGAGCCTCAGTGCAGGATGGCCTGAGCTCTCTGGACACTGGTTTAGCCTCCGCCCCTCTCTTCTTAGGTCCTGGGTTACGACCAGCCTGGCAGTCATTGAGAACGTGGGTTTGAAGTTAGGCTGACCTGAGTTTGGAACTTGAATCTTGGCAAGGATACCAGCTGTCACCAGCTGTGAGCACCAGGGACTCCCCTTCTCCGCGCTCCAGTCTCCGCCCACCCCCCGTTTTCCACACCCCGTGTCGCCCTGCCCGTGCCACACCTGGGCTGCTCCTGTGACTTAGTAGCAATGATGCTGTGTGTTCCAGCGCTGGGCCGTAGCAGACCTGGGCCTCCTCTCTTGTGCTCCCAGGACCTCTGGGCCATCATGGGATAAGTCTGCTGCCCATAAGCAAACCCATGTGAAGAAGCCACGTGGAGAGGCCTAGAGAAGAGCCACCCAGAATCCTGGCTCCGCCCGCCCTCCCGAAGGCCCACCGGCCGCTGCCTTGACGGAGGCCGCGTGGAAGTGGACGCCCGGCCGAGTCTAGGCAACCTGCAGGATCACACCAGCTAATTGAACGGCTGTTGTTTCAAGCCTCTGAGAGTTGGATGGTTTGTACACAGCAAAGATCCTTGAACTACTGTTAACTGGGGCAGTGGGAGGGGACTTACATAAGTCTAGTGTTCCGGGAGCTTCTTGCTGGCTCTGAGCCGCCGGGAAGGCGACCCTCTCTTGTTGGACGGGCAGTCCTTCTGCACGGGACCCTGGGAAGGCACACATGGCCTTACCTGTGCTGGGGGGCTGCGGAGGAGGCTCTGCACTGTTCGGCCTGTCCCTGTGCCTCACAGACATGTCTCCCTGCATCGGGACGTTAATTCTCCCACGTCCTGCAGATCTGGGCAAGGGAGGTGGTGACGGGGACGCCTGATCCGGCTCAGCCGGGGCCACTCGAGGAGCAGGGACAGGAGAAGACTGCCCTCGGCTGCTCTGGGCAGATCCACTCTGGGGGGCTTGTAAACGCCAGATGTCTACTTCTTGCAGCTCTGGAGGCTGTGGTGCCCCAGATCGAGGTGCCGGCAGATTTGGTGTCTGGTGAGAGCCCACTTCCTGGCTCACAGACCGCTGTCTTCTCCCGTTGTCCTCACGTGGCAGAGAGGGAGGGGGAGCTCTCTGGGGTCTCTTTACAAGGGCACCGATCCCATGCCTGAGGCTCCACCCTCATGACCTAGTCACCTCCCAAAGCCCCCCCCACCCCGCAATATCATCACAGTGGGGATAAAGTTAGTACCAGGCAGTGTTGGAATCTCCGTCCAAAAAGTGTCTAATTTACTACTGCAAGACTCGGTTTCCGCTTATGAATTTGGGGGGGACACAAATGAAGCAGAGCAGGACCCTAGGGTCCTCCCCTGCTCATGCTGTCCACCTGCTTTTTGTCTGTGGAAAAACTTTAGCCGAGGAACAGGTTTAATCAGAGAAGTGAGAAGATACAGAAGCAAAGGAAAACAAATAGGACAAAACAATAATAGTTTAGTCAGTAAGCAAAGTCAAGGACCTTCAGTTCCTCCTCAAGGGCTACAGATAATATTCTGAGCCCTGTCCTGTGAGCTGTCTTGTAGATACGGAAACCCCCACCAGGTGGAAGAAATTAACGTGATGACCAGCCTGTAGCCATGACATAAGCTGCCACAGTTCCGAGAAAACTGGCCTCAAGGAAATGGGAACAAACCGACCCTGGAACTGAAGATTAACTGTACTTAAAACAACCAAGATGACCCTGATCAGACCACCGCAGGGCCAATTGCAAGATGCCTGTCAGAGCCGCCTGTGCTATTTCTGCACGTAGCCCCCTCCTTCTGCCTATAAAAGCTCTTGCCCCCTGGTTGTCAGTGGGGGCGAGTCGGCCTTTGGACAGGCGTCTGTCCTCCCTGTCCCTGGGTGCCAGTATCCAAAATTCACTTCCCTTACCACCAACCTTGTCTCTTCATTGGCTTTTGAGCGGCGAGCAGCCGGACCCCACTGTCGGTAACACAGTCTACGGCACACCCCAAGGAGGACATTGGGGTGCTGTTCTCCACGGGGGGACATTGGATAAGATTTGATTAGAAGCCTGTGTCCTGCCCCTGAAATTGTCCCCCAACACACAGGACTTGGGGTAAATCATATTGTCGGCATCTTAAATTATTTTATAATTGGTATGCTAAAACTCTTGCCGTGATACTTTGCAGTCGAAAGCCGTTTTCATACGAAAAGGGTCACTTTCTTGACTGATGAATCCACTGAAACTTTGATGCCCATGGTGGAGGGAAGGGCTCCTGAGAAAAGGGCCGCAGGAGTCTTAACGGGTAGATAAAGCTTTGCAGCAAGTGAAGCCCAGTGAGGAGCTGCGTCTCTGAGCAAAACGAGGTTTCCTCTCAGTTTGGATACTTTGACCTGAAGACAAAGCGAACGCAACAGTAAGAAACTTCGAGTTATGGCCAGACCGTTCTTGAACTTACACGAATACTTCACTTCCAGCCTTCGCCGCTTTCCTTCAACAACCTGTGCCCACAATACAACTGTCTTTTTCTTTCTGTGGGCATTAATAACCAGTTTTAGTGATTAGTTCCTGTTCCTGATTCCTACAATATTAAATGAGATACCTCT
This sequence comes from Grampus griseus, assembly GCF_964374135.1. Classification (NCBI taxonomy): domain Eukaryota; kingdom Metazoa; phylum Chordata; class Mammalia; order Artiodactyla; family Delphinidae; genus Grampus; species Grampus griseus. The sequence goes on along the minus strand of NC_139003.1, from coordinate 5,472,696 downwards.
TGAAGGTACAATTCAATATAGCCTCGTGCTAACTCTATTGTTATATGAGCAACAGTTTTACGGTTTGTAATAACATCCCATTTAAATTCTGCCTGGCAGAATTTGGTTAAATACGAGGTCTGACAATCCTGAACCAGCTCTCAAAGGCTTTCAGTTAATAGTGACATTTTGTGCAATATACTGATACAAGAAAAGCATCCTCCACATTAGTATTAGAGCCAGAAATACTAAAGCAGGTTAAACATTAAACCATACCTAAAGCTGCTTTTTTTTTTTTTTTTTTTTTGCTATTAAACATTAGAGGTCTGGTTTAGCCAAAGAGCATCGTCCCTCACATCAAATTAACGTGGCTTTATATTGTTTTGAGCTTTAGTTTGTAAAGTTGTTTCTCTAATGGAGAAAGTACAGGAGTTCAAACTTCTGTAAACTTAGAGCCCTTTATGTCTGTGTATTCAAAGTGCTGTTATAATGAAGATCATTTGATTCTGTGCTAGAGGTTCTTGGGTGCCTTTGCCCCTTGAATGGAGGCTGTGCACTTCTGAGCTACAGCACCACGAGGGGGTCGGTGTAGGGAAATGCAGACGGTGATGCCCCAGCCCCATGAGCCTGCACCTCTGAACAGCTCTCTCTTCAAGGGCTGAAGGGAGAATGTTTGTGCCACCCGGGCCCATCAGATGCAGGGAGCCGTTTGGACACCGAGATGCCTGGGATTCTTCTGGACGAGGCTTGGATCCAAAGGTCTGGTTGCTGGGCTTGTTGTAATCACCCTCACATCCTGCAGCGTCCTTCCTCAGACTGGTCTGGGAGCTGGGGAAGCGTGTGTCACACGAGAGGACTCAAAGGAGCAAATCCCGCTGAAATTCAAGGCACAAAGCACTGCTTTTGCCTAAAGAACAAATACGGGGATAGACAGGAAGAACTGGACCACCTCTCCTATTTCCAGTTCTCCTGGCTACCAGGTGTATCATGCAAACGTGATGCTCATAACACAATGATCTTTTCTCGGGTTCCTGATCGAAGAATCTAACTCCTTCGGTTCTCATTCATTCATTGGTTCATTCGGCAAGATTCACTGAGCCGCCAGGCTCTCAGCTCCATGGTCCCTGAGGTGAAGGAACACCAGAGCTTTCCCGGGAAGCCGTGGTCCATCGCGGGGTGGGGGGGGGGCGGGGGGGACTGACAGGAAAAGGCAAACAGAAGCCCGGGAAGGTAGCTGCTGGTGCAGCAACTACAAAAAACACGCCAGCAGCAACAGAGGCCAGAAAGCAAACTCTGGAAGTTGGGGAGGCATTACCAAGAAGTATCATTTGACCTAAATCTCCAAGGAGGCGTCAAGACTGGGGGGCGGTCACGGCAGTGGCTGTTCCTGGTTTCTGGTTGCTTATGTCTCGGGTGGAGACCCTGGACCCCCCCAGTATGAAGCCCATACTTCCAAAGGCAGCCAGACAGGTCCCCCTCTCTTTCTGGGCATGTTTTAGAAAACCTCAGTCTGTCTCCTCTGTCCCACCACACTCACAGTGCTTCCGACCCCAGACACGTAGGGGTTTTTCCGCCGAGCAATTCTCTGCCACACCAGCTGGGTGTCCTACAGTTTAGCTCAGTTCTGATACTAGCCACCCGGAGATAGCGTCAGATCCCACAGCTTCAGGGCCCGGTCCCACAGGATCGTCCCTACCTCAGACAACAGTCTAGGTTCTCACCTGTGTTTCTGGCCCATCAGTGATTCCTATGACCCCTCCACTTTGGGTGCAATTAACTTGCTAGAGCAGCTCACAGAACTCAGAGAAACATTCTGCTTACTAGGTTACCGATTTATGGTGAAAGGACACAGCTCGGGAACAGCCATATGGAAGAGACGCAAAGGGCAAGGTTTATGGGAAGGGATGCAGGGCTGCTGAGCCCTCCGCCACGTGTTCACCAACCTGGAGGCTCTTCAGATGCCACACTTTGGAGATTTTTATGGAGGCTTCATCCCAGAGGCATGATGGATCATTAACTGCATTTCCAGCCTGTCTGCCCTCTCAGGAGGGTGCTCTCAGGGGAGCCGGGGCTGAATATTCCCAACTTCTAATCACTGCTATCACCCAGGGAATTCCAAGGGTTTTAGGAGCTTTGTGTCGGGAACCCAGGGCAGAGACCAATATATACGCATATTTTCTCTTACCTCATAGGGCAACAGCCTGACGCGTGGGATAAAAGCCAGCTCTCGGGTCATAGTTATTCCATGATTGTGTAATAAAAACCCTTTCCCAGTGGATTGGGCAGGTGGCCGCCTTTTTCTGAGAATTCTGGAGGACTGTGATTTCTCCCTGTGATAAACTTCCCTTTGAGGACGCTTTGTTCTGCGTCCTAGAAGCTAGGACCTGGCTCAGGGGCGACATCCAAGTCACGGAAGCATGGGTTGCAGAAGCCAGCTTCTGTCTCTTAAGATGAAGATGTGCTAGGTTTTCACTCTTCCTGCAGATGTTCTTTGTTTCTTTTTCTTGTCTCCTCCCTGTTACCCATTCTTCCTCAGGTGTGACCAGTGATTCTGTGCCGCTGGGAACCTTGCCAGGGAAGGTTTGGGCGGCGGGAAGAAAGTTACAATACGCGCTTCGGCACAAAGCCCTTTCTGTCCTTCCCTCTCTACCCTTCGGGCTGCTTGGCGGTTTCTGTGACCCCGCTCACTTGTGACACTTCAACTCGCGAGGTGGTTTCTTGCATCTCTCCCTTGGTTTCTGCTGGTCTCCTCTCCTCTTGGTGTTCAGCTGAACGATGACCCCTGGGGGCTGTGTTTGGGGGAAGCAGGACCCGTGTGCTTCACCCTGAGCCAGACTCAGGTTCCTGAGTTTGGGGGGAGGGGTGGGGTGAGAGCTCCAGACCGTCCCCTCCTCCCTCCGGAAGGACCCCCTGAGGAGGCGATACACCCCAAATCACACTGCTTTGCAGATCCCACCATGGGGCCACGATGACCCACTGATCTAGTTTAGAACCACCCAGAGCCTTTCCACCCTAAACAGAGGGAATTTCACCCTCTCCAATGTCCCTTCTATTGCATTAATTTTCTTTCCTTATTTTTTTTAAGTTGTGGTAAAATATACATAACATGAAATTGACCATTTTAACCATATTTAAGTGTGCAGTTCAGTAGCTTTCGGTATATTCACAAGGTTGTACAACCATCACCATCATCATCTGCAGAACGTTTTCATCTCCCTAAACTGAAATTCTGTCCCCATTAAACACTGACTCCCCATTCCTCCTCCACTTCCCACCCAGGCCTTGACACCCTCCATTCTACTTCCTGTCTCTATGAATTTGATGACTCTAGTATCTCATAGAAGTGGAATGACACAGTATTTGTCTTTTTGTGCCTTGCTTATTTCATGCCCTCAGTTTCATCCATGTTGTAGCAGGTACCAGGAATACCCTCCTTTCGGAGGCTGAAAAATATTCCATTTATGCATAGACCGCATTTTGCTTATCCATCATCTATCGATGGACACTTGGCTATAGATTAATTTAACAAACATGTTTTGAGTGCCAATGATGTAGCAGGCAGACCGTTTGCTGCTGGAGATAAGATTGCTATTGAGGTAACTAGGGAGTCCCTGCCCTCCCAGAGGTGAAGAGGCACTAACTAGTAACGGCTAGAAGTAATGGTTTACCAAGATCCCAGTGAAGAGACTATCAATGTATGTATCCTCCACAATGTTTACTAAAACCCTTGGGCACCTAATTGCAAATGAATAAAGTAAGTAGCAGAAATATGAATGGAAAAAACTGCAAGTCATCATACATAGTTTAAATCTTAAAGGGGGTCCTCATAATGGTAAATTTAAATTACAGCTATAGGACAGCCATGCTTATCACTAGCTGTATTGTTTCTAGCTGCTGTGGTAGAAACAGGTAGATGAGCAGTTCTCCTGTGTTCCCTGGGTAAGCGGCAGGAGTTTCTGGTTTTCTGTGCTGTTCCAGGGGAGCAGACCCCGAGCACCTGGCCACAGGCTCCAGAGGACACTGTGGGCCCCCACGTTTGCCTGCACTGTTATTCCAGTTTCCTCTTGCTGTCGCATGCTCTTCGCTCTGCAAACATCTCGTTAAATTGTGTTTTTTAAAAACGCCGTTCGCTTTAGGACCGCATCCTGCAATGTGTCTTCTTTACCATGAGTGGTTGCTCTGCAGATTTTTCTTTTTTTTTTTTTTTTGCGGTACGCGGGCCTCTCACTGTTGCGGCCTCTCCCGTTGCGGAGCACAGGCTCCGGACGCGCAGGCTCAGCGGCCATGGCTCACGGCCCCAGCCGCTCCGCGGCACGTGGGATCTTCCCGGACCGGGGCACGAACCTGCGCCCCCTGCATCGGCAGGCGGACTCTCAACCACTGCGCCACCAGGGAAGACCTCTGCAGGTTTCTGAATGTGTCTGTCCTGCCTTAGACAGAGGCCAGACAGAGCCTCGACAGACCCTGGTTTCCGCGGGGTTCCGGCCACGCTCCCCAAGATGCCAGTTGTCTTTATATACATTTCTCATCTGGTCCCTGAATCGTTCTAGGTCTCCCTCTTGTGGGCCATCAATGAAATAAAACAGCAATTGTTTTTAATAGATATGACGAAGAATCTTACGGATTATAAGGAATCGATTTCTGTGAATCCTATGACTTGAATAGGACCTTTCACTGGTTTTATTACAAAATATTACAAACTTATAAAAAGTGTATAGAGAATAATATAAAAATACCCATGCACCCACACACTAGCTTTATCAAATCTTACCATTTTGCCCCATATTTACTTTAGATCTTTTAAGAAATAAGGTAGATACAGTTGAGGACCCCTCTGTACATCCCTCTCTACATACACACAGAATAAGGTAACCATTATTCTGAATTTGTATTTATTACTCCTGTACATACTTTTATACTTCTCTGCATTATATGTGTATCAATACAATACAAACAACCAACAAGGACCTACTGTATAGCACAGGGGACTATACTCAATATTTTGTAATAACCTACAAGGGAAAAGAGTCTGAAAAAGAATAGATATATATGTATGTATAACTGAATCACTTTGCCGTATACCTGAAACTAACACAACATTGTAAATCCACAATTACCTCCATAAAAAAATGAAATTAACTTAAAAAAATACAATACAAATTATTATTTTACTTTTTTTTAGCTTTATGAGGACGTTATGATGCTGGTGGTTTTCTTTTGCAATCTGCTTTTCTCCTATTACGCTGTTGAAGTTTATCTTTGTGGCTCCAAGTCAGTCATTCTCTTCTGTAGTCTGTCGCTTGTATGAATACCACCATATGTTTACCAATTCTCTTATTCTGAAGTATTCAGATTGTTTGGCGCTTTCCTCACAGCAAACAGTACTGTACCAGAGAATCTTCTACTTGCCTCCTGTATACGTGTGAACCTCTCTTGGGCGCACTGCTGGCTCGTTGTGTTTGGTTTACTTCAGCTTCTCTGCATGTTGCCAAATCGTTCACAAAAGGATTGTACTACTTTTTCTTTTTACCTTTAAAAAAATTTTTTATTGAAATATAAATATATATATATATTCCTTTCAGATTCTTTTCCATTATAGGCTATTACAAGATATTGAATATAGTTCCCTGTGCTATACAGTAGGTCCTTGTTGGTTATCTATTTTATATATAGCAATGTGTGTATTTTAATCCCAAACTTCTAATTTATGCCTCCCCCTCCTCTTCCCCTTTGGTAACCGTTAAGTTGGTTTTCTATGTCTATGAGTCTGTTTCTGTTTTGTAAATAAGTTCATTTGTATCATTTTTTTAGATTCCACCTGTAAGCGATATCGTATGTTTGTCTTTCTCTGTCTGACTTACTTCACTTAGTATGATGATCTGTAGGTCCAACCATGTTACTGCAAATGGCATTTTTTCATTCTTTCTTCTTTATCCACTCATCTGTCGATGGACACATTTAGGTTGCTTCCATGTCTTAGCTATTGTAAATAGTGCTGCAGTGAACATTGGGGTGCATGTATCTTTTCGAATTAGAGTTTTTGTGTTTTCTGGATATATGCCCAGGAATGGGACTGCTGGATCATATGGTAGCTCTGTTTTTAGTTTTTTAAGGAACCTCTATACTATTCTCCATAATGGTTGTACCAGTTTACATTCCCACCAACAACGTAGGAGGGTTCGTTTTTCCCGTGCTATAGATTTCAATAATGATGTTCAAGATGCCAGGTAGCCCTCTTCCGCGTTTTGATTCCCAACTGGGATTTTTTTTTTAAATTGAAGTATGGTTGATTCATAATGTTTCAGGTGTACAGCAAAGTGATTCAGTTATATATATATACTGAATATATATATTCAGTTATATATATATATAATATATATATTATATATATTCAGTTATATATATATATATATATACATACACACATATATGTATGTGAAAGTCATCATACATACAAAAGAGTCTATTTACATTAAGGGATAAATAGGGAAAAACAATAAAATGAACAGGTAGTAAGAAGGGAGTGAGAAAAACAAAAATGAAAGGCATCTAGATCCCTAAGACTTCACTGTTAGAAGATGGTATTGGAAAACTTTATTTTTAAAATCACGTATTAGTTTTCCTTTCAATTACTAGGAACCAGTGATCATTTTAGGTCATTGCAGAAAGCCATCTCTGTCTCACCCTCCTCCTGGAGCAGCTGACCTGCATGTCAGTGCGAGAAGGTGGTGCCTGTATCTGACTGGAACCAAGAGAATATAAGAGTCGGGTGGAAGAAAAGAGGAAGGAGGAAACGTATTCTACAGCTCTTCTCTGTTCAGCCCCCAAAGGAGCGATGAATTGCTTCTGTGCTCCTGTGGAGCTGTGTGCACCCTGTAGGTTTGACCTAGTCCTTTGGGGCACATGGCTCTGTGTATTTTCTAATAAAACTTCCCCCTTTTATTCTTAAGTGAGAGAGGGAGTAAAGTAATCCAAAAATCACCAGAGCCTGACATATCTCATACGGGACATCTACTTGAATTAAAGGGAAACAAGTGCTATGGTGTTTTCTTGCTTTTGTTTTTACTAAGTCAAAAATATGGATTAGAGTGGTTAATGTTTACTTAAAAAGAAAATGACATCCAAAATAGAGCAGTCAAAGCAAACCCGAAGTGAAAGTTAACAAGTGTTACAGGACGTCGACAGGAAGCAGAAAGTGCGGTGTGGAAATGAAACCACTTTTTAAAAAGCACATAAGGAGCACAGTGGATGAGGGTGATGTTTTCTTAGCAGGAGTCAAAGGATATCAATCACCTTAAGGTACTTTTTCTCCTCAATTTTATTTGTGGTAAAATGCACATAAAAATTTTCCTCTTAGCCGCTTTTAAGTATACAGTTCAGGGGTATAAAATACTATTATCGTGTGGTACCACCATCAGCACGTCCATCTCTATAACTCTTGTCATCTTGTAAAACTCAACAATTCATTTCCCACTCCCCTCCTCCTTCCCCAGCCCCTGGCAAGCATTCTGCTTTCTCTCTCTATGATTTTGACTATGATTTTGACTATGATTTTGACTCTCTCTATGATATTGATTTTGACTATGATTTTGACTCTCTCTATGATTTTGACTCTCTCTATGATATTGACAGAATGTCCTTCCTTTTCAAGGCTGAATAATATTCCATTGGATGGACATGTCACATTTTGCTTATCCCCTTATCCATCGATGGGCACTTGGGTTACTTCCATGTTTTAGCTATTGTGAATAATGCTGTTTAAAAGTTTATTATTTGGCACGTGAACCAAGCTACCAACATCAAAAGGCTTCAAATAGACTGTTTCTATTAAATAATCAATATTTTGAATAATTGACCTAAGGCCCTAGAGTTTATGTAATTCTCATTTTTAGAGCATCTTTGTCAGGCAGATGTTTTGGGCATCCCAGAACCAAAGTTTTATGTTTTTTGAGTAATTGAAGACAAAACTGATCATTTCACCAAGAGGCCAATGATTAACGTCTACCAAAAGCAATTTTGGTATTACTTATCCAGGGGAACTAGCTTCATTTGGCTAGAGTTGATTTACAGGGTTATGTTCATTTCTGCTGTACAGCAGTGTTTTAAATTTATTTTTTCTATTGAAGTAGAGTTGATTTACAGGGTTATGTTAATTCCTGGTGTACAGCAATTTTTAAATTTATTTTTTCCATTGAAGTAGGGTTGATTTACAGGGTTGTGTTAATTTCTGCTCTACAGCGGTTTTTTAATTTATTTTTTCTATTGAAGTGGAGTTGATTCACAGTGTTTTACACCCTGGATTCTTTTTTATTTTTATAAATTTATTTATATTTATTTTTGGCCACGTCGGGTCTGTGTTGCCGCACGCAGGCTTTCTCTAGTTGTGGCGAGCGGGGGCTACTCTTCGTTGCGGTGCACGGGCTGCTCATTGTGGTCGCTTCTCTTCTTGCAGAGCACGGGCTCTAGGCACACGGCCTTCAGTATTTGTGGCACTTGGGCTCAGTAGTTGTGGCTCACGAACTCTAGAGCGCAGGCTCAGTAGTTGTGGCACACAGGCTTAGTTGCTCCGTGACATGCGGGATCTTCCTGGACCAGGGCTCAAACCCATGTCCCCTGCATCGGCAGGTGGATTCTTAACCACCACACCACCAGGGAAGTCCTGCACCTTGGCTTCTTTAGCATCCTTTCCCTGCAGGTGTAGAAGTGGGCGCCCTCCACTTCACATCACACTGCTGTTTCCCAGATTCAGGGCAGGATTCCCAGCTGTGTGCTGGAGTCCAAGATTAATAAGAAATAACCTCTCCACTCCTGGAGCTCACAGGCTGGTAGGAAAGCACCATCGGCAGCTACTACTGGTTTTGCAATAAATGGACAGCAAGCATCCCCGTGATAATAGCTCAACCAAACTTTATGTCAGACCTTTACCCAGTTTCCCTGGAAAGACCGTCCTTCAGTGTTATTACACGGCCCTTCCCTGATTGTTCGCCGGTTCCCCTCTTGTGGATTTTCTTCTAATTACAATGTGCCTAAAAACTCCTCTAGATACTTCACCTACACAGCCACCCTAGGCGGTCAACACTACTCTCCCCGCTTAGAGATCAGACAGCTGAGGCTCAGAGAGGTTATATTGGCATTTTTCAAACTGAACGGAATCTCCCGTTGCAGAGCAACAGGCTCCGGACGCGCAGGCTCAGCGGCCATGGCTCACGGGCCCAGCCACTCCGCGGCATGTGGGATCCTCCCGGACCGGGGCACGAACCCGTGTCCCCTGCATCGGCAGGCGGACTCTCCACCACTGCGCCACCAGGGAAGCCCCGGAATCATGTAATTGTTCACTGGCTCTGCAGATGGCTTCTTAGATGAGGAATTTTTTTTTCCCTCAAATGAAGCCTTAAGTGGAAGCTAATCAGATAAAGGCAGAGATGTTCTGGTTGAAGGAGGAATACTTTCCAGCCTATGACTCACACCCACTCCGAGGATCCAGAAGCACCCAGGAGAAGCCCCGAGGGACCTAGAGGAGGTCAGAATGTAACCGCTAGCTGGGTGGCCATGGGCTAAGCAAAGACTATTATAGCTTAGAAGTTTCATTTTAATTGGATTTGTTAAGTTTGAGATGCTTAGACAGTTGGATAAATATTAGGACTCGGTGGAGAGGTAGGACATGGGGGTATGAATTGGGGTGTCAGTGCACACAAATGGTATTTCCTCTCTAAGGATCACTGAGGTCATCTGGGACAAAGTGCAAATAAATGGTAATAGAGGATCCAGGACTGAACCCCACAGCGCTCCGATTTTAGAGGCTGAGAAAAAGAAGAAACTCCAGCGAAGAAGAACCAAAGGAGAGTATGCTCAGGCAAGCCAAGTTTAGAGACTGTTTCAAAAAGGAGGAAGTGACCAACCCTGCGGTATCTGCTGAGAGGCCAGTAGATGAGGACATAACAGTGACTACTGGATTTGGCCGGTGTTCGTTGGTGACTTGGATGAGAGTGTTCTAACGAAGTGGTAGGGATAGGAGACTGAGCAGGTCGATTTGGAGAGTGTATAGTTAAGAGTATTATTAGATTAGGCAGGGATAACAGAGCACCCTTGAAGTCTCAGGGGCTTAACCCAAATGTTCATATGTTGCTTAAATTAGGCCTCCTGTGCATCCGGTATCTTGTAACTATACCTTGTGGTATCTACACCCTCCATCTTGTAGCTATGCCATCTAGCAGACTTCAAAGGTCGCTCTTCAGGAAAAGAGCTGGTGGGGGGGGACCTCTTACTTACTCTTAAATCCCCTGGACCACAGCCGTCTGGCCAGAACAAGGAGCATGGCCCCTCTAAACTGCTAAGGGCTATAAGTCTTCCTGCTTGCCCAGGAATGAGAGGAGAGCCAGCCTGGAGACCTCATGTAACTTTTACTGCAGGGAGTAATGGATGTGAGGGATGGAGAGAGTGCCCATGGAGACCTCTTCCAAGATTTTCCAAGAGAACAGTGGCTGGAAGGGGACAAAGGGTCAAGGAAGGGTATTTGTAAGTTAAAAAAATAAAATTTATACACTTTTAAAGGTTATTCTTCATTTACAGTTATTACAAAATATTGGCTCTAATACCCATGTTGTACAATACATCCTTGAACCTATCTTATTACACCCAGTAGTTTGTACCTCCCACTCCCCCACCCCTATATTGCCCCTCCCACCCCCCACTGGTTACCACTAGTTTGTTCTCTATATCCGTGAGTCTGCTTCTTTTTGGTTATATTCACTAGTTTGCTGTATTTTTTAGATTCCACATATAAGTGATTTCATATAGTATTTGTCTTTCCCCGTATGACTTGTTTCACTTAGCATAATGCCCTCCAAGTCCATCCATGTTGCTACAAATGGCAATATTGCATTCTTTTTTATGGCTGAGTAGTATTCCATTGTGTGTGTGTGTGTGTGTGTGTGTGTGTGTGTGTGTGTGTGTGTACACACCCATATACCACATCTTCTTTATCCGTTCATCTGTCAATGGACACTTAGGTTGCTTCCAAGTCTTGGCAGTTGTAAATGATGCTGCCGTGAACATTGGGGTGCATGTGTCTTTTTGCATTTCCCACCAACAGCACATAAAGGTCCCCTTTTCTCCGCATCCTCACCAACATTTGTTATTTGTGTTCTTTTTGGTGACAGTCTAAAAGATTCATTGGAGAGGGAGAAACTGGTGATGCAGGAAGATGAGACAAACGTAAGTCTGAGGTTAGCCCTTGAGAAGGCAAGAGGATGGGATTCTGAGCATAACAGTGGGTTTGCCTCCAGGGAGAGCAGGGACATTTTTCCTTTTCTAACAGAGAAAAGGCAGAGAGTATATATACAAATATTGGTGGTTGGTGGAATAGGTGGTAGGGAAAGAAAATGAGGTGTTGAGTTAGCCAAAAAATTCTTTTGGTTTTTCTGTAACATCTTACGGAAAAACCATGAACTTTTTGGCCAACCCAATAGTTCTCATCTGAGTGCTTCTCTGTTCTCTGCCATCACCAGCTGAGAATGAGGGTAGGAGGGAGGGGAGGCTGGAGATTTGAGAAGAAAAGTGAAGGTTGGCTTGCTCATTTCTGCCTACTCCCGGTTTATGTGACACAATTCCTAACAGCCTCCTGTATGGGGCGCCTCTTCTGCCTCATTCCTTATACTCTTGCCCTCACCACTGTGGAGGTGACTGGTTCTGTGATGATGCCCGACTGATTCATGCTGGTGCATGTGGAAGAGCTCATCTTTGGTCCCTTTTGTCCCCCTTGTCCCCTTAGTTCTGTGAATACCCAACTCAGAATCATGGCGGAGCGAACAAACCTTCACCCACTAGAAACAGGAGGTGGTGGAGAAATACGTCCCCTTTTTCTACTCCTATGGACAATCCTGATGTATGGTTTATAGGTGTTTATTTAATATTTTCTCTCATTTTGTGGGTTGCATTTTCACTCTTAATTGTGTCCTTTGGTACATAAGTTTTTAATTTTGAGGTAGTTCGATTTATCTTTCTTTCATTGCCTGTACTTTGGTGTCATATCCAAGAAATTATCACCAAATCCAATGTCATGAAGCTTTTACCCTGTTCTAAGAGTTTCTATAGTTTTATCTCTCTCTCTCTTTTTTTTTTTTTTTTGGCCATACCGTGTGCCATGTGGGATCTTAGTTCCCCGACAGGGATCGAACCCGTGGCCCCCTGCAGTGGAAGCGCAACATCTTGACCACTGGACTGCCAGGGAAGTCCTATAGTTTTATCTCTTAACACTTAGGTCTTTGATCCATTCTGAGTGGAAACAACCCAGATGTTTATCAACTGATGACTGGATAAACAAAATGTGGTATTTTCATACAATGGATTATTATTTGAGCATAAAAAGGAATGGAGTACTGACATGTGCTGCAGTGTGGGCGAACCTTGAAAATACAATGCTCAGTGAAAGAAGCCAGATGCGAGAACCACGTGCTGTGTGATTCTGTTTATATGAAAGGTCCAGGATAAGTAAATTCTCAGAGACAGAAAGTAGATAGGTGGTTGATGGAGGATGGAGAGAAGGGGAAATGGGTGTGACTGCCAGGTGTTATGGGGTTTCTTTGAGCTGAGGAAAATGTTCTGAAATTAAATAGTGGTGATGGTCCCACACCTTTGTGAACATACTAAAAAACCTCTGAACTGTTATATTTTAAAAGGGTGAATTCTGTGTTATGTGAATTATATCTTAATAAAAAAATAAAAATAAAATAAAATTCTAACTATTGTATGTGCACCTTTCTCAGAAGGAAAGATTTGACTTTATTACAACAAACCAACCATGCAATGCTTGCAAAACTCCTGTGATAAATTTGTCCAAAACTGGGGCCAACTCACTTTTTTTTCCTTCAGGCTGTGAGGCTATAACATGCACACAGTGGAGGGCACAATGTTCAGTGAACAGCCCAGTGACTGCATATGTAGGCTCTGTGAGGCTTTCACTCAGATCAAGAAGATACGGCGTGTCCGGCCCTATAAAAGGCTCACCCTGGGCCTCTCTCAGAAGCAGGCATTCCCGCCCCCTCCCAGAGGTAATCACCACTCTGACCACCATCACTCTGGATTAGTTTTGCCTCTTCTAGAGCCTCATAGAATTAGGGTTATAGGCTGTGTCTGGCTTCTATCAGTGTCACGTCTGGGCGTTCATCCTGTTGTGTGGCTGTGTGGCTCAGTCATTTCAGTGCTGCTTTGCGTTCTGTTACCTGTAGAAGCACAATTTATCCATTCTCCTGTTGATGGCATTAGGGTTGTTTCCAGTTGGGGGCTACTATGAATAAAAACTTACCTTTTAATATTATTATAAAAGTACAAAAAAGCACCTTCCCTTAGAGCCTGTCTGAAGGAGATTGGAAGTCATGCTTGGAGGTTTATAACTGGCTGTCGTATCTGCCCCAGGAGAGGTGTCAAAACCGCAGCCCACTCCCTTCCTCTCACATACCAGCAGATGGCTGGTCCCAGGCAAAACACTGAGTCAGCCCCTTTCATGGGGGGAGGGTCGGATCTGCTCAGACACGTTAAGAAAGAAGAAATTTTGCGAGCCTTTGGCTGAATTCAGGTACTAATATCTAAAGTTGAGTAATACAGGGTAAGAAATAAAAAGGCAGCCAGTAACTCTTTGGCTTATCTCTGTCTCTTGAGGTATTCTGAAAACTTCTTTGTTTTCTTAAGTTTATTTCAGAAGAGGCAAAAACAAGGCTTGCCCTAGAGAAGGCTAGGATTTTGACTTGCCCAATGCTAGGTTTTTCCTATTTCCTCAGCTGAGGAGAGAGAATTCTAAGACTTTCTGGAAAGACCCTTTGAACTTTGGAATTCCTGGATCCTGCCCGCTGATTGGAGCTCCCGGGCAGGGGCCTCTGGGGCTGGTGAGGAGCTGTGTGATGTCACAGGGCTTTGTGAGTTAGCCTGGGGCCGCCTGTGTTTTGAGCCCTGCCATGCGGGGCAGGGTACCCAGCACAGTCAAGTTATTTGCTCAGAACGCATTCAGGAAAAAATTCCATCTTCCAGATCATTCAGTGTAGACTCCTGCCTAATTCCGCCTATGACTCAGCTTGGAGAATACAACTAGAGAGCAGCCAGTGGTTTTCTCAGTGGTATGTGGCTGGACTCAGTCTGCTGAAAAGTGGGAACAAAGATGGGGGGGCTGTCCTTCCACCTAGAATCAGTGGGAGCAGCGCATCAAATCACGGAATCTTGAATGGGATGCTGGCTCTGGGGATTAGGATTAAGAAGATCAGATTTTTCGGGCTGGGTTATGCCACCTTAGAGGCTTACTGGGCATCGTAATAACTTTAGTTCTTGAAAATCAGGGCCAATTCTCAGTGTATACCACAAACATACACCCTTTGTACTTCTTAGGATTTATACAAAGAGAACGTATTACTTATTCAAAAAGCGAAATAGAAAAAAAAACTCTTGGTAGTATCAGAAAGTCAGAGATCTTGTATGGAGATCGGTATTAAGATTGTTCTTGGAAAGCAAGGGATTACAAATACTGATTATTTGCAGAAAAATTAGTTGTGACATTATCTAAAGCATGGTCATGTTTTCCTGGCTCTAAAAACGAACACTTTAAAACTCAGTGACTGTAAATCCAGATTTATTTTAGGGCTTTGGTTTCTCGGTGTGCGTGTGCACGTGTTAGTGACTACCGGCAGCGTTCTTTTTTGCTTTACTGGATTCTTTTCATTAACTCTCAGGTTTTTTTTTTTTTTGAATGCATTTAAAATTTTGTTTGCTATACATACAAATCATCACTGAAATATTTTTTAACAACTTAATTCTGTATTTTTCTAGCATATGAGTTTTAGTGAAGGAAATAATTGAACATGGTTTCCTTCTGAGAATACAGAGTCGAAGAGCCAATCACAGAGCTGCGGGATCTATCTCTGGGTAGGAGAGGTTTTCTGCGTTTTGTGGGAGTGTGGGGAGGGTGTTGGGGGCGGGAGGGGGAGAGATGAGGTGCATATTCCAGAGAACTAATAGGAGCTCTGCTTTAAGAAAATGCAAAATAAGACAACTGATATTAGTAAAATAAGAAATTTGGGGGGGAGGGATATTTTTATAAGTGTTCATATCTAAAGAAAATTTTCCCCCAATTTTCTTTTTTTTTTAATTTGTAAGAAAATTTTTATTTTATAATGGAGTAGAGTTGATTTACGGTGTTGTATTAGTTTCAGGTGTGCAGCAAAGTGATTCAGTTAGACATATGCATGTATCTATTCTTTCCCAAATTTTCTTAGTATGGTAGAATCTTTCTAGAGTATGGATTTATTTTATTTTTCAGTAATAATTCTATCATACGAATTCATGTGTATGTTTTGTATAGTAAACTTGGTGGCCTCCCCTCACCTATTTTCTTCTTTCACTAGTTTCTAATTGCTTTTGGGTTTTGGAGAAAATCAAAACAGATGTCTCTCAAAATTTAGACACTAATAGGAAGATGTGGTGGTAATATGTTAAAACAGCTTCATTCTCTTTTCAGTTCTTTTACTCCATCCATTTCCCCTAGTTAGAACTTATCTTCTTCTCTTACACATTCGATACATTTTCTTTGCATAATTAAATATTTCGTTTTTAGAGTGTTATTCATTCAGTCAATGAGCCTTTATTGTGCAACCAGGATCTTTGTCAGGACGTTAGATCCTGTGTCCTAGGGGAACGCTCCCATACTGATAAACTCTCCCGAATCCAGCTTTATGTCCCCTCCCTTTACCGAGCATCCTCAGGACTCAGCCCAGGCACAGGCCCCTGACTCCAGTGGGTGGTGACGCCTGGGCCCTGCAGTTCTGGGAGAACAGAGGGGGCCTCACACATTCCCGGCCAAGCTATGTTATGACTTTGTCCTCGTTACTAACCTGGTGGCCAGGAGCGGACTTGAGAGGTGACCCTGAGGGAGGGCAGGTGTTGCCTTTTGAAACGGAGGCCGCTGTGTTATTTTCAAGGAGAGGAGGAGAGCTAGCCTTTCGTGGAGAGGAGGGGCCATTGCTGTGGGTCCAGAGTGTCCGGTGGGTCTGGGGTTTCCGGCGTGTCTCCACCCATACACTCCCATCCCGAGGCTCGGTCTCCCTCCTTTCCTGGGTTGACACTAGCCAAGGTGAGAATCAACCTTCCCTTCCCTGCAGCTCAGCTGCCCTCATCAAGCCCTGCTTTCTTGCCCTTTGGTTGTAGGGATGAGTCTTTTTATACCCTGCTAAGGAGGCCCTCGGACTCAGATATTTTGCCTTAAATGGGGGACGAATAACCCTCAGCTTTCCATTACTTTTCTCAGTTGCGTCCACAGCCTCAACTACAACCATCCTGATTCCGTGGTACTTGTGGTGACCAGTCCCTGCCCTCATCTCTCAAATGTGCCAACCAGAACACTCCTTTCCACCAGGATTCCACCCCAGGTCACCACAGCAAAGTTTTAGTGAGGAAACTGCTTCATTAAGGGGCTATCAGAATGCTGCCTTTCCACCAGCAGTGGGTCCTCAGGGAAGTCAGCTAAGGGTGACCCAGCCCCTAAACCCCATTTTAGACCGTTTCCCAGGACCACTCCTACTACCAACTCTTGTAGTTCGAGTTCCCCAGAAAACGGACTCTGAGATTTGCATGGAAGCACTTTATTGACGTGGGTTTGGCTTTCCAAAGTGAGGGAAATGGGTCAAGCAGAGGAAGAGGTTGGAGTGTGATGTGGTTGAGGGGCCCCTGCCAGTCCCGTGGGCAACTCTGGGCCGGAGGGGCCTTCAGAGTCATCCCAAAGTGAGACAAGAGGCTTCCACCCATCGACCAGTCTTTAAGCGTGAGTTCCCTCAAGGAGGGGGAACCTTGGGCAAAGCAGCTTACCTCAGCCAGAGGTCATTCTGGGGCATGGACTTGGCTGTGAGCCTTTGGCAGTAGGGGGAACAGGTGCCCACCACTGCCTAAGGCATTGTGCCCAGGTGTGTTCAGGTCTCTTTCTGGTGGTTTGAGGCCGTGGAGCCGTTATGGCCACTGGGTTCTGTTGAGCAGTATGGGTTTCCTACATGAACAAGAGCAGTAAGAACCACAGTGGATGTGCAAGCTTGTTCCTAGGGAAGGGCCAAGGTCAAAACTGTAGAAGCCAGATTCTTCCCTCGAGTCCGAGAAAGGGTAAAAGTGGGAGATGATGCTAAATGTTCCAGTGCCAGGAAGTCACTTGGGAAGAATTGGAGCATGAGAAGGAAAACCCATGCCAGAGGGACCTGGACCCAGGAGGGACCTGGAGAGCATGAGACTCGTTTCACTGATTACTTTTCCCAGGAGTCAGGACATCAGGGGACTTAAAGGGACAGGGATGGGAGCATCTATGTTCACGTGTTTGCCAGTATTGATGCTGTTTGATTTATTTTCACATTTTGTTTTCATTTTCAATCTTTTTTTAAAATCTTTGCTTCAAAAACGTTTATCAAAGTAATACATATGTATAAAAAATAAAATAAAAACAAAATCTTAAAAGAAAGTCAGCAGGCCCTTCCCAATTCCCACACTGACCCCAACCCCAGTTCAACTCCCTAAAAACAAGAGACTCTTTAATCTGTTTCTTATGACGGTTACCTTCACATTTTAAATAATATTCTCAGACTTCTCTTTCTTGGTTTATCTATTTTATACACCGACTTCATTTTTCTTACATGGCTTCTATGTTTTTTAGCTTATTTTCCAATAAATCTATGTGACTTTTTTTTTTTTTTGGTTAATACAGTTATCAGTGGTTACATCTTCATCACTCTATCAATATTGTTCCTTAGTTTTTACCATCATAGAGATCATCTACCTGCACTTCCCCACCCCCAAATAATTCATCAAATCTGATATCCTTTGGACCCATCTCCTTTGTGGGGTAGGGGTGCAGCGCCCGGAGCTCAACACCAGCTTCTGTTCCAATCTCTGCTGGTTGCACCCTAAGCCCACTTCACACCTGCCCTCCGAGACTGCTCTGCGTCTCTCCTGGGTTGAATCCACTACCCTGGGTCCTTGTGCTCTTTGTTTATTCTTTGTCTTGTTGGCACTTACAATCCACACATAGTTTCCCAAAAAGGAAGGCAAGGAGTGTAATTTGTTTTTGAAAACATCTTTATTCTACTCTCAAGCTTTATTAAATTTTGACTAGATATAGAAATCTAGCTGGAATATCATTTAACAGAATTTTGAAGCCATTTCTCTGCAGTTTTTCAGAACCCAACAGTGCTGTTGAGAAATTTGATCTCATTCTGCTTCTCCTTCTCGTATATGTCACCTGTTTCTCCTGCCTCTGGAAGTTTTTAGGATCTTTTTGCATCGACCACATTGGCCATCCTATGGGCCCTTTTAGTTCTGGGGGAAATGTTTGTATTATTTATTTGATGCTTTTCTCCTCTTTTCTCTGATCACCTTTTGGAACCCTTTGCACTAGTTGGATGTTATATCGATACTTCGTAGAATGAAATATCACATCTCTCATTTTTTTCCCCTCTTTCTCATTTATTTGTGCTTCCAGAGTATTCCTTTCATGCTATTTAACAACCTTCTGATGATTTTTAATTTTAGCGATCATGCCTTAAGTTTCAGCAGCCTCTTTTTGTTCTCTAAGTGTTCCTTTTTCAAGCCTGCTTCTCTGGTTTCATAAATGTAATGTCTTCTTAGCTCTCTCTGAACAATCAAAATCAGTGTTTTGATGTTTCGAAAGCTCTCATTTGCTGTTCCCCTTTTCTGGTTCAATTTGTATTTTCTTTCTTTCTGAAGGCTTCCCTCAAGCACCTCAGCCAGTCCTTGGCGTCTGTACTAGTTTACTAGGGCAACCGCAACGAAGTCCCTTAGACTGGGTGGCTTGAACGATAGACGTTTATTTTCTCACAATTCTGGAACCCAGAAGTACGAGGTCAAGGTGTCAGCAGGGTTGGTGTCTTCTGAAGCCTCTCTCCTTGGCTTGCAGACGGCCAGCTTCTCACTGTGTCCTCAAATGACCTTTCCTCTGTGCCTGCACCCTTGGTGTTTCTTCCCCTTCTTATAAGGACACCAGTCCTATTGGATCAGGGCCCACCCTAATGACTTCATTTAAACTTCATTACTAAAGACCCCATCTCCAAATACCGTCACGTTGGGAGTTAGGACTTCAACACATGAATTTAGGGAGACACAATTCAGTCCATAACAGCATTCCATTCCAGCGGAAAAGTGAGACTGTAACACGCTGTCGGGAACCTCTGGGTGTTGGGCTCACCCCCTCCCACAGGTGTCCTGTCTTCACAGTGACACGTGGGGGGTCGGCTGCTTTCTTGAGCACCCCTTACGCTTCACTGTGAGGGGGGCTTTTCTCTGGGGCCTGTCTTCTCATCACAGAATAATTCTCCCCTCTCCTACCTCAGGTTGAGCAGCCTGGCTGCTGGGATCCTGTGCGTGAAGCGGGAAAGAGAGCCAGGTGACTCCCCTGACCTCAGCCTCAAGCTTCCTTCTGTGGAGGCTGAGCCTCTACAGTCCCATTTCTCCAGAGAAGAAATTGCCAGACTCTTGTCTGACTTTTCTGTGCAGGGAGGGGTGTCCAGAGCCGACTGTTCTGCATGGAAGCATGTGACCTTTTCCAAAGCCTCCCCTCCTGCCCCCGGACAAGCCTGGGCCTCCAAACCCTGAGCTGCCCTGGGGTCTGCTAGACGCGAATCTGTCTCAGAGTCCTCGCTCCGCCCACCCGTGACTCCCTCTGTCCTTCCAAGTCATGGTCACACGGCCAATAGTGTGTCTTCCAAACCTGTACTGACATCGCCGTGCATTTTTCTCTCTACCACTCTTTTCCCAGGAGAGCTTTCAGCTTCATTTTTGTTCACAGTTGAGTCAGGAGGGAGAGGACACAGACACACATATTCAATCTATCAACTTTAAAGGAAGCCTCTCAAGACTTTCTTTTTGGATAAATTATGAAATATTTCAAACATAGGAGAAATACAGAGAGGAATGTCAGGAACACTCTGTGTGCACGTCATCAAGCTTTATCAAACCTCCTCATTTTGCCATATTTGCTTCAGAACTTTTAAAAAGTAAGCATTAAGGGGAATTCCCTGGCGGTCCAGTGGTTACTACTCCTCACTTTCACTGCCGAGGGCCCAGGTTCAATCCCTGGTCGGGGAACTAAGATCCCACAACCCACGACCAAAATAAAAAGCATTAAGGACACAGTCCGAGCTCTTTATCCTCCTCCTGACGCCCTCCCACACAGAGGTTATCACTATCCTGTATTTTTCCTATATTTGTGTAGACCGTGCACACGCATGGTATTTTCCCCTAACATTTGCTACCCTCAAGCGTACGCATAAACAATTGCACTGCTTTTCGTGTTTTCCAAATTTATATAGGTAACATCATACCCTACTTGTCTTTTGTGCAACATTATGTTTTTTAGATTTTACGATATTAATCCGTGTCGCTCCAGTAGGTTCATTTCCAATGCTGAATGAACAGCCTCAGTTTATCAGTTCTTCTGTTGAGGGAAACTAGAGTTGTATCTACTTTCTACCACAAACATGACTCCAGTAAATGTTCTTGTACATGTCTCCTGGCGAGAGTCTCTTTGGGGTGTATTTCTAGGGAGGGAACTACTTCCACATTCCCTATGTATAGATTCAACCTGCAGAGATTGCAGAGTGGCTGTACCATTTCACAGTCCCATCAGGGGGGTCCGCACTTCTCACTGCCCACTTTCTTTCCACCATGGGATAGTGCATGTTTTTACATTTCTAACAGTCTGATTAGTGTCAAATCAGCTTTTTAAAACAGAGACCTGTGCCATCACTCCTAGATGCGTCGAGAAGGTGGAAGGGATGAGAAACCCTTCTTTCACGTTGTTTGCTTTAGTTTGATCTCAGGAGTCTGGGTCAATGACTTTAAGTGATAGTGTATGTTTTATAAGCACGTTATACATTTTCATGTTAAGAAATTTGATGAATATCAGTTTTAAGAGTTTTTTTAAAGGATACACTTTCTCGTATCAAAGTATATGATAAGCGCTGATATCAAAATAATCCTGTTTTTAAAGCACTGTAAATTGAATTTAAGCCAAGTCGATGATCTCTAAACCATCAAAATAGCTAATACAGCTTCTCTTAAATCCTTCTGGTTTAGGAAATGTTAAAATGGACCTTCAAAAATGCTAGGTTTACAATGAGGAATGTTATAATTCAATGTTTACTCTATGGATCCTTGACACTTGGGATCTGGACAGCCATCTTTAGTATTTATTTTCACCGTAATCCTGTGAAGAATGAGGAGAAGAAGATCCAGGAGAAAGGAAAGCCATTAATTTGGTCCCTTGGGAAGAAATTGCAAACTACACATGGCTCAGTGCAAATACCAAGACCTTATGTAAGAGTCAAAAGGCCTAATGAAGATGAAACTACAGAACAGAAGTCATTTTTAAAATTAGGTAAGTATTTTGATTTCCTCTGCTATCCATTTTAAGGGGAAAATATACCATAAATTTAATAACTGGGAAGAGTGAGAGAATGTCCTTTTTTAGAGCAATTCAATTTTAAATTATGAAATATTTCTCAGATATATTCATATATATTCATACACACACACACACACACACACAGAGAGAAAATAATAAAACAGGCTTGTATGTATTTACCACCTAAATTTAACAATTTTTATGTAGTTTGCTGTATCTGTTTCAGATAGCTTTCTGTGTTTCAAAGAAATAAATTTTAATAGGTACAGTAAAAACTTCACCCCAATTCTTCCTCCTCCTTAGAGATCTTCCTCATTTCTTTTATGTATTTTCTTTAAGAAAAATACAGTATGTCTTTTTAAACATAAATTTATTTATTTATTTAGGCTGCGTTGGGTCTTTGTTGCTTGTTGCTGTGCACGGGCTTTCTCTAGTTGTGGCGAGTGGGGGCTACTCTTCATTGTGGTGCGCAGGCTTCTCATTGCGGTGGCTTCTCTTGTTGCAGAGCACGAGCTCTAGGCACGCGGGCTTCAGTAGTTGTGCCACGTGGGCTCAGTAGTTGTGCCACGTGGGCTCAGTAGTTGTGCCACATGGGCTGCAGTAGTTGTGGCTCACAGGCTCTAGAGTGCAGGCTCAGTAGTTGTGGCACACGGGCTTAGTTGCTCCGCGGCATGTGGGATCTTCCCGGACCAGGGCTTGAACCCGTGTCCCCTGCATTGGCAGGTGGATTCTTCACCACTGCGCCACCAGGGAAGACCCATAGTATGTATTTTTAATATATTTGTAACTATTCTGGAATGAATTGCAATGCCACTATGGGTATTAACATGTAAGTCTTTGTATAAGCATATTTTGTTTCTCTCAGGTAAATACCTAGGTATGGGATGGATGGGTCATATGGTAGCTGTATGCTTAACTGTAAAGAAAATGACAAACCGGTTTCCAAAGGAAGGGTGCCATTTTATATTTCCTTCAGCAGTGGATGAGAATTGCATTTTCTCCAGGTTTGGCCAACACTTGACATGGTCAGATTTTTAGATTTTAACCATTCTAATGGGTGAGTAATGGTATCATTGTGGCCTTAATGTGCATTTCCCCACAACTAAGGATTTTGAACACCTTTTCATGTGCTTAATGGCCCCACGTACATCTCCTTTTGTTAAGTGTCTCTCCAAGTCTTCTGTCCCTTTTTAAATTGGGATGTCTGTCTTCTGATTTCTAAGACTTTTAAAATATATTCTGGTATCAAATCCTTTGATTTGTGAGTTGCAAATATTTTGCACAAGTCTGTGCCTTGTCTTTTCATTCTCTCTTTTTTTTAATTGAGATATAATTGATAGATATCATTGTATTCATTTTAGGTGTACAACACAATGATTTTTATATATGTATATATTGCAAAATGGTTACCACAATAAATTTAATTAATATACGTTATCACACATAGTTACCATTTTTTTTCTTGTGATGATAACTTTTTTCTTGTTTTTCTTTTTTTACTGTTAATATACAATTTATTCTTATATTCCAAGAGGAGAATGTTTTCTAATTTCTACAGTTGAAAACAAGATTATTTATAATCACATAATTCACCATTATTATTCATTACATTTTCTTTGGAAAGGATAAAAGTTATCTCAGTACTTCAAGAGGTAACTTAAGGTATACTCTCTTAGCAACTTGCAAGTATATAAAACAGTGTGCTGACTAGAGTCACCATGCCGGGCATCTTCATTCTCCTCTGAGTGGTTTCATTCAAGAAGCAAGATTTTAAATTTCTGTGGTCAATTTATCACATTTTCTTGTGTGGTTTATGTTTTTTATGTTTTATCTAAGAAATCTTTGCCTACCTCAAGTTCACAAATATTTCCTTCTATCGTCTTTTTTTTATAGAAATTTTAAAATTTTAGGTTTTACATTAACTCCGTTTTGAATTAATTTCTGTGATGCTGTGAGGTAAGGATCATAGTTCATTTTTCCATATGGATCCAACACCATTTGTTGGAAAACTTTCCTTTTGCCATCTTGGTTCCTTTATCAAAAATAAATTGGCCAGGGCTTCCCTGGTGGCACACTGGTTAAGAATCCGCCTGCCAGTGCAGGGGACATACATTCGAACCCTGGTCCGGGAAGATCCCACATGCTGCGGAGCAATTAAGCCGTGTGCCACGGCTACTGCGCCTGCACTCTAGAGCCCGTGAGCCACAACTACTGCGCCTGCGTGCCACAACTACTGAAGCCCGTGCGCCTAGAGCCCATGCTCCGCAAAGAGAGAAGCCACCGCAATGAGAAGTCCGCGCACCGCAACCAAGAGTAGCCCCCACTCACCCCAACTAGAGAAAGCCCACGCACAGCAAAGAAGACCCAATGCAGCCTAAAATAAATATATTTATTTTTAAAAAATCAATTGGCCATTTTTGTTGGATCTGTTTCTGAACGCTATTCTCATTCTTTTTAGAAATTGTTTTGGTTACTCTAGGTCTTTTGCTTGTCCGTATATATTTTAGAAACAGCTTGTCAATTTCTACAAAAAAGCCTGCTGGTATTTTGAATGGAATTGAATTGAGTCTATAGATCAGTCTGGGGAGAATTAATATCTTAATAATATTGCTTTACCTGCATCCCACATATTTTAATATGTTGAATTTTCATTTTCATTCCATTCTATGTATTTTTATATTCCCTTTGAGACTTTCTTCTTGGATTATTTGGAAATAGACTGTTTAATTTCCAAGTGTTTTGAATAATGTTCTGTCTTTCTATAATTGACATCCAGTTTGATTCCGCCGTAGTCACAAAATATACGCTATGATTCCGATTCTTTTAGGGTTTTTTGGGGGTTTGTTTTATGATCCAGGATATGGCCTATCTTGGTGAATGCTCCATGGATACTTTGAAAAAAAATGTGTATTCCAGTATTGTTAGGGGAAGTGTTTTATGTATATGTAATCTCAGTCATATCCGGTTGATTGGTTGTATTGTTCAATTCTTATGTATCCTTGCTGAGTTTTTGGCTAGTAGTTCTGACAACTGCTAAGAGTGGGTGTTGAAGAGCTCAATTATAATCATGGGTCTGTCTGTTTCTCCTTTCAACCCTATGCGTTTTTGTTTCATGTATTTTGAGACTCTTTTTTGGTATGTTTCTATTTAGGATCATCATATATTACTGGTAGGCTGATCTTTTATCAGTATATACTGTCTCTCTTTGTCTCTAGTAATTTTCTTTGTTCTAAAGTCTATTTTATCTGACATTAATGTAGTTAGTCCTGCTTTTAAAATTATTTGCAAGATGTATCTTTTTCTATCCTTTTACTTTCAATCCACCTACATCACATCGAGGGGAGTTTCTTGTAGACAGCATATTGTTAGAATATATTTTTTTTTTTTTTGCGGTACATGGGCCTCTCACTGTTGTGGCCTCTCTGGTTGCGGAGCACAGGCTCCGGACACGCAGGCTCAGCGGCCATGGCTCACGGGCCCAGCCGCTTCACGGCATGTGGGATCTTCCCAGACCGGGGCACGAACCCGTGTCCCCCGCATTGGCAGGCGGACTCTCAACCACTGCGCCACCAGCGAAGCCCAGAGCATATTTTTTAATGCACTCTGACAGTCTATGTCTTTAACTGATATATTTAGATCATTTGCATTTAATATAATTTTTCATACGTTAAGGTTTAAGTCAGCCATTTTATTATTTTTTTGTTTGCTTCTTCCATTTCTCATTCTTCTGTTCTCTTTTCTTACCTTATTGTGAGTTACCTGAACATGTGTCAGAATCCCGTCTTGATTTACTTCCAGTATTCTTTTAATGTATTGCTTCGTGTAGCTCTGTTCGTGGTTGCTCTAGGTATTAACATGATACGTATGTAACTCACTGAGGTCTCCTTGAATCAATGTTTTGCCACTTCCAGTAAAGCGTAAAAAGCAAAGTCCATTAGCATCCTCCATTTTAAAATACGATTGTCTTCAGCATTTCCTCCGTGTACATGGATCACCACATCAGATGGTGTTGTAGTGTCTGCTCCAATCACTGAATGAGACTTAAGAAACTCACGAGCACAGGCTAGTATATTTTTTACCCTTTTGGATGTTCTTTTTTCTTTTCTGAGGTTGCAACCCTTCATCTGCTATGATTTTCCTTTTTTGGTTTACAGAACTTTCTTTTTCGATTCTTTGAGGGTGGGTTTGCTAGTCACAAATTCTTAGTGTTTCTTCATCTGAACGTATCTTTATTTTTCTCATGATTCCCGAAGGATATTTTTGCTGACCTAGGCTTTGCTGATGATAGTTCTTTCTGTTCAGCACTCGAAAATGTTTTCTCACTTCCTTCTGTCCTCCACGATTCAGACGAGAAATCCACAGACATTCAGATCTCTCCTCTGTGAGTACTGCCTCCTTTCCGTCTGCAGCTTTTGAGGGTTTTCTTTCGTCTGGAGTTTTCAGAAGCTTAATTATGATGTGGCATGGATTTCTTTGGTGTATCCTACTTGGGAGTTTCCTCAGCCTCTTGAAGCTGTAGATGTCCATCTTTCACCAAATTCGTGAACTTTTCTACTATTATTTTTTTTTTTTTATTTTTTTTTTTTTTGTGGTACACGGGCCTCTCACTGTTGTGGCCTCTCCCGTTGCGGAGCACAGGCTCCGGACGCACAGGCTCAGCGGCCATGGCTCACGGGCCCAGCCGCTCCGCTGCATGTGGGATCTTCCCAGACCGGGGCATGAACCCGTGTCCCCTGCATTGGCAGGCGGACTCTCAACCACTGCGCCACCAGGGAAGCCCTCTACTATTATTTTTTAAGAGTACTTTTTCATTCCTCACTCTCCTATCCTTCTGAGACTCCAATAATACGAATATTAGCTCTTTTGTTGTTAGTTCACAGGTCCCTGAGACTCTCTTCATTTTTTTTTTTAGTCTATTTTCTCCATTGCTCAGAGTAGGTGGATTCTGTTACCACTATTCTACTTAATATTAAGCCCATCTAGCGAGTTTTTATTAGGTTATTTTTAGTTCTATAATTTCCATTTGGTTCTTTTTTATAACTTCTATTTCTTTGCTGAGATTTCCCCTTTTTCTGTTTCTGAGCATTTTTATGATGGCTGCTTTAGGATCTGAGATCATTCTGACCTCTGATTCATCTTGGTATTGACATCTGTCAATTGTCTTTTCCTATTCAATTTGAGATCTCCCTGGTTCTTTGTACGAGAGATTTTTGATTGTATCCTGGACATTTTGGAGATTATGAAACTCTGGGTCCTGTTTAAGCTTCTTTGTTAGGCCGACCTCTGTTAAGATGCAGCACAAGGACCAGGGGGGTGGGTGTGTTTGCTTCCTTCTGGGCCTGCCGACTCCACCCTGGCAACCGTGGAGCGTGGGCACTGCCACGCTGTGGATGGTGGAGGGGACGTTCAGCAGCCCCATTGGGGAAATGGGCGCTGATTTGCATGACATTGTTGTCTCTGAGTTCAGCTCCCCAGTGGGCCTCCCTGATGCCAGGGTCAGGAGATGGGGTAAGCAGAGTATCAACTATCCTGCTTTGCACAACCTGCTGCCATTGAGGGTGGAGGTTCAGCTCTCCCCGGGCCCCCATGGATATGAGGGGCAGTGGGTACATGGCGTAGTGACTAGCCTCACCTTGCACCATGTCGTTAAGCCTTGCTGCTGCCAGGTGGGACTGGAGGCTCAGCACGCCACTGACAAGACACTACCTTAGGGAGAATCAGAGCACCACCTGCTTCTACCAGGCAGGCTTCTGGAAGACCAGCTCCCTGCTCAGCCCACCCACACCATCCAGACAGGTAATCAGAACACTGCCTTCTTCTGCCAGGAAGGGGGATGGAAGGCTAGGTTATGCTGAGGGGAGAGGAGCACGGCCCCTTGTTCCCTTGGAGTAGAGGTGGATGCGCTCCTTGCTCTCCCCACTGGAGCCAACAGGGGCCGGTGTGGTTCTCCCGTTGGTGCTTGATTGGACTAGAGTGGGTGCTGCCAGAGGGTTTCTGTGGTTAGTTGTCCTTTTTCCTGGCCCTGTGGCTGGAGGAACAGGCTTATCCTGGCGCTTGTTTTGTCTGTGCCCATTAGTGGTTCCACCTGCAGCCTTTGACAGCCCCCTGTCTGGGATTTACGGGAGGCAACAAAGAAATCAGGAGCCCACCATGTCCTTGCCCCTGTCCTGGGGCTCCCAGGCAACCTGCCTCCTTACACTCGCCTTTCAGAGCCAAGGAGTTTTTAGGTGTAAGAAAGAAGACCGAGGGGAAATGGGGTCACTTTTTGATGGGAATCCTCTTTATATCCAGTATAGAATTTATACCAGTTTTGGAAAACACCCTTCGGGCATTGGAAAAGAAAGTTTATTCTCTCAAAAACAAAGCACAACCTAAAATCTACTAAGGAAACTTAACTAATTACGTTATTCAAGTTTCTAACTTTTTGTCTGATTCAGAGTTGTTCTGAAAAACTTCCATTACCGTTCGTTTGTGGCAACATATATTGATATTTCGAACAATTTTTCTTTAAGTATTTTGTTGCAGCATTATT
This sequence comes from Grampus griseus, assembly GCF_964374135.1. Classification (NCBI taxonomy): domain Eukaryota; kingdom Metazoa; phylum Chordata; class Mammalia; order Artiodactyla; family Delphinidae; genus Grampus; species Grampus griseus. The sequence continues at coordinate 5,444,752 of NC_139003.1, read as the reverse complement.
TGATGTCTACAAGCTCTTTACTATTAAACCTTTACTGTGACTTATTGTGAGTATAAATGACCTGGATTGTCCTTCCCGTGAATTCTGTGCTTTAAAAATGATTTTGACTCCTGTAGTCTTTGACCGTTCTCTCGCTTTTAACCATGTTAGTTCATCTTATTTATCGTTTATGGTTACATTTCGTTTTTTATTACCATCTAAGAGTTTTTTATCTTTTAACAGGAAATCTATGCCAACTTCATTTATTGCTATGACTGATAGGTTTGGGTTATCCTCTGTCATCTTGTATTATTCTCTCAAACGGAGTTTTGGGAGAGGGGCTTCAGCTCCCATTCTCCCACCTTCCCTAGATCCCTCAGTTAATATAATTTCACACGACAGTTGCAAATCATGATGGGACCAAGGAGGCTGAGCACTTCCTTCTCTGGAGAAACTGAATGACTCTAGAGTAGCTTGTTGTTCATACTTTGCTAAGGAATCTGCTTTGATTTCTGTGAATACTTTGATTTTAACCTTGTCATCTGGGAGTAGTTTCGGTTCCAGGGAAACTACTCTGACATGTTATAAAAGGAGTGAATTCAGGATATGGTTGTTATTGTCCTTTATCAACGTGATGGTAGTAAACCTATACTTATGTGACTAATACCTTTTCTTGCAGGTAAGGATTTTAAGTATTTGGACCCAGAACTTATTCATGGATATTCAAAATATGGATTTAATTCCATTATCAGTAAAAACTTGGGCAACTACAGAGATGTGCCAGACACCAGGAATAAAATGTATGTTCCTCCTTATATATTTTTTTACATATCACATAGTTTCAGATATACAACATAATGATTTGATATTTGTATATGTTGCAAAATGATCATTACAGTAAGTCTAGTTAACATCGGTCCCTATACATAGATACAAAAAAGATTTTTTTCTTGTGATGAGAACTTTTAAGATCTTTCTTAGTAACTTTCAAATATGCAATACAGTATTATTAACTACAGTCACCATGCTATACATTACATCCCTGTGACATTTATTTTATAACTGGAAGTTTGTACGTTTTGACCTCCTTCACCCATTTCACCCGCCCCCTGCCTCTGGTGACCACCAATCTGTTCTCTGTATCTTGAGCTTGTTTTTTTTTTGGGGGGGGGGGGGGAGGCGGGTTGTGTTTTGTTTGTTTGAGATTCTACATGTGAGAGCATATGGTATTTGTCTTTCTCTGACTTGTTTCACTAGCATAATGCCCTCAAGATCCATTCATGTTATTGCAAATGGCAAGATTTCCTCCTTTTTTATGGCTGAATTATATATATAGATATAGATGTAGATATATAACATATAGTATACCTATATAGATATATATTACCTTTTCTTTATTCATCCACCCATGGACACTTAGGTTGCTCCCATGTCTTGGCTTGTAAATAATGCTGTAATGTGAACATGGGGGGTGCATGTATCTTTTTGAGTTAGTGCTTTTGTTTTCTTCAGGTAAATACCCAGAATTGGAATTGCTGGGTCATATGGCAGTTCTATTTTTAATTTTTTGAGGAACTTCCATACTGGTTTTCCATAGTGGCTGCACCAATTTACATTCCTACCAAAGGCACACAAGGGTTCCCTTTTCTCCACATCCTCACCAACTCTTGTTACTTCTTGTCTTTTTGATAAGAGCCATTCAAACAGGTGTGAATTGATATCTTATTGTGGGTTTGATTTGCATTTCCCTGATGATTAGTGATGCTGAGCATCTTTTCATGTGCCTGTTGCCCATCTGTATGTCATCTTTGGAAAAGATGTCTATTCAGATCCTCTGCCCATTTTTTAATCAGATTGGTTTGTTTTTTTCAATATTGAGTTGTATGAGTTCTTTACATATGTTAGGTATTAACCCCTTATCAGATATATGATTTGCAAATATTTTCTCCCATTCAGTAGGTTGACTTTTCATTTTGTTGAAGGTTTCCTTTGCTGTGCAGAAGCTTTATAGTTTGATGTAGTCCCACTTATTTATTTTTGCTTTTGTTGCCTTTGCTTTTGGTGTCAGATCCAAATAAATCAAGACTGATGTTAAGGAGCTTACTGCCTATCTTTTCTTCCAGGAGTTTTATGGTTTTAGGTCTTATATTTGTTTAATTCATTTCTAGTTAAGTTGAGGGTATGGTGTAAGATAGAGGTCCAGTTTCATTTTTTTGCATGCAGCTGTTCAGTTTTTCCAACACCATTTATTAAAGAGACTGTTATTTCCCCATCATATATTCTTGGCTCCTGTGTCGTAAATTAATTGACCATATATGTGTGGGTTTATTTCTGGGCTTTCTACTCTGCTCCATTGATCTATGTGTCTTTTTATGCCAGTACCATACTGTTTTTATTACAATAGCTTTGTAATATAGTTTGAAATCAGGGAGTGTGAGTCCTCCAGCTTTGTTCTTCTTTCTCAAGATTGCTTTGACTATTTGGGGTCTTTCGTAATTCCACACAAATTCTAGTATTGTTTGTTCTATTTCTGTGAAAAATGCCGTTGTAATTTTGATAGGGATTGCATTGAACCTATAGATTGCTTTAGGAAATATGGACTTTTTTTTTTTTTTTTTTTGCGGTACACGGGCCTCTCACTGTTGTGGTCTCTCCCGTTGCGGAGCACAGGCTCCGGACGCGCAGGCTCAGCGACCATGGCTCATGGGCCCAGCTGCTCCGCGGCATGTGGGATCCTCCCAGACTGGTGCACGAACCTGTGCTCCCTGCATCAGCAGGCGGACTCTCAACCACTGTGTCACCAGGGAAGCCCTCCATTTCAGCTTTGCCTTACTTTAAAATTCATATTATTATTTTCACTGAACTAGAGAAATACTTGATACAAATCTTTGAAGAATAGATTTTTTGTTGATTGGTTTTCCAATTACATTTATTTCTCAACTTTTAAATTTTGAAATAATTTCAGACTTACAAAATTGTTGCAAAAATATTTCATAGAATTCCTGCCTAGCATTTTCTTAGATTCCCCAAATGTTAACATCGTCCATACCCTCAGAACCAGAACAATAAACAAAACCAGCAAATTAACAATACAATACCATTAGCGAATGTACAGACGGTATTCAAGTTTTTACACTTAACCCACTAGCATCCTCTTTCTGGAAGGATCTAACCCAGGACTACAGACTGTGTGCAGGGTTCCTGTCCCCTGAGTTTCCTTTCATCTGAAACTGTTCCTAAGTCTTTATCTTCCACGACTGTGACAGTTGTAGAGATCTAACCATTTATTTTGTAGAATGCTCCTCAATTTGAGTTTGATGTTTCCTTGTGATCAAATCCGGGTCATGCATTTTTGATAGGAATACCATGGAAGGAATGTCATATCCTTCTCAGCACATTGTATTAAAAGGCACACGATGTCTCTTTGTCCCATTACTGGTGAAGTGACATGTGGTGAAGTTAATTTGATCACTTGATTAAAACGACTGTCAGATTTTCTGCACAGTAAAATTACCATTTATCCTCTTGTAATTAATAAAGGTGCAGATTTCTTTTAAATGTTAATTGTGAAAAACCTGGAAAATATAAAAAAGCATAAAAAGGGAAACTAAAAACACACATGATCCTAGGGATTTTTCTTCTGTCTTAATGCATAAGGTGTCACCTAACTATTTTCCCCCCACTTGACACAGAGAGATCATCACTGTCAGGATATTAGTGTATATCCTTCCAGAATTTATAGACACATACACATATTTATAAGTAGACAGTAAGCATACAATATAATCATATCATTTTAGTGAAAATGGGCTTTACTTTTTATATTTTATAATGTGTTTTTTTTTAACTTAACAACATATCGTGGAGAACTTTTTCAAAGCATTACACATAAAATTTGCCTCATTCATTTTAACACTTGAGAGCAGTTATCCATTGTATAAATATACAGTTTCCCCATTAATAGAAATCCTGGTTGTTTTTAATTTTTCAACTTTTCAAAAATGATGTAATAAACACTCTTGTACACATATTTTCATGCCCTCATGTTAGTATATATGGAGTAAAGATTTCTGGAATGAGATTGCTCAGCTATAGGCTCATTTTTCTTCTCTAGAATTTTATATAAATAAAATTTATGCAGCATAATTATTTTGAAATTTAGCCATGTTGTCGCAAGGAGCTCCTTTTTATTGCTGAGTAGCGCTCTACTGTACGGATGTGCTACAATTTGTTTATCCATTCATCTGTTGATAGGACAGATTGTTTCCGGTTTTTGTCTATTACAAATAAAGTTGGTGTGAATATTCTTAAGACAAGTTTTGCATAACAGATGTTCTTTTTTCTCTTATGTAAATATTTTGCAAGTGGAATGGCTAGATCTTAGGGTGTATGTTTAATTTTTAAAGAAACTGCCGTTTCCCTAAAGTAGTTGTATTATCTTACATTCCCATCAGCAATGAATGAGATTTCCAATTCCTCCACATCTTTGTCAACACTTGGTATGGCCAGTATTTTGAATTTTAGCCATTCTAATAGATGTGTAGTCGGATCTCATTGTGGTTTAATTGGCATTTTCGTGATGTCTAATGATGTTGAGATCTATTTATGTGTTTATTTGCTATCTGTGTATCTTCTTTATTGAAGTTAAATTTTGCCCATTTTAAAATTGGATTGTTTTCTTATTACTGAGTTTTGAGAATTTTTTAGTATATTTTGGTATAAGATCTTTATCATATTGATGATTACATGTATTTTTTCCTAGTCTATGGCTTGTTTTTTCATTCTTTTAACAGTGCCTTTGGAAAAGCAGAAGTTTTTAATTTTGATAGAGTTCAATTGTTTAATTTTATTCTTTTTTTTTTTTTTGCGGTACGTGGGCCTCTCACTGCTGTGGCCTCTCCCGTTGCGGAGCACAGGCTCTGGACGCGCAGGCTCAGTGGCCATGGCTCACGGGCCCAGCCGCTCTGTGGTATGTGGGATCTTCCAGGACCGGGGCCCGAACCCGTGTCCCCTGCATCGGCAGGCGGACTCTCAACCACTGCGCCACCAGGGAAGCCCTATTCTATTTTTAAATTTACTTTTGCCTAGCCCAAGATCACAAAGATTTCTCTGTTGGATTTTCTATGTAGATGGGCATGACCTATGCACTTTTACTTCTTCCTTTCTAGTCTGCGTGCTTTTCTTTTTCTTATTGCACTGGCTAAAACCTCTAATATAACATTGAACAGAAGAGGTGAAATTGGGCAGCCTTGCTGTGCTCTTGCTCTTAACACTCAGCTTTTCATCAGTGAGTATGATGTTATCTTTAGGCTTTTCATAGATGTTCTTTTTCAGGTTTAGGAAGTTCCCTTCTATTCCTAGTTTGCTGAGAATTGTTTCACCAGGCGGCTGTTGAATTGTGTCACATCCTTTTCTGTGTATTGAGATGTGTGTATCTTTAGTTTGTGAAGATGGTAAATTACGTTGATTTTCTAGTGTTAAACAGAGGTTATATTTATGGGCTATTCCCCACTTGGTCATGATGCATTATCCTTTTTATATATTATTGAATTTGATTTGCTGAAATTTTGTTTGGAATTTTATATCAGTGTTCGTGAGGGCTATGAATTTGTATTTGTCCTGACTGTCCTTGTCTGGTTTTGTTTTAGAGTAATGTTGGCCTCGTAGAATGAATTGTGAATTATTCTTTTAGCATTTAATTTTTTTTATTTTTGGCTTCATTGGGTCTTCGTTGCTGCACGTGGGCTTTCTCTAGTTGCGGTGAGCGGGGGCTACTCTTCGTTGCGGTGCGCAGCCTTCTCATTGCTGTGGCTTCTTTTGTTGCGGAGCACGGGCTCTAGGTGTGCGGGCTTCAGTAGTTGTGGCCCGCGGGCTCAGTAGTTGTGGCTCACAGGCTCTAGAGCACAGGCTTGGTAGTTGTGGCGTGCGGGCTTAGTTGCTCTGCGGCATGTGGGATCTTCCCAGACCAGGGCTTGAGCCCATGTCCCCTGCATTGGCAGGCAGATTCTCAACCACTGTGCCACCAGGGAAGCCCCTATCAATTAATTTTAGAGAAACCCATACACATGAGGCTTCTCTTAGGGGTGTAACCACGTCTGACGTGGTTTCAGCCTCCTTCAATATCATTGTCCTGTTCCTCCGAAGGGACTCAGTTTATAGCTTTCTGAAAATGATATACCCAGGACTGAATGTAATCCTAGAGATTGATCTGAGTAGCCTGAGTTCACCCTGGACCACCGTCTCTCTCTAGTTGGAGGCATCCTCTCTGTCTCTGTGTCTCATCTACTTGCTCTTTGGTCACACAGTGATCCTCCTGGAATGCAAGCCTTTTAATCCTATCTGTTTCTGTGAGGCGACATTTTCCCACCTGACGTTTTAGGTCACGGGCAGCCCACAGCACTCGCCCCCTTTTCCCATCCTCTCAGGTCTTTTCTTGGTTCTGTCATCTCATATTCTCATTCCTTGAAGCACGAGTCCATTTCCACCCGGTAAGCATGCCTTCTATATCTTCATCTACTCTTGGATAAAAAGTTAACCAGCACAAGGTCTTCTTCTTCCAAGGTGACATCAATCCATAAATATCCTGAAAGTCTGTCCAGGATCCCTGTGGGACTGCCTGCCCAGCACGTCCTTCCCTGGGGTTTCCTACCCACTGCGCCCTTTGCACACGGCGGCAGTGCGTGGAGTGACTTTCTATTTTGACCCCACTATCTGGCCATGATGGGCACCTAAGCCAAACTGAGCCAGTGAATCCTGTCCTGTGAATTTTGGGGAAGGGGGAAGTCTTAGCAGTTTCTCCTTGGATGCTGGACTGTAGGACACACTGGCGTCAGCCGCATTTCCCACTCTGTGGAGTAAAGGAGGGAAAACAAGCCAGGTTGCAGAGAGAGAATAAGAGTCATGTAATGAGCCTTGTAGAATACTGACTGCAAGGCACTGACCTGAGCATTTTACATATATTAATTCATTGAAACTTCACAACCTATGAGGTAGGTTGATGTAGTTATTGTTATCATTGTAATTATTCCCAGATGTAAAGACAAGAACAGAAATGGAGCATGTCCAGGTGGCTTTCAAGCCTCTGGTTAGAATTGCTCTTGGAGGCTCCAGGTTCCTGCCTGTTGGCTAGGTCCTGTGGGACATTTGGGTCCTTTTACAGTGAATCTCTTTCTTACGCTTAAGCTAGTTCCAGTGGGTTTGTCATTTACAACCAAAATATTTCAAAACACAACCAAATAATATAGCAATCCAAACAATACTTAACAGCTAAAAACGAATATTACTAGAATTCAGGGTCTATTCTCTCAAGTGCACAAAAAAATAGTAAAACATTTTTTGTCAAAGCCTTGGAAGAAATCTAATTACACCATATCCGTTACATTTCTTTGTTGTAATAGACTACACAAATGTAAGAACAGCACATAGGTTTTCTTTGAAGATAGAACAGTAAAGTTAATTTGAAACTTTCAGTGCGTATAAGCTTATTAATTCGTTTTTATGATAGAAACCAAAATATAGGAATAATTTGTGTTTATACTATGTTCAAAACAGAACTAATATTATCAAAGCAGAGTCTCAGGAAAAAGCAATTATTACTGGCATTAAGAAGGGAGGAATGATTTAGAAAATATTAGAACAACATAAAAAGTTTAAAGAAATTTTTGTATCTTAATTTTTGTATTTTAAATGTACTGTCACCTTACTATCATAATCATTGATTAAAGGAATAAAGAGGAAAAAATATGAATAAAGAAAGGTGTTTGAATGAGTCCTCAAAACATCTAAGGCTTTTAGATGAATCGTTTTCTTCCTCTTGCTTATGCCTGCAGGTGTCATAAAAAACGGTACCCATCCAACCTACCTACTGCCAGCATTGTCATTTGTTTCCACAATGAAGAATTTAATGCCTTGTTTCGGACAGTGTCCAGTATCATGACTCTCACTCCACAGCATATCCTTGAAGAAATTATTTTGGTAGATGACATGAGTGAATTTGGTAAGACAGGACGCTAATCATCTATCTAACCTACTTTGAAGGCAGCGCTATCTCTGTGGCACTTGAGTTATTTTATACAAAGAACATTTTCCGGTGGGTTCTGAGGCAGGCATTTTGGTGCACTCATGGCGATGTGAGAGCCGGTCCCGGTCCTTATGGAGTTGGGCTAATGGAATGGTTAGTGCTTCCATGAGACAAATGTAGGGGCAAGCTGGTCTTTAAAGGTCACGCATGATGTTCAAGAAGTGATATCTAGCAAACTTTTACATATAGGACAGATAAACAACAAGGTCCTACCGTATAGCACAGAAAACTATGTTCAATATCCTGTGATAAATCCTAATGGAAAAGAATATGTATACGTATAACTGAATCACTTTGCTGTACAGTAGAAATTAACACAACATTGTAAATCAACTATACTTCAATAAAGTAATTTTTTTTAAAAAAGTGCTCTCTGAACTGAGGTCTGAAGGCTGAGTTGGGCTTATATCGATGGAGAGGAAGGAAAAAGTATTTTAGGCAGAGGAAATGGCATTATAAAGGCCCAGAGGCAAGAGAAAACATAGTGAGTTTGGAATAGTTGTGTATTTGATGTAGATTATGTGTGAGTATAGTGTTAGGAGGGAGGGGGTAGGCCTGAAACCAGAAACGTAAAAAGGCAGCCCCTCTTGAAGGCATTGTTTGAATTTTATTTGGAGAAAATGGGGAACGATTCCAAGGCTTAATGCAGGGAAATGACACAATCTAGGTACTTTACATGAAAGAATTCTAATCACGCCAACTACACTTAATGGCTTATTCCTCCATGTTCACTGGTTTTAAGGAACTGTGACACTAGAAGAAAATCTGATTAACTCCATTTAGCATCTGAGATTAGCTGTCTAGTTTACAACTTAGTTACAAACCTCAGGCAAGCCAGGAGGGCCCAGATTAAGGATAAGCTCTTTGAAGTCTGCAGGTTCCCTGTGAGGTGCATTTCTCATGGAAGCAATGTATCTGTATTGGATAAGTTTTCTACCTAACAGTTTACCTAATCCACCATGAATCTGACCCACTATGGGCCGGGACAGAAAAAGAGGAGGAGAAACAGGAGGAAGAGGAACAGGCAGAGGAAGGAAAGAAGGTGTCCCGGGAGGTTCACCTCGGAGAAATAACTAGATGCGTCAACTCAAAAGTGAAAGGGAACTCAAGCTAATGTCAGCTACATTTAGGAGTTCCACTCATTGGCCAGGCACTATCACGTATGACATTATTTGTGTGAGAGCCACACAGATCAGAGGGGTCCAGTACTGTTTATTTCTGGTCTTGTGCCTAGGAGGGGATGTGGAGGGACAGCCAGCTTCCTTATCTGACCGGTACCCTGAGCAACACATCTGGCCATGTGTGGGGCAGGAAGGCCCCAGTAAAGCCATGAGCAGGGAGCTGGGTGGGATCTTTGCTGGACTGTGGAGTTCTAACTTCTCACCCAGAAGGACAAGGATCCTGCCATGGAGATGCAATTCCAGGATGACCAAGGAACCTCCCACAGCCTTTCAGATCTATGTCAGGAGTTCAGAGACATACCTGGTTCCTCAGATGTTCTTTAGGCATCAGAGGACTCACTGCTCATGGCTGAGGGATGGTTGGACTGCTGGACCGGACACTCTGCTTCTCCTCCTGGATCCACGGTCACCTGGTTGGTGGTCATTTCACCCACCCCACCAAGGAGCTTAGTCTTGGACCCACACAGAACCTCAAACAGGAAATGGGGTGTTCTGTGTCCTGATGAAGCTCAGGATTGATGTACCCCTGCTTTACTCCACAACGATTTCATGTGGGCCTTAGGAGAACTTTCTTCAACTGTAGCTAGTCTTTTCTAGCTCATAGCAGTTGGTACTGCTGATGGAGTTCCTCAGCTTGGGATAGCAGGGGTCAGGGGCCCAGACACCTGCCCCCATTGAGTTACACGAGAGGCATGTCCAGAGCTGACCTGCTACTGTCCACCTTTCTCATAGTCCTGGTACCTCTCGACTACAAGCCAACGACATGACCATCTTCTGAAGGACCCAAACCCTCCACTTCATGTCAGCAATGACCACTGCCAGCACGGCCTTATTTACTCCTAGGTCTGCCGCACAGAGTTCCTCTGGGTCCCGGATGTTGGGAGGGGTTTGCAGACATCTGAGCTGAGACACTGCCCCTACCCTGCAAGCAGAGCTGTGCTGCCTGCAGTCTGCCTCTGAGCAGGGCCCTGGCACTCTTCTTAAAGACAAGGAAAGAGATCCCTCCTTCTGACGAGACTGCAGTGAACCTGCTTCTGTTGCGCCCCAGCCTCCTGATCCAGATTCCTAGGACTTAGGAGTTTAAACCTCTGAGGCATCTGTATCCATCTCACCAGAGACTTCATATTAACCTCCAAGTATTGAGTGACCGTTAGGTACCAGGCTCTGTGCTGGGTCGTGGATTTCTTCCTCTCACTGCAGACCTGCAAGGAATATGGTACGTCTGCCTTCTCACAGATGAGGAAACTGAGACTCGAGTGGTGTGATAACCTCCCTGGGAATTATTACAGAGTTAAGAGCACGATTATTAATAATAAAGTCAAATTGCCCCAAAGAGTCATAACTCATGCTTTTTCTATTAAAATTTTAATAGTGATTTATTAAAATAGAGGTATTTCACTAGAAACACAGAAGGATGTCTGCAGTTGATTTCGATGCTGAATCCCTTTTTGTTCACGTTTTGTTCACATTTTATGCATGTTCGTCTGATAAAATTTTCTTTTAAGGTTAGAACATTTATGGAATAGCATAGTTTTTAGGAATCAATGAAAATTGTGGGAAATTGGTTTAATTTCTGTACTTATAGTTTACAATTGTCAAGTGTTGACTTTTTTTCCAGATGATTTGAAAGAGAAACTGGACTATCACCTGGAAATTTTTCGGGGAAAGATTAAATTAATAAGAAACAAAAAGAGAGAGGGACTGATTCGAGCAAGGCTGATTGGAGCATCACGTGCTTCAGGTATGAACATGTCGTTGGGAACATGACCCTGTGTCTGCATCACAGAGATCTTCCTGTCTGTATGGAAATCATCCTCGTGGAGACCCTCCACGTCTCCATATATTTCAGCCATATGAGTCTTTAATCTTCTTTTGACTCTGAAAAGATTCTGCTTCAAAACGTTAATTCGTTATTTCAAATAGAGGATATTCTTTTGCAGGGGTCATAATGTCAGCCTCCTGTCGCAGGATGAGTTCCCCCAGGTACAAACTCTGGGATGGAGTTTTAAATACATGCAGGGAACCCACTGGGGCGCTCTTGGGAACCACATAAGGGGAGCGGAAAGCAAGACTTTATGGGGAGAGTGGGGCTGTGATGCAGCTGCCGACCTATGGGGAACTCTGAAGCTAGGAGGGTGTCAGTTCAGGGCCTCTGGCAGGCAGAGGCCAAGACGAAATGGGAGGCGTGTTTACGGAGAAATGTCTGTGAAGGATAAAGGGGAGAGGGAAAAGCGTGGACCAGAAGCTTCTGGCCTGACACCTGTGGAAAGAGGCAGGGAAAGAAAGGAAGGTTGCAAGCCCTTCAGTCTGCTGCGTGGCTCCCAGAAAGGCTCCCAGGGGCTGGTGGGGAGCCCCAGGGCAAAGACCGCCCATTGGAGGAGTCCTGCATGGGTGCCCCAGTGGCCCAGCTCTTGTTCATCCCCCGCCTGCCCCCCCCCCGCAGTGTGCTTAGTGATTGGCTGGGAGCCCTGGGAGGGCATGGCCTTGGTGTGTATACTGCAGAAGATCCCAAAGCCTTGGAAGCTGTCAGCCCCACTCCCCCTGGCAGGTTCTCTTGAAGGGAGGTCTGAGCAGCACACTCAGGAGCGGTGCAGAGAGGTCCCACCTGGCCCAGGTAAGGGGACCAGACAGGGACGAGGACACCCTCTGCCCCCCAGGGAGGGGGCGTCGCTTTGGACCAGGCAGCCACATCCTCGCCAAGGGCAGTTCCTGGGGAGTGGACTGAGTCCCGAGGGGAATCCGAGCATTCTGACTTTCAAGCTTCCTGGAAACCCGAATGATCAGAGGGTTGTTTGCAGAATATTACACTAGGACAAAAGACGATGGGTAATGTTTAAGCGTCTTTCCTCAGGCCATGTGGCAATCTGAGGAAATGTCTCTGTTCTTTAGCAAGGCTATTTCCTTATTGAGTAGAAGGCCAAATAAAAGCAAGATCTGATTCTTTTTTTCTATGTTGGCCTGATTGAGACCTTCTCTCATTTAACTACACAGATAATACGTATTAATTGTCCAAAACGCAACATAAACCACTAAAACTGCATGGCATGTATCTTTTCAGAACTTTGGTTTTATGCATTAATATACATATGTGTGTATGTATGTACACACGTGCACACATACACACATGCACACATAGATGTGAGGATTTTTAAATATATGGAATCGTCCTATCTCTCTTGTTCTGAGACTTACTCTTTTAATTTCAATTTAATGTTTTGGAACTTTTCCCATGACGATACTTGAGACTTACCTCAATTTTTCTTTTACTGCATTGTATGGTATTCTATATGGATTCCATAACGGATTGCCATAATTTGTTTAGCCATTTGTCATTTGGTGATCTTTACTTTTTACTATTGCTCAAAAGAAAAGTTGTACGGGCAATTCTTGTACATATACCTTTGTGGGAATGAATGCTTATGCCTCTGGGATAAATTGCTAAAAGTGGAACTGCTGGGCAAAAGGGAATTCTTACTTTTTTTTTTTTTTTATTTTTTTTATTTTTTGCGATACGCGGGCCTCTCACCGCTGCGGCCTCTCCCCTTGCGGAGCACAGGCTCCGGACACGCAGGCTCAGCGGCCATGGCTCACGGGCCCAGCCGCTCCGCGGCATGTGGGATCTTTCCGGACCGGGGCACGAACCCGTGTCCCCTGCATCGGCAGGCGGACTCGCAACCACTGCGCCACCAGGGAAGCCCGGAATTCTTACTTTAAATTCTGATGGATGCTGCCAAATTGTCCTTCAAAAGACGGTACCAGTTCACAGTTCCATCCCAGGGTGTAAGAGGGCCCTCTCCCTGAGCCTAGCCGACACTGGATTATTTGTTACCAATCATTCTAGTGTTTGCCAAATTTGGTCAAAAAACGGTATCCTTTATTTTCTTGGCATTTCCTCGATTACTAGCAGCGTGGAGTGTTTTTTCATATTTTTGTAGATTTTTTTATAGATTTTTCTGTGAATTGGGTCTCTTCCTATCCTTTGTCAATTGTTCGATTGGGTTGTCCGTTTGTTACTGATTCGGAGGTGCCTTTATGATAACGAATCCTGTATTATATACACCGAGAATATCACTCCCCAGTCTGTGGCTGACCTTCCCATCTTTGTGGATAGTGTCTTATGTTGAACGGAAGTTCACCAAAAAACCCACTTCCTCTTGGTGGACACAGAGCTACCCTGGGCTTTCCTGACTTCCTTTCAGTAGGAATGGCCTTGTGACTATATTTCAACCACATTTCCCGACCAAGGCTTGTAGGAAGTTGGTTTATCTGCCTCCACACTTTATTCCCCCTTCTGGCTGACTAGGGTGCAGCTGACTGCAGTGACTTTGAAGGGCATGGGTTGAAGATGGAAGAGATCCCATCAGCTTGTGTTCCTGAGTGACCCCGTGGAGGAGAGCTTCCCCTCAATCAGGAGCCTGCCTTGGACTACTAAATGAGTAGAAATAAACTTTGACTGCATTTGAGCCATTACAAATTTTGGAGTTTTATTATACTAGCAACTAGCTTTAACTTAATAAAACCATCAGGACTTCGCTGGTGGCACAGTGGTTAAGAATCCGCCTGCCAATGCAGCGAACACAGGTTCGAGCCCTGGTCCAGGAAGATACCACATTCCACGGAGCAACTAAGCCCATGCGCCACAACTACTGAAGCCCACGTGCCTAGAGCCCGTGCTCCACAACAAGAGAAGGCACTGCAGTGAGGCCCGGACACCTCAATGAAGAGTAGCCCCCGCTCGCCGCAACTAGAGAAAGCCCTCGTGCAGCAACGAAGACACAATGCAGGCAAAAAAAAAAATCAGATTTATCAATATTTTTCTTTATGATTTTTGTGTCTTGTTTAAGAGATTCTTCCTTATTCCATGATCATGACGATATTCTACATTTTTTTAAATTTTGCTTTTTTACGTTATATTATTAATCTACCTAGAATTGATTGTTCTGGGAACGGTGTAAGGTAAGAATCTAACGTCATTTATCCTTTATGGCTAACCAGTTATCTCCATGCCATTCACTAAATAGTGCAGTCTTTCTTCATAGATTACAGTGCTACTTCTATCACTTACATCTGTATATTCCTGCATTAATTCTGGCTTCTCTCTTCTCTCTATTATTGTATTTGTGTATTTCTAAGGCTAATCACACCCTCTCTTGATTAGGATAGCTTGATAAGACGTTTTTATAACTTGTAGGTCAAATATTTCCATGTCATGCTGCAAAATCGTCTTAACTGAGGATCATCCCATTAAGTTCCACAAAAAATCTATTGAGATTTTCACTGGAATTGCGTGGAGTTTATAGATTAAAATGGGAGAGAATTTATATCTTTTTGATGATGTCTTCCCATTCATGGACATTTATTCAGATCTACTTTTACATTCTTTCAATAATGTTTTGTCATTTTCTCCATAGATACCATGTGCAAAGATTTATTCCTGTTTATCTTGGTTTCTTGTGTTTTTTAAATTGTGATTTGGGATCTTCCTGTTGCATTTTCTAATTACTGGTATATAGGAATGAGATACTTAAAAAAAATTTTTTTTTTTAATATTTGGCTGCAATGGGTCTTCGTTGCTGCACGCAGGCTTTCTCTAGCTGCAGCGAGCGGGGGCTATTCTTCATTGCGGTGCGCAGGCTTCTCATCGCGGTGGCTTCTCTTGTTCCTGAGCACGGCCTCTAGGTGTGTGGGCTTCAGTAGTTGTGGCACGCAGGCTCAGTAGTTGTGGCACACGGGCTTAGTTGCTCCTCGGCATGTGGGATCTTCCTGGACCAGGGCTCAAACCCGTGTCCCCTGCATTGGCAGGTGGATTCTTAACCACTGCACCACCAGGGAAGTCCCTCTCTTGAATTTTCTGTCAACTGAAAATAGACAATTTTCCCTCTTCCTCTCTAACATTGAATTGAAGTGGAGATAGTAGGTCATCCTTTCCTTATTCCTAACTTTAATGGGAACAATTCTAAATTTTCACTTAAATATTGTATTTACCGATATTAGTTTCCTGGGGCTGCCATAACAAAGTACCACAAACCAGCTGGTTTAAAATAAGAGAAATTTACTGCCTTGCAATTCTTGAGGCCAGAAGTCCAAAATCAAGGTGTCAGCAGGGCCGTGGTCTCTCTGAAAGCTGTAGGGGAGGGTCCTTCCTTGTTTCTCCCAGCTTTCGGTGGTGGCTGTCAGTCGCTGGCTTGCAGCAGCATCCCTCCAGTCCCTGTCCCCTTGGCCACATGGCCCTTCTCCCTGTGTGACTAAGGACACCAGTCATACTGGATTAAGCACCCACCCTACTCTAGTAGTACCTCATCTTAACTAATTACATCTGCAACCCCCTATTTCTAAATAAAATCACATTCTGAGACACTAGGGGTTCAGACTTGAATATGTCTTTTGGGGAGGACATAATTCAACCCGTAACACTGCCATAGAGTTGTGTTTTTTTAAGGAGAAGAAGTCTTATTAATTTTTTAGTTTAGAAATTTTCAAACCCACAGAGCACTTCTATACCCTCATCTAGATTCATTAGATGTTAATATCTTACAACACCCACTCCTTTTATACATAATCTCACTTCCTCTCCATCCCTTCCCCCCCCCCCCACACACAGCATCTATGTTCAAAATTAAGAGAGGCTTAGAATTTTCTTTTTTTTTTTTGGTACTGTTTTCTTACATTGATACTTTGCTTTATTAGACTCATAGAATGAACTGTATGGTTTTTCCTCTTTTTCCTTTTTCTGAATATCTACATAAGACAGATTATGTAGATATTTGGAAAATTACATAAAATTGGCCTAATAAACTATCCAGGCACTGGTATCATTTTTGGTTTCCTCTGTAATCCAGGTTTTTTTTTAAGTGAATTTTAAAGTTTCCAAACGTAAGGGATTTTTAAAAAAACATTTATTTTATTTATTTGTTTATTTGGCTGCATCGGGTCTTAGTTGCAGCACGCAGGATCTTCGTTGTGCATGTGGGGTTTTTAGTTGCGGCATGTGGGATCTCTTTTAGTTGCAGCATGTGGGATCTAGTTCCCTGACCAGGGGTCAAACCCGGGCCCCCTGCATTGGGAGCGCAGAGTCTTAGCCACTGGACTACGAGGAAGTCCCCAAACATAAGGGATTTTTCTAAATTGTCTTTTAATTGCTGATTACTAGCTTAAGTGTATCATGGTTAGAATTTCTGGTCTGTTGTTTTGTTGCGATCTCCTTTGTGTCTTAAAGCTGGGTCAGAGTTTCAAAACATCTATGTGTATTTGAAAAGAATAAATTTTCTCTTTTTGGCTGTAGGTTTTATATATATCTAATTTTGTTGGTCAGATACACTGTATTCTTATTCATCTAATTTGACTTGACATAAATAGTAATTTTGTCAGTGCTTGCTATATCTATCAGTCTATATTTGCTGCCCCCCACCCCCTGCCCTGTGATGTAGGCTGCCTAGGCTAGGCTTTGCGCCCGGATTAGAAACTGTGCGATCCTGGGATGTGGGCAGGTCAGGCAAGAGCTGGTGACCCCTCATTAATTATTCATGTATGCACTCCTCCAATCAAGGATTTATCTAGCGCCTCCTATGTGCTGTCCATGAACATTTATTCCTTTTTAAAATTTTTTATCAACTCTATTGAGATACAATTTACATAAAATAAAGTGTACCCATTGAACATGGGTAATCGGTTTTCATACGATGCTAACGTGTACTTGCAGGTTTAGAGTTGTGTTAGCCTCCCGAGGAGCTGATAGTCGCATTCTCATGACGTCACTCTATCGCTTGTAGAGGCTTCAGATTCGTTCCCCGCTATTGCTCTGACCTCATCACTTATTCACCTCCCCTTCGCTCTACCCCAGCGGCACTGACCTTCTTGCTGCTCCTCAAACATACCGACTATACTTCTATCTCAGCGGCTTTGCATGTGATTCTCCCCCGCTGGAATGTTGTTCTTCCGGACACCTGCTTGACCTGTTACTTCACTTCGTTCAGTTCTCTGTAAACACATGTCGCCTTATCAGAGAGGCCTTGAGAAATCACCCTGTACAAAACAGCAAGCCCCGGGCTTCCCTGGTGGCGCAGTGGTTGAGAGTGCGCCTGCCGACGCAGGGGACGCGGGTTCGTGCCCCGGTCCGCGAAGATCCCACGTGCCGCGGAGCGGCTGGGCCCGTGAGCCATGGCTGCTGAGCCTGCGTGTCCGGAGCCTGTGCTCCGCAACGGGAGAGGCCACGGCAGTGAGAGGCCCGCGTACCGCAAAAAAAAAAAAAAAAATACAGCAAGCCCCTATTCCTCTCTGTCATCCTTCCTCTGATGGATTTTTTTTTGTAATATTCATGGCTACGTGTCTACTCAACTGTGTGGGTGCTGCTGCCCACGTGATGACTGAAGTTGCCCTTAAATTGCAGTAGCTGAGACTTCCCTGGCGGTCCAGTGGTTAAGACTCCACGCTTCCACTGCAAGGGGCACGGGTTTGATCCCTGGTCGGGGAACTAAGATCCCACAAGCCATGGGGCAGCATAAACAAATAAGTAAATAAATAAATTGCAGTAGCTGAGACAGCTGTGATGAGCCGTGTGCTGTGCCCTCGGGCAGGAAGGAAAATGACAGCAACTGGGGGCATAATTCCATCAGGGAGAATTAGAAGGTGAGGGTTTTGCAAAGTGGAGACAAGGTGAGAAAGAGAATCTATAATCAGATGGCCTGAATCTAAAGGAAAGGGGACTTTGTTTTTTTGCGTGGGAGCAGAAATGTTATGGTTCAGAGGCAGCCATAAGTAGCTGGGAAATGCCGATGTTGCCGTGGACCCAAGGATTCATGCAGTCAGGGAGGAAAAGGAGGAACTTTCTACCAGGAATGTTGCTGGGGAAATAGCATCTTCTAGGGAGAGTCCGGGCTTACATAAGGCAGGAAGATCTGTAGGAGAATTTTGTGGAAAAAAAACTTAGTGTAGGGAAATTCACTTTAAATAAGAGAACTGTGGAAAGGGTAAAAGGGTAGTCCACAGTGGAAGAAGAAGTTTGGGGGAATAAATACAGGGCAATCTGGGGGTGAGAATGGAGTATCTTCTACTGAATTGGCCTGGATGGTCAGCAAGCCGCCAAGATGGCAGAGATGGGGTGTAGATTTCACCTGCGGTCCTAAAAGCAAAAGGTTAACAAAATCTAACACGCCGTTGAGAGCTCGCATTGTTGCTTGACATTCACACAGAATGAGATGATTTTGTTGCCTAAATACGGTAGACGGAATAATGCCCTTCCCCAAAGAAGGCGTCCTAATCCCCCAAACCTGTTAATATGTTACCTTATGTGATTAAAGTTAAGGGTCTTGGGATGGGGAATGAGCCTGGATTATCCAGGTGGGCTCACTCTAATCACATGAGCCCTTAAGACTGGAAGACCCTCCAGGCTGTGGGCAGAGGGTCAGAGAGATGTGCGTGATGACTCCATCCACTGTAGTTGGCTTTGAAGATGGATGAAAGGGAACAAGGAATGTGCGTAGTTTCTAGAAGCTGGAAAAGGCTTCTCCCCTAGAGCCTCCGGAAAGGAGGCCAACCCCTTGATTTTTTAGCCCAGGGAGACCTATGTTGGATACCTGACCTACAGAACTGTAAGAGAATATATTTTTGTTGTTTTATGCCACTAAGTTTATGTAAAGAACACTAATATATCTAGAAAGAGACCCCTCTGCAGGTGCTTGACCTTGAGTTGGAGGGTGGTAGTTATCTGACTTCCTGACAGTTCAGCTGCTTCTGGAATTGCAGCTGTTCAGGCTGACCGGGAAGCTTTGCAGGTGGGAGCAGAGGGGCCACATGGTTTTGGGTAGAGGGGCCCTTGAGCAGCTTCTCCAAAGGCAGCCGTGCAGAGGGCAGTGTCTGACTCTCCGCCACAAACATCCAAGGGAGGTGACACAGAGCAATACAAAGAGCACTGGTTTTCGAACCAGAGCCATGGTTTCAAGTTTGGTAGGTGCCACTTACCAGCTACGGGATCTTGGGCAAGCCACTTCTCCGAGCCTCAGCTTCCCAATCCATGATATGGGAACAAAGATATCTAACTAATGTAATTGTTGGAATGATTGAATGAGGTAATTATGAACACTTTTTTTTTTAAGCATTAAGTATTAAACAAATGCTTATTAGAAAGTGATCAGTATAAATAATTAAAACATAAATATTTAATTTACATGCTTCAAAATGGTAAAATACATAATATAAAACTAGGAGAAATACAGAGCAAAAGTAATGAAAATATAGATCATTCCCAGTGGAAAGTCTCTTGGAGATTTTAGAACTCACCAGCCTTATTTCCCAGTTAGAGAAGCTAATCTCCCTAACAGATCAGAGACTTGTCCCAGGTTACATAATTCAGGACTCAAACCCACAAATTCTGGTTTCCATTGCAGTAAACAGTATCATCACACTACCGGGTCATGGAAACATAGCAAGCACGCAAAAAAAAAAAAAAGAGAGAAATTCAAATAGCATAGTCACTTAATTGCTTTTTACAAAATCCAAATGGCTATGTTTAACAGATTTATAGTGTGAATGAAATGGAAATGTTTGGATATTGTACAAAAACTGATCAAACACTTAAGCACAAAGAGATTCTCTGCAAATTCCCCCAAACTAGATTTTGCACACCACATTCTTAAACATCAATACAAAAAAAAAAAAAGAGAGAGAGCAGTAACATAATATGTAGGTTAATAAAAGTGAAAATATGTAAGACCTTAAAAATGATTGCTTTAGAGACCAAACTGAGAATATTTAAAATAAATATAATGAGTTATGTTTAAATGTAAAAATGTAGAAACTAAAGAAAAGCAGAAAATAAAATGAAATAAGAGGAGAAAAAGACCGAAAATATTGAGTGAGATTGATACAGCATTTGTTGTTTTTTAAAAATAGGGTAACAAACCTTGCAAAACCACAATCCCTAGAGAAATTGTGCAAATAGATTGCTACAGGAAAGCAGAAAGGAAGCTTCCACTCAGGGAAAGATGAAGAATATATCTCCCAACTTTTAACTTCAGTGAGTAATTCAGTTTTGAACATTCCACAAATATTTTTTTGGAAGGAAGTATGGGAAAGTTCCTTTATCAGCCAGATTGAACCTCATGCCCTTCAGTTATTTCAGATCCTAAGGAGAGAAGTTGGTTTAATCTGGGAAGACGGGGTTTTAGATAAGATACAGATGATTGTATGTAGGTTCTCTCTATAAACAATAAATAGAGCAATCCTTTCTATAACTCCGGAGGCCAACAGAAGTCAAACAACTGCTCCACTTCCTGGCAATAAACTTAAATAAATATTTTGACATTCCCACAAAATATTCTTGTAAGTGTGGGAAGCAGCCAGGAGGGACCCCAGTACCCCTTTGCTCTCATTAAAGCGTGTAAGTTTCCCCCAGAAAATGCCTTAGGATGAGTGAAAAATAATCAAGTTTCATTGAAATGTAGGGGCTAGGTAGCTTGTTCCCACATGCTTTGTAATTTAATTAGTACTCAGAAAAACTCAATATTACTTTACATGTAGTATAATTTTTAATTATTTTGCAATTTATAATACTATATTTGTGGTCTTCCTGGGTCATTCAAATTGTCAAAGTTGAAAATATTTAAATCTTTAAATGCCAAGTGTATGTACGCTATATATGATAAAGAGGACACCGCAAGTTAGTATGGGAGAAAGGCATTTTTGGGGGTTTTGTTGTGGTTCTTTTTTAATGGCCCTCAAACAATTAGTTATTTGAGAAAAATTTTCATCTTCATTTTATACGAGACACCAAATGAATTCTAGCTGGATTAATAATTTTATTTTTAAAAGTCAAACCATTAAGTTGTTATAAGAGAAATTTTTAAACAGAAAAAGAAAACAGATTAATACTTACCCGTTCTACAAAGAAGAAATTTCAAAGCTTAAAACGAATGGACTTGGGGCTTCCCTGGTGGCGCAGTGGTTGAGAGTCCATCTGCCAATGCAGGGGATGCGGGTTCATGCCCCGGTCCGGGAAGATCCCACATGCCGCGGAGCAGCTAGGCCCGTGAGCCATGGCTGCTGAGCCTGCGTGTCCAGAGCCTGTGCTCCGCAACGGGAGTGGCCACAACAGTGAGAGGCCCGCGTAAAGCAAACAAACAAACAAACAAAACCCAATGGACTTACAAGTTCTCATCACAAGAAAAAAAAATTTTTTGTAACTATATATAGTGACAGATTTTAACTAGACTTACTGTGGTGATCATTTTGAAATATATATACAAGTATCAAATCATTACATTGTACAACTGAAATTAATATGTCAATTATACCTTTAAAAAAAAAGGTAAAAACAGCTTACTACACAAAATGAAAAACTGTAAAAAATGATAAATAACAATAGGCTGGGGAAATAGTATAACTAAGACAGATAAAAAGTTAATATTCTTACAATGTAAAATGTACATACCAAACCATTAAAAAAAAAACAAACCATGACTCCCATACCTAAATGGTCAAAAGATATAAACATTTCATTTGCAAATGGCTAATCACCTGAAAAAAAGTTCAACCTCACCAGTAAATTTTTAAAAATTAACCAGATATTATTTGTTTATTGAGGTGAGATATATACTTAACATAAGATTGAAATGAACGATTCAGGGATGTTTAGCATAGTCACAATGTTGTCCAACCAGCACCCCATGCAGTTCTGTAATATTTTCATCACCCCAGAAGGAAACCCCACACCCATTAAGCAGTTTCTTCCCATTTCCCCATATCCCAGCCCCTGGCAACCCACAATCTGCATCCTGCCTCTGGGTTTACTTTTCTGGATATTTCATATTAACGGAATCGTACCTTTTATGTCTGGCTCTTTCACTAGCATAATGTTTTTGAGATCCATCTACATGCGTCAGCACTTCATTTTTTTATGTCTGGATAATATGCCATTGTATGCATATATACAGTTTGTTTCTCCGTTCATCTGTTGGTAGACATTTGGGCTGTTTCCTTCTTTGGGCTATTGTAAGGAGTACTGCTGTGGACATGCGTATACATGTATACATTTCAATTCTTTCTATTTTTATTTTATTTATTTAGTTTTTGGCTGCGTTGGGTCTTTGTTGCTGCGCATGGGCTTTCTCTAGTTGCGGCGAGTGGGGGCAACTTTTTTTTTTTAACGTTTTTATTGGAGTATAATTGCTTTACAATTGTGTGTTAGTTTCTGCTTTATAAGAAAGTGAATCAGTTATACATATACATATGTCCCCATATCTCTTCCCTCTTGCGACTACCTCCCTCCCACTGTCCCTATCCCACCCTTCTAGCTGGTCACAAAGCACAGAGCTGATCTCCCTGTGCTATGTGACTGCTTCCCACTAGCTATCTATTTTACATTTGGTAGTGTTTGTATGTCCATATATACACTACCACTCTCTCACTTTGAGCCAGCTTACCCTTCCCCCTCCCCACGTCCTCAGGTCTATTCTCTGGTAGGTCTGCATTGTTATTCCCGTCTTGCCCCTAGGTTCTTCATGATCATTTTTTTTTTTTTTTTAGATTCCATATATATGTGTTAGCATACGGTATTTGTTTTTCTCTTTTTGACTTACTTCACTCTGTATGACAGACTCTAGGTCCACCCACCTCACTACAAATAACCCAATTGCGTTTCTTTTTATGGCTGAGTAATATTCCATATCTTCTTTATCCATTCATCTGTCGATGGACACTTAGGATGCTTCCATCTCCTGGCTATTGTAAATAGAGCTGCAGTGAACATTGTGGTACATGACTCTTTTTTTTTTTTTTTTTTTTGTGGTACGCGGGCCTCTCACTGCTGTGGCCTCTCCTGTCGTGGAGCAACAGGCTCCAGACGCACAGGCTCAGTGGCCATGGCCCACGGGCGCAGCCACTCCACAGCATGTGGGATCTTCCCAGACCGGGGCACAAACCCGTGCCCCCTGCATCGGCAGGCGGACTCCCAACCCCTGCGCACCAGGGAAACCCTGCGCCACCAGGGAAGCCCTCTTTTTGAATTATGGTTTTCTCAGGGTATATGCCAGTAGTGGGATTGCTGGGTCATATGGTAGTTCTATTTTTAGTTTTTTAAGGAACTTCCATACTGTTCTCCATAGTGGCTGTATCAATTTACATTCCCACCAACAGTGCAAGAGGGTTCCCTTTTCTCCACATCCTCTACAGCATTTATTGTTTGTAGATTTTTTTTTTTTTTTTTTTTGCAGTATGCGGGCCTCTCACTGTTGTGGCCTCTCCCGTTGCGGAGCACAGGCTCCGGACGCGCAGGCTCAGCGGCCATGGCTCACGGGCCCAGCCACTCCGCGGAATGTGGGATCTTCCCAGACCGGGTAAAAAACCCGTGTCCCCTGCGTCAGCAGGCGGACTCTCAACCACTGCGCCACCAGGGAAACCCATGTTTGTAGATTTTTTGATGATGGCCATTCTGACTGGTGTGAGATGATACCGCACTGTAGTTTTGATTTGCATTTCTCTAATGATTAATGATGTTGAGCAGCTTTTCATGTGCTTCTTGGCCATCTGTATGTCTTCTTTGGAGAAATGTCTATTTAGGTCTTCTGCCCATTTTTGGGTTGGGTTGTTTGTTTTTTTGATATTGTGCTCCATGAGCTACTAGTAAATTTTGGAGATTCATCCTTTGTCAGTTGCTTCATTTGCAAATATTTTCTCCCATTCTGAGGGTTGTCTTTTCATCTTGTTTATGGTTTCCTTTTCTGTGCAAAAGCTTTGAAGTTTCATTAGGTCCCATTTGTTTATTTTCGTTTTTATTTCCATTTCTCTAGGAGGTGGGTCAAAAAGGATCTTGCTGTGATTTCTGGCATAGAGTGTTCTGCATATGTTTTGATAGTGTCTGGCCTTACGTTTAGGTCTTTAATCCATTTTGAGTTTATTTTTGTGTATGGTGTTAGGAAGTGTTCTAATTTCATTCTTTTACATGTAGCTATCCAGTTTTCCCAGCACCACTTATTGAAGAGGCTGTCTTTTCTCCATTGTATATTCTTGTCTCCTTTATCAAAGATAAGGTGACCATAGGTGTTTGGGGTTATCTCTGGACTTTCTATCCTGATCCATTGATCTATATTTCTGTTTTTGTGCCAGTACCATACTGTCTTGATTACTGTAGCTTTGTAGTATAGTCTGAAATCTGAGAGCCTGATTCCTCCAGCTCCATTTTTCGTTCTCAAGATTGCTTTGGCTATTCGGGGTCTTTTGTGTTTCCATACAAATTGTGAAATTTTTCGTTCTAGTTCTGTGAAAAATGCCATTGGTAGTTTGATAGGGATTGCATTGAATCTGTAGGTTGCTTTGGGTAGTATAGTCATTTTCACAATGTTGATTCTTCCAATCCAAGAACATGGTGTATCTCTCCATCTATTTGTATCATCTTTAATTTCTTTCATCAGTGTTCTATAGTTTTCTGCATACAGGTCTTTTGTCTCCCTAGGTAGGTTTATTCCTAGATATTTTATTCTTTTTGTTGCAATGGTAAATGGGAGTGTTTTCTTAATTTCACTTTCAGATTTTTCATCATTAGTGTATAGGAATGCAAGAGATTTCTGTGCATTAATTTTGTATCCTGCTACTTTACCAAATTAATTGATTAGCTCTAGTAGTTTTCTGGTAGCATCTTTAAGTTTCTCTATGTATAGTATCATGTCATCCAC
Source organism: Grampus griseus (assembly GCF_964374135.1). Taxonomy (NCBI): domain Eukaryota; kingdom Metazoa; phylum Chordata; class Mammalia; order Artiodactyla; family Delphinidae; genus Grampus; species Grampus griseus. The sequence goes on along the minus strand of NC_139003.1, from coordinate 5,419,850 downwards.
AAACAATGACAGTTTTACTTCTTCTTTTCCAATTTGGATTCCTTTTATTTCCTTTTCTTCTCTGATGGCTGTGGCTAAAACTTCCAAAACTGTGTTGAATAATAGTAGTGAGAGTGGGCAACCTTGTCTTGCTCCTGATCTTAGTGGAAATGCTTTCAGTTTTTCACCATTGAGAATAATGTTGGCTGTGGGTTTGTCATATATGGCCTTTATTATGTTGAGGTAAGTTCCCTCTATGCCTACTTTCTGGAGGGTTTTTATCATAAATCGGTGTTGAACTTTGTCGAAAGCTTTCTCTGCATCTATTGAGATGATCATATGGTTTTTCTCCTTCAATTTGTTAATATGGTGTATCACATTGATTGACTTGCGTATATTGAAGAATCCTTGCATTCCTGGGATAAACCCCACTTAACCATGGTGTGTGATCCTTTTAATGTGCTGCTGGATTCTGTTTGCTAGTCTTTTGTTGAGGATTTTTGCATCTATGTTCATCAGTGATATTGGTCTGTAGTTTTCTTTTTTTCTGATATCTTTGTCTGGTTTTGGTATCAGGGTGATGGTGGCCTCGTAGAATGAGTTTGGGAGTGTTCCTCCCTCTGCTATATTTTGGAAGAGTTTGAGAAGGATAGGTGTTAGCTCTTCTCTAAATGTTTGATAGAATTCGCCTGTGAAGCCATCTGGTCCTGGGCTTTTGTTTGTTGGAAGATTTTTAATCAGAGTTTCAATTTCAGTGCTTGTGATTGGTCTGTTCATATTTTCTATTTCTTCCTGGTTCCGTCTTGGAAGGTTATGCATTTCTAAGAATTTTTCCATTTCTTCCAGGGTGTTCATTTTATTGGCATATAGTTGCTTGTAGTAATCTCTCATGATCCTTTGTATTTCTGCAGTGTCAGTTGTTACTTCCCCTTTTTCATTTCTAATTCTATTGATTTGAGTCTTCTCCCTTTTTTTCTTGATGAGTCTGGCTAATGGTTTATCAATTTTGTTTATCTTCTCAAAGAACCAGCTTTTAGTTTTATTGATCTTTACTATCATTTCCTTCATTTCTTTTTCATTTATTTCTGATCTGATCTTTATGATTTCTTTCCTTCTGCTAACTTTGGGTTGTTTTTGTTCTTCTTTCTCTATTTGCTTTAGGTGTAGGGTTAGGTTGTTTCTTTGAGATGTTTCTTCTTTCTTAAGGTAGGATTGTATTGCTATAAACTTCCCTCTTAGAACTGCTTTTGCTGCATCCTATAGGTTTTGGGTCGTCGTGTTATCATTGTCATTTGTTTCTAGGTATTTTTTGATTTCCTCTTTGATTTCTTCAGTGATCTCTTGGTTATTAAGTAGTGTATTGTTTAGCTTCCATGTGTTTGTATTTTTCACAGATTTTTTTCCTGCAATTGATATCTAGTCTCATAGCCTTGTGGTCAGAAAAGATACTTGATACGATTTCAATTTTCTTAAATTTACCAAGGCTTGACTTGTGACCCAAGATATGATCTATCCTGGAGAATGTTCCATGAGCACTTGAGAAGAAAATGTATTCTGTTGTTTTTGGATGGAATGTCCTATAAATATCAATTAAGTCCATCTTGTTTAATGTATCATTTAAAGCTTGCGTTTCCTTATTTATTTTCATTTTGGATGATCTGTCCGTTGGTTAAAGTGGGGTGTTAAAGTCCCCCACTATGACTGTGTTACTGTCGATTTCCCCTTTTATGGCTGTTAGCATTTGCCTTATGTATTGAGATGCTCCTATGTTGGGTTCGTAAATATTTACAATTGTTATGTCTTCTTCCTGGATTGATCCCTTGATCATTCTGTAGTGTCCTTCTTTGTCTCTTATAATAGTCTTTATTTTAAAGTCTATTTTATCTGATATGAGAATTGCTACTCCAGCTTTCTTTTGAGTTCTATTTGCATGGAATATCTTTTTCCATCTCTTCACTTTCAGTCTGTATGTGTCCCTAGGTCTGAAGTGGGTCTCTTGTAGACAGCATATATACAGGTCTTGTTTATGTATCCATCCAGCCAGTCTATGTCTTTTGGTTGGAGCACTTAATCCATTTACATTTAAGGGAATTATCAATATGTATGTTCCTATTACCATTTTCTTAATTGTTTTCGGTTTGTTATTGTAGGTCTTTTCCTTCTCTTGTGTTTCCTGCCTAGAGAAGTTCCTTTAGCATTTGTTGTAAAACTGGTTTGGTGGTGCTGAATTCTCTTAGCTTTTGATTGTCTGTAAAGCTTTTAATTTCTCTGTCAAATCTGAATGAGATCCTTGCTGGGTAGAGTAATCTTGGTTGTAGGTTTTTCTCTTTCATCACTTTAAATATGTCCTGCCACTCCCTTCTGGCTTGCAGAGTTTCTGCTGAAAGATCAGCTGTTAACCTTATGGGGATTCCCTTTTATGTTACTTGTTGTTTTTCCCTTGCTGCTTTTAATATTTTTTCTGTGTATTTAATTTTTGATAGTTTCATTAATATGTGTCTTGGCGTATTTCTCCTTGGTTTTATCCTGTATGGGACTCTCTGTGCTTCCGGGACTTGATTAACTATTTCCTTACTCATATTAGGGAAGTTTTCAACTATAATCTCTTCAAATATTTTCTCAGTCCCTCTGTTTTTCTCCTCTTCTTCTGGGACCCCTATAATTTGAATGGTGGTTCAGCATTTAATATTGTCCCAGAGGTCTCTAAGACTGTCCTCAATTCTTTTCATTCTTTTTTCTTTATTCTGCTCTGCAGTAGTCATTTCTACTATTTTATCTTCCAGGTCACTTATCCATTCTTCTGCCTCAGTTATTCTGCTATTGATTCCTTCTAGAGAATTTTTAATTTCATTTATTGTGTTGTTCATCATTGTTTGTTTGCTCTTTAGTTCTTCTAGGTCCTTGTTAAATGTTTCTTGCATTTTCTCTATTCTATTTCCAAGATTTTGGATCACCTTTACTATCATTATTCTGAATTGTTTTTCCAGTAGACTGCCTATTTCCTCTTCATTTGTTAGGTCTGGTGGTTTTTACCTTGTTCCTTCATCTGCTGTGTGTTTCTTTGTCTTCTCATTTTGCTTAACTTACTGTGTTTGGGGTCTCTTTTTCACAGCCTGCAGGTTCGTATTTCCCGTTGTTTTTGGTGTCTGCCCCCAGTGGCTAAGGTTGGTTCAGTGGCTTGTGTAGGCTTCCTGGTGGAGGGGACTAGTGCCTGTGTTCTGGTGGATGAGGCTGGAAATTGTCTTTCTGGTGGGCAGGTCCACGTCTGGTGGTGTGTTTTGGGGTGTCTGTGAACTTATTATGATTTTAGGCAGCCTCTCTGCTAATGGGTGGGGTTGTGTTCCTGTCTTGCTAGTTGTTTGGCATAGGGTGTCCAGCACTATAGCTTGCTGGTCGTTGAGTGGAGCTGGGTCTTGGCATTGAGATGGAGATCTCTGGGAGATTTTTGCCGTTTGATATTACGTGGAGCTGGGAGGTCTCTGGTGAACCAATGTCCTGAACTTGGCTCTCCCACCTCAGAGGCACAGCTCTGACGCCTGGTTGGAGCACCAAGAGCCTTTCATCCACACGGCTCAGAATAAAAGGGAGAACAAAAGAAAGAAAGAAAAAGATTTAAAAAAAAAAAAAAGTTATTAAAATAAAAAACAATAATTAGTAAAAAAATTTTTTCAAGTAATTAAAAAGAAAGAAAGAAAAACCAAACCAAAAAACAAATCCACCAATGATAACAAGCGCTGAAAACTATACTAAAAAAAGAAAACGGACAGACAGAACCCTAGGACAAATGGTAAAAGCAAAGCTATACAGACAAAATCTCACACAGAAGCATACACATACACACTCACAAAAAGAGGAAAAGGGGAAAAAATAATATTTCTTGCTCCCAAAGTCCACCCCCTCAATTTGGGATGATTCGTTGTCTATTCATGTATTCCACAGATGCAGGTACATCAAGTTGATTGTGGAGCTTTAATCCGCTGCCCCTGAGGCTGCTGGGAGAGATTTCCCTTTCTCTTCTTTGTTCTCACGGCTCCCGGGGCTCAGCTTTGGATTTGGCCCCGCCTCTGCATGTAGGTCGCTGGAGGGCGTCTGTTCTTCGCTCAGACAGGACGGGGTTAAAGGAGCCGCTGATTCGGGGGCTCTGGCTCACTCAGGCCGCGGGGAGGGAAGGGCACGGCGTGCGGGGCGGGCCTGCGGCTGCAGAGGCCGGCGTGACGTTGCACCAGCCTGAGGCCCGCCGTGCGTTCTCCCGGGGAAGTTGTCCCTGGATCCCGGGACCCTGGCAGCGGCGGCCTGCACAGGCTCCCCGGAAGAGGGGTGTGGAGAGTGACCTGTGCTCGCACACAGGCTTCTTGGTGGCGGCAGCAGCCTTAGCGTCTCATGCCCGCCTCTGGGGTCCGCGCTTTTAGCCGCGGCTCGCGCCCATCTCTGGAGCTCCTTTAAGCAGCGCTCTTAATACCCTCTCCTCGCACACCAGGAAACAAAGAAGGAAGATAAAGTCTCTTGCCTCTTCGGCAGGTCCAGACCTTTCCCCGGACTCCCTCCGGGCTAGCCGTGGTGCACCAACCCTCCGCAGGCCGCATTCACGCCGCCAACCCCAGCCCTTTCCCTGGGATCCGACAGAAGCCGGCACCTGAGCAGACAAGCCTCTCGGGCTGGTGAGTGCTGGTCGGCACCGATCCTCTGTGCGGGAATCTCTCCGCTTTGCCCTCTGCACCCCTGTCGCTACACTCTCCTCTGTGGCTCCGAACCTTACGCGGGGGCTACTCTTCATTGTGGTGCGTGGGCTTCTCATCGTGGTGGCTTCTTTTGTTGCGGAGCGCAGGCTCTAGGCACGCGGGCTGCAGGCTCAGTAGTTGTGGCGCATGGGCTTAGTTGCTCTGTGGCATGTGTGATCTTCCTGGACCAGGGCTCAAACCCGTGTCCCCTGCATTGTCAGGCGGATTCTTAACCACTGTTCCACCAGGGAAGTCCCTGAATTCTTTTTAATATGTTCCTATTAGTGGAATTTCTGTGTCACATGGTACTTCTTCTTAACTTTTTGAGGAGCTGCCAAACTGTTTTCCGCAGCAGCTGAACCATTTACATTCCCACCAGCAACGTATGAGAGTTCCAATTTTTCCACATCCTCACCAACACTTGTTATTTTCTGTCTTTTTTGTCTTGTTTTAATTCTAGCCATCCTGGTAGATATGAAGTGGTACCTCACTGTGTTTTTAATTTGCATTTCCTTAATGACCAATGATGTTGAGCATCTTTTCTTGTGCTTGTTGGCCATTTATATATCTTCTTTGGAGAAACAGATGGTATTTTTCACCTATCAAATTAGCCGACATGATTTTAAAATGTTTGTGTTATGTAATATTATAGAAGCTATTTTAAGTGAAAAATGCAAAGTGTTAATTGAACAGTGTGTGTGCTGCCAACAGTAAAAAAAAAAAAAAAACTATATATGTTTAAAAATGGGGCTCTTTTTAGCTCAGTTTTGATTGAGGCATGAAGACAACAGATGTTATATTCCAAAGTGAGTTGTCGGACACAGTACCATAAAGAAATTTCAAAATAGATATCTGAGAAGCAAACTCAGCTACACTGAATCAGATCGTTAGAGTTAGAGATGATTTTTAGAGAAAGCTGCTTGCTAAATCCTGGTTAGAGGAACTTGATGTGAATTTCCTGTGTTGGGGGCTCAGCACATCCTCAGACATCAGTACAACAAAACCAGAAACCTGTTGGGGGTGAAGAGAAATGAATGGTTGTTGGCTTCTCACCTGAGAATCAAAAGGGCAGAAGAAGGGCTGTGGCTAGCTACGGAACGAAGGACATTTGCTTCAGTGTTAGTATCTGTTCTGATGGCAGAGTTTGCTCAGGCAATGGATGTTTGGGTAAGAGAGCAATAAAGATCATCTTAGATCATGTCCAATGGGGCTATCTAGAAGGATGGACAGATCTCAGCAGAGGAGAAGCTAGAGGTCGAACACAGGACCCTAAGTTGCTGAGGTGGGAGTCTAGACCACCCGGATAGAATGCATTTGCCCAGTTTATGGGAACTGCAGATAAGAGACTACCAGGGATGGGAAGGGGGGTGGTCCTCAAAATCACCATGCAGCCACACCGTAATAGAAGGAGTCAGCTCAGAGCACCCTGCTCTCTCACCAAGAAAGAACTTCCCTGCCCCATTCACTTGTCTCTTACTCTCCTTTGGCTTTAGTGAGGTCTGAAACCACAGAGGGTAAGCTGGGGAAGGAGACCAGTAAGGAAGAGCTAAGAAGATTTAATGCAAAGGCAAGTGACCCTCCCACAGGGCCACCTGGTTGGGGGGTGGGTTCTGCATGCAGGCAGGGAAGCTTGGATTGTAACAGGGGCCTGAAAATTCTAATTGCTGAATTGAGACTGTTTTCAACTTCCGCTGTCTAATAAGACTTCCAGTTAACCTAAGAGAGCAGAGAAGTCTTGGGGCCTGCTCTGTTTTTTTTTTTTTTTTTTTTTTTAAACTTTTTTTTTTTTTTGCGGTACGCGGGCCTCTCACTGCTGTGGCCTCCCGTTGCGGAGCACAGGCTCCGGACGCGCAGGCTCAGTGGCCATGGCTCACGGGCCTAGCCGCTCCGCGGCATGTGGGGTCTTCCCAGACCGGGGCACGAACCCGTGTCTCCTGCATCGGCAGGCGGACTCTCAACAACTGCGCCACGAGGGAAACCCGGGGCCTGCTCTGTTTTGTAACCAATGGCAGGGAATGGACCAGTCCTCCCTATAGATTTATTTATTTACTTATTTATTTTTGGCTGAGTTGGGTCTTCGTTGCTGTGTGTGGGCTTTTTTCTAGTTGTGGTGAGAGGGGGCTACTCTTCGTTGCAGTACGCAGGCTTCTCATTGCAGTGGCTTCTCTTGTTGCAGAGCGCAGGCTCTAGGCATGCGGGCTTCAGTAGTTGTGGCTCGTGGGCTCTAGAGCTCAGGCTCAGTAGTTGTGGTGCACTGGCTTAGGTGCTCCACGGCATGTGGGATCTTCCCGGACCGGGGCACAAACCCATGTCCGCTGCATCGGCAGGTGGACTTTCAACCACTGCGCCACCAGGGAAGCCCTTCATGGTATCTATTTAACCACAAAAGTTTTTAGTTTTGATGAAGTCCAGTTTACCTGTTTGTTTGTTTTTTCTTCTGTTGCTTGTATTTTTGGTGTCATACCTAAGAAACCATTACCTAACTCAAGGGTCGTAAAATGTATGCCTGTTTTCTTCTAAGAGTTTTATAGTTTTAGCTCTTACCTTTTGAGGTCTGTTATCCATTTGACTTAATATTTGTGTTTGGTATGAGTTAGGGGGTCCAACTTCATTCTTTTCATGCAGATATCCAGTTGTCTCAGGATATTTATTGAAAAAAATGATTCTTTCCCAACTGAGTTGTCTTGGTACCCTTTTCAGAAATCAATTGACAATAGATGCTTCGTTTATTTGGGCACCATTAATTCTATACCTTTGGTCTATAAGTGTCTTATGCCAATATTATATTGTTTTGATTATTGTAGCCTTTTAGTAAGTTTTGACAGCAGGAAATCCTTCAACTTTGTCCTTCTTTATCAAGATTGTTTTAGCTAATTTGGATCCCTTGCCTTTCCATATGAATTTTAGGATCAATTTCTGTAAAAAGAACCAGTGGGATTTTGATAAGGATTGAATTGCATCTGTAGATTGATTTGGGAGATTATAAAACATTTTAATAATACTAAGTCTTCTGATCTAAACATAGGATGTTTTCATACGTTCCTATGATTTTATGTTGGCTACAAGAAAAAGTCTAACCTCTGCACCTGAGTTTTGAGGTCCCTTCTAATTTGAGACCACCTAATATATTTTAACACACATATTCTTTATTTTGGCCATACCAGGTTTTCCCATGTTCTCAAAGCAGAATAGACCCTCACTAAAGCTTGAATTCAAGAGGAAAAATAATTATGCATCTTTGCATCTCAAGCACCAAACTAAGTACCAAGGAAGGTTTCCTTGCAGTAAACATTTGCGACATTGGGTTGATCAATCAAGGCTGAGATAAAATGACATTTTAAAATTGAAGGTCAGCTCAGTTCCATCCGCTTCTTTAGAATTTTCCCCAGACTCCTCTCTACCCACAGTTCACCAGCTTCTTCTGTGTATCTGTGGCACATGATGTCCTGCATTTTTGGTACAATATAAAATATGTGTTTCTTGTCTCCTGCCAGTGAAGCTGAAAGCACCTTAATAGCCAAACACATAGTAAATGCTGGACAAATGCTTGTCGCCTTGATTCGGGTGTTTCCTACACATGCACTAACACTCGCCTGTTCTTGCCTCCCCAGGGGATGTTCTGGTGTTCCTGGATAGCCACTGCGAAGTGAATAAAGTATGGCTGGAGCCCTTGCTGAATGCCATTGCCAAGGACCCCCGAATGGTGGTGTGTCCACTGATAGATGTCATTGATTATGTGACCCTGGAATACCAGCCCTCTCCTGTTGTCAGGGGAGCTTTCAACTGGTATCTGCAATTTAAATGGGATCATGTTTTCTCTTATGAGATGGATGGACCAGAAGGGCCTACTAGACCTATCCGGTGAGATTTCTTCTGGTAATGGAAAAATAGCACGTAGGTGTTGGGAGCAGGGGGAAGCTTTCAGAGATTATGACTTTGATTTCATGAGCTTAATGAAGAGAAATATTTTATTATTTATCTTGTTTCTAAAAGTCTGTAATAATAGAATGTGGTAGGTTTTGTTTCTTTAAGTTTCGCTCACTGGGAATGAGCATCTCACCCCAGTTCGGAATACCACCATGGTTAGTATGCCTTTGATTTCAGAGGTCCAGCTTTAAAATGTGGACTTGGTTCTCAGGAACAAGTTGAATGTTTATCAATGATCAAAATACTAGCACTGGGCTTCCCTGGTGGCGCAGTGGTTGAGAGTCCGCCTGCCGATGCAGGGGACACGGGTTCGTGCCCCGGTCGGGGAGGATCCCACATGCCACGGAGCGGCTGGGCCCGTGAGGCTATGGCCCCTGAGCCTGCGCGTCCGGAGCCTGTGCTCCGCAACGGGAGAGGCCACAACAGTGAGAGGCCTGCGTACCGCAAAAAAAAAAACAAAAAAAAACTAGCACTGTGGATAGCCCAGAAAAAGTCGATGTCTTTGCCAAATTCATGTATAAAATATTTATCCAAGTGCTTCCATCTGTAATTTTATAGGTTGAGATGAATGTGATTTTCCTGGAATATCAGTCTTGGAAAATATATTTCTAAATGTGAGAATAATTTGAATGTTATGACTTCTAACTGCACTTATGAGGTTATTTCTCAAGAGACTTCCTCCAGATCACTCCCCACATTTACTGATAACTTTTGACACCAGGCTCACTTCTCCTTTAATGTTAACCTCTTTGTTTTACAAACCACATGAGTCAATTTTCTAACACCATAGCCTAGCAAGTCCTTGATCTTTGCCTCTATTTTAATTTAGCTAGAGCTGTGTGATCTTGAATGAGTTGCTTAACCTCTCTGCACCTTATTTCTTTATCTGTAAGTCTGGAGAATAACAGTATTTCACAGGGCTCTTATGAGAATTAAATGACATATATCAAAGCTTAGAACAGTATCTGTCCATAATAAGTACTGTATAAATGTTAGATATTTAATATTATTCCTACAGCCATACCCTGGATCTTCACCTTCTAAATTACCACTTATCCCTCTCCTTGGCCACAACCCAGGACCCTCCTGGCTTTTTCCTCCTCTGTTCCCCCCACGCCCACCCTTGGACATCATCAAGATGTCCAGTTCTTTGATTTCTCTTTTTACCCCTCACAGTTTTCTTTCTGCTTCTGTGGTCTAGACTTTCTGATCTATAAATTCTCTCCTCTTCTGCCACATCCCCCTGCACTTCTGCCACGATAGCCCTGCAAAGCTCCAACCCTGGTTCAGTTCCACCATCTATTTCCGTTGTTCCTTTACGAGATGTGAATTGATTCTTTTGCATATTGATGGTCTCCAGCCCCATGCTGCCTTGCAATCCTTTTATCCACTCATTCCCAGGAGTGGGTATTCCCATTCCACTTTAGTATTTCCCTTAATCCCAATAGCTGCCCCTGCCCTGAACCCCTACTCTTAGTAAGCAAACTGACCTCTTAAATCAAGGATGAAATAAAGACTATCTAAGAATTGGGAGGAATGATTGGGAAATCATATAGTATCAATACTTTATGCCAGAACTGTAATGGATTATGCAGCCATTAAGCATGACCACATATGAACTCCGTATAGCCATCTTCCAGATCTCCCATTGCCTTCTCTAATCCAGTGATTAACCAGCTCCAGGAGACCCGTCCTTTGTGATGATTCTCATATCACATCTGTCCATCTCTCTGACAGTCCTCATGGCCCAAGCCATCACTGCTCCAGGCTTAGACTCTACACCCTAAGGGACAGTCTGGCCTACAGCTCCTCCTCTTCATTCCCATCTCTCTGTTGCTACGTTAATTTTCTTGAAACCCCACTTTGCACATGTCACCCGTCTTGCTTATTGTCTTTCCACTGCCTTTAGGATAACGTGCAGATTCCTTCGTATAACTTCGAATGACTCTTCGTATGACTCATAACTTTGTATGACTCTGATATTCCTCTGCCCCAGCCATCACTTGTTAGATGTTTAGGGCTGCCATGTACAGCTGCACAGGCTGTGCACTGCATATTTCCAGAAGGCACTGTTCACAAAGACTATAGGTAATTAGCATAGCTGGAGTTGTGAATTAAGGCAGCCGTTAGGGGACTTCCCTGGTGATCCAGCGGTTAAGATGCTGCGCTTCCACGGCAGGGGGCACAGGTTTGATTCCTGGTCGGGGAACTAAGATCCCAGATGCCACAAGGTGCGACCAAAAAAAAAAAGGCAGCCCTTAGCTGGACCAGTTACCTCTCTCAGCTTCAGTATCTTCATCTGTAAAATGATGATGATAATAATAATACCTACCTCTCTGGATTACTGAGGGCCTTAAATGAGCCAATACTTGTAAAGCACATAACTAAAGGCCTGACACAGAGGAAGGGATCAGTATAAATGGTAGCTATTGTTAATGTTACAGACTTCAGGATGAAAAAGAACAAAGTTATACTTCATTTAAATAAAACTTAATATGTAAAAATCATGATTTACTAAAAACTTAAAAAATAAAACATCAATCTTTTGAGTTCATCTCAAAGTAATCTAAAATGAAGTTACTTTTAGTAAGAAGTAGCTGAAATATTCCATTTACCAAAAAATTGACTTATAATTTTTGTAATATTTCTGTATCTCACATTTTAAGTATTTTCTAGGCTGTAAAAATTCAATTTGGAAATTGGATTTCTAAGAGTCAGTTGCTGAAAAGTAACATTTTGGAGCTCTAATACACTGTTAGTATATATACATTTGTAAATGCTTTTTGAAAATTTGGCAATATAAATTAAAAATTTTATAAATATTCTTATTCTTTAATGCAATAATTCTACTTCTTACAATTTATCTTCAAGGAGTTGAGAGATAGGTCCAGAAATATATATTGTATCAATATTTATTTTAGTAAGAAAATCAAAACAACATAAATGTTCAATATTGAAATGGTTAAAAAAGTATATTCATATTTTATAGAATATTATAGAGTTAAAATTTTTGAAGGCTAGTTAACTAAAAAGGAAACTTCTCACAATATGTTAAATTTAAAAAAATCAGGCCATAAAAAACTTACGTCAGTATAATGTGGAATCTAAAATATGATACAAATGAACTTATTTACAAAACAGAAACAGACTCACAGACTCACAGACATAGAAAACAAACTTATGGTTACCAAAGGGGAAAAGTGGGAGAGGAATAAATCAGGAGTTTGGGATTAACATATATACACTACCTTATATAAAACAAATAATCAACAAGGACCTACTGTATAGCACAGGGAACTATATTCAGTATCTTGTAATAACCTATAATGGAAAAGAATTTGAAAACTAATATATATATATGTCTATTTGAATCACTTTGCTGTACACCAGAAACTAACACAAAATTGTAAATCAACTATACTTCAATTAAAAACAATCAGTATAATACCAATTGTGTGATTATATATGTATATATTACATATGGAATATATATTATACATATGATATGTTATAATACAATTATAATGTATAATAATATATGTAAGAAAAAAATAGGTTGTTTTAAAGAGTTAAAGGAAAAAAATTAATTTTAGGTATTAGCCATGAATTAGCATTCATATCTGAAGATATATTTTTTCCCCTACTTACAATAGTTCTAATGACAAAAATAAAAGGTGGGTGAAACTTAGAACAAGCAAGGAAAATCATGGCCTTAAGCTTCCACCAACGGCACTCGTGGCCCCCAGGGAGAGGGACATGCAGGGACCAGCTTCGTCCAGTTACCAGATAGGATGACTCCTAGCAGACTACAGGCATGCTGTTCTCTCTCACAATTAAAAAAATAAAATGATTTTATCAGCCATTTCCCCTTTCCTTTTCTCTCCTTTGTATTAAACCACCTAGAAAGAGTCGTCGGTATCACTCTCTCCAGTTCTGTTAAACAGTTCACTCGACTTTAAGCTCACTGCAGTCAGGCTTTGCCCTCCCCACTAGCTTCACACTGTCGTGTCCAGTCCTCAGTCCTAGTCTTACGTGGCCTGTCAGCCGTGTCCATGCTGCTGGCCTCTCCCTCCTCTTTGACGGGCACTCTTCCCATGGCCTCCAGACCACCAGAGCCCCCAGCTCTCGCTCCTACTTCACCGCTGGTTTATTCCATGCCCTTTGCTGATTCCTCCTCTTCTCCCCGACCTCTCACTGCTGAGGTGCCCAGGGCTCTGTCCTCTTCACCTCCCCTCGCTCACCCATTGCTTCTCATCCACCTTATACTGGTGACTCTCAGGCTCCGACCTCTCTCAGAACACCAGACTCCCCTATCCAGCTGCCTACTGGCATCTCCACTTTCATGCTGAACAGACACCTCAGATATGTCCAAAACTGAATCTTCCCACCAAAAACTTCGTTCCACCGTAGCATTCCCCGTCTCAGTGCATGGTAACTCTAGGGGCTTCCCTGGCGGTCCAGCGGTTAGGACTCCACGCTTCCACTGTAGGGGGCACGGGTTCCATCCCTGGTTGGGGAACTAAGATCCCACATGCTGCAATGTGGTCAAAACAGACAAACAAACAAACAAATCAGTGCATGGTAACGCTATCTTCCAGGTTATCCAGGCCAAACTTCCTCCAACCCTGCACATCCCACCCATAGCAAGTCTGCTGGCTCCATCTTCAAAACCTATACAGAATTCAGCCACATCTCATCTCCTTCATTGCTATACCCTTATCCAAGAGGCCATCATCTTCCCCTGGGACCATCACAACAACCTCTAACTAGTCTCCCTACTTCCACCTTTGCTTGTTGATTAACTAATTTATCCCTAACACATCATAGTGGCTTTACATAGACTTTTTGGAACAATGAATGAATGGATCTGTAATTATTTTCAAACTACATAGTTTGGTATTATTGGGCTCTGCTGTTGGCCCACCAAAAAAGATGCTATGTAACATTATGGTTTTCCCAGAAGTAAATATGGCAATTCACTTAATGCCTTTAGAAAGGGAGATCTCTAAATTCCCACTACCCAATTCAATCATCATCGCTGTGGGAAGCTCACATACTAAAGAAAATTTTCCCTGTCACCGAGACAACGTTTTAGAATAGATTGCTTACAGAATTTGACGAGAGCTAAGTTAAAGCTATTGTTGCCTGTTTTGTGGTAGTTGTGACTTTACCTTAGTAATTTTACATACTTCAGTGTATATTAAGATAATTTTGGTGTTAGTTAGTATGGGTGTTTTCTAGTTTTTAACTGTTATCACTAATATTTAATATGGCTTTGGCCAAAATCCATAATGACTGAATTTATGGAATAAATTTAATATTTGTGTGTCCTTTTTAGGTCACCTGCAATGGCTGGAGGAATTTTTGCTATAAATAGGCATTATTTTAATGAAATCGGACAGTACGACAAGGGCATGAATCTCTGGGGAGGAGAAAATTTGGAACTTTCACTAAGGGTAATTAAGACTTTTTGTTTTAAATAGTTACCTTTGTACATAGAAAGTAAAATCTGACTTCAAGTCCTGTAACATGCTGTGGCCACGACACCCTGTTTCCCTGCACAAGCATCTGGCGCCATTCAGGTGTCGCGTGAAGTAAATGATTTACGGGATTCCTCACAGAAATGGAAAACCTTTAACAAGATACCAGATTTTCTTACCTATGCTTTCTCTAATATATGGTATGTCAGATTAATGTGATATTTTTATCTGTTTGTGGAATCTCTTTTTTATTATTCTGATTGTCTTGGTATTAGTAGTGTGTTGAAAAAACACAGGATTAGGAGGTAGGGGACTTGGGTGTCACTGAATTTATGGGGTATGTTAAGTCTCAGTTTCTCCATCTGTAAAGTGAGAGGATTTGGTAGAAGATGTCTAATAAGTTTTCTCCTAACTCTTAAATCCTGAGATACCTGCTACAACAGGGATGAAACTTGAAAACACGGTAAGTAAAAGAAGCCAGACATAAAAGGCCATATATTTATGAGTCCATTTGTGTGAAATGTCCAGACGAAGCAAATCCATAGAAATAGAAAATAAATTAGTGGTTGCCAGGGGCTGGGGGAGGAGAGTGACTGCTAACAGGTACCAGTTTTCTTTGTGGGGCAGTAAAGTATTCCAGAGCTAGATGGTGGTGATGATTGTACAACCTTGTGAAAATACTGAAAATCACCGAGTTGTAGCCTTTGAAACGTGGATTTCTGGTGGTGTATAAATTATGTCTCAATAAAAATAATAGATTTAATTTTTTAAAAAATCCTATGATATTGAAACACTAGACCTTAGGGTGAGGCTCAGCCCTACCACTCACTTGCTATATGATCCTTGGCAGGTCATTCATTTTTCTAGTTCTCGGTTTCCTCATCTGTTAAACAGGAATAAGTAAAAATGCCATTCTCAGAATTTTATAAAGATTTAATGTGGGAATTCCCTGGTGATCCAGTGGTTAGGACTCCCTGCTTTCACAGCTGAGGGCCCGGGTTCAGTCCCTGCTAGGGGAACTAAGATCCCGCAAGCCGCATGGTGTGGCCAAAAAAAAAAGAAATTTAATGAAGTAATGGGGGTGGAGAATAAGGTACAAAGTAGATATTCCTGGAGAGTCTGAAGAAAATACTAAGCTATTCAAACGTTTATCATATGTTAATCATAGGTAATTTTTTGTATTTGACTGAATTCTAATAGATTTTTACAATGATCATTTTGAACTGTGCATAAAAGTCTGGGCTGTGAGCTCGCCATCATTGCCCTTCGCATCTTTTTCTCCCTTTTCTCTGCTTTGTCTCTTTTCCCAACAGAGACAACTGGGTGTAGAGAAAACAGCTTCATTTACGGCTAAATTCCTATTCTCTCTGAGCTTTGGTTTCCTTACAAGTAAAATGAAGAAAAAAATTCTCTCTATTACAGGGTTGTTGTAAAGATAAGAGTTTATCGGCGCTGCTAAGTGGCAGCCATTATTGTTCCGCTTTAATTTTGCTAACTGCTCTTTATACTCTCTGAAATCATCTGCAGCGATTATACTTTGAACTGCGTTTCTCTTAGCATGTATTAAGATGTTCACCAGATTTGCTTTTTGTGTTTTTCCAATTTTTTTCTGCTTTGGATTTTATCTCCCTCTTCCTTCTTTTGGCTGGCTACTTTCTACATTTTTTTAAAGTTAGTCTAAGCACAGTCTTCTCTCATAATGCTTCAGATACCTTACTTTGAATATAGGAATATCTAGAGCAATATATTTTTCCTTCAAGTCCCTATTTGGCAGTATCCTGTAAGTTTGTTATTTTCATTGCTTTTTTTTCCCTACTCATTTGTTCCCTTCTGATCCAGGCATTATTTTTATTTATTTATTTATTTATTTTAAAACATTTTTTTATTTTAAAATTTATTTATTTTAAAACATTTTTATTATAAAAACATTTTATTATAAAAATAAAACATTTTTATTATAAAATTTATTTTTATTATAAAAACATTTTTATTATAATACAAATAGAGAAAAACTAAAATATTGAAGAAAGACAAAGTCATGCATTTCCTGCCCTGCCATCCTGTTATAACCAGTTAGTAATTTATTTTGTCATCTTTTTATTATATACTTGGTGTGTTATTTATAGCCATAATCGTATGCATTCATACACTTTTGTATCTTGCTTTTTGTTACTAAATATTTTCTCATGTTTTTCAGTATATTCATTATTAATTTTTAATGGATACATAACATACCATTCATTAGCTATATATGTTTATTGACTATTTCCCCAGACCAGGGATTGGCAAACTATGGCCCTGCATTTGCAAATAAGTTTTATTGGAATACAGCCATATCCATTCACTTAGATACTGTCTATGGTTATTTTTGTCCTACAAACAGCAGAGCTGAGAAGTTGTGAGAAAGCCTATATGACCTGAAAAGCCTAAAATATTTCCTTTCTGGCCCTTTCCAGAAAAATTTTGCTCAGCCTTGCCTTAAATTTTTAAGTCATTTATAATTTGGACTATTATATTCCCCAAAATGTCACTTGAAATATCTTTTCCATATAATTGTTTATACTTTAGGCAACTTAATTGGGAGGTATTAACAAAGGTGGAAAACCTGGGTCTACTTAAGAAAGATGTTTTTAAGGTTAACACTGTCCCCTACTATCTCCCTTATAATATTCTAGCTATGATACAGTACAGGTGGTGGTAATAAGAATGGAAAAAAAGACCCAGTACTCATGTAGGTAGCAATTCTCTGGTCCCTATTAATCTAGACATTGAATTTTACACTCTGGAGAAGGATATTTTTAGTTTTGATTTAAAGTCAACCAAAGAGGGAAGTAACAGTAATTGCAACATGAAAAAAAGCAGTTGAAAGAATACTTTCTATTGGGGATGAAAAAGCAGACAAAGGAAACTCTCCGGGTGTCAAAGTGTGCATGAAATGCCACTCCAGGCTAGCTGTAGCGACCAAATGGCACTGAGAGGGTTGAGTAATGGAAAGAGGTAGCAGCCTCAGCAATGTTCTACCCTTCTGAGCACACCCTAGGCATAAACTTGTATACAACTATAATTAAACTGTCTCCAGATGAGAAAGTTCTAGAGCAACTAGCCTATATTTTTCAATAAAATTAATTCCTCTATCTGGGAAAGTTTTATTCTTGAAAAGAAAACTTATGGAATGGGCCCAGCTAAGTCAACCCTGACTAGGTCTGAGATAAAAGATGAATCAGGCTGAGGGGTCTCAATCCAATCTTGTGTGAATAAAGCAAGCATCAGGAAGTATAGGTGTCATCTTCTAAGGGAAATATTCTGAGGATCTGGCAGCATAAATCCATCAGTAGGTTTGTAACAGACTATTGTGGAGTCAGACTCCACTATGGTGGAAGTAAAAGACATCGGCAAATCTGGATCACCTTGCAATTTTCGAGATGCCTTCAAGATCTCCCTTATCCTGTTATGGCTGAGGGAAGCACTGACGGGTGTAGGCACCACTGTCTGTAACCCTTGTCCTTCTCAGTACCAAGAAGGCAGGTGAGCTGGAGATCTGATAATCCCACACAGTTTACTTCATGTGCGAACTTTTACTCTCCATGAGGTCCAGGTAAACCAATATGCTATATAAACTTGGGTGGCATCTCCTATATCTAATTCCATCATTTCTAAATACTTAGAGTGTGTGCCCATCCAGGCGTCCTTGGGGGCCCATGAGGGGGCGCCGCATGAGGGGGCGCCGCAGCTGTGATCATCGCCCGGGCGCACATTGCTGCAGCCCGCGGTCAGCTGGGACTCACCGCACTCCTCCATACCCTGCCGTCCCAGGCATTATTTTTGTAACAGCCATGCCTCTGGTGCTTTTTATTGATCGGTTGATTATTTCTCATTTTATTGCATTGCTCTCTGAGAATGAAGCATATGAAATAGTCCCCCTTTCAGGACCTCGTAATTTAATAAGCACATTCTTGTGTCTGAGAATAGAATCGATTTTGTGAATGATACATATTTAAAAAGTGAGTGTAGAAACGTACACAAGCCTCTTAGATAGCCTCATCCACCAGAGGGCAGACAGCAGAAGCAAGAAGAACTACAATCCTGCAGCCTGTGGAACAAAAACCACATTCACAGAAAGACAGACAAGATGAAAAGGCAGAGGGCTATGTACCAGATGAAGGAACAAGATAAAACCCCAGAAAAACAACTAAATGAAGTGGAGATAGGCAACCTTCCAGAAAAAGAATTCAGAATAATTATAGTGAAGATGATCCGGGACCTTGGAAAAACAATGGAGGCAAAGATCAAGAAGATGCAAGAAATGTTTAACAAAGACCTAGAAGAATTAAAGAACAAACAAACGGAGATGAACAATACAATAACTGAAATGAAAACTACACTAGAAGAAATCAATAGCAGAATAACTGAGGCAGAAGAACAGATACGTGACCTGAAAGACAGAATGGTGGAATTCACTGCTGCAGAACAGAATAAAGAAAAAAGAATGAAAAGAAATGAAGACAGCCTATGAGACCTCTGGGACAACATTAAACGCAATAACATTCACATTATAGGGGTCCCAGAAGGAGAAGAGAGAGAGAAAGGACCAGAGAAAATATTTGAAGAGATTATAGTCGAAAACTTCCCTAAAATGGGAGAGGAAATAGCCACCCAAGTCCAGGAGGCGCAGCGAGTCCCATACAGGATAAACCCAAGGAGAAACACACCGAGACACATAGTAATCAAATTGGTAAAAATTAAAGACAAAGAAAAATTATTGAAAGCAGCAAGGGAAAAACAACAAATAACATACAAGGGAACTCCCATAAGGTTAACAGCTGATTTCTCAGCAGAAACTCTACAAGCCAGAAGGGAGGGGCGTGATATACTTAAAGTGATGAAAGGGAAGAACCTACAACCAAGATTACTCTATCTGGCAAGGGTCTCATTCAGATTTGATGGAGAAATCAAAAGCTTTACAGACAAGCAAAAGCTAAGAGAATTCAGCACCACCAAACCAGCTCTACAACAAATGCTAAAGGAACTTCTCTAAGTGGGAAACACAAGAGAAAGAAAGGACCTACAAAAACAAACCCAAAACAATTAAGAAAATGGTCAAAGGAGCATACATATCTATAATTACCTTAAACGTGAATGGATTAAATGCTCCAACCAAAAGACACGGGCTTGCTGAATGGATACAAAAACAAGACCCATACATATGCTGTCTACAAGAGACCCGCTTCAGATCTAGGGACACATACAGACTGAAAGTGAGGGGATGGAAAAAGATATTCCATGCAAATGGGAATCAAAAGAAAGCTGGAGAGCAATACTCATATCAGATAAAATAGACTTTAATATAAAGAATGTTAAAAGAGACAAGGAAGGACACCACATAATGATCAAGGGATCAATCCAAGAAGAAGATACAACAAGTATAAATATATATGCACCCAACATAGGAGCACCTCAATACATAAGGCAACTGCTAACAGCTATAAAAGAGGAAATCGACAGTAACACAATAATAGTGGGGGACTTTAACACCTCACTTACACCAATGGACAGATCATCCAAAATGAAAATAAATAAGGAGACAGAAGCTTTAAATGACACAATAGAAAAGATAGATTTAATTGATATTTATAGGACATTCCATCCAAAAACAGCAGATTACACTCTCTTCTCAAGTGTGCATGGAACATTCTCCAGGATAGATCACATCTTGGGTCACAAATCAAGCCTCAGTAAATTTAAGAAAATTGAAATCATATCAAGCATCTTTTCTGACCACAGTACTATGAGAGTAGAAATCAATGACAGGGAAAAAAATGTAAAAAACGCAAACACATGGAGGCTAAACAATACGTTACTAAATAACCAAGAGATCACTGAAGAAATCAAAGAGGAAATCAAAAAATACCTAGAGACAAATGACAAAGAAAACACGACAATCCAAAACCTATGGGATGCAGCAAAAGCAGTTCTAAGAGGGAAGTTTATAACTATACAAGCCTACCTCAAGAAACAAGAAAAATCTCAAATAAACAATCTAACCTTACACCTAAAGGAACTAGAGAAAGAAGAACAAACAAAACCCAAAGTTAGCAGAAGGAAAGAAATCATAAAGATCAGAGCAGAAATAAATGAAATAGAAACAAAGAAAACGATAGCAAAGATCAATAAAACTAAAAGCTGGTTCTTTGAGAAGATAAACAAAATTGATAAACCATTAGCCAGACTCATCAAGAAAAAGAGGGAGAGGATTCAAATCAATAAAATTAGAAATGAAAAAGGAGAAGTTACAACAGACACTGCAGAAATACAAAGCATCCTAAGAGACTACTACAAGCAACTCTATGCCAATAAAATGGACAACCTGGAAGAAATGGACAAATTATTAGAAAGTTATAACCTTCCAAGACTGAACCAGGAAGAAACAGAAAATATGAACAGACCAATCACAAGTAATGAAATTGAAACCGTGATTAAAAATCTTCCAACAAACAAAAGTCCAGGACTGGATGGCTTCACAGGTGAATTCCATCAAACATTTACAGAAGAGCTAACACCCATCCTTCTCAAACTCTTCCAAAAAATTGCAGAGGAAGGAACACTCCCAAACTCATTCTATGGAGGCCACCATCACCCTGATACCAAAACCAGACAAAGATACTACAAAAAAAGAAAATTACAGACCAATATCACTGATGAATATAGATTCAAAAATCCTCAACAAGGGCTTCCCTGGTGGTGCAGTGATTGAGAGTCCACCTGCTGATGCAGGGGACACGGGTTCGTGCCACAGTCCGGGAAGATCCCACATGCCACGGAGCGGCTGGGCCTGTGAGCCATGGCCGCTGAGCCTGTGCGTCCGGAGCCTGTGCCCACAACGGGAGAGGCCACAACAGTGAGAGGCCCACATACCGCAAAAAAAAAAAAAATCCTCAACAAAATACTAGCAAACACAATTCAACAATACATTAAAAGGATCATACACCATGATCAAGTGGGATTTATTCCAGGGATGCAAGGATTCTTCAATATACACAAATCAATCAATGTGATACACCATATTAACAAATTGAAGAATATGATCATCTCAATAGATGTAGAAAAAGCTTTTGACAAAATTCAACACCCATTTATGATAAAAACTCTCCAGAAAGTGGGCATAGAGGGAACCTACCTCAACATAATAAAGGCCATATATGACAAACCCACAGCAAACATCATTCTCAATGGTGAAAAACTGAAAGCATTCCCTCTAAGATCAGGAACAAGACAAGGATGTCCACGCTTACCACTGTTATTCAACATAGTTTTGCAAGTCCCAGCGACGGCAATCAGAGAAGAAAAAGAAATAAAAGGAATACAAGTTGGAAAAGAAGAAGTAAAACTGTCACTGTTTGCAGATGACATGATACTATACATAGAGAATCCTAAAAATGCCACCAGAAAACTACAAGAGCTAATCAATGAATTTGCTAAAGTTGCGGGATACAAAATTAATGCACAGAAATCTCTTGCATTCCTATACACTAATGATGAAAAATCTGAAAGAGAAATTAAGGAAACACTCCCATTCACCATTGCAACAAAAATAAATACCTAGGAATAAACCTATCTAGGAAGACCAAAGACCTGTATGCAAAAAACTATAAGACACTGATGAAAGAAATTAAAGATGATACAAATAGATGGAGAGATATACCATGTTCTTGGATTGGAAGAATCAATATTGTGAAAATGACTATACTACCCAAAGCAATCTATAGATTCAATGCAATCCCTATCAAATTACCAATGGCATTTTTTACGGAACTAGAACAAAAAATCTTAAAATTTGTATGGAGACACAAAAGACCCCAAATAGCCAAAGCAGTCTTGAGGGAAAAAAACGGAGCTGTAGGAATCAGACTCCCTAACTTCAGACTATACTACAAGGCTACAGTAATCAAGAAAATATGGTACTGGCACAAAAACAGAAACATAGATCAATGGAACAAGATAGAAAGCCCAGAGATAAACCCACGCACCTATGGTCAACTAATCTATGACAAAGGAGGCAAGGATATACAATGGAGAAAAGACAGCCTCTTCAATAAGTGGTGCTGGGAAAACTGGACAGCTACATGTAAAAGAATTAAATTAGAACACTCCGTAACACCATACACAAAAATAAACTCAAAATGATTCGAGACCTAAATGTAAGACCAGACACTATAAAACTCTTAGAGGAAAACATAGGAAGAATACTCTTTGACATAAATCACAGCAAGATCTTTTTTGATCCACCTCCTAGAGTAATGGAAATAAAAACAAAAATAAACAAATGAGACCTAATGAAACTTAAAAGCTTTTGCACAGCAAAGGAAACTACAAACAAGACCAAAAGGCAACCCTCACAATGGGAGAAAATATTTGCAAATAAATCAACGGACAAAGGATTAATATCCAGAATATATAAACAGCTCATGCAGGTCAATATTAAAGAAACAAACAACCCAATCCAAAAATATGCAGAAGACCTAATAGACATTTCTCCAAAGAAGACATACAGATGGCCAAGAGGCACATGAAAAGCTGCTCAACATCACTAATTATTAGAGAAATGCAAATCAAAACTACAATGAGGTATCACCTCACACCAGTTAGAATGGGCATCATCAGAAAATCTACAAACAACAAATGCTGGAGAGGGTGTGGAGAAAAGGGAACCCTCATGCACTGTTGGTGGGAATGTAAATTGATACAGTCACTCTGGAAAACAGTATGGAGGTTCCTTAAAAAACAAAAATTACCATATGATCCAGTAATCTCACTACTGGGCATATACCCAGAGAAAACCACAATTCAAAAAGACACATGCACCCCAATGTTCATTGCAGCACTATTTACAATAGCCAGGTCATGAAAGCAACCTAAATGCCCATCAACAGACGAGTGGATAAAGAAGATGTGGTACATATATACAATGGAATATTACTCAGCCATAAAAAGGAACGAAATTGGGTCATTTGTTGAGACGTGGATGGATCTAGAGACTGTCATAGAGAGTGAAATAAGTCAGAAAGAGAAAAAGAAATATCGTATATTAACGCATGTATGTGGAACCTAGAAAAATGGTACAGATGAACTGGTTTGCAGGGCAGAAGTTGAGACACAGGTGTAGAGAACAAACATATGGACACCAAGGGGGGAAAGCCGCGGGGGGTGGGGGTGGGGGTGGGATGAATTGGGGGATTGGGATTGACATGTATACACGGATGTGTATGAAATGGATGACTAATAGGTACCTGCTGTATAAAAAAATAAATAAAATTAAATTTAAAAATTTAAAAATTAAATAAAATTTAAAAAAAGAAAATACTAGGTGAATAAACAAAACCAGAAATGCTGAAGTGACAATATTAACATAAAATTGGCGTTTAAGATTAAAAGCAATAAACAGAAAATAGATATTATATAATGGTAAAAGGCTAAATACTAAAAGCTTTTAAACAAGTAAAATATTTGCTTTAAGTTTGCTTTTTAACTTTTATAATTCTCAAATCCAATCATTTTTTATATAATTTTTTTCTGATAGTTTTATGACATCATTATTTATATTTAATTCTCTACTACATTTAGACTTTGGTGCATGATAGGAGTTAAAGTTCTGCATTTTTTTCAAGTTGTTAATCAAGTGACAATTATGAAGAGAAAGAAACGGGCATGACACATTTAACAAATTAAATAATCATATATACTTAGGTCTTTCTGTGTTCAACTGATCCATTTGCTAGTTATTGAGCCAATCACGTGCACTGATATTTTCTGTAGCTTTACGATAAAGTCTATTAATTGGTAGAGTGAGTCCCTTGTTACTCTTCATTTTCAGAATTTTCTAAGTGTAATTTGTTCTTCTCAATCACTTCAGCAATTTCAAAATCAATCCCTAAGGTTTTGAATGGTGTTGCATTATATACATAAATGAATTTTAAGACTTTTAAAGGAAATACTAATGAACAATAAATATTTCAGAAAAATACTGACTTCTAATCAAAGAAACAAAATCTTGGGGTTTCAAAATTCCACCATTAAAAAAAATTTTTTTTTTAATTGAAGTATAGTTGATTGACAATATTGTATTAGTTTGGGGGGTAGAGCATAGTGATTCAGTTTTTCTTTTTCAGATTATATTCCGTTATAGGTTACTACAAGGTATTTAATATAATTCCTTGTGCTATACAGTAAATCCTTGTTGCTTATCTATTTTATATATAGTATAATAGTTCGCATATGTTAGTCGCACACTCCTAATCTGTCCCTCCCCCACTCCTTCTCTCCTTTGGTAACCATAGGTTTGTTTTCTGTCTGTGAATCTGTTTCTGTTTTGCATATACATTCATTTGTATTATTGTTTAGATTCCACATTACAAGTGATATCATACAGTAAAAAAAAAAAAAAAAAGTGAGTGTGTTCCTTATCTTGGCTTTACCTTCCCTCCAGACAGCAAATAACAGCAAACTTATTACTCAAGTGCACTCATTATCTTTGCTTCAATATTTTCAGTTACTTGATTCCAAATGGCCCCTTCATACGTTTTAAGTATGCTTGGCTCTCTCTTTTCATAAACAAACATGTAAATTAATAAATAGCTAGGCACTCTCTTGACACCAGCAGCCCTCTCTACCCAAGTAACCTGGTTTTTCCTAAGGGAAGATCAGCTACACCTGCATCTACTTCATTTCTCACTCTTCGTTCCAGTAAATCGGATCCTGGAGGCCCTCAGCATCCTTCCTCTGACATCATTTACGGCACTGTCATCAGTTTCATATTCGTGTCCCTAATGGATGGCTTTTGGTCTTCCGTGTGCTTGAGGTTACTGTAGCATTTGACATGGTACACCAGTCTTTTCCAGAAGTTTTCTTGGGTTTTAGGGCAAAATCCAAGGAAAAAACAAAAAAAAAAACAAAAACAAAACAAAACAACAACAAAAAAAAAACCTTGTATCGCTCAGCTGTTCTCAATCTCCTTTACAGGAATTTCTCCTGTGTGTCTCTTAAACATGGGTGCTCCCAAGACTGCTTCCCTTGTCAACCCTCTCTTCTTACCCCACGTGCTCTTCAGGGCTCAGGGCTGAATGTAGCCGCTCTGCACCTGTGAAGCCATGCTTGTTGTTAACTTAGTGCACTCTTTCCTTATCTGATGGGAAAGAACCTCTACTCTGAGCCAGCCAAATACCTCCCACCTGCCGCCCATCACGCCTCCCTTCTCCGCATCTCAGCCTTCCCATGGCCCAGAAACAAAAGTGGTAGCACCCGGCAGGGCAGGGCCACCAGGACCTGTGGCGGCTCCTCTGTTCTCTTCGGCCAGCGTCTGTGCTGTCCCCTTGTTAATACTTTTCATAATATACCTACATCAACTCCCATGGCTGTGACTAACACCTGTGTGGTGGTCAGACCCAAATCTCGTTTCAGTTTAGGGCTCTCTTGAGTGTTCTAGTTAAGTTCAGTGTTCAACACAGCCATCGTTTAAGGAGCACCTCCTGCATCAGGCTGTGCCACATGCTGGACATTCAGAAGACACAATCCTCATTCATTCATTCATTCACTCCTTCAGCAGTATTTATTGAGAACCTGTCACATGCCAAGCACCGTGTTGGGTGCTAAAACACAGTAGCACTCAAAGCAAAAGTGGTTTCGAATGACATAAAGCTTCCATTCTATCAATATCTGGGGTAGAGTGAGATGAGTAGTTATTTAGTTTTATTTCTGATAAATGCAATGAAGGGGAAATACAGAGTACTGTGAGATCATATAAAAGGTGAACCTAGCCTTGTCTTAGGGGAGGTGTGTGTCTGCCTCGGCAGAAATGGCATTTAAGTTGAGATGTAAAGGATAAAAATGTATTTCATTTTCAAGTTCTTATTATGTGTGACATGCACTGCTCTGAAATATTACAGATGTTAACTCATTTAATCCTCATAATAAACCTGTGAGGTAGGTACCAGCATCATCTCCTGTTTATAACGGGGAAACCGAGGCACAGAGAGGTAGTGTGACTTGCCCAAACTCACAGCAATCATAAGTAGTGTGCTCCAAACCTATGGCTTCCTGCCTTGTATGATCTACTCAACTTCAGATCTTAAGCCCCCCCCCGCCCCCCAGCTCGGGTTTACCCTGTTTCTAAGTCACTTCTCTCTAAGGCTGGCCATATATTGGAAGCCTCCAATGCCCTGAATTTGTTTTAGTTGACCTGAGCTCAGTGTTGCCATTGCTCGTGGAACATGATGACTCGCTGGGTGCCCACGGAGCTGCAGCTTCACTCCCAACCTCGGAATAGGCCTCGTAACCAGGCTCCAGATTAGCATTTCTGTTTCCCTGAGAGAGCAGACAACCTGCGCTGTGTCTGGCCACACTGCCCCAGGGTTCCATCCTGGTGTCCCCCAAGGGGCAAGATACACTCCTGCAGGAACCGGGGCCCTGCCCTACCTCACCCTCCAGACTGAGCCTCTTAGACACGGGTGCCAGCTCGGATTCGGCCCAAGGTTGCTGCATCCCTTGGATGCTGGGATTTGAGAGCAAACCACACGCCTGCAGTAGAGAAAGGCTGAAGGCAATTGTCCTGTGTTGACACAGTAGAGGATTCGGCAAGTTGCTCAGCACCCAGCCCCCTGCTCGGACCGTGGCTCCCCACTGCCTCCCTGGGTTACTTTTCTTGGCCCATCTGCACGGAATTTCCACCCCTAAGGGGTTTCCCCAAGCCCCTCTTTCTCTGTTCTCTCCACCTTCTCCATAACCTCATCCACATCACATTCCCATGATTAACGGATGCTGATGACACTAATTCTCGCTCCTTCCCAGTTCCTTCTCCTGAGTCATAAGCTCGTGTGGCCTATCGCCTACAAGTTACCATGGCAGGGGTGTCCCACAGGTATGCTAAACCCACATTCCTCCTCCCATATTCCCTCTACGAGTGGATGACATGCTACCTCTCCCCCACCCCACCAGTTATCTGCACACACGTCCCCCATGGAGAGCCTCCCTGGACTCCACACTCCCTCTCCTGCCCCACGTTGACCTCACCTTATCTGGGCAGTTCTACCTCTAAATCATCACCTGCCTCTGTTCACTTTCCTCTTTCCCCACCGCCGTAATCCATAGCTACAGCTTTGATGTAATTTCTTCGGGAAGACTTTCTTGACCTTATCTTCCTTACCTGCCCCCCGCACATAGACACACACACCCAAGTCTGGGATCCATTCCCCTCCTATGCATGCTTCCCCCATGACAGCACTTATTGTGCTGTGTCACAGTTGTCTCCTGTCTGTGTGTGCAGGGCAGGCTGTGTAGACAGGCAGCCTGGGTGGTGGCACATGGTACCATGTTTAGAAGAACCCCACACTTGGCTTAAGGCTCTGCTGTTGCCATCTTGAAACTTCGAATACTTTTTGATCCTGAGACCCCATTTTTATTCTGTGCTGGGCCCTGCCAGTTGTGTGTTCCCACCAGCTGTAAGCTCCACGAGGGCAGGGAAAGATCTGACTTGTTCAACATGCGTTCTCAGCACCTGGTACTTTGACTATGTAAAAAGTGGTTGAGAAATATTTGCTGAGTAGTTGAACCACTCAGGAGTCTAAAAGGCCCCACGTGTAAACGATCAGAATAATAGACACCTTGCAGTGGTACCGTGTACATTCACCGCAGCGATGGGCATAAGGCATCTAACACAGCTTCTGCCACCTAAAGTGCTCCCAGTCAATGTTCGTTCCTCTCCTTTTATGCTACAGCTCTCCCAGAGTTCTAATTTAAAATGGTATCTGGGCAGCAACCTCTCCTAACTTTCTACTAAGATATGTATTGAGACTGGAAAAGATGAGATCCCACTAGAAATTAAAATGAATAGTCAGCCTGAATCTGGGAGGCACCCCCATAACTGTGAGGCCAGCAAGACTGACTGAGAAACTCGTACCCTGGCTTTGTCGCATGATGCACCCCTGCTTCCCCTCACAAATGCAGATTACAGACAAAGAGTAAGAAGAGACTCAGTAGTGCCCCAGTTTCTGCCCACTGACTTGGAAAGCGGACAGCCTTCCAACCCATATGTGTCAGTGGAGAAGGCCAGTGAGGCTGGACCAGAATGAGTGAGGAGAGAACAGCAAGATGAAGCGGGAGAGGGAGGCAGGGGCAGGACTCTGCAGGACCCTGTAAGGATTTAGATGTGTCTTACGTGCAATGAAATGCCACTGGTATGTTTTAAGCAGGGCAGTGACAGTGGCTGTGGAGGCTTTCATAGTGGAGGATAAGCAGGCAGACCAGGAGGTTCTTACAATAACCTGGACAAAGGGTGACAATGGATGGAACCAGAGCAGTAGCAACGGCAACAGAAAGAACTGGACAGATTCCGGGCATATTTACAAGTAGAATGGACAGAACCCAGAGACTGACCAGCTACGTGGTTATCGAGAGAAAGGGGTGTCATGGACAACCCAATGATCAGTCAGCTAATGCCACGATGATGCTTGCTACAAACGAGCTCAAAACTGGTTGGCTTAGAGCAAGAAGCCTCTGCTTTTTTCTTTCCTGTGTCTCTGTGTTGGCCAGCATGGCTCTGCCTCGGAATTTACACTGGCAGGGCTGGGCTCTGGGCTCTGAGTTTGGTCAGCTCTGCTCATCATTCTAGTAGCAACTCTGGGCATATTCTTCCCATGTTGATAAGCAAGAATGCAAAAGTCAAGCCAAACCACACAGCGTATTTAAAGCCTCCACAGGCATCGTGTCTGCTCACATTCCACGGGTCAAAGCATGTCAAATGGACAAGCCCAAAGTCAGTGTGTCAGAGAAATATACTCCACCCCTTAGTGAGGGGTGGAGAGTGAGATAATATTGCCGAACAGTATTTCCATCTATCACACCAAGTTTCTGGAATGAGCAACTCAGTGGATGGAGGTCCTATTTACTTAATGAGTAAAACTGGTTAAGAGAAATATGTTCCCTCATGTATCAGTCAGCTTATGCTGTATAACAAACTGTCCTAAAATACAGTGGCTTAAAACAACAATCAGTTGTAAGTCCTCAAAATTCATTGTATTGCTAAAGTGGTTATTTTGGTCCTAGCCAGGATGGCTGGTTTCTACTGGTATTGCTTACACATCTCTGCTCATCGGGAGGCTCAGCTAGTGCTGGCTCATAGGGGATGGCCTCCTTTACATATGTGGACATTGGCCCAAGAATAGGTGGAACAGTGGCAATGACCAGGTCATATGTCTCTCATTGTCAGGCAGGCTAGAGAGGCTCATTCGCAGTGAAGTGGTCACAAGGTTCCCAAGAGCAGCAAGAGAAGGCAAGTCCCAAAGCGCTACAAACACTTTTCAGGCATTTGTTCGCATCACGTTTGTTAATGTCCTGTTGACCAATGCAAATCATGCGGCCAAGACCAGATTCAAGAGATGGAGAAATAAACCTCACGTCCTGATGGAATGAAGTACAGTTACATTGCAGTTAAGTATGCATGTAAGAATGAAAAGCATTTGTGACCACACTTGCAGTCTACCACACTTCACTACAACAGAGATACACTCTCATTTACAAAACACGAACTCTAAGCACTCTACAAGTATCAGATTTTCTAATGCTCATAACAATCCCATGACGCAGGTACTGTTATTATTCTCATTTTATAGGTGAGGAAACTGAGACACAAATAGGTTGAGTAACTTCAGTAACTTGCCCCAGATCACACAGCTCTTAGGGGATTTGAACCACACTGAGTGGCCCTAGAGTTTGTGCTGTGTACCACTACACTATATTAACTCTTAATGGGATACTCTGCCTTCTTGTCATCCTCTTCCTCCTCCAATAATAATAATAATAATAGAAACTGGGAGCTGGACAGACTACTTCCAGCAGTATATCTGAGAAAGAAAGCTGACCATCACCTAAAGAACAGAGCAAAAGGCACGTCCAGATGGATCATGTTTCCCTTTGAGAATGAATCAAGAAGAAAAGAACAA
The DNA here is from genome assembly GCF_964374135.1 of Grampus griseus. NCBI lineage: Eukaryota > Metazoa > Chordata > Mammalia > Artiodactyla > Delphinidae > Grampus > Grampus griseus. The sequence continues at coordinate 5,389,760 of NC_139003.1, read as the reverse complement.
CTTTGTGGGTCCTATGAACACTGGGCTACATTGCAATAGCTTCCCTCAATTTGATTTTTGAGAAAGTTTTTAAATACATTTTTTACTTATATTCCTCCTTTATCACTTTGGTTACTTGACTTTTGTTTTCTATTCTATACTCATAGCCAGATTTCTTTTTTTAATACAGAAACATTTCAAACATGTAAGAATGTACCAATAATAATAGATACTTCTGTATCCATTCTAATTATTAAACAGATATTAATGATTTTCCAAATTTCTTTAAGTTCTCACTTTAAAAAAAGAAAATAAGACATTATAGGTGGCTAGTATCAGTTAGCTTTTGCTGCATAACAAAGCACCCCCAAGTGGTAGCTTAAATGAGCAACTATTTAGTTCTCAATTCCAGATGAAAATGAGAGTCAGAGAGGATACGTCTGATCATAAGCATGTGGCAGAGATGATAAAAGAACCTAATTCTTTGGACTTTTGGTCTCAGGGTTTTTCTACTGAGCCATCCATTTTAGAGAAGGAATTCAATGGATATTTTTCTAGACATTCTGTGGGGATGTTTCTGGGTATTTCTAAAGAACTCTAGAGGTTGGCTGCACCAGTCAGTAGGTCTCATGTTATGTCAGAAGTTCTGCTTTTCCATTTTCTTTAACATAATCCTTTCTGACTATCTGAGTGATATATTTCACCATAATACTTCTGAGTATTGTTTTCAATGAGTCTTATTCTCCTACTGCTGTTCCCTAAATGATTAGGTGAATCCACCTAAGAAAATATCTATAAAACTGGGATATATTACCTTGATCAATTAGAACAGTGGTTCTCAAACTTTAGTGTGCATCAGAATCACCTAAAGAGCTGGTTAAAATACAGGTTACTGTGCCCCCAGACCCAGACTTCCTAGTTCTGTAGCTCTGGGTGGGCCCAAGGATTTGCATTTCTAAGTTCCTTAGTGATGCTGATGCTGCTGGTCTGGAGACCATGCAAGAATCACTGAATTAAAGTAAAGAGAAGAGTCATGCAAGTGTACTATACATAAGATTTGTGTTACAAGCACATTTTTTGTGGTATTATCTATAATAATAAAAATCAAAGACTACCAAAATGTCCAACAATACAAGACTTTTTTTTTTCAATACAAGACTTTTAAAGTAACTTCACATAATATCAAATGAAGAAAAGCAGGTTATCTTAATGTTGTGTATCTATGTATGTACACATACATACTTGGATTAATATTGACTGACAAAGTGTTAAAACAAAAAGTTATTTTTACCTTTTTCTGTGTGCTTTTCTACATTTCTTAGTTTTTCAATGGTCATATTTTGCTTTTGTGTAATAAAAAGTTATTAAAAATAAGCGTTTTAAAGTGTTTTAAGTACAAAAAAGATGAATAACTGAATTCAGCCATGATTGCTATTTCTCTTATTACTTGCTTATATCCAGCAATACTTAATCACCTCAGAAAATGTTACTCTCAGAATATTGTTTGAGAATATCCTAAGATAAAATATCTTGTCAGTCTTCATACATAATCAGTATCAGAACTGGTCATGTATAAGCGAGGCAGGATCACTTGGTATTCAGCGCACTGACTCTAGGGCCAGATTTCCTGAGTTTGAACCTTGTGCTCTGCCACTATATCACTGGGCAAGCTTCTTAACCAATGTATGTGTTAGTTTCTTCATCTGTAAAATAGGGATGATCACAGTACCTACACGACAGGGTTGTTGCGAGGATCAAATGAAATAAGAAACTTAATAAATGTTAGCTATTGTTATTTTTGTTTTAGTCCAGCAGTTGCCTATTACTAGCAAACACTCATTAATCATTAATATGTTTTCTATTTTTCTTATGTCTAGATCTGGATGTGTGGAGGCCAACTCTTTATACTCCCCTGCTCTCGAGTAGGACATATTGATAAGCAACACGTTGCAAACCACACTGGAATTGCAAAAGCCTTGGTGTATAATAATCTCAGACTGGTGCACGTTTGGCTAGATGAATACAAGGTGAAGGATGTGTCCCTGGTTTGGAAAGATGAGTGAGAGTACAGAGAGGGACTGGCTCTAAAGAAGCCTTCTGCTGCTTTCTAGATACCAATTTTTGTACTTTTCCTTAAATTAGGGCAACCCTTCAGCTGTTCACCCACCCATTTTCAGATGCTATTCTTAATTTGTTCATTTTAAGCTGCTGCACTTGCACCTTACTCTTTTTTTTTGTTTTTAAAATCTCTAAGGAAACTCAAGTTTCTCAGAAGTAAATCAACCAACACGAGAAGGCTTTTTTTACTCCCTAGATCTGTTTTCCTCCCCCAAAGATTGCCCATCTGCGGCAAATACCTCTCTCTGCCCCCATTCCCATGGGCGAATTTTGGATTCTCTTCCTCCACTACCAAGCTCCCAAGTGATGCGGCTGCAGCTGGTCTGGGGACCACACAAGAACCTCTGCTCCTTTTTTCTCTAACAGTCAAAGATTTTTTTTTTTGCAGTACGCGGGCCTCTCAATGCTGTGGCCTCTCCCGTTGCAGAGCACAGGCTCCGGCCTCCCGGACTGGGGCACGAACCCATGTCCCCTGCATCGGCAGGTGGACTCTCAACCACTGCGCCACCAGGGAAGCCCAACAGTCAAAGATTTTTACATCAAAGCCAGGCCCCTTCATTTGTGCATCTCCCCATGGTTTAAGCCCCTTGCCGGGACCTTTAGAATGCACATACAGAGAACATATAGATGCAGCTTCATTTTAATTTGAAAGTTCAAACAAATTTGGACAGTAACAACAAGACCTCCTTTCAGATACATGGGTAGAAATATGTAAGAATCTCTCTGTGATATTATATGTCCTGGTCTTGATCTAATATTTCTTTATTATTTTAAATTATAAAAGTAATAATACTCAATTTCTTGAGTAATCAGGGCAATATGAATTAAAACCTCAATGAGATATTTCTACATATTTCTACATACATGGCAAAACATTTTTAAAGTCTGATAGGACCATGTGTTGGCAAGCACAGGAAGTCTCAGACACTGGGTGGGAGTGTTAATTGTTACAAACTCACTTTGGAAAACAGTTTGGCAATATCAAGTAATAAAAGACATGAATATCCCATGATCCAGCAATTCCATCCTGTATATACACTACAGAAAGCATGCTTTTGTGCACCAGAACACATGAACAAGAATGTTTATAAACAGCATTGTTTGTGTTAGCCAAAACTGAATACAACCCAAATATTCATCAGGGGTGGAATGAATAAATATGATATGTTTAATGATATAATTCTATATAGCAATGAAAATTAATCAACTTTAAATATACATACAACAGTATAGGTAAATCCTAAAGATATAATGGTGGACAAAAGCAGCCAAACACAATAGAATATATACTGTATTTTTCCATTTCTATAAAGTTAAAAACAGGTAAAAATCAAACCGTGTAATCTATGTGTGGATAATTAGATATCGATACTAGAAAGAAAAGCAAAGAAATGAATACATAATCAGGATAGCACTTCAAACTAAGAGAAAGGGGCTTCCCTGGTGGCGCTAGTGGTTGAGAGTCCGCCTGCCGATGCAGTGGACATGGGTTTGTGCCCCGGTCCAGGAAGATCCCACATGCCGCAGAGCGGCTGGGCCCGTGAGCCATGGCCGCTGAGCCTGCGCGTCCGGAGCCTGTGCTCCATCAACGGGAGAGGCCACAACAGTGAGAGGCCCGCGTACCGCAAAAAAAAAAAAACAAAAGAAAAAAAACTAAGAGAAAGGATTATGATCAGGAAAGGAAAGGCAAGGGCCTCTGAGATGCTGATTATGTTCTATTTCTTGACTTAGGGTTTCTGGGGTTGATTTTTCAACAATTCACTAAGGTGCACATTTATATTCTATGTGCTTTTTTCGGTATGTTTATTATATTTCCTGATTTTTAAAAAAAAGTTTTTAAAAAGGTAACGCATACACATTTTTGTCTTACAGTATTGAAAAGCATGAAGTGAAAAGTAAACTTTCTAAGCCCGTAGTTTCACCCCTCAGAAGCCACCACTAAATTACTGTCTGTAGTTTCCTGTTAACATGCACATACACACGAGTATATATCCTTTTCTTTTACCTAACTCGATTTGAGCAGCAATATTTTGTTGTAATTTTTCCATTTATTAGTATAATTTAAAAACATACTTTCAAAGTCTTTTAAAATCAGAGCAGATAAACATGTCGTCCTTTTAAATATTTCCTTTGAATGGATCTCTTAAAATTGATTCCATTCAGAAATAGCCCCCAGAGATAAACATTCTGATCATCTTGGCTTTTTGTTACTCCTTAACAGTGCCAAAATGAACATCCTTTACATGTATCTCTTTGCACATTTGTGCAGCTATATCTTGAATAAATCTGAAGACATGAACTTGTGGACCATGAGTTAGTGCATCTTAAATCTTGATGAATAATGTCCAAATGGTCCTCAACTATTCCACCCCTAGTTTTAATTAAACTTTGTATTTCTTCTAATCTGATAGGTTAAAAATGATATCTCATTGTTTAATATTGCATTTCTTTAGTTATGAGAGATTTTAAGCTTTTTTTTTTTTTTTTCTGTGACCAGAGGTCACATTTAAATGGTTGACTTGAACACAGTTAGGACTGAGTAGTTTACTGAATTTCATGGGGGATATAGTTACCAAAAGTTCCATCTGATATAAAAAGCATGTAATGTTTGGCATAAAATCAATGGATTGTATGACACAGCATGTTGGGAAGTTGAGTGAATGTCATTGGGCAAAACAGGCTTTGGACAGGGAGATGTTGGCTAAGGTCTTCTCTGCCTTCACTCCAAAACGAGGACACCCTCCCTCAGGCCCATTCTCTGCACCAATCCCCCCTGGGGAACTAGGAGTGGCAAGACATGATGGCAAAGACCTAAAGATCCCTGGGGAGAATCCAACATGGCATGCCCATACTATGCTAATTTGGGTAAGCAAGCTCTCTCATTCAACAATATTACTATGCTATATACCAGGCACTGGGAATACACAGATGAAAATACAAAGGTTCTGCTTTCAAGGAGGCTTTGGTCTACTTAGAATACCTCTTTTAACATGGCAGAGCTTGAGTCCATTAGACACTCATACTTGGTGCTTCCTTAAATCAAGAACGCAGAAAAGACTAACCAGGTGTGGTGATAATAATGGCCGACACTGACATGACACCTACTCTGTGCCAGCCTTAGTCTCCTAAGAGCTTTGCACGTATGAAAGTGTTCAGTCCTCACCACAGTCTCATGAGGGTGGCAGCCAAGGTCACATAGCTAATAAATAGCAGAGCCAGAAATTGAAGCCAGGTTGTCTTCCTCCAGAGTCAATTTGCCCTTAGCCGTCACCAACCCCCATTTCTGAAACCATGGAGGTGTTGATAGGGATTGGGGAGTGAGGGCTTTTGTCCTTGAGTATCATTGAGAGAGTAGGAGAAAGGGGAAACACTACAATAGGTGGCTATGATTCTAGAACTCTTGAGAAGCAGGACTTAGACTTGCTGAGTCCCTCTACGCTACTTTCATCGTGGTCTGTCACAGCACATCCGGTGAATATATGTGGGGTGAGTGAGTCCCAGCTCCTATGTGTGTCTCTGCCCTCCCCATTACAGAGGGAAGGCTTTCTGTTGTTGTTTTGTTTTGTTTTAGTTCAGATGAAAATACATACTGCTATGTTAGATATCATGATTTGATTACCAAAAATTTGTCTGGTTTAATGACTCTCTCTTTCCATTTAGGAGCAGGTATTTTTACGAAGACCTAATCTGAAATATCTTGCCTATGGAGATATTAGTGAGCGTGTTGAATTAAGGAAACGATTGGGTTGCAAGTCATTTCAGTGGTATTTGGATACTGTCTTCCCGGAACTGGAGACCTCTTAAGAGAGCCTCATGAAAGGAAAACCAATCATTTTCATGAATAAAGCGTTAAAAATTCCCCTAGTCCTTCAACATGGAGAAGAGAACATGTTTGGAACATCATGAAATTATGTGAACTACAGTAAGAAGTACAACCAGAATGGTCTACAACAGAAGTGCCTTTTCTGCCACTAAATTTCTGGGGTGGCAAGACCTTAAGCATTAGAAATGCATGCTGTCACACCCTTAAGGCTGTCATAAAATCGATTGAGATAAAGTGTGTTATCTCCAGTTATTTGCCAAGCTCACTTCGTCCTGGTAGACCGTAAGGACTGCTCAACTCTTGGTCAACTCAATTCCTACTCCAGATAGGTGACCTGGGCTGGTGACCTCCCCAGAAAGACATTCTCAGAGAGCCTTGGTTGGTCCATTCAACTGTATTGAGCTCCTTTCTTGCTGCCAGTGTAGATTCTGGCCTTGACACATTGCTTGGTTGGGTTCCTGAGTTTCTGATGTCCAGTCACTTGCCTGGGTGTCCTGGTCCAGCTCTCCAGGCCAGCCTCCCTGTTTGTTTCTGTTGGCCCTTCAGTTAACTGGAGACATTCCCTCTTCCCTACTTCTGGTTTTGCCTTTTTCACGTGTGTTCCCTCCTATGGCTCTGGCCTTCAGCTCTCCTGACACTTCTTGGCTTGTGTGCCTTGTTGATAATCTGTGTTCGACATGACTCAAGAAAACTGTTTAGCTGGGATTGGGGAAGAGGTAACTAGGTTCAATATCCATCCTGTGTGGACACACTCCCAGGTGTCTAAAGTACTTCTATCAGGTTAGAGGGATGGCTGTTGCATTCACCCTGGTGAAGGCAGCTAGAAAAGTGAAAAATATATTTAATTCACAAAACGAAGAGAATGAGAAAATGAGGGAAGGAATACATTGAAAGGAGTAAAAAGGAGGAGGCTTAGGATAGAATCACTAAATCATAGCTTCTGCTGGAGAAAATATAAACTAGTTTTTTACAGCAGAAAACGACTTGACTCATCTATTATGCTCATTTAATCAACAACTGAATGGTCATCTCAGGCCAGGTGTCCTTCTAGGTGCTGGGATGCAGCTGACAATGGGGCAGGTAAACATCCCTCCCTTCATGGAGCTTGTGTTCTTTGAAATAATATATACAATGTAAAGAAAAAAGAACCAGTTTATAATGTCATTATACCCATGTATTTGGCAAAGTACTCTATAAAATCTGTTGCTGGAAAGATATGGGAAAAACCTGTGCCCAAATATTACAGATGGCCAGGGTAACTTGATTGAGCTTTTAAAAGGTCAATCTGGCAGCACAAAGTAATTGCCACGTGATTAGTATATTCTGGGCCCATGTTTATACCTTAGCTGCTCTAGAAAGTAATAAAAAATTGATTGTAATAAACCTATGAATCCATTAAAATTAGAGTAAAATACAAAATAAAATTTCTGCAGCCGAAGGAGAAAAGAGAATTGTAGTATAAATTCAGAGAATCTTCTTGTTTGGTAAGCATAAAGAAGGATGTAAATATCAGCTTTGCCAAAAGAAAAATGTTCTTTTTCTTAGAGCCATGGGCCTAATATTCAGTCTTAGTTTTTTAATGTAATTTAGTTCAGGTCCTAAATAGCATGAATAAGTCTTAGAAGCGATGTAGAATGTTGCTTAAACAATCTCCTCTAGAATATTGTTTCAGCTGACTCTGGAATAGAAAACAAATCAGAATCAACATCCAAGTACTTGGTGTGATTGAAAGGAAACCCTTACTTGCCCGTAGGTGGCAATTACGGTTTTGTATAGAAATTTTAAAATCTGATTTGTATCCTGGAGCTATTTGAGAAAGTATCTGCTCACCTGCTCAAGGCTTTTCACACAACAGTTTTGGGTATGACCAAACACTTGGACAAGCCTTACATTAGCCAGAGAATTCTGTAAGGAAAGCATACTTTCAGGAATTTATCCTAAGACACACCGAGATGAAATAAAAATAAGAGCTAACAATTACTGAGCTCTCACTATGTTTCATACCCCCTGGTAGGTACTCTGCATAGATTATCTCATGTCATCCACACAACTTTACAAGATAGTTCCTATTGTTATTACCATATCATAAAACAGAAAACTAAGTTTAAAACTTGTCCAGGGTTAGCGTTGCCAGATTTAGCAAATAAAAGTACAGCATGCCCTGGTAAACTTGAATTTTGGATAAACAATAATATCTTAGTAAAGTATATTCCACATATTCTATGGGACATGCTAGTGAATTTTTTTTTATCTGAAATTCAAATTTTAAGCCTCCTATATTTCCTCTGGCAACTGTATCTAGGGATAGATGAACACAGCCCATAGACTAGCCTATGCCCAGCCTCAAAGACCCCGGGTTTAGATGCTACACTGCAAAAAGCATATTCATGTCATTCTTTCTAATGGTAAAAAATTGGAGCTAACCCAAAGCTTCAATTTCTGGAATGGTACGACTGTACATTAATTTGGTGGGACAGTATGAACCCATTTAAAATAACAGCTAGAAACAGATCTCCACACCCATCAGAATGGCAAATAAAATGTCTGACACAGACAAGGGTCGGGTGAAGGTGGAGCAATGGCCGGTCTCCTGCACTGACTGCACCTTAGGACACTGATTTCAGACTTTGATGTGTACATAAATCACCTGGCCACGGCGGTAAAACGCATATTTTGATTACTTAAGTACGTCTGGCATGGGGCCTGCCGACTGAAAAAAAATGCATAACCTAAACGTTGAGAATTCTGTTTTATTTGGCAGACAAAACCGAGGATTCAAGCCTGGGACACAGCCTCTCAGGTAGCTCTGCGGGACTGCTCTGAAGAGGTGAGGTGGGGGAGACAGGATAGATAGGAGTTTTCGCAACGAAGATCGGATAGTCTGAACATCAAAGGTTACTGTTAAAGAAAATCAATCAAACGCAAGTTAAGGAATTTAGTGCTTTCCTATACATGGGAATTGCAAGAGCCAGGGCGTACTGAGATCATTTCTTTGCTATGCACCCTAACCAACCAGAGCCAGGATCCTGTTCTTCCCCATCCTGAGTGCACCATTTGGGGGTGGCCACAGTGGCTGGGGGCTTGGCAGCGGACAGCCCGTTTCCACCCTGAGTTACCTCCGGGCGGGCGGGCGGGGGCTGTAATGGTCATGGCCTGATGGCTGCAACATCCTTTGCTTACTGATAGGTGGCTGAAGAGTCAGGATTTCTAGCAAGCCCCCCGTGACCCCATGTGCCTTCCTGCGGCTGCTCTGCGGGCGCGCTGTACTTTCCCACCCTTACCACCAACCCGTGAGGTTTTATCACAGTTTCTGCCAAGCCTTGACATTTTAACCTACAGTTCTTTTATCATAAGCGGGGTCGCACATCTTTCAATATGTTTAAGGAATTTGTCTTCAATGAGCCCATTTATGTAAGAGTTAAAAACGCGAAGGCCGCCCGCGACCGACCCCCGAGCCCACCCGCAGGCGCTGGGCCTCGGGAACGTGTGGAGCCCGGGGGCCGCGACGCGCCCGCAGCGGGCGGTGACGTCACGCGCGGGGCCGGGGCCGCCCGTCACGTGGCCCCGGCGGGCGCGCGCTCGGGCCGAGGCCGCGGCGCGGGCACTGGGCAAGCGTTGGGAGCGCTGGTGTGCCCGCTGCTGCGCCCGCTGCTGCGTTTGCTTGCCGGCAGCTCCGCCCGCTGCGGCGAATGCGGCTCGGACCCGGGCCGTGGCGGGAGCGAAGATGCCACAGCCCGAGTCCCGAAAGGCCGGGGTCCTGCGCTGCCGGCGTCGGGGTGAGTAGCGGATGGCCCGGCGGCGGCGTGTGAGCCTGCGCGGCCTCCGTCCGTCCCCTCAGCGCCTCAGGCGAGCGGCCGCGGCCCGAGCGCCCGGAGAGTCGGAGGCTTCGCCCCGGCCCGCCGCCCTCAGCGGGGTCTCTGGCCGCTGGCCCGGCGTCCGGGAGTGTGTGGGGCGTTGGCAGAGCCGACGCGGCCCTGGAGGCCGGGGGTGGGCCGTGGAGGCGCCTGGCTCGCGGGGGACGGCCGCGGGCGGCGTGAGAAAGACCCGCTCCCCCGCCCCACGGCGCTTTTTGCTAAAATGCCCCAGAAAATGGTTGCAGAAATTTTCGAAACGTATAGAAACTAGAGCGAAAACTTCGCTGGTATCCTGCCCTCAGTTTCCACGGTATTCGGGCAGTGTTCACATTTCCTTAAAGGAATTTTTTTTTAATTGTTCTTTTAGTGGTTGGTTTGTGCCGCTCAGGATTTGAGCGGGTCCTTGCGTGGCGTTCGGTGGACGAGCATCTTCAGTTTCCCTTTTCTTTGCAAGGTATTTGTTGAAGAAATTGGGTTATTTGTCTTGCACAATTTCCCAGCCTCTTAAAGTACGTGCCGTTTGGATAAATATAAAAATATCAAGTCTCCACCCTCCATTACTGGTAGATTTCACCGTTTGAGTGATATTAATATGCCCATGATGGAAGAGCTGTGTGTGTTTTTATCATCGAAGAAGATTTGGTCCAGCATTCCTTTTTACTTCGTGCTAGGAAAGCTGTTGGTTGGTTGGTTTTCCAAATGTAAGATGAAATTATAACTTTGAAATGCTTCTCATACTGCTGTGCGCCAATAAAATATTGTGATGCTACTCTCGTCCCCCAAATAAGAGTTTTAGGCCAGACTTTTTTTTTTTAACGACACTCAATTCTTAGCTGTTACCTAGATATCCTAGATATATACCGTATGTTAAGGTCTACTCTGCCTTGAGAAAGATCTAAACCAGAAAACCTCTCTCTACCCTTAATGTTATCAGTAGAGCTTTTCAAATTAAACGTCATGAAACAGTAGTCCACACCGCTCCTGCCTCCTCTTGACAATTTCTGTGCTGTTCTTTGCAATTTGAGTTCTATCTTCACTTTTCTTTTTTTTTTTACTCTTTTATTATGGTGGTAAAATACACATACCGTGAAGTTGATTGTTCTAAGCATTTTTAAGTGTACAGCTCAGAGGTACTAAGTACATTCACAGTATTGTGTCACCATCACCGCTATTTCCAAAAGTTTCTCCCTTACCCTAAACACAAACTCTGAAACCATTAAGCATTAACTCCCCATTTCCCCTCCTCCCAGCCCTTTCTGTCTCCGAATTTGCTTATTCTAGAGGCCTCACAGAATTGGAATCGTACAGTATTTGCCCTTTTGTGTTTGGCTTATTTCATCTAATGTGTTCAAGGTTCATCCATGCCGTAGTGTCTCTCAGACTTCATTCTTGGGTATGGCTGGCTACTACTCTGCCGAGTGGCTGTAGCACAGTTTGTTTATCCATTCATCCGTTGATGGACACTAGGTTGTTGCTGTGTTTTGGCTGCTGTGAATAACACTGCTGTGGACATGTGTTTACATGTGTCTGGGTGAGTCTAACTGGCCTCCCTGGCTCTAGATTTTTTTTTTTTTCCTCTGTCCCAAACCATTTTACACACTGTTCCTAGAATTTTCTTCCTAAGGTGTATTTGCTTAAAGACGTGAGTTAGCTTCCTTTTGCATGCAGAACAAGTTAATTCTCATCCTCAGGGTCATAGCCCCAGCCTGTCCTCATAGAATTAATCACCTTCCACTAGCCTTAACCAGCTGTGTGTATTCATTATAGCCAACCTTCCTACTTGGTATTCTGTTTGGAAAACTAAAAACAAATGTTGCAGTTTCTCAGGACTTCAGCTCTCCGCTTGAGATATTTCAGTTTTTGGCCATTGAAGTCTTAAAGTCAAACTTAAATCTTAACTTCTATAAGGCATTTCCTTCAAGTTTTTCATATGAAATTAATTTGGCCTTTGTACTTATTTGTATATACTGTGGTTTATTTATATCTTTATTATGGAATTTTTTAGAGTTTGCTTTAGGATATACCCAGTTTTTCACTTGATTTATTATTTCTTTAGGATTTTTATTCTTAGAGAAAGTGGGATTACTGACCAAAGTGTATAAAGGTTTTTAAGGCTCCTATGCCATTGTTAAACTGCTTTTTAAAAAGGCCCTGCAATTTATGACTTTCATCACGGATAACTGTATCATTTAACTACATGTACTTCAGTGAGTACTGAAAATGTTGCTAATTTGAGTTAGAAAATAGTACCTTATTTTTATTTGCATATCTTTACTAATTATTGAGACTGAAGACTTTTTCCTGTGTATTTCCAAGTTCATCCAGGTTGTTTCATTGATCCATACAGCTGACCTCGAACAACACAGATTTGAACTGCACAGGTCCATTTATACGCAGATTTTTTGGTCAACAGTAAATACTATGGTACAACAAGATCTGCGATTGGTCAGATCCTCTGATATGGAAGGCCTACTGTATAAGCAGATTTCAACTGCGTGGAGGGTTGTTGTTCCTCCCTGCCGTATCGTTCAAGGGTCAGCTGTAGTTGGAAAAATGCTATATGTAGAGTCCCAGCCCCAGCATTACAGAACAGAACAGTTTCTCAAACTTGGCATTGTTGACATTTTGAGCCGGATAATTCTTCATTGCTGGGGACTGTCCTCTGCATTGTAGGAGGTTTAGCAGCATCCCTGGCCTCTACCCACCACATGTTAGTAGGATCCCCCAATCTGTGACAACCCAAAATATTTCTGGACATTCCCAAAAGACCCCGGTGGTGTCCCGGTTTTCCCAGACATTGCCAAATATCTCAGGCTCTGGCTGAGAGCCACTGGAGTATAGAGAGTGGACTTAGAGCTAGGAGACTAACTTCACTGGTACAATTCACCCTTCTGATACTCTGCATCTATACACAGCCTACAACGTGCATTTCCATGTGAACATTCTGTTATCTACAGACTAAATTTTTAAGTTGATCTCCTATGAATCTTCTGTTAAAATAATAAGGAGGAAGCAGAAGTGAGGAGAAAATACTTAATATATACAAATACACACAAAACTCATAAGGACAGACTACTAGAATCTGTGTCCATGGACCAAAATTAGTGGAGAATTTAGTCGTGTAAGCACATTATAACCCCTAGAAACCAACATACATACAGAACCCAAAACGGTAGTGTAAAGGTCAAAGGAGCGTTTGTTGGGTTATAGCTACACACACACACACACACACACATATATATACACACACACCCATTTATATATAAACACATTTATATATATACACTTATATATATTTAAAAGGTTTACTATGGAAAATTTCAGACATGAAGAAAATTAATAGATTTTAAATAACCTATTAATGCTCAATCTTTTTCCATCTGTAATCCCTATCACTATGAACTCATGGATATTTATCTTATACTTTGGGTTATAATGCAATACCACTTTATTTTTTGCTCAAATTGTTTTAGCTATGGCCATTGTAAGCTCCTTCAGTTGGTTCCACCTGTTCCTCTGACATACCCCCATCATTGTGGGTTTCTTCTTGTTTTTTTTGTGGTACTTCCTTACTTTCTGGCACTACAAGGTACTTCAGGCTCATCTGGTATATTTCCTTTCCCCGTCCTAGCGTCAGTTATTTCTTCAAGGAGCTTTGGTTCTTTTTATTGGAGAATGCTGTTAGAAACCAAGATTTGGGGGACATCACTGGTGGTGCAGTGATTAAGAATCCGCCTGCCAATTCAGGGGACATGGGTTCGAGCCCTGGTCCGGGAAGATCCCACATGCTGTGGAGCAACTAAGCCCATGTGGCACAACTACTGATCCTACGCTCTAGGGCCGGTGAGCCACAACTACTGAGCCCACATGCCACAACTACCAAAGCCTGTGCACCTAGAGCCCATGCTCTGCAACAAGAGAAGCCACTGTGATGAGAAGCCCGTGCACCACAAAGAAGAGTAAACCCTGCTTGCTGCAACTAGAGAAAGCCCACACCCAGCAACGAAGACCCAACACAGCCAAAAATAAATAAATAAATAAAATTTATTAAAAAATACCCCCCCCAAAAAAAATACCCCAAGATTTGGGCACTAGGTATGCTTGTTGTCACTTGGGGTGTCATTCTTCTAGGCCCTCTCATCTGACAAGCAAGGAAATATATATATATACATATATGGAAATACATGTGTAACCATCTGTATCTAAAGCTAACATGTTAAGCTAAAAATGGGTTCATACTCATGTCTTGAACTCGAATCCATTTTAATGCTATAAATTTCCTTCTAATCACTACTTTTGCTGCATCCCACAAATTTTAATAAGCTGTATTTTCATTTTCATTTAGTTCAAAATATTTTAAAATTTCTCTTGAGACTTTAATTTCCAGATATCTGGGGTTTTTTTTTTTTTTTAACCTTTCTGTTACTGATTTCTAGTTTAATTCCACTGTGTCTAAGAACATACTTTGTATGGTTTCTGTTCCTTTAAACCTGTTAAAGTGTGTTTTATGGCCCAGAATATGGTCTACATTGGTGAATGTGGGCTAGAGAAGAATATGTTTTCAGCTGTTGTTGGATGGAGTTTTCTTTAAATGTCAGATCAAGTTGATTGATGTGCTGCTCAGGTCATCTATTTCCTTATTGATTTTCTGTCTGCTCGATCTGTCAGTTACTGACAGTGTTGTTGAAGTCTTTTAACTATAATAGTGGATTTATCTCTTCTTTTCATTTTTCTCAGGTTTTGCTTCATGTGTTTTGATACCCTCTCATTCGTTAGGTGTAAACAAGTACAAGATTGTTATGTCTTCTTGGAGAATTGACCTCTTTATTATCACATAATGACCCTCTTTATCCCTAATTACCCAACAAAGTCTGCTTTGTCTGAAGTTAATATAGTTACTTCAGCTTTCTTTTGGTTAGTGTTAGCATGGTATAGCTTTCCATCCTTTACTTTTAACATATATAAATTTTTATATTTAAAGTTTGTTGCTTGTAGACAACTTATAGTTGGATCTTGTTTTGTCCACTGTGACTCTCTCTCTTTTGATATTGTATTTTTTAGACCATTCACATTTGAAGTGATTATTGATATAGTTGAGTAACTATCTTCCATGTTTGTAACTATTTTGTATTCATTGCTTTTTTCTGTTTCCTTTTAATTGGGCATTCTATATGATTCAACTCTATCTTCTCTCTTAGAATGTATTAGTTTTCTGTTGCTGCTGTAACAAAAGAACACAAACTCAGTGGTGTAAAACAACACAATTTCTTTTACAGTTCTGTAGGTCAGAGGTTTGAAATGGGTCTCAGTGGGCTAAGCTCAAGGTGTGGGCAAGGCTATGTTACTTTCTGGAGGCTCTAAGGGAGAATCAATTTCCTTGCCCTTTTAAATTTCTAGAAGCCACCCACAGTCCTTGACTCGAGGCCTTCTTCCTCTATCTTTGAAGCCAGCGGTAGTGGGCCCAGTAGATTGCATCATTCTTATCTCCTCTTTTGTCTCCCTCTTCCATACTTAAGGACTCTGTGATTACATCCGGCCCACCCGCATAATCCCGAATAATCTCTGTATTTTAAGGTCAGGTGATTAGCAACCTTATTCTGTCTGCTGCCTTAATCTGAGGATTAGAACGTGGATATTCCTGGGGGGCTACTATTCTGCCTACCACATAGCATATCAATTATATGTATTTAAAAATTTTTTTGGTGATTGCCCTCGAGTTTACAGTATGCATTTTAAATTAACCTGAATCTGCCTTAAAGTTACACCATATTGCTTGATGTGTCATATAGATACCTTGTTAATAGCATAATCCCAATTTGTGCTTCCCACCGCTGTGACCTTGCTGTCACTCATTCACTTACCAGTGTGCTATGATCATCTAATACATTGTTACTATTATTACTTTAAACAAATGGTTGTTTTTTAGGTCAGTTAAGAATAAAAAAATAAAGGATTTTATCTTCATTTTATTTATTCCTTCTCTGATGCTCTTCTTTATGTAGATCCAGGTTTCTGACCTGTATCATTTTCCTTCTGCTTGAAGAATTTTTTTTTTTTTTTAACATTTCTTGCAGGACAGGTCTACTGGCGATGAATCCCTCAGTTTTTTTGGTCTGAAAAAGCCTTCATTTCTCCTTCACTTTTGAATTATAATATCGAGGGATATGGAATTCTAAAGTGGTGGTGGGACTTCTTCCTTATTTTAAATATTTCACTCTGCTCTCTTCTTGCTTGCATGATTTCTGATGAGAAGTCCACTGTAATTCTTACTCTTTCCTCTGTAGTTAAGGTGTTTTTCACTCTCTGTAACTTCTTTGAAGATTTTTTGTCTTTTGATTTTCTGAATATGGTATACCTACATGAGGGTTTTTGAGGGTATTTAATCTGTTTGGTGTTCTCTCAGCTTCCTGGGGTCTGTCATTAATTTTGGAAAGTTCTTGGCCATTATTATTTAAAATATTTCTTCTATTTACTTTTCTTTTTCTTCTCCTTCTGATATTCTAATAATGGGTATATGTTATACTTTCTGAAATTGTCCCACAGTTTTTGGATGTCCTGCTTTTTCCATTCTTTTTCCTCTTTGCATTTCAGTTTGCAGAGTGTCTGTTGACCTATATTCAAGCTCACTGCTTCTTTCTTTGGCTGTATGGAGTTTCTGATGAGGCTGTGGAAAGGGCTTTTACAATGCTCTTGGTTTTTAGCATTTCCTTTTGATTGTTTCTTACAGTTTCCATCTGTTTACATTATCCTTCTGAAAGCGTGCATCTCAGATTGGGACTGGAACCCACATGCTGGGACCTGAATCCAGACTGGGACTTGAACCCACGTGGCCGGGACTTGAACCCAGCCAAAACCCACAGTCTTCCAACTGAGATCACACACCTGGTTTCAGGACTTAATGAAGCTCAGGTTATTGATGTCTCATCGCAGAAAGAATTCAGTGAGAGACAAAGTGATAAGTAAGAAGTGGGTTTATTTAGAGAGAAACACACTCCATAGAGTGTGGGCCATCTCAGAAGGTGAGAAAGGCACCAGGGTATGGGAGTGGGTAATTTCATAGGCTAATGAGGGGGAGGAGCATTCCAGCTATTTTAGGAAGAGGTGGGGATTTTCAGGAACTGGGCCACTGCCCACTTTTTGATCCTTATGGTCAGTCTTGGAACTGTCATGGCGCCTGTGGGTGTGTCATTTAGCTTGCTGATGTGAGCATATACTGAGGCTCAAGGTCTAGTGGAAAAAGTCGACTTGTTTGCCATCTTGGACCCATTTGGTTCTAATCAGTTTATGTCATGTCCTTAGGTTATGTCATTCTTTCAGAGGTTGTGCCCTGCCTCCTTCCTGCCTGTTTCACTTCTGTTCTTTGCATGTTGTCTTTTTCCATTAGAGCCCTTAATATATTAATTACAGATATTTCAAAATCTGTCTGATAATCCCCAAATCTGTGTCATCTGAGTCTGGTTCTAATGATTGCTTTGTCTTGTCAGACTGTTTTTTATTATGCCTTGCATTTTTTAGTTGTTTTTGCTTTTGAAAGACTGACATGTATCAGGTAATAGGAACTAATAGGGGTTTGGCAGTGTTCAATGTTTGCTGTAGCTACAGGTGCCAGAGGCTTCAAATTCTTCTAGTGCCCTTGTTTATATCTGCCCTCTTGACTTTGGGGTTTTCTAAGCACTGTTCCCCAGAGAGAGTCTGTGTCTTGCATCTCTTTCAGCTGTAACCCACCGGTATTTGGAGCCCTGCTGGTGTGATGGTAAAAAGTGTCAGGGAGGGTAAGAGTTCTGCAATCTTCCAATTAAATCTCAGCCTATGTCTGTGACCTTCACAAGTGTTCTCCATTGTTGTAGCTTTTTTCCTCCCTGTAACGTACTCCCTTCCGTAGCTGCAGAGTTCCCAGTCTATTTTCTGGAAGCCTTCACCATTGTTGACTACGTTTCCCCCCTTAGGTTTGGCTGGAAGGCTTGGAGGGGCTGGAGTGGGAGGAATGCTCTTTCCTTCTTTCTTTTTTTTTTTATAACCAGGTTCTTTATTTTGAATTTCAAAGGTTTAATATTCCATTTATACCCCATTTCTCTTTAATTTCCTTAACTTGCCACACGCCCTTTCCCGTTTTGACATTCTAAATAATTCAAGCTATTTTGTAGAATATGGATAGCACATCTCAAATGCCTTTGATTGGAAGACGTTCAGTTCAGCCAACACTTACTCATCACCTGGGTGCCAAGCCCTGTGTGAGGCACCTGGTCTGCGTAGTTCTTCCCTTTATTTTCAGTTGTCAAAGGAGTCACTTCATCTGTGGTGCTTCGATAGGCTAAAGTCAGCATTTGAGGGAAACAGGCAAAGATCAGAGTTTCAAGTCCTTTGAATGAAGTTGTGAGCAGCTGCCATGTAGCAAGTGCTGGCTAGATGCAGAATCTTCCCTCCAGGAACTTCATTCAACTGCCACTTAAAGCACCTTTAACTTTTCAGAGTAAAATGCTGAGGAATGCCTTTTCTTAATCTGGAGAACGCTCTGGCAGTCTTTTCCCCTGGAGCATATGATTTTGTTAGGAAGGAAACTCTGGGCTTGTTTCATGTTTTGCAGTGATTACTCTTCCCCTCCCTGCTGTGGTCACGAGGTCTTCACCTTCACAGTGCAGACATGGTGGGATTCCTGGAGGTAAAGCCCACAAAAGTGTGGACCCCCCCCCCACCAAAAAAAAAACCCAAAACCAATCTGCATCCCTGCAGTTTTTCACTTTCACGCCAGTTCGCTCCTAGTCTCCAGCACCAGTTTACAGCTCCTGCAGCTTCTGCTCCAGGTAAGCAGATCTCAGCTGTGTCTCCAGGTTTTGGTTGGTAGTTTGTCCCCTAACCTTAGTTCTCTGATGGGTTCAAAAGTGTCATTGATTTTCAGTTTGTTCTTGTAAGGATGGAAGTGATGCCTTCTAAGCCCTTTTCATGCTGGAGCTGAACGCGTGCTTTTTAACTTAGACTTTATGACTTGTTATCATCTTGAGTGAACTACATACATACATAGGTTCAGGACAGCTGGTGTTGTATCTAGAGTTGATTATGTAGGCTAAATCTGATACTTCGTAGTTATCAGCTGATTAACAATGATTTCAAGCTACATTTCCTGATAGCTTTTGATTTCCTTAGAAAAGCTTATCACTTTGAAATGTTCTTTTTTTGCAAGTATAAAAATATCTTGCAACTCTTCAGAGAAGCTTTTTGTATGCATTATTTTGTACTTTATAGTCAACAAAAGCTATAGAAGCTCAGTCTTTATTAAATTTTCTATTTGGAAATAAAAAATTAGTACATGTAAGAATTTGTCAAATTGTCCCTTATCTGCAGAAACCTGATTTTGTTAGTTTGAGTTCCTCCTGAAGCAAATCCTGAGATATAAATTCAAATCCAAATTGTTTGTGAGTAATCCCAGGACACACCAGTATGGGAATGAGGAAGCAAGAGGGAGGAAAGTCAGCCAGTAAAGGGCATGTTTTTAAACCAGTTTCCGCTGTGGGCAGTTAAAGCTTAATCATGCTGGGGGAACACTGGGAGCTCATGTAGAATTGCAGGTGGAGAGTTATCTGATGGGGAGAGTGGGAAGGAGCTGGCCTGTTTTACCAGTCCGCTGTTGAGGGCTGCCCTTTGGGAGGGACACATTGCCCCATGTTTGTGGGCCCACCCTGCAGGTGGGCAGATGGGCTCCAGAGGCTGGAGCTGCAGGTGCTGGTAGTTGGAAGTCAGACCTACCTGTGCAGGTTGGTAAGGCTCGAGAGGATGGGCAAATGACTTTGTCTGCTGTACTGATTTCCTACAGCGTGATTCAACAGGATGAGCTAGGGTGGAAATTGGTTGTTTGCCAGTTAGAGTTGTTAGCCTTCTAAACCTCTTGAGGTGGTAGATTGCATTCAGAAATGAGTTTTCTGAAAAAGGCCGAAGATTCTGTCACATTATGATTTGCTGACGGTGTCTTTTTGGTAGTACCTAGCCTGTTCACTTTGAAATACAAAAGCAGGGAATTCCCTGGGAGGTCCATTGGTTAGGACTCCATGCTTTCACTGCTGAGGGCCCGGGTTCAGTTGCTGGTTGGGGACCTAAGATCCCATAAGCTGCGTGGTGTGGCCAAAAGAAAATAATTGAAAAAAAATTGAAAAAAAACCCCAAAAGCAACAGTTTAGAACATAACCCTTGTGCTTGTGCTTCTGGTAATGGCAGACTGGGTAACTTCATTCAAGCTAGTTGATGCTCCTGAAAAGTCTGAGAATTTACAAAATAGTAAAGAATTACTGGGCCAAGATTTTAGGAGATGATAGAAATCCAGAGAGGTGAACTTCTTGCTTGGGAGGAGAATTACTGATATCTTGAATCTTGTGGGAAACATAAATTTATGTTAAAAAAATCACTGGATGATGTATTTTTTAAAGAGTGGCAAATAGGAAATCACTGGTCTGTTCCTTGCCAGGTGGTATTACAGAGTGATTAAGGACACAGGGCAGACATCAGATCACCGGGATTCAAATCCAGTTTCTCCCCTTAACTAGCTCTGTATGCTTAAAGCACGTTACTTAATTTCTCTAAAATCAAGAGGGAGAAAGATAAGCATTGTTCTTTCCCTATCTGTTATATTTTACACCGTGGACTAGTATTTTGCTCTATTTTTGTTAGTCTTAATTTGCATATTTGACTAATGTACATAAACCACTTTGTTGGCACTGTATACCCCAAGAGGCTCGTGACGTGCTAGCAGAATAAAACACTCAATAGCCATGGTTTAAGGATAGTCAGCTCCGCTAGTATGTCTTTGGACCCTAGGACAAAGCTGGCTGTAGGAGGCCATGTTGACCATGGATGTATGTATGCTGTCTGTATTGTGTGTGTTTGGATATTTCAGAACACTTATTTCTAGCAACCATTTTTTTTCTTGTTCATTTATTTCATCTTTATCTGATGTACTTTTGGTTTAATCCCCCTTTTTATGGGCAGAAAGGGAACAAGAAATAACAGTTTTATAGTTTGGGGGGTTGTGTTTATGTACTCTTCATTTTATGCCCCTCTGTCAGAAGTTGCAGTCTGGAGGCTGGTCAACAGCTTTTGCGGTTTTTGAGTTTGAATTGCTTCAGGTGGGGGACATGCCTCGCCACTTGCCACCACGCTTATGTTTTTTCTCTCTTGCTTCTTTTATCTACTTGGCTTCTGACTACAGATGTACATGTTTTTGCGGAGGCCCTTATGAGGCTGTGGTCACTTTCTCCTTATTTTCTGCCACAGGTCTTAACCAGGGAGAGCTGCTACTTTCTACTTATAGTCAGCCTCTACCAGCCCACATTCACTGACCAAACAGGTGTCCTGAGTTTGGATATTTTAAGTACTTTGTCATATTGTCTATCCTTTTAGTTTTCTTTTCTTTAGTGTTTAATTAAATTTGCTTCTACCTCCAGTCAGTATTACCATGTGGTTTTCATCTGCATTTGAGGTATAATATATAGACAGTTACATGTATTTATGCTTCTTGATTTTCTTATAGAGAGGAGATTCATAAATATCAGAGGTCAAAGGATTGTTCTCAGGGAGCATATGATGTCTGGAATTTGCTCTGAACCTTTCCTAATTCAGTAATCGCCTTATTTATAATTATGAACTATATTTCCTTCTAGTCTTCAGAGTAGATAAGGAATGAGAAAGAATCATGTGTACTTTTGTGTTGTCATCACCTGGTAATTTCACAGGGTATGTAGGAAGGGCAGTGTTGTAAATCAGTATTTGTCCTTACATGACTACAGCTGAGTTAAAATATGAACGTGTCTCTCTGAAGGAAAAAGCTAACAAATGTTTGCTGTTTGACCCTTTGGAATATAGAGTATACTGATCAGAAAGTAGCTAGAAACTACTGAAAGGTAAATACTTCACATTTAAAGAGAGACATTTTAAACTTCATTAAATGTTATGAAAATTGTTTTGTACGGCAGGAAAATGGGGGCTGTCCCATTCAGTTAAACTGAATTGTCTCATTAGCCTTGTAGTAAAAAATAAAAAAGATGGATATTCAAAGAGGCATGCTAATTTCAGACTAGATAATGTTTTATAGAGAAAAACCAGTTTTTCAAATCATGCTGTTAGAATATTTGTTTAGTGTCCAAATTTTATTCTCAAATTTTTGACAAATTAATGGAATTAAAATATTTCTTTCTTTAAGTATGCTAAAATCCCTTTGCTTCTGAGGTTAAAAGAAAAGGCCATATGTTTTGTTTGAAGCCTTCTACTATTTAATCCTCTCCAAATTTGTTCTTATACTTTTAAGTTAGGAAAGGCAATTTTTTCCTAAGAAAATTTTTACCCTGATTATTAAAAAAATACATATTCTTTGTATTTCTTTTTAAATGAAGAAAAATAGAACATTATCCATAATGCTGCTAATCATAATCTATTAAATTTATTTTTCAGTAACTGCAAATAGCAGTATAACATTTTATGGCTAGTGTAGAAAGATTAAAAACAGCTAGCAGAATTTACAGCAAAACAATAGTGGTGAGATTTCAGGGGTTTTTTAATTTTTAACTTTTGGCTCATCTGCACTGTGATGAGAAAAACAACTTTTGAGGAAAACAACTTGTTTTTCTGAGTTGCTGCGTAGGCATTTTACACTATGATAACTCTACTCACACCCGGAGTTTAGACATTCAGATCAGGGCTTGAGTTTAGGGTGCCTGTCCTACGTTCCCACTTAGCCTTTCCCCAGGGCATCTTTTTATTTTTTTTTTGGCTGCGTTGGGTCTTTGTTGCTGTGCACTGGCTTCTCCTTATGCTGGCTTCTCTTGTTGTGGAGCACGGGCTCTAGGCGTGCGGGCTTCAGTAGTTGTGGCTCACGGGCTTAGTTGCTCCGCGGCATGTGGGATCTTCCCGGACCAGGGCTCGAACCCCTTCATTGGCAGGCGGATTGTTAACCACTGCGCCACCAGGGAGGTCCCCTCACTCAGCATTTTAAATTCAATACACCAGCTCCGGCTTCTCAACACATGTATTTTCTGATTTTTTAGCATAATAGCAGAACTTGAAGTGTCAATCCCCGGCACCTTACATGGTGTCTGGCATGTAAAGCTCCTACTGTGTTCCCAGTGTTAACCTTTTCTTTAGGATTATTTAATGATTTTCAGAAGAAAAATGTTGGATCATTTAGTACATTTAATAGGCTATGATTGGAAAATTAATGGAATGATTTTAAGTATCTGTAGAGTGACACTGTAAAATAGGCATTGTCTTAGTGAACTGTGCATAATCTAACTACTTTGTGGAGCGTAACTGAGTAGCAGTGGGTATGCACTGTGTTCTTTGTTACTAGAAGATGACTGTGAAAAGCATCTCAAAATGGGTCTTCTTAGCTTCAACTATTGTGCTATTGAGAAATACCCTTCACTCTGATCTGATAATGATGCAGGAATTTAACTTCAGTGAGATCTCATGAGATTTTAGACCTTTGTGACCTAATGGTTTGCCACAGAGCATTTTTGGTGTAACAGTAGATGCTGATGGTAGCAAAAAAGCCTTGGTTTTTGAACAGCCACTATGGAAAACAGTGTGGAGGTTCCTCAAAAAATTAAAAATAGAGCCACCATACGATCCAGCAGATCCACTCCTGGGTATTTTTCTGAAGAAAACATAAAACACTAATTTGAAAAGATGTATGCACCCCTGTGTTCATTGCAACATTATTTATAATAGCCAAGAAATGGAAGCAACCTATGTATCCACTGATAGATAAATCGATAAAGAAGATGTGAGACACACACACACGCACACACACACACACACACAATGGAATATTATTCAGCTATTAAAAAACAATGGAACCTTGCTGTTTGTGACAACATGGATGGACCTAGAGGGTATTATGCTAAGTGAAATAAGTCAAAGAAAGATTTCACTTATATGTGGAATCTAAAAAAGAAAACAGGGCTTCCCTGGTGGCGCAGTGGTTGAGAGTCCACCTGCCGATGCAGGGGACGTGGGTTCGGGCTCCGGTCCGGGAAGATCCCACATGCCGCGGAGCGGCTGGGCCCGTGAGCCATGGCCGCTGAGCCTGCGCATCCGGAGCCTGTGCTCCGCAATGGGAGAGGCCACAACAGTGAGAGGCCCGCGTACGGCAAAAAAAAAAAAAAAAGAAAACAAACAGACATAAAACAGAAACAGACTCATAGATACAGAAAAACTGGTAATTGCCAGAGAGGATGGGGGGTGGGGGGATGCATGAAATAGGTAAGGAAATTAAGAGGCACAGACTTCCAGTTATAAAGTAAATAAGTCACAGGGATGCAATGTACATCATAAGAAATATAGTCAATAGTGTTGTAATAACTTTGTGGTGACAGATGATACTTATCGTGGTGATCATTTTGTAAGGTATAAAAATACCGAATCACTCTGTTGTATACCTGAGACTAATATAATAAGTCAGTTATAGTTCAGTAAAAAAAATGACAGTGAAACTGTCTGTAAACTGCTTAGCTGTCTTCCTCCTCTCCTCCTCTTCCTTCAGAGTAAACATTGATTTCCCAGGATGTGCTCTGCTTACATATTATACTCTTGTCTAAGATTTCTTGTTGCACAGAATCTAAACAGTGTCCTGTAACTTCTTTTGGAACAGAAATACACCTTAAAAATTATATAGTTATTTGTTAATTGTTAACACTAGATACTGTGCTAAACATAATGGGTTTGGAAAGATGGGAATGATCCTGTCCTTAAGGGGGTTTGCTTATAGTAAGTATAACAATGCTTGTACTATAGGCAAATTGTTCATTGGTATATCTCCAGTCCGCGTATCTGGAAAGGATTCTTCTGTCGTTAACTGTACCTCTCCAGAATCTGAGAGGTCTCATTTTGGCGTCTCATTTTCCAACCACAACATTCAGTCTTTCCAGGTCACTCTCTTTGGTAACATAACTCCAGCAATCATTCAGCCACACCGGAATCTCTGATCATTGGCCCATCCACATTTTTTCATCCTGCTTCATTCTTCCTTATCCTCTCATTTCTCCTTGTCTGGCTTAAATCTGTGGTTTGTCATTCTAATCAGCACATTGCATATACCTTTCCGCATTCTTCTTCTCCTGGACCTCCCTGGCAAAACCCTGACTCTTAGCTTACAAGGCACCTGTTCCTGAGCAGCTCCCAGACCATGGCTAGAGAAAACATGAAACCATACCATCTTGTCTCACTGCAAATTCCTGTAAACAGGTGGTTAGTCTTTTATTCATTTGAGTTTTAAAAAATATATTACATTGATATCTAACTGCTGAAGTTTTCGCTTTATTAACTATTTAAGTTTATGATTGAAAGTGTTTGGTTACTAGTTGTTTTGTATTAACTAACCTTAAATATTTGCTTTGACCCTCCTTTTAAAGGTTTTCATGTCTTGGATGTTGAAGCCATGGGTATATAGAAAGAATGGCAAACAGTACGAAGCAAAAAGACTTTATTGTGTAGATGCTGGATTCATTATTTGTTAGCATAGATTAGATTAAATTTTCAGCCTTTTGATTTTTGTTTGGATGTTTTAATTTCTTAAGCAGTTAGGGACCTGTTACTTTATTATATAACAGGCATCTGATTGGTTTCCACTTTTTTTATATTTGGTTGTTAATTTCTTGACCTGTGTCTAAAGGACTTCTGAAGTCTTTTGCTTCTGAAGATTTATGATTAATTATATTTAAAAAATGACCTGATTTTGTAAATTCCTCTCATTTTTATAGGTTCCTTAATTTAGTATAATGATTCACTACATAAAACAATTTCTCTAAAAAAATTACCATAATATGGCTTGAAAAAAATAATAATTTTTACCTGATAGAATTGTTGAAAGTTAATACATTTTACAGTTCAGGACAAGGACTCTTGATGTTGAGCTGTTGTGGAGAGGATGAGCTGGGGGTGTTCTGTGAAGAATCTGGACAGAGTTGGCCAAATCTTATGGGTGAGGTCTTCAGGATAAAACTTTTTCATTTTGCCCATAAGTGCTGGCAGCCAAGAGGTAGCCTAACATCATGCAGTGAACAAAATAGAAAGTAGCCTCCTGTTTTATCACAAAGAGCTTTATTTAATTTGTGAAATTGGACAGTGAGAGCCTGTTGTTTTTTGTACCTTTTCTAATAATAATTATGGCTATTGTCCTGCCCAGTTGTCATACTGTTGTTGACATAAAGTAGTCATGATCTCCACGTGTAGCATTAAGGTATTGCTTGGCTCAAACAGGATAGTAAACATTTGTTTTGAAATCCCGTATTTTACAAGCATATTGATAACCATATTACAGTAATCTTTTCTTTAATTTCAATAAATATTTATTAAATGTTTACTATGTGCCAGATTTTGTTATAAGTTCAGGGGATACTGTAGGAAATAAAACAGACAAAAAACTTGCTCTGATGAAGCCTACATTCTAGCGGGGGGAGATAGATAATAAATAATAAATGTAATGAACAAGGAGTTAATGTAGTATGTAAGAAGGTGGTAAGCTGCATGGAGTAGGGAAGATGGGAAGTGCTGGTGTTTGGCAGTTGAGTTGCAGTTTTAAATATGGTAGTCTAGATGGAACTTTGTTGAGAAGGTAATATTTGAGTAAAGATTCAATAGAGGTGAACTTAGCTGGGGTGAAAAGTATTCTAGGCAGAGGGAAGAACCAACGCATAATCCCTAATACATTTAGCGACGTATAAGGAGACCAGTTTCTAGGATGAAATAAATGAGGAGGGAAGTAGTCGGAGATATAGTCAGACTATTAGGGACTTGTAGGTCATTGTAAGGAACAGATGGTCACAAATACGTTTAATATTATATTTTAAATTTAGACCTAATGAGGAGGAAAAAGTTAACATGTGTTGAATTTGTCCTATATTCTTTCATTCTGTAGATATTTTCCAGCATCTTCTATGTGCCATTTATTGTGGCACTATGCTAAGTGAAGGGAGTACAGTGAGCAAAGAAGCAGCCACAAAAGGTAGCCACAGTTTTTATGGAGATTATCTTGGTCCCGTGCAAATCAGTGTTTGTGTGCTAACCATTGTGCCTGATGCTTTACAAATATTATCTTACATAATTCTAAGTATTTCATTTAATTCTAAGTATCTAGTAAGATAGACAGTATTGTTAACTTGGAATACAGTTGATGAAAATGAGGCTAAGAAAATTTGGTAATTTTTCCAAAGTTGCATAGCCAGTATGTGACAGAATGGGATTAGAACTTAATCTTGTCTTTTCATTATCTGTTGTTTGGTTCCCAATCTGTCTCTGCGTCACAGGTAACCTATTAACTGTGGAAGCTTGTTAAAGCTGTAGACCGCTTAGTGCTACCTCCGCAAATTCTTGTTTAGTGCATCTGGCACAGAGCCCCGGGAATCTGCATTTGTAATAAACACTCTAGGGACTCCTGTATTTTGGAACTGTTGCCTTCAATATTATATTTATGGTGGGCATCCTAATCTTGTCCCTGTTTTTAAAGAAAATGACTTCATCATTTCACCGTTGAGTATCATTTTTGCTGTAAGATATTTAGAGATGCTCTTGGTCAGATTAAGGATTTCCCTATTCCTAGTTGCTAAGAATTAAGTGTTGAATTTTAATAAGCTCTTTATAACCTCCACTGACCAAATCATATGCATTTTTTCCTTTAATTTTTTTTAAGGTAGATAATAATAGGTTTTCAAATATTGAACCAGCCTGGTATTCCTGAAGTAAATATAACTTGTTCATATGTATTCATTTTTTAAAACATTATTTGTTTCAGTTTTAGTGTTCTCTTTAAGATTTTCATAATCTGTCAGAGATTGTCTTTAATATTCCTTCCTCATACTGTCCCTGTTTTGTTACCAGGATGATAATAGCCTCAGAAAGTGAGACAAGAGCACATTTCCTCTTTTTCTGTTCTTTGGAGGCAGTCGTATGAGACTATTCATCTGTTCCTCAAATGTCTGATAGAACTCACTTGTAAAACTGTCTAGAAATTTTTTATCTAGAAATGGTTTAATATTCAAAAGGACTAGTACAGCCATCCCAGTTTCCTGATTTTCCAGTCTTAGTTATGCATTTACATTTTTCTAGGAATTTATCCATTCCACTTAAATTTATGAACAATGCTTTTATTTTTAATCCACATCTATATTTATGCTCTCTTTTTCATTTTTGGTATTATTTATTCCTGCTTTCTCTTTATCTTTTTTTTCCTCTCTTTTTTTCTTGATTAGTATTGCCAGTGCTTTGTTAATTTTATTGATCTTTTAAAGAACCAACTTTTGGCTTTGTTATTACCTTGTCTCATTTTCATTTCCTGTTAATTCCTGATGTAACTGTTTTTGTTTCCTTCTTTTACTTTTGTTGGGCTTATTCCGTTTTTCTGAATTCATTGTTTGTGGTCTGTATTTTCTAACATTAGCATCCCAGGCTATAAATTTAGCTTTTGCTGTATCTCACAGGTTTCAAAAAGTAGCATTTTCAACTATTTAGTTCTAAATAGCTTCTAATTTCCATTTAGACGTTTTTTGAGTTTTCTGGTTATCTTTTGTCATTGATTGGTTTTCAGCTTAGGTGTCTTGTGATCACGGCATGTGGTCTATAGGATGCAAACTGACCCCAGTTCTTGAGGGCATTTGCTTTTGCTCTGCAGCTCTTCCCCAGGTATTTGCAGTACTCACTACTTTATTTCCTTCAGGCCTTGTCTAAATATCACCTTCTCGGTAAGGCCTTCCCTAACCATCTACCTAAAATTTCACATACCCTTTTCTACTTCATATCACTCTTCCCTGCTTTATTTTTTCTCCTTAGCACTTACCACTTTCTAATATTATCCAACATCGTGTTCAAAACTGGGTAGGGAAGGAAGTAAAGTCCTTAAGGGATATGTGGCTGGGGACAGAAACAAAGTATAAGCTTTGAGAGAAGGGAAAGGTTGAGTGCCTGCAGTGATATTGAAGAGTAACTAATAATAGTAGTGCAGGTGACCCTTGAACAACAGGGGTTTAAAGTGCTTGGGTCCACTTATACGTGGAGTTTTTTCAATAAATAATACAGTTTGCCCTCCGTATTTCACAGGTTTTGAATCTGTGGATTCAACCAACCGCGGACAGAAATTGCCATCTGTGGTTGGTTGAATCCCTGGGTGTGAAACCCGTGGATAAAGAGGGCCAGTAAGGGACTTGAGCGTCTGTGGGTTTTGGTATACACGGGGGCTCTGGAAGCCAACCAGGCAGATACCAGGGGACAGATGCTAGTGTGGGTAAGAACAACACAGCTGGGGAGTCAGGACTGTGCTCAGAGAGTGAGGTTTTCATTTAATATTTAAGAGGTTCGTCGATCAGTTGTGGATGATGATAAAATCAAGAGTAGGGGCAGGGTCCCTTAAGTAGAATGTGGGTGAAGGTTGTAGGAGGGACATGAATCAAGACATTTGGAAACTAGGGTTTTGAAGGATTCTGGACATCACCCAACATGGTGGTGGGATTTGGGATAAAGAAGAAGGATGTGAACGAAATGTCAGTGTCCACCTGTCTTCCAGAGCCGCTTGATGGAATAGCCCTTGAATAGCATCGTCTGGCTTCTTGTGATTGGAGAAGGGATTGGCTGACTTTCTCTCTTGGTCCATTCTGCGTTCAGGGTCAAGGAGGCCAGGTTGAAGTGGGAAGGCCTGGAGTGATTTGAGGAAAACAATCTAAATATAAATCTTCTTAGATAGTTGAAGAAGCGATTGGCTCCTCAGATGCACAGTTCTTTATGGCATCAGTGCAGCCTGTGCAGTTAGTCTTGAACTAAAGAATTTCATGGCCTTTTGAGGAATTAGTGCTTTTGTTTTCGATGTTGGTTGTTTGCTTTTTTCCTACCCCCAAGCAAATATTTTAGGAAGTTATAATGCCTGTTTTAGTTGAAATCTAATGTTTCACCTAAATGTTTCTAGTCTGTATTTCTGCAACATTTCTATTGCAAAGTTGCAACTTTTGATTTTTCATTTGTTTTGAATCCTCCATTCAACATTTTCTTCTACTTCCAAATAAAGTTCTTTTTCTGTGCCTGTCTTTAATTTTAAAAGTGCTAACAGCTGACATGACAGTACTTTCATTGTTACCTGACTTTCCTTTTGTACTGTAGTCATTTCCCTTTGGTATTACTGTAGTGGGAGTTTTTGTTTGTTTGGATGGTGGTGGTGGTGTTTTCTTTCTTTTTTGAGCTTTTGAATTGACAGGTAGTGAAATATATAATAGTTCTTGGTTGGCAGATCGTTAAGAAATTGAGCTATTTACTGCCTTCTGGGCTTACAGCATAACTGTACAAACAAAACAGCTTAATTTTTTTTTAACTTTTATTTTGTTGTTATTAATTTTGTTTGTTTATTTTGGCTGCGTTGGGTCTTTGTTGCTGCACGCAGGCTTTCTCTAGTTGCGGCGAGCGGGGGCTACTCTTCATTGTGGTACCTGGGCTTCTCATTGCGGTGGCTTCTCTTTGTTGCAGAACACGGGTTTTAGGCACACGGGCTTTAGTAGTTGTGGCTCACGGGCTCTAGAGCACAGGCTCAGTAGTTGTGGCGCACGGGCTTAGTTGCTCCGCAGCATGTGGGATTTTCCCGGACCAGGGCTCAAACCCATGTCCCCTGCATTGGCAGGCAGATTCTTAACCACTGTGCCACCAGGGAAGCCCAAAACAGCTTAATTTTTGAATTGGAGCTTACTGATGTTGATTTGCTTTGTCCTGATTTGGGAGGCATGATAATATTATTTTTTAAATTATTTCATACTATAGAAATAAGAAGTAATGGATAAGTAGTATTGCTTTGTAGATTTTTTCTGTATATACATTACTTAAATAGGGTTTCTCTGCCCTCGTGTTCAGTGAAACTATTTTATATGTGCATTGGGCTCTTTACAAAGAATTCCTCAGGAGGTCGTGTGAGGCCTTCATGAAGACCAGATATTATCAGAAAGCTTAGGAAAAAACTGCTGTTCGATGCCATATTGTTTATAAGACATCATAAGGAGAGGGAAAATATAATTATTTGAACTCTTTCAGTTATAAATTTGAAATGTAACTGTTGAATCTAGAGTGGACGTTAGGGCAGGTTTAGTCTTTGGAAAGTGAATCTATTTTTTCAAGTTGCTTATTTTTAATAACAGATTTTAATATCCTTGGATTAAAAGATTTAGTCTTATAATTTTACAATTAGAAGGGACCTTAGATATACTATCATGATGCATGTAGTACTTGTATTTTCCTTATGAAAAGTTAGAACCTGAAAAAAAATTAGCATACTGAAAGCAATTCAGAACAAAGGTGAAGAAGTATCCATTAACATGGGCAAATGAGTAAGTCAGCTATCTTGCTGCCGTTAGTTTTCTGAGTACTAACACGTTGGCTTGTGGTTTTAATTGTTGAATCCCTTTATTTTTTTATTCAGTGCTATCCATATATATATCTTCTTATATTTGGCTGTTGGTTAATGGTATGCATAGGGGTCCTAAGTAAATTGTTTAGAAGTGCTATTTGGTAGGTTGGAAAACTGAACATAAACTTGGTAGTTGATTTAGAAGTGTCTTGTTGTGTCTAACATATTTATCTTTCTCTTTTAGGAAACTGAAAATGGGCCTTCAGCTATGCTAGGTCTATAATGGGAAGTGTCACAGTTCGATATTTCTGTTATGGATGCCTTTTTACATCTGCAGCCTGGACAGTTTTGCTTTTTGTTTATTTCAACTTCAGTGAAGTGACTCAGCCACTTAAGAATGTGCCCATCAAGGGGTCTGGGCCCCATGGACCATTCCCCAAAAAATTTTATCCCCGTTTCACTCGAGGTCCAAGTCAAGTGTTAGAATCACAGTTCAAAGCAAACAAAATTGATGATCTGATAGAGAATCATATTGAAGATCCAGAAAGAGGCAACATGAAATTCTCTTCTGAACTGGGTAAGTGTATTTGATTTTTGCTAGCAGTATGTCAAAGTATTTTCTCATTGGAAGTTTAACTGTTCTTTAAATCATGTATTGTTCAGAGAATTAGAAATGTGACATTTTTTCTGCACTGATTTATTTCATTCATGAACTAGCTGAGGTCGTATGATTTTTGCAGACTCAGTAGGGAGTTATATTCTGTTTTGTCCAGTTCTGACGTCAATATTTTATGAGGACTTGGGAGAAGCTAATGAGGTCCAGAATAGGAAAAAAAGAAAAGAAAAGAAAGAATGAAAAATTAAGTGGCTAGAGAGAAAATGGAACCTATGGGGAAGGATTATAATTGCTAGCATTATTTAATAAGGGAAAGTAATGGTTCAAAAGTGACTGTATTTAACATATTTTGAAAGGCAGAGTTAATTAAAACAGAACATAAACCTTTGAGTTTGGAAATAAGTTGAGATTACTTATATCTAATAAGATTTCTACTTATAAGAATTATTCAGGTGCCGGAATATATTTATTAAATACAGGAGTTTATAAAATAGAAACTTTTTTATTCTTCAGAAATTATATTCTGTTGAATTTGGAAGCAAGACTGAATACTGTAATTTTAGAGTCCTGGTTTCAGCAAATTTTATTTTAAGGGGTAAATGAGCCCTTTAAAACTTTGTCTTTAAAACTTAAAAAAGAACTTTGATCTTCATTGACACATCAAATAATAAGTAATTTAAGAGTAAAAGCATATAGTAAGAGATTCTGAGAGATTGAAAGATCCACAGAATATAAAGGAAATGTTAAAACAGATTTTTTTTCACTTCATAGTTTCAAAGAATAAAATCAGTTCCTAGGATTTAATCACTTCCTAATACAGGAGGTTGAACATATTTAAAATTATATGAGGAAATGGAGGCTAATACTTACTTTAGTTTTCATAAAATATACCTTCTAATCTTTTTCAAACAGCCATTTGGACATTTTAAAAGCATTAATGGGAAAATTTCTAGTTTTTTTGTTTATAGTAATTTTTGTAAAACTTTTATAAAGAAGTAACATTGGGTTTACCTTTTTTTTTTTTTTTTTGTGGTACGCGGGCCTCTCACTGTTGTGGCCTCTCCCGTTGCGGAGCACAGGCCCCGGACGCACAGGCTCAGCGGCCATGGCTCACGGGCCCAGCCACTCCGCGGCATGTGGGATCTTCCCGGACCAGGGCACGAACCCGTGTCCCCTGCATTGGCAGGCGGACTCTCAACCACTGCGCCACCAGGGAAGCCCTGGGTTTACCATTTTGAATGGACTTTGTTTGCCTGTGAAAGAAGTAGTGAGAGAATTGTAGATATTTGAAGTGACAAACCCAAATTACCTACCTGAAAAACTAAATTCTTTATTAAAGATCACAAAAAATATAGCGAATAAATGAATTCAGCAAAGTTACAGGGTACAAGATCAACACACCAAAACCAGTTGTATTTCTGGACACTAGCAATAAACAGTCCAAAAGTAAAATTAAGGGAACAATCCCATCTACAATGGAATCAGAAAGAATAAAGTACTTAAGAATAATATAGCCAAGGAGGTCTAAGATTTGTACACTGAAAACTACACAGCACTATTGAAAGAAATAAAAATAGACCTAAATAAATGGAAAGAGGTTCATGGATGGAATGCTAAATACTGTTAAGATGTCAGTACCACCCAAAGCAACCCACAGATTGAATGTAAATCTTATCAAAATCCCAATGGCCTTTGTTGAAAAGATGGAAAATCTGATTCTACAATTGATAAGGACTTGCAAGGGGCTCTGAATAGCCGGAACAGTCTTGAGCAAGAACAAAGCTGGAGAACACACACTTCTCTATTTCAAAACGTCCTGACAGTGTGATACTGCATAAGAATAGATATGCATCAGTAGATCAAAGGATAGACTAAGAGTCTGAAAATACACTCTGTGACATCTGTGGTCAAGTAGCATCTATGGTCAGTAATACCTGAGAACAAGTAACGTCTGTGGTCAGTTGATTTTCAGAAAGGGTGCCAAGAGCAGTTAATGTGGGAAGAATGGTCTTTTCAACCAGTGGTGCGGGGACAGATAGATACCCCCATGCAAAGGAATGAAGTTGAACCCTTACCTCATGTCATATTAAATTAACTCAGAATGGATCAAAGACTGTAAAACCCTAAGAAGAAATCATAGGGATAAATAAGATAATTGGGGAAGCACTGCATTCTGTATTTCATCCCCTCACATCTGGGAATCCATAAAACAATATTCTTTAAAAAAAAAAAAAGAAACCTGCTCAACTCGAACCTGGGCCCCCGGCAGTGAAAGTGCTGAGCCCTAACCACTGGACCACCAGGGAATTCCCTTACTTGACTTTTAAAATCCAATCTTTTCCTGAATTATTTGACTGTGAAATCTTTTTTTTCTTTTTAACGTCTATTAATGTCCAGTGGAATTAGTTTTCCATGACCAGATTTTCAGAAATGCTGTTACAAGGGAGTCATTCTGTGAGGAGAGGCTAAAGGTTTTATGTGGGAAAGAGAAAGCAAGAGGAGGCTTTATTGTTCTTGGTGAAGGTGAGATTTCTGGCAATATTAGAGCAAAGATGTTAAATTATAATGATCTTGATTAGATCTGTGGAGGACTTTCCTGACCAGAGACTTTATAGAAAGGTTTATCAGTAGTATAATTTTTTTAGGGGAGGAGTTCATATAAAAACTTGCTGTTTAAAAAAAAAAAAAATTTTTTTTTTTAGACAAAAATTAACAAAACCAAAAACAACCTTGCATTAATTGGGGCCTGTTGAGGTCCATATGGGTTTCTATAATCTATTGCTTTTATGGAAAAATCATCATTAAGTCTCTTTTTTTCTTGGTCATAGGTAAGTTTTTCTCTTGAAAATATTCTTAAGATTATGGCTAGTGAGCAGGTGTCATTTATGGTTAAGGTACACTTGCTTTTTGAGCTAAACTGATAAAAATTTGACCTTAAACCTCAATTTACTTTTTTGAAAATGGAGACAAACTAGATTTGAGAAACATGGCTATTACCTGGTTATAAGAAGTTAAGATCATAATATAACAGTAACTGTAGCATTCCTTTCCAGATTTAATGTACTGACTGTGACGTCACTCTTTTGCAGGTATGATTTTTAATGAACGTGATCAGGAGTTGAGAGACTTGGGGTATCAGAAACATGCCTTCAATATGCTTATTAGTAACCGCTTGGGCTACCATAGAGATGTGCCAGATACAAGGAATGCAGCGTATGTTCCTTATTGGTTTCTGCTAATCACTCTAATAACACAGTGTTTTTAGTGCCAGCATAATAAGCCATGGGGGTGGTGTTAATATTTTGCAATTAGGCCTATTATTCAGGATACTAGAAAACCTAAGACAGATTTCCACTCATACTATGCTTGAAGCCACATGGTCTGAGATTGTACTGACAAAGTTCTAGAGCTTGCTGTGTTTCTTTTGAAATTTAAAATCGTGGGAAAAAGGAGGGAGGTGCTACCTGCATATAATTAAATAACCTTCCAAGCATAAGTTTATTTTAAATGTTTGTTTATTGGATTCATGGCGAAAAGGAATTAATATCAGTGAAGAATTCTACTCATCATCTCACTTTTCTGTTTTCATTATTTTTGTTTCTTCAAAGGCTTTTCATTCATATGGTCAGTCAGTCATTCATTCCACAGATCTGTTTCAGCACATTTTGTGTTTGCTGGACTCTCTATTAGGCCCTGGAAATAAAC
Organism: Grampus griseus; assembly: GCF_964374135.1. Classification (NCBI taxonomy): domain Eukaryota; kingdom Metazoa; phylum Chordata; class Mammalia; order Artiodactyla; family Delphinidae; genus Grampus; species Grampus griseus. Next base: position 5,354,319 of record NC_139003.1, on the reverse strand, counting down.
AAAATAAGACATAGTCTCTTGGTTCACAGGGCTTAGAGTCTAGCAGGGGAGGTAGATAAAGAAGTGAGTAATTGCAGTTACACAAGAATGAGGGCTGTGATAGGAGTTGGTGAAATGGGGTCCTCCAAACCAGAATGACCAGGGAAGGCTTCATAGAGGGTGATGACTGAGCAGTGATGTAAGGGAAGGTTTTCCCCTATATAGGGAACAGATCGAGGCATAAAATTATACTATTTGTCAAAGGGACTGAAACAGTTCACTTTGCCTGTAGTGGAGGAATGGCAAGAAACTGGAGGTGGGCAGGGCCCAGACGTTGGAAGGCTTTGTATGCCATGCGAAAGAGCATGGAATACCAGATTTTATTGTTTAAGTTAGTGGGGTTTTTTCTTGTGGCTGCTTAAAGCCACTTAATCCTTTTTATCAAATAGTTGCTTACATGGAAGCTCTTCCATTATCCTGATATATATCATAGTTTACTCAAATCTTTTTCTATTATTGGGCAAAAAATAAAATTTTCAAATACAGAATTTCACATTTCCATTATTTCCTTTTGAAACCTCTTTGAGGAGAAGAAACTGAACATCAGCTCATGAGTACTGCATTAAAAACTCGCAGTGATTTTAGTAAAAACATTTTTATGTACCAAAAAAGAAAAAAAAATTCAAGTTTTTAAAACGACCTAAAAATAAGCGGAGTTGCAGGTACTGGAGGGAGAAATCATTAACAAATGTAAAACTCTTGAATAAGAAAACACATTGTGATGGGGAGGGGGAAGGGTAAGCTGTGACAAAGCGAGAGAGTGGCATGGACATATATACACTACCAAACGTAAAATAGATAGCTAGTGGGAAGCAGCCGCATAGCACAGGGAGATCAGCTCGGTGCTTTGTGACCGGGTGGGATAGGGAGGGTGGGAGGGAAGGAGACGCAAGAGGGAGGAGATATGGGAACATATGTATATGTATAACTGATTCACTTTGTTATAAAGCAGAAACTAGCACACCATTGTAAAGCAATTATACTCCAATAAAGATATTAAAAAAAAAAGAAAACACGTTATCTTAAATGCTTTTTAAAAACTTGTTAATAATGTAAGGAAGAGGCCGAACAAGGGGACAGTTAATGTTTAGTGAATAATAACCTAAAACATTTGAGCTTTTAAAATGTCAGAATTTTCCCATATTTGTCTTCACAGATGTAAAGACAGGTCTTACCCGACGGATCTACCAGTCGCTAGTGTTGTTATTTGTTTCTACAACGAAGCCTTTTCTGCCTTGCTCCGGACCGTGCACAGCGTCCTAGACCGCACGCCAGCCCGGCTTCTTCACGAAATTATCCTCGTGGATGATGACAGTGACTTCGGTAAGGACTATTGTAATTGGCAATGTGGGATCTATGCAGTTGTTCACTGTCGTGCTGACCACATCAGCAGAGCTGACCGTTCAGTATTTAGTGGATAGGAGGACCCTCATGCACGCAATTGCAACAGAGCCAACCACAATTAAATGCCTGATTATAGGGTAATTTCAAAGAAACTGCACTGTCTTTGTAATCTGTTTTCAAACTGTGCTACCGAAATTTGGCCCTTGAAATTTTTCCCTTGGCTTACCTTTTTAAAAGAGTATTTTTATTTTGAAATAACTATAGATAGACAGTAAGTTACGAAGAGGTCCTGTGTACCCCTTCACCCAGTTTCCTCCATTGGTTACATCTTACATCATTATAGTACAGTATCAAAACCCAGAATTTAACATTGGTATAATATGTGTGTACAGTTATTTGTCATTTTATCCCATGAGTAGATTTCTGTAACCACCACTGCTGTCAAGGTACAGACTGCACTGCTCCATCACCCCTTCAAGGTTGTTATATAAACAGAATCATACAGTATGTGACGTTTTGAGATTGGCTTTTTTAACTAGACATAATGCTTTGGCTTACGTTTATCTCGTCAGTCTGTTATATCAGCTGTCTCTAGATAAGGTGGATTGCATTCTGATAGCTCTTAGATGATCTCTGAAGGCCAGTATTGTATGATTCAGTACATACTTCAGACCCTTATTTAATTCAACATAGACTCTTCCTAAAAGTGATTTCATGTACACACAGCAGGATGGAGGGCTGTCCTCAACCTTGTGAGAGAGGTTGTATCCCCATTTTACAGAGGAGGAAATATTAAGTAATTTGCTCAAGATCCTGTAGCTGTTAAGGGGTAGAGTTGAAATTAGACCCCTGGTCTACATAACTCCAAGCCTTCTGCTATTTTCATTACAGTAACCTGCAGAGATACACTGATAAATTGTATGTCAATTACATATTTTTTCACAACTCAAGGGTTTATTAAGCATCTCTTATATATCAACAACAGAATTGGTATGCAAGTATACTTAAGTATACAAAATGAGGAAATGTACACTGAGACCAGTGGGTGCAAATTCTCAAACCCTGGTAACTATTGAAATCTCATAGGAGAAATAGAAAAAAATTGAATTTCAAAAATGAATGATTAAAAAAACCAAGAATTTGAGTCTGGACCAAGTAGAAGATTGGCTAAGTAGTATAATTCTAGAATTTATGGTGTTGAATTTTTTTTTTAAGTAAACCTGTATTTTTCATTTTGTTGGTATATTTTCTAAAAGGGAAAATTCATGATCATTTACAATGGTTTATATACTAACTATAGAAAGAATTATTTATTTAATTATCTTATATGATCTTTGAAGTTATTATGAAATCTAAAGGTAAATGAGCTAGAATTTAAAAAATATTTAGTGCCCATGGAAGGTGCTAAATTAATAAAAGAATGTATTTACTGCTGCTGTTATATAATTCTTGGTAGGGAAATAGAAGTTGTTTCTCAACTATTCTGAAATGGAGTAGGACTTAATAAATCACTTTGAAACAAAAGATATTTACATATCATTTTGTTTTAAATATGATTTATATGCAGTCAGCCAAACATTCATTCACTCAAGATACTCATTTCAAACATTCTTTATGCAAAGCGTTGTGTTAGTTGCTATGGAAATACAGATAAGTCTATAACTTAAGTAACTATTCCTTTAGGCTAGTGTTCCAACTCTTAACCCTCATTTTTTTCCTTCCAAGATAAGCTATGATCTTCTTTTAAAATAAAGCAGAAGAAGATTCTATATTTGCCTAAAAATTTGTTGTCGCAAGTGCCAGCCACGACTCTAGAGAATCTGCAAAATGTCTGTGCATATGTCTCATGTGGTTTGAACAGTTGTGCGACTCTTCATTTTCAGACGATGTGAAAGGAGAACTAGATGAATACATCCAAAAATACCTCCCTGGAAAGATTAAAGTAATAAGAAATACAAAACGTGAGGGATTGATTCGAGGAAGAATGATTGGAGCAGCCCACGCAACAGGTAGAACTTCCCGCTGGCCTTTCTTGGTGGGTGTTGAGTGATGAGGGCTCTGAGTCTCCTGCCCTCCTGATCCTGCGTCAGTCTCTGAAAAATGGTGTCTTTAGGGGGCACTGCCAGCAGGAAAGGTGAGGCTTGTTCAGTTTGGGAAAGGCCTTTCCATAACTCCAACCCGGTTGTCCCAAAGCACAGGCTCCAAGGAGGTGAACTCTGGAGTCCTCAGTGGTCTGCCTTTCTGGTTTTTCTTCAGTTACATTATATTGATTCAAATGTATTTCTTTTTACGGTTACCTCTATGGAAGGTTGGTGATCCTAATTTTCATTTATGATCTTGATAAAAATTTTTCCTTTTAAAATACATTTATTTCAGTTAAAACAAATGAATTTGTTTAAAAATATTAGGTATCTAATACTGCAGGTGATGCCTGGATATGGCAAAAATAATCAAGATAATTTTAAAATTCCAGAACTTTGGGGGGGCGTTCCCCAGTAGTGAAAAAAATCTCCTACCTTCCCATATACTGCTCTCCTCAAGATAACCAGTCACTGGGGTTTAAGTGGTTGGCACTGCTTCCTGCCACCACCCCTCCTTGTACACCCACTGTCCCATTCGCTGGGTTTAGCTGTGACTTCATTTTTAGAATCTTTCTTCTTCCCTCCTTTCTCTTAAACCTGCAGTGAACAGGAGCAATTAACAAAAAATGAGAAGTAGCTCCCCTCCATCCAGTCTGCAGTCATATGCAGATTGAGTTCAAGGCGAGATTTCTTCTTTAGAGTCTATTTTGACGTATTGAAGGCACGAGATAGAAAATTGTGGGGTATTTGTAGGGAATGGCAAGATTATGTCACAGAACATCGTACTGTTATAGTATATTATTACTGAGAGTTTATTGTTTTTCAGGTAACAATAGTCATTTAGTTTTTGTTTTTGGTTTTGGTTTTATTTTGCGGTACGCGGGCCTCCCACTGCCACGGCCCCTCCCGTTGCGCAGCACAGGCTCCGGACACGCAGGCCCAGCGGCCATGGCCCACGGGCCTAGCCGCTCCGCAGCATGCGGGATCTTCCTGGACTGGGGCGCGAACCCGCGTCCCCCGCATCGGCAGGCGGACTCCCAACCACTGCGCCACCAGGGAAGCCCAGTCATGTAGTTTTTTTCTTTATGATCTGTTGGTCCTTGTTCAAATATAGTTTAGGATCTGTCAAAAAATAAGCCAGTTTTTGGGAAATCAATCTCAGGTTCGATGTGACTGTTATTATCTTACTTCATTTAGTTAAATTGTCTTTAATTGAAAAAGTAACATTTTTCGAATTAAAAAAAGCTATTATACATTTTCTCCTCAGAGGAAACTTGATTGAATTGACCTCACTTCACTTGAATAGTGTACAGGTTGAACATTCTGCCTTTCTGTATTGAATGACATCTGGTGAGCTGTATGCTCTTTACATCCTCATAAAGTCCTTCACAGGAGGCCTTGAAGGACATGACTAAGTCACTGTCATCCTGGAGGACTTTCTTGCTGGAGGTATTTCTGCTACTGTTAATTGGAATAGGATGCATCCGGTGCTTTATGAAATTCACATAAAATCTGTATCAATACATTTCATGGATAAATGTTTGGAAAAATAATAATGCTGTCTGATGATGAGATTCTAAGTTTCTCAGCTGTTCAGAATAACCATTAAGTTATCAAAGAAGTTTGGGATTATCAAAGAAACCCTCACTCCTCACATGTATCAAGAGGAGTTAAAAATGCATGATAAAACCTTTACGATTTTAATTTTATTGACTAGAAGAAAAGAGCATCCCGTGGCTGATGAGACTGGGGGGATTAGAAAGGAAGGGTGGGAAATGGAAGAAAAAGAAATGAGTGCGTGGCAGTCAAGTGGTGAATCCAAGGAGAAGGGAGCTGTGTTGCTGACGTGATGAGAGGGCTGCACGCTTCTCTCACTCCTGAGAATCGCTGTGTTGTAGCCATAATCGATAACTGGGGTCATGTGTCCGTGTCACCAGCGAGAATGAGTTACGTTCTCTAATCTCTGTTTACTAAGGCAGGGAAATACATACTAAACATAAATATTTCCATTACAATAATTGTACTAAAAGTACGCACAGCTGACCACTGTCATTGCACCACACTCCATACCTGGCTGTCCAGAGAACTGAATTGTTCCTGTGAGATTTTGAATCTTTTTACTGAGGAGAATATGTAAATTTTTTCACAGGTTGTGCATATTGTTTGCATATGTTCTTCAATCATAGCAGTGCACTTCAGACAGAATTCCTGGCTAACAGACTTCTGAGTACCGGTTTAATAGTTTGGGCTGGAAGGGTGGCAGTTACCTTTCACACCTGTAAATGCATCCGCACTTGAACTGGTGGCCATACCTAACTTGAGTGTGGTGCAGCTCTCAGGGCCCCTATTGTTTGCCTCCCCAGGAGAAGTCCTGGTGTTCCTGGACAGCCACTGTGAGGTGAATGTGATGTGGCTGCAGCCCCTGCTGGCTGCCATCCGGGAGGACCGGCAAATGGTGGTGTGCCCGGTGATCGACATCATCAGCGCTGACACGCTGGCCTACAGCTCGTCCCCTGTGGTGCGGGGAGGATTCAACTGGGGGCTGCACTTCAAATGGGACCTCGTTCCCCTTTCTGAGCTCGGAGGAACAGACGGAGCTACTGCACCAATAAAGTAAGATTTCTCCTGTATGTGTGAAAAATTCCCGAAAGAGGAAACATACTCAAAGATAATTCCTTTTTCTTTGCAGGAGGCAAAAGTGTTGGCTTAACTTGTTTGTCCGTTAAAAATTTTTGAGTGCTTACCGCATTTTACGTACTCTGCCAAGTCCCAAGGAAAGATTTATGAATAAGAAATTGTCCAGGCCCTCAAGGATTTATATCTTAGTGAGAAAAGCAGAAGAAGTCAACAATATCCCGGGATAATTGTTGCATAGGATAGCCTGGGAGGACCCCCTGTGCTGTGTTGTTTATATCACATACCATGGTTATTGCATTGGTCGTTAACACATCTTCAGTTCTTTGCTAGTGTGAGTGGTACTGTGAAGAACATTTAATACATAAGCCTTTTCTATAATTAGGATTTTAGGATGGATTCCCACTCGTACAATTACTGAGTCATTGTATGTGAATTATTTTCAATTTTCATCCGTATTCTCTCATATTATAAATCTCTTATATGTTATTTCTCCTTATTTTTGTTTTCTTTTAAATTTCTCATAGATTTCAGAGACGTTTGTCTGTATTTGTACTTTTTAAAGTTCTTAGACCTACTCTTTCTTTTAAACTTTTTTTTTTAATACAGCTTTTAAAAAATATTTATTTGGCTGCATTGGGTCTTAGTTGCGGCACGCGGGGTCTTTTCGTTGTGGCGTGCGGGCTCCAGAGCATGTGGGCTCAGTAGTTGCAGCACGCAGGCTCTCTAGTTGTGGCACACAGGCTCTAGAGCACATGGGCTCAGTAGTTGAGGCATGCAGGCTCTCTAGTTGTGGTGCACCGGCTCTAGAGCATGCAGGCTCAGTAGTTGTGGTGTGCGGGCTTAGTTGTCCCATGGCATGTGGGATCTTAGTTCCCCAATCAGGGATCAAACCCACATCCCCTGCACTGGAAGGTGGATTCTTAACCACTGGACTACCAGGGAAGTCCCTTTTTAAAACTTTTTTACTGTAAAAAATAGCATATGTAAAAAGTATATATGTATACATGCATACGATTTAATAAATGATTATAGTGTGAACACTGAAAGTACCACCAAGTCAAGAAATAGCACCCACATGCCCCCTGTATACCCCTCCCTGGTCACAGCCCCTGCCCTTGTCCTTAGAGGTGTCATTACCCTGACCCACTCATCATTTCCCTGCTCTCCTGGAGAGTTGTACCCCCCATGTATGATTTCTAAATGATGTAATGTAGTCCAGTTCCCTGTTCTTGGACTTCATGTAAAGGAAGCCATGGGACTCATCACTGTCTTCTTTTAGTCAGTATTGCTTTAAAAGCCTCTGTGCTGCATTGTATAGTTGATTCATTTTTATTGCTGTATAATATTCTGTTATACTCATGTATCATAACATTTATCCGGTTTACTGTGGGCAGGGCATTTGGGTTGTTTTCAGTCGTTTTTCCACCTTACAAGTAGTGCTGTTGTCAGCATTCTTACTCATGGCTTCTAGCTTACAGGAGTGAAACTGCCCAGTCATAGGCATGCCTGTCTTCACCTTTAGTTGATAACGTTTTCCCCACACCTCAGGCGACTAGAACGCCATTGGCTCCTCAGCTAGCCTTTGGGTACTTGCCAGCTTCCTTTCATCCAAACCAGACTTGGAGGGGAGGCTGATAGAGAGCTGGGCCAGCTCAGGTGGCTGAGGTGCTCTCCTGGCAGGGTGGGGTTGTCTCCTGTTCTCAGGCTTTGTGAGAGAACCTGTTGCAGTTCTTTGTGAAGTCCGTGAAAAAAGCACACCCAGCTCTCAGTTTTCTTCTAGTCTTCACGTGCTTGTAACCCTTCTTCCTACCAGGGCTTTCAGTGCGGGTCTCTACCCTCTGCTCCCCAGCCTTGCAGGTGGGAGTTAGATGCTGGAGCACATCTCTCAGGAGAGCAGGGCTGCACCTGGGGACCGTCGCTCTATGTTTCTGGGCTCCACGACTTCACGTACTGTGATTGGAGGCAGACAGGAGCACTGACCCCATTTTCAGCTTCCCTTTGCCAGTGCAAGAGAAAGTTCCTTGGACTGTTGCTACATGTGTTCTCATTCGTAGTTACAGGGCAGTGGCCAGTTTTTGCCTATTTCATCATCTTCATGGGTATTTGTTTTTCATTGTTTAATTTTTAATATTTTTAATCAAAAACATATATTCACAGTAATAAGTCAAACAGTATAGAACAACTTAGGATGAGAAGTGGCTGGCTCTAACCCTCCCTCCCCATTCTCAGTCCTTCTCCCCAGAGGCAAATTCTTTTAACCACTTTTAGTTTTGGTCTTCCGTTTCTTACTTCCTGAACTCTAAATGATATGCATAGTCCTCTTTCCAACATAAAACCAACTATAGGCCTCTCTGTTGGAAAAATGAAGATTTAGCTCATTTACATCACTCCCATGTTCCCTTTATTGTTGTAGGATGAGTTTTTAGTTACTGTATTGGTTACTTTTGATACTTAAAAAAAAAAATCTGTTTCTTGTTCTGACTTTTTTTTTTTTTGTCTGCGTTGGGTCTTTGTTGCTGCACGTGGGCTCTCTCTAGCTGCAACGAGCGGGGGCCACTCCTCGCTGCGGTGCACGGGCTTCTCATTGCGGTGGCTTCTCTTGTTGCAGAGCACGGCCTCTAGGTGCACGGGCTTCAGTAGTTGTGGCATGCAGGCTCAGTAGTTGTGGCACACAGGCTCAGCAGTTGTGGCTTGCAGGCTCCAGAGTAGCAGGCTCAGTAGTTGTGGCGCACGGGCTTAGTTGCTCCGCGTCATGTGGGATCTTCCCGGACCAGGGCTCGAACCCATGTCCCCTGCATTGGCAGGCGGATTCCCAACCACTGCGCCACCAGGGAAGCCCCGTTCTGTTGACTTTCGACGGCATCATTTGACATTCTTCCTTGAACAATGAGGCTATGAGCACCGCTTTCTCCTTTTTTCCACTTTTTCTCCCCTTTCGGCTGTAAGCTGTTTCACTTTTATTATATCAAGGTTGCTAACTTCTTGAGTTGGATATTTAGATTTTTAAAATTTTTAGCCTTTTTTCTTTTCTAATACATGTATTTAAGATGATAAATTTTCTTCTGATCATGGCTTTAGCTGCATCCCACAAACTGTGATATATCATTTTTTATTGTCATTTTTTTTAACATCTTTATTGGGGTATAATTGCTTTACAGTGGTGTATTAGCTTCTGCTTTATAACAAAGTGAATCAGTTATACATACACATATGTTCCCATATCTCTTCCCTCCGGCGTCTCCCTCCCTCCCACCCTCCCTATCCCACCCCTCCAGGCGGTCACAAAGCACCGAGCTGATATCCCTGTGCTATGCGGCTGCTTCCCACTAGCCATCTACCTTACGTTTGGTAGTGTATATATGTCCCTGCCTCTCTCTCGCTTTGTCACAGCTCGCCCTTCCCCCTCCCCATATCCTCAAGTGCGTTCTCCGGTAGGTCTGTGTCGTTATTCCTGTCTTACCCCTAGGTTCTTCATGACATTTTTTTTTTCTTAAATTCCATATATATGTGTTAGCATACGGTATTTGTCTTTCTCTTTCTGACTTACTTCACTCTGTATGACAGACTCTAGGTCTATCCACCTCAATACAGATAGCTCAATTTCGTTTCTTTTTATGGCTGAGTAATATTCCATTGTATATATGTGCCACATCTTCTTTATCCATTCATCCAATGGTGGGCACTTAGGTTGTTTCTATCTCCGGGCTATTGTAAATAGAGCTGCAATAAACATTTTGGTACATGACTCTTTTTGAATTATGGTTTTCTCAGGGTATATGCCCAGTAGTGGGATTGCTGGGTCATATGGTAGTTCTATTTGTAGTTTTCTAAGGAACCTTCATACTGTTCTCCATAGTGGCTGTACCAGTTCACAGTCCCACCAGCAGTGCAAGAGTGTTCCCTTTTCTCCACACCCTCTCCAGCATTTATTGTTTCTAGATTTTTTGATGATGGCCATTCTGACTGGTGTGAGATGAGATCTCATTGTAGTTTTGATTTGCATTTCTCTAATGATTAATGATGTTGAGCATCCTTTCATGTGTTTGTTGGCAGTCTGTATATCTTTGGAGAAATGTCTATTTAGGTCTTCTGCCGATTTTTGGATTGGGTTGTTTGTTTTTTTGTTATTGAGCTGCCTGAGCTGCTTATAAATTTTGGAAATTAATCCTTTGTCAGTTGCTTCATTTGCAAATATTTTCTCCCATTCTGAGGGTTGTCTTTTGGTCTTGTTTATGGTTTCCTTTGCTGTGCAAAAGCTTTGAAGTTTCATTAGGTCCCATTTGTTTATTTTTGTTTTTATTTCCATTTCTCTAGGAGGAGGGTCAAAAAGGATCTTGCTGTGATTTATGTCATAGAGTGTTCTGCCTATGTTTTCCTCTAAGAGTTTGATAGTTTCTGGCCTTACATTTAGGTCTTTAATCCATTTTGAGCTTTTTTTTGTGTATGGTGTTAGGGAGTGATCTAATCCCATACTTTTACATGTACCTGTCCAGTTTTCCCAGCACCACTTATTGAAGAGGCTGTCCTTTCTCCACTGGACATTCCTCCCACCTTTATCAAAGATAAGGTGACCATATGTGTGTGGGTTTATCTCTGGGCTTTCTATCCTGTTCCATTGATCTTTCTGTTTTTGTGCCAGTACCATACTGTCTTGATTACTGTAGCTTTGTAGTATAGTCTGAAGTCAGGGAGCCTGATTCCTCCAGCTCCGTTTTTCGTTCTCAAGATTGCTTTGGCTATTCGGGGTCTTTTGTGTTTCCATACAAATTGTGAAATTTTTTGTTCTAGTTCTGTGAAAAATGCCATTGGTAGTTTGATAGGGATTGCATTGAATCTGTAGATTGCTTTGGGTAGTAGAGTCATTTTCACAATGTTGATTCTTCCAATCCAAGAACATGGTATATCTCACCATCTATTTGTATCACCTTTAATATCTTTCATCAATGTCTTATAATTTTCTGCCTACAGGTCTTTTGTCTCCTTTGGTAGGTTTATTCCTAGATATTTTATTCTTTTTGTTGCAGTGGTAAATGGGAGTGTTTTCTTGATTTCACTTTCAGATTTTTCATCATTAGTGTATAGGAATGCCAGAGATTTCTGTGCATTAATTTTGTATCCTGCTACTTTGCCAAATTCATTGATTAGCTCTAGTAGTTTTCTGGAAGCATCTTTAGGATCCTCTGTGTATAGTACCATGTCATCTGCAAACAGTGACAGCTTTACTTCTTCTTTTCCAATTTGGATTCCTTTTATTTCCTTTTCTTCTCTGATTACTGTGGCTAAAACTTCCAAAACTATGTTGAATAAGAGTGGTGGGAGTGGGCAACCTTGTCTTGTTCCTGATCTTAGTGGAAATGCTTTCAGTTTTTCACCATTGAGGACGATGTTGGCTGTGGGTTTGTCATATATGGCCTTTATTATGTTGAGGAAAGTTCCCTCTATGCCTACTTTCTGGAGAGTTTTTATCATAAATGGGTGTTGAATTTTGTCAGAAGCTTTCTCTGCATCTATTGAGATGATCATATGGTTTTTATCCTCCAATATGTTAATATGGTGTATCACATTGATTGATTTGCATATATTGAAGAATCCTTGCATTCCTGGAATAAACCCCACTTGATCATGGTGTATGATCCTTTTAATGTGCTGTTGGATTCTGTTTGCTAGTCTTCTGTTGAGGATTTTTGCTTCTATGTTCATCAGTGATATTGGCCTGAGTTTTCTTTCTTTGTGACATCCTTGTCTGGTTTTGGTATCAAGGTGATGGTGGCCTCGTAGAATGAATTTGGGAGTGTTCCTCCCTCTGCTATATTTTGGAAGAGTTTGAGAAGGATAGGTGTTAGCTCTTCTCTAAATGTTTGATAGAATTCGCCTGTGAAGCCATCTGGTCCTGGGCTTTTGTTTATTGGAAGATTTTTAATCAGAGTTTCAATTTCAGTGCTTGTGATTGGTCTGTTCATATTTTCTATTTCTTCCTGATTCAGTCTTGGCACGTTGTGCATTTCTAAGAATTTGTCCATTTCTTCCAGGTTGTCCATTTTATTGGCATAGAGTTGCTTGTAGTAATCTCTCATGATCCTTTGTATTTCTGCAGTGTCAGTTGTTACTTCTCCTTTTTCATTTCTAATTCTGTTGATTTGAGTCTTCTCCCTTTTTTTCTTGATGAGTCTGGCTAATGGTTTATCAATTTTGTTTATCTTCTCAAAGAACCAGCTTTTAGTTTTATTGATCTTTGCTATTGTTTCCTTCATTTCTTTTTCATTTTTTTCTGATCTGATTTTTATGATTTCTTTCCTTCTGCTAACTTTGGGGTTTTTTTGTTCTTCTTTCTCTAATTGCTTTAGGTGCAAGGTTAGGTTGTTTATTTGAGGTGTTTCCTGTTTCTTAAGGTGGGCTTGTATTGCTATAAACTTCCCTCTTAGAGCTGCTTTTGCTGCATACCATAGGTTTTGGGTCGTCGTGTCTCCATTGTCATTTGTTTCTAGGTATTTTTTAATTTCCTCTTTGATTTCTTCAGTGATCACTTCATTATTAAGTAGTGTATTGTTTAGCCTCCATGTGTATTTTTTACAGATCTTTTCCTGTAATTAATATCTAGTCTCATGGTGTTATGGTCGGAAAAGATACTTGATACAATTTCAGTTTTCCTAAATTTACCAAGGCTTGATTTGTGACCCAAGATATGATCTATCCTGGAGAATGTTCCATGAACACTTTAGAAAAATGTGTATTCTGTTGTTTTTGGATGGAGTGTCCTATAAATATCAATTAAGTCCATCTTGTTTAATGTATCATTTAAAGCTTGTGTTTCCTTATTTATTTTCATTTTGGATGATCTGTCCATTGGTGAAAGTGGGGTGTTAAAGTCCCCTACTATGAATGTGTTACTGTCGATTTCCCCTTTTATGGCTGTTAGTATTTGCCTTATGTATTGAGGTGCTCCTATGTTGGGTGCATAAATATTTACAATTGTTATATCTTCTTCTTGGATTGATCCCTTGATCATTATGTAGTGTCCTTCTTTGTCTCTTCTAATAGTCTTTATTTTAAAGTCTATTTTATCTGATATGAGAATTGCTACTCCAGCTTTCTTTTGGCTTCCATTTGCATGGAATATCTTTTTCCATCCCCTTACTTTCAATCTGTATGTGTCTCTAGGTCTGAAGTGGGTCTCTTGTAGACAGCAAATATATGGGTCTTGTTTTTGTATCCATTCAGCCAATCTGTGTCTTTTGGTGGGAGCATTTAGTCCATTTACATTTAAGGTAATTATCGATATGTATGTTCCTATTCCCATTTTCTAAATTGTTTTGTGTTCATTATTGTAGGTCTTTTCCTTCTTTTGTGTTTCTTGCCTAGAGAAGATCCTTGAGCATTTGTTGTAAAGCTGGTTTGGTGGTGCTGAACTCTCTCAGCTTTTGATTGTCTGTAAAGGTTTTAATTTCTCCATCAAATCTGAATGAGATCCCTTGCTGGGTAGAGTAATCTTGGTTGCAGGTTTTTCTCCTTCATCACTTTCAGTATGTCCTGCCACTCCCTTCTGGCTTGCAGAGTTTCTGCTGAGAGATCAGCTGTTAACCTTATGGGGATTCCCTTGTGTGTTATTTGTTGTTTTTCCCTTGCTGCTTTTAATATGCTTTCTTTCTATTTAATTTTTGACAGTTTGATTAATATGTGTCTTGGTGTATTTCTCCTTGGATTTATCCTGTATGGGACTCTCTGTGCTTCCTGGACTTGATTAACTATTTCCTTTCCCATATTAGGGAAGTTTTCAACTATAATCTCTTCAAATATTTTCTCAGTCCCTTTCTTTTTCTCTTCTTCCTCTGGAACCCCTATAATTCGAATGTTGGTGTGTTTAATGTTGTCCCAGAGGTCCCTGAGACTATCCTCAGTTCTTTTCATTCTTTTTTCTTTATTCTGCTCTGCAGTAGTTATTTCCACTATTTTATTTTCCAGGTCAGTTATCGGTTCTTCTGCCTCAGTTATTCTTCTATTGATCCCTTCTAGAGTATTTTTCATTTCATTTATTGTGTTGTTTATCATTGTTTGTTTCATCTTTAGTTCTTCTAGGTCCTTGTTAAATGTTTCTTGCATTTTGTCTATTGTATTTCCAAGATTTTGGATCATCTTTACTATCATTATTCTGAATTCTTTTTCAGGTAGACTGCCTATTTCCTCTTCATTTGTTAGGTCTGGTGCATTTTTATCTTGCTCCTTCATCTGCTGTGTGTTTTTCTGTCTTCTCATTTTGCTTATCTTACTGTGTTTGGGGTCTCCTTTTTGCAGGCTGCCGGTTCGTAGTTCCGGTTGTTTTTGATGTCTGTCCCTAGTGGCTAAGGTTGGTTCAGTGGCTTGTGTAGGCTTCCTGTTGGAGGGGACTAGTGCCTGTGTTCTGGTGGATGAGGCTGGATCTTGTCTTTCTGGTGGGCAGGTCCACGTCTGGTGGTGTGTTTTGGGGTGTCTGTGGCCTTATTATGATTTTAGGCAGCCTCTCTGCTAATGGGTGGGGTTGTGTTCCTGTTTTGCTAGTTGTTTGGCATAAGGTGTCCAGCACTGTAGCTTGCTGGTCGTTGAGTGAAGCTGGGTGCTGGTGTTGAGATGGAGATCTCTGGGAGATTTTCACCGTTTGATATTATGTGGAGCTGGGAGGTCTCTTGTTGACCAGTGTCCTGAAGTTGGCTCTCCCACCTCAGAGGCACAGCACTGACTCCTGGCTGCAGTACCAAGAGCCTTTCATCCACACGGCTCAGAATAAAAGGGAGAAAAAGTAGAGAGAAAGAATTAGTAGAAGTAAGAAAGAAAAAAGAAAGAAAGAAAGGAAGGAAGGAAGGAAGGAAAGGAGGGAAGGAAGAAAGAAAGAAAGAAGAAAAGGAAACAAGGAAAGAAAGGAGGGAGGGAGGAGGGAAGGAAGGAAAAAAGAAAGAAAGAAAGAAGATAAAGTAAAATAAAAAAGTAAAATAAAATAAAGTTATTAAATTAAAAAATAATTATAAAAAAAAAACGGACGGATAGAACCTTAGGACAAATGGTGGAAGCAAAGCTATACAGACAAAATCTCACACAGAAGCATACACATACACACTCACACAAAGAGGAAAAGGGGAAAAAATCATAAATCTTGCTCTCAAAGCCCACCTCCTCAATTTGGGATAATTTGTTGTCTAAAGGAGGGAGGGAAGGAAGGAAGGAAGGAAAGAGAAAGAAAGGAAAGAAAGGAAGAAAGAAAGAAAGGGAAAGAAAGAAAGGGGATAAAGTAAAATAAAGTTATTAAAATCAATTATTAAGAAAAAAATTTTTTAAAAAAACGAAAACTGACGGATAGAATCCTAGGACAAATGGTGGAAGCAAAACTATACAGACAAAATCTCACACAGAAGCATACACATACACACTCACACAAAGAGGAAAAGGGGAAAAAAATCACAAATCTTGCTCTCAAAGCCCACCTCCTTAATTTGGGATGGTTCGTGGTCGATTCAGGTATTCCACAGATGCAGGTACATCAAGTTGATTGTGGAGATTTAATCCGCTGCTCCTGAGGCTGCTGGGAGGGATTTCCCTTTCTCTTCTTTGTTCGCACAGCTCCCGGGGCTCAGCTTTGGATTTGGCCCCGCCTCTGAGTGTAGGTCGCTGGAGGGCGCCTGTTTTTTGCTCAGACAGGACGGGGTTAAAGGAGCCGCTGATTCGGGGGCTCTGGCTCACTTAGGCCGGTGGGAGGGAGGGGCACGGAGTGCAGGGCGAGCCTGCGGTAGCAGAGGCCAGCATGACATTTGTTGCACCAGCCTGAGGCCCGCCGTGCGTTCTCTCGGGGAAGTTGTCCCTGGATCCCGGGACCCTGGCAGTGGCGGGCTGCACAGGCTCCCCGGAAGAGGGGTGTGGAGAGTGACCTGTGCTCGCACACAGGCCCCTTGGTGGCGGCGGCAGCAGCCTTAGCGTCTCCCGCCCGTCTCTGGGCTCCGCGCTTTTAGCCACGGCTCATGCCCGTCTCTGGAGCTCCTTTAAGCAGCGCTCTTACTCCCCTCTCCTCGCGCACCAGGAAACAAAGAGGGAAGAAAAAGTCTCCTGCCTTTTCGGCAGCTCCAGACCTTTTCCTGGACTCCCTCCCGGCCAGCCGTGGCGCACTAACCCTCTGCAGGCTGTGTTCACGCCGCCAACACCCAGTCCTCTCCCTGTGCTCCGACCGAAGCCCGAGCCTCGGCTCCCAGCCCTGCCCGGCCCGGCGGGTGAGCAGACAAGCCTCTCGGGCTGGTGAGTGCTGGTCCACACCAATCCTCTGTGCGGGGATCTCCCCGCTTTGCCCCCCGCGCCCCTGTTGCTGTGCTCTCCTTCGCGGCCCGAAGCTCCCTCCTCCACCACCCGCAGTCTCCGCCCGCGAAGGGGCTTCCTAGTGTGTGGGAACCTTTCCTCCTTCACAGCTCCCTCCCACTGGTGCAGGTCCCGTCCCTATTATTTTGTCTCTGTTTTTTCTTGTTTTTTCTTTCTTTTGCCCTACCCAGGTATGTGGGGAGTTTCTTGCCTTTTGGGAGGTCTGAGGTCCTCTGCCAGCGTTCAGTAGGTGTTCTGTAGGAGTTGCTCCACGTGTAGATGTATTTCTGGTGTATTGTATAGCACAGAGGACTCTGCTCAGTACTCTGTAATAACCTCCAAACTCGGAACTCCACACTGCAGAGGCCCTCCTTTCAACGTGCTGCCTCTCCCCTTCTCCGCAGGTCACAAACAGAGGCCCAGGTCACAAGCAGAGGCCTACTGTCATTTATTTCAAAATATTTTCATTGTTATGTCTTCTCTGACCTGTAGGTTATTTAGCAGTGCATTTATTATTTTACAGGCATACGGAAACGTTATAGTCGTTATTTAATCCTAGCTTATACTGTGGTCAGAATTTGTATTTTCTGCAGTTGTTAAGGATGAGATGCTGTATTTGTTGGGTCGTTTATTGTGTTGTTCAAATATTCTATATTTTTATTAATTTTTAATTCACGTGTTGTCAGTTATTGAAAATGGTATATTAATTTCCCACTACAATTGTGTGTCTGTTTCTCCTTGTAGTTCTTTATATATTTTCTTCATATATTTTGAGGCTCTGTTAATAGATGCATGACAGTTTAGAATTATTAAATCTTCTGGTGATGAAACCATTTATCATTATGAATTGTATTTAATTCTGTACTTCTAGAATAGTGTCCCTTTTGCTGTCAGTCTTCCTGTGGTCACATATTTATACGTGTCCCTGTAAGCAGCATGTAGTTGCTTTTGTTTTGTTTTGAAGCCTGTGTGGAAAACTTTGTCTTTTAATTAGGGCTTAGTTGATTACTTACATGTTTGTGTCTATGGTTACAGTGGTACTGTTTGCTTTCTGTCTGTTCTAAGTTCTGTTTTCTCTGCTTTTACGTGCTTTTGGCCTGAATTCCAATTATTCTGTTCCCAGCTGCCACCCATTATTAGACATTATAGTTTCTTACCTACTGTTCTGTTAGTGGTTACCTTAGAAAGTACAGCCTTCATACTTGACCTATCAAAGTGTAATATAGATTGGTATTTTCTCCAAACAATCCAAGGATATCAGAATGTTCATATTCCAGTTATCCCCCTTCAAGTTATATTGCTGAAATGTACACGTGTTTGGGGGTGGTGGTGTGGTGTGTGTTTTTGTACTTTTGGGCCATGCCGCACGGCTTGCAGGATCTTAGTTCCCTACCCAGGGATCCATCCCGGGCCCCCTGCAGTGGAAGCTTGGAGTCCTAACCATTGGACTGCCAGGGAAGTCCCACGTGTGTATTTTTTTTAACCCTACAAGACTTTTTTATGTAACCATTATTCATTTACGTTTACCCACATATTTCCCCTTTTATGTTACTTTTTATCCTTTCTGCATCTGCAAGCTTCCATCTAGGATTTATTTTCATTTTGACTAAAGAACACATTTTAGTATTTCTTTTGGTTGGACCTTCAGGTGATTATTCCTCTCTTTCTGAAAATGTCTTTGTTTCACGCTTTGTGTGTGTGTGTGTGCGTGCGTGCGTGCAGAAGGATTCACATTTATTGGTTCAACTACAGTACCTAACGTTTGCTAAACATGTATTTCACACTAATTGGTCACATTTCCACAGGTTGTCAGTTCACAGAAAAGGGCCCATCCCTTGCCAGATGGCAGGGTAGGAGGTACAGAGGGCCTGGGTAGCAGAGCCCGCCAGCTATCACTTGGTCATGCAGGATTGATGGAGCCAGGCTGGCGGGCAGCCCTTGGCCGGCCCTTTGGGGACAGGGGCTCAGAGATATCCTGTTTACTCAACTCCTATACAGGACTGTGGGTAGAGGTGGGCCCCAGGTAGGTAGCCCAGGGGTAGGCTCATGGATGCATGCGCCACCACAGCTCCTGAAGGTGGGGTCATGGGAGGTGGTGTTCTCTGTGCCTTGGATCATCGGAAGGAAATGGAGGCCTCTTCAAGGGGTTGTAGCCCCTGGCTGGACAGGTGGGAAGGACTCCCCAGACATGATACAGACATTACAGCGCAGACGCAAGCCCCTACCGCAGGCTGGGATGGCAACACAGACAGAAACACCAACACCCCAGGGCAGGTGGCGTTTCTTTCCCAACAGAAACGTGGAGACAGAGCAGAAGCAACAGTATTCTTTTCCCACAAGATTCCTCAGAGAGGAACAGACCAGGACGTCACTCAAGAGGTAGTTTTTTTTTTTCCTTTTCATGGAAATTTGAGTCAGCGACATTATCACCTATTGTAAGATATTTCAGAGAAAGAAAACAGTGGTCACCAAAGGGCAAAAATGACCCCTGGCTGGCAGGGCTGGCTCCAGGATTTGGAAGGCCAGCCTCCACCAGTAAGACAGCTTTTTTCTTGGGCTTGAAGCAAGCTCTGGCCTGATTCACAGGCTGCCACTGATTCCTGAGCAGGCTGTGGCTCAGGGGGGGACTGGATTAGGCAGAGGGACCAGGCACCTTGTGAGCTGGTAGAGCCGGGGTCGCTGTGGCTCATGTTGCAGGACAGCCAGAAGTCTTCACGTCTCAAGGGAGCCCAGCTGTGGCCAAAGAGGAAGCCCCAGCGTGTTCTCTGGGGCCCCTGCCTCTGAGGTAACAGTCCAGGTCTGGCTCCCAAGACCAGAAAAGAAGCCGTTGCTTGTGGTAGCCAGGAGAGGGGTTTCTGGGGACCCTGTAATTAAATACACATCCCTGAGTTGTGGCCCTAGAAACCCTTGCCTCAAGGCTAATCAGTTTCCAGCACCTGGTGGAATGATTGCCGTTTCTTATCCTGAGACACTGAGATAAAACATCATTTCACAGACACTGGACATAGATGCTTCAAGCTGAGGGAAAAGGGAGGAACGATCAACTGCAAAGGCAGAGAGGGGAGGGCAGGGGGACTCTCATGGATCAAGTTGGGGAAAGAGTGGTGGGTTTGTTTACTTTTTTGTTTGATTCACCATTATTTTGAAGACTAATTTTACTTGATGTTCAGTTCTAGACTGGCAGGTATATTCTTTCAGGACTTTGAAGGTATCATTCAAGAACCTTCTGGCTTCCACTGTTTCTGGTGAGAAGCCAACAACTAATTTTTTTTCTTTTGAAGGTAATCTCTCATTGGCTGCTGACTTTTTTTCTGTCTTTGTCAGTAATGTCTTTCAGATGCATAAATTTGGTTTATTTATTGATAGCATCTAATTATCTGCCAAATTCTCAGTCTTGTCTTTTATGCTTGAACATACTGAACAGTTAAAGTCTCTGCCTGATAACTCTGTTATCTGAAACCCCTGCACATCTGTTTCTGTTGTAGATTGTTTCTCTTATTTTTTTCTTTCATGTGATTTATCTTCCTGATTGCCTGGTTATTTGTTAGTTTGCTTGTTTATTTTTGTTTAATGCTGGACATTGTATATGAAAAATTATGGAGGTACGTTCATCCTGGGGCGGTGTTTTCTCCTGCAGAGACTGGCTTCTCTTCTGGGAGGCCGCTCAGAACACTAGACGCCACGCCCCCGGTGCGGTTCGGCCAGTGAGGTCATTGGAAGCCACCTCAGGCTCTGGGGAGCCCGTCCACGTCAGTTCTCAGGAACACAGGGGTTCTCGACTGTGGCAGGACTGACCTTTAGGGCCAGAGAGCTCTCCGTTGCGGGTGCTGCCCTGTGCGTTGCAGGGTGTTCAGCATATCTGGCCTCTACCCTTCAGATGCCAGTGGCACCCCTCCTCCACAGCTGTGACAGCTAAAAATGTCTCGGGGAACCACTGGTCTAACACATGTTTGAGTCCAATTCAAAGTGAGACGTTTGTCTGCTCTCTCCTTGGCAGGCCCTGGAGCCCAGTTTTTAATCCCCGTGGCTCTATGAGACTGTCGAAGGAATTAAATAATTCAGGTGGATTTCTGTCAACAGTAGTTATAATCAATTTTTAGAAGTACTTGTGATACTTAGAAAAGTAGCCTTCATTTGCCTGGGACTGCGATCTAGAAAATTAAGTTATGGGGCCCAGCTCATTCCCTCATAAATCAGACAAAATGTTTCATAATAGTTAATCTAGTTTCTATTAGTAATGTTCTAAAGCTGCTCTCAGTTTTTTAAAACAAGAACGTAGATAATTGACTACAGAATTGATACGATAATTGTTTTCCTTTTCTAGGTCACCTACAATGGCTGGAGGATTGTTTGCCATGAACAGAAACTATTTCAGTGAACTTGGACAGTATGACAGTGGCATGGATATCTGGGGAGGAGAAAATTTAGAAATATCATTTCGGGTAAATTTTTTTTTGCATGCTTGATTATTAACTGTGTGCAAGGAATATAATTTTCATTCATGATCCCATATTTTCTGTAAATTCTCTTTGCCTGTCTTTATTAACAAATTGTCCTTAATGAATACTACTTTACCACAATCTATAATGTGGATAATACCCATTCAAAATATCAAAAGCCTATAAGAAGCCTTGCATTTATTTTGTAAGAATTTAAAAGTGATAGTTGTAATGAATAGTTGGGTATGTATTAAGAAGTCTTCATGTGCATTTAATCTAGAGTTTTGTTCTTTCTTTGTCCATTTGTTAATCTTATTTGATAACCCTAGATATATATAGTTGGGGTCATCAGATTTTCCTGACTGCGCGAGACCATCCTGGTTCATACCTGATCTCCTGGAGAGATTATTAATAGCTCCTCATTTCACTTTCAGGAGTAGCCCAGCTGATAAGATAAATGATATCAACACCTGCGTATAGGTTACTGAACCCTTTATATATACCGTTCCCTCCAGGGGCTAAGGTTGGGCAGATGACAGCTGTGGGTGGGGTCTGTGGCTCAGCTGTGGTGGTAAGACGGTCTTTGGAAAAGGCAGAAAGAGGGCAAGGGAACAATTCAGATTTCTCTCTCTCAGCAGAGGGCCCCACTCCCCGCCTCCCATCTCCCGGTCTGCCTAACAGATCCCCCCCCCCCGTTCAGATACCCTAATACCTTGTGCATATGCCATTTCGTATTTTTGCAAATGTATTTTCCTACTTAATCTTTAGAATTTGAAAGTTGCAAGGTATAATAGATATTATTAGTTCAATCTTTGTAGATAAGGTAATTGAGTCTCATAAAAATTGAAATAACGATATAAAGTAGCTCAGTCAAGGGCAAAATTTAGACCAGAACTAAGATCTGAATCTTAATCTAGAGTTATTCTGTATATTTTATAAAAAATTTTTTTTTTCTAAAAAATGGTGTGTGTATGTTTGTATGTGTTTCATGAGAAAGTACCTGTAGAACTGAGATTAGAGGATTGATGAGTAAGCATTCTTTGTCCCTAAGTCCTGAAGGTCAACTTCCTTGATGTGTTAAAACGACACGTATGGTAAGTACAATTTTAGACACAGGGTAGTAAAAGAATATTGCAATGTTTTAAAGTTTTGTTTCTTTTTAATCGTAAAGACGGATAATTTTTTTAAAATACACACTTTGACTTTATTGTATTTGAATAGTTATATCTAATAAGATAAAACCTCTTGCAAGGTTTCACAAACACCTGTTTCATGAAAATTCGTGCATCGATTTCACAGCACTGTGAGGAACCATTAACACATATTCTGCTTCTGACCAGATTTGGATGTGTGGAGGTAAGCTCTTCATCATCCCTTGCTCTAGAGTTGGACACGTTTTCCGGAAAAGGAGACCATATGGCTCTCCAGAGGGCCAGGACACCATGACACACAACTCCCTGCGGCTGGCACATGTCTGGTTGGATGAGTATAAGGTGAGATTAAATCTCTCACCGAGAAGGATGGATGATAAGGCTAGTAACTCCGTTGGCTTTGGTTGCTTTTCTCTCTTCTCTTCACCCAGTCTTTCACTCATTTTTGTTGTGACTGCTTTTTAAATTTCCCAAGCATCTAGTCTGTGAGAGGTAATATAGTCGCCAGCACCAGAAGAAACTGTGCTTCTCCTCAGTTTCTTTGTCCTCCTGTCCCCTCCTGTGACTCCCACAGAGCCTGGCTCCTCTGCTCACTGGGCTTTGCTCTGACCCAGTCCCCCTGCTTCCCCTGTCAAGACCCTGCGCACATTGTATTCCTTCCCACCTCCTCTTCTGCCATATGCAGCTCTCAGTATTTTCTTTGTAATGGCTTTTTTGAGGTGTGATTCATTTAAACAAAAAAATCTATTATTTTTCATTTTTAAATTCAGGAGCAGTATTTTTCCTTAAGACCTGATCTGAGAACCAGAAGCTATGGAAATATCAGTGAGCGCGTTGAGTTGAGGAAGAAGTTGAATTGTAAATCATTTAAATGGTATTTGGATAATATTTACCCAGAGATGCAGATATCTGGGTCCAATGCCAAACCCCAGCAACCCATTTTTATCAATAGAGGGCCAAAACGCCCCAAAGTCCTCCAACGTGGAAGGGTAAGAAAGTGATCCTAGCAAAATGTTTCATTAAATGTTGTGTGATATAATAAATGACATTGTAGACGTAAAATATTTAAGGATAGCCCCTGGCTTGCCTTCCATTATATTCCTTTTAGGAGAATTTCCTCTACTCAGGTGTAAGACCTTAGAAATTTTGATATCTTTCCTGTTTATATTAAGATCCTTTACCTGCCAGTGTTAAAGAGAACATGGCTTCTCTAAGTTATGTGCTGGCTTCCAAGAGGATAGCTATAAATGTGAATATACAAATAAAGGCAATGTGAGTGAGTGTAAAAGTCACTTGTTAGAGACCAGTCCAAAAAGGAAAACAAAGGAGAAATGGGGCAGCTGTATACTGCTGGCCTCAGCTCTGGAACTGAGTGCAGACAGGAAGGGAAAAAGGGTGGTCAGGGTCTAAGTGGTGGTACCAAGTCAGGTTTTACATCCGACGTCCTGAGCAGTCATCCGAGCTTAGCAGAAACCCATTGATCAACCGCAATTCTTTAGATATTCCCTTTTTGGTTCTTATAAAATTTCTTCAGTTTTATAATATCACTTCAATTTTAGATGTCTAGCCATAAAATCATACCTTTTTCTTGAATCATTTCTTAGAATTTGCTTCCTGAAAGTGTAGATATTGTAATTGTTGCCCGAATTTCCCTTTTGTTATAAAGAAGGCATCCCTCTCCTGGTTCTTTCACAATGCCAGCAATTCTTAAGTGGCTAGAATTAAGCCTAGAGCCTTCTCCTATCTTGTTGTTCTATCTTATAAAAGTCATCAAGGTGTTTCTTATTATTAGGTGTTTTCTCTTTAAGTAAAAATAGGTACCAGTGTATGTCCATACAGTTGAAATCCCTTACCATTATTATTTTTGCCTTGCATATCTAATCACATTTAATATTTAAACTAATCGTTTTACTTAGACTAGATGCTCTTTGCTTCTTTTATGTATCTCACCTTTGGCATTCCTATGGCATTTTTAATGTTTGTCTCCAGTTAGGTATGTATATTTAATTACGTACTGTCTGTTTGTGCCTTTTGTTCTTATTTCCTGAGTTTCATTTTAAGGTATTTTAGTGGAGCGATGGTATTTAATTTCCTTCCTCCCCTATAGTAGATTAGTAAACTTGTATCTTTAGGTAGAATTTCTACTTGACACTGCCTGCATATATTGTTAAAATTGCCTATAACCTTGAAGTCTCTATTGTGATACTCCTATGTGCTAAAGCTAGAATTCAGTAATAAAAAATGCTTATCTTTTTATGACCTTTAGAATCCATACCTCTGGAATAATATTTTCATATTTCCTCTAAAACCTCCTTTTCTAGCATTCTAAGGCATCTTCTGACATTGGTCTTTCTATACCTACCAGCTTGTCAAGAGCAATCTCTTCTTTTACAGCTCTATCACCTCCAGACCCACAAGTGTCTGGCAGCCCAGGGCCGCCCAAGTCAGAAAGGAGGCCTAGTAGTGCTTAAGGCATGTGACTACAGTGACCCAAATCAGGTGAGTCAGGCCTCTGGGCTCTCAGCCAGTCCATGGACAGTGTCCTTCAATGAAGGAAAGGGAAGCTGCTGGCAGTCAGCCTTGAGGAGGGAGGGGCAGACATCAAGATTTTAATCTGACTTTTTAAAAATTATATTGTTTTGGGGTTTTTTGTTTGCTTTTTAAAATTTATTTTAATGAGGCATAGTTGATTTACAATGTTGTGTTAATTTCTACTGTACAGCAAAGTGATTCAGTTATACATATACTTTTCCATTATGGTTTATCACAGGGTATTGAATATAGTTCCCTGTGCTATACAGTATGACCTTGTTGTTTATCCATTCTCTATATAATAGTTTGCATCTGCTAATCCCAAACTCCCAATCTATCCCTCTCCCAACTCCCCTCCCCCTTGGCAGCCGCAAGTCTGTTCTGTGTCTGTTTTGTAGGTACGTTCATTTGTATCATTTTTTTTTAGATACCACAAATAAGTGATACCATATGATATTTGTCTTTCTCTTTCTGACTTCACTTAGTATGATAATCTCTAGGTCCATCCATGTTGCTACAAATGGCATTATTTCATTCTTTTTTATGACTGAGTAGTATCCCATTATGTATATGTGCCACATCTTCTTTATCCATTCATTTGTTGATGGACATTTAGGTTGTTTCCATGTCTTGGCTATTGTGAATAGTGCTACTATGAACACTGGGGTGCAACGTATCTTTTCAAATTATGGTTTTCTCCAGATATATGCCCAGGAGTAGGATTGCTGGATCATATGGCAGCTCTATTTTAGTTTTTTGAGGAACCTCCCTCCTGTTTTCCATAGTGGTTGCACCAGTTTACATTCCCACCAGCAATGTAGGAGGGTTCCCCTTTTCTCCACACCCTCTCCAGCATTTGTTATTTGTAGACTTTTTAATGATGGCAGTTCTGACCACTGTGAGGTGGTACCTCATTGTAGTTTTGATGTGCATTTCTCTTATAAGTAGCAACGTTGAGCATCTTTTCATGTGCTTGTTGGCCATCTGTATGTCTTCTTTGGAGAAATGTCTGTTTAGGCCTTGTGCCCATTTTTCGATTGGGTTGTTTCTTTTTGTTGTTGTTGAGTTGTATAAGCTGTTTGTATATTTTGGAAATTAAGCCCTTGTCAGTCACATCATTTGCAAATATTTTCTCCCAGTCTGTAGGCTGTCTTTTCGTTGCTTACAGTTTCCTTTGCTATACAGAAAGCTTGTAAGTTTGATTAGGTCCCATTTGTTTATTTTTGCTTTTTTTTTTTTTACCTTGGGAGACTGACCTAAGAAAACATTGGTACAATTAATGTCAGAGAATGTTTTGCCTTTGCCTGTGTTCTCTTTTAGGAGTTTTATGGTATCGTGTCTTGTATTTAAGTCTTGTGTATGGTGTGAAGGAGTGTTCTAACTTCACTGATTTACGTGCGACTGTCCAGCTTTCCCAGCACCACTTGCTGAAGTTAAGTTGTTTACGCTGGGAATGATTTTAGAGATTTTAGAGATCATCTATCTAATACTGTTGTGGTCTCCTTTGTACATTTTCCCTACCTCTGGTCATTGTTTGTCATAGTAATGTTTTGTTTGTTTAGAGCATTATTTGTACTTTACAGTTACACAGAATGAATTTGAGTTATATAGAATTAATTGAAAGCTATATGAATTTGTTAGAAATGGCAAAGGACATGCATCTTCTTTCTGGCCCAGAACATTAAATCTGCATTGGCTGAATCAGAATATCTTTTGTAGAGTTTTCTGTGAAATTGAGTTTTCCTAACTGATTTTTAGTAGTTCATCAGAGGAAACAGCACAATTTCAATTCATGTCATTCAGATAATTTATTCTCAACTTATGTGTCCTTTCAGCGATATTAAGTGAACCTAAAAATAAGCAGAAAACTTATTGCAAACTGCTTTGTATCTGATAAAATAGCATAACCTAACATTGGTCTAATCTCCTAGTTGTAGTGCCTCAAGACTGTAATGCTCAGAACATGTCGTAAGTAAGCAAGCTTCATTTACTTACGTTTCCACCTGAGTGGTGGACGGGGTCATTCAAGAATGAAAAGAACACTTGGGCCCTTTTTGGATAGAGTGTGTCCTTTGAAATTTCATAGATCACATCTTATTTCTAGGAGAGTTCATGCACGCTATCTAAGGTGTTAACATACTGGAAAACATGGTTTAAAGAGGGTTTTGTGCCACATCTGGGTGCGAGAGGTGTCAGTGTTGTAGACATGGAAGTGTTAAATTGTAGTGAGGTTTTGGTGGTTTAGGTTGTGGTAGGATGAGATTGGTGAAATTTGTTCCAGAAACTGCAAGAGGTTTGAGGAGATGGAGTTACACTCTCCTGTCCGTACTATGTTGTGACTGCACAGAATTGCACTTACACCCTAGCCACATGTGGCTGTTGGATTGGTAATTTTATTTCATTTCCTCAGTCACACGTGGCGCACTCCCAGCGCTCGGAGCCACGTGTGGAGATTATAAAGCACCAGCGTCTGTGTTTACTGGGGCTGTCATGGCGCCGATGGGGAGCCTTCTCTTTGTACCAAGAGGCAGCACACATACGTCTTGGGCCTGTAGGTAGAAGCAGTAATGAATAAAATAATTCAGAGGATAGGAGAAAATGTTTTCCTTTTCAATTTAGTGATGGTGCATGTTGGAGAATAAAGTTATTCATTGCACTTGGCCATTTCAGCCAGTTTCAGGCCTTTGTTCTTGAAAATAATCTGAGACACCATAAAGACAACTATCCTCAAAGATCATTTGCACGTCTAAGGAGAATCCTGCTTTGGGGCCATCAATGAAATTGCAATCTCAGTGCAAATGTTATTATGAGCCAGGAATAGAGTATACTGTTCCACAGGATGATGGGATATGACAGCTTACGCACAGTCATCACTGCCCAACAGATGAGGGAAATATGAAAATCATAGCCTCATGTGTTTTCCTTGTACAGAAGGCAAACCAGCCGCTTCACTGGGCTCCTTCAGTTCTACACAGTGTGAGAATTAAAAGCATTGTGTAATTGCGAAATCCTGGAATTGGGGAAGATCTACAATCTTGTGCTCAAATACAGTCAATTAAGTTAACTCAACCACTGCTCACATTTCTTCCTGGAATTGCACCTCACTTTCTCTAAGCTGGTCTGTTCCTGCTGCAAGAGACCATACAAAATAAATCCCTTCTTCCACAAATGTGTGAAGTGTCGTGCCGTCTGCTTTTCAGAATCTGAAGCAAAACTTGAGGTTTTGATCTTTCATTTTCTTCCTTAGATTTGGATTTATAATGAAGAGCACGAATTGGTTTTAAACAATCTCCTTTGCCTGGATATGTCAGAGACTCGCTCATCAGACCCCCCACGACTCATGAAATGCCACGGGTCAGGAGGATCCCAGCAGTGGACCTTTGGGGTGAGGAGACAGACAAGGCTGAGGGAGGGAGCTCGGCAGAGGGGCTCATGTCCTGCTTACCTTGTAGAAGGTTGTTCTGAGTTTGTAGCATCCCGCAAATAAGTAAGTAATGTGAAACGTTCCACGTCTCTTCTAGATTACTGTCTCTACCATATTCTGGCAATAAGTTTTTTAACTTAAAGCAAGTAACTGGTGGTATTTTTTTCTTGCCACCACTTTATTTTCAGAGGAATAATCGGCTGTACCAGGTGTCGGTTGGACAGTGCCTGAGAGCGGTCGATCCACTGAGTCGCAGAGGCTTTGTCGCCATGGCCATCTGTGATGGCTCCTCGTCACAGCAGTGGCATTTGGAAGGTTAGGGTGGACGCTGTGGCTGGAACGGCGATTTGTCACGCTTGTCCTCAACACGGAGACGCCTGGGACCCTAGCAGAGGTGAGACAGCAGCCACAGTAGAGGTCACAGCCCCGAGGGACCATCGGGAGGTGAAGAAGTATGGTTCACCAAGAGGTTCAGGTCATTTCTCAACTGCTGTTAAGGAATTTCTTACTTACGGTAGGAAACCAGAATGCAGTATTAACTCTCTAAAGAGTCAGGTTTGTATAGAAGGATAAAGCCCAGGAAATTGACATGTCTATTCAAATTTATTTATGCTTCCTTTTAATCCCCTTAAATAATGGAGTGGCGTTTATCTGATCAGGAACTTGTCATGATTTCCTTTCTTAGAAGATTTTGTAGATGACAGTTAATTTTTTTTAAATTTCTAATACCATGTTCTAAATAGTTTTAAATAAACTGATTGAATCCACGTTACGTTTAACTTCAGAAGTCATCATTTATAAGATTATATTTAAGAGAGTTAACTATTATAAATTATTTTGATGAATTATGGTACTATATACATTTACAATAAAGGATCCTTTTAATTATCTAGGATTTCTTGTCTTCTCTTTCGTTTTGTATTGGGGTCTCTGGTCTGAGTTATCCTACGTACGTGATACGTGGTAAGAAATGCACAGGGATTCGGCTGATGAACCAGTAACAGGTAGGTAGCAGCCCAAACCTTAGGGATGTTTCAGTTTCTTAGCTTGAACTGTGTGAGTCTGAACGTATGTGAATTTGAATACTTTAAAGTTACCTGTGAAACACCCAGGTAGAGTTGTTAAATAGGTGTTAAAGTTATTTGGATATAGAGGTCAGGATTTCAGAAGATGTATTTCAGTTAGAGAGATAAATTTAGGAATCATCTGTATATACTGTAAACGTCCTAATATAAAGTGAGTTTCTTCCCACATCTCAGAGGAGACATAGTCTCATAGGGTATTTTTTCAGTTATTTTATCTGGACACACAAAGCAGTTTTAAGTACCAATTTGAAACATGCTGGAGAATAATATATTGTTCGTATTTATACTAAACATTTTGTCTGTCATTTAACTTTAAAGACCAGATGGTGGTACATATAGGATACAAAAAGCAAGATGATTAAATACAACAAAATCACATTAAATGTAATTTGATTAAATGTAAATGGGTCCAGTTGACCCTGACTTGTGTCCGCACGGCCTCACCAAGTGTTGTCAGACGACCTGCGTGAGGGCCCTCAACTCTTGGAAACGAAGTCCAGCCCCCGTGGCACCTTGGAAGCTCCTAAGTTAGGTGGAGATTGGCCAGGATGGCAAAGTAGAAAGACCCTGAACTCACCTGCTCTAATGGGCACACCAAAATTACAACTATTTGCAGAACAACCATTGATGATAAAGACCAGAACCTACCAACCAGAAAAGAGCTACTACAACCAAACAACGAGACAGGTAGGAGGGATGGAGTCGCCATTGCAGTCAAGTCCCATACCCTGGGTGCGTGACCCACAAACGGGAGAATAACTAACTACAATTGTAAAGGTCCTATGAAAGGAGTGTGAAGGGTCCAAACCCCACGTTGAGCTCCCCAGCCCGGGGGTCTCACACTGGGAAGACAAGCTCCAAGAGAGTAGTTGGCTTAAAGGCCAGGGGGCTTGCTTTCAGGAGTCACAGAGGGCTGAGGGAGGTACAGCCTTCACCCTTAAAGGATGCATGCAAAATCTCACATGCTCCGGGAACCCAGGGCAGAAGCATAATTTGGAAAGAGCCTGGGTCAGACCTACCTGCTGATCTTGCAGAGTCTCTGGGAGAGGCAGGAGGCAACTGGAGCTCCCCCTGGGGACACAGATGCTGGTGGCAGCCATTTCTGGCAGCTAGTTCTATCGTGGGGACACTGGTGCTGGTAAGCACCATTTTGGAATCCTCCCTCTAGCCTATTAGCCTCAGGACAGCCTGTAGGCACTAGTGCTGGCACACTTCAGGCCAGGCAGCTAAGTCTGGGCACAGGCACAGCCCCACTCACCAACAGACAGGCTGCCTTAAGACCCCCTGAGCTGGCTGCCCCTGGACATGGCCCTGCCCACCAGAGGGCCCAGGACTTGGCCCCAACACCAGTGTGCAGGCACAAGACCCAGGAACCTCCAGTCAAAGACCCTGGGCCCCTGTGCCTCCCATCAACAGGCCTGCTCTAGCCTCAGAACCAGCCTCATCCACCAGCCAAAAGAAAACCAAAGCCCTGCAGCCTGCGGCCCCAGTCCACCTACTAGCAGGTTAGATCCTGACCTGGGACTAGCTGGGCCCTGGCCCTGCCCACTAGCAGGCCAACGTAAGTTTCAGGACATCCTGGACCCTGCAGCCAACTGTCAGGAACTGGCCCTACCCATCAGCAATCTGATACCAGCTGTGGGACTCCTGGGCCCTGGAACCAGACTGCAGGACCTTGCTCTGTCCACCCGTAGGCTGGCACTAACCCCAGGGCCTGGCTTCACCCACCTGTGGGCAGGGAGCAGCCCCAGGGAGTCTGCAGCCAGACACCTCGCGACTCAGCCCTGTCAACCAGCAGCCTCTGCACAAGGCAGGGTCAAGCCTACTAGACTGCCCACAGTAGTCAGCCCGCCACAACAGAAGGACCCACACAGCCCTCATAGGGGGAAACCCCAAGGCATACAGCTCTGGTGAGGAGAGGGGAGTGTGCTGCTCGCATAGGCATCTCCTACAAAAGGCTCCTTCACCAAGATTGGGAGGTGTAACCAACCTACAAGATACATACAAATAGGACATTAGGCAAAAGGAGGTGACAGAGGAACATGTTCCCAACAGAGGACCAAGAAGAACTAAGTGACGTGGAGACAGGCGACCTACCCAAAAAGAGCTGAGGGTAGTGGTCGTAAAGAGGATGAAGGAGCTTGGAGAAGAATGGGTGCACAGAGCAAGCAGCCAGAAGCTTTTCACACAGAGGAAATACAAAGAACCACCTAACGTGAGGAATTCAATAACTGAAATGCCAAGTACACTAGAAGGAATTAATAGACTAAACGGGGCTTCCCTGGTGGCGCAGGGGTTGAGAGTCCGCCTGCCGATGCAGGGGACGCGGGTTCGTGCCCCGGTCCGGGAGGATCCCATATGCTGCGGAGCGGCTGGGCCCGTGAGCCATGGCCGCTGAGCCTGCGCGTCCGGAGCCTGTGCTCCGCAGCGGGAGGGGCCACAACGGTGAGAGGCCCGCGTACCGCAAAAACAAAAACAAAAAACAACAGTAGACTAAATGATACAGAGGAACAATGAGCTGGAAGACAGTAGTGGAAATCACTGGTGCTGAACAGAAAAAAAGAATGAAAAGAAATGAGGACAGTTTGAGAGACCTCTTGGGCATCAACAAATGCACTAATATTCACATTATAGGGGTTCCAGAAGGAGAAAAAAGAGAGAGGCGCTGAGAACATATTTGAAGACACAATAGCCAAAAACTTCCCTAACTTGGGAAAGGAAACAGATATCTCGGTCCAGGAAGCACAGAGAACCCCATACAGGGTTAACCCAAGGAGGAATTCACCAAGACACATTGTAATTGAGATGGCAGAAATTAAAGAGAAAATATTTAAAGCAGCAAGGGAAAAGCAACAAGTTACTTACAAG
Source organism: Grampus griseus (assembly GCF_964374135.1). Taxonomy (NCBI): domain Eukaryota; kingdom Metazoa; phylum Chordata; class Mammalia; order Artiodactyla; family Delphinidae; genus Grampus; species Grampus griseus. Next base: position 5,322,411 of record NC_139003.1, on the reverse strand, counting down.
GGAGCTCCCATAATACCAGCTGAATTTTCAGCAGAAACACTGCAGGCCAGAAGGGAGAGGCATGGTATATTTAAAGTCATAAAAGGGGAGAACCTACAACCAAGAATACTCTACCCAACAAGACTCTCATTCAGATTTGATGGAGAAATCAGAAAGTTTTACAGAGAAGCAGAAGCTGAAAGAGTTCAGCACCACCAAACCAGCTTTACAAGAAATGTTAAAGGAACTTTTCTAGGCAGAAAAGGAAAAGCCACAGCTAGAAACATGAAAATTATGAAACGAAACAGCTCATCAGTGAAGGCAAAGATAAAGGTAGGAAATCACCCATGTACAAAGTTAGGGTTAAAAGACAAAGTTGTAAAATCATTTATATCCATAATAAGCAGTTAAGGAATACACAAAATAATTAGGTGCAGAATATGACGTCAGAAACAGTAATCATGAGGGGAGGGGAGTACAAATGCAGGACTGTTAAAATGCATTTGAAATCGAGAGATCAGTAACTGAAAACATACATATATACATGCATACTCATATATACACACATCTCATGGTAGCAACAAACCAAAAATCTATAACAGATACACAAAAAGGGAAAAGGAATCCAAGCATAACACTAAAGATAGCCATCAAATCACAAGAGAGAAAAACAAAAGAAGGAACAAAAAAGACCTACAAAAACAGTATGACAATAAGAACGTACATATTCATGATTACTTTAAATGTAAATGAACTAAATGTTTCAATCAAAAGACACAGAGTGGTTGAATGGATACAAAAACAAGACCTCTACATATGCTGCCTACCAGAGACTAAGTTCAGATCTAAGGACACTCACAGACTGAAAGTGAGGGAATGGAAAAACGTATTCCATGCAAACGGAAGTCAAAGACAGAGTAGCACTACTTACATCAGACAAAATAGACTTTAAAACAAAGACTGTTACAAGAGACAAAGAAGGACATTACATAATGATCAAGGGCTCAGTTCAAGAAGATGATTTAACAATTGTAAACATATATGCACCCAACATAGGAGCACCTAAATACATAATAGCAAATATTAACAGATGTAAAGGGGAAAATCAACAGTAACACAACAATAGTAGGGGACTTTTAACACCCCACTTATATCAATATACAGATAATCCAAACAAAATCAATAAGGAAACACTGGCCTTAAATGACAGATCAGATGGACTTAACAGATTTATATAGAACATTCCATCCAGAAGCAACAGAATACACATTCTTTCTTTCAAGTGCATGGGGGAACTTCCTCCGGGATAGATCACATGCTAGGCCACAAACCAAGCCTTGGCAAATTTAAGAATGAAATCATGTCAGGCATCTTTTCTAACCACAACAGTATGAGACTAGAAATCAACTACAAGAAAAGAACCCTGCAAAAACCACAAACACGTGGAGGCTAAATAATAAACTACTAAATAACCACTGGATCTATGAAAAAAACAAAGAGGAAATAAAAAAAAAAATACCCAGAGGCAAATGAAAACCCAGTGATCCAAAATCTATGGGATGCAGCAAAAGCAGTTCTAAGAAGGACGTTTACAGCAATAGGCGCTTACCTCAGGAAACAAGAAAAATCTCAAACAACCTAACCTTACACTTAAAGGAACTAGAAAAAGAATAACAAAACTCAACATTAGTAGAAGGAAAGAAAGATCAGAGCAGAAATAAATGAAGTAGAGACTAAAAAAAAAAAACATAGAAAAGATCAATGAAACTAAGGTTGGTTCTTTGAAAAGATAACAAAACTGATAAACCTTTAGCCAGACTCATCAAGAAAAACACATGGACTTCCCTGGTGGCGCAGTGGTTAAGAATCTGCCTGCCAATCCAGGGGACATGGGTTCAAGCCTGGGTCCGGGAAGATCCCACATGCCACGGAGCAACTAAGCCCGTGCGCCACAACTACTGAGCCTGCGCTCTAGAGCCCGTGAGCCACAACTACTGAAGCCCTTGCGCCTAGAGCCCATGCTCTGCAACAAGAGAAGCCACCGCAATGAGAAGCTCATGCACCGCAACGAAGAGTAGCCCCCGCTCGCCGCAACTAGAGAAAGCCCGCGTGCAGCAACGAAGACCAATGTAGCCATAAATTAATTAATTAATTTAAAAAATAACAGTATACTAAGAGGATCAAACACCATGATGAAGTGGGATATATCTCAAGGATGCAAGGACTTTTCGGTATTTACAAATCAAAGCAAAAACTTCATCTGCCGCTCCCCATCGCCTGCATTACCGCCTGGACCATCCCCCCACCTGCCATCCATGGAAAAATTATCTTCCATGAAACCAGTCCCTGGTGCCAAAAAGGTTGGGGACCACTGCTGTTGGTTAGGACACAAATTGGTGCAGCCACTATGGTAAACAGTATGGATCTTTCCCAAAAAACTAAACACAGAGTTGCCATATGATCCAGCAGTCCCACTCCTGGGCATGTATCTGAAGAAGAAAAGACACTAATTCGAAAAAATACATGCACCCCAATGTTCATAGCAGCATTATATACCATAGTCAAGATATGCACACAACCTAAGTGTCCACCAGCAGGTGAATGGATAAAGATGTGTGGTCACACACCCACAATGGAATACTATTCAGCCACAAAAAAGAATGAAATTTTGCCATTGGTAACAATATGGATGTACTTGGAGGGTATTATGCTAAATGAAATAAGTCGGAGAAAGACAAATACTCTGATATCACTTATATGTGGAATCTAAAAAATAAAACAAACTAGTGAATATAACAAAAAAGAAACCGACTCACAGATACAGAGAACAAACTAGTGGTTACCAGTGGGGAGAGGGAAGGTGGTGGGGGGGGGCAAGACAGGGTTAGGGGGTTAAGAGGTACAAACTACTATGTATAAAGTAAGCTACAAGGATATATTGTACAGCACATGGAATATAGCCAATATTTTATAATTGTAAATGGAGCATAACCTTTAAAAACTGTGAATCACTATGTTGTACACCTGAACCTTATATAACACTGTACATCAACTATACCTCAATAAAAAATAATTTTTTTTTTTGTAACTGGGTCTAAGTGCCCCCAGTTAGATTGGATAAAAATGCAAGACCCAACTATATGCTGCCTATCAGACACTCACTCTGAAGATGACGACACAAGTGAATTAAAAAGGAAAGGATGGGAAGATATGTATATGCCTGTTGAACACCAATTGGAAGACACCTAGAGTGGCTATATTAATATTAGACAAAGGAGACTTCAGAGCAAAGAATATTCCTAGGGATAAAGAGCGTTTCATAATGATAAAGGTGTCAATTCATTAAGAGGAAATAATGTCTAGCATTTATATACGTAATAACACAACTTCAAAATATCAACATACATCATCAAACAACTGGATGAAACAGTAGGATATGGAAAACCTGAACAGTACTATTAACCAACTTGACATAGAATACTCATTCTTTTCGAGTACACATGAAATATTTACCAACAGAGATATTCCAGGATACTAAAGAAATGTCCATAAACTTTTTATACAGACTTATACAAATTCACCTCATGCAAATTATATTAGCAATCAATAACAAGAATAACAGTAATAGAAATCAATAATAAAAAGATACCTGGGGGAATTCTCTGGTGGTCCAGTGGTTAGGACTCTGCGCTTTCACTGCTGAGGGCCTGGGTTGAATCCCTGGTTGGGGAACTGAGATCCCGCAAGCCGTGCGGTGCGGCAATCAATCAATCAGCCAATAAGAAATACCTGGAAAATCTTCAAATATTTGAAAATCAACCGAGAACATACTTCCCAATACTCTGTAGGTCAAAGGAGAAATCAAAGGGCTATTTTCAGCTGCCTGAAGATGAAAACACAACATACCAAAGACTGTAGGATGTAGCTAACTCAGTACTTGGAAACTTTACAAACTAGGCTGTGTTAGAAAAGAATAAAAGTTTAAAATCAATGACAAGCTTCCACTTTAAAGTAGGAAAAGAAGAGCAAGTTAGAAGAGCAGAGAAGCAGAGGAAATATTAAATATTAGGATGGAAATGAATGAAAGAGAAAAAACATTAATGAAACCAAAAGCTGGATCAAGAATATTAATCAAACTGTTAAAACCCTAGTCCAAAAAAAAGAGAAATTACCAGCATCAGTCGTGAGAGTGGCAGCTTCACTAGAGAGTCTACAGATGTTAAAAAAGATAAGCAACAGGAGCTCTCATTCACCGCTTGTGGGAACACAAAAGGGGGCAGCCTCTCTGGAAGATAGGTCGGCAGTCCTGCAAAACCAAATATACTCTTATCATACGATCAAAACCCTGCACACAGATGTCTACAGCAGCTTTATCTGTCACCGCCAAAACTTGGAAGCAACTCAGACGTCCTTCAGTAGGTGAACGGATAAATAAACTGTGGTACACCTAGACAATGGAATATTTAGTGCTGAAAAGAAATGAGCTATCCAGCCACAGAAAAAAACATGGACAAATCTTAAATGTGTTATTACACAGAAAGAAGCCGCCTGAAAAACCTACGTACTGTATTTTTCCAACCCTGTGACATTCTGGAAAAAGGAAAACCAAGGAGACAGTAAAGTATCACTCGCTGCCAGTGGTGGGGCGGGGGGGGGAAGATGAACAGGCAGAGCACAGAGGATTCCTCAGGCAGTGAATCTCCTGCATATGCTACCGTAATGGTAGTTAAAACCCACAGAAGGCACCAAACCAAGAGTGAACTGTAACGTCAGCTATGGGCTTCGGGTGACAGTGATGTGTCAGGGCAGGTTAACGAGCTCTAACGAAGACCCCGCTCTGGCGCAGGGGTGTTGGGGAAGCTGTGTGCTCTACAGTTCCTTCCCGATTCTGCCGTGAACCTAAAATTGCTGTAAAAAATAAACTGTATTTTATAAATGAGTAAGGGCTTATTAGGAACCACATTTCTGCCAATAAATTTGATATCTTAAATGAAATGAATTCCTTGAAAGAAACAATTTCTTTAAAGAAGAAATAGATACCCTGACTGTCCCTACACCTGTTAAATAAATTGAATTTGTAGTTTAAAAACCTTTCCTCAAAGAAAACTGCAGGCACAGATGGTTTCACTGATGAATTTTATCAAACACTGGAGGAAAAAACTGTGTAATACACAACCTTTTCTGGAAAACTTTATGAAATTTTGACGTTATGAGCAAGCCTTAACTATTCATCTTAAAAGCAGTACACCAAGAAATCATAGGCCAGTGTCCTCCATGAATATAGAATTAAAATTCCCTTACAAAATATTGGCAAATCACATCCAGTATACGTAAGAAGGATGGTACATTATGAACAAGTGGGTTTTATCCCAGGAATGCAAAGCTGCTTTAAGATTAGAGAATTAGTGTTAATTATGATTTAATAATACAAGAGAAAAGGCTTAGGATCTTGCAGGAAAATCAGAATTCAATACCCATTAACAGTAAAAAACTCAGCAAACTAGAACGGAAGGAAAATTCCTCAACCTGATAAAGGGCATCTATGGAGAACTATAGGTAGAGTATCATTAAAAACAAACAAATAAAAAACTGGTTTAGTAACAAGGTAAGGATGCCTGTACTTACTACTTACATTCAACATTTGTAGTGAAAGCCTTAGCCACTGCTGTAGGCAAGAAAAAGCAATAAAAGGCATGTACATTGGAAAGGAAGACATAAAACTGTCGATCTGCAGACTATGACCAAGTGTGTAGAAAATCACAGGGGTTTTTCAAAAATACTACTAGATAGAGTAAAGGACTTTATCAGGATCACAAGATAAAAGGTCAACATAAAAATGAATTGTGGGAATGCCCTGGTGGTCCAGTGGTTGGGACTCTCTCACTGCCAAGGGCCTGGGTTCGATTCCTGATCGGGGAACTAAGATTCTCACAAGCCATGCGGCCAAAAAAATAAAAATAAAAAGACCCCACAAACTTATTAAAAAAAATAATAAAAACGAACTATACCTCTATATAGTACCAACGAACAGTTCAAAATTAAAAATAGTGGGATTGTAACTAATTTACAAGAGCATCAAAAATATGAAAACTTAATTTTAAGATTTGTGCGATAAGAAATACAAAACATTGCTGAGAGAAATGAAAGAAAACCTAAAGAGATGGAGAACTATGCTACATTCATGCATTAGAAAACAATATTGTTAGGATGTTAATTCTCTACAATTTGACCTACAGATTTAATACTATACTCCATCAAAATCCCAGCAGACTTTCTGTAGAAGGTGACAATCTAATTTTCAAATTTAGATTTATATGCAAGCGCACAGGACTAAGAGTGGCCAAAGCAATTTTGTAAAGAACAAAGTTGGAGCACGTGCACCAATTCAAGACGGACCGTAATAATGACTCACAGATAAAGAACTGATTGGTGGAACAAAAATAGACCCACACATACATGGGCAATTGATTTTCAGCAAAGGAACCAAAACCCAGTGGGGAAAAACAATCTTTACAACAAATGGTGCTGGAAGAATTTTATATCCCTATGGACAGAAATGAACCTTGACCCCTACCTTATACCACACACAAAAATTACTTCAAGGTGGTCATAGATCTAAATAGAAAAAAGAAAACTATACAGCTTTTAGAGGAAAACGAAGAATACCTTCATAACTTTAGGGGAGGCAAAGATTACTCACTGGAAGAAGTAGTCGTCAAAGATGAATGAATTGGACTTCATCAAAATTAAAAGCTTCTGCTCAAGACACCACTGAGAAAACAAAAAGGTAAACCACAGACTAGTACCCAGAGTGTATAAAGTGCTTAAAATTCAATTAATTTAAACCAATTTAAAAAATGGACAAAATACTTGAATAGACGCTTCACCAAAGATGTAGAAAATGGCTCAGCCTGTGAAAAGGTGTTAAATGTCACAGTTATCAGGGAAATGCAAAGTAAAGCCACGGTCAGATACCACTTCACACCCATTAAAATGGCTAAAAGACTGATGTGGGTTCTGAGATGGCAGAGAAGCCGTTGCAGCACAGCTTTCAGATGTTCCCCCAGTCGACACCCACGTACAGTCAGAGCAGCTACACGGCCAAACCAAAGACCCGAGGATAACGTTTTCAAACTAACGAGGTGACAAGGTAGCCTCACCGTCTCTAAAATAAAGTGGGTAGGGAAACAAACTAACAGCTGTAAGCCCTGTGTTATTGCCACGCACATGACAGACAGAAAGCAAAAGGAAGCAGCAGCAACAGAGCACTGGTGGATCCCAGCACGAAAGAGACCGAAATCGGGAACAGGTATCAGCTGGAAACACGGTGGTGAGTCTGAGCGCAGCAGCGAAGCCGGGAGCAGCGCAGGCGGCCCACGCGCCCCAGTGCCTCTGAACTCTGGAAACTTCCCGCCACGGCTTCTTTCCAGGTCAGGGCCCCAGACTGGGGAGAAACCGCTGGGAGTAGAATAAAAATTGTGTGGGAGCGGTCCAACGGAGAAGAAGGACAGCTCAAACGTGGCTGCGGAGGCGGCGGCCAGGCACTCCCGGCAGCCGCTACCACGCTGTTCACGCACGCAACGGAAGACACCTTTGTCGTTCTCATCATCCACGTTATTCCAAGGCTTTCAGGAGATGTCTGCCAGAAATGGGGACAGAGACCAAAAATGCATTGATTACAAATCGCAGTAGCGCCGTTTACCCCCCGGTCTTCGAGCGTGGATCCCCAGTAGCCAAACCACCACAGAAGCCGAAAGGCATGGCACGTTACTGGACCACTCAGTCCTTAGCAACCATCCAGTCCGTCGTCATATCGTATGAGAATCTCCCAGGGTGAGGCCACCCGGGTTTGCAGGCTTCTATTCAGTCCAGTCAGGTTCCAAAAGCACGAGTGGTCCCAGCCATATATGGCTTCCCCCTTTGAGGCATCTGGTACCATCTCTCAAGGTGCTAATGAAATATTAGATTCCCATCACATAACCCTTTATTCACTCCTTTACCCTCGGCTACTGTTTTCCCTTGTTTTCATTTATACCCAAACTTTTCCCACCTTTAGAAGGGACGGACATTCAGTTCGGTCACTGTGCTGGTCTACACTGCAGGAAGCAATACTAGTCTGGGAAGTCCTTGCCCCTCAGTCCACTCCCATTCAGAGAGGGTCCGGTTACCCAGTGTGCAGAACGAGCGGGCTGGCTTCAGCACCAGGCAATAAAGCTGGATTCACTGTTAGTCCCCGTCTTGCCACATGGGGGTGAGGGCACATCCTGTCCCTTCAGGCCCTTAGGAATTCTGACATAAAGGATACAACAGAAACAAAGACAAAAAGCATAGTTAGAAAACATGCCTGTCGACAGTCTTTGTACTTGCAGCCCCGGTCCTACGACCACTGCATCAAGTAGGGGAAAAAGCTGAGGTGACGTGGGGAAGAAAGAATGAAAGCACACCAGGAAGACAGGCTCCCAGAATCCATCAAAACTGTAACACTCGTTCAAAACGAACTAGAAGACGTAAGTTGTGTGAAATGACAACATAAAGCAGAATTTGAAAACCCACAGATGACAGAACTCAAGCAAAATTCTGAAATTAAAAGAAATTTCAGAAATGAATAAAAGGAACACAGCAGGGGTAAAGAAATATGGTAAATAATGCCTTTAAAGAAAACAGAATTTGATGAGAAGGAAAAAATTTGATCAGAAAGAAATGAGAAAATTACTACATCTGTGGGGTCTGGGCTTGTCCTCCTGGGGTAAACAACTAGAAAAGTAGGAAAAGATACAGAATACGACTCTTTTCAAACACGGGATCACAGGACTGCAGGACAGTGTCCAGGGAACAAGGTGAGCCTCGCCTCACCCCAGCTTTCCACCCTGAACTGAGACGGAGAACAGCTCGGGGAGGCCAACGGGGCCAGAATTTGCAGCACAGAATGTAGGGCCGGAGGGAGCACACAGAGAAAGGGTCTCTGCTTGAGTCCGGCCACATCACTGTTCACAGGTCATCGTGACCCCACGAGGCTGAGCTGAGAACACGTTCCAAGGAGAGAACGAGTCCTGGGAAGCTATGAACTGAACCACTTCCAGAGATCACCGCAGCCAAGACACGGCGCTGAGTAACAGGGGCATCCGTATGTTCCCCCAAAGGGCCAGGCCTCAGCAGTGAGGCCTAGTTAAGGCTCATCCTAAGGACGCTTGGAGAGCAGCTTCAAAAGGAGGGACCAACGCTGAAGCAGCTTAGCTGCTGCCAGAATGAGAACACAACACCATGCAGCCTTCAGCGTGGAAGCGCAGACTCTGGAATCCAGCAAAAATCACTAGACGTGGAAAAGGCAAGAAAACGCGACCTGTGTCAGCAGGAGAAAAAAGAACAATCAGTTAACTAGAGACCCAGAAATGAAAGAGATGATAGAATTAGCATTCAACGGTTATTAAAAATAGCTCTTATAAAAACGTGCTGAAAGTTTTAAAGGAAAACGTGAACATGATGAGGAATGAAACAGTCAAATCAGAACTGTCAAGGTCATGAAAAGCAAGGCCAACCTGAGACACTGTCACCAGAGGGGACCAAAGAGACACGGTGACCGAATGCAGTGTGGTGGCCTGGATGGGGTCCTGGAACAGAAAAAGGACGTGACTGAAAACACTGGTGAAATCTGAACAATGTATGTAGTTTACTTAATAGGAACGCACCAAGGTTAATCTCTTCATTTCGACCAAAAGAATGTTCTATAAAATATTAACATTAGGGGAGACGGGACAAGGGGTATTTGGGAACCCTCCGTATTATCTTTGCAACTTTTCTGTAAATCTAAAATTATCCCCAAATAAAACATTTATTTAAAAGTCCAGTAAATTGCTATAATGCAGTTTACTTGAGGTACATACCTGTAGATGTCCATCACAGCATTATTCATGAGGAAAAATTGTCAACGACCTAAACATCTTCTAGTTTTGTTGTTTTGGTTGTTGTACCCCTCCCTCCTTTTGTTTTTAAGGATAAACATGGACATTTTATACATGTGTGTGTGTCTGTGGGTGAATGTGCTTGAATACACATAAAATATTTCTGGACGGATCTGCAGGAAAACAGTAGCAGTGGTTTCCAGTGGGTGGGGAAACTGGCTGAGAGACACGGCATAGAGGAGACCTAGCTTTTACTATGTGCTTTCTGGTACATTTTGAATTTTCACCACGTGCAAATACTACTTAGAATAAAGGTCTAAATAATTTTGTAAACGTTCTGTTGCTTAAAAATATTGAAAACCACTGAGCTACAGGATCTCTAGGTCTGACATCTAGTGATTCCGTTATCCCAACACAAACATTTTTTAATAAAAATAAGGGTATTTTAATTACAAAACGTCAAATATTTTTACACAGGTATTAATCTACACCGTCAAGAATAATGTATCACTTTGTTTCAGAAACTGACCATCTCTGTTCCTCTGTCAGCTGGGTTCCAGGAGCTGGAAGCCCCTCTCTGGGATGGAGGGGCTGCTGGGGGCAGGGGGTCAGCGAGCACGCTGCGCCTGTGCCGGGGGGAGGAGGGGGTCAGCTGGGCCCCAGTGGAAGCCGGGGGTGGGGAGGGAGAGGTGAGGAACCCACACACCTGCTCTTCTTTCTCCTCCTTCGGGCTGAAAGTGCCAGTCCCTGCCCTCAAAGACTGATCTCAGCTGGTGAGACTGTCAAGTAAAGACTAAAGCTCTGCGCGTATGCGGCGCTCACGGGGGCGGGGAGGGCTTTCTGGGGGAGCGGTCTAGGCAGACCGCACAGGGGCCTGAACACACGTGTCCGGGGCAGGAGGTGGCAGGTCGCTTTGTCCTGCAGGTGAGGCCCCAGAGGACAGCTAGATGGTTGGTGCCTATCGCAGTGCGCCACCTCCAGGGTTAGGAAATCTTGGTGGACCAGCTCTGGGGAAGAAGAAGCTAAACACCGAGTCTTGGAAGTGTAGCTTTTCTGGTCACAGGAAAAGCTGCTGTAATAGCGACAGGGCTGCCGACCGTCCCTGGCTTTGGAGCGAAGGAGGCAGATGCTTGGGAAGTTGTCACCGCGTGGAGGAGGGGGAGGTTTCGATGGGGCTGCAGAGGGCAAGCCGGCTGATGACAGAGGCCTGGGAGCGCCGCGCGGCCAGCGGCGGTGGGATGGGGGTGGGGGAGCAGAGGGCCAGCGGGTGCCGCGCCTGCTGGGACTTTCATGGAGCAAAGCAGGTGACGGTCGTAGCCAAAGAAACACAGGGGAGACACTTCCCACCTCAGTGGCTGCGATAAGAACCGGGTTAAAAGAACTTCTGGGGCCATAAGGAAGTCTTCAAATACGCGAACCCTGACCTGCAGTGAGAGAACGTCAGAAGCCCAGTCAGGAGCCTGCCCGGGGCGGGGGGGTCTGGACCGCAGCGAAGAGCCATGAACCTGACCCCGGAGGCCTCGGCTGCATCGGCGCGGCAAATGCCACACCCTCCTGGGAGAGAGAGATGCAGCCCAGCGAGACCCCCGCCGCCTCCGGCAGCCCGGGTGCACACGCCAGGGGGACAGGGATCCCAGAGAACCGGGAGTGGGGGACACGACGACAGCGAGAAGGGGCTCTTCCCCCTTCCTACCAAGGAGACCGTGGGCTCAGTCCAGAAGATCACTTAAGTTTCGAGAACCCTGAGGAACCACGGGTGAGGCGTGTGCCGGTCCAGCCACTGTGGCAGGAACAGGACGGGTCCCGCCAGCCCTGAGTCCTCGCTGCTCAGGGCGGCCTCTCCTGGCCCCCACCCACCTCCCTCCTCCATCGCCAGCTCAAGAACCACCTGTCTTTGTCTGTGTCCCCATCGGGTTACAAGCTCAGTGACGCAGGGACCCGTGTCACGTTCTGGTCCTTCCAGGCACTGAGTAGGTGAGTTGAGTGTGTGGTCAAAGAACAAGGGAACGGCGGCAGCTGACAGCTGGGGCCGCGGGGCCGCTCCTGCCCCAGTGTCACCGCAGGGCCCACTGCAAGGGGCGCCTGGGGTCTGAGGCACCGGCTGGCCCTACGGAGACAGCCGCCTGTCACCGGGCTTTGGTGCGACAGACGCTTTGCGCGATGCCGCTTCCTCCTGCAGACTCGCGAGCTCCGCTTCTCCTCGGCCCCAGGCCCGCGCCCCTCTCCCTGGGAGGCCGGATCCATCCAGGTCAGCAGAGCTGACGGCCGGAAGCACCCGCTTGCCTCTTTGAGCCTTGGCGCGGCGACGCCTTGAAGCTTCCTTCCTCGTGTGTCGGACGGTGAGAAATCGAGCGTGAGGTCCAAGGAAAGGCCGCCCCGAGCAAGAGCTTTACGGCCCGGCACAGACGTGACCGTGTCCAGCCGCGTCCAGATGGACAACTTCACAGACGGGAGGCGTTTCAGACGGGCATTTAAAAGCAGTGGTCAGATGATGGGGGCTTGGAGACCTTCTGTAAAGTCACGCAGTGCTGAAGCTGTTTTAGGCTCTTCATGAAGCACAAGCTGTTGTAGGAAACTGTGTGGGATTCTGAGCAGTTTCAATTCTTAGCAGCCCCCTTAGAACTTACGTCTAAACTCTTCATCTGAAAAGGGAGAGAACCAAGTTGATCACGTCCACACACCAGTCACTCTGAAAGGTTGGGCCAGGCTGTCGGTGAAGTTCAAGTGCTCGTCAGCTTCCAAGCTGTGATCAGAGCGCCAACAGAGAGACTCAGGCAGCATTTTGTAGATGTAAAATATTTTATTTGTAAATGGTGATCTTCTAAATCTGTGTCCACAAATTCCAAAACCCATAACACTCTGTATACTTCAAAAAATTCAATTTTTGCCAACATTAGATACTATTATACAGAACAGAAAACAAAACGAAAACCCGGTAGGACAAATACTGGTAGGATGTCAGAATATTGTACAAGAGAAGAAAAATATTCAAGAAACAAATTTCATACAGCTATTTATCAAGAGAAAAATATATACAATTGATTTATTCTGTAAGATAAAAATACACCATGCCATATACATTACAAGTTCAGAACTGCGTCACTGAATATACCAACAGCTTACAGTCCACTGGAGTTGTGCACACAAAAACTTCATTTTATACTTAGCCTGTGAAGTGTCAGTACCAGAATTTTAAGTACAAAATAAAAAGCTAACCTGGTTCAAAATGCTGATTAAGTTTCTACAAGCAAACACAAAACAGTGTGTTTTTTTATTAAAGAAATGTAAACAAACTGTTCATACAAACACAGTTGAAAATTACATCTTCCAAAACCCTACTGCCGGGGTCCTGCAGCTGCAAGCATGGTCACATCTCTCCTTTTTTTTTTTTTTTTCCTTTTTCAAATTTTTGTGTTAAATAGAAGACTAGAGAGTTAGATTAGAGTTCCTGCTACATGATCCTAGTATGTTTACATGATTCTTTGTGGCTTGAAACAAAGTTCTAATCAAAACTACTTCTGCTGAAGAAAAATTCAGCCTCCATTGGGGGTATTTTTAAGCAGTTATTCACAGTTATCACAAATTGTAAGCACAAAAAAACCTGACTGAAGAAGTAGGGATGCAACAATATAATATGAAAAAATCAGTTTAAATTACCAAAACGGCTATAAAAGTTGTAGTCATAGCATACACTCTGTTCTATGAGAAGTAAGGTGTATAAAACAATTAAGTACTAACAGACCGTAGTTTCCAAAAAACCCCAAACACTCTAGGTTGAAATTTTGGTTATTACATAATTATAATGGCATATTTAATAACAAAATTATATTGTAACATCCCTATGAACATTTTATAAGCACCCGAGCTGCTGCAGAGCCTGGTAGCATTTGGTCAATAACTATTTTTATACTGTATTTTTTCTCAAAATATTTACACATTTGTACAAAGTAACAGGGTTTGTTAGTTTTGCAGGTAACAGCAGCAGCTTGGCTTTCTTCTAACTTTTATTTAAAAATAGCTTCATTCACTTATTCAATAATAAATACAAAAAGTTTCTCTTATTTTACAGAAATCAAAAACTACAATAAACTGACTCATGGAATCAAGTATTTAAATGTATTTTAGTGCAAGTTATTATCCCTTAGCTCTATCCCTAAGGAAGTCATTCAGTACATTCCTTGTTCAGTGGTGTCTACTTTATTTAAAAACTTTTAAATTAGAGGGCCTGCCCCTTTTTCAGATAAGGCGGTGGCCAGCACTTTGGACGTCTCCCTTTCGCTGGTGATTTCAGTCTTACATTCACAGGAAGGCCCTCTGCCCTGGGGCGGGGCAGGGCGGCCATCGGCTCTTGCCCCAGTAAAAGTTTCTCCTTAGTGAGACTAAAGAAGCATAACGAAACAAAACCCACCCTCAAAAAGAAAAAAGAAAGAAAAGAAAAAGAAAAAAAAGTGCTGGACCATTCTGTAATTCTTTAACCTCAGCAACTTCGGGAAAGTTGCTTCGGCCGGCTTTCTCCGGTGCTCCTCTAACCTAAAAGCACGGAGGAAATCAGGACTCCCAGAAGCCAGTTTCCACAAAGCCACGAAACAGAAAACAAAAACCTCTTTCCGTCTGCGAAATTCAAATGCTGTGTTGAATCGCTCCTTCCTAGGGACGAGCCGCCCTCTGAGACAGCGGGGAACGCATCAGTTCATCCACTTTCGGCAGTTCACAGCGCCACAGTGACAGGGGATCTTGTGCTGGTCGTCCTCAAAGTCAAACTTATAGTCATAGCAAAGCTGCCCACAGCAAAGACACAGTGTGAGAAAGGCCTCCCTCTGCCTGCTGCGCACAGCCAGCCCACAGACGGACGGAATTAAAGGAAGCCCTGACGCGTCGAGGGGCCGTGGGACTCAGGTGGGGAGGTGGGGGAACCTCAAGAGGAAGTCGCGGAACTCTCTGGCTGTGCTCTTCCGGGGGATCCCGCGGGGCCCGAGGCAAGCGGGAGGCACTATTCTGGGGCCAAGCCGGAGACGGCGAGGGCAGCCGGTGTGTCTCCAACACTGCGCGCCGCGGTGCCGGGCCCGCTGCCCTGGGTGGGACAAGCCGCCCATCCCCCGCCCCTTTCTTGCCGGACGGGCAACGAGATGGGCAGAGATGAATCGCTCTTGCCTGAGAACATCCTTCTCCTCCATCTTTCCTCACGTACAAGAATATTTAAAAGACGTTGCTCTATTTAGGCGCAACTGCATTATCGTTAATATCTCAGATCAACCCTGCCGTCAGGGTGGACAGGGGTCTGCGTGATTCCCACGGTGTAAGCCTCACCCCGGGACCCCGACCCCTGAGAAACCTGACATGGCCAAGGTCCCTCTGAATCAAACACCCTAGGACACTATTTGCAAAGACTTCCCTTCTACACCAGAAGGGAACACACCGGTATTTACTGAGTTCTTACAGGAACTCCATGAGGAATTGTTTCTCCTCGCGCGTAAGGCGAAGTACAGGCTGGAGGGCTTACGCGGCCCACCCGGAGGGGCGCGAGCAGGGCGTGGGACTGCCGAGCCTCCATCTGTCCCCACGCCGTGACACCACCCTGGGGTCCTCACATCCTTTCTCTAATTCACTCAAGTTGGTGAGATGTGCAAAATAGGCCTCGGGTCAATTCTTGATTTAAAAAAAGCACATTCCAAAAAGAGGACCAAAAAATACAAGTATAATCTCACAGCTCTGTTCACGTAGGGCTGGGGGCTCAAACCCAGACAAGAGCCTCAGGCGCCTCCCTCCCTGAACAGGGGAGGTTCCCCACGGAACCCACACCGCGTGGCAGCCGCTTCCCAGGACACCCCGATTCCAGGCACGGAGCGTACGGCGAAACGCGTGCTCGTCACAATTGTGACAGAGTCAGGAAACGTAAACAAGGCGATCAAGACTAATAACAATCCTAACAGGCGACGTGCTGGGCCAAAGTGATGCGTGGGGCAAGGGGAAGAACACCTAACGAGACCGCCAAACTGTCTAAGAAGCTGTTGGTAGGAAAGCCTGTAAGCCTGTACTGGCCCTGAGTGTGAGAGCCGCCGCGGGGACCCCCAGATTTGCCGCCTACAGCCTCAGGGTGACCTCACGTGAGCCACGATGACCCCGGGGACCACGAGGCACCAATCCCGTGATATTCTCGGCCATGAGCTTGACGACGGGCATCATTTTAAAGAGAGGGTCACCGAGCCGAACGGACAGCACGGGGGTCGAGGGGAGCCCGTTCGCACGAGCGACGTGGGGACGCGGAATCTGCAGGGCAAAGACTGTCGGACCGTGACGTGCAGGGTGGCCGAGGCTGACCTTCCAGGAGGAGGGCCTTGCTAGCAGCGAAGGACTGCAAACCACTGAGCGGATCACGTGCACAGAGGAGTCGAGTGCCGCCCGCGGGGAGGGGCCGCACGGTGCGGCCCTGCGCTTACCTCTTCTCCCTTCTGGATCCTCCGGCTGGAGCTGATGATGATCTTGTGTCCTCGCTCGAAAGTCACCACCTCGGCCACACAGTTCGGCGCGCACGAGTGGTTGATGTACCTGCAAGCCGCCGTTTCAGAAACGACTTACTGTAAGACTTTGCAAGAAGCTTTTAAAAAGAAACCTTTCAGCTCACAGGGAAAACTTTTTCTAATTACATTTCTATCTGTCCATTAATAGAATATACACATTTTGTTGTTGTTGTTGGCTGCACGGCTTATGGGATCTTAGTTCCCCGACCAGGGTCTGAACCTGGGGCCCTGGCAGTGACAGCGGAGAGTCTTAACCACTGGACCGCCGGGCAAGTCCCACACATACAATTTTAAATAAAACTTCTCTCCATGACTGAAAGGCCCCAGTGAGCGCACTGACCCATCGCACCTCCCGCTCAGACCCCGCCCCATCGCGCCTCCCGCTCAGACCCCGCCCCATCGCGCCTCCCGCTCAGACCCCCCTCACCTTGCAGGCCCTCCCGTGAGCGTGGCATCGATCACGTGGTCGTTGTCCATGCGGAACATGTACACGCCTCGGTTCTGAAAGAGAAAGAGGTCAGAACCCCCTCTGCGTTCCCGTCCATGTGAGGGGGCGAAGCCGGACTTTTGCCGACACGCACCCCGGTCACACTTGCGGGGACAACACGCCAGCCCGTCAGGTGACGTCTACAAGCTGTGAACGGAACCAACACGTTGGCAGGTGGCCTGTGAAGCCAGGCGCATCAATCCAGCCACATCCTCGCTGACAGTAAGACCGACGGAAAAAAACAGGAAGAAAATACAAAAATCCAGACGTGGCTCTGTTCGACACTGCACTCCCACCAGCGTGACGGTCCGATCCGGGCCTGCGCCGCAGCTGTCGGACGGCACAGGAGGGGTGCGCGCTCACCTGGGACTCGTAAAGCTTCTCCTTTCTGTTGGCGACTTCGTTCCGGATGATGGTCCCGATGTACTCGATGACCATGGTGTGCTTCTCGATGTCCCGAGCGGCGTACAGGCCCAGCCCCTGAGGAAACGCACGTGTACACACCTCAGAACCACTTGGCTTCCAGGGGCAACTGGCCTGCAGCCTCTCTCGCACAAAGCCAAGCCACACTGAAGACCCCACCTGAACTCACCTGACCTTCTCACTGACCACACTCTCACCTGAACCCTGAACACTGGACAATCTTCTCACCTACTTGTCTTTGTAACTTTTCGACACTAAACTCTTAGGGCATTTTTACAGAGTGGTGCTGCTGACTGGCTGGGCACTGCTCCTAACTGGCTCTCCTATCTTGTGTGCAGTATCACTCCCAGATCCCACCAACTCAACAGGCTAATGGCTTCTGCTGTTTTTTTAATCCCACCATTTCTAAAAGGACCTGACATAACAATACGCTTACAGAACAGAAACAGGGCTAACTATAAGGGATTATTATAATTTGAGTTTCTGCATTCTCAAGCTAAAACTGACCAGATCCCCACCAGACTTGGTCCTCACCAAGCACCACCTGGGAGCACACAGTACAGGGTGTGCTGTTGTTAGAAATTTTGGTATGTGAATTGAATTAACTTCTGAAAAAAACCACTTATGCAATTTATCTCTTCAATTCCAGATGAGACTCAGAGCTGAA
Source organism: Grampus griseus (assembly GCF_964374135.1). Classification (NCBI taxonomy): domain Eukaryota; kingdom Metazoa; phylum Chordata; class Mammalia; order Artiodactyla; family Delphinidae; genus Grampus; species Grampus griseus. Next base: position 5,304,438 of record NC_139003.1, on the reverse strand, counting down.
CAAACTAGAACACACAGAAAGAATCTGTATGGAGATGAATACAGTTTGGTATAAGAGACAAGAAGATCAGTGGAAATGAACAGAGAATCCAAATAGACCCAGGCACACGTGAAAACTTAACGTACGGTAGTTTGGTGGCACTAAAACTCAGTTTAAGATGGACGGGTTACATACATTATTAGGTTGGCCAACAAGTGCATTTGGGTTTTTCCACAACTCTTACAGAAAAACCCAACGGACTTTTTGGCCAACCCAATACTAAATGGTGCTTCCACAACTGGTTATTCAATGGAAAAAAAATAAATTTGTCTTAAACATAAAGAATAAAATTCCTGAAAGAAAAAAAATCTAAGAAAGTACATATGCAACCTACAGTCTTAACCAAGAACAGAAGCTACAGAAAATTATACGTTTGACTATATAAAAATTAAAACTCTTATAGGAACAAACACACCATACTTTCTGGTAGGTATCTTCCCCTACAAAACATCCTTTGCCTAATAGCACAAGTTCTTATCAACTGCACAACGGACAAAGGTAGTTCACAGAACAGCAGACCCAAGTGGCAAACACGAAGAGTTGCAACCGAGGTGACACTGTCGGTCTACGCGGAACAGGCTGCAAAAATACAGAATGGTGGTAACACTACCAACGGGAAAACAAGAAAAACAGGCTCATACACTGCAGGAAGAAGTGGGCAATTACAGCCTTTTTAGAAAACAGGCAATGTCTGCTAAAATGAAAGTACATGTACTTCTAACACAGAAATCTCACTTTGGGGCCTACACACCACTGAAGTGAAGTTACCAATACATGGGGATATTCGTACAAGATATTGATGGCAACACTGTTGTGGGAAAGGACTGTAAACAAAATACAGGCTCATCAGCAGTGGGATGGTTTCATTAATTACAGTCCATCAACATCACGGAGCATCACAGAGACACTCAAGAGGAAGAATGGCGGCTACCTCAGTTGTTCCCGAGGGGTGTAAAGATTAGTGAGAAAAGGAAGACGCAGAAAAGCGTAGATAAGACAATCCCACTCTTCCATACGCACACAGATGTGTAGGTAGTGTTAAGAGAAGAGCAGGGAAGAGACACAGGACACTTACTGGGTCGTTAACATGATTACCCGGGAGGTGGATGGAAGGGAGGTGGACAGGATGGAGGAAGAAAAAAGGTGACCAAACATCAAAAACTCTCAAAAACGCTTCGGGTTAAAGATGACAGACTGAACGCAGGTAGTTAAGAAACCCTTAACGTGACGTAAGGGAGCAAAACCAAGACTGAAGACCAGGGATGGTCAGAGTGAACGAGCTGTTTGGGAACATTTTAAACGGGGAAGGAACTGAGCGGAGGAGGAAGACACCACTGCCTCGAGTGGAATCTTTTGAGGCTCCATTTCTGAGGCAACAACAAAAAGACCAGGAAGATCCTGCATTCGTAATATGAAAGCAAAGGTATCAGATAAAAAGATCAAGAGCAGACAGCAGATAAGGCAGAAGCAGCTCAAGACGAGGACAAGGAACCAGAAACAAGGCCACAGCAGGAGGGCAGACCCGAGACAGAAGCCTTCCCCGGCGGCACCAGAACCGCTGCGGGCCCCACCTCAGGGGCCAGGTTCAGTAAGGCTGGGGACCCCAAACCCGCAAACCCCCAGCTGATGCCGGTGCTGACGGTCTGGGGTCCACCCTGTGAGATCCCGGGTCTCAGGGATCTAATGTTTGTGTACAGAGAGAAACAGAGGTAGGAATCTGCAAAAGAATTAACACAAAAACATTTCTCAGACTGATGGCCACACTGCTTCAGGCTGAAAGGGCTCACCAGTGGGGAAAGCAATAAATAAAAATGACCCTAACCCAGGCCCATTTTGGTAAAAATTCGAAATATCAAGAATCAAGAGTAGATCCTAAAAGTTTCTACAGAAAGAAGAACGTCAATGAATACAGACAACGTGTAAGTCAGGTTTCTATGTGAAGGGACCGCCCTGGCTTCTGAGGGGACTGCACGGGAGGGGACAGGCAGGCCTGCAGCAGTGCCTGCAGGTGAGACGGGCGGTTAGAACAGGCAGCAGAGCGGGGAGTGGATTTGGGGAAACTCTTCCGGGAGGAAAAAAGGCAGCAGAAACTGATGATGCTTTGGGGTCTGGGGCAGTGAGGCCAGCGCACTCAGTTAGGAGATGGTGACACTGCTCAGCGATATGAAGAGCCTGGAGGGTGACCAGCCTTTGAGACGGAGGACGCTGGCAGTGTGAGAGCTCGTAACTCCATCCTGGGCCTCCAAGGGGAGATGCCACATAGACATTTGTTTCTTCAGGAAGTGTGCTTAGCCTAGAGATGGCTTTACCTGTAAGGTGTTCCACCATCTATCCATCAGAAACTACACGATGATTTCATGAAGAGAAGCTTCTGAAACTGGGCACCTTTTGAAACTATTTTCGTTTGTATTTTTCAGAAGTGCCTTGAAAGAGCCCTGGTGAGCGCACCGCGGGTCCCACGTGTGGAAGATGCAGCGCTCCCCGCGCCCCGTGAGCCCTCATCAAGCGGTACAGAGAGGACGTCCAGAAGCCGCCCTTCCACGCGGGGGAGTAAAGCATCCGCCCTCCAAGACCACGGACGGAGCGGCCGGCGCCCCGGGCTGGCGGGGTTTCTCTCCCTGCGGCCCGTGGACTCCTGTCTCATTTGCCGGATGCCAGCACCCTCCGAGCCCACCTCCCCTCCTCCCAAAAGCCAAGCCCCACTCACCTGAATCCGAGACCGGGCCAGGTACACGTTGGACTTCCACTCGGTTTTCATCTTGCGGTACTGCGACGACTTGGAGTGGACGAACTGCTTGCTGTAAGGTGCGCTCAGCTCCCCGGTGACTGTGCTCTGGAACGACTTGGAGGCACTGGTGCTGTTCAGGGTGTGAGGCCTGTGGGGCGACGGCGTGCCGACGGGGACACAAAGGGAGAGCGGAGACACCTCTGAGGGGCCCGGCTGGTTCACGTTCTCACTGACAGCACACACAGGGAAAGCCGCCTAGCTGGCGCGGCCGCACAGACACAGCCAGAGGCAGCGGGTTTGTAAGCAGCAGACAGACCAGGCACAGAAAACCCCTGAGAGGCCTGGAACCCCCGGGCTGTACTATGTGAAGTCAAAACAAAATACCTTAACACAAACCTCTTGACGTGGGCACTCATTTTAGGTTCAGAACGGGCACAACCTGTGGGGTTGACGGCCAGGGGCAGCTCCATGAGAGGGTTCCGGCCGTATCGGAAGGTGTAGTTTTCACACGCCTCAACCCCAGGGAGCTGGAAAGAAGCAAAATAAACGAAAAATTAACTCACCTGATCAAGAGCACAGGCAATCTTGAGCCGGCCAAAGGATGGCCCAACTTGAATTCCATGAAAATAACTTGTCAACATTTTCAAAATGTTGGTAACAAGGGGCTCTTTCAAGCCACGTTGACAGCAGCAGCCTGTGCTCAGATCCTGATTGTGTGCGATGCGCTTACCACCCTCGGGGGCCTGGGAGCACAGCTGTAACTTCAGGTTAACTCCTAAAACCATTCGTGCTGAAGGTCTTTTCTAGAATACGCTTCTTGTGGACACTGTCCTCTGGAGACATGACAGATGCATGTCGTTTAGGCAGGGCTCCACCAAAGAAAGCAACTGGGTACAGTACTCAGTGGCTTTCGGGGTGTCCACTGCTTCTCTGAAGAAAACCCACCAGTGGCTTTTTTCTTGAGAACAATACCTTATAATCATGCAGTTTTCCAAAAGCGCTGTGTGTAGACTCACTGGCACACGTGCTTGTAACAAGCAGGCATCAGACAGTAAGGGCTCGTGAAATCCAACTGCGCTCTGGTGACCAGCCCTGGGCCCCGGGCAGGAAAGTGGCCATTAACACTGGGTGGTAAGCTGCCTCACCAAGTGAGCACGGAGACGCCTACGACTCACCGATGCCTCGTTTTCTTTCAGAGCGACAGCAGTTCACCCCCGACAAAACCACTACCTTGAAGTGTTGTGAGAGTGACAGCCCCGTGTTAAGTAAGGTGCGTCGTGTGACAGGGGGTGGCTCTCCGGCCTCGGCCCCGGCACTCACTGATTCCGCGATCCGCGCCACCGCAGAGACGGTCAAGCCGAAGAGATCCTCCCCTTTTAAGTAGGCTGGGAAGAGCTGCAGCATTTCCGACTCTTTTCTCACACATGCCACAGGCTCCAAAATCTTTTCCCAAACACCTATGTATGGACAAAAAGATATTTTTTTTAATGAGAAACTTGCTCTTAGCTAAACAGAGAGGAAAACAGGATACAGTATAAAAACAAGAACGAAACGACCAACCGCTCACGGAGACTCACCAGATCCAAGTTAAAGCCCGTGGGCAGTGATCTAACAAGCCTGGTATATTACCTGCTTATTGGATGGCAGTAGTTTTAAAGACTTTATGAAGTTTGGGGGAAAAGAATATGTTACATTAAGGAAATTAAACAGGAGAAGTGGAAAAGAAAGTTAAATATAACTGAAATTCATACAAGTAGTTAACTCACTTTCATGCTGGCCAAGCAGCATATTAGATTTTCAAATGATTAATCCAATTAAGTAGTATCTGTAGATACATCCTTTTCTCCCAGAGTTAAAATATGAAATCGGTATTTTCATTGCAATTATCTTTAGAGCATTTTCATACTTTTCTAAAAAAAAACTGCTAAACTTGAAAAAAAAGCAGTTCTGCAGCACTAAAAATGACAATCTAGGCTTAACCCTAGAGGCCGAAATTAAGTCTCATTTCTGGCTCTAAATCTGTTTAATATCTGATGCTCCTGAGATAAGACAATATGGCTTTAAATACGGTTCCCACCTTCTAGGTGACATTAACAAGAGGGTCCCCAATGTAAGTGACAGGCAACCTTTATCTGCAAATCATTCTCCTATTTATTTTATAAACTCTGTTGGAATAATATATATTCTGATTTAGAGTAATTCTAGCAAGTGTTTAGAAAAAGACAGCAAGGTTTGACAATACAAAGAAGTTAAGACTTGCATTTGTAAATGAAGAATCCACACCTGCTGTGATAAAATATGAAAGAGACGTGAGGAAAACCATGGAAATACTGACATAAAACATTCATTAGCCTAACCCTGGAGTGACGGGCTTGGTGGAGCCTACAGACGGGGCCTCACCTTTGGGTGAGGTGTCACTTAAGACGAGATCTTCGTGGCCTTGCTCCACGATTCTGATGACGAACAGGGGGCGCCCGTCCTTCTCCTCGATGGAGCACAGGTAGCGACAGCGGCGGTTGGCGTAGCGCGTGCTCCAGTACAGCCGGCTGGCTTCGTAGCCCACGGGGAAGAGTGCTTTGGGAGAGTGGAACGCTTGCATCTGCTGTGGAAGCAGCTGGCCGATCGTGTGGAAGATGAGGCTGCCCACACGGAAGGTGTGGTCTCGCTCTCCCCGCTGCACGATGCTGGCGATCTGTCGTACCTCATCACGCTGCACGTAGACCCTCCTGAAGACGGCAAAGTAACTTAATTCCTGCTCGTGAATGCCCTTTGGTTTGTGCATGGGACAAAGCATAGTTTTATCTTTAAAAAACATGCATTGTGCTTTAATGGCGCAAGTAAAGTGATAAATGTTGGTGCATCGAAATCTGTGACACCCGCTGGTGGCCCCCATCTTATGGCAGAAGACACATTTCATCTGCAGGCCTCTCCTCAGGGCTAGCTCCACGTTTATTAAGGCACCAGCCTGGGTCTCGTACACCTCCGTGGACCACAGGGCACAATTCAAATGGACCCACAGGTCCAAGTCAAGGTTGAGCAGCCTCGCCGGTCCGTCTGTCAACCCATCGCCTTCTTCGTGACAGAAGCAACACTTCCGATAGTCTTTGGGCACGGGATCGGGTTTCAGGGAAGTGCCCAGGTTCTTCAGGAATTCGTCAATTTCATCTTCACAGGGGGGTCTGAAGGTCCCCTTGGGGATCACGATGTGGACGCTCCACTTCTTCCACTTCATCCCCCTCCACTTTTTAGTGGTCGGCCGACAGTCTTCAAACCCACCGTGGACAGCTCTTAGCCGAGGCTTTAGCTTGACCGTCACCTTCAGCTCATCTGGCTTTGCCTCCACTTTGGCTGCTTCAAAAGCAGGAGGGAAAGTGATGGGCGGTGACGCTGGGGGTGAAGCTTTTTCCTGGAGCTGCGGCAGACAGTGCACATCTAAAGTGGAGATGTTGTTACTGTACTGATGAAATGCTCTGGAAGGCGTCTCTTTTATAGGCGAGTGTGGCAATGAAGGAACGGATTCCTGCACAAAAAAAAGAAACACGAGAAAGAGTTAATTCCAAAGCCTCCAAGGCAATTCTTGCTACAACAAGAAGCCAAGCAGCAGGGTTCCATCAGCAGGGTGTTTGGCTCTGGGTCTGTAAGTAAGAGGACTGGCGCACGGCGGAGGTCAGTGCTGCGTGCCCGTGGTGCTCGCGTCTCGACAGAGAGAGAGTGTGTTCTCTGCAAAGCCCTAACTCTGGAGGGTATTCTGCTCTTAAAACTTTTCATGTCATGGAGCTAATTTAATTTACAAGACGGAACAGCTTCTTGTTAAACCAAATAAGAACTCCGGATCATAATTTTCTATGAGCTCGTCCCACCCACTGAAATTCCTGTTTGTTCATCTTAGGCTTAACTAATTGGCGTAAGTGTGAAAGATGGGGAAGAAGTCCCCTGTCAACAAACAAATCATATTTAACTTTTCTCAGAGGTTGCCCGGTTCCCATCCAACTGCTGAAAGGGCTGAGCTGAGACAGAAGTTCCATTAGTTTCTTTTAAGATACAAAGTGTCATCATAAGCAAATCAACAGCGAACCCACCTTCTCATGCACCCCACCCTACACAGCTCTGAAAAAAGACGCGCCTCACAGGAAATCCAGAAGCAGGCAGACACTGCACACGGACTCACGAGATTATGTGGTGGGAAAAAAAATTCCTTCTCTCATCTAGGCTGATATATTTCAAAGTATAAATTTATTTGGCAAGTAGCTTGAATTTTATTACACTGGGCGCTACTGCCTTTTTTAAAAAATGAGAATCTCCAGAACATTCTTCTGAGAAAGACGCAAGAGCAATGATGTGGAGGGAGGAGAGACTATCACAGCATGGGAAAAACTTCCTTCAGCGCAAACGGTTAAAAACGTATCGTCCACATCAGCTACACACCCAAAGATACACTTAAATCACACAAAAAACAAACAGACCTTTTCCAACCTGGTACAAGACAGATACTTTCGCCCCAAAATACATGAACAGACCTGAATTGTGGTTGTGAACAGGTTTTCCCATTGGGACAAGATCACTAAAGCAATACTTTATAGTTGTGATTAAATTAAGGTATTTGTAATTAAATAAGTAAAATTACAGATTTTAATAGTAGTGTTTTATTCACTTCTGACCTGTTAAGACATAGTTCAAATCTGCCCACTCTTGCTGAATAAGGTCAAGTTACTTAGTTTGCAGTAACGGCCTGGACCAAGCACTCCTCCCCAACCCGGGGAGCATCTGCTCGGACTCCCCGGGGGGAGTTCTGGGTGGGGGAAGCGGACACACCCCCAAAACACAGGCGCCACTCAACGCAGACTGCTGACTGAAACTGTCCCCATCTTACCTTGCTTTCTGAGGTTTTTGCTTGTGCAGCTGATGAATAGAGAATAAAGCAGTTGTTACTACAGAAGACAATGTCCTTCTCCGCTCTGCTGGAGCTGTCTCGGGAGCCCTGAAAAGCAAAGAGAAAGGTGTGGGGAGCTCGACAAGTCGGGATCTAATAAGAACAAGATCTGCACGGGGCTGGGTCTGTTCTGTTCAAAGTGAAAGCAGCAATCCTAAAAGCAGTAAAAAGGTAACTACGAGCCAGTATTTAGCATATAATAATTCAGCCACAGAGAAACTACATTTGCAGAAATAAACTTTACTTTCCATATTTCACCGTTTAAAAATAACGCGGCTCTCATCGGACCCCCGAACAGGCTGCTGTAGCTACTTGGTTTTAAGCTCAAGCACATGAAACATATGCCGATGGCGACCGCTGGGGGAGGCGTCTGTGGAGCCCCAGAAGCGACTCCTCCTGATGCGGGAGCAGGCGCTGCCCAGGCACGGCGGGGGCGGGCGGGGACCCGGGGGTCAGGGGAGGGACGTGCGAGTACCTTGCTCACAAAGGCCGGGTCTCTGGCCGGCTTCCTCACGCCGTGGCCCAGAACGACGACATGACAGTGGCAGCACCACTGTGGCCTGAGAGCCGCACTTTCTGTGACACCGTGACTAGTGCCCGCGCACCCAGAAAGGCCTAGAGACAAAAGGCGTTCATTAGCGACAAAGCCGACCACTAACAACAGGGGTCCGGGGTGCAAAGCTGTATGCACCGACTGACTGCAATACGGCTCATTTAATTTACCACACGTTAGTCTTTAGTAATTGATAAAAATCTTATTTTCTAAGCAGTGGTTACGGGGCATCTATGACGTGCATGACACTGGGGTACAAAGAAAGGAAGCTATCTTCACACGGCTGGGACAACACATTGGGCTGTGAGAAGTGCAGAGGGAAACCGGGACGCATGGAGGCTCGTCTCCAGTCTCAGTGCAGAGTGAGTAGGGGGAGAGAGAATACTTTTGCTCCAGGGTGAAGAGGGTACGAAATCTCTTATGAAAGATGAAGAGGTATGTGAACGAGAGTCTTCAATGAGCGTGATTTGGAAAGTTGAAGAGGGATGAAGAAGTTCCGGGGCCAAAATAAAAATGCGAGCAAGGACGCAGACTGGAAAGCGTGTGGCGATCTCAGAGCACATCGCTCGCGTGGCCATGAAGGCAGAAGGGAGAAGCAGGGAGAAAGCAAGGGTGACAGAGCAGCCAGAGGCTGAGTGTTCAAACCCAACATGAGCAACTGTCAGCGTGGCTCAAGGGCGAGACGTGGGGAGAGGCTGGGCTCTAAGAGCAGGTGAGGACGGAAACAAGACGGCCAAGAAACTGGGGAGCGAAGAGGCGGGGAGAGCGGGGTGAGGGGGAGGCCAGACGGGAAGATGGGGAGGGAAGGGATGCCACACAGGTGCGAGGAACGGGCCCACCTTTCAGTGACGGGGAAGGTGTGAGCGCACCTACAGAAGAGAGGGGCCCCGGAGATGCCGCAGAAGGAAAGGGACCAGGAACACGGGCAGAGATGGCGGCCTCGTCTGCACAGTGTGACACAGCGCTAAGTGGGAGGGGAGGCTCAGGCCGCAGGAGAGCAAACGCGGCTCAAGGGTAAGCAGAGCGCTGACAAGAGGGTGTGACGTAGGCCCCAGGCACTAAAGGTCCAGTCACGCCTCAGAAGACAGCACCCGGGTGGGGGGGGTGGCTAAGTCACCAAGGACTGCGTGCCAACACGTGACCTGTTACTCCCCTAAAATCAAAGCGAGATCTTAAAGAGGAGCGGCGTAACTTTTGAATCAAGAACGAATCTGGGGTCAACAAACTGTAAACCAGCTCACCATTGCTTGCTGGAGGGAAGGGCACAGTAGGCTGCTTCAGGTGGTAAGAGCTGGCTAGTCTGGGAGGGTTTGCAGATCCTGGTGGAGGCCCACGAAGAAATAAACGCTGTCGATACTCCAAACCTGGGTTTACTCTGTGGCTACTGACCAAACCCACGGATGGAACATCTGGAGCATTACTAACCTCGTAGCTGTTAGGGATCCGAACGTGGAGGAGGTCGGAGAACGCAGCCACAACACTGCTAATGTTCTAAAACAAAACGGCAAATGCTGCATTACCCGCCCAGAGGCCACAGAGAACCACTGAAGAACAACTCACGTCAGGATAAGTGCTATCCGCACGGTGCACACGCCTCAAGCAAATCCAACCATTTTTATTTAGACTTAAGATCCTCGGGGGCTAAGAAGGGTTTTGATGGGCCCATAGCCAAACAAAGCTTCCACATACAGAAATCCTCATACAGGGATTCCAATTAATGTTCAATATTTGAGAGAACGTTAAACTATCTTAGACATTTTAATTCAAGGAATGAGTTAAACCTTGTCATGGTTTTTACAGCTGGTCAGAAGCTTCCTTTAAGTGGACCCCCCCCCCCCAGCTCTGGGCAGAAGTCTGACACAGTCCACGAGAACACACCACTGCTATGTTCTGCTGATGACCAAAACGCCCTGTCAACAGGCTATGAGTCTGGTTGCCAACGAAACATCATCAAGAATTAAGAGTTTGAGAAAACCCTCAGCCGTGTACTAGTGTTTGATATGAGCAGCTGCTTCCTGAACATAGTGCTTCTGGAAAACTTTCTCTGTTGACAAAGCTCTTCACTGCTTAATTTTCTACGTGTAAATAGTTATCAACTCTCTGAAGAGTTCTTACCATTATACATTCTTTAGTAAAACAATGAGATCTGACTTCAATTTGCCCTTTCTGTCTTGACTGAGGCCAATTTCCAGTACTCACAGCAGCGCAGACGTCTGAAGGGACTGCTAAGTCAAGCCCTAATAGCCCTAACCTTTATCCGCGATGACCCAGCTGTACGTGTCACTGTGAGCCACCTGACACTCCTTTAGGAACGGGTAATATTCTAGAACGTCCAACAGCCAGTCCATCTTTACCTCAGCAGCTGTAGGATGCAGAGTGATTGCCACAGATATGAGACCCGATCGGGGACCATTTGGGGATGCACCAAAAGGTGACGTGAAAAACAAAGTGCCCGGCTCAGTTTTGATGTCATTCCTTCTAGATTCCAGCCCTTAAAAAAGGAAGGATGAGTTGAGTGTTAACAGCTTTTCTAAACATTCCTATCAGCCAGCCCCCCCACTGCACTGCGCCCCCTACCTTTCCCGGTGCCGCTCGGGAGGATCGGAATGATGGGGGATGGCACGGGCTCCGGAGGCTCCTCTTTGACCAGGGACAGGTCTGGGTATCTGCTCACTTCCATGCCGACCACACTCTCAGGAGAGGACGAGGGCACAACACTGTCAGGCGTGTCCCGGTCACCCCCATGGTCCTGTGTCCTGGGAGCAGAATAAATACACATCAGCAGGCGCAAGGCCGCCGCTGGGGGCTTCCCGCACCAGCCCAGCCCTGTCTACGTGTGTGACCTTTGGACAGTGACAATAACCTGAGAAGCCAAAGATTCAGTTCAGGGCCAAACAGGAAATCTCTTGGGAAAAAAAATAAGAAATATGTTTAACTATAAAGTAATTTAAATGGTATGTTTCCTTCTGACTAAAGCTTTAGCATCCAAGTTTAAAGACCTGCCAAAGGAGGAAGACGTTCAGATTATAACACAGCATAGAAAGAATGGATACTCACACCTTTGCAAAGCTCCAGATCACTGAGACTAGGGAACACTCCTGTGGCTGAAAAAGGAAAGAGCAGTCCACCACACACCCAGGCACGCGTGCACAGACTCTCCTGTGGCTGCTGTTTACTTACAGCGGCAAGACGGAAAAAAACTGGCCATTATGGCTTCATAGGCCTTCATTTTTATTAACTGACAAAGTGAAGTGAAAAAAGGAAGAGACTGGTCTAGTCCAAGAAGCTAAAGGTTACAAAGGCAAATGGGGCTGTAGGGCGAGTGTGGTCTTGAGCTAAACGTTGCACGGCAGCTCGAGAACCTGGGGTCTCACACCCCCCCACCCCAGAGGAGACGCCGTCAGGCTGAAGGAAGGCTGTGAGAAGCAGCATTAACAGGAGACCCGAGAGAGGCTTCCAAGGGGTCCCTGTGAGACCCCGGAGCGGGCGGCCCCGACACGCACACCCGGGAGGCCGCCTCCCGCAGCTGCCCCCGAGTGACAACTCCGGCACGAATCTAGCGGTAAGGTCCAGGAGAAACAAAGAGCTGGGTTCTAACTTTGGACAAGTCACTTCCCCGTGGTCCGGAGTCTTCTCATTTATACAGTAAAGGGTCTTAGTCCAATGGCGTCTTATCAAAGAGAGGGTGGTTAGCAGATTTTCCAAGAAGAGAGAATAATTTGATGAGCTATATATATAAGAACCTCCCCTGGATCTAACTGGCTGGGTTGTGACTATCTACTAGGAGAAGCTGATTTTCCCTCATCAGAATCCTGGGGCTAAAGAACTGACACAAAGGAGTTACAAACTGTGGACAGGACAGCCCTTAAATTCTCTTCCACAAAAGCATGCTCTGCTCTGTGACTACTGCTCTTTTATCCTGACATCTGCAAACATCAATAAACCCAGTAAATCACATTAACAGCTTATAAAGGGCAATGATCTTTGAAATATTTTGCATGGAGAGTCCCAATGCCTTAATGTCTATTCGATTATTATTACTTGTTGAACCTCCTATATCATATGAGATTTCTAAAGTGCACAAATGAATTCTTTTTAATAGTAAGAATGTTTTATAAACTTTAAATTCTGAAGAAAATTATTCACCAAATTTCACCTTTTAAGTGTTTTTACATGCTTTTCCTACAGACATTATGCTATATACAAACACATAAGACGTTTTTAAATAAATGAAATAACTAAAGAAATACTTGAGAAAAAGGAACTTCTACCTTAATTCCTCCTGGTTATTATGAGGCGGTGTTGGGAGTGAAGCAGGAACGTCCACTGTCTTTGGGCCTTGAGCAATCGCTCTGGCCAACAAGTCATCGTGTGGTCTGAACGGCAGGTGAAATGGTTTAGGTCCTAGGCTTTTGGTAACTGGAAGAGCAAAAACACAAAACCATAAATCAGTCAAAACTGGTAACGGGTAAACTTTACAATCCGACTGCCACTTCACCACGCACAGCCAGCAAACTCCTCAAAGGTACAAGACTTGGAAGCTTGGCATCCTACCTTCATGGCTCACTAATACTCCAGCTTTTCCAGCAAGTTCTTCAGTTGTTGCAAAACCATTTGCCATCTTCGGACAAGCCATAGGAGGTGGTGTAGGAGGAAGAGAGGCAGGGGGTGTTGGAGGATTACTTAAATTATTCTGCTGCAGGAGACCAAAAAATTTTAAATTATATGCTACTGAGCAAATATGCCACGACCTTGCTAAAACTTAGTTCTGTGAATTTTCAGCACAGGGAGGCAAGGTACAGAAATGTAATCAGAGGCACCTTCATTCCTAAAATGCACACCAAGAAGAAAAAGAAACGTACAGGCCAGGAGGCATTTCAGTGGAACAAATACCCATCATCCTCTGCACATACCACCCACTGGCTCACTTTCCCCAGCTTGAGTACTTAGCTTTGAAATTAAGAAGCAAATTTATACTGTGCCTGATTTGATTCTATACAACTCTTTTCAAGTTTCACTGTTAAAGCCAGTGAAGGACAGCTTTAAAATTCGACCAATAAATTGTAGAGAGTTCTCAAAAAACTCCTTTATTAAATTAAGATATGCCCCAGTTCTATCAAAAACTTGAGAATTTAAGATCCTAATGCATAACTGCAGCTTGTATCTTAGATATTAGAATCTGGATTGTCTAACATCTCAAAAAGAAGCAAAAGGAGTAGCAATAACGACTAAATGGACTGAACCTTAACAAATGTAGTTTCCCCCCAAACATTTCTCCCTGCTTAACATCTGTCACCAATTTGTCATTGAGTCATTGACTAGTCTCTCAGGGACTGTTGGAATCTACCAATAATTCCATGCAAATCAAGTGCAAGGTAAAATTACAAATCTTGCAAAGATCTAGGATTTCTGAAGATGATGAAGTTGCGTGGAGAACAGCTTGCATCAGAAGAGAAGGCATTTACAAGACTTGGGAGAGGTTCTAACTGAAGAGAAAAGCCAACAACGATAATAAATGGAGTGTCACAAGAGAATGATTTTAATACTAAAGAAGAAAAGCCCTCAGAAAAAATGATGATCCTCTCAAATATTTTTGCAAAAAAGATCACTTAACACAAGTCAGATGTGAAGTAAAGAGTATCTAATGAGCCTATCATAAAACTTTGTTAAAAAAATATTACCAAAAGATAAACTTGGTTCAGTTTGATATTATTTTTGTAGCCTAAGAACTAATGCACAGGTGCAATTAGTACCTAAATTATTAGACAAAATAAGTTTTTAGGTTTTTTCATTGTATTTTTCAGGGTAAATTCCTAACTACATTTTTTACTCTATTTACTCTGAATTTGGAGTCATCTTAAGAGTTAATAAAGATTATAGGAAAATACGTATTTACCTACCGCAGAAATATACAATGGATGTTTTTCACAATTTGTATTCTGACCTATACAAACATTTCAAATGTTCATATTGGAAACACTTTACCTGGTAAAATTTTAACCTTTTAGTTGAACTAGAGTGTAAATGGAACTTGGAAGATTAGATAGATGTAAACTAGATGGAAAAACAAGACAAGCTCTACCAATTCTGATATGGCATCCAAAGAGGAAGCAAGGTAACACCTTGGCAAAGAAACATACCTTGTAGATCAACTGAGAATAGTAATCCGAAACCCCTTCAAGGGTAGCACTGCCAAAAGTTCCTAGAAGTCGATTCCCACTATTAAACTGGCCACTGCCGTAAGGAAGAAAGTGGGCAAAGTTCACTCCAATGACTGGTTCCATTAGAGGGAGCAGAGAGAGCTGCTATTGAAAAACACATTTAAGAGTAATGTACACGATAAACAAAACAAGTGTCTCTCAATTTTTCTAAGACCCAAGGCAACTTAGTCAAATAAGGCTTGAGAAAAATAAGACTTAAAAAATTCAAGTATCAAAATGCTGGAACAAGTGAGAGAGACTACGGAATCTTTGAGATATACTTAAAAATGAGCCTTATTCTCAACTGTCTTAAAGGGATGCTGCCAGGCTTCTAACAAGAAAAACACCTTCCTTATCTTCGCTCAGCAAGAATCAGGGCTGAACTGAGGCTAGGTGCCCCCAACGGCACTCTTCAGCAGCTGTCTCCCACCTTCTGTAACAGCCACAAAGGTGTAAGAATGCACTCTACTAGGGGGAGAGACCAATGCCTGTGTTTCTTTGCATCCGGAGTCACAAGTAACGTGGACGGAATTTTTCTTGGTGCTGAGGCTGCTCCCTTTGAATATAAGTAAATCTTCACCAGCGCCAACCAATCCATCTATTTTACTAAAATTTTGGGGTGCCAGTAGGATAAGGTGCAAGTTTGCTCGCACACAGGAAACCTATTAGGTTGCTTGTTGAGATGTCTTTTACCCCTTAACTCTCTACTTTTGGGAAAATTTCACTTTAACAGGGTTGAAAAAGCTTCCGATGTCTCACTTCCTTGAATTTTTAAAGGGGCTGCTCCGAAAGACTCACCTGCTTCAGGTGGGTAAAGGTGTCGGTGGTAGAGAACATCGCTTGTTTCTCCTCTTCTTCCTTTTTCCTTTTCTTCGACCGAGGTGCTGCCTTCTCTCCGGTCCTCTGAGTCCTTTTGCTTCGCTGTTTCTTGGTTTCACTTCCTCCATCTGTTTTTGGCAACTGGCTGTTGCCACATCCAAAACCACCTTGCACTTGAGCCCCCGAAGTTTGCTAATGTAATTGGAAAGGTTAAGAATTAAGTGAACTATCCACACGCTTGAATTCCAGCTCCTGCTCGTCCAGTCCCATCCTAAGACACAATGTTCCTAGCGTGGGCGCCTGAAGTGACGGAGGGAAAATGGGTGGCACCAGATGGCCTGTTTTCTGAAAACAGCATCTCAAGTATGGAAATCAGTAAGCTGCAAAGCTTGAGGAGAGAGCAGAACTCTTAAGTGTGGCTCTTCTCCCTTTCAGAGGAAGCATTACTCCTCAGGCCTGCCCATACTTGTGCCAGTGACAGCCCGGAGCTCCTTATTCCTGCCCACTGGCAACTGTGGAGGAAGGGGTGCTCTTAGCTAGATGGCTGTGGTGGTCTCTGCATGGTGGTCTTGGGGCCTTATTTGGGCTCCCCTTAGGAATGGGTGAAATACAAGGTATGCGGGCACCATTGCTAAGCTCCAGAAAAGTTTCACAGCCTTTGCATCTCAGTTGAGAGGAACAGCTAGCCTCAGAGATCACTAAAAACAAACAACATTGTTCATTCAAATTAGTTCATGGTCATACATCTGACTGAATAATAACTGCTACATACTTAAAGTCAATGAAAGAAGACCTACATGATAGCAAATAAGCCTATTCTTTGCTTTTGTCTCTATGGCTAAGAACAAACCAGTCCTTAAAGAGGTTTTTAAGGGTAGTACTATCAATACTTAAAAATATGAGACTATTTTTAGGGGCCATTATTTCTAAACTTGACAGCTATACTTT
Source organism: Grampus griseus (assembly GCF_964374135.1). Taxonomy (NCBI): domain Eukaryota; kingdom Metazoa; phylum Chordata; class Mammalia; order Artiodactyla; family Delphinidae; genus Grampus; species Grampus griseus. The sequence continues at coordinate 5,288,221 of NC_139003.1, read as the reverse complement.
GCTATAGGCAACTATAGTTGCTAAGCTTATTTTAATGTGCTCTGCATTGACTCTTTGAGGGTTTGCAGATCATAGTTTCCATTTATATATATCTAAATGACTTAGAGCATGGATGGCAAAACTGTAAAAGGCCAAAGAGTAAATACAGCTACCCAACTCTCTGCCCTGGTACAGCAAAATCAACCACAGACAATTCATAAACTAATGAGCTAGGCTATGGTCTAATAAGATGTTTTAAATTCATGGACACTGAACCTTGAATTTCATATAATTTTCACATGTTGTGAAACACTACTCTGTTTCAGATTTTCTTCAACCATTAAAAAGTGTAAAAACCATTCCTGGCTCATACAAAAAAGAGGGGATATGGAAGCAGGAACACAGTGCCCATCCCAGGGCTAGATCGATGGTTCTCAAAGGGTGGTCCCCAGAGCGGCAGAATGAGCACCACCTAGGATGGTTAGAAATGCACATTCTCAGGGTGGGAGGGAGGGAGACGCAACAGGGAAGACATATGGGAACATATGTTTATGTATGACTGATTCACTTTGTTATAAAGCAGAAACTAACACACCATTGTAAAGCAATTATACCCCAATAAAGATGTTAAAAAAAAATAAAAAAATTAAAAAAAAAAAAAAAAAGAAATGCACATTCTCTGGTCCCACCCCAGACCTACTGAATCCAAACCTTTAACAAGCCCTCCAGGTGATTCTGACACATTAAAGTTCAGAGAACCCTGGCCTAGAGCTGTGCCTCTCATGTCCATATGAATGCGAATCACCTGCGATCTTGTTAAAAAGCACCTTCTGACTGGTACACCTGTGCTGGGGGCACAATATCCTGCTTCCTGAAAAGCTCCCAGGTAAGGCCGATGCCGCCAGTCCTCAAGGACTGCAGTGTGAGTAGCACAGAGCAAGGCCCAAGCACTTCTTACCGGCTTATAAGAGAAGAACAATGCAACCGCTTATTAGGTGTGCAGCAGGGTCAGGCACTGTAAGTGCTGAACAGACTTCTCCAATCCTCACAACTTCCCTAAAAAGCAGCTATTACTACAGTTCAAAGAATACTTTTAATTACAGAAGAACACAAAAGATTAAAAATCATCCAAAAGTTTGCCCGAGACAGGAATAGTTCACATTTTAATGTATTTGTTTTCGATCTTTTATCTATGCCTACATGTATTTTGCTAAACACACAATGAATCACACTCAGTATTCTTTTATTCTGGTGGTTGCCTTTTAAACTTGACGTGGTTTGTTCCCCGTCACATTAAACTTTCATACGTAACAAATTTTAATGGCTGCAAAAAATCTGTATATTCAGATATATACAGAAACAATAATCCAATCAATAACTACACTACTGGATTTAGGTTGTTTTCTCTCATTTTTATCTATTAGTAAAGATAAAGTCATTCATTAGCTATTCATGTGGTCACACCTTTGCACATATTAGAATTTTACGTTCCTCTTGCCAGATTCCTAGATATGTCATTGGTAGTCATGGGTATGCACCACCTTTTATTAATATCACAAGCACAAGGTGTACCCTAATTCCTTTAATCCCTGTGGCAACCCAGTAACAGGGAGCATTATTAATCCTGTTTTACAGATGAGGAAACTGAGGCTCAGAAAGCCTGACCTGCCCAGGCTGCAGGCTGGAAAGAGACGGAACGTGGATTTGACGCAAGCTGAGTGATGCGAGCTCTCAAAGCCTCCCAAGGCTTTACCCCTACACTACAACTAATGCCAGCTTATGTGTGAGAAAACACATGCCCTCAGCACGGAGGACAAACTGGGCCTGTCCAGCTACTGCCACAACAATTCTGCCTTAAGTGTGACTAGAAAGTAAAGGAATTTCATCATTTGTAAAACGGGAATAATAATTGTGCCTGCCGTACCTCAGGGCAAGCGCTGAGCACAGTTGTAACCCCTAGAATGTGGTTAAGAAGGCATCACCCCTAGTAATCCAGGGCCTCCGCCCCTTGCTGCCCTCCCAGATGGTATGAGAACATGTGACATAGTCCAAACATTTATACATATACTGATTGATCTCACCCCTTTTTCTATCATAACACCCAATATAAATATTTTTTTATATATAATCACTAGTATTAGGACCTAACTTCACTCCACCGAGTACCAACTATGTGGTATTGAGACAGAAAGGCATAGAGACAGAAAGGTGCTCAGGACGCCGTCTACACCCTTCAAGGAGCCGTCTATGCTCAGTGGTACTAGAGAAACTGCTATGTAAGCACATGGGCATCCACTTATTTGAGACTGGCTGAGCTGAGTAAGGTATCTGGGGAAGATGATTCCAGAACTGAGTCTTAAAAGATACAGATATTGGCCAGATGTAAAAAAAAACAAAGAAGGGCAGAAATAGCAGCATATGGCCATATATGGAAGGGTAAAATCAGAAGGACACTCAGGGACTGCAAGCAGCCTGGCATTCCTAGGGGCAGAGGATGCAATGGACAAAGTAGCTAGAGATCAGGCCTATTTGCTGATGACAAATGTGACTGAAAAAGTTACCACCACCACAATTTACAAAAATTACATGACTCTATGGGGTTACCACTCAACCTCTACCGAATCAGACAAATAAGAGAAAACAAAGAGTAAACCAATACTTGCTAAACAAATGGCTTCACTAACAATCTTAAAACTGCAAATTTGGACAACTAAATATAGCACTCCACCTCATTCAATTAAAAAAATGAAAAATTTAAAATCTAATTTGAGAAGCACTATAGGGAAAGCTTTATGAACACAATAGCCAAGGTAGTGTAGCATTTGAAAGATAAAACAAGTTAACCAATTCCTACAACCTAGAAAACTTCAGTTTGGGAAATATGTCAAGGAATTTCACTGAAATGCAGGGGATCGAATCTTGTAAAGGTACATTTACAACAAAGTTCTTCATCAAATGAAAAAACAAAAGCAAATCCAATGTTCTATAACTTAAAAAGGGGACTTCCCTGGTGGCACAGTGGTTGAGAATCCGCCTGCCAATGCAGGGGACACGGGTTCGATCCCTGGTCCTAGAAGATCCCACGTGCTGCAGAGCAACTAAGCCCGCGCGCCACAACTACTGAGCCCGCATGCCACAACTACTGAAGCCTGTGCGCCTAGAGCCCGTGCTCCGCAACAGGAGAGGCCCGCGCACTGCAACGAAGAGTGGCCCCCGCTCGCTGCAACTAGAGAAAGCCCGCGTGCAGCGGCGAAGACCCAACGCAGCCAAAAAAAAAAAAAGAAGTCTAACACTTAAAAACTTAAAAAGGGCAAAATATCGACACATGGAAAACCACAAAGATAAAATAGCATCTACCTGTAAAACTGTGTTTCTATAAAGTATTAATACTTTGCAACAGAATAGATTCCCAATATGGGTTATTCCTGAGAGTCCCCAAGGGTATTAACAGGGTGCGTGAGCTATTTTCTATATTTCAAAGAGGTTAATGGAAACTGCACTCTATTTGCAGTTAGGACATGTAGATGTTTACTTCTTTGTTTTAGTTAGATCAACTCAATGTGGTGATAATCAGCTGACAGGAATATGTTACGTATGAAACGCATGACCCTACAGCTCTCTGATTTTTGAAAGATACAGTAAACAAATTATTACCTGATATAGTTTATAGGTATAAACCAAAACATGAGGTCTGCGGTTTTTTACTCCAGAGTAAAAAGGTTATAAAAGATAGCATTGAAATCAATACAGCAGTTGGCACTAATCTGTTGTAAGCATAATTTAAAATAAAAGGGGAAAAAAGCAAGTTGTTCTCCTGAGCCACACTTACCACGTCGGCTGGGTTCTGCCTCTCAACCAGTTTGTTATCCTTCGTACCGTCGTCTTCTGAACAAAAGCTCCCTTCCGGTTTTTGATGTAAAAGGGAAGATGCCTTTTTATTTTTCAGCAGGTGCTTCAGAAGCTCATTGCCTGAATCTCCCTTGGCAGCAGGAGCGCCGGCAGGTCGGGGAGGACTCTGCCCCGGGCAGGCAGCGCCGGCCACAGCCCTTTCTTTGGCCCGATCCCCAGGGCGCTCCTCCAGTTCAGGCCCATCTGGGCCCGGGCGCTGCTCCGGCTCAGCTGACTCCAGTTTCATCTCCCCAGAGGGGGCAGGCGCGTCGATGGGGCGCTTATCCACCTCTGAACTCGCACAGGTCTGTTGACCTGGGGTCCCTCGTGCGAAGTCACCGCTGGGCAGTTCGTTCTCTGGCTCTGTGCGCAGCGGGCCCGCTGCCGGGTCAGGAGGTGATAGGCCGCCCGGTTCCGCCGCCTCGGGTTCTCCTTGCTGAGGGAGCTCGCCGGGTGTGTTCACTGCGGGAGCAGAGGCAGCTTCCGAGACACCCGGGGTTGGTGGAGCAGTTACATCCGAATGGGGAGTAGAAGGTGCCTTGGTAGATTCCGCATCGTCGTCTTTCTTCTTCTTTCTTGTTCTCTTCTTTTTCCCTTTCTCTTCCGGGATTATGTCAGAATACAGCTGAATGAGAGATGGGGCTGATCCTGGGTAACTCTGTCCACGGCTTACAGCCGGGTCTTGGCCACAGGGGAGACTGCTATTAGCCACTGGAGGTGCCGCAGGTAAAGCGGGTGTAAAAGGAGGCCTCACCGGGGACTGCTGGAAGCTGGCCCCAGGAACACCTCCATGTACCGGCTTCACAGAATGGAAATTTGGGCTTCCACCAGGAATTGACGGTGAGTCAGGAACAAACGAGGGAGGTCCCATGTGCCTTCGCTCACTGGTTTGCATGAAATTCGGGGTGGGCGGTGAATTAATAGACCCTTGCTGTAGGTTCTGCTGCTGTAAAACCGGCCCCGCCTGCTGCTGCGGCTGTGGAGGCTGCTGAAGGGGTCTTGGGGGTTGCGTAAAATCACAAGGCAGGTCAGAAGCGTAGAATGGAATCTGGGACACAGGTGTCCTGCTGCTTAGCTCTGAGCCCATCATGCCATGCTGCTCCATTTCCATCCTCTGCTGCAAAGCTCTCTGTCTATCTACTTCTTGCATGAGCTGGATTCGTTGTCTCTCCTGCTGTTCTCGTAAACGTTCCTTACGTTCCCGTTCTTGAAAACTTTCACTAAAGGGGTTATTGTCATCGAATTCCACCCGTGGTGGCGGTCCACTCTGTGGATTTGCATTTGACACTGCCCCTGGGGCTGGGGGGCAAGTTTTTATTGGTAACTGGGCCACTGGAGGCTGAATCCTAGGAGGGTTGAGGGTGGGGCGGGAAGGAGCACCGGGAGGCTGCCACCCAGGGAAACTGGGCAAACTGGGCGTTCCCGCAGGGCTCGTGTGGCCGGGAATGACCGCGGTGTGCTGCTGGTGCTGTAGCTGCAGTGGCGCCAGGGGGAAGCTGGGCTGGCTCATGGGGGGCGGGGCGGCACCTGGCACCAGGGGCAGTGGGGGCTGGACACCTGGCATCACGGTGGGCGGGGCCATGGCGCACTGCTGCTGCTGCTGCTGCTGCTTGATCCGGTAATCTTCAATCAGCTCGGCATGCTCTTTCTGTTGTTTACGAATCTGGAAGAGCAAAATTAAATCTTACTCGTTTATATGTGCTACAGGTATCAAATAAAAACACTGGCTGACGATTATGGTGGAGGTTATAGAGAACGCAGTTAGATCAGGCAGAGGCAAAAATATCTTGCTTAGGCAATGGCAGAAATCACCAAGGGGAAAAAAAAAGAAAGGAAGGACTGATCAACTAAAACTGCCAAGCTTTTCAATAATAGCATGTTTCTGAATATGAAATACCAAAAACAAATTTGAAAAACATTTTTCTGAAATAAATATTTAAGAAAATCTTTCTCTGAGTCATAAACTAAGCTACATATAAAAATAAAACCATAAACAAAGGCTACACAGGAATCAGCTAATTGTTAACTTCTTTAGAAGTTACATTAATATATAAGGTTAGACTAACCGTGAGATTTAACTCAAACTTTAACCATTTAAACGTGTTAAGATTTCATTTCTTAAGTATACAAAAGTGTACAACATGTTAAGACAAGATGAATTACCTGTACATATACCACACCCTCCCCTCCAGGTTAAAAAGACTAGATTGGTAATAAAACTCCTTGAATTTAATGGGTAACGTATTCAAATTATAATTTCTGAAATATGTAAAAGCTCTGAGGTAATGTTTTGAACAGTTCCTAAGAGGCTCCTAATATAATGACTGACTTATGTCAGTTAATTAATCCCCGAAAGTCTTTGTACCCCCATGGGCAGACACTACAGACCAACCTCAATGAAGACACAACCTGTGTCCTAAGGACACACCAGCTCACTTAGGGAGCTGGGAGAAAGGGGTGCAAGATGATGTACATACCCTCCAAAAGCACTCAATTTTTGTGTACTGTACTAGTACACTGAGCCAGTTCTGACAGGTTTTCAACTTATTTTCAACAGTTTCCCAGGCAGACTAGCATATTCTCTGCACATAATGGTTCTGGTCTCTTTTCCTGTAGCTGTGGCAACTCCTACTTCTTTTCTTCTTTTTCCTGACTGGCTTACTACCTAGAACTGAGGAATTACCATGGGACTGGCGAATGAGTATGAACACACATAAGGCACCAGAACACTAACTGGAATACAGAATGTGGTGATCCACGCCTTTGCCGTGACATTTTAAAATTCCCTTAAAAACGTTGTCATGAATTGCTTGTCTTAATAAGATTACACTGGACTGCTGGCAACTATGTTGTAGCAGATGATGTGTCCTATTTTCCAAGTATAGTATTACCTTCTAAATAGGATTTGATCCATGGATATGCAAAAAAGCTAGGCCCTCGTCATAAAAAATTTATATAAAAATACCAGAAGGCAATAAAAAGGCTAAAAATAAGTTATAAAGAAACCCTTAAAAGCATTTTTACTTGAAATAAACACGGCCCCAGAAAGTAAATTTAAAGAGAAAGGACACATCTCATTCCTGGTTTTAAACAATGGAAATCATACTGTAATCAGCTTATTGCTGGGACATTATTGTGATAGCTATAGCTTGGAGATAAAACGCCACAGTTGAAATCCCTACTCCAATGATCAGTTATGTCACCTACCTCCACAATGACTCAGCAGATTCCTCATGTGTAACATGGTGATAATACTACCTTGTTCATAAGGTTATAGAGAACGTCAGGTAAGACGGGGCATGTAACTGTGTTCACTACACAGAAAGCACTTCTGTGATTTTTACTGATTCAATCTGCTCTGAATTCCTCCCTTTCCACTATTAACATTGGGAGTAAGATTTAAATTGACAATCAAAAGCAAGATTGACCTTTTTTGGTGTACAATTCTATGAACTTTAACATGGGTAGAGATTAGTGTGGCCATCACCACAGTCAAGATACTGAAGGACAGTCCAGGGGTTCCCAGTTTTTGGTGAGTGTGTTAGAGATGCAGTCAATATTTGTGTACAGGTTTGTGTGTGAACCTAAGTTTTTAATTCATTGAGTAACTAGGAGTGGCCACTTAACACATTTTGAATACTAAATAAAAATTTTAAATTTTACTTCTTCTTGAGTATAACTGATATTTCAGTATGTGCATTTTCAAAAACATCAGGCTCATAATGGAAGGTAACAGCAAAATGATCTCATTTTTCAGGAATGAGTCCTTTACATAAGATACACCAATGTACTTTAAGACCAAAATGATATTGAGAAGGAATACTAATAAAAACATACTATGGGGAAAAAAAACAAGAAAAACCCCACCAGAATGATTCAAATGCTCTATCTGAAATTCCATTACAAACTAAGGAACCAAAGGACATGGCAAAGCAAAGGTCAACTCCAAGTAGAAAGCCTAGGATCTCCCCATGAGCTGTCCTCAGGAAAGCTAAGACTCTGCACAGTGATTTCTCAGAACAGGGAACGTAACTGAATTTCCCCAGCTGTATTAGCTATACCAGCATGAAAACAGTTTATGAGAACTTATCTCATCAGTGGCGCTTACTCAAAGTACGTGCTGTGTGACCACGACTCTGGGGCAAGGACAGGGGTTATTTCTTCAGTTAGTAAGAGGTCTCAGAGCTGTCACTTTGACAGTGCACTTCTGTGTGCCATTTAACACCAATCGAAATCCTTTACAATTAATCAATGACAGACCAAAACATTCTATGCATTAACAACTGCTTCTATTTTGCAAACCTATTTGTTACCTGTTCTAGCTGCTTCTGAACCATGCTTTGCTGTTCAGTGACGTGCTTGAGCTGCTCTGCATCCTCTTCTGGAAACTCACGCCCAGCTTTCTTGGCGGTACGTTGTTTAGCTGAAAGGGCCTTTTTGGATTTCCTGTGTGCACCGATTTGTTCTTCAAGATATTTCTGCTGCATCTGAAGAAGCTGTTGGGTCTCCTGAAGCCATTCTTCATACTGTTTACGTTGTGAATCATCTGAGGAAAAAAATTAAAATTCACCTGTGTTAATTTTCTAAAGAGTCCAATATAAGTTACACAAATCCATTTTGTAAGGAAACATTTTCATCATGACCTTGTAATAGATATTTTGAAAACATAATAGTAAATAACTATATAAAGTATAAGATTTTAGAAAAATATATAAGAAAACCAAAGAATGCATGTTCTCAGGACACAGGCTAACTTCATACTTATAAATATTATAAACCCAATCTTTGAAAAGCAAAAGACTTATCTAATGGAACACTATTTATCTACTAAACTATCAAATTCTCTAACCCATAAGCCAAACTATATATTGAACTATATTTGTATTTGATTAATTCAACTTTACAGATTTTGAAGAGACAAAGTAAGACATAACCTATTAAGGTCCAGAGCATGGATTAGGTATCATTTCCCATGCTAATTTCCCTAAGTTTATGGGTTTCCCCTATTTCTAAATGGTGAAAGTATGTCCTAAACTACGAGGGAGGGAACCTAGAAAGCTTTAGAAAGGACCAAAATGAAGTCTGTTTTATAGAGGAAATCCGTAAGTTAAAAACATTGGTAATTTTTATGAATTTCGTCATTTATACGTCTATAAATAAGCCATTAATCAAGTAAAATCTTCTCTACTTGTATGACTGTCATTAATATCTCCCCAAATAGTTGTATCTCTTCATCTTGTAGCAATATTCCTTCTTAATTCTTTAAGGGCACTTTACTTCACTGATGCCAAGTTCAAAAAAAAAAAAAAAAAGTCACCTTATGGTTGTGAAATTCAGAATATACCTTTTTGACTCACTTTAAGACAAAGAAATAAATAAATACAATTCCAAGAAGGACATTAGCTGAAAAATTACATCAATGATAACAGAATATTGTCATACAATAAGAATCCAACCAAAGCCAATGGGCACAATAAAGCCAGAAAAAGCCAGTTGGTTACAGTTGTTTACTTGTTTTTAATGCGAATATGTATGCAAATTATAATAATTAGTGCAGGGGTAATTTCAAAAGGTCAGACTTTGGGTTTGTTCTTAAACCCAGAAGTTCCAGTACATGTATGAACTTGAAATCTAGTCTACCAAATTTGAAGGGCATTTTTCAGAACAGGCTTTTTCACAAGATTTCAGAAGTTCTGCTTCTGGTAGAATGAGACCTACCGCAAGGAAAGCCTTTCTGGTTTCTGGAACCAGGAGAGCAGAGGTGAGCAAAATGAAAAATAATGGTGAAAAAAAAGTTAGCTAAACAGTCTGAAGATTTCAGAAAGGTTCAGTTTGGGGAGAACTTTAAACGCTATCCTGAACCACCTTGGGACCCCTGAAAGTAACTAGAAAGGGTCAATGGCATCCTGCAGCCCTGACTTCACACCATGCTGCTAACCCAGCTTATCTCCCTTTGTTGTTCCCATTTAGTGTCCTTGTCACTTAGGCAGACAGTCATTAGAAAAGAAGTGGTTTAATTCTACAGATTGTAAAGTGCCCAATCTATATACAAAAAATAGCAGCAACACTGAAGAGAACGGGGAAGATGATCTTTCTGTATTAAAATATTTATCTCTAACCATAATTATTCATGCACAGAAAAAAAGGAATGAAATACATGCCTTGAGGAAAAGATGCCAAATAGGGCAGTGATGTTTAATAGAAGACAGGGCACTTCGGCTTAAAATAACATACCTAAACTAACTCCAAGATTTTAAAAGAACACAAATACAGTGCAAACAAGCAATCCCCAGAGAACAGGTAACTAATTAGATTTATACTTACTGACAAAGCCTGGACCAAAATTTGGAGGATTAGGCCTAGAAATCTGATGTGTTATACTGCCATCCTAAAATAAGTAAAATTTACAAATAGGTTTATTCCACATTTCAGTTCAAGGGGAAAAAAAAGGTTTAAAAAATGAAATAGAAAAAAAGAAATGGAGAGGGAAAAGAACTTTAACTTCTTATGACATCTTTAAAACTTTCATTTTTATAAAAAGTAGAATGAATTTTGTGGTGACAACTTAATTTCTGAACATTTTAAACTATCTCTGAACTACTATATTTGCTAGATTTCAGTTGAAAAACAAATATGTCTGAAGGAGTTATTCATCAGAGATATAATAGCAGGGCAAATCAAATAGTGTTAGTATTATACTTAGCTAAAGATCCGTGTAGAACCCCACTTTTTGATGAAATCTACCTGGTTTCTTCTGCAACTAAGACTGAAACATGGGCTCCAGATTTACTGAATTCCACTCCACAACACAAAGTTATTTATGAACAAAAACCAATATCTCTAACAGACACAAATAATAAAACAAATATATACTAATTAAAAATGTTACTCTTATTTTCTCATTAAATGTCTTATATCTTCCAGGGAGACCAAATAGTTATCATCTCACAATTCCCTGGCAACAGCCTGATAAACAGAATTAACTTTGAAAAAGGCTTTACTGAGTTGTCACAAATTCTGTTAGGTATGAGCTGTATATAAGGTAATGTCTAAAAATGATACCAGCACCCAGAATACACTACATGTAAACCATATAATACTGCAAAGCAGGTGGTGTAACATTTAACAGATCAGGAAACAGAAGTTAAAAAATATGCCCAAAGTTGCACAATAAACTCATAGTGGAACTCAGATTATTTTAAAACTCAGCTATGAAGCCTATGCTTTTCCATTGTGTCAGATGGTCTCTCTTTTTTAATCAAAAGAATACAATTATCAGCATAATAAACCTGAAGCGTTAACCGGCAGGGTAAAGAAGAAAGTGCCAGAAAGACATAAAGAAAATAGGCAGCTTCTCTCTTTCCTCCCCCCACCCTGGCAGATACTTGAAAAAAAAAAGAAGAAAACACAATATGAAATGAGCAGTTCTACTTTCCTGGATATTGCTTGACACTAAATATTTACACTTTTTAAAGCTGATTATTGTGAACAGTAAATATTTCAAAAACTAAATTATTCCAAGGAATAAACTGTAGAACATGACTATCTGTATCTAAATAAAATGATTATAATCATTATTTTCTACATTTTATAGCAGTTTTACATTTAAATGTAATGAATGAATTCTAAAATGCAGGACATGAAAATATCTCTGTGGGGTTGAAAGTAAATAAAAGCAAACCCCCAAACCCTAAGCATTTGGCTTCCCTCCAAGTGACCTTCTACCCTTAAAAATGTAGATCCTTTTCAGAAATTGTCAATTTTTAAACTTTGCCTTTCCCTTAAAAAATAATAAAATGTCTTTATTTCTGCTGAGCTGATAATACTGGTACATCCTGGCTGTGTTCTAGGACTTCTACTATTTTTTGGAAGAGGCCTCACCATAAAGAATAGCGAGAGACACAGGAAAACGTGCATTCTTAAGTGACTAGTTACAAGCAGCGGTACCTGAGTAACTGCCTGTGGAAGGAGAGTCTGGCCATCACCAGTCTGTGTTCCAGTCACGGACTGGCCCATAAAGGGGAACCTGTGAAAAAGAAGTACTAAGTATCAAATGAGAAGCATTTGGAACTAACATTATTTTTAAGTGCTTAACAATTTTCTCTTCCAGGGAAGAAGAGTAATGGCAGTGTCTTCCTCATCAAAAACATTTACTAAAGCCCTGTTTTTTGTGTCCCAACCTCACTACACAATTCTGTGAAGTGTGGATTCTTACTACCCTCATTTTAGTTTTGATGAAAAGGAAGATTCAGAGAGATTAAGTAACTTTCCCCACAGTGATGAGTGGGGCAGCGATGTCAATGAGGCTGTTCCAGAGGTTCCACACTGTTATATGTCTCATTATACCTTAAAATTAACTCAAGCCTTTTAGATGAAAAATATAATGAAGACAATTTTCTTAGAATTTATGTACTAAAACTATTTATTCCAATCTTTATTTAAAAATAGTTGGGGCTTCCCTGGTGGCGCAGTGGTTGAGAGTCTGCCTGCCGATGCAGGGGACACGGGTTCGTGCCCTGGTCCGGGAAGATCCCACATGCCGCGGAGCGGCTGGGACCGTGAGCCATGGCCGCTGAGCCTGCGCTCCGCAACGGGAGAGGCCACAACAGTGAGAGGCCCGCAAAAAAAAAAAAAAAAAAAAAAAGTTGGTAGCTTACAAAAACTTTTTGCGTACTAAAACAAAAGATGTATCTTAATTAAGAAGTTTCATACATTTTTTTAAACATCTTTATTGGAGTATAATTGCTTTACAATGGTGTGTTAGTTTCTGCTTTATAACAAAGTGAATCAGTTATACATATACATATGTTCCCGTATCTCTTCCCTCTTGCATCTCCCTCCCTCTCACCCTCCCTATCCCACCCCTCTAGGTGGTCACAAAGCACCGAGCTGATCTCCCTGTGCTATGAGGCTGCTTCCCCCTAGCTATCTATTTTACGTTTGGTAGTGTATATATGTCCATGCCACTCTCTCGCTTTGTCACAGCTTACCCTTCCCCCTCGCCATATCCTCAAGTCCATTCTCTAGTAGATCTGTGTCTTTATTCCCGTCTTACCCCTAGGTTCTTCATGACCTTTTATTTTTTTTCTTAGATTCCATATATATGTGTTAGCATACGGTATTTGTTTTTCTCTTTCTGACTGAATTCACTCTGTATGACAGACTCTAGGTCCATCCACCTCACTACAAATAACTCAATTTCATTTCTTTTTATGGCTGAATACTATTCCATTGTATATATGTGCCGCATCTTCTTTATCCATTCATCTGTTGATGGACACTTAGGTTGCTTCCATGTCCTGGCTACTGTAAATAGAGCTGAAATGAACATTTTGGTACATGACTCTTTTTGAATTATGGTTTTCTCAGGGTATGTGCCTGAGTAGTGGGATTGCTGGGTCGTATGGTAGTTCTATTTATAGTTTTTTAAGGAACCTCCATACTGTTCTCCATAGTGGCTGTATCAATTTACATTCCCACCAACAGTGCAAGAGGGTTCCCTTTTCTCCACACCCTCTCCAGCATTTATTGATTCTAGATTTTTTGATGATGGCCATTCTGACTTCATACATTTTTTTAAATGGATGGCTAGTGGGAAGCTGCTGCACAGCACAGGGAGATCAGCTCGGTGATTTGTGACCACCTAGAGGGGTGGGATAGGGAGGGTGGGAGGGAGGCTCAAGAGGGAGAAGACATGGGGATATATGTATGCATATGGCTGATTCACTTTGTTGTACAGCAGAAACTAATACAACATTGTAAATAAAGCATTTATACTCCAATAAAGATGTGAAAAAAATAAATAAAAAGAAAAAAAAGTTTCATACATTTTTATATCTAAATGTTAAAGCAAAGCAACACCTGGTCACTGACCAAGAGAAAGTCTATATGGTTCAAAATATCTGGCAAAACGTTACTTACTCTAATTAAATACTTCACAGAAACGTTACTGCTTTGATGAAAACACTGCCCCTAGAATTACCAAATGCATCAACATAACAAGATTATATTTTGCAAATTATTTATCAAACACTGTACCTTAATATCTGAGTACTACCATCATTTGGAACATATGCTTTTTAATTTTTTTACTCAGCTTTTGATTCATCTGTTACCCCCTGGCTCCACTACAGCCCTGGTGTGGAATAATCTCATAATCCCAAAAGCACTCACTGGCTATCACCCTCAGTCAACTTATGATACCGCCTGAAGGAAGGACCATCACCTCTACTTCTTCAAAGTGCTCAGCAGAAGGGCTAACAACACACCTGATGACTAACAGATCAGTGTACCTGAGTGATATACACATGATGCTGAAGGAGCAGGGGTTCCGATTCTCAGGTGCATATTTTAAAGTACGTACAGAATTAAATTTAGCATTCCCTTCTATTTTGACTATGCTCAGCAAACTACAATATTATCAGCACTACTGTGACTTTGCACCAATAGAACTCGCATTATTTTCATAGCAAAAGTTGTTGCACATACCTAATAGGTCATTTAAGTTCATCACTATTTTGAAATTATGGTAGTTATTAGACTTACTGCCAAATTTATTAATGCATTAGAGAAGCACCATATGCTGTAACTTTTATATTTAAGTTAACTATATTTCAAATATAATTGATTTCCTCTGTAAAACCAATGTTTTTGGTTTTGCATTAAAATATTCTGAGGAGTTCAGGCTTCACTGGGATGTCAAAAAAGTTCAAGACATAAAAAAGTTAAGAAGCCCCGTGACACAGAAATAGTGTTAATAGACATTGTGCAATAATGAAAATCAGGACTTCCCTGGTGGTGCAGTGGTTGAGAATCCACCTGCCAGTGCACGGGACACAGGTTCAAGCCCTGGTCCAGGAAGATCTCACATGCCGCGGAGCAACTAAGCCTGTGTGCCACAACTACTGAGTCTGCGCTCTAGAGCCCACAAGCCAAAACTACTGAAGCCCGCACGCCTAGAGCCTGTGCTCTGCAACAAGAGAAGCCACCGCAATGAGAAGCCCGTGCACTGCAACCAAGAGTAGCCCCCGCTCACCACAACTAGAGAAAGCCCGTGTGCAGCAACGAAGACCCAATGCAGCCAAAACTAAATAATAAATAATTTTTTTAAAAAAACTGAGGAGCCTTCTAGAATAAGCTCTCACTGCCAAGAATGGTCAATTTGAACATCGCTAAGGTTAACAGCTGCAACAGACTAAGAAACACATCAAATGTATTTAAAAAAAAATAATAAAATAATGAAAATCACTAGAAACTACAATCTCTTCTTTGATCTCAACAATGCTTCTTGGAATTCCCTGGTGATGCAGTGGTTAAGAATCCTCCTGCCAATGCAGGGGACACGGGTTCCATCCCTGGTCCGGGAAGATCCCACATGTTGCAGAGCAGCTAAGCCCGTGCACCACAACTACTGAGCCTGCGCTCTAGGGCCCGCGAGCCACAACTATTGAGCCCGCGTGCCTAGAGCCCGTGCTCCGCAACAAGAGAAGCCACCGCAATGAGAAGCCTGCGCACCGCAACGAAGAGTAGCCCCTGCTCATCGCAACTAGAGAAAGCCCGTGCGCAGCAACAAAGACCTGACGCAGACATAAATAAATAAATTAATTTAAAAAACAAACAAACAAAATGCTTCTTAACCATTTCCAAAGTATCTCAACAAAGCACCTTTAAGGATTCCCAATTTATTTGAAAGATCATGTTTATCATAAATTCATGTAGATTTCATATTCAATTCCATAATCATCCACATTCAACAAGATAATTAAGCTAAATTGAGGCTCTATGCCTACTCTATTGAAAGAGGTTCTCAAACAGCAATGTGCGTAAGAATTGCCCATGGCGCTCACTAAAACTACAGACATACAAGCACCATTTCCAGATATTCTGATTCAGTAGGTTTGTGGTTGAGTAAATGAACCTGCATTTTTTAAAAAAAACTACCACATAATTCTGATGATGGTCCATGAGCAAAACTTAAGAAACACTACCTGTGGTTATTTAATACCCCTTAGGGGGTGTAAATACCTAATTTCAGAAATCCAGATACTCAAATAACTCATAATCTTCTCTAATGTATAATTTTCCATTTTTTCTGCTAATAGTGGAAAGGCTTACAAAGTTTCCAAATGCTAACTTTCAAATGTCCTCTGATGGAATAAAAAATAGTCCCAGGCTGAAATAAACTACCTTTTGTTCTCAGCACAGAACAGTTTACTTTCTGTTTTCCTGCCTATCCTTCCATCCTCACCTATTCAGGATGAAGCAACTCTGTCCCATGCAGCTTCTGGGTAGCATTAACTATTCTAAAGGTATGCAAAAGGCATACACTTCAGTACTTTGGACTTCCTGCTTAATCAAGTCAATCTTTCAAACCATTCTATGATGTTTTATTATGTTTACCCTGAAACGAATGGAAACTTAACCTTTACATTTGTACAGCATTTTGCATTTGATCATATTCAGCTGACATCACAACCAACTGAAATATTTATTGTTCATATTCCTAGAATACAAGTTTTGAGTTACTATACGCTCCTTCTAGTAACCAGTAATAATTGCATGCACTTCTTGATGCACAGTAAGAATGAGAAACATCTTCACCTACCTGTTCATAACCATTGGTGGCATGCCCATATTGTTTTGTGCCATTACTTTATTTATGCCTTTAAGGGCCACCATTTTGGCTTTCATTATAGGATCTGTAATTGCATCAAAATCTAAAGGAGAAATATATTTTAAAGTTACTTATTTCATAGTATTTGGTTCAAGTGACACTAAAAGGTAACATAACTATCACAAACATTATGTAACTTACAGACTCTTATTCCTTATTATTTAATAATCACTCTTATAGGTCCTATACCAGGTAAGGAAGGAATTATGAGATGGCAAGAACCTCATCCTGAATTTAATCCCACCTAAGTGATCCACACTTTTAATACGTTAGTACTGCAAGAATCAAAACAAGGTGCTTGTCAAATGTAAGAGAGATTATACCAGTAATCTAAAGCAATGCAATTCCTTTCACCCAAACTTTCACAATTCTAAGCAGAATTGCTTCTTTAGTAATGTTCCATCATGAATGAGAATTTGCAGTTATTACCAATACTAAGGAATTCCACTAAATTGGTTATTGCTCTTTATGAGAAAAATGTATCAATTTCTTACAAGAAACATAGGCTACTGACAAAAGACCTCTTTGCATATAAATAAAAAAGAAATGGACCAATATGATGGAATTGGTAATGTACGAAGGACAGAAGGTCAGTTTTACTGTTTAGAAGAAAGCATTCCTTGGACATGTGTCCTTTGATTGCTAATTCTTTCTCTTAGAGGCACGCAGGTATTTTTTACTGCATTGCTGTTCTATTGGGGGGGGGGCGTTCCCCAAATTAGTAAGCTATTGGAAGTTAAAGAGCTTCATATAACAAAAAAAAAAATGCCAAGCATTCATTGTGCATAATAGGACAGTAAGAAGTTTACTCCTAGCAGAGTTGCTTTAAATTCACCTTTCAGTGACTCTGAAAATACATGGTAATAATGGTTAGAAGTCAGGAACTAAAAAAGATTTATTTCTATTAAACAATCCCATAAAAGACAGACTTGAGAAAGTCTGAAACTCAGAGTTTTGAATCTCTTGATGCACCTGGGAGGAATCTAAAACTCTTAATCACGTTCATTTCAAAGCTGAAGGAGGAACAGAAATACAACCCTCAGTGCTCTAGTCCACATGTAATTTAATACACAAATCTTGTAAGCACTGCATCCCACCCCATGCCCACAGTAATTATTTCTGAAACTCCGAGGAATTCCTACCGATATTAGGGAAGAACGGTTCAGACCGCTGACGGATCATGGCTTGCATCTGTCTTTGCTGTTGCTGTTCTTGTCTCTCTTGATCCAAAAGGTCCTGCAGAAGTAGAGGCTGCTCCTCCAGAAGGAGGGGCCTCTCTCTATTCTGCTGGGCGGCCGTCTGAGGGACCATCAGCTGCTGGGGCCCAGACATGCCACTGGCAGCAGACTGACTTGTCAGAGGTACAGTCTGATTCACAGGCTTTCCTGTTCCAAAACTGCGATGCACTGTTGGCTGACCCTGAATGAATCCTGGACTCACCTGCACACCCTGAGGGAAAGTATGGTTTAATCTAGGGACTACTGTCACATTAGAATTCAAGGTATTATCCAAAGCATGACCAGGCGGTGTCATTAGAGGGGGAGGCAAGCTTGACACATGACTGGACGGTGAGGCCGGCAAAGTTGGTGGTGGAGACCCCAATGGCCTAACGTCTGAATTATCAGATTTTTCATTAGCAAGTAGACTTGAGAGAACTGGAGTTGATCCAGGTATGCTGCAAGAGTTTATCACACCTTCAGCAGGCAGCTGAGTGGACCCACGAACACTTGTGCTGGAGCCAGCCGTTTCTCGATTAGTTCTTTTCTCAAGTAGATCTGCATCACAGGACTGCAAAGAAGCTTGTTCCCCATCATTCGCGTCTGTCTGAGCAGGGGCCTGTGGGC
Organism: Grampus griseus; assembly: GCF_964374135.1. Taxonomy (NCBI): domain Eukaryota; kingdom Metazoa; phylum Chordata; class Mammalia; order Artiodactyla; family Delphinidae; genus Grampus; species Grampus griseus. The sequence goes on along the minus strand of NC_139003.1, from coordinate 5,269,837 downwards.
AGGGAGCGTCAACAGCATCTTTACCCTCGTCACCTTTCTCACTTTCACATTTGGTTTCCCCTTTAGAATCTGGAGACAGTACTTCTGTTTTAATCTCACTGCTGACAGTGGATTTTTTCCAAGGAGAATGTTTATCAGAAGGAACCATACTTTTGTCATCCTGCTCCTTTTTTGGGGGTTCAACAGATACACACTGATTATCTAACTTATCATCAATTGGAACATTAAGATCCAGTTCCTCGTTAAACATGCTTTTCTTATCTCCCAGGTCAAGTTCTGGATCTGTATATGCAATGATATCAAATTCTCCTGACCTTAAGAGGTCATCCAGGTTGGGATCATTAGTTTCCAAATTACCTAAAGTATCCAATTCATCTCCCTTGCCATCCTCTGTATCGAGATTTAAATTTTCAAGATCTTCATCATCTAAGTCTTTGACTTCAACCCCCTCGAGGTCTTTAACATCTAGTTCTTTGACAGATGGGTCATCAGAATCAAGCTTTTCTTCGAGACCACCAGAAGACTGGGTGGTTATCTGCAAATTATCAGATGTTGTTTCAGCTGGTGTAGATGTTGACAAAGGGGCCTCTGAAAACTCACCACCTAAGGGGTGGCTCAGAGACCTCATGACCACAGAAGATGAATGGACAGGGTGGCTCTGCTCTTGCTGAGATGGCGGCACTTGTTCCAAATCTGGATGCACAGGCAGCTGATGAGGGAGACCTTGGGAAGGTCGTCTCATGGGGTCTGTGTGCCTAGGGCCTGGAAAGTCTGGCCGGGGAATGAAGTTTCCATGTCTTGGATGAGAAGGTGCCTCTATAACATTGCCAGGAGAAGCAGGGAAGGGCATCCGAGGCCTTCCATCAGGGGTCCTGTGCCTCAATTCAATAAATGCTTGGCCCAGTATGTTGTGCTGCTGAACTGACAGGCTCTGTGGCGAAAAATGTGGAGGAAGTCCGCCTGGATTATTCGTTTGTGAGTTATTTAAAGGCCTGGGCATATCTACAGACATAGATCTTCTCAGCTGTGGAGGAACTCCAGATCCTTGTATTTGCTGAGGAGGTACAAGGAAGCGTTCCTGACTTGACAAGGTACCGTGACTACCTCCTGGAAACCCAAATCTAAAAGAAGACATTAAAAAAGCATATCGTCAATATAAAGTATTATTCTGAATTGAGTTAGGTTGATAAAAAGGAAAAGTTTTAGATTAAACGCAGATACAAAATTAATGTTGCCAAATACAATGACGTAGCAAAAAGAAAATAATCACCATTAGCAGCTACTTATAAAGTATCTATATGCACGTAAATGTTTGCCAAGTACCCTATAATAAATACCATATCCGAGCTCTAAAGGCATATGATCTAACAGATAACACAGACAAAGACAAAGCAAAGCCACCAAGCAGATGGAATCAGGTGCTTAGAAATCAGCAGATACGACTGGAGTTGCAAAGGAGTCCATTTCTTTCTTCTATATCTAGGGAGGCTATGATACGGAGGAAGCTGATTTGGGGGGATGCTTGAATGAAGGCAGGACGTCTAATGAAGTGTACTAGAGAGACTTTATAGGCCTCTGCAGATGAGAAGACAAAGGCATGATGCCTGGACAGGTTAACCTATTATTTGCTAGAAAGGAATGAGGACTGGGGGTAGTAAGACAAAGAATGATAGGCATTATCTGCAAAGATTCAGTAAATGAATAAATTATACAAATACTTTTATTTATATTGTACCTCATTCTAGAAAAAACTAAAGGCAATTTACAAATAAATACAAAACAGAGCAACAGAGAAAAACCTGCAAGCAAGATTACTCTACCCAGCAAGGATCTCATTCAGATTTGATGGAGAAATTAGAACCTTTACAGACAAGCAAAAGCTAAAAGAGTTCAGCACCACCAAACCAGCTTTACAACAAATGCTCAAGGAACGTCTCTAGGCAAGAAACACAAGAGAAGGAAAAGATCTAAAATAATAAACCCAAAACAATTAAGAAAATGGGAATAGGAACATACATATCGATAATTACCTTAAATGTTAATGGACTAAATGCTCCCACCAAAAGACACAGATTGGCTGAATGGATACAAAAACAAGACCCATATATATGCTGTCTACAAGAGACCCACTTCAGACCTAGAGACACATACAGACTGAAAGTAAGGGGATGGAAAAAGATATTCCACGCAAATGGAAGCCAAAAGAAAGCTGGAGTAGCAATTCTCATATCAGACAAAATAGACTTTAAAATAAAGACTATTAGAAGAGACAAAGAAGGACACTACATAATGATCAAGGGATCAACCCAAGAAGAAGATATAACAATTGTAAATATTTATGCACCCAACATAGGAGCACCTCAATACATAAGGCAAATACTAACAGCCATAAAAGGGGAAATCGACAGTAACACATTCATAGTAGAGGACTTTAACACCCTATACTTTCACCAATGGACAGATCATCCAAAATGAAAATAAATAAGGAAACACAAGCTTTAAATGATACATTAAACAAGATGGACTTAATTGATATTTATAGGACATTCCATCCAAAAACAACAGAATGCACATTTTTCTCAAGTGCTCATGGAACATTCTCCAGGATAGATCATATGTTAGGTCACAAATCAAGTCTTGGTAAATTTAAGAAAATTGAATCAAGTACCTTTTCTGACCACAACGCTATGAGACTAGATATCAATTACAGGAAAAGATCTGTAAAAAATACAAACACATGGAGGCTAAACAATACACTACTTAACAATGAAGTGATCACTGAAGAAATTAAAAAATACCTAGAAACAAATGACAATGGAGACACGACGACCCAAAACCTATGGGATGCAGCAAAAACAGTTCTAAGAGGGAAGTTTATAGCAATACAAGCCCACCTTAAGAAACAGGAAACATCGCGAATAAACAACCTAATCTTGCACCTAAAGCAATTAGAGAAGGAAGAACAAAAAAACCCCAAAGTTAGCAGAAGGAAAGAAATCATAAAGATCAGATCAGAAATAAATGAAAAAGAAATGAAGTAAACGATAGCAAAGATCAATAAAACTAAAAGCTGATTCTTTGAGAAGATAAACAAAATTGATAAACCATTAGCCAGACTCATCAAGAAAAAAAGGGAGAAGACTCAAATCAATAGAATTAGAAATGAAAAAGGAGAAGTAACAACTGACACTGCAGAAATACAAAAGATCATGAGAGATTACTACAAGCAACTCTATGCCAATAAAATGGACAACCTGGAAGAAATGGACAAATTCTTAGAAATGCACAACCTGCCAAGACTGAATCAGGAAGAAATAGAAACTATGAACAGACCAATCACAAGCACTGAAATTGAAACTCTGATTAAAAATCTTCCAACAAACAAAAGCCCAGGACCAGATGGCTTCACAGGGGAATTCTATCAAACATTTAGAGAAGAGCTAACACCTGTCCTTCTCAAACTCTTCCAAAATATAGCAGAGGGAGGAACACTCCCAAATTCATTCTATGAGGCCACCATCACCTTGATACCAAAACCAGACAAGGATGTCACAAAGAAAGAAAACTCAGGCCAATATCACTGATGAACATAGAAGCAAAAATCCTCAACAGAAGACTAGCAAACAGAATCCAACAGCACATTAAAAGGATCATACACCATGATCAAGTGGGGTTTATCCCAGGAATGCAAGGATTCTTCAATATACACAAATCAACGTGATACACCATATTAACAAATTGAAGAAGAAAAACCATACGATCATCTCAATAGATGCAGAGAAAGCTTTCGACAAAATTCAACACCCATTTATGATAAAAACCCTCCAGAAAGCAGGCATAGAGGGAACTTTCCTCAACATAATAAAGGCCATATATGACAAACCCACAGCCAACATCGTCCTCAATGGTGAAAAACTGAAAGCATTTCCACTAAGATCAGGAACAAGACAAGGTTGCCCACTCCCACCACTCTTATTCAACATAGTTTTGGAAGTTTTAGCCATAGTAATCAGACAAGAAAAGGAAATAAAAGGAATCCAAATCAGAAAAGAAGAAATAAAGCTGTCACTGTTTGTAGATGACATGATACTATACACAGAGGATCCTAAAGATGCTACCAGAAAACTACTAGAGCTAATCAATGAATTTGGTAAAGTATCAGGATACAAAATTAATGCACAGAAATCTCTGGCATTCCTATACACTAATGATGAAAAACCTGAAAGTGAAATCAAGAAAACACTCCCATTTACCACTGCAACAAAAAGCATAAAGTATCTAGGAATAAACCTACCTAAGGAGACAAAAGACCTGTAGGCAGAAAATTATAAGACATTGATGAAAGAAATTAAAGATGATACAAATAGATGGTGAGATATACCATGTTCTTGGATTGGAAGAATCAACATTGTGAAAATGACTCTACTACCCAAAGCAATCTACAGATTCAATGCAATCCCTATCAAACTACCACTGGCATTTTTCACAGAACTAGAACAAAAAATTTCACAATTTGTATGGAAACACAAAAGACCCCGAATAGCCAAAGCAATCTTGAGAACGAAAAACGGAGCTGGAGGAATCAGGCTCCCTGACTTCAGACTGTACTACAAAGCTACAGTAATCAAGACAGTATGGTACTGGCACAAAAACAGAAAGATAGATCAATGGAACAGGATAGAAAGCACAGGGATGAACCCACGCACATATGGTCACCTTATCTTTGATAAAGGAGGCAGAAATGTCCAGTGGCGAAAGGACAGCCTCTTCAATAAGTGGTGCTGGGAAAACTGGACAGGTACATGTAAAAGTATGAGATTAGATCACTCCCCAACACCATACACAAAAATAAGCTCAAAATGGATTACAGACCTAAATGTAAGGCCAGAAACTATCAAACTCTTAGAGGAAAACATAGGCAGAACACTCTATGACATAAATCACAGCAAGATCCTTTTTGACCCACCTCCTAGAGAAATGGAAATAAAAACAAAAATAAACAAATGGGACCTAATGAAACTTCAAAGCTTTTGCACAGCAAAGGAAACCATAAACAAGACCAAAAGACAACCCTCAGAATGGGAGAAAATATTTGCAAATGAAGCAACGGACAAAGGATTAATCTCCAAAATTTATAAGCAGCTCATGCAGCTCAATAACAAAAATACAAACAACCCAATCCATAAATGGGCAGAAGACCTAAACAGACATTTCTCCAAAGAAGATATACAGACTGCCAACAAACACATGAAAGGATGCTCAACATCATTAATCATTAGAGAAATGCAAATCAAAACTACAATGAGATATCATCTCACACCAGTCAGAATGGCCATCATCAAAAAATCTACAAACAATAAATGCTGGAGAGGGTGTGGAGAAAAGGGTACACTCTTGCACTGCTGGTGGGAATGTGAATTGATACAGCCACTATGGAGAACAGTATGGAGGTTCCTTAAAAAACTAAAAATAGAACTACCATATGACCCAGTAATCCCACTACTGGGCATATACCCTGAGAAAACCATAATTCAAAAAGAGTCATGTACCAAAATGTTCATTGCAGCTCTATTTACAGTAGCCAGGACATGGAAGCAAGCTAAGTGTCCAACATCGGATGAATGGATAAAGAAAGTGTGGCACATATATACAATGGAATATTACTCAGCCATAAAAAAATGAAATTGATCTATCTGTAATGAGGTGGATAGACCTATAATCTGTCATACAGAGTGAAGTAAGGCAGAAAGAGAAAGACAAATACCATATGCTAACACATATATATGGAATTTAAGAAAAAAAAAATGTCATGAAGAACCCAGGGGTAAGACAGGAATAAAGACACAGACCTACTAGAGAATGGACTTGAGTATATGGGGAGGGGGAAGGGTAAGCTGTGACAAAGCGAGAGAGTGGCATGGACATATATGCACTACCAAAGGTAAGGTAGATAGCTAGTGGGAAGCAGCCGCATAGCACAGGGATATCAGCTAGGTGCTTTGTGACTGCCTGGAGAGGTGGGATAGGGAGGGTGGGAGGGAGGGAGATGCAAGAGGAAAGAGATATGGGAACATATGTATATGTATAACTGATTCACTTTGTTATAAAGCAGAAACAAAGAAACAAAAAAAAAGATAGCAGACTGCGTATGTCTGACAATCTTTAAAAATCCTACCAGGATTACCACAAAAAATCTGAAGATTGACTCCAAAATTCCAACCTTTTTGTTTCTAAAAGTATTTCCTTTGGAATTTAATTTGCTTACAATAATAAAATTGTAATGTAATTTTTTCCAAAAAAAAAAAACCAAAAAAAAAATAGCAACAGGCAAAAGGAGAAAGAGAAAAGGAAAACAAGGGTAAACCTTTAACATGGAGGTAGGTATTAGACTAAAAACTATACCTGATAAAATGAAAAGCATATGTTAAAGAAATATTATTATGTTATAATATAATCCTTATTATAACTCAGGCCTACATTTGGCTTTGATTGTTCTACTAGCCACTTCAAAGATGGAAACCACTCATCACAAAAAATTCCTACAGGAAAACATCCTTTCAATTTTGAAATTTCCACAAATATTTACCATGTAAATTAAAATTAAAAATCTAAGGAGAGAATAATTCTCACTCATCACATCACAGTAGGCTTTGAAGGAATAGGGCAGTTACATTTTAAAGGTTTGACTGGTAGGATAAACTCCATCGCTGTGGCTGTGACGTAAGGCTAGTACAGTCAGTATTTAATAACAAAGGGAGTGCTTTTACACTGTGTTGGGTACTGAGGGGTTTAAAGAAAAACCCACGACCTCTCATTAGTGAAAAATAATGTTGATCATATCTCAAAGGGATCAAAAAGTAAAAAACAGCATAAACTTCTTGATTAAGAGTAATTTCAAAGAATATATATACATATGTATATATATACACACATATATATATATGACACTGAATCCCTTTGCTGTACACGTGAAACTAACACAACATTGTTAATTAACTATACAATTAAAAAATGGTCCCAAACAAAATAATTTCAGTCGTGCATATTCCCTTCTATTAGCTATTTAAATGTCAAGAAACTAAACGCATTACCTAAATCCATGAGGTCTCATCCCCATACCAGTAACATCAGGAGTACAGGGTCCACGCGGGTCTTTTGGGAAAGCAGCATATCTAGGTCCTAGAGGAGGGCCAATGGAGGACCCGATGCTCCCAGGATAGGGCGGGGGAGGCCTAGTAAAAGCCTGGCTGGCACTCTCCGGCTGCCAGTGCTGCAGGGGCCCCGGATGAGGCACTGCTCCTGGGGCCTGTGACCCTTTCTCCTGTCGACCTGCCAGCTTCTTCTGCTGTTGCTGCTGGAGGATGATTTCACGTAACTTCTGTCGCTGAACGGAAAGAAACAAAAAATGACCGGGACTTTTTAAAAAGTAATAGCTTTTTAAGTCTCAATGCTTCGGATTCTTGACTATGGTAATGTTTAAAATACCATAATATTTCAAAGTATGATAAAACACTAGCTACACTTAAATATTCAATCGGTTATAAAAAATAAAGTGATGATTTGGGTCCTTTTCCTTGCCATACAACTATCACAAAACTGAACCTTTCATATTTAAGAATTCCCCTACCAACTCATGAAAACTGAAATTAGATAAAAGAATAAGCCCAATTCATCAGTGTTGATTTTACCAATTTCATTTTTCTTCTTCGCAGTATGACCAATTCTACAGAACAGATTGACTTTAACAGCTGTACATAAATTACTCAATTTGATAAGATGAACAGCATTCTCAAATAACACACTTAAAACATCTGAGAACATTCAACCTGTTTACCTGTCTCAGTTTCTCTGTATCTGCTTGAGACATGTTTGCAGTGCTCTGTGTATCGGTGACTCCTGAGGTCGGTACAGGTCCGGGAAGCTGGGACACACCGGAGAACTGCTGGCCTTGAGAATTCATGGGTGAGCTGGAAGGTGCACTGAAGCTCCCCTCTGATCTAGGCCGTGGCTGATCAGCGACATCGTGGGCAACCTGACTTGTTCCGAAAGAGTCAGACTGAGATCTCGGAGTCATGGGAGTCTGATCATAGGGGTCACGAGGGGCAGATGGGGAGACACGGCTAAAAGTGTCTGAAAGACCAGGTCCAGGTGGCCTGGGTGTTTGGGAACACGCATCAGGTGGCCTTACCAAAGGGCCAGGTAAGGCTGCTCCTCGATTTTGTGCTGCATGCAGGAAAGGATCCTGATTTGGCATGAGGACTGGTCTTGTCATTGAGGACCTAGTAAAACCCTCTGAAATCCTTGGCCTCGGTATTGCTGGTGGTTGAGAGTAAGGAACAGAAATTCCAGGTCTCGGTGTTCCAGGAGGGTGAGCACGTGGGTCAGAACGTCTCTGATTAGCTGCAGATGTAACAAATAAGTCTGCTTGTGCAGACGGCCTTGGGGCTGGTGGCTGCTGACTATACGGGCCGATGGTGGTGGGCCGGGGAGTTCCAGGAGGTTGAGAATAGGGGTCTGGATTGGAGCGAGATGTTCCTGGGGGCTGGGAATAGGAATCTACAATAGGACGTGGAGTTCCTGGAGGTTGGGAATATGGGTCCTGAGATGTTGGCCTTGATATGGTTCCAGGCTGGGGAAAAGCCCTTGAAGGATGAGCAAAGGATTCATTCATTGCTGGATGTGGGGTGACGGGAGGCTGGCTATATGGATCACTTGACTGGTTATGAGAAAAGTTATCTACAGGTCGTGGTGTCAAAGCAGGCCTTTCATAAGGGTCAACAGACAATCGCCTCGGTGCCTGTGACACTGACCCATAAGGGTCCTGGGAGGATGCGGGCGGCTGCATTGGAGCTTTAAAAGGTCCGGGACCACTATCAAGAGGTGCAGGTGTCAACAAGGGTCGAGCATATGGATCAGGTATCCGTTGTCTTTGAAACGCATCTGCCCTAGGCGACGGTTTAGTAAAGTGGTCATTGGTTCCAGACGCTAGAGGACCTTTTGCAGTTTGTTCCGAAACTACAGGAGACCGGGGCAGGCCTAAGGGTTTGGGAAATGGATCTGTCATCACAGGCCTAGGTGTGTCTGGAGGCTTTGCATAGGGGTCACTACTTGCTGTGGAGGAAGAACATAGATCTCTGACTGGGGATGGCCTACTTGCTGTTGTCTCGCTCATCTGAGTGGGCCTAGATACGGACGGTAAAGGTGCACAGTTTTCCACCAGTGCAGAATTTCTTCTGGAAAAACCATGGCCCCCAGCAGGTGGTCTTGGGGTACCAACCATTTTCGCATAAGGATCCGCTGGAGATGGCGGCCGGGAGTTAGAAGATCCAGGGGAAAACATCTGTGGGGAAGGCGGCTGAGAAGCCTGAGCCTGTGACAGACTCTCTGGGATGGAGATCCGGGACGGCGCCGGAGGAGGGGGTGGAGCTTGCGGTTTTACAAACACGTCATCTGATGGCGCGGAAGTGGGGGTGCCGGGCAGCTGCTTTGCAAACAGGTCTTTATGGAAGGGCTGTGCAGGAGACGTATTTCCATTGCCAGGCTGCGGGGTCAGGGGGCTCTGGATGCCGCCACTCGGCGTGTCCGAGCCAGACTGCCCCAGAAGAGGCTGAGGGCCCAGCTGCTGCTGCTGCTGCTGCTGCTGCTGCTGCTGCTGCTGCTGCTGCTGCTGCTGCTGCTGCTGCTGTTGCTGCTCGTTCTTCACCTGCTCCAGCTTCTGGGTGGCTTCAATCTTAGCCTGCTGCTTACTTTTCTGCCGCATTTGCTGTTGGAATAGGAAAGAAAAAAACAATCATACGGCTAAGGAAGAATATAGCTGTCACGGGGCAGGGGGGAACAGCAACAGAAAATTTATTCATTTGATGTCGTCAGTTTCCAGATTGCTCCCCTATTGTAAATTCCTCAAGAGGAGAGACTATTATTCATCACAGTATACCGAATGTCTACGGCAGCATATCGTTTATAATATTTATTAAAACTTCCCAAAATCAACTTAAATATATTTTACTGAGAAAGGAAAGTCTATTTTAAATCAAATTTTTATATTGTAGTAAGAACTATAGCTGAAACTGTATCATAAACAGCTCTTTTCTCAAAAAGCAAATTCTTCTAAATTAATTAATTTATTTATCTTTTTATTTTTGGCCGCGTTGGGTCTTCGTTGCTGGGTGGGCTTTCTCTGGTTGCGGCGAGCGGGGGGCTACTCTTCATTGCGGTGCGCGGGCTTCTCATCGTGGTGGCTTCTCTTGTTGTGGAGCACGGGCTCTAGGCAGGTGGGCTCAGTAGTTGTGGCTCGTGGGCTCTAGAGCGCAGTCTCAGTAGTTGTGGCGCATGGGCTTAGTTGCTCCATGGTATGTGGAATCTTCCTGGACCAGGGCTCGAACCCATGTCCCCTGCATTGGCAGGCGGATTCTTAACCACTGCACCACTAGGGAAGTCCTAAAAAGCCAATTCTTAAAGAAACGGAAACACACACCTGTCTGAATTTCCATTCCTGTTCATGTTCCGATTCTCTTTGCTTTAGTGGATCTTTAAAAAGATCTGAATCAATACGAGAGCTGGGATCGATGCTATCTTGCTGCTGCTGCCTTTTCATGGAATCATTTGACATCTGTACTTTATTAATGCGTAAAGCAGCTCTGTTATCTCTGGCTTTTTGCTTTGAAAAAAGGAGAAGAAAATTATCTCCCAGTATATGTTAAAATTAAATAAAACTATGGCAAATTTTATCATACAAAAGCAAGAAAAAGTTGGGTTAAATAGTTGTAAACAGTTGAAATATTAATCTTGAGAACTTACAGCCTCTTGTGTGAAAAGATCTGGACACTACCCCACTTTTCCCTTTTATAAGGCATGTTTCAACTGAAGACATATTTCCATCTCTCTATTTGAACCAGGCTAGAGAACCCAGGTGTAATCTAATATTTTCAATCCTAATTTTTGTAACAGACTCTTCAAAAATGGAACAATTAATATCTCTCTCAATTTAGAGAAAAGGAAAATACCAAATCAATCCTCCAAATCTAAAATCTGGAACCTGAAGCTTAACGTTAAAAAAAGAAAAATCATTGAGAAATATTAAAAATATCCTGCCATTACCTCTGCCAGTCAAGGTAAAACAAAGCAAAGCATCATCAACACATCCCCCCACCAAAATTTTCTGCTTGATCCAAGCAGTCATTATCACTGACAGTATGTCTGCTGAAGATCAAAGTAGAAAATAAGTACATGTATTTTTCAAAACGGTAATGCAGATATCATATGCTTTCAAATGAAAGCAAGGATTTGGATCCAGTTGACAATCTTAATTTGGCTCTTTGGGAGAAAATAAGTCACCATCTGAACTGTGAATCTTATAAAATACCCTAATAATTCCTGGCCAAGTCCATGTTTCAAAAGCTCCTTAAAGGTGTCCAGGTATACCTCTTTCAAAATCCTCTACTAAACCTAATACAAAAAGAGCTTATTGTGGAAGAAACTGAGGCACATTAATGTGGCTGCAAAATGTAGTACTCTTTCGAAGAGATAAAACAATTTAAAAGTGAAATGAGTTAAACACGCTCCTAGGATAAGTGATTTCAATCTTCAACATACTGGTTCTATTAACCAGCTTATGAAAATGTCACCCTCTATATTAAGACATCATGAGTTAGGAAAACACTATAAAACAAAGCTGTTTATTAGTTGTACAAGTATTTAACATATGTTTTTTGGAATGGGAAATCTTTTTATGAACCTAAGACGATAATAATAAGATTCACGTATTGTGTCTGAAGGCATGATACATGTGAGTTTTTTTAAATACCACGTATGGTGCTCTTTCCTGAGAGCTTGCTTTTCTCCACAGCTTGGCAATTTGCTTCACTCTAGTAGTCCAGTCTGCAACAAAAGAACACAGTAGACACATTCACAGAACCACGGTAATGATGCGTCTTAATCAAAAGGTTGATAAACTGCTAACAGTTAAACTTATTCTGCCCATATTTTCATAAATGATAGTCCTGTATTTAGTTCTTTGTATGGTATAAAGTTCCTGGCACACAGCAGACCAAACATATTTCTGAATGGAGTGCTGCCTCATTAACAATCTCACCGGTGGAGCTGGGAAGTTTTTAAATCAAAGTTCTAAGCAGCCAAGATAAAGTTAAGCCAAACATAATAACTTCCCTCAACCATGTAAGATGCTACCAGGACCAAAGCTAAACGTTTTGGAAAACATCTGTACTCAAGAGAATTCTATCAAGTTGACCAAAAGGAAGTAATCATTATTAAAAATAAGCATCTCATCAGCACTTGTGCACAACAAAGATACGGAAAAGCAATGATTTCAAGCCCCTTCTATGAACTCAGTGTCAGGACAGTACACAAAATGAAATGTGGGTGAGATCAACAGTTAGCAATAAATGTAGAAATGCTTTTGTCCATATTTATAAACAGAAAGCTTTGAAATAGCCAGTGAAAATGGAAATCAGCTGCAGACCAACAGCCTTAACATGGTATTTCATGAGGTTCTAGAATCACACAGTACATCTATTAAAGAAAATTACATTAAAAAAAAGGAAACCTACAGCTCCAATCTAAGGACAATGTTTACACTGACACTAAGTGACTTAATAGAACCAGATATACTCATCTCTAAGCAGCAAATAAAACTGTGGTTAAAAAAACACACACACACACAAAAAACCCTTGAAGAATGTGTATACTGCTTTAACAGACAGCCCTGCATTAAACCACTGACTTTTCTTGTTAGATAAGGTAGCATTTATTTCTATGAATAATATATAAAGTACTACAAGGTGGCCAAACCAAAAAAGACAGGGGTCATCCATAAAAAAATCCACTTTTAAGTACTCCTCTAGTAATTTAAAAGAGCTATATGACAGCTGGGAAACTATTGCAAGACAAAGCTTAAGTGACCTTTTCAAATCCTAGTTTGTCTTGCAACATGAACTCAAGATACTAAATGAGCATTTGCTTACAAATATTCTGTAAGTGACATTATTCCAAATGTTTCATCCTCTTGCTAATGAGAATTTTCAAAAATGGTACCACTGTACCATCTGCTTTTTTCAAATGGGCTAGACAGTTGGGAAGAAGGGGAAATAATTCCGAGTTAGTTTCAATGTGAACAATACTTAGAATGGAGTCTGATTTAGCCTAACTTAATACTTCTGATTAAATGATAAGCTTTTTATTCTAGGAATTTTCTTGTACAATTACACATATAACACAACACTGACTTCCATGTATTTAAAAAGACTGCTAGGAGCTGGAATCACTTCATTAATTGAAATTAACTTCTGGAAAATATGCAAATCGGTACCGGGCTTAGGACTAAGAAAATGCAAGATGTTTCTAGATATCTAGGGAATCTTCACATTGTGCAGAGTCACACTAGATAAAAATTAATGGTGATACACAGGCTCTCTGTTATAGTGAGACAAGAACAAAAAAAGCCTGTGCCGTGTGGGAAAGCTGGTCACATGTAAGCAGTGATATATCCGTGACTTACCTGGGAATTCTTCCTTTAGGTTGGGGAAATTAATATTTGTGTAGAGAACTGGTGCTACTGTTGCCATTTCACCCAGGGCCTCCTCTTTCTCCCACTTGAGTGTGCTTCTCTGGGCATTTGACATTGTATCATTTTCTCCTTCCATAGTGGGAGCTGATGATGTCCAAGAGCCATTAGGGTCACTTGCCATTGGATTAAATGCTGGATTTTTATCCCTGGCAAATAATAAACAACTTTACTTCATAAACATAAAATAACTTTCTAAGTACTATGGTCAAGTACAGTTTCATTAAACCTATTATTACAAAATAGCTAAAATGTTTGATGATTTTTCGCAAAGATCACAATGAGTGCAACACACTAACACTGTGCACGATCACTCAGACCAATAACCATTCATATAACAAAAAAGATTTACGTTTCCGTAGAACGTGGAGGCTTTTAAATACCTGGCATCAGTGTAGGGGGGCTGCGCTACAGCAGGGAAGGTTCCCAGTCCACTTCCAGGAGGCAAAGAATTATGTGCGAGATGAGGACTAGGTCCGATAAGGCCATTCACGAGTGGCATCCGTGAAAAAACATCTTAAAAGAAGAAAGCAGCAATTTTTGCATATTATTAAAAAATAATTAAAAAGTGGCGGAAATATTTTTAAATAAAAATTCGTAACACTACTTAAAAGTAGGATTTTCCCCCCAATATTATACTGTAAAATATCGCTTAAAGAGTGACTAGGTTATAAAATTTTGAAATATGGACTCTATAATTCTGTTTACTTCATTATGGTATAATGGAAGTAGCATGTGTTTTGGAGTCTGACGGCCCTGAGCTTGAATCTTAATTCTGCTACTTGTTATAAGCAGAATCAATCACTGTTTCTATAAAATGAAGGTATTCTATAATGTATCTGGCATACTGTATGTGCAGTTTTCAGCACAGTGCCTGCTATGCAGTAAGTATGCAGTACATATGAGCTCTAAAAAAGGAATCAGGGCTTCTCTGGTGGCACAGTGTTTGGGAGTCCGCCTGCCGATGCAGGGGACATGGGTTCGTGCCCCGATCCGGGAAGATCCCACATGCCGCGGAGCGGCTGGGCCCATAAGCCATGGTTGCTGAGCCTGCGTGTCCGGAGCCTGTGCTCCGCGACGGGAGAGGCCACAGCAGTGAGAGGCCCGCGTACCACAAAAAAATAAAAATAAATAAAAAAAGAATCAATCTCAACAAATGCTAGTGAGTTGTATCAAACATTCTTTTTCACTCAAAATTTACAAACAGATGTCCCTTATATGAAAAAAACACCTATTACTCCCAAATTGACGCTTTCTCTAAAGTACTTTGGAACAACAAGCAACATCTCATCTGCCATTATAAACTGCATGACTGCTGTAAAAATAAATAATTTCTGGTTTTGACCTAATTTTCATTACTTGCAGTTTCAGCCCCCAAATGTATTTTAATTCTCATTCCAGTACCTTCACATCTTCTTTCTAAATAGACATTAGGCAAACCATAATAAGACCACCTTGTGTTTCTCCAAACTCTCCACAAGCATATAACTCCAACCCCTATTGCAATCATCTATTTTCCTAAACGATTTGGAAATAAGCCAACTGTCCTTAACCAAGCAGTTTTCCAGCAAAAAAACAAACAAACAAAAAACCCACCTTTTTTTGGTGTACCTTCAAAAACCCCTTCCATAAACATACAGTGGTAATCATTTCACGACGTATGTCAAATCACTATGCTGTACACCCTAAACTATGCAGTGCTGTATGTCAACTATATCTCAATAAAACTGGAAGGTGGGGAGAAAACCCTTCCAATTTAAAGACATAATAAATACACGGCCTCTACTTACGTCGTAACACTCAGAACAACACTAGGAGATCCACATCACCAGTTAATTATACAAATGAAAATCAGTTACAAAGTTGGTTAATACTGGGCACACCTGGTATAGTGACACAGAACACCTAACCCAACCACTTGCCAAGCTATTAGAAAAAATAACGAAGTGTCCTGCCCACATAATGTTCTACACTACATAATGTCCTTTCAGCCAAACCAGACCCTCCGTTACGACCCTCAAGCTCGTCTGAGGACACTGGGGCTGACTGCCCGCAGCTTTTCAGGCTTTGTCTCAAGGACGGTGGTCCTGGAATCATCTGACTTCCAGGTTAGGGCTTCTCCTGCAGAACGGCAGAGCTGGGCCCACTGGATCTGGACTCCACAACAAGTGTCTCAGGACACTTAAGTTCACTCCAAGGATCGGATTAAGAAGCAAGATTTCTGCACTTATTCCAAGTAGAATGCTACTTCTATTTTTTAACTTTAGAGAAAAGTAGGTTCCACTAAGGAATATGATATTTTATTGAAAAATATTAAATGCCTTTCATGTAGTTAGGATAAAGAAAAGCTCCCTTCCTGGTAGTGAGAATGTGATCTATCCTGGAGCTATCAGCACTGACTACTGTACCTGCAATACGACTAGACTGAAACCTTACATAACAATAGCTATTACTCATTAGCAATTTAGTATATGCCTGGCACTGTTCCAAAACCTTTACATGTGTTAATTAACTCTTTGGTCCTCACAACCAGGCCATGAAATGGGTTATTACGTGTAGCTCCATTTATGCAAAAAGACCCAGAGAAATTAAATAACTTAAGTACACATAAATAGATGCAAAGCATTTTCCCTTTGTTATTATTTTAACTAGGAGGTGGTCTTTTTCCCATTCTCTCAAGTCTACCATACCTGGTCACACTAGTATCTTTTTCAAGGCATAAACCATGGTAAGAATTGCAAAGTCACTTCATGGAACTTTCACCTAAAGTGATTTCAAGTTACTGTCTCGATCTTCTTGAAATTTCCCTTCTCCGCTTTCTGACCTTCTGTAAAAGTGTCAACACATCACACTCTGCCCTTCTCCTCATCGCTCCTACTAAGCTGTTCCACTGAAGATCACAGCAATCTCACCATCCAGTGAAACAGTGCCTTTCACCCCACCCGACCCTACAGCCTGATGACGGCCACTGCGAAGATCCTATACGTCTCACTCAGCGTCTCCATCTCTCAGCTTTTTTCACTTCCACCTAATGCTTCAAAAGGGGAAAGGAGTGTATAATAGAAATCAGTTGACTTAAGCATGTAACTCATTATTTAATTAAAAAGAGTTCTTCAAGATTCTGTACTCTACTGGCAGTATATTCTTAAGAAACCTCACCCTTCCAACCACTAAACAGACAATTCCTAAATTTTCATCTATAGCCTTGAACAACTGCAACTGCCTGTAAGTCAGAACAATGTGTATGTCCCATTTCTAACTAAAAATGGCCTAAAACTAAATTCATTACATCTCCAC
Organism: Grampus griseus; assembly: GCF_964374135.1. Taxonomy (NCBI): domain Eukaryota; kingdom Metazoa; phylum Chordata; class Mammalia; order Artiodactyla; family Delphinidae; genus Grampus; species Grampus griseus. The sequence goes on along the minus strand of NC_139003.1, from coordinate 5,252,961 downwards.
TACCCTCCCCCTACAACACACACACACACACACACACACACACGCGCGCTTCTTTGTTCCCCCACAACACACACACACACACACGCGTGCTTCTTTGTTCCCCTACAACACACACACACGCACACAAGCACATACGCGTGCGTGCACGCTTCTTTGTTCCATGTTTCCAGTTTACAGCATGACTGGTTGTCCTCTAGGCAAGCCTGGCTTATATATAGTCTAGTTCAATTTATTTCCTTTTTTCTCACATCTTACATCCATTTGGTAGCACTATCCTACTTATTCTAACATCACTGTCTCTCAAATCCATTTCCTCCTTTCAATTAGCACTGCAGATATATTTAAATGGAGCCCAAATTCTAACTCAGTCCCAACTGCAATAAACTCATTAGTACAACTCTTCTTGTGTCAAATCCATTTCCAATACTGACATCAGAGCTACTCTGCCGAAATGTGTAACTCATCAGGTCATTTCACTGGTGTGAGGTCTCCAGTGCCTCTCAGAAACCTGGAGAAAAAAAGGCCAACTGCCAATGCCTAGCTGTGTAGACACAATTCAGTCCCACGCGTACTTTTTGTTCTGCCTTCTTAAACACTGACCACTTACCTCTCTTCCTTTGCCCTGGAAAATGTTAGAGTTGCCATTCTTGAATATCTGTGTGGTCTCCCTGCATGTGACCTGATCATGCTTTATCCTTAAATTATTATTCTTTCAAACATGAATGCTGAAATCTTAGCGACTCCTACGCAAAAAAAAAGATCAACCCCACCTTTCCGACGGTGATGACCTCCCCACGAGAACATGCCTCTCGCAAAGGATCTCCTTCATCCCTCTCCAGAAGAGAAGAGGAAACACAAGAAGAAGCGCCTGGTGCAGAGCCCCAGTTCCTATTTCATGGATGTGAAATGCCCAGGATGCTATATAATCACCACCGTCTCTAGCCATGCACACACAGTAGTTTTGTGTGTTGGCTGCTCTACTGTCCTCTGCCAGCCTACAGGAGGAAAAGCAAGGCTTACAGAAGGATGCTCCTCCAGACGGAAGCAGCACTAAAAGCTGCCGGAATCAAGATGAATGGGAAACCATCCCAATAAGCACATTTTGGGTAGAAAAAAATAAATCAACTGCCCCCAACCTTCAAAACCTTATTAAAAATGAGACAGCACAGTGAAATGATTTAAACAATGATCATAAAACCTTTTATAAAGGAATACATGTTTAAATGATTTGATTTCTGAAATACATACTTTTAGTTTCAGAAAACATGGAGATAGTTTTTTTTATATGTTGAGAAGAGAAATATTGAAGAGTTCTTAATCATTAAGACAGCATATGGGAACAATTAAGGCAAGAAGCACTTATGATGTCTGTTTTATCCAAATGTAAATCACGTGTTTAGTCTAGCAAAAATCAAGGTAAATTTATGTTTAGAGGCTAAACTGGTAGAAACTAAAATATTTCAATTATGTGCGTTATAGAATTTTTTCATGTATACACAAAATTGGTAGTAAAGATAACATTAAATTATTTGTACATTTCAGCACTTACACAAAAACAGTGTATGAGCTTATAAAAGTATCATTACAAATTATTCAATTCAGTATATAATCATGAAGCAGTGACAACAGGATATAGAGAAATGACCCATTATTCAAATCATCAAGAATACACACCACCATCTCCCTTCTATAGGAGATTCCCAGACTGGCAGCACTACCACCTTACCTACCTACTCCCACAAATTTTACTTCTAGCCTATCAGATTTTAGCTGTCCAGGCAGAGGGAGAAAGGAAAGCCTTAAACTTGTTCTGCAAGTAGTTACAAATAGGCAGAAGAAAGTGGATTAAACAAAATAGGCAAATTTCCACAGAATTAGGAATTTCATAGTCGACAGTGGTAGAAAGGCCACTGATTTACTCTGAAAGTATGTACTAAGGACATACTCTGTGGCAAGGTATACAGTGGTGAAGACAGATGTGACCCAAGCCTTCAAGGAGCTCACAATCTAAAGGGAAAACCATAATTACCCAAACAGTCATTTACATCTGCACCACATGCTCCCAATGAAAAGCATGGGGGAGGTGTGGAGGTGGTGATTTGCTAACCACTGAGGAAATGACAGTGAAACTGAGACCAGATGGATGAGTCTAAGGCAGTCAGGTGAGGGGGGAGCAGTTCTCCAAACATCTTTGCAGGAAGGACTGAGTAAAAGTGAGCTGGGACTGGGACTGGGGGACGGGAAGAAGGCAGGCACTGTTAATAGTGGCACCGCAGATCAAGTGAGCAGAAGAATTCTGGCCATGAAGAGAATCGCCGATTTCCAGAGGATGTCAGGGAGGTAGGTGTGTAACTGAGGGAAACTCAGAGATTGGTACTCTTCCATCGGCACAAAAGAGGGCTTTCTGCCATCAGTTTGTGTGCGTGGTTCCTGAGGGACACACACCGCAGAGCCATGCTTACAACACTTTTCGAGAGGCGACATACCCTGAGCGTGCGCGGGCAGCAGCGGAGGCGCCGGAGGCTGTGGTACGGAAGCTGGCTGCGTGGCTGCAGGACTGAGCACAGCGGTAAACAAGTCCTCCACATCCTTTCCTCCAAGCTCTAGGAGACACAGTTCCAATGACAGTACGATTAAAGGGCTACAGAGCCAAAGCACAGGGAATTCCATTCTTATAAACTAAAAATCAAAACACAAATACCTGGTATTTTATATAACTTCCCAAGAATTGCTCCTAGAATAAAATAAAGAGGTGGAAATATTAACAACCATCATTTCAATATACTGATACAAAACAGCATTTGACATAAAATTATCAGAAGAGAAGTTAAATTGTAAATAAGCATGCAGAAATCTTTGAAAATCATATTTACTCATGTCTTTTAGAAAGCCTAGATGTAGGGCAAATATTTTACCATCTGTGACCATTTTGTCTAGTTCAGGGCTGAGGATGCCATCGAGCTGCTCTTCACTTAACGGTCGTGAACTCTGATTGACACTTGGCTGAGGCAAAGAGGAAGGATCATCAACGCCGGCACCAAGGTCTATTCCAGCTGAGGAGCAAGGTATGCGTATTAAAAAGTGAACTCTGAACACTCACACAGAATGCACTACACTATTTCCCTGCATTAAAACACAACCATATGATTAACACAGAGCGATGAGAAGCCTGTAATTCTGAATTAATCTGGATTCCTAAATCAATCTGGAGAGTCAATCAGTAAAAATTAGGCACAATGTATCTATAAACTTGGGTGCTGCTTAAAGGTACGGTTTAATCAATGCAAACACATTCCCTGAGAAACCAAAGAACACATCTGGTTCTAAAGTGCTAACTTCCACAAAAAAATAAGCAGCATATTACTAAGACAGGACTCTCTAAGAAGAATCAATATACAATGTTTAATATACAATTAACTGCTTAAACTTAGAAGACAGTGTTTCAAATGTATGGTTCAACTTATCATATGCAGTTTGTGAAACAAGTTTCACACAAATTAATGACAAGCTCTAAAATTTTTAATGCCTTGTAAAAATTATCCTTTTGTGAATAATTTCAACTACAGATCATATTTTTGAAATATTCTGTAGTCAAAAACAATATACAGATTATGTTTATTACATGCTTTATCTCATATAAATTGGTTTTTAAGCAATAGTCACATTTAAAACTGGTTTATCTACTTTATCATGCTTCCTCCTCAATATTACTGCTATCAAAAAGTAAAATTTCATCTGCTCTTATCTGGAACTTATCTGCTCTTATAGGAACTAACTCTATAATATTTGGGTAATATTATAAATTACATACTAACATGAATAAAACCATTCATTTAAAAAAAAAAAGAACACTACAGAGAAAGTCATCCAAAACACAGTACAGTTGTACCATGCTTTAGCTGCACGCACAAAGGGAAAAGCAAAGTTGGATTAGTGACAAATTAGCACTATAACAAATACACATGCACCTACAGGTTGTTTCAGCTGAAATCACTATTTAAAAAAAAAAAGACTACTTCTAGTCAGCCGTCATCCATTGCTCAGTTTCTTACCAAATGGACAAGATGAGCTCTCAACCTGGAAAGTGCATAAATCAAGACCTACAAGACCCAAACCAAATAAAATGGATGATTACCACGGGAGCTGGGGGACGGTGCAAACAAAAGAAGAAACAGGTACAGCAGGACTCTAAGGCAACAGGCCTTAAATCTGATGCAATTAGACAGGCAACAGAAATTAACTAACTTGCTATTTCCCCTCTTAAAGCAGGAAAGCCAAGGCAGATCAAATAAAATGATGAGTTCTTTGACAAAGGAAGGGGAGGGGAGGGGAGGGGAGGGGAGGGGAGGGGAGGGGAGGGGAGGGAGGGAGGGAGGGAGGGAGGGAGGGAGGGAGGGAGGGAGGAAGGAAGGAAGGAAGGAAGGAAGGAAGGAAGGAAGGAAGAAAAAGAAAGAAAAAAATTTTTTTTTCAGTTTCAGAGAAAAGACTAAGCTTGTTTCACACACATACCTCTCACTCACATCATAAAATAGACACTGGGCAAACAGTACTCATATATACCTGAATGATCAACTGATTTTGCAAGGTCGTCTGAAATTATTCCAAGAATGTCATCATCTGTGTTTAAGACTTCGGAAATATCGGCTAAGGGATCATCAGCAGTGCCTAAGCGCAGTAAGTATGTTTGTAAAGTGTCAGTATTTTCCTAGACATTAAATTCTAAAACTCACTCATTCAACCATTTACTAAATATCTAGAATACAGCAGATACTGAGGTAAGTACTAGAGTCATAAAAAGTTTATTACTTCTAAAGTAAGGAATTTTTCATAGAAAAGGCACTCCAACATTTTCAGTAACAAAACATTAAAAATTAAGACTTTTGTTTTTGTGACTACTGTATATTAACAATAAAATAAAATTTAAAATAAAACCCACAGGCAATAAAAGTGAAACAAAGCAAAAAATTAAGAAAGTGGCATCACTAAAAATGACATCTGGAAAACACTCCAGAAGATAAATAAAATATTAAAGGCAAACCTACTGTTTAGAAGTTCCTTGTAAAGTATAAACCAGATACCATCTAGTTAAATGCCTACTTCCAGCTTTACCCTTAACACTGATTAATTCACTTATTTATTCAAGAAAGTGTTTGAGCACCCACAGAATTATGGCTATGGATTATGTTAACAGGCACTGGTCCAGCCACTGGGAATACAGAAGTGACTAAAACAAAGTGCATGGCCTCCAGAGCTTACTTTCGCAGAGGGAGTCTGACAGTAAATAAATGACAGCAGTGTAAGTGCTATAAAGATAAGCAATAAGGAAAGAAGGATCCAGAATAAGATGTGGAAATACTGTTAGATATTAGATAAAGTGGTCAGGGAAGGCCTTTTAAAGGTGGTTACCAAGCACAAATCTAATAAACAAGCTACGGGAGCATATGCCCTAAAATGGAGAGAGTACCTCAGGCAAAGGGAAAAGCAGATGCAAAGACCAGAGCAGGAAGAGTTTTGTCAAGACAAGGGGCCAGTGCTTGCGGTAAGAAAGGGAAAGAGTGGTAAGAGATTGAAAAGGCAGTTAAGCAAGATTATGGATGGTTTTACAAGTCAAGGCGAAGACTGAGCTTTATTCTGAAGTATAAAGTACAGCTGACCCTTGAACAACATGGGGGTGAGGGGCACCGACCCTCCACACAGTCAAAAATCCGAATATGACTTGTGGTCGGCCCTCCCTATATCCTCATTTCCACCTCTGCAGATTCAGGCAGCCAGGGATGGTAGGACTCCTGTACGTATCAGTGGAAAAAATCCTCATATAAGTGGACCCTCGCAGTTCAAACCCCTGTTGTTCAGGGGTCAACTGTATAATGGGAAGTTGCTGGACGACTGCCAGAGGAGGGTGTGACTGACATCTTACAAGGAAACGCTGGTTGCCAGGCGCAGAACCGACGGGGGTGGAGGAGGGGGTAAGGCATGTTGGCAAGAGGGGAGATGGATCAGTCAGCAGGCCTTGGACGGGTCTAAGTGAGAGGTGGTACCAGCCCACAAGACTGTGGTGGGAGGGTGAGGTTAGGAGTGGTCGGCTTTGGGATATCATTTGAAGGCAGAGGCAAACTTGCGGAGATATCAGATGTGGAATATGAGATAATGAAGAGTCAAGGAGAACTACCAGGGTTTCTGGCCTAATCAAGCAGGAAAATATTTAGGCTACCTTTAGAAACTTTATTAGTCATTTAAGTTAAGGGATATCTGAATATTTTTATCCATTTGGACTATACTTTTACTTAAGGAAAAAAAGGATTCATATTTAGAATGGATAAACAACAAGGTCCTACTGTATAGCACAGAGAACTATATTCAATATCCTATGATAAACCATAATGGAAAAGAATATTTTAAAAATATATATGTGCATAGCTGAGTCACTCTGCTGTAAGGCAGACATTGGCACGGCATTGTCAATCAACTATACTTCAATTAAAAATTTATTAAAAAAAAAGGAGAGGAGGGGAGGACATAAAATACTCCAGATTCTAGATCAAATATTTCTATGAAAATAGTCTTGTCCCATTAAACGTATACTTCTCAAATAGAATTCAGACATACATAAAAATATAATTTTTTAAATTGAGCTAAAGTAAATTCTGTATGCCCAAATATTTGTAAAGTTTTTAAGAAATCAAATTATTTCAATAATGTATTCTCTAGAAAACAGTACACTTGAAAGAAAAAAAATTGGGGGATAATTGTTCCAGGGTTAAGGTTTGCGGGCTTGTTTGTTTTAAACCAATGGAATTCTACTAAACAAATTACAACCAGCGTTTTTTAAAGGACCATGTTTTAAAAGTTCTCCTCTACCTGAAGAAATTTTGTATCTTATCAACAAATTATTAAAACTGATGTAATGGACTACATTGAATAAAGTATTTTTAAAAAGGAAGCCATTACTTTTGAATTTCCATCATAGTGGCAAGAGAGTGGTTCGACTGCACAGGACATTATATTTAACCTAGGTTTTGAAATGTGTATTACTCTAGTCCTCTACATTTTGGCTTTATCATTAAAGTATTCTCTCTTCAGGAGTTCTGTGGAAAAAACAACTTCAAATAAAGGAAACAGGAATAAAAATAGTGTACAGCAATGTCTTTCCAGTCACAATATGTCTCCTTCCAACCTCAGTTCTTTTCCTTATGAAAACTCAAGGGCAATTTCCTTCTATGTAAGTCTTTAAATGGCTAGTCAAGACTTTTATAAGATAATCCTTCAGAGTAAGACATCCTTTGAAGGGCCGACAAGTCTTTCACTATGCATTATTTTAACAACATATTAACATGGGATCAGAGCAGGTAAGTACTCAAAACAACAACTAAAGTAAAATGATCTGCTAACATTAAACAAAGAGCATGGCCTTTACTCCCATGCTGGGTGCATTCAAATAACAAGGGGATAAGATTGCTTCTAATTATTTCAAGAAGTTAAAATAAAAAATAAAAGCCTGTATTTCCATCCAGGATAGTGGTAAGTTAATGAAGCTGTAACTACTTAATATATCAAAAGTCATCTTTCAGTGGAAGGCTGCTGCCTTAAGATTGTTTTCCAAACTGAGTTTATAAGATTAAAGGAGTAATAAATGTAATTCAATGGCAAAAGGAAGCCTGTCAGAAGAACATTAAATTTCTAATTGAAAGCGAGATAAAAAATACAGAAGTGGAGGAAAAACTTTGTGATACCTAACTAGTTAAACCTCTGAGAGCCTTGCTGACGTTAATATTAATAAACATTAAGCTCTCATACCGTTCTCTGATTCTAGGTAGTCCCCATATTCACTATAGCTAGGGCAGTGGGTCTCAATAGGGGACAGTTTTGCAGAGACATTTGGCAATATCTGGAGACATTTTTGATCATTATGACATCATAAGGACAGAGATGCTGCTAAATATCAGGACAGCCTCCCTCCTCCAACAAAGGTTTATCTGGCCCAAACCCTCAGTAGTGAGAAACTGATCTGAAATATATTTCACTTTGTTATCACAGTGGAACAGCCAGTTCCCAGCTACAGCACTCTTTTCCTCTTCTGAATTTCTTGGGGCTATGTAATTAACAAAAATCTACCTAAGTTGAAGACTATTATATTTATAACTCACCAACTATGGCCTAATTACACTCCCTTACATTACCCTCAGCAAACTGTAAACCAAACATTTTCCTTCGCCACTCACAGGAGTTGATTTAGTGGTTGTTACACAGATAAACTTATTTGATAAATCTTATAGACCTGGTACTTCAATAAAGTTAATTTTTAAAATGCGTATGAGGCCAAACTAAAGCATTTCAAAGGTTTGATTAAAAGGAAGATGAATGTAATGCGATAAAGAAAAGTTTGTCACTGATTCCACATACCGTGAGTTCCAGGTTTTGCTGGAGTTGAGGATGAACTAAGTAGTGGATCTAAGGAAGGATCCAAGAAATTTGTGTTCATGTTTGTTTTGTAAGAAAGCTGAGCTGTATCTTCTGATAGATTATCTAAACTTAGTCTGTTTTGTCTAGTTGTATCTAGAAGATCTTTTCCAAAGAAAGCTTCCTAGATAAAGATAAGCACATATGAGAACAATTGACTTAGTTATAAAATTCTAAACTGAGAACAGATAATTCTGTCATCATTTTGATAAGAAGGCAGAAATAACAGAAAAGCTTAGTATTTAACAATATAAAAATTGAATATAGAAATATATAAATAATTATAGAGATAGCCTGTCAATTCTTTTATATAAAGAATTGACCGGAATTTTAAAAATAAGGCTTTTTGGGTTTTTTTTTTACAAGAATCAAATAAAATTATGCAAATAAAACCACACAATTCTGTCACATATGTTTCTACCAACTGCAGTATAATAATTCGATACTCCCAGATTAGATTACAATTAAATTTAAAAATGGATAAATTTGTAACAGTGTGGCACCTTAATTCATATTATAAGAAAAACTAAAATTTCATGAATATTATTAATATTTATAGATTCTCTACAGAGGATAGCACAAGGGTTTGATCTACAGCTTTAATATTTATATACTTCAGATAGATTTAGTATTCTCATACTAATGCACACAACCATATTAAAGACTTCACATGCTATAAATCTGAAAGAGGGTTTTTATAGTCATTTTAAACAAACTATGTGTACAAAATGTATGGCTATTAAAGGCTATGGCTTTTTATCCGTTTACTCATATTAACTTTTCTCCATTTCAATATACTTGCTCTACTGTAGAGACCACTCTTTCAAGCTGGGCTCCTTACAGCTCTAGATCTCCCCCAAACTTCTCAAGCATCAATAAAGAGAACAAAAGGAAGCACTGGGGACCCCCTTCACTTACTTCAACCCCAAAACTCTATTGTCTACAATGTGGTCTGCCTGGAAAGGGGATTCTTGGTGGAGGGCAATTTTGCAGTAACTACCAACATTTAATACACTCTTGCCAAAGACACATACACAAAAAAGGTTCACTGCAGCATTTTTTAGTAATACCAAAAAGAGAAAACAGACTCAATGTCTGTCAAAAAGCATATGACTAAATAAATTATAGATATCCATACTATAAAATACATCAATTTTTAAAAAGGATGTAGAATTATGCAGTCAAAAAAAAAGAAGCTCTAAGATACAGTATTAAAAGAAAGCAAGTTGAGTGATATGTCCAGCAAAACATAAAATACAAACCAAGACTATACAAAAATAAATTATTTTAAAAGTTCTGAAAGGATAAACACCAAGCTGTTAACTTTTGAAAAGGGACAGGGGAGGAGGTATGTGAAGTCTGGTAGAGGCGATGAATATTTGATTTGAAATTTTCACTTTTTTTAAATGAAGAAGTTATTTCACTATGAAAAAGAAATTTGAAAACCCACAAATATAGAGCACTGGGCAGGAGATGATTTGTTTCTTATACTGGCAATGCTTTTATCATTAGGAAAGCATCTTAGAACTTTATAGATCATTTACTTAATGCCTTCAGTATAAATCTGAGAAATCTGAGACCACCATTAGCAAGAATTTTTTCCTAATATGACCCATGATGAATTTAGTGGTATTTATCAAAAACTGTTACGTTCTTACTACTTTGGCGGCTTTTTGTTTCGTGCAGTTAACGTAAGGGAGTGGCTCCACCTGGTTTGTGACTTAATAGTGTTCGGTGATGACCAGAACCTGGGGACTTCAGATCTACTACAGGGGTTCCTATGGCCATGTGGTACCACCAGCTCTTAATAGGCCAGGTAACTATTTCTACTGGGTGGATTATACAATTATTTATAGTTTATCTTGACACTGTTGTGATTAATAAAGAAAAGCTAGAAAAACACTGTTACTGAATTCCTGGCGGGTTTTCATCACTATATATTATGTATGCCCCACCCCACCCCTGAACAATGGCGAAAAAAAATACAATTGCTATCACAAGATGTCCAAGAAATAGTACTATCACAAAAGGTTCCTGCACATCAAAAAAGCTATATATTACTGATGGACAACAGGGGAATTACACCTGTACACCAAAAGAAACAATCCCGATCAACAGATTTAGATCACAGCAGTAATCAGGAAATCAGATCCACTATTTTTAAAGGCTCTTTTGCAAAAGTATGAAATGGTCAGTTTTCATATCAATACTTCCATTAAAAAGCTAAAGAAAGCTTCCTAAATGTACATTACACTTTACAGAAGGGTCAACAGGAGGAGGGGGGCATGCCATCTACTCAATACTCCCAGGAAGGACTATTAAGATGGGAGGTGAAGGGCACAGGAGACAACACAAAGGGTGCAATTAAATATAATCTAAACAATAAATGGTTCTATTTCCTGAACAATAAAATTACTGTTACATATTTTTTAAAGGTACAAAGCTAGAATGAATAGGTATGTGAAGGGAATAAGGGGAAAATAAAACATTTATTAAAGATAGATAAAATGTAAGGTGCAGAGTTAAGCACTTTACATCCACAATTCTTATTTCATCTCTCAACATTTCTGTACAGTAGGTATTACCACAATTTTATAGATGAGAAAACTGGGGCACAGAGTTGTTAAATAAAACAAAATCACATAGCTAACTGGTAGCAATAGTGGCATTCAAACCCAGGGCTCTGACTTTAAAGACTGCACTCTTTAAAATGGACACTGCCCTTATGATGTTAGTTGTCTAACAAAAATTCACTCATAAATATTATTATATACTTAAGGTACTTATGCTTTAAAGTCTTATTTGATAAATATAGAAGACATTTTAGTCAAATGAATATTTGAATTTTACACTTCTAATTACTAAAAAAATTGAGGAAGCTGTATGTTAATTGAAAGGAAATGCCTTTAAAACCAATTAAATTAGTAATAGCTAATTGGAAAATTAAGGTTAAAAAAAAACATTACAACTCAAGCAATGAAGAGCTATCTATGTTCGCCATAGCTGCGTGGGAGGGACAGATCAGATGGACACTCAATGACAGTCTGATCCAATTCAATTTCTACACATGAAGGAAGAGAGGCCAAGGAAGGATGAATTACATGCTCAAGAATCTAGAATGAGCTATGGCTGAGCCAGCCTTTACAGCTCAGTCCTATTTCTGATGTAGGGTTCTTTCCAATGTACCACATGGCCTTGAACTCTTCTGAGACTTAATGTTTACAAGATGAACTAGAAGGATTTCTATTTACATCTATCAAACAATTTCTTCATATTGAGGGATATTTTCCTGATGTATATTTTAGAAAACAAAAACAGTTCAGCCTAAACCTTTGGTTCACTAGGCCTCTAAAAGTGGTAAATATTATGAAAGCTGCAATTCTGGCAGCTAAAAACCCATCATCATTCAGTGAACATAATTACTGTAACCCGTACTAGCAAAGGAAGCTGTCCACCAGACTTGCGTTTGCAGAGCACACAGGTATAACTGGTTTGGAAGAATGAGCTTTTCCCAGCCAAAGAGTTCTTGTGTTTCTTATGAAATTTATAAATGAAAAACTGGGATTAAAAAAAGAACTTTGTAAAAAGTATCAAAGCACAAAGAAGATAAATGTAATGTTTAAGAGGCTCTGGAAGATAAAAAATGGCATTTATGATGACTGATTAAAACATGTACAAAAACAACAAAACTCTTTTTCAAAACTCGATACATCACTTTACGTTTCTTTCATTAACAAATAAATAATATAAAGCAAAATATTACTTGTAAATAGGCAGGGAAAATTTCTTCAAGCTTATTTTTCCTTTTTCGGTATCTCTTCTTTATTTTTTCAGTGTTTTCAGTAACAGAAACAGATTCATCAACTAGAGTATCTGGTAACTGCTCACTCCAGCCTGAAACAATAGTCACATTTATAAATATGTGGTATTTAAAATTTTCAGATAAGCCCATCAAAAGTAATTTTATAACTTACCAACATACAGTTCCACATAAACAAGCTTTTTCCTTTTTCTTTCAGTTTTATTGAGATATAACTGACATACAACTAAGTTTAAGGTACACAGCATAATGACCTGACAAATTACCTTTTTCATAAAAAGGCCTCAAAGTAAGTTTATTAATTTTTAAGTATCATAAAAAATTCATTTCATGTCTACTTATTATCAGCATGCTTCCCATTGTTTCTTAATGAGTATTTTCTTCTTCACAAAGTAGAAACTTGATTTTTTTAATGTTGACATTTTGTTAAAGATTAAAAGAAGGAAAATACATACTCAATGCTAATGAGTATGGATAAATGGCTACTCGAACACTACTAAAGGGAATTTAGTGGGTACAACCTTTTGCTAGAGTTTATTGGGACTATCTAACAAAAGTCTTTTAAAAAATGTGTGTCCTTCAATCCAGCAATTCAAGTTCAGGGATTTACTGCAAATTAGGTGTCTGGAGTACATACATATTGTGATAATATATGACTATCTATGAATATGATAATAAATATGCTATGAATGCTCAAATTTAAAATCAAAGAATGAGAAAATCCAAAATGTTGGACTATGAACTTAGCAATAAAACAAGTACACCAGTTAAAGCAGGTAAGCAAGCAATCAAATGATACCCTCACATACTTTAGGCAAAAGGCACATGCCTTCTGAAAATCAGTGTGGGCACTTTTGTTGCCAGACTACATAGGTGGACTGAAAACAACTAAACATAGTGGATAAACATTTTCTGAACATTTTTTAAAAAATACAGCAGTAGTGCTTCCCTGGTGGCGCAGTGGTTGAGAGTCCGCCTGCCGATGCAGGGGACACGGGTTCATGCCCCGGTCCGGGAAGATCCCACATGCCGCGGAGCAGCTGGGCCCGTGAGCCATGGCCGCTGAGCCTGCGCTCCGCAACGGGAGAGGCCACAGCAGTGAGGGGCCCGCGTACCGCAAAAAAAAAAAAAAAAATACAGCAGTAATCGAAACAGAAAATAAAGAATTCTCCAAGACCAAAAATTAAGGTAAAATAGGAATCACAGAAATAAGCAAAGAACTAAATAAAGCTCTCTGAAATTTTGCTAAAATCTAGTGACCTTGAACTCCAGTTTTCAGAGCCTTATGAGGAATGGGGAATAGAAGACAAAGCCTATAGCTTCTTCCCAAGGTGTAGAGATTAACCAGAAGCTGTCTGTATAAAGGGGGGACCCTGAAGGACTCCACACCAGGGCTGGTTTAACAAGAAACACACCCTCCCGTTCCCCTGGTCCTCCACACATCACTCACCACCACCACCACCCCCCCCCCCGCCAACCTGACAGCAAAGAAAACTGCTTGTCATCTCGTCACTGAATAAGGTGCTGGGTAGAAAGGCAAAAAAATGAAAATCTTCCCGGAGAGTTCATAAACTCAGTACAGCCCTGATATGTAAGAAATCTGAATTTATATAACATAGGTGGACCAAAAAACTTCAAGCTAAGAATTTAGCTTAAAGGAGTCCTAGGGGAATAGCACCTCATGTTCCTGGCAACAAATATTCTCTGAAGTAACCAACCTTCACTTCAGTCTTCAAGAAGTTCAGAGAATGTTCTAAAGAATATGAGCTCACAGTTTAAAAAAAATTTTGTTGCTGTTTAATGTATATGTATCTATCTCACACCATAAACACAACGAAATGAGGCACTAGGAGACAGGGCCAGGAGATACAGAGCAGAATCAGATATGCAAAGGTTTTAGAAATGTTATATTCTAAATCAACTAAAACTGGGAGGAATAAGCTGTAAAAAGAAGCTACAAAGTGTTAAAATATCAAAAAAAGTAGTTTAGAAAAGGAAAAATGCATAATAAATTAAAAACTCAGTGGATGACATTGGATGACACAAACGAAAAATACTGAACTAAATGATAAAAATAAAATTATATAGAAGACAAAATAGAGACGAAGATGAAAACAAAAAAATTGTTTCATTGAACATATCACATTTCTTAACTGGGGCTTATTACAGCCATGTTAAGTCATATTAGAAACTTCTTTAAAACTATTATGGTGCTTCCTTTTAAAAATGTGCAGCAATTTTTCTGAAATTCATTCACAGGCCAAAACCCTATCACATAGTAATAAAAGAACTCTATTCAAAGAATATGACAAAAACATCTTTTTTCTTCAGATTCTATATAAAATATTTAAAATACAGAAAGTGTACAGATCATGACCATACTGATTGCAAAGTCTTCATTAGGACCAATTCTTCAGCTATGACTTAAGCAATGATTTAGCTTTCTTTGAAACTCTAAGTAACAATGACAGACTAATAATTGGAAGATATATTTCTAAAACACCATACACCTTTGTTATAAATTATTGGGATACGCTGTCACTTTCAACTATATAGTCTAAAAAGTTTCCAATTTTATGCCAAGTAGCTAATACAGGCAAAGAAAGGCCTTTTGTGAGATGGCCAGAAAGTACCAGACATAACTATGTGAGTCAATCCCTATTCAGTCCCGCATATTCTCAGTCCCTTCTTAAAGTAATCTCAAAGCAATATAATTGATTGGATTTAAATAATTTTCTTATCAAACCTAATTTCTATATTGCAGATATGAACTTTACAGGCACTCAAATCCTTTCATCACTAATAAGCAATAAGGTTGTCGTTGTAACATTATTTAGGATAGTTCTTTTCAATGGGGATATCAAGGTAAGAGGGTTAAATCAAACAAAATCAGTACCATACCATCATCTCTGCTAGGTAACTGCTCAGAAATGGAGCCTGAGGAATCTTTTCTGATCACAGATCTTTTGGTTTTTCCTTGCCCAGTTCGACTTCTTTGTCGTACCATAAATCCACCAATACCTATCCAAAACAGAAATTAGGTAATCTTGTAAATAACTACTAATTTCTCCCTGTAATTCCACAGTAAGTAGGGTGCAATTGCTTAGTCTTAAACAGTGAGGCTTTTCCCAAATTCAATATGGGTTAACTTAAATCAATAATCTCATTTTAATGCAAAATACAAGAGTTTGGAAATAAGCAAATAAAGGAGATCAAAGTTATTGTTACCTCATTAATAACCAAATAGGAATACAAATTCATTAAAGTACAGAAGACTGCATGTATTTCTTCTCCTAAACGATGTCAGGGTAAACATTATAGTAAATTATGCTTGTTTCCTTAATGTTAGTAGCTCATAGATCATCATTCAAATTATTTGTATGTTAGCTGAGGGGAGAACAGATACAAGATACAAACTAAACTAGATGATCCAAGCAAAAATCAACATGACTTCTGGGGTAATGTGTCTAGTTATTCCTAAAGTTCTTAGACGAGTCAAACTGTGTAATTCTGGTTACTACTAGACTTTGGGCAGGTTATTTAACTTTTCATTGCTTCAGTTACCTCACTGGTAAAAAAAGGGATAATGTATAGTATCTCCTATACACATACGATAAACACTAAATAAATAGATGTAAGTGCTGAGAACAGTGCCTGACACATAGTAACACTAACAGCTTCTGTCATATGATAGTTGTCTAGCAATATACTTTGTGATCTAATGGGCCCCTCAAATGGGTCCCTTACATGGATAACTTCCATGTAAGGCAGAAAAAGAAAAAACAAAAAAACCCTAACATTTAACTATAAGTTCCTGGAAGGAATTTGGCAGTGTCTAAAAAAGTAGGTGCACTTATAAGCCTCATAATTACGAAGAAATGAAATCATTTTCATACAGTGATTTGGACGAAGCTAATCTAGGCCCTTGTTATAAATGTGGCTCATCTGTAAGGAAGGTTACCTTTTAAGGTCTAGCAGAAAACAAACACAGAGCTTTTCCTTACACATCAGAAGGTATTTCGATCACTCTTACCAATAAAATATAAGCAATCAGAAGAATAAAGATTGAACTGATTCAATAAACTACCTCATTCACTGGTAAACAGACATTAATAACTGCCTAAAAAAGCCTACAAGTTCTGGGGACTTCCCGAGCAGTCCAGTGGTTAAGACCCTGCGCTCCCAATGCAGCAGGGCCCAGGTTTGATCCCTGGTTGGGGAACTGAGATCCGCAGGCCGCACGGCGCAGCCTAAAAAACTCTCTAAGTTTCAGCTTAGAGAGTTCTTAAGAAGTTATATTTCATCCTGTTTATTTCATTATATTTGAAGCCCTCAATATCATATTTTTCTTAAATTAACTAAGTTTTGATTATATTAAGATGTCTAGCTCAGGCACTATACCTGGTCTGTATGGTTTCCTTTTTCTCTTTTTGACACCCTCTGTTCCTTCTACTCCCTTAGTTTCATCATCCACAGCTTCCCGTTCAGGACTAGATTCCGATTTTCCATCACAATCCATAAGTTCTCCTTCTGGAAAAAAGTAAACGTACAGATAAAACTGAAAAAGTTATCAAATACACAATTCCTATGTAACAGGAAATACAAAGCAAAGTGGCTGCGGAGCCATTCTAATCATGCATCCCGGTTGACAGGGAAAGTATAGAGACAGAAAAGGCCCCCTAAGGGATACAGAACTCATGCTAATTAGTGCAATGTTCTCAGGAAATGAAACATAAGAATAAGAGAAGGGGAAACACACAGAGAATGCTCCCAAAGACAATTATAAATCAATCTGCACTTAACCTATCATTCCCTTGCTTTTAATTATGTCTTCAGGTCCAGGACCCCAAGGCTGTCTCTCTAGCCTACAACTCTCTTGAGCTCCAACTAATCTGTAATTAGATATTACCCAGTTACTGAAAACTTTATATACAAAATTGAACTACTAATTTAAGATGAACCTTCTCCCTTTCCCAGGGTTTACCATCATCATTAAAAGACATGGAAACGTACCATGCAGGAGGCAGATTCCTAGGAGACAGCCTTGACAATTCCTAATTTCTTTTCTCGTTCAATCAGGACTCCTCAGTATCTCCCAAGGACATTCTATTTCCCTCAACTACCACCTGAGTCCAATCTTGACTTACTGCATTCCCTCCCCGCCTGTTCTGCCTTGCCTCCATGCTTACCCTCCTCTCCAATCAGTTCTTTAAATTGCAGCCTAAATGATGTTTCTATAAATATCAATTTATCAATGGAAAAGTATCAATTTTCTGCTTGAAAATCCTTTAATGTCTTCCTAGTGGCCTCAAAATGAAATCCAAATTGTAAGGCCCATTATAACAGTGTCCTGTGAACTCTCCAGCTTCATCTCACTCCCACTATGCAAGCTACGCTCAGCTCCCTGAGCACATCAAGCTCCCTTTCCACCTCTGCCACCTTCCACCTACCCATCTTTCAGGATTTTTTTTTTTTTGGGGGGGGGGGCTTCGTTGGGTCTTTGTTGCTGCACGCGGGCTTTCTCTAGCTGTGGCGAGTAGGGGCTACTCTTTGTTGTGGTGCGCGGGCTTCTCATTGCAGTGGCTTCTCTTGTTGTGGAGCACGGGCTCTAGGCGTGCAGGCTTCAGTAGTTGTGGTGCAAGGGCTCACTAGTTGTGGCTCACGGGCTTAGGTGCTCCGTGGCATGTGGGATCTTCCCAGACCAGGGCTTGAACCCGTGTCCCCTGCACTGGCAGGTGGATTCTTAACCACTGTGCCACCAGGGAACCCTCAGGATTTTATAACCATCACTTTCTTAGAGAATTCCCACAGTTATACATGCTCCTGTACGTTAACATTATGCTTTATTTGAATTGGTTCTTTTAATGTCTGTTTCCTTGCTAGACTATATTCTCCTTATCTAAGACTCTTATTAACAGCTGCATCCTTAGCACGGTACGTAATAGGTGTTCAACAAATTTTTCACCAAATGTAAGTAAACAATGAAACTAAGTAATGCATACAAAAGCTCAGTTCCTAGAGAGGAATGCTGTTTTAAAATCATGGTAATCAAAACTTTTCAAGCTGTATATGCTTTACGCTGTGCTTTAGGGGAAAAAAAAGTTATCAAATACATTTAACAATAAATTGTTAACACTTTTCTTCAATATTCTAAGTAGTATGCATATTTCTGTAATACCATGAGTAGTGTATTTGTTTTCAATAATATTAGGTCAGTGTTTAAGGTCAATTCTATAACAATCTGATAACTGCTTTCTACAGCTAAGATTAAACCATGAAAATTTTATCTATTTATTTATTTACTGAAACTTAGCAAACACCAAAGGTAACAAGCTAGGAATTATTTACCTTAAAATAAACCCACTGAAATATATGAGAGGGAATTTACGTTTAAGATGGTAGACTAAATTCATGTATCTAATTTCACTCTCCCAAAACCCTATGTACAGTAAAGCAATCTATTTTTAAAAGATAAACCAACAAAGACAGAAAAAACAGGAAAGAAGAAAAGCCACAAATTTGGAAAGAGAAAGAGAGATGAAAACTGACTCAGGAAATACAAATTCTCAGTTGAAAGTGGAAGGAACCAAGAAAAAAATCCAACTTTATCACAATCCTCAAAAGGTTGAAGAACTGGCAGAGCCAGGTACCTTTGCAAATGGGTGGGAGGCAGCTAAAGCAAAGAGAGTTTTATATCATATTAACTACAGAAGCCATAATCCCTATGACCTTCCCAACTTCACACACTGTGAGGCTGCCATTCACACTCACAGTGCCATTCACACTCACTCAAGACACTCAAACTCAACACTGGGGTCATGGACTGAAAACAGGATTAAGTGACTACAGGCATGTTAAATACTGACCCTCTCTCCCCTGGGGCCTTTCCCCACTAAACTCCCAGAAAGCCAGCAGCTAAACCTCTACTGTCCAAGCAGGAGACAGGAAGATTCTTCTGGGAAACCTGACCAGTCCAAGAGAAATGTCTAAAGGTACTGACACTAGGGGATTTTCCAAATAGTGAGCACAGATCACAAAAGCTTAGCCAACAAATATCACCCACAAACTTGAAGATTTTCATCATTTTTAATCACTCATTCCTTATTTTTTTAAAAAATTATTAATTTATTTTTCCAATCACCACTTTTAGTCCTCACTTTTAATCACACACGGACAACCAAGGATTATCTATCACATGAGAAAGCTAGAGACCTGAGACCACAAAATGCAACTGGGAATTGAAAGACTAGGCAGGAAAAAGAAAACATTAGAAAAAAATTTTCAATCCTCCAACAGGTAAGATAAAACATTCATGAGGCAAGAATAGGATGCTATGAAAAGGAACATGCAAAGGAAGGAAAGAAAGCTCTTGGAAATTAATCCATGATATTTGAAAACAAAACAAAAATGAAAATCAGTAGAGGGATAGAAAAATAAAATAAAAAATTTACTTTAGAGTAAAATGCAAAGACCTGAGCTGGAAAGGAGGAGAGAAAAGACAGGGAGAATGGGCTGAGTGGGTCTCACATCTGAATAGCAGGGTCAAGAAAAAGAAGACGGGGCACCGAGGGGGAGAATCAATGGTTTCAAGAACGCTTCCTACCGCTGAGGGGTGTGAGATGGCAGACGAAAGGGACCACTCAGTGCCTGACAAAAGAAAGGAAAAACGTCCCCAACAGAGGGAAACAGACATATCTTCACCAAATTTCAGAACACTGCGGACAAAGAATTTCCTAAAATCCCAAGAGCTTCCAGAGAGAACACGGACCATATAAAAAGTATCAAGTTCCCTATATACCAGGAACTAAAAGACACTGGATCGATGACTTCAAAACGCTGAAGGGAAAATTGAATTCCAACCTGGAAAAGATCAGTCAGGTGGGAGGGTACACTTTCAGAAGTACATAACCTCTCAAATTTACCTTCCATGCATTCTCTCTCAAGAAACAAAAGAAGGTATGCCCACCAAAAATGAGGGAGAGAAACAAGGAGGAATACATGAAATCTCAGGAAACACACAATAAAAGACTGAAAAACCAAACAAACAAAACCCCTAAAGGTCTTATCAGTTTGGGAACTGAGTTACTTACATCCATACAAAGGAGTATGAAAAATGAGGCCATGAAAAATGAAGAATAACATAAAAGCAAGAACAGTAAGACAAAAGGAACACAAAATATATATCCATGTGCTTGTACATGAACAAAACACCTCTGGAAGGACACAAAGAATGGCTGCGTCTGGAGAAGTGAACTGGCAGGACAGGGAAGAGAAACACCCTTATTCTTGTGCAGTTTAAAACATGTGAATATATTACTTGCCCCAAAACAAAATTTAAAGCATTGAGAAAATGACCGATAACAAATTGCAGGAGGTGATAACCGACCCACCCGGCTGCTCCCTCTCCTCTCAATCGGTCCCACACCATGCCTGCCACAGCCTGGGCGCGGTCTCACTCCCCACCTCCCGATGTCCCCACCGTGCTGTGAGGGTCCACGGGGGGCAGCAACTGAGAGGGAAGCACTGTGCTCCCACTCATCTTTTTTTTTTTTTTTAATAAATTTATGTATTTATTTTTGTGGGCATTGGGTCTTCGTTGCTGCGCGCGGGCTTTCTCTAGTTGCAGCGAGTGGGGGCTACTCTTGGTTGCAGTGCACGGGCTTCTCATTGCGATGGCTTCTCTTGTTGTGGAGCACGGGCTTCTCATTGCGATGGCTTCTCTTGTTGCGGAGCACGGGCTCTAGGTGCGCGGGCTTCAGTAGTTTCGGCACGCAGGCTCAGCAGCTGTGGCTCACAGGCTCTAGAGCGCAGGCTCAGTAGGTGTGTTGCACGGGCCTACTTGCTCCGCGGCATGTGGGATATTCCCGGAGGAGGGATAGAACCCGTGTCCCCTGAACTGGCAGGTGGATTCTGAACCACTGCACCACCTGGGAAGTCCCCGTGTTCCCACTTTTTTCCCCCCACCCCCTGCGCTCCCACTCTTGAGACACAGATAGCAGTTTTATTTTCTTTAGATTTGGTTTTTTTTTGCACTAACAGGCTATCCAGACCCCAGGAGCCTGCTTTTATTGCACAAGTTTGTTTCTGATATGCTAAGGTGATAGTTTATGACTTATTTTCCTTAAGAAACGTTTATCAGAAGAGTTTAAAAATGAACAAAAACAACCCCCAAAAAGGTGAGTATTGCTGTAATATTTCAGGAGCATCACAAGTTCATGTGGACTTCGTCGACTCCTGTGGAATCTAAAATTACGTTATGTATTATGTGTATAATATGATGGACAGTATTACTTCTATGGGGATCTCCCTGCTGGCAGCCTCAATTTGGAAACTGTACAGCTGCAGAAATATCTACCATTTCTCACAGTGTCGTTTTACAGAACGGTAGTCATAGGGAAAACCTTCTCGGGTCTTTCTATTGATGTTTTGTTTGTAAACAAACATCAACAAACATTTCTTCCCTCTATAATTTCATACTTTGGGAATTAGTGTGTACTACCAAGAAACCTTTCAAATTTTGTGAAATGCAGCATTTCTCAGGTTTAAGGGAAAACCATTCTTCAGGCATTTTCTGACACCCTCAGAAACTGCAATTCTTCACTGGACTTTGGCTGACGGTAAAATCAGGTCAATTCCTCCCAGATACACAGCCTACTTCTTCACAAGCCTCAAATCACTGAAAACTTCAAAATGAACTTCTGTTCAACAGTACTTGAAAATGAGTTATACGTAAGCATCAGAAAGCTTTTCTCCAACCACACAGACCCAAAAACACACTACTGCAAAAGAAATGTGAGGATTAGTTGATAAAGTAACAGGAGCACGCACAGACCCATGCTAAGCCACCATCAACTCTCACCTGGACGGCTGCAAGAGCCTCCTGCCTGAACTGCTTGCTAAAACTCTTGGGCTTAAAAGTCTGTTTACATCACAGCAGTGTTCCTTTTAAACTGTAAGTAAGACTTTGCCACTGTTCTCATCAGATACCTCCAAACAACCTCCCATTCCACTTACAGTAAATGCCTTAAGCATCACCTTTACGGTCCTACAGGACCTACTGAGTCACCCCACCTCTCCTCACAACTCTGATCTCATCACAGGCCTTTATCCCTTTGCTCACTGTGCTGGACACACTGTTCTCCACAACGTTCAGCAAATGTTATAGGCACATCCCACTCAGGGTCTTTCCCGTTGTCTCTTCCCTCAGATAATCGAGGGGCTCACTCAACTCTTTAAAGTCGGTGCTTAAATATGGCTTCCAGTTCATCTGGGCCCTCAGCCCACTGTCTGTGCTCCCAAGTCCTCTCAACAGCACTTGCCAAACACATCTTTATTAACTTATTACGTTATGTCTTTTTAATGATCTTTTCTCCTAACATTAAAATGTTAGTTCCATGAGCAGAGACTTTTATCTGCTTTGCTCACTGACATGACTTCCAACATCTGGCACACAGCAGGCATTCAATAAATACTGGTAAATGATAAGATGTGATGGAACAAAAACAACTATTACTTTATTTTTGAATCAATTGAAAAGAAATAACCACCCTAAAAACAAACAAGCCTATGGCAATCTTCTTCAGAGAAAAGCAAAAATAAAACTCATGTTGAATTTAATGCCACTAAAATTATTTTTTCATCTCAAGAAAATTCAGCCAGGAAAACCTGATCAAGAAACTGTTTATAAACAGATGGTTTATGATGAGTATCTGTGCATATAAGCTTATATTTGAACATTAATGATGGTCTTTCATTTCTAGATTGCATGGAGTTCTACTTTAACTTAACCATGGAATCCAAGTTCACAGCATCTGAAGAGGTTTATGCAGCTATCTGGCAAACCCCGAAAAGATCTGAAAAGATCTGTGACCTTCAAAGATATGGTGCTCCTGGAAATTTCTGTAATATAGGTCTGTTCTAGGATACATGAAACGAAGAGAACCTGAAAAGGCAAGGTCTCGGAAGACCACTGACGCAGGACAGTGTCACACCAAGGGTTACCTTCTAAGTCAGCAGGATCTACCCTTAGATAAATCAAATAATTTTAAAAGCTCTTTTATATTCTTTATTTTGGCAAACATATTCCATGGAAAATATGTAAGTATTACCTCGACTATCATCCATTTCACCATCCCTCGAATGCTCTGATTGGATGTCTGGAGGGGTCTGAAGGACGGCCACGCTATTCTGATTTATGATCTTCAACTTCAACTTTGGTTTTGACCGTTTTCTTCTTGGAACAGTAACTGTGAGGCTCTGTAACTGAGTCATCCCTGATTCAGTCAAACATACACCATCCTGGGTGTAGGTCTTGGGTGGATCTAAAATTACAATATCCCAAGGATACAAATTAAAACTTTCATTTTAATTTTGATTGATAAGTTGATCATTGTTCCATAAGGACCGTGTCAAGGGAATGTGACTTCTATAAACCAATTACCTATGAAATGCACAAATAATTAACAGTACTCAGTTAAAAGTAAGCATAGCTGGTCAAACCTCCTTGAATTATAGAGAGAAAGGTTGTAAGTTTTTTTTTAAATGGTCTTCCTGGCATTTCTATTTTCATGTATCAATACAGGGATTTAAAAAGAAAGCACGGAAGCTAAAAGCAATGCTTCAGTCACTCGACTATGAGCCTTTTCCTAGAGTGTCCTTTCAGACTAAAAGGTGAGGATCAATTTACAGAAGAGGAAGAAAAATACTCCATAAGCCCATTTGGAAATCAAAGCATCAGTATAATCACTTACAAGGAGAGGTAGTAAATAAGCAGAAATTCTGCAAAAATTTAAGTGTACAAAATTGCTCTTCATTAGAAAAATTTCTGTACGATCCAAATGTTTTTGTATCAGATGATATCAAATAGAAGTAGGCAAAAGAATGAGAGTTTAATAAGAATATCATGTTAGTCACTATTCTAGGCTGATCTATTCCAGAAAAAAATAGTAAGAGAATGAATTCTGAAGAAATTTCTTTGCTAACTAGGCCTTATTGTCTAGTCTAACTGACAACTAAACACAATAATGTATCAATGAAACCAAAACAAGTATGTAGTTAACGGTTATTTCAAAAGTGGTTATTTTCACTGCCAATTTGGTGAGATCTGTAGGAATACTGTCCCACTAAAGCTGGGAAAGACAGACATTTTGTATGTAATTACAGAAATGATTACCAACATTAGGAAATTTACACTGAACACCCACATGAGTAAGGCAGGATTCATGTAACGTGTCACAATTCAGTTATATAAAAGCATTTCTTTGCTTTTTGTAAAGAACAGTCAAGGAAAGCATTTCAGATTTTACCTAGCTCTTTCACTTTTGTGACAATTTGTGCTACAAGTGAAGATTCACAGCAGTCTGAGGAAGGCACTGAAATGGAAAAAAAACAAAAACAAAAACAAAAACTCGTGATTTTTTCACAAAGGTAAGGTGTATTTAAAGAGTTACATATGATTAAAGTTTCTACTACTGTACCCATTTTACTAAAATAAATGCTTGAAAACTAAACAGAATTAAATTAAATAGAATTAAAAGCTGCCTTTAAAACAACAAAGAGAAATGGTGGAGGAAATACACAACATCATGGAAGAAAAACTGGTAAAGATAAAGAACCAATGTACTGGATTCCTATGTATTGCTAATAACTACAAGATTATGAGTCTTTTTTAAAATAAATTTATTTTATTTATTTTTCAATAAGTGGTGCTAGGAAAACTGGACAGCTACATGTAAAAGAATGAAATTAGAA
This sequence comes from Grampus griseus, assembly GCF_964374135.1. Taxonomy (NCBI): domain Eukaryota; kingdom Metazoa; phylum Chordata; class Mammalia; order Artiodactyla; family Delphinidae; genus Grampus; species Grampus griseus. The sequence goes on along the minus strand of NC_139003.1, from coordinate 5,227,934 downwards.
CACTCCCTAACACCATACACAAACATAAACTCAAAATGGATTAAAGACCTAAATGTAAGGCCAGACACTATAAAATTCTTAGAGGAAAACACAGGAGAACACTCTATGACATAAATCACAGCAAGATCCTTTTTGACCCACCTCCTAGAGAAATGGAAATAAAAACAAAAGTAAACAAATGGGACCTAGTGAAACTTAAAAGCTTTTGCACAGCAAAGGAAACCATAAACAAGATGAAAAGATAACCCTCAGAATGGGAAAAAATATTTGCAAACGAAGCAACTGACAAAGGATTAATCTCCAAAATATACAAGCAGCTCACGTAGCTCAATATCAAAAAAACCAAACAACCAAATCCAAAAATGGGCAGAAAAACTAAATAGACATTTCTCCAAAGAAGACATACAGATGGCCAACAAACACATGAAAAGGTGTTCAACATTACTAATCATTAGAGAAATGCAAATCAAAACTACACTGAGGTATCTCCTCACACCAGTCAGAATGGCCACCATCAAAAAATCTACAAACAATAAATGCTGGAGAGGGTGTGGAGAAAAGGGAACCCTGTTGCACTGTAGGTGGGAATGTAAATTGATACAGCCACTCTGGAGAACAGTACGGAGGTTCCTTAAAAAACTAAAAATAGAACTACCATATGACCCCAGCAATCCCGCTACTGGGCATATACCCTGAGAAAACCATAATTCATAAAGAGTCATGTACCACAATGTTCATTGCAGCACTATTTACAATAGCCAGGACACGGAAGCAACCTAAGTGTCCATCGAAAGATGAATGGATAAAGAAGATGTGGCACATATATACAATGGAATATTACTCAGCCAAAACAGAAACGAAATTGAGTTACTTGTAGTGAGGTGGATAGACCTAGAGTCTGTCATACAGAGTGAAGTAAGTCAAAAAGAGAAAGACAAATACCATGTTAACACATATATGGAATCTAAAAAAAAAAAGTTCTGAATAACCTAGGGGCAGGATGGAATAAAGATACAGACGTAGAGAATGGACTTGATATGGGGAGGGGGAAGGGTAAGCTGGGACGAAGTGAGAGAGTAGCTCTGACATACATACACTACCAAATGTAAAATAGATAGCAGCCACATAGCACAGGGAGATCAGATCGGTGGTTTGTGACCACCTAGAGGGGTGGGATAAGGAGGGTGGGAGGGAGACGCAAGAGGGAGGGGATATATGTATACGTATACCTGATTCACTTTGTTATACAGCAGAAACTAAAACAACAGTGTAAAGCAATTATACTGCAATAAAGATGTTAAAAATTTTTTTTTAAAAGGGACACCTAAAAAAAATTAAAATAAATTTATTTATTTATTTATTTTTGGCTGCATTGGGTCTTCGTTGCTGTGCGCAGCAATTCTCTAGTTGCGGCGAGCGGGGGCTACTCTTCGTTGCAGTGCATGGGCTTCTCATTGTGGTGCCTTCTCTTGTTGAGGAACACGGGCTCTAAGCTCGCGGGCTTCAGTAGTTGTGGCATGCAGGCTCAGTAGTTGTGGCTCACGGGCTCTAGAGCGCAGGCTCAGTAGTTGTGGCGCTCAGGCTTAGTTGTTCCGAGGCATGTGGGATCTTTCTAGACCAGGGATTGAACCTATGTCCCCTGCACTGGCAGGCAGATTCTTAACGACTGCACCACCAGTGAAGTCCCCAACATTATGATTCTTGAAAGCAAAAATTACACCTTATAGCTAAAATATATTCTTAATTTACTTCCTTTATGTAAGTAGATTGTTTTAACATATTATTGGGATAATGAGAGTTAATTAAAAATGAAAAGTAACTTATTTTTCATAAAATACTTGTCCAAATAATAGTTTCACAAAAAGAGAAAAAGAAGTACAGTTAAGCCCACTCACTGATTAAGGACAGCAGGCACAAGTGAGTTGTATCAATCCAAGAGCACAGACTCACCATTTAAATCATTTGCTTACCATTTGATGTAGGCATATAGGGTCTGCACATGCTACAATCAAAACCAATGTCTGCTACATTTTCCACTTCCTCTTCAGTATTTAAGTTTTGACAAACTGCATGCATCCATCTAGAAAGACCATATTCATACATTAAAAAAAAAAGAAGAAATATACTGAGGATGGCTTCCTTTTAAAAACTGCAACAGGAGCTGACAGCCTCCAACCTTAAAGCCCCCAAGTCTCACGTGCTCCTCCCACCTAGCCCATGTCACCCCTCTCTAACCATTCCTATCGACCCCAAAAAACTGTCAGAACTGAGAAGAAGAAAAAAGCAATGAGAACAAGTACTATGAACGAAGCAAAAGCACATTATATGAGGATGGGATAATTGCTTTATGACAAAATACTGAGTATTTCAGAGACAGCACGGAAGCTAGTTAGGGTGAGTAGAAAGGAATTCACATAACGGAGTGGTGCAGCACATACGTGCCCCAGGTGATGCACCTACTGTGGAGTAGACAGAGCTTGTGTAAGTGATAATGAACGGTCACTGGGAAATAAAAGTTACCCTGCCTTAGAACAAAGAATTGGTAGGCAGAATCCTGAGAATCCCGTACTACTGATGAAATAATATGATCACTAATATTACATGTATGGTGCTAACAGAGCACAATAATATACCACTGAAATCAAAGATCTCAACCCTCAGAAAGCCCCAAGTGAAAACTGTTTAGCCTAGAACTGAGAATATGAAACAGAAAACTTCTGTTAAGCTTCTAGCTGACTAAAAATCTGGAAAGGAAAACTCTTACTTCTTACCGTTAAGATAGAAGAAAGTTATTTTTCAATTTCCTTTTGCTATATTTAAGAGAGAAAAGCTTACAAAAGATGAAGAAAAAACAGCACAATACCTATCACATTGTCTACACTGCAGAATAAGGTCTTCTTCTCTATAGTTTCGGTAGCAGACGGGGCAGGAGGACAGGCTTGCACATGGAGCACACTGTGTGTAGTTGTTCTGCCATTCACATCTCAGACCTGCAGATGTCGCTCCACAGTGTCTGCACCACACACACCTGAAACCCAACACCGCACAAGTCTCAATTTTATTTACTCAGTTATTTAGTTACTGAAATTCAAGAAGCTACACAAGAACAGAACAGGGGGAAAGTATTTAATGCACATTTGAAAAATTTTCTGGTTAGTGGTATCGATCATTGTAAACATGTACCACGCAATTAAGCAGTTGTTGCTAATTTGTGAAAACTAAAGTATTGTGGGAAAGTTCTGAACTTAAAAAGTCTAACAAGGGAAACATAAGTCCTAGGGTACCATTTGCACTTCCAGCCTCCTTTGGGAACTGTCTGCAGTGGCGGGTCCAAGCAGTAGGTGTGATAACTTATGTCACAATCGTCGCACAGCAGGAGTCTTCCTGGGTCTGTCGCCTTCCCACAGGCCTCACACACAGTGCATTCCAGACACCTCCAACCCTTGCTCAGAACCACTTTCGTGATCTGCAAAAGAAACAACCAAGCCATGTGATTCATACGTTAACCTACCCCTCATGCAAACATGATCAAATACGCCATACCTGATCAAGCGCCAAATGAACTCGGTGCTTACATACCTAGGAGCAGAAAAGAGGCAAAAGCAACTAACATTTACTGAGCACCAACAGTGGCCCAATTCCGGGGTGACCACGTTCATGTACTTTTCGGAGTCTCCTACTGGACAGAATAATATAAAGGGATCCATATTTTAATGCCCTTTTCAGTTTATGTAACTACCTTGTGCTCTGGATTTTATGTCCACTTGATAGGTGTGGTAACTGGTTTTTAAAGAAAACAAGTAAATGACCCCATTATTGTTAACACAGGACTTGAAAATGTATTGATAAAGTTTCAATCTATGACATTTCATGAATTCATGATCCTGAAACTTGTGTACATCACATAAGGACTTGTATATTAAAATCAATATTAAAAATGCAAAGAAAATTAAGGTACAGCATGAGTTCCCAAGGCCATTTTATGGTCTTGGAGGATTTTAGGCTAAGAAGCTAGGACTTCTTAAGTTCATATTCAGCCCTCTGCTTATTCTCCTTTGCCTCAAGGGTCTAACTTAAGTGGAAAAATTTGAGAATCTCTATGCTTCTAATAAATTCCAGAAAACAGCCACATCATGGAGTATTAAAAATTTGGAACAAACTAAGAGATCTCAAAAGACTAGAGTCTACAGGTAAAAAGGACCGCAAAGAACCTGTGTTATAACAAAATAGCAAACAATCAAGATACAGAATAAAAATTAAGATCATGAAGAATAAGGTCTTAAAACTACTTGAGGGCTTCCCTGGTGGCGCAGTGGTTGAGAGTCCGCCTGCCGATGCAGGGGACACGGGTTCATGCCCCGGTCCGGGAGGATCCCACATGCCGCGGAGCAGCTGCGCCCGTGAGCCATGGCCACTGAGCCTGCGCGTCCGGAGCCTGTGCTCCATAACGGGATAGGCCACAACAGTGAGAGGCCCGCATACTGAAAAAAAAAAAAAACTACACAAGAGTTAAATAAATGAACAACTATCAAAGTAGCATCAAACTTTCCAACTCTGGATACTAAAAGAGTGTAACAGTTTCCAATTCTACAGGTAAATACTTCTCAAGGTACAATCCTTAATCTAACTAAACAAGCAATTAAGTGTTAAAGTGGAATGCCTTTCAGACAAAGACTCAAAATTCAGCTTCCAAGTACCCTTTCTAATGAAGTTACTTAAGAGATATGAGGAACAAAGTGAGGGTGTATACCAAGAAAAAGGAAGACATGGGATCTAGAAAGCAATGAACCCAAAAGAGGATGTCATCCCAGAGATGTTTGAGGATGAGAACTGAGTAACAGACCTAGAAGTTACCAGCCCAGCTCAGAACAGGGAAAAAGCAGAGTGTGGAAGGGGGTAAGCCTTTCCCAGAAAAACAGTTACTTGCTGAAATAATCTGATATGATCATGCTTCTACAGTAGGTAAAAACAAATAAAAACTAATGGAGAATCATGAATCATTATTTTCTTCTTGCTATTGAAAACTCCATGAAAAACAAAATAAAGTCATAGTACACTATTTAGATCTCCAGTGAACATTTATGGAGTCATAGCCAACATTGTTTATTAACTAAATATAGTAAAACAACTATACTGGGACGATGCTGGGAGAAGGCAGGAGGTGTATTTTAAGAGCTCAATCAGCATTTATTTATTTATTTATAGAGGCAAGTCAACAAAATCTAACACACATAAAGGAGTAACACGAGTATATTATTTAGCGCTGTACAGTTAACTACAAAAAGAAGGACCTGAACGAACCCAAAGGGGTTGCGTTGTGGGGAAGAGGACTCAGATGTGAAGGTAGAGGAAGACGGGTCCGTCGGTTACCATAAGGCTCGTAAAGACATTTGCTTCTTAAGCGTGTATATTTATTACTTTGATTAGCCTACTGATATGTTTAACTTAGTCTTAGATTATCAGGTTATATTATTTACGCAAATGGAAGAAACAGCCTAGGGTAGGAAGAGCAGGGGAGCATAGAGCAGTAGCCAGCAAACTTTTTCTGTAAAGGACAGGGTAATAAATATTCTAGACTTCGCTGGCCAGGCAGTATGTTAAACTACATAATTGTGCCACTGTAGTGTGAAGCTCACTACAGACATATGTAAACAAAAGAGCATGGCTGTGTTCCAATAAAACTTCACTTACAAAAATAGGCAGTGGGCAAGATTTGGCCTGTGTGGCAGTTTACCAATCCCTGGCTTAGAAGAAAGGTAAGATGAAGATAACGTAGTAGAGTTTTTTTTAATGATGTATCTTCATTCCCACTAAGTTTTCCTGTTTCACAGTCTGTGGTCCTTTACAGCCGAATTCTCAAGTCCCTCAGTTTAAAGTGACTCTTCAACACACTACAGTCTGGTCGCTCTGCCCACCACCAGTGAAACTGCTCAAGTCAGTCAGTCAAGACCTTACTGCCAAATCTAGATGACGTACTAGTGTTTATCATTTGAACTCTCTGCGGTATTTCAACATTTGAACAATACCCCCCCCCCTTTGAAACTCCCTCTTAGTGCAGATTTCAGGGCTCTACTATCCACTCTTTTTTGTCTCATATTGAACTGGTTTTATCTTCATTTTTAAGAGCTCTTTGAACCAAGATATTATCCAGGGTCCCCATCCATGTATCATGTCTAAGGTATGAGAGATGTGTTTTATAGTCTAACGGATATTTGCTTCAACTACGTTGGAGTAACTGAAACGAAAACCTGTCTCCCATCAGAAAACACTAGGAAACTGGGCAAAATTTATGAAACACTTGTTTTCAGATACCGGACAAAAGGCAGTGTAAGACTTTTTCTGAGAGGAGGGAAACAAGCAAGGAGAGTCCTATGATATTCTTCCGCCTATAGCCATTTTTCCAGAATGATCCCCAGGGAAGGACGAGCCCAGGCAAGTACAACGGGCTCACTGAGTTTAGGACACACTGCTGGAGTTCATGGGGCTGAGGCAGTTGGAATGTGCAGGACAGAGCACTGGAAAGAAGGGAGCAGTAAGAAAGAACTCCAAAAAAAAAAAAAAAGAAAGAACTCCAGGAATCGACACAGTATTTCCCTTTAGTCTTCGACTGAACACCAAGCTGCACATCCAGGAGGTCACACAAGGACCCAAAACCAGGGTAAAGAAGAGCTGCTGGGAATCTGTAATAAATATCAGAGTGCACACAGTGCTGGAAGACATCTGAATCTCAACCAAGTCAGACTGAAAAGACACTGGTGAATAGGGGCCTGTAGGGATCAGAAAGGGGAAGGTTTAGGGAGAATTCAACAGAGACCTCATAAAGGCCATGCCTCAAGTATTAAACTGGTGCTAGAACAGCAGTTAGGAAAGTGTGATCTAAACTATTCACTTTAATTCACTCTGTGATGTTTTGTAGACGCTACATGATGTATAAAACATCATTACATTGGCATTATACAAGGTGTGTCTGCATATTTTTGTGTTTTAAAATATTCTCAGTTGTAATTTTTAAAACAGTAAATATTCAATCATTATTATCTTCATAGACAAAATCTCCTTGGGGTCCTCAATACTTTTTTAAGAGTGCTAAGGGTTCTAAGACCAAAAAGTTTGAGAATAGCCACCTCAGAGTGAAGGCTCTGTGGACTCACCTCAAAGCTTGACACAAAGAAGTGTCAAAAGGTTCAAACTTATCCACAAATAACTGCCTGCCACAACAAAATCTCACTGCGTTTTAAAGGAACAAAATCTAGACTCTCCACAATACACCATCACAATGCACAATGTCCACATTCAATCAAAACTTACTAGATGTTAAAAAGAAAGCTGTAAAACATTTACAAAATGAAAAATTAGTTAATACAAAATGAAAAATGTCAGGGATGATAGAAGTAGCAGACAATTATAAACTTTTCAAGGACTTGAAACAAAAAGCATAATGAAGAAAAAATTTAAAACCACAAGATAAGTATAAGCTATAGAATGGAACTGAGATTAAAAAACAGAATTATCTGGGTAAAAAAATCCATTGGATGAGGGCTTCCCTGATGGCACAGTGGTTGAGAGTCCACCTGCCAATGCAGGGGACACGGGTTCGTGCCCCGGTCCGGGAAGATCCCACATGCCGCGGAGCAGCTAGGCCCGTGAGCCGTGGCCGCTGAGCCTGCGCGTCCGGAGCCTGTGCTCCGCAAGGAGAGAGGCCACAACAGTGAGAGGCCCGTGTACAGCCAAAAAAAAAACCCCACTGGATGGCCTTAAAAATAGGCTGGATACTGCATAATAATAGTGCATTCTGGGAACGTAATAGAACTATACAAACTAAAGCACAGAAAGAAAAACAATTGGGGGAAAAAACCCAACAAGGTGTTAGTGATCTGAGGACAATATCACACAATTTTGCACACAACTGAGATTCCAAAAAGGCAGTGAAGGAGCAGGGGGATGGGGGGGTGAAGTGGAGGGTGTACTTTAATATTTCAAGTACTTAAATATTGTCACATATGTATAATAATCCTAACAAGCAATAATTGATTAATTATAAGAACTGGAAGCAGCATGATACTAATCAAATCAATACATTTTTGTTAACCTGAAGCATATTTGCATTAATAATTAAATCTAAGTGTACTCACCTTAATACTGACGCAGTATGGATGGTAACACTGACCACACTGAGAACAGGCAAGTAATCTTCCCTCTGCTCCTTGGCCAAAACTGCCACAAACTACACACATATCCTGAAATTAAGAACACATTAACGTATTTTAAATTCCACACCAAACTAAGACTATACCAATATACTAATTTTATAATTTTTATAAAGCACCTTCTTAGTTGGTATAGCTCTAGAGCTAAATATTAAATGACTGCAGTACATACGGGATAAAGTAGAAATGGGCAAGGAGGAGTTCAAAAGTGGAAGACAGGGCTTCCCTGGTGGCACAGTGGTTAAGAATCCTCCTGCAAATGCAGGGGACAAAGGTTCGAGCCCTGGTCTGGGAAGATCCCACATGCCGCGGAGCAACTAAGACTGTGTGCCACAACTACTCAGCCTGCGATCTAGAGCCCACGAGCCACAACTACTGAAGCCCGCATGCCTAGAGCCTGTGCTCCACAACAAGAGAAGCCACCGCAATGAGAAGCCCGCGTACCACATGGACGACTAGCCCTCGTTCGCTGCAACTAGAGAAAGCCCACACCCAGCAACAAAGACCCAACTCAGCCATTAATTAATAAAGTAATTAATTTTTTTAAAAAGTGCAAGACAAATAATTTAGTTCAAACCTGATGCAAAGTGAACTTGTCACTGCTAGAAAACAACACAACTGTATTGTGCATAGAGTTTTCTTCTTCATCCTTATTTGATGAAATATCTGCAGCAGACACCTATGAAAAGCAAAACACACAAAATGTGAAGTTATATTTTTCACCTGTATTATACCTGACTGAAAAGCTTAAGAACATTCATGTTTAAAGTACAACTTTTTTGCCAGAGACTATACTAACAATTCCCAATTAGATTATTATTACCAAGATACTACTATAAAGTATAAATTATGGCATTTTTTAAATTCACTTGTCTCTTCAGAGTTACAAGCCCCATAGATCAGGAAGTGAGAAAACATAAATATGTCTTTAGTAAGACTGATTAACCAGAAATTCTAATCAAGAAACAAACAAAAACATTGTATGTGTGTATACTTATATATGGATGTACACACACACACACACAGATACACACACATATATCATTCCATTTTAGTGACTCTTAAAACCTGCAATGGGGGTACAGCAAAATGAGATGTATAAAGCTATAAGTATAAAATACACACCAGATATTAAAGACCTAGTATCAAACAAAAAAGAACATAAATATAGGTCAAATAATTCTGTGTATTTTATAAATTACATGTTGAAATGATACTATTTTGGATATACTGGGTCAAACAGTATATATTAAAATTAAATTTCACCTACTCCTCTCTCTTTTTTTAATGTAGCTACTAGGAAGTTTTTTTGTTTGTTTTAATTTGTTTATTTTTTGGCTGTGCCACATGGCCTGCAGGCTGTTAGTTCCCCAACCAGGAATCAAACCCTGGCCCTTGGTAGTGAGAGCACGGAGTCCTAACCACTGGACCATCAGGGAATTCCCTAGGAAGTTTTAAATTGCATATATGGTTCACATATTTCTTTGGGGGCAGCAGTGTTTTAGAATATAATTATTTTGAATAACTTATCATAATTTCAGTCTTAGCCAAAGAATTATCAACCATAGCCGTTCAATTCTGGACTTGTTAAATTTGACCAAATCAACTAAGTACACACTGGCTTATTAATAATTATTTCCAGAGTGCTTATCATGAAAAAAGCTCTGAATGAGATGCTAAAAAAGAGAATGGGGAAGCCAATGCCAGAACTATAAACTCTCTTTGCTTTAAAAGCTTACAACATAGCTTGGAAGAACTGAGCTGAAACACAACAGGTTAGGGTCAAAATGAAAAGTAATAGAAATTACTGTTCTTGAGGAATAACTGAAAGAAGACTAACTATCAATAAATAGAAGGAGTATATTACAGTAATAAAATTTTTCAGTGCAAAAGACTTTAAATGCAGTTTTAATGAACAGTTCTATGGTTTTACGACAGTAATCGATAAAAGCAATTTATAGTCACAAAGGCCTAAAGACAACATGGGAAAAGTGTAAGCAACCTAACTGGTCAGCACTAGGGAATGACTAAAACTAGGAACAATCCAAACTATGAAAAATTATGCAGCATTTAAAAAACAGCAAGGCAGAAATCTGTACGGATTTCCATGAAGAAAATCACATGCTACACTGTTGAGGTGAAAAACAAGCTGCAGAGTAATACATGAGCCAGGGCACTACGGTATAAAAACACACAAAACAATTACGTGTCTGCCTTATGGCCATGTATCATAGGCTGAAGCATAAGAAATTGCTGTTCAAAGGTCAAAGGGGGTTGAATGTTGGCAATTTCATATGGATCAACCTAAAATGTAAATGCCCAAAACTGGTGAAAGGAAGAAAATCAGGACTCAACTATTAGACAAAACTTCCATCTATCTAAAAAATATTAATTTTTTAAACTGAGGAAATGTATCCATATGTTATATGCATATCCCAAAATTACCTTTTAGTCAAACACGATGATTCATAAAAGTAGAATAATCATTCCATCAGTAATAAATTAAGTGCCTACCAGAGTGGATGGAGTAATCTCAGTAATTCAAACACAGGACTAATGATACATTGAGAACATCATTAAAATACGTAACTGAAACAGCTAGAATATAGGTAACAAAAGTATTCAATATATTGAAATAAGTATCCATTTCTACCTCCCCATCTCCAACATGGGAACACAAAACAGGTCTTACAACTGGGTAACACGTAGTAAGTAGCTCACAAATTGTAGAAGTGTTATTCTTATTTTCAAAGGAAAATTTACCCAGAGAATGCTTTTGTTAAACTGAAAAACAAGGATGGAACACAGTATTCCCCGTATCAACCAGAAACAAAGTCTGCAGTAGAAAGCTGCAGTATCCCCTAAATCAAGCAGGGGGACAAGAATGTGCTAAAAAAAAAAAAAAAAAAAATCACGATTTTTTTAAAATAGCAGTTCATACATGTAAGAAAGAAAACTCTATCATCTAGCTTAGTGACACATCGTTTTCATTTCATACTTTATTTCATGATCTTGAAACTGTCAGAAAAATAAAATCTACCTCAAAGGCAATCTCTGACAAAGTATGCACTATTGTTCCCTGCACAGATAACAGTCTGATCTGTTCTGAAGGTTACAAAAGTTTTATTTTCCTGAACCACAGATATAAGCCGAAGAAAAGAGAAAGCTCTAGCCTAAACCTCAAAAGTTGGGCATTTCCAAGCAGGGACACAAAAAAGAAAACCAAAAAACAGAAGAGCAAATTAAACTCAAAGTGAGAGAAAAGGAAATGATAAAGATCAGAGTGGAAATCAATGGAATAGAAAGTAGGAAAAAATACAGAAAAATGAATGAAAGCAAAGGCTGGCTCAAAAAAGGTCAATAAAATTGATAAACCTCGGGCTTCCCTGGTGGCGCAGTGGTTGAGAGTCCGCCTGCCGATGCAGGGGACACGGGTTCGTGCCCCGGTCCGGGAGGATCCCACATGCCGCGGAGCGGCTGGGCCCGTGAGCCATGGCCGCTGAGCCTGCGCGTCCGGAGCCTGTGCTCCGCAACGGGAGAGGCCACAGCAGTGAGAGGCCCGCGTACCGCAAAAAAAAATTGATAAACCTCAAGCAAGACTGATCAGGAAAATGGAGAAAACACACAAATTACCAACAACAGGAACGAGGAACATCACTACCAATTCAAAAGGACAGTAAAGGAACACTATTATCCATTCTAGAAGAACAGATTTGTCAACCTACATGAAACAAATTCCTTAAAAGACAAATTCATGCAAGAAAAAACAGATAACCTAAATAGCCCTATACCTATGAAAGACATTGAATTTGTAGTTGAAAATCTTCCAATAAAGAAAACTCCTGGCCAAAATGGCTCCACTAATGATTCTATCTATAAATAATATAAGAAAGAAATTCCCAACACTACATAACTTTTCTAGAAAACTGAAGAGCAAACTATATTTCCCAATCATTCTATGAAGCCAGAATTATGCCGATATGAAAACCAAAGACATGATAAGAAAATAAGACTATAGACCAATATCCCTCATGAACATAGATATAAAAAGTCTAAAGCTTTTAGCAAACTGAATCCAACATCACGACCAAGTAGAGTTTAACCCAGGAATGCAAGATTGCTTTAGCACACACACATAAAGATGTAACTCACATATCAACAAACAAGCTACATGATCATCTCTACAAATGCAAAAAAAAGCACATTTGACAGAATCTACTTCTGACATCTACTCCTAATTAAAAAAAAAAAATCTCAGCAGACTATTAATAGAAAGGAAATTCCTCACACTGATTTAGGATGTCTATTAAAACAAAACTAAGGCTAACACCATACTTAATTATGAAAAACTATATGCTTTCTCCTCAAGGTCAAAAACAAGGTTATCTGAGCTCTTCACTTCTGTTCGACACTATACTGAAGGCTATAGCAAATGCAAAAAAGAATAGACACGAAAGGACTCCAGATTAAAAAGAAACACGTAAAACTTTATCTGCAGACAACGTGATCGTTTATGTAGAAAACCCAATGGATTCTACAAACAAGCAATTAGAATAACAGATACACAAAAAGGAGTAGTATTTCTGGATACTAGCAACTGACAAACACAATTTGAAATTAAGACAACACTACCATTAACAATAGCATAAAAAATATGGAAGATGGAGATAAATCTGATTAACAGTATCTGTTCAACCTGTCTGTTGAAAACTAAAGAACATCGCTGAAAGAAATTAAGGAAGACCTAAAGAAATGGAGAGATACAGGTGCTGATGGGTTCAAAAACTCAATATGGTTAAAATGTCAATCTTCCCCAAATTAATCTATAGTTTGAATGCAAACACAATCAAGATCCTAGCAGGCTTATCTATAGATATTGACAAGCTAATACAAAAATTCATATAGAAGTACAAAGGATTTAGAATAGTCAAAACAACTTTGAAAAGTAGAAAATCAGAACACTACCAGTGTTCGATTTCAAGAGCAGCTGTAAAGTAGAAGTAATCAAAATAGTGGAGTATTGGCCTAAAGAAATGGAGCAATCGTACAGCATGAGATTCCAAAAATAGATCCACATATATGATAACTAATTTTCAAGAATGATGAAAGGCAATTCAGAGAAACAGTGCTAAAACAACCAGCTACTCAGTATGTAAAAAAATGAACTTCCATCTTTATTCATACCATACATTTAAAAAACTCAAATCCCATTATAGATCTAAATGAAATACCTTTCTAGAAGAAAACACAGAATATCTTTGTGACCTTGGGTGACACAAGTATTTCTCAGCACCAAAAAGCACAATCCACAGAAGAAGAAAAAAATTAATAAACTGGACTCCATCAAAATTAAATCAACTGCTCTGTGAAAGACACAGTTAACAAAATGCAAAGACAAACCCCAAAATGCAAGAAAATATTTGCAAATCATATATATGATGAAGAGCTTGTGTCCAGAATACATAAAGAAATCTCAAAACTCAGTTAATTAAAAAACTACTCAATTTTGGGCTTCCCTGGTGGTGCAGTGTTTAAGAATCCACCTGCCAATGCAAGGGACAGGGGTTTGAGCCCTGGTTCAGGAAGATCCCACATGCTGCAGAGCAACTAAGCCCGTGAGCCACAACTACTGAGCCTGCGCTCTAGAGCCCACGAGCCACAACTACTGAAGCCCGCATGCCTGGAGCCCGTGCTACGCAACAAGAGAAGCCACTGCAATGAGAAGCCTCTGTACCGCAAGGAAGAGTAGCCCCGCTCGCCACAACTAGAGAAAGCCCATGCGCAGCAACAAAGACCCAACGCAGCCAAAAATAAAAACAAATAAATTTAAAAAAAAATACTCGATTTTGGAAAATGTATTAAAGATCTGAAGAGTGACTTTATCAAAGAAGATATACAGATAGCAAATAAGCACCTAAAAAAGCTGATCAATATCACAAGTTATTAGAGAAATGCAAGTCAGATACTCTTAACATACCTGTTACAATGGCTAAAATTAAGAAGACTGGCCATACCAAATGTGGGTGAGTATGTGGAGGAAATGGAACCTTACATATTCTTGCAAATATAAAATGTCACACCCAACTTGAAAACCAACCTTTTCTTAAAAAGCTAAGCATATACCTACCATACATCCAGCCATTCCATTTCTATATGTTTACCCATGAGAAAAGAAAACATATCCACAGGTGAACTTATATATAAAAGTTTGGAGCAGTTTTATTTCTAATAGCCAAACAATGGAAGCAAACATAATGTCCTTCAATAGGTGAACAGATACACAAACTGTGGCACATCCATGCTATGGAACGCTCTTCAACAAAAAGGAACTGTTAACACACACAAGAGCATGAATTAATATCAAAATAATTATGTTGAGTGAAATAAATCATATCGAAAAGAGTATATTCATGCTGAATATAGACACAGACTCCAGAAAATGCAAACCAATCGACAGAAATGGAAATCAGATCAGTCATTGCCTGGGGGTAAGGCAGGAAGGCAGGCAAAGGGATTTCAGAGAGGCACAAAGAAACTTTGAGGGCCGAATATGTTCTTAACTGTAGTGTGGTTTTCAAGGGTGTACACATGTGTCAAAACCTATGAGACTGTACACTTCAAATATTTGTACCTTATTTTATATCAATTTTACCTCAATAGGCCTATTAATTCGGGGAGTGGGGAGGGAGGGAGGGACTTGCTTTAAAAAAAAACACCAGAATCCAAGTTTCCTTACTCCTTTAGCAGCAAACTGAACAATCCCACCTGCATCCTGGACTTAATATGACAATTAGAATCTGAAAAACAGTAGCAAATTGAACAATCCCACCTGTATCCTGAACTTAACATGACAATTAGAATCTGAAAAACAGGGTATCGGTAAAATAGTAAAGTTATTGCAGGAAATATCTGCTATTATTTTTTGCCAAATGCAGTTTTTTCAATACACATTTAAACAAAGCCTCATAATGTGCCAATGACCATACAGTTATCAATCTTAAATTCAAATAAGTCAAAGACAGTCATAAAATCTTCAACATTTTTAGACTCCATACTAATCTACAACATTTCTAATTTTTTCTGTAAACCATATTACATATTACTGAGAGCAACTACAATCAAAAATTTAAAACACCAACATAATTAAATTCTTCAAATAAACTCAAGAATATAACAGAAGTTTTGTTTTAATAGAAGAGCAAATATACTGCATATTGGATTTTGGAGAAGAAAGATCAGAGTCAAAGAGGAATGTAAGAAAAAAGGAATGAAAAAGTAGAAAATATAGAAGAAAACCTCACCAGAGGTTTAAAAAGAAATGCAGATGGAGATAAAATTTTAGCCTGTTTATGTGACTCTTAGAATCTAAGTAATTTGGTACAAATGAGCTGATCATCGTCGGCCGACACATTAAGGACTGTAGCAAATGTAAAGTGAGCGGGCCTTACCCCGGGCAACACAACTGCCCCGATTCCACTTTTCAACTTTGATCTGCCTCTGCCGCCTCGTCCTGACAGTCCCGCACCACGAGGTCTCCGCTTTCCTGGAAATCCTGACCCCCGGCCCTATACGACAGATACGGAAAAGTCAGCATTCTGTAAAAGCCCAAAAGAATTTTAAATCCAAAATGTGAGATAAATCGTCTTATTAAATGTTACACAAATACTTGCTTCTCCCTTTTATTCCAATCAGATGATAAATATTAAGAGACCAGGCTTACTATTTGCATCTTTCAGTATGTATTCTACGACTTAAACATCTACAACCTTAGAATCAAACTTGGTCTGTTACTGTGAATGCCCTGCAACAGCAAACCTTGGCACTGTATTTCCGTTTCCTAATCCTACATCCTAGGGGGCAGAAAAGCCACAACTCTATCCAGGTATTTTCAGGCGCAACAAATTGTATTGTATTATAGAGCAAGTATGAGGAAGGACTCTCTTGCTAACTGGTTTCTTGTAATTGTATCGATATTAATAGTTATCATATGCTAAGTACTTATTATGTACTGCTCGAAGCACTTGTTCCTCTCAACAATCTCATAAGGTCAATACTATTTTATCATCCCCACTTCAGAGGTAAGTACACTGGGGAATAAAAAGGTTAAGTAACTTGCGCCAAGTCAGACACCTGGCAAGCCTGGCTCCAGTGACCTCACTCTTAACCACTATTCTGCACCGCTGCGTTGCACGAAAGCTCATTTTTACTATGTGCAACAGTATTTTTTCTGTCGTGAAAACTGTCAATATCCTCTAACCGTTCAATACCTGACCATACAGGAAAGCTGATGAAAAATTAAAAGGCTTGCTTTAAATCACCTAGATAATAATTACTTCAAGTGGAAATAATTTATGTGAATTTTTACACAAGAAAAAATTCTATCGGAAAATATGTTGAATTCCCTGATATTTTAACAAATAAGCACTAAGGTTTTGTGTTGCTGTTTTCTTATTTATTCTCAGACTTATGTATTACTACCTGAAAACACCTGGCATCTACACCTACTTGTGCTGTGTGTATTTAAGATTACTAAAATGCTCAGGAAAATCCCGGTTTTGTTTTCCCTAACAAGGTAAATAATACGTGACACCTTCAGCTGAGGTCACCTGCAGCAGTTTGAAACACTGAGCTCATTACCTACTTGGCAGAATGCTCTCCAAGTCAGCAATTTATGGTTATACTGTGAGCACCAAAAAGACACACGTGAACAAGAGGGAAGGGGGGCTTTTGTTCCTTCAGTTTTTTAGTAAAAGCCAACTTCCAGTTTTCCAGCTGCCTCTCCTTATCCTCTTAAGCTGCTTTCCTTCAGATCCTGAGCTTCTCTGAACAAGCGACAGGGTAGTGTTCAATTGGATAGTTTCTCATGTTGTTTTTCAATAGGTATAAAAGATTTTTTAAAAGTCAGTGACGGAATCAAGACTACAGTAATCCCTCAATGTATTTCTCCTCAACATCCAATGACACAGGTAAGAATAAGTGAAAATCAGTGGTATATGCTTCATAATGGTCAAACAAGACCTCTTTAACTCTTCTAATTAATATTTACATTTTCAACACCTTGCATGCTATCAGAGTGAGTTGAAAAATAGTTCTTCCAACGGTGATAGAAAATAGGAAAGCAGAATCTAGAACTCCTTTGAAATCCTTAATTAGTGTAAATTAAAAACCCTTATTCCAGAATTATATTATTAAATATAGAAGATGAAGAATACTGTCTTCTCTAGTCAGGAAAATTTTTTTAACTTTTCAGATGATTAACACTTTTCCAAATTAATTTTTCACCTTCAAAATGCACCAGACAACTTCAAGGACTAACAGAGTCATCCACCAATGACATGAAAAAGAGATTCTATAGTTTTTAGATTATTAACACAGACAATGAAATCTGCTGCAATTCTGCTATTTCTTCTCCATTAGTACATAATAAATTAATGTAGCTTTTCTTTTGTTCTTTTCTAAGCAACAAAATTATACGATATGATGAACAAGTCTTTAATTACTTTATAGCCTATGTGACAAGGATTTCCCCCGTAGAAATACTGGTAATTACAACATAAAAGGAAGCAACCATAAAAAAGGGTATTAAAAATTTACCCTTAAGATCAGTCAAGTAAAATGGCAATTTAATTTCCTCCCAGTGCAGGTTTTTAAAGGCAAGCACGTTGCTTCTTCAAATACTAAAAATTTTAGATTTAAAAAGTGGCTCTGGAAACTAAACTATTTATCTAGAAAAGAAAGGTTTAATTCTTAACTTCTACGCGGACAAAACCAACCAGAAAGAAATGATATACGAATGTAAATGCAATTTTATTTACCACTTTGATGCTCCAAATGGCACTGCCAGGAAGCTGCCTGGGTTTAAAAATTTCCCGGCCTTCTGAAATGTCTGGGGACCAGGAAGGTGGGCTCACTGTATTATGGGTACTCCAAGCCCCCTAGGATATGGCAGGTGAGAAAATAGATGTATAAAACTCCGCAACATAAAAGGTCAAAGCCAGCAACTAAGGAATTTTAGAACAGCAAAAACAAATGCAGACGTATGGAAATTTAGGACAGATTGCTTCAAGGTAGTAAGGAAAATAAGCTTATCACTTACAGTGACTGTATACTTAAATGTTTGTAGCTACAATTTACATTAAATGTTTTATTCTGGTTGAAACATCAGTACAATGAAACGTATTAAAAATCAAGGTTTACACGACATCAACATTGACTCATGAACTGCAATTACGGCACCAAGATATAAATAAATGTCAATCAAACTTTAAGAATTAAAACTATAAGAAACTATTTGGGGATTATTTTCTTCTAACAACTGTCACTCTACCGGAAGGGAGAAAAGAATAAACAAAAAGAATGTTATGTATACTTCTTGCTATAAACCACCAAAACAGTAGGCCAAAAAAATGCAGTCAGAAACATGAGCAATCAACAGACACATTCACTTTAAAATTTGGAAAGTCAGTTTGTAACCATAAGATGCAAATACCATTATAATCCTAACATTTAATTACTCTTCCTTCAGTGACCATTAGTTGTGGGTTTTGATTTTTATTTTTATTTAGGGGACTACTACACTTGGATTATATCCAAGGAACTAATTTGAATAGTTGAAAAATGTTAAAGCAAATTGTCCTAAATTTGCAAATTAAAATGCCTGATGTATCTGATTATTTATATGAGAAACAGTACTTACTAAAATAGTTAAGATAAAACTAAAACATTTTGCTTCCAGATAACCCCATTCAGCAATAACCTGAACTAATCTGATGAAGATGCTAATAAGCAGCATACAGAAAAACGTTTACTCCACAAAGATAACATTTTAAACACAAATGTCAAACAATACAGAACCTATTTGGAATTAGATAATTCAACAGAGCATGCTATAATTTTACCAATTAAATGATCAAAACTAAAGACAAGAAACACAGTACTTACCAGGTTTCTAGAACACTAACACACTAACAAGTAGTAGCCTATCAATCCCATTAAAATACCACCAGGGAATTTAAATAACTAGAAATAAGAACTTGCTATCCTTTGGGGAGGAGACAGTTAATGAAATAACAGTATTTCGAGAAAGACCACACAGGGAGAGGCTGGTTTCACTTTAATTAACCTACCCTCCGCTCAGCTAACAGCCATGCTGATTTCACCTGACAAATGCTTTCCCACTAACAGATCACCTTGCGTCTATGTCCACACTTGTCTTCTTTCCTACTGTGTCCAGGGCCTTCTGTAACCTCTGCGCTGACAAAAGCAATTTCTCTATTGTCATTTCACTGTCAACATCTACTTACAGTTCTGCTGGGCTCTGTGCAGCACATCAGTGAATGTTTCTCTGCCCTCCTTCACTGACCCTTCTCAGCCTCCCTTTTGAGTTCTTCCTCCACTTGACCTCTAAAGCCCCACTGTTTTCCAGGGCGGAAGCCTGGACCACTCTCCTCTGTGTAGTCTTGTCCTAAATGATCTTATCTACAATGAGGGCTGTAAACACCATCTTGGATGTTGTTATTCCCCAAATTCACATTTCTAGTTCTAACATGTTCTGAGAGCTCCAAGTTATTATGATTTTCAACTTCCTTCTTAGCACTTCCATTTTGTCGCACAAAACCTCTCCAGTTTACTACATCTAAAATCTCTCCCTTAAACGAGTTCCAACTCACAACTTTTCCCCATCTTTAGAAATGGATTCCAGTCCGAGTCAGAGAACTGGGAGTCGTTAGACCTGTTCTCTTCTCTCATCACTCTCCTCTGCCCCTTCAATCCTCTCCCTCACCACTCCTTTGATCCAAACCATCGGTAAATTCAGCACATTTTCTCTTCAAGTTCTGTCTCTGGTCATTCTGTTTCTCTGCACTCCCACAGCCGGCACCACCTCTCAGCTAGCCTGCTGCAACGGTCTACTTCTATTTATGCTTCTTCCTCACCTGCACCTCCTCAAGCCTTTCCCCACACAGCAGCCAGAGGGACTCCTAAAAAATGTAAATGTGACCAAGCAAGACTCTCCTGCCCTGTTCCAAACCCTCTGATAGCTCCGCAGTGACACTTAAAACTCAAACCTTTCTTACTGCCTCTCTTCAGTTGCATCTTGTGGCATCTCTCACTGTCGATACGCCCTAGCTACCCTGGCTTCCTTGCCATCCTTCACACACGCCGAGCTCTTCAACAGTGGGGACCTACTGACTCAGAACTACACCACCTATCCCCTGGTTGGCGTCTCCAGAATCTTCAGGTATGGCCTTAAATACCTCCTCCTCGAAGAGGCCTTCCCGGGCACTCCAAGTGAACCATGTGTCCTTTACAACACCTTTAGCATCTGCATACTGAACACAATACGGGGTCATCTGTTCTATTGTTTATCAGTATTTAGTGGTAGAGAGTGAGAGCAAGAGGTATCTAAACCTCATTCCCTCAACGTTTCCACGCAGTGTTTTTCTCTGAGGATATCTGGCTAGTGTACATATTAAATTCCTTTTGGTAGATCGTTTAATGGTATATCAGTAGATAGTCCTTAAAGTATACCAGTAGATAGTCCTTAAAGTATACCATAAAAAGTCATATTCTAAAATAATATTTATTCATAATTTATAAGTTAGCTTTGATGCCAAAATTATATCTCATTTCAAAAAGCATTCACACTTCATATAACATGGATGAACAAAATGAAGGGCTCTATAGATTAAGAATGTTTAGATGCTATTTCAGGGATAATTAGACAACCGTTCAACTGCTATGAAAAACTTATACAATAAAAGCTTGGGTAATTACATTATAAATTTTAATAAGTATGTTATCATAAGGCATTGGAAGGTAGAGCACGTGCAATTTTATAGGAAATGAAGAAAATTATGATTACACTTAGATATTTTCACAAAGAAGAAATTACCTAATATATTCTTTAGACCTTAAAACTAAAATACTGATGTAATTATCAACTGTAGTTATAAATTACCCTTCAGATCTCAGCTTTGATCAAAAAGAATTTACACAGACCATTCAGAAGAGGTCAGATTCCCCATCTACTGTAACATGGTTTACACCGTTGGTACACTTGGTTTTACTTTACCGCACTTGTATTTATCTATTGCCACTGGAGTATAAGCTTGATGGCAGACACTCTGCTCTTTTCGTTCACTGCTATGTTAAGCCTTCTTTTCAGCACTTAGTGAACGTCTACTTTTTCTACTGAGCATTTTTGCATGCATGTATTCATAAATGCACCAATAAACACTGTACTGTGATATGAAACACACTAATTCCATCAGTTGTAGCCTAGAATCTTGGACTTCTTCACCTATTAACAAATTACCAACCTATTCCATGCACTGCTACTCTTAAACTATCTACAAACTGAAAAAAAAAAAAGGGGTTAAAAAACGTAACCATCAGGAGAATTTAAGTTACAAAGAGTGCTAAACAGAACCAACTTGTTCTCAAATGCCACAGAAACTTTACAAATACTATTTGGCAGAGTCTGAATTCGAGTCCAACAATAATTATTACTGTTTAAAGTTGGTATTCAGTTTTCTGCTTTGAGGCCAATTTATCAACCTAGTAAAATTACAAAGCTGTTACAAGGACTGTGGGAATAGGGAAATGGGACAATAATGGCAGGTGGAGGGTAGGCTATGATGAGCAACTTTCTATTAGAAGTCAAACCCTGCTGCTGGCTGTTACATATGATCAATGTCATGATTAGGGCCCAAGAGTATCCAATTCTACTGAATCAGTTTAAAACGTGGCCAGAGAAGGTCAGGTATGTCTCCGGGGAAGATTCACACCACCAAGTCCTAAGTCCACCCTCTCCCTAACATACTGTGCAAAACCAAGATTGCTATTATCGAGTGAGTTTGATTTAGAGAAAGTGAAAACAGTGAAACGAGAGTAGAAAGGAGGACAATTAGTAAGAGAAACAGAAAACACAAGCATTTATAGTTTGTCTTTTTGGTACATACATTCGCTCATGTACATTACAGCTATTGTAGCAAACAATTCATTTTTTTATGACTTACAGAATTCTTTTAACATAAATAAGTCATATACAAAGCTGAGTTCAACATCAAACAGAACAAGAAATTTAGTCCTGAGAGTGATTTGATAAGAGATAAACTATGTATGTACAGAAATAGCTGCTGCCAGCTTTAGCCCTCAGTAATTTAAGAAAGTGAATTTGGCTGGTGCTAGCAATCGTTTTAGTAATGGCTTAAAAAATGTAACAGGCACAAGAACACTAAGAGGGATGTATGATACTTCTGATCTGTATGTGTTGTAGGTTGACACCCCAAAGGCTAGACATTTTTTTAGGATGAAAACTACAGTTTCTCAATGGTTTAGAGCAGTGCTTCTTGGACTTCAGGCTGCATGGGGATCTTCTTAAAATAGACATGTTCACTCAAGTTAAGGTGGGGCCTGAGATTCAGTGTAACAAACTTCCAGGTGATGCTGATATTCCTGGTCTGCAGGTCACATTCTGAGTAGCAATGGTTTAGTCATTTCTCCCAGAAAACATGCCTAAGCCTGTAAGCCTGAGTAGAGTTTTTCCTCTTGCTCTCTCTGCTTTCCCACAGTACCCTGTGGTTTCCTCTACTGCAGCCTCTATCACACACAGAATAATTAAATAGGCAGTTTAGTTCTAACATCTGTGCAACCACTATGCGGCACTGAACTTGAAAACCTACTACATCCTGTATTTACTGTGGCCAGTGTTTGACTTGGTCGGGCCTGCAGTTATTTTCACTGGCACATTTCCTTAGAAATAGTTATGAGTCAACGTGATGGGTTTCAGGACCACCACTTCACAGCCAAATTTAACACATGAACACTAAATCCTTCTCAAGTCTCCATTTTCACATAATATCTGCATTATCCTGCAAATCAAGAAAGAAAGCAGGGCAGCACTACCGTTTGCTATGTGTCAGGGGGTTTATAGGTGTTATCGTTAAATTCTAACAACCATCTGATGTAGTTTTATGGATGAAGAAACCAAGAGAGTTCACATGGTAACTTGCTTGGTGTCCCACAGACAGTAATGGAAGAATAAGGCTTTGAAGTCAAACAACTGCACTATGGAAATATTCATGCTGAATTTCTATTAATCAATCTCTCCCAGAATCAATTAATTACAGTACAAATATATATAAATAATACAAAAAAGACTTCTTAAAAGTCACTTTTATAAAATGCCACACAGTATTTAGACTAGAAGGTATGTGGGAAAATCACTGTTGGCATCTACTCTACAACTTTTATTCCTCATAAAGAATAGAGAATATTTACCTATTTACTAATGAAACCTTTTTTGATAGGTTCTAAGACAAAGTATCAGTATGTAAGTTTACCTCATAGGTATCCAGGAATAGACAATTACAACTACTAGAGTAATTTCCTTTAATGAATATCATTATGTATACATTATATACAGCAGTACTTCAAACTTCAAATTTATTTTAGTTAAAAGCTGGATATGAAATAATTTATCAAGAACAGAATCTCTCTTTATTTGGATGATATGATTCACCGATCTGCCTTTTTTAACTTTAAAAGCAAAAACCAACCAACCCCCCAAAATGCCAACAGTGCTTCTTACTAAAAGGTTTACGTCTAGAAACCAGAAATGGAAGAAAGAGAAGGGAGGGAGGCAGGGAGGGAGGGATTGCTTACTTGTAATTAATTGTTAACAAAACTATAATCCTCTACAGCTCACCACTGGAGGCCTGTTTTGCTCTCACAGGAACAGATTATGAAACTGATATGTTAATTCGAGACACTTCATTTAAAATGCTACTGCAATACACAAGTATGTTATAAAATTCTAGGGTTCTTAATAAACTACTTAAATTGATGAAAAATAAGAAATTCAGTTCACAACGTAATGGCAAAGTGGTTATAATCTAATGAAGTACTATTTTTGGAAACCTACTCTATTGAAGAAATTTCACCTTCTCTATGAGAACCTCTCAACAGATGTCAGTCTTAGAATTTATGTAAATTCCTAAGCTCTCCACATATATGATGTTAGCAACAACAAAAAAGGTGGAAAGGTAAAATGAAGAAAAAAATTCTTAGCATTTGAAAGTTATCAAAATATATTTAAGAGTACTTATGTTTTTCTATGAAATTTTCTTTAAATATTTAAGAATACTTCAAGAAAATGTTTCTAAGAAAACATATTTCATAGAAGATTTAACAAAAACTTTCAATATTATCATGAGAGCAATTAGTACATGAGTGTCTGAAGTAGATCACAGTCATGTGACTTCATTAAATATTTTCCCATAAAATAAGATGATACAAATAAGGTATCTTGTTCTATCCAATGCATAGTCTCCACAAAAGCAAAGCAGTGTATCAACAAGCTTTTTGAATCACCAAGTGAAGGTTGTTTCCTATACAAATAAAACAAAACTGGGAGGTAGAACATGGCCTATAGCTGCTTGTGAGATTAGCAGCAAATTGTGAGGTAGTAATCAGACAGTAGCAGCTAAATAGAAAGGAGAATACTACCACAGTTGAAAGAGAACATAGCAGTAGTAGTAACAGTAACAAATATTAAGACACGGCTCATGTAAAATGGGATGAACTTGGAAGAAAAAAAATATATGTACATACACACTCTCACACACATACAAAAATACCCACACTATTTTGGAACATAGGTCAACAGAAAAATAATCGTAATGGCTTCTCAGTTGGAGCAGAAGTCTCTAAATAAGGAGAGACACCAGTAAAATTTAACAGGAATATTTATGATGCAATATCCTTAAAGAATGTAAATGTCTGAACCAAAATTAAATTTGAGATTCAAATTTCCATTGCTAAAGTCTTTTCAGAGCCAAAACTACACAATTAGTATATGCTATTCAAAAAAAGAAAAGGAAAATAAAAGAAAAAACTAAGGATGAAGAGAACTAGTTTGAGAAGAAAAATCTCTCTTAGTAGAATAGAAAATAAGTATCAAGTAGGAGACTAATTTTCACATTAAAATAAAGTTTGATTTAACTTTTTTACTGGTGTCACAATCCCAAAATTAGACGATCAAAATATTATTATTCCTATAAAAAGTTAAACTTTAATCACTGAAAGCAATTTAAATCATGAGACTTAAAACTCCAAATTATTATTGCGACTAATGACTTTTTCACTGTTTGATATGTTGCTATTTTATGAAAAACTTCAGAAAGTAGAAATTTTGTAGAACATATAATTCTTAGCTATAGTATCTTCATTTTGCTTTGTAGTTTCACTCAAATCCCACTGAAAAAGATCTGGAACTTACCCTTACAGGGTAGAGTTCACATTCACACAACTTAGAATAATCATGGGAAGAACTCCCTTCATTTCCTGAAGATCAACAATATAATCCTAAAATTTTGTTCACAAAACCACTGAAGTAAGTCCTAACTTTAAAAAAATTCCCACAAAAAGTTAGCAATCAATAGAAAAACCAAAATGAGAAATTCCCCTGCATGAAAAATACTCTAGGTAAATTCTGATGCTTAATTTAAGCAGTCAAAAATATGTACAACGAATAATATCTAAACAAATATATGAGGGGAAAAATAAATGTTAATTACACTATACCCAAAACCTTACTTTTTTTTTTAAGTCTCTGCTGTTACTACGGCATAGAACTACAAACTTCTTTAAAGTGTTTTCTATTAGAAACTATAATCAAAGAGGTTGCACTTACATTCCAATAAGATCACTTCAAGTTTAATAAACTAGTCTTCATTAACAGTGTGTTTTTTGAAGTGGCCAAAACACATAAGTCAACATTACATCTACATTCCACCTAAACGGGAAAACCTGCCCTCCAAACCAAAGCTACACATACACTTTTTTTTACTTTATAGAATCACTCCAACATCTTTTCTATCAACATCATTAAAATCACCATACCTGTCTGGACCGAGGTCTACCAGGAGAAAATTTCCTTTTGGTAATAGCTGGTTTACCCATGCCAATTTTGGGGGTGACTGAGATGTAAGTTGTTGGCATGACGTTTCCAGCAGAAGCACTGGGAGTCGAGGGGTAACTATGCAGCATGTCGTGGGAAGGCAAGTCGGAAGAAAGTGCTGGAGAGGAAGACGCGTTTGCCTTGCTCATGCCCGCTGCTGATGAAGATGGTGACTCTGTCTCAGGTGGTAATTTTACAGATTTGCTTTCTTGGCATATACCATCTTTCACACAACTCTCAACTGCAGGAGCCACTTCGAAGTCCATAAATGCAGTAGAGGGTTCAGGATTTTCTTTCTGTTCCATTTCTTCTGGTACCCTTTCTATGGCCAACTGTTCCTTAGAACATAAAGCCGTACCTTCCCCACCGGGGGACGGGACAGTGACGGATTCAGTGTTGACTCCTGGAGGCCGGGATTCTTCTGGGGACACCGCCATGTTAGGTCCCTCCAACAAGTGCACTTCCCCCTGCTGCGCAGCGACCTGGGGGGCAAGGGCTTCAGCGCTGTCTGTCACTTCCATTTTGTTCTCATTTTGATCTGCACCGCAAGTGTGCATCACTTTAGGAGGCATTTCCATTTCTTCGCTATCAGCTTCACGAGAAATCTGATTTTCCAATTCAGGATTCATTTTATCTTGGGATGATTCTATAAAATTTCAAATATCTATTATGTTAATGTACCTATGAATTTGAAAATTTCTAACTATGATTAGGTATAAAACATTAATGTCTTACATGTCTGTAGCTCTATGGTTTAAAAATAATAGGCTTGGGTAGGAAAAAAACGTTGGCAGGGCGGGGGGGGGATCCAAAACATACTTTTGCTTAAAACCATGCCTTAAGTCAGAAGGTATTCATCAAGAAAGGCAATAAGGCAATTACCAAGTTTAGTAAAGGTCAAAAGAGAGCAGGGTTTATGGATTAGAATCAGTCACCGATCAGACCAGAAAACCTACAAGAACACTACCTTAATGGGATCCCCAGAGTTTAAGGTAATTTCTGGTAAGAATATTAAAATAGAATTAATTTCTAATATAACTATTATATATGATGTTTCACAGTTTGGTCACTTACAAGAGGATTTAAAATTTTGTAGGTGAAAAAAAAAAAAATTTTGTAGGTGAAGTTATACTCATTTTACAACTAGGAAAATGAGGCTCAGTGATATTACATGATGTGTCCAAATTAAAAAAGATTAGTCTAGAATAAAAAGAATTTTGCAATAAGCCGACACAAGATGTAACAAAGCTTCTGTAGACTCAAATAAGTAATGACCATAGACAGAAAAGACTTATTTTGCTTAGCCATACATGCTAACACAATCAATACATTTTTTTGGATATAATTATTGTTCTTCCTCATCATCTATCACCAAAGAGACTTATCTTAGCAAATCAATAAAAAGAATTAGATATCAGAAGTATCTATAGTCACTGACTACTAAATTTTAAATCAGGGTACTAGTAAGTTAAACCTTTAACCCAATATTACTTAAGAGTAAGGTTAGAGGTCCAATTGACATGGGCCCTAAGTGGCTCTATTAAGTAAGACCACTGATGATAAAAAGCACTTATTTCAAATGCCATCAGGGTAATTTCTTACGTACATTAATAAAGACACTAATTTCCTTATTTACTATTTACCACGGTGACTGAAATTTATATATGTTCTTATATCAAAATGAAATCTCACTTCTCACTCCTGCTTTATTCAAAGACTATAGTTGAAAAGCAAAAAAACATCAACTAACAGATCTGATCATACTAAATATTTTTAAACACAAAGTACTTCAAAAATACTTTAATATTTTAAAAGTAATAAAAAATGGACTTTTAAAACAGAAAATACATATAAATGAAGTGAACATTTTTGGTTTAAAACCGAAAGTATCACCATTTGAGTGACTCAAGTAAAACAATCTTAATGCTATATGATGCCTAAATTATGTGCTCATAATAGTAGATCAACTACCTCAAGTCTCACTGGCAAAGAGGAACGTTTGCAATACACACTCAGAACACGAGGATGTTCTTTCTCCTCTGTGCTAGGCAGGAAGGATTAAGATAAAAGTGCAAACATGCTCTATTTCTGCCTTAGAAATCCACTGCCAATGGTTTTCCAGAAGAGGATCACCTAACCACAGACTGAACTACCGTCATGTGAGTATAGCAATAGTAAACAATTCATCTCTAATTTGAAAAGTCACCTTAGCAGACTATGACTCGAATCGCATAGCAACCATAAAGGCGTTATGCTGTAAATCAATCAAATTAGACGATATGAACACGTTGCCTACCAGCAATGAGAAGTCCACGCATGCCACGACTTTCCGGTGGATCACTCCTCTGCTGCTCTCCAGTATGGATGTGAGCTGCTGTGAATAACACACTTATGGAATCTCCAGCAAGGAGTCCAAACTCCTCTAATACTGCCTTCTCAACAGTAATTTGGGTAAGATATTTATCCTTCTGCCAAATTCCAATTTCAAATATAAGCATAAAACATCCTGTTACTATTCATTTGTTAAGTAGGATATGGAAATGAAACTGGATATGGAAGGAATCTGATTATGTACTATAAGATTATTATATAGTTTTGTCTTATTTTTCTTCGCTTTATATCTTTATGAAGTATAATGTTTAATGAGAGTTGTTAAATATAAAATTAACCTCAAAATATCTCAAGGGCTTTTTATGTATACATTCAACCTATTTAACACAGTATCACATACAATCCCACAGACTTTGAGGTGAGACCAAGATTAAATTTAATAAGTAGTTTTCCCCAAACCTGGTCTCTCATTAATTCCAGATCCTCAAGTACAATAATAGCTATTACCAATAATGCAAAAAGCTTAACTGAAATATCATTGAAATAACCCTCAACAGGATTGCTTACATGATCTAAAACAATGAATTTTTCATTATCTCAGCATGAAACATCTCACAATCAGCAACAGCTCTAGTTAGTAATTACAAAGATAACTAAAGAAAGAAATTGCTTTTTAATGAAAATCACTTGATCCCTAAACAAAGTATATATTTATGAGTATAGTCTAGATTACAGCTGAACTATCAATACAATATATACATGCCCTTTCCCCGATTAATTTCTCAGTTTATTTTATTTAAAAAGGCTCCTCTCTAAATAACTTCGTACATGACTATGTCTCAGCTTATTTTTATCTAGGGTACTAAAGTTGCAGATGTTCACATATTCACTCTACACACGCATTTTCTTCAGAGAACAGACTGTCCATCACCAAAAACACCCTTACCATCTGGAACAATCCCAGGCGCGGGCTGCTGGCCACCGACGTCTTTATTAGCCGCGTGCTCCAGAAGTACCATGTGGTCCTCAGGGCCTTCAACTTCCATTTCATTGTTACAATCTTAACAGAAAATTATTTATTCTTTAGCTCAGAATGAGTTCTTCTGTTTTTGTTAACTAAGTCAACAACTATCACCTTGTTCTAATGGGGGTAAATTATCCCTGAAAATGCCATAAATTCTTCTTCAGATTTTTCTATTTTGAACCAAATATATATTTACATTTTTCCAATATGGAAAATATAATGAATTAAAAAGTAACTGGAATTTTATTATTTTGAAAGGATACTGCACAACTGTATACTGATGGCATACTAGAAACAAAATGTTAGTAACCAAGGTGTGTCTAAATGATGTCAGATGATAAAATAGAACTTTTACAGACTTTGCCATTCATACTGATGAAAATGAAAAACGATCTGATTAGCAGGTCTGTTCCCTTTATGATCTAAGAATCTTGTTATTACGTTTATAACCCAATGGTGTACTAATAAAACTACATGAACAAAATTTAATAAAACTAAAATTTGTTTGGAGTAAAATAACCCAGAGTATGAAGTGCAAACTAGGTCATAGAGCCAAACAGTAAGGAACTTCCACTGTTGGCCCAAAAAACACAATTGTAGGAGCGTACGATAGTCCTGGAATTCAAATATTGGGTGAACAGTTGTAAAGAGTCTAGATTAGATGTTAACCATCAGATTCAGAGATGACCAAGATCACAGGTACAGAAGCTAAAAATAAGATGGGATCTGATACACAGGATTCCCTCATTGTTACTAAAGTAATATACTGCTGACTGGCTGGCACAGCATCCTAAAAAACAAAAACTCTCAATTTACCTGTAGTGAGTTCAGCCATCTCCACTTCATCACCTGGCTGTAATGGATCCATCTCAGCTAAGTGTTTGCAATACATACAGATGTACTCTTCTTTGAGCTGAGAATCCAGTTCATGATCTGTCGGTTTGTCACATTCTAAGTGAACCCATCTGTGATGATAAATATATTTAAATAAAATTTTCTAATTTAAAGTCAAATTAATATTTAGGGAAAAGAAAGATAATTGCTGAAAAACTGGATATAGGAAGGGGTAAGGATGGAAGAAGAGGTAATAGGGGTTAGCAATTGAAGGTTCTAGAAAAGAAGCTGTCACTTTTGGATGTCATCACAGGTGTTGACCTTTTTTAAACACATTTTAAACTATTTACTCTTTACTTTTCCCTCTTAATGCTTGTTTCTGGTCTTGTCTTATTTTTTGCCCACTTACATCGTTATGCCTTTCAGACTCATAAAAACATACTTTAATTCCATCTATAATGGCACTCAGTATTGAAAGGATTACTGGAATGACAAAAGTTTGGATCTCAAAATACATGGCAGAGCAGATGATCACACATGGACAGAAGAACTGACAAACAAATGGAATAACTATATCTTCTTACCTTTTGCACATATTACAATGAAGCATGTCTTTCTGCAATTCTGGATGGTAGCACTTCCCACAGAAAGGACATAAGTTATCCTGCTGTTGGTAACAACTGTCACATACCAGGCAATTGTGGTGCCACTGAGAACTAGATCGTGTGCCACACTCGACACATATTCTGCAATTCTAAACACCAGGAAAAATGAAAACAGAAACAGTTTGTTATGCATTTGTACTGCAGTTCTGGTGTAAACCTTTTTAAAAAATCAGTGAAACATTTGTAGATTATATATTAAGCTTTAATTTTTATGACACTAATTTAGGGTGTACGTTTTTGAAAAAGAGGTTTGTTTTGAACATCTGATGAGATATCACTCAATTTACACTGAAACCTCCTGGAAAGTGTAAATAGTGGATAGAGACATCCAAGAAAACATAAATAGGGAAGGAAGAAAACCAAGAACGTAGCAATCCAAACTTCAAAAAAAGAAACACATTCCAGAATCAGGAAGTAGCTCGTGTTGAGTAAGCCTACTCAACTCACTACTCTGAAAGCAAAA
The DNA here is from genome assembly GCF_964374135.1 of Grampus griseus. Lineage (NCBI taxonomy): Eukaryota > Metazoa > Chordata > Mammalia > Artiodactyla > Delphinidae > Grampus > Grampus griseus. The sequence goes on along the minus strand of NC_139003.1, from coordinate 5,196,448 downwards.
TGGTCCTGCTAGGGAATTCTGTATGTTTATGGGTAGCTCAGAAACTAAAAACAAGAATTCACACTAAGGAAATACAACCCACTCCAAATGATTAGGTGTCTGAAATGGTGAAAATAACCACTCAACATCAATATCCAATTATGGCTTCTCATATTCTCAGAACAGAGAGGCACTACCGTTAGCAAAGTAGAACTGCTGATGTGCAAGGCCTGGCAGAGGCCAGCCAAACCTTCTGTGCCTCTGAGCTAGGCTGCCTTAAAATCCTGGGCACACGGCTGACAAACTGTGGGACTCTCATTACCCACCCACCCCCAGCTTGGCAATCTAAAACACCAATAAAAAAGGAACTTTATCTTTCTGAGCTGCTGGTATCTTCTGATACAAAAGAGATGCTCACTGAGAAAGAGAAACTAGCATGAACCACAGATCTGCTAAAGTCTTACAGATTTAAAATGGAGGTACTCGTAAATACTGATGACAAATCCTAAGTAAAATGTTAGCAAACAGACTCCAATAGCAAATCAAGAAAAACCATAAACCATGTCCAAGAGGAGTTTACACAAAAATCCAAGTATGGTTAAATATTAGAAAACCTATTAATAAAATCTAACATATTATTAGGTCTGAGGAGAGAAGATAAATTATTTCACTAGATGCTGAAAAGACCTTTGGAAAAAAATTAAAATCCATTCCTAATAAAAAAAAAACTTCCGAGAAAATTAAAATGGGTAGGTATTTCCTTAATGTGACATACACACATACCTCAATTCTAAAGCCAGCATTTTATTTAATTGGGGAACCCCAGAGGCAGTCCCACTAAGGTCAGAAACAAAGCAAGGATGCCTACTATCTCCACTACTATTTAACATGGTTCTGAACCAATGTAAACACTAAAACAAATGAAAACAGAAGCAAAATAGGAAAAGAAAAAGTAAAACTATTTGTAGATGACAAGACGGCATACTTGGAAAATCCTAGAGAATGTATCACAAATTTAATAAAAGAATTTAACGAAGTAGCAGGATATAAAATTAGCAATGAAAATTCAATAGAATTCACATACACAAATAATAACCAGTTAAAAGATATAATGAATGGGAAAATCCCATTTATAACATCAACAAAATAGAGAAAACTTTTAAGAATAAACTTAAGAAATGTCCAAAACCTATACAAAGAAAATTAGAAAACATTCCTAGAAGACACTAAACTAGACTTGAACAAATGCAAAGACATACCTTGTTCTTCGTTAGGATGTCCTAACATCAAGATTTCACTATCAATGAATAAATTTAAAGTGACCTGATAAAAATTCCAGTGAGGTTTTTCACAGAGCCTAAGGTTCATATGGAAAAATAAACGACAAAACAGCTAGGAAAAATGTGAAATAGAAAAGATCTGACAGGGGACCACAGCTACCAGATACTGCAAAGCCTCTATAATTAAAACGGTACGGCATTGGCTCATGAAGATAGAAAGACAGAGCAATGGAACAGACAAGAAATTCCAGAAATAAACCCAACTAAATCTAAAACTCTAGTCTGGAATCTCAAGTCACTGAGGCAAAGACTGTCTTTTTAGTGAATGGATTTTGGACAACTGGATAGCCAACTGGGAAAAGATAACTCATACCATATAGAAGCATCAACTAAAAATGGATTAGAGAGCTAAATGTAAAAAATAACATAAAAACTAGAAGAAAACATGAACTCTCCTATAGCCTCAGTATAGGAAAAGGCTTTCTAATTTTAACTCAAAAATCCAAAAGCAATAGAAGACTGATAAATCTGACTATATAAAAATAAACTTTTGCATGGCAAAAAATAACACAGGCAAAGCTAAAAGGCAAACAACAAACTGGAAGAAAAGATGTGCACCGTATAACGCAGCTGAAGGCCTTATATCCCGACTATACAAGGAGCTCTTAGACTGTGGGGTCATCAAAATCTTCAAGAGTAACAGGCAACACACAAGAACAGACAACTCGCAAAAAGGGGTAAAAAAATGACTCCTAAACACAGGAAAAAATGACCAGCTTCACTCAAAAGAGAAAAGAAAATTAGACTACACTGAGATAACATTTTTCACTCATAAGACAGGCAAAAATCAAAAGCTGAACATGACAGCCTGTTGGCAAGGATGTAGAAAAGAAGTTCTCTCATGCATGAGTGGTGGCAAAAGGAAGAGCCACAAGTCCCATGAAAGGGAATTTGACGATACCTAACAAAATTACATATGCATTTACCCCCCTGAGCCAGTAATCCTACTACTAGAAATTTATTCTAGAGATTCGCTCCCAGCAATTCAAAAACCCATATGCACAAAGTTATTGGCTACAGAATCACTTCTAATGTAAAATATCGGAAACTACCTAAATATTCAAGCATAGGACATTGGCTGAAAAACTATGGTTCAAATAAACAGAAGAAAGAAAGAGAGAGAGAAAGAGAGAGAGGAAGAAAGGGAGAAAGAGAACGAAAGAGAGAGAAAGGAAGGAAGCAAGGAAGGAAGGGAGGAGGAGGAATGAGGAAGATCTCTATGAACTGATATGAAGTGACTTCCAGATTTTAAGTTAAAAAAAAAAGCAACATACAAAAGAGCACATATGCTACCTTCAGTGTAGAAAAGGGAAACAAAAATATATTTGCTTATCATTACAAAAAAATACAGGAAGGATGAATCAGAAATTTTTGAAAGCGTGTTAATATCCTATGTATTTTTAAAAATTAAATCAATAAGAAAAGAATGGGGAATTTTTAAAAAACCAAAATCTTCAAGGATAACAGGCAAAACACAAGGATTCTTACTATACGAGAATGGATATGTAAGAATGTGAGAAGGCAAAGAACTCAGCAGGAGGGATCAGAATTGGAGGTATTGGTGTAAATTCATTATTTATAAACGATGTACATGTGTGAGTATACGCATACTTATGTATTTGTAGATATGCATATGTGTAAATGTATACACATGCATGTATTTACTGCCTCATATGCTGAAAGGACAAAGAAGCAAACACCCCCAGAGCAATGGGCACACCTAGCACCCAATCTTCACTAAAGGAACTTGGCCTATTTATAGAAAAGAGGACAGATTCCAGGGCTAGGGCAGGGAGGTGTAAGATGATTTTGGAGTATCTTGTTATGCCCAAACGTAATGAAGTGCTTAATGGTGAGGGCATGCCACAAAGACACAGGAGCCAGCGTGAAAAGGATATCAAAGGCAAAACTGGACAATTTGAGCACAAAACAAATTAGGTACAGTAATAAATTATCAATAATAACAAGAATTCATGAGTCAATACTGACAAGATATACATAATTTTAACATGTGAAAGAAGGGAGGGTTCTTGCATACAACAGAATGCAGGGGGCTGACTGGTAAATGTGAAGTTAGAAAAGCATCATTTTACAAACAACAGGTAAAAACTGCATCAGGCATTGGTTCCTATAATCTTGGAGAAAATTCTGAGGAGCAACAAGATATTCGCACGGTGTTAAAGTGTCTCCTCACGTACTGCTTTATTAGATAGGAGAGAAAGAAAACAGTGGAGAAACTTTACAGCAGCTTGACCAGATGATCAGAATTCACACCACCTGTGAGGGAGAGCGAACCATCAGGTGCACCCAGCTGAAAGCCTGAGAAGAGCACAGCACCACTTACGCAATATTCTGCCCAAGAATGAATAACTCTCTCTATAATCATGAGGAAATATCAGACAAAGACAAAATAAGGAAAGTTCTATTTGTGATTTAAAGAAAACAAAACAAACAAACAAAAACCAGGTATGTGAGGAAAAACTCTATTATTCAAAACTGTCAATATCAAAAAAGACAAAGAAGGGCTAAAGAAATTTTCCAGATTCAAGGACTCAAAAGAAACATGGCAACTAAATGGAATACTTGATCCGAGACTATTCTGGAACCTACACAGGAGGAGGGAAATGCTATATGGGATCAAGTGACGAACTGAAATATGGATGGTAGATTAGATATATTGATGTAAATGTATGGGGTGATAATACTGCTGTGATTACGTAAGAATATCCCTATTATTAGGAAATACACATTTAAGTATTTAGGGGTAAAGGGAACACAGTGTGTATAACTTACTCTCAAAATGGTTCAGGGCAAAAAAATATACATGGGGCAGGGAGGAAGGAGAAAGGGCATGGATGACAATACTGAAATCCTAACAACAGGTGAATCTACGTAAATGGCATATGGGTATTATTTTTATTTTTCCAACTTTTAAAGTTTGAAATTATTTCCACATAATGCCTTTTAAAACACATAATATACCCACACATCAGCATTCTTGAAAGAGAAACAGAGAAAAGAAACCTACGGGACAATGACTGGTATATAACGAAGTTCCTAAAAAGATCACCCTCACTTCAGTGCAAGCAGCCTCGCCAGACTGACACCGTTCCTGGGAAGGCACACTCTGCCTCTGCACCTCCAGCCCGCACCACAGTGTTTGCATTTGACTAAAGACTATAAAGAACTATGAAAGAATTTAACAGTAGAGAAAGAGTATCATTCTTCAAACTGAAAAGAAGATAAGCATTCCTATGAGAAACTCCATGAGAATTGAGCACTTACTTTAGGCATTATGCTGAGCACTTTACAGGCATCATCTCGCTAAATCCAACACCCCTGTGAGGTTAAGTACTATTAACTACATGATGAAACACAGCTTACAGAAGTCAAATAATTTGCCAAAGATCCTGTATTTAGTAACTGGAAAACCTGAGATTTGACTCCACAGCTTAATCTTTTTAATCACTTTATAATACCTCCATAGAACAGAATAAAACACACACACTATCCATTCGTATTCTCAGCAGTATTATAAATAATTCTGTCACGTGAAAGAGAATAGCAGACTATTACAGAAAGCAAATTAGTAAGGGCAGAACAAAAAGAAGCCAGAGAACAACCTTGAGAAATAAACTAGGAATTCTGAACACATTTTCCAAAATAATGAAAACCACAACAAAGAAAATAATGAATTAAAGCAGGAAACAAAATCACCTAGATGTTACTAAAGATTATTAAGGAGAATGTAAAGAAAGTAAATATTTTTTAAAAAGATGAATTTAACCAACACTTCCCTAGACCTTTCCACGGGCCTAAAGGGAGAATGACAATAGTCAGTATGTTCCAGAGAACACTAATTAGTGTAGAACCAACATCCTGGAAGCAAATCCAAATAACTGAACAAAAATAAAGATCTCATGGCCTTCAAGCAGAAAACCAATTAACTAATTAAACTAAAAACAAAACAAACTTCTTCTGTAATTCCATAAACTGGGAAAAAAACGGAAAAAAAGTATCCAGAGTAAAAAAAAAAAGTTGTAATGCAAAACTGTACCAAACCAAGTTCTTCTGGTAGTTTGAAGGCAACAATCTCTTTCAGGTTTGCAAGATTCCAGAATATTTACAATTCTTTTATAGAAGTGCATAAACAAGTCTCCAAAAGACTGGGGGTGAGATGAGGTTGGAATTTACAGAGAAGATCCCTCCCTCCCCAAAGAAAAAGTCTATAGTCTGGGTCAACTTAAGACAGAGAGGAGGGAGAAAACTTCTGATTTCTTCATTTTCAATGGCAAGGGGGGGCACTTTTAATATTTTCAACATTTATAACTTAATATTCTGAATTACAAATTACTGCAGGGAATAAAAGGAACTGAAAAACAGAAAGGAAATTAAAAGAACAGGTTTGTTTTAAAATAGCCAAGCATTTCAATTACATCCATTAGTCTAAATACTTGACTATTAAACCTTTCAAAAGGTACAGTTAAAATGACACAGAAGGATGCAAAATGAAAAGATCACATTCAACTGGTTAAACTAAAACCCCACTCAGCCATATTTGTCAGGCAAAGCAAAATATCTGGTCCCCCTCTCCCCTCGCAAAAAAAAAAAGGCATTACACAATATAAAGAGAATAGTTTTACACTGATAAAAAGCACAATACATCAATATTAGCCTGATCTACTTGCTAAATAACCAGCACAAGTTTAAATGCAAGAAGAAATTGATATGAGAAATTACAGGAGTCGATTTTATCTACGCCATAATACACTGTTGAATCAGTCAAAAAATATGGAAAAAGAACTTCATCTAATTAAATGAAATTAATAAACACAAATACTACAGCTTTAAAGTCAGTAAGTCAAGCATCCAAATATATGTCAAAAAGAAAACTACGCTAGTTAAATTATCTGATTCAATACGATTAAAGCAGACACTAATGTGTTTAAGCACAACCTAAAAAAAGATAAAATTAAGTCAAATGTGAACAGATATAAACTTACCAATACAACAAATATGAGTGCAGCCAAAGCTATAATCAAAGGTAAATTTATAGTCTTAAATATCCTTTTTTCCTTAGGAAAGTGAAGAAAACGAATTACGAATTCAACTTCCTATTTCAAAAAAGTAAAAGAGGCGCGGTAGCGGAGATAAAAGTAATAAACATACAAATCCGTCCGACGGCAGCTTTTTCTTTAGACCAAGAACCAAGCCAAGAGAGAACGCGCGGAAGCACCCCGTCCGGCCGCCGGGCAGAAACTGCTCACGGGACCCTCCTCAGCCCCCAGGCTGCTCCCTCCCGGGCGACCTCACCGGAGAAGAGTTGCCCCGAGGCGCTCAGTTCCAGTGGAGAAGGCCCCGCCCCTCCAGGCCCCACCCTCGGGCCGAGGCGGGACAGAACTCGCCGCCCTCTGCCCCACGCCCTAGAACCAGGTGACGCGCCGCCAGTTCCAGGTGTCGAGGCTCTGGGGGTGGGGGTGGGGCGCAGGGGTAAGGCTCCCCCGGCGCCTCCTCCTACCCCCTCACCAACACCCCATCCCTGGGGACCTGCCAGCAAGACCGCTCCCCTTTCCAGGACCCTCCGAGGAGGGCAAGCACCACCACCGCCCACCCCTCCACCGGCCAGCGCCTCCCTCCCGCAGGCTGCTCCCGGAAGAAGCCTCGGGCTGGCGCCTCCTGGAAGCCTGCGAGCCCAGCTGCGGCGGGGAGCCTCGGCCTCCACCGACCACCTCCGCCACCCGACCCCTCCTGAAGGCCGCCCCACTAGCAGGGGAAGATGCCGAGACCACGACAAACACGAGCTCAAAGAGAAGGGCAAAGGTAACAGGATCGCGTTTCTGTGACAAAGGGACTAGAATGTGAGGATGCAGGGAGACCACAAGTGTATTCTTGGTCTGTATGTTTTCTGAGAACTTGAAATATTTCATAGAAATGCTAACTTTAAAAAATATAGGGAATTCCCTGGCACTCCGGTGGTTAGGGTTCAATCCCTCGTGGGAGAACTAAGATCCCGCAAGCCAAAAATATAAAATAAATAAAAATTGTTTTAATTAATATAAAATGTAACTGCATTTAGCATTTGTGTTTATTATTATGTTAGCCCCAAGTGCTGTCAAAGACGTGTGAAAGATACAAGATTTTCCACAGCAGAACCGTGGTAAAAAGAATGAGACGCGTGGACCGCACAAGGGATTCGCTCCGCAGTAGCGAGCAGCATCCACAGAGCAAGGAGGTTCTTCATACACATCACCTGACAACAGAAACTGCAAACAGCATACCCTTAACTTATAAACTTCTGTATTTTAGAAATAATTGGATCGATACCCCATTTATTACAGATTTCAACTGTGCCCATACGGTGCACCTGTGAACCAAAAGGTTTCTAGAGTTTTTGAGTGGTACTTCATTATATCTGATGTTCACAAGAATTGCTGGTTGGCACTTTGAGGTATGATTACTCTGAACCAGTAAACACAGTCCTGGCTTTATCAAACTATTTCTGTACAAATACAAAAGGCATTCTTTGTATGAACATTATTAAAGACAAAGAATACCTTTCTATTAAAACATGTCTTGGCAATTTACTTTAAAAGCAAAATTATTCGTTAGATTGGGGAGGGGGATTGGGATCGACATATATACACTGATATGTATAAAATGGATAACTAATACGAACCTGCTGTATAAGAAAATAAATAAAATAAAATTCAAAAAAAATTATTTGTTAGATTAAATTATTTATTTTCTAAGTTAAGACAGTGTAATTACCATAGATTAAAGAAGTTTATGCCTAGCTTCATGTCTATTCTGTGAAATTAAGATTATAATAATAATTAAAAAAAATAAAACTCAGCCTGGGGGTTCTGTAGAGATGGCCCATGGATCTAGAGTCTTTAGTTTCCTAGGATCCAAATCCTAATACAGATGAAAATTAGATTAAGAAATATTCCTTAATTAGTCTAGGGACAAAAGCACTGTTAATTAAGTATAGTATGATAGCACAGGGAGCATAATATATTGGATAAAACATTACAATGTAAGACAGGAAACCTGAATTTTAGTCTCTGTTCTGCCTCTGCAAATTAGTAAACCTCGGCAATTCACTTAATCACTAGTCCCTCACCAGTTCTTAATCTAGAATTTATTAGTTTACCTGTATAGATTTCAAAGGAAGCAAATTAACTACTTTTATGACTGACTCATTCTAGAGAACATTCAAAGAAAAGTCACAGTAAATATTGTTTGTAAACATCTTCCTAACAGGAAAAAAAAAAATTAGTTTTATTCAGTCAGTTGGGAATTGAAGGTAAAACTTGAGTTATTCTTACCTTCTACTTTCACTTTAAGAATTTAAATATTTTGTGCTTCCAAGGACAGACAATTCTAAAATTTGCTGTTGTTTACCTGGTACTATACTAACTCTGCCCAGTAGGTTGAGGTGTCAGCCAACCTACAGGGTTTAGAGATGCAGGCAACAGAGCCTCAATAAATTCCTCAGGAAGTTTAGAGAGGCCAGAATGGAATACTCAAGGTCACAAAGATGCAAATACCAAAATAGATGGAAAGGGGGAGAAACACTGACTAAAAGAATACCCAGAAAAAATTTAAAATAGCTGAAAATACATCTTAAAAGCATCCCACCAAGCAGAAAGACTGATATCTTAAGTAATAAAAAAGAAGTGGAAAAATGTCTATAGATCCTAACTCTCAAAACCCCAAAGAAACTTTACACAGCATCCAAAAAACCAGATATCTAAGTCAGTAAGCACTTACTAAAGCTACCATGGGGAAGGAACAATATACATATACATACGCATATATGATATGATTCCAAATATTTAATACAAGTTTATACATAAATACATACACACATATAAAATCAAGGTAAAATCATCTAAAAGCCAATCTGATCAAAATGTTATCTGCTTTATTTCTGGATTTTAAATTAATAGATTTTAAAAATACATCTGTTTCAGTGTCCGCCTATAAGGATACTACCTATTTCATAGTTTCAAAGATTAAAGATGAATCACTAAAACACAATTTCTAAGCCATGAAGCACCATACACTTGTTAGTTAACAGGTTCATAGCAGCATTTTTTATAACAGCCTAAAATTGTCAGCAACCCAAATGTTCACCAACAGGTGATTCAATAAACAAATTGTGGTACTTCAACTATTAAGCAATAAAAAGAAATCACTACTGGCATGTGCAACAATATGCGTGACTCTCAAAATATTTATGTTGACTTTAAACCACCACCCCCTGCAAAAAAGAAAAGGGTATATACTATCCGACATCACTTATATAAAGTTCTAGAAAATGCAAACTAATCTATGGTGAGAGAAAGCAGATTGCCTGGAAGACAGAAGGGAGTACGGCAGTGAACAGTCAGAAAGGAGGAAATCTCAGGGGCACCAGGAAACTTCTAGGGGTGATGAATATGTTCATTATCTTGAAGGTGATAATGGTTTCATGAGTGAAAACGTCAAATTAAATTATAGACTTTAAATGTGTGCAGTTTACTGTATATCAATTATACATCAATAAAGTTTTTAAGTTGAAGGTAATATAGATTTGAATAGGTATCCGATTTGTCTGCTCTATATAAAAAACATACAGATTTTTTTTCTTAAAAAAATAAACAACTTACTTTGCATTTCCAGCCATTGGTTGGTACTGATTTCATAACTGGTTGAAGACAAAAAGTATGATACCCTTTGTCACACGTATCACACACTAGCATCTTGCTATCTTCTCCCGATTGTCTAAAAAATAAGATAGCATTAATGATGCCTTATCTTTAAACTTATGTTTGTAACATAAGTAATCATGAAAAGAATCTGTCCTGGGAACTGCCCAGTTCATAAATACCCTCCGTCTCTGTTTGGTCTATGCACAGATAATGACAGAGTTAACCCTCTAGAGGATGAGACAGAAATCTTCCAAAGGTCCCTAAAGGATTATCCTTACTGAACGCCCACCTATGGTGAACCCGTTTTAGTCATTTTAGGGTTCCTGCAAAGAAGGAGGGGTTAAGGCAAGATGAATGACACTGATCTTTACTTCTTAAACATCCCATGCCCATCCTTTTTTTGGGAAGGAGCTGTAACTGATAGGTGATGCTGCACGGAAAGGAACAAATCTTGGCATCGTGAGTTGGAAGACACTGTCATATAATAAAAAGAGGATCAAATTTGGATCAGACCTACAACTGTGTTCAGACTTCTGTTTTTCTAGCTGTGTGACTCCTGAATAACTTAGACTTAGTCCTCTTAATTTCAGGTACAAAATGTGAATGATAATCAAAGATTACTGTGAGAATTAAATATAATTCTGGCTGAAGAGCTAAGAATATCCATTAAGCAATAAGTGCTAAATAAATAGATATAAGAATAATAATCTTGTTATAATTATTAAGAATTATAATTGAAAACCTAAAATCTTCCCCTAAACACTCTTCTGCCCCAAAGATTGGGCCCCTGTCCTGTCCATGATCTCAGCCTTGATTCTTGGCTGTTAGTCCCTCTCAGATACTAAGAATTTAATTCAAGAGGAGGGGAAAAGAAAAACTAGGGAATGCAAGAAGAAGAGCTGAGAGAGGAACCGCTGAATAAAACCTGGTGATAAACAGAAGTAAAAAGGAAGATGGGTTAATTGGCCTCCAGTAATTTCTTATTTAATTTAATAAATTCTACATATAAAATTGCACATTTTGTCTCTTTAGCTACATGGAAAGATCTTGGAGGAAAAGCACTCTTTCTTCAAGTTCTCTTACTCCTTCTCAAGAAGAAGCCAGGCACAGATACGAGGTATCAAATAAATGTTTACTGATATTTTCTTTAATTTTTACCAAAATATAAAAGCACGTGGTCCTATTTATTCCACATAATTCTAAGATATTGATGCTTATTGTTATCAAATTAAATTACAAATAAAACAGACTGAACATGGCAGTGGTGGGCATCATTTCTCCTGATTACAAAAGTCCTCAGCCTGTAAACAATTTGAAGACTGCTGTAGATGCAGGTAACATCCCCAAATTATCATGCTAATTAATTAGTAGCATGAGAAAAAAATAATCACAGAAAAGACTGGAGAAATGACCAAAGGATGGAATAAAACAAATAGGAAAAGATAATCCCATTACAAACATTTAAATGCCATACAATACTTTGTTTCAGAATTATGGTGAAAGTAACTGCCTTTCAGATAGATACAGATTTCTTTTTAAACAGTAGACTTAGTATAAATTGTTCTTCCTGGAATAGAAATTGAAACTTATCACTGATTCTTTGGTTCACTCTAATAACTACTTTCCATAGTTAGAGGTTTATTTTCCTATTAAATCTCCTCCCCAGTCTCCCTCAGAAAAAAAGGTGCTTTTTTTTCTAATGCTTATTTATTTTTAATTGTTAATATCATTCATTTAAAATTGCTGGCAAACTTAAGCTAGCTTTTTAGGCAACCAGAGGAATTTAAATTATTAAAATTAGTTTTTGTTTAGACTTATTTCAAAGAAATATGTTAATAAATATCTAGCAATTTCTAAAGACATGATGAAGTCAGTGTGAATGAATATAGCTGCAGTATGAACAACCTTTATCATATTACACAAACCTTTAGTACCTAATAATAGGGTCTCTCTTAAACTCAATACACACCTTTGAGTTGAAATTAAAACTTACTTGCAGTTCTGGCACACTTTGCACTCAGGACATTGCCAACCTGCACGTTTTAATGGAGTAACCGCTATATCCAGGCACATTCCATGATAGTGCTGACCACAAGTAGTACAAAAGAACTGATCTAAGAGGTCTCCCGGGCTGTCGCACACTGCACAGTTTGCATCTTCCTTTGCTACAATTAACAGTAAAACAACGAAATTGTTGTATAAGAATTTAATATTTTTCTGGCTTTACAGTTTAAAAATCACTTGAAGGGAATTTTCATGGTAAATCTTTCAGACACTTGAAATTATCCACATTGAACTGATATCCAATCAGAATAAGGTCTCCATTAAAACATTATAATATCTTTAATCTAAATTTAATCACATTAAATTTAATCATATAGTTTTGCAATGATTTGTACCTACATCTACTTGAGACCATAAGCAGTTCTTATTTAATTTTATATCCCTAATACCAGTGATATGCTGGGCACCTAGTTAATGTTCAATATATGCTTGCTGAAAAGAACCAAAAAGGAAAATATCAACTGAGAGGCGCTTTGCAGTGCAAAAATAAACATTTTTATTTGAGTGTTAAATAGGTTTTGAAATTAACAAAATCAGAGACAAAATTAAGAAATGTTAATATCAATTAGATTAAGATGCTTCTTATGCATAAACACTAATTTTTATTCAAGTCAAATAAGGGTTTTTTAATACTGGAAAATATATGAGGGAGAACATTAAAGATGGAAGCTACATATTCATACACAAATATAATACTTCATATACTAATTCTATATTCATCTATATTAATTGCCAGTTGTAAAAAAATTATGGACATCGTCTATCGCTAAATGTGGATTAAAAGGAATGGCACTTTTTAACAGTTCTTGTACCATCTAAAATAAAAAATAAATGTCAGGATAAACTGGCTTGCCAAGTATACAAACGCATGCATATTACAATATAATAAGGAAAAGAATGTATTCTAAAATCATACCAATTGGATGATATACACAAATATGTCTGTAACTGACACTTATGTTCTCAACTAAATGGTCTGATTAGCTGATTGTCCTAGGACCGTTTTAAATTGTACATACGATTTTTTTTTTTCCTCTTTCGCTTTCTGAAGATTTGGTCAGTCCTCTCTGGCTATAAGCCCTTTCTACCTGCTTTCTTTCCCCAGTCAAGTATCTTGAAACAGAGTAATAATCTATTCCTTTTCCTTACACCAAGAATTGGTTTTGTGGGCCATAGAAGTCTTTGGCATACAGAGTTTTTGTTTTTATTTTAGAATCCTTTTAAAATGGTAAAAAAAAAAAAAAAAAACCATTTGCAGTTTGAGGGCAGAACACAAACAGGCCCTAGGATGCATCTAGACTGTAAGCTGGGCCCCTGGCGGCTCCTCACCCACTGTTCATCTGAAGCTACTTTAATGAGGCTACCAGTGGCCTATGAAATCCCGTGGTTACTTTTTAGGTCTTACCTTATTTGCCATCTGCAGCGTTTACATCTACGCCCACACTGAAATTTCCTACCTTGATTGACTTCTATGATGGCAGCTTTCTCCAGATTTCTCCTTAGGCTTCCCATGCCCCCAATCTCCTCCTGCTGTGCTGGCTTTTGTGCCTCCACAAGCCCTCTAAATGATGGAGTCTCTTAGGATTTCATCCTCTTCCATCTTTTCTAATTCCCCATGGTTTTTCTTTGTAATCACATCAATTCCTACATCATAAAACACCACCACAATTCCCAGATCTCTATCACCAGACCCAAACTTCTTTCTGAACCTCAAAATGTTATTTTCAAGTCTTACTGGACCCTCAATAGCCAGGTGTTCTAAAAATACTCAAACTCAACTCCTCTAAAACTCTTTTTTTTTTTTTTTATAAATTTATTTATTTTTGGCTGCGTTGGGTCTTTGTTGCTGCACGCAGGTTTTCTCCAGTTGGGGAGAGTGGGGCTACTCTTCATTGTGGTGAGCGGGCCTCCCATTGCTGTGGCCTCCCTCATTGCGGAGCACGGGCTCTAGGCGCGCGGGCCTCAATAGCTGCGGCACGCGGGCTCAGTAGTTGTGGCGCACAGGCCTAGCTGCTCCGTGGCACGTGGGATCTTCCTGGACCAGGGATCGAACCCGTGTCCCCTGCATTGGCAGGCTGATTCTCAACCACTGCGCCACCAGGGAAGCCCCCTCTAGAACTTTTTTTAAACCTAAACCTCTCTCTTCTTTCTCGACCTGCTGGGTAAAGAAACTTTAGTGTCACTATTGACCCTTAACTACTCCCTGACCCAACACATCCAATTGGATACCAGTTCTTACTGAGTAAACTTTTTATGTATCCTCTTCCATCTGTTTGTACAGTTCAGTCCATCACACTTTGTCTTGGTCACTGCAGTTATCTTCTGAATGGAATGCTGGCTTAGGGCTCTGACCTCCTCCCTAAATCAGCTAAAGATCCAGAGCAATTTTCTAAGTGTTACGCCCTGCGCAAATTACAACTTTATCAACACCTCCTTTCTTGCCTTAAAATAAAAAAATAAAAAATTTCTAGTTTGAGGCAAAAAAAGGAGTGGGGGGGGATTATCTCCTTTTCCAACTGAATCTCAGAACATTCACTATTTCCTGGTCAGATCAAGCGGTCTGCTGTGCACGTTAACACAACAGACTGCTCAACCTTTGTGTACTTGTACACATTCTGTTCCTTCTGCCTGTAATTTTGTTCCTTTGTTGTGCCACTAGCCCATTCCAAAGAGGCCTTTAAAACTCTTGCTCAGACATAAACCCTGACTATCTAATGTTACCACACCTAAATGCCCATTTAGTTGTTGATTATTCCTTTCCCCATATGCTTAGAAGAAACTGTTAAATCATCAATTAATTATAACACAATACCGTGAACCCTTGAAGGGTAGTAACCTTGTCTTTTTCAACTTCATATCCTCAGTTGCCTAGCACAAATCAATTCTTATATTTTAAGCAAAGGAGTTGCTTCTAAAATCATTTTTAAGTGGCTCTTTAAATGACAGGCATTTAGAAGAAAGCATTAATTCTAAAAATGAAATTACATGTATTAGTTCATTTTTTTAAATAAAAATGGAAAAACAGAGCAAAGTAGTTTTCTTAATACTAAAAGAGAGTTCCATATTTACTCATTCAAGCTAAGTACATTTAAAAACTAATCTTTGATTTTTGCCTACCCTCAAAACTTACAGAAACTGGGGCAAGTACTGGACTCTATCAGATTACATCTTTCTATTGTAATTTGCCAGGAACACTATCTAAATACTTCTGTGAAACTTTCTAGAGTTTGCTACTCTGCCACTTCAACTTGCCATGGTAGCTACTAGTCACATGTAGCTATTGCGCAATGGAAATGTGATTAGTCCAAATTGAGATGTGCTATACATATAAAACACACTCCGAATTCCAAAGACTTAATAGGAAAAAAATATTAATGTCACTATCTCAAAAATTTTATTAATTACAAGTTGAAATATTAACATTTTGGATATATTGGGTTAAGTATGTATTTTTAAAATTAATTTCAAATAAAAAATTTTAACATGACCACTAGAAAAATTAAAATTACATATATTGCTCACATCACATTTCTATTGCACAGCACTGTTTTATACAGCAAAGCTCATTCTGCAACAAGGTAACTCTGTGTATCACTATAGCAGAGATTACTTTTTATTCTATGACAGTTTCCACCAATTCCTTGATGACAATACTGTCATGTTGTATGATTAGTATGCATCATTTAATAAATTGGGCAAAAAAAAATCCATGTGATATATTCAGTCCAAAAACATTTACTATGCATTATATAAAAATAATAATAGAAAAAACTTGGTCCCAACCATTTTTCTCATCTGGGCGAACATACAGAAATATGTAGAAATACTAAAACAGCCTTTTGGAGGGCATGCATTAAGAAGATGACATTACTGGATGGCTTAAGTGTCATGTCAGACATAAGTATATGTACATATACATACATATATGTCTGAAAGCCAAAGGGGCGTTAAGCTTGAAGCAATAATCAAACGACTAAGTGAAAATTTTCTTTAAGCAGTAGGGAAAGCAAAATAGATTGAGTGAAAGACTAAAGATAAAGACAATTTAAGAGAGGACAGGAGTAAAATCCAGGTTAATTTGGCTCCAAAGATCATATTCTTTACTACTAATCAATATTGATGCCCACTGGAAGGGCAAAGAAGGTGAAGAATAAAAGTGCAAAGGAAAAGTGCCAGCACAGGCATAGCAGGAAGAAGCTAAATGATGTAGGGAAAGCAAGAAAAGAGCAGCAGAAACAGAGAATAAGCTTTGGACAGGTCACTTCTTCCTAAGTGACAGCTGTGACGAGAAGAAATGGAGGAAAAGGCAAAAACATGGAGCTTAAATTAGATGGAAGCTTATCATAGATCCTTAAACATGGTCAATTTGGAAGGTGAGACTACTGCTTAAGAAAGGCTAGACAGCACATAAGAAGAGAACCAGGTGAAGAGCACAGTCTCAAGTCAGATTATTATCAGTGAATTTTAAAAGGACTAAATCAGCATAGCTTTGTAACTTCCATCGACATTACAACTTCCGTGACCATCGCTGGCAGGCCACTCTGCAAGGTGATTTGCCTATCAAAATGGAATCTCTAGAAAGAAGAAGTAAATCATGGATGTTGTCCAGAGAGGCTGGCCCACAGGCTAGGCAGGTAGGTAAGAAAGAAAGGTCAGGGGGCTGACAGAATTTAAGGTAACAGAAAAGTAGCAGGACTTGGTGTCAAGAGAGACCAGACAACTAAGAAAATGAGGTAGGAGTTAAAAGTTTAAATGAAGTAAAGGAAGAAAAAGCTGAGTGATGAAAGTAAATACGCTGGGGGAGGGGGAGTGGATTAAGAGATGTAGCATTCCCAGGTTTAAATCTTGCAAAGGCTTCTCACTGAAGACAGAATAAAATCCAAACCCCTTCCCTTGTTTACAAGGCCTACATGATCTAGTCTTTGTTCGCCTTGATGTGGTCTCTACTACCCACCTGGCAGACACTAAGTTCCAGACACAGTGACTAGCTGTCTATTCCACAATCACGCCATGCTCCTGCCTCAAGGCCTGCGCAGTAGTTGTTCGCTCAGCCTGGAATGTTCTTTCCTCTGACCTTGCATGGCTGGCTTTCTGCCATTCAGCCTTCCATGAGAGGGAAAATACTACTCAGGAAGTATATGTGGCTATGTCCCTTAGATGGATATTTAGCGTAAAGTTTCCAGGCAAGGTTAGTGTATACTTGCATCGTCGTGAAAATAAGGTTAGAGCCATGACTGGCATTTTTCGAAGACAAAGCACCCCAAAATTGTTTTCTGATGAAAATGCTGGTCGTGCTCACAGATGCGCTCTTTTTGCTGGGATGTTTTT
The DNA here is from genome assembly GCF_964374135.1 of Grampus griseus. Lineage (NCBI taxonomy): Eukaryota > Metazoa > Chordata > Mammalia > Artiodactyla > Delphinidae > Grampus > Grampus griseus. Next base: position 5,179,041 of record NC_139003.1, on the reverse strand, counting down.
TTCTAATGAGGTCCATGTTTTTGTTAGATTTTTCAACTTTCATAAAAAGATGTCAATCTTACTCCTAACTCAGGTAACTATCACAGCATACCGCTCTGTTCTTAGCCAGTAGCATCAAGTATTATACTCAATGCAAACACATTACTTAGATAAGAGCTAAAATAACTACCTTTCAGTACAGCAATTCATAATATATGGTACAATGCTACATGATTTTCATTGTCATTTAACCTTCATAATAACACTGTCATTTAAGATATCCCCATTTTTAAAACATAAAAAGTGCTTTGTGCTATGACATACAATTAGAACAGCTAAATATACAAATGAAAGATTTTATAAGACTATTACGTAGTCTTGTATATTACTGCAATATAGTCTATCTGCAGTACTCTCTACATCCTTGGATTAAAACAGATGCTCAGGAAGCTGGGTATTTAGACTGCATTGTTTAGGATCCCCAGGGAATAGAATTTATTCAACTGGGCTTTGGTTTTATACCACTGACTTATTTTAAGGGCTGTTATAAGAAATTGCCCTGTGGGGTTTGTTGTTTATACTGCAAGACAGCTACTTGAAGACAGTTTCTCACTACCATATATAGTGTACATACAGTGTCAGTATCAAGTGAATTATTATTACTACAAATCAGGCAACTGTTCATATGCCCTTCTTCATGCTGACTGCTGGAAAGCTCTGGAGCCAGATTTGTGGCATAGGCCTGGGAAATACACATTTATTTTGGGTATCAGCCTCACCGTATTACCCTCCCATTTATCCTATCCTTATTTTCCCTTCCCACTGGCCAAATTTTCTTCCTTATTTTTAGTCTTACTTTATCCTACTGTTCATGTATTTGTGTAAGTCTCCGTAAGTCTACTTTGGAACAAGGCAAGGTACCAGTAATTTCAGTGTATCTTTTAGCTTTATGTTGCCAGCATGAACCTTTCACTATATTCATGATAAATGGTAACAAATCATCTCACCTCAGTTCTTACACTTCATTATTTTATAAAACAATTTATGATCCCTAACAAATAAATGTATATAAATCATATACATTATGTGAACAGAGTCTGCAAAAGAAAGTAGTACTGCCAATAAGTAATAGAATTTCTCACATTAGAAACATAGTCATAGAAAAGTTTGCATGTTGTTTACTGAGGTCTAAATCACGACCACATACAAAAGGCTGAATAAAATTTAAATTGTTAAACACACCCACAGTTGTTTTATTCAATTGGAAAAGTGTGTTATACCACCCAGAATACAATCAGCTCTGATGATTCACATCACAGTCTGTGTACTTAGTGAAGGAATTCACTATATGAGGCCTTAAAATAAATAACACCCATTACAGTAGCTGTGCATGAGTGTTGTCTTCTTCTCCCAGATTTAACAGTGTGTAATCCAAAGCATTTTTAAAACTTTAAATCCCTTATTAGCCTAAATACAATGTGACATTTCAGTTTGCCTTACCTATAATTTACGTCTGTATAGTGATTAAGGACAACATGATTATACATGTAGACACAAAATAACTTTAACTAAAGATAAAATCATGGTACTGAACAGAGAAAAATGATGATTATGAAATCTGTGTTTGAGATTACTTTAAGCCTGAAGTAGCTATATTTATGTTTCACAAAGCTGGAAAAGATAGGAAAAAAGCCTTTACTGACATTGCTAAGAATACAGGTAAAAGCTAACAATTAGGTAACTAAGAGATGACATAAAAAAAGACTGAATAAAGAAGGCATCAAAGAGATTTCACAAGCAGATTGGAAATTCAATTTACTAGGGAAAAAAGATCTCAAATCATGCATGCTCATTGGAAATCCATATACTAGGAAAAAAGTAAGATCTCTATTTAATAAGGATAGGAAAGAGTTATAAGTTTCTGTATAACATAAATTTCAAACACTTAAACCTTTTCACCTAATTATAAAATACTGTTTGGAAAAGAAAAAAAAAAAAGACAACTGAGGATTATAGATAATTATAACCAAGACAGATGAATCAAGAAGAAGCATTAACGAGATTTCTATTATGACTACTAGGACATTTTCCAAGATTTTCAAGTGTTTGGTGATCCTATCAACATACATCCTGAAATAACATCTGAATGAACCATCTTCTAAATCTCCAACTGGGTAGTCTTTTTAGTGTAAAAGACACTGAATTAAATACACTGTTTAATTTTTTAAATGACCTACTTTCATAGTACATATTAAAATACCATATACTCAGCAAGTTTACCTTTCTACAGTAGTTAAATTTTTTAAATAAGAATAAAAAACATGCAAACTATCTTTGAATTTTTGAGGAAATAACTCTCTGGATATAACTTCAATGATATTGTTGGTAACAGATTCCTCCCCCTGCCCCCTCACCCCACCCAAGGATCTCTTGTGAAGATCTCTCAGATTATCAAGATTATGTAATGTTGCCTTTTACCACAAGTAGAATAACACTTAGGGAACTTAAACATTTGTTATTTTAAGTAAATACACTGATAAATGTTTTTAAATATATCTGTAGTAAACTTACATCTTTCAGGAGCTTGGTCAATGTGCTCTGGACAAAGAAGGAAGAAGTGACTGAAATCCTGAAAGGTGCCGGCTCCAGCAGCACAAGGATAATGGTACATCTGGGCACATTTCTCTTCACAGCATTTGATAGTGGCTCCAAGGTGCTTACAAAATGCACATCGCTGGAAGGGAGCAAAGGATAAAGAAATATCCTTATAAAACCTGGAAAAGCAACACTCAAAGGTGGGGCTACGAAGATATTCAAAAGTCTTTGTACATTACTAGTAAAACAATTTGAAGCCTGCAGAGCACTAAATAAAGGATCAGTTAAAATGATAAAATCTAAGTTCTCCGTTCAGTGCTTGGTAAATATTCATCCAAGGATGAATACATATTCATCCTTCCATTCAAGTTTAGAAAGTTAGCATTTCACTTTTTTTTTTTCTATTGACTTTGTCAATACAACTAGCATTTTTAAAAAACTAATAATATGGTTAAAAGGGCAGGTTTCTAGTTGGGGATTATTTTTAACAGGTGATTAAATCCCATTAATAAACAGATAAAACATATATATATTATTTCCAAAACCTCTTACTATTTTCACCCTGCCTAAAAATCAACATGAAGTAAACTAGTCAATCACAGAATAAGTTAATGAGTGGCAACTACATGGTTAAAGGCACACATACAAATCTACACACTTCATTGTAGCAGTTAGTTTCAAGTTTCTTTAAAATGCTGGGCACGTGAAGAAAAATTAAGTCATCTGACTTTCTCCTTCCCCCATTCCAATCTGCCTCTATCTCTTGCAAGTGGTAAAATCAAAGAAATAAAGTCTCAAACGAACAGCAGGGGAAGTTTGGCGCACCTGAAATGTGTAAGAAGTCAGTATGAATTATCTAAGAGTAATTCTTTCCCTAAGAAAGATTAATAAACGTCCTCATCCGCCCAAGCCCACTTGGGGCATCATAACGTACAAAATCTCTCTCTGTGTGTAGGAGAGGCCTAGCTGCCCTTCTTGAATATACTTCTGTTTTAGCATTTATGCTACTGCATGGTAATTACTTATCGCTCTTTTTTCATCCAAGATCTTTGAGTAGAGGAATCGGGTTGTACTAACTTTGTATTCTTAGTGCCATGAATCCTGTTTGACATAGAAAGGCCCTAATAAACTGGTGTTCATATTTATATATATTAACTGGACTTCACTTCTGGTAATCTTACTGTAGGTGTGGCTCATGACTAGCAGAGCTGAACTAACTGAAGCCAAGTGGGACGGCACGTGGTAAAACCGAGGCTCAGGTAATAGAGTTGCTAACATTACTATGAACATCTTCACGTGCTAATATACTGATTCCATCTTCTGCTAGTCAATTAGATAATACAATAGTTTGTAAATTGTAAATAATTTCAATGTCTTGCACGTAAATCTACATAAGGTATCACATGCCATCAACGCCTCCTCATAACCATCGGTCCCCTGCACGGAACCAATATAAGAAAGTTAAGCGTCTCTTGGTGTGTCTTCTACACATTTTGGCTGCAGGCAACAAGACCACTGTAGTTTCTAAGTAACTCATAAACACTAGCTATATCTTTGACATTTTAATTTTATATACTGTCCACAAGTTCACACACTAACACACATTTCAGTTGTCTTTTTGTACTCAAAGGTATTATTACTGCATTAACAAAAACTGAAGAAAAGAAATAAAGCCTTCTTTATCTTCACTGATAAAGCATAATAATCAGCTTTTTCCAAACAATATATTTATGTCACAACCTCCTATGGTATCCAAATATGTTTACTGTATTAACAGAACCCAGAATTAAAGACATGTATAATATCTAGGTAGTCTGAGTATCCTTGAGTCAATACTGGGAAGGTCAAGGTAATGTTGCGGGAAGAAAGTACATTTATATGTCCAATCAACCACTGAAAAGTTTTTATTATTAACTAATTAACATCGCAAAATAATTTCTGCTACACTGTTAAAATCTACAATCTCCATTACTTTTATAGCATATGGCAAGTTGTACAGAAGCCTTTTGCTCTAAAAGTAATTTTGACAAATAAAATAAAATGACTTTTAAGTGTATAATAAGGAAATAAAAGAATTTAACTTGATCCTTTTCTCACTGTCTATATCATTTTTGAAACATCAACATGTTCTCTTAATCATATTTGCAATGGAAAATATTACATGACATTAGCTAAACTACTATGAGAAGTCCTGGAATGTATCCAACATACTAATTTACAGTAACATGTAAAGAGATTAGGGAATAAAGGGAAATAAAATACTAACTGCATTTAAGTGAACGCTTCAAACCCATCTGTTATAACTACATAGCTAATGAAAGACATTTGGCATTGAAAGAAAACATATACTATCTATACAGGCTGGAATGTATCTTTTTGAACCAATAAAAAGCATTTATAAAATTGTAGAAAATGTCAAAGAATAAATTTCTACAGGAAACTTGTCTAACATCAGCACCCTCATACACCACAAGTCACAAATCAAAACAAATTACAAGCTAAGTAACAATTACAAAGCTAATTAACATTTCGTGAGAGGAAGGTAAGATAAAAAGCTCTTATCAACTAAACAATTTGACTCAATATTAAAAACCCCTAAATAATTTTTATACTTTTTTAACCATTAAAAAGAAGAGAAGGAGAGGGAAAGATAAAAAGAAAAGTGTTAAATATCTTTTGACATTAGTCCAAGAACACATCCAAGAAAAAACTCTCAATGAGAGTTCACATTGCCACCTGTAAGAAAGAGTCTGAGGAACTTCCAAAACTTGGAAAGCTCTCGCAAAATAAGTTTATAATACAAAACAGAATCAACAAAATTTCAGAGATTAAGGTTCAAGATGAGTTATGAAACAGTAACAATAAGTTTCAGGATATTCCAAAGCTTGTTCAATTAATTATCAAGTATTTATTCTATATCAACTACTGCAATTGGCTAAGTGCTGTAAGAAATATCAAATATTAATTTTCTACACACCAGGCTGTTTTTAACCTTTACCAAACTTTTCTTATTAGTCTGTTAGGATTCTCCCATAATGCTGTAATAACGAATGAAGATAGCAAGTAAGAGAAAAAATAAAATGGCATGAGAAACTATCAGGAAGGTCCAATGTCTGTTTAGAAAGAGTACTAGAAGGAGAGAAAATAGAAGGATTATAAGCAGAGAAATTAGAAAGAAAATTTATGAAAATATCTAATAATAAAAGGTAACATTTATTAAGCATAATTTCCATTTAATAGATGAGGAAACTGAAAGACAAGAGTCTTTTTCTTTCTGTTCTATTGATATCTGTTTCACTACAAAAACACCCACCCAAACAGAAAACACCAGCTTCAGATTAAAATGTCTTACACCTAGAAACATGGGCAAAGATAACAAGGATAAATGAAAAATTCTAGTAGCCCCACCAAAAAGAAAAGGGGTCATTTACAAAGATAGGAGAAACGGGAATTGCTTTTCATTGGCAATATTAAATGTAAAAACAAAAAAGAGCGGCTTCCGGGAAGATGGCGGAAGAGTAAGACACGGAGATCACCTTCCTCCCCACAGATACACCAGAAATACATCAACACGTGGAACAACTCCTACAGAACACCTACTGAACGCTGGCAGAAGACCTCAGACCTCCCAAAAGGCAAGACACTCCCCCCACGTACCTGGGTAGGGCAAAACAAAAAAGGAAAGACAGAGACGAAAGGATAGGGACGGGACCTGCACCTCTGGGAGAGAGCTGTGAAGGAGGAAAGGTTTCCACACACTAGAAGCCCCTTCACAGGCCGAGACTGCGGGTGGCGGAGGGGGAGAGCTTCGAAGCCGCGGAGGAGAGGGCAGCCACAGGGGTGCGGGGGGCGAAGCGGAGAGATTCCCGCACAGAGGATCAGGGCACACCGGCACTCACCAGCCCGAGAGGCTTGTCTGCTCCCCTGCCGGGGCGGGCGGGGCTGGGAGCTGAGGCTCGGGCTTCGGTCGGAGCGCAGGGAGAGGACTGGGGTTGGCAGTGTGAACACAGCCTGCAGGGGGTTAGTGCACCACGGCTAGCCGGGAGGGAGTCCGGGAGGGAGTCCGGGGAAAAGTCTGGAGCTGCCGAAGAAGCAGGAAACTTTTTCTTACCTCTGTTTCCTGGTGCGCGAGGAGAGAGGATTAAGAGCGCTGCTTAAAGGAGCTCCAGAAACGGGCGCGAGACGCGGCTAACAACGCGGACCCCAGAGACGGGCATGAGACGCTAACGCTGCTGCTGCTGCCACCAAGAAGCCTGTGTGCGAGCACAGGTCACTCTCCACACACCCCTTCCGGGGAGCCTGTGCAGCCCGAAACTGCCAGGGTCCCGGGATTCAGCAACAACTTCCCCGGGAGAACGCACGGTACACCTCAGGCTGGTGCAACGTCACACCGGCCTCTGCCGCCGCAGGCCCGCCCCGCACGCCGTGCCCCTCCCTCCCCCCAGCCTAAGTGAGCCAGAGCCCCTGAATCAGCGGCTCCTTTAACCCTGTCCTGTCTGAGCGAAGAACAAACGCCCTCTGGCCACCTACACGCAGAGGCAGGGCCAAATCCAAAACTGAGTCCCAGGAGCTGTGCAAACAAAGAAGAGAAAGGGAAATCTCTCCCAGCAGCCTCAGTGGCAGCGGATTAAAGCTCCACAATCAACTTGATGTACCTGCATCTGTGGAATACCTGAATAGACAACGAACCATCCCAAATTGAGGAGGTGGACTTTGAGAGCAAGATTTATGATTTTTCCCCTTTTTCCTCTTTTTGTGAGTGTGTATGTGTATGCTTCTGTGTGAGATTTTGTCTGTATAGCTTTCTTTCCACCATTGGTCCTAGGGTTCAATCCGGTTTTTTTCTTTTTAATAATTATTTTTTATTTTAATAACTTTATTTTCTTATTTTATTTTACTTTACCTTCTTCCTTTCTTTTTTTCCTTCCTCCCTCCCTCCTTTCTTTCTTTCATTCTTTTTCTTTATTTCTTCTACTAATTCTTTCTTTCTACTTTTTCTCCCTTTTATTCTGAGCCATGTGGATGAAAGGCTCTTGGTGCTGCAGCCAGGAGTCAGCGCTGTGCCTCTGAGGTGGGAGAGCCAACTTCAGGACACTGGTCCACAAGAGACGTCCCAGCTCCACATAATATCAAATGGCGAAAATCTCCCAGAGATCTCCACCTCAGCACCAGCACTCAGCTTCACTCAATGACCAGCAAGCTACAGTGCTGGACATCCTATGCCAAACAACTAGCAAGACAGGAACACAACAGCACCCATTAGCAGAGAGGCTGCCTAAAATCATAATAAGTCCACAGACACCCCAAGACACACCACCAGACGTGGACATGCCCACCAGAAAGACAAGATCCAGCCTCATCCACCAGAACACAGGCACTAGTCCCCTCCAACAGGAAGCCTACACAACCCACTGAACCAACCTTAGCCACTGGGGACAGACACCAAAAACAACGGGAACTACGAACCGGCAGCCTGCAAAAAGGAGACCCCAAACACAGTAAGATAAGCAAAATGAGAAGACAGAAAAACACACAAGAGATGAAGGAGCAAGATAAAAATGCACCAGACCTAACAAATGAAGAGGAAATAGGCAGTCTACCTGAAAAAGAATTCGGAATGATAGTAAAGATGATCCAAAATCTTGGAAATAGAATAGACAAAATGCAAGAGACATTTAACAAGGACCTAGAAGAACTAAAGATGAAACAAACAACGATGAACACCACAATAAATGAAATGAAAAATACTCTAGATGGGATCAATAGCAGAATAACTGAGGCAGAAGAACAGATAAATTACCTGGAAGATAAAATAATGGAAATAACTACTGCAGAACAGAATAAAGAAAAAAGAAAAAAGAATGAAAAGAACTGAGGACAGTCTCAGGGACCTCTGGGACAACATTAAACGCACCAATATTCGAATTATAAGGGTCCCAGAAGAAGAAGAGCAAAAGAAACGGACTGAGAAAATATTTGAAGAGATTATAGTTGAAAACTTCCCTAATATGGGAAAGGAAATAGTTAATCAAGTCCAGGAAGCACAGAGAGTCCCATATAGGATAAATCCAAGGAGAAATACACCAAGACACATATTAATCAAACTGTCAAAAATTAAATACACAGAAAACATATTAAAAGCAGCAAGGGAAAAATAACACACAAGGGAATCCCCATAAGGTTAACAGCTGATCTCTCAGCAGAAACTCTGCAAGCCAGAAGGGACTGGCAGGACATATTTAAAGTGATGAAGGAGAAAAACCTGCAACCAAGATTACTCTAGCCAGCAAGCATCTCATTCAGATTTGATGGAGAAATTAAAACCTTTACAGACAAGCAAAAGCTGAGAGAGTTCTGCACCACCAAACCAGCTTTACAACAACTGCTAAAGGAACTTCTCTAGGCAAGAAACACAAGAGAAGAAAAAGACCTACAATAATGAACCCAAAACAATTAAGAAAATGGGAATAGGAATATACATATCGATAATTACCTTAAATGTAAATGGACTAAATGCTCCCACCAAAAGACACAGATTAGCCGAATGGATACAAAAACAAGACCCATATATTTGCTGTCTACAAGAGACCCACTTCACAGACTGAAAGTAAGGGGATGGAAAGAGCTATTTCATGCAAATGGAAACCAAAAGAAAGCTGGAGTAGCAATTCTCATATCAGATAAAATAGACTTTAAAATAAAGACTATTAGAAGAGACAAAGAAGGACACTACATAGTGATCATGGGATCGATCCAAGAAGAAGATATAACAATTGTAAATATTTATGTACCCAACATAGGAGCACCTCAATACATAAGGCAAATACTAACAGCAATAAAAGGGGAAATCAACAGTAACACATTCATAGTAGGGGACTTTAACACCCCACTTTCACCAATGGACAGATCATCCAAAATGAAAATAAATAAGGAAACACAAGCTTTAAATGATACATTAAACAAGATGGACTTAATTGATATTTATAGGACATTCCATCCAAAAACAACAGAATACACATTCTTCTCAAGTGCTCATGGAACATTCTCCAGGATAGATCATATCCTGGGTCACAAATCAAGCCTTGGTAAATTTAAATGAATTGAAACTGTATCAAGCAATTATACCCCAATAAAGATGTTTAAAAAAAAAAAAAAAAAGAAATTGTATCAAGTATCTTTTCCGACCACAACGCTATGAGACTAGATATCAATTACAGGAAAATATCTGTAAAAAATACAAACACATGGAGGCTAAACAATACACTACTTAATAATGAAGTGATCACTGAAGAAACCAAAAAATACCTAGAAACAAATGACAATGGAGACACGACGACCCAAAACCTATGGGATGCAGCAAAAGCCGTTCTAAGAGGGAAGTTTATAGCAATACAAGCCTACCTTAAGAAACAGGAAACATCTCGAATAAACAACCTAATCTTGCACCTAAAGCAATTAGAGAAGGAAGAAAAAAAAAACCCCCGAAGTTAGCAGAAGGAAAGAAATCATAAAGATCAGATCAGAAATAAATGAAAAAGAAATGAAGGAAACGATAGCAAAGATCAATAAAACTAAAAGCTGATTCTTTGAGAAGATAAACAAAATTGATAAACCATTAGCCAGACTCATCAAGAAAAAAAGGGAGAAGACTCAAATCAATAGAATTAGAAATGAAAAAGGAGAAGTAACAACTGACACTGCAGAAATACAAAAGATCATGAGAGATTACTACAAGCAACTCTATGCCAATAAAATGGACAACCTGGAAGAAATGGACAAATTCTTAGAAATGCACAACCTGCCAAGACTGAATCAGGAAGAAATAGAAACTATGAACAGACCAATCACAAGCACTGAAATTGAAACTCTGATTAAAAATCTTCCAACAAACAAAAGCCCAGGACCAGATGGCTTCACAGGGGAATTCTATCAAACATTTAGAGAAGAGCTAACACCTATCCTTCTCAAACTCTTCCAAAATATAGCAGAGGGAGGAACACTCCCAAATTCATTCTACGAGGCCACCATCACCTTGATACCAAAACCAGACAAGGATGTCACAAAGAAAGAAAACTACAGGCCAATATCACTGATGAACATAGATGCAAAAATCCTCAACAAAAGACTAGCAAACAGAATCCAACAGCACATTAAAAGGATCATAGGCCATGATCAAGTGGGGTTTATTCCAGGAATGCAAGGATTCTTCAATATACGCAAATCAATCAGCGTGATACACCATATTAACAAACTGAAGGAGAAAAACAATATGATCATCTCAATAGATGCAGAGAAAGCTTTCGACAAAATTCAATATCCATTTATGATAAAAACCCTCCAGAAAGTAGGCATAGAGGGAACTTTCCTCAACATAATAAAGGCCATATATGGCAAACCCACAGCAAACATCGTCCTCAATGGTGAAAAACTGAAAGCATTTCCAGTAAGATCAGGAACTAGACAAGGTTGCCCACTCTCACCACTCTTATTCAACATAGTTTTGGAAGTTTTAGCCACAGCAATCAGAGAAGAAAAGGAAATAAAAGGAATCCAAATTGGAAAAGAAGAAGTAAAGCTGTCACTGTTTGCAGATGACATGATACTATACATAGAGAATCCTAAAGATGCTACCAGAAAACTACTAGAACTAATCAATGAATCTGTTAAAGTAGCAGGATACAAAATTAATGCACAGAAATCTCTGGCATTCCTATACACTAATGATGAAAAATCTGAAAGTGAAATCAAGAAAACACTCCCATTTACCATTGCAATAAAAAGAATAAAATATCTAGGAATAAACCTACCTAAGGAGACAAAAGACCTGTATGCAGAAAATTATAAGACACTGATGAAAGAAATTAAAGATGATACAAACAGATGGAGAGATATACCATGTTCTTGGATTGGAAGAATCAACATTGTGAAAGTGACTCTACTACCCAAAGCAATCTACAGATTCAATGCAATCCCTATCAAACTACCACTGGCATTTTTCACAGAACTAGAACAAAAAATTTCACAATTTGTATGGAAACACAAAAGACCCCGAATAGCCAAAGCAATCTTGAGAACGAAAAACGGAGCTGGAGGAATCAGGCTCCCTGACTTCAGACTATACTACAAAGCTACAGTAATCAAGACAGTATGGCACTGGCACCAAAAGAGAAAGGTAGATCAATGGAACAGGATAGAAAGCACAGGGATGAACCCACGCACATATGGTCACCTTATCTTTGATAAAGGAGGGAGGAATGTACAGTGGAGAAAGGACACCCTCTTCAGTAAGTGGTGCTGGAAAAACTGGACAGGTACATGTAAAAGTATGAGAATAGATCACTCCCTAACACCATACAGAAAAATAAGCTCAAAATGGATTAAAGGCCTAAATGTAAGGACAGAAACTATCAAACTCTTAGAGGAAAACATAGGCAGAACACTCTATGACATAAATCACAGCAAGATCCTTTTTGACCCTCCTCCTAGAGAAATGGAAATAAAAACAAAAATAAATGGGACCTAATGAAACTTCAAAGCTTTTGCACAGCAAAGGAAACCATAAACAAGACCAAAAGACAACGCTCAGAATGGGAGAAAATATTTGCAAATGAAGCAACTGACAAAGGATTTATCTCCAAAATTTATAAGCAGCACATGCAGCTCAATAACAAAAAAACAAACAACCCAATCCATAAATGGGCAGAAGACCTAAACAGACATTTCTCTAAAGAAGATATGCAGACTGCCAACAAACACATGAAAAAATGCTCAACATCATTAAACATTAGAGAAATGCAAATCAAAACTACAATGAGATATCATCTCACACCAGTCAGAATAGCCATCATCAAAAAATCTAGAAACAATAAATGCTGGAGAGGGTGTGGAGAAAAGGGAACACTCTTGCAGTGTTGGTGGGAATGTAAATTGATACAGCCACTGTGGAGACCAGTATGGAGGTTCCTTAAAAAACTACAAATAGAACTACCATATGACCCAGCAATCCCACTACTGGGCATATACCCTGAGAAAACCATAATTCAAAAAGAGTCATATTCCAAAATGTTCATTGCAGCTCTATTTACAATAGGCCGGAGATGAAAACAACCTAAGTGTCCATCATCAGATGAATGGATAAAGAAGATGTGGCACATATATACAATGGAATATTATTCAGCCATAAAAAGAAACGACATTGAGCTATTTGTAATGAGTTGGATAGACCTAGAGTCTGTCATACAGAGTGAAGTAAGTCAGAAAGAGAAAAACAAATACCATATGCTAACACATATATATGGAATCGTAAAAAAAAAAAAAGGTTCTGAAGAACCTAGGGGCAGGACAGGAATAAAGACGCAGACCTAGAGAATGGACTTGAGGACATGGGGAGGGGGAAGGGTAAGCTGTGACAAAGCGAGAGAGAGGCATGGACATATATACACTGCCAAATGTAAAATAGATAGCAGCCACATAGCACAGGGAGATCTGCTCGGTCCTTTGCGACCACCTGGAGGGGTGGGATATGGAGGGTGGGACGGAGGGAGATGCAAGAAGGAAGAGATAAGGGAACATATGTACATGTATAACTGATTCACTTTGTTATAAAGCAGAAACTAACACACCATTGTAAAGCAATTATACTCCAATAAAGATGTTAAAAAAAAAAAAAAGAGCAATATCTTCCAAGGTCTACAAAAAAATTCTTTGAGGGCTTCCCGGTGGCACAGTGGTTGAGAGTCCACCTGCCGATGCAGGGGACACAGGTTCGTGCCCCGGTCCAGGAAGATCCCACATGCCGCGGAGTGGCTGGGCCCGTGAGCCATGGCCACTGAGCCTGCGCGTCCGGGGCCTGTGCTCCGCAACGGGAGAGGCCACAACAGTGAGAGGCCCGCATACCGAAAAAAAAAAAAAAAAAACTTGCAAAATGTGCAAAATATATTTTATGCACACACACACTTTAGATGTAAATACACACAAACCTTTTATTTATGTACATGAATACATACATATGTGTATGTGTGTATATATTTGCATATGTGTACGTTTATATATATACGCATATGTGTATGAGTATATATATAGATACACATATGTGTATGTGTATCTATATATATATACACATGTGTGCACAAGGCACAGTAGCACAGGATATTCACAAATAATGATCTGGGGGGAAAGAACAAACAAATGCTATCAAAAAGAAAGCAGGTAGGACTTCCCTAGTTGTCCAGTGGTTAAGACTCCAGGCTCTAAATGCAGGGGGCCCGGGTTCAATCCCTGGTCAGGGAACTACATCCCACATGCTTCAACTAAGAGCCCACATGCTGCAATGAAGATCCCGTGTGCTGTAACTAAGAGCCGGCGCAGCCAAATAAATAAATATTTAAAAAAAAAAAAAGAGAGAGAGAGAGAGAGAGAGAAAGAGAGAGGAAGGAAGGAAGGAAGGGAGGGATGGAGGGAGGGAGGGAGGGAGGGAAAGAAAGAGAGGAAGAAAGAGAGAGAGAAAGAAAGCAGGTACAGCAATATTGATCATAAAAATAGGGTCCAAACCAAGAAGCAGTGAACAGGACAAAGATAAGTTCACATTAAAATGAATCTAACATTACGGTGAAAATTCCAAAAGAAGAAACAGTCATTAATGTTCACATGCCTAATCAATTTTCTTGACTATAAAAGTAAAGCTGACTTCAAGTTAAAAAAACAAACTTTTTAATGCTACAGTAAAAACTTAACATATGCTTAAAAAGACAAAAAAAAAGTAAAGCCAAACAGAAATACATAGACTGGACTTAACACAGCTCTCAGAAATCAAGATATTTATTAATGATGGTCAAGTTTGATTCAAACTTACACATGAACAGAGAGATCTCCAAATTCCCAGAACAGAAAATATACATTCTATTCAAATGTACATAAAATTCTTTTTAACTCACAATATCTATGGGATTAAGAAAGTCTTACAAATTCAAAAACTCAGGTATTTCCTAGGCCATATTTTAAAAAGCAGATATTTCCTAAACTTAACACATTAATAATTATAAATTCACAATATAAAGATAAACTCCCTTCAATCTATCCACTAGAAAAATTGAAAACTCCCTTCAATCTAGCAGATTTCTTTAAATCAAAATGAAAATATATATATTATTTTTGAAGTGATTAAATAAGAAACTTGTCAAAATCTCTGAGATATGGCAAATTTAGTTCAGAAGAAAAAAAAATACAGCTTGAAAAATACAAGACTCAGGGGAATTCCCTGGCAACCTAGTGGTTATTTAGGACTCCAAATCTTTGAGATATGGCAAATTTAGTTCAGAAGAAAAAAATACAGCTTGAAAAATGCAAGACTCAGGGGAATTCCCTGGCGGTCCAGTGGTTAGGACTCCACACTTCCCCTGCAGTGGGCATGGGTTTGATTCCTGGTCGGGGAACTAAGACCCCACATGCTGCGTGCAGCAGCCAAAACAGGCAAAACTCAAGACCAAAGAATAAAAGTAAGTAAAACTAGACATAAAAACTAAGCCAGTAAGAATCATAATGCATGAGATCAGCCATCTAAGGAAGAAAACACACCCTAATATTGTGTGTAGGAAGATATTATTAATGACATTCGGGTGTTTAAGTCTCTATCAAAACAATCAGTGTTTGCTTTAGAAAGATATGCTAAAATAGTACTGAGTAAAATAAAAAGCAATCTATCAAACCACTTTGTATAATGAATTGGCCTGAAGTAATGAATATCATGATGAGTGATCTGTTGTTGTTTGGGTCCAGTTAATTATTTCTACTTTGTACTCTAATAAACATACATTTCTGATCAAAACCTCTACTTAACAAAAAAATACAAACATCCATTAAATTACATTACAAACTCAAAATGGACTTTGCTATGAATGAAATTTTTCCTTTCTGACCCACCCTCCTCACTGCTGCCACAGTAAGCTTTCTAAGGGACCCCTGATACCTCTGGACCAGGTCCAAACTCCTCAACATGGCATCTGTGGTAGGCAGACTCCTAAAACGCCTGACCCTAGCCCCCCCAAGATGCCCCACCCTAATCCAGACACTGTGAATATGATGAAATACCATGCCAGAGATTATGCCATAAGACATGGCAAAGAGATTTTGCAGATGGGATTAAGGCTCCTAATCAACTGACTTTGAATTAATCAAGGGGGACAGGGCTTATTCTAATCTAATCATACAATTCCTTGAAAACAAAGATTTTTCTCCAACTGGTAGCAGAAAGGGAAGTCAGAGAAATTCAAAGCAAGTGAAGGATTCAGGACCACACTGCTGTCTCTGAAGATAAAAGAAGCCACATACAAAAACCAGGGAGTGGCCCCTAGGAGCTGACAGCAACCCCAGGCCAAATGGCCAGTAAAGAGATGGCAGCCTTGGTCCTACAATTGCACGGAACTGAATTCTGCCCTCGGGAGCCAAGTGAGCTTAGAAGAAGATTCTTCGCCAGAGCCTCTGGATAAACACCCAGCCTGGCAGATATCTTAATTTGAACCCTGTGAAACCCTAAAAAAAAAAGCACGGTTGAGCCTGGCCAAACTTCTCATCTACAAATGGGTGCTATTTTAAGCCATTAAATTTATGGTAATTTTTTATACAGCAACAGCTAACGGAGCATTTCAAGGCCCTCCATGATTTGATCTCTGCCAAATCACTTATTTTTTTTGCTTTGTTTTGGTTTGGTTTTTTTGCGGTACTCGGGCCTCTCACTGTTGTGGCCTCTCCCGTTGCGGAGCACTGGCTCCGGACGTGCAAGCTCAGCGTCCATGGCTCATGGACCTAGCTGCTCCGCGGCATGTGGGATCTTCCCGGACCGGGGCACGAACCCACGTCCCCTGCATCGCAGGCGGACTCTCAACCACTGCGCCACCAGGGAAGCCCCAGTTACCTTTAAGAAATTTTTTTACATTATACAACGTCTTCCTTACTCATCACTATGAAGTAAATAGGGTAAATGTATTAAACTCCATCTTGGACATGAAGAAGCGAAACCTCAGAGAGACTATCCTACAGCAAGCATTCCTGAGCCAACAGGTGTGCCCTCTATTCACTGCGTCAAGGCAACAGTAAACTCTCTAGTTGATAGAAACATACACAAATCAGAAGCCCCCAACTAATAGCCCCCTAACAGCTTTAACCATAAATAAAAACATGAATAAATGTGACTACATAAAACTCCTAGACTTTTATATGGTAAACACACACACACATCTTAGAGAAAATCAAATAACAAAAAAATTTTTTTAATAACCTGGAATTTGAATTACAAATTTCTAGTACCCTGGATATATAAAAATAAAACATAAAAATGAAAACAACTTAAAAAGAGACAGTGACACTTTATCAACACCAATAATTTAGGGAAGTCAGAAAGTTGGCCAATAAAATATACTTAACATGCAGGATGCAGTGAGCAACTAGGCCAAGTAGTTAACAAAAATTACCTTATTTTAAGTCTAACAACCACCATTTTAGGTAGGTACCATAACTTCTGATTTTTATAAATGAAGCACAGAGTTTAAATTCCTTGCCCACACTCACAATGCCACAAAGAGGAACTGAATTTGAGCGGTTCATAATCAGTTAGAAATGGGTAATTAATGCAAATTCCACTAACTGAACACAAGAACATAATGAATACTTTGTCTCATTTACATAATCACTCTCACTTAGGTTATAAGAAAAGAAGGTAGCCATTTTTTAATTAGAATTCCATAAAATGTTAGTCCTCGGTGCCTACCAAAAGAAATATACTGGAACGTTCACAAAATACAAGTCATAACAGTCCCAGACTGAAAAATCCCCAAATGCCCAATAAAAGTGGATAAATTATGGTCCTTTCACAACAGAATACGACACAACAATGAGAATAAATGAACAATTACAAGCAATAATTTGAATGAATCTCACAAGTATGATGGTGTATGAAAAAAGACAGAAAACAGTATTTATTGTATGAGTCATATAAAGAACAAAACTAGGCAAGACTCATCTATGGTGTTAGTAGTGATAACAGAGCTTGCCTTGGGGAGTTGCAAGCAGTAATGCAAAGCAGGCATGAAAGGAATTTCTGTGTTTTCCACCTGTCTCACAAAGAGAAGCAACAGAGCAGACTTCCATTACTCTCCACTGACAAGTAAGAGCTATGAGAAAAAATTATTTTCAGAGAAGTACTATCAGTAAAAATATTAATACCATCAACTAAAATGCTTGTAGCAGCTGAATATGTTATCAAAATAGTATTTACCTAACCATGGCAAATAACTCAAAGTATCTTCAATACTACTAGAAGGCTCAAAAGATGATGGCAGAAAGCAATGAAGATATTAAATCTCATTATTGATCTACTAGCTTTGAATGTTTAATACTAGTATAGTTATTCTGGAGTACTTTTAAATTGATGCACAAAATAAACAACTTTTCTTTCTCTTTTAATAACTTTTTTAGTTAGAGGAAATATTAATTAAAATTAAAAGGTACAATTATAGATTGAGTGGGGAATAAAAAAATTTTTAAATATGTTACAAACAGCTACTGGATTAAATTTTAAAATATCAATATGAATTCATGTTTTTGAAAAACTATATCTTTGTGTGTATGTGGTTTATTTTTGACCAAGAGTCAAGATAATTCAAGGGAATAACAGTCTTTTAGAATGATGCTGGAACAAATGAATATCCACACTGAAAATAAAGAACCTTGAACCTTACCTCATCTTCTCATTATCATACATGCAATTTAACTATAAAAGGAATAAACAATCTAAAGGTAACCTTGGAATATGCAGGACAACTTGAATATTTTTTATATAAGGCATAATGAACAAAATCTATAAAAGAAAAAATTTACAAAGTGACAAACTTCATCAAAATTAACCCCCCTACTCTTTCAAAAAACATTAAAAAAGGAAAACAAGTCATAGACTAGACAAAAATATTTGCAAAATATACCTCTAATAAATGACTTCTATGGCAAGTATATAAAGAACTCTTATAATTCGAAAGTAAGGAAAAGACAAATCAACAGGAGAAAGGGGGACTTTGGGGCAAAAGCTTTGAACAGACACTTCACTAAAGATGTGTTCAATTTCATTACTCATCCAGAAATGCAAAATCAAACCCACAACGAAATACCACTAAACACCAACCGGAATGGCTGAAATAGAGAAACACTGACAATATTCAGTGATGGCAACAACGCAGAACATCGTGTCCACAAATGTTCAAGCAGCTTTATAAATACTGGCCCCCAAACAGGAAGAAATCTCAAAACCATTATGCTAAGTACAAAAGCCAGACAGAAAAGATTGCTGTACGATTCCATTTGCATACCAGTCTAGAGAAGGCAAAAAAAGGCAAAAAACAACCAAAGTAGGGAGAGGAACAGATCTAGTGGTGATTGCCGGGAGCCCGAGTGGTGGGAGGGGACGACCTGCACTGGCCATGAGGGAGCTTGCAGTGAAGGAAAGGGTCTGCATCTCAACTATGATGATAGTTACACACATGACTGTACACATCTCTCAAAATATGTTCACCTGTACCCTTGGAAGGGGTGAATTATATTGTGTACAAGATATACCTTAATAAAAGAATGACTCTCACACAGGGGAAATAATAATTTTTTTAATTTATTTATTGGGTAATGGCAGGCCAGTATCAGAATTGCTCTCTTGGAAATAAAATTTCTAAAATCTCAATAAAATATAAAACCTAATTGAAGTCACTTGTGAACAACCAAGCCTGGAATGGCAGGACATCTGACTCTTGACAGAAAAGAACATCACTGACTAAGGTCTGTGTTTAAAAGGATTTCTACTAAGGCCTCCTAGTATGCACAGAAAGGGAAGGGTGGTACTAGGCCTCACACAGAGAGCATCAGTCTTACTGGTGTGAGAAGACAGGTAAAGTTCAACAATGATCGAAAGGATGGAACCAGTGGGGAAACCTTGAAGGGCAGAAGCCACAGAAAAGAGAGCCCCCCGCACTGAATAAACTCTCAAATCGTTGTTACACCCCTGAAATGTATATTCACAGAGGGACTCTTAAGCAGCTCAGGGAAAACAACAGCTGACCTGTTTGCTGAAGGAACTGAGTAGAGATTTCTGATGTCACTGACTGCTGGGATGATGTAGTTTGGAATGTAAGGCCAGCAATAATATAAGTCTCCCAGAAAAAAAACCTGATACTGACAAAATAACGTAACAGAATCCGGTATTAACCTATCATCTAAAATGTTCAGTATACAATAAAAATTCCTAGACATATGGGGAAAGAAAAAAAAACAGGAAAATGGGGCCCACAATGAAGAAAAAAAATATTCAATAGAAAATGACAAGATAAACAAAGACTTTAGAGCAGCTATCGGAAATATGTTCCACAACATACAGGAAAAGCTGGTCAAGAGCAGGAGGAGAGTAACAGAAAAGACATGAAAATTACAAAGTGAAATCCAATGGACATTCTATACCTAGGAGTTACAGCAATTTAAATAAAAATTTCAGTGGATGTGCTTAAGAAGAGATTGGAAACAACAGAAGAAATGGCCAGTGACCTTGAAAATAAATTGTTCATCCATTCTGAGGAACAAAAAGTAAAACTACTGAAAAATTAACAAAGCATCAGTAACCTATGACAATATTTGAGAATATCAAATGCACGAACATGCATGTAATTAGAGTTGCAGAGGAAGAGGAGAGGGAAAATGTGACAAAAAAAGAATACAAAACGAAGGTCAAACTTTTCACAAATTTGGTGAAAAAAATCAACTTACAATTCTAAGAAGCTCAGCAAACCCCAAACAAGAAGAATACAAAGAAAATCACACCTAGGCACATCATACTCAGACTGCTGAAAACCAAAGTCCTGAGAGCACCCAGAGAATATCAAAACATTATATACACAGGAATAACGATACTACTAACACCTGACTTCTCATCAAAAACAATGGAAGACAGGACACAGTGAAAGAACATCTTTTCAATGCTGAAAAGAAGAAAAGCACATCAACCCAGAACTATATATTCAGAAACAAAACAAAACCTTCGGGGCTTCCCTGGTGGCACAGTGGTTAAGAATCTGCCTGCCAATGCAAGGGACACAGGTTCGAGCCCTGGCCCAGGAAGATCCCACATGCTGCGGAGCAACTAAGCCCATGCACCACAACTACTGAGCCTGCGCTCAAGAGCCTGCAAGCCACAGCTACTGAGCCAACGTGCTACAACTACTGAAGCCCGCACGCCTAGAGCCCATGCTCCACAACAAGAGAAGCCCCCACAATGAGAAGCCCGCGCACCACAACGAAGAGAAGCCCCCGCTCAGCGCAACTAGAGAAAGCCCCCATGCAGCAACGAAGACTCAACACAGCCAAAACTAAAAACAAACAAATAAATAAATTTATAAAAAACAAAAACAAAAAACCACAAAACCTTCAAAAATGAATGCAGACTTTTTCCACTTCCAGACAAAATGGAGGAGATTCACTTTTCCCTATATTTTACACTAAGTACAGCTAAAAACCTTGGACATGACACATAAGACAAACACCAGAACACACTAAAAGGTAAAGAGAAGGGCCAGACAAACTAGAGCCCAGGTGCTGAAGAATGAAACAGCATAAGTTCCCTAGATTTGATTCATTCATAAGAACAGGTGCTAAAGGAACCAGAAACACAAAACAAGCCCAAGAAATACCCACTGTCTCTAACCAAAAGAACGGAAAAGTAGCAGGCTGGCAAGACAGAAAACTATTAGGTGATGATCAACCTCTGGGAGCCAAACACCAGAGAAGAAGCCCAAGTCCTACGCCCATCAGCAAAGGCCAAAGGGAAAACCCAGACATCCCCTCCGCTCCGCTCCCCTCCCAGACAGTGAGGTATCACAGAGGGTGTGCAGACCCACTCAATAGGATCAAGACCTCCTCCCTCCATAGTACCAGTGGAGAAAATGCAGAGGGCCTGGAATTCAACACCCAGGCAATGATGACAAGGTGTCCCCACCCCTAACCCTCCCCACTGGGGTGGTGGCAGGGAATGCCCACTGGAGAATCAGAACTTAACCACTGTCCAGAGGTAGCATGCCCACCCATATACCTCAGTGACACTGGGACCACGTGAAGAGCAGGAACTTTCTGAGCCAGGGTGACATCAGCAAAGCATAAAGCAGGGTCTGCATTTCACTCCTGCCCAGTGTTCACTAGAGGATCCTCCCTAGCAATGTGTCAGTGGAGGCTAATTACAGGACTGGAGCTTCCGCACACACCGGGGAGTAACAAAGGGGTGCCACCCTTTTTTACCCCAAAACACAGTTTCAGGTAAGATCTGCTAAAGGAGAAGGAAGTGGGATGGGGGGTTAAATAAAATGCAGAGTTTCATAACATAATACTCAAAATATAAAGCATTCAATAGAAAAATAATTTGTCATACCATAACAAGAACCAGGAAAACCTCAAAAGGAATGAGAAAAGACAATAAATAGACATGAACACTGAGAAGAAACAGATGTTAGAATTACATCTGTCAAATATTTTAAAGTAGACATTATAAAACTGCTTCCACAAAAAAATGAGGAAGACATTTGAAGAAAATGAAAAAAATCACAAAGTTTCAGCAAAGAAACAAAGTCTTCGCAAAGAAATATGATATCATGAAGAAACAAATGGTAAGTTTAGAACTGAAAAATATACTAACAAAAATAAAGCATTAACTGAAAGGGCTAAACAATGGAATGGAGAAATTACCCAACCTGAACAAGTAAGAAAATGGACCGATGATCTGAGATGACATTTTTACCGTCGAGTAACTTTTTGTTATGTGTTTGGTCTATTTCTGGACTTTCTATTCTATACCAGCAATCTAATTATTCATGACTCTAATACCACAGTTTAACTGTAGCTTTCCAGTATGTTTTAACATCTGTAAGGGCTACTTCTCCTTGATTATCCTTTAAGGATGTGCCCAACTGTTTTTATTCTTTTTTTTTCCATTGAAATTTAAATCTCACAAAAAATTGCACTAAGTTTATAGATTAAGTTACAGACATTAGTATCATCCCATTCAAGGACATATATTTTTATCCTATTTGCTTCCTTCTTTTATTGTGAAACATCACACACATAGGACAGTGTATTTTTACAATTTAAAGACTTATCAAGAGAACATCTGTGTACCAACACAAAGGATAAGAAATCTTGCCACTGAAATCATTCAAATGATTATTCTTGTACCCTCTCCATAGGTAGCCGCTACACAGGTTTGTAGTAATTAATCTTCTGCTTTTCTTTAGATTTCTTATTCACTATAGCTCCATCTCTATGTCTCTAAACAATATAATTTAGTTCTGTTTAGAACTGAATTTAAATAAAAATATACTGTAGAAATTCTTTTGTTACTTAGCTTCAAGTCAATATACATGTGAGGGAATCAACTATTTGATTTCTGCTGCTATAGTTCACACATTTTCACTGCTATATAGTATGTCTTTGGATGAATATACCATAATCTAATTATCTAGAAATTTTCATTGCTTCTAGTTCATAGCTATCATATTTAAAAAAAAAAAATGCTGCTACCCCATACATTCTCGTACATGTATCCTGACACATACGTATGTGCAAACATTTTTTGGAGGAGTTCTCAAAGAGTAGTCCACAGGCCTCTGGTTGAATAGGTCCCTAAGATCTTGTAAAGGAATCTGTGAGGTAAAAGCTATGTTCATAATAAGACATTATTTACCATTTTCACTGTGTTGATATTTGCACAGGGTACAAAAACAATGGTGGGTAAAATTGCTAATGCCTTTGCAATAATCAAAACAGTGACACCAATTTGTACTAGCAGCTACTATAGCCATTCTCAACTAGCTCTACAACTGTACTAAAAATAATGCTAGTTATACCACAATGTTCACTACAGCTCTATTTACAATAGCCAGGACATGGAAGCAACCTAAGTGTCCATCGACAGATGAATGGATAAAGGAGATGTGGCACATATGTACAATGGAATATTACTCAGCCATAAGAAACGAAATTGAGTTATTTGTAGTGAGGTGGATGGACCCAGAGTCAGTCACACAGAGTGAAGTAAGTCAGAAAAAGAAAAACAAATACCGTACACTAACACATATATATGGAATCTAAAAAAAAATAATGGTTCTGAAGAACCTAGGGACAGGACAGGAATAAAGACGCAGACGTAGAGAATGGACTTGAGGACACAGGGAGGGGGAAAGGTAAGCTGGGACGAAGTGAGAGAGTGA
Organism: Grampus griseus; assembly: GCF_964374135.1. Classification (NCBI taxonomy): domain Eukaryota; kingdom Metazoa; phylum Chordata; class Mammalia; order Artiodactyla; family Delphinidae; genus Grampus; species Grampus griseus. The sequence continues at coordinate 5,155,192 of NC_139003.1, read as the reverse complement.
CATGGACATATATACACAACCAAATGTAAAATAGATAGCTAGTGGGAAGCAGCCGCATAGCACAGGGAGATCAGCTCAGTGCTTTGCGACCACCTAGAGTGTGGGATAGGGACGGTGGGAGGGAGATGCAAGAGGGAGGAGATATGGTAATATATGTATAGCTGATTCACTTTGTTATAAAGCAGAAACTAACAGACCATTGTAAAGCAATTATACTCCAACAAAGATATTTTAAAAAATAATAATGCTAGTGTCATTTAAGAACATCAATAATGAAGCAGTAAAATTATTAATTTTTAAAATCTCAATCCATGAATATATATCTTTTAAATATCTGTGTGACAAGATGGGATATAAAGCATCAAGTAATTCTGCTACACCAAAATATGAAGGTTTTCTTCAGGAAAGGCACTTCTGTAATCATTTGATTATAAACAGAAATAGCTGCTTTTCTCATGGAGTATTATTATTTTTATTTTTTTTTTTTTTTGCTGTACGCAGGCCTCTCACCGTTGCGGCCTCTCCCGTTGCGGAGCACAGGCTCCGGACGCGCAGGCCCAGCGGCCATGGCTCACGGGCCCAGCCGCTCCGCGGCATGCGGGATCCCCCCAGACCGGGGCACGAACCCGCGTACCCTGCATCGGCAGGCAGACTCTCAACCACTGCGCCACCAGGGAAGCCCATGGAGTATTATTTTTACGTAGAAGAAAAACTGACAATGATTATCCAGCTTTGATTATCTGACACATATTTCTTTAAAACTGAAAAAAGTGAGTGAGCCTGTCACTTCAAGGAAAACAACTGAGAACATTTGTGACCAATGACAAAACTTAGAAAACATGTATCTACCACAGTGAGCTTGACTGTTTCCCAATACTTAAACTCTTCTGATATCAGGGTTATAACAACAAATGTGAATTTTGTTATTTATTAAAATGTGTCAATATTTAAAATATCTGGATTACTCAATGAACCAATATTTTCCAGAAGACCAATTAATAATATTATAAAATCAAAGCTGGGTAAAAGATCCACTGAAATTGAAAGATAATAGATTACAATATTAACAAGTAAGGCAACGTCACAATATTAACGAGTAAGGCAAAGTCACAAAATTAACGAGTAAGGCAACGTCACAATATTAACGAGTAAGGCAACGTTCACTGACAAGCTTTCAGATTCCACTTCGGACCAAACCTTTAAGAAACTGTTGCTTGTCAACTTTTGGTGTAGCGTCAAACAGGAATATTCATAATTACCTGAAATGACTATTAAAATAAATTTGCGTTTTCTCACTATGTATCTTTTTGAGGCTGGATTTTTTTCATATACTTCAACCAAACCAGCATATTTTAACACACTGAATGCAGAAGCAGATATGAGAATTCAGATGTCCTCTACTAAGCTAAATGTTAATGTTTCAAAATGAATATAAAGGTGTCCTGAGACCAAAAAGTCTGAGAACATTATGTCATAATGGTATATAAAAACGAATAAAACTGTTGGGTCCTAATAAGAACCTGCTGTATAAAAAAATAAAATAAAATTCAAAAACAAACAAAAAAACCTGTTGGGTCATATAGGTGTCTCTTCAATTTCACCAGATAATTACAATCTGTTTTCCCAAATGGCTGTTACAATTTTCACACTCTCTCACCAGTAGAGTTTTTTTGCTGATCTAATAGGTATGGAATGCTATCTCTGTGCAGTTTTCAATCTGCATTTCATGATTACTACTGGGATTGTGTATCTTTTCAAAACTTATTTGTCATTTGGATTACCTGTAATTTTTTTGTTTTTTTGGTTTTTGGCTGCACAACATGCAGGATTTTGGTTCCCTGACCAGGGGGTCAAACCCATGCCCACTGCAGTGCAAGTGGGGAGTCTTAATCACTGGACCACCAGGGAAGTCCCATGTAAATAATTTTTTTGTAAACTGCTCATTTAAGTCCTCTGCCCATTTCTCTACTGGGTTGCCAGGGAAGTCCTATGTAAATAATTTTTTTGTAAATTGCCTGTTTAAGTCCTCTGCCCATTTCTCTGTTGGGTTGTCTTTGTTTTTCTTATTGATCTGTAGTTATTTTACACATTCTAGAAATGATACCTTTTGTTGGCCATATTTGTTGCTATTCTCTTCTTCCTCTCTAGGGCTTGTGTTTTCACTTTTACAGTATCTTGTTCACAGAAGCTACTCTCCTCATGTAGTTGAATTCTGCAATATTTTCCTTTACAGTAAGTGCCTTCTGTGTCTTAAGAATTAATTTCCAAACATATTCTCCTATATTTTCTTTTCAAAATTTTATAATTTTATGTGGCGATGTAAAAAGCCAAAAATAACTCAGAGACATTTTCCTATTATTTGTTCTTTCTCTTGATTTTCAGTGATTTGGTCTTATCTTCTGGAATACCTGATAATTTCAGATTTATTGCTGAAACTTTTTTTAAAACTATAGAGATATTTTTACGCACTAGATGAACTTATTTTCTACCAGAGGGGATTTAATTTTTTCTCAGACAGGCACAAAGGCCAGAGAAGATCACTTTAATTCAATCTGCATATGAGGTGCTTTGAAGCTGGGTTTCAAGTCTTTGCAGATACTATCCCCCGCTCCAGTTTTCCCTTAGTCTGAGGGTAGCCCAGGGATTAGCAAACCTTTCTGAAAAGGGCCAGACAGTAAATATTTTAGGCTTTGTGGGACAAGAGGCAAAATTAAGATTATATAAGTATTTATCCACTAAGAGACAAAACAAATTTCCACGAATTTTAAAAAACTGTTGTTATTATTCAAAATATGATAATCATTGAATATAATTTGGGGGGTAACACAAGACTACTAATAAGAATAATGGATTTGAAGGGAGGATAACATTTCACTTAACTGGAGTTCAAAGCTATACTTCTCTATCATAAAAATGGACTGTGAATGTTCATCTGTTCGTTCTGATATACAATGAAATTTTACATACCCATCCTTTTTTAAATATGTATGTATGTATGTATGTATGTATGTATGTTTGGCTGCGCCAGGTCTTAGTTGCAGCACACTGGCTCTTCGTTGCAGCATGCAGACTTCTTAGTTGCAGCATGCATGCAGGATCTAGTTCCCCGACCAGGGATCGAACCCGGGGGCCCTGCATTGGGAGCTCAGAGTCTTACCCACTGGACCACCAGGAAGTCCCTTCATGTCCATCTTTGAAAAAATCTTTTCACACACAGGTACCACCACATACTGATATCTATCCACAAACATATTTCATTTTAGCATATTCATCTTTGAAGGGCACTTATAAAATTGTATTAGAGTCTTGATCTTTGCTTTTAGCATGTAATGATATTTCAATTAAAGCACAGGTTCAAGCCTCTCAATTACACAGTTAAATGTATTTTGAAATAAGGAAATTTCCTTTGTACTTGCCTCAAGGACCAAAAACTGCTATTGGAACTGTAGTTTGATCTTGGAAAATATTTCTGTACCAAATCTATGTGTGGGAACGGAGATCTTGCTTTTTATTTTAAATTTTGATGGCATGAAAAGTGTATAAAGCAGCTTGACATTACCTGTGATTCGAACACTGGCTGTTGTACAAATGAATTTACCATGGTGTAAGTTTCACGTAAAAGCAGTGCTCTGCCTTTTAATTTTAGGTTGAGTTCATTAGGAAATATTATCAAGACTGTAACGAAAGTTAACTTCCAAATCCATTAAGTATTTGGTTTACAGTTTAAGGACAATCTTCTTATTCAGAAAAATTTAATCTCAACCCCAAGTTTTAAAAATTGTAATAAAATATTGCCACTGCTCAGTCATCAAACTGCTGCATACATAGTAGGGCAATCTGTACATTCAGCTTTTATTTCTAACAAAAAGTCCTAGAATTGAGATAGTGACATCCAGATGAGCAAATGAAACTCACCACTGACTCTTATTAGTTTAACAACCCATTTATGACAGATTTTAAAATTCTCTGCAAAGTGCCTCCTAATGAATGAATACAATGAATAAACACAGGTTTTTAAACACTGTTATGTTTTAACAAGTTTTGTAAATGTGTCAAACTCAGGCCTTTTTCTGCTCCATGCTTATTTTTACCACTATTTATTGTACACATCTGAGCAGATTTCACTTCGGTTTATACTGAAACAGTGTTTTCTCAACTTCTTTGAAAATATTTTCTCTGTAGTTGTTTCCTGCAGGCTATTCATAAAGACTAATTCTTCAGTCACTTCAAACGAGCACTGGCTGCTAGAATAAACAACTGAGCAGTACTGTAACATCTACTGACTCATCAAGAACCTATAAAAACCACTAGAGACCATCTGCCTTGTTTCTTAAATGATTACTGGTATTACTCAGAGTGTCCTCAACTTTTAAAACAACTGTTCTTACTGAAAGGCTAATAGTCATAAGTTTATTTGCTGTGCACACATTTCTTTGACTGCTATAGTCAAACACGATTTAATTAACCTCCACTGAGCTTTCCTTACTTGGCTAACAAATGGGCCACTCAGAAACTTACTTTAGTTACAACTCATTTTCATTCTTCATTTTTGTAAAGGATTTGTGCCACGATCAGATAGTCCATTTTAACTTACTCTTTTTTCTGATCATTACTTTCCTGTGAGTTGGGTTTAGTGTGATGTGTGCTCAATCGGGTATTACTGACATATAGTGTATTATTTTAGCACAACTGCAGTGTCTCAGCTTAATAAATATAATGCATTGCCATCTAATTTGACAACAACAGAATCCACTCCACTATGCCTCAAAAGCACTATATATGAAGTCCACTCTTCTTTTTTTCTTCTTCAACATGAAAGGTATGGACCAGTAATAAAAAAAGATGCCAAGGGAACACATGTGGCAATCAAAAACTGATGAGTTATAACTGTGCCACTGTGGTTCGTAGCATGCCTACAGCAATGCAGAGCATATGTGGTCTCTGCAGCAACAACTCAGCTGTCACTGTAGAGCAACAGGAACCACAGAAAATATGCAATTGTTCCAATAAAACATATTTATGGACACTAAAATTTGATTTCCATGTGTTATGAAATACACTTTTAACTTTTTTAACACTTTAAAATGTAAAAATTATCTTGGCTTCTGGACCACACAAACACAGGTGGTGGACTGGATCTGACGATCAGGGCATGCATAAACTAACTTCTAATGTAGCCTTTAGGGGTCCCAAATGAAAGTCTGTTATATTAATGGCCCCTAAACCCTAATTTTGTCTTCCCAGCTCTATAGATTGCCAGAAACTCTTCCCAGCTTTCGAGACCTATAGCTGGTCTTTTATGAACTAAATAAATGCCTCAAAGGAAAAGAGAAAGTTTATGTCAGGCTGACCTCTTGACATAATGCTTCCCTCTGGGTTCTCACTCCCTCGGACAATTCTCTAATGCCTTTAAATATTTCTTTGAAAACAGATTTTATCCAGCTTTTCTAGTTATTCACAATGGTAGAGGTGACCTACTACAAGTTTCTCTGCGGCAAGTAGAGATGAAAGTAATACATGCCCGACCACATATCAAGACTTACTATAAAGCTATAGTAACCATGACAGTGTGACATTGTCACTGGGATATATAAATATACAAACAAACCAAAATAGAGAGCTTAGAAACAATCCATACATTTACTGAACATTTGCTAAATGACAGAGGTTATTTTTCAAATGAGGGGGGGAAAGGAACGAGGTTTCGATAAATGATGCAGTAACAACTGGCTCTCCATATGTGAGAAAATGAACTCCGGTATCACAGTACATTAAAAAACCACGTAAATAGGGCTTCCCTGGTGGCGCAGTGGTTAAGAGTCTGCCTGCCGATGCAGGGGACATGGGTTCGTGCCCCGGTCTGGGAGGATCCCACCTGTTGCGGAGCAGCTGGGCCCATGGGCCATGGCCGCTGAGCCTGCGCGTCCGGAGCCTGTGCTCCGTAACGGGAGAGGCCACAGCAGTGAGAGGTCCGCGTACCATACACACACACAAAAGAAACACGTAAATGTTAGGGCAAAACTATAGAAATGAACTTCTGAAATACATTTTCAGGGACACATTAGAAATTACTAAGAGTGTTTTACTTAAAAAAAAAATACATCATCATTCAAAATTCAAAACATTCTAAAGGGTATACAACCAAAAGTCACTTTGTGTAGAGCTACACAGGATAAATTCCCTAGAGGCAAAGAATTTTACCAGTTTCCTGTGTAGCCTTCAAATAATATTTTATGCACATGTAAGTTCATGACATTCTCTGCCCCCACCTCACGTTTTACATCAAAGGGATTCTTTATAACATCAGAGTACCACCACTTACTTCATCACAAAGGTAAGTTCATTTCTTTATATCAAACTTAATTAAAACTAAAAAGAACGATTAAAAAGAATATACAGGGCTTCCCTGGTGGTGCAGTGGTTGAGAGTCCGCCTGCCGATGCAGGGGACACGAGTTCGTGCCCTGGTCCGGGAAGATCCCACATGCCGCGGAGTGGCTGGGCCCGAGAGCCATGGCCGCTGAGACTGTGCGTCCGGAGCCTGTGCTCCGCAACAGGAGAGGTTGCAACAGTGAGAGGCCCATATACCGCAAAAAAAAAAAAAAAGAATATACAGCTTTTACTAAGGAAAACACTAAGGCCAGGGACATTTTCACTAAATGGGCCCTTCAAATTTAACTATGTTACCAAATAGGCATATCAAACTCTTAATTTTCTGTAACAGAAATTTCCAGTTTCCTCTTAGCTTCCACCCAACTTAAATCCTAAATAAATTTTCAGAATCAAGTTGGCAGGGTGAAAGAAAATAAAACAACAGTTTTTATACTTAGGTATACCTAAAGCATTCTGTGGTCAAATCTTGGATTATCCTGCTGTAACAGATTCTGCACTTAGTATTCTGAGGAAATAATCCATAACTGATCCTGACGTCCTCCTCATAGCCTTGCATTTTAGAGCGAAGACAGCATACAATTTCTTACTGTGCAAAATGAAAAAACTGGGTGTAGACAGGTAGTATTGCTTGGTGAGGCTGTACCTTGACATTAGCTAACGATGTCTGACAGAAAAAGAAGTCAAAATTCCTGATTCTCCCCCATTCAATAGAGTTAATTATATTTTATTTAGAAAATATTTTTAGGAAATCTTATAGTACAAAAACACATGTGAAATCATGTAGTGGCCATACCTCCTTAAAGCTACTCATCCAGACTCAGTAATTCCTAGTACACTTCCTACAACTTTTACTCTGTGTCACATCCATCTCTTCACTGGAATTCTTCCTCTGAACATTGCCAAAAGGGTCAATTGTCCATCTTCTTTCCTCTTGCTTAATGTTATCCATTGGCAGCTTGATTTGCAGTCATCGCTAGTTAGGAACATTGTCTAAAATTCCAACCCTGACATTTAGTCCCAAAGACATTTCATGGTATCTAAGGCTCATTACAGTCCAAACAAACTCCTAATTTTCCCATACACTCAGACTTGAAACTATGGAGACATTTGCAACTCCGCCATCTAATCCATAAAGAATAAAACATAATTCATTCCATCCCTACAACATCCTATCTTCATATTTCACACATAATACCTAAATTCAGAAACTTATTATTGCCCTTTAATTACAGGAGTAATCCTAAATATTTCTGTCTTCAAGTAAACATCTTCATATTTAACTACAAAAGGTGGGAAGGGTTCAGATTTGTTAATGCTGCTCTTATTAAGAAACTTCATTCGGCTTCCCTGGTGGCGCAGTGGTTAAGAATCCACCTGCCAATGCAGGGGACACGGGTCCAAGCCCTGGTCCGGGAAGATCCCACATGCCGCGAAGCAAATAAGCCTGTGCACCACAACTACTGAGCCTGCGCTCTAGAGCCCGCGAGCAACAACTACTGAAGCCCGTGTGCTTAGAGCCCGTACTCTGCAAAAAGAGAAGCCACTGCAATGAGAAGCCCACACACCGCAACAAAGAGTAGCTACCGCTCTCAGCAACTAGAGAAAACCCGCGTGCAGCATCGAAGACCCAATGCAGCCAAAAATTAAATAAATTAATACAATAAAATTAATTTTTTTAAAAAAGAAACTTCATTAATGAAATTCCTCAGTTTGGAATGCAAAGTTAAGGACATTTTCCATTTCCATTTCCCACTATCCACCACCCTACTTATTCACCAGTTATTCTCATATGTGACATTCTTCCAGAATCCACATACCCCCAAATTTTGTTCAAGATGATCCTTTGTCTATCACACTCCATGACTTCAGACTATACTACAAATCTACAGTAATCAAAACAGTATGGTTCTGGCAAAAAACAGACATGTAGATCAATGGAACAGAATAGAGAGCCCACATAGTTATGGCCCATTAATCTACAACAGAGGAGGCAAGAACATACAATGGAGAAAAGACAGTCTCTTCAGTAACTAGCGATGGGAAAACTGGACATGTAAAAGAATGATATTAGGGCTTCCCTGGTGGCACAGTGGTTAAGAATCCGCCTGCCAATGCAGGGGACACAGGTTCAAGCCCCAGTCCAGGAAGATCCCACATGCCGTGGAGCAACTAAGCCCGTGAGCCACAACTACTAAGCCCGCATGCTACAACTACTAAAGACCGCACGCCTAGAGCCCATGCTCTGCAACAAGAGAAGCCACCGCAACGAAGAGTAGCCCCCACTCGCCACAACTAGATAAAGCCCGCGCGCAGCAACAAAGACCCAATGCGGCCAAAAATAAATAAATAAAATAAATTAATATTTTTTAAAAAGAATGATATTAGAACAATTTCCTCACACCATATACAAAAGTAAACTCAAAATGGATTACAGAAGTAAATGTAAGACCTGAAACAATAAAACTTCTAGAATAGAAAATAGGCAGCACACTCTTTGACATAAATCACAGCAATTTTTTTAGATCTGTCTCCAAAGACAAAAGTAATAAAGGCAAAAATAAACAAATGGGACCTAATTATAACTTTTGCACAGCAAAGAAAACCATCAACAAAACGAAAACACAACCTACTGAACAGGAGAAAATATTTGCAAATAGTATAAAAGATAAGGAGTTAAAATCCAAAATTTATAAACAGCTCATAAAAAATATCAAAAACAAGGACCCCAATTTAAAAAATGGACAGAAGACTGGAATAAATATTTTTCCAAAGACATACAGATGGCCAACAGGCACATAAAAGGCTCAATGTCTTTAATCATCAGAGAAATGCACATCAAAACCACAATGAGACCTCAATCACTTCACACTTGTAAAAATGGCTATCATCAAAAAGACTACAAATAACAAATAGAAGACCCTTTGTCTAGATATCCTATGTTAACCTATGGAAACTTAGCCCATCCTCTAAACACCATCTTAAATATTTCCTACTTTTAAAACATTTTCAGTTTCCCTCAGTCAAAATATGTTTCAATAACAGACACTGTTAATTAACTTACAAAACATCCATTCTGCCTTCTTCCTTCCTAAGGTTCTCAATTTTGTTCAGATAGCCACACTCCTCTAAGCAGCAATGAGCTTTAGAGGGGTAGGTACCATCCCTAGCCCCAGAGAAGAATCACAGAGTCTTACCAAAGGGTGGTTGTCCCAACACTTGTACTGTTTATTGGTTTAAAGCATATCATGGGAGGTAATTCTAGCTAATGAGATGTTAGAAGAAATCTGCTAGGGTAAGAGGAAAGCATATGTAGAGGATTTTCCTTAATTAAAATAATATAGAAAAGGTTCTATTTTTTTCTGTCTCTGAATGTTATACAATGAGGGTATGACCCCTGGAGCTCCTGCCCACCATCTTGATTATGAGAGAAACTGCACCAAGATGCTGTAGATGCACAATGTAAGGACAGTATAAGAACCTGGCAACTTGGCATCATGAAGCCACTGAACTACTCATCACCCTAACTTCTCATTTCCTACTGTGAAAAATCCATCACCCAACAAGGTAAAATTCACAGTGCCTGACATCCAAGTAAATATTACTAGGCACACAAAGAAGTAGGAAAACACAATCCAAATGGAGAACAATCTTCAAAACTGACCCCAAATGAACAGAGATGTTAAAATTACCAGATAAGGGGCTTCCCTGGTGGCGCAGTGGTTGAGAGTCTGCCTGCCGATGCAGGGGACACGGGTTCGTGCCCCGGTCCAGGAAGATCCCACATGCCGTGGAGCGGCTGGGCCCGTGAGCCATGGCCGCTGAGCCTGCGCATCCGGAGCCTGTGCTCCGCAACGGGAGAGGCCACAACAGTGAGAGGCCCGCGTACCGCACACACACACGAAAAAATTACCAGATAAGGACATTAAAACAGCTCTTATAAGTGTATTGAATATGTTCAAAAGGTTAAATAGAGACATGGAAGATATAAAAAGGCCCAAATCAAACTTCATAAAATAAAACCACCTAAGATGAAATTACCTTGGATATGACTAACAGCAGATTGGAAATTGCAGAAGAAAAGATTAGTGAACAACTCAACAACGATTTAGAAAAACAAACAATTCAATTTAAGAATGGGCAGCGGAGCTAAATAAACACTTTTCCAGAGAATACATACAGATGGCCAATAGGCACATGAAAAGATGTTCGACATCACTAAGTATTACGCAAATCCAAATCAAAACGACAATGAGATATCTATCACCTCACGTCTGTTAAAATGGCTATTATCAGAAAGATAATAACAAGTGGTGGCAAGGATGTGGCAAAAAGGGGACCCTCATACACTTCTGGCAGTAATGTAAGCTGGTGTGGTCACTATGGAAAACAGTATGGACATTCCGCAGAAAATTAAAAATAGACCTAACGGGGCTTCCCTGGTGGTGCAGTGGTTGGGAGTCCGCCTGCCGATGCAGGGGACGCGGGTTCGTGCCCCAGTCCGGGAGGGTCCCGCGTGCCGCGGAGCGGCTGGGCCCGTGAGCCATGGCCGCTGGGCCTGCGCGTCCGGAGCCTGTGCTCCACAGCGGGAGAGGCCGCAGCAGTGAGAGGCCCGCGGACCACAAAAAATAAATAAATAAATAATAGACCTAACGTATGATCCAGCTATTCTACTTACCAATACAAAAACACAAATTCAAAAATATATATGCATCCATATGTTTATCGCAGCATTATTTACAACAGAAAGATAAGGAAACAACCTAATAAGTGCTCATAGGTGGATGAGTGGCTAAAGAAGATATGGTATATATCTACAATAGAATACTACACGGCCATTTATTTAAAAAACAAAAAAAAAAGATGAAATCTTGTCGTTTGTGATGTGGATGGACCTTGCAGGTATTATGTTAAGTAAGTCAAACAGAGAAAGACAAATACAGTATGATATCACTTACATGTGGAATCTAAAAATAAATAAATAAAAATAAAATAAATGAACAAATCAAACCAAATCAAAGCACAAAGATACAGAGAACAGAGTAATGGTTACTAGAGTGGAAGGGAGTTTGTGGAGAGCAAAATGGGTAAAGGGGGTCAGCTGTACGGTGACAACTGGAAACTAAACTTTTGGAGGTGGGCACACTGTAGTGTATACAGAAGTCAAAATATAATGTTGTAGGGACTTTCCTGGTGGCGCAGTGGTTAAGAATCCACCTACCAATGCAGGGGACACAGGTTCGAGCCCTGGTCTGGGAAGATTCCACATGCTGCGGAGCAACTAAGCCCATGCACCACAACTACTGAGCCTGCGCTCTAGAGCCCGTGAGCCACAACTACTGAATCCCACGCACCTAGAGCCCATGCTCTGCAACAAGAAAAGCCACTGCAGTGAGAAGCCTGCACACCGCAACAAAGAGTAGCCCCCGCTCGCCACTAGAGGAAGCCCGCGTGCAGCAACGAAGACCCAACGCAGCCCAAAATAAATAAATAAATAAATTATTTTTTAAAAAAAGGTATCTGTTTACTCAAAAATAACAATACCCTATGGAGTTTATAACATGTGGAAGTCAAATACACATGACAGCAATAGCACAAAGTCCAGGAGGGGGAAATGGAAGGAAATGGAAGTACACTTTTATTATACAGACAACTACATAATATCACTTCAGGGTAGACTGTGGTAAGTGAAAGATGCACACTATAAACCCTAAAGCAACCAATAAAATAACAAAACAAGGGTTACAGGAATACCTTGTAGATACCACATGTTCAATTCCAGACCACCAAAATAAAGCGAGTTACACAATTTTTTTTCTTTCCCAGAGCATATAGAAGTTATGTTTACACAATACTGTAGTCTATTAAGTGGGCAATAGCATTCTGTCTAAAACACAACGTACATACCTTAATTTTAAAATGCTTTATTACTGGGCTTCCCTGGTGGCGCAGTGGTTAAGAATCCACCTGCCAATGCAGGGGACATGGGTTTGAGCCCTGGTCTGGGAAGATCCCACACGCCGTGGAGCAACTAAGCCCGTGCGCCACAACTACTGAGCCTGTGCTCTAGAGCCCGCGTGCTACAACTGCTGAGCCCGCAAGCCACAACCACTGAAGCCCACAAGCGAGCCACAACTACTGAAGGCCGTGCGCCTAGAGCCTGTGCTCTGCAACGAGAAGCCACCACAATGAGAAGCCCGCGCACTGCAAGGAAGAGTAGCCCCACTCACCACAACTGGAGAAAGCCCGCGTGCAGCAAAAAAGACCCAATGCAGACATAAATTAATAAATTAATAAATAAATTAAAATGCTTTATTGCTAAAAACTGCTAACCATCATCTGTGCCTAAAGCAAGTCACAATCTTTTTGCTGGTGGCTGCTGTGTGATGGGGTGGCGGTTGCCAAAGGCGGGGTGGTGTGGCAAGCTTTTAACATAAGACGGCAGTGAAGTCTGGAAAGTCAACTGACTCTTCCTCCCACAAACAATTTCTCAAGCATGCAACGCCATTTGATAGCATTTTACCCACAGTAGAACTTCCTTCCAAATTGGAGTCAATCCTCTCAAATCCTGCCGCTGCTTTATCAACGAAAGTAAGACTCATGTAATATTCTAAATCCTTTGCTGTCATTTCAATAATCTTCATAGCATCTTCACCAGGAATAGATTCACTGTCAAGAAACCACTTTCTTTGCCCATCAATAAGAAGCAACTCCTTATCTGCTCAAGTTTTATCATGAGATTGCAGCATTTTAGTCAACACCTTCAGGTTCCACTTCTGATTCTAGTTCTCTTGCTGTTTCCACCACATCTGCAGTTACTTCCCCCAATGAAGTCCTAAACCCCTCAAAGTCACCTATGAGGGCTGGAATCAACTTCTTCCAAACTCCTGTTAATGCTGAGATGTTGACCTCTTCCCACGAATCATGAATAGTCTTAATGGTATCTAGAATGGTGAGTTCTTTCCAGAAGGTCTTCAAGTGACTTTGCCCAGATCCATCAGAGGAATCACTATCTCTGGCAGCTACAGCCTTACGAAATGTATTTTCTTAAATAATAAGACTTGAAAGTCAGAATTACTCCTTGATCCATGAGCTGCAGAATAGATGTGTTCACAGGCATGAAAACAACATAAATCTCATTGCACGTCTCCATCAGAGCTCTTGGGTGACAAGGTGCACTGCCAATGACCAGTAGTATTTTGAAAGGAATCTTTTTTTCTGAGCAGTAGGTGTCAACAGTGGGCTTAAAATATTCAGTAAACCATGTTGCAAACAGATGTGCTGTCATCCAGGCTTTGTTGCCCCACTTATAGAGCACACACAGAATAGATCTGGCATAATTCTTAAGGGCCCTAGCATTTTTTGGAATGGTATATAAGCATTGGCTTCAGCTTAAAGTCACCAGTTGCATTAGCCCCTAACAAGAGAGTCAGCCTGTCCTTTGAAGATTTGAAGTCAGATACCGACTTCTCCTCTCTAGTATGAAAGTCCTTGATGGTGTCTTCTTCCAATAGAAGGCTGCTTTGTCTACACTGAAAATCTGCTGTTTGCTGTAGCCACCTTCATTATAATTATCTTACCTAGATCTTCTGGATGACCTACAGCTTCTCCATCAGCACTTGCACTTTTATGTTACGGAGATGGCTTCTTTCCTCAAACCTCATGAACCAACCTCTGCTAGCTCCAAGGTGTTTTTCTGCAGCTTTCCACCTCTCTCAGCCTTTATAGATTTCAAAAGAATTAGGGCCTTGCTCTGGATTAGGCTTTGGCTTCAGGGAACGTTGTGGCTGGTCTGACCTTCTGTACAGAACACTAAAACTTTCTCCATAACTGCAATAAGGCTGTGTTGCTTTCTTGTCGTTCGTGTCTTCACTGGAGGAGCACTTTTAATTTCTTTTAAGAGCTTTCCTTTGCATTCACAGCCTGGCTAAACTGTTTGACACAAGAGGCCTAGTTTTCAGCCTATCTCAGCCTTCCACACGTCTTCCTCACTCAGCTTCATCATTTCTAGCTATTGATTTAAAGTAAGAGACATTGAGAGTCTTCCTTTCACTTGAACACTTAAATACCACTGTAGGGTTATTAACACAACTAATTTCAATACTGTTGTGTCTCAGGGAATAGGGAGGCCTGAGGAGAGGAAGAAAGACAGGGGAACAGCCAGTGGGTGGGGCAGTCAGAACACACAGAACATTTATGGATTCAGTTCGCTGTCTTATGTGGGTATAGTCTGTAGCACCCCAAAACAATGACAATAGCATCATCAAAGGTTACCAATCACAGATCACCATAACACATATAATAATACTGAAAAACTCTGAAATACTGTGAGAATTACCAAAATGTGACACAGGGTCATGAAGTGAGCAAATGCTGTTGGGAAAAAATGGCAGTGATAGACTTACTTGATGCAGAGTTGCCACAAACCTTCAATTTGTAAAAAAACAGAATACCTGCAAAGTGCAATAAAGCAAGGCGCAATAAAATAAGGTATGCCTGTATAGGTAATAATCCAGCAAAGGAGATAAAATGGAATCACAAAAAACTTCAACCCAAAAGAATGCAGGAAAAAGGAAACAAAGAACAGATGGACACAAAGGGGGGTGGAGGGGCTTAATCACATTAAGTGTATGTAGCCTAAGTACTACAAATAAAAAAGCAGAGACTGCCAGGTTAGATTTTTTTAAAACCTGCTGCCTGTAAGAAACACACATTAAGTATAAAAATATAATAGGGTAAAATAAAAGGATGGAATGATATACCATATTTACACTAGTCAAAAGAAAGTTAGAATGGATATATTAATATCAAAGTAGATTTCAGAGTCAAATACAGGATTTTTCTGTTACAGTCAAAAGTGTCCTTATCGGAGGGTAAGTTGGGACAAAGTGAGAGAGTGGCATGGACATATATACACTACCAAACGTAAAACAGATAGCTAGTGGGAAGCAGCCGCACAGCACAGGGAGATCAGCTCGGTGCTTTGTGACCACCTAGAGGGGTGGGATAGAGAGGGTGGGAGGGAGACGCAAGAGGGAGGAGATATGGGGATATATGTATACGTATAGCTGATTCACTTTGTTATAAAGCAGAAACTAACAAACGACTGTAAAGCATTTATACTCCAATAAAGATGTTAAAAAAAAAAGTGTCCTTATCAATATCTCTCCTCTGATCAAAGTTAAAAGTTATTATATATACCACTAGAGCACCTATCACAGCCTCCCTATGATGTGGAATAATTCATTGTTGCAAACTAACAAGCAAATACTATAGTTATACAGACAAAAATATGTTGAAATTGAGACACAATCCAATCTTATTTCCGTGCAAAAGAAGGGTTAAAACAGCATTCCTGATACTACTATCCTTAGAAAGGCCTGCTTACATAGGTGGCATCTAGGAAGTTGGCTTTTGGAGGGCTCCCAGGGTTGCCTATGTGATAAGGGCAGTTTACTGTGCCTAGATTATCTGTGCAAACAATATGGTTTTCCTTCTGGTACGTGCTGGGCAGAGGGTGCATACATGACTAGCCCCAGTAAAGACCTTGAGCCTCTCCGGGCAGAAGCACCATGCACATGCTGCCCTATCTGTACTGCTGGAGGAAGAGGGAGCTCTGCATGCCCCTCACAGGCGGAAGCACCTAAGGAAGCCTGCACATGGGGTCTTCCAGACTTCATCAAGGTCTTTCTCCATTCAGATCTTTTCATCGGGCTTCCCTGGTGGCACAGTGGTTGAGAGTCTGCCTGCCGATGCAGTGGACACAGGTTCGTGCCCCGGTCCGGGAAGATCCCACATGCCGCGGAGCGGCTGGGCCCGTGAGCCGTGGCCGCTGAGCCTGCGCGTCCGGAGCCTGTGCTCCGCAACAGGAGAGGCCACAACAGTGAGAGGCCCACATACCACCAAAAAAAAAAAAGATCTTTTCATTTTGCATCTTTAGCACATAAAGGCAACAAGTCTTAGCCATAATTACAACTCTGTGCTGAGTCCCATGAGTCCTAGTCAGTCTCCAAGGTAGAGGTATCTTGTGGACCCCTGAGCACAAACAGAGAATTCAGATATGTGAACGTTTCCTTCCTCTTAAAAAACTATAGGGCAAAATGAACACATAACTTTGATAATTTTTTAGTTTACATTGCAAAGCACTAGGATTATATAAAAAATAGCAGTATTAGACAACATTATTCATAAAGTAGGTACTTGGAGATCATCTTACGTAAAGATACAGACCATATTTAAAACGATCTTATATAAACCTACTTTCAGTTTACAGGGGAGGGGTGTGGACAGAGACTTTTACTGTACATTGTTAAAATTACATTTACATTACACTGCTTGTTTACATTCTTAATGTGTACTTCCACCTTATATAGAAAAGCTATTTTTGTCCTCTTTTTCAGTCTACAACAAGAACCCAAAATATTAGAAACTTACAACTCTTCTTGCAGAACTTAGGTGGTTTTTGCACAAAGACAACTGGCACAAAATCAGTAGAATACAATGGAATTGCAATATGGAATTGTGAGGGCTTCCCTGGTGGCGCAATGGTTAAGAATCTGCCTGCCAATGCAGGGGACACAGGTTCGAACCCTGGTCCGGGAAGATCCCACATGCCACGGAGCAACTAAGCCCGTGCGTCACAGCTACTGAGCCCACGCTCTAGAGCCCGCGAGCCACAGCTACTGAGCCCATGCGCGTAGAGCCCGTGCTCCACAACAAGAGAAGCCAAGCCACTGCAATGAAGAGTAGCCCCTGCTCGCCACAACTAGAGAAAAACCCGTGCACAGCACGGAGACCCAACGCAGCCAAAAAATTAAAAAAAGAAAAAATATGGGGTTGTGGCACATGATGAGGGTGAAGAAAGCATGAGAAATTATCAGTCTAAGTGGAGAGATGTTATAAGTAATGTTTTAATGTTTTATTTATAGAGTAAGGCTGAACATTTGATTCAGAACTAGTTAAATAATGGAAATATGTGTTGGAGGTTTATGGGATATTTCTTTGGGGGGCAATGAGCGAAGTGCTGGAAAGAGGGGCGTTAGGTAAATAAATGATCAAACATCTGTAGAATTCAGGATTAAAGTATTCCCTTGGTAATATTCAAATTATCCAGATTTCCAAGTTGTTGGTAGCACCCCCAGGGCTCCAAAGAGGAAATTAAAAGAGAAACGCCATTACCTTTCCTGAAATACAGGTCGTAGTTTAGCATATTCTCCCATCTAGCAAAAAATAAATAAAGTTCCCTGTGGAAAAACTGAAAAACAATCTGTGGGACATTCCAGAAAAACTAAACTGCTTGATAATGCATGCCATTTAACAATGGAGGAAATATATTAAATGTATTAGTTTTAAAATAGAAATAATATTTCCTGATTACGGGGGGGGGGGGGGATTTGCCAGCCTCGGCACCAGGGGAGCTGGGTCCTGCCTGTGCAGTGCAGGTGGTTCGCAGCGCCACTAGGTGCCAGTAGCACACTCCCCTCCCTTGGACCACAGCACTCAGTATTGCCCTTCACTGGCAAACTCCACTCATGCATACATTTACCCCATAAATGACTCCCTTGTGTTGCAAGTACTTTGTCAGGCACTAGAGATAAAATGACAAACCAACACATACAGTATTCATGCCCTCGTGATGCCTACAGCCCTAGTGGGGGGACCAAAGGTAATTAAATACTCACGGAAACAACATAAATTTACAAATGTTGCTAAGTGACATAAAGGAGAGATACATATTCCAATGACGATGTATATTAAGGACACGTGCTCAAATATTTCTTATTTAAAGATGCAGACAATCCAAAAGTTTAGAGTACTGCAACCCCCCATCTGAGCTTTGTATCTTGTTCTTTTCCATCATTAAAAGATTGAAAGGTCCAATGCTAACTTCAGTTTATTTCAGTATCTGTCAAAGGCTTTTAAAAAAAATGATTCTCCGGCTTCCCTGGTGGCGCAGTGGTTGAGAGTCCGCCTGCCGGTGCAGGGGACGCGGGTTCGTGCCCCGGTCCGGGAAGATCCCACATGCTGCGGAGCGGCTGGGCCCGTGAGTCATGGCCGCTGAGCCTGCGCGTCCGGAGCCTGTGCTCCGCAACGGGAGAGGCCACAACAGTGAGAGGCCAATGTACCACAAAAAAAAAAAAAAAAAAAAAAAAAGATTCTCACAAAAATAGGGAGATCTAAACAAAAGTACATATTTCTACAACCATTTTTCAATCCCAACCAAAATTATCAAAAATTAGCCAGTAGATTTTCACCTTCCAAAGTAAAAAAATATTAATTTTTAACAAAGGGGTTTAAAACATCCATAAACTCTTTAGAATATTTTAATCAGGAAATTCTGTGTCCAGGATTTTTTGGCAACCAATGTGAGAATATTTTTGTTGTTTGATTACAAACTTTCACTGTTTCTGGCAATAAACTACCAATAGAAATAGTTCCAAACATCTGTTTTCAAAATGCTCAACCCTCAGCACATGTTTCTGTGAAAAGTCATTACATTCTTATTGTTGAAACACCACCTTTATCTTGAAGAGGCAGATGAAGTGTTTATTTTCTTTGAAAACAGAGGTAGATATAATACATTCAGCCATGTCATCCTAATAACGGTCGACAAATTTTTAACATCTGCTTTTTGGTAAAATAAAAGCCTGTTCTAAGTTCAACAGCACTTTTACACACTTTGCCCCTGGGGGACCTTTTAAGACATCAAAGATTTTTCATTTTCACACCACCCCACCCCAGCTCTTACGTAGGACTGTAAAGATTTACTCTATTTTAGAGGGGTTCTTTTGACAATTATAAATTTATAAGCGTATATAAAATTGACCACACTGGTGACCTCCTTTAATACTTTGGCACTTACTTGTGACTTCTTTCTTGTAACTATGAATGACTCCATGAATGATCTTTAGGGCTATTCATTTAGGCTACAAGTATTTATTGAGGAATGACCAAAAGAGAAAAAGATCCTTTTCAGAAGGGCACTATTATCTAGTGAGGAGAGACAGACAAGGTTATTAAGTAAATATACACTGTGTTAGATGCTGGTAAGTACGGAGGAGAGAACAATCCAGCGGGGGTATGATGGGAGGAGGAGACTCCTGAAATTTTCAATAGGGAGCCCAGCAAAGCCCTCACAGATTAGGTAACTTCAATAAATACCTAAAGGAAATGAGGGAGGAAGCCATGCATGTAGGGAACAGGGACTGCAAAGGCCTAGAGGTGGACAGTTTTGAGGAAGACCAAAGAGATCACTGAGGCTGAAGGAAGCGAGGGAGGGGAAGGGCACTTGTGGGAGTGGTGAAGATGGTGGAGGCCTTGCCAGTCAGGAAGGACTGGCTTTTTTCCTCCTAGTGAAACGGGAAGTCACTGAAGAGTGTTAGGCGGAGAAGTGATGTGACTTGACCTACGCTACTTATCTATTTTATCAATTTATTTATCAGTGTGGCTCATTCCATGGATGAAACCCCAAGACTTATCATTATTTTCTGTTACTGCTCAAATCGGTCCAGCTCTTAGGGGCTCCTTCAGGTTGGCTCCTGTGCTTGAGTCCCCATCTCTCTGAGCATTTCCTTGCTTTCTGGCACCTCATCTTGTATCTTCCCTGCACCATGAGCCACTTTTCAAGGAGCTCTGGTCCTTTTCATTGGAGAACACTGGTTAGAAACCAAGATCTAGGCACTAGATGTGCTCACTGCTACCAGAAGTCACTACGTCTAGGCCTTCACAGGGGACAGAGCTACGAGATAAATGCAGCATACTAACACATGCATACACACATACCTATATTTCTGTATCTTTGCATATAAATATTAAAAACCTTAAGTTTATATTGATATCTCCATTCTAACACCACAAAAATCATTTTAGAATTTTACTCACTCCATTACAGCAGGTATGTGCATGTATATGCAGGGGTTTTTTTGTCTTTAGCTTTACGGGTATCCAGTCAAGACACTACTTTTCAGTTGCTTAGTTTTTTCCCTACCCCTGTCATTGTGAATTCTGCTATCCCGTTTTAGGTTCCCCCATAGCCCAGATGGCTGTAGTTGCTTATTCAGGGGTAGGTGAAACATTCTAATGGTTCTAAGAGTCAGAGCTATACAAAAAGATATATCTGAGAAGTGTCGCACCACATCCCTGCTACACGGATCCCACTCCTGTCTTCCACCCACCTTTTAGAGACAGGTAACCAATCTCTCTACTTTCTGGCTTATTCTTCCTGTGTTTCTTTTCCACAAATGTGCATATGCATGTATACTTTCTTACATCTCATTCCTTCCTACATAAAGTGTTGCACACCATAAGTGGTCTTTTGCACTTTTTTATTCCACTTAAAAGTATATATTGGAAACTACTTTGTATTAGTTCATAAAAATATTCCTCATAGTATTTTTTACAGTTGCACAGTATTCTACTGTATGAACCATACCACGGTCTAGTCAACCATTCTATTATGTGTGGTCAGAGGTTCTTTCCAATATTTTGCAAACTGAACAATGCTGTTAATGTTTTTGTATTATTGGAGGCATATTTTCAGGATAGAATCTCAGAAAGGTCAAAAGATAAGTGCACGTATAGTCTGTTAGGCATTTTGCCAAATTTCTCTCCAGAAGACATGTACCAATTTGCATTCCCACCAATGAGGCATAAGAGTGCCTATTTCCCCACAGCCTTATCAAAACTGAGTTGTTACAGTTCATTTTAGCCTTTGTTCATTGCCTTTCCTATAATGCTTTTCACCGTCACAAAATATTCCAAAACTACTTCTGAAGTAGTTCATGGAAGAAACAGTTCTCACTGATCTATCACAGTCACGATCTGGCCATCTAAGTATGTTCAGACTGTGCAAATTATTTATCGTGCATTACACTGTTCAAAATTTGGTAATGCAAGCCTTTAAATGAAATGTCACATTTCCAAAACAAACACTCTTAACTTGACTACTCCTGAGGTGAGGGTTACTCATCCATATAAAGTAGGTAATTTTGATCATCTGAGTAAAGCAAATGTTATAATAATTGAATAATTAAATCTAAGTCCTTGTCTCAACAATACTTTTGAAATGTTTACCTATATTAAATCTATTAAAGCCCGTATCATTTCTACAGTAAAAAATTCCACTTCTAATATTCCTTTGGAAGGCCTGTTTCACTTCTCCCAAATATACCTGTCAAAAACCAAAGGGAACTTGTAGGCAGCAAAGCAATTTCACTTCATAGGGTTTGTTGCCTTTATAGATGGAAGGTAAACGTAGCATTTATTTCTCGATTCAAAATCACACGAAAATCGCAGTGAAAGCTTTGAAAGACGGCAGACTGTGTATATGATATTATTTTGGGATAGTGCCAAAAAGACAAACCGAACTGCCAACTTTACTGAAAAGAAATATTTTAATCAATTTTTAAATAGCAAACAGAGCTAGCTCACACTGTGGACTAAAGATGTCAAATCCTCTCTTATTTTAAATCTTCGTCAAAGAGTTTTGTCTTAAAGAGTAAGATGTAATCATAGTCAGTAATACCCATTTCTAAGAATTTTAATTTCTGATTTAAATGTAAAATATTTATTTTAAAGATATGCATTTATTGCACAACTTAACATACTATATTCTAGTGGTCTGCACAAGCTACTCTTGGATATAAATTAATAGTTTCCTATTTTAAGGGTTTTTACATGATAGTAATCATTTAATACATCTTGGAAGTGAATCTTTTATGTTGACACAGTAAATGTTATAAAACTGTTGTTTAAATATGTGTTTCTTCTACTTACTTCTGTGCTCCCTGAGACAACAGCTCTGTCCACGTTCACTAACAACGGTTCTTCCATCTGGCACACCCTCAGTGACCATTCCACACAACGGTGATGAGCCCAACAAGTGCCTAAAATGGTTAAAGTGAAAAGAAGCAACTGAATAAACATTAAATGTATTAACACTAATAAGTAAAGATAAAAATCCCCCAAATCAATTCAAATGTGTGAATACACGATGGCATCTGATATTTGCGATACCACTATAGCAGCCCTCCTCGAAATGTATCGTCTAGGAACTTGTTATAAATGCAAATATCAGACCACAACCAAGACCTGCTGAATCAAAAACTCTAGCCATGGTGCCCAGAAATCAACGTGTCAACAAGCCCTCAAGTGATTCTGATGCACAGTGAATTAGTGATTATTCCTTCAACAGAGAAATTTGTTTCTAGTCATTTTATTTAACCGTTACTATATTTTATTTGGTGTATTTACATAAAGGAAAATTACTTAATACTTTGTTTCTGACAAATAAGCTACATATACACCTCTATTCCACTGCACCCCACACCAAGAGCCCACATCAATCATCAGTAACAGCTCAGTCTTTAAACTCTCTCTCACAGAGCACCTGAACAATTACACGCAGTTCTTCACTCAAAACCCCAACAGTACCAAATCATGAGTATGGATTACTATACTGCGTTACAGGACATTCACAGGGCTTAGATCTTTATCCTTCACCCCTACTTCAAGTAGACCCAGACTGCCATGTTCCCCAGGTTTTCATAGATCCCTTTAAAATTTCTCTCTCCGAAACTGTCAGATCTCCATGGCACTGCTGCCTACACAAGTGTAAATGCAAACATTTATAAAAGCATCCAGCCCAGTGATGGCCCTGTGCAGATGCTAAATAAGTTAGGTAAACATAATTAGACAATTTATTTTACCTAAGCAGGTATACTTAACAATGACGTTTTTCCAATGTGATAATTATTTCTAGATGAACGGTATGTACTATTAAGTGAATAATTTGCTAAAGTGAAAATGCTTACAGAATCAAAAGGTAGTTATTAATGAAGACTGGCTCATACCTGTAGGGTCAAATAAGGCTTGGACATCAATGGCATCCGGAAGGCCAACCAGACTGAGTTCATCCCATAATTTACCAGCCTGATCATCTGAAGCAGTCTGCGTGCTTACACTTACACAAGGTACTATATTCTGCTGAGGAGACCGTTCCCTGGAAAATAAGATAAAACAAAATGGATGTGAAAGTAATAACAAGTAGAAAATTGTTTCCTTTTATAACGACTTAAATATAATGTATTGCCTAATCAATTTTACTTAGGCATAAACTATCATAAAACAACTTTTAGAATATGTTATTATTCATAGTATAGATATAAAACTGGATAGCTATATTATATAATGTAAGCAACTAAAAACAAAAAAAAAGGTCTCCAAATCCATAAGGAAGTGTTACAAATTACAGTTGCAGACTTATTTTGCCATTTTATATATATATATTTTTACGTGACACTCTAATAGTCTAGTCAGGAACCATATTTTATCACATAAAATGAATATTCCCTTTGGCCTTCCTTAAAGGCTTAGAAAGCAACTTGATCAAATCAGACATCTCTAAGTTGCTTTATGACCAGTGAGGACTCCGCCGCCACAGAGCTGGCAGTTAGGTTACTTCCCAGGGGAAATGAAGACCCACTACAAGTGTGAAGAGGGAGGCAGTGGGAGTGAAATGTGAGCCCTGGAGCCTCCTTGCGGTCCCCTCAGCAATCTCGACAGCTGGACTGTGGCATGATGCTGCAAGTATCCTCTGCTAAGACTTTACCTCACAAACCAGAAGTAAAAAGCAAAAACAAAATAGCTACTAGTGACCTGGGAATAAGGGAAAAAGTGTAACAGCAAAAAGTACAGTATAAAAATGAACACTGAGTAAGTGTTCACTGAATAACATATGGGAGATTTCAAACTCTGAAAGCCCTAAAACTTCATATATGAATTGAGATCAAGAAGTAAACAATGACTACTATTGTGATTAACATTAAACATGGGAAATCAGATGGCTGGCACTAAGACTTTAATCTTCTCCTGATATCACAGTATTTAACCTGATCATAATTCTGGATTAAATCACTATTGAATATAGATCATAACTCACTGCACTGATGTATGCTGGATATATATCATGATTCCTATTAAGAGAAAATCAGCACAATGACCAGGGTACTAAACTTTTTTATACCTGGAATCATTGAAAGAAAAAAAGTATTAACATATTTCAATAAGTACATTTAAATATCAAACCATATAAAAAATAACCAGTATTTTTTATGTTCAGCAGTAGAAATGCATAGACCTTTTTTTAAGTTTACCATGCTATGCTAACTTCAAATTCTTGTTTTTATAAAATTTGCCCACAGTGAAATGAGAACAAACCTTCCAGTAAATATAATCTCCATTCCTACAAATACATCTTCACTACTAACTTGCTAATTAGGAGGGAAGAAAGACTAACAGTTCATCTATGAAGACGAATGCATTGTTTTAACATATTTTTTTTACACCCGTAATTTGATGGGGGGACAGGTATAAAAACCCATGGAATGACTAACCAGTCTATTACTAACCAGTTCCCAAGCAGCAGGTTAGTCAAATTTCACCTTCAGGTTTTACAACCAGTCTGTATGTACATAACATATCAGTAAGATGCTGACACCAACCCTACGGATGAGGAACCCAGCTTCGGAGAGAACATCGAGAGAAGTCAGCTGAAATATTTACATACCCTCCCATTTTAAGTCTAAAAAAAAAGAGGAAATGAATCCTTGATTATATATTCTTATATTTACTGCACCATGAGGGAAAAACTATTTTAAAATACTCCTTTTCAAATTAAAAAATTAACTAGCTGTTTATCTGGTTTATAACTCATTAGCAACATATTTTGTCAATATTTAAAATGATCAAGCTAAAGTAACTGTTTATCCCTAAATGATTTCCACATTTCATGAACATGCTTTATTCCTAAGGTCCATTGACTGGCTTGTTATCATCACTTAATAACTTGTTAAACTCTTAAGTGTATATAAAGACTTTCATTAAACCAAGGCTATTTTTACATAATTATTTTAGCTCATGAAGTTTTCAGTAAAAATTAACTTAGTTTATAAAATAAATAAATAAATGAAGCCTAACTGTATTTCCCAGAACAGTTGTTTATTAATTGCCATTATTCAAGGCAGAACATGAGGATATACGATATAACCTGGTCCAGTCCAGTAAATTTACTAATGACCGATGGACATAAGTTTTCTGGACTTTTGATATATTTTATTAGAAAGTGAGCTCCCAACTGATCACGAAAGGTAAAGCTAGCTATGGCCTTTAAAAACACCAAAACTATAAATACAATACTTCTAAATTTCCTTAAGCTGTTCCACTTTAAATTCTTTTAAAAGGGTTTTTCTTGTTATTGTTTCATTTCCTACTTTAGGTCTTCAAGGCATTGGCAGCAGTCCAAAAGAAGAAGCCAATCAAGTAAGTACAACACAATGCCTTAGTACTTAACTTTGGATAAAAGCCAGAGAAGCACTTGGATGATTACATCATCACCCTCAAGGGGCAGAGCTGGTTAGCCTTACAAGTTAAATTAATTTTTACACTTTCTCATCAACCACAGAAACTTCTATTCCCTCAACTACCAGAGCCAAGTCCACATAATAAGATGGCCTTCAAACGAACCTACAACATATAAAAAAAATATTAACTCCAAAAGCAAACATATTAGACAAGAGTTTGGGGCAACTATAAGGTCCATGAATATAGACACACATATATAGTTATACAAATAGTAAATTCTTTTTTTAAAATTATAGTTGATTTACAATATTATATTAGTTTCAGGTATACAACATATGTAAATAGTTTCATATTAAAAAAAGAGCATCTTCTTTGACTTTAGAAAGGGAATTCTCAGCACATGATTATTTAGAAGGAAAGAAAGTTAACACTGTACTGTAAGAGTTTACAGGACAGTTCAACATTCTCTGAACCGCAGAAACAAATAAATAAATGACACACACAGGTAAAACCACTTTGGTTTTGCTATTCTTTTATGTTATACTCTTACAAACTACTTAAAACTTATCTAGAAAAAGGAAAGAAAGATCTCATTGATTTTCTAAAATTTTCATTCCATATATAGATAAATTCCATGAATCCCCTCTAGCCTTCCTTATATTATGTTCTTTAAAGTTTTCTTCTTTTTTGTTAATACACAACTAGCTTAAACTTTTTTCTAAATAAGAAAGAAATTTTGAGAAAATGAGTGTCTGCTGGGTTAATGGTGAGTCATAAAGCATCGTATGAATGTTGGAAACATAAAAAATTGTTCAGTAACAATCCCATTTGTATATTCATAAACATCGCAATAAAAAACTGCGTTACAAACCACTTAAATTCAAAATTGCTTACTTTCTCTGTCCTCTTGGTTTTCGTGGTGCTGAGTTTTGTATTTTCTCACAAGTTCCACTGCTGTTGTCATCAACGTCCTTCTTGTTAGAAGGCTGGTTTTTCCATGGCAAAATAAATCCAGGCGTTACTCTAAATTGTTTTAAGTCTCCTTGTCCTAAGGAGCTTTTTTCACCACAGTAACAAAAAGCGCAGAGCTGTTCACTGGTAGAAATGAAAAGTACGGAAGACAGAGAGGAGAAGTAGTTTTATTTAACTATTTCAAGTTCCAGACTATTGCAGATACTTGTGCTTTAAAATTAAATATTATGTCTTTAGTGCAAGCAAAGCATTTAAAAATATCTATACCGTAAGAACAATTAAGTTCAATAAAAATTATACATTTGCAATTCTACTTTTCTATAGCATGATTTTTTTAAAGTAGTAAATATACCAAATCAAAAAATTATAGTTTGTGCTTAGAAAAACAATTTTCTTTTAAACCTGATTTAAAAATCTCGAAGTTGATAAAGGAGGCAGGAATGTACAGTGGAGAAAGGACAGCCTCTTCAATAAGTGGTGCTGGGAAAACTGGACAGGTACATGTAAAAGTATGAGAATAGATCACTCCCTAACACCATACACAAAAATAAGCTCAAAATGGATTAAAGGCCTAAATGTAAGGACAGAAACTATCAAACTCTTAGAGGAAAACATAGGCAGAACACTCTATGACATAAATCACAGCAAGATCCTTTTTGACCCTCCTCCTAGAGAAATGGAAATAAAAACAAAAATAAACAAATGGGACCTAATGAAACTTCAAAGCTTTTGCACAGCAAAGGAAACCATAAACAAGACCAAAAGACAACCCTTAGAATGGGAGAAAATATTTGCAAATGAAGCAACGGACAAAGGATTAATCTCCAAAATTTACAAGCAGCTCATGCAGCTCAATAACAAAAAAACAAACAACCCAATCCAAAAATGGGCAGAACACCTAAATAGACATTTCTCCAAAGAAGATGTACAGACTGACAACAAACACATGAAAGAATGCTCAACATCGTTAATCATTAGAGAAATGCAAATCAAAACTACAATGAGATATCATCTCACACCAGTCAGAATGGCCATCATCAAAAAATCTAGAAACAATAAATGCTGGAGAGAGTGTGGAGAAAAGGGTACACTCTTGCACTGCTGGTGGGAATGTGAATTGGTACAGCCACTATGGAGAACAGTATGGAGGTTCCTTAAAAAACTACAAATAAAACTACCATATGACCCAGCAATCCCACTACTGGGCATATACCCTGAGAAAATCCCATAATTCAAAAAGAGTCATGTACCAAAATGTTCACTGCAGCTCTGTTTACAATAGACACGAGATGGAAACAACCTAAGTGTCCATCATCAGATGAATGGATAAAGATGTGGCACATATATATGATGGAATATTACTCAGCCATAAAAAGAAACGAATTTGAGTTATTTGTAGTGAGGTGGATGGACCTAGAGTCTGTCATACAGAGTGAAGTAAGTCAGAAAGAGAAAGACAAATACCATATGCTAACACATATATGGAATCTAAGAAAAAAGAAATGTCATGAAGAATCTAGGGGTAAGACAGGAATAAAGAGACAGACCTACTAGAGAATGGACTTGAGGATATGGGGAGGGGGGAGGGTAAGCTGTGACAAAGCAAGAGAGAGGCATGGACATATATACACTACCAAACGTAAGGTAGATAGTTAGTGGGAAGCAGCCGCATAGCACGGGAGATCAGCTTGGTGCTTTGTGACCGCCTGGAGGGGTGGGATAGGGAGGGTGGGAGGGAGGGAGACGCAAGAGGGAAGAGATATGGGAACATATGTATATGTATAACTGATTCCCTTTGTTATAAAGCAGAAACTAACACACCACTGTAAAGCAATTCTACTCCAATAAAGATGTAAAAAATAAGTAAATAGAAAGAAAGAAAGAAAGCAAGCAAGCAGAAAAATCTTAAGTTGAACCATCATAAATTGGAGACCATCTATCTGTTTTTGGTCTAAGAAATAAGAGACTCTTTTATGTGAGCATGAAATAAAAATAGTTGAACCTGAATGGAATTTTAAAATTTCCCCTTAATCTACACAAACATAACAGAGATGTCTAACTTTTTAAAGCTCCCTATAAGGGCTTCCCTGGTGGCGCAGTGGTTGAGAGTCCGCCTGTCGATGCAGGGGACACGGGTTTGTGCCCCGGTCCGGGAAGATCCCACATGCCGCGGAGCAGCTGCGCCCGTGAGCCATGGCCGCTGAGCCTGCGCATCTGGAGCCTGTGCTCCGCGACGGGAGAGGCCACAACAGTGAGAGGGCTGTGTACCGCAAAAAAAAAAAAAAAAAAAAAAAAACTCCCTTTAATCCTTGAATTTAGTTGGTGATATTTTGTGTGTTAACCCAGTTCCTTATTTTTCATCAGATTACTTTTGCCATCCAAGTGTTTTAATTTCTTATCCTACTTTTTACCTTCCTTTTCTCCACAGAGACTGAAATATACTTTTTCTTGCTCCTTGGGGGTATTCTGAATAAGTTAAATTTAACTCCCCATCACCATTCCATGATTTGCCCAGTGAAAATAAATTACCATCAATTCTCTTTAAAAAAAAAAAAAAAATCTCGAAGTATTAAAAAGGAATAAAGAAAGTAAAAAATTAAGGTTGGGGAAGAAGGTACAGTTTAATGGCCACTCAATTATATCCCAGCTATGTAAAACAAGTGATGACCAAGTTTTACTTAACTACTTGATGGAACATTCTTTATGCATAATATATATACCATACACACAGAGAGATATAAAAAAATAAATTTAAGTGGGTTAAGCAGTTAGTGATGAGGGACAGGGGAACAGACAGAAAGGGTTTAAGAGGAGAGGGAAAGGGATGAATAGGCAAAACTGGATTTTTAGAGCAGTGAAACTACCTCATATGCTACACTGCAGTTAATGGCGGGTACATGGCACTGCACATTTATCAAAACTCACAGAACTATATGCAACACAGAGAATGAATGTAAACTATGAACTTTAATTAATAATAATGTATCCACAGCAGCGAAGAGTAGCCCCCACTCGCCACAACTAAGGAAAGCCCGCGCGCAGTAACGAAAACACAAAAATAAAATAAATTTAAATAATAATAATAATAATGTATCAATACTGGTTTATCAGTTGCAACAAATGTATCACACTAATGAAAGATACTAATATTAGGGGAAACTGAGGCAGGGAAAGGTTGGGGAGGGGGAACTCTGTGTACCATCTGCTTAATTTTTCTGTAAACCTGAAGTTATTCTAAACAATAAAATCTATAATTTTTTTTAAAAAGAAACCATTTAAAAAGTTAAAGGACAAAAACCAATATATACTTATGGAATATATGCTTGATAAGGGATCTTAGAAAAAAAACAGAATTAAAAGAACTGCTCCTCTTGGGTATATCTTCTCTTCACAACACATTTATGGCTGCTGTACTCAAATCTTTCTTCTCAAGCATTAAAGTTCCCACCATCACCTCTGTAGTATCTACCTCAGGAACTTTCATAATGTCTTACATTAACAGGTGATGGAAATAATCTTTTCAGGTAATGTTTAACGCAAGTTAAATTCATATTGGACCTCTCTCGACTAATTACCTTTTGTTTATACAAGTCACCTATTTAAGTTTTTCCAATATTACGTATTTCAACTTCATGATAAACTGTGCTGTCCATTGATACTGACACATACACACACACACGTGCGCGTGATTAAATGTGGTCTACTTTCAGAAAAATAAAGTCAAATAGGGGAAAAAATGTTTTTCTTCTTGCCTAAAGGATACTATCCACCAAATTCCTTTGCCAGTATCTTATTAATTTTTTAAATTTTCTTATTTATAATTTTCTCTAAGCTTTAAACTTACGTTTCTTTCAGCATACCCTGTTTCTAGTTTGTTTCTTCCCCTAGAAACATTACCTATGAGGAGCAACAATGAGATGGACAGCAACTCTATGAACAACACTGATTAGAAAATGGAGAAATACTTTTAAAGTATTGACAAAAAATATCTTAACCTTCAATTTTATATCCAAAACCATAACTCAAATGTAAAGGTATAATAAAATTATTCCCAGGTTTCTATAAGACCTGAGAAATTTTACCACACAACAGACCCACAATGTAAATATTTTTAGAGAAATATTCAAATTATTAAAGAATTAGGAAATGTTACAAGGGATGTAGGAAATAAAGACTGTCAAATATCTCAGAGTAATTTATTGTTAACTTTAAAGGGTGGCACAAAGGAAATCCCTGGCTTCCGCTTTGGATGTAGTAGAAAGCTGCAAAGAACTTTGCTCCCACTGTCACAGCAAAAACTCAGCAGACAATCCACAAATTCACTTTTCTTGAACACAGCAGATTACAAAAGTTGCAGAGGAAACGATTCACCTGCAGTTGAATGAAAGGCACTTCCAAGAAAAGAAGAGACACAAGCCCTTGCTTAATCTGAGGAAGAGGCCACTCACTGGATGTCATCCAAACAGGCTAAACAGTTCAGTGAAAATTTTATAAACTGCTAAAAGCCAAGTTTGTGGCGGTAGGAGAGTACAGAACACCCAGGACCCGCAAACACAGGGGAATTCTAACCCACTCACGAGCTTCTCTCCATGCACCTCCCCCGGTGCTCGTGCCCACCACTCGGGCATGGAGAGGAGTCCTGAGAATGTACCAGTCATGGTAAAAGCCTGGGCAGGACAACAGCAGAGACATGGGAAAGACACAAAGATCTTTCTTCTTCATCTTCCCTGAGAAAGAAAAGCCTCAGACTGGTAAAAGGAGAGCAAAAGTCTCTGCCCTGCAATGGTCAAGACCAGCCGCAGATGGAGGAATGAATGAGGGATGGGATGAACCTCCCCCCGGAGGAGGAGCAAGACTGCGTACACCCAGACCATGACGGGTCTCCACTAGCTGAGACAATGACGGGACCCCTGAGACCTAGGGACACAGCGCTCACCTAAGAATAAAGTTGAATCAGAACAATAAGAAGCATCCTGCCAAGCCACGCTGTATCATTAGTGGCAATGCAAAATAGTACAGTCACACTGGAAAATACTTCGGCATTCTCCTTGAAAAATGACCTCTCTCTTAGAGATTTTTACCTAAGTGAAATAAAAACCCTACATTCACACCAAAATCTGCAAGTGAATATTTATACCAGTTTTATTCATAACTGCCCCAAACTGGAAACTATCCAAATATCCCTTAATTGGAAAATGATAAATTAAATGTGGTAGAGGGCTTCTCTGGTGGTGCAGTGGTTAAGAATCCCCCTGCCAATGTAGGGAACATGGGTTCGAGCCCTGGTCCAGGAAGATCCACATGTTGTGGAGCAACTAAGCCCGTGCACCACAACTACTGAGCCTGCGCTCTAGTCTAGAGCCCGCGAGCCACAACTACGGAGTCCATGTGACACAACTACTGAAGCCTGCGTGCCTAGAGCCCCTGCTCCACAACAAGAGAAGCCACCGCAATGAGAAGTCCATGCACCGCAACGAAGAGAAGCCCCCACTCTCCACAACCAGAGAAAGCCCGCGCGCAGCAATGAAGACCCAATGCAGCCATAAATAAATAAATAAATTTATTTATTTTTTTAAAAAAAAATGGGGTTTCCCTGGTGGCGCAGTGGTTGAGAGTCCGCCTGCCGCTGCCAGGGACACGGGTTCATGCCCCGGTCCAGGAAGATCCCACATGCCGCAGAGCGGCTGGGTCCGTGAGCCATGGCCGCTGAGTCTGCACGTCGGGAGCCTGTGCTCCCCAATGGGAGAGGCCACAACAGTGAGAGGCCCACGCACCGCAAAAAAAAAAAAAAAAAAATGTGGTAGGCACCTCCATAAAAGAGAATCCTACTCAGCAATAAAAAGGAAACAGCTACTGATATATGCGATGACATAAATGAGTGTCAAATGCATTAAATATGCTAAGTTAAAAAGGCCAGAATCAGAAAACAGGTAAGTGACTGCCTAGGGCAGAAGATGGGATCAGGAATGACAGCAAAAGGGCATCAAGTAATTTTTTTAGTATGATGGAACTGTTCTTTATCTTGTTGTTGTAGTGGTTATATGACAGTATACAACTGTCAAAACTCACTACACGGGTGAATTTTACAGTAATTTTACTATATATATATATATATATAAAAACCTGAATTTTTCAAAATATGAAAAATGTTAGGGGGCCAAGACAAAATAGGAAGTATATATTTAAATAACTAGAAAATGAAATGATAGATGATAGATACAAAGAGATATGAAAATATGATAAATCATTATTCATATTGCTAAGACTAAGAAATCAATCCGAACTCTAAGTTTGAAATTCTTTCAAAATTAAATTCAACAGGGTACAGAAACATGAGCCTTAAGGAAAACCATCTCAAAAACAAAACAAAATATAATGTATAATCAATAGGAAAAATTATGAATGCAATAAAAAGCAGGAAAAAAGGGAAAAAGTATTGCCTTCACAGGGCTCACATGACAGTAAGGGAGATAAACGAACTGTGGAGAAATAAAAAGTGCAACAAACGAAAATAAAGCAGAAATAGAGGGTAAACGTGGTGGGGGCTACGTTTTATTTATTTTTCATCCTACTCTTTTATTTTGAAAACCTTCCCGAAGATGTAGAACATAGTGGGAATCTGAATTTTTTTTGTTGTTTTTTTCTTGGTTGCATCCAGTCTTAGTTGCGGCAGGCAGGCTCCATAATTGAAGAATGTATGCTTCTTAGTTGTGGCAGGCAGGCTCCTTAGTTGCAGCTCACCAGCTCCTTAGTTGTGGCATGTGAACTCTTAGTTGCAGCATGCATGTGGGATCTAGTTCCAGGACCAGGGATCAAACCCGGGCCCCCTGCACTGGGAGCGCAGAGTCTTAACCACTGTACCACCAGGGAAGTCCCTGAAATTTTTAATGTAATTTATATATTTAATTTAAATATAAGAGACAGCCAAAAGAGAGTTTGGGAGAAACTTGATTTACATTTTAGAATGATCATTTCTGCAACTGTGCTAAGAACAATGTGGACTGGGGAAAGCAGAGAAGTGGTGGAGAGACCCCTTAAAAGGCAACGACAGCCCCCTAAGGATAAGAGGCCTTGGAGTAAGATGGCAGGCAAGTTAAGAGAGTGAGCACTGGTTTGGGATATCTTCTAAAGGTGGGCTACAAAATTTAGAATGTGAGGTACGAGAAAAGAGAGAAATCACGGACTAACTCAAAAGGTTTTGGCCTAAGCAACTGGGTGAATATTGGTATTATTTATTGAAATGAAGAAATCCTGGGGAGAAGATTTAGGACAGGCCTGGGGTCAGAATCAACAGTGGTTGTGGACATGTTATGGGTGCAGTGTCTAGTGTACTTCCAAATGGAGATATCAAGCAGACAGATGGAGAGCAAAGTCTAGAGTTCAGAGAAAGCTCAGCCCTCAAAATATAAATGTGGGGTTTTATTAGCACACAGATAGTACCTAACTATCGGACTGAATAATAAAAGTAAACACGCCGAGGACTTCGACCTGAGGACTCCAACGTGATAAAGGTGGGGAGTCTGCACAGAAGCCAGCAAAAGACAAAATGAGGAGGCAGATGTGACAAAAGCAAAAGAAAGGAAACATTTCAAGAAGATGGGAATATTCAACTGATGGATGGTTCCAGTTTTATTCATGGCTTCCAAGTTAAGATCTAAAAAATTACAAGACTTAAGCTGAATGATACACAGAGAAGTTACCACATCCTGTATTTCTTTTTTTAAAGAATGAAGAGAGGGTAAAGAACAAGAGTATAAACTTAAGTTTACAAGTAAATAAAAAATCAGTTCTTATGCTAAAAGTTTAGACTTTTTTCTTCTTCTAGGGATCGATCGCATCCTGGAAATATTCTGTCCTGGTCTGAGGAGAGCAGAGTAACACAGTTCTACAGCCACCTAAGCCCACGGACGTGCTTCACTCCAGCCACGCGCAGAGCTATCAGCTCTAAAAGTCCACCCAGCTTTCTGTCCTAAGCCTGCACTCTCTGAACTCCCTCTACAGTCAACTCGCTGCTCTTTTGCCCGTCACTAATCTCCAATCCAGTTGCATTCATTCTCTAACCTGATTTTGGCTTCTATACCAACAGAGACCAGGGAGGCTGCAGATTCCTCAGACACAGAACGCTGAAAGGCTGGGCCTGGCTGCTTGCTGCTGTCCACTTCTGCTTCAGCATCTTCTTCTGCTGATTGTTCTTTGATTTCTGCTTAACAGTAAACAAGAGAATACAAAAAGTCATTCTGCATTACACCAATCTTTAGTGAATTTATCTATAAAGCATACATCGTAAAGGA
Organism: Grampus griseus; assembly: GCF_964374135.1. NCBI lineage: Eukaryota > Metazoa > Chordata > Mammalia > Artiodactyla > Delphinidae > Grampus > Grampus griseus. The sequence continues at coordinate 5,120,181 of NC_139003.1, read as the reverse complement.
AAAATAATGAAGCAACAAATGACAATACTTAACTAACGTAGGAAAAGCTTATATATATATAATTAATGGTACTGTTTATATTTATTCTATATTATAAAATGATAATCAAAATAATGTAAAACAGGGCATACTTTTCCAAATTACAATTGACGCAAATCTTAATAATAACTGTTAAGAACCTTATTTTCAGGATTATAGCAGTTCCTCTACACAACAAATGTGACTCACAAAAAAGTTTCTTGGTAAGTTATAAATTGAAATTATCATTCATTTAAAACAAGCATTACGGCCTCTATCAGCCATTCTAAAAGTTAAATGACTGAAAAGAACACAGTGCCTTTGACTCCAGTGCCTTTTTCAGTTATCCTCAAGACTCCAACCCCGAACACCTCACACATACTTTCTTAGGAGGCAACCTAACTGTTGAGAGGGTTTCCAAACACCATTACCCCTAATATCATTCCTCTCTTTAAATAAAACAACATATCCACCACCCTGTCTCTCACACTGTATTGTTAGACATTAACAGGCATGATCCCTGCACTAGCGCTCCTGATGCAACCCCACGCTCCTGGCTCCATCTTTCCTTTCTAACTGGAAATTTACACATACTTTTCTGCACCACTATCCTCAAACCAACCAACCAACCAACCAACAAGAAAAGCTTATAGTCGTTTAAGCTCCTCCTGTCTTTTCTTCCTTTCACCACCAAATTTCATGCAATGGGACTCTGGAGTGGCTGCCCTCCACCTCAGACCCTTCCTACAAGGCATCCATCCTCCAACCACAGCACTGTTCTCGCCACCTCACTGGTGGCAAAAGAACTAATAAATAATCCCGGGCTACTCACAAGCCTTCAAACACTCCAGAAATTCATCTGGCACCAAGGAGTACTCACTCCCTCTTTAGTGAAATGCTTTTCACCTCTTAAACACAGGGAGATATCATGGATTACTATGGGCTTTGGAGTCACGAGGACAAGTTCCACCAACTACAAACTAGGCAACTTTATGTAGACGTCATCTCTCTCAGCTTCAATTCACTCCCCATAAAATCAGAAAGCTACTTCACGAGTTTGTTAACAAAGATTAATTCACGAGTTTGTTAACAAAGATTAATTGAACGGTCTAGTGTCTGCCTCTTCAGCTGATCTGAGACCTCTGAACGTGAGTACAGCTCTCTACGTGTCCTTTACGTGCTCGTCTTTTGTGTGTGTGTGTTTTCTTAATAAATTTATTTATTTATTTATTTTTGGCTGTGTTGGGTCTTCGTTGCTGCACGCAGGCTTTCTCTAGTTGTGGTAAGCGGGGGCTACTCTTCGTTGTGGTGCGGGGACTTCTCACCACGGTGGCTTCTCTTGTTGTGGAGCACGGGCTCTAGGCACACGGGCTTCAGTAGCTGTGGCTCGCAGGCTTAGCTGCTCCGTGACATGTGGGATCTTCCTGGACCAGGGCTCGAGCCAGTGTCCCCTGCACTGGCAAGCAGATTCTTAACCACTGTGCCACCAGGGAGGCCCAACTTACTGATTTTTTTTTAATTTATTTATTTTTGGTTGTGCCGGGTCTTAGTTGCGGCAGGCAGGTTCCTTAGTTGCAGCATGTGAGGTCTTAGTTGCGGCATGCATGTGGGATCTAGTTCCCTGACCAAGGATCAAACCCGTGTCCTCTGCATTGGGAGGCGGATTCTTAACCATGGCACCACCAGGGAAGTCCCTGACTTACTGATTTTTAAGTCAACATCCCTAACCCTACCTCCTGTCCTGAGCTCCAGACCATACTTCAACTGCATACGAGGCACATCTAGCAGCTTGAACACTCACTTTCACATCAAATCTGATTTCTTACCTCTCAGATTAGCATGACTTCCCTGTCAAAGTCTTCTAGATTCAAAATGAATTTTAGGGAACTATTCTGACAAATGAATAATTTTGAGAACTATTAATTTTTTAGTTAGAAATAATTATAAACAATTGTAAATCCTGTCAAATCATAAAATTAATGATGCAATGAGGCATCAAACATAGGGTTTTGGTTTTCCTATTTAAAATGTTTCTTTTGTGCTCACTTCGGCAGCACATATACTAACATTGGAACAATACAGAGAAGATTAGCATGGCCCCTGCGCAAGGATGACACGCAAATTCGTGAAGTGTTCCATATTTTTGATGCAAGAGGGAAGAGATGTGGGGATATATGTATATGTATAATTGACTCACTGTTATAAAGCAGAAACTAACACACCATTGTAAAGCAATTATACTCCAATAAAGATGTTAAAATAAAATAAAATAAAATGTTTCTTTTTAAAACTGAAATAGAAAAGTTGACCATAAATTAAGTGCTTGTGGGGCCTATTAATCACGGTGTCTCTCCTGCCTACTTCTAGCCACAAAATTGGTATAGAATCAAATCTACAAATACAAAATACATTTGTATCAAACAAGGATTATAAAAAGATCTGCAGGGCTTCCCTGGTGGCGCAGTGGTTGAGAGTCTGCCTGCCGATGCAGGGGACACGGGTTCGTGCCCCGGTCCGGGAAGATCCCATGTGCCGCAGAGCGGCTGGGCCTGTGAGCCATGGCTGCTAAGCCTGCGCATCCGGAGCCTGTGCTCTGCAACGGGAGAGGCCACAGCAGTGAGAGGCCCGCGTACCGCAAAAAAAAAAAAAAAAAAAACACCACAGGGAGCAAAGTCACCCCATCAGCCTGGACCTCTCACTCTCAGAAATATTACACGGAAGAAAAATGAATGTTTTATTTAAACCACTGCTGTATTTGGACATCTCTGTTACATCAGTTTAACCCATGCTCTAACACAGAAACCAGCATCAGGTGTGGAGCACTGCCGTAACAAAAACTTAAAATAGGCGGGCTGGTGAGTAGGTGAGAGAACAGTGATAGCAGTGTTTGGAAATCAACTGACACCATTTATGCTGTATCAAAATATATGGTAGTGCTGTGACCTGCAATAACTTGAAAAGCAGACCAGCTGCCTCCAGAGCTCTAGGGAAAGCATCTGGAGAGAGCCAGGAATTATTCTGCGTTGCCTGCCCTCTAGCACTTTTACAACCAAAGACAGAAAGGAATACAGTACGGCTTGAGAGATTCTCTCTGCCTATAATATTCAAAGTACTATAAAATGACCATATATAAAAACACCTTTAAAGAAGCATTTCATTTCTACCCAGAGATGTCCAGAGCACATGTGGGGTATGCCCTTTTTGTACCATTTCTACTACTAGGTAACAAGAAAGGGTAAGAGTCAAGAGAAGAAATGAGAACTGTAAAAGAGGAATAAGAAGAGGGCCTCAGAAGCTTACAATGAGGCAGGTGGATGAGGGTCATGTCACCACATCCCTGGGAACACGTTTGTCCTAAGAACCAGCACCATTTAGCCTGCATCCCCCCCTCCCCCCAAATCAGGGTCCCTCCAATAGGTATGGCCTGTCCGTTCTCTCTTAATATGTTGCTAACCACCACTATGGCCTCTAATCAGAATTTTTCTTCTAGCAAATTGAGGCACAATCTCAGGTATTCTGTTGTTTTTCTCCCCCTGAAAAATAAAACACATAACACTTTAAACATTCTTTGGGTTTTCTTTATTGTTTATAACTAAGGGGAAGTAAGTAAGAGGACAATCTCTCTGCCTGTCTCTCTCTCTCTCTCTCTCAAATTAGACCTAGAAAGAAACAGTAGGTTAAATATGAATGTTATTGGTGGGTTGGTAGGTCTTCAGGTACACAACTTTTGAAATTTCAGAGGGGAAAAAAAACAGATTCAGACAAAGGGATTTTTTTTCGTTTTTAAGAAATGGGACCAGGAACAGGCCTGATCCACAAGGAGGACAGTAGTAAAGCAGGCTTTAAGAGTTCTGTTTTCTTAAAAAAAAAAAAAAAAAAGGAATATTCTCCTCTAGCTATTTTTCCTACTGGCTCTGCCCATGATTCTAACCTGGATCTGCCAAAGATCCAATAAGGATTGGTGTGTTTTGGTCTTATTTTTGGTTTGGATTTTGTTGTTTTAATCATTTGTTTTTTAAGGAACAAGGAAAAGTCCTATAACTGCTTCCTAGGGAACAGTTCCAGCCACAAAATAGAAATAGAAAAAGGCATCCCTAAATATGTGAAACTACATGTAATAATATAACCTATTTCTTTTGACTGTCACTCTTCATTTAGTAGAAATGTTAGGTCTCACTATCTGTCAAAGTCAAGGCAGGACAATTAAACTAGTGTTTACGTCCCTCTCCTCTCTTAGCCCAAGTCTTCGAAAGACTGTCAGAGTTTGGCAGCAGAATGTGAAACAGACTACTCTGGCTGAAATGAAACCCAAATATCCAACAAGAGATGTCATCCAGAGATGCTCTGGATGAAATGACTGTGAACCCAGAGACAACTGAGGGAACGGTTCTGATGCAAGTACTTGGCTACCTGCAGTTAACTAATAAAAATGCCTCAAACACCATCCTGTACTTGTGCCTAATGCAAGAAAGCTGGCCTTTCAACCTGTGCCACTTTGCAGTTTTTGCCTTTCATGGGATTCTATTTGTTCAAATGACTACAGTCCAGAAATGCGCAAATAAGAACAAGCACATACTTTTTAAAAAAAAAATTTAAGTGTTGAGAATTTCCTGGTGGTCCAGTGGTTAGGACTCCGAGCTTTCACTGCTGAGGACCCAGGTTCAATCCCTGGTCAGGGAAATAAGATCCCACAAGACGTGAAGCACAGCCAAAAATAAATTTAAAAAAAAACTAAAAATTTAAGGGTTATATTTTTCTTTTGATACAAAATCTCCAGTGTACCTTTCTCCTTATTTTGACCTAAAATACTGACAAAGCCAATTGGTCTCAAAATGCTCTAAAACCAGAAAGATGGAGTCCTCTCCAACCCTGGGGATGATCAGAGTGGGGTGGTTTTATTCAAAGCACCTACTTGTGTGTAAACTCAAACCACCAGGTGTCACATGTGGGTGGTAACTACACTAAAGAACCTAAGAGAACTTGGATAGCGTGTGCACTCTAGGCAAACCTTTGTAGATACATAGGTAAATGGGACACAACTGTAAATTAGCTCTAACCGTGCCCTTACACAATGCCATTCCACCTCCCATGACTCTTACTCTTACTTAGGATTAATCCTAAATAGTTGGTTCTATGACACAAAAAAGTTTAAAATTAATAGCAAAGGCTGTTTTGCTGCTTTAGTTAAAATCAAAGGCTTGCAGTCAAATGGTCCAGAATTTGCATCATATCTCAGTCATTTGCTAGCAATGTGACCTTCACAACTTGCTTAATTAACCTCATCTCAATTTCAGTTTGCTAATCATTTAACAGATAGCTAATGCCAGCTACTATAAAACTGTCTCTGAGGATCAAAAAAGAGAATACATTGGGCACTTAGCCTAACGCCCTAAGTATACAGTAAGTGTAGGTATGTAGCTGCTACTCTGATTACCTACACTCACATACTATAACTATGTATTTACTTTCCATCTAGTTGGATATCACCCACCAGATCACACATTATTAAACTGTATTGTGGGAAGTAACAGGAATAAACAGAACATTTATTTAGCACCTCCTGGCTGTTTGCTAGGGATTCAATAAATCATTGCTTTAGAATGATTTTTTTACCAAACAAAATTTTGGGTAACTACTATGTACCACACATTCTAGTCCAATGGTAGCACAAAAATACAGTCTATTTTATTGTGTTTATCAGGGTACATATGAGAAAACAACTCTTTAATAGGGAAAAAAAAGAGTCAGGATCCCTATGCTTAATGGATCTATTCAGGAAATAGCAAATGATGGCAACAGGACACAATCACTGACATGATGGAGGTACAAGGTATCATGGGAGTTAAGGGAAGAGGTGGAAAATATAATTTAGAAAGGCTTCAGAAAAGTATCAGAAGCCCAGCTGAAACTAAAAGGACAAGTTAAGTGTGCCTAATAGTTCTCTCACTTAATTCTTCTCTTTTAAAAAAGAGTAATCTCTGAAACTAACACAACACTGTAAAGCAATTATATTCCAAATGGATAAAGAATATGTGGCACATATATACAATGGAATATTACTCAGCCATAAAAAGAAACGAAATTGAGTTATTCATAGTGAGGTGGATGGACCTAGAGTCTGTCATACAGACTGAAGTAAGTCAGAAAGAGAAAAACAAATACCATATGCTAACACATATATATGGAATTAAAAACAAATTGGTTCTGAAGAACCTAGGGGCAGGACAGGAATAAAGACGCAGATGTAGAGAATGGACTTGAGGACACGGGGAGGGGGAAGGGTAAGCTGGGATGAAGTGAGAGAGTGGCACTGACATATCTGCACTACTAAATGTAAAACAGATAGCTAGTGGGAAGCAGCCGCATAGCACAGGGAGATCAACTCGATGCTTTGTGACCACCTAGAGGGGTGGGATAGGGAGGGTGGGAGGGAGACGCAAGAAGGAGGGGATATGGGGATATATCTATATGTATAGCTGATTCACTTTGTTATACGGCAGAAACTAACACAACATTGTAAAGCAATTATACTCCAATAAAGATGTAAGAAAAAAAAGAAGTTTAAAAAACCAATAAGTTGTAAAGATCAACAAAGAAAAAAAAAAACAGAGGAATATCTGGACTTCCCTGGTGGTGCAGTGGTTAAGAATCTGCCTGCCAATGCAGGGGGACATGGGTTCGTTCCCTGGTCCAGGAAGAGCCCACGTGCCGCGGAACAACTAAGCCCAAGTGCCACAACTACTGAGCCTGCGCTCTAGAGACTGCGGGCCACAACTACTGAGCCCACGTGCCACAACTATGGAAGCCTGCAAGCCTAGAGCCCGTGTCCGCAACAAAAGAAGCCACCACAATGAGAAGGCCGTGCACCACAACGAAGAGTAGCCCCGCTCACTGCAACTAGAGAAAGCCCGCGCAGCAACAAAGACCCAACACAGCCATAGATAGATAGATAGATAGATAAATTTATTTTTAAAAAAAGATAAGGAAACTAAGTCTGAAAGTTAAACAAGCTTGAGGTCACATAGCTAACAGGAAGCAAAGCTGGGATACACAATCAGATTTGTGTAACTCCGAAGCCCAAGGGTGCGCTTTCCACTACTACACACTGCCTGGTACAATATCTGATCTGATCATAGCTCATAAGTTTTATGAATAAATTCATGTTAAACCGAAATGTTAATATTTTACTAGGACCATGTTACTGAGGAATCATTTGTTGAATATGAAGAATGAGATGAAAGTTGAAAATATAGAGTTTTTCTCTTTACTTCTTAAGCACTACTGAATAAAATTATAAAGTAGTAAGAACATTTACTTCACAGCAAAGTTCATGGAAATAAAATATTTTGATCTTGGTCAATATGAAATTTCCCCCCAAAGGTTAAATAATTCTTTGAAAGAGCTGTATGTATCCTACAAATATATTCAGCAAACTCACCAACATGACAGCGTAATAGACTATAAGATGTCAAAAATATTCTAGAGTCCAATTATGGCCTCCTTACCAATACACAGTGCATCCCTTCAATGCACCCTATCTTTTTACTCAACATCGCCAGTTATTAGAGAAATGCAAATCAAAACTACAATGAGGTACCACCTCACGGCAGTCAGAACGGCCATCATCAGAAAGTCTACAAATAACAAATGCTGAAGAGGGTGTGGAGAAAAGGGAACATTGTTGGTAGGAATGTAAATTGGTGCAGTCACTATGGAAAATAGTATGGAGGTTCCTCAAAAAACTTGAGTTACCATATGATCTAGCAATTCCACTCCTGGGCATATATCCAGCCAAAACTATAATTTGAAAAGACATGCACCCCTATGTTCACAGCAGCACTATTTACAACAGCCAAGACAGGGAAACAAACTAAATAATGATTGGATGAAGAAGATGTGGTATATACATACAATGGAATATTACTCGGCCATAAAAAAGAATGAAATAATGTCATTTACAGCTACACAGATATACCTAGAGATTATCATATTAAGCGAAGTAAGTCAGAAAGAGAAAGAGAAATAACATATGATATCACTTATATGTGGAATCTAAAATATGACACAAATGAACTTATCTATGAAACTGAAACAGATTCACAGACATAGAGAACAGACTTATGGTTCAGCAGGGGGGACAGATTAGGAGTTTGGGATTAGCAGATGCAAGCTATTATACATAGGATGGATAAACAAAAAGGTTCTATTGTATAGCACAGGGAACTATATTCAATATCCTTTAATAAGCCATAAAGGAAAAGAATATGAAAAAGATATATAGATATATAGATATATGTATCTGAATCACTTTGCTGTACACCAGAAACTAACACAACACTGTAAATCAACTATACTTCAATTTTAAAAAATAAAATAAATTAAAAGCAAAGCATCCTATCTTTTAATTTTTAGATTGTATTTAATCAGGGGTTCTAGCATGCTGGAGGGAGAAATTACATCTTTATTTATACTGACCTCTGAGATTTAAAATTTTAAAATAAACCCATTTCATCATGAATATACGCACAAGCAGAGTTGTACAGCCATACTCATGTCTCCGTCACCAATAGAAAGCAGATAATTTATCACATTCAATGCTTGCAGATATCCCCAAAATATCACTTACCCTCATCACTACTTCAAAATTACCATAATTATAAATTAGATTTTATGATTTAAGAATAAATAAAGAACACATTATGAAATTACAAATTTGGCTTTTTTCTATTTTGGTAATATTTCAATATAACTATTTATCTTTGCAATTTTATTTTATTAGTTTTAAAACATTATTTGGAAAAGGGTCTGCCATAGGGGTCAGTGACACGAAAAAGTGTACCACTAGACAGCACCCCACTAGACTATATACTCTATGAAAGCAGCTACTTTATCTGTTTTACAAACCAGAGCCTATCACACAACCTGGATGATGTTCAGTAATTGTTTAATTAACTGATTAATTAAACATTGTGTAATACAAAGCAAGCAGATAAATCTTATTATACACAAACACATAAATTAGAAAAAGCACAGAAAAATATAAATTTTTAAATGGGCTAATATTTGGTAATTACGTTAGTCAACACGAACATCCATTTTTCTACTAGTTATCCAAACCATACGCATGCTTCTATGATTTAGTCAACTACTAAGTAGAATAAAAATTATTTTTCTCTCTCCTAACTTCCTTTACCTCCCCAGAACTGGCAATACTTTCCTTGCTTCCTTTATAGTACTAAGACTACAAAAGAACGTATATCTAAGAAATTGTGTAATCATGTCCTTTCCTTCTTTTGAACAGTGGTGCTCAAAAAAAAGTCTGCAGCCCGACAGTTACGTTTTCCAGTGGTGTGTGGCTCACTGAATCTAATGTATCTACTACATCCAAACTGTGCTATAAAGCTAAAGAATTAGCACATGATAAACAGCAAATATTTTACTTATTCTATCTTTATTCATTAAACTACTTGACACTCATTAATATCAGGATAGTCACCACTTTCAGAGGGCATGTAAAGACATTAAAATGTAAGCAACTATAAATAAATACAAAAAAATGTCAAACAGTGGGTCCCTAGAAGCTAACACTTTTACAGCTAACTTATTCTCTTTATACTTACCCATAGTTTCATAAATTTTCACAAATATACATTAGTATTATACTTTTAATATGATTTTTTAATGTAAGCACAAAAGAATTAAGAAGAAGACTCCGATACTTATCAAGACCTCAAAACCACAGGGACATTAATTAGGACACTAATTGTCAAAATTCAACTGCTCTCTGGATATTTTATTTAGTTAAAAATATTTCCTTTAGTTTTTCTATATGACTTCTTAAAAATGTGTTTTTAATGGATACTCATTTTTCACAACTAATAAAAGAAACTAAATAAACCCAACAAATTACAATATACATCTTCACCATATAATAATGGATATTTATAGCAATGTTAATCTTCTTCTGAGCCTTATCTTTATTTAGGCCTAAAAATCCAATGCAAATAATATGAGGATATTTAAAGAGACATCTTCATGGCTAACATTTAGTAAGTGCTTACTATGTCCTAGGCAATGTTGTAGGTGGTTAAACGCATTAACTCATTTCAACTTCACAACAACCTTACGAAGACGGCTGCCTGGCCTAGGACTTTACACAAGCTAATAAGTTAGTCTGTTACTGTTTCATGGATGCTGGCAGAAGACACAAGACTCCTGGATCAAAGACAAAAGGACTGTATTACTCACTGCACAGCAAGCAGCAGAAGCATGAGGATACTGTTGTCAGTTCCCTTCTGGCCCCCAAGTGTCACGGGGGCAAAACCATGGGCCCAAATGGACTCCTGCACTCTCAGTGAACTGTATTACAAGGAACGAAGAGTGTGGGAAACCACTGCTTTTATAGTAAAAGCATTAAACAACCTGCTCTTTGTCCCAGAGGGATACACGACCTCATTCTTCAAGGTTGCTCACTGCAAACACAACCCTGAGAAAAGGCCCAGGTAAGGAGTGGCCAAGGCCTTCCATTGCTGGCATACACAAGATGTGTCAGGTGCAAGGGACCCATGGCGGGGTAGCCCCAAAACAGAGCTACTATCATCATCTCCATTTTACAAATGAGGAGGCAAGATAAGAGGTCAAGGAACTTTGCTCAAAAACACAATAAGCAGAGGAGTTTGAATTCAAACACAGGCAGTGTGGCTCCAGAACCTCAACTACCACTAATCACTACTACGTTGAGTGTGAGCTGGAGCAAAGAAACTGAAGAAATCAAAATAACTGCAGAACTGAAAACAAGAGGATCACATGAAGCAACAGTAACTCTGAAGACAATGTTGGGATGTGGTGGATGCACTGGAGAAAACAGAAGAATCTAAAACAGTGAAGATGATGAAAGAAGATTAGTCAAAGAAAAAGAATAACACATACAACAAATATGCATAATTACTACTACTTAACAAGGAAAATAGACTGAATGGAAAAAAATATTCAAAGATTCTATGGAAAAAACCATTTTTGAAATGAAGGATGGATTCTACAGATCAATGCAGCTCAATCAAAGCAGAAGAAAATATAAGCTGCCCCAGCCCTTAACAAAGGAAGCAGATAAAACGTTAAGAAGCAAGTGGAGGACCCCCAAACAGAATCTATAACCATGACCTGCACAGTGCCCCCTCGGCACCACTTCATGCCTCTCTGCCACTGAAGCCATCATGCCGCTCCTATTCCTAACTCTAGGTGTGAACTATGACTATGGTACTTGGATACCAGAGATTGGTTTACTTTTGAAACAGACTGGATCAGCAATTGACATATGATAAAAACTGGTCCTCCAATTCTGTTTAGCTGATACAGAGTCACGCTCCCTCTCCAGGGATATGGACAAGAAATCATGTGGTACCCAAGTTTGCAGGCAACCATCTTCCATCAAGGGGAGCCAGCCATAGGATGCAGCTGACTAAAAAAAAGGCAGAGAGATACAATGAACCAGGAATTTTGTGACAATAGTGAGGCTGACTTAAGCCAACTCAAACCCATCTGATCTCTGAACATGACAGTACATGACCCATAGATTTCATTCTTTCTTCGAATTTGAATTATTTTACTTTTTTTTTTAATTTTTAATTATTTTATTTTTGGCTGTGTTGGGTCTTGGTTGCTGTGTGCAGGCCTTCTCTAGTTGAACCGAGTGGGGGCTACACTTTGTTGTGATGTGCGGGCTTCTCACTGCAGTGGCTTCCTCTGTTGCACAGCAGGGGCTCTAGGCATGTGGGCTTCAGTAGTTGTGGCTTGCAGGCTCAGTAGTTGTGCCTTGCGGGCTCTAGAGCGCAGGCTCAGTAGTTGCAACGCACGGGTTTAGTTGCTCCACGTCATGCGGGATCTTCCCAGACAAGGGCTTGAACCTGTGTCCCCTGCACTGGCTGGCAGATTCTTAACCACTGTGCCACCAGGGAAGCCCCGAGTTATTTTACTTTTAATAACAATATCCTGGCTGGTAGACTCTAATAAATGGATATCAACTTTCATACACGACCCAAGGAAACAAAACAGACTATACATTCTATTCAAGTGTTGCCCAAAATTTACATAAACTAGCACATATTAGAATGCAGAGAAAAGAATCCTGCAGCCTGTGGAAGAAAAACCACATTCAAAGAACGACAGACAAGATGAAAAGGCAGAGGGCTATGTACCAGATGAAGGAACAAGATAAAACCCCAGAAAAACAACTAAATGAAGTGAAGATAGGCAACCTTCCAAAAAAAGAATTCAGAATGATAGTGAAGATGATCCAGGACCTCGGAAAAAGAATAGAGGCAAAGATCGAGAAGATGCAAGAAATGTTTAACAAAGACCTAGAAGAATTAAATAACAAACAGAGATGAAAAATATAATAACTGAAATGAAAAATACACTAGAAGGAATCAATAGCAGAATAACTGAGGCAGAAGAACGGATAAGTGACCTGGAAGACAGAATTGTGGAATTCATGGCTGTGGAACAGAATAAAGAAAAAAGAATTGAAGACAGCCTAAGAGACTTCTGGGACAACATTAAACGTAGCAACATTCGCATTATACGGGTCCCAGAAGGAGAAGAGAGAAAAAAAAGGACTTGAGAAAATATTTGAAGAGATTATAGTTGAAAACTTCCCTAACATGGGAAAGGAAATAGCCACCCAAGTCCAGGAAGCACAGAGAGTCCCATACAGGATACACCCAAGGAGAAACATGCCAAGACCCATAGTAATCAAACTGGCAAAAATTAAAGAAAAAGAAAAATTACTGAAAGCAGAAAGGGAAAAACAACAAATAATATACAAGGGAACTCCCATAAGGTTAACAGCTGATTTCTCAGCAGAAAATACTACAAGCCAGAAGGGAGTGGCATGACATATTTAAAGTGATGAAAGGGAAGTACCTACAACCAAGATACTCTACCCAGAAAGGATCTCATTCAGATGTGATGGAGAAATCAAAAGCTTTACAGAAAAGCAAAAGAATTCAGCACCACCAAACCAGCTCTAGAACAAATGCTAAAGGAACTTTTCTAAGTGGGAAACACAAGAGAAGAAAAGGACCTACTAAAACAAACCCAAAACATTTAAGAAAATGGTAATAGAAACATACATATCAATAATTACCGTAAATGTGAATGGATTAAACGCTCCAACCAAAAGACACAGGCTCACTGAATGGATACAAGAACAAGACCCATATATATGCTATCTACAAGCAACCCACTTCAGACCTAGGGACACATACAGACTGAAAGTGAGGGGATGGAAAAAGATATTCCATGCAAATGGAAATCAAAAGAAAGCTGGAGTAGCAATACTCATATCAGATAAAATAGACTTTAAAATACAGAAGGTTACAAGAGACAAGAAAGGATACTACATAATGATCAAGGGATCAATCCAAGAAGAAGATATAACAATTATAAATATATATGCTCCCAACATAGCAGCATCTCAATACATAAGGCAACTGCTAACAGCTATAAAAAAGGCAATCAACAATAACACAATAATAGTGGGGGACTTTAACACCTCACTTACACCAATGGACAGATCATCCAAACAGAAAATTACTACGGAAACAAGAAGCTTTAAATGACACAACAGACCAGATAGATTTAATTAATATTTATAGGACATTCCATCCAAAAACAGCAGATTACACTTTCTTCTCAAGTGCGCACAGAACATTCTCCAGGACAGACCACATCTTGGGTCACAAATCAAGCCTCAGTAAATTTAAGAAAACTGAAATCATATCAAGCATCTTTTCTGACCACAACGCTATGAGATTAGAAATCAATTACAGGGGAAAAAACGTAAAAAACACAAACACACGGAGACTAAACAATACGTTACAAAATAACCAAGAGATCATTGAAGAAATCAAAGAGGGGCTTCCCTGGTGGCGCAATGGTTGAGAGTCCTCCTGCCAATGCAGAGGACACGGGTTCGTGCCCCGGTCCAGGAAGATCCCACGTGCCGCGGAATGGCTGGGCCCATGAGCCATGGCTGGTGAGCCTGTGCATCCGGAGCCTGTGCTCCGCAACGGGAGAGGCCGCAACGGTGAGAGGCCTGCGTACTGCAAAATAAAAAGAAATCAAAGAGGAAATTGAAAAATACCTAGAGACAAATGACAATGAAAACATGACGATCCAAAACCTATGGGATGCAGCAAAAGCAGTTCTAAGAGGGGAGTTTACAGCAATACAAGCCTACATCAAGAAACAAAAAAACTCTCAAATAAACAATCTAAACTTACACCAAAAGGAACTAGAGAAAGAAGAACAAACAAAACCCATAGTAGAAGGAAAGAAATCATAAAGATCAGAGCAGAAATAAATGAAATAGAAACAAAGAAAACGATAGCAAAGATCAATAAAACTAAAATCTGGTTCCTTGAGAAGATAAACAAAATTAATAAACCATTAGCCAGACTCATCAAGAAAAAGAGGGAGAGGATTCAAATCAATATAATTAGAAATGAAAATGGAGAAGTTACAACAGACACTACAGAAATACAAAGTATCCTAAGAGACTACTACAAGCAACTCTATATCAATAAAATGGACAACCTGGAAGAAATGGACAAATTCTTAGAAAGGTAAAACCTTCCAAGACTGAACCAGGAAGAAATAGAAAATATGAACAGACCAATCACAAATAATGAAATTGAAACTGTGATTAAAAATCTTCAAAAAAGCAGAAGTCCAGGACCAGATGGCTTCACAGGTGAATTCTATCAAACATTTAGAGAAGAGCTAATACCCATCCTTCTCAAACTCTTCCAAAAAATTGCAGAGGAAGGAACACTCCCAAACTCATTCTATGAGGCCACCATCACCCTGATACCAAAACCAGACAAAGATACTCCAAAAAAAGAAAATTACAGACCAATATCACTGATGAACATAGATGCAAAAATCCTCAACAAAATACTAGCAAACAGAATCCAACAACACATTAAACGGACCATACACCATGATCAAGTGGGATTTATCTCAGGGATGCAAGGTTTCTTCAATATATGCAAATCAATCAATGTGTTAACCCATATTAACAGACTGAAGAATAAAAACCATATGATCATCTCAGTAGATGCACAAAAAGCTTTTGACAAAATTCAACACCCATTTATGATAAAAACTCTCCAGAAAGGGGGCATAGAGGGAACCTACCTCAACATAATAAAGGCCATATACAACAAACCACAGCAAACATCATTCTCAATGGTGAAAAACTGAAAGCATTTCATCTAAGATCAGGAAAAAGACAAAGATGTCCACTCTCACCACTATTATTCAACATAGTTTTGGAAGTCCTAGCCACGGCAATCAGAGAAGAAAAAGAAATAAAAGAAATACAATTAGGAAAAGAAGAAGTAAAACTGTCACTATTTGCAGATGACATGATACTATACATAGAGAATCCTAAAGATGCTACCAGAAAACTAATAGAGCTAATCAATGAATTTGGTAAAGTTGCAGGATACAAAATTAATGCACAGAAATCTCTTGCATTCCTATACACTAATGATGAAAAAATCTGGAAGAGAAATCAAGGAAACACTCCCATTTACCATTGCAACAAAAAGAATAAAACACCTAGGAGTAAACCTACAGAAGGAGACAAAAGACCCAGAGGCAGAAAACTATAAGACACTGATGAAAGAAATTAAAGATGACACCAACAGATCAAGAGATATACTGTTTTCTTGGATTGGAAGAATCAATATTGTGAAAATGATTATACTACCCAAAGCAATCTACAGATTCAGTGTAATCCCTATCAAATTACCAATGGCATTTTTTACAGAACTAGAACAAAAAAATCTTAAAATTTGTGTGGAGACACAAAAGACCCCGAATAGCCAAAGCAGTCTTGAGGGGAAAAAACGGAGCTGGAGGAATCAGACTGCCTGACTTCAGACTATACTACAAAGCTACAGTAATCAAGACAATATGGTACTGGCACTAAAACAGTGATACAGATCAATGGAACAGGATAGAAAGCCCAGAGATAAACCCACGTACCTATGGTCAACTAATCTATGACAAAGGAGGTAAGTATATACAATGGAGAAAAGACAGTCTCTTCAATAAGTGGTGCTGGGAAAACTGGACAGCTACATGTAAAGGAATGAAATTAGAACACTCCCTAACACCATACCCAAAAATAAACTCAAAATGGATTAGAGACCTAAATGTAAGACCGGACACTATAAAACTCTTAGAGGAAAACATAGGAAGAACACTCTTTGACATAAATCACAGCAAGATCTTTTTTGATCCACCTCCTAGAGTAATGGAAATAAAAACAAAAATAAACAAATGGGACCTACTGAAACTTAAAAGCTTTTGCAAAGTAAAGGAAACTACAAACAAGATGAAAAGACAGGGCTTCCCTGGCAGCGCAGTGGTTGAGAGTCCACCTGCCGATGCAGGGGACACGGGTTCGTGCCCCGGTCCAGGAGGATCCCACATGCCGCGGAGTGGCTGGGTCCGTGAGACATGGCCGCTGAGCCTGCGCATCCAGAGCCTGTGCTCTGCAGCGGGAGAGGCCACAACAGTGAGCGGCCCGCATACCACAAAAAAAAAAAAAAAAAGTTGAAAAGACAACCCTCAGAATGGGAGAAAATATTTGCAAACGAATCGACAGACAAAGGATTAATCTCCAAAATATATAAACAGCTCATGCAGCTCAATATTAAAAAAACAAATAACCCAATCCAAAAATGGGCAGAAGACCTAAATAGACATTTCTCCAAAGAAGACATACAGACGGCCAAGAAGCACATGAAAAGCTGCTCAGCATCACTAATCATTACAGAAATGCAAATCAAAACTACAATGAGGTATCACCTCACACCAGTTAGAATGGGCATCATCAGAAAATCTACAAACTACAAACGCTGGAGAGGGTGTGGAGGAAAGGGAACCCTCTTGCACTATTGGTGAGAATGTAAATTGATACAGCCACTATGGAGAACAGTATAGAGGGTCCTTAAAAAACTAAAACTAGAACTACCATATGACTCAGCAATCCCACTACTGGGCATATACCCAGAGAAAACCATAATTCAAAAAGACACATGCACCCCAATGTTCTTTGCAGCACTATTTACAATAGCCAGGTCATGGAAGCAACCTAAATGCCCATCAACAGACAAATGGATAAAGAAGATGTGGTACATATATACAATAGAATATTACTCACCCATAAAAAGGAACGAAATTGGGTCATTTGTAGAGACATGGATGGATCCAGAGACTGTCATACAGAGTAAAGTAAGTCAGAAAGAGAAAAACAAGTATCGTATGTTAACCCATATATGTCAAACCTAGAAAAATGGTACAGATGAAGCAGTCTGCAGGGAGGAAATTGAGACACAGATGTAGACAACAAACCTATGGACACCAAGAGGGGACGGGGGGGATGAATTGGAGATTGGGATTGACATGTATACCCTAATATGTATAAAATGGATAACTAATCCATTCAAAAAACAAAAAGAATGCAGAGAAAACTCCAGAGAACATCTACTTCTCTAACAGCAGACTAGGTAATTTGAAACAACCCTCCCACTGAAGACAAGAAAACTGAGTAAAATATTTTTGAAAGTAAAAATGTCCTAAAAGCATCAAAAAACTAACAAGGTTGTAAAGAATTACTAAAGGAAGGTAAGCCTGATATTCAGGGCTGCATTTCCCATGGGGGTGTCGGCTGCTCAGGAAAAGGCAACCAAGAGCACGCACTGTGACTTTCAACAGACTCATCGATAGTCCTAGAAGTCTACAACCATCCAGGGAATGGGAACTCAAGATGGCAGGAACCCCTAAGTTGCGGACATCAACAGGAAAAATGAACCAGAAATCAATCTCTGCAAGGAGTGCTGCACAGCTTTGAGTTACATGCTTGGAACAGAAAATAGAGACATGAAACTGAACTGAGGTGCTCCTAAAATACTAGTGCCCCTAGGTACCAGTAAAAAAAAAAAAAAAAAAAAAAATATCAAAGAAAAACTATCTTTTAGGGGAAAAACATCAATCTATTTCTACAAATAAATTGTCCAGCACACAAGCATACATAATCAGTTACATGAGGAGACAGGATGACATGAGCAAGAATGAGCAGAAACAACTGAAACGAAACAACTCCAGATACTGCAATAATCAAACAAAAATTTTAAACCAACTGTATTTACCATGTTAAAGGTAATAAAATCAGAGCATTAAAATTTTCAGGAGGGAACTAAGAACTACAAAAAGTTGCAAACTTGAATAAAGAACTTTTTTTTTTTTTGCGGTACGCAGGCCTCTCAGTGTTGTGGCCTCTCCCGTTGCGGAGCACAGGCTCCGGACGCACAGGCCCAGCGGCCATGGCTCACGGGCCCAGCCGTTCCGTGGCATGTGGAATCTGCCCGGACCGGGGCACAAACCCGTGTCCCCTGCATCGGCAGGCGGACTCTCAACCACTGCGCCACCAGGGAAGCCCAGAACTTTTAAAACATAATAAATGGACTCAATTGTTATGTTTAACAAGCGATTACATGGTTAAAAGGGGATAAGAAAACTGTAAGATCTATCTAGAATGATCTGTTTAGAACAAAGGACAGTGGAACAAAAGTATTAAAAAAATTTAAAAGAGAGGGTAAATGGTAACAAACACAGTGAAACAGTCTAATGAACATTTAGTTAGAAGAAACAAAGAATGATACAAAAGCAGTAGTTGAATATATAATATCTGAGAATTTTCCAAAGCTGATGAATACGTCAAGAAACCTCAAATTCCAAAATGTAGAAAGTATACAAAACCAACGAAATATAATAAAATTAGAAATGAATAACAAAAATCAAGGAGAAAATCCACACAAACAATTGGAAACTTTTTAAACTCTCTTAAAACAGCTCAGAAGTCAAAGAGGAGACCAAAACTACAATTAAAATACATTTAGAAAATAAGGATAATAAAAATAATATCGAAACCTAGGGAAAACACTAGGAATCATGTTAAAACAAAATCTAGCCTTAAACACCTTTTTTTTGGTTTAAGTAATTAATAAAAACTAAGTAAACATTTACTCCATAAGTTGGAAACGACATACACAAAAGTTTCTACAACTGATGATACAAATAAGTTTAAGCAAACATACAAATATTGACATAAATCATATTTTTATATATTAGTTATATACAACTGGAAGACAGGTGTTTTTTGGGTTTTTTTTTTAATGTATCATTTATAATAGCTCCCCTTCTCAGGGCTTTTAGTGAGAAGTTTTGCCTCCAGATCTGCTAAACTCATTCAAAAATAAAGAAGGATTAAATATCATGTCTAGACTTTCAGGTAAAACACAGTATCAGTTAAAAATGTCTCCACATAGAATTAAGGTACAGACACTTCGGGCTATGCAAAAACTCTAGAGAAATAGGCTTAGTGAAGTCTAATGATCAAGGCAGAACTTCTGAAAAGGGAGTTGAGGGTGGGTATTCACAAAGCGAAGAGTTGAGGTAATTCTTTAAAAAAGACCTGGATAATTGAGAGAGTGGTCTATATAGAGTGAAAGCCAAGACACGAGCATGCACCCAGTTTGATTATGTTCTTCCTTTGTGAGAAATGAGGTACCCTGGGCAAGACTGAAGTCTAGTATGAACTAAGAGTGCTGGATAAAACTGTTAACGATACAGTCTGAAGGTGTCATTTAACCTTGCGTTAATTAAAATATGGAAGGAAGGGGCTTCCCTGGTGGCGCAGTGGTTGGGAGTCCGCCTGCCGATGCAGGGGACACGGGTTCATGCCCCGGTCCGGGAAGATCACACATGCCGCGGAGCGGCTGGGCCCGTGAGCCGTGGCCGCTAAGCCTGCGCGTCCGGAGCCTGTGCTCCACAACGGGAGAGGCCACAACAGTGAGAGGTCCGCGTACCGCACAAAAAAATAATAATAAAAATAAAATAAAATAAAATATGGAAGGAAGGGTTCAAACAAATGCTCACCGACTCTAGACTCTTAAGAATGGAACTGATGTACCAGGGACAATCTGGGGAAAGTTCCCTCCGGTGGGACTCTGAAAAGTCTACAGCCTAGAAAAACTAACAAACTAAGTCAAAATTCTAATAAAAAATGTAAAGTTGGCCAGAGAGAAGAACAGTAGTTACCACGGGGTGGGGAAAATGAGGAGCTGTTGGTCAAAGGGTACAAACTTGCAGTTTTATAGAATGAATATGTCTGGAGATCTAATGTACCAACATGATGACTATAGTTAATAATACTGTAATACTTGAATACTGAAAATTTGTTCAGATAAAAAAAAGAGCAGAAGCTTTCAGACACAGCAGACATCATAACAAGTTAAGTTCTCAGGGATAAAGAGAAACACTACATAATAATAAAAGGGTCAATTCTCCAACAACACATAAAAATCCTTAACACATACATATGCACCTAACAACAGAGTGTCAAAATACATGAGGCAAAAACTGATAGAACTACAAGGACGAATATATAAATCCACTATTATATATGGGGATGTTAATAGCCACCTATCAAAAACAGATCCAGCAGACAAAAAATCTGTAACGACATAGTTGAACTCAACACCACCATCAATCAACTGGATATAATGCACATCTTTAGACTACTTCATCCAACAGTAGCAGAATACACATTCTTCTCCAGGTCAGATGGAACATTTACCAACAGACCAAATAAATTTGTTTCTGTGCCTTGACACAAATTTAAAATAATAAAAATCATACAATGTCTGCTCTCAGACCACAATGGGAATAAGGGAAATTCACAGCATTGAATGCATATATAACAAACAAGGCGGGCTTCCCTGGTGGCGCAGTGGTTAAGAATACGCCTGCCAATGCAGGGGACACGGGTTCGATCTCTGGTCCGGGAAGATCCCACATGCCGCAGAGCAACTAAGCCTGTGTGCCACAACTACTGAGCCTGTGCCCTAGAGCCTGTGAGCCACAACTACTGAGCCTGCATGCCGCAACTACTGAAGCCCACGTGCCTAGAGCCCATGCTCCACAACAAGAGAAGCCACTGCAATGAGAAGCCTGTGAACCACAATGAAGAGCAGCTCCCACTCACCGCAACTAGAGAAAGCTCGCGCACAGCAACGAAGACCCAACACAGCCAAAAATAAATAAATAATTTTTTTAAAAAAAAGAAGAATCTAAACTCAATAAACTAAGCTTCCACTTTAGGAAACAGCCTTGTCAACAGATGGTGCTGGAACAAATGGACATCCAAGCACACACAAAAAAAGAATCTAGACACAAACCTTACACTCTTCACAAAAATTAACTCAAAATGGATCACAGGGGCTTCCCTGGTGGCGCAGTGGTTGAGAGTCCGCCTGCCGATGCAGGGGACATGGGTTCGTGCCCCGGTCCGGGAAGATCCCACATGCCGCAGAGCAGCTGGGCCCGTGAGCCATGGCCGCTGAGCCTGCACGTCCGGAGCCCGTGCTCTGCAATGGGAGAGGCCGCAACAGTGAGAGGCCCACGTACCGCAAAAAAAAAAAAAAAAAAGGATCACAGAATGTGAAATGTAAAACTATAAAACTCCTAGAAGATAACACAGGAGAAAATCTAGATGACCTTGGGTTTGGCAATGGCTTTTTAGATACAACACCAAAAGCATGATACATGAGAGAAATAAATGATACACTAGATAGACTTCATTAAAATTTAAAATTTCTGCTCTGCAGAAAACATTGCCAAGAGATACATAAAGACAAGCCACAGACTAGAAGAAAATATTTGCAAGAGATGTATCTGGTAAAGGACTCTTATCCAGATTATATGAAGAACTCTTAAAACTCAAAAATAAGAAAATGAACAACCTGATTAAAAAATGAGTCAAAGAATTTAACAGAGTAGTGGAAGAAGATATACAGATGGAAAATAAGCATATAAAAAGGTATCCCTCATCATATGTTATCAGGGAAGTGTAAATTAAAACAATGAGATACTATTAAACACCTATCAGAATGGCCAAAATCCAGAACACTGACAACTCCAAATGCTGGTGAGGCTGTGAAGCAACAGGAACTCTCATTCATTGCTGGTGGGAATGCAAAATGGTACATCTACTTTGGAAAATGGTTTGGCCCGTTTCTCACAAAACTAAACATACTCTCACCATATGACCCAGCAATCATGCTCCTCAGTATTTACCCAAAGGAGCTGAAAACTTATGTCCACACAAAACTCTGCACACAAATGTTTACAGCAGCTTTATCCATAATTGCAAAAACCTAGAAGCAACCAAGGTGTCCTTTAGTAGGTGAACAGATAAACTGCTGTACATACATACAACAGAATATTTTTCAGCAATAAAAAGAAATGAGTTTTCAAGCCATGAAAAGAACCGTAAATGTATATTACTAAGTGAAATGAGCCAATGTGAAAAGGCTACATATGGTATGATTCCAATTATATTACATTTTGGAAAAGACAAAACTATGGAGACAGAAAAAAGAACAATGGTTGCCAGGGCTTAGAGGGGAGGAAAGGATGAATAGGCATAGCACAGAAGATTTTCAGGGCAGTGAAAGTATCTGTATGATACTATATTGACTGATACATGTCATTATACATTCTTCCCAAACCTACAGAATGTATACCACCAAGAGTGAACCCTAATGTAAACTACGGACTTAAGGTGAAAATACTGTGTCACTGTAGTTTCATCAATCATAACAGATGCACCAATGCTGGTGGGAGTGCTGATAAACGGGAGGCTATGCGTGTGTAGGGGCAGGAGGTAAATGGGGAGTATCTGTGCCTTCCACTCAATTTTGCTGTAAACCTGTAACTGTTCTAAAAACTAAAGTCTAGGGCTTCCCTGGTGGCCCAGTGGTTGACAGTCCGCCTGCCGATGCAGGAGACACGGGTTCGTGCCCCGGTCTGGGAGGATCCCACATGCCGTGGAGCGGCTGGGCCCGTGAGCCATGGCCGCTGAGCCTGCGCATCCGGAGCCTGTGCTCTGCAACGGGAGAGGCCACAACAGTGAGAGGCCCGCGTACCGCAAAAAAAAAAACAAACAACAAACTAAAGTCTATTTAAAAAACTATGCTAGTGGTTACCTGAAAGTATGAATGTGAACTGATATTTCTAAGCATGTATATACAGCCTCTCATCTATATAATTACTAGTATATCACTAGAATGGACTAACATAACTAATTCTCAACAGAAACAATATGATATGCATCCCTACAGCCTAGACTTTGATCTCTCATACTATTCTCCACTAAAAAGAACTAGTACTCTTACAGAGTAGGCAATTTCATATCCTGAGGCAGAGTATTAAAGATAGGCCTGAAAAATATTCTTGCCAACGAGCAATAGCTTTGAAACATTTTGAGATATTAAAAAGGATTAAGAAGCCAGCCAAAAAGGGGCTCCCACTAGCCACACAATGACAACTTCAGCAGTTTAAAAAAAAAAAAGGTTTAATTATAATTAGCTAAATCATAATTAACCAATTATAATTAACTAAAACAAGTTTGCAAAACCCTGATTATATAATGACTCTCAAAGAAAAGTGGAATTTCTCTCCTCAAGTAACTAGCACTTCATTCAAGTTGATTTTATTCATAAAGAAAAATGGACACAGAACTGGCAACAGTCGCACCACCTCCAAAAGAGAGGATTTTTCTTACCATAAAAACTTGTGAGAATTCTTGCTACTTTCCCAATGACCACTTGTAGGATACTCATTCCTATCACTTACCCTCACCCCACACACACACCTTAAAAGAGTACTCATTTTAATAAATACTCTTAAATTACTACAAATCGTTAAAGAAATGTGTCAAGGCACACAATTCACAGAGTAAGAGACCTTCCAATAAATCCTGGGCCTGGAGACGTGCAGAGATGTCAAAGTCTTGCAGTCAACTGGAATGTGCTTTTAAATTGATTAGAAATTTACGAAACTCTTTCTTCTCTTTGCTTGCAGGTTGGCAATTTTAACAATTGTTCTTTATCCTTTTCTTTACTATTCTCCTTGCCCTATGTGTTCACTAAAGGAACTGGACAAAGGTCTTTCCAAGCACAAAGACAGAGCAAAGACTAACACAATTGGCTTTATTTAACTTTCATACGGAAGGACAGGATAAATATACTCTCTCTCTCTCTCTCTCTCTCTATATATATATGTATGTATATATACACGGCATCAATGCCTATCATATGCTCATATGCCTAGAAGTATTCTGGGCACTGGGAATAAATCAATGAACAAAACAAATCCCTGACCTCATGAAGTTTATGTTTTAGTATGAAAGGCACACAAACAAATATGAATTATAATGTCATATCTGTTAAATACTAGGAGGAGAAGTAAAGCAGAAGAAGAGGATAGAGCACGACAAGTGCTGCTTTTCGACAGGTTGGTCAGGAAAGGCCTCTCCAACAAGACAGCACTGGGTAGAAATTTGACTGATGTACGGCAGAAAGTTCCATGAGTATCTGGGAGAAAGGCATTCTAAGCAAAGAAGACAAAAAGTTCAAGTGCCTGAAAAAGGAATATGGCTGGAGCCCAGAGAGCAAGGGGAAGACAGGAGATGTGGTTGGACAGGTAGCCAAGGTCAGTAGAGCTTGAAGATCATATATGGACTTTAGGTTTTCTTTTAAGTATCCCTGGAGGCCTTGAATAGTTTACAGAAGGGAAATAAAACACTCTTACTTTGGGTTTTAATTAAAAGCTCACTCCACTACTACATGAAGAACAAAACTAGAATGGAGTGAGAGTAAAAGCAGCAAGACCAGTTGGGAAGCTCCTGCAGCGGTCCACACAAGCAGTGGTGGTGACTAGTTCTGGAGTGACAGCAGAGGAGGAGATGAGAGGTGACTGAAATCAGGCAGGATTATCAAGGTAAAGCCCAAAGCATTTTCCAACAGGCTGCATATTTCGAGCCTGAACAATCCACGATGTCATTTACTGAGGTGGGAACACTGGACGAATAGAAGGTTTTGGGACAACAGTAAACAGTTCCACAGAAGACACATTAAGTTTGAGACCCTCTTAAGACATCGAAGAGGAGATGTTAAGAAGTAAGCTGAAGATACTGGTTGTGTTCAAAGCAAGAAAAGTGCTGGTAATATAATTTTTAGAGCTACCAGCACATACATAATATTTAAAGCAACTGAACTAAATGAGACCACCTAATCTGTGAGATGAGCAAAAGAGATCAGTGAGATAGGAAAAAGCAAGAGAATGTGGCGTCCTGAAAAAGCCAAATTAAAACAAAAAGTTTTCCTCCTGAAAATGGTTAGCTGTGTGAAAATGACACTGAATACCTCAGGAGGACAGAGACTGAACAGTGGTTTTGGCAAAATATGAAATCAAAACCACCTCTGGGAGAGCAGGAGGAAGAAAGCCTGACTGGAGTAGGGTCATGAAAACATGGTCAAAAATAAGTAACAACCATAAGTATAGACAATTCTTTCAAGGGCTTTTGCTATAAAGATGAGCAAAGGTGCAATATGGTAGCTAAAAGGGGTAGCTGACCACGAGAAGTTACTTATGTTTAAGAAGGGTGATACTGCAACAAATGCTAATACTAATGGAAATGATTTCACTGAGAGAGGAAATTCTTGATACCAGAAACCAAGGAAAACCGAAGGCGCAAACGGGACAGAATCCAGGACGCAGGTAGAAGAGTTGGCTGTAGATGACCCCAGAGACTTTTCATCCCACTTTAAGTTAGGAAGGTATAATAAAATAGATGGACAGAGACACAAGCAAGAAAGGAGATCTGATTGCGGATGAATGTGGAATTTCTTTCCTGATGGCTTCTATTTATTTTTTCATTGAAATAGCAGGATCATCAACTGAAAAATGAGGTGTCAGAAGTTTGAAGGGAGAAGAAAAGGTGGTGAAAGAATTATCCCTGATAATGGGAGAGGGAATTCTAAGTAGACTATAGTGAGTGAAGGATAGCAATCATGACCCACTTGAGATTTGAGGTCATAAATTTAAAATGCCACCAGTCAGCAAGTTTATGGTTTTCTCCAGCCCTTTTCGCTGCTAAAATGCAGAGTCTGAGTTTTGCTATGAAAGCAAAATAGTGGGAGGATGGCAAAGGAGTTTAGGGTGCATAACGGAACAGCTACAATACTGGATCACGGAATCTGAACTAGAAAAGGAGGCTGACAGACCCCATCAGTAAGATCACTGAGCTGGAGAATTCAGTGTGTCTGAAGAATTTCTGTGGCGCGGATATTAGGAAAAAGTGAGCTAGTGAAAGAAGAGGCATAGTAAGGACAGTTGAAACTGAGACTTTGGAAGTGAAACAGCAAGTGTCCTAGTAAGTGATACAGTGATAAAGGCTAAAGTTTGCCCATAAGAATGAGTGACTGAGGTGGGCTGGAGAAGAGGATTTTGAGGAAATCAAGGAGCTACAAGGTCTGGGTGTTGAATAGATTATTAAAATTGACAATGGGAGAAGGAGAGGAAAATGGAAAGGGACGTGCTAAATCTTCAGAGAACAAGACAGAGTACTCAAGGAGACTTCTGGTAAGTGCAACCAAAAGGGACCTGTGGACAGTCTTAGAGCACTGGCTTAAAGGGACTTGTAAGTAATCGTTACACCGCAAATGTCACTTAAAATTACAAAAAACTTTTCACAAGAAAGTAACGGTACAAAGTACAGAAAAAATTTAAATTAAGGGGAAAATCTATGAAAAATAACTAGTGGAGAACTTACATAAATCCAAGTTTAAAGTAATGTGGTAATGAGGGGCTTCCCTGGTGGCACAGAGGTTAAGAATCTGCCTGCCAGTGCAGGAGACCCAAGTTCGAGCCCTGGTGTGGGAAGATCCCACATGCGGCGGAGCAACTAAGCCCGTGCGCCACAACGACTGAGCCTGCACTCTAGAATCCACGAGCCACAACTACTGAAGGCTGCATGCCACAACTACTGAAGCCCGCACATCTAGAGCCCAGGCTCGGCAACAAGAGAAGCCACCGCGATGAGAAGCCCGCGCACCGCAATGAACAGTAGCCCCTGCTCACCGAAACTAGAGAAAGCCTGCATGCAGCAACAAAGACCCAACACAGCCAAAAAAAACATAAATAAAATAAATAAATTTATAAAAATAAATAAATAATGTGGTAATGAATGTACACCAAAGGGTAAAATGTAGAATTCTGAACTTACAAGCTTCTCTCCTGTCGCTCTTCTTAACTAGACTCTATGGGAAAAAGGAATGAGAACTGCAGAACGTTTGAAGGCTTTTCCAAGAATTACATGGATATAATAGCAACACATTTGACAACCAAAAGTATTTCATGGAAAATTATATTATAAAAGATAAAGCAATTTCTAATTTTCTCTAAAAACTGTATGACATTCTGTAAGCATCAAGGTGGTGACATTCAACATCAGAGAAAAAGCCTATCAGCTATGTCTAAACAACAACTGTAAAAATACTGACAATGACAGACCATCGCGCGTAGATATCCTGTGAACACAATATGAAACCTAGTCCCGTTGACAGCTCATTAAATCACTAACTTGCTGTAAACTTTGGAAACTACTTTGGGCAACCTATTCTATTTTCCTTTTGCAGATGCAAAACACACATTAGCTTATTTAAGGCACCTAAAAGTCCCATAGACTAGGAAGTATTTGCTCTGCTCTCACGCAGCATTTCACAGTATCATTTGCTAATGGAACATATTTTTTCCTCACATATATACTAACACAATAAACAAACACTAGACGGTTCATAAGCCAGACACCTCCCATGAGATATCATATGAATGGCCTGGAATTACTGTTTATTCCAGTTTTAATTTTGCTTTAATAAAATATTTCTCTACAGAGATTAAGCAATTTCTACTAAATCAGAGCTTTAGGGGAAAAAAAGGGAGAAAACTCAGTTTTATCACTTTGTCATTACTTATTAAACTACTCTAGCACGTGGAAGTTTTAGAACTCGGTGTATAGACGACAGCTAACTATATAAATTATTCTGTAAATTCTTAAATTTTTAAATTAAGTTTTGAAACCTGTTTCCACAGTATTTTCTGTTTCTGTTGTCTCCAGCCCATCCATGCTGTCCTCATCTTCCACTGTACTTTTTCCTCTACTTCGAGGCCTATGGACAAAGAAATAAACATATAATTAAATGTTACACATTAAATCTTAGAATTATACTCAAAATAAAGCACAAGTTGAAGGTACACAAAATAATTTAGGCAATTTTTCCCTTACTTTACCATATCAAATAGTAAATATCACACTTTACAGTCATTTTTCCCACATATTCAGCCCTTCCTTATACCTAAATGTGGGGACAGGCCCATATTAATATGTTTGTGTCATCATAACTCACTTCTGTAAGTATTCTCCAGGCTAGGTTTTCCCCTCTTTTACCAGACCTTGAGATCACTCCCTCTGTCTACAGTAGTGGTTTTGTTTTTTTGTTTTTTGTTTTTTTGTTTTTTGGGGGTTTTTTTTGCGGTACACGGGCCTCTCACTGCTGTGGCCTCTCCTGTTGCGGAGCACAGGCTCCGGACGCGCAGGCTCAGTGGCCATGGCTCACGGACCCAGCCGCTCCGCGGCACGTGGGATCTTCCCGGACCAGGACATGAACCCGTGTCCATTGCATCGGCAGGCAGACTCTCAAGCACTGCGCCACCAGGGAAGCCCTACAGTAGTGGTTTTTAACTACCTAGTGGGTTCAAAGTTCACACACCAGGTTACACCTCTAGATCTAATGAAATTGAGGAGTGATGCCCAGACGTCTGCATTTTTAAGACACCTACCCCTTAAGGAGAAAGTGAGGCACACTCCTGCAAACCACCCCCACCAAAAAACAAAAAATCTAACTATTAAGCATGATCTAATCACACTTGCCTTACAAGTGTGATGGATTTTAATTTATAAACACTTCAGTAAAGTAAAATAAACGTAAGAGTCATGGTAAGACCAGTTTGGTGCTTTGTGACCACCTATAGGGGTGGGATAGGGAGGGAGGGGATATGGGAAGATATGTATACACATAGCTGGTTCACTTTCTTACACAGCAGAAACTAACACAACATTGTAAAGCAATTATACTTCAATAAAGATGTTTAAAAAAAAAAGAATCATGGTAAAGTACAATTCTCTTACCCAATGCAATTAACTGAAAAGACCTTTAAAGTTTTTGAGGTCTCATAAAGGATAGAAGTCAGTCAAAAACAGTTTTTAAACACATAAAATAAGAAAGAAAAAATAAAGATATTACATATTAAAAAAAACTTAGAAATTGACAAAGCAGTATTCAGATAATTTCAGAGCTTTAAATTATTTCATTACTTAAAAAGAAAAAGTACAAACGAACACAGTATTTATTTGAAAAATACTTAAAGAGTTGAAAAGAATAGAGAAAAATAATATGAAAAGGTAAAGCAAAAAAGACTTTTAAATAACAGGAAACCTATTTAAATCTTTTTTTTTAATTTTATGTATTTATTTATTTTGGGCTGCGTTGGGTCTTTGTTGCTGCGCGCAGGCTTTCTCTAGTTGTGGGGAGCAGAGGCTACTCTTCATTGTGATGTGTGGGTTTCTCACTGCGGTGGCTTCTCTTGTTGTGGGACACAGGCTCTAGTCACGCGGGCTTCAGTAGTTGTGGCTCGCAGGCTCTATAGCACAGGCTCAGTAGTTGTGGCGCACGGGCTTAGTTGCTCCGCGGCATGTGGGATCTTCCCGGACCAGGGCTCGAACCCATGTCCCCTGCGTTGGTAGGTGGATTCTTAACCACTGCGCCACCAGGGAAGCCCTAAATCTTATTTTTAAAAGGATATTAATCCATCAAAACCAATAAAGGAGATATAAAAATTTTTTTAAGTTAAAGCAATCAAAGTCCAAATAGTTTTATAAGTGCAATACTACACACTGTCAAAAAGTCATCCTCGGGCTTCCCTGGTGGCGCAGTGGTTGAGAGTCTGCCTGCCGATGCAGGGGACATGGGTTCGTGCCCCGGTCTGGGAAGTTCTCATATGCCGCGGAGCAGTTGGGCCCGTGAGCCATGGCCGCTGAGCCTGCGCGTCCGGAGCCTGTGCGCCGCAACAGGAGAGGCTACAACAGTGAGAGGCCCACGTACCGCAGGAAAAAAAAAAAAAAAAAGTCATCCTCATTCCACAGAAAAAAATTAAAAGGAAATAACTGAAGCAAAATCCTAACATATCCAAAAAACTATGGATGAAAAGAATACCAATAAATATAATGAGAATGCAAGTATAATTTAATATTAGAAATTTGCCAATATAACACACCAAGTCAAGCAGCCAAAACAGCATCATTCATGAGGGGAAGGCGGAAAGTAGGCAGAACAAATAAGAGATGACAAAAACTTGATGGGAAAGGGTTATCAGGGCAAGGTTGAGTTTATTGTTCATAGAAAAAGAGAGAATAATTATTTTTAGATTTTATTAAGGCAAATAGTTATGTTTAAGTAGTAGTAGTTATGTTTAAGTTATGTTTAACTTAAAAAAAAAACTTTAGAGGGACTTCCCTGGTGGTTCAGTGGTCAAGAATCTGCCTCCCAATGCAGGGGACATGCATTTCGATCCCTGGTTGGGGAACTAAGACCCCACATGCCTCAGGGCAACTAAGCCCGAGCACCGCAACTACTGAGCACGCAGGCCACAACTAGAGAGCACATACACCACAACTAGAGAAGCCTGAGCACCACAGCAAGGAGCCCCACCTCAGCAAAGGATCACGCATATGCCGCAATGAAGATCCCACGTACCACAACTAAGACCCGACGCAGTCAAAAATAAAATAAATATACTTATATTTCCATATTGCATTCATATGCTCCATCATCCATTAAGGGTGATAAAGGACGCTAGAATTTGTAGAACAGAGTACGCAGTAGGAGCGAGCTGTGCAGAGAAAAAGCTCCAGAAATCTGCATAAGGGTACTCTTGAGTTTTTACCTGAATACCAAACTGTACAGTTGTGGTATAAAACCTCACAAGGCTGAAAAGGAACAGCTTCCAAGGAAAGAACCATTACAGAAGAGCTGCAATATGAACAAGTCCCAGAGCTCACAGAGAGCCAGGAATCAAACATGTTCCCTTTAGCCAGAGTGCCAAGACCTCAATGACTATATATAATGTATTTGG